>NW_028232837.1:10025000-15025000 GCF_057557595.1 Rhyacophila brunnea | reverse complement strand
GCCGGTTATATACATGAATTTTTTTCTATTGCTAGGGGATATAAGAAAAAAATTTCTTAGACGCATAGGAATATAAAAATATAATCGATTTAATAGTTGATGTTTATATTGGTTTAGAGCAGGTAAGTATGTAATTTTTGTTGATATAATATGTGGAAGATAATAGATTTATAATATGTATTAGATGGTCTTTAACTAATTGAGTCCCGGCGGGCGGCAGACACCACTCATGTATCTCTGATAATGTATTCTAAAATATTTACGTGATCATCATCAGTGGGTTGATCCACTGCTGGATGAAAGCCTACCCTAACTTACCCCACCTTTCTCGGTCCCTAGTTTTTTGCTGCCACGTACATCTATCGAACTTTTTTATCGAACATGTTTTACATGCATACGTGAGCGTTGGTAGCACACACTGCTTGAATACTTTACGTTTAAGACACAGTAGGAGGTCACTTTTGTAGATACTGTTCAGGCGCCCAAAATTTGTCATACATACCACCACCGTCAATTGAAATTTGTTGTGCAAAATAAGCGTAGTTGTTCACCCATTTGATTTGAGTGCCATTGATGAGGATTGTTTTTGGTTCAGAAAGCAGTTTATTATTACTTTTGTCTTTGAGACATTTATCTTTTAACCAAATTTGCAGCTTTAATTAACAAACTCCGGCATTATGTTATGAATGTCTTCTGGGTCATTTGCAAAGATAACAATGTCATCTAAAAAACGTTGAAATTTACGTTGTATTAATATAAAATATAATATAAAACATAGTATAGTTAAAGAAATTTACTATACAATTAAAAAATAAATAACTATATACATCATATTATTATTGTGTAGTATTTTACTGATATACAAAATATATATACTGCAATTTTCTCCTATAGGCCAGCGCTACACTACTGAAGTCGCAAGGGATGCGTGACGGAACGTCAATACATTTTATTACATATAATTTATCGTCATCGGGCACATTACGCGGGAGATCGGTTGTCCGTCAGCGGACCGCTCAACATCGGCGTGTGCTCCGTCCTCCGCCAACCGATTTTCCGTCAGCGTCAGGTCGGCAACGGCGCATTGCACGTTAATTAATACAACGCGGATAGTCGGCGTCGCGTGCGCAAGTAAATAAGCGTTGGCAGTCGACTGATAATTTGCCACGGAATATGGAATGTGGCTGCAATGTTTAGTAACGGATTTACCGCGACGGAATTTCCATCTAGTGTGGGCCTAGCCATGTATTTAATAATTAAAAATGAAAACTTTCATCTGTTTCGAATATTTTCTGTTTAAAATATATAATTATTTTTATTTATGTTCAATTATCTCCTCATTTGAATTAAATCGAACAGCTTGGTGTACATCATGTTACTTTGATACTTTTGATGTAGGTATGTAGTGATAAATTTTGGTCTCATCCTTTTTATTCAATGTAATTTACACTACATAGTCTTTTTGAAGAAGTTTTACTTTTAAAAATTCACAAAATAATACCGTTGTTTTTTGTAAACTTACGAAACAAGCATTTGTAACATTAAACAAAATAATACCATGCATATTATTATTCCATTCTTTCGCAAAGAATACAATGAAAAATCTTCTGCATACACTTATTCAAAGTATCGCAATAATATCTGAGACTCGACCATTGCAAGCGACGTAAAAATTCATGAGCTTTTCGCACGCAAGGCGACCGGCGAAGCTCCGCCGAATTTGCGCCGCAAAAAAGCTCTACTGCTTGCCTCGGTAGTCATTTGCATGCAGGGAAAGCCAGCGGTTTATACAAGTGGGGAATACTTGACAGCGCTATTGCAGCTTTGGGGTCACAATTACACTGCGCAGTATCTCTCTACTCTTTTTACCTGAATAAACTTTGTTTTTTACCATTCATTCTGCATGCAATATGGATTTATAACCTAGATACTTTTTATTTTATGAGGATTAATAGTTTAAGACAATGCGACTCGCCTTCTTTTTAATTTGTTGAACAAGTGAGTCCGGAAAAGCTAATATCATTAATTCTACGTTTTATTTTAAAGTTAATAGTAGTTTAGAAGTATTCAGTTTCATAAACATTCTTAATAATAATTGTTTTTCAATGTATAATACTCAGTTATACAAGAGATTTGTGGCAGTTAATGAAGTATAATAATAATATAATATAACGTAAATATAAAATGAATTAGAAAAATTTCCAGTTGGTAGTTTCACCTGTCAATATTGTTGGATGTGGCTTAGTTCTGCATCATAAATTATTTTCAATTTCTTCAATTTGAATCGAGCATAATTATTCTTATAGAAATTGAAATTTTCAGAGATGTATCACTTTTAAAAATCTTGTTTCTTATCCGACACCATACCTTTTTTATACTTTTCCGTCGACCTGGCAGTCACAAAATAATTGTAATGTCGTTTTATACTTTTTATACACTCGATATACTAGTACTGCATTGTAAGTACATACATGTAAAAATCCTATGAGAGTATCCTAGTATCATATCACTTGTTTTCTTTCACGACCCGATGAAAGTAAAAGATATCTTTATTCATGTGTGAGTTTATTTTTCAAATTTACCATTTGTGTTTACGTGTATCCTTTTTTTCACCTCACCTTATTTAATACATCTTTCGTCTGTCTTACTCTCTCCTACACATTTACATATGTTTTCTCATATGCGTTACAGACAGACAGATAAGTATATTGAATAATACTAAAACAATTTTATTTATGTTTTATGCTTTATCGATTCAAAAATTTTCTAAATTATTCGTTAAATAAATACTATACCTACTTAGTTTACTAAATTATTAGCAGGTTTAGTGTAAGTACGTTAAGATTAAAATTTAAAAAGATCCTGACGCCAGTTAGGAATCTGGATACGTACTTATTTTTGCTAACTTGATTTAAACTACAAAACTCAGTCGCTAATATAAGCAACATTTGAGAAACGCTTCAATTACATAATGTATAATTTTGACGTAATTTGGTATGGTCCAAATCGTAAAGCATATTCGTTGAAATCCGATGGATACAGGTTTAAGTTACGTTTGGAACCATATTATTTTCAACTTCTTTTAAAATAGAATCAGGTCCAAAATTGCTTCTTCATTTATTTGTAATCTGATATAAGAGGCTGCACGGTCCGAAGTTTTATTTCCTTATTACTTTTAAATTCATACCATTAAATATACAGTATCCACCCCAAGCATCTGTTCTCGAAGCTTAGTATACGTTTACTTGCCTTGGGGTGCTACAGTGGGGTTTTTTTTGAACGCATCGACCGAGCTACTTCGACATGTAAACCAAGTCTAAAAATACACCTAGGCAGAGAAAATTCTGCCTTACTTTCGAGAATGACTTGAAATTTTTTCACAAAGCCGCACGAACAATAGTAGTGAGTGTTATGCGAGATACTTGCTTTGTGCAAGTGTTTTTTTGCGAGGAATTTTAACTATCTTGTCACCACTGTGGTAAAGAATAAAAAAGAAAAGGAGTTTCCTCAATTATTTGGATATACTAACCACCTACATATTATCTGTGATTATTTGTATTTGTTGAAATAATACGTTAATTATTGTATTTTCACAATATTAAAATAAAATTTCTATATAATTTTATTATGAAAGAACATTATTTTTCAACGTGGTTTACTTGGTTCTTTAACTGTAGTATATACACTATACAGAGATGCCAAAACAGCGTTTTATTTGCCAGACCGAAGGAACAAGCACACAAAAATTATATTTTGAATATGGCATTAAATCTAGCGTTTTTTGATACCGCAAACAGTTTTGCAACAGAAGTGATAAAACATTAAAACATGGTCAAGGTTCAATTCTCCAATATGGGGTCAATGGGGCATCCATACAACGTTTTTCCAAAAAAAAATAACTCGTGGTTAGTGATGCTTTCTTCGTCAATCGATTCCTTATAGACGGGTTTGATATATAACGTCGTCAATACTAATAATCTAAAGAAAACAATGAAAATAAATACATGACAACTAATATAATTCAATGGTACATGGCTTTAAAGAAACTAGGAAAATTTAAATGAAATATTTTTGGATTTAGAAATTTCATTCAATTATGTATCTCTGACAAGTGAAGTATTTGAATTAAGAACACGAAACCAATTCCGATGTTAAAATTATGTGGAATAAGTTTTATAAATGAATATTTTCTCTTTCTACGGAGAATACTTATTGATATTTACTATCGTTAAATTGATCAAAACTATTATTACAATAATGTGAAATACGTAAGTAGGTATTTAATTTATAAATCGAATGTGAAACAGAGATTATAATATTGATCATGTCCGATCCTAATAGGATCATATGGGCCTCCACAGAGTAGAGGTTTGTATTAACAGATTTTATTTTTTACGAGAAATGGATGTCAGCCACTTGCTCAACCTATTAAGTCCATACCCTGACAGACACAAATTGAAAAACAATATCCAGAGCCAGGATTCGAGCCTGGAACCCACGGCATTATAGTCCAATGCTTAAAGCTGCGCGGCCACTGTGGGTGTTTGAACAGTTTGTGTTGAAACAGAGATTGAGGATATAAATTCATCTTTATATTTCAAATTAATAAATACCAAATCTAAGAAAAAAAATTCAGAAGTGTTTGAATACTAAATTTCATAAGATCTGTAAGTGTATAGTTATTACTAGATACTCGTTTTTCTGATCTCACAATGTTACGTGAATATCTCAGTTTAGTAGTTTCATGAATGGTGACAGAAGAAAAACATCGTAACCTCTTAGAGTTTATTTACTATTCACAAAGCCTGGTCGAATTAATCTTCTTATAAAGCATGCCAACGTTTACGGAATTTCCTTTTCGTGGCGCACCTATTATTTAATTCAGAGCTTTAAATCTTTCCTCCACATAGTATGTATTCGCATCATTGGCGTTCCATACTCACTCGCACGTTTCAAGTAATACGTCAAGTCTTTATCTAACGGTATTGCCAAAGTCATAATAAAATAATAATCGGCGTTGCTAATTAAAGTTTTAGTATAAAAATACATTCAGCATATTATAGTATGGGGATAAACAACTCAATTCGTGTCAGCATATTGATCGGCGATATTAAGTACATTACCGCAATTACAAAATTTTTAACGTCCATTTTCCGTAGTGTCTAATTATGACAAACTCAGTAAATAGCTTACTGCATTTATAATTTCTACGATATCCATTTTTCTACATAGTCAGCCATATTCGAAGACGCAAACTCCATATATTATAGTAGCTGACTAAATTATAATTATTATTTTCTAAGTATTCTTTTCAAGATATTATTTTATTTATGAGTAGGTCAATAAATAGTGGATCATAATTCATTGGACATGTCACTCGAATATAAGTTCCTGGTCTGTTAGTATCTCAGTATCTGTATAACTCCACACAACATCTCAGTCTACCGAAACTCGGACCTCGGAACAGTATCATAAGTATTGAACATAGCTACTGTAACATACTCTTGTACCAACTGTTTACGCTGTAAACGAGACTCGCTCCTCCATCCATCAGAGCAACCACCAAAAAATCTAATATTATTTGATTCCTCAAACAGCTTGAAAATTTATATGCTGTTTATTATTCCTTATATTTCACCAATAATAAAATAAATGCAACATACTATAGTATTTTTTTAGTGATAACTAAATTTAGTAGCTGCAATATTTTGTTAGTTGTACCAATGGCGTATTTATTAGTTGTGAAACAATAAATAACATTTTATTTGGCCTTTGTTATTGTAAATAGTAAATACCAGTGTCGAATGTTGGACCCACAATGCGATAGGCCGACGTTGGACCTTATAGGTTGAACAAGTGGCTGACATCCATTTCTCGTAAAAACAAAATATGTTAATACAAACCACCACCATGTAGAGGCCCATAATTATGATATATGATATAATCAAATATGGTCAGATGATATGCTCGATTCAAACTGAAGAGATTTTTGGAGTGTATAAATCAAAATGAAATCAACAAAGTGGCATCTACATAAGAAATTAGTGTGTTATCCAAGATATTTAAAGGTGATTATAAGAGATATAGTGCTATAACCTACTGTAACGTAAGGCAACATATACTATCAATAAAAAATAGAAACATTATGGTTGAGGAAGAACAATGAGGTAAGCATCGCTGTTTGACAAATTAAATAGATAAGCGATGGCGTAGTCGACAAAGTTATGAAACAGGCTGATGCAACAGGTCACAGACAAATAATTTGGTATGAAACACCAAAATAAAGATAGTATAACAGAAAATACACGTCAACGTATAAAAGGTAGAGCCAAGGAGAAGACGTATGGTAATGTTGACAAGTGGTACTGCCATATGTTATTAAAAGCTTGTATGTAATTATATTATAAACGGTTAGGTCACTTTATTGTATTGATAGCGTGTATTGATAATTGAAGCCTCCCTCTCAATAATGATTTATGTTACATTTGGCATTTTGAGATAATCAAAGAAAACTATTTTGTTGAGAAGAAGTTATTTATAAATACAAGCCCTCTCCTGACTTCGTTCCGTAATCACTTTTTTATATTCTTCCAATTGTTCATGTAAATTTTTCTCTGTGAAGTCTTTTTGCATCTACAGGGTTAATAAAAACTCTCGTGTCATCCTCAATTTTGACAAAACCGTAGATCATTATTATATGGCGGGCAATATAACGGATCAAAACTTAATGTTGCTAGACTAAAAAAAAATAATATGCCAAAATAAAGGTACATAATTTAATGTAGATCATTGTTAAATATTTAGTTCAAAACTGCCAAAATGTAACATATATCATTATTAAAGGGAAGGCTTCAATAATAATTGTTGCATTATGGTGATAATATCTTAAATATATAATATTATGTAATAATAGCGTTAAAAGATATAAATATAATACAAGTTAAACGTAAGAATATTCGTCTCTTTATTGGTAGAATTTTCTCTCTGTAATAGTTTTCCAGGACTTCCCTGTTTTCCTTGTCTGGCAACCACCCACTTTTCTTTCTCCTCAGTCGAATATCTTGGCATCACAGCGACGTAATTCAACATTACCTTTGAAAGATCTCTCTGCTAGTTGAACGTTTCTCACGTTCTGCTTACCAGAGAAGCGGCCTTTGTAAGAAAACGACCGACTGGCTGTCTTTTCTACCAAATGGAAATATTAGACTCTTAAAAAAATAAGTTCTCTAAGCGTTTGGTAAACCTCGATAAAATTGTGGAAAATTAATCTACATTCTACAAGTATGAATTTACTATAAACTGTATAAATTATTTACGGAATTATAGTTTTCCTTGTAGGTCCTTAACATTAAAACATAAAATTTTCTTTCCACAATAATGTTAATGAGAGCATGTGTTCTTAAATTAAAGTTATAAATTATAGTTTAAAGCTTGCGAAATGATCCGTAATGCACTGGTAACTAAAACCTATGGCTGTAAAATGCACAATATACTAGTCATAATCATCATCCACTGATAGATGAAGGCATCGACTAGCTCCTTTCACTCTTCTCGGTCCTTAGTTCTTCGCTGCCACGTACATCAATCAAACTTTAAATTTTGTTCATCTACTGGATTTTAGGGAGTCCCTGTGGATGTTTAATACCCCCTTGGGTACCACTGTATGACGACATGTAATGTTCATTCTAAGACAGATAGTAATCTTTATTTATAGAGTGCAACCATAATATAGTTTTAAAGTAATGTTTTTGTTATTTAATATTAGAACTGCAATCAAACTCATAAAAAAATACTGCAGTTAAAATCCAACGTAATGCTCCGCAAAACAAAACGGTAGGGGTACCTATTAAAATTGTAAACCCAAGAGCAAATAGTCTCAGAATATTGCAATAGTTTATCGATCAAATTACGTGAATTAAGTGAATAAAAAAACGTAATAACTATTTCCACAGGCCACAGCCTAATAATATTATGTATTAATTAAAATAAAACACAATATGTAGTACTAGTGTGTACAACTTCTTTTAGGAACGGTTATGTCCGCTTTAAAGTGATATTATCAACTGGTAAAGAATTCTTAGAATTATATTTATTATTATTATTATTATTGCAATAAAATAATTTTGCTTTATATATTTTTTAGTATAAATAAATATCTTTATTATTGTATATTTTTTACCAGCTGACAATGTTCATCTGAAATGAACGAAACCAGTTCTGAATAAAAAGTATAACTAGTACTACATATTATTGTGTTTAATATTAATTAATATAATGCATTTCCATCAAGAATTGACAGCCAAAACCATAAAAGAGATATAATAATATAGAAAATGTAACAGATATAAAAAAACTGATGATTCTTGTTTTTATTTGATATTTCCACGTAAAACTTTTGATATTTAGTTTGCGGTAGGGCTTATAAAAAATCCTCTGAAGATTGGATAAGTAAAAAATAAAGACTTGGATACCCTTCGAACTTTCGAAAGAATCACATTTTGTTTTATTCGTAAGATGTTTGTTATGGAAACTTATTAGTCTAATACGACCTGCATTGGGCTATATATTATATTGCGTTAGATACTACCGATGCTTAAATGTTTTTTTCTTCAATCCGTGATTAAAGAGAGTTATAATTGTGGTGTTCGATTTGTGGCTTATCACTTTGGGAGTCGTCGATGTGTCGTAGGTTATGGTGTTGAGGATGATGATAAGGAAGTCGAAGATGTAAGCAGGAGCGAATTTTATTAGGCGTAACGGTTGGTACAATAGTACTATGTTACAGCAGTTATGTTACGATACTAAACTTATGATAGGTATGGATCCGAGGTCCGCATCTCGGTACAATCAGATATTGGGCGAAGCGATATAGAGACTGCGATGGTAACAGACTGGAAACGTATCGTCGAGTGACATTTTGATAAATCATTATTCGTAATTTATACAGTCAAAAGTAATACCTAAACATTATATTCTATTACATAATTATATTGAATGAGTCAGCGGTTTAAATACGAGTAGCTGTGAATCTTATTTATTATTACAGTCAAAATATAATATGATACTATGGGAATGGATATTAGACTAATTTTCCATTGCGATACCGTATTTAATATCGCCAATCAATTTGTTGACACAGGTAAACAGTTGTTTACCGGTATATGAGTCCCTGGGAATTTATTATTGCGGTCGAATAATTTGATACATTAAAAATAGATATTTGATCAATAATATACTGACAGTTACATAATTATTCACTGTAGAAAAGTTTACTTATATATATTTCAGTGTCAATGGATATTTTCTTTTTTGTTACTGAGGTATTAAAAATTATATTGGGCTGACAGTTTTTTTTAAAACGTCAATGGCTTCAACGCATAGGTCACCATTTAATTTTATTGATCTTTCGAAGAAAAACTTCCGGAATGATATTATTATTATCGTATCTCCTTATCAAAGAGTCCCATTTCAGGATTGCCCCAAATGAAAATTCGTGGCAGGGCCTGTCCCGCAGAGGGCAATAAAAACTGTCGTAAATCACCGGATTTTCCCTAAAAACCTGCTTTTAAAACCGGCTAACAAGCGGCCCCGGAACTATAAACTCGCTTTAAAAAGGCATAACGGATTTAATAAGTAATTAATTTTAATAGCCAGGGTATAATTTTTTAAGCACGCATTGAATAGTTAAAGTTTTTTTAATTATAAAAATATTTTTTTTCATGCGTATTTAATTTTTTTTTATTTGAGACTAAATATTTTAATACTTAAGTACATAAAAAAAGAAAAGTAAACTAGCTATAAATAATGACGAATGTTAGTTTCAAAGTTGATAACCTCCATTTTTCGATATTTTCAGATAATCGCAAAACACCAAAATATAGAAAAAATAAAATGTCCTCAACCTCATGAAAATTAATAAAAAATCATGTTTATAAAAACGATGGACGAGTTTGTATATCTGGAATTGACTATTAGTGGAATAGGCGGATGTGAAGCAGAAATAAGCAGGTGCACATATATTGTGATGACACGTCTTACCATTATAATATGGAAAGATTAAAGAATTTTAGTTTGCACGTAAATGATGCTTGAGCAATTATTAGTGTTTTATATATTTTTGTTGGTTGTCGAGTTATAAACCCTAAAGGCAAAAGAGCGGAAAACAATTCATGCCTTTTAAATGTGGTGGTGGCGCCAAATGGTTCAAATTCAGTAGATTTAAAACAGGAATAGTCAGTTAGTTATTCAAAGATTTCAAATAAATGAACGACTCTCGACAAAATGTGTGTGATGCATTTTGCAGTTTTTTTGGACATATTGTGTGGTGCAGACCAAATAAGCTGGTAGTTTTGGGTAGCCTTTAGAGAAAAAGAAGAAGAGAGGAAAAGCGTCAGCATGCTGGAACGATCAAGTGAAGCTCACTGGGGGCAGCCTTTACTCAGCTTTGAGAGAAGCAGAGGGTCGAATGAGGTATTTATTGCTTATCAGATGACTGAATTCAGAGTGGTTACTATCATAAGCCACGGGTGAATGACCAATAAGAAGAAAGTCAGTTGTAAGATAAAAAAAATGACGACTGATAAATGACTTTGCAATCAACCTTTGGTTTAAATTTAAATATAATTCAAAAGTAGATAGAAGTAGTCAAAATTAATAAAAATAACTATCAAACTAAAAATGGAGGTTACCGACTTTGAAAATAATGTGTAGTTGTTTATTGATTTAAGGAGTTACTATTTAAACTGTGCCCATATAATAAAATTAATTGACAGAACTGCTTTTTTATTATTATTTTATTGCATTCACTTGTACACTGTATTATATTTTAAGGATATATATAATATGTGGATAATATTAATTTAACTAGTTTTATATCAACGAATAATTTACAAAATTTGAGAATGTAACATTATTTTATTGAACCCACATAATTCGAAAACACCTCAGATAAGGATTGCCCAGCGAGACTCAAACCCGCATCCACTGGATTCGCGTCGATGTGCTATACTAATTGTGCCATGTGTGTCCTATCTAATTATGACGGAAGTTAGCTCGTAGTTTATAGATCAAATTGCGCTAATTTTTGTCAGTCGACTTTTGTGTATAAATAAAATTACCTTTGTTACTAACCGGTGTCAGGATCTCCCAAAATTTTAGTTATAATGTACTTGCACTCGATAATAATTTAATAAACTATTTTTTAATTCAACGAATAATTCACAAGGATTGAGAATGTAACATTCGAATACTTTATGATATCTCAAAACCTTTCAACGCCATAAATTCAAACTAGAAATTAACCTAAAATTTTATATGGTATGTACATTATAAGTTTTTTTTTATATAATGTTAACATACTGTTCTGAGCTACTTTTGCCGTTGTTTAAAATAAAAATATTAAAGTAATTTGGTATAATTTAAATATTTCAAAGAGTGACTGTTCTGCTTTTAAGTAATAGGGAGAAGCTTTTTACTTTGTATCTAGGACCGTCATATTGAAAGAAAAATAGCAATGTCAAAGTGTCGAAGCGTCATACTTACTCATATTATAAAATATATATTTTCCTATTTAATAAAATGGCGTACATAACTCAATGGTTATAATGATACTAGCTTCAAATATCTTCCACGAAATTACACAAAGCAGATTTTATAGAATTAATAAAATTGTATTTCTCTTATGAAAACCTCCAATTAATTTTGTGGAACAGCCTGCAAAACGCTATGAATAGTTCTTTGTCTCATATTATATTTGCGAAAATCCGTATAACGGGGATTCTAAAACAGCGCTTATCCCTTTAAAAGATTGTTAATCTATGATTTAATTATACATTTAGTATCGTACGTTACTTATTCTTCTTCGTTGTTTATGTCCTCTTTTCAGGTAGGCCATATAGAAACCACGCGGTGCCTTTTAGAATATATTATATTCCTCATCAGTTCTCTAATATATTTCACCATATACACTCTATGGTTGATATTTCGTAGGTTACGATAGAATGCAGTTGAATTAAGGAATATGTATTTTAGGTTGGAACCTTTTCAGTAGTTTTAAATATCGTCATATTAGTTGTGACGATAGCAACAAGTTTAGCATCCGAATGTTCGTAAAGTGTCATGAAGTTGCTGTCATCAAGCACTAACAGAATCCAAATGTTGGACATGCGGCATTTGATTTTAAGTAATAATAATAATGAGGAGTCACAGGTGCCAAAGTTTGGTAGAACTTCAGTGGAGTACACTTGATGTCAGATCAAGTATGCTTCTTACAATATGTCCAATCTTTCCGCGAGGGTCCTTTGGCAATGCAACATACTATAGCAGATAGAGAGGTGTACAAGACGATTCACCAGCGCTTAAAACTGGCAAAGTCTGTCTATGGAAAGAAAAAAAAAACAGAGCATGCTTATGGGTCTTAATGTGGTAGCTTCATCACTGAATTCGAGTGTTATGGGTTGATCACCTGCGTATTCTAAAATCCTAAACGGCTAAAAGAAAACGCTTTAATATCACGTACGTATTGAGAATTATCAGTCTTAAGAGTATTTCTTGCATAATTATAATATCTCATAGAAAGCGAAGATGCAACTGACCTTGAGCAGGATGAAGAGATTAATATCCAATTGGATTTATATAGATCGGGTGATTTAGTCTGGAAGGACAGTTTTAGACAGACCTGAATAGAGACACATGTTAGAAGAAACTATAAAATATAGGGTTGTAACTTGTAACGAAGAAGAAGGAGTGAGAATATCTAGACGAATACTTCGAAGAATAATGCGAATAATTAATAAAAATGGGATTTTTTTGACTGCGACGTTTGGACAGTTGTGTGAATTCTAGATGCCAATTATTACTGCATTTGCCATAATTTGCTGTAATGACATTACATTTTCCCATAAATTATAATATCCAAAAGTAAATAATAAAATATGATAGGTAATCAATTTACATCAGACTGGAAGAAGGTGGCATTTCAATTAGAGATGTAACTGTTTGTATTCTACCTATATATATATAAAAACATTTTGAGGGAGTGGCAGTACTTATCGATAACGACCTAAGAGTTCGATAATGCCATACCATGGTTGCAGGGTAAACGTTCCTAAGTCGCGTTTTTACGAAATTAAGAATTTTATGCCAATGTGTGTAAATAATTGTGCTCTTTTTTGTGTATAATAGATTTTATCACATGTAAGCAAAATAAATACTTAAATATTTTAATTTGCAGAAATAGCTAAGATTGGGAAAATTGTTTTTAATTCTTAGTAATTTTTTTTTCGACCATGTCCGATCCTAATAGGATCATATGGGCATCCACAGATTAGAGGTTTGATTAACAGATTTTTGTTTTTTTTTTTACGAGAAATGGATGTCAGCCACTTGCTCAGCATATTAGGTCCATACCCTGACTCACACACAAATTGAAAAACAATATGTGTACTTGCCAGACCCAGGATTCGAACCTGAGACACCCACGGCGTGATAGTCCAACGCTTAAGCCGCGCGGCCACCGTGGGTGTGAGTAAAATTACTTATTTAAAAAATAGAATATAACACAATATCAAAAACTTAATTATTATACAGCAATGTAAAATAAATTAAACCGATTATGTCAGTTGCAACCAAACTGACTTATGCACTTTTAACCAGAAACCACGGAACTATTATTGGCAATAATAGTCTGTTTTTCTTAATAATATGATACTATATAAATTAAAATACACCAACTAAATATCTTAAATACTAAACTTTACTTCACATTCATTTTTTATATCAAATGCTTTACACAAAATGAATAAATCGTTTAGAAACAATTATGACATTGTTGTAGCATGATCATTTATTTCAATACTATATGAAGATAAAATTTTAAATAAGGAATAATTAGTATTTACATAACTTGAAAATTAATATTATCCTTAATTTTTAATTAAGTAAATCATCGGACAATACTTCATAATTCAAACAAAATGTATGAATTACAATTAGCTATATAGTATTGAACGTAATCCGTATATTGGATATATCGTAGTAGATTTTTGGGTTTTCACCGTGTGTCCTTCTTCCTCGGACACACGGTGGAAACCCAAAAATCTACTACGATACAAAACAATCGTGAAAGCTTCAAACATTATATGATATATTATTATTTTAACGATTTAGTGGAGACTGTCGACTTTGTTTGTACATGTGTCTCGTTGGTTAAAAAGATTAAATACATGATGATAATGGTATAAGATACGTGTTCATGGATTAATAAAATTGTACAATAATTGAATACTATGCATAATCCCCGGATTGACAAACTGTGGTGCGTGAATCCATCCCTACAATGTAATTGAGCGTGGCGCTTCCACTGAAACAACTAATTGGCCGCAGTACGATATTAATTAGGGCATTTGTTACAATTCATTGGATATTATCCGGCCGGGATAGCGCCATATGTTTCGCAGACAGTTAGCGGACTGGAGCACCTCTGTTTTGCGTGGTGAACGGTAAACATTGCCGGTTTCCGTAATTAATTGTGTCAACTGAAACAGGTGGAATGTGTGTTTTATGATTTTGTGCGTTCCCGAATATCTATTCAGCTATGTACGTCCCACAGTTTTGGCATTGTTTAAAGAGGAACTTTACGGTATTCAAAATATCACAACTATTTATATCTCTATTAGTATAGCAACGAATATGGTTATTACGCTTGTTTGTACTTGTAACTACATTGTTTAATAATATTATGAGACATCTATTTTCAAACACCGATATGTCCGCATGTCAATATTTGTGGTAAATCACGTTTTTGAGTTTAAAGTGATTGGCTTTAACGTTGGTGTCTTTATATTGTATTATGTATATTATATAAGACTAGAAAAATACCAAGTGGCAGTGCAACTTGTCAACATTATTGCTGTTTGCGTTACATATTATATTATATTATACAATAATTCACCTGTTTCATTTAAACGCGCTCATCGCACGCTAAATCTCCAAAATTTTGTTTAATTCACATTAATCGATTTTTAAATGTATGTTTTTTCCCTTTTTATTATTCTCTTTTTCTATTATATCTTAGATTACTCATATTATTATACAAAAATTTTTGTTTAATTATTCAACATTCTTTCTCATTTTTCTTTAAATTTAAAAAATTTAAAATTTCTTTATATTTTATGTTCTTCTTACTTTCTTACTTTTTTATCTTGTTAGGCTTTAACTATATTATAATTGATATATGAAAAATTTGATGGTTGCAATATTTTTTCTTTTATCCATTGTTATACAATATATTTGTAATCAGTGTAACTGTTTGTTTTCTAAGGATATATATATATATATATATATATATATTCAACGAGCAGATGAAGGAGAAATGTGTGTGTGTGCGTTCTGTTGTGCTTCGTTACAGACAGATTAATCAAGACAAATATATAATATAATTAGCCGATACACCCTGTATTCCAATAAAGAAATAGTAATTAGCAACATAATAATAATATTGTATGACGTCTTTTTATATGCTTTATTTTTCATTTTATTTCTTAGAAATAATATACTATTTCTATGTATTTTGTAACATATTACATATAGGTACTTGAAGTTTATCTAATATATTATAAGTATTAGTGTTTACTTACAATAAAGAAAGATAAATAACTACTTAAAAATGTATAAATGTTCGTAATTGTTATCTGGATTTCTATATATTTTTAAGATAAAAAATTATCTATCTGATTTTTTGTCTATATATTTATTATTAAACCAGACAAAAGAATTATTTAGTATTACTTTGAAATCTGTAGATTACCCTTATCATACGTTTTATAAATGTATCATAGACTTTACTTTAAGATATAATAACAAGTTTGTTAATGTTATGATCTCTTCTATTGTATGAAAAATATTTAATTTTAAAATGGTACTATTTATTTATATGAGAATATCTGCTTGTATGCGAGTAGAAAAAAGAGTATAATGTAAACATTTATTAAGAGATATAAGCATACATTAATAATATAAAGCACATTTTAACGTCCATATAACGAAAATTAATCTATATTAATATATTTTGAAATAAGAACAATCAATTTAAAAGTTGTTTATTATTAAGGGCCCACATGCCCCATGTAAGTCAAAATGGAGGTTTTATGGTATTTTCAGAGCATAATCCTGGAAATTCCTTAAACGTTGTAGATAATCTATTTATATAGTTTTAATTTATTTTAAATATTTGATGACTTACAAGTATTTTTATTACATAAAAAAATAGTATTCTTTTAAACCTCTCGATCAAATTTAATGTTTTAGAATGTAATCATATTTCAGTCCATCCATGTGGAGTGGTGTTAAGATTTTTTAGATTTATTAATTTTTAAAGTACTAGGGACCGAGAAGAGCGGTTGGAGCTAAAGGAGGCTTTCATCAAGACGAAATAAATAGAATTATTATAAATTCCATGTACATAATATTATTATTAATTGAAGCTATTAGTTTCAAAGTCGGTAAACTCCATTTTTGTTTTTTTGTTTTTCTTTTCATAATAATTATTCATAAAATGTTTAATCCAGCTCCGTGTATTAGTTAGGTACATAAAATTAAAAAAGAGATTGATTGCAGTCATTTATCTTCATCAGCCGCCATTTTTTATATTTTACAACTAACGATACACATTTTTTTTTTTTTAATTTTATTGACGTTAATGAATTATTATTTCGCTATTTTCCTTTTACAATATTATGTTAGCAAAATATCCTAAATATTTTTTACGATTATTTCAAAATGGCAAAATATGGAGGTTACCTAACGTTACTAACAGTCTCACTTACTTGCAGAGATAGCTAAATGTACACTACATATTATGTAAATATTATTTACATTTAAATCTCGGTCATAATATGATAAGAATAATAATAATATTTGTTCACACCATTATTATCTACTTAATATCTAAGAAAATTCCAAAGAAATATTGTTTTTATCAAGAAAAATGTTGTATTTATAATCACGTTAAGCTAGTAATAATATTTTGTAAATATATAATAATAGTAGATTTAAAAACATAAATGTATGACATTAAAAAAATAGTATTTGCTTTGTATCTAGATACTTAAACCCCATTTTATATATAGATAACTATTTTAGGAACTGTGCATTATGTTCCTCGTAATCTGACATATTTTGTCTAGCCATACGGTAAATAAACGTAAAAAGATCTAAATTATTTTTTATATTCCCGTTACTCTCACGTATTGTCACCTTAGCTTACCCGGCCTATTAAACTGAAAATATTTCTAATAAATTATTTCTTTTATTCAAATAAATAAATGTATGAAATGCATAAAGGTATGTATCTGAAATGTTTTCAAGTTATGTATGAAAATATTTCAGTAAATATATACTCCGTCATCTTAATATTTCGACTATTTCTAGAATCAATATTGCATCTAATTCAAATGTTATTATTTTAAAAATCGATAGAATTTTCCAGTAAATACAACTACTTGATATATTTTCATCAGATTTCATTTACCTCTCATACATTATTAATTATTATAAATGCACATTGCAAACGGAGTGTCGCATTCCATTACGGACAAAAGAGATAATATATCTAAAAGTAAATGCGACATATAGAGCCAATATACTCAATTAAGATATGAAAGTAATTGGTAAGATCAAGATAGTATTCTGATTTGTAGACTGTAGGAATGTATAGAAATAGTTGTATTAAGTATTCTCATTGTGTAATTAATTTTTGATGTATTTTTGACAATTGCAAATAATGATGATGTAACCTTATTAAAATTATTTATGTTGCCAAAATAGGCTTTTCCCTATTACCTAAGTATTCTAATATTGACAATCTCGTACGATAACTCAAAGTGACATCACAGGAATGGACGAACTTTATCAGTATAGTAATGGGAAAGTTAAATTCGTGCATTTTTACTGAAATATTTAAATCTTTTATTTTTCAAATACTGATAATTTTATTTCAAAATTAAATTAAAAATAAATATAAAATAATGATGATGAAACCTTTTTGGCATTTTCCTTTTACATACTGTAATATTGTCAATCTTGTACGGTAATCCAATGTGATATTACCGGAACAGACGGAATTTATTAGCATAGTAGAGATAAAATTAAGAAATTTATAATTTATTATAAAGAAAGAATTAAACAAATAAATATTTATAGTAAATTTATTGCATTATGATATAATGCTTTACGAAAACTATGTTTTTAATGAATTATACTGGAATTTCATTTTAGTACGAATGATTTTTGTTGATGACAGTTAATAATTATCAACATTATTACATTATCAACGGAAAAGAAAAATATAAAATTGGAAACTTATTAGATACTATGTTATATAAAAAGATCCATTAAATACGAATGTATAATTATGTAGCTACACTTTTTATCATGAACATAAATTAATATTACTTTCACGAAAAAAAGATATTTTTAGTAAAAATTTCGCATAGTTATGTCTGACTCTGGAATCCCGAGTTTTAAAATTCTTGTCTGATAATTAAAATAAATATAAGTACTATATTATCCGTTCTATGAAGGTCCATATTGGTTAGTAATTTATTTCTTTTTTAAATATAACTGCATTGAAAGTTGCAAACAGTTATGCATACAATATAATATACTATCGCCATGTTAGGACATTAACCTTAATTTATACCTAAGTAATATCTTCGTCTTCCTCGATCACTAATCCTGCAATGTGTTTTTTTTAATCTAAAATTTTTTGCACTTATATTGAGACACAAATCATTCATTCAACCCATCAAACGCCTACATAATTTCACAGTAATTTTACAAAATACAAAATTGTATATAATTATAATTAGTGACTTGTTGGGTTAATAGCCCCAATCCATAGGTACTATCATAACCTTGCTCGCTCGCACAACCTCCAGTTTGTTTTGTAATGAATTTAAAATTTAAAATGACATTGGCACCCAGTTATTTGATTATAGCCATCATTCATTATTGTTCTGAGGTTTTTGTTTTTCAATAAAAATAATTCAATTTTATTAAAATCATTAATCCAGTTTATTGATTAGATTACCCATATCCTAATTCTATAGCCTGTGCACGATAGCCAAGTGACTAACGCATTAGCATATTGATAATGTCGCTTAAGCCCTGGTGTGACAAATACATACATTGTTTTTTATTAAGTGTTTGGAGCCAGAGTATGGACCTCATAGGTTGAGCAAGTGGTTAACATCCATTTCTCATAAAAACAAAAATCTGTTAATGGAAACCTCCACTCTTTGGAGACTCGTATACTCTTCTCAGAATCGAACATGGCTTAAAAAAGTTTAAGCTTAACAACTCAAAATTTAAAATTTTTGTGAAAATAATGCCATAGAAGAATCTTTTCTTCACAATTCAGCAAAAATAACTATTTTTTTCAATCAGTAAAATCCAATATTTTATTCTCGGATTAATAATAATTATTTTAATTATATACGAGAATGTCTTGGTTTTTTTTCAAAACTAAAAAAATTCATTGTGGTTTGCGTGAAATAAGAATTTGTGCAAAAAAATCAAATTTAATACCATAAAAACAAGTTTTTTTTGGATTGTTTTCCTATACCTATTGTGGCAATGTTATGTTTTTATAATGATTGCCTGATGTCAATAAAGGTATTGTTATTTACAGCTAAATTGCAATTAATAATAGTTATATATACTATGTATATAATATTATTTTAATAATTGTTAGGAGTAAATTAAATAAGCTACAACGTACACAGGGTCATTGTTCAAAATTAATACAAAGCCACCGAATGTTCGACAGTAAACACGACTGCAAGGCGTTCTCATTACCGACAACAATGGCAGAATAATGCCTGAAAATGACAAGGCTTACCTGGTTGCCAAGATGATGAGTGGTAAAGCATAGTCAGGAGGTGTCCCGCCCTGTCAGCTGCAGACATCCTCGTACAAAGCCTCGCGGCGAGCCCAGCTGGATATCGGAAAACCGACGTATATTGTCTTTGGATTCAATTCACTATTTGCTACACTCCAATCGATATCCTGTACAAATATATAGTTTCAAATTTATATTATGATTGTTAAATTTTCTCTCATTTCTGTTTTCTCAAAAGTTTAAAATTTCACTTCATTTTACACAGATAACACGATTTTAACACATATTTTTATAATAATTATGATCCAACTTAATAAACTATTTAATTTATTATTTAAAATATTTTTAAAATTATAAAAAAAAGCATCATAAACATCAAGTATTCTGATTATTAAAAATACGGTATCTTCCTGAGAGCATCACGACGTACTGTTATGGAATCTTGAAAGTAATCAAGTTTTTTTTTAATTTAATAAAAAAAATACATATTTTAGATTCCGAAAAAAATTAGAGCGTCAAATTTTGTACGTATTTTTTTTTACAAGAGTATTTGTTTGATATTTATGTAATGTTTAAATAACCTCACAAAATTAAAAATAATATTTATTTTAGCGCAAAGACTTCAGATGAAACGTAAACACTCCATTTAAATGAATCGTGTGAAATTAAGAACCACTTTCAGTTATTAAATTTTTTTTTTTTTTTTTTATATAATGAGAAATCATTAATTTACCTAGCTGCAGTGTTAATAAGAAATATTAAATATTATTATTTATTAATGTCACACATGTTTTTTTATGATAATACTTCAGTCCAAGTTTATGTTAATAAATATTAATTACATTTAATATAATATTTTAAAATGATTATTTACATAATGAAGTACTGATGTTATAGTAAGAGCTTCCCAAATCCATCAATTTGATATGTTATAACATTATATATTACAATTATTATCATGAATTTTATTATTTCATTTTTTTTAATTAAAAAAAGGAAGCACACGTACGGTGAGTTGGGAACCACCCGGTGTTTTCGGTCGCGTCGGTCAGAAGACTGCAGCGTTGATGATTGATCCAGCTCACAGAGTACCGGGTGACCCGGAGTGAATATATTACAAGGGGGGTGCCGAGCAGGTGCCTTTGGTGCACTTCAAGCCCGGCTCGCATGTCCCGCTGAATCCACCGCACATTTCGCCTAGCGTGCGGGCGCACACTTTACAGCACCTGCAATCAAACAAAGGTTTTTTTTTGATGATTTGTTACTCAATGAATAATACAGAAGGCTAGAGAAAACAACATTGTTAATTGAACATAAATAATTTGAAATAGTTCCAAAAGACTTTTTACCGGGCCGCACAACCATTTTTTTATTATACAAAACAAAAAAGAAATATATATTATATATTAATAAAATAAAACAAAAATGAGAATCCAAAATATTTATTAGATTAGACTTTTTTTAAATAATAAAAAATAAACAAAATAATATACTTTAGTGAGAAGTTTGATTTTGTGTGGCAGAACTAAGTGCATCAATATCGATATCGAGTGAGGTTGTTCCTACACGCAAACAGTTTTCCAAATGCACATAAGTGATTCGTGTTCTCACTCGGGATTTGATATGCTTCATTTGTCTAAAAAGCTGTTCACACGTGTAGGTGTTTCCAAATAGCTGTCATCATTAGAGCATGTTTATGAAGGATGAAGTATATTTCTCCTTGTCCAAATATATTTTGTAAAACTCTTCCAAACTAACCTGATGGAATTTCTCCTTCAACTGTTCATTGAAATATTTTTTACAATGTTCCATTTGTAAATTTCCCGATAATAAATTCACGTTTACGAAAAATGGCGTTGGAAATGCAGCAAAAAGCACACGGTGCTTTTTAAAATCTTGAGCCAATATCGAATCTCAATTTGCAAAATTAGCACATCTAGCGGCAGCATTTGATATCATTTTTATTTTCTCACTGCTCCACGGGCCACAAGTTGACACCCAGTGGGCCACGGGTTGGCCACCCATGGTTTAGAGGGTTACAGCATTTGGCTGGAATATTTTGTGTCAAAATACAAATAGCTTAAAAAATAGTTTTAAATTATTTTGATATGAAATATTTTTTTGGGATTTATCATTCTTGGCCAGTTCGTGTAAAAGTATGCAATAAGTCCATTGCCATCAAAATGTCACTTTGGTGAAAAGTGAGGGTTACGACAATAATTATTGGCCAGTACAGTGACGATGTATTATAATTTGTAAGAAAATAGCCGTGCAATTGTATCGGTAGCTTAATTAAAAAAGCTCACTCCAAATGTGATGGATGTAGTGCCAAGTCCCTCCCAGTTTGTAAAATCATTTTTCTAAATTTTATATTATAATATTTCAAGGTGTCTGTTTGTACATATCGCTGGACCATATTATGAATTACTTAGCCACCCAAAGGAAGCGTTAGCTCTATAAAAAAAGTATAGTAAGAAATTTTCAAGAAATGGTAACTGTTTGGTACCATTAAACTACTAGATCAGAAAATTTCTCACATTGGATACTTGACGAAACCTTAATATACTGTATACTTAGTAAAATCTAAGGGGACCCAGAGCAGTACATAGCGTTATATAGCACGGTTAATCTGCAAACTACAGCGCTACCAAACAAACCTATCGGTTTATAAGGTATTGGTTTGTATAACACAAATGAAGCGTTTGGAAGGCGGGTGGCAGTCAGAAAGCTTCGCGTCATTATCGCTACCGGGAAAAAGGCAAACTAAACTAAATGAAGCTACTATAGTCCCACCATACCGGTAGCATATAATATGGCGTCATTCATGATAAGTCGCAATGATAGTGTTGTGCTCTGTAAAAAAATGTTTCACACTGAAAAGTTAATTGTCATCGTATTTTGACCGGTCACGTGTGGTTTGTGAAAACTTGGACGCGGTCGGTAGCAGGTGAATCGCGACGATTTACCTGTCCGTGTTGAATGGTCCTTACGTAAATACATGGGAATCTAATGCTTATAATGCTGTTATAGATACATAGTCGCAGACTAAAATCTTATCATCTCCGTAGAATGATTTAATGATGGGATTAATATTCGAATTTCCTCAGTAATAAAACCTTATCGAGGAAACGTATTTTAGGATTTTTCATAGACTTATACAAAATGGACTTATAGCATTGTGGTTTTGAAACCTTCAAGATTATGTTATATATATACTCAACCCTACTACGCTCACGATAGTCGAACGGCTTAAGCGTCGGCTTGTAATGTCGTGGTTCCCAGGTTCGAATCTTGGGTCTGAAAAATACAAATATTTTTTTTCCAATTTGTTTTTGAGTATGGACCTAATAGGTTGAGCAAGTTGCTAACATCCATTTCTCGTAAAAAATAAATTCTGGTAATACACACCTTTTTTATATTTTTTTTGTATAATACATATTTATATATGTTAAGATTTTTAATATAAGAAGACCCGGTAACTGGAGAAGTGTGGAGAGAGACCGGAGTGAGTGGAGAGCGGTTGTGGAGGAGGCCAAATCCCACCCCGGGATGTAGCGCCGTGGAAGAAGATTAAGATTTTTTTATTTTTGTATATAATACTAATAGATAATGTTTATAAATTGAACAATGGTATTTAATTAGTTTGTTTGATTTGTAAGAACCCCTCTTTGGGTGAAGGCCTCCTCCAAAGTGTATATCTCTGGTCTCTCTGGTTTCTTTCTCCCTACCCGTTTGATTTCGTATCTAAGTATTCGTCTTGTCTGAGTTGGCCTATTTTTGCATTTAGGTCGCCCATTATTATAAAAGTTTTATGTGCTTGGTTAATAGGTTTGTTTACATTTGTATAAAATGTATCATTTTCTTCTTCTTTTGCTATTTCTGTGGGTTTCCTTTTATTTTTAAATTCAATAGTACTACTCTATCTAGTAGGTGTAAAATCTGTCAATGTTCAGCAAAATCGGACGTCATAATGGAAGGATGGTGTTACTGTTATAAATATACGCAAAAGGTGAATTGGCTTATAATTGATAATTTAAGTAGGTATCAAATTTTTTTATTTCTGGCAGAATCTGATTTGAGGTTCGCTGGCTCTGAGGTAAAAAATAATATATTAAGCGCGTTTAATGTAAAAATGTAACAGATTTCAATAACATTCCATTAAGTAAATGATTATATGAAATCCCTACTCTCTAATGAAATAACCTTCTATATTGCAAGGGATTTTCCTTTTGATTCAATTGAAATTTTCAATGAAAAGCATCTGTTTAAAGGATACATAATCTAATAAGGCAGAGTCTTCACTCGTTCTCTTAGACTTCAAAATATACGAAGGATGCTTCAAAAGAATAATAATCAACCGTTTCCTAAGAAATTCGTTCAATATGTACTAGAGATTTTTCTTGTAAACGGATATTGCATCTTGCAACTGAGGAATGGTTCATTTATGCAATATTAACTGTGTTTATAATAAAAAGCGATATGTATTATAAAAGTACGCGATCGCTATTTTTTTTTTTAATTAATTATCTATATCAATTTTCACGTTTATACGTAGGTACTAAATTATTTTCATGCAATTCTCTATCTTATTTATATTAATAAACTATTTTTTTTATTCAACAAATAATTTAAAAGATTTAAGAATGTAACATTCTTTTAACAAAATTTTAAAGAGATCTTGACAACGGGTAATAATTACGATAATAATAATACTTTGATTTAAAATATTGAAATTGAAATTTAGAAAGTGCTTCAGCGAGAATAAAATTGTAAAAGAACTAGTTAACTTCAACGCAATTAGATAAAACACGTATACCTTAGTAGTTAGAGTACATGGGCGCAAATCCCACTGGTCATATATTTATCTGAGGCGTTTTCAAAGTATGTATTTTATTTATATTAAACCGAAAATTAGGGATAGTGTTGGCGGCTTTACATTTTTCTTGCTAGATATAAAATTGTTCACTAGTCATTTCTATTATAATATCTGGCATGTGGTGTTACAGGCAGTATTAAAACTCAGTTTAAAGTATGTTTTTAAAAACCTATACGTTGATAGATTAGTTAACAATTTCCAGATTTGAATCCTGTATTTATAATGTAATGCAATGTCGATTTTTTCAGGCAGCGCTAACATACCTAATAACTTTTTTCCTAACTCAATTTTTTTTTAAATATTCTGTTCATATTAATATGTACAAAGAACTGTAATTTTGATAAATATTTTTTATAAACTAGTGTTTTTTAGTCCTTGGTCCCAAATAAAATCTATTGCAAATTTCGTCGTCTATCGCGTAACTTTGCGTTATTACTATATATAAATCAAATCAAATTTATCAAATCAATTTTATTTATTTTACATATAATGAACATAACAAATTATAAATTCAAAGCGTTCACGACATGACATAAAATAAGTGTTAATAAATTAAAAAATAAAAATACAGAGAATAAGTAATAAAATAAGAAATAAAATAAGTGACAAAATAAAAGTAGATGGAAGCACACAGAGTGAACTTTGATAGACCCTATCTTATAAAACAACGTCCACCTAAATTCACTCTCACGTAAGTGCAATATATCAATATCCGAAGCGATTTCATTAAACATGGTTACTGCCCTCCCAATTGACATTACTAATGGCAGGTTAGTCCTGCACCGTGGGAGAACAAACAACGGATGCCCTCGATTCCTAAGGTAATTATCAGAGACACACAAGCCAACACCACCAAGAATGGCAGAATTCACATTTACGCCGCGTATGTCTGAAAAAATATGTAGCTAAATAAAGATCCCTTCTAAATTTTAAGCTACAGTATGTAAGCATCCCTAAGAGAAAATCAGTCGGATAGAGCCACGGATAATATCCATACAGCCGAAAGTAAAGGAGTTCTAAAAATTTCTTTTGAAATCTCTCCACCATAAGGCCGTACTTCAACTGATGCGGGCCCCAAACGATAGACCCACTCTCAAGTCTGCTTCTAATTAAGGAGTTATAGAGAATTTTTAGTACCGTAACATCCCAAAAGACCCGGAAGTGCGCAAGATAAAGCCCAACATCTTTAGCGCCGTTTTACAATTTTAATGGTATCTATATGACCACTAAACGTCAGTTTACCGTCAAACGTAATTCCAAGATCTCTTACAGATGATATATATAAGTTTGTTGTGATTAAAATTACCATTGAATTATATGTCTCTGATAATATACTAATCATACTTATATACTAATCATCTTCATTAATCAATACAATTAGACGAAAATATCTGTTATAACTAAACACTTAGATTACTATATTACATCCCCATTTTGTTCATACGAGGATCATATTATGAGCCTCCTCGGAGTGTGAGTTGTTTTCCACGTACATCTACCTGACTTAATGAGTTCATCGATTCAACCGGTTTTCAGGCGTACCTAAATGTGGTCATTTAGTGCCCATTGAGTACCACTGTATGTCCAGCAACATATCCAGCCCATTGCCATGTAATCGATTTAACGACCTCTACCACATTGTGTTTCAATTTGATTAATTATTACACATTACCATACTTGATAATAAGAGGATAATGTGGGCCTCCTCAGAGTAGAAGTGATAATAACATATATTTATTTTTCGAAAAATGGATGTTAGTCACTTCCTTAGCCTATCAGGTCCATACTCAATTCAAACACACATTAAAAAATAACACGTAAATTATCCAAACCCGCGATTTGAAACCGAGATCCATGACATTATTAACCGACATGTTACCGTTCGTACAACAAAAAAACTACTCGACTAATATTGGTAAAACTAGCACAGATAATATTATTCTAAAATATAAGCACCAGCTAAGATTTTTTTTTGTTTTACTTAACTTGAATCGGAGATAATAGGTACACATGCAACAATTTATCACGAATTCGTCAAGTGGTCAGATAGCAACGGCGAAGTGGTGAGGAAAGGTGTGAGAAAATGGACGCGGCCTTACATCCAACCGATGTCGATTAAGCGGGCTTAGTTTTAACATACTTAAGTAAAGTGATCAAATAGCAGCGGTGGAGCGGTGAGGTGACGTGCGGGCTGATGCTCGCTAGTCTAGATCCAACCGCTGTCTATATGAGTTTATAAAAAATATTAAAAGCGATTAAGTCTATTTCTTCATTCTTTTTTGTATTGTATCCGGGAAAAGTCGGAGGGTATCAATCGTTGGTAAATATAGTTATTACGTTCTTGTTATGAAACGCATGGGTCTAGTTTTGTTTATTTTAGTTGAAATACAGAACTATGAATTTAATTTTTAAATTTAATTAAATGAAGCAAATCATAAAAATGATATAATTGACTGAGATCAGTTAGAACAGTATCAATATTTTGCTAAAAGACGTTTCGAGATATTGAAATGTTCAATAGGTTTTACGTGAGATTTGATTTCAAACGGAATGATGTTTGATATCACAAAATATTTCCAATTTCAATAATACGAACGAGCAGAATTATTGGAAAATGTGTACTAAGGAAATTGAATATTATATAAACTCCTTGCTTTTATGACTGTCGTTACATTATAAAGGAATGTAATGTATAATGTCGCATCACAAGATACAAATTTAAAAGCATTTTATATGTAATATGTAACATTCACATATATTAGGTATATTATACTTTTAAATATTTTTGATAAACGATAAAAGAATATTATATCATACTCCAGACAAATTAGGGTTTTACATGGATATAATTTTCTCGAAAGGGAGACTTAAAGCTAGCGCCTAATTAATACTGACATAATTATATCTAAAATTAATTTAAAAAAATCGCGTTGTAATGTGGGGCAATGCAGACAGTAATGTTCTAATTTTATAAGATTCAATAAAAAAATCAGATAATTGACATATACGACTTGATACGAGTTCCTACTACGATGTTACATAAATTATACGACATGATTATTTTTCTAATTTACTTACCTACCTATTCTCATCTCTCTTTCTCTTGTATTCCGGTGATTATTATTACGCATTTTTAAGTGTTTTATTTATAGATGATATCGTTCTCAATAGGTACCACCATGGCCCCACACCCTTAAGCGGGCCCCGGACCCCCAAGCCACGATATCTGACGAGCTAAGGTTAAGGGCAGTGAAATTTTCTATAGTAGTGTTTCCCAAATGATACTCCGCGGAACTCTGTGTATTTCTTAATGTGAAAATTAAAATAGCAATTTGTTGTGTTTTAAATAAAAAAGCTTGAATTGTTGGCACTCAGCATCACATTATGAAGTGCTGATCGCGACCCTCTTTTGTGATAGCCAAGTTACATGTAACCCTTCACCATGTTGGATAAAAAGTCGTTTTTATTAGTCAGGAAACACACTAAAAGTAATTATAATATAAAAGTCTTCTCGTCTCATAGCGCCGCAGGCGACTTTTTTTTACTATTAGAGCTTATAAATTTACGGTGTGTCTATCTCACTTAACTGGCTGACCTGCCACGTCGGGCCCTTCCTATGCCCAGGCCCCCAGGCTAGAGCCCTGTCAGCCCCCCCTTTGTGGGGGTCATGGGTATCACACATTCAGTATCTGTCTAAAACAGCTGTTTGCTCTGAGTCTTTGTAAGTTTCCATGATTAGCTATATTATATTATTAGCTATATATTAAGGCCATGCATTAGTTGAGGCACGGTCTAAAAAGATCGTTGCTAGGCGATGTGCGGATTGCGGGTCGCGGGTGAAAATGACGCCTGTCAAACGAAATATGATTTCTCATATAAATCCAACATACGTCCATTTTATGTTCTGTTTATTATTCTATTAGTAACAATAATAATATATTCATTGACATGTTTTCTTTTTAAAGTAAATGGGTAAAGTTTTTAGTCATCTTTACATGATTTTAGAATTAATTGGCCCGTCGCCATCACGCAGCAAAGTGACGTGTGTCTGACTTCACGTTCTCTCAAAGAATGCGAAGCAAGTACAAAATTTCGTCGCGCGTACAGTTGAAAGTTATTTGGCGTTTCACTGATGCGTCACCTTAAGCGTTACATCGGCAGCATTTGATTGGAAAAGATAAAGGAACCAGTAGATATAGATAATACGTCATTGACGATGTCTCTTCTTTATTCGTGAGTTTCATATTCAATTTACATATATTTGTCAAAACGAGATTTATATTGGTATAAGAAATAACAAGAAACGTTATATAGGGATCAAACAAGCATATTTGAATAGATTTAAAAAAATTTGAGCAAGTAAGTGAAAAGGAAGCTTGAAAGATATGCATATCATTAGGTATTGCTGTAATTTTGGTACCGGACTCTACTCACCCGCGTCTGTTGCGAAGGGTCTAAACATTAATAATTTGTTGCGGAGAACGATATTTATTTTACGATCATGATGTTTTAAGAATGCAGACCCGGTCACCCACCAAACACTCAGGTATGCAAATGTTTATTACAATCTATTTTTTATATAAAAGAGCACATTAATAATATTTTAAACAAAGTGAGTCTAACCTTAGTTATCAGACTGTCAGAAGGCGGTTTCATTGTAATCCTCAAACGAAGGTCAATTAAAAGGATATCAATATATATTTATACATATTATATAAATATGGTCCAAATATAGTAAACGCAAAGTATGATAACGTATGTTCAACGTATACATCAGCTAATTCAATTATGCCTTTCAAAAATTGTTGTCTTTAAAATCTGCAAGGTTCCATAATATTTAATCATCTTCCCCTTTAGTAATTTGTACTGGAAGGGAAATATGTTGACAATAATTGTCTCATTAGAGCTTCGTAAGCAAAGACCGGGAAACTCACACGTTTTCCTGTTTTTGTAGAAACATGTTCGGAAAATTGTGAACATTGAGCTATTTAACCTTACTCCTATTAATATCATTTCGATAAATTAGTATGATGCATTTAAATACTACTACTTATCAGTAGTTTTATAAGATAACGTAACTAAGTATATTCTCTTCTTTTAAAATTAAAACTCTGGTAATATTATCGCACCCCCAGACCTACACTGACGTAAGTCAAAATCAGCCATTTTGCAGGAGAGCCGAAACAAACTTTTTGAACGTTTATGGCACTTGATTTAATGTCTAATAGCTTTACAATCTTTTTTTTTTGTAGAATTGGAAAAATATATCTTTCTGGTGGCATTCATTTAAGAGTATCAGAGTTACTGGAGTGTTCTTTTTGATATTTGACTCAATTTATTTAAAATAACACTGGAGTTAAGGGTATATCTCGTTAAATATTTTTTTAAAGATACGCCAGTGTTCTCCTGAGATAAATAAAAATAAATGTAATTGAACTGCATTCATAACTGAAAACAGCAAAATTCAGACTTACGTCAGTATAGGTCTGGGGGTACGTTATATCTACGATATTACGGTACAAAGTCAATAATAACATCTTTCTAGGGGAGCTTTTATGCGACATAATATGTGTTTTTAAATACATTCTGCTGCCAACCGTCATTCAAAACCCCAAAAATATTAATATGGATGAGGAGTTACGGCGAAAAACGTTATGGCTTCCGGCACTGTCAGAAAAATCCAATATTACTCTGAGCAACGTTTGCTCTTAGCTAATAGGATTCATTTTAGCATTATTAGAGCAACGTTTGCATTCATTTACCTACACTACACTTCATCATAGCACATATGATTTGATAATGGCCTCTGCAACGAGCCCGAAAATCGAGGAAAAAAGGAAAAAGTATACGCGGTGGAAACCCATGAATCTATTACGATAAAAAGCAACTGAGAAAGTCTGAAACATTCTATCTGATATTTTATATAATAATATTATGTACATGTCATTAGGACGAACATAATTGTAGGAAGAAAATTTTACCTAAACCATCAAACCGATTCACGAATGACAAACAAGTAATAAATCCAAACGGAATCTTTATCGACCATCTCTTTCCCAAAGCGGTAACTTATCTGATTTTTTTTGTAGTATTAATTCGAGAAACGACATTTATTTGAAAGTAGCGATGTTCTACTTAGATTGAAATAGAGAATTGGAGATTAATGCGAAATAAATATATGATATAATTTTAGGAAGTACTTACTTACCGACCATTCAGTCAATCTCATATAATATATTGTAAAATACTTGTGTGTGTTAAATAAATGCTACTTATTACAACGTTTTTATTAGGTCGTATTCTTATTTGTCCGGTACAAATCTTGCGATCGATTTTGAACTAACTTCCCGACTAGATAGACATTTGAAACTTTTAGAATATATCAGAACACGATGCCAATGTGATTTCTAATACTTTTAGCCATCTTTAAGTAGAATTGAATTAATTTTCAGTTAATTCTGTTTTGTATGAAAAATTATTTCGATACCATTATTGGTTGCTAGAGGGTCCTAGCAACTAAATTATTAAATAATAATATATACGTGCGTTACTATGGAAATCAATATGAAATGACATTTCATTATTCAGTATTTCTATCAGTACAAATTATTTTGATCGTTTAAGCTAGTCAAGTCAAGTTTATATGATTCAACAGAAAATTTAAAAACGTTGTATATAAAAAGTTATTTTTATTTTGTAATTATTTTTTTAATAGTTCAAACTACTGCATCGGCAAAGCGCTGATAAAAACAATGAATTCGGGTTCAATATTTTTCGGCCATTTGTGAATCGGAGTTATAATTTCGGACAATTTTTCTTCGACTAAATTACCGCTCATGAAAAATAAAAATGAGAATTTAATTATGTTAATACTAAGTGATTTTGTATTTTGTAATGTAAACGTATTGGAACAATTAAAACTGTAGTACGCTTATTTTTTAATTGTTAAACAACATCATAATAATATATTATTTTAATGTTGGCTAGTTCATGTCTTATAAATTTTCCTGTAACTGCCGTTTTGTGTGCAAACACGCTCACAATAAATTTGCACGGGCTTGCTTATTAGGGGCTACTGCGTGCTTCTTCTAACGACGGGGTACAGGGGTATTTGAATCGTTCAGACCTTAGGCCATGTCATGGCAAAAGTATATCACTTTAGAGCAGAAGCTCAGAATTTACTGTCAAAGATTACGAGTTGAAATTCCAAGACCATCTCACATTTATAAGTATTTATTCATTCAATATGATCCATATTATTGTTTTTAATAAAATGCGTGAAAACTACTACTTAATCATTGAAAAAATATTATTAATAATAGTGTGTACACTTGTTTCTAAGTCATGTATCACAGGTTTAGCTATCGCTTCTGGTAAACTAACACGGTGTATTTTACACTGTGTTTAATTCAGAGCCAATGATTTTTGGCAAATAAAAAACAACCTTTCCTCACAAACATAGCTTTTTACTCTATGAAGGCTCTTATATTCAAAAGGCTTCCCTCAACAGATTAAAAGGAGATTTATTCAACAATTTTGTTATAATCAGTATTTTCAATGGTAATTATTGTATAAGTTGTTTTTGATATTGTCATAAAAGGAAATTCATTTATTATCTTATCTAAAATCTGATCGTGTCTTGGCTGCTTCAAATTAACATCTCTTTTCCCATCTGTCCACTGCAAGTATACTTGACTGTCGTTACCATAGGGATTCTGCGCTTGTTTCTACCGATACTAACCACTGCAGCATATGTCTACCAAACCTTCTTTTCCTTCTGGAATATTGACCAAGGCTTTCTTGGCCGGTTAAATGTATTAAATATATACTTTCCCAATAGACTTATTCAACTTTCACGTGTGATATCTTGTGCAGATTATAAATACATATTATTATGTAGGAAAACACAGCATACAAATGTCTCTACATAAATGACCATGCACAATATTTTGATTAAAAGTTTTGAGACTCTCTTCAATATCTGGAAACCTAGCTCTCAAATTATACCTAGTTTGGAAGTCTACATCGTAAAAAATTGCGCGTTTCACTGATTCACGTCGTTGCTTCCAATGAAACACTATAAAATCCTAAAAACATGACCTCATTCATTTTCAGTATTTTAGATTGTGCTTTATATCCGTGGTGGAATACAAGAACACAGATATATTAAACCATCTTGTAGCATCCCAAGCTTGCTTAGGTATAATAAAAAATCACGTTGTTTGTCAATATCAGCTTTATCATGACCAAAGATGAAAGCTTCTTGAAAATTTTAGAAGTTAAAATGATAAATTACCACTTCATTTTGAGATATTTATAGATCAACCAGACATCAAAGCGTTTTGTATATCCAAATATTTCTGAGATAATATAACCAGCAAGTATTAAAGCCCACGAAGCCCGCGCAGCCTAAGCGTCGGCTTATAGCGTCGTGGGTCCTAGGTTCGAATCCTACTAAGACCTAATAGGTTGAGCAAGTGGCTGACATCCATTTCTCGTAAAAAAACAAAAAAATCTGTTAATACAAACCTCCACTCTGTGATGATCCTATTAGAATCGGGATTGGTCGAAAGAAGAAGAAGAATTAATTGAAAAAGCACATAGTCGAAGCCAAATGTGATATTATTTACCTAACCATTTTGAATACTATGTATTTTTATTTGTTTCTATAATCATTATTAATAATACAAATGTATTAACAGCGTATAAATGTATAGCAAAATAAGCCTCAGCTGAGATTTCGTAACTTATTAGAAAATAATAACGTTATAAATAAAACTTTCAAATAATGTTATACAATATTTATATACTTATTCATGTAAATATTATCATGTTTCTAAATTTGAAATAGGCATGAGACAACAGGGGAAGCATTGTATCTCGATAATACGTATTGTTTATATTGTAGTAATAGTAAATGCATTTTAAAGCATATTTTGAAGTGAACTGATTTTTTGAACATGTGCGTCACATAAATATTCAAAACAGACTACTGCCACTGTTCGCGCAAAAGATATATGTACAAAATACAAGGTTATATTATGTAAAGCACAATGTTTGGCCAATAGATTTCGCACACCCTCGCCTGCAAATATTTATCCACCGATGTTATATGATGTAAGCAGACGAGAGCATTGAGGCACGTTTTTCTCGAGAATTTCCTTTCTTTTTCCATTGGAATTTAAGGCACGGCCATATAATCCATAAAAATTCTACCCCCAAAAACATTCGGTGAGAAAATTAATTTTATTCCCCTCGGAACTTGGCTTTAAAATCAACGGTGCGGTGTTTTTCAATTTGAGTATACATACTTAACGCTTTAATTTATAGCACGGTGTAATAAAAAATTATATTAAATACCTTTACGTGCTTTTTAACACTAATTTAAAACATCCTAAATACGTAACAAGGAGCTTTTTACTTTATTATCGAAAAAAAACTTCTTTACTCGCGATAGCATACAATTAAAGATTGCAATATCGATATTTTAAAACTGGTCTCCTTGTATTTTACGATACCGAAAAACTGATTTAAAAAATCTGACAATATCGATATATTCGGTATTGAAAGTGGAATCATAATGTATTAATTATAATAAAAGGATTAACGGGATTTTAATATTTTTTTCGTGTTACGCGATGTCTAGTTTACATCTGGGACCTTTAATCGTTCTCGGTGACCAACAATGACACATACTATAAAATATTAATATTTCAAAGAGATTTTTACATATATTATATTTATAGGTAGATACCTCTGTTTTTCTCATTATTTTACGAATACCAGTATTAATACCGGTAGTCAATAGGAAATACAAAAATACCGGTATTATTATTTTCATTCGGTATTGCAATCCCAACATAAAATATCCTTAAGAATGAAATCGTAAAAAATCCTGGACGACGCAATAATAATATTATGTTGAATTTGAATGCGACAAATCTTGGAAAATATAGACTAACTAGAAAAAATACCGTGTAATACTACACCTTGATATTATTGTGACTCATTTTTGTTCATTTATAAAGCGGTGATGCTTAGCTAACGGCTCTTCCTCATACAAACTGTTTCATTTTTTTTTATTGATTGTGTATTGGATAGCATACTAATTTCTTATCTAAACACCACTTTATTGATTTTTTAACACTTTTACTTCGATATTTTATTATGCACTCTCTAAATATCTAAAATTTAAATTGAACATATTATTAAATAAATATAATATTTTCCGAGATATATCATTTTTAAAATTGTGTTTCATATCTAACACAATACTTCTGCCAGAGTTCCACATGTCAACATTTTTGGATGTTAGTACTAAAAAACACTTGCAAGCATCTGTCAGATAAAAATTGAATAGTATTATATTATAATCTGTTTTCTTTTACAACCCGATTAAAATAAACAATGACTATATATTTTAGCGTACCATTTAAAAATAGAATTTTGGTAGTATGTATGTTTTTTCTCAATTTTTAACACGTGTTTTACCTCTTTCGCTTTCTTCTATATATTAACATATTATTATGTTTTCTTTCTTGAGTAAAAAAATGATTATAACACAAATGACCATATTTATTATTTATATTCCTTTCTTTGGTATAAGAGTCTAAAAACACACAGTATTTTTCAAAAAGTTTCATAAAGCAATGCAATACGTATTTGTAAGTTTTTTTTAGGAATACCTATAACACATAGTAAATGATCATTATTAAGTTTATATATGCTACATATTCTTCCATTTCTACCATTATACCAGTCTAAACTATATACTAAATGCATCAAGTAGACTTCATCACTTTTTTTGATTCTCTACATTTCACCTCAGTTGCGCAAAGAAACATATCAATATTATAATATAATACATAGATAATAAAGAATGATATAAAAATATTAGATTGTCGTCAACTCTAAATTGATAATGATAACGTATTTAATTGATTCGGATGTGATAAATATCATATCAATATTGATAAATGTGTTAAGTACATACTTTGGTCGTTCACCAGAATCTTAAAACTATTGTTATTTTCTAAAAAAAAACGATATATATAGACTTTCTTTTTCATATTTTAGACGTATTATCTTTAAAAGTAAGCTGAAATTGTGTCTACTATATTTATACCACGATCAGATCTTAGCGTTTATATTGCGTACTACTTCTCGGATGTTTTCGGATACACAGAATTAAAACAACTGTATAATAATTAATTATATAGGAGCTTGAATTATTGCTGTACGGTAGAGAGGATTTAAAAGAAATGGAGACTACCTACGTCGTAATCTAAGGCTGTATGGATAATAAATATCTACTAAAACTGTAGAATTTAATATTATTATGACGCCTGCTCATTTAGAATTTGAAATATATATATTTTTAACACTACTTTAGGCCATAAGGCTCAACGACTGTAGTGTAGCGAAACAGTATATTGTATTTAGCAATAGAAGAGAAATACACGCAAGCACTTGGGCTTTGAGAAAATCATATAAAAATAATGTGACCTTACCAAGAATCGAATTCGGGGCTCCGGATTTTTATCCGCTAGAGTCTTACGGTCTGGACTACGTCTGCCACAATTTTGCTGTACAGTGAGGGAATGGCACGATCTTGTGCATATCCTACGCTACATGTTAAGTGTATTAAGGTTGAACTATTGAAAGTAACAGTGTAATTATATACTTAGTCATACCAAGATAATACAAATAATAATACCTTGATAAAATTTGAAGCTCGTTTATGTGAATTGCAAAGTTAAGAGACACGTCCACAAAAGTGATGCTACGAGCATACGTGTAATCTACAAGCACGCGTATGAGACGTGCTTAAGTTGATTTGCCAACACATTTTTTACTCAAAATATTAAAAAAAATACATTGAATTATGAATGTCTGTCGGGAATTCTTTCTTTTTTTGAATAAGTTTTTATTATGCATGCAAAAAATAACAATGGGAAAAAATCTCACTTCGGCACAGGTGAAAAATTGAAATATTTTTTTTTGTGTTTTTTTGTGTATATAATGAAAGTTTCTTTTTCTTTTTCTAGAGAAACTCGTAATTTGGTATTCCAACTAAGTGGTCTTATGTAAAAAATACTGACTTATTTTTTATTCAAATGATAATACGTGCTTACAAAAAAGTATACGAAATATTATTTGATGTCCTTTTGTGTATTTGAATTTGAAAAAATAACAGCGTACGTGACTATAAATGAATGCAATAAATTATATTTGATTGATTGGTGGATATTTCCATTTCAAATATCAAGATAAAGATAAAGATGTCCATCCAAGGTTATTAATAATAATATTTTTTTAAATCATGATAAACAAAGTATATGTGTTGTATTATTATGTTTATTTGATTATAGTGAAACAAAACAAAAACGCGCAGAATCTGAGAAAATAGCAATAGAGTTGTATTATTGCCTGACCGAGAATCATACTTGGAGCCTCCAGATAAAAACCATTCTCTTACGTTACTAGGCATAGCTCGCATGGACGAAAAAAGGAATAAAAGGTTAGGCCAGTGGTCGGCAAACTCATTAGTCAACAGAGCCAAATATCAGCATTACAACGATTGAGATTTCTTTTGAGAGCCAAATTTCTTAAACTTACTGTATAGGTAAGTACACTGTTGGTGTGATATCATTCTTAATAATAATCTTATTTATTGATAAAAATTTAATTGTAAGTAACGTCTGTTGAAATTGACACAATTTTATCGAGTGGAATATTATTATGTTTTCCCATATATTAAATTACAGCAATTGCAAAATCCTCTCTACGTGTTTGACATTTGAGTGGCAATAATCCTACAACTTCTTCTTTACGACCTGTAGATAGATGAAATAAATCGTACAACACGTGAAACTTGTGCTGTATCATTTATGTCACAATAATTGTTAACTGCTGATAAAGCTGAAACCAATTTGAGATCTTCGACTTGCTAGTTGGTTATATTCGAAGACATTTGACTGTTATATCTTTCACTGTTTTAGCCCGTTTGTGATCATTTGTGGCAGAGCCACACCCAAGGAGCCACATGTGGCTTGCGAGCCGCGGTTTGCCGACCACTGGGTTAAGCGAACACTTGAATAGCTAAAAAAGGTTGAAAAAGTCTGTTAAATTACTTTCCATCTTGTAGATCTTCATTATTATTTAGAATAAAAGTCTGAAAGTTTTGAGGCAATATAAAAAAACATAGACAGCCAGTGATACTTATCGTATATTGTAATAATATACACAATAAAATACAAAGAAACCTATTCAAAAAAAAAAAACAACATTTCACCGGAATAACATTTCAATTTCCGGCATCGCGCCAAGAAGATATTTTTTACTTAAATTTGAGTATTTTGTATTTTTTTCTTTCACCCTCACTTAAAATTTGTTCCTTGAAGGGCAACACTCGAGCCAAAGCGGTCGGTGTGAAAACGTTTTGAATTTTTTTTTCTTCCTCCTGACGGCTTAATATTTTTAAGTGTTTGTAAGTAGAAGATTTTCCCTTTCACTGAAAGAGTAAATTATTATATTTGAATGGTTTTTTTAATTTTAAATAATTACATCATGTATTTTATAAAGACAGTATACACATAACCATAAACAGGCATAAAAAGGAAGATAACTCTCACGGCTTTTCAGGAGATTCAATAAAATATTAAATTTGGAAAATTTTGTTATGGGAACTCTAGTAATGTCCTTTGTCAAATTGGCGCCCTTACTGAATCTTCCCATAAATAATGTATGGACAAATTCCCTAAAATCTTTACTATTATTAGATTTTAATCGATATCTACTGATTATGCATAATATTAATAATTAAGAATGTAATACTACATATTTTGAAATACCTCTTTTACTGTGCGACTGACTGCTATTGCAATTGAGCTATATGCTAACTTATGAGTCATGTGAAATAAATCTAATATTTGTATCAGAGGTATTCCAAAACTTTGCCAAAGATTAAATCAAGGTAATGCTATTATTAACATTACTCATATTTATGACACCACCACATTAAGGCTATACATCAGCTGGGGCACGATCTAAAACGATCGTGACTACGAGACGCGAAGATTGTGCAAATGACGGGTGAAGAACAAAATATAATTTGTCATAAAAAGTCAACATGCGTCCATTTAATGTTATGTTTATTGTTCTATTACCAATAATAATAATATATTCATTGATATGTTTGGTACTGTTCGGTTATACGGAATACAGCGGAAAACACATTTTGTAAAATACCCGATAAACTGGATTATTTGTTAGGTTAACCTAACCAAACCTCACCTAACCTAACCTAACCCAACCTAACCTAAACTAACCCAAACTAACAAATAATCCAGTATATCGGGTATTTTCAAAATGTGTTTTCCGTTGTAATCCGTATAACCGAACAGTACCATATGTTTTCTTTTTCAAGTAAATGGGAAACGTTTTTTAGTCATCTTCACATGATTTAAGAATTAATTCCCTTGTCGCCATCACAAAACGAATTGACGTGTTCACAGCTCGACTTTCGCTCTTCGATTGCCAGCCAGTCCGAAATTTCGTCGCACCTATAGTTGAAAATTATTTGCCTTTTCACTGAAGTGCCGTCTTAAGCAAATTTAATTTTGATGAATAAACCATTTCTTTTATTAAACGAATAATTCACAAGATTTAAACATGTAATATTTCATATAATATTGAACATACATAACCTGAAAAAACCTCAGATATATACCTATGTAAAAACACGACGCCCGACGGGATTTGAAAACGCATATCCACTGGTATTGCGCCAATATGCTTTAACCAATTAAGCTACGGGCCTCCTACTTAATTACAATAATTTTTACTAGGAGGTCCTACATGAAATGCTTATCAAATTGCGTTATTCTTGACTATCGGTTTTTGTGTTTTAATTTAAGGAATCATTAATATCCTTAATTATTTGGGTAAAGCATATTGGTGCCCATTTTTCAAATGTGATTTTTCTAGTAGGTATTTAATAACTGAGGTGTTTTCAAATTATATATGTGAATTATGAATTTAATATTCTTAAATCTTGTGCGTATTTAGTATCAAATAATAAAATATAATTTCGGTAACAACCCTCCAGAGAACAATGAAAAAAATCTCTACATGACACCGCTGAGTTAAGATTTTTTGTGATAAATGTTGCCAATAAACGTATTATACGTTAAAATATCTAAATACAAGTTTCAAATTAACTTGTTAAGGAGAGTAAGACATTGCAAAGTTAATAGTTTCTAAGCTAAGCGAAACCTTTACTCGATGAATGTATGGGTACGATTACGGCTTCGGAACAAGTTTAACCAAGTCAGAAATAAATTTTAAATGTACTAAGTCCATAGTAAATACCCTGTGGTTATCAATAATGATAACTATGATTTACCTATTGCATTTTTGTCAATTAAATATCGGGTTGTAGCGTGTATATTCAATAATTAATTGATAAATAAGTATGTACTTATCTTTTGATACGTCATGATAATTGAAAAAGCCATTGGAAATTAATAAAATAATTACAATATAAAAAGAACTTTTTATATACCACGTTTTTAAATTTTCTGTTGAATCATATAACCTTGACAATTCTATGTATTAATAATTTAGGACAAATAAGGCAATTGTCAACAAATCATTTTTTTGCTATTTTGCAACAAACAAACAAATATTGAATACTGAAATGTCATTTTGATTTCCATAGTAACGCACGTATATATTAATAATTAAGTTGCTATGACCACCCCCTTAGCAACCAATAATAGTGGATTGGATTACGGATTTCTTCCGAAATAACTTTCCATGCGAAATGGAATTAACTGAAAATGAATTCAATTCTGCTTAAAGATGGCTAAAAGTATTAAAATAATGCATTGGCATCGTGTTCTGATAAATATTCTAAAAGTTTCAAATGTCTAGCTAGTCGGGAAGTTAGATAAGAATCGATTGCAAGATTTGTACTGCGGACAAACAAGAATACGAGCTAAGAAAAACGTAGTAAAATGTGTGGTTTTGAATCAATTGAATAATCAGTGATAAGTAAGTATACAGTTTTAGTTAGTTTTGTTTGCTCGTTTATATAGTCAATCCGAATATATACGTGATAATAATATTAATTAATTTAATAAAATTGACTACGGCAGTTTTTTTTCTTGGTTAATTATGAGAGATTAAAAGCTCAAAATCAACAGTTAAATTAAAAAGTATCAGTTTGTTAACATAATAAATTCAACATAAACTATAGATACTCGCATATGTCTGTGTATATTTAGCCCACGTGAAATTTACATTTAACAGAATATGAGAAATCATACAAACAAAATCAAAATAAATATTTACATAAAGGGAAGGCTAGGGAGTCATATTATTAGGAATAATTCTCAATTTTCCGAAAATGTTATCATAACAAAGAGATTGACTATATCTTACGATCTAACATTTTTATTTATAATATATGTAAGTGTATATAATATTTTAATATCTAACTATTTTTATCAAATTTTTATCCCAATAAAAAAATTGACAATAATTTTTAAACACATAAATTATTTCTTCTTATTACTTTGTACGTTTTTTTAAATATTTTTTTCAAGTACCTAATATAAAGTTTTAATTCCGTGTAAATGAGCAAACCACACAAGTATCGCACAATTGCCTCATCTACGGTCAACACTTTCTGCAAGTGTGACATACTTAGATGAGATTTTTTTTTAGATTTATTAATAACCATGTCTTTGCTTTTTCGTACAAGGTGGTTGTTAGTAATTTTGAACAATCACAAACACCCAAGCTTTGAAAAAAACACATCAATTTTGTATCCTCACCGGGTATCGAACCCAATCAATTGGCATCAGAACGATTGGGTGGAAGGCCAGCGCCTTACGCACTGCACCACGAGAGTCGCCTACTTACTTAGATGAGGGTTAACAACAAAGCCTGGTTAGCAATACGCCGTAAAGTTGCAATAGTGCGTCGATCAGTATATTGCCAATGATAAACTACATAACGAGAAAAATAAATTAGCTGTATTCGAGCGCAAAATACTCCGAAAAATCTTTGGACCCACGTTGGAAAATGGGAACTACAGAAGAAAAATGAACCACGAGTTGGAGGAGCTGATTGAACAACAAACAATCATAAGATACGGTAAGTCTCAAAGACTACGATGGGCGAGATATGTGGAGAGAATGCCTGAAGTAAGAGCGCCAAGGATCATGTCGAATTGGCTACCACAACGGAAGAGACCCAGAGGACGACTGAGAAGGAGATGGGCTGACACCGTAGAAGAGGATTGGCTTCATATAGGAAGACCTGGTAACTGAAGAAGTGTGGCGAGAGATCAGAGTGAGTGGAGAGTGGTTGTGGAGGAGGCCAAATACCACCACGGGATGTAGCGCCGTAGAAAAAGAAGAAGAAATAAGTGAGTCATTATAAAATTATTGTTGGAATATTACTACCAAGACTGGCATTACATTGTACATATTTCCACCAAGCCTTGGACCAGCGTACTCTCTCGCCCAGACGCATTATTTTACCGTGCCTGGGACTCAAGCATTCCTTCCACCGAGCCTCGGACCGCTAACATCTCTCCTGCGTTATTTACTCTTGTGTCATCTGTATACTGTTTATAAAGCAATAAACTCTCTCCACCATTCATCAGAGCATCTCCAATCAGTCTCTTCATCTCAACACCTGTCGCGACGCGAATCCAAACAAGTGATAGATACTATGATAAAACGGAACTCTAAAAAGACACAAAGAATGTCATTTAATTAACATAGTGTTACTTTTTATACAAAATAAAAACAAGATTTGACCTAGCTGTCAGATTCTAGCCCGCAAATTGCGAATTCATATAATATAGTCGTTATATTAACGACTCAACTGCGATAAAAATTTATATGTAATAAAAACATTTTCCTTAAATAAAAATCAAATGAAAATATAAACTATCCAATCTTATCCGGCCCACGTATTCGGTTTATTAGTGTATTGTATACAAACTTCGCTAAGCTCACAAGTAAGTTATAAGGTAAAGAAATTTCAGTCTTGGGCTTAAAATATGCCACAGTTTATGACGCCCGAAGCTTTATTCTCAAAAGCTTGGACTGGCGTTACCCCGGGCGATATTTATCGAGGCTACATAGCTGGTCAAATATTTCCCACGTGTTATACAACCTCATTTATTCTGCTAGTAACCAACGGCGGAATCCACTCGGCTCACCCCCATTCTGAGGATTTGTATGTAGATTCCGTTGTAAAAAAAATATAACTTGGAATTTTGCCACGTTTCCTTATATTTATGGCAGACAGCACAAATTTTAATATAATAGTAAACTATACTCTATAGTGTCACACTAAAGCGTATCGTTCTTTATGGTGCACGGTAGAAAACTCGACATAATTTCGATTCGAGGGGTGGGTAATTGATAATAGGTACTTTATTTACACGTTTGACAAAACACCTTTTATATGATAATTATATTAATTATACACGTTTATACAATTGATTTCTACTTATCTTATTAAAAGGGGCTCGAGATTACAACACGCTTTTTTGTCCCGAAAAAAATGGTTTGAGGAATTTACACTTTGAATAAGATGATTGTTCGTGTTACTATTGTGGAATGACAACTGATAAAATGATCCATTATCAGGTACTTATACGAATTTGAAGGTTTCTATAATATTACCGCTGTCACTGGAGAGTAGCGCGCTTTGGAAAATGGCGCGGATTTCAAACAAAAATTAAACTAGCTCTACTTGGTCAATAAATTATTCACTAGCTGAGCCAGCTGGCTTTCGCCAGTCTGTCTCGCTAGGTCTTGCAGACAGCTTAGCGTCCTAATGTATGGTATTGGATTTTAATAAAATTGTGAAGTATGCAGAGACGGCGCCGTTTGACATTTCGCTGATTTTTCACTTTTACAATTTGCAAGTCGTTACTTTCGATATAAATTTGGCGTCATATGCAGAGTCTATTCTAAATTCACCATCCCATGCTGCTAGACCTAGCAGAATAGCAGGTAATTTGATTGCGATTCAATAATATAACGTTAATATTAATCTCACGCGTATCCCCTTGAGGTAATAGAAGAAGATTAACCATATAAAAAATAAATTTTAACTATTAAATTATTTTGTTTCATTATCTAAAAAAAATGCTTGCAGCTATAGGATAATTTTTAAAAAATCAAATTTTGAATTAACATTTTATATAATGTTTCCCGGTGCGGGACGTTCATATCGAAACAAATGTTGATAAAAGAAGAAACTCAGATCTGAGAGGAAGGAATTGGGTTAGAAAGGACTTCGTCTATACATGTATTGATCCAAACTGATTATTATAATGGCATTATAAATATGTAGGTAGATATGTGTATGTATATGTTACGCCTAATGTGTGAAATTGCGTATTACCTACATGAAATCGGCAAAATTTTGCTTATGTCATGAAAAATGCAAACCCGTTGCCTTATTCATGAAATAGGCAAAATATCTGTCGAGTGCGTGAATTCGGCAGTAATTTTTCTGCCTAGTTCATGCATAGGGCAAATAAGATATTGGTGTTTTTTCCAACTAAATCAAATATGTCAAATGCTCATGCATTGGTCAATATAGATAGTGGCGCTCCGGTGGTGTTTTTTGCAATTAATCAAACTAACCAGATGTCAAATGTCATTGATTATATAAAAATATAGCAATCAATAACTACAATGACGTTCATTTCCAATTACTATGCCCAAAAAAATCTAGAACTATAATATGATAACGGGAGAATTTTATTAAAAGGTATTTTCGCGATTTGATTTGTGCTTGGGTATCAGGCAATGGTCGATTGTTTGTTTGTGATAGAATGATTAAATTTGATAGTTTGTTGACAGTTGTTAGGTATGGATTAAAATGGACATTCAGTTAAATTCAGAATTACAAAACCTAACCTAACCTAACTTAATAATAATAATATAATATTATGTCCAATTATAACTAATAAAACCATCCGTATTAAATTTACTTTTTCTACTGTCATGTTGACAGTATTCTATACCCTGCCGAATTCACTCACTCGGCAGATAATTTGCCTAATTCATGAATAAGGCAACGGGCTTGCATTTTTCATAAATTTGACAAAATTTTGCCGATTTCATATAATACGCAATTTCACAAATTCGGTTCAGTTCAATTCATAGAACAAAAAATTGTGGAATCAGCTTAGAGAGGCCTTCATCCAGCAGTGTATTAATCCGTTCTAATTATGATAACGATGAAATGAATGTATTATTATTGTATAAAAATGTTTGATAAATGCAGCAATGTATTTATGAAAGAGGAATAGAATTAGTTCTGAGACGGCTTCATCGAGTAGTGGATTGATCCTGGTTCATGATGATAATGAGGATATAAATGGGTAGGTACATCATTTTTGATAGATATAGCAATTCATATGACCAAGAGGATTATTGGAATAACCTTCACCCAGCATTGAATCTTAATAAGCATAGTGACATATATTAATTCTTCTATATTATAGTAATCACATGAATGCAAATAATGGATAATATGATGTAGGTACTTCGTAGTGTGATTTTGGGATGAAATAATCATAATTGACTTTTTTAGTTGTCTATAAAACATGGATTTTTCTTTGGAATAACATTCATCCAGCAGTAGAATCCTAATAAGCATAGTGTCACATATGAATTCTTCTATATAGTAACCACATGGATGCAAATAGTGGATAATAATATGACGTAGGTACTTCATAGTGCGATTATGGGATGAAATGATCATAATTGACTTTTTTAGTTGTCTATAAAGCATGCATTTTTCTTATATTGTGTAATAAAACATTTAATTCAACATTATATAACTACTATCTATTAATAAAATAATAAAAACGTTGTGTATTAATTACCTATAGTAAACGTCATTTTTAATTTACCTACCTATGTTGTCTTTGAATATGACAGCTAAAATAAAAGTATTTTGTCTATGGTTCAAAATGAAAGTATCTTATCTATGATGCAATTGCATACCGAAAATGATGCTCCGTCAATATTTTTTTAGGATAATTTGATTAATCATCGTAGTTTTATATGTAGTTTTAATCTTTGATCACCATGATACTCGTTGAAATGTGGCATTATTATTAGATTTAAATAAACTCATCGAATATTGTAAAGAGGCAAAGCAATGCCGTACCTATTAATACATTGTGTGATTTGTGACAGGCAGGATTTTTCGAATTAAATATGGACAAAAATATATCTATAGGAAACGTATTTCTGAAAGTAATTGACTATTGTTTTTATGCTCGTCTATAGAGACATTAAACATATTATATGCATTATGTAATTAACGTAAACAATGAATGTTAATAGAAATGTCACATTTTTTCGATTAGGTATTCCTGCAAATTCTAAATTTGAATTCTGACACGTCAAATGAACTTGTTTATATCACAAAAGAAAACAATTGAAAATCGATCATCTATTATTTCAGTTTGACAGATAAGTGGCAGTGAAGTGGTTTTGGATTATATTTTCGTAATAATTAGTGAGGAAATATGCATTTAATTCTTGTTAAATTTCTTAGTACGCCAATGTGCTGCTTACAGATTTGAATAATTTTGTGGAATATTAATTTAGATTTCTGAATTTTCGATTATATAGAAAAAATTAAGCGACATTATAATCGATTTGCGGTAGACGAAAGGCAAGATGCGAAAATGTATGGTGACAGATATAAAACGCGATTTAAAAATGATATTATCTGTGATTGTGTCGAGTTTTATCAGATTGTGCCCAATTCAAATGGAAGTAGATTCGGGACTCCAAAAATTGAAGTGAATTCCTTTAATAATCAACAAAGTGGTATTTAAACAAAAAAGTTGACGTATTTTATATTATATTAAAGTCTACAACTCGTTTTTAAGTCTATAGTTATTTCGGTTGTAATACCATTATAAAGACCACAAAATAAATGACGACATGGATGGCGAATAGTATATTATAATATAAGGCATTCGTGGTCCAGTGCATAAGACACTGTCTTTCCAGTCGGGGGCTCCGGGCGCGACATTGGGTATCATAGCCTGTCGTGGTGTTTGACAGAGTATATTAAGATATTATATACTTTAATAATACAATATTTTAAATTTAAAATTTAAATATTATGAAGGTACGTATTTATTCAACAACATCCCAGTGGCGAAGAGTGGAGGTAGGCTGTTAAGATCTGACATAAATAGTGCACACTAAACTTTGTCAGTTATACGTACTTATTTGTTTTTTTTTATTAAACTAAGACTATAATTTTACAGATGGTGTGGTTAGTTTATAAAAAAAAATCAAACCATAATAGTTTTGGTATGCTACGGACGAACCAACAAAATAGTGCACACTTTTTAATTCATACTTATTTGTTTTCGTTTAATTAAAATATATATTACACAAGGTGTTGGTTAGTTTTTTTTTAAATTCAATAACCCCTCCCCTGCCTGAACCAAATCATAATAAATAAAGAAATATTATTTTATCTATAAAATATATATCCAATATAATGTATAATTTTATGGCATATTTTAGATAGAAGAATATTATTTGACTTTTATCTATTATGGCTTGGTTTTGCAAGGTTTAATTTAAATTTCAATAAAACTAATACCATTTGAAAATAATTGTAGTCTTAGTTCAATGAAAACAAATACGTATGACTGACAAAAAATGTGTGCAGTATTTATGTCGGATCTTAAAAGCCTACGTCCACCCTTCGCCACTGCAACATCTGCAGTTAACAAAAGTCACTCTATGATATACATAATATCGAACGTGAGAATTTGGTACCAATACTATAATGAATTTAAAACAATTATTTATTATTGTATCGATAAAAATATTATTATCACAATATTCAAGATTATAAAAATGATACCTACAATGATTGTGAATGACATAAAAATTGGTACTTATGTAATCTTAAACATGATTAAAAAAGTATGGACTATGTTCATGTGAAGTACATGAAAAATAAGTATGTACTTGAAGTTAATATCACAAATATATAATATAATGAAGATCTCGACGTCCTATAATCCAAATAATAATATTATTAGTGACATCGACATATCAGTGAGAGAATATTTAATATTTTTATCAGATAAAAATATACCATTTTACGTTAGGTAATACCTATATCAAATAATATACTTTTTACGTAATATTTTTAATGACTAGAAAACATGTTTCGTAATAAACTATGAGAGTAATATTAAGTATTTAATATTAATAAAAAAAACTGACTATACACTTTATTAATTCTAAGTCTATTATATTAATTAATATTATGTTATGATGAGACTATTATTAATTACCTACACTAAAAAATAATGAAGATATTATGTTACCGTTGATGCCAGTGTTACATTATAATGCCACTATTATTATATTATATTAAGGTTCTATCATTATATAATATATATTTTAATTTTAAAAACAGTTTCATTTATTATAATATGTAGGTATAGTAGACTAACAATATAATAATTACAGGATAAAAAGAACTTTTTATATACAACGTTTTTAAATTTTTTGTTGAATCATAATTTATAAACTTGACTAACTTAAACGATCAAAAAAAATGTATTTGATAGAAATAATGCTGAAATGTCATTTTGACACTCATGTTGATTTCCATGGTAACGCACGTGTATATTAATAATTTTGTTGTTAGGACCCTAGCAACCAATAATAGTGGATTGGATTACGGATTTCTTCCGAAATAACTTTTCATACAAAACAGAATTAACTGAAAATGAATTTCATTCTACTTAAAAATGGCTAAAAGTAATAAAAAAATGCATTGGCATCGTGATATATTCTAAAAGTTTCAAATGTCTAGCTAGTCGGGAAGTTAGTTAAAAATCAATTGCAAGATTTGTACCAGACAAATAAGAATACGACATAATTAATTTATGTGTGTTATCTAAGAAAGAACAGAAAAACAGAATAATAAGAAAAAAAAAATATAGGTACATTTGAAATTCGATTACTACCAATTAAAGAAAATTTTGGAGACGGCGCGTTTAAATGAAGCAGGTGAATTATTGAATCGATCAACAGTGGAGATATAAATATCATAATTTAAGCAAGAGCGCCGAATTTAAAGGAGTTTCATGTAAAATTACAATCACTATGACTGACATGGTATAAATCTTGGTTACGCGTAAATTTTGATGGGCAATGAAAATCCACCCTTTTGAGTAGGTTTGGCGAGTCAACAAACATATTGATAATTTTCAAAAGAAAAATTTTCTTATACGTCGAGTATTAAATACTGGTCAGATAAAGAATGACGACTTTTCAAAGATGTTACCATGAAAGATGCACTGGTCGAAATGTAACTTTGCTGTCTTGTTTATGTTATTATATAAATCATAACAGCTAGTAATTTTAATTACTTATAGACATTCAAGTTTTCAGAAACCAATGACGAAGTATCTGGAAAAAAAATGACACTCACTTTTTTGTTCGGTCTGCCGAATGGCATAATCTGTTCTAACGCCATTACAATAAAGGTGATATTGCTATAAATTCTCGATGCTTTTTGTTGGATCTGCCGAATGGCATAATTCATATTTGAATATCAATATAGTTCGCTCAAATGAACATTGAAACTAGAAACACTGTTCTAACGCCATTGCAATAAAGGTGATATTGTTATAAATTCCCGATGCGTGATTTCGCATAGTGGAAATTACGAAATTTTGTGACGTGCGTCTACCTATGCATGTGCAAATGTCGCTATGCACGAATTTACTTGCTAGCTACTGTACTGAGTGCGTTGTCCATTAATAATGTCATTGGTAGAAACGGATTAATTGATATATGCAATAAGTACTATATACTATGTTTGTTTTTATTTAATACTAGCTGAAGTACCCGGCTTCGCACAGGGTCGCTTCGTGGTTATATTTATCTTAGATATTTAAAAAATAATAAGAAGTAATTCATTTTTTAATATTAAAATATCAGTGTAATACAATATGGCAATATGAAAATAATTCTAATAGGAGTAAAGGTCAAACAAAAGAATACTAAATTAAAATCGAATCAAAAATATGCAAACGTAATTAATGTTATTAATATGTAGTAAAAAAAATCAAAATTAGATGGAACAAACAAACAAACAACAAACTTTGTATTTTATATAATACTAATTTAGACACCTTTGCAGGTATGCGCACAACAACTGACAAAAGTTTCATTGCAATCGGATGAATGGTATAGAAACGTATACGAATAGAAGTAGAAGAAGATGGTTGTACTGATTCAGAAGCCTTTGTGGGCGTGCGCACAACAACTGGTCAAAATTTCATGGCAATCGGATGAATAGCATAAGAACGCATACGAATAGATATGAAAGATAGAATAGAATAAAAAGAAGAAGAAAATAGTTGTATCAATTCAGAAACTTTTACGGGCGTAAGCACAACACTTGATCAAAATTTCATTGCAATCGGATGAATGGTATAGGAACGCATACGAATGGAAGAAGGAGATGGTTGTAGTAATTCAGAAACCTTCGCGGGTGTTGGCAAAATTACTGACGAAAGTTTTATTGCAGTCAGATGAATGAATATAGAATAGAAGAAGAAGAAGAAAAAGATGGTTGTACTAATTCATAAACCTTTGCGGGTATTACTACAACAACTGACGAAGGTTTCACCATGAATGGTATAGGAACCATACGAATAAAAGAAGATATAATGAAGAAGAAGAAGAAGAAGATGGTTGTACTAATTCAGAAACCTTTGCGGATGTTGGCATAATCACTGACGAAAGTTTCATTGCAATCGGATAAATGGTATTGGGACCATACAAATAAAAGAAGATATAATGAATAATAAGAAGAAGAAGATGGTTGTACTAATTCAGAAATCTTTGCGGGTGTTACCACAATAACTGACGAAGGTTTCATCGTAATCGGATGAATGGTATAAGGACCATACAAACCATGAAAAATTACTGACGAAAGTTTTATTGCAGTCAGATAAATGAATATAGAATAGAAGAAGAAGAAGAAAAAGATGGTTGTACTAATTCATAAACGTTTGCGGGTATTACTACAACAACTGACGAAGGTTTCATCGTAATTGGATGAATGGTATAGGAACCATACGAATAAAAGAAGATAGAACGAAGAAGAAGAAGAAGAAGATGGCTGTACTAATTCAGAAACATTTGCGGGTGTTACCACAACAACTGACGAGTGTTTCATTGCAATCGGATGAATGGTATAGGAACCATACGAATAAAATAAGATATAATGAAGAAGAAGAAGATGATGATTTTTCTAATTCAAAAACCTTTGCAGGTGTGCATACAACAACGGACAAAAGCTTTGTGGCAATTGGATGAATGGTATAGGAACCATACGAATAAAAGAAAATATAATGAAGCAGAAGAAAAAGAAGATGGTGATTTTTCTAATTAAGAAACCTTTGCAGGTGTGCATACAACCACTTACCAAAATTTTATCGCAATCGGATGAATGGTATAGGAACGCATACGGGACAGACAGACAAACAGACGGGCAGACATTCATTTTATATATAAGATAATATAGCAAATACTCTTCGCGAAAGTGCAAGCAATAAGTTGACACAGTATTATCGCAATCGGATGAACGGTATGGCAGCGCATAAAATACGAACAAACAAACAAACAAATATTGATTTTTATATATAAGATAATGCATTTCTACAAAGAATTAACAGTTAACGTCACTAAAGAAACAAAAAAACCGTTATATGAAGGAAATAGCGTTGAAAGGTGGAAACGGCATGAGATAATAAAGAAGCAGTTAAAGCAGTACACCACCAGCCACAGAAAAGATATATTAATTTTTAATATTATAGAAGATTTACATGGGAGAATTGTTATTAGAAAAAGAGTTCCAGGCACAATCGAATATGCTGGCTGCATATTTTGAGGAAAAGATTTCATAAGAGTATAATCTCATTATTCCGGTTATCGGGACCAAACGTGTAAACTTCTTTGATGATTGACAATTTATATTATAAAGAAGATATAATTTAAAAAATAAGAAGAATTTTGTATTTATATATGATGTGATCGTAGGCAACTACAATCATGGTGCCTGTAAGACATTCTCACAAAGATTGTTTTGTCTGCATCGGTACGTGGAAATATTTGTTTTTATTAACGTATTTTAGTTTCAATACGATATCGGTTTATTAGAAAATATTTGGGGAAAAACAATTTCATTATCTGTACGCTATTCAAAATTTTCCTTTTGTCTTGCTCTGTTAAAACAAATAAGTATTTTTTTACGTCTTCTCTTGATTTTCTTAGTCTATTGATAATTTAATATCAGAAAATTCTTTTTTAATAAAGTATCTCAATTATTATTGTTTAATTACCATCAGTATATAGCTCTATGAAGTCTGAAATAGTGATCAGAAGTAGGTAGTTATATATAATATATACTCATAGAATTTGAAGTAGCCATGATAATAATTCATACTTCGTTCGATTACACTAGTTCAGTGATCATTATTTTTTAAGTAGCTAGCTACAATGTTTTTTTTTAAAGAAATGTGAATTAATATTAATTAGACCTTTATTTTCAAAAGTATTTCAAAATTATCCACCCAATTTGACATTATAATTAAATGTATTTTACCTTTATATACAGTGGATACATCAAATTTTATTTTATTGAGATTTCTCTATTTACGATTTCATCCGGCACAGGAGATGGCGCGTTTGGAGAGGCAATTTTATTAAAAGATTTAATGTATCAGTGATTTATATAGTAATTGCACATAATATCAATAATACTCAATTAACACAACAAATGTATTAATTTACTTGTCGTCATAATTGAACAACGCGAATTTATTTCCAAATAAAGATAAAATGTAGTTTTTTTCACTCATTCGACTATAATTTTTTTACTATATCCGATCCTAATAAGATCATATTATGGGCCTCGACAGAGTATAGGTTTTGTTTTTACGATAAATGGATGTTAGCCACTGCTGAACCTATTAGATTTATATTGTGACCCATGCACAAATTGAAAAACAATATGTATACTTTCCAGACCCAGGAATCGAACCTGGGACCTACGACGTTATAGACCTTTTTACGGTCATCTAATTCTTCCGAACATTTAACCAAATTGTAAATCCGCAGGTTATATACGGATATTTTGTGCCACTTGGTTACTAATTAGTAGTATTCAAAATTCTGGAACTCAGCTCTCAGTTCTGGTTTTACGTATTAGCTAAATACATAGCGTTACAATTTAGCTGTAGATTTAAAAATTTGATACATAATATGCAATTATTCAAAACATGTGTGATGTTAGTTCAATTGTGTAACTTTATTAGATTAAATTAATGATTCTTTCTTAAATTGGAATGCCCTTTGACCTTTTAGTCCTGTGACACTTGCACAATAAATGTCGAAGCATAGTGAGTATTCCCATTACAGTTGGCATAGTTAATGTTCTGCGAATTAATTTAACTTGAGGGCGCAGGAGCAAGTGATATTTAATTATTGAACAACGTACGGTACCAGGAGCGCATAAATTAAAGGTGTTGGGGATGCACAGAAACTAGGCGGCATGATTATGGTGGCGCAAAAGACCGGAAAAATTTATGTTTATTATTTTTATATATAATTGGCCTTAGAATGTAATATCGATCTTGGCCACCTCAGGTGTGGTAAACATCCTACGAATAATAATTGCTTTATAATAATTATTGACCTAAGAATAAGGTAGTGTTTTTTTGAAATACGCCATTTCTTTTGACATTCCCCAGTGGTTAAGCTACATGTTAAAACACGAGCGTTAACATCATTTTACTCCCTACTTCAATTATAGTTTATCAATTTATGACTATGGCCGTATGTTGTAGCTTAACTACTGGGGAATGCCAAAAGAAATGGCGTATTTCAAAAAAATACAATCTTATTATTAGGTCAATAATTATTATAAAGCAATCATTATTCGTAGAATGTTTATCATACTTGAATGGTCAAAAACATAGCTTATAATGAGTATCTTTAGAATTATCTTCAAATGTGTTAATCTTGCCCATTTTTTTTTGAATAATAAAATGCCTAATTCTTGTCAAATTTGGGATCACAGAGATTATCAATATAATTTTTATCGTAAATATTTCACTATAATAATGTCGATATAAATTATACTGATGGTTTTATAAATGCGTTTAAAAATGAATAAATGTAAAAAATCTTAACACCACTGCACATTTATGTACTGAAATATGACTATATTCTAAAACATTAGAGACTTGAGAGATTTAAAAGAATACAATTTTATGTAATAAAAATACTTTATGCAGTCATCAAATGTTTAAAATAAATGTAAAGGATAATAAGGCTTCAAAATTACATAAATAAATTATCTATAACGTTTAAGGTGTGTCCAGGATCATGCTTTGAATGTAGAAAAAAGCTCCATTTTGACCGACGCTGAGCACGTCCGCCTTTGTGTCGATCGATAATTGAAAATCACTTTACCACGTTACGTAACAATATGCGTACTTAGATAATATGCGTAATTTAGATTTTTTAAAATATTATTTTCATTAAAACTTATTTTTTTATTGGGGCGGGTGGAAGTACCCGGGCGGCAACTATCCTAGGCGCGACTCTGAGCGTTCTTATGTGTGGATGTAAACGAATGAATAATCCAGATAGTTAGATGCAACATAAAATAGTAATTAATTGTTATAAATAGAATTAAAATGTACATACTTACTTTATTTATGGTATGGTTTCCGATATCCACAATAAAATTACGGTAAAAATAAAATTTAACATACATATTGAAAATATTCGACCTCAAATTTTCACTATGTACATATAAAAAAATCTCGACTATCTACTAGGTATAGTATGGTGGACCGGACCTATTATGCATAACTATAAATAATCGTGGAACAATTTCTCTTGCCCCATTCATAATAAGTTTGCTCCAAAGTATTACATTTAATACATCTAGCCTCTCATTCATAACATATACTCGTAGTATAACCGTATAAAACATATTTTTGGTTAGTAATAATATAAAAGCTGTTTTTTTTTAAATATACAAAACTCCTATAATAAAAATATCTCACTTGATCCTCTGTCCAATATTAATCAATCGAAAGTGGGTGTCTCAAGGTCACAGTAAATACCTACGTGGTTAGACTTTTATCACGTGTAGCAAAGTTTCATCCATATTATTGACAGTTTGCGGTTTTCCTTGATTAGATATAAAATATTATTAGATATAAATTTGATGAATAATTAATAATTATTATTGATTGTCATATAAACGTGATATAAGATAAGTAGATACTCAATCCCACGGTCGCTTATTAACGATTTTGATTGAATGACTGATAATTGGTCTTGAATAATACTTACAGCGCGTGTCCACAAGAACGTCGGGCCGTTGTGTTTTTATGTATGTATGCCCCCCTCTGTATCCCGTGCAGACATACCTCGCTGAACAGATTCCACATTGCCTATGGTGGAAGGGTCGACAAGCGAGCGGGGGGTCGAATTCTGCGTTCGGTGATTTATGTTTGCGGTAATAATAAATAATAAATAAAATGTAGCATATACAGATTGGACAGAAATACTACAAAATAAACCAATATATGAATAAGGAGATCGACAAGGGAACGCGATATGATATATTATATTATATGACATGATATAATTATATATCTATGCCATGATAAATTATATACGATCGTATGTTATAAAAAAGTTTTAATATTTAGATACGGACGTTTTATTAATTTGATGATGTATACTCTTAGTTTATAAGGTATGAGAAAATAAAACAAAATATTGTTTAAATATTACGCTGAGTTCATAATAAGCGGAGATAAAATATAAACAATATTATCTCAAACTGTCGGCGAATTATGTCAATGGAATACTTTGAAGTATGTTTATATTAAAAAATATGTTATTAATAAAAAAAAATATTGACAATTATTATCATTTATTTATTTATTTTCGTACTGCGATAATAAATTTCGATGATAAGCATATCAAAATGACAAACGTGTTAATTCTTTCGATATCTCTCTTTAATAAACTTTATTATACCATAAATTTAAATTTAAATAAATCGGAACTTACATACATGTTTAATACTGCACCGCGTGCAGTTCTAATGTATGTAACGATAAATATAATATATGACCTTGGCCTTCAATTCGATTCGTTATGGCATACAACTGGAGATATTATTAGCATGGGACTGCAGAATTGGCATATATAAAATTGATGTCTCTTTCTTACATCAAACATAATTTTATTATATTATTACTAGCTGACCCAGCAAACGTTGTTTTGCCATATAAATTATTTCTAGTGAATATTTTGGTTGTTAAATAAAAAAATAACGAATGTATTGTAAGTGTGTGGGGATGGGATCTATGACAGAAAAAGGAATGGAGCGCTGTAGACGATGACCACCGATAAAAACAAAAAAACACCAACCATTCATTTTATCAATTCAAAATGAGTAATGATGTTCATAATGAATGAAGTACCTGTGGCGGGATCTCGTTGTTTAATGTTTATGCAATATCTGTCTTATCCCTTCCAGAAAATTAGCGGATATTGGAGAGCGTCGTATAAACGGTGTGTGTCAGCGATGAACTCCAGATTATTTTTCTTCTTCGAATCACGATTTCTCGCGTCGACGTACGGTCACCAACCATGATTCCAGCAACGTCGCCAACAACAGGCGCATCGAATCGACGCACGTGCTCTCCAGCTGGTGTTTTATCAGGATTGATGACAATAGCGTGATTGTCACTTTGCACTTTGTGCATGTGTGATTTGAAGAATTTCAATAATTCATTGTGCTTATTCAATAGGGCGTCCAGTTCGCCGACGATGCGCCTGGCATTAGGCGAATTTAGTTTATTGTAGCCGCAACGTGCACCCAAACGATTGATGTCCTCACCGCCCATGAAGTAGATTTGTACAAATTTATGTGGTTCGTTTGGCATTGGCAGCAATGAGCCTACTTTGTGGTACACTTGGCCTTTGATTTTGAACGTTGAATAGAATTGTTGACCATTGCCGCAGTATTGTGAACTATTTCTGTTGCTCCGAACGAAGTCATTTGGAAGCATAAATTGAATGTGCGAATGGACTTCAGGGACAGGTTTTAATCTGGAACCGTACCGATGAGCAAGCCGTTCAATGGTTCTGGTGGTATCTCAATTTATGGTAGTTGTACTTTTCCTGATGCGCAACACATCCCGGCTGACTCATGTTTGAATTTGAGCGCATAACAATGGGGTCATTCTTTGTCCATAGCACCAATCAGCACTTTCGGATGAGCGGAATATTCAATATCTGGCTCGTACTCGAATGCGAGACGAAGGAACGAAGCAGATGTAAATGCTCGATCTACTTGTTGGCGTTGTCGGTCATTTGCTCCGCGTGTGTCAACTACGAACCGGCGCGCTTGGCTCCGTTCCAATTATCGTTGTTGATTTCGTTCAGCTAGTGCCTTTTGTGATTGAGATGCACGCAATTGCGACATGCTCATACGCACATTTTCGTTATCTCGTTAGATTTGTTCGTCTGTTCTTTCTGCTCTACTATTTCGCATGTTTGTTGCTTTATTCGTTTGACGGCCCAAATGGGCTCCCTTGCGTCTTGCTGGCATTGTTTACTGTAATACACGCACACAAATAGATACATTAAAATAAATCGTACAAAGTTTTGCACGTACTGCGTTGTGATATGCCGAATGTAATGTCAAAATGACGCGCGTTTCTCTTGCATTCTTATCGGATATAGCGCCATCTGTCATTCAACAACATAAATAATTTCGTTCTGTTTGAAATACGAACGACGGTTAAATTTGTTCATACAAAAATCGCGATTAAAAAATGGGAGGGTGGGGGTAAGAGTTTGAAAATTTGGGGTTATAGGTATTTTTTGATGCCAAATACAAAAAAATACAAAAAAAAATGTCAAAAAAATAAAAAAATAAATTTTCTGGATAGAGATACCATAATCACCTAGCGGTATGAAATACACTTTATGACGTATTCTCATACCTAACAAATATACATAAAAAAATTATAAAAATCGCTCGAGCCGTTTCGGAGGAGTGCGACCACAAACACCGTGACACGAGATTTATATATATATATAGAGATTAGGTATTAGAATTGAGCATGCAAGTATTAAAAGAGTATAAGTGACATCATAATATTTAAAAAAAATAGTTGAGAGCAGTTTTATACATCACCACATACTTACATATTCATTATATTGTCAAACAGAAATAAAACACATTATATATTTTATTTTAATGATTTTATTATATTTGATTATATTCCATGAATAAAATATAAATATTTTCATATTAACAGCGTTTGAGTTGAGCATATTAACAACATTTGAGTTGAAAATGTCCGTCTGAGGCGGACAAAACCGGTCCTAATCTATTGATTAAAAGTGGAATAAGTACTACAAAAAAATGCGTTTTATTAAATAAAAACAACAATATTAACAGCATATACAATTTGAATTTGTTGATCTGACTTGTTTTCCTTAAAATATTGAAAATAAAACAAATATTTTTTTAATTAATACTGCCCTGCTAAATAAAAAGACAGTGTTTTTTGGTTTTATTGAAATGAAAACACAAGTTTTAATCTATATTTTCTCTTATATTATCTAAAATTATTGGATTGTTTTGACATAATCTTTAGATATACAGTACACATTTTTTCATTCTGAAATCTATTTAGAGATTCTGTCAGAATAATTGACATACTATAAGAGAAAGGGTAGTTTAAAATTTGGGTTTTCATTTCACTAAAAACGAAAACACTGTCTTTTTACTTAGCAGGGAGAATAAGTATTGATCATTGAAGGATATGAGAATATGACCTAATTTAAATAATAATACATACCTACAATTATTTAGAATTTACAATTGCATAGTATGTGTTTAAATTTGACGTTAATTTACTCAACATTGTCAAAATTCAATCTTCAGAAATTCAATTATATTCAAATTTTTATAACTATTATGGACTGCACAATATTTTTCAATTCATTTCTTTGCTTCTACACACACAGTAATTCTACAGTAATTAGTAGTGCAAACATATCAAACTTCAAGTAGCCCGTGATTAACTATCCAGTATCAAAACTCGCAGTGATCTACCACACTCTACCATTGTCATTCTTAAACTCGTGTCACTGATGTGTTATAAATAAAACAATAAAACTTATCTTTCACCATCACATAGAAACCATTTGTCGTGAATATTATTAGTTTTGGTCATTATTGGGCACTCATTGCACTCGTCGTCAAAATTTTATGAGCGACGAGCCTACTGCGTGACGGTAAGAGAAACTACGCCTCAGTTTAAAGCGCGCGGATTCACATTCTCTTTTATTCGCACTCCTGTATAAGGCTGTATGTGATACAATTCGAATCAAGTAAACGATGAAAATGAAAGATTTTTCATGGTTAATTTGAAAACTACTTTCACACTCGTTAAATAAATCAAAATAAGAATGTTTAATGCTTTATTTACATTTTTACGACTTAATTCGTAATCAGCCAATCTGTCAGCTATAGTGTCAGTCGTAAGAGACATATTATTACAAATTATTATTTTCAGATTATCTGAAATTTCTTGAGTATTTATTTCACATTTTCCAATCATGGTCGTCAACAGTGAGAGTACTCCATATAAGGCAAGCCAGACAGACAAAGGTAAACTTGGTGAACTTTAAACATTTCCCAATTATAAGCTTCCTTAACACGCGGTGAATCTTCTTTTTTGACACTATTTCTTGCTTTCAGCATTATTTGATCGATTTTGAATAATCGGCTCAAATGATAGTACACGAAATCTACGATAGAACCCATTTCGAAACGTTACTGAATATATGTAAAACTGATACAAACAATTACTTTAAAGTAAACACTAATTAATTAATATTATACGTATTTTTAAATCAGATGTGATTACAAATACGCTGAGAGCAATCACATACAGTGCACCTTGACGATTGCAATTGAAGACTAAAAAAGATTCACTTGTTATTAAGGATGCCAAGAAATATTGTTACTTTGAAGTATCGTTACTTTTTGACCGATACATCAATACTTTTAATTTAATACGACACAGATGTTTATTTGGATTAGAAACATTTTTTAAATTAACAGTAATCGATTATTACCATACATACGATGTAAATATATGCAATATTTTTTCGACTTTATATTATTTGAATTAAAAGGAAGCTGCTTATCTTTATTTAAGAAAAAAAATGAAAAATATTTTTTCTATGCATATATTTGAAAGAGGAGAATAATAATTAATAAGGGTCATCTTTTCCCAGACTTCTTGCTTCCCATAATTCTTCGACATACGTACGTAAATATTTTTAATAAAATGCGACAGTTTTTATATATTTTAATTGCAATTTATGGATAGTTGCATAATATAAAATATTGTACATCACTACGATTTTGAAATAATTTATTTTGTATGTATTATAACTTATTTGTCTTTAACTTAATCATATTTCATATAGATACTTTTGAAACCCGGTAATTATACATATATATTCGTCTCTGTTCTGGCAGAACACACTAACTGGAGAATACTAGTTTTGAGTAATTTGACTTTGAAGTTGTTAAAATGTTTGAAATAATGGTCTATCATGTAAGTTTATTAAGTAATCGTAAAAAAGATGACTCTAAAATAAAGACTGTTTATTTATTAAGAAGGTTTCCAGACGGTAAAGTTTGAAATAAGGAACATTTTGGTACTAACTCAATATGTCGTTTTTTTGAATTGGAACTTTGGAATTGGAATTTCCAGAACAGTGACGATTATATTGTTGGTATTAATTATCGTGACGTAAATCCCAATTCATTGTTCCAACCTACATACTATACTCATTATTGTCATTCAGGTATTTTAATCTTTTAATCAATTAACGAATGACTTTACAATCGTTATGAACCATTAATATGTAGTAATAAATAAATAGATAATATATAATGTAAAAACACTTTTACAATAGAGTACATCATTGTCATCCTAGAGCTCGAGTGCAAAGTTATGAAGTGAGAACTTTACCAATTGTGTGAGAGCGGAACATGAAGCCAGCCTAGCAAGCTCGCCATATCAACATTAAAAGTTAGTGCCTGGATTGAATCCCTGTATAACCCCCTCCAGCATCCAAATCGTCCCCATCATACATTCCACCGAAAAGCGCCGCCAACAATTTTTGTTGATACTTTCTTTCGTTACAATACCGACACAAATATCGATAATTTTTCTGTGGATATGACATCTCAACTTATTATATCCACTTGATAAATGTTTTAACTCTCACAGCTGTGTTATTGTTATTATTATATGTAGGTACTTACTTCCTTATAAAATGATACATTATCTGATTAACCCTACAAGTACGAATGTCTTAGTATTAGTTTGGAAACATTGATCTCCGCGTTTGGGTGTCATTTTAATAACATTGATAAACTCATGTGATAAACAAGTATAGAGATTTGGTGATTTTTCAGTATCAAATTGAATATCCACAAGCTTAATGTGACTATACTGTTACACTCGGTTTTACCTGTGATATTTTTTTATTTAATAAAAATGCAAGATATGTTTACCTCAACTTAAGCAATGAGGATTTTTTTTTATGCCAAAAAGTAGATAGGTAGTATGGCACCCCCTAATGGACCTCATTTGGGGATGTCTCTGTGTATCTGGAGAGGCCCGAATCGGTATCAAACCCAAAAAATAGTAAAGCGCTGATTACAAAAATAAATAAAAATAACAGAGCCGAGCCGGCAATGCCGTAAAATTATAACCGTTGAAGATTTGCAACGTCGCTTTTTTTCGACGACGGCTTTCGTCGAAAAAAACACAAGATGGCGCGGAGAACGCTGCAAGCAGCTAAATCGCAAACACGTACATTTCGTCATCCGTAAAATTAAATTACTAAAAATGTAACTATTATATAATATTAACGTAAATATACCTTGCCGTTTCCAAAACAATTCCGGTGTGTTATTGTTCACTTCCACATCTCGAATACAGACGTAAACCCAGACAACAAAATAAAAGTGACAGTTTGTTTTCACTTAGCAAAATGGAGGGAAGTGATAGTAGGTACGTATAATTTAGTCGTACAGCATCCACTGACGAATCAATTTGAATATTGCCTCTGAGAAATTGTTGTTTTAACCCTACATACTTTGCATCAAAACACATATTGAAAAACAATATTTAAATTTGCGAGGCCGGGGTTTCGAACGCGGGACCCACGACGTTATGAACGTGACGCGTAACCGCTTGGTCATCTAAAATTAAAACTAAACAGACTTAGTCGACAGAAATTAAGTTCTTGCTTTGGATCAAACACACCGTCAAAATGAAAATAACGCTGTTATTATTACGCCCACGATGACCGAGCTGCTTATCCGTCGGTTTATATTGTTGTGGGTCCCAGGTTTGAATTCTGGGTCTGGAAAATACACATTATTTTTAATGTCTGTTTAAAATCAGTGTATAGTAATATGTTGAGCAAGTGGCTAACATAAATTTCTCGTAAAAAGAAAAAAACACTGTTAATACAAACTTTCACTCTATGAAAGCCCATACAATAGGACCGGATATGGTTAAAAAACATAATACTTTTGAATCATTTAGAATTCTATATAAATATATACATACCTACAATATGATTAAATTTTTTATTTACGTATCTACCAATTTCCTCTATCTTTTGCCTGTATTCCGGTGGTTTTATTACGTAATTTTAAGTATTTTATTTAGAAATGAAATTGATTAACGATAAAACGCTCATGGCCAACTAAATAAGTAAAATTTTCGGTACACGGTGAAAGGCTCCATATTATGTGTTAATATAAACGCTGTATCATTTATATATGCATCGGATACATGAATCTTCCCTGTGAAATCGGTTTAAGGATGCAAATTTTGGAATGTACGAATTATCTTAACATTTTATTTATTTCAATGTGTACTGTATTTTTTGTAAAACTGTTTCTTATGTTGTAGCAATTTTATGAGAATTCTCGCCTGATACCTGACACGGCATAGAGGTCAACAATAATAAATTGTTCATAATTAACACATATTATTTATCATGTTTTTCTCTGTAAACATGCTGGGTTTTCCATGCATGATAATATGGTACAAGGATAATCTTTAATTTAATCTAAAAAAATATATATTATCAGTTATTGATAAAAATTAATAACGATATGTACTAATTGCATTGTAAAATCTAATTAAAGATAATCAATTATTTTTATGTCGACGAAAAAAAAATTATATTATATTGATCAGGTTCGGCAACCTTTATAATATGCTTGTAGGGTATATTTAATTTTTAGTTGTAATAATAAAACTAGAAGCGTAAAGAGTTAGTAGACGTTGTGATTAAGAAATCTTGTCTGGAGAATTCTTGAGAAATAATCAAAAAAGGCCAATCTCAAAATCTAGAGAAATTATTATTCCGAAATTTCAAAGATTCTCATTTCTCAAGCAATTGTCAATAAGAATCTCGAGAATTTGATAAATTCAATTAACCATAAACAAAATTAAAAAAAAAACAACGGATCTCTCAAGAAAATTCGATTTATTAGAAGCCTCGAAGAGCGTTGGCCAACTCGCCAAGCGTTTTTTTTTTATTGATCAAGCGTTTTTCGATACCCATCTAGCTTGCAACAATGCATTCATTTTTTCATACGTCATTTTTTCTACTACAAAAATTACTTACTACTGAGGGATGTGGTGCGACCTTGTCCTTGCCGTCAGCCCTAACACTGAGACGTGCCGGTGTGAAGAAAGTAAGTTAACATGTATACCTAATTCAATATTAAAAAAAAAACAGAAATGTTTAAAATATGTATTAAATATAATTTAATACATATTTTAATTAAAGAAATATGATTTATACAATCAACATCCGAACGAAAAGAAAAATGTTTTAAGAAAAATCAAAATAATTGATTAGAAACAAATTTCAGTTTACCATTTTTTTGTTTATCTACTTATATGATGTTTTTGACTGTTTTCCCTGAGACACATTGTCTACATTAAGGATTTCCAAACTGGGAGGCGCGGAGTGTTGCAAAGCGAGGCGCGAAAAGTTTAACACAAATGTGGCCACAGGTTTTCAGTTTGCAAATGCATAGTTTATAAAGAGCCTGGGGCCGGGGCATAACAGACATCACACATTTAATCTAGTAATTTAAAAAAAGTCGCCTGCGGCGTTACTTTGTTTCAAGGCTATTAGATATTTTAATTATGTACTTGTGAATTGTAATTTTGATGTGATACCTATAATTTGATATATAATATATAAAATTGATAGAATTATTATGCAATAATTCATTGAAACAAAAACCCTAGTTCAACTTTGATCGAAGTGAAGAAATAATATAATACTTTGTCAAGAAAAGCAATGCAAGTTGTAAGTTAAGTTGGTACTGCTATACCATTCGTAACATCATATTTTTCTGCAATGAAATCCAAATATTGACCCCGTTTAGTAGAAAAAGAGCACTTTGTGCTAAGAAACAAGCACATGCATCGCATGAAAAACAAATTAATTAAAAAAATGAATGTAATAAAGGGAAGGCGTAGTTACATAAAGTTTGGAAACTACTGGTATACAATGTATTCACCACTTAAAACTCTGAGATGTAAATTCGAATTAAAGCATGTAGATCTTCATCAGTCAGTCGAGAAGACAATTTATTCTAAATATTTAATTGACTTGTGGGCGTCGATTGTTGACCTCTGATATACAGAATTATGATAATGTAGTTTTATGGCAGACTTTTATAAAATATGTTTCTCAACTTATAAATGTCGTCGTAGGTCAGTGAACAAAATGTGTTCGAATTCCTGCAAGGCATGACTTACTAGAACGAGGAAAAAGATAAATACGTAATACAAAGGAAACAAATTTGTTCGTGAATCATCGTGAAATAGAATACTGGAATTTGAATTTAAATTCTGATTGATTTAGCCGAGATTAGTTGTGTAAGTATGAATGTGAAACAATAGTATCTATACTATAGTCTAGTCTATAGTAAGGTTGGTATTTATATTAGTTACCAGAATCTGCTAGCAGTGATTAGTGATTCCCAACAAGGGATCCGCAGAACCCTGACGCTCCAGGATCTGTGCCAGGGATTCCAAGAGGATTCGTATTTTTTTTAGAAAATATTATGTCGGTAAAACTTGAAACCTTCTTGGTATTAAGGCAAATACATAGTTTAACGTGGCTTAGTCTGAAATAAAACATTCAGAATTTGGGAATTATGGGTTAAATTTAATGTTGTCCCATAATTATTGAAGTAGCGAGATTTGAGTTACTTCATCTCCATCCGCCATGAATATGCAGCCACGATTTGTGCATGACCGCTATAAGTTTCCTTTCATGACGCTAAAAGTCTTCCCTGGGATGGTCATTTTTGTAGCAATAAGAAACGAAGGAATAAAAAAAAGTATCAATTATCAGCATGGCCCCCACATCTTGAAATGGGCTCTCAGGCTAGGATATTTGGCAGGCCCCTCTACCTATCTCTAAGGATATAGGCAGTGTGACTCTCTACAGTACCTAGCATTTTCCAAATGGTGTACGCAGTAAAATGAATGTGTATATTTAGTGTTTTTTTTTGTATATTTTAATACTTACATCCATTTTAATTATTATGGAGTTGTCGGGTATCCATACACAATTAAACATTGTACAAAAACTGTGTAAAATTTTGATTAAAAGACAATAGCGCCGCAGGCGACTTTTTTTACTATTAGAGCAAATTTATGATATGTGTTTATCTCACTTATCTGGTTAACTCGCTACGCCGGGCCCCACCTGAGCCTGGGTCCCAGGCTAGAGCCCTGTAAGCCCTCCCCTTGTGGGGCCATGCTTATCAGTATTGAACGTCACCGCGTACTACGCACAGCTTATTTTAATTTTGTCAAAGGTTTTAAATTTACAGGTTACAGGTAGGTACGTGCAGCAAATCATTTATGTAGGCACGTCTTATTGATTTTTTGTAATCCCATTAGGTTTGGACAATGTGAAAGTGACCAAATTGTGTGCAATAGTTTTTTTAATATTACCTTTTAAAATTGATAAAAACCTAAAACATAAAAGAGCTATAAAAAGGAATTCAAGTTACACATTTTTAACTATTTATAAAAATCGGTGTTTTTTTAAATAAATATAAAAATATTAAAACTATGAATTAGTCAACAATATTTTAGGTATAATATTATAGAAAATTTAAAAATAAATTTTAATAATAAATATGACCATATAATAATATGTATTAATAAGATGGGATCCTTTAACAAATAAAGATTTTTATTTGAAATTGTAAGTTTATCTTTGACTTAAAATAAAAAATATTTTTTTTTTAATCTTTTCAGATACATATTTATTAATTAATACAATTTAAATTTTAAATTATTAAAAAAATGTTATAAATTGCAAGCTTTGTATTTTTCCAATTTTTGCTTCTGAGAGTGGTTTCGGAGAGACGAAGCGCTGCATTGACATCCATTCGGTTTCCATATTTAGTTTTTATTAATGACATGGCCGAATAAGTCGTCTGTAGACACAAATATGACTGTAATAGAAAATTCAGTCAAAAGTTTAAGTAATTTAATGATACCCAAAACTTAATGTTATGTTTGAATACCAGGTTAGCATTAGAAGAATAAAAATATTAATATATTATTTAATTAATATTAATACTATCGACTGAAGGTACTTGATGGAATTTGAATTTAAATTCTCATAGATTCAAGCTCTGTACTATTCCATTTGAGTCGTTTTTTGCGACCCGGGTTTCGCCTTTCGACGTCTTCAGGCGCCGTGTACACTCACCAAAGGTAAACACACACTGACAACGAACACTCTTAACTCTAACTTATAATAATAAATCAATACAATAAATACATTACCTACCTATCAAGTCAAAGGTCACAAAAAATACAATGAACACATTATGAATAGTTGAAGTGTCAGTAAAAAACCTAATTAGTAAACAAAAAAAAAAGTTTTGTAACAAAATTAGGTTATGTTTTCTTTCCACTTGAATTTTTTTCTCTTTTATTAGAGTAGATTGTGTATGCCATATTGCGTAAATAGTGATAGCAGGCGTATAAAATTCCATTAATATTAAATACCTCGTATGTGTAAACGTCAAACTTTTCACAAATCATTAAAAAATTAATAATTCAAAATATTCAAACCAAAAAATATAATAATATTTAGGTTAAAAAACAATTGAATAATAATAAATTACTAATTAAAATCAATTATCAAAGTAAATTAAAATTATCAAATAAATATTAGGCATTATTCCGACTGTCAGATACGAGGTATTCTAATGTGGTTGGTTATTTGCTATGCACTTTAAAATTTCACCGCTAGATGGCGCTTTCGCGGTTTCCTTTTGCCGTTTTTTTGCGAACGTTCGTATGAGGGTATTAATTTTTTTGTAGGAAAACTTTTCGTTTATCATTTTTGCCGTTTCGTTTGTGTAGAATTGAAATGGAAATGTTAACTTTTGACTTGTAGTTTTATTTAGCCACCAAGTCAAAAACGGAGCGATACGACGTCAATTTTAGTTTTAAATTTAGTCAAACATTTTTATTATTTAATAAACTATTTTTATTATTCAACGAATAATACACAGCATCTGTGAAAGTAACATTCTATAATATATTATTGAACATACATAATTGGTAACGCAGTTTGATAATGGCGTTTCATGTAAGATCTACTACTTAAAATTGTCAGGCAGTAGCTTAATTGGAACAGCACACTGGCACAAATCCAAGCGGTTACAATGGATTTTTTTCTAGTGGGTATATGCATGAGATGTTTTCAAATGTGTGTATTCAATTTTTATTATTGTATTGTTCAAAATATTTTACATTTTGCCGTAAAATGATGTAATTTTAATTGGAAAGGTAAAAAAGAGTCTCTTGGGGGTATCGAGCTAATATTGATTAGAGCTACAAGGTCTGTAAGACGGGTGGAGAAAAATTGACTTCGATAACTGCGTTCCGACGGCCATCTTAAGCGTATAACTCCGTGACATATCAAGCAATTCAGACATTTGTGTTATACTTGAATACGTTATACGTTAATTTATTTTTAAAAAGAAATCGGTGTGTGTAGGTACTTATGTACGCGCGTTAGAAGTTATAATTCTTTGGCGTAGCAAAACAAAAACAAGACTTGTGATAAACTAGATTCTTTGAGTAGCTCTTAATTATCTTGTTAAATTACACACTCAAGAAAAATGACCGCGTATTGGAACGCCATTGGTATATTTCTATACACTTTAACTTATATTACTAAATTATACAATGGTTTCTCGTTGTTTTTATTTTTAAAGTACCAACTTTCAATCTGACGTTTAATCGTTTGTTAACGTAAGGAATTGCAACTGGCCGACAATAATAAATTCGCTTCCTAGGCAACGGAACAATTCAAAACTATAATATTATACTGTATAATCGTCACGATTGCAGTATCATACTGTGGCGTAAAGGTAGCGCGTTCGGCTGATAACCGTACAATCGGTGATTCGAATCCAATCGAGTGCATTTTTTTTCGTGTGAAAAAATAAATTTTGTGTTACATGTCACACGCCAAAAATACACTCTGATCTGATATCCCAAACGCGTCAAAAGAAGTATAACTTAAAAAAATAACTGTATAAGTATTAGGTGTGTAGTATTTGTGGAATATAATTCATGATTAGTTATTTTTTTCAGATGTTTTATAATGAATGAAAACAAATGAAAACAAATGACAATCATATTGGTTGACTTTATTGCAATGCAAGCCGATTTCAAGCCAACCAATAGTTTTCATGTATGTACATACGAACCTAAGCATGCTATTGTATTGTACCCGAATGACATTAGGTATACAGTGGGGATTGTTTCTCTTAAATCCATGTCCATAGGTTACAATAAGGTTGATCCGGCGCGGAGGCTAACTGATTCATGAATTCTGGTTTAGAAAAGCAGTTTCTGTTATGTCCAAAGACAATTTACTGAGATTGTATTTTAGATTTACGCTATGGTCTGCAGACAGTTTCAAAGTAACTAGAAAGAAAGAGAAAATATTGGACAATAACGAAGACTTTAACGTCTCCAACCTTTGATTGGATATTAACAACTTAATTTTAATAATATTTCCACTATTCAATACTTTCATACATCTACTAACTGTATACTATTATTAACCCATTAAGCTAAATAAATTAAATTTGTTGATAACCCGTTGTGACTTTTTCACAATAATTATGATCAGTAAATGACTTTGCATCGATATTATTATTTTTAAGTAAGAATATCATTATTTTTTACCACTTTTTTATTAGCTCGTATTCTTGTTTATCCAGTACTAATTTTTTCTTGTGTGTCCCGTACATTTTTTTTCATGTTTGTCCAAGATTTTTAATGGACGATTGAAAATTTTTAACTAACTTCCCTACTAACTAGACATTTGAAACTTTTAAAATATATCAGAACACGATGACAATGCATTCTTTTAATACTTTTAGCCATTTTTAAGCAGAATTGAATTCATTTTCAGTTAATTCTCTTTTGTATGGAAAGTTATTATTGTTGGTTGCTAAGGGGGTCCTAGCAACATTATTATTAATATATACGTGCGTTACTATGGAAATCAATATGAAATGTCAAAATGACATTTCAGTATTTTATATTTCTATCAAGTACAATAAAAAGTTTTTATTAATACATAGAATTGTCAAGTTTATATGATTCAACAGAAAATTTTAAAACGTGGTATATAAAAAGTTCTTTTTATCTTGTAATTATTTGGTATCAGAATACCATATTAACTATACCATATACTGACTCTATGTTAATGACGTATTTATGGTGAGTTATCATTTTAAATGTAACTCTATCGTTATTAAACAACAGGTACACCAAAAATACCAGGTGGCAGCGCTACTTACTGACATACTAGACTTGTCGATGCGCCTAGTAATTCTATTTAGCTAACAATAATAATACAGCTAAATAACACGTCGATTTGAACATCAATATTGATTGGTAGTTATGTATTTTGATAAAGCCGGTATATTTTACGTGTATTTCATGAATGGGTTAAGAAGCGTGTGAGCGAAGTGCATATAGGTGACTAGGTGATTACAGATGAGAGTGATGCAACGTGGGTGTTCTATTTATGGGATCGCGCAACAAAGACGCAAACTATTTCGCATGCAAATTAATGTATGTCAGAGAGAAAGAGAGACAGCTTATGCGTTACAGACAGACAGAAAAATCAAGATAAATATATAATGTAGTATGTGTATAATGTATTATGTGACGCTTTTGCTTCTTTATATGGTTATTTTTAAACTTATTATTTGATTTGAGATCATATACCTAGTTGTAAGTTAATTAAAAATAATTTCATATTACATTATAACACTTTCTATATAATACGGTTTCATTCGTTGGGAATGATATTGCCAGCTAATACTTAAATTATACAATAAATATGTTTCCACAAAAAAAACTGTCATATTATAGAGTGGAGGTTATATCATGATCTCCACTCTATGGAGGTCCATATGATCTTTTTAGGATCGAATATAGTTTTTTTTAAAGTGGGGAAGGTAATTATTTTGGGCTGACACCCAGATGGAAGTCGCCCCTTAGTGTGTCTTACAATAGTCTATACACGTGGCCGGTCTAGTGCAGTCTCTACATTGTCATATGCCACGTGACCTTTTCGTCCCCATATAAAGTGTAGAGAAAGTCATTGTACATCGACCTCCGAATAACATTACTATACTTTAGTATATATTACTGACGTTATGTATATTATATTAATATAAATTACATAAGTTAAGTACTATAATAAGAAGCTTTACCCAGACAGAACATGCAATATGCAAATACAAAAATAAATATAGTGGAATTTCTCCCAGGTGAAGCGTTTTGCGTACCTATTACTGGAAAAGCGAGGTTGAGTAAAAAGCACTATTTTTTATACGAAGAGATATCGCTCTTTGCTGTTTGAAACCATTTCAAATAAGGAAATTGCATTTTTAATCGTTCGCTCATGCTTTGTGGCGCTGCAAGACGGCCTACAAAGAGACTAAAATAAAACAGCTATTTTCACTAAAATTATTGCAGTCATAGAAAAAATACCGTTAAAATTAATTCCATTATTTCTGTACACATTTATTTCACTTACAAAAAAATACGAAAAGAATATTAATTGTATTTCATATTAAAGTTTTGTGCTATTTACTTTTTTGGTGTTTTGACATCTTCAGACACTATGAGAAAATGTACACTGACACAGAGATACATTAAAATAGATTAAAGTAAAGAGTAAAAAAGAAACTACTACTCTAAAGTGTAGGACGTGTTTAAGTTTTTTAAATAGTAGACTTAAATATCGTCACTGTTCTGGCAGAAGACACTAATTCGAAAAAATGACATATTGAGTTAGTACCAACATGTTCATTATTTCAAACTTTACCGTCTGGAAACCTTCTTAATAAATAAACAGTCTTTATTTTAAAGTCATCCTTTTTACGATTACTTAATAAACTCACATGGTAGACCATTATTTCAAACTTTTTAATAACTTCAAAGTCAAACTACTCAAAATTAGTATTCTCCAGTTAGTGTGTTCTGCCAGAAGAGAGACGATATATTCAAATTAAAATTCCATCAATTACACATTTCTTAACTTATAAGTATTGATTTTTGCATTGTCCTATATTGAATATCGTGTTAGGTAGTTCATGGGAATGGTTTTATCATCGTATGCACTTGTGATTATTGATTACCTTCTAATAGATACCAGAGAGCTATACATTCAGATTTCATTTCGGGAAGGGTGCCGTCAATATCCAGATTTTAGCATTAACTTATAGATGAGAGTATTAAACTATGGTCATAATAATATATTCTTTCCAGCTTACAACACAAACAAAAAATAGTGCGGGTCATCATAAAGGAATATGTTTTGGTAATACTCTATTGGTGATGGGCGTCAGTCAACTAATTCCAGGTAAATACAAAAATAATCTCACATCAATTGCTCCTAGTCATAGAAAGTACTGATGCTTTACACCAAACATAGGGTCCCGTGGACCGTGGTACGCTCAATTAAAACCAGGTGGGGCCATTAACTTTGTTCATTTGTCGTTAGAAACAGCGCGAAATATAACATTTTCAAAAAAATAACCTGAAAAATTTCAATAGCCTCAAAGCTTGAAAATTAAAAAAAAATCTTAGATTATCTATGTAATATCTTCTATAAACATACCATGTTGAATGTTAATATAGGTATACGAAGACGTAAAGCCATGTTTTATACGTTATTCGGTAAGATCATCTTTTAAAAAATTTCTTAAGAAGAACTTCGGTAATATATAAGCTACAATAACTGATAGCCATCATTAGGTAAAAGCTTTCCTGCATACTATACTGAGAATAGGTACATTGTATACAATAAGAAATATGATTTTATAAAACGTATCTTGTGAGATTTTTTTTGATGGATTTTTTTATTTTTTAGTTGGGTTAACAATGTTAGAAAGTCAATACGACTTCCACATGAATTAAAGAGTTAAAACGGTAATGTTAATATAGCTAAAAGACCTAAAATTACCTATAGCTAATCTTTGACGGATGATTACGCCGTAAGAAAAAAAAAAACATATTTGCAATTACTATGATGTATATATTAGGTCAGTCTTGTGTATATAAAAAACCACTTTAACGGTGTTATCCTCCACCAAATGCCACGTATCATACCAATTGTTCGGATACTAAGTCTTAGTATCCGAACAATTGGATGCCGCAAGTAATTTGTATACGCCGATAAATTCAAAAGTTATTTCAGGAAACCTAACCATTGTGATATAATCGTAACAGAAAATAGAAAACAAGACATTGACTCGATTTTTTAATGGCTAACAAACACTTCACATTCTCTAATGGCAGTTAATTCAATAGTATCTTTTCAAGGTTTATTATGTTAATTTAGTGTATTATTAATATTATTATAATCAGAATTCTATAAGTACTTATTACAGGTAAATGTGCATAGTGATGATAACAAAAGGTAAATACTGGGTGACTAAAAATGATTTAAATGAGACATGGCGATGGATAGAGCGAAGTAGTGGCGTGACCGTGCGCTTGCCGTATACATCGATGCTGGAACGTAACAGGGTATTAGTAAGTAATTTATTCATTTAAGAAAACAAAACATTGTGGACATGACAAATCTAAATTCAAGACGTACACAACATGAGATTTACATTATAACAAATATTACCCTCACAAGAGAGAAGAAGAGAAAAAAGAAAATAATAATAATAGTAATAAATATTATAGGATCTCATTTAGAATTCTGGATATGTATCTTGTGATTTTAATGGTCATAGTAATTTAAATGAGTGGATTTCTCTTTCAATTAATTTCCAAATGATGCAGAAACCGTAAATTAAAATTAAAATTTGGTAAAAAAAACATAGAATTAAAATATTATTTTAAAATAATCTCTGGTTTTTGTTGATGGTAACGAACGTTAGTTTCTCGGAAGCAATCTTCTAAGACAGATTAGAATGTCAATGTATAAAGAGGATGCGTGATTCATATTTTATTTTAATTCTTTTTGTAGAGATTGTTCATGCAACAGAACAGATAATAAATAGAATTCCGATAGGCAATATTCAAAACACTACATTTTGATGCAGGGTTTTAAATGTGTGAGTGTCCTACAAAAATAAAACACGCATTATGCACGTGCAATAGTGTGTAATACACCAATATTAAATTAGCGTCAATGCATAAACCGAGAGCAGTTGTCAGTTTTCGAGGTATCACGTATTCTTGATACGTGTTTAAGTTTATCCCAGATTATTTCTCACTCGAAATCGGTTAACTGCTACTCCTTACCCATTAGGTATTTCAGTTTCCATTATTTGTGAGTTCCCTGGTTCATGCATTGAGACAAGAGATAACAGGCGGTCATAACGGCAAAATAATACGGTAGTTTTTTAGAATATGTATTGGCTCAGTGTCATGTTACCTGCTGATCAACATTAGTCCTATAGAAATAAACAAATTAACATTATTACATTTGAAGCGCCTAGTTTCAAAAGCCCCTAAAATGGTTTTTGAAAATTTTTGAGTTAGATATGTATTTAGATAGATATTTTTGTTAGCTATATGATGGCCAAAAATTAATCTTTAAAAAACGCCAAAAACCGTCAATACGTATGATCATAAATAATGGTAAATTTCAAAACCCGCTAAAATGGTAGGGTGTAGTTTTCAAATACCTCTAAAATGGTAAGCCAAAATACTTTTTAGAATACAACAAATTAAAAAAAATACATAAAGTTCACAGATTTAATAGATATGATTTTTTCTCATTTTTTTAAAAACTACCTGAAATCGTTTTTCTCATTTTTCTCAGAACTACTTAAAATCGTTTTAGGGGCTTTTGAAACTAGGCGCTTTATTTAACCGTCCATTTAAAATCAACTGTGACTTATCATTATGGTTAAATCTTGATGAAAAGAAAGCAGTGTAGCAAAGTTGATAAATTTTCTACTTTATGATAAGAATGCATGTCTTCCTTTTATTAAAATTGAAGTCAAATTAAAAAACGCATTCCGACGAACACGAACAAAATAAAAACAAAAAACTGCAGGTACGGGAGCAGAATAAAGTAGACAGGTAGTAGGTACTCTACGATCTAGAATAGTTGTGTCGCCGGCCGCACGTAGCGCTACCTCCGCCAAGCGGCGAAACCGGAAATTGCGTTTTTTCCCGTGACTACAAAAATCGTGCGCAGTTCGTTTGCAGCTGAAGCACTCACGTATCCGAGAGAAGGGCGTGCATATTATTGGGTTCACACTCATTTTAGATGATGACATTTAGGAGTAGAGTATATGCTTCATAACTTTGCACTCCGGCTCTAGGATGAAAATGATGTAATATATTCTAAAAATGTTTTTTTACATATATTATCTATTTATTTTCTTATTACTACATATATTAAAACAAGTGTATATCATTTAATCTAATTTAATTTTATGCGAGGTAATCAACAAAGAGTCGTATCAGTTTAGTAAAAAGTGCAAATCAAGTGAAAAGTTATAAAACGTATACTCTAGCTTGGTATCAAAGTCGGATAAACCTTACCTTCCACTAAATTTATGTTTGAATTGATTATGGTAAGTGAAAGTAATGCTCTTTTCAAAAGATCCACCACATGTATCAAAAACGGTTGTTTTCATATAGATTTTTGAGTTCAAATTAGTATATTATATTATATTAATATGTAATTTTTCGTAAATGGCTTATGTCCCACTTTGAGACTCATGTACTCAATTTGGTCTAGAATTTAGGCCCCTACCTCTCCTTAGCTCATACAGCTAAAGTATCCGTCTCTAATAGGATTCATATACACATAGATATATAGTGTATCCACTGTATTAATACATGCAAAGAGAAGATTTCTATAACACAAAGTTTTTTTTCTTTTAAACTTTGATGGTATTTGTCCTTGAGACTTGACTCATTATCTGCTTCAATAATTATATGAAATAGACGAAGCTCATATGGTAAAACCTATCTTTGTCTATGTTATGCATACCATACAAGCCTAGACGACTTAGCGGATAGAAAGTGCAGCTTACTTAGGATCGAACATGGTACAAAAATGACTTTTGTGGTACCTACCACAGCCTACCTTCCTTTTATACATTGACTGCTGACTAGATAATTACTTTTTAATTACCATATATAAATAGCATGCTAATTATATCGAATGAACACCTTAATCGTTACGCGTTGGGCGCGTCTTTAGAGTCCAATGTATTAATAAATATTGACATATAGGTAGATATTTAAAAAAAACATTAGCTTAACCTTAAATTAATGTTAGAAAAAAGGACAATGTAAGCACTGTAAGCAATACGTTAAGGTATTAATAATTCGTGCAGTATTTAATAACTATCAAAATAACATAAAAAACATGACATGTAAAAATTACATTATTTATATTATTTTGTTCCATACTATTTCCACTTCACTGAGAACAATACAATCGAGTCTTTCGTTTCGGAATGGAGGGTTTTTCTCTTTTCTCCTTCATTGTACTGGCAAACACAGGCTGTACTTGTCAATGGGAAATTCCTGCCTCATTCTCGTCCTAATTAGCATCCTTCCAAGGTTTATTTTCTAGCGAATGCCTTTGGCCAGCCGCACTACCTTTGATCATTTTAATTAATACAATGTTAGTTGGTTTTATTATGCAACTGTACTTGTTTATTTTCATATTATTATGCATGATATATCTACACACATAAGAAATGTGGGTTTGTAATAAACCACATTTATAATTACGAGGGTATTTGAAACATGCAAATTTATTAGTTTTCAAGTCAATTTTTAATAATAAAAACATCACATACTATGTAAATAATATATATTTTTATTTAACTATTTTTATTATTCAACGAATAATTCACAAGATTCAAGAATGTAATATTCTAAGTATTGAACAAACATAATTTTTAAAACACTTCTGATAAAATGTATTATAACCAAAAGAAAAAATCTTTTTGAAAAAAGTAAGACATCGAACCTGCATCACTTGGGTTGCTTTGTTGTTTGTGAACGTGCTAAATAGATTAAATTTATAATCGTTTTTATTATTTTATTTTAATATTTATGTAAGAACTATTTTTCTCGTCTCCTTTCGTGTTTTATATTAATTATTCATTGTTCATTCATGACTTTTTTCATAATTTCACTCTGTTTATTAGTTTGTATTGTATTTTATTATGGCGCATAATATTCTTTTCTAATAAATAAATATAAATTATTACCCAATATGCGGGATACCAATGTGTGCTACCCATGCTCACGTATGGCTGCAAGACGTGGACCCTCAACACGAGAGATGTCCAAAGGATAAGAGTCGCACAGCGAGGCATGGAGAGTTGTATGTTGGGCATCACGCGAAAGGTCCGTAAGAGAAACGAATGGGTTAGGAAGCAGACAGGAGTACGCGATGTAATAAACGTTGCTAAACAACTGAAATAGAGATGGGCGAGGCACATTGCTCGCCGAAAGGACGGCCGCTGAACAAACGCCTTCATCCAGTGGTACTCAAGGGTCACGAAACTGCCACAGGACGGAAATACGTGGCAGCGAACGACACAGGACCAAGAGAGTTGGAAGAAGCTTGGAGAGGCCTTCATCCAGCAGTGGATTAACCCCGGCTGATGATGATGATGCCGGGACTATTTACAATAAAAATATTACTCCGCACGACGTTCGTCCAATCTTTCAGATTCATCAGACGCCTCGCTAAGTAACTACTCATTTTAATGAGACGAATAGTTATTGTTTGCTACATAATAATTTTAAATATACAATATCATAACGTCATAAGCATCTTGAATATGATTTATTGACAGAAAGATATTATTTGTCGTGGAAATCTAGTTGAGTAGAAAACCCGATTTTAAAATGCATTTTTCTGAGTAGGTATTTGTTTCTTGTAACAGCATAACCCGAGGTTTACCTAAATAAATCGAAATGATAGTATTAAATAATCAACAAAGTGGTGTTTTCGCTTGACATACATGCATTCTTCAAAACATCTTGGTAGAATAGTATGAACGTTAACGGCCAACGTGCACGTCGTAGGTCAAAATTGAGTTTTTATTGTATTTTCAAACCATGATCCTGGACACTCCTTAAACATTGTAGATAATCTATTTGTATAATTTTGAAACCTTTTTATCCTTTATAGTTATTTTAAACATTTGATGACTGCATAAAGTATTTTTGTTACATAAAACAGTATTCTTTTAAACCTCTCGCTCTAATGTTTTAGAATATAGTCATATTTCGGTACATAACTGTGCAGTGGTGTTAAGATTTTTTACATTTACTAATTTTTAAACGCATTTATAAAACCATTAGTATAATTTAATACGAGATAATTTTTGTAAAATATTCACGATAAAAAATTATATTGATAATCTCTGTGATCCCAAATTTGACAAGATTTAGGCATTTTATTATTCAAAAAATCGGCAAGATTAACACATTTGAAGATGATTCTAAAGATATTTATTATAAGTTATGTTTTTACCATTCAAGTGTGATAAACATCTTATGAATAATGATTGCTTTATAATAATTATTGACCTAAGAATAAGGTAGTGTGTTTTTGAAATACGCCATTTCTTTTGTCAGTCCCCAGTGGTTAAGCTACAACATACGGCCGTAGCCATAAATTGAAAAACTATAATTAAAGTAGGGAGTAAAATGATATTGACGCGCGTGTTTGAACATGTACCGTTTAAAAAAAATAAAAATAAATTCGGTTAGGTACATGTTCAAACACGCGCGTTAACATAATTTCACTCCCTACTTTAATAACAGTTTGTCAATTTATAGCTACGGCCGTATGTTGTAGCTTAACCACTGGGGAATGACAAAAGAAATGGCGTATTTCAAAAAAACACTACCTTATTCTTAGGTCAATAATTATTATAAAGCAATCATTATTCATAAAATGTTTATCACACTTGAATGGTAAAAAACATAGCTTATAATAAGTATCTTTAGAATCATCTTAAAATGTGTTAATCTTGCCGATTTTTTGAATAATAAAATGCCTAAATCTTGTCAAATTTGGGATCACAGAGATTATCAATATAATTTTTTATCGTGAATATTTTACAAAAATTATCTCGTATTAAATTATACTAATGGTTTTATAAATGCGTTTAAAAATTAATAAATGTAAAAAATCTTAACACCACTGCACAGTTATGTACCGAAATATGACTATATTCTAAAACATTAGAGCGAGAGGTTTAAAAGAATACTGTTTTATGTAACAAAAATACTTTATGCAGTCATCAAATGTTTAAAATAACTATAAAAATAATAAGGCTTCAAAATTATATAAATAGATTATCTACAACGTTTAAGAAGTGTCCAGGATCATGGTTTGAAAATACAATAAAAACTCAATTTTGGCCTTCGACGAGCATGTCCCCCCAGCAGTCCTAGATTTTATACTAATACTTACATTTCTCAATGCCGTAAATATTATTAATATGCAAGGCATTCATTGTTTTGACTTTAGTCTAGTTATTCCATTCTGCAGTCTCTTTTGTTACATTTTGAAATTGTGGAAAAGTAGGAAATGATATTATTCTTTTATTAAACCGTTTCATTTGTTTGTTAGATTGTCATTTGTTTCACTGGGTATTTTGCTTTTTCCGTTTTCAAATCGAATTTCGTATTTTTTGTCAATAAATTATTACTTGGGTGCAAATAATTGACAACGATGAACGATTGCTGTAAAAAACATTACCTTTAAATAAATCATATCTTTTAATACACACAATATTATATATTATAAGGGCGTATACATATATTATTATATATAACACATTTTCGGGCAATGTGAGATGTCTAAATAATACAAATATTGTGTAAATAGTATTTTCTTTTTATTGTAAAGACCGATCTGCATAACTTTTAAATAGATATGAATGTTTTTTTCGAATTTAATAGAATGTATAAATATGTACATATTTTTAGTTATTACTTACGTTCACAATTCAGTGCATATCGACAGAATAATGGTGGCCATCATATTGTATAAGCATATTGTGTTTACCTGTAACAAAAGAAAAACAATATTATGCAATGGATAATGAATGTTAAGCGAATCACATTTTAATCTATAAACGGTACAAATTATTGAATAAAAATATCTTTAAATCTCAAAAAAATCATTCAGAATTGAAAAAAAGCAAGTTATAATTACTTTTCGTATAATCAACAAATCTTGTAAGTATCTAAATTTAAATTAAGTACAAAGTTGGTAGCCATTTCTTGGCAGAATTCTCATATCGTATTTGTTACCAATTAGTCGCAAGTATAATATAAAAAATATATACTTATATATATGAAAACGATATATTATAAGTAAGTATATATAGATATGTATTATTACTTTTAGCACACCAGAGCATGAGGCCTAATCACAGTTAAGTAGTGTAGTAATATAAGTGAGACAATCCCAAATATCTAGGCTTTGACAAAATCACATAAATGTATTGTGTCACCGGGAATCAAACCCGGAGCCCTTAAATTATAAGCCAGTACCTTGCGCATTATATAACGAGGATCACCTCAATAATGATGAATGAAATAATGACAGATGAAACAGTAGCTTATTCGCTTGGTGGCGTCTCTCGTGGTGCAGTGCGTAAGGCGCTGGCCTTTCATCCGGGAGCTCCGGGTTCGACTGTTTCACTTATATTACCAAATATGCTACTGTCATTAGGCCACTTGACCTGTTGCAGTATTATACAAAGAATATATAAGACCTAGGAAGATCGGAGAGATATTAAAGATTTAATTGAAAAAGTTTAAAAAGAACCGATATTTATTAGAATTTTCCGAAATACCGTTAAATAGATAATAATGTATTTATCGATAATTTGGTAAGGACATTTATTGGTATACCGGTACTGCATGCTATATTCTTTCCATACACTAAGATATAGCTATTTAAAAATATCTGGGTCTTTTAAATATGCGGGTTTATTTTTCAAATGCATATTACGGAATCTTTTTTATACTTATATAAAATAAACTTTATATAAAGTTTAAATAACTACTGTTCAAATTTCTTTTACCAATTTCTATTGTCAAATACACTAATAAGACTCGAAAGAATATTTTGGATTCTTGGAAGGCATTTTACTTCAGCAGTTTGTTGATATAGGTAAAGTAAATTTACTAACATAACATCTTTGCTAATATGATACTGATTTATTCTCCTTTACCTTTCGAATATCGTCCGAAAAATAATTAAGATTATAAAGTTAAATGTTAGGAAAGCTATAAAAATAGATATAACATATAACCGAATCTAAAAAAAAGTAGCTAATTACTTAGAAGGGTTATGAAGGTAATAAAAATAGCCACATTTTGTATTTATAATTCCTTTTTTAAATTCTCTTTTCCATGTTACTACTCGCTCGGCTCTTGCATCATCCCCTGAGGAGGCGGACGGATATTACCAAGAGAGATGCAAAGAATCCCGGTGTGATTGACTGCAGAGGGAGAGAGAGCTCGGGATTGAAACACCTGGAGAGGTTCCTTCATAAACATTATGGAAAGCTCTATCTAACAACGTGATCGGCCCATCTGCGTCTTCTCACCCTCAAGACATTAACTATATTGGGCTTAAGGCTATACTTCAGTTGAGGCATCGTCAAAAAAGATCGTGGCTAGGCGATGCGCGGATTGTGCAAATGACGCGTGCCGAACGAAATATAATTTGTCATAAAAATCCAACATGCGTCCATTTATTGTTATGTTTATTGTTAAATTACAAATAATAATAATATATTCATTGACATGTTTCTTTTTCAAGTATATGGGTAACGTTTTTTAGTCATCTTTACACGATTTAGGAATTAATACCCCCGCTGTCATCACGAAATAAATTGACGTGTTCACAGCTCGACTTTTGTTCTCCGATTGCCAGCGAGTCCAAAATTTCGTCGCACCTATAGTTGACAATTATTTGCCGTTTCACTGAAGTATGCTCTTAAGCTAATAACATAACGAAATATAAATTCAAATACAAGAGAATAAATACGCCTACGATGCCCGAGCGGTAATGTGTCATCTTATAATATAGTGGGTCACGGATTCAAATTCCTAGTCTGGAAAATTTACATGTCGTTTTTCAATGTTTGTTCGGACCTGATAGGTTAATTAAGTAACATCCATTTCTCGTAAAAAAACTTTAAAAAAATTAACTTTCACTTTATGAAGGCCCATATGTTTTATATTTGGATCAACCATGGTGATGTATATAATAAGCCTTATAGCATCTGTAGGTACACGTGTCTGGATTTTTACTGCCAGCAATTCTTGTAAATTAACTAACGCGAGAATAAAATATGTTTATACTCAAAAATGTTGATTGTCACGCCAATTTCAATTTTGTAAGTAAAAGCAAAACGAGTTTTTTGTTGTTGCGTACATTTTTTGTGTAATTCACGATAAAATTCAGTCCAAAAGTCGCTGCGATCGTTCTACTGCGCATTCGCACTTGTCAATACAGTTACAACTTTTTTGATCCAGTGTTATAATGGTCGCGACAATACGCACTGCCAGCAGTAAATTTACGCATGTGTAAACGGACTATTAAAAAATCAACTGGTTACGAATACTCTTTCAATAAAGCAAATATAAATGACATGAACCCATTAATAACCGTAAGTATATTTAAATAATATAAACTACTTGTCAGTAATAATTCTACTAATTTCTATTAAATAATAATACCACTTATGAATCACTCTTCTTGCATTCACTCCTATTGAGACATTAATTTACCATTATTATACAAGTATAACGCAGTATGTATGACTTTCAGTAACTATGAATTGGTTCAAGTATAGTCTATATCTTTACAATCGTAATCAAGACAAATAATAGAAATCGCGCACTGTGTAGCCTTCGATGCAATCTCTGCCAATATTACGGAGATAATTTTTCGATAAAACTTCGACGCCAGTGCAATCTGTCGTCAGCAATAGGAAATAATCAACGATAAATAATATGATTTTAATCGATTACTTAGTAGAAACAAGGGCCGAAGGCTCAGTGGAAATGACCCAACCGATTCGTTAGAAGATTTAAAAACCCCTGTCTACATTCAGGTATTTTTTTTGTTCGCAATGTCATATGACCTCCCAAGTTATAGAATATAATATTATAACTATCAAAGATCATAATATAATGCCTACAAAACTTTACAAATTGATAAGAGTTTCTATAATACAATACTTACGGAAGCCTACTAACTGATAAAACAAGACACACAAAACGTGTAGACCAACATATTGTCGTAGGTTAAGACTACCCGTGCCCGAATATCATACAATAATAGTTATCTAAATCAAGGGTGCTCAACCCAAATCGTTTGGTGGGCAAAAAAAAATATTACTGAGCTTAGGTGGGCCACACATATAAAAAAGTTAAACAAAGAACTAATTCAAAATATTTTATTTCCTTATAATTAATATGACACTTGTTTTTGTATAATGTTTGATATCTTTTTCATATTGACGGGTAATTTAGCCAACGCGCGTCGCTGTTGATTGGTTGTGTTTTCATCGAAGAACCTGCTGCTACATTTAATTTTGAAAATAACGAATCGCAGCGATATGTTTATAGTGATAATTTTAATTTTATCTTAGAGGATATATTTCTTATAAAACTCAAGCTTATTTCGTTCGAACATTCACTTTAATTCTATGCTTGATTGCAGTTCTATTAGCTCCATTTGTAAATGTGAAGGCGCTGATTCTACCTCCACGTTAAATGGAGTTAAGAATTTTTTGAACATTTTTTCATACTCTTACATAAATGCGAATCTGGTATAGAATTCTTTAATTAACTTTGTGACTTCATTAGAATATTTAAAAAAATATTTACGGCCACTCTTAAGTACGGAGTGTGTGGAGCCGGTGTATGTGGTAAATTTACGAGATTTTTTTGTTTTGTACGAATAGCAAAATGCAAAATATAGAAAGCTAGAAACTTCAATTAGGTCTTGGGCCGCAAAAAATCTTCATTTGGGCCGCGGTTGGGCATACATGATCTAAATGAAGATGTCAATGAACTGATATATTCCACCTACGCGAGGATGAGTGTAGTTGGGCATTGTTTTATAAATTCTTAAAATAGGGTCCACTTAGGTCATTCGGTGTGCTTCCATGCTTTATATTTTTTATAATTTTGCACCCATTTACTTTTTATACTGTTTTTGTTATACTGCGATATTTATTTCTTCTTTAGAAGGTTTTAATATTATTTCTTTGTTTTTAAATCTTATGTTGTGAACGTCTTAAATTTATAATTTGTAATATTCACCGTATGTAAAAAAAAAAAAAAAAAATTGATCGATTTTGAAATTAAAATTTGAACTAGTTATTATGACGTCAAAAAACTATATACATAGCGACCACGCGGTCACGCCCTTCGTCTACTAGTGGCATAGACTTATAATTGGAGAGAATAAATTAAAATTTTACGAGTAACGTATAAATACTTTGGACTGTAAGTAAGTCATTCTAACTAGATAAGACTTACTTTAAGACCTTATCCACAATAGCCGTGTGGCTTAAACGTCCGGGTCGGCCTATAGGCCGGCTATAATCGGCCCATAGCGTCGTGGGTCCCAGGTTCGAATTGTGGGTCTGACAAGTACACATATTGTTTTTCAATTTGTGTATGAGTCAAAGTATAGACCTAATAGGTTGAGCAACTGGCTGACATACATTTATTGCAAAAACTAAATCTGTTAATAGAAACATCCACTCTGTGGAGGCCCATATGATCTTATTAGTCCAAATCCAGCTTATATTTTCTATATATATTGCAAATTAAGCACAGTTTCATTTGTATAATTCAAATAGATTTATATAAATAGATATATGTATTATTATCATATGTCACTGTGCTAAAAATACATTCCTACATAGGTAAATTTATAAGAGAAAACCTTCCCTGCTTGGCTCTACTTGAAATGTTAATCCGCGGAAATATTCAACAGGGGTCAGTGGATTTATTTCTGGCGAAGAGCTTTTAACATGACCGGAAGAATCCGCCCTTAGTTAGTTCGGTCTGCAGCCTAATTAAGAGCCAGGACTTGATTGGCCATTTTGCATTGCATTTGTCTCTCTTTAGCGAACTGCTTTTGGAAATGGAAAAAGCGGCTAAGTACGCCTGGTTAATTATTGCTAGTTTTCCCTCGCAGTAATATGAGATAGTGTCCTTTGTGAATTGAAAATGAACAGGAGTTTTTCCTTCATTTTCATTAAATTTATATTTAATTAAATTATTATTTATTTATATTATTATTAATTATATATATTATTAATTAAAAATTAGAATTGCAAATGCGGATAGTGTATTAAAAAAAACATATTCGTTTCGGACGTCAATATATTTTGTCAAAAAAAATGAGGAAATGTTAAATAAAAATTTCAAATTCAAATTATTTTTTTTTTACATAAAGTGAACATTACAAATAATAATTAAATACGCTAACAATATGACATTTAGAATCAAAGAAATATTATTAGAACAGTATTATATAAAAGTTATTAAACAGTAGAAAAATGTAAATACCAAAAAATATATGTAAATTAGTATAAATTAGTAAAATACACCGAATAAGCTAAGTAGACCCTATTTTAAGAATTTATAAAACAATGCCCACCTATACTGATCCTCATGCAGGTGAATATGTCAATATCCGAAGTGATTTGGTTGAACAGAGTTATTGCCCTCCCAATTGGCATTACCAATGGCAGGTTAGTTCTGCGAACTGAGAACAAACAACTGATGCTCCCGATTTCTAAGATAGTTATCAGAGACACACAGGTCAATACTACCAAGAATGGCAGAGTTCTCATTTTCACCGCGTCTATGTCAGAAAAATATACGACATCGGTTCGTTATTATATATTTTTCAATTGGGTGTAGGTATGGACGCTAAACCATAAAATATCACGGAAAGTTGAGGCCTTCAAGAGGTCGCTATATAGACGTTTCCTTAAAATTTCTTGGACTGACATGGTGTCAAATAATGATGCTCTTTAACAAATGGGAAAAAATTAAAATGCCAACTCATTATATGAATAGAAAATCTGGTAGATGTAACAGAAAAAGGCGTTTCATGTAATACGAACCTCTGTGATTGGTACTAGTGCATCTCTACCGAACTGCAATGGTCGTATTGATTGTGTTCAAGAACCGATATAGAATCGGATGAGAGGAAGACTACTTATGCACTAAGCAGCGCTCGAAATGAAAAATTTTATGAACCGGAACGATATATATTTATTTTATAATATCAACATTTTATTTATCTGACACACTTCGTACCCTTGTGGCACGGCCTCAAGGGTTCCGTCGCCGTGGCCGGCCCTCCCTCACCCTGCAGCGGTGCTACAAAAGTTATCTACGCGCCGCCGCGAGAGATAGCGATGGGCCGAGGGAAGTGGCGGAAACTTATGCTTGCCCTATGCCCCAATGCTGGAGCGTGTCAGGATAAAAGAAAATCTACCTATTTTTATGTACCTATATTATATAAAAAAGAGCGAGTTATAGTACGGAGAGTACTACTTGAGAACTGAGAGATTTTACCAACATTGCAACACTAGCGCATTTAGTATTACATTGCAATGGAAATGTCTTACTGAATTTCAAATGCATCCAATCAGAATTTCCAATTAAACTGTGTAATGTCACTATTTATTTTTAGAACATTTTTCAAAATCTTTAAAAGTAATGTATAGTATATGCAAAAAATTGCAACTGATGCAATACGAATGGAACTTAAACTACAGTTTGCATAGCACTGTTCTGCACAATTCGAGACATATTTCTTCTGTGCAGTAAACGTAACATCTTTCCGTGCAGAGACAAAGCGACATTACGTTCTAAAACAAAGGAAAACTTAGATTTATTCTTATTGACAAAGTTTTCGATAAAAGCATATTGATGTATAGAGGCAAGATAAATTTAGATTTTGTTTTGCTTAGAGATGTCGCACATACAAATCTTGAACATTGCACCGAACTCGTGAAAACTTTTATTATTTCGTTTGCATTACAACAGATGTCACTACTTTTCATTGCAACGCCGACAGTTCTGTGAAACTTTTTCATTACAGTTGTTATAACATCGACTGAATTGAAATATGTAGAAGATTGTAATAATATATTGGACAAACCACCAAGCTCACGCGTGATAGAACGTTTGTATTGTATTTTATGAAAATTCACACATTTTCGAGTCACGTGACCTTATGTATCGTTGATTTTAGTGGTTCGGGAGGGAGTTACAAATCACAGATAATTTATCCAATGTTTTTGTAGGTTGTCAGTTTTTTTATTATTATTATTAAATTATGTTCTAATGATTCAGCATACGAGCTCACGTGACGGTAATATGTTGATAGCTTCAATGGCATACTAAAATAATAAACGAAAATCAATTCACGAACTTTAGTGGTCTCGCAATATGATATAAATCTTTTCCACTCGCGTTCCATCTCATTTTGTTGTATGTGCGTTATATTTTTTAAGTTTAAGAGGGGTGTCAGGACAAATGGGTGATGGACATCTGGTCGTTGTACAGATTAACATCATGTATAAAGAAATGGACAAACGTAACAACTTGGAATAGCAAAAAGAAAAATCTGTCTGTCTAGTAGTTTTTAATACATTTTACGCTATTATTATGACCACTATTTTCTTGTTGGAATTGAAATAAACGCCCAACTAAATCATTATTTGCGTGGTTTATATTCATATTTCCAATGAATATTTGAATTGAATGAGAAACTTATATTATTTTAGCTATTTGTCAGCTACATTAAAGTTTAAATGTATGTAGGTATAGCAGATCTAAAATGCCCACACCGGATTTGCTTCAGACATATGCTATATTTGCGTGGAAGCCTAAAATCAGGAGGTTTTATCATTCATAATATTATTACAAAATTACTTAAAATGTAATATTTTAATAATATGTAGGTAGGAGAATTTAATATTTTGGTATCTTAAAGACACTATAAAATAATAATTCGTATCGAATAATTTAGTATTATTTTATAAGAATACTTACAAAGGTGTATATTCGATGTACATACTAGAAGGTAAATAAGTAGATATGTCTATTTCGGTACCTTTTCTGCCGTATATAGGCTTCGATTTTTTTTACTAAGTACCTTTATATTTATTAATTTACAACTTTATTCACTTAATAGTTTATTTGATTGCTATGCGTATTTCATTTACCTGGGCGCCCAGGTGCTCAGTAGTTCTGTCATCCAGCTGTCGATGTCGAATCTTGATAGTCGAGATGAAAGTCCATTGGTTACCCGTGTTGGTAACAATAATGTAGTCTATCATTTGCATAAGTTTTATTAAGACCGGTCCAGGATTTTTTGAGTTAAAATCTAAAAAACGGGCACACAGACAGCTACTCCAATATTATCATTACTGTAGATTTTAGTATCCAATACGGAAGTATAATAAAAATCATTCAAAAAGCGATGTTAATTTTATTATTACTGATAAAAATATGACAGATATAGACGATGCCATACAATAAAATGCGGTGACTTTTACATATAGTGATGCTGTTGAAAAAAACATATACTTATTATTTAAATTCTATTTTGCTATGTATTATAAACTCGGGGGAGTCTGTAACCCCTAGAGAGCGCGTCTCCAGGTGGCGGATAGGAGAATGCCCTAATCAAGGGTAGGAGAAAAATAAAATATCTCCCGCGGACCAACAGACCTGGCCCTCCAGGTTGGGGGTTGGGCAGAGGGTTAACCACTCTCTCCCGTGAAATCACCAAAGGTTACTAATACTACACAATGCCTCGGACATATGGCAACCGCTTCTAGACAACCCGGACCGAAAAATGGACTACGAATAGGATTTTGGAACGTACTCAGCCTATACCGAGCTGGCGCAGCTAAAACCTAGTGGAAGAACTGTCAAAATATAAGGTCTAAATTACCGCCATCCAGGAAACCCGTTGGCCGGATAGCGGAGAACTTATAGTCGGACAGCATGTTATCTACTATAGCGGAAACACAGAGAGGAAACATGTTTTCGGAACAGGTTTTGTGGTCGCCAGAGAAGTAGCAGATGCTATACTTTCTTTTGAACCCGTAAACGAGCGCATATGTGTGCTCAGAACCAAAGGAAGATGGTTTAATATATCACTTGTGAATGTACATGCCCCGACAGAGACTTCAGAAGAGGCCGAAAAGGATAATTTCTATGATCTCCTTGAAGCGACTTTTGACAGGCTACCGGGACATGATATCAAATGTGTGCTAGGAGACTTCAATGCGAAAATAGGGAAGGAAGCTGTATTCAGACCCTTTATTGGAAAAGAGAGCCTACATGATCATTCTAACGAAAATGGTAAAAAAGTGGCTCTCTTATACAGCGCCAAAAACTTAATCGCCCGAAGTACCACTTTCTCTCGTAAAAATATACATAAAGTGACTTGGAATTCAAGGGACAGGAAGACCTTTAACCAGATTGACCATTTTCTAATTGATAGACGACACCATAAAGCTATTGAAAACATTCGAAGCTACAGAGGCGCTGACTGTGATACGGACCACAACTTATCAATAGCAACCTTTAGGGAAAAACTTAAAAAGACAGCCCACGCAAATGCGAAGACGAGAGTGAAGTACCATATAGAAAAACTGACAACTCCAAACGGAAGAGATAGCTACAGAAAAGAGTTAAAAACCAAGTCGTAAAACTCACCGAAGGAGAAGCCTGGAGTATCGATGAGAGGTGGAAGAGACTAAAAGAAGGAATGGTAAAAGCTGCGGAAGTCTCGATAGGACTGGCACCCAAGAAAGTAAAGTGCCCTTGGTACGACGACACTTGCCGACAAATGGTGGAGGAGAGAAGAGTAGAAAGAGCGCTCTATCTGCAAAATACGCAGAGCGAAGAAGCACAGAAACGATATAGCGAGAAGTGCAAAAATGTCCGAAAGCATCTGAGAAAGTGCAAACAAAGCTTCATCAAAAGTAATTTTGAGCAGATGGAAGAAGAAGCAAAACGAAATAAAACTCGATCATTCTTCTCGAAAGTGAGCTTTGAAAAAAGAGGCTTTCAACCTAGCACGCTACAAATCAAAGATCAACAGGGTCGGATAGTGGCAAACAAAGAGCAAGTGCTAAACATATGGAAGTCCCATTTTGAAAACTTACTTCAACGCTCTGTACCAGATGAACCTTTGGAATCGCCAGAAATCGCGACAGCAGAACCTCTTATACCGCCACCAAATAAGGCAGAGTTGATGGGAGCACTGAGTTATTTAAAGAATAACAAATCGGCAGGAAACGATAATATTCCATCGCAGCTTCTCAAGCATGGAGGAGAAACCTTTCTTAGTGCCATGCTTGAGCTACTGCAACAAATATGGGAGAAAGAAAAGATCCCTGAAGAATGGAAAGAATCACTAGTCTGTCCTATCTTCAAGAAAGGGGACAAACTCAACTGTGCAAACTACCGTGGTATCTCTCTTCTTCCTACTGCATACAAAGTTCTGTTGAACATTATTCTCGAAAGAATTCTACCATATGCCGAAAACATTCTTGGTGACTACCAATGCGGCTTTAGACGAAACCGCAGTACTACCGATCAAATCTTTACACCGCGCCAAATCTTTGAAAAGAAATGGGAATACGCCCAAGATGTACATTGTCTCTTTGTAGATTTTAAAACCGCATATGACTCTATTGATAGAGAAGCTCTCTGGAATATATTGAAAGAACTTGAAATACCGTCAAAACTTATAAATATAATAAAAGTATGCATGGACGGATCCAGAAGTAGAATTCATATGCAGGGTTGTATATCAGAATCTTTTGAGGTGACAGCAGGACTAAAACAAGGCGACTCCCTATCACCAATGCTGTTCAACTTAGCTTTAGAGAAAGCCGTTAGAGAAGCTCTGAAAGCAGAAGGTGGAGTTACCCTGAATGGGTCCCATAAAATATTGGGCTACGCAGATGATTTGGTGGTGCTCGGAGAATCTGAAGAAGAAGTCAGAGATATTTTCACTCCTTTGGAGGACACAGCGAAAAGGTTGAACCTACGAGTAAATGTGGGAAAGACCAAGTATTTGAAAATGACAAGAGGCATTGAACCCTCTGGAAACATTGGAATAAGAAACTCCTTGTTCGAGAGAACCTCTCTCTTCAAGTACTTGGGCTCCAACATTACCTCTAAAAATGAAATGTCCCTAGAGCTCTCTGACCGACTGAGAAGTGGAAATGCAGCGTACTTCGCGCTGAGTCGTCTGTTCAGGTCCAAAATGCTGTCCATCAAAACAAAATTCCGGGTGTATAACGTGGTCATCAAGCCAATCGTCATGTATGGATGTGAAACGTGGGGTTTAACAGAAAAACAAGAAAAGGCGCTCCAAGTGTTTGAAAACAGAATCCTCCGGAGAATACTTGGACCCGTCAATGAGAACCACCGGTGGCGCATCCGCACAAACGCTGAGCTCTTCGACCGATACCAACCTAGAATCACTAACGAAAGGCTCAGATGGGCGGGCCACGTTGTACGATCTGAAAGATCTAGAACTCTCTATAGGATTTACAAAGGCACACCAGCTGGCACTCGACCTCTTGGCCGCCCTCGACGGAGATGGGCGGACAACATTCAAAGGGATGCGGAAAGGCTGGGGATAGTCAACTGGGAAGAGAGAGCGCTGGACAGAGATGCCTGGAGAAACGTTGTGCAGTCGGCCATGGACCTGAACGGCCCCTAGCGCCAGTTTAATAATAATAATTATAAACTAAAGCTTTTTTTAACTAATTGAATCATGGACGATGGAATAGTATGGTGTGTACTGTATTATTGTGGAGTGATAATATATCTGCGATAACAATTATGAAGCAGTCTAAATACGTGCATGGATTTACTGGCACCATTGGTGTGTAAATATTTATTAAACTATCGTGAAAAATAACTGTTTACACGTAAAAGTGCTGTCTCGCCAATCTCACTCTTCAAGCGTAAGCGAGACGCGTGGATGTGATTGTATGGTGCTATTTGATAGGCTATGGAAATTGGTAATCGTCAAAATGCTCTGCGCGGTGAAGTTCGTAATTTTTCCGGCAGGTTCACCACTATAATTCTAAGCCACTGGACTTTTTTGATTAATGTATGCAATCATGCAACTTGCACGATAAAACGTGTTTATACGTGCATTTTATTGTTATAGCCGCGATAATACGTACTGTCAGCAGTAAACATAATAATATTATGTACGTATAACGGGCTGTTATTATTATTATTATTAAAAATACTAATATAGAACCGATTGAAATACTATAGTTTTAAAAATATCTCCAGTTACGTGATTAATAATTAATTTTATTACAACGTACTTTATCGATTGTATCTGGACACGTTTCGCATTTACAATATCTATGGGCCGTACGCCAATATGCTGATCTGTTTTAAGAGCATACTTCAGTGTAACGGCAAATAATTTTCACCAATATGTGGGACGTAATTTTGCATGCGTTGCCAGTCGGAGAGCGATAGTCGACCCGTTCACATGTCAATTTGTTTTGTGATGGCGTTGGAGGAATTAATTCTTAAATCGTGTAAAGATGGCTAAAAAATGTTACGTATTTACGCGAAAAACAAAACATGTCAATGCATATATTATTATTATTACTTAAATAACAATAAACATAACATTAAATGGACGCATGTTGAATTTTTATGATAAATTGAGCGTAGTTATGCACAAAGCAGCCGAGCCACACAAACCTCAAACAGAGATAGAAGCACTTTTATGTAAATTGTGTTTTTTTAAATCAGCAAAGTCTCTGTATACTGTGTATACTTTTTGAATGATAGATATTATATATATATATATATATATATATATATATATGATTTTGTATAACTTTTGAAGAGATAAAAGCATATAATCTATGAAATTTTGGTGTTTTAGCAGTCCAGGTGTTTTGAGTAAAATGATTTTTTTAGAATATGCATTCTGCAGAATGCAGCCATCTCTTATTTTTGTAAGAAAAGTCTTTATTTTTGATTATTTTCTTTAGAAATAGCCTTCTTAGTTACTAAATTATTATGGGAATTTCAAAATTCTGAAAATAATTCGAAAAACTTGTAAATTATACATCAATATTTAGCTGCCTGGCACTATTTTTTATATGAAAAGTCTGTATATTATATTATATATAATAAAATGAAAAACATAATGTAATTGAGAAAATAATGTTTATTAATTGAATTTAGAAAAACACACCTTACAGTCACGATTTTAAAAATTTACTTAAGTACATAATATAATCATTTGGCTGCTTTTTGCAGAACGAATATTGCATATTTTTAGAACGCATTTATATGACATTTTTGTATGACAGCAGCTTAGTTGCTTTATGCAAATCGAAAATGTCATATTCTGTGATTTGCGAAATCTTTAAAACGCAGTTATATGAGATGTTTGTATGACAGCAGCTTGGCTGATTTGTGCAGAACGTAAAACAAACGTGTGAGATTATGGAAATCACAATAACTCTTTTTTTTTCAAAATTGTGGCTTGGCTGCTTTGTGCATAACTACGCTCAATTATGTTTTGTTCGTCACGCGTCGTATGCACAATCTGCGCGTCGCGTAGTCACAATAGTTTTAGACTGTGCCTCAGCTGAAGTATAGCCTTAAGACAAGTATCACGTATTGATTGAATAACATGTGAATTTCATCGTATCATCGAAATTTCAATACGAATTATCGGTTGGTATGTTAGGCTCAACGAAATAATTTTGTTTTTATGATGGAAGTTAATTTGTATATGATAAAGTTTACAAAATACCGTATTATTAACATTGTAATTATCAAAATGAGGTTAACTAATTATTAACAAAAAGGATTGTTTGACGTAGGTGTATCATTAAAGGTTTACGCACTCTCTAATTATGCCAGCGTCAGCTATTTATTTTATAATTATAAGCGAATAAATGTCAAATAAAATTATATAAAACAAAGAGTTCTTGAACCGAAAACTCGTATTCAAACAAGTGCGACTAATATGGAAAATATTTAATTCTATATTAACCTGTGAAATGGAGATTCAGGTATATCCCTTTAATTTTTCTCGACAACCTTCTTATGTTGATATGCCGGGAAGAAATTAAATATCTACGGGATTTATCCGATACATTGCCGTCGCTTAGGGATTTATTATTATATTATATCTAATATACATTATATTCTTAATATTATTGTATCTACAATCTACAAAATTTATATTATTTTGTCGTGAAAATTAAATAAAATAAGTATAAAAATGTGTGGATTATAATTATTAATTAATAAATAAAATAAAATTAATATAATTAATAACACCCACGTGGCCGTGCGGCTTAAACGTTGGACTATAATGCCGTGGGTCCCAGGTTAGAATCCTGGATTTAGCAAGTACACATATTATTGTTTTTCAATTTGTGTCTGTCAGGGTATGGATCTAATAGGTTGAGCAAGTGGCTGACATCCATTTCTCGTAAAAAACAAAATCTGTTAATTCAAACCTCTACTCTGTAGAGGCCCATATGATCCTATTAAGATCGGAGATTGTCGAAAGAAAGAAAACCCTGCTAAGAATTTTCCAGTACTTTCAATCTATCTAACTGATATAGGTATATTAAAGATCTTAAGTACTTAAGATCTGGCATCAATGTGATCGTGAAACCAATCGTTTGTATATGTGTGAAACCTAAAGCCTTTAGGAGAAACCAGAGAAGGCTATTGAAGTATTCGAAAACAGAATTCTCTGAAGAAAACTTGGACCGGTTAAAGTTAAAAGTACCGCATTCATACGATTGATGAGCTAGGGTAATAATAATTGAAGTCCAATATAGTCAACGTTTTGAGGGCGAAAAAATTCAGATGGGCAGGTCACGTTGTTAGATGTCATGGGTCTAGAGGGCTTCATAAAGTTTATGAAGGAACCCCTGTAGGCACTCGGCCCCTGCCCCTTAAACATGGATGAGATGGGCGGATAACGCCAAGAGGGACACAAAGAGGGTGAGTGTGACCGACTGGAGAGAGAAAACTCGGGATAGAGATATCTGGAGGATGGCTGTGCAGTAAGTTAGTACTTGGCCTGACGTTTACATAAAACACAAAGTCTGTTAAGAATGTTCAAATTACTTTTACTGCAAATTCCAATTTAGAATTTTCACGATGGGTAAAGTTTTATTATTTTGGATTCATTGGCTGTCAGAAATATTTTCATTTTGATATTATGTTGTATGCCTAGATAATTAATAAAAATAAATGCGTCGTAAGAAACGTCATAATTAAATTTGACAGCCGTTGGCTTTCGTCATATGATTTGTGTTAGTAGCCAAGGCCCACTATTTATGGTTGGGCCATGAGACGAAACTGTAAACTTTGATGATAGTAATATTTCGAATCCAATATGGTAAACTTTTTGTAGAAAATGATGATTGTTGCATATTAAAATAAATGATAATAATGTTAACGTAATATTTACATGGAAAATATTTATTTATGGCCAACAGGTTACCGCATTGCTTTCGTAGACAATCAATAACTAATACTACCGTAATTCGTAATTCAGTGCCACAGTCATGGCCCCCACAAAGGGGGGGTCTAACAGGGCTCTAGCCTGGGGGCCCTGGCTTAAGAGGGGCCCTGCATGCCAAGTCGACCAGATAAGTGAGATAAATACACATCACAAATTTGCATTAATATTTAAAAAAAAAAAAAAAAAAAAAAAGTTGACTGCGGACTATTTTAATTCAATAATGTTAATATGTTTAGATATGTGGTTGTACGACGCAATTTTTAATTGTGTGTTGATAGTCGACAACTCCATAATTCCAATGGATGTATTAAAAATCGCTAAAAATACACATCACTTTTACCTCATTCATATTTGGACAAAGCTACTGTAGAGCGCCACACTGCCTTTATCCTTAATGATAGGCAAGGGGGCCCGCCAAAGACCCTAGTCTGGGGACCTGCTTCAGGATGTGGGGACCATGGCCACGGTCTGAATAAAATCGACCTTACTAACTAGACTTCGATTCAATCATAAGTTCTGTAAATTTATATGATGATAATATTTAATTTAGTTCACATGAGATATGAGATCGATTGGTCAATTGGGAGAGACGTCACGCGGATAATGAAAAGATGTGAGGTTCGAATCCCACTCGGTCTAGATCAAAATCTTGGATTTTTTTAAGAATAAGTAGGTACCTATGCTGATGAGGTTTTTCAATATAACTATTTTCAATAATACATTATTGAACATACATAATTTTGAAAACACTTCTGAGAAAATATATTATAACCAATAGAAAAAATCTCTTGAGTTTCGCGTCCATGCATAAAGACCACTATGCTATTAATAAGCAGCATACTTAATTGCGACAAATTTTACCTAATGGCTCTTAACACTCTCTGCGGGTCTATTTTATAAACAAGGCGACTATCGACCGCTAAAGTGATAAAGTGATAATGTTTTTTACATATTTCTATTGAGGTATTATAATTGTTACAATAAGTTAGCCGTCTAAACAGTCAAAACTGTCTATCTCGCTCTAAATTTTATCACAGTCAAGAGAGGTACTATTAAAATATAGCACTTATTGCAACAATTACAACCAACTTATTGTGATTGCTATAATAAGTGCTAATACTTTGATACAAACCTACCCCAAGTTTGATAATATTGATCACCTTTATCACTTTAGCGTTCGATAATAGTATAGGATATACCCACTGAAGCGCTTTCCAAATTGAGTTACTATTGGCGATCGGGTTTATTATATTTTCTCAGAGGTGTTTTTAAAATTATGTATGTTTAATAATTAGAATGTTACATTCTTAAATCTTGTAAATTATTCGTTGAATAAAAAAAAATAGTTAATTAAATGAAGTATTGGATAAAAAATAATGGGTAATGTTAAAAGTTGATGAAATGTAGAGATTTTCTTAATGTTTTTTTTAACAGGTGTATTTGACTCTTTCTACTTGTTATTTTCAAACAAGTTGGTACACAATAAGATAAATACACTATTCAATTATGTTTTCTCGCTCTGAATAATTTTCCACGACACGGAATCGCTTCCGCATTATAATGGCGCACCTGGCGGCCACATGGGGCGGGCGTCCAATTAACTTAAGACCCCGTCCTGCCCTGGGCGGTCCCAGGTGAGCGGAGGAAGGCTTTAACGGGCCCGTTACACAACACAGCCCGGCCATTTAACCAGCAGTTATCCGCTCAGGTCAATATTACACCGTAAGATCAGATCAAAATTTTTCATCATATCTACATTTAGGGACTATCATAACCAAGAAATGAATCTTGAGGTATCCGTAGCATGTGTTCAAGCTAGATAAAACGTTGCTTCTTCTTGTATAGTAACATATATCAACATAAAATAGAACTAACGATCTTAAACGATAATTAAGTACTCGTCATTCGAACTTATCATATTACTTTCTATTAGATATAATTATTAGTCGATATCAAACCTTTCAATCAAGCTGTTCACAAATTATATCTCAATTAAATAATCATCACTCGAAAACTGTGTTTGTCCACAATAATCATTTAAAAGCCCAAGTATCATGTAATATTAATTAAATAGAAATGAAACGATAAACAACCTTAAAAATATCTGTTCCGTGTTTATTAATCAAATATATATCCATATAAAATTAAACTAAGTATTAGATATCATCCCAAATTAAAATACTGAACAATTACAAATGGTGATCCGGACGGAAAGTGATAAATTGTACAGATGAGAGGCTTTATGAACACTCTCTTGATTCATTATTATTCCTAAAGTTATACCACAGTATCATGCAAATCTTGCAAGCTGAATTGGCTATTCTTCAACTCTAATTGAATTCTGGCCTACCACCAGAGTGTACATGGCGAGGCTACGGGCTCTGGCACGACCTGGGAAGATTCAAAAAGACTGGCGAGCGGTAAGGATTCTTGGTTGCATGGTATCAAAATGTTCCAACCAAGTGGCGGACATGATCGAAGAAGAGAAGTTATAATTTTAAAGTTTATTTTTCCATTGTGTCTAAATCACGATTTGGATTTTGATCGCCTCGCGAAGAGGTTTCTTAACACAATCACTGCTAACATTTTAATTACCTTTTAATTACCACATTTAAATAACACGTTAATTATATATAAAAGCCAAGTACTCCAAACGCGCCGGTTGCGGTTTTAGCACTAAATGAGTTAAGATATTATGAGAAATTGATGCTTTAAAAATCATATAAATATTCCCACATTAAAATCAATTATGAATAATATAAATAAAATTATCCCTCATTAAAACCAAGTGGTAATGACCGGCCAGTTTAACCCTTGGTTGAAAACTCTTCCTTTTCACGTAATTAATAGGAACCTCAGATTAAGTTAAATATTACAGAAATATCACAAAACACTTTTCTAGAAAGTTTAGGTACACAGATTACAACAATCAACAATACTGGACAAATTGTAGACGATCTACAATTCTTTTAAATATACCGTCTTATAACCGTGCCTATAACATGATAAAAATTACTGAGTTTTCAATTGATTTTACTGCAAACTTAATACGATTAAATAGTAAGACATGTTATTAATCAAAGCTGACGCGTTTTTGGCTCAGCATTAGTTTAGTTGTGTCTCTCGATGTAATATTTCCGTTAGGCGCCGCGACGCCGATTTACAGACGCCGTTATAGGTTACATTTTATTTCGTCAGGGTGAATTAAGGCGCTCGTCTGTTAGACGGGCGGGTTTTTCAATTTCACTCGCGGTGGGGTGGGACGGAGATCCTCAACCATAATCTCAACCATACTCGTAATTATGCTGGTCTGCCGAGTTTCAAGTATGCATTTCGTAAATACGTAGGTACGTCAAATTTTCAATTATTGCAACAAGAAGTAATGAGATTATGGAAAGGGGATTTTCATTTCGAGCTGCTACGGCAAAGGGGTATATTACATGGCAATCTGCCGGTAGGCTATTTAAAAATAAGATTTTTTTTAATAAACTAGATAACTAGAAAATATTATCAGGTGGCAGTACCACGACCTTATGTTGAAGCGAGTTCAAAAGAAATTTTTGAGACTCCTTTACTTGAGGTTGTATGGTCTATCCATGGTTTTATCTAACTGTCTTCCACTTAGGTATGCTTGAATACTATAATATCTTAAATACTAGACCATATTTATATTTGGCACATAATTGACTGAAATTGATATACCTAACGGGTGTATAGTTACAGGTAACCTGTCTCAAGTGTGAAAGAATATGGGATAAACTTAAACACGTATCAAGAGTATGTCATTCTAAGCTTTTATGACAACTGTTCTTGGTTTATGCACTAACGCTTATTCAATATTGGTGTATTTTAAGGTTGCAACACACACTATTGCACGTCTATAATATGTGTTTCATTTTCGTAGGACACTCATACAATTATTGTCATTCATAACCCTTCTTCAAAATGTAGTGCTGGGGTATAAGTAGCCTATCTGAATTATGTTTATTAATCTTTTCTGTTGAGGTTACCAATGGCTAAGGAGCCTTCATCTAGCATAAGATTGACTTTATGTGATGACGAACAGTCTGTGTAATTATGTGCCAAAAGAGTATTAATTTTTTATTTAAAAAAAATACACCGAACTCTCTTTTTACACGATTTCGAAATAACACGGTGCAAAGCCATCAACTCTGAATGCATGTTAGAGACCAAATTGGCTAGAATGTGTTAAAACATAGTGAATAATTTTTGTTACCTTTGATTTTTTACCACGTTTTTCTTAGCTCGTATTCTTGTTTGTCTGGTGGTTGTTTATCCAGTATAAATCTTGCAATCGATCGAGTAGCTAGACATTTGAAAGTTTTAGAATATACCAGTACACGGTGCCAATGCATTCTTTTAATACTTTTAGCCATCTGTAAAATTGAATTCATTTTCAGTTAATTCTGTTTTGTATGAAAAGTTATTTCGGAAGACATCCGTAATCCAAACCACTATTATTGGTTGCTAAGTGGGTGGTCCTAGCAACTAAATTTATAATATCTGTACCTCAGAGGCAGATTGATGCAACTCCATTTTTGGGGAAAATGAGTTTTTTTTAAGAATCGTCATGCTAAAGGCTTTATTTATTACAGGCAGAGAGATGGAAGTCTTAGTCCAAGATATGCATAGCATAAAGATGCAAATGCCATACCTACCTTAGAAGCATAAGGATGCAAATCCAATAATCCACTAAGATAAAAATCTCTCAAACCGTCTGCAATATGTACTAGACGAGAACCAACCAGAAGAACGAGCTTTAGAGGAGGATACAGCACTATGGACCATATCCAAGTCATCAGAGAAATCAGAGCGGTAACAGGAATACAAGCTGCCGCTATCCATTGGTTTTATAGATTATGAGAAAGCGTTCGATTCCATAAAGAAATTTTCAATACTCGATGCACTCAGAAATCAAGGAATCCCCGGGTGCTTTATAAATATTTTCAATAATAATAATATATAACAACATCTCCATAAACCATTGCGCACTTCCTATCAGAAAAGGAGTCCGACAAGGTGATACAATCTCACCTAAACTATTTACAGCTAAACTTGAAGACTTATTTAGGCAACTTGACTGGAATGACACGGGTCCCCATAAATGAAGAATACGTGAGTCATCTGCGCTTTGCCGATGACAATAAATAGTAGTTTTCAAGACTCAGAAGACCTCCAAAGCAGAATGCAGGAACTCGCTGGAGTAAGCAACAAATTAGGCTTGAAAATACATGTATCAAAGAAGAAAGTCATGTTCAACTGCTTTGCGGGCCAAAAAGAGATCCTCATCAATGATTCAGCTCGAACAGGTGAAAAACTACATCTATCTGGCATAACAAGTGTCTATATATGAATGTATATTTGATGAAATTGTTCGCAGAGTAAAGCTAGGCTGGAGTGCTTTTGGCCACCTGAATAATTTCTTCAAAAATGACCTCCCACTGTGCCTAAAGTGTTCAACCAGTGTGTATTTTCCGTAATCACATGCGTGTGAAACATTGACCCTAAGTAAAAGAGAGATCCAGAAACTTAGAGTAGCACAACGTGGTATGGAAAGGTGCATGCTGGGCATAACGCAAAAGAACAAAAAAAGGAATGAGTGGATAAGGGAACAGACAAGGATTAATGATGTGATAGAGTTTGCTTAAAACCTCAAATGGAAATTGGCTGAACACATAGCTCGAAGAAAGGACAATCGTTGGACAAATTTAGTCATCCAGTGGTATCCAAGAGGTACAAAACATCCGCAAGGTAGACCTAGAGGCCGCTGGATCGATGAAATGATAAAGTTCTGCGGAAAAACTTGGCAACGCAACGCACAGGAATGAGAGAAGTGGAATCAGCTTGGAGATTAGCGAGGCTTTCATCCAGCAGTTAATAGATTCAGGCTGGTGATGATGATGATGGCATAATAAAATTTAAAAAAAAATGTGTTTCGCTTTGTTATATTTATACCTATAAATTTTTTTAAATTATAAATTGTTTTATTTTGGCTAGGTAAATAAGATACAAATCCACATTAACAAAATATCTTTAGAGGTAGAAGGATGCAAATCCACACTACGTTTTTTATTTTATTTTTTTAGATATAAAATTGTATTATATTTATTCCTTTCTTACATATTCCAGAAGTACTTTAATGGAATTAGAATAAAAAAAATAATGATCATTCTATTTTCTTAAAAGTTATGAGTAAGTATTTGTTTAAAATAAAAATTGTTTTTTGGCTCTCCTGAACAATTGGGTATTTGGCACTTGCATCCGTCTGCCTCTGAGGTACATAAATATACACGTGTGTTACTATGGAAATCAAAATGACATATCAGTATTCTATATTTGTTTGTTAATTTTTTATTTACTTCACATCAAGTACAAGTTTGAGGATATTGAGCATAATAATTCAACAGAAAATTTAAAAACGTTGTTTATAAAAAGTTTTTTTTGTCTTGTAATTATTTCTATACCTTTTTTAAACGTTTTTTTTAGTTCAGTGTACTATAGAAACTGTTCTGGAGTATAGAATTTATAATTACTGTTTAAAACAATACATAAATGCCTAAATATAATAATTTTAAACAGTTTTATTTCTAAATGAATAATATTATAATATATTATGTAGGATTTACGAATTTCGTTGAAATTATTAAGTACACAAAGCACTCCATTCTACGTAGGCATTTCACTAGTGTACGTTAATATTATTATATGAGATTCCCAGAAGTTTATTACATTTTCAATTGGATTCGGGATTAACCAAATAAAAGGTATGTTCGCGATATCTCGCAGGAATTTCGTAACATATTCGAACATGGTGTCGGGTGTGTAAGTGCTTATTCCGATTGTGATTTTATTTCGTGACGAATATTGCCGTTTCGTTCAGATTCTCTTCCTTTGAATCGCAAATGCAATAATGTTCATTTTGAGGGAGATCTTTTGGGAGTTTAATATCAAATTGAGGAGGAATATTATTTAGAGAATTGACTGAGGCTTATTTATAAAAGATTTTTATATTAAATAAATTTTCTGTACATAATTAAATTTAAGTACTTACCAGAAATAAAATCTTAACAATTTTAAGTATCTATAGAAATTTTATATGAAAAATAATTGAATTTCAAAGTCTTTAACTTCTATTTTTATATAGTAATAATAATATACTATATAAATTATGCCCACGATGCCCGAACGCCTCACGCGTAGTCTTATAATATCTTGGGTCCCAGGTTTGAATCCTGGGTGAAAAATACAAATATTGATTTTCAATGTGAGATTGGAGTCAGAGTATGGACCTAATAGGATAAACAGATGGCTAAAATCGATTTCTCGTAAAAACAAAAATCTGTTCCACACTGTGGTCGCCCATATGATCTTATTAGAATCGGATAGGGTTTAATAAAATATATACGGTTCTGACAGCTAAACGGAGTAAGAAAGGTCTTTCAAACTTCCAGTGTATCCAATTGACATTCCAGAGTTAAAAGCAGAGTTGGAGGTGGCCAGGGTCCACATTATGATCTTACGCGATATGTACTAATAATAAAATTTAAGTATATTTAAGTATAATTTAGATATCTTTATTATTTAAATGATACTTAAGCAAAAATATAGTTTTTTTTTTTAATATTATTGAAGACGTTACCCGAACAACGCTGTATGGTAAATTTTGGTGACCTTACAGAAACTAAAAAAAACTGTTTATTTACGGAAAAAAATACTATTCAATACTATTGTCTTTTTTATTATTGTTATTAACAATATTATAATATATATTTTTTCAGATTTCACTGACATGTACGTAATTTAACGTACCCACATCAGTCTTGCAAAATTAAGTCAATAAAACCCGAAATATGCTACACAGAATTGTTTGGGTAACGTATTTACTTGTCTGTCTATTTTGTTAAAACTAAAAACTACTGAATCAATATTGATTAAATTTCTACATTTTACAAGACACCGCACTAAACCGGTCCTCGTAGTCTTGCGCGTGTCTTCCCTGTTTGAACACGACAGATGCGTCAGTATGACGACTCTATAGAACAATGACAGGTTATCCATTCATACAGCCGTATTCATACAGTCTCGAACCGCACTGAACGCAGTTAGTGGTTTATCGGCCGAATAAGAAAACTATAAAAAATGCATACGTCACGAAGATGCGTACAGAAATGCGCACCAAACTTAAAATGGCGGCGATCTGCGCGATCTGCCAGTGTCACTTTAATATACGTCTAAAATGAGTTCATCACAACAAGCGTTTAGTAGGTTTAGTTCGTCTTGATTGAAGTTAACTGCCCATCGTCGTTGGGCTGTATATGGATTCATGATGGTAAAAATGTATACAGATATCGAGGATCGATGGAAATATCAATATTGTCAATGAGCCCGCGAAGCTGTATTGCCATATTATGAAAATTTTTACTGGGTATACTTTATCCTTTTGTGCATTAATAAGTATAAAATAAATATGATATTATAACAAATAAATTATTTAAAGTACTTACATGATAATTATTAAATTTATATGGTACTGTTTGCACATTTTTACACCTATTCACAATTTCAAAATTTTAAATTAATTATCGGGGAATCAAAATTTAAAAGTTGGTAACATTAGTCACGGCATGACGCGTATTACGTCAGCGACGTGACGTCATTATTCAACGGACTCTACTTAGGTTTATGCATGCAAATTTGCATTAAATAGCTTGAATGCAGTTTGCTGTTATATGCATACGCCAGTCAGACAGCAGCGGGATGGGCAGAAAAAGTAGGACCAGTCTTGTGAATGTATCGGCTTTCTACTCAAATCGGCAATGGTAAATACCATCTATTTATGTATTTCAAGAAAATGAATACTAACGTCATGATTTATTAATAAGACTATATTATATTTATATTTAATAAGAGTGTATTAAATATAATTGTCTTAACAGATTTTGATTGTACAATAACAGCGAAGATTTACATCATAAAAAAACACGTTTAAAATCACAAGATGTCTGATAATATTCATGCTACGTCGTCGATATCAAAGATGCACACAAGATTTTGCGGAATCGACAGAAAATAAGTCGATTTATCCAAAAGCCGGGGGAGATAAATTGTAAAGAAACCATTATGATCGCTCAATTGGAATATTTCATTCATACCTAAATGATCATTACAATGCTCCCTGGGGGATAGAAGAAACCCTTTCATGCATATTTATAAATCAACCTAACAAGGGTTGGTTTATCTTAGAATTCTCAACCCTGCTCACAGTAGCGCGCCCAAATCAATCAATAACATTTAGTTAGTAATAAAATGTATTAATAGATATAAAGAAAGACTGTAAATCAGTCTCACCAGTAAACAATCATTTCTATTGTAAGTATATCGAATTCTAAAACTAAAAGTTTAGTTAGATTAGGGATGTGCGATTAAAATCGTTTTATTTATGTCGTTAAAGTCGAATCTTTATAATTTATTGCATACATAATTTTAAAATACCTCAGATGGAATTTACAACTACATGAAAAAATCTTTTGAAAAAAAAATACAACGTCTAGTAGTACAAGCGTCTCTTTGTGATTACCTTAATCACCGAGGATCGTGTCCGCTGACGAACAAGTGTTTGTAACGTGTTCATACCAACAATTTACCCTTAAGATTCTCCGGAGATATCGATAGAGAGGTTTCACGTGGCTGTGCGTGGAGAATGCGACACTTCATACCCTTCTGGTACAGCCTCAAGGATTCCATCGTCAGATGCGAAAGTTGGCGATTGACCGAGGGAAGTGGCGCGAAATTGTGATTGTCCCATGTCCTAGTGCTTGGGGCGTGATAGTGCTAAAAGAAGAAGAAAGACTCAAACATGCATCCACTGGATTCACGCCAATGTATTTTACCAATTGAGCCATGTGTATCCTATCTGATTACGATGAAATTAATTGGTACGAAACGTTTCATAAAATTGTATTAATTTTGGTAGTCGACTTTTCTATTTTATTTCAAACTATCAATTGCCTTAATCACTAAACGGTGCCAAAATTTTCCGAAATTTTAGTGAAAACGTACACTGTTACATATACAATATACATTCTGGGTATTCGTTAATGGTTGGGCTAATTATGGTTGTTTTCATCTCTCCTACTTCAAATCCTTAGTTATTGTCGCAAGTCCAGGTTACCAGTTACGATGTGACGATACCGTGATGACTCGAAACTGGTGGTGGACCGTGACCGTGATTGAATAACATGCAGTTATCTCAAGACAGCGGGCGCGCCTAGGCTTGTTAAAGCTAGAGCGTCGTTTAACGAGTAATTCCAAGTGTACAGACTGATTGTAAAAGTTAAGTGCAGATAGATCACTAGGCCGTGTACAGTGCAATCGTCGTAGAAACCATAACTCTATGCGAGTCTCCGTGCAAACTCCGTCAATCAAACAACCTGTGTCCGTGTTAGCGGTACAGGATGTCTTCTCATTTATCATATCATTCATCAAAAGTGTACCGTACGAGTGCCAACTAGGATGTGAGGGCATGCCTCAGAGACCAGCTGTAGCCAGGCAGCAGAACATCATAAAAAGGTAAGTGTCTGGCATCCTAAGTGTGACCGCTCCCCAGCATCCACATCAACTATCACAATCATTCTGACTCAAAATTACAGTCCACTTTGAAAAGGGCAATTGGTTATGTTCAACAACTATAAATTAATGTATATATAAAAACATATGTAAACCTTCTTGATTTAAATTATTTTTATATCATATCTATTGATATGGGGGATCAAAACAGTCTTGTTAACTTGTCTCGTTAGTCGAACATATTAAACAAAGTCGTCATGTATTAAAAGCTTTACGTTTAGATTTCTACAGAAAATGATTAGAAAAATCGGATTTATAAAAGTTTATAAAGAAAAATCCAATAGGTGAGTATTTTTTGTTTGTTTATTCGATTAAGCCCAATTTTTATATGATTGGATTTCGTAAAATAAATACCAAATTTATTTACTTAGTAAAACAATATTGACTCATCACATCCCGTAGGCATATCGTTTTTTATTATATTTCTCCATTAAATCGTTTATTAGAAGAAGCAATGTAACTAGTTAAATATTATTATATGAAATACAAAGGACACATATACGCTGAGCTTTCAAAGTAGGTATGAAAGTTTAAGATTGTTTGTGATGAGGTAAATTAACGCAAGATCAAAAATGATTACCAGTAATATATTCAGAAGAGCAGGAAAATTATATCAGTATAAAAAGTCCAATAGAAAAAATGGTTCTACGCCAAGGCTTTGAAGATGTTAATAAAATTATTTTTTGTAACATCGAATATCATCATAACAAATCAACGATAAATGAAGTAGGGAGTAAGATCATGGTAACGCGCGTGTTTGAACATGTACCTAACCGATTTTTTTTAAAAGGTACATTTTCAAACACGCGCGTTACCATGATCATACTCTCTACTTCATTTATCATTTGTCAATTTATGGCTACGGCTATGTTGTAGCTTAGCTTCAGGGAAATGCCAATAGAAATGGCGTATTTCAAAAAAATACTACCTTATTCTTAAGTCAATAATTATTATAAAGCAAACATTATTCGTAGAATGTTAATCACATTTGAATGATCAAAAACATAGCTTATAATCAGTATCTTTAAAAGTATCTTTAAATATGTAAATCTTGCTCATTTTTTAAATAAAAAAATGCTTAATTCTTGTCAAATTTGGGATCACAGAGATTATCAATATAATTTTCTATTGTAAATATTTCACTATAATATTGTCGACATAAATTTTACTAATGGTTTTATAAATGCTTTTAATTAATAAATATAAAAAAATCCTAAACCACTTCACATGGACGTACTGAAATATGACTATATTCGTATATTCTAAAATATTAGGACGAGATGTTTAAAAGAATACTATTTTATGTAATAAAAATACTTTATGCAGTCATCAAATGTTTAAAATAAATATAAAGGATAATAAGGCTTTAAAATTATGTAAATAGATTATGTACAACTGTCAATTCATGTTGGAAATGCATTATATCAATAATTGTAATAAAACAATTTTACCGAAAGCTGAGCTGAGCTGAGCATGTCCCCCCCTTAAATAAAACGTGTTTAAGGACCCACATGCCCAACAAAGGTCAAAATGGAGATTTTATGGTATTTTATAAGCATTAGCCTATACATTCCTTAAACGTTGTAGATAATCTATCTATATTTAAAAAAAAAAATGTTTTTCGGTAAAATTGTTTTAATACAATTATTATTAACATGCATTTCCAACATGAATTGTCAGTTAACACAATTAAAGTAAATAAATTAAGTTTTATTTTATAAATTGTTTTTTTTGGCCGCCTTGTAGCTTAAAAGCTTAAAGTAGGTCTGTAGTAGGTATTCCAATCCCGTGATCCCAAATCCCGGTATCCCGGGATCCCGAGCTATTTTCGATACCTATGAATCCCGGGATTGATAAACATAATCCCGGGATTTCGGGACTGATTTGTTTTATCAATTTTTATGGAAAATAAAATAAAAACGAAAATATAACAAAAAAAATACTTTTAATAAAGAATAACTACATTATAAATAAACTGAGTTTGAATGAAGTTTGATTTATACCCTTGTGTAGGTCGCCGATTCATTTTATTTTTTCACATGAATTATTAAAAATGAGAAAGATTGGAAAAAAACAATGCTTCGCACTTTTAACAAAGTAATTCCGCCATGATATCATACGTTTTACGGCAGTTTCATATTTGGCTGACTAATTAGATTTATGAAGCGGAAAGGCCATAAGTACGACATGATTATTTGCTTTATTATTTTAGATCTCTCTAATCCATTCATTATGTCTTTACTATCAGAAACAGCAATCTCATATTAAATTCACATTATTATTTATATAACAATATTAAAAACAAATGTCTTAAATAGTATCAATTATACTAGATTTATTTTTGACCAATTTTCTTAATGTTATTTGTAAATATAAAAATTTTATATTAACAATGGAAAAAAATGCCAATCCCGGGACAACCCCTCAGAATTTTGGCTCGGGATTGGATTCCCTAGTCTGTAGTGTCAAGTGAGCATTCTTTTTTCAAAGAATACGCTTATTATATAAAATTGTGTCGCAGACGAATTTTTTACTGTAGGTAATACAAAAAAAATGTGAGAAATCGTGACCTTTTTATCATAATTAGAAGGTTTAAGATTTAAGGTAAATGTAATGAGACATTAAGCAGGTCCGTTTTTTCCAACGTCATTAAGAAGACCTGAACGTAGTTTTTGAAGTAACGGTTTCACTGATATAATATGGTGATATTTTAGAACAATATTGTATAAGAAACAACTGCATTACCTCAAACGGCTCGTTCGTGTTTACCTCAATGCATGTTTCTTCATGTTGTATTGTAATATACGTAATAACGTACTTTGACGTAATTATATATTTCAAGACTACCCCATAGAAGCAGGGCCTGTCTGGTAATAATAATTATATAATATTTACATATATATATTTATATCTATATTGTATGTTTCTTTATCCACTCATTTCTCTTTTTGTCTTTTCGCGTTATGCCCAGCATGCACCTCTCCATACCACCTTGTGCTACTCTGAAGTTTCTGGATCTCTCTTTTACTTAGGGTCCATGTTTCACACGCATATGTGATCACGGGAAGCACACACTGGTTGAACACTTTGCGCTTTAGGCACAGTGGAAGTTCACTTTTGAAGACATTATTCAGGCGGCCAAAGCACTCCAGCCTAGCTTTACTCTGCGAACAATTTCATCAAATATACATCCATCTATAGACACTTGTTGTCCTAGATAGATAGGGTTTAGCGGGGTTTACTGTTTAGCGTTCTAGGGTCTGCGATGTAATAGAGTTTATTAAAAGCCTTAAATGGAGATGGGCTGGACATATAGATTGAAAAAAAGACAATCGTTGGACAAATCTAGTCATCCAATGGTATCCAAGAAGTACAAAACGTCCGCAAGGTAGACCTAGAGGCCGCTATATCGATGAAATGATAAAGTTCTGCAGAAGTACGTGGAAACGCAATGCACAGGACCGAGAGAAGTGGAAGCAGTTTGGAGAGGCTTTCGTCCAGCAGTAGATAGATTCAGGATGATGATGATATATATATATATATAATATGTAAGTATTGAACTTTTCATGATAATTGTTACCTTATAATAATATTATATACATACGTATTACAAAACAAATAGCAATGTCTGTGTATAAGCTTTCTACAAAACGAATGATCATTTGAAGTAACGTAGAAACGAAATAATATATGTTAGGTATGTCTTGCCTCATGGACGCTTACCCAAAAGTTTTAAATCTCTGATTTTATAATAGTAGTACTTTGCTACAATATATTCTACTAATTTTATTGCCAACTTTACTATTTCAACGTTTGCTTTCGAGATTGTTTTTTAACCACTCATAATTTGGCCCAGACAGTGTTTGATATTATACAGTTTCACCAAAAGGTAAAAAATGCTAACTTAATTATACCTACATCCAAAAACGGCTGTCAATGTGTAATTGACACTATATAGTTCTTATTGCTATTATTTACGGAGCTACACCCCCTGGCGGGTGTGTTGGTGTTTTCCAAAAACGTTTTCGAAAAAACCAAAAACTCCAACCATTTCAGTTGCTTTCATCGAATGTTCTTAAATCACCCATGGTGTAGTCCAGTCATCTTACGTGTACGGCCTGAGTGGACAACTCAAACTTATAACCGTGTGTGAAATGTTCGTAAACAATGTCTTTTTTTCGTTATACGTTTGAGTTGCACTCACGCCCTACCAAACGCTGTCCACTCAGGTAGTACACTTAGTTTTTAACAGTCAAACGGCCCCAAAAATTATTCAGAGAATTCTCCTCTCGGAGATATATATCTCATATTCACCATTTTTGCCAAAACTGTTTGATCAATACGTTAATAATAGGATGGTATATGCAAAAGAGTTTTATAGAGAGCTGTTTTCCTTTTTTTTGAGTGGACCCTTTTCTTTTAAAACTTTTGGAGGCAAAATCAGCGTTGGCAAGGTTTACCCGGCAATTTCGTCGAATATGTAGTGACTGTAACAAATAAAGCGAGATAAACAAATGACTCCACATAATATCTAGATGCATCACCGCCAACGATAAGCCTTATATTATTATTTATTGAATCATTACAGAGAACTGAAATATATTATTTTAATTTTACTTTCATTTATTTGGCGTTCCATATTCGTAGCAGTTGAAGTTACTTCAGTTAGTTGAGGTCAAAAAATGGGTTACATGTAAATTGTGCGTAAAACATTTCTACAGTTCGCCGTGAGTTTTCTTATCGGAAAGAGATGACCATATACTATATTGTCTTCAATTTTATTAGATTCAATATGAACATTAATTCAATTTTTATAGCTGATTTTGGCAGAAATTCAAGAATTCAACAATGAAAACCTAACTTAACAAATAATCCAGCATATCAGTTTTTTTCAAAATTTGTTTGCTGCTAGCTTCCTGTGAATTGTAAACCAACAAAAACGGTGTTTTATTTAGACATGAATTTTAAATCATTACTATATGACCCAAAGAGGTTGGGCGGTCTTTAATATACGGCCATATATTTCTGATACAACATACAACATTTCACGGTAAAGTGTGATACGGCGAACTGCATACGTATAAAGTTTCCGGACGCGCAAAAATTAATTGACTTTTTCCAGCACTCAAAAATAAGTAAGGAAATTTACAAAAAAATAAGAATAACGTAACGTGGCATGTACATGTGAATGTTTGACATAACATGAATTTATCACAAAAGAAGAAAGACAAGTGATAGATGTTGCCAATCGTATGGAATATAAATGGTCAAATTGTGTCGCTTAATTAGTAGAATTCACTGAACAAAATGTGTTGCATTTAATGTTGTCTTTTAGTCACACCCGGAGGTTATTAAACAATCACATTCCCCAAAAACTCGCCAGGTTCACGGACTCAAGTTCGGCATACATACATAACAGTGGAGAACTAGGGACCAAATATAGTGGAAGAATCCTAATGATGTTGATGATTTTGGTTAAATAAATAATATGATATCGTTGAAAAGACTTGAAAATAAACTGAAAAAATCACTCGGCTGTAAGAATTTTGTCTATGGATGTTTCGGAAAATTTAGGAAAAGTAAACAAATACCTTATCCATTAAAGTGTTCAAATGAGAACATGAACCTTAAAATAATTGCCAGTAATCATGAGTTTATTGCTCTCGTAATATGTGAGTTAAATTATATAAAGTACCTAGTGATGTCATAATAAAATTTGAGTAAATTTAAATAAAATGTAGATAATAAATTTGTTTGCTAGGTTTACTACTTAACTTAAAATATTGTTTGAAAAATTAATTTTGTACTTTTACTGTACGTTGACAATGTATAAGTACCTACGTAATATGATGTTGAAAAAAAGAAATGATATCATGATGAACAGTGCGTAGGAATTACAATACTGGTATTTCAAAACCGGTATTCCAGTATTTATCAATACCGAAATACCGGTTTTAAAACTGCCGAAATTTCGGTATTAAGAAACCACACTCGTTTACGTTTTTGACAATGAATTTAATGTTATTTCTTCATTAGTTTGTACTGTATTTCCTATTCAATTGAGTGTATAAGTTATGTGTTCATATTCATTAGAACAATTTCACACATTTTCACACAATTCATTAAATATACGAATTTATAAAATTGTCTCGATAAATTAACATACTGATATTATTTCAAAATAAAGAACATCCGTGACAAATGTTCAATTATACTATAATAACATTATTGATGATTGTGCAAGTGTTAAATTGAAGAAGCTTTTCCTGCTGCCGCGCTTATTTACACTTAATGAATTAACCTTTTTGAGGGCTTTAGTTGAAATTATAAATATATTCAAATTATTTGTAAAAATCACCAGTTCTGCAATATTGTGATTAATACATAATTTTAAATGTCACCATAATAAATGTAGGTAGGTATATTTTTTCTATAAATTTTAAAGGGATTATAATAGGTAGGTATATTTACTGATAAGTAGGTACTGTCATCTCCCTCCATTTTCAAAAGTGGGAAGCATGCTGTCACTTTGTTTCTTGGTATGGATTTTTGTCTGGATTCAGGACTTGGAAGTGGACAAATAACACACCGGAATTGTGTTAGAAACGGCGAGATGTATTTACGTTTAATATTATCTAATGGTTACATTTTTTATACAAATTCTTTTCAATTTAATTTTGGCGGATAGCGAGGTTAACACTGCTTACTGCGTTGCTTTCAAAAATGCTTTCCTCGCGCTAAAACAAACGGCCGCACACGAGCGGTACAAATGCGGCGTTGCCGTTCGTATTTTTTTTGTAACGGCATTCAAACAATGTTGTCGGTCAGATATTTAACATTATTTAATTATTTTCGCAATCAACCCTTACTATTTGTTTGTTTGATACCGACTCGGGCCTCTCCAGATACACAGAGACATCGCCAAATGGGGACCATTCGGGAGTGTAACAGTACTTATGTTTTAACGAATACCGGTATTCAATAAGAAATACCGAACAACTGGTATTGATATTTTCATTCGGTATTGCAATCCCTAAGTACGTCCAGATCAGTGGTAAATAACTTATTTGATAGAGCTGTTATATCCCTCAAGGAAGAATTTAAAGAAATCAGGTAACCTGTGTTGAAAGGGAAAATGATGGTATTCTTCTTTCTTTGTCTCCTTACCAAAGACTGGACAACTCCTGAGTAGTATAATTCCCAGTTGTTAAGTTTAAAAACCGTCCTCTTGAAGGTAATTGTCAGGTGATTTACCTTCAGGGATATGTTTAGACTAGATGGCGAGAAGATGGTCGGGAAACAATAAAGGTTTCACGAAAGTTAAAAGAAAGTTTATTTAACGGAAATACAAGTACACATACAGCGGACAAGATATACGCGTTACAAAGAATTTAAAAGAATAGACGAAGGCGCGAGGTGCGTGGCCTTTTTTATACATTGTATACAATATTATATCATATTAATTAGCTTGTTGACTTTTTGTGTATGATATCCGAGCTTGGGTCCATAGTACTATGACTGTCTGCTGGCCCACACGTGTGTTTATCAAGCTTAAATAATTCTGTAGTTATTGCATCATATTACATGGCTGTTGTTTATTAACTCATACTAACTTCCAACGTTTGGTAGGTATAAATACTCTGAAACTTGGGAGGTATGTATTGAGGTATGTATCTGCTTGGCAGGTATGACTGAAAAAGTGTGCACTATTTTTGTTGGACCGTCTTTAGCATACCTAAACTAGTATAGTTTCGTTTAGGCAAGGTTTAATTGAATTTTAAAAACTAACCAGCACCATCAGCAAATTGTATGCTTAGTTAAATGAAAACAAATAACCATGACTAAGAAAGCTTAGTGTGTACTATTTATGTCGAATCTTAACAGCCTACCTCCATCCCTCGCCACTGCTGTCAGATTTTCTCAAAGTTGAGTGTTTCTATGATTACTAATTTATTTGGATCTTGTTGTATATTACACAAAAGTATTTTTTCCCCTAAAATATACGAGACTTCAATATCATATTATAAGTTTTAAAGTTTTAAATACGAAAGCTTCGAAATACCTACAGTAAATGTTAAAAGTCTCTCCAGAGAATATTCCATACAGAAATGATTTTAAAACGTTCCAGTCATATTTCAGCAATAAATATTGCCAAATATTGCAATCGTAGCAGAGATATTTTGCAACATCTGGTTTCTATAATGCCAGAAAAGTTAGTCATTTTTAAAGGAATATTTTTTGAAATAAAACGACGTAGGTATATCACGACAGAGAACGCGATTTTTAAATTATACTCTCACTGATACAATACTGAGTATATAGTATCTGTCATATAAATGACAGATTCATTTCTCTAGATATTATGTCAAGTATATGTATTTCTTATAACTAGGTTTCTCTAAAGTTTTCTGACGTCTTTCAAAATTGAAGGGTTGAAAGTCTATAGGGTCTAAGTGCCAAAAAATTCTATAACAAGTTTTTTTTACTTCAATATGATCTAGGTATATGGCAAGTCTAATGTTATTCTGAAGGTCTAAGTTCCTCTACTAATATCTACCATTTTTGTCACACAAATACATTGAAATATTGGCGAAGTCTATGACATGCTCCTACATACCCCTCTACACAGAACGATTCAATATTGTCCATGTTCAAATATTGTATTCTTCCATTGTTTATTTTATCTTTAGAATTATGTAAACTTATCATATTATACTGATGTTCTTCTGCAACTTTGTATAAATTAAAATGTAAGTTTTCATATATGTATGGTTTTTTTTTTTTGTTATATCTCAGTTTAAAATTTTTGGCACTTAGAACCTATAGACTTTCAACCCTTCAATTATGTTTTTTTCTTTAATAAAGACTATAAAATTCTTAAACCTAAAGTATATTAAATAATATTATCATTATTTACATTATGTATGTACAGTAAAAGAACGTCAATTATAAAAAAATGGTGAGCATCAGACGTATGTCACGATTAAGTCAGTAATGTCATTTAACTTGTTCACAAAGTAGATTGTTCCTGATCGGTGTAATTTGAAGTGGCTCAGTTAAATCAAAGTTATACAAACTAATTAGCATGAATCATATATACATATCGATAGTTTGTAGGTAATTGTGTAGGAAATGTAGGAAAAAGAAAGACGTGAGTTCGAATACGACTCACTCCAACTTTTTTCTAATTTTTTTTTCTTATACATAAATAATATAACATATTATATATTATGTTACTGGCAAGATGGAGGAAGATTGACTGTAGTAGGTAACAGAAAAAAGTCCATTATTTACCATGTTTGATCCTATATCATAATATTGGTCTCCACTAGCGAATCCAATCCCGAGCCAAAATTTTGATCCCAGGATTTTGGGATTACAATTTGACGATCCCGGGATTGGCATTTTTTTCGATAGTTAACATAAAATTTTGATATATACAAATAACATTGAAAAAATCGGTCAAAAATAAATCTAGTACCTATAATTTACTCTAGCTAGCTCTATTTTTTACTCTCTACTCTCTTACTAGCTCTACTTTCCCCCTCTAAATTCATTTAAATAAACGGATTCATTATTTTTTTTGTTACAATTGCGTAAGGTAGCAAAAATGGTTATCTATTACCCGGTGATCCCCCTGTGATAGCATTTTCTGGTAGTGCGAAATGGTTTACTTTCAATAAAAAGAAGACAGCTTAGGTGTAAATGGCTGAAACGTCTAACTAAATGTTTCTTGATTGAATGAATTGGCAACACATGGGTATTAAATCAAACTTTATTCAAACTCAGTTTATTTCTAAAGTAGTTATATGTTATCAAAAGTATTTTGTTTTGTTCTGTTATATTTTTGTTTTTATTTTATTTTCCATAAAAATTGATAAAAAAAATCAATCCCGAAAGTTATGGGATTATGTTTACCAATCCCGGGATTTAAATGTATCAAAAATGGTTCGGGATCCCGGGATTGGAATCCCTAGTCTCCACACAGTGAAATTTGTATTTTACATTTTTAAATACTTATAATACGTAAGTAATCAATCATCTGTGATAGTTATCAACCCCAAAACAACAATCAGTAGTACACAGTACACACAACTGAGAAGAGTTATTAGATTACAATTTCTCCCAAAGGTATACTTAACAATGGTAAACTTTTAGAATTAGCCAAGTTCTTAAGACTGCATTGTAAATTATTGTTAGGAATTTGGTCTCAATTTGGCCCCAATAAATTAATAGACGTCAGTTAATGTTATAAGTTGTACTGCTGCTAAACAGCCCTTAACCAACTCCTGTTGTAATAGTGACTATATTACACTAAACGATCATACTTTACAAGACTCTATTCTAATATCACTCAATATTATAATGTATCGATTTGTTTATTGTTTTGTCTGTGCTTGATATTTTTTGCATTTGCATATAATAATAAAAAAATATTCAGGTAATTTTTTATCATCGGTACTAAATCATGAAACTATTATGATTAACAACTATTAAGAAATATAAGAGTGCCAGTTGAACACTTTCTAAAGGTGGTATTTTTAAATCGACAAAAACCTCCCGTTTAAATAACCGGTTATAACGGTTATACGTTTGAGTTTCGCAAGGCGCCGCCGCGCCGCGCCCGCCAAATCACTACGGCCGAGCACTTAGTATAACATAATTATTATGGGCATTTACAGAGTAGAGGTTGTATATACTTTTTTGTAGTGAATAGTTGTTCGCCATTCGTTAACCCATTAAGTACTCGCATTGAATCAAATAGATATTGAAAAAAAAAACAACATCCATCTTTTGACCAACCGCGGGCGTTGGAACCTACAGTTTTCAATTTATACAAAGACGGCCGTCGTGTTTTACGTTTTTGATGTGTTGAAATTTTAACATCACAAACATTACCGTTTTACTCGAATTTTCCAATTAAATTAAGAATAGTTAAGCTCTGTAGATCGATTATTTTGAGCATACATTTCACGTAATGCCAGAATCGTAGCTCGAATAGATTCATTATTGTTGTAATAAATTTTAACAAATTGTATATGCTGTATCGAATGAATTATAATAAACATTGGTTTAATCATACAGTATTTGTTATGAAAACAAATGTGTTGAAAACTTGGAAAGTTTTATGATTTACTCGGTACCCTCTCAAGCGCTCAAGTTTGGAAAATTCTCTAGTGCGGTAATAATACAGTCAACAGTAACTTTCCGTCTACGTGTGAAGGCCACTTAAGGAGAAAATTTGTGTTAATTTGACCTAATTTATTAATTCAGTGGATCATGAAGTATTCATATGACGTATCTTGCCATTTATATGTTTATCAACTTTATATAATTAGCATTATATATATAATAAATATATATACTTCAATATTATACATACTCGTATATTATTTGCAATCGAAAAGGTAAAAAAAATATTAAACCTACTTATTATAAATCAAAAATATTGAAAAAACTTTCTTTTATAATACAGATCAGTGGTGAGGGTGGAAGTAGGCTGTTAAGATCCGATATAAATAGTGCACTCTAAGCTGTTTCAGTCATACTTCTTTGGTGTTCATTGAATTAAGAATACAAATTGCAGATGGTGCTGGTTAGTTGTTAAAAATCAATTAAACCTAGCCTAAGCCAAACGTCCACGATGGCTGAGCGGCTTAAGCGTTGGGTTATAATATCGTGGGTTCCAGGTTCGAATGCTGGGTCTGGAAAATACAGACATTATTTTTCAATTTGTTTTGGAATTAGAGAATTGACTTAATAGATTGAGTAAGTGGCTAACATCCATTTCTCGTAAAAACTAAAATCTATTAATACAAACCTCTACTCTGCGGTGGCCCATATGATCCTATTAGGATCGGGCATGGTCAAAAGAAGAATAAAAGAAGAAACCAAACCATAATAGTTTAGGTATCATACTCTGGTCGAGCTGATAAAAATAGTGTACTCATTTTTACTCATAATCATTTATTTTATTTTCGTTGAATTAAGAATACATAAGGATGGCTAGTTTTTTTTAACTCATTAAACCCTATCTAAATTAAAATTATAATAGATAAAATAATCATGTATGATTTAATGGCATAATTTTAGATAGACGATTATTTTGTGACTATTATTTATGATGGCTTGGTTTACACAGGATTTATTTGACATTGAACATTACTTAGTCTTAGTTCAAAGAAAACAAATACGTACAATACAATTGACACAGTTTAACGTCTACTATTTATGTTGGATCCTATCAATCTACCACCACTTCTAGAAATGGAGCCTAAATGTGTTCAAAAATAAGACCACTTAGCTACAAGTGACTTCGCATCTACAGAAAACTTTACACTACTGCAATGAAATTTATTTTATAATTTTAGAGACATATAAAAGACAATTCCGCCACGCTGAGTAGATAGGCTGCCAATAATACTATACTTCGGCATTATTATTTATTTCAATAATCCTATAAAAATTGTGTGAAACCGTTTATAACTGCACTCGAGCAAGTAATCAAAAACGAACATAAAAATGGTCCCCATTGTATGAGTAATAAAATCAGAATGACCAACTAAGCGGTATTTATATTTGTGCTAACATGACCATGCTTCATACGCTTGCAAAATAATTTTAAATGTCATAATAACAGAATTAACGTTAAAGATTGCTTATTTTTATAGTCTAAATTCTTTGATATACATCCATAACATATTATATTAATAGAATGCGATTAATCTTGATTGTAAATTTTGAATATAAATAATTTAGTGTTCACCAAAAGGTTAAGACTCTTTAAATAATAATTTTTTCAAATGAACTTACAACCAGTATATGCATATTTCGATCTACGTGTCACTAACTTGTGTGGGCGTTGATTCTCGCTGTATTGTGTGAAAATCAAATACCGGGTGCTTAATTCTAATGTACCTACTTAACTTTTTTTTTAATTTCATTAAATTAGATAAATTAATTGTCTATTAAACTACTTATAATTAATTTGAGGTTTGTACTGTTCCATTTAAGTCATTTTTCGCCACCCGGGTTCCGCCTTTCGGCATCTTTGGACACTGTGCATTCTTACTTACTTCACCATAATATTCGATCCTGAGAGGATCATATGGGTCTTCACAGAGTAGAGATTTTTGTTTTTACCAAAAATATGTGTTAACCAATTGCATAATATATAAGGTCCATACTGCAAATACACATTGACAACAAATAAAAAAAAATATATATATAAAAAATATACTTATAGCAATTTAGTGGGACTTGGACAATTTGGACGCCAGGAAAATTGGACGCCTCACTGACGAATGAAATAAATAGACAAATTACGATTTTATACAGAAATTAGACGAGGGATTTATGTACTACTTAGTAATTTTAATTAATTTTGCTCTTAAAATAATTTTTTGATTGTTGCGGATTAAGAATTATTATGCCTGATACTTCATATAAAAATAAAGAGCTTTTTTCTCGCTGAAACTTAAACATATGCGCAATTAAATCATTATTTACGTATAAATATTTAATTTTTCACCAAAGATTAAGTATGAATATAATAATTTTAATATATATATAGTTTTTAAAAGTACCTAGGTACCTATAATTCACGAACGTCTATTTATTTTCGAATTTCATTGTATTGCGTAGCGCCAAGTTGTCCCGCCGTTTATTACAATAAAATAAAGTAAAAACCTCATTATTCACATAGAGAAACAACTATAAAAACAATTTATTAATATTTTGAACATTATCCAAAGTGTTTGTAAAATCTCAAAAACTCGTAGTAAATACCTTATATAAGTACTATTAATACATTCAGTAGACAAGCACGTTGAATTAAACTTTCGCGAACCATTTATTATATAAAAAATCAAACATCTGACATTGAAAAAATTCCATATTACTGCATAGTAATACTGGTGAATATAAGTTATATTATCAAGTAATAGTAGAAATAAATAGAGCACAATTGCAGAGCCTAGCGATTCTTGTTATGTGATATTAAACATATTTAAAAATTGTTCTTATACCTCATCTCTTATCTTATACTTATGTAATAAGGTTTTTAACTTTTTGTATTGCATTAAATTACTATGGGTATTAAAAAAAGTGTTCGTCGTCAGTGTGTATATGCCATTGATTAGTGCGTATAGTAACTGAAGATGCCAAAAGGCGAAACTCGGGTCGTAAAAAATGACTCAAAGAAATGGCACAAGCCTCAAATCAAATAAAATTCAAATTCCATCAAGTGCCCCCGGTCGATAGTCAATTATTTCTACTTTAAAAATACTATTAATGGAGGTATGCATCAGAATGCTAAGCCTTCTTAAAAAAAGATAAGAATAAATGGATATCTTTCAAATGATGATGATGCGAAAGATTTTGAAGCCATTGGAGAAAAAGATGACACGTTTTGAGGAAGGTGCAACCACAAACTATACGTGTTGTACGATAATCTCCTGTCGTCTCAAGTTTTAAAGTGAAGTGACTCCGTTGGGCAGGCCATTTCTCAATGAAGGAAAACACGCAACTACTCAAGAGGTTCTTGATTAAAACAGAAGTGAATAAGAAGATCGGAAGACCTAAATAAGACGTGCGTACAAAATGACAGCTCGATCAAATACTACATGAAGAACGTCTTACTATTTCATTCTCAAAATTATTTTATCGGTACAATAGCTTACGGCTATAATGTATTCGTCGAATTGTGTATGTATAATTTTTCATGTAACCTTATAAAATGTGTACTCTATAAAATTTCACTACAAAGAACAAAATCTTACTATTAATATTATGGTAAAAATTTACAAGGGTAGAATAATATTTTACAAAATTAATACCTTCCGTTGGTACATATTGTTACAAAAGGTTTACACAATATACCACGTACCCATTGAGCCTTAAAACATTTTCTCGGTAAAATATTGAAACACTCGGAAAAGAATTTACGAAGATAATTAATGTAGATTTACTCAAAACTTCCCCGAAGACCTAATTAATTATTATTTGAATAAATTTTCCATTGAGAATTTTCTTACTGAGCCTTTTCCATAGAAATTTTCTTCGGTCGGCAAGAATTTAAAGAGGTATTGTTGCCGAAATTCTATTCATTTCGAGGGATTTGGAAATAGCTTCGGTTGCTGTACTCTGTGGCGAAGAATAAATGGTCATCATTAGGCGACGTAGTCCGTTTGGTGGGAAAAAGTGACTCGGGAATAACCGAGATGCTGAGGTTCAAAAAGTACAAATCACAGCACCACATATATATTATTATTTATGCGTAAAAGAGGATTTAAACATTTTGCTGCTTTATCTGAAAATTTATAAGCATTTTTTCATAACATTGGATTACATTACATAGTATATCATTAAGGTGGAGAGGCACGCCAGCAGAGAACCTAGCAGAAAAATACGAAGCTTGCAATTTGAGATTTTTTTTGATAATTTACAATTTCAACTGTATTAATTAATAAATATGTATCTGAAAACATTAAATAGATTTTTATTTATTTTTTTAATTTAAAGATAAACTAACAATTGTAATAAAATGTGAATTCGTTGCAGGGTCACATCTTATTATTACATTATGTTTTATGGTTTATTTTAGGTATGGTCCCAATATTGAAACTCGATTTGATATAAATAAAAAGGATTTCAAGTTATACATATTTATATTTTTATAAAAATCGATGTTTTTTAAAATAAATATAAAAAATATTAAAATGATGAATTAGTCAAAAATCTAAACGACAAAAAATGGAAAACTTAATAAACTAAATTATAATAATAAATATGACCATAAAATAAAATGAAATAATAAGATGTGACCCTGCAACGAATTCACATTTTATTACAGTTTTTTTACAATTGTAAGTTAACCTTTAAATTTAAAAAAAAAAAAATTAAAAATCTATTTAATGTTTTCAGATACATATTTATTAATTAATACAGTTGAAATTGTAAATTATCAAAAAAAAATCTCAAATCGTAAGCTTCGTATTTTTCCGGTAGGTTCTCTGCTGGCATGCCTCTACCCCTTAAGTGTACATTTCGTTATTATTTTTGATAATAATCTCATTATATTATAGTTGGAATGTTCTGGTCTGATTTATTCTTTATCAAATACTAAAAAGATAAACAAACATAAAGAAGTTACAATATCTTTTCATGCGGCAACCAGACAACGTACTGTAAAGACATTTTTTTTAAATGTCTATTCCACAGGTATAACCAGTGTGTAGGGTTAGCGATGCCGGTATTTCAAAACCGGTATTCCAGTATTTTTCGATACTAAAATACTGTTTATAAAATCAAATAATACCGATATATTTGGTATTGTAGATGGAAACAGATTGTATTAATTGACATAAAAGGTTTAATTTTTTCCGACCATGTCCAATCGTAATAACATAATATGTACCTCCACAGAGTGGATGTTAGTATTAACAGATTTTTTTTTACGAGAAATGGATGTCAGCCACTTGATCAACCTATTAGGTCCATACTCTGACTCATACACATATTGAAAAACAATATGTGTACTTGCCAGACCCAGGGTTCGAACTTGGGACCCACGACATTATAGGCCGACGCTTAAGCCGCGCGGCCATGGTGGATGTAAAAGGTTTAATAGGACTGTATATTATTTGTCGGGTCACATGATGTCTGGTTTAATTCCATTGCCTTTCGACATTCTTGGTGACCAGAAATGACATTTACTATTTTTTTAAATACACCATTGCATTATAATTAGGTATTTCCCCAATTTTAAATTTGTCCAAATGTTTTCGCCAGTCGTTTGCAGGTTTTAGAAGGTGCCAGGTGTATTTTTAGATGTATTAGAGATTTATAAAAGTAAACGTATATATTATCATATAATTATTGGTAGATATTTCTGTTTGTCTATAATATATTTCACGAATACCAGTATACATACCGGTATACAATAGGAAATACCGGTATTTGTGTTTTTGTTTGGTATTGCAATCCGTACCAGTTTGGTGTCCGGTAGGCCGTTTTTGTGAATATCTAACGAAGCTTTTATTTAAATCGCCAAATGACAATAATTTTCGTACCTAATCTGCCATTCGTGGCCCCCACAAGGGGGGGTCTGACAGGGCTCTAGCCTGGGATCCCGGGCTCAGGAGGGGCCCGGCGAGGCGAGTCCACCAGATAAGTGTGATAAACACACATCACAAATTTGCTTTAATTGTAAAAAAAGTCGCATACTTCAATGTTATTATTTAAAATAATGTGGTTGTACGATAAATAAATATAAAAAAAATTAATTGTGTATATGCAAAAAAATACTAAATATACACATTAATTTTACCGCGTATACCATTTTGGAAAACGCTACTGTAGAGCATCACACTGCCTTTATCCTTAGCGATAGGCAGAGGGGGCGCCAAAGATCCTAGCCTGGGGGCCCGGTTCAGCATGTGGGGCCATGCTGCCATTACTAAGTATTTTATTATCTTAAATAAATGTCTCTGTGTGTTATAATAGTGGAATAACTTAATCATACAAGTGCGCAGATTACGATTTCTTCTACTGCACATAAATTGCATAGAGTAAAATAATTATTGTTATCGTTATTATTTCCGACTGCTCTTAACATGAAGCCTATTTCATCGTTTTATCTCGCTCGGCATTGCTCTAACTACGTCATATTTTCTGTCAAAACTATTGAAATTTACGCTTATGCCATATGTATATATTTATATTTTAGATCGTCTAAAACACTCAACATTGGCTAGTTACCCGAGTTTAAAGTACATTGCGAATACGAGCTGTATATATTATATTAGCGGCTTGCTTACAATGCTAACGGATACGTAGAGCACTTTATGAATTTATTTAAAAACAAAACATTGTGTATATAACAAATTTGATCTAACGATTTTTTATTATTAAGCTACAAAGTCTCAGCTGAGGCTTATTTAGATGTACATTATACACGTTTGAAGCTTTTACGGTTGTTTTTTATCGTAGTACATTTTTGGGTTTCTACCGTGTGTCCTTCTTTCTTCTTTACTCCACATTTCGGGCTCGTTGCAGAGGCCATTATCAACAGATGACATGTTTTATGATGAAAATGTGGTGTGGGTATGTGAATGTAAACGTTGCTCTAAGAATCATTGAAATCCATAGAAACCCTGAAAATATTAAGAGGGGACATGCTCAGCATAGGTCAAAATAAAACTTTTATTGCATTTTCAAACCATGATAATCTATTTATATAATTTTGAAGCCTTGTTATCCTTTATATTTATTTTAAACATTTGATGACTGCAAAAAGTATTTTTATTACATAAAATAGTGTTCTTTTAAACCTATCGCTCTAATGTTTTAAAATATAGTCATATTTCAGTACATGAATGTGCAGCGGTGTTAAGATTTTTTAAATTTATTCATTTTTAAACGCATTTACTGTTTAAAAAAAATAAAAAAAAATCGGTTAGGTACATTATTCATTATCATTATTCGTAGTATGTTTATCACACTTGAATGGTCAAAGACATAGCTTATAATTAGTTTCTTTAGAATTATCTTCAAATGTGTTAATTTTGGCCATTTTTTGAATAATAAAATGCCCAATTCTTGTCAAATTTGGGATCACAGAGATTATCAATATAATTTTTTATCGTAAATATTTTACAAAAATAATCTCATCATAAATTATAATAATGGTTTTATAAATGCGTTTAAAAATTAATAAATTTAAAAAATTTTAACACCGCTGCACATTAATGTACTGAAATATGACTATATTCTAAAACATTAGAGCGAGAGGTTTAAAAGAACACTATTTTATGTAATAAAAATACTTTCTGCAGTCATCAAGTGTTTAAAAAAATGGGCAAGATTAACACATTTCAAGATAATTCTAAAGATATTTATTATAAGCTATATCTTCGACCATTCAAATGTGATAAACATCCTACGAATAATAATTGCTTTATAATAATTATTGACCTAAGAATAAGGTAGTGTTTTTTTGAAATACGCCATTTCTTTTGGCATTCCCCAGTGGTTAAGCTACAACATACGGCTGTAGCCATAAATTGAAAAACTATAATTGAAGTAGGTAGTAAAATTATGTTAACGCGCGTGTTTGAACATGTACTGTTTAAAAAAAATCGGTTAGGTAAAAATTTGCTTTAATTGTAAAAAAGTCGCCGAAGATTGATATACTTAGGTACTTAGTTAAATGATAATTCATTTGTAGAATTTTATTTTATAATTAATTTTAGTATCTTTCCTCACTATAAAAATGGCTATTTATCCAATATGTCAAAGGTTTGCATGTCACTTGACCACCACAAAGTGGGTCGCGATTAATGCTTCATAATATGATGCTGAGTGGCGACAACTCAATAAATCAAATGAATTTATTTAAAATACAATAATCGCTAAAACATACACGAAAACCCTTCATTTGACCTCAAAAAACCCTGGGGCTCCGCGGAATACCATTTGGAGAACACTAATGTAAACAATCACACGGCCTTTCACCTTAGCGATAGGTAGGGGGCCCTCCAAACATTCTGGTCTGTGGGCCCGCTTCCGGATGTGGGAGCCATGGGTGGCATAATGATATAATACGTCTTTCCTAAAATATTACCAGGTTATTCATCCTGGTTTTCAATTTGCATACAGCACCTCTGGGTTCTTAAACGTTAACCTTCACACAACAGGTAGTTTTCATCATTATAGTTACCTAATACGATACTATATAAACCGACGTAATGTAAAAAAATATATCGAAAAGCGCCAAGGGGATGAGACAAGTAGTAACTAATGATAGGATTAACTGGTTTTATACTAGATGTAGTATTCTACACTCAATTAATGCGACGGTCCTTAATCACTCCTTTATTGCTTGCCACATGTGATAGATGTCACCACTGTTGCTTGTTTGTCAGTGGAGTCTTTGAAACTTTAAAGAATGGGGTAAAATAATTATTTTCACTTATCCACTATACTGACCTGCTCAGTAAAAAGACAGTGTTTTTGGTTTTAGTGAAGTGAGAACCCAAGTTTTAAACTACACTTTTTCTTATATTATGTAAAATTATTGGATTGTTTTGACATAATCTTTAAATAGACGGTATATATACATGCATATCGGTAGGTAATAATGTAGATTATAATATTTATAAAGCAATTTTTAAATTCAAAATAAATTAGTGTGGAACATTATTATTCAAAATATTCATTTCTTCACTATCCAAAATCAATAATTAAAGAATTAAGACTAAATCTCCTCTACCATAATATCTTCATCATTTGAAGCGCTCAATTTGTCTTCAAGAGTCCAATTTATCCTTGGCAATTCTCCTTCAATGCTGAATTATATTCCTGCATCCTGATACACGCCATTTAAACATTGAAATTCGGGTTTCCCAATACTATTTCGTCCAGTAGACTTTGCATCAAAGACTGGTCAGCCCAGGTGCATTTGTTGAAAATGATCACCACATTTTCACGTATTCACGACATCACGTATGCGCCATAATATATCTTCATTATATGCCTCAAATATCACTTTCAAGATCTTTCGTTCGAATATCAGAAGACCGCTTTCAGACTTGTTGCTGTTGATCTAACATTCTAATCCATATGAGAGAACTGGTGATAACAATGTTGCAGATATTTACAGACTCCAAATAAACAACACTTGTTGGCTCTCCGTATTTGTCTTCTGATTTCTGTTTCCATATCAATTATAATGGTAATTGTATATAATAATAAAGAATCCAGATGTGAAACTGCACCGGGTTTACTGAGTGCTCAGCGTTTTGTTTCATACGTTAATACTAGGCACATAACAGTTTTATATATAGTTATTTTAGTTACCTATCCTTTAGTATCCCGATTAAAAAAGACCCTTTCGAGATCTACTTTACCGAATAGAAAGACGTTGTTTTACGTAAAAATAACTCAAATAATTATTCAAATAATGATTTCAATATAATCATAATACTTAAATCATTATCATATTGACAACCCGCATGCATAGATTAGGCACTCATCCCGACCCATCACTCATATCTATGCACGTCAATGTCATTTAGTACTTTATATCCGGCACATTTCGTCAGGTTTATAAGCTCGAAAGCCATTAATTGTGGAGGCTAACTCCATTTCGGTGATATTAGGCGAGTTGATTTAGTAGCGGTGTGATGACTGGATCATGTGTGGATCATTAAGTAGGATTTGATTGGGGTATAATGTAGCTGGCATTAATGATATAATGGAAGCATATTTTTAACACAGCGAAATAAGATCGACACGAATCATTTCACGGTGATTTTTATAAATCAAACTTTCAACACATTTGTCAACGTCGAGAATTCATTCACGTTCAAATGACTCATTTATTGACAGGTCCATTCAGGCACACAAATAGGTAGTACGATTTATCATCTTTTTATGCTGAGTGCTTACCTTGTCTTTCGTTTATTAAACTGATTGTAATGTTGATGTATTTCTTTTTGCTCAATCAATGTGATTGTTTATGTATCATAATTAATAGCCAGGGTCGATTCATTGCTGGGCGAAGGCCTTTCCTAGCTAATTCCACGCTTTTTAGTCCATAGCAACAGGATTTTAAATTAGGTCAAGAGTTAACAATATTCCATTCAGAATCAGTATCAAGAGCTTTTTTAACTTCTTCTCACAAAATATTTTAGTCTGAAATTTAAGAAATTCTATTGTCAATTAGTCGTCAATTTTGTATTGCCTTTAGATCTGCCAATATAAACGTACTAAGTTGACCAAGACGTTATACGTACCAATGGTTAAGGTTTAATAATATGTTTTATGATATTCTTCTTTTAACACTACAATAGGCCGTGAGTTTCAATGACAGTAGTGTAATAAAATAGTGGTCAAATTGAAATGATCACATAAATACCCAGGCTTTGAGAAAACCACATAAATATTCTGTGACCTCACCGGATATCGAACCCCGAGAGTCTAGTACTTTGCGTACTTGACCACTACAGTATCACTAGAATTTTACCATGTTCCAGACGTTATACACTTGTCTTAAATTTGCACTACTACCCTAGTTTTTAGCTCCAACGTACCAAGTTTTATAAGTTTATTCATGTTTGTACATCTAAAATGATTATTGCCATCATCATCATCAGTCGGGGTCAATCGAAATACGTGTGAATAGATAGATTTTTCCAATACTCGATGCATGGCAGAGTTCTGTCACGAATATCATCTGTAAGGGATCTTGGCATTACGTTTGAGAGTAAACTGACATTTATTAGCCATATAGTTACCATATGTAACAAAGCGCTTAAAATGTTGGGCTTCGTCATGCGTACTTCCCGGGTCTTTTCAGATGTTACGGTATTAAAACTTTTATTTAATTCTTTAGTTCGAAGCAGACTTGAGAGTGGGTCTATTGTTTGGGGACCGCACCAGTTGAAGTATGGCCTTATGGTGGAGAGGGTACAGAAGAAATTCTTGAGACTCCTTTACTTGAGGTTGTATGGATACTATCCGTGGCTTTATCCAACTGACTTTCTCTTAGACATGCTTACATACTGCAGTCTGCAATTTAGAAGAAATCTTTATTTAGCTACGTATTTTTTTCGACTTATACAAGGTATAAATGAGAACTCTGCCATTCTGGGCAGTCTTGATCTGTGTGTCCCTGATAACTATCTTAGAAATAGAGACCATCAGTTGTTTATTCTCCCAAGGTGCAGAACCAACCTGCCACTGGTAATACCAATTGGGAGAGTGATAACTATGTTCAACGAAATTGCTTCGGGTGTTGATATATTCCACCTACGTGAGAATGAGTTTAGGTGGATGTTGTTTTATAAATTCTTAAAATAGGGTCTGCTTAACTCATCCGGTGTACTTCCTTGTACCTATCTAATTCATCTACTGATATATCTCTTTCTTTATGTAATACTGTTATATGTATATATCTTTGTTTCTAAATGTCATGTTGTGAACGTCTTAAACTTATAATTTGTAATGTCCACAATATGTTAAAAAAATAAATGAATTGAATGAATGAAAAAATGAATTAAACTACTGTATAATGAAATTGTTTGCATAATTAACTTGGGCTAGATTACTTTTGGATGGAAAAATAATGTCCCATTCAGTCTAAAACGTTAAGTGTGTCACATATTCGTGCGAAATGTGTACCTTCAGTAATACTAAAAATGAAAATTCCCACATTTGCTCTAAAGTGGACCATATACACATTCATAGAGTGCTGGATATATTAGTAGACTTTTTGAGAGTAATAGTTGTAAGTCATTTTCTCAATATATTGTGTCCTTGCACTCGATAAAATTGCTTCTTAGGATTATCTATCTTAATTTTTTGGTACTCAATATAAAACAACAGATTACTTTAAGTGAGAAAGAGACATAAAAAATCACGAAAACAAACATAGTTTGAGCTTCCATGAAAAGTAATGAAAATGAGATACGTATCTCTGACTCTAAGGTTAAAATGCACATTGAAAAAGCAACATCCATTTTTTGATAAACTACAGGTTCAAACACTTAAGTCACGATTTCCTATTTATACAAGGAACTTCGCCTTACCAGGGTGTAGAAACATAAATTAGAGGGATATAAACTAAAAATAGCCTGGTGAGGCATTGAGAAATAAATGCATGTTGGGATTATCCTACTAAGGAATTAAAAATAAAAAATTACCTCCACTTTCGGTAGAGCACTAATTCTATTAGAGCAGTTCTATAAGCATTATTATAATAATTAATGTTACGATTACAAGTAACGATTATTATTATTACACTACTGTGGTATTCGCTAATCGTTCGCTAAACGAATAATGCTTCTCTGATTATTACCCGATAGAATATTCATTACGGTATAATACAACAGAATATGGGAAGGCTCCGAATAGAATATTGTGAAAGAGAATGGAAAATCAGATGATTTTAACTTATTTTCCGAATATATTTTTATATACTATACAACTATTGATTGTATTATAAATTAGTGATAGGGGTTTTTTACAACATTTCGACTATTCATAATTTGATTGTTATAATATTTTTATTGTGATCCTTGACTTAGGTTAGTGATAATTTTTTACATACTTTATTGTATTTATTTGTTATATACGTGAGAATTAATTGTATTTATTGTCAGTCTGTATTCACCTTTTGGTGAGTGCACATAGTGCCTGAAGATGCCGAAAGGCGAAACCCCGGTCGAAAAAAACGACTCACAAACTTAAATCCATTAGAATTTAAATTCAGCCTTCGGTCGATAGTATTAATATCATTAAATTTTGATTTTCTATTTGCGTTTTATGCCTTGGCCGTTATTTAATCATAAACCGATATTAGTTTCAAAGCTTTCGTCCACTGTGACTAACTTTCCCATGTCTATATTAATAATCTGTTTTGTGTTTGCCCGTAACTAAGCTAGAATGTAGACTTCTTTGATAATGTTTTCTACACTATTTTGTTTGTTTGGGGGCTAGTGAGAATATTTAACCATCTTGCTAACCTCAGTATGTAATTAAGTATGTAATAATTTTATGTTTGTCAGGAATCTGACCTTGTAAAATCGTTTATTATCGTTTACCAAACCGCTATGTCTGTAATATTTTTTTTATTAAAGTTGGCAAAACTGAAAGGTACATTATAATTAATATTATTATATTATACTCTTTTTGATGTACATAATATATTACGTATATTTCGAGAGTATGTATGTGAAACTTTATTGTATTGTTTTATAGACAACAACTGCTTTAAATTATGATAATGGTTATAAATTCTATCTCATTAAAAAATCCCCATACTTGCGAGAGACAAAACAATAATATTATATGTGACAACTAGGTAGGTACTTGCTAGCTTTCAAAGTTATTGTCTTATATGAAATTCCAGACATAGTACAGCAGCGTGAGGTGATATAAAGCATTTATATTACCTTTTAAACTAGTTTTCATACAAAACGTATAACTTTGTCAAATAAGAGACCGCTAAAAAGTTTTCTGAAAGGCTTAAGGTGGCTACTGTAGTGGAATTATGGCTGATGAAATACAGAGTGGAAAAGAAAATTAATAAAAAATGCTGGCGATGTTAGTTTTTAAGTATTTATAATTTAAAAACTAAAAAAAAATATATGTAACTATAATACACTGTTCGGGCAACACAAATATAGACCCTCCAAACCCATCACCTGCACCGAATCTAGAACGATTCGGCGCCGGGACAACTGGGCACTACGCAATCGAATGAAATTTGAAAATAAATAGACGTTCGTGAATTGTGGGTACTATTAAAATATATATTTCATCATTACCGTCACCCTAAATCTATCCACTGCTGGATGAAGGCCTATCCAAGCTGATTCCACTTCTCTCGGTCCTGTGCGTTGCGTTGCATCAGCAGAATTTTATCATATTGTCATTGATCCAGCGGTCTCTAGGTCTACGCGGACGTTTTGTACCTCTTGGGTACCACTGGATGACTAAATTTGTCAAAAGATTGTCCCTTCTTTGAGCTATGTTCCAGCGCATTTCCATTTGAGGCCTTTAGTGAACTCTATTACATCGCAAACCCTTGTCTGTTTCCTTATCCACTCATTCCTCTTTTTGTTCTTTCGCGTTATATTTAATACTTATAAATTATTTAATACTAAGTGAGAATTTAAATTTCCACACGAAAACAATGATTTAATTGTGCATATGTTTAGGTTCCAACGAGAAGAGAGTTATTTTATTTTTATATGAAGCGTCAAATCGATCAATGAAGGTAAACGACATCACTAACTTAACTGTAACAGACGTCTGGGTCTAACTCTACTACCAACGTATTTATGTAGTATATGATGAGCAAAGCTTCATTTTACAGATGGAATCGTCTATTAACAGCAAAAATAAAATATAAGAGATAATATTATGATGTCGATTTGTTCTTCGTATTTTGTGTCAGCTTTGCTACGTTTCAGGATTCGATAACATTAAACCGCCATTTGAAGTGCATACTTCAACCGTCAGGTTAACATATGTTTTAAAGATCGAGTACCAAACCAAAAATAACGTGCTGCCGAAGAATGCTGAAAATACATTAGGGAAATTATTCAGGTCTTTTCAAAATTAGAGTTTGAATAAACAATATTCCCAATTGAACATAAATAACATGAAAACACCTCAGACATATTATACCCACTAGAAAAATTACATTTAAAATTTAGTATCGCGCCAATATGCATTAATCAATTAAGCTACGGGTATTCTACTTAATTACTATGATTTAAACAAGTAGGTCCTACATGAAATACTTTGCGTTATTTTTGACTATCGGTTTTTGTGTTTTAAATCAATGAATTACTATATCGACGCCCGGCTCTCTCCAAATATTTAGTGATAACGTCTACTTGAACAATTTTTAATAAACCATTTATTTTATTCTAATAATAATTTACAAGATGTGACATTCTACATATTAATAAACATACATAATTACTCAGCTTGGACCTTGCACGGTTAATTTTATAAATTTATAATTTTCTGCGACTTTCGCCAAGTGGAGTAATACGCAAAAACTCTGAGATATTACGTCCAAGCAAACTACAGGCGAACCTTTTCGCTAGCTACCTTAAAATAGTTAGCCTAGTGCCGTCCCCTATTACTATTGTCATCATAATATATTGTTTAAAAAATGGGGAAGAACCGAAAAGTTCTACGCAGTATCAAAACCAGGAAACTACAACAGTACCTCGGCCACATTGTGAGAGGACAAAAGTACAGCATTCCCAACTTGTCATTCAAGGAAAGATAAATGGAAAGCGTAGCAGAGGACGGCGCCGCATTTCGTGGCTTAAGAACCTCCGTGATTGGTACCCGGGTAGCAGACGACAAATCTAAGATCTCCTTGATGATGGCCGACCTCCGCTAGGGGTTGGCACAATAAGAAGAAGAATTAATAAACGCAATTGTGTCATGCTTGGCGAGGTAAATTATTCATTTAGACCCCGAGCACACTTTTTTAATGAGTGTAATTAACTTGTAAAATAATACATTTTGTTCGATCTCGACTGAAAATGAATCAATTAATATCATTCTCACCGTTAAATATATAAGGAAATTCCAAATTAGAGCTTTCTGCCATCCATGGAAAGTAGCCCCAAAGTCGTGAGGTTGCACTGCCTAATTATAAATACACTTTTAAAAAAATGAATTTATTACTTTATTATAAATGAAATTGAGTTCTTATAAATAATTCTGGTGCACAATATTTGAGTCTCTCTGTATTGTCAATTTAAGGTTAAATATAAAATAGACTGGCTTTATATTAAATTGGCTGTTTGTAATCTTTCGGAGCCTTCTCTTGTATTATTCAAAATTAGGCTTATTTCTACTTTAAAAGTCAGCTTTTAAAACAAAAAGAAGGTATTTATTATTAAGGGTCTTAAGTTGGCCAAAGTTTTGGCCAAATAAATAGGGTTTAATTTTGTTTGGCATCGTTTCAATCGAAAATTGAAAACAATTTTGTGTTGAAAGGGGGATAATTGAAATAAATTGATGTAAAAAGCTAAGATATTCAAGAGAATTGAAACGCTTTTTTCGTGGTTATTCGTGGGAGGTGTGGCGAGTGTGGCAAAATATGGGATAAATACAGGTAAAAATATGTTATTTTCAATAGTTACATCTATATCGTAATATGCATTAAAGTTCGTCATTTCAACTAATTGCGTATTCAATATTTAAAGGCAGTCGGTTTTATGTTCCTCGAGTTTCACAGCCTTGAAACCCTTGGGTAATTTCACATTTCTATCTTATTAATCTGTTCTGTGTTCTTTAATTTAATTTATTTACCACTAAATAGTTTAGTAACTGAAAAATGTACATTAGTGAGCGGCAGTCAAGATAAACAGAGTACAACATAAAGTAAAAATCAATACATTAATTCATTAATTATTTGCAATAGCTATGTAGCAATCATACCACTCAGCATTACAAGGGTGACACACTTATGTATGTTGTTTTGTCAAAACAAAATAAGACTGAAGTAATGGTCAGCATTTCCTCAATCATAACCTAGATTTGTTTAATTGCTGTCTCTTAGAATATACGGACTGCATTTATATAATATATAAATAGTAAGGACAACCCATAACTCGGTACTCACCACGAGTCCATGACTCGGCTCACTACTCATCTCAAGTCCAGTCACTCGACATAGTCAATCGTCATTCCATTTGAGTCCAGTCTCTCGGTTATATTACCATCTCGGTACATCGCCAGCCTGCGGTCAACTCAATAATATAGTTAATTTTATTAGTACATCCGTATCCGCGACAATAACATTACTCTGTCATATTTATCATTGTATTTATTTATTCTTGTATCGATAAATAAAATCTCACTCGAAACATCCAAGCAATTACGACTTTATTTCCACACACTTCATCAATTCCTAAAGCTATATTAGAATAAATGGAGAAAGAACATAGCGATTACCTGCGCAGTAAAACAATAATGGCGAACCTGCCGGTAAAAAAACGAATTACTCATTTTGACGTTAACCGATTTTCAATACGTCTTGTCAAATAGTACCAAAATGACAACATCGCATCTCGCTTACTCCTGAAGAATGAGATTGGAGAGACAATCAGCACTTTTATGTGTAAGCAGTTATTGTCATAATAGTTTGAAATAAGCACTATTGCCAATAGTAATTTCATGCACGCGTTCAAGCGCTATTAGATTAACTCGACTAAATTTGTCTCTTCATATATGTTAAGTCACAAAATGTCTCGACACGTCTCGACTAAATACTAGCGTAATCTGAACCAATCTTAAGATCGGTTATACAAGTAACCTATTTTGCATGCAAACAAATTAATATTAAAAGTTCAATACACTCAGACTAATGTTTGCGCACATCTTGATCCCCTGCCTTTGTTTAACTTACAAATTAGTCTATTACCTGAGAACCCCGTGATCATGATTACCCCAGAAATTTCGAGAAAGTTAATTACGAATTGTTTTCCAAGAGATTCGCGGTAAGGGGGCCTATTACAGACATACTTTCCAGAAAACGTAAAGCTTTCCCAAAAATATACCGAAAAATTCTTCAAAATTTTTAATTATTTATCGTCAGCTGATGCAAAAGTAATAGCAACTACCTTTCAGAAATGTATTTACTAAGTAAACTGACCTTTAAATGAAAAAAATTATATAAGCTACAATGGGAAAGTAGTAAAAAGCTCTGCGTGGCATCCAAACAAAAATAGAGTATATGCGACCAAAGTGTTTTACTCTCCATTTTTATGAAGAAAAAAAAATGTACTAACATTTTCAAGAAGACCGAGCGATTTACGCGGTTCGCAGGCTGAATTGAAACCAAAGCAATCCATCTCGCGTAGGGCTATATAATCTCGGTAATTTTATTTTAAATATTCTCATATCACAGTCAAGATAGTTTTATTAGGTTTTTTTTTAACAAATGTTTCATAAAAAAATAACATTCATCAAAAAACAACTAAAAATCAAAATTGCATGTCATACTTCATGGTGGAAAGTTATGTTTCTATTCGACAGTGAATAATATAATCCTTTGTTGATTTGGTATGTTATAATATACGTATTGTAGAAAAAACACTAACATCACATTAAGTAGGTACATTAAGTACATTATATATATTTTTTTAAAAACAGTAGGTTTGTTATATTGTATAGATAACGTGGTCAATGTCATTTTTAAAAGCTCAGTGGAACAATTTAACCTTAAATACGCATTAATTACTAACGGTGAATTTAAGTATTGTTAAGATTTCTATTCCCAACTGTACAGCAATTATATTGCATCACTTTCTCATGCCTGGCACCGCTCTGACTTCATTTTAGTCAAATCTACTGGACTTGACGCTAATATGATATGATTATAATAGCTTACCAAATCTAAATGTAATATTTTGAAAATGGCATATAAATTGGATAAATATATTTGAAATTTTATTTACTTTAAATAAAGTTGAGTAAATATAGGTTTATTTAATGATACTTGATAAATTTCACTTTATAAACAAAAAATGTGTCTTACAATAATCTTTATAATATATTATTGTAGTGAATAATGCCAACTTGGTATTATCAAATGATAACCAAATGTTATATAAGTCCACATAATACATTTCATTGATGCAATTGATGCAGAGCATGCCCAGAAATACTCGACAACATAATATTATGCAATAATATCGTGTATTTACTATGTGTAATGGTATATTGTATAAATAATGGCGTTAGAAAAATATAGTTAAATTCTAACTGTATTTATCTAACGCCATTATATGCATAATTAGGTAATGTAAAATTTGGATGTGTCGTTTACTACCGTGTGAGAAAAATGTTAATTATAACTTTTGTCTACCAAATGACGTAACTGAACATAGTTTTATTTACCAAAGAAAAAATTCTATAGTTCGGATACTTAATGGTAGAAATGAGTGAACCTTTATGAATTTTTCCAACATTATGGTTATGAGTAAATCTCATTGGATACCACTGATATACAATATAATAATATTATAGCATCAGTAAATAACTATGTCATTTTTATCAAATATGATGAAATATTACCAAAAAAATGCTGTATTTCTTAAAAATATTAATATTATTTCGTTTATATTAAACGATTATTGCTACACATTTATTAAACTTTTGTCATTCTCCTAAAAAGTTAACATTATTGACTTAGTGTTTTATTCCACGCCGTAGTCAATTTATTATAAACACGTCAAAAGTACTTGCATAATATAGTAAGTAATTTAACAAAATAAATAAAACAACAAAGTTTCCTAATTAAGTATACTTTGGGTAAATATCAGGCTTATTATTTGAAATATTACGCTTCAAGTTTTGTAATATTTACTTAGGTTATTCAATATGAATGTTTATTCTCAACAATAAGCCCCCTGACCTATTTTAGAAACTCTCCTGGGATTCGTGGACCACAGGTTCCGAGACCCTGCTTTACAATGCATGCTTAGCATTCCTTATTTATTCATACTGTAATTAGATCTACATAGTAGGTACTTAATGAGTTTTTGAGGTTTTAACGTTGTTCATTTTCCGGAGTGACGAGAGTAATTACTTATTGAATATTTCTGGCATTACTCCAACCTTTAGGGTCATGTCTAATCTAGGAAAACGTTACATAATAGTAATTTGTTATATGAAAATAAGTTTCGGTTTATAAGGCGTTTTCTTATTCATCATAATTTATTCTTGGTTAGTCTTGAATTGATTTAGGTTATTAATAATTTATTACGTTTATATTAAATATACAGAGTGGTACGAACACCCACGATTTAAGCGCCGGCCTATAGCATCGTGGATCCTAGGTTCGAATCCTGGGTCTGGCAAGTTCATATATTGTTTTTAAATTTGTGTATGAGTCAGAGTATGGACCTAATATGTTGAACAAGTGGCTGACATCCATTTCTCGTAAAAAACTATTTTTTTAAATTCAAACCTCCACCGTGTGGAGGCCCACATGATCTTATTAGATCGGATATGGTCAAAGAAGAAGAAAAAGAAGTGGTACATTACGTCAAGTATACCAACTGTTGTTGCCAAAAATATGCCAGAAGAGGTAAGAAAACAAACTATTTGGCAGGAAAAAACGCTAGATTTTGTGAAAATAAAATTGCAAGTAAATTAACTTATTCTACTTGCGTGTCGAAAAAAAGTGAAAAACACGAAAAAATCTCTATACGCGTAAAACCCACACATTGTAACACAAATATTATTTAAATATTGACAAAAATTCCTTTATTGTGGCAATGGCGTTCAAGTTTCGTTTCGTGTAATTCCGATAATCGTCATACTGATGTCACATACTTAAGTACTCATTAAATTATATGATATCATTTCAATATAAAGCCATTAATGCTCCTATTATTTCAACGTGTTATATTACGTTGTTTTATTTCTCACGCTAATTAAGTAGGTACCGACCTACCTGCATTAAGTAGGTATTTGATAAATAGTCAGATATTTGATGTGCATGAAAATAAATAAACTAAATATCTAGCGTATTTTCAGCACATTTAAAGCTGTTGGAGGCATCAAAAAATGGTAATAAAAACGCCACAAGCCAGATACGTTTTTTACACGCTAGATGCTGGATCTAGTAAGAAAACGCTTTATTGGCAACACTGGACGTAATTTCTTTTATAATTCATTTACCTGGGATACTATTATAGACGAATAGTTTGTTGGCTCGCACTTCTTACCTTCGTAAGTTGAGACATTAAGAACACCACAGGTACGCCTCGGTTAATTTTTTGGTACATTGCTATCCAACTTTAAGTGGTGTATAATATACTATCCAGTATCAAAACTTACAGTGTTTTACAGTACTCCCCCTTGGCTTGTATGTAATAGTAATTTACTAACTCTGTTGATTACATGACTATTGATGGGGGATTGAGTTTTTTGGTATCAGTATAATATTATAACTGAGCATGCACGCTTTTTACAACGTTTTTATTAGCTCATATTCTTTTTTGTCCGGTGGTTGTTTATCCAGTACAAATTTTGCAATCGATTTTTAACTAACTTCCCAACTAGCTAGACATTTGAAACTTTTAGAATATATCAGAACACGATGCCAATGCATTCTTTTATTACTTTTAGCCAACTTTAAGCAGAATTGAATTCATTTTCAGTTTATTTAGTTTTGTATAAAAAATTATTTCAGAAAAATCCGTAAAAAGTAAAAGACTATTATTGGTTGCTAAGGAGGTGGTTCTATCAACTAAATTATTAATATATACGTGTGTTACTATGGAAATCAAAATGACATTTTAGTATTCTATATTTGTTTGTTTGATTGTTTTTTATTTACTTCATATTATCAAGTACAAGTTTGAGCATATTGAGCATAATAATTCAACAGAAAATTTAAAAAAGTTGTATATAAAAAGTTCTTTTTATCTTGTAATTATTACATTTTAGTCATTCAATTCACAATGATGCGATCAACTTAAATCCTGGAATTGATAATTTAAATAATTTAAAAAATAATTACCTTGCTGCAATAGAAAGTTTAGTTTTGTGAGTATATTAATAAAACGAAAGTAAGAATTAAACGTAATATAATTATATATATATTTTGTAATTGTAAGTTTAATTGGCAAACGAAAATTGCATTCATAAACTTTCATGTTGTATAAGAAAAAGGTAGAAAATAAACCGAAAACTATACTTTATTCGTCTCACACGAAATATGTCAGGTATTGATTTTTCACGGTCCCGGAGGACATAATTTATACCTTGTCCGTGCTTATAGTTACGTGTATACTGAGCCGAATTATTCAGCGACGCGCTGTACAGAGAAAAAGAAAACGTCCATCTGACTTGCTAAGTCAATTAAGGAAAGTGGAGAGGAAGAAAAACTTAACAAAACATGGCCACGAATGATTTCCATTTCATTGAAAGCAACTCGTGTCTGAGCCTCTCGGAAAAGTTACATCATAATTTATTATTTCGTTCGACGTTGTAAGCTATTTTCTGGGGTTTAACTTCCTTTTTGCTGAGAGCAGTGACCTCCTGTGACTGAAATGGAGAATATATTACGTTTTTTTATATTCTCTTCTGTCACTTTGCGTATGTTCGTGGCAGTTTTGAGGAATCTTCAAAGAAAATACCTACGATTAAATGTAAACAAATATAAAAAAACAGATAAATTAAATAAACATACAAAATATAAGTTGAAAACGGTACTACCAAATTATGAGTCAATTGAAGTCTCAAATAGAAAGTTTATTCCGAATATATTACTTACTATAAATTGAAATTTCCACGTGGTAACATATCTTTATTTAGCTACGTATTTTTTTCGACTTATACGAGGTATAAATGAGAACTCTACCATTCTGGGCAGTGTTGAACTGTGTGTCCCTGATAACTATCTTAGAAATAGAGACCATCAGTTGTTTATTCTCCCAAGGTGCAGAACCAACCTGCCACTGGTAATGCCAATTGGGAGAGCGATAACTATGTTCAATGAAATTGCTTCGGGTGTTGATATATTTCACCTACGTGAGAATGAGTTTAAGTGGATTTTGTTTTATAAATTCTTAAAATAGGGTCTGCTTAGCTCATCCGGTGTACTTTCTTGTACCTATCTAATTTAATTCCTGATTTATCTCTTTTTTTATGTAATACTGTTATATTTATATATCTTTGTTTCTAAATGTCATGTTGTGAACGTCTTGAACTTATAATTTGTAATGTCCACAATATGTTAAAAAAAAAAAATGAAATTGAATCTGCTTGCTTGGTAATTTCGGGTTCGAATCCTGGGTCCGGAAAATTCACATGTTTTTTTTTTAATATGACCTTGAACCCAGGAGAATGGAGCAAATTGATTAATCAATTAATTGATCATATCCATTTTTTGTAAGATGGCCAAAATTTACATCGGATTGTAAATCCATTAAAAAAGACGTTATTTATTTTTTGTTAATTATTTCTCCCTCCCATGGTAGCGTTTTGGTAGAATGGGTCACAGTAAGATCAGTTAAAGCACACTTGAGTGCATGGCAATTTTAATACTTGAGTATCCGATTTGTAGGGGTCTATGTTTGTGTTATGCATGTGAAAATATTTGAGACTAAATCAGTGGAGGGAGCTTATGTCAGATAAAGGGTAGTATATTCGTTAGTCTTTTCATATTGTTTGTTTCTATTACTTTGTTTTTTCATGTCATATATTGTAAACGTTTTGAATTTTTAGTTTGTCAAGTTTACATTATGTAAATAAATTTGAATTTGAATGTGTATATATCGCTACTCAGGTAGCAATATTGAGAAAAGTAGGTATTCTAATCGATTGCTGAAATCTATACCTGCATTATGATTCACTGACATCAAAAAAATGTAATACACTATTTAATCAGGAAAAATGCACTGTTGTATTTATTAAAATTATCTTGTAGCTTCAAAGCAGTGATATATCTCAGATATCCCAATATTAATACTAAAAAATTCAAAAAAAACACCAATATCATCTAATAAAAACCGCAGAAAAAAATATATGGTAAAATATTTCACTTGTTTGGCACAAACATTAAAGTTCAATTATCTCGAAACTAGCATTTTTGACTTATTCCACTGTTGCTTTCATGTAGCGATATTCAGTGATAAAGATGAAAGTAGGCTGTTAAAATCGACATAAATAATGCACATTAAGGGGGGACATGCTCAGCGTAGGTCAAAATGGAGCCTTTGTTCTATTTTCTTGCCTAACCGATTTTTTTTAAACAATACATGTTCAAACACGCGCGTTAACATCATTCTACTCCAAACTTCAATTATAGTTTGTCAACTTATGGCTACGGCCGTATGTTGTAGCTTAACCACTGGGGAATGCCAAAAGAAATGGCGTATTTCAAAAAAACACCACCTTATTCTTAGGTGAATAATTATTATAAAGCAATCATTGTTCGTAGGATGTTTAACACACTTGAATGGTCAAAGACATAGCTTATAATGAGTATCTTTAGAATTATCTTCAAATCTGTTAATCTTGCCCATTTTTTGAATAACAAAATTCCCAATTCTTGTCAAATTAGGGATCACAGAGATTATCAATGTAATTTTTTATCGTAAATATTTCACTATAATAATGTCAATATAAATTATACTGATGGTTTGATAAATGCGTTTAAAAATTAATAAATGTAAAAAATCTTAACACCACTGCACATTTATGTACTGAAATATGACTATATTCTAAAACATTAGAGCAAGAGGTTTAAAAGAATAATATTTTATGTAATAAAAATACTTTATGCAGTCATCAAATGTTTAAAATAAATATAAAAGATAATAAGGCTTCAAAATTATATACATAGATTATCTACAACGTTTAAGGTATGTCCAGGATCATGCTTTGAAAATAGAAAAAAGGTCAATTTTGACCCACGCTGAGCACGTCCGCCTTTTGTCAGTCATACGTATTTGTTTTCATTGAACTTAGTCTAAAATTTGCAGATGGAATTGGTTGGTTTAGTAACGAATTTAAAAAAAAAACTAACCGACGACAAGACGTGTAGGTAATATATTGTGTTCTTAACTCGACATAAACAAGTAAGTATGGATTAAAAAATATGCCCTATTTTGTTGAAACATCCACTATATACCAAAACTATTAAGGTTTAATTTAGGCAAGGTTTAATTGATTTTTAAAAACTAACCAACCAACATCATCTGTAAATTGATAAAGTTTAATATGCACTATTTATGCCGGATCTTAACAGCCTACGTCCACCCTTTGCCACTGCGATAATTATATTATATAGGCAGCCAAGACCTAAATTTTTTGATTGTAGTACCTACTAATAATGATGATGATAGTAAGTAAAGAATATGAAGGCTCTATGTTATGACCAAGGTACACGTTACAATTTTGGTGCAGTGTCCACTAAAAAATCATTTATTAAAATTTTCGCTCTCGGCTGAAATCCGAACACGGCAATTTACCCTTGTTGACGTCATATTAATAAAAATGAAAAGGCCACGTTGATCCATATTACAAGTCTACTAGCCCCGGAAAAATTTAGCGTGAATTTATTTTACTCTTTGAAATTTATTTTAGAGTCTGAAATTTTACACGTCACTTTATGACAGGGAAAGTCTCTCTCTCTTTTTGGCTCGAAATGAACGCCTCTATGACACGGCATTATTCTCTCTAGATGCGTTTTGTTCTAAATACGTCAAGCTGTTGAAAACTATTTAGTAAATTGCCTTTGTTTTAGAATTGCTACAGTTTTTTTATGATAGTGAATATTAAAAATGAATATTATTCGAAATACTACACTCCACAATATTATTTTATTGTGGCAAAAATAATATTTTATGTTTATGTCAGTGATATCATCATAATATCAGAAACGAGAAATAATAAGTAAAACAAAAGATTCTTTTTTTTAAACAGATACTTCAGGACATTAAATTATTGATTCAATTAAATTAATTTATTTATTAACTTACTGTTAAAAACAAATTAAAAGTTTATCCTTTTTAACACTACAACAAGCTATGAAACTTTATGCTTAGCGTAGTAATTGAAACTAAACGATTACATAAATACCCAATCTTTAATAAAACCACAAAAATATATTGTAACCTCACCGGGAAATGGACCTGGAGCTCCAGGGTGAGAGCCCAATGCCATACGTACATGAGCACGAGATCAATATGTTTATAGTATGACAACTATAAACTTTAATATTAACAACACAACCGTGGTCCCTCCAAACCAATTCGCCCCATATTACAAGGCTCTACGTTTGTAAAGCATCAGCAGTTGTTTACGCCTGTGAATGTCTCAGGAGCAGATACCAAGACTTAGATAGCCGCGCTCTCAAGTGACATTTGACTGAGTTTACTGAATGACGTAATTTAATAAAAAGTACCACGGGAGAGAAAGGCATGGAGACTTAACAGAAATAAATGAATTTAATGAAACATATTAACAAAATTAAGTATATATACCTAAATAATCTACATCTTCCTCTTCTTCTTTCGTATCCATGCGAGAGATGCTCAGCCACCGTGATGGCCGTTAAGCACATCTTCGATGGTGCAGCTATATGCAACGAACGGAAATCGTATGTTCCGCAGTTTCCTTGGTGCCACATTCGCAGTTTGAAGGATCACCAAAGTATTCCCACATATTTATATTGTTTTTAGTTTTAGTTACTTAGCTACTACTTAATAGAATTAAAGTGTCTATTTGTCTTACCGTTCTACTTCCTTCCGTTTTAAGCCAAAACCTACTAGACTATTATTATTAAAACCTACAGAGATCTAGACACATTAATTGTAGCAACTTAGTAGAGTTTCATACGTTCCGACTTAAAAACTAAATATAAAGGCATACTTTTCTATATTTTATACATGTAATTTTAATATAATACCCGTATTATATATTAAGACGTGTTAAATACGTCCATGCGTATTATTATTACAAAGAGATTACATCCTGATACCTATATAACTTTCAAAATTTTAATAAACGGCTTTAAATTTTAGCCAAAGTTATTCGTAACTCATGTATGTAGGTATATGAAAATTCATGAAACTGTACGTTTGCAAAATTTAATATAATACTCTCGACGCGTTAAACTTTGAAGGGTATATATCTGTGCCAACTTTAAATACCGTTTAGTTGTTCGCCGACTGTCAAAAATCCGACACGCTGCGCCGCCGTCATTTCATCTGACGGTGTCCAGTTAACTTGAATAATTAATTTTACTCATCTCTCTATGCCAAATACCCCCCTGCGGACAATAGGGGTGTAGTAAATATACACCAAAATATTATATTTAATATATTTTAAAAATCAACCACGGTAATGAAAATCCGTGTAAATTTGGTAAAATCAATCAAAAAGCCTATTGAAGAAAACCAAAACAATTGTCCATAAACATAGCAAAGTATTTATATTTTAGTCAATTATAATATGGGTATCACAATTTATTGTAAACAGATTTCGTTATGATAGTGGAGTAACTTTACTTAAAAATTAGTGCAAATAAAACGTAATCACGCTTAAAAAACACATTTTTGTTGTAATATTATTTGTTCATTTGTTTCCATAAGAAATTTACGAAATAATTCAATCTAAATTACTCATTTATATAATAATTATAACATGTTATCATAAGAAAACTAATTTTATCTTAATTTAATATTTGATTTATAGTAAAAAAAGAGAATTAAGTAGTGATACCAAATACAACCCCTCGCGAAGAGACGTCGCCGATCCCATATCGGGAACCTCACATAAAATAACGCATATCGTCCCATAAAATGACCTGCCCTGCAAATGTTCGAAACCTCTGTAAATACTTAATAATATTATAACTAAAATAACATTTCACAAACGATCTTGCGAAAGGCGAATTTCAAAGAACGACGGTACCTTCATAAAATTGAATACCTACCGTGAGATCAATCCCTAAAATAACATCAGTGTCGTGCCTAATCTAGGATCCATTTAAATGAAACCAATGTAATAAGACCAATGCTTGTCCATACCTAACTGCAATAAAACATAGTTCTGCGCGGAATTATAAAATAAACTTCTGTGTTATACTAATTGTAAGCGTTATAATGTCCCTCACTCTCCAAACATCAAAAATGCCCGAATGAAGGACTCCACATACCCACGTGAGTTCACTAAAGGTATTAGTAGGTGCCTATTTACTGTTATGCTAGAGAGATTTTTTAATCTAATATTCATACAGATATAATTATGATAAAATGGGTGTATTTTGTATTACAAAATTTATTTATTTAAAAAGACACATTGAGCGCATAACAAATTATTAATTCAAGACGTTCACAACATGACATTTAGAATAATGTCTACATCTCTAACGAGTGTATTGACCAACCGCATAGCCCTCGCTATTGGTGCCTGACGAACCTGACAAGAGGAAACAGCTTTCACCGAAAATAGGTCGACCACGCATGTAATTGACGGGTGCATACAAATTGAAATTTTCCTAAACATCGGGATTGGAAACTATACCACATGAGCTTCAAGAGAATGAAAGGCGAGCATGCCTTGAACAAAGTTAGTCGGAAAATACTCGTTTGAGAAACTGTCAAAAGGAAAATAACTGTATACATTAAAATAAACTTCTGAACACGTTCTAAAACAAGTTTATAGGAAACCACATAAGAACTCCAGATAATGGACCCATACTCAAGAATACTCCATACTAACCTACTTCGCACTAACTAACGACACAAAGAGTGTTTGTACGTAAAACATTTGGATTTTTGAATGGTTTGGCTTGTCTCATGACAAATCCTAGAAGCTTGCTCGCACGCAATGCCGTTTTAAAGATGTGTGAGTGATGTATAATTCAGTTTTGTAAAAGTTACCAAATAATTGAGCAATACATAATATTATCTAGATACCGTTGTAATATAGTAATTTATTGAATATTTTTTATGGATGCTTATTAAATACAGCATCCATAAACCGCACGCCACTGTTATTTATACTGAATTATAGCTTCTATTAATGATTATTTATAAAGTATATAAGTATTGCGAATAATATAATATTGACATCCTAAAGTGTATGGTTGTATGAAATAAAACTTCAAAATTTGATTCCCCCATATAAATGCTCCACCCACCAAATGGAGTCATTCGTAAAAATTATCATCCAACATGATAACAGATGCCAAAAGCATCCCTCTGCCTTCAGCTATCGCGGTCTACCGAAAGCTTGCCTTGCCACAATTCGTCACAAACAATATTAAATTTTTGCGATGGAATAATTCCGTACCAACATTTCACGTAGGATTAGTAAAGAGACATAATTTCAGAATCATATTCAGAAATTACCAGACTAATTGACCATTGCTGGAAAGAAGCATATTATTCTTTTTTATTACATCCTTAATATTTTGCGATTAGATTGAAAGAGAGAGTATCGTGTTTGTATAATTAGAGATTGTGAGATTACTAGGTATGTATATTACATAACACTCGAATGAAAAAAAATGCTGAAACTATCATGCTGATTCCCAAATGGTAGAAAAAACGTTGAACCCGAATGAAATATTCATCGATTAACAATTTGATAAATTGCTAATTTATAGGAAATAACAAAAAAACATTTATTTAAGATCCGATGTTTACTTGAAAATAATGATGTACTATGCCAATTAATTGACACCGACGGTGGCCGCGTGGCTTAAGCGTTGGACTATCACGCCGTGGACCTCAGGTTCGAATCCTGGGTCTGGCAAGTACACATATTGTTTTTCAATTTGTGTGTGAGTCAGGGTATGGACCTAATAGGTTGAGCAAGTGGCTGACATCCATTTCTCGTAAAATCAAAATCTGTTAATACAAACCTTTACTATGTGGAGTCCCATATGATCCTATTAGAATAGGACATGGTCGGAATGCTAATTAATTAACAAACATAATTCTGAAAACACTCATGAGAAAATATAGGCAATAGAAAAAATCTTTTTCAAAAAAAATAACTTGACACAAAATTAACAAATAGACTTGCGTCTCTTGGGTTTCGCGCCATGTGCATTACCACTATGCTACGACAGTCTTGCTTAATTGTGACAAACTTTAACTATTGGCCTTATTAATACCTGCTCATATGCGCTCTCTAAATAAATATTGGAGTGATACGTGACGTCAAGAATACAACAATCGATTGCCTACCGTAACTCAATTTAGAGAGCGCTTATGAGCAGGTATTCATTAGGCCAATAGTTCAAGTTTGTCGCAAATTAGCATGGCAATTGTAGAATAGTGGTAATTCACAGGGTATGCAACCCAAGAGACGCAGAATCGATTCCTGCGGGTGTTTTTTGATTTTTTCTATTGGCTATATTTTCTCATGAGTGTTTTCAGAACCGTGTATGTTTAAAATATTAAACATGTTGAATAGACGCTTGCATTTTGAAGGTGCTGGTTTACGGTAAAGGACCATGGCACTTTACAAAGGCTCAAAGCAACCGTATACTGAGCTTCGAATACAGATGTTGGCGATAGATACGGGGGTGCGTATGGCTTTAAAAGTAACGAGACGATATGAGAACGAACAAAACAGCCTCTCATCACGCCGAGAATTAAGAGGTGACGTTATGCCTGGCTCGGCTACATGCTGGTTATGCCAGAAGAGAACCTAAATCATATGGTGTATACAGAGTATTGACGGCGGTATTGCGGGATGCGGGTATGACATGGAATGACGCAAGAAGACTGTAAAGCGACAGGGATTATTGGAGGCGCTGTGTATTGTCCATATGCTCCTGTTAAGTAGCAGACATGGTTGAAGAAGAAGAAGATTAAACATTCACTCCAACGTTATTTATAAATTTTATGTTCACTAATAAATTTATATAGATTTTGTTTAGGCATTTTGATCTACTCTTTTTTTAGAAATATAACATATTTTTAAAGTCTTATAAATTACCTAATACGCTGTGTGAGGAGTTCCATCCAGATATGCAAAATGACTTTATCTGCTTACCTAGAAAGAAGAAAACAATTATTTTAATACATAAAGTTGTTAAATTAATTGTATACAACGACGGCCCCAGGAAAAACCGGTGTAAGTCTAAAATCACAAATGTTCAGGAGAGCGAAAAAACTAAAATATTTACGCTATTAAATTCATCATATAAAATGAGATAGTTTTTTCTTATCTTATTTAAGTAAATCAGATAAACCAATTTATGGTCTATATTCCTATCAAAATTTAATGTTGATTAATTAATAAACAGCTGAGATAATGTCAAAAAATCGTTTTTATTTGGAATAATATTACGCGCTTGGTGCTTTGACTTGATTCAACATGCTTTTGCGCGGACGAAATAGATTACAGACTCCGCGTAACAGACTCATACTCTGAGATGTAACCTTGTTTTACGTCAGGTTTTTCTATCTCTATACGATTTTATTTAGTACACCTATATTTATAATGCTCTTTTACGGAAGAACCATCATTGCGCAATGTTTAACTCGAAATAATACAGCGTGTCTATAAAGTTTTAACAAAGAGTATGAGGATATATTGACATATATATATTTTTATACGGAGTTTTTATAATTTAAAAGTATGTAAGTATGATTTTTTTAATTTTTTTGTAAATTATTATTGATATTTTTATAAATAATGAGAATATGTACATTACGAAACAATAAACATTCAGGAAAAATGTTAATAATGGAATAATAAAGAAGTTGTATAAGAAATTAGTACATAACATTGGTAACTATTAGATTTAAAAAATAGCTAAAAGAAATGTTTTTTTATTCTTTACAACACAATTTTCATTAAAACTGTTGAAAAAACATAATGTCAATCGCCATGTAAATCACTAAGCCAATTTTAATTTATTAATAGTAGTTGACTTAATTATGAAAACTAGGGAAATAATTACTTATATACTTTATTAACTGCATCATTGTATTTCTGAGGGAATGAATTTTATTTAAATAAGTAATTACCATTTTAGAAAAAACATATGTACGGTTTAATACAATAATATAAATTACTAACCGCTTTGCTTATTTGAACATAAAAATGTAGGTAGTAAACAACTACTGAAATATATTCTTGAACATTTGGCACAGATATACCTATCTAAACATCATACTATTTGCAAAAATATAGATTTTCTAGTTTGAAAATTATAACTACGTATTAACAAAATAACTAATGTTATGTTTACCTAACAATTATTAATGAAAGAGAGGTTTATTACTTTCGTTCTCAGATGAGACCGCAGTCAACTGTGCATCATCAGAAATCTTTATATAAAAATATATACTTAATATAATTATTAGGCTTGTATTACAAGTCCATTCGATAAGTATGATTATGTACCTATCTAAAATGATATTCATACAGTATCTGTATAAACAAGAGAAATTGCTTTGTCAGTACCTACCTTCTATTTTTTTAAGAGTATCCTTATTTGTGCATATAATTTTATAATACCTTTCTATAATTAAGATTATAAAATTTCATATAAATTATGACCATATTAATTATCGTTTGTATTTTTTAATCTCAATCGTTAATATGAATGTTATTGCCAATTATAATTAAATATAGATTGATTATATTATATTGTCAACATAAACTTCAGTAAGTATATTTCTTAATTGAGCTCTGTTACGTTAATTAATACGATGTTTTATGATTTTTATTATTTATTTAAAAGGTTGAAATAAATGTGTACTAATACTCTCAAATTTAAATAATCAAATTTATTTTGTTGGTGTGGATTTGAATTTTTTTTATAAACTGAAAAAAAAAATTTGCATTCAAGTAATTAGTATGTTCTTGAAATGTTATATTGTTATTTAATCGATTGCGTAGAGTTTTAATACAAATTTTCTCAAAGAAACACAGTTTACTATATCATTTGTTCATTCATAACTATTTATTTTGATAGTTTTACAAAATGTATAATTCAGACCGATTTAAATTGGATGAAATAATAATTAGGTAGTTACTATTTAAAAAGGTTTTCATAATTTATAAAAATCATAGTCAATAGGTGAATAGGAGGAGGTATATGAATTTAAGTACATACTTACCATTACAGACTTTTCAAATCCAATTGATATTTTAATTAAAATCTACGAGATACCGTGTACGATATCACCATTTGACATGGTTTATTTGAGTTTTTCACAAACTATAGATACATAATATTTATGTAATTATCTATAGTGTTAAAAGTCAAATAAGCTATGTCGAATTGTGATGAAAATATTATAGAAATGTTATTGTTTGTTAAAAGCAACACTGTATATTTATTTTGAACAAATTTAACTAACATCGAAAATTATGTCACCACTCACCAATGCTAAGATTATAATATTATATGTCTTTAATTAGTAGGTAATATTAAAAATTCCCAATCACCAGCGATGGGCTTGTTTTCAGAATACCTACACATCATTTTGTTTACTTTACTTCATCCTTTTTCCAAAATATATCTACTTAGATAAGCATAAAATGCTTTAACAATTATTGACCATTAAAATTTTATTGTTACTTTCAAATTGTATTGTAAACAATGTCACGTCAAAACACGTTTTCAAAAATCCCAGCCGCTTAATCCCTTTCGGCGAATGGCATGTAATAAAATAATATAATCCTTTGGGTAATTTCTATCTTTGAGGAATATTCAAAATACAAAATTATGCATAATTTACTTAATGTGTACCCTTTTATATTTTCAAAAATACTAAGAACTGACGCACGTGTTATTAATATTTAGACGAAGTTCATTACTATTATACTATTTCCAAAGCAAGCCATTCATAAATAATTCCATTTCAAAATGCAATGAAAAGGATTATTTAACTTGGTTGGATCATAAAAAAATAGTCAGCAATTAGTAATGTTTTCAAACTGAACCATGATAATAGTGATTTTTTATTATCTTTGTGCAAGATTAATTCAACCAAAATAATATGTAATGTCATTTTCTACTAATGATAAAATAACATTTTGAAGTTAAAACATAATATTTTAGGTAGTTACCTTTTTAGGTCCAAAATATTTGATTTTATAGTGATAGTAATATTTAATTAAAATATGTATTTTTCTACTGGGTATTTATGTAAATTAAATTTATATATTAGAATATTACAAACTCATTTTAAGTTAAGTAGGTAACTGCAAAGTAATTAAATATAATTATATATAAATAACGTTTTATATACTTATGATATTATTTTTCTATTAAATAATATAACATTTTCAAATTTAAACTTTACTTCATTGTTTTGTTGAGTATCTATATGGGAGAGTAATCAACCGAAAAGAGTAAGAGAGAGATTGAAGAGGTCTTTATCATGCAGTGAATTAATTTAAATAAGCGAATCAAAATTAATATAATTACTTCAAATTTTAAGATAATATTAATAACTGAGAAGTTTTTTAAAGTAGCTATGCAAGTGAAAATTAATTCCGTTTCTTTTCGGTATTTGTTTTCTATTAAATAATATAATAACTTAACTTTCTGACACAATAATATTGACTAACTTTTAAACTAATAATGCAAATACTCACTGCAAATACCAATATTTTTCGGAGATAAACCAATATGTTTTTTTAAATTATTGTAATACGTCAATATAAATCATGCTGTTTCTTTAGATCTCCGTAAAAGAATGTTATAACAAGTATAACAACCTTCTTATTTGTAAAATAAAGCGCAGTGCACTTTTGTTATCGAGGTATGACTATACTCCTCGGATATTTCTGTGAACACAAATTTGGTCGATGCGATATGTAGATATAGAGCACCATTGTCAAAAACCTAACTTCGTCAATTTTTATGCTAGAGACCTGATTTTTTTACAGGACATGCATAAAAAATTAAATATTATAAAAAGCTAATAAAACCGGAAACGCTATTTTCAGACTTACAATGGTTTTTCCTGGGGTCGTCGCAATGTTTATTTGTAGATAGTAATAATGTCTACTTTTATTAGATAAAGTAAGAACATTAATTTGATATTGACTATTATTATCATATATACATTATTATCAGATATTTTATAGCTATGGATAAAGAGTACCTACTTGCTAACCTACTTTTAAATTGTTCTGAATTCTATATATATATATGTGTGTGATATGATTGTATTTCAAGTTATACATAGTTTCCAAACCTATCCGCCCCGTACCACAGTCGGTCTTAATGAAAGCGTATTACGATGCCCTACGTTTGGTGTGAATTATCAGCAGTTGTTTATGCATGGGAATGTCTCAGGAGCAGGTGCCAAAAACCAAAGTCACCATGTACCCAATTGTGCTTTGACTGAGTTTCATTCATTAGAGTATATCCGATCATAATAAAATCGTATGATTCTCCACAAAGTAAACAGATTTGTTTTTATGAATAATGGATATGAGCCACTTTCTCAACCTAATTAGATTCATATTCTGACTCCAAATACAAGATTCGAACCTGGAACCCACAAGCCGACGTGTAAGCCGCTTGGCCATCCGGGTGCCGTTTACTGAGACTTAATTTAATAAAAAGCGTCCATGGGAAAGAGGAGCACGAACTATTTTCTTCTGTCTTTCCCTTGTATTCCACAGGTTTTATTTATACATGAATTTGATCTCAATAATATACGGCGAAGGGTTTCAGATAATAATAGCTCACGGTGAATTACTCTGATACGAACAACTTCATACGTACAACTTTCTGGATGAGCCGTGTTTAAATTCTAAAACGACGGCACCTAAATATAAAATAATATCAAATCAAAGTTGTTTATTTACAAAGAAATAAAATACTTTCGACTTTAAAATATAATTAATATTATGTAGCTAAATAATGTTTTATCTGTACTTAAAAACAACAATAAGATAATGCAAGCATCTGTTGAAAAACAATAATATTATCTTGTAGACGTTTAAGACAATTCTCCCTCTATTAAGGACGCGCAAAAAGCTTATCCTGTCTGAAGGTTGGCGAAAGATATCCGCCGATCCGGTCTGGGAGACACATAATTGAATTATGCCAGCCAACGTCGTCTCTATGTAGTCTTTTTATATAGTATGTACGCTATTGCTACAGAATGGTGTGATAAACTACCAAATTTATTAGTTTCAAGAGAAACAGTGTGAAAATCAGTTTGAATTTCTCAACTCGTTTAAATTGGATGATAGTGAAATTAATAAATGAAATATATTTTGACTCACTTATTTGCATTGAATGAATGAAGTGATTTGAATTAAATTACTTTTTATTCATTCACTGTCACGTTGTATCATCTAATTATTATCATCGCGTAGTTCAGTGTTTCCCAACCGCTGGTTCGCTAATAGTTGTCACCCATTTAAAAAAGAATATTCCAAAAATTCCAAGCTTAATCAAAAAAGTAATCCATTCATGGAAGACGTCAATTGATGCGTAATTTTATAGTTGAAAATAAGGAAAAATTAACCAAGTTGTCTTTTGATGCCACGTTGGTATAAAAGATATAAAATACAAATATTTTTGGTTATAAAGCTATTATAATACGAGTATCTTCCAGATTTTTGACTCCCTTCTATAATTATGTATGTTCATATTTCATCAAGACTTTTTCAGTCAGATCAGCAATAAAAATGAAAACAGAGAAACTGATTGAATGATGCTTCGTTTCTTTGAAAGAATCACAGGATTTTTTTTAATAATCAGTTTCTTATTATTTTAAATAATAAAATATTATATTCGTTGTATTCGCAATCAGACTGTTATGTCTGTAATGAATTTTATCATGTTAGATTGAAAAACTATTAAACAAAATAATATTTAATAATAGTTTTTTCTTCGTTAACGGGTCCGCAAGTGTGCAAAGGTTGGGGACTACTTAAAGATTCTGCTAAATTATTCCCCCGTATGTCACACCGCGGAAGAAAAATTTGTTTCAATGCATACCAAATAAAAATCACCCAAAAAAATAAAATATAATTAGCTACTTTATTAATATGAATAGAAAACAAATATGTTCGTATAAATATCAATGTAGGTGCACAGGTAATATATTATACAATATATCGTCACTGTTCTGGCAGAAGACGCTAATTCGAAAAAATGACATATTGAGTTAGTTATACCAAAATGTTCCTCATTTCACACTTTACCGTCTAGAAAACTTCTTAATAAATAAACAGTCTTTATTTTAAAGTCATCCTTTTTACGATTACTTAATAAACTCACATTTCAAACATTTTAAAAACTTCAAAGTCAAATTACTCAAAACTAGTATTCTCCAGTTAGTGTGTTCTGCCAGAACAGCCACGGTATATTATTTTTATTAGTGAGAATGATGCAATTGATTTTGAGAAATAATTATGTCATATATATGCTCTAGATTAGATAAACAAATACGCAACTCCTCATAAATATAACACCTGTAATAATTATTGTTCCCTTTTTTATTTCATTTTTATGAGTGCTAAAAAACTTTATCCGCAGAGGTAAATCGATCCAGATGGCAAGAGAGATTAAAATTAATGACTACAGTAGCGCAATTCGAAGACTAACGGGAATCCAAAATGCTAACAACTCTAGCTTAGAAAAAGAATCTTTGTGAGCAAGATCGTTTTTAAAGTCTATTATTATTTATTGTATTGTTACTTATATCAGATATGCTATATCTTGATAATCAAGCAATGAAAAAACTTAGAAAACTATACAAAAAGATGTTCTACCGTTTTCACTGACTTATTTTGCAGCACACCCGGATCTTCACGCGATACACAGTTTGGCACACACTGATAACTAAATAAATAAATCTATCGGTAGAGAATGAGTCTGTAAAGGATCATCCACCTGCTGTGCGTCCATTACATTCTGAAAAAGTGGTACGGACTTTGGTCTACTGGTATCGTTCGCTCGTATTTATTTCAATATAAGACTAGTGCTGCATTGGCGGTGACAACACAAACATAGACTCTTTCAAACTCTACGTCTGAATTTGAAAGTAGTTTTTTTACGCACTAAAAAAAGTGTACTTTGACTAATTTTACTGTCACACATTCTAACAAGAAGTGCCGATTGGACACTAACAAAAAATAAATGATTTTAATTATTAAATATAATATGTTATTATTAAAAAAAAAGTTAAAATAATACAGACAGACAAAACTATGTGAAGAGATAGGGCCAACAACTGGTTAGACCGACTTGAGCATATTTTCCCTTTCCGTACATATTGCCGGACATTCCCAGAGGATGTGGTTTGCATCCTTTAGTTCCCCGCCACGTGGACATGATAGTCGGGTGACAAGTTCAAACGCGTATAGCTTGGCAGCAAAGTATTGGTCAGAAGTCAAAGTGATTATCTCCAATCGCAATTTCACATTAAGAATAATTATTGTGCCTACCCTTCGTAGAAGTATTCCATTTTTACAACGTTTTTATTAGCTGGTATTCTTATTTTTCCGGTGGTTGTTTATCCAGTACAAATTTTGCAATCGATTTTTAACTAACTTGCTAACTAGATAGACATTTGAAACTTTTAGAATATATCAGAACACGATGCCAATGCATTCTTTTAATACTTTTAGCCAACTTTAAGTAGAATTGAATTCATTTTCAGTTAATTCAGTTTTGTATAAAAAAATATTACAGAAAAATCCGTAAAAAGTAAAAAACTATTATTGGTTGCTAAGGAGGTGGTCCTATCAACTAAATTATTAACATATACGTGCGTTACTATGGAAATCAAAATGAAATATCAAAATGACATTTCAGTATTCTATATTTGTTTGTTTGTTTTTTATTTACTTCATATCAAGTACAAATTTGAGCGTATTAAGTATAATAATTCAACAGAAAATTTAAAAACGTTGTATATAAAAAGTTCTTTTTATCTTGTAATAATTATATTTTTATTTAACTTATAGTCGGTTTTCTCCGTGATACCTTTCAACATCAATATTTAGAGTGGAGCAAGGCGAAAGTCAATGACAGCTAATAGCGTTCAATAGTCTTGAATTAATTTTGGCTTCAATTAGATCAGGCAAATATATGATTTCAACAAGAGAACTCTGCATAGCATATAATATCTCGGGAGATTATGAATTTACGGAACGATCGTTCAAATAAATATTACTGGTTATTAAACAAAAACCCTATCCAGTAAATATGACAGTATTCATTACTTGCAAGTGGTATTTTATACCGTGGCTTCGTAATGTAGAAAAATGTGTCTCGTATATATATATATATATATATATATATATATATACATCCCGCTATCATTACTGCGTCATCTAATAGGACACTTTCATTCAATCTTGCGTCCAACTGTAATACGGCGTCCGGTATACGGACGCAGAATTGAATTCATGTAATTTTACGTTTTCTCATCTCCCAACCGCTCATAGAGTCTAAAACCGAAAATAGCCCAGACGCAGTTTTGTTACCTCATAGGAACAAAATATGTATTTGTAGTTTGCAGATTTGTCGCTGACGGCGCTACTAGCGATGAGTGTATATTTGTGCCTGAATATTTTGTTTACAATGTGTCGCGTGTCATACGTCCTACGGTTGGCAACGCTGTATTCCAGCTTTTTATGTCAGCACGGTGATGCAATAACAATAATTATTATTTTTTATTTATTACCTACTCATTCCTATGATGTGACCTTCGGCACAGACGCTATGTATGGTAAATTAGGTAGGTAAGTATTATTATTTTATCGCATTCTCGTTATTGTTTCGGATACTTACTGTTTTGGAATTTTGGTAACCTACCTACCTACTTAGTATTAGGTTTTTGTACAGTATTATATAATATCTTTATTTTTATTGTTGGTAAGGAAAGATGCTTTATTGAGTTTAGCAATTTTTATCAAAAGTTTATTACCAGCTATTTTATTGATTCTCGTATGTTTTTATCAACCATCTTAACTTTATTTTGTTACTTATAGGTAATTCTTGTTTTTTATTTTTGTTAACCTTTTTTTCCATTATATATAGGGTTACTTTTTTCTCATACAATGTCATAATTGTGTTTCTACCAAAAACCTAACTTTATTTAGACATTGTTCTTGTTTTTTTTAATTATTAAATTGTGTAACTATTTGAAGAACATATTGGGTGCCTATTATTTGTATCAACTAATGTTTCTACTAACTACTAACCTTACTTCATTTAGGTATAGTTATTATTTAAAGTAGTAACTATAATACTATAACAGTTATTATAATATGAATTTATTAAAAATAATTTTGTTGTTTATGACTATTTTTCTTTCACCCAGCATCGAATAGATCCTGGACAATGACATTATATAAAATAAATAAATATCTAGCTTTTTTGTGTTTATTCAGATGTACTTATAAGAATGTTATGCTATCAATTTTATATTAAATTATGCCCCTTTCTCTTTGCTTATACAATTTTATGGATCCGCAAAGTATAGTTTTACTTATCACAGTAAAGGGAATCAGAGAATTATGAAACTTAATTACCACCTTCCAGCAGCGAAGTGTGGAGGTAGGCTGTTAAGACCTGCCATAAATAATCCACATTAAACTTTGTTAGTCACACGTATTTGTTTTTATTGAACCAAAACTACAATTTACAGATGGTGTTAGTAAGTTTAAAAAATTAATTAAACCCTGCCTAAACCAAACCAAAATAGTTTTGGTATATTTTGGACGATACGAAAAAATTGTGTCAGAATTCAGAATACATATTACACATACTGTTGGTTAATTGTTAAAATTAATGTTAGTTAAAATTAATGAAGCCCTTCCTAAACCAAATTATAATAGATAAAAAAATATTATTATATCTATAAAATGTCAAAAGTTATGTATGACTTGATTGCATAATTTTAGATATTTTATAGATATACTTAATAGTATTTATTGACTATTATCTATTATGGATTGGTTTTCGCATGGTTTAATTGAATTTTAAAAACAAACCAACCGATCTCTAGTCTTATTTCAATGAAAACAAATACGTATGACTGACAAAGCTTAGTGCACACAATTTATGTCGAATCTTATAGCCTACCTCCATCCTTCGATACTGCCACATACTATATAGAAAATATCAAGATCTACGAGACCTAAAAATAAGTATTTCAGCAAAGACAGATGAAAATTGAGGCGGGAGAATAAACTGAAGGTTGGAAAGTACCTACATAACAATACGTCATAATATATCTCATATCACTAACCATAATAAAGAGTACCATTCCAATTTTTCTATTCTAAATAATAGTCTCCGAAAACTCATAATAACGCGCCATGATCATAGCACTCTTCCTAGAACGCTTTAACATTCAATAACAACCTATCTACATACCCATTAAATCTATTAAACAAAAACGTAGAGAAATAGTGGCAACATCGCAAGACGTCCGATTGTTGGGACAATCAAACCAAATATACAAGTGGGACGCACGACATGCTACCCACTATGAAAAAATATATGAAGGACCCCCCAATGTATTAATATGAAAGGAGTTCCGATAAGCGGGTCATTGAAAGGTATTTTTTTATTTTTGTATATTTTTATATAAACGTTTTTCAAAAATTTAAATACCTCACGGTCGTCAGATGAATGACAAAAAGAATATACTTTGTTCAAATTTACGAAAAATCAAGTCTTTCAGATGGACGCTATACTGTGGGTTCCGTAAAAGGACGCAACAATGATAGCTGGATTTATATATATATATATATATATATATATATGTATTTATCTTTTTATAAGCACCGCCTCAATATTATCCCCTGATCCAGTATATGAGCCCGGTAATTGAATCACGCAAAGGCATATCACCGTTTGTCAACTTCGTCGGCGGTGAGCGTAGGAGGGATCTAGCAGGCTTCGTGACACTATATGAAGATGGCACTTAGCCGACGCCAATGGAATTTAACTTAATCTCGTATGACTTAGGCAAGCTTTACTTGCTCGTGTGTGTACATACCGTGAAAGTTCGTCAACAGGTTTAATAAAATATATATACGTCATGATGAAGTCTTTAAAAATAAGCTTGATAAATAGACTTAGTTGTCAGAAAATGTAGGAATATAAAAATAATCTCGAAGAGATTTTCGCTATTTGAAATAATACGATTATCATACATCTTGAAATTATAAAAAAAGAAAAAATATAGTAATTGCGACCATTTAAACTAGTAGGTCATACATGATATGTTTATCAAATTGTGTTATTATTGACTATCGGTTTTTTGAATTAAATCAAGGAATCGGTTTTATTAAATAAAAGAAATGGTTTTATAAAAATTGTAAGTAAGTTCAAATATACGTTATAACTAAAATATTTGGCGAGAGCCTGGCGTCGGTTGGTAATTAAGGCTATACTTCAGTTGAAGCATGGTCTAAAAAATCTTGGCTAGGCGATGCGCGGATTGTGCAAATGACGCATTCCGAACGAAACATAATTTCTCATAAAAATCCAACATGCGTTCATTTGATGTTATATTACTAATAATAATAGTATATTCATTGAAATGTTTTCTTTGAAGTACATACGTAAAGTTTTTTAGTCATCTTTACACGATTTAAAAATATTTTCATCCGACGCCATGATAAAACAAATCAACGTGCGGATACCTCGACGGTCAGTCTCCAATTGGCGACTAGTGAGAAATTTCATCGCACCTACTGTTGACAATTATTTGCCGTTTCACCGAAGTACGCTCTTAAGTTAATTAATACTCCTTGATTTAATATACAAAAACCGATAGACAATAATAACGCAATTTGATAAGCATTTTATGTATGACCTACTAGTTTAAATTGTCGTAATTAGATAGGAGGCTCGTAGCATAATTGGTAAATACTAAAATGTATATCTTTACCAATTAGTGGCGTGCGGTGTGTACATGCTGTGGATGTAGCGCATCCCTTTATTATTCCAATATATACATAATGATAGTGATTAGTATCCATAAAAATAATAAATGAAATTTATTGACATTGTTACCAGGTACTGTTCCTCATGAGAGCAAATTTTGAATGGTGCGCAACGTTGTTACAACACTGTATTCAGTTATTTTTAAAATCTGATATCCAGTATTCAGTAGAAATAATGCAATTGGCTTGACAAAAATATTCTTTGAAAATGCATGCCAGATCTCAAAAGATACCCCACGACATTGGCACACGTAAAACAGAGTTATCATCATAATCAACTACCGGGGTTGATGCATTACTAAAAAAAATATTTTTGCTACCACGTATTTCTGTCAAACTTGATAGCGTCGACGACTCAGGGAGCCCTGTCATCACTTAGTACCCATTGGGAACCATTTTATGCGTAGTTTTCTACTCACTAACCGGTACGTCTGGCTTATTGTTCTTTCATCATCTTGGCAATATCTATCACATCTTGTAATTTTAACTGACTCATTATTAATTATTGGTTTATTTTAAGATCTTTCGGTATTATGTTGAACCATCATAATTTTTAGATTTTTCTGATATCAGAAATTATCAAACATACTATAAATTAACGGGCGCTAATGCATCATCATAATCATACATTAGAGTTAAATTTTTCGTCTTTGCCTCGGATTTTTAATAATTACAGAGTGTCCTTATATGAGTTACCAATTGCAGGATTTTGTTAAAAAATATATATGTATTCCATGCTTTGCATATTATAGTACTTGTGTGCTATATATTTTATTATGAATTTATAGAATATTTCAGAGGTAAATTTTATGTCACAGAAAATGTAATAATCGTCATAGTATATTATTAGAGTTAGTGAGAGTTAGAGAATAGTATTCAGTATTGTTATCAAAAAAAAAAATCAGATGACAGCCTTTAATAATAAATTTTGTCATTGAAGCGCCTAGTTTCAAAAGCCTCTAAAACGATTCTAGGTAGTTCTGAGAAAAATGAGACAAACGAATTTAGGTAGTTTTGAGAAAAATGAGACAAAATCATATTTATTAAATCTGTGAACTTTATGTATTTATTTTTTAATTCGTTACATTCTAACGAGTATTTTGGTTTTCCATTTTAGCGGTATTTGAAAAGCAAACCCAACCATTTTAGCGGGTTTTAAAAATTACCCTAATTTTTGATCATACGTCGTTTTTTGGCGTTTTTTAAAGTTCAATCTTAAAACCATCATATAGGTCACAAAAATATTTATCTAACTACATATCTAACTCAAAAAAACAAAAAAACCGTTTTAGTGGCATTTGAAACTAAGCGCTTCAATTTCAAAACATTAAAAACTTACTTCAAAAAATAAAAATAAACAGTATATAAATTTGAAATCGCTCTCATGTAAAGTTAGTGTTATTGACGTTATACTTTTAATAGAATGGTGTCAGATTTTTATGGCAGTGAAAGAGACTCTTTTACGTGTTGGTATCGTTACTTTCATATTATTATCATTACGTTAATTTCATCTTACAATGCAAGAAGAATCCGTCATACCTCTATATAGCATAATAAAATTAAATATGCAAATATATAATAATAAATATGCATGCATTTAAAGTATAAAATAAAGAATACTCAAACAATTATTGATCGCGATAAGCATTTACTTCATCAATATAAGAACAAAATAACAAAATAAAAATTGTATATTGATCAATCCTTTTCCTCACAAATAACGTTCAATAAGCGGATCGAAGTGAATTCAGAACCATTCATGTTTTTAGATAATTTAATGATATATAATAATAAATTATTATTTTTATCCAATTCTGAATAATGCAGAAATCATAAAGTAAACAAAATTGATACTGAAATCAGAATTATAAAATGACAGTAATTTTTCATCTGCCATTAAAAAGTCGTTAAAAATAACTCATATCTTACATATAGTTATAATAAGTAGGTACCTATTTAAAATTAGTATTTTTAAATATTGTTTGTACAAATGCTAATAAATTTAGAATTTTACTTATAATAAGAATAAAAAAAAATCATATACCTATATTTAAAAAAATAAATGGAAACTTCTGTTTTTGTTTATAAAGCCGTCAAGTGTACAATGCATAGCAATCAATTTTCCGTGAACCAAAATATTGGGTTTAGCAGAACTGCGTTCAATTTGCATTCCAAGAAATGTAAACAAATCCTTGGAAATGACAGCTAAAATACTACTAATTTGGCGGAAATATGGTTTTTCCCTTAACTAATAATTATATACAATATGTATATACATGCAGGTGAGAAGATATGAATTAAATACTGGCTAATTACATAATTATTCATGTTTTTATAAATTATTTTTTAACAATTTTACTTTTAAGGTACTTTGTTGGATCTAAGAGATTGAAGTGTTTTGCTTTTCGGCATTTTCGAGCATTATGTGCACTCACCAATAGCAAATGCACACTGAATCAGAATACAATGAATTAAACACGTTAAAACATTATTACTAAGTAAATATTACCCAGTGTTAACATAAACCACTACTTGTCATTAGTGAGAAGAAAACTCATAGTGACTGAAGATAAGATAAATCCAAATGGAATTATACGAATCTTAGTAAATATTTCATTATATACCCTCAGTCGATAGTATTTATTTTTATAATACATAAAGTACCTCCAGAAAATTTAAGAGCATACTTCAGTGAAACGGCAAATAATTTTCAGCAATAGGTGGGACGTAATTTTGCATGCGTTGCCAGTCGGAGAGCGATAGTTGACCTGTTTGCACCTCAATTTGTTTTGTAATGGCGTCGGATGAATTAATTCTTAAATCGTGTAAAGATGACTAAAAAATGTTACGTAGGTATTTACACGAAAAACAAAACATGTCAATGAATATATTATTATTATCACTTAAATAACATTAAATGGACGCACGTTGAATTTTTATGACAAATTATGTTTTGTTCGTCACGCGTCGTTTGCACAATTTGCGCGTCGCGTAGTCACGATCGTTTTAGACCATGCCTCAGCTGAAGTATAGCCTTGAGTATATCCTAGTAGAGTTTTAAAATAATAGTATTATTCATTATTTGACGCTTAACGAAGTATAATGTTGTAACAATCATACCACTCAGCATTACATAGGAAACACACTTTAATACGTAGGTATGCTTTGTAGTCAAAACAAAACAATAGAGCAAAAACAAGTGTCAGCATTTCCTCAATCATAACTACATCACTAGGGTTTATTATGATTTGTTAAAAATTGCGACAATATCTCTTGTAATATATGGGCTACATTTGTATAAATAAGAAGGACGATCCTTAAATTCGCACTCACTCATTGAGTCCGGTTACTTGACATAGTCAACCGTCATTCCACTCGAGTCCAGTCTCTCAGTTCATTAACATAATCAATCTCTTGATCACATCAATTTCACCAGTACATCTATACCCGAGATTATAACCTCACGCTGTCATTTTTATTATTGTATTTATTTATTCTTATAACGATAAATAAACTCTCCCCTCACAACATCCAAGCATCTACGACTATTATTTATTCCACCACACCTACTCCCAAAATTTTATCATGGAGTTTTTTTTTACGAGGAACATTTAGCTAGATATTAACAGTAGTTATTTAGAGTTTCAACCCGGCACCGATGGGCTGTTAAGACGAAAGTCTTGCTGATTATGTATGTGGAGCTTATATTCAAAGTAACACGAAAATCATTGAATTATTAAAACACGATCTAATTTTAAATCATCCCAAAATGGGATTTATTTCTGAGCCTCGGAGTTATTCTTAATAAGCTTGGTGCCGAAGCTTTTATGGATATATTCCATGTATGATCATATTACGAGGACAGCAGGAAAGCTTATTTATGTCTATGTGTTAGTAGAAGTGGATGATGTCTAAAAGTGGCGAGTGACACGTGTGGCGGTCGAGCTTTTGATGTGTCGATAAACTGTCTGCTCGGAGCTTTTCAATTATTCATGAAGCCTAAGAAAACTTTTGTGGTCACTGGTGAGTATATCAATCATTTTATTGAATGTTTATATTATAAGGTCTGAGATTGGAATTTGTTGTATAATAAAATCGAATTCAGTTAATCCCACGTAAAGTAAAATACATTGACATATAAAACAAGAATTGTATATATCAATATGTTATACGCTAGACCCGACCTAGATTAAAGCACTTCAACCTTAGTATACGTAGTTTAAAAGCAATATGTAAAATACATTTGAATACAAATATTCATCTTTTATATCTATGTTGTTTTGTATAATATATATATATTTATATTTTATATTTTACAATATTGTCAGTATTATTGTCATATTAGTATGGAAAGGTGCATGTTGGGTATAACGCAAAAATACCACAATATAAATTAATGGCTAAGGTAGCAGACAAGAGTACGCGATGTTATAGAGTTCGCTTAGCATATGAAATGACAATGAGGTGAATGTGTCGCTCGATGAATGGATAACCGCTGTTCAAATTCCGTCATACAGTAGTACCCAAAGGGTACTAAATATCTATAAGGATGGCTATCCCGCTGGATAGATGAACTCATAAAGTTTGAAGAAGAAGAATGAGCACCGAGTGGAGGCGTATACAGAAGGCCTTCATCCAGCAGTGGATCGATCCCGGCTGATGATGATAATTAAACATAAGGCCAGGCTCATAGTCTACTGCGTAAGGTGCTAGTATTTTATCTGGGAACACCGAATTCAATTCACGATGAGGTCACAATAGATTTGTGTGATTTTATCAAAGCCTGGGTGTTTGTGATTGTTTCACTTCTGATACTACACTACTGTTTTTAGGCCTCATGGCCCGGTGTAGTCCATTTTACACACATATACTTGAGAACTGGTAGCACATATTGTTTAAACACTTTTAGGAAATATAAGAAGTATATTTTGAAGTTACTATTCAATATTCATGTGCCTAAGTGTCCTAAAAAAGTATTTGTTGGCCCAGTCGATTTGAATGCTATTAATTATGATCTATTTTGAGTAACCAAATAAGATAATACTTTAAGTGACGATGAGTTAGACGGAATAAGATTTGATGGGCTGGTGGTATTAGCACTGGTGATCATACATCAGATTTCGGGATTGGTGCTTAGTGGAGTGTACTGCTTGAGGAGATCGGAAACTTGGGTTGTGAAGCCAAATATGGTGATGACAAAGTATTTAAAATTTAAGTCAGTTTACTGGAATTTCATTAATATTCAGGATTATTATTCAAATCCAAATTAAATGAAATGCTTCTACATCTTGCTTTTACTTGGTTTTTTTTCAAAATGGTCAATCAATACAGGAAATGGAAAATGCTAAAATATACATAAAAAATTAAGGTTGGCGAAAAATATAATCTGAAATGAAAACTGGATTTCAAATTTGCCCCCACTCCCGCGTATAAATGATTGGGAAATTTACAATTTCCTTAAAATATACGTCTGGAAATCTTTTATTCATAATTTGTCTCGATTTTGCGATACAGAATAAAATACGTAAGTACTGAACATCAAAAGGTCGAGGTACACCTTGGTATTAATTTTTTTTTTGAACGTCCATAATAATTAATTACAATCGCTGTTTTAAACTTATCTACTGACAATATCTATAATTATATGCACACTTATAAAGTTCAAATTGTAATGAATAGGAATACTCATTCGTAAATAGTATGTTTTATTCTTTATCGAGAAGTGATCACAGAAAATCGTGACTTGTATAATACGAGTTATCTTTGTCACCAACTGAAATAATATAATATATTGAAATTATCTTGTGCCTATAAAGCTTTTTATTCATATAACTGCCTCATTATACCATATCAATCCGCTATAGCAGTGGTCGGCAAACCGCGGCTCACGAGCCATATGCGGTTCTTTGCCCCCTTGAGTGCGGGTCTGCCACAAATAACCTCTGCCCTATTTGACATAGCTGCAAAGAAGAAGCAAAGAAAAATGGATGACGAAAACCGTGAATTTAAAGATTAATGGACTGAGGCTTTCGCGTTTATTCAAAACTTAAATGCACCAACCTGTATTATTTGTCGGGTAAAATTGGCGCACAACACGAAGTCAAATTTGGAGGGACACTTTACAACTAAACACGCGTCATTTAGCACTAAATATCCTGTCGGTGATGCAAGGAAGAAAGCAGTTGAGGAACTTTAGAAGAGTCAAGAAAAATCAAGTTCTCTATTTAACTACTGAATACAATCTTCCAACAATGTTAATATTGCATGTTTTGTGGTTAGTAAAGAGATTTCTGAGAGAGGAAATCAAGAGTACATTGAGAAATTGTCTTATTGATGGGAACCTAGAATCGTGCTTAAAATTAAAAACATCAACATACAAACCTGATTTACCCAAACTTTCCAAGAAGAGGCAATGCCATTATTCACATTGAGTGTTTGTCAGTCATTGTCATGATTTAATTCTATGGATACCTTACTTACAATTTAATTTTTATCAATAAATAAGATCATTATTAAGTATTATATCAAGTTGTATTCAGTGCACTTATAGTTTAATTAAGACTTAAATCTTTAACGAAAGTTTATTAAGTTAATAAACATTTTATATAATTTCAGTTTAAGAAATTTGGCTCTCAAAAGAAATCGCGATCGTTGTACTGTTGATATTTGGCTCTTTTGACTAATGAGTTTGCCGACCGCTGCGCTATAGTAATCCTTATTTTTTTTTATTTTGATATAATATTTATTATAATTATTACCTATCTGTACCTGGGTACCTTCTTTTTCTATAGCGGGGCACTCTCGTACTGCCATCAAACCGCGTATAATAATATTATCGGATGGCGATGATACCTATTTTATTTATATAAGTAAATGTAATATTATGTGTTTGGGCCAATTAAAGTAGCGCTAATCACATACAAATTTCCTACCGACGTCTCATAATTATTATTGTCATTATTCAGCCACTGTAGTACCAGGCACATTAATAAATAAATGACAGGCAGTAAAGTTATCTTCAGACCATCAAAGTGTCAAGACTTGCACTAGTTTTACTGCCCTAGTATTATCGAAAAAGTAATTCAATTATGAGTTATGGTTTAAATACATTATCATCAAGTTATGTGCTGTCACGTGCTATCACAGTAAGCTGCCACTACTGGAAAAAGTGTGTAATGTCATTTTTCTATGTATTTAAAATGTTATCAGACTGATGCTCCCATCCCGTAGCACATTTTGAACATTTCCAGTTACCAAAATCTGCCAAAATCACTCAAACTCACGCGTACCGTGCTACATCGGTAACCGCATGACTCAATAAACGTTTTTTTCACTGAAAACGTCTTTAATATACTAATTATTTAGTAAGTTTACTTCCAATGGTTGTCATGTTAATGTCCAGTTTAGTGAATATTGACTCAAATATTTTAACTCTAGTGTGACGAAAATGAACGACACATTATATACGTGTAATAGTGTGTGTTTCAACCTTAAAATTATACACCAATATTAAATGAGTGTCAGTGTATAAATCGAGAGTAGTTGTCAGAACAAAGTTGACACGTGTTTAAGTTTATCCCATATTCTTCCACACTCGAGATCGGTTGCCTGTTACTCCACATCCGTTAGGTATTTCAGTTCCGATTAATTCTGTGTTCTCTGACTGGCACCATTCAGCAGAAATTCTTGAGACTCCTTTACTTGAGGTTGTATGGATACTATCCGTGACTTTATCCAACTGACTTTCTCTTAGGCATGCTTACATACTGCAGTCTACAATTTAGAAGAAATCTTTATTTAGCTACGTATTTTTTTCGACTTATACGAGGTATAAATGAGAACTCTGCCATTCTGTATGTTCTGGTGTATCCTCATTTACCATAAACCTAAGTATAACGTGCGAGTGCCTACTAGGACGTGAGGGTATGCATCAGAGACCAGTTTCAGCCAAACAGCTGAACATCAATAAGGTTAGTGCCTGGACTACTTCTCGTGTAACCGTCCCCCCAGAATTCACATCCAGCATTACAATCATTACATCAACATCAATTACAGTCCACTATAAAAAGCGCAACAACCTTATTTGTCCAATTTTAATTGCAAAGAATTATTGAAATTTGGTTGTTTAATGTTCGAATAATAATAATAAATGCAAATAAATCGAATTATAATATAAAATACAATACCTAGTTTTTACTTTATTCAGTTTCAAAAAAAAAATCGGTGTGTGTACTTGTGTACGCGCGTTAGAAGTTATACTTCTTTGGCGTAACAAAACAAAAACAAAACATGTGATAACCTAGATTCTTCGACTAGCTCTTAATTATGTTGTTAAATTACACACTCAAGAATAAGGACCGCTTATTGAAACGCCGTTGGTTTATTTCTATACACGTTAACTTATATTACTAAATTATATAATTATTTATCGTTGTTTTTATTTTTTAACAACTGCCACTATGACGTTTAATAGTTTGTTTACGTAAGGAATTGCAAATGGCCGACAATAATAAATTCGCTGCCTAGGCAACGGAACAATTCTAAACTATAATATTATACTGTATAATCGTTACGATTGGAGTATCATACTGTGGCGTTATGGTAGTGTGTTCGGCTGATAACCGAACAATCGGTGGGTGGAATCCAATCGAGTGCGTTTATTTTTGCGTGAAAAAATTAATTATGTGTTACATGTCACACGCCAAAAATACACTGTGATCTGATTTCCTAAACGCGCCAAAAGAAGTATAACTTCAAAAAGGTCTTCCGTATATTTAATAAAATAACTCCGAATTTTATTAAATTTAAACTGAATGACATTATTAGATTAATGTCAACTGCGTTTCACATCAATGGCAATTTTACAAAACATAGTACGTGACGCAATTTTGCACCGAGTATCAAAAATATAACCTTGTGTATTTTCAATGACGTAGGAAGAATTCGGTTCGCTATCCCCCCATAATTTAAAGCCGGTACGTCACTGCTTGTTGACCCCACTCAGTTGTATACGTGAGTCGATTATAAATCCATAATAATGGAGATTACGAAATCCTCACAAGTTTTTGGGGATTATCGATAGAAAAAGTGGAGAATTTTCCGATATTTTTGCAGGATCTTTCGTGCTATCGTACACTTTTTTTTAATTCAAAGGAATAATCTCGGAATTTTATTGGACTTTTTGGTTTAAGATTTAAATCAACTTAACAAATAAACTTAACTTTGCTAGTTATCTCAATCAAAGATGAATTAATATTAATCAGCTTTTTAAGTAGTTCAAAGTTTACTTATTATAATTATAATTATTAATATAATAATTTTGTATTGATTTATTTTTTTATTTATTCAATACTCAACACAGACAAGATATAAGAATGTTTTAATAACTATAATTTAATTAAAAATAATTCGCATGAATCATAGAGAGATCTATATCATAAAGACTAGAGCACTCACTAGAAAGTGAAAGATGTGAGTTCGAGTCCCATTTAGTACAACTATTTTTCTAATATTTTTTAATGTGTTTCTAAACTGTAATTATGTATTTTAAATAAAAATAATAATGTAACATTTTCAATTATTATGTATTAATAATAAACATGGCTATGACCGGGCGATGCTTACAAATAAGTTTGTAATGTCATTTAAGTTAATTACTTTTAAAGCCGACGTGTTCAATAATTGGTGGTATTTATTTGAAGTACCTTAAATAAAATGTAGTTATTATAAATAATTCGCAATATTCATAGATGGATCGATTTCCTAAAGACAAAAGCACTCATTTGTAAATTTAAAAAATGTGTTCAAGTTTCACTGTATCCAACTTCTTTTCTCGGTTATTTTTCTAATATGTATGTTTTTGAAGTTATCAAAGCAGTAAATGTGTAATTTTTCATAACTGCGAGGTATACATAGTGTGTAAAACTTCTACCTCCACACCCGTTATGTATATGCAGCCACATCGATGCGCGGCCACCTAACATAACCCTTCCATGTGACAGATCAAAAAATTTAAGCAATCATTTTGTCCCGAGCAGAGCCACACGGGACTGGCGATGCAACCTTGCACCGAAGTGCGAATGCATGATGTTAATTTATATGGCAACTATCAAAGTGACTTTAATTTGAAGAGTCTCAAGGTGAGTCGAGAGTGTCCCGCTCCCCGTACGCTCTGGCGAATTTAGAAAAGGCCGCAAAATTGGCCTCGGTTGCCACCATGTCCGCGTGTCCTATTGTGCCCAAACGAGGTCGGACCCGGGCAAACAACTCCGCTCGTTCGGGGCCCATAAATGGACAGTCCCACAGGACGTTCTACGAGGTATAGCCTAATAATATAATTAAACTATTAATTAGCAATTTTGTTTTTGATTTATTTTAAAATTAAAAAGCTATAGTACTTACAACGAGGGCCGTCAAAAACGTACCAATACTTTGAGGTAGGTATCGATTATCGAAATTCGATTCTGTGATATTTTTAAAAATAAATCTCATGCATGTAGATATTAATATGCGGGAAACTTCTGTAATTTCTAATACCATGAGGAATTTATATATCATAGCCTCATTTAAGTACATCTACGTATCTATGTATAATGTATTGATGTGTATGTCTTTAATTTTCCTTAGTTAGTAGCTACAATTTATATTTGAATTTTGATACGCTACGTATTAAATTGCGGCAGGCTTTATTTGCTTTATATTTTGCTTTACTTATTATTCAACAAACACTCTCTTATAGCCTGTCTTTGATCGCGAATTTTGCTTCACCTTCCTCATCTTTTAATTCAATCTCGTTCCCATATTATATGCATAATACATTTACGTACCCACCAAAGTGAAGCGACACAGTAAAGAAAAGCAATTGTATGAATCATATGTAGTCGGTATATTGATTATAAACTGTGTCTACAGAACAAAAAAATTGGATAAATAAAAATTAGGCTTCACGCTTGAACATCGTCAGAATAAAGGCATTTAATTTCAAATATAGATTAATTGCACACATGGTTAAAATCTAATAAAAATACGAACATGCATATTTCACACAATCTATAACTTCTAAAATGCGCTAAAAAAACTTATTGACGTCATGTCCAATTTTATTTTTCTTATATTATATTATATTGCAAAACAAAATTCATAACATAATAAATGGGTGGGTATATTGTTCCGATTTGAATATAAATAAACAAACTTTAGAACCAATGAATTATTCATGTCACAAAATAAAAATGTCATTTACCACAAATTTGAGAATTGTGAAATTAGACTTAAATTTAGATAGCTCAATAGAATATTTTGTATAATCTGTGTTGGTGGCACTGCATACTTTATATTATATTATTATTATGTTTGAAAATATTCATAGACGTTTGTTATAGTATTTTGTTTTTGATTTGTTACTGAGTATTCGTTTAGGATAGTTTTTTTTAATTCGTTTTTATTTAACACTACTGCATTTGGACCAGAGCTCGAAATGGACCCGAGCGCACCGGAGCGCCGTTCTTGTTCATGAAATCGGTAAAATTAGGGCTCCCGTCTCGTGGAAAAAATAATTTGACCGTCTGAGCTAGATAGGCTATATAATAGAAAATCTAACATACTTATTTTTATGAAATACACAAAAAAATTGATAACTATGTCTTCTAACTATGCTAACTATGTATTGTTCTTCAGAAAACTGTCGTGCGCTCCGGTTTGTAAACTTTTTCATTTCGAGCACCGATTCGGACCTCGTAGCCTGTAAAATCTTATATACAACAAGTGTTATTTATTTTTACTTTTATATTCACATACTCCTCAAAAAAATTTAAGCTTTCTTTTTTAAATAATATATTTACAGTAAAGATTACTGAAAAACATTTTTTTTTTTATTATTAAATTTAAATAATTTAATATCTTAAAATAACGATTGAGCCACGCAAAACGCTTTCTTATGTCGCGTCGCTTTACTTTGACCACAACACTAGGTTACAAAGTGTGTAAAATATTTGATATTTCCATGCGCGGGACCCTAAGAGCGTTCTTTACTTATTTTGAACGTTTCTATTTTGATTAGGCCCTTATTTTTTCCCTTCCTAAGAGGGAAATCGGAATTTTTCAAGTGTGAAAAACATATTTTTTGAAAGCTTTCCAAGGCTGTGTATGCTACTCAAAGCAGGGCCGCATGTAGCAATTCTGTTATTCAAATTTTTTAGGCCATGATATTAAGCAACGACATTATTTTACATAAAATTTTATTTTGAATGTTTACATAATATTATAAATGCTAAAACTGGTTCGGTATATTTTTTTTAAAAATTCCATTACTTTATGCTCGACGTTTTTCCTATACTTAATATACCAAAAATTTTACTCTTTCTAAGAAATTTAATATAAAAAAAGCTTTCAAAGAATTTCCTTTATATTAAAACTAAAAAAAATATTAAAGTATTTTTTGTTAAAAGATTCTAATATTTGACTAACTTTACTCATCCATGGAGTAACGCGATATACATAATATTATATATTATATAGGTATTTATTTTAAAATGTTGCATATATTGGAATCTTTTTAATAGTGTTAACCGTTACTTATTGGTGGAAATATAAAACACAGTTATTCATGGATAGTGATATTTTAGATATTTATTGGAATGGTAGTCCAGACAAATAAAATAGAAATATCCTTATCTGCATAGTGCTAAATAATAACGTGATAAAAATCAAACACTCGTACATTCTATGCTACGGTCGCCATCTTGGAAAATTGTATACGATTTTCAGTTTATTAGCATATTGAAAAATGTATAAAATAAAAACTGAAAACAAAAAATATTTAAATAAGAACAACTTTTATTGTTTTTGCAATTTTACCGAGCTGTAGGATAGGTAAAAAATGTAATAAAAAGAGTTTCTGTCTGGATTTATTGTGGTGATAAATTTTAGTAAGACACTTTCTAATTCTCTATGCAATATCATGTACTTACCTCCTTATTTTTTTTTAAATGCTGAATATTTAAATTCGGTCACTATTTTCCAAGATGGAGATAATAGCAGTTACTGGAAACCAGTGACATGCATAATATTATATAAAGCCTCCCTTGAAGGGTAATTATTTAAGGCTAAAAAAATATTATCAAGATACACGTTAATTTTTAACATCATTAAATAGTTGCTGTGATATACTAACTAGTATCTGGGAATATTTCCCTAAAATATGCAGGAAGTTTAGTGCTAGTATTCAGTTATAATACACCAAAATTAAAAGTGGTAGAAGCTATGTCATGACTACCATCCACGAATATGGTAAAACAATGATTTTAATGTAAATTTGTGGTGTTGGGGAAAGATGGTTCAGTATTTATATGGACAGCCAGGCTCATGAATGTCTGAATCTTAAAGAAATTACACATCCCGAATAGGCTATCTTCGTTAAGGCTCGATGACATTGAGCTACTCTACAAGCTACAAACCGGAGAATTTACAATCTGCTTGTAAACTCACCCAGTGTCATCATCGAACTAGCTAAACTAACTAACAATCTACCGAGAATAGTTGAAAACCAGGCTACTTTACTCGCTACTCACTGGCGTGTGGGTCGATCTGCGTCTGCGGAGTAAAGCGATAGTGGCAAACCTGCCGGTAAAAAACTAACTACTCAATTCGTCTTGTCAAATAGTATAAAAAATGACGGTTTCAACTCGCTAGCTTGTTGGCTTCTGAGCGAGTGGAAAGTTTTGTGTGTGATCATCACAATTGTACTAGCCAACTTGCCCGCTTTTAAACTCGCCGACTAGCAGCTTGTAAAGTAGCTCAATGTCATCGACGCTTTATGCGTAAGATATATTTTTGGGGTCTTTTAATATAATTAGCAGAACAGCTAATAATCTAGAGACGCTGGTATTACCGGAAATATAAAAGGCAGAGAAAACACTACGAGGTTTCCCTGGCAATCAATAATAAAAATTTAAAAATATACAAAAATTGTTCTATCCAATCCCTTGTTAGCATGGAATAAATACGTTCGAGACATACTAAATACGAAACTGGTCATACGCTTCCGGCCATGAGAGGGGTGTGAAAGAAAATGGGGAAATCGCTTTTCCGCGTATTACGTAATGCCTGATGCATTATCGTAAAGACAAGCGAGCTGAAAGGAACGAAACGGAAATGCTATCTTCAAAGTCCAGACCAATGAAACGCTTCTGTGGCTTGGAAAACTTGGGATGTGATTGGAAAACAAAGTAATGAAACATTCTTAGTAATATTAAAATAAGTGGAGGATAATATAAGTATTTTAATGAAAAAACCTTTTGCTTTGTGTCATTTACTACCATACATATTTATGGGGATAACCAACTCTACCTGTGTCAGCATATTGATCGGCGATATTAAATAACTGACCGCAATTATAAATTCCTTAAAATCCATTTCCCGCGGTGTCCAATTATGACAAACTCAGTAAACAGCTTACTGCAATTATATTTTCCGCAATTAACGTTTTTCCATATAGTCAGCCATATCCAATGACGTAAACTCCATATAGAGTAGCTGACTCAATTATAATGATTATTTCCTAAATATTATTTTGATTGTGAGTACGTCAATAAATAGCGGATCATAATTCATTGGACATGTCACTTGAATATAAATTACCGGTCTGTTAGTATCTCAGTCTCTGTATTGCTCCGCACAAAATGTCATTCTACCGAGACTCGGACCCCGGAACGGTATCATTAGTATTGTAACATAACTACTGTTTGTAACATACTCTTGTATCGACTGTTTACGCTGCAAATAAAACTCACTCCTCCATCCATCGGAGCAACCACCAAATCTCGACTTCTTCACCACACCATGACTCCCACATATTTAATTTATGTATTATGAACTAAGCTCATTCTGTTTCGTACAAAATGGTTCTGTTATTACATTGGATTTTTTTTTGAGTCTAGTTAGTATGGTGTCGTTGTTATGTTCCTCAATTTATTTTTTAATTTTTTTAACAACCCTATACTCTTTAAGGACTGCTTATAGAGTATGGTAAACACAACGTGAAACATACAATTAAGAGAGAAGATAAAATACAAACCACGTGATTTGGGCAAGTTGTCACGTTATTTATTTAATTACGCAACATTTATTTTTATTTTTCGCGGAGTTTTTTCTTTTAGAATACCTACCTACTTGTTATTAAGGTTTTGTATGGTTACCTAGTATTCGTTATAATATTATTTTATCCGCAATATTCACATTGCTTATGATTGAACTCTAGTAGATAAATAGAACTCAAAGATACTGACTGTGACCAGCTGGAGAGAGAGAGAGAGAGAAATATATGTCAGGCTATTCTAACATATCACTTAACTCCCAAATAAAAAAGTAATTATAATAATATATCGTATTCCAACAGTAAATTATCCCGGAATCAGAATTGCCAGGCGTGATTTATTATGACCGCGTTGGTTTAGAGCAAGATAGAATACGACAATTACACATTGTCAATTGAGATGCGGCGATTTTCTAAGTTAATACTTATTTACGACACTAGCAATACAGTAAGTTGTCGCTCACTTCGTCATCATACATATTATTTTAATAATTTATATTTAATAATTTTTTGAATAATAATATTTTTGATATCAGTCATTATTTAGTGATAGCTATTATTGATTAAATTCAAGAAACTACATAAATACTTTTAGCATAGATTTTACCTATTCCAGATTATAGATAAGAGCTTGAAAGGAACTACATATGTAGCAGTTATACCATGTCAGCATTTAACAGGTGTGACACACTTTGGTGTTCGTGTTATGTTATCAAAACAAATCGAAGTTGCGATAGGCATTTATCAGCAGATTTCTTAATCATAACCTAGATCAACAATGACTATTATCATTTATTAAATTGCAACTTAGATAAACAATGGCTCTTATAATGTATTAAATATTGACTTCTATACTACTTGCTCACAGTCACTCGAACACCGTCACTAAATCGTTCGCTCTCAATATTATTATTAACAATAGTTCTGTAGTCGTTACAACCGGATCGCGGCTAGGTCTGAGCATAGCTCACCGCGATTACTCTGTACTGTTATCTTTGCTCCTTTACTCCTAAAATAATTGTTAGTCTGTATCCAGATAATAAACTCTACATCTATCTACATTACCGCTGTTTTCGATCAACATACATCACCTGATTCTATCTTCTCATCTAAACATATAATATGGTGGTTTATTCATTTAAGGGATTTATATTGGAGGGATGTTACCGTTGTTACTCTGCACAAAAAAGGGTAACCCACAAGACTATAATAATTACAGAGGAATCACTCTCCTCAGCGTTCCCGGGAAGGTGTTGGCGCAGATTCTCCTGTACAGGTTCTATCTGCCTGGAATATGCTGACAATTTTTTTTTCGATTTTTCTTATACTATATAATTATAAAATATCTTCAATTAGTGTTACTAATGCATTTATTTCGCAGTACTACTTTTGACGAGCAACCAAATATACTCAACCATACTCTCCAGAATGCGGGATGCAGAATGCAAACACTTTGCCTACAGAATTAACATTTAAAAACGGAAACTACGTATAGTGGAATTGGATAGGGGTAGCTAGTTTATAATTTTGCCTTATACCAACTTTATGATGGTGGGATTATAATATTCGATATTATTAATAATACTAATAACTTCTCTAAAATAATTTTGATAACATAATGCTTTAAAATAATTCCAAAACCTGATTTTCTTTGCTATGCCGGAAGCCAGTGTCGCATGTAGGAATTTTACTGTTTTCACTTTTTTAAATTCGTTGATAAGGAATGGATTATTTTTTGATTAAAAGTATTATTATTATAATAGAATGTGTACCTACCTATTTTAGGATTAGAACAAAGGAAAATTTTATTTATACCAAGTAATTTAAAAAAAAAATATGACAAATTAATAAATAAATAAAATATGTTATCAGAGGTAGATAAGATTTAAAAAAGTATTTTTAATATTTTAAGTCAAACTATACTTACATTGTAATATATAAGCGAATTAATTGATGTATTCGCGAATCTTAGGGATACATTAATAGGACTGCGTCATAAAGACTTAAGTTTGTGAGTGGACACGGTAGCCCTCGGTGACTAAAGTAATTACAAAAAGACGCTTCACGTGGCTGGGACATGTGTTCCGCATGCCGTCAGAGAGACGCTTCGCACCGTTGTGGCACAAACTCGAGGGTTCCGTTGCCGTGGCCGACTCTACCTTACTCTGAAGCGGTGCTACAAAAACGACCTACGCGATGCAGGTCTCACGTGGCGGGAGGCGCGAGACGTGGCGACGGACCGAGGGAAATGGCGTGACCTTTTCTTGCCCTATGTCCCAATACTGAGTCGTGACATTCACCATGTCGCGACTCAGTACTAGGAAAGTAAGTAGACTGCGGCTTCTATATCGAGACATACACGTCACCGCGGTCGTTTCTAGAACTAAAACCGTTGCAATATCGCCAGCATGCAAAAATATGCTGTAAAAAAGGTGCTGATCCGCCTCTTTGCCTGATTACCTCGCATAAAATTAGATCAAATAATGGTATCCACTTGTGTGAATATAATATGTAGTATAGATAAATCATTCTACAGTGGCACCATAGACGATTCGCGCGTGTATTGAATTGCTTGCGGCAATGCCTGATTCAATGCTAGCAAACAATACCACTACAACTGCAAGCCGCATTTGCCGTACCCATGGTGTCAATGTAAAACGATTTACCTATAATAAGAAAATAAATAGATAATATATGAAAAAAAAAATACTTTTAGAATATATTACATCATTTTCATCCTAGAGCCGGAGTGTAAAGTTATGAAGTGGCAACTCTAATACTGTCATCGCATACGGCACCATGACTTGGATATTAATATATTGAATGCGCGCAGTAAGTTATAATTATACCTACATACCTACAGAATTTGTTGAAGAGTTTCGTATATTAGCAAGTAATGAGTATACATACACATATAATTTTTATCATTAAAATATAAATATTTTAATAAGTACTCTCAAATATATCAATAGGATTTTTGAATAATTCATACTTAAATGTAAATATGAAAATCTCTAGAAACGTATATCTCCATATATTTTTTATTTATATCGAATAGAGCTTTGGTATTGTAACCATGTTAAATAAAGCTTTTCAAAAATAACAATTTAACTGTAGAAATAGATTTATGTCTAATAATAACGTATTTAAATTCATAGATATTTTGATGATTTATAATATATGATAATTAAAGCAATATTATACATAATAAATTAAATTATCATTTATAATTTTAAGGGAGCAATATGAGCCTCCACAAAGTGAATAATATTATCTTAAGCAGGGGTGGATTATTTTAAAGATTAATGATTGCTATCATCATTCATTCAATATATTGGACCCTTGTTTTGAAACGCACGTCTAAATATTCGTATCCGGAAATTTATACGTAAACAGTTCACCGCAGGACACTTATTCATGCGCCGCAGTACGTGAAACATGAGTTCGTGTAACATTAAATTTAATCAAATGACGAGTTCTTCGTTGAACATTTCACCGTGGAGTATATTTGTACGTATGCTACAACATGTGGCAAATTTTATGAGATATCTTTACTAGGTTAAGTAAGGGTTAATCTAATTGGAACAGTACTATTTGCAAATTATCGCCGCATTTTGTAAGATATGTACACATGTATTCCACGATGAAATGTTCAACGGAGAACTCGTCATTTGATAAAATGTTATACGAACTCATGTTTTACGTACTGCGGCGCACGAATAAGTGTCCCACGATGAACTGCATACGTACAACTTACATGTAACCCTAAATATTCTCTTCAAATAAAGACGCCTTACTAATCTGATATAACTATTTAGAGAACCTTAATTTGTTTTTAAAATTGAGATCCCAAGGAGTGCTTTTCTCAAAATGAGATGGTTCCATAGCAATAGAGACAGTAACCCTAAGTCAGAGACTATTTATTGTTTATTGTTATCATATTATCTCAGTTCTTTTCTATGGTATGGAAGTCAGGAGGAGGAGATGTCACGGAGAGTTGAAGCTGTATAGGTGCGTCCTCAAAATTCCTTTGACTCACCGCGTGACAAATATTGGAGTTCTCAGCCGAATGGAAAAGGACCGAGAAGTTCTGTGTAGCAATGACATTATTAAATGGACAACTCACTTCATACCGGCGCGCACGAGAAATTGTGCATGAAAGTCATTCACAGATGTATAAGTAGATGTCACGTGACCATATGACGTATCCATTTCCATTATGCGATACAAGCTTCGAGAATTTATAGTAATATAACCTTTATTGTAATGGCGTATTAGTGTCATGACTCATTGCGTTAGAAACAGATTCTCGGTTACTTATGACTTCTCGGAGATTAGACGCAAGTGAGCCCAGCACATCACAGGCGACTGTCCAATGGTTTCTGTCATTCAATTGCATTGAATAAACATTATCTTAAAATGGCATTTTATAAATCATAAATAATACTAACACATGAAAAGTGATATCCCATCTTTCTTGGAGTGTTTAGTAGATTTTTTTTACAATTTTTAACTAGACACATTGGCATTTTGTAACAGAATAATAACGGTGGAGTCGAAACCTGACAGTCATAAATTTTGTATGGGCAGACCCAGCGGTGTCGCCAGACCGTTTGCAAGCAGAATGTTCATTTGAGCGTAGGATACCGGTATTAAAATATGAATTTCGCCATCCGGCAGACCCGACACAAAGTGAGTGTTATTTTATTTTCTAGATGCTTCGTCCATATTAATGTCATTGCTATGTAGTATCAACACCAGAAAACTACAGTACCTCGGCCACATTATGAGATGACAAATGTATAGCATTCCCCAACTTATCATATAAGGAAAGATCAACGGTAAGTTTTGTACAGGACGACGTCGCATTTTGTGGCTTAAGAACATCCGTGATTGGTCTGCTGTGGGATGGCACGTTACGAAAAATTTCTTTAAATATATCATTATCATTAAATTGTTAATGCAGGAATGTTACCCTTTGCTCGGGACGTACATAATAAATAGTATGATTAGCATTATTGTAGGTATATGTTATTTTACGAATACTGATTTTAAAAGTTATAGAATTTTAGTTATGAGTAATTCTGACTACTTTAGGAATATATTATTAAATATTTCTTCTTCTTTCTTTTGCCATATCCGCCCCTTAACTGGAGCATATGGACACCACGCGGCGCCTCCAAGAATCCCTGTCGCTCGCCAGTCTTCTTGCTTCGTTCCAGATCAAACCAGCATCCTGTAGCTCCGCCGTATACACTCTGTAGATTGTATTTAGCGGCCTTCCAGGACGCCTGAATCCGGTCGGCTTGAAGAACAGGCAAGCCAGGTTAAAGTTCTCTTCTGGCATCCGCAGCACGTAGCCGAGCCAGGTTCAACGTCGCCTCTTCACTTTCAGCGTGATGAGAGGCTGCTTGGTGCGTTCTCTTATCTCCTCGTTGCTCCTAAAGACATACCACCGCACACCCAGTATTCGTCGCTAACATCTGTTTTCGAAACTCAGTATACGGTTGCTTTGAGCCTTCGTAAGATGCCATGATTCGCTACCGTAAAGCAGCACCGTCAGAATGCAAGCGTCGAATAGGCGGCATTTGGTATTCCCAGACATTCCGCATTGAGTTGAATGTTGCTCCAGTCATTCCCATTCGGATAGCGAGCTCTTTCTGCAAAATGCCATCTCCCGTGATGTGTACCCCCAGGTACTTGAAGCTGTCGACGCTCTCGATGTTTTGTCCGTCGCTAATCAGAGGGAAATCTGGATCAGGACAGGTGCTATTACACAATGTGCTATTACAAATGTTTAGTTCATATTAACTGAAATAATACGTAACATTATTATTAAAGGATTATTTATTTACTATCAAAATCATACATATTCCAACCATGATTAAAATGAACTGACAACTATTAACCAATTTATTTTATCAATAACACGTCTTGAAACATAAGTGATACTATTCTACCTAGCTTCCATTTAAGCTTATGTACCACATGAGTGACCTCCCGACGTAGAATACATTAACTTTAGATAATCTGCGATAATCTCAATAAATAATCAATAATACAATAGACTACTTATATACTACAAGCCCTCGTAGTACGTAAGGCACTGGCATTTCATACGGGGGCTCTGGGCTCGATGAGGTCAAAATACATTCATGTGATTTTTTCAAAGCCTGTGTATTTGTGACTGTTTTACTTTTATTACTAAGTACTTCATTTCTATTTCACTACATTACTATCATTGTGCTTCATAACTATTGCAGTGTTTTATATAAGAAAAGTATGTAGGTAACTGGAAAACATAGAAATTTCTTTAAAATTACGAGCAAATTTAAAACTACAATGGAAAGTTTATAGAATTTTTTTATGTTATATTAAAATAAATATAAATAATAATTTGAAAAATCACTACGATCACGATCATCTCATGTATCAAAATATGACTTATTACCATTAATCACTGATACATCACATATTATTATTATGATCAAAGTTTAAAAAAAAATCGACGTGCAAATTCACGCAATATTTAATGATTAATATAACATTTAAAACGCGCCAAAATCATACGAAAAAGTGCTTAAAAGTAGAAACCAAATTATATATTTATTAAAAAAAATAATGCTAATGAACACAATTATTCTAATTTTAAATATTTACATTGTATTCACTCTACGAATATAAGGTGCTAAAATGAGAAATAATTGAACAATATATATAAATAATTACAAGATAAAAAGAACTTTTTATATACAACGTTTTTAAATTTTCTGTTGAATTATATAAACTTGACTTGACTAGCTTAAACGATCAAAAAATTCGTACTTGATAGAAATAATACTGAAATGTCATTTTATTTCATATTGATTTCCATAGTAACGCACGTATATATTAATAATTTAGTTGCTAGGACCCCAGATCCCTAGCAACCAATAATAGTGGATTGGATTACGGATTTCTTCCGAAATAACTTTTCATACAAAACAGAATTAACTGAAAATGAATTCAATTCTACTGAAAGATGGCTAAAAGTATTAAAAGAATACATTGGGTTCGTGTTCTGATATATTCCTAAAGTTTCAAATGTCCAACTAGTCGGGAAGTTAGTTAAAATCGATTGCAAGATTTGTACCGGACAAATAAAAATACGAGCTAAGAAAAACGTTGTAAAAATCAATACGCTAAAAATCCATCTCGATTTATCATTGATGTTGAATTGTGGATATATCGGCTTTTGTAATTAGATGTCTCATTTTGATGTTATAAAGTCTATAGATTATTAAAGGTTACTTCCCAACAATTATTAATATTCTCCAAATTATACATTTTCGATAATATGTATAAATACAGCACGAGGACTCTAAAGAGCCTGGGCCACATCACAGAAACGAAAAAGTTGAATCATTAATACTATCGGAATTCAGATTGACGTGTCATTTACATATTAAAATAATAAATTATATTTTTTTTTATTATGAGTAGGTATTATAAAAGAAACATATTAATAATTTATAAAAGCAAGATAAAATATTTTTTGTAAGTTTACCTATTGGTAAAAAATAAAATCGCAAATGGCTATTATTTTTCATACGCAATGTATACGCCCCATACATCAACATGTCTCCGATAAAGTCACACGTTCGTCATCCATCAATTTTTCCAATATCCTGGACGCGAACCTCCGAGCGCTTAGACCGACACGGGTTTGCGTCCCTGCTGAAAATGAACTTTGCAAAGTTGCGTTTATATTTCCATCAATCTCATGACGTGAGCTCGATTTAAACATAAGTATCATCAACCGCATTATTTTCTTCAGTTGATTTATAAATATATTCTTGTTAATTCATTCTTCGCTACATCAGATTAATCGGACAGTTGTTGTTTTGGGTACATGGAGGTGTGTGGCGCTGAAAAGTTTTGAGGCACCCATGTAAAAATTTAGTTTGAGCGTTAAACCGAAATTGCAATATGTATTACACTCATAGAGGTATTAAATAAAAAGAGGGGAAAGGAATCGGCTTTCTCATACAACTGAATGGAGCTGGCCAACAATAGTCGATAACTTACGAGAAATAGCGACGCGATAAAAAAAATGCAGGGCATTACAGAGGATTTACTTTGGCCTTTTGGCCGTCATTATAACGTACCCATATACGTGGAAGTTTAAGTTAACTTGATTTCCAGCCTGCCTCACCATACTTTTATAAGAACATTCCTGCTTCACCATACTTTCATATAACCTGCCGCCCATAGATTACAATACAACAATATGTTGTCAGATTTCTTCATGCTTCCATTATTACTTTTTAATGAAGCGACCGTATCGTCTGCTTCATGGAAAACAGCCAAAAAGTATAATATTTGTATGCCTTCCTTCATTCGCCGCCCTTTATAATGTGCCGCCTCCATGTAACGCCTGACTTACTTACCTCCACGGAATGACACTAATAAAGTGCATTCATATTTATGCATTTAATTACAATTTATTAAGTAAAAAAAATAGATTAGGTCACATTTTTTTGTTTTATATACAGAATGTGTTTTTGATATTAGCCTTCGTTTTCAATAGAATGATAACAACTCTGCAAACGTCACGTGACTCATACAGAATGATAAATGGAAGTTTTAATGTAATAGTTCAAAATTACTAAGCCTTACTTTGACTCTATAGAAAGCTTATCTCAACGAAAATGAGCCCAAACGTAATCTTGCGGTTGAGAAATGAATCCTAAAATAGCATTGCCTTTTCGCAGTTGAATAGAATAGATAGGCACGTGTTTGTACATCTCTATGGCCTTACAAATTAACTACAAAGGGGCGCACAGACCAAGGACCCCACAGTTATGGATTTTACAATGGGACATCCCTCTCAAGTCATGCGTCAATACATCTGATAAGCCACAATGACATGGCGTATTACATCCCTAGCCTGTTATCTGCTTTCGGCCTTTTGTCAACACGCAAATAATTCATCCGTTATTATCGTCTTAATGGTCCACTGTGCGTCCACTTTTTGTCAGAGTTCTTTTTACTCGCCCAAAAGGTACGCAATTATTTCCTTGTTTGATGATACGCCACGCACTAAAAACGGCGCACAAGGTTAATATTATACAAATTAAAGGACATGCTTTTTTTTAAATTTAATTTTTAACACATTGTTTTCATATCTTTTGTAAGATCATATGCAAATCTCTATTTTAATCTTTGTCATCTCCAGTTATATTCCACAATGACACCAATAAATCCACCAGGTAAATATAATATCAACTTGACAGTTGATGTATTTATTCAAGGCATAAATTTTCAGATGACATTTGTATTAAGATAAAAATCTTATGCTGCCCTGCTAAGTAAAAAGAGAGTGTTTTTGTTTTTTTTTCTGAAATGAGAACCCAAGTTTTAAGCTACATTTTCTCTTATATTAATTATGTAAAAGTATTCGATTGTTTTCACATAATCTCTAAATAGACTGTGTATATTTAAAGATTATATCAAAACAATTCAATAATTTTATATAATTAATATAAGAGATAATATAGTGGGTGCCATGGTTCACATGTGTGCCTCAAAACTTGTCAGCGCCACACACCTCCGTATACCTAAAACCACCACTGTTTAATAGTATGTTTCGTGGAAATGCTCTAATTCTCATTAGGCTGTGCTTATGTCAATATAAAGATTTTTGGTTTAGTTGTCTGTTTATGAAAATGATAATAGCACAACATCTAAGTAGGTAGGTACCTAACAAATTTGCAAACAATTCGAAACTAGCAATTAAAAGGGGTGGCATTATAAGTGTACTTAAGGGTGGCACTATGCTAGGTACATCACTGCATGTTATCCAAACCTTTTCGTAATACCAACTAACATTCATCTGTATTCTGAACGTCATATTATTATTATAATATAGGTACCTACTCTTTTCCTGAAATATAACCAATGTATGGCCTATTTAGGCTGAACATACATTATGTGCATCCAGGCCATATAGGACATGATATTTAGCTCGTTTTTTTTTTACGAATAATGATTTTTACCCATTTACTCTACATAACGAGTGCTTATACTGAACCAAACATTATATTATACAAATTTGCTAAATGTGAGATTCAAAGTGTCGACCAGCCACTCCATTGTGGGTTTTAATAATCGTTTTGAATTCGTAATTTGTTATGTTCATTATATGTAAAATAAATAAATTTGATTTGATTTGAATAATCTCTTCATGACTTTCGTAAGAGTATTTAGGTACGTAGTATTATGTCTGTCGTTCGCCATCGTTTCTGCAAATTGCATATACGAATTTACATTGATAACTGCTACCATGGCAGTCATATTTTATATGAGACAGAAAATTCATTAAATTTCAAAAGAATTTTACAAGAAATACATGATATTATATTAAATAAGCATGTGATTTTTAATTATTTATCAATTGTATTATAATATAAAGCTATGATCTCAAATTATTTTTTTGCAGAAATTGTAATGTGTTAGAAATGTTATTGAAGATAAGATTATTATAGTAATCTGAACACAATGGTCAATAATACTCTAATACTTAAATCTTAATGGATGAAAATTTCTTTTATTTTGTTAACTGTCAATTCATGGTGGAACTGCATTGTATTGTTGTTTTTATTTTATAAAACGCAATTTTTTTATAGTACTTATTCCACTTTAATTAATATATTAGGACCGGCTTCGTCCACCTCAGTGGGACATTTTAAGACCATTTTAAAATCCTGCATTTGAATGAGAAATCTATAAAATTGGATAAACAGGAAATCCTAGAAATTAATAGGTATAAATTTTTGCCCAATTCTAATTTGTTAAATGATCAATTATATTTTGTGTCTTCTCCATTATTATACCCTATTTAATATTTGGGATTGTCATAACGTAACTTTATATACTGTACATTATTTATTATTTTAATTTTTATTTAATTTTGACTCATATTTTGGCTGTATTTGTTTTTATTCGATCTCACTTCAATTGATAATATTGTTTTATTTTATTTTTTATAAAATTTTTATTGTAAATTTTGACTAATCATAATTATTTGTTGATATTAATCTTATTGTAAGTGTAGATTGTTTCATATTTTGTGGTTTGTTAATATTTTAAATAATTTGTTTAATGCCCCTGACGTAGTATGAAATATTAATGTCCAACCTCATTAGTTTTAAATTAGTCTGTTATTGGGAAGGTATTATTGGACGGATAATTATTATGTACCTATTGTTATATTATTTATATCGCTTTGAATTTTGTTTGATAAATATTGTTTTAAAAAAATGTATTCAGTTGAAAATGTCCCACTGAGGCGGACGAAACCGGTCCTAATGTATTAATTAAAGTGGAATAAGTACTATAAAAAAATTGCGTTTTATTAAATAAAAACAACAATGGATGTAAATTTTATTCACATAGTTTGTAAAGTGAAGTTTCCATGTCGTCATTTTGATCGTATACTTTGCTTTACTCTGGAAGTGGCAATATTATTAGTTACGTATGTGAATTGATACAGAGATGTAAAAATATATGTAAACAGAATGACAGTAACCTGTTAGTCCCTTAACCCAATTTAGACACATTGCCTGGGAATTGGCATATTGTATTTTTAAAAAATAAACTGATATTATATTCGAATAAATTTAATGTGGTCAGCGAAGTCACTTTCTGTATTTTTTATTACTAATAATTTGTATATTTCTAATATCAATCCAATAAGTCTATTTTATGAGTAAAAAGTAAAGATATGTTATTACTCTTCCCATCTTGAAGTGGTACCTGAGACAGGTGGTAACAAAGTGAAATATTAATTTATAGATACGAGTATGTACAATTTATACTTAAACAATTGAGACCCATGGATTTGCCTATAATATGAGGTTACCATGAACTCATGTATATCTTAAACATCTTAGTATAATGCTTTTATTGATTTTTTCGTTTATAATAAATATTTCTTGTAATAAAAACTGCAACAAGTTTAAAAAAACGATTGCATGTTAAACAACGTAGAAAAACAAAAACAATCATTCTATTTTTCCGGTTTTTTTTCCAAAACAGGAAACTGTTTTCATTCATTAAAAAAAGGCAATATTTCAAAAGCATTTCTATTACGGCGGCAATTTTCCGTACCGTAATTATTCTCGAGTTTGGGAAAAACGGTGGAAAGCTCTTACGTCGGCAATTTTCATCACTTAAAAACAGAAAATGTGTTGTGGAATTTTCTAAAACTTTTCAAACATATTTGAGCTTTCATACTCGAATACGCACATACAATAACCCATATTGTTTATATTTCGTCACTATACGCGAAAATTCAATTACAATTTTCAATAAGTTATTATTTACTTTTGACAGCTTTATTATTCATACATGATTAAAAAGAAATGCTTATATAATCTTACATAGATTATTAAAACCATTGAAATATGCAATTTAATAAAACCATAATATTTATTAACTATATATTATGTGAATACAATTAGATTTGAAAACTTGCAGTGAAAAAGTGTGATTACGAAATAGTTTTGTTTTATTCATTCCAGTGCATATATTCATTTATAATATCGTCACTGTCCAAGCCAATTGTCGTAACCTTCAAATAGCAAATTGTTTAAATGATACAATGAGTAGATGTTTCACTATTAATGTTTTTCATAAAAAATAAGGTTACGCTACTTAGCTGGGAGCACTTTTGCACGTGCAAAAAATCAACTCATTATGAACATTGACAATTATATTTGAAATATTATTTTATTATTAATTGAAAATTTTCTTTTATTGACACACCAGTGGCTTACGTTTAGAGGGTTTGGGCATTTAGCTGGAATATTTTTTGCCAAGTTACCAATAGCTTAAAAATTAGTTTTGAATTATTTAGAAATGAAATAATTTTTGGGATTTAAGATCCTTGGTCAGTTCGTGTAAGAGTATACAATAAGTCCACTGCCATCAAAATGTCACTTCAGTAAAAAATGAGGGTTATGCCAATGAATTGGCCTATACCGTGAAGATATTATAAAATGTTTAATCATATTTGTCCAGCTGTTGTCACCTTTCTTCTTGACGTTTTTCGCCTATTGAAATTTCATCAACTTGACAATTAATTATATCGTCTTTTCCATCAGGTTGTTTTGTTGTATATTTGTGTTATGTCCAATATGCACCTTTCCATATTACGTTGCGTTACTTATAGTATTTAGTTATATGGAAGCGTGAGTAGTAGGAGGTCACACCAGGTGTTCAAATGTCTTCCACACCAGATTGGTTCTGTGAGAAATCTGATCATACATATAATATAATATTATCTGAAATAGATGTATACTAATAAACCATTCGGTAGAATATTATATAATAATTTATAATATCATTTTGTATAATGGATTATGACGAAAAAATACTGACTAAATTAATAAATAAACGTAGTTGTTGACTAGTGTAATTTAAATCTCATTAATTAGGATTACTGCCCTGAGAAAAGCAAAGAATCGAGAGGGGTGGAAAGTCATGGTCGCTCAAAAGATTTTCAAGGTGGTCAGGATCTTCAGCTATGAGGGAATGACTACGAAGATATATCAATTGTAATGTTATTAATAAATAATATAATAAATGAAAATTATAAATATAACTTATCATAATACGACGTGAAATAAGTATATTCTAATTAAACCAGACATGTCCATTGTTCTGATTAAGAATTTTGATACAAGTGTCAAAAAAAGCATTAATTCATTGTTTTAATGACATAAAGCCATGTATAAGTTTTAAGTAACTCAATTGGAGTTATATGAGTCAAAATTTATAAATATTTTTAGCCGAATATGGTATTATTGAATCCACCCGAATTGAGCAAGCTTTTGTTTTTACTATTAGTAGGTATACGAATTTGTCTGAATTTTATGTTAGGTAGCAATAATTTAATTTAAATAATTACAAGATAAAAACAATTTTTTATATACCACGTTTTTAAATTTTCTGTTGAATCATATAAACTTGACAAGTATATGCATTAATACTTTAGGACAAATAAGGCAATTGTCAACAAATCATTTTTTTGCTATTTTGCAACAAACAAATATATAATACTGAAATATCATTTTGATTTCCATAGTAACGCACGTATGTATTATTAATTCAGTTGCTAGGACCACTCCCTTAGCAACCAATAATACTGGATTGGATTACGGATTTCTTCCGAAATAACTTTTCATACAAAACAGAATTAACTGAAATGAATTCAATTCTACTTAAAGATGGCTAAAAGTATTAAAAGAATACATTGGCATCGTGCTCTGATATATTCTAAAAGGTTCAAATGTCTACATAGTCAGAAAGTTAGTTAAAAATCGATTGCAAGATTTTAAATGGATAAACAACCACCGGAGAAACAAGAATACGAGCTAAGAAAAACGTAGTAATAAAATAGCGTGTGTATCCAAAACTATTGCTCTATTGATTTTAATGACAAATGGACATGTCTAATATTACAGTAACTCAATTGGATATTATGTCTAATTGTGATGTAACCTTTATTAGAAATTTTAGTCTGATATAAACGTTATTTTATATCCCCTTTTTATTTCAAATAACATTTCTCTCCATTGAAGTTAAACAAGGCTTTCATTTCGAATCCTTAATAAATGCCGTAGATTGCAGATAGAAGGAGATATTTAAATAAAGTATCATTCTTAATTGAGTGCTGGAATTAAAACCGTTCTCGTTAATTGATTTTTTTTTGTATTTTCCCTGTTGATCTGAAAACTCGGGGCCAAATAATTAATTTGAATTTCAGAGTTAACTGGCTTAGTTAATATGCTCCGTGAAATTGATTCCCATAAAAGGTCGGCCCGGTGAGCCGGAAAATATATGAACCATAAACATAGCGACATGACCCGATAAGTAAACTGAGAGAATACGAACCCATAAATATCTTTATGGTCACTTAAAATTGAATATGGATACTTAATATTTCAATTGACAACCCAACGAGAGTCATGGCCTCTTGCAACATCTGTTTTTATTGGATTTCTTGCCTGAAGATGGTGACGAAATAGATGGCGTAGCAGTGATTATTTTTACGCGAGAAGTGAATTTTACTTTAGTACTAGTTATACTAATACTAGGCTAATACGGTCCCATGATGGCCGAGCGGTTTACGCGTCGGTTTATACTGTCATGGGTCCTAGGTTCGATACCTAAATTTGGCAAATTTAATATTCATATTGTTTTTTTTATTTGTGTTTGGAGTTAGAGTATAAACCTAATAGGTTGAGCAAGTGGCTAACATCTATTTCTGGTAAAAGCAAAAATCTACTCTGCTTTGTATAGGCCCATATTTAGATCTTATTAGCATCGAAGATGGTCACAAAAAACTAGGCCAAACATAGAAAGATACTAAAAGAAAATCGTGAGAAATGCAAAATAACACTATATCGTTATGTATATCAATATAGTGATTTTTAAATGAGTCTTAAAATTGAGTTATTGTCTAGTGAAACTTTTTTGAGATAAAAAAATGTTGCTTTGCATTCATATTATGCAATAAACCAAAATATAACCTCCACTATAAAACCGCATCACACTAAACAACAACGAATGTATCGAGAGTAAAGCTTGTAATTTCTCTTCTTTTTTTCTACAGATTCGAGAATTCTTAATTTCAACGAAAAAACAATCGAGAATTCGAGATTAGTTTATTGATTTCTCGAGAAATATCGATGGTTTTCCAATTTATTTATCGCCGAGTTTTTAACGTCGAGACCTTTTTTTGTTAGTCGAGAAGGATGCCAGCCATTTTTTCTCAAATTTTTGATTTGTTAAAAATCGAGTAAATAATTTATCGAATTCTCGAGAAATGAGAAATTTTGAAATTTTTGAAAAATAGTTTCTCGTTTCAGGAAACATTTTTTAATTTTTCTTATTAAATTCGCGAGAATTCCCGAGACCATAAATTTATATCATAAACTGGGCTCTTAATGAGTTTAATGGGGAATGTTGAGGAGATTAAACAGACGTGATTAAAAGAAGTGTCGTAAGTATTAAAAAGTACTGTAATATTTTTTTAAAGCTCTACTACATATTATTAGGACCAGTGTTATAATACGTTACAGAGACGTCAGTTTTCCCAAAAGCCACAGGTGTTTGAAAATAGAATCACGCAAAAGTTCTTTCGCTTCAGACACAAGGATAGCTTGTGGCAGAATTGCTATTATCATAACCTATTTAATGAGACTGGTTTATCAAAACCAAACACCTGCAAATGACTGGTCACGTGACAGCGCTAGAGGCGGTGGATTGGAGAAGTGGAGAGGAAGACCTGACAGAGTGGAGTAGTCAGCTTGAAGTTGAAATATTGTAGGTTTATAAATATTAGGCAGGGACATTATTTAGGCGGCCGAGATTCTAGAGTTACGTTAAACTCAACTAACGACAATATGTCATACATAAATCAAAATTGAATAACAGCTGCAAAATAAGTATTTTAACGAGGCAATGTTGCACTCTGCAACCAGAATTGTTGCTTTTTTTTAAATTTCGATTGCTCGATGATTATTTTTATTTATAAAAAAATAGTAAAGTTATCATATAAAACTTAAATATTTAAATATTTACTTTATTAAAGTATTTGAATACGTTTAATATATGATAAAGTATACCTACAGTATCGTGTATATAAATTTCGATTCATTAAAATGGCAAGAAAGTCGTATATCATACCAAAATGGTGTCAATTCACGAAAGTACGAGCATAATGTGTCAATGGTGTTAATAATAATTTAAAAAGTGGTATTTATTACTACTTTTCGTATTTGCGTTTATAATCGATACTAAAAAGAATCCTATATCGGGAACAAACTAACCACATTAAAAACTATTTAAATTAAATTTCTGGTTAAAATATGACAGTTATAGTCAATTTTGCTGGTTACTGTCGCGTGCGCACATATGTGTACGCATGTATATTTTACCGATAACCGCTTATCACCTGAAAAAAACGGATACATACTGTTTAGTGATTAGTAACATACTATGCATCTCGGCTTAAACCAAGAAATTAAGGATAGTCAAGCTCGAATGTGTTTTATAATAAACTAGCTGAAGTACCCGGCTTCGCACAGGGTCGCTTCGTGGTTATATTTATCTTAGATATTTAAAAAATAATAAGAGGTAATTATTTTTTTAATATTAAAATATCTGTGTAATACATATGGCAATATGAAAACAATTCTAATATGAGTAAAGGTCAAACAAAAGATCACTAAATTAAAATCGAATCCAAAATATGAAAACGTTATTAATTTTATTAATAATATGTGGTAAAAAAAAATCAAAATTGAATGGAACAAACAAACAACAAACTTTGTATTTTATATATGCGGGCGTGAGCACAACACTTGATCAAAATGTCATTGCAATCGGATGAATGGTATAAGAACGCATACGAATAGAAGAAGATAGAATAGAAGAATAAGACGAAGAAGATGGTTGTACTAATTCAGAAACCTTTGCGGGTGTTGGCACAATTACTGACGAAATTTTTATTGCAATCGGATGAATGAAATAGGAACGCATATAATAGAATAGAAGAAGGAAAGAATATAGAATAGAAGAAGAAGAAGGAGATGGTTATACTAATTTAGAAACCTATGCGGGTGTGCGTACAATAACTGACGAAAGTTTCGTCGCAATCGGATGAATGGTATAGGAATCATACGAATAAAAGAAAATAGAAAAAGAAGAAGATGATAATTTTTCTAATTCAGAAACCTTTGCAGTTGTACATAAAACCACTTACCAAAATTTCATCGCAATCTGATGAATGGTATAGGAACACATACGGGACAGACAGACAGACATTCATTTTTATATAAAAAATATAGTCTATACTCTTTGCGCAAGTACAAGCAATAAGTTGACTTTTATTGCAATCGGATGAACGGTATGGCAGCGCATAAAATACGAATACGAACAAACAAATATTGATGTTTATATATTAGATACAATGCTGACTATTCTGCCTTATCTTAATCCCATTAGAATATTATGTCCCAAATATTCCAAAAATGACGATTTTTACGATTTTTACTTACACTCTTAGTATGTAGCATAATCCGGTACTGACAAAGAGATTCAAAAATTTGTAAGCTTTATATTAGTAATAAAATTTAAACTGTCCTATAATCTCGGTGGGTATTCCTTTCCGGAGAAAATATAACTAGTAATTTTCGTTGAAGTGCCATTTTCCCTCAGTTCACTCTCGCAGTGGGGTATTGAGAAAGCTTTATTGGATCGACCCTGATTGTGCGGCGGCGTAGAAAGGAACCTAGTCACCGGATGTCCATTGTTGATGTGGTCATTTGGATTTGGATCGAACCATTCAAAAAGTTTCAATACAATTCCGTGTGCCTATAATCTGGTGGTACGCCATACAATAAACTCTAGCAGCTTTTTTTGTAAAGCTTTGCCTAGTAAAATGAGCTTTCAATCAGATAGTGGGTAAATGACATGTTTAATATTGTTGTGTAGGTACTCGTAATTTACTTAATGTTATTTTTTCAAAAATAGTTAACCATGTGAAAATATAAAAAAAATCCTGCCTATCAACATATAAGTAGTGTTTTCTTTTCCTACATGTTCCTATACATACTTGAATAAATTTTATTACTATTATTTTTTTGAATAAGTCCTGAATAAATATAGAGAATTTAAGTATATTTGATTACAATAATTATTGCAAAATTAAGATATGTGTTAGAATTTCATTCAGTGTACTTTTTTAAGATTTTGTTTCCAAACTTTTTCAAAATGATGTATATATTTTCAAATTTCATTCTTTCATAAACGAATAAAATTAATTCAAATGAACGGTGATGAAAAATTAGCTACTACAATCTGTCAGGTGTATCGTGATGGATTTAGGGAATATTTGGTATTGTGTTTTGTTTGAACTTTTATATAAATTTAGGTTATTTTTTAATTGCACAGAGTTGCCACTTCATAACATTGCACTCTGGCTCTGGGATGAAAATGATATATTACATTCTATAAATATATTTTTTACATCATCATCAGCCGGGGTCAATCCACTGCAGAATGAAGGCCTCCCCAAGCTTCGTCCAACTCTCTTGATCCTGTGTTGTTTGCTGCCACGTATTTCCGCCGAACTTTACCAGTTCGTCAATCCAGCAGCGTTTCCAGGGCGACCCTGTGGCCGTTTTGTGCCCCTTGGGTACCACTGGATGACGGCATTTGTCCAGCGGCCGTCCTTTCGGCGAGCAATGTGCCCCGCCCATCTTCATTTCAACTGTTTGGCAACGTTTATTACATCGCGTACTCCTGTCTGCTTCCTAACCCATTCGTTTCTCTTACGGTCCTTTCGCGTGATGCCCAACATACACCTCACTATGCCTCGCTTTGCGACTCTTAGCCTTTGGAAATCTCTCGTGTTGAGGGTCCACGTCTCGCAGCCATACGTGAGCACGGGTAGAACACATTGGTCGAACACCCTACGCTTAAGATACAATGGTAGGTCACTCTTGAAGATACTATTCAGACGTCCGAAAGCACTCCATCCCAGCTTTTTTCTTCGAGCAATTTCATCGTGCATGCTTCCGTCTATGGACACCTGCTGTTCGAGATAGACGTAGCTGCTGACTTGCTTGAGTTGGGTGCTATTAATACAGATAATCGTAGGGTCCGAAAAACAGTTCCTTATCACTTTTGTCTTTGAGACATTTATCTTTAGGCCGAACGTTTGATTGACATCCGCATTTTTTACATATTATTATCTATTTATTTCTAATTAGATACTACACATTAAATATCATTTCATCTATTTTAATGCAAGTCGCAAGTTGTAAAACGTATACTCTACATAAGAATAAACAAAATACAGTCAAAGGTGGAGTAAACATATTATCAAATAATATTTAATTTTTCATTTTGAAAACAAAATACCTTTATAGTTTTGTCCCAATAATACTATATTTAAACTTCAAGTATTTTTTATTGCTCACTTTATTTAATGACAAAAAAATTAGAAATCTCTGGTTATAATGTTTATATAACTTTGATGATAATGTATTTATTTTTAATTTCAAATAATTTTAGTTTTCGTGTCTATCAATTGTATTATATTTGTTTATTTTCATAATTATAATGATCTGACAATAGACGTTAAGAAAATAACAATAACCATTATTTTATATTGTTTATAAAAATGGAAAACTGGGAAAATATTATTGTAACTGCCTATTATTTATTTTCATCGAAAATATTTTATGCGCTCGAAATATAATTTTTTTCTTCTTGTTATGTTTTAATTTACAGAGTACCTATTTTCTTTATAATGGGATTCAAATTTGAAATGTAATTTTTTATGAAAATATTATAACAAAACAATGAGGCTTGATTAAAATTTTAATCCAGAGGATTATCGCAGTGTTTATTGTTTTCAAAAACCAAACAACAGTAGGTTTTTTTGTATTTATTTTAAAAGGCATGTTTTTTCATATAATTCTATTTGCATAAATTTTTAATCAAGTGATGAAACTCGATAATCATTTTTTTGTTTACTTAATGGCAACGGGTTATTGTTTTTAAATAAATAATGTATACACGAGATAAATTATTTAAATTTGAATAATAAAAATGCGGTCAGTTGCATAAACGTTAAGTAAATAGAAAATCGGAAAAATCTGGTAAATATTTAAAATTTGCATTATTGGTTTATGCTTTACGTTTTTTCAGCCCTGTATAAAAGATTTGGCTAGGCATTTCAATAATTTATTGAATTTTTTTAAAGATTTTATGAAACAAACATTATTATACATAATTATGTTAAATGTGAGAGCTATTTCTAAATTATTGATAAGGGAAACTCACCCTGTCAAAAACCATATTATATGTAAATATATTTTCTTATTTTTTAATACTACAAGAGGTCAGCACTGTTAGTCATAGTATAAACCGTCACTGTTCTGGCAGAAGACACTAATTCGAAAAAATGACATATTGAGTTAGCTATACCAAAATGTTCCTTATTTCAAAATTTACCGTATGGAAACCTTCTTAATAAATAAACAGTCTTTATTTTAAAGTCATCCTTTTTACGATTACTTAATAAACTCACATGATAATATACAATTTCAAACATTTTAACAACTTCAAAGTCAAATTACTCAAAACTAATATTCTCCAGTTCGTGTGTTCTGCCAGAACAGAGTCGAAACTATCATAGCAGTTATACAAAATATTATATAGAATATTGGCGAAATTTGTAAAGCGCTTCAAATGCATCACTATTAGTTAATTTCGTCGTAATTAAGTAGGACATAGGTGGCTAAATTGGTTAAATAAATGCGCGAAATCCAATGCGGGTGTGAGTCTTGTCCGGCACCATATTTTTTTTTTAAATGTGTATGTTTTTCAAAAGTTTCTAGATTATGTAGGTAATTGCAGAAAATCTGAGAAAAGCATGTGATATTATCAAATTTTGAATTTAGTAAGTACATAATCTATCTATCACAATTTATAAAAATAACTTTTAATGATGCGGAAGAAAATTGGGCCGCAGGTAACTTTTTTCATTATTAAATTAATTTGATGTAATTCTTAATTTAAATATCGTTAAAAATATTTCTTTTGGAGTTTTGCCGCCCGGGTATTTTACACCCTCGCAATCCTGATTATTGACACTGTGTTAAAAGCTAGAGAGTTCTGCAATTGACCACATAAGCATACTGTGTAGGATTCTCAATCCTCCAATGGATTTGTATCAAAATTTAAAAATAATAATTTCGTAGGTACATTGTGACTAATTATTGGTGCAAATTCAAAGATAGTTTGTAGATATTGTTTTTATATTTGATTATATTTTAATATCATTAAAAAACATGACTCTAAAAACAAACATTTTAAAAATATTTTGTTAATAGCCACCCTTGCTTAAATTAAAAACGTTTACGTGATTTTGTTCACAAAAGCCGACGCACAATGGACATTTAGGAACAACAGAAGTTTTTTTTTGTTTAAATTAAAAAGCTTTTCATTAAATTTGTCAGTCGAATATTTTAACTACAGGTGCCTGGGGCAAAATTTTGATGCCTTTTGTTATTTTGGCAAATTTTAAAAATCCCAGTGATTGTCAAAAGTGACTCCTAAAAATACTTATAATATGACAATAAAATTATCTGTATGATAAAATAACACTTCAGTTACTAACGGTAATGCTACCTTAGGTTACCCAGCCCAATAAACTGCAATTTTTTTTTATCGTGTCCTATCCTAAAATGATCATAATGGGCCTCCATATAGTGGAGGTTGTACATTAACAGATTTCAGTATGCACTTCGTCATCTTAATATTTCGGCTATTTCCACAATCATCCATATGACATCTAATTAAAACAGTAAATATATATAATTGATAAATATCCGTCAGATTTCATTTACTCGACATAAATTATAAATGTACATTACAAACAGAGCATTGCATTCCATTACGAACAATAGAGATGGGTCTAAAAGTATATGGGACAAAGTTAGACATACTCAATTGTGAGAAAAAAGATATGAAAGTAATGGGTGACATCAATATCGTAATATGACTTGTAGACTGTAAGAATGTGTAGAAATACTAGTTTAAATTTAAAAAAAATTAAATTAAATTTTGGTAAATAATATCTTGATCATTATATCGATGACATTAATAGCAAATAATGACTATAAAACATTGTTAGATATATCTATGTTACCAAAATAGGCATTTACTCTCTACCTAATTTAATATTGCCAATATCATACGGTAACCTAAGGTGATATCACCGGAATGGACGGAATTTATTAGCAACGTAAAGGAAAGGTTAAAATAATATTTTTTCTTAAGTAGGTCACTCACATCAGATATTGTGGTAAACATTATTAAAACAGTATTGAAACTTTATTTTTTTTACTTTAAATTGTACTGTTTTTTTTATTATTATTATTATTATTTACTATATTCTCTTCTTCTTTCTTGTGAGGGTAATATTTGTTATAATGTAAATCTCTTGTTGTGTACGTCTTGAATTTAGATTTGTTTTGTCCACAATAAATAAATAAACATTAATTTAATTTGCCTCTATAAACATAAAACCTAGTTTAGTAATACATTATGCAAAATAAATTATCACCGATTGATTTTTAATGTCTATTCCATATTAATTTACCTACAATATCGTTTTATCGTATTTTGTTATATTAATATACTATGTAGGGATACTCTGAAACCCGCTGGATGGACGAACTCATAAAGTTCGCTGGATGTACGTGGCAGCAAAGAACTAAGGACCGAGAAGAGTGGAGGAAGCTTGGGGAGGACTTCATCCAGTAGTAGATCGACCCCAACTGATAATGATGTAGAATATAGTTGTAAGTAAATGTACATTTACGAATCTATCTAAAAGAATATATTAAAATACTTCTGTCAAATAGATAAATTTTAATATAATACTTTACAATATAACCTACATATTATAATATTTGAGGGATGCTGATATACTGTATATATTATTATGAAAATAGCGCGCAGTATAAAAACAAGGAAAGATACAATTGGTCTGTTTTGAGTTGAAACAAAGAGCCAAGTCATTAAGCTCTGATGGCGGAATAGAGAATAACCGTTAAATTTTATTAATTCGCGTCCATTCGAAAAGAACGAAAAATCCGGTACGATTCCCGGAAATTGTAACTTTTTTCATTTTATGGTACTCCAATAAAAAATTTGCCTCCGAGAAATGAAGAGTCGAGATTTTTTGGCAATTAAACTGGTCTAGCAAAGGCAATGTAGAATAATAATTGCAAAAACTAAGTTAGAACTGTATTGCTACAAAATTTTAACATTTTTCAATACAGTGATATTCTTATAATTACTATTACAGTCGTACTGTAGGCTTTACATGACAAATGGTAGGTTATGTTATATTTTTAGTAATTCGTAAATGAAAAATTATAACGAGTTAAGCGTTTAATTTGTTGTCCAAATATGCCAAACATGTGTCCAAGTTTACCTTTAATTGACCAAATGAACCCAAGATTGTTATGTAATTGGAAAATAAAATTGGTCATATATAATAAAAACAGTATGGGCACAAACTATGTGGTGCAGTATCGAAGGGTGGAGGTAGACTATTAAGATCCGACATAAATAGTGCACACTAAGCTTTGTCGGTCAAACGTGTTTGTTTTAATTGAGCTAATACTACAACGTATACCTATATAGGTGTTTGTTAGTTTTTAAAATTCAATTTAGCCCTGCATAATCCAAGTCATGGTAGATACCTAATAGTAAAGACATATTCGTTTATCTATAAAATATCTAAACGTATGCCATTAAACCATACATACTTTTAGGTATTTTATAGTCAGAAGAGTATTTTGATGTAAACAAATAAGTATGACCAAAAAAATATACACTATTTTAGTCGGATTATCCATAGCATACCTAAACTAGAGTCTGTATTGTATAGACTGGCGTACAACACGTCACACGGAAAATATTGTGCCATCGCGTTCAACTGTTGCAAGTTTTCAATGGGAGGGAATGAGATAGATAATGAGGGGGGGGGGGGGCGAAACCGCACGCCAGCTTATAGAAGACAGACTCTAGATGGCTTTATTAGGATTTAATTGCATTTTATAATCTAACCGTCACCATCGGCAAAATGTATTATTAGTTTAACGAAAACAAAAAAGTATGACTGACTTTAATGTGGGCTATGTATGATGAATCTTAACAACCTACCTCCACGCCTCATCATTGATGTGGTATAACCAATAAAACAATAAATTTAATGTTATAATTGAAAGGTAGTTAATTTTAAATACGAAAATGTCATTTACAATAAATTAAAAAAATAAAGTGGCTGTTTTTAAATCGTTATGATATACTTTGAAACTAATTATTGGAATGAAAAATATGAATGTACTAAAGAAAATTAAGTCACGTGATAGATAATGTCTTTTCTTGACATCACAATTAGAGTTAACAACTTTTGTTTTAAACTTGGAGATAGGGTGAACAATGTTTTAAAATGACATGCCATTTTATCAAGAAATTTCAATCATATTTTTTTAATTTTTTAGGCTGTTGCCTACTTGTATAGCTTTGAAAGTTGTACAAACTGGCATTACTAGCTCCATTGAGGCCAAAAAATGAGTCAACACCCTTTTAAATTATACGATCCAAATAATATAATATTATATTTTACATGTTATACCAGGGTTATCAAATAGGATTTTATATATAATTTTAAAGACTAATCACCAAAATTTCGACTCACCAAATGGTCATTCGGATTAAGTTTTTATATTAACTGTATTTTATACGCCTTCAAAATGTAAATCTCTATTAAGAATATTCCATGTAGTGCCACGAGAAATTCCAAGCTCTCGAGAACAACGTATAATTTATTATTATGGATTTTAATCAAAATTTTGATTTACAAATCGATATTTTCAGCAGTACGTTTACATTTTGATGGTTTGGGTTTTTAACATCACAAACATTACTATTTTACTCAATTACGAACAGTAATCGCTATAGCTCGATTATTTTGACCATACATTTCATCTAATGCCCGAAACGTAACTCGAATAGATTAATTATTGTTGTAATAAATTTTAACAATTTATATACGCTGTACAAGTGTGTATCTTTCCATGATAATTTGCCAAAGAATACTCAAGATAAATGTCAATTTTGGTGGCAATCATAAAAAAATGGCTGCTATGACGTTTTCAAATATTCCCCTATCCCTAAATCTAAACAATAAAATTTCACGTATATTCTTTCAAAGCTTAGCGGATAAAAATAATGTTCATTTCATTTACCAAGACAAGTCTTAGTTGTCAACAGTGGATATAAATACTTAATTTTTATTGTTAAACTTATTTATATGTATTATCTAACAAAGAACCCGAGTTATCCCAGCTTTTATCATTTTTATATTATGAAATAAAATAAAATTATATGCCATCGGCATTTTTTATTCATATATCGATAAAAAAAATATTTCATAGTCTCGAATTAAATTGTTATTATTACATACTCTAATGTATTATTCAAGATATTTTGTACATTATATATAAAAAAATAAAATAATACAGACTTAAGGGGGGACATGCTCGTCGAAGGTCAAAATTGAGTTTTTATTGTATTTTCAAACCATGATCCTGGACACTCCTTAAACGTTGTAGATAATCTATTTATATAATTTTGAAGCCTTATTATTCTTTATAGTTATTTTAAACATTTGATGACTGCATAAAGTATTTTTGTTACATAAAATAGTATTCTTTTAAACCTCTCGCTCTAATGTTTTAGAATATAGCCATATTTCGGTACATAACTGTGCAGTGGTGTTAAAATTTTTTACATTTATTAATTTTTAAACGCATTTATAAAACCAATAGCATAATTTATTATGAGATAATTTTTGTAAAATATTCACGATAAAAAATTATATTGATAATCTCTGTGATCCCGAATTTGACAAGAATTAGGCATTTTATTATTCAAAAAATCGGAAAAATTAACACATTTGAAGATTATTCTAAAGATATTTATTATAAGCTATGTCTTTAACCATTCAAGTGTGATATACATCTTATGAATAATGATTGCTTTATAATAATTACTGACCTAAGAATAAGGTAGTGTTTTTTTGAAATACGCCATTTCTTTTGTCATTCCCCAGTGGTTAAGCTACAACATACGGCCGTAGCTATAAATTGACAAACTATAATTGAAATAGGGAGTAAAATGATATTGACGCGCGTGTTTGAACATGTACCGTTTAAAAAAAAATTAAAAAAAAATCGGTTAAGTACATGTTCAAACACGCGCGTTAACATAATTTTACTCCCTACTTTAATTATAGTTTGTCAATTTATGGCTACGGCCGTATGTTGTAGCTTAACCACTAGGGAATGACAAAAGAAATGGCGTATTTCAAAAAAACACTACCTTATTCTTAGGTCAATAATTATTATAAAGCAATCATTATTCATAAGATATTTATCACACTTACATGGTCAAAAACATAGCTTATAATAAGTATCTTTAGAATTATCTTCAAATGTGTTAATATTGCCGATTTTTTGAATAATAAAATGCCTAATTCTTGTCAAATTTGGGATCACAGAGATTATCAATATAATTTTTTATCGTGAATATTTTACAAAAATTATCTCGTAATAAATTATGCTAACGGTTTTATAAATGCGTTTAAAAATTAATAAATGTAAAAAATCTTAACACCACTGCACAGTTATGTACCGAAATATGACTATATTCTAAAACATTAGAGCGAGAGGTTTAAAAGAATACTATTTTATGCAACAAAAATACTTTATGCAGTCATCAAATGTTTAAAATAACTATAAAGGATAATAAGGCTTCAAAATTATATAAAAAGATTATCTACAACGTTTAAGGAGTGTCCCGAATCATGGTTTGAAAATACAATAAAAACTCAATTTTGACCTTCGACGAGCATGTCCCCCCTTAATAAACTTTTGGATTATTTTTATAGTCCAGTAAAAAAAACAACCCACTTTACTTAATATTTTATTATATTTTCTAAAACTTATACAGCAGCATGGATATGATGACAAATGTATTATGGCCAAGAAAGCCCCTGGGGGTTGAGCCTTTTAAAAGCTAAGGGACGAAAAGACAATATTGGCTTCTCGCAATACCAAACTAAGTAATAATAATATATAAGGGTTTTCTGAAGCTTATATGCCCAGAATCCCAATAGAATTAATTCCATTTAAGAATTTGATTGTTGTATTAAAAATAAATAAACTTCATAAACGATAGAATTTTCGTTTGAATTTTATATATGAGCCAATTATTATGTTGTAAGGTTTTCGTGGAATTATTAATATAACCTCAAGTATATTAATTTTAAGTGTGTATTATAATAATTACATAAGTTTTATTTTGCTATTAATATTTTTTTCAATTAAGTACCCTTAAGTTTCGGAGTCATGATAATTTACAAATTTGATTTTGAGAGCCTGGCCTAATTTTTTAATTACTATTCACTGAGAATTATGATTTTTGTAAGTAGTATCTATTTTACACAATTCTCATCCAGTTATTCCTGGACTAAGTAATCAATCATAATATAGTATCTGCAATAGGAAGCTGAGGAGTTTTTCTAGTATGAGTATGTTTGAGGATTCCTGATAACCAGTTCTAGGAATATATCCTCGTAAAACGTCACTAACACTCTGCCATTTAGACAAGAAACTTTCTATCCTTGATATTATGATACTAATAACTAAGTATTTTAAGTATAAATTACACTGCAGACTCGCAGATGCAGTCAGATCCGATGACGATCGTCTGCCCCGATTACCTCATATCGAGAAATGTATTTTTGAGTCGTTTGCAGGAGTCTTATAGCCTTGCCCAGATGGCGCGATTTGACTCGCACGCATTTTAAATACACGTGACCTCATTGAGCCGTCCACATGCACTCCCGGTGAGACACGCGTCATCTGGACAAGGTCTAGGGCCAATAATAATTGTTGTTTAATTTAATAAAACGATTTTTTTTGTAGTACGTATTCCATTTTTAATCAATAAATTAGGAGCTGTTTTGTGCGCCTCAGAGAAACATTTTCAACTGAATACATTTTTTTTAAAAACAATATTTATCAAACGAAATCCAAAGCGACATAAATAATATAACAATAGGTACATAAATTATCCGTCCGATAATACCTTCCCTGTAGCAAATTAATTTAAAATTAATGAGGTTGGACCTTAATATTTCATACTTAATTAGGGGCACTAAAGAAATTATTTAAAAATATTAACAAAACACAAAATATGAAACAATCAACGCTTACAATAACATTAATATCAACAAATATTTATGATTAGTCAAAATATACAATACAAATACAAAATATATAAAAAATAAAATAAACAATATTATCGATTGAAGTAAGATCGAATACAAAAAGAAATACAACCAATATATGAGTCAAAATTAAATAAATAAAAAAAAAAATGCACAATATTATATAAAGTTATGTTATAACAATCCCAAATATTAAATAGGGTATAAAAACGGAGAAGAAACAAAATGTAATTGATCATTTAACAAATTAGAATTGGGCAAAATGGGCGAATTGAAAAAATGTCAATGTTACAAAAAAATGCGTTTTATTAAATTAAATAACAATACAATGCAGTTCCACCATGAATTGACAGTTAACAAAATAAAAGAAACCAATAATAATTAATGATAGTTGTTGATCATATCAATAGTTGTTATTGATAAAGCCAATTGGTAGGGCGGCGACTACTGTCTTCAAACAAATTGCTTCATAATGTATTAATATATTTATTCCAATACCAAGTTTACGATAAGTTATTTAAAAAAATAAGATGTACTTCTAACGATTTTGTAAGTACGTATTTGCTATTACGCTATTTTTTATTTAAGTCATATTAAAAAAGTTAGATAGGTGCATATTTAATATTTTTCTATGTTTTTATGTTGTATTGTTATATGTTTAATTGTAAATGAATTAAATTTGTACTGTGCAATGTTCAATGTAAATTTTAAAATATTTAATTTGAATTTGAACACAATAATACGCATGTCAGAAGCATCGATCCCTTTTCAATGGGCCGCTTTTGTGGTCATTTTAATCTCAAAGTTTTATACCAAACGTAAATCCCAGTTGTGTCGAACTGTCAGTTTTGTTCGAAATTTGAAACGACCCGCTAAGCTCGGCTGTATATCCAACAGGGTTTATATATTATTATTTATTAAGCGAAACAGTGATTGGATGACAGTAGGAATTGATGGAAATTTACATTATAGGTACATAGTTATTTTTATATTAGCATTGCAATTGTGTACCTACCTATTTGTATTCTAAATACAGTAAGGTGTCATTATTTTTCATTGGCTTTGCTTTTTATAACTAATATAATACAAGTTGAAGATATAATTAATAATGCAGAGTTAAAACAAATTCTGTAGGTCAGACATCAAACTTCAAGTAAGATATGTTCTACTATCCAGCATCAAAGCCTGCAGTCAGTGATTCAAATTAAAATTTATTTATTTACATACATTAAACTTCACAAATTCAATACGTTCACAATATGGCATGAAAATATAAAGATATTTATTACAATTAGTTTTAGAGAAATAGTGTACAGAGTAATATTATGTATATTGATACGAACATTAAAAAATCGATATAATTAATAATGCAGAGTTAAAAACAAATCCTGTAGTTCAGACATCAAACTTCAAGTAAGCTATGGTCTACTATCCAGTATAAAAGCCTTTACAAATTAACTGCGTTCGCAACATGGCATGAAAAAATATAGAAAATTATTACAATTAGTTTTAGAGAAATAGTGTAAAGAGTAATATGTAATTAGACCCAATTTTAAGAATTTGAAGAATTTAAGAGTTATTGCCCCCCCCCAATTGGTATCTATTATAATATTCTCCCATTTTCATTATTTAACTTAAGCGAAAGTATTATATTTGACTGAGAACGGAGATAATATGGACAAGTTGTGTAATATTGATTTATTTGATTTTCAGTCAGTCGGCCAACCACGCAATGTCTTTGATAAGCACCTAATTATTTATTTTACAATCGTTAGTAACATAATATATATAAAATACGCTTGAATAATACAAATCTAAATAGGTACTTTGAAAAAAGGTAAACCCGGTTTAAAGAATAAATCTACGTTTGTATCCAAATTTGATTCGATGACTGATCTTTTCGAAACTTTTTTACGATGTAACTATGTAAAAAAGAGGCGTCCTTGGTACAAAAAAATCTAGTCTATTTTTCCATCCATTACGAGTTCTCATCATGCGAAAATTCTCAAAATTTCATATTGCCAGACAAACACTAAACATGCGACCTCGTTTATATTGAAACAAGAAGCATAATCTGCGTGTACTTTGACGTGATATTATTAATAAAAATGTCAATAATCCGTAACCATGGTAATAATATTTGTGATTAATACTCGTACAATATCCATCAGTAAGAGATACTACTTGCTTCAAATATTATTTTATTAACATGATTTTGGCTTTACATGAATTAATACCGCGCCAAAGTTTGTATTTAGAACAACGATCACTGGCTATACTACTTTTATTCTAGTATAGTTGTATTCAAACTTTATATCAAAAACTACCTGTTTAAGTACCACGAATTATCGATGGTACGTGGAAAATAAATGGGAGAATATAACGAAAAATATTTGAATGTCAGTGGAGATGATGAGTGGAGAATAAAGAACTGAAGTATGAAGTCTTGTATTTGTTGGCAGAGACAGTGTAGGTGCAGTTTATATAGATGCAATCATAAAAGATAACAGCGAGGTGGATATTATTACCTGAGGTACTTATACAGTTGTTTATTAACATAAAATGCGGACTAGGATAGTCGTTTAATAGTGATTACCTTTTTATTGAAACCTATCACGATTGAAAATGCTTACACTGAGTATCCCAGTCAAATTGCATGTTTAACATAATTAACAATGTTATTTTTGGCATAGTCAGCATTATTTTAAACTACCGACGGTCTGTGGATAATGTATAAATAATAATTAAATAAATAATATCAACTAAATAATTGAGAACTATTCATATTGTCGGGATTTTGCTTGATTCGTTTTTTGTTGTTTTTTCGTTCGTTGATTGCCACACATCATATATAATCGTGGTTAAAATACTGAAGAATAATTGAAAATAAAATATTTTTTTACGAAGTATCCATTTGATAAGAATTTAAAAATGAAGTTATCGGTTTATGATAACTAAAATATGACATGTATTTAACGATTATAATTGTTATAAATTAAGGGTGTAAAAATTTATTCGATGCATTAGCATTTAAAAATTATTTAGGACATATGACAAAGGTTATTAATTTTGAACCACTTTTTCGAGCACCACTGGCCGTCCATCACAAATAACATAAACAATGTTGTTTTAGAAGGCGTCAATAAAATTGTTTATAAAACTTTATTTAACCCCCCGCAGGAAATAATCCAGAGGTATGAAATCGCATCACCTTAGAGGAAAATTATTGACAGGTCCATTTCTCGAAAGCAACTTCTCGAAACCAAACTTTGATTTAGCACCATCCTGTTGAAACCACATCTCGTCCAGATCAACGTAATCTATATTAAAAAAAATCATTGATCATGGATTCTCTCGATTGGTTAATACTTGGAGTATAAATCATTATGTGCATAATTGTAACCATAACAATCCTCTCAGTTTCAATTTCCATCCAAGGGACACACAAAGACGTATTTTCACCACAAAAAAACAACATGACCAGAGATTGAACCCACGCCTTCAATTATTTTATTATTCAGGGCAAAGACCCAATCGATTGGGCAAATGACTAAAAACCATGTAGGAATAAAATCTCTTAGGATTTATACCCTTCATATAAGTTCGAAAATGATAATTTGTTTTACTTACGTTTGAAACCATTTTATTACCAGTTGTTAGCGGCGATGATATGATTTTACGACGTTTTTATTAGCTCTTATTCTTGTTTGTCCAGTGCTTGTTTGTCCAGTACAAATCTTGCAATCGATTTTTAACTAACTTCCCAATTAGCTAGCTATTTGAAACTTTTAGAATATATCAGAACACGATGCCAATGCATTCTTTTAATACTTTTAGCCATCTTTAAGCAGAATTTGAATTCATTCTCAGTTATTTATGTTTTGTATGGAAAGTTATTTCAGAAAAATCCGTAAAAAGTAAAATACTATTATTGGTTGCTAAGGGGGTGGTCCTAGCAACTAAATTATTAATATATACGTGCGTTACTATGGAAATCAAAATGAAATGTCAAAATGACATTTCAGTATTCTATATTTGTTTGTTTGTTTGTTTTTTATTTACTTCATTTCAAGTAAAAGTTTGAGCATATTGAGCATAATAATTCAACAGAAAATTTTAAAACATTCTTTTTAAAAACTCAAAAAAGTTCTTTTTATTTTGTAATTTATTTATGATTTCTTATTCCTTAATCCCTACAATATAAGTTCCCTGAATATAAAGTTAGTATTAAATACGAGTAATAAAGTTAATATATTATAATAACTTGTACAAAATACTTAATACCGTTTAAAAGCGTAGATTTAAAACAACACAACTTGTAAATGACAATTATTATTTAAAACGAATACGGAGAAATGCTTTCTTTTTCGCAGTGGACGACTGAAGCCTAATAAAGGTTCTTTCAAAATTTTCCGCAAAAATAATCATCTATTTGGGTAGGCCTTGTACAAATATTGAATCTCGGGCCCAAACGCTGAGTGGGTCAAAGTCGACCAAGACAACGATATTATTATATTAATGAAATTTTAACTTCAATGAAATCAAAAAATATCAAAAATTCTGTCACTAAATATAATATAGGAATAAGCTGGTATAAATTTTGTACAATATTTTTTGAAAATAGTATTAGTCTAATCTCACCCCATTTCATGTATCATAGGTATTCATTTTGTTATGCATTAAAATAATTACAAGATAAATAGAACTTTTTATATACAACGGTTTTAAATTTTCTGTTAAATTATTATGCTCAATATGCTCAATTTGCTCAAACTTGTACTTGATATGAAGTAAATAAAAACAAATATAGAATACTGAAATGTCATTTTGATTTCCATAGTAACGCACGTATATATTAATAATTTAGTTGCTAGGACCACCGACTTAGCAACCAATAATAGTGGATTGGATTACGGATTTCTTCCGAAATAACTTTTCATACAAAACAGAATTAACTGAAAATGAATTCAATTCTACTTACAGATGGCTAAAAGTATTAAAAAAATGCATTGGCATCGTGTTATGATATATTCTAAAAGTTTTAAATGTCTAGCTAGTCGGGAAGTTAGTTAAAAATCGATTGCAAGATTTGTACTGGATAAACAACCACCGGACAAATAAGAACACGAGCTTATAAAAACGTTGTAAAATAGTTCGTGTTGGTGATATTATAATGTATATTATAATTAACGAAGAATATTACCAAATAACACTTTCTATTTCAAATATAACTATTACATATGGTTGGGCCAATTATGGTCGCCCTCGTCCTAATATTTCCCTTCTACCTCGAATCCATATTATTGTTGCGATCCAAGCGAATATTGGTGCTACACACTCAAAAAAAATTAAGATCACTTGTAATAGCACTAGAGTAAGCTTAAAAATATATAGTGTGATATTTATAATTCCTAGAAATAAGTAAATACCTTAATTAATAACGTTTTATGTTATACTTGCTACCCACTCCTTACGATTTTCCTATTATTAATTTCCTACTCCTTTACTTAATTATAATTTGGAAACAGCTATCCATTTCTCATATAAAATAGCTATTTTCAACCCCTTCAATCGTAATTGGCAATAATTACTTACTTAAATTATCTGAACTCTAACGATCCATACTGGTTAAGTGCCCAATTCAAAGATGTGAATTATTAATATATATATACGATATTAATATGGCAGTATCTGACAGGCTGCAGATTTTTAACGGCACACGTTAAATGTAGAGCGAAGCTCTTACTAAAATTGCTGTGATTTAAATAATTTGAGGCTTAGTATTTCATAATAATTATTCAAACAGATATCACTGTGTCAAACAGATGCAAATCAATCGACAGTGGCTAGTAATTTGAGCTTAAAGTCGGACAAGATAACTCACGAAATTTGTATGTGCGGCCTTTCGATCACGGCCAATAGAGCAAAAATACTCGCCGAATTCATATAACCGGCTTGCTTTATCTTGGCAAGCAAACTACTCTATTTGTTGCTAAAACATAAGGAATTTGTGCCAGCTAAGAAAAATGCCTAATTAAATACAATTCGTCAACCCACATCGGGTATTGCTAATTTGAATTCGGCCAAGGCCTATAAAACCAATACAATAACCCTGGAAATTTCTTTAGTGCAAGATAGTGGTGATTCTGATGAATACTTTATCATATTCATTGGGAAATAAGAACTGCATTTATTTATAGCCGATTTTTTTGTAGTTTTCCCGTTGAAAAATAAATTTAATGTAGCATGGGACTGAACGAGCATACACTGCTGCAAAATTAAGGTTAAATATACTTTTCCTAATTCTTTTTAACACTAAAATAGATTTAATATAAATGAAATAATCATAAGCCCCAGGCTTTGAAAAAATCACATATATATATTGTTTCCTCATCAGGAATCAAAGTCTAAGCTCACGGATGAAACGCCAGCGCCTTACGCACTCCACCACGTACAAGGCTCCGTCAATTTAAAGTCTGATAAATGACTACACTAAAAGAAGATTTACAAATCGTCACTGTTTTGGCAGAAGACACTAATTCGAAAAAATGACGTCATATTGAGTTATTTATACAAAAATGTTCCTTATTTAAAACTTTACCGTCTGAAAACATTCTTAATAAATAAACAGTCTTTATTTTATAGTCATCCTTTTTACGATTACTTAATAAACTCACATGATAGACCATTTCAAACATTTTAACAACTTCAAAGTCAAATTACTCAAAACCAGTATTCTCCAGTTAGTGTGTTCTGCCATAACAGAGACGAAATTATCGTCACTGTTCTGGCAGAAGACACTAATTCGAAAAAAATGACATATTGAGTTTGTACCAAAATGTTCCTTATTTCAAACTTTACCGTCTGGAAACCTTCTTAATAAATAAACAGTCTTTATTTTAAAGTCATCCTTTTTACGATTACTTAACAAACTCACATGATATACCATTATTTCAAACATTTTAACAACTTCAAAGTCAAATTACTCAAAGCTAGTATTCTCCAGTTAGTGTGTTCTGTCAGAACAGAGACGTTATGTTCTATATTAAATTATTTTTACTTTTTATGAATATAGACTGAATTTTCTTAACGTAAAATATTATTGCCTTCAAACTACAGTGTATTATCGTAAAAATTCTTTTATAAGTAGGCAGTTGTATAAGCACCTATCTAAATGGAGTCTTAAAATTTTCCTCTGAACCCTCTTCGGTATAAATAAGCCTGTACTTTTGCTTATTCGGGGCTCAAATATCCGATCGAGTCAGAAGCCTACTTGAAATATATTGACCCCAGAGTAGAGTGCTACAAAAATAAACCATAATATTATTATCATTACGAATCCAATTCGTAAATTTAGACTCGAACTATTGAGAGTATTTACGATTTGAAAATGTAAGAAAACATAGTTCAAGAGGTTCTTGGAATCAAAAATATTTGTATTATATGTATATTGCTAAGCCATAAGAGTGTAAGTGATAATTTTTAAATATATTTTCACTTTTATTTATACTACCAAAAATATTATTTGTAACTTCTTCATGGAATAACAGATTGACATATTTTTGGGATGCTAAAAATGACACCTTAACTCTAAACACTACTGTAAACTGGTACATTCCACCAGTTGTTTTCACACGATTCTACCTATTTTTAATTGAATAATAAAAAAAATCAGTGTGCGTACTTATGTACGCGCATTAGAAATTATACTTCTTTGGCGTAACAAAATAAGTATATTCATATTACGGTGGATTAGGTTGATGAAAACGTACGCGATTCATCTGTGTCTCATATAGCACATGATAATTGTAATGTAATTATTGTATTGTACCAACACTCATCTTTTCCATACAGTGGTTATAATCGATTCAGAAGTGCCCATGATGAATTAATCAAAAATCAAACTTTAATATATTTTTTGAATTATTTACCAACTCAACATTCACAAAATTTATTTATTGATATATAATTTTACTCATAAATAATACTTATATAAATTTAATATTGCCTCAAATCTTGATACACAATCTTTACAATGAAAAATAAATATAAACTCTAATATAAATAATGTTTTATCAATTTAAATTAATAGCGTAGAATGTTAGTCTCCAGAAATTTGTTTATAAACATATACCTATATTAATTATGACATAATATTAGTTATGTTTATGACACGTGCTGTTTACTTGGTTTTATTGAACGAATAACTAAATGACACTATGCGCATGTACCCCCGAGACCGAAATGAATATAATCATAATAATAAATTGTGTTCCATCGGCGCGTGCAACTTCCGTCACACGCCAAACGTGTTATATCGGCGCGCGCATCTTCATCACACGCCAAAAATACACTCTGATCTGTTTTCCCAAAGGCGCCAAAAGAAGTATAACTTCTAAAAGTATTCACTCGGATAGTAGAAGATGTAATATAATAGTTTTAATCGATATTCCCCTTTACTATGATTTTTAACGGTATATTTTTTAACGTATTTTCAATAGTATAAATCTCATCGTTTTAAAATCTTGTGTATTATCAGTATTGACATTTTCTTCTCCCATGGCACTTTTTATAATTTAATAACGTTTTTCAGTAAACTCAGTCAAAGTTTACTTGAGAGCGTGGGGATCTCAGTCGTGGGCATGTAATCCTGAGACATTCCCAGGTGTAAAAAACTGCTGATGCCTCACATCAAAACGTAGGGCCTCGTGATATGCTCAATTAAGATATGATAAGTATGGTGCAAGGCGGGTTCCTTTGGAGGGGTCTGTGTTTGTGTTGTGTGTTCCTTTAAAGTCTAAACTGCGACTTATGATGAATCACCTGCTCGCCCTCCATAGATTCCTTAGAGCTATGTCTTGTTTACAGAAGAGATGTTTAATTTTTTCAAAATTTTTTTTTGCTATCTCAATCTTGATGCTAATCTTAAAGTAAATATCGACCATAAATAACAATCGAATAATTTAAAACTATACAAAGTAATATTAATGGATAATTCAATTAAGTATTACTTTTTTACAACGATTTTATTAGCTCGTATTTTTGTTCGTCCGGTGGTTAAACAACTACCGGATAAACAAGAATACGAGCTAAAAAAAAATGGTGGACAAACGTCCACTACAAATCTTGCAATCGATTTGTATCTAACTTCCCAACTAGCTAGACATTTGAAACTTTTAAAATAAATCAGAACAAGATGCCAATGCATTCTTTTAATACTTTTAGCTATCTTTAAGCATAATTGAATTCATTTTCAGTGAATTCTGTTTTGTATGGAAAGTTATTTCAGAAAAATCCGTAAAAACTAATAGACTATTATTGGTTGCTAAGTGGATGGTCTTAGCAACTAAATTATTAATATATAGATGCGTTACTATGGAAATGAAAATGAAAAGTCAAAATGGCATTTCAGTAGGTATTCTATATTATTTGTTTGTTTGTTAGTTTTTTATTTACTTCATATCAAGTACAAGTTTGAGCATAATAATGCAACAGAAAATAAAAACGTTGTATATAAAAAGCTTTTTTTATCTCGTATTTTTTTATTTAGATTTAGAACGCTATTAAAAATATTTTTTGTTGAAATTTTCAGGCGTCGAATTTTAAATTCTATATATTCATAGTAAGGATTATGATTTGCACCCAATACAACAATGTGATGATCGCATAATATAATATTTTTGTACGTAAAATATATAAATAAAATCTGCTTTCTATTCAAAATGTCAAATAACTCAAATTAAACATTTTCATCTGAATATATCATGTTTGGCTTACGTTAATACTTACTTTTGTTTCGGAAATACGCCGAAATTCCGAGTGAAAATGTTTGCATATCCAAAAAAATGTAATATGGTTTCACTTTAGGTAAATATGAGATTATTTCCCCAACATAAGCGTGTTCGGAAATGCTTTTTCGATGTTACAAGTACATAATATTAAAAGTACAACGAATTCACGAACTTATTCTATAAAAGGGAGAATCTATATAGAAAAAATGTTGTTTCCAAAATTTGTAATCAAATTATGAACGTAAGTACTCCGGAATAACAAGATAAAAATCTAATTAAAACTTCAAAGCGTCTTAGTATTTTTTTTATGAATTATAATTAAAAATAGACACCCGCTTTACCTGTCCGGTGTTATTTTCGGGAATGGTTATTTGGAGAATAATTAATTAGATACAGGGAAGAGTAAGTCTGTAGTTTTAATACCAAAATCGATTTTTCTTTTGTGAATAAATATTACTTATATAAAATTTGTTATATATGAAGACTCCAATGTCACTAGGGATTCCGAGCTATTTTCGATACTTATGAATCCCGGGATTGATAAACATAATTCCGAAACTTTCGGGATTGATTTTTTTCAATTATGACTAATTAGATTTATGAAGCGGAAAGGCCATACACCATGATTTGCTTTACTACTTTAAATCTCGCTAACCCATTCATTAAGTCTTTACTATCAGAAACAGCAATCTCATATTAAATTCACATTATTATTTATATTACGAATAAATTAAAATTGTACGTCCACAATATTAACAATAAATGTCTTAAATAGTATAAATTATACTAGATTTATTTTTGAGCAATTTTATCAATGTTATTTGTGAATATAAAAATTTCATATTAACAATGGAAAAAAATGCCAATCCCGGGATCAGAATTTTGGCTCGGGATTGGATTCCGTAAATTTCACCAATTTGTAACTGTTTTGTTATAAGTTTACGTTTTTGAAATGTTATATCAGAATTAATTAAAAGTCAGATCTGTTTTTAATTTATATTAAATTTACTGATTGACTTCTGTGACGCGACTCAATTAAAATGCGATCTAAGTAAAACTTTTCTATGGAGTGCTGCATTATCAACTGCGAGCGTTCAGTTGTTGGCGAAATAATATGTTACTATGAATATTCTTGGTCATGGTCTAAAAAGATCGTGGCTAGGCGATGCGCGGATTGTGGAAATGACGCGTGCCGAACGAAATATAATTTGTCATATAAATCCAACATGCGTCCATTTAATGTCCTGTTTATTGTTCTATCAGTAACAATAATAATATATTCATTGACATGTTTTCTTTTTCAAGTAAATGGGTAACGTTTTTTAGTCATCTTTACACGATTTAAGAATTAATACCCCCATCGCCATCACGAAACAAATTGACATGTTCACAGCTCGACGTTCGCTTTCCGATTGCCAGTGAGTCCAAAATTTCGTCGCACCTATAGTTGAAAATTATTTGCCGTTTCACTGAAGTATGCTCTTAAGCAGGAACGCTCGCTTCTTGTCCTATATGAAACAAGTTTGAATCCCTGAGCTGGTGTAATGAAATTCAAATAGTTATTTTTTTTTATTTTTTAATCTCTTGGCAGATTTGGCTTCAGCACAATGACACAATGGAGTAATTTAAGGTAACAGAAACCGCAAAAAGCCTAACAATTGTTACACTTCATTAAATTTGAAGGTAATGCGTTTTCTATTTACTCTGTTTTCCCTAGTTTATACAGACAACAGTCATACATTTTTTGATTATCATATTGTATGTACATTAATACTATGACATTTGCAATTTTCGTAATTATTTGTATGAATTCCGAATGATGGTTTGGACTTCGAAGTATTTGGCTACTATAATATTGAATATGGCGTAAATGATTTGGTTTTGGTACAAGTCAAAGACGTTTCTTGGTATAAATGATCGAAACTATTGTGTAATGCAATATTATTAAAACAACATTACCTATCATAAATTCAATTTCTACATCAAATAATCTACAGAATAAACTGATGTTTGCGATAATAATATCAAGTTTACTACAAATAAATCTGCAATGATAAATGACTTGCAGTACATTTAATCATTAATATTAGTAAAACTTTACTCAGGTATACTCTATAGAGAAGATTTATTTCGACATCTTTGTTTTGACCGCTATTTTCAGACTTAACAATATCATAAACTTCTAAAAGTTTTTTGAATCACTATATTATTCTAAGCATAATGCAAACTTTTAAATTATTTTTCAAGTTTTATTTGAAGAAAGTTTTACTGATCTATTTCTCATTAATTATGAGACGTTATAAAATTTGAATTAAAACCCAAAATGCTATTTTTAGCTTAAAAAAATACGAAGTTGTCTTTCAATATTTTTTTAACCTTTGGCGGACTATTCTTTCTAAGAAATGCCTAATAGTATAATATAATTAAAAATTATTATTTAACAATATTTGAAATTATGTATTATATTGTATAGAATTTTAAAATAAAAAATTTCCGTGTCCATAACTAAGCAACTTCCTTTCAAATATTTCTTCGATTCACTTATTCTAAAAATCAAACTTTTTTATTACTTATTTGGATAACTCCTGATACCATGTATAAATCATGTTAATTATACCAATACATTGACTCAAAGTATAAAACTGTAAGATATTCCTAGGCTTTTAAATAATTGGTAGAATAAATAATTATGTAACACATTAAGTTATGTGGTATTGTTATTACAAATATTGTGTATAAGTCTTAGAAGAATCAATAACAGCACAGCACTTAGTCGCCTTTCCCATTCTGCCGATTTTTTTCTAGATTTTTTCAATATGTGTGTTTCAGTAACCAATCAATATTTTTTGAATTTTAAGGTTTAAGATCCAAATGCTACTAGAAAGTACGACATTCTGCATAATTATTGTGATTGCTTCACGGATTCTTTCGTCCTAAAACCTATCTACGCGTTGCAGCAAATCTATTCCAACTACATAACTTCATAGCAACGTTCACACTAATTTTTATATTGTAGTTAGTAGTTAATAATAAAATATTTATATATTGTGCGGATCAGCAACGCATCTGAGCAGTAGCGAAGTGACCCGGTGCGGTAAATTTATACCCCCCCCCCCCCCATAAACACATATACAATTTTTCATTAAAACTAACATTTTTAAGGAATTAATAATTTCAGTAATTTAATTGTATTTTATTATGTATAGTGAAAAAAAAAATAGTAAATATAGAAAAAAAAAGTATTCGTTGATAAAATATGTTAAATACTAAACGGTAAAATCGTGGTTAAATTATTTATATCGCTGCTATTTAATGATAATATGTTTTTCACATCTCTTCTCTTGGAGGTGTATTTATAGGACATTTATTAGGTGGTCATTGATAAACAGTAAAATACATATCTTCTTTTCGTATACTTTGACATGCGATAAAATGGGACGGATATAGTGATCCCGCTCGACGTAAAATTTCACTTGCGTGCTCGCGTTAGTCGCACTTGACGTTCGCCTTCCGATAAATTAGTCAAATAATTATTGTGCATGTGATGGTTTCGTGAATTCGAGGAAAACTAAAATCTGGCAAAGGAAACTTTCTTTTACAATATTTTTGTGTGAGGACTGTGCGGGGGATAAAAATATGTGTGCGGACACATTGCTTCATAGCATACAATAACATCATTTCGTTATATGTATATCTGAAATTCGAGATAACCGTAAAGTGCTTTTATGGATGAATTAATATGTGTGCACAATGGTTATCTTCAATTATCTAAAAGGTAGTGGTACCCCATGTTTTATCCAAAGTTCAAACTCGTTTTGCTTTGGGTGAGGTCGTACTTGTGCACTGAGCATGCACGCTATCGCTAATGTCACCATGACAACTTAAGCAGGTTATCCAATTAACATACCCGTTGAAGTGTCAATTCATAATAAATACATACAATATAATATCATAGCATTTTTATTACAGTTGACATGATTTTGGAGTTAAGTGTTATATTGGAATAGCAAGAAGCGTGGGACGTTGAGCTAGATTGAAGGAAGTGACGCGAATTTGTGATCAATTTATACTTCGATGCTTGAGCATAACATTGTAAAATAAAAAAAATGTAAGCTTTTGTAAAATTTCAGTCACGGACTGTTTACTTTGCGATTGTCAAAGATTTTATTTTTCAAAGAAATCTCTTCTAAAAATATCTTAAAGCAATCTGATATTATAATCTCACCTCAGGTTCCGCCATCTATAAAGGTTATACGTGTATAAAATGCTCATGATCAAAATGTAATATTTTTATTTTTAGGAATATATATAAGAAATTGTCAAATAAAGCCTTCTTTCTACAGAAAATCTAACTATTCGCGGCCTGTGCGAATATCACATGTCGCCGCTGTAATCACTGTGGCGACTTATGAACGTGTTCAAAAGCGAGCAGCAATCCAGCGTAGTAATAGCGATTCTATAGCGTTTTATTTGCCGAGAATTTCGGTTCGTAATCAAAATAGTGTGAAAGGTAAATAATAACAGAAATCTTTCTAAATAATTATATTTTATACTATTTATCTTACAAAACGAAGTAGAATAATATTTTGAAAAAAAAACAAACTATGGAATAAAGTTAGAAAATTGTTTAAAAGTGCCCCTCTTACCATATACCATGTATCTGTCATATACATTTATTAAAATGGTTTTATTAGAAATCACTGAAAAACACTGCATAAACGAAATAATTACAAGATAAAAAGATCTTTTTATATTACAACGTTTTTAAATTTTCTGTTGAATCATATAAACTCGACAATTCTATTTATTATTAAATACTTTTTTTTGTACTTGATAGAAATACTGAATAAATATTATAGAATACTGAAATGTCATTTTGACATTTCATATTGATTTCCATAGTGACGCACGTAGGTATATATTAATAATTTAGTTGCTAGGACCTCCTTAGCAACCAATAATAGTAAGTAGTAAATATTACTTTCAACGAATTTTTTCCGAAACATACAACACAGAATTACCTGAAAATGAATTCAATTCTGCTTAAATATGGCCAAAAGTAATAAAACAATGCATTGTCGTCGTGTTCTGATATATTCTAAAAGTTTTAAATGTCTAGCTAGTCGGGAAGTTAGTTAAAAATCTTCAATCGTCCAATACAAATCTTGGACAAACAAGAAAACATTTGTACTGGACACACAAGTACACATCTGTACCGGACAAACAAGAATACGAGCTAATAAAAACGTGGTAAAAATGTTAAATATTTTGTTATAATCTATATTTACATCAGTATCAATCTTTGTAATAATAATTGAAAACATTCTGAGGACTTTGTGTTTTTGCATAAAAAATTGCCGTCAAAATTGTGGTCTGTGGCAAAGATAATTAATTTTTCGCGATTGTAGACAATATAAAAAAATCTAAATTAAATATAATTTTAACATTACCTGCATGGATCCCAGACTATGACTCCCATCCCTGGACAGCCGCTCGGTTCCAGAGCCTCGCACTCTCGAGGATTGCAGACACAGTCCCAACCTTGGACTCCTGATGGATGGCTCACCAGGACCACCAACACCATGATGCACAAAAGCACTGCACTGCTACTCTTCATTCTATGACTTCCCAGAGGGCCACAGTATATTCTGCGGCACTTAATGACTTTATCTCTAATTTCTATCATTGTCTTTCACATTTGTATATAATTACTTTCTCTTGTTATAGTAACAAAATCATCTTTACACTAAAACCAAGATAGAAGAATCATTTTATTTTTCAAATAAGTTTTTATAGTTTTATATTTTAAAATTACTCTGCCACTGCAACTTTTCGATTCTGAAATAAAGAGAAAAAGCATATTAAGACTCATTTTTAATATAAAATATAATGGTAATTAAAAAATATGAGAAAATCTTTAAAAATAAATTGGACCGAGTTTTATTTGAATTAGCATATTCTACTTTAAAATTAATAACTCTAATCCATTAAACTATCAATATCGAATTTTCATTTTGAGTTTGAAGTAAAAAAAATCATACGCAGTACTAAAAAAATTCTGTGATACTGAATCCTGTTTATATGTGACAAAAGATTGCCAGTTGTCTTGATTTACTCGACAGACGAATTAAAAATCAAATGCAGTTGTCGAAATCAATCAAGGTCATATACATTCCGATTACCAAGTGCATACGCTGTCGATAACGCTATTCTGGCCATTTTGTTATTGAAATTTGTATTACATATATATGATTATCGTACAAGTTTAATTCTAATAATATCTGACGCAATAATCATCACATAATACTATAAATTATACATTTTATTGTATCAATGTCTCTAACTATTATTATCGACGCATACCATAAGAATCATTTTGTTTAGTATTAGTTTGTGTAAGTATTGACAGAATCTGTTAATACTACCACAAACTCATGAGGTTACTGCCAAAAGTTAATAAGTCGATAATTTAAATATTTTGAGTTAATAACGGATTACGTGAGCTATCTTTCTTTCAAGATTACGGCGTTCTGTAAGGTCGCTAAATACCATCCACATGGTATATATGACGGAGCTACGGAATGCTGGTAAGTCATGGAAGCTTGCGAGGACAGAAGAAGACTTTCAAATACCGCGTGATGTCTATATGCATTAACATATGAGCAAACACGGGCCAAGTAGGAGATATTTCTGAGAGTTAAGAAAATTATATAGGTATACGGTTATAAAATTAGTACAATAGATTTTTAAAACATCATAGCAGCCTTTTTTATGATTCCCACCAAAATTGTCAATTCTGTTCAGTATTGTTTGATAAATTATTATGAAAAGATACACAGTTGAGCAGGGTATACAATTTGTTTAAAAATATGAAAACAATAATGAATCTATTCGAATTACGTTTCGGGCATTATATGAAAATTATGATCAAAATAATCGACCTACAGAGTTTAAATTTTTGTGATGTTAAGCATCTGACTCGTCATAAAAGTAAACAAACTGCTGAAAATATCGATGTTGCGAATCCAAAGTGTACGTGAAAATCCAGAACAATCAATTACACGTCATTGTTGGCACTACATGGACTATCCTTCATAAAAGTTTACATTTGAAAGCATATAAAATACAGTTAACACAAGAACTTAAACTGAATGGCCATTAATTAGCTTTAGAGCAACTTGGAAAATATATATATATATATATATATATATATATAGCGATATGCTAATATGCGTTAAATTAGTGACACACTTTAAAATGTAGGTTTTGTTATTAAAAAAAAAACAGCAAAAATAATTATCATCGTTTCCTCAAAAATAACTAGAATAGTAGTGTAGGTTTTGATAGATAATTACGACAATATATATGATAATATATGCACTGCATAAATATAAATAGGAAGAACAATCAATGAATCTTCATTCAACTCATCGAGTCCGTCACGAGACGTGCTGCCACAAGTTCGTCACTCGACATAGTACATCCGTTATCACAATAATTCTTTTGATCATAACAATTTTATCTATACATAATTACCTCGCGATATTTATCTTCGCGTTCACATCTTTATTAAAGTATTATTTCATATTATCTCCAAAATGGTGACCCCGACATGATGTGTGACATGTTCTGAGATTAGAGTGTGCGTGTATAAAAACGTGTGTATGATTGTGTGTGTGAAATCTTTAAGTTCATGTTGTACTGTAGTTAAGCTTGCGAAATCTGGCTGGTCTTCCATCGTCAGCGTGATGATGGTCTCTCTTCCGGTCGCTGTGGTCTTATTTGATAACCCAAATCTAAATTTGATCTCAATTCAGTCTTCAAAATGGATTCAAAGGATACGGTCAAACTTTCGCCATTGTATGGATGGAATATAATAACGCTAATGTCCCCATTGTTACGTATCGTATAGTTGCTTTTGACAAAGTTACTCAGGCCAAAGATTTGGGAGTGTAGTATGATACAAAGTTTATTTTTGCCATATTATTCTCGAAACCAGTATCAGGGCAACAAAATGCTGTGTTTTGTTATGAGGGTTTCCAACTCGTTCTAAATATCCGAGAATTACGTAGTTATAAGCGATATACGTATAATTATTGTGTGTTAAGTATTCACGAATTTGCTATTACTGAGTCTTTACAGATATGTCCACACGATAAACAGTAATGTAGTGTTAAATAAAATAGTGCCGGGTCGCTATTTTTCGAATACTTCCTCTTATCCCCCCCACCTTTTTCAAAATTTTCCTAATGTACATCATTCAATATTTTGTTGGTTAAATATGGTTACATGTATTATATAAGAGTAGCAATCACAACTTTTTCATTGAAATGTCGCGAATGCAGAACCCCCCCGACTCATCTACAAACTAAACCTGCATCGAACACCTGAATTATTATTCGTTGTATAAAAGAATAGTTTATTAAATTATTAGCAAGTGCGAGTACGTTATAACTAAAATTTGAAGAGATCCCGACACCGTTTAGTAATTTTATTAGGGTAATATTAATAAGTACTTAAAAATACGCAATGTAAAAAGCGCTTCTGAGAGTATTGTAAAAATTACTATTTAATATCATCACAAGTAGATAGGACGCACATAGCTTAGTTGAGTACATTGACGCGAATCCCATAGGCGCGGGTACGAATCCAGCTAAGCGTCGTCTTTTTTTCAAAAAGATTTTTTCTAGTGTTTATATTATATTTCTCTGAGAGTTTTCAAATGATGTATATTGAAATTCATGTTGATTATTAGGAATTTTATGCCAGCATCTATAACTTAGGAACATGCCTCTACGTAATCCCTTCGTTATTTGTTTACCATTATCACGGAAATTATGTTGCGAAGGTTAAGAATTTTGCTACAATTAATAAAAAAAATCATCCAATAACATTCAAATAAATTTTTGACATGTTTTACCAAATGTTCCTTCCCCATTGTTTTTAGTAACCACAGCAGCATAATAATATGCAGGCATAATTTGAATTCTAACTATTTTTTCAGTGCGTAGTATTAATGACAGTAATGCTATTTTCATTTATTTTGTTCACCTGCTAAATCATCATTTGACTTAAAAATAGTGTTTTTTGAAATTAGAACTGGTCAAAAGGGCCGTGCACTTTTCAGTCTTTAAAATTTCGAAAATGTAAAGTAGTTTGCTGTCAGGTAAAAAATAGACATAAAGATTCAAGAGGCTTCAATTATCGATTTGTCTTGCCTTCACCATAATAACACATACTAATGTACAGTGCGACAAAAAAAAAACTCACGTAATGAATGCTCACTGCATGGTCACTTTTAATGAAGTGAAAAAGACAGCAATAGTAGAGACGGATGTAGATGTTTATTGTCTTGGTGGAGAGTACAGAAAGTTACAACTACTAAGTTACGATGACGGTTACGATAAAGTGAGGATGACTGGCTCTTACCAATCGTACTTCACTATTTATATAAAAAAAAAACAATCAATACCTTACACGAGTCACCGTTTATATAGGTAGGTTAATAAATAATACTAGTCACTGTTGACTAGGTTATGATTGAGAAACCAGCTGACCCCAGTGTCTAACGACTACGAGGTGTTTTGATGAGCAAGCATGAAAAAGCCGATTGCTTTGTCATTGCCTGTAATAAAAACGCTAATGCTAAATGAAGCAATCGATAGTTAAATGATTTTTTGATTTTACATGCTGACTTATTTTTCATACAAGATTATCGGTATTAAAAACCGAGAGATTATCTTTGAGAAAAATGTAATCTACTAAAACAAACGCAACAACCAGAACCTATAAAGTCACTTTTTTGTTGTGAAGTAATATAGAACGTTAAAAATACACAAACAAATAGGAAAACCCCTAAAAAAACTTGGGTGCTAACGATAGTTAAATATAATATTTTACTGCTTATTAAAAGAAATTTTATAACTGGAACAACAGCTTGTTAATGAAATAAGCTTTTATTACAATATAAGAAGCAAAACAATGTAAGTCAGTATAGAAAATGATAAACGAAAACAATTCCTTAAAAATACAAGGCCAAAATAACTAGGTGGTTATGTAAACTGAACTGCGTACGCTTCTTGAATAATCTTAAATAATAACGTATTGTTTCAGGAATTTTGCGAATAAATATTATAAACACACAACAGCAAACTTATTTGGGCAAGCTGCGAATTGAGAATACTGTTTCATACAAAATTATATAATGGACCTTATTTGGAGAACAATAACGGTAGCGTAGGGTTAACTTAGTTCATTTAGAATTGTTAATCTGTTTAAAGATGAACAGCATGGAAGAAAAACGAGATATGAGTTCATATCTGAATTAAACTTAAAGCTCTTTACGTGTAATCTACATTTTTTTAAATAGGTAACATTGTGTCACATGTTAGGTTGTTGTAGTTTACGGTTAGGATGAAATAATTAGTCACAATAATATAATGTTTTTCATTTTTTAATATTTATAACCATTAATATTTATTTTGATACTAATCAATACATTCGATAAAGCACATTTTTTATATAATAATAACTATATACAGTTATTGAATTGGTGTTTAGCTTATTGAAAGATGGTCGAGATTATAACACGTTCTCTTGCCTCAGAAGTTACATTTCGAATGCTGAACGATCTTTTTTCTGGTACGTATACAAATGTGAAGTACCTATATTGGCTGATTTCAATGGAAAGATGGGCATTATGTTAAAAAGCGCGGATGTCAAACAAAAATGGAACTGGGTCTAAATTAGTCAATTAACTTTAAAAGATTCACACCTTTTACCAGTATTTTAATAGGATGATAACTTATGTACGGTAACATTTACTCTTTTATGTCATATCTTCAATTAGACGTAGAGCCAATATTCATGATTTTAATTATTTAATATGGATACTACAACAAAAATTCTTACGATGTTAGTTAGTCCGCATTTTCTTTTTAAATTTGACAATAAAATTGCAACATAAGATAAATAAGCGGCATCAGTTGGGGTAGATTTACAACTGAATGAAGGCCTCCTTTAGCTCTTTTGATTTTTTTCGGTCCCTTGTTCTTCACTGCTACGTATATCGACATAACTTAATCGGACTATCTAACGGGATTTAGGGAATCCTTGTGGTCGTTTAATTCAACTTGTGTACCACTGTATGAGCGGGTTTTGAAACTCAGCGATACATTTCACAATTTACACTTAAAGAACAGTGGGAGGTCACTTTTGAAGATTATATGTATTAATTATATTTTGTGACGTTTTGATCGTTTATAAAGATGTTGTTTCGAAAAAATGCTTTTATTTGAATTTGTTTCTTATTAATTCTTCTAGAGGATGTTTAAATAAGTAAATAATTCGATATGATATTACGGTCTACCATGCCTTGCCATATTCTCGTCTGCATATTATTTTCATGCTATCATGGTTAGTTAAAAGCCATGCCAGGCCTTCTGGATGCCCACGTGATGTCGTTTCAAAACAAAGACGTTTTGTGGGGCGACTTCACTCTAGTGAAATGTAAATAAATTAGATATCCTTTCAACCGGAAAATTATTTCTCATACGGGTGAAACCACCCCTGCTAAACTCGATTGCGAATTTCAACACCAAAGGGTTTATTTTGTTATTTTATATTAGTATCTAAACAAGTTTAGCAATTTTGTAAAAATATATCCAATCAAAAAAATCCGAAATTGGAAAATTCTACACAATTTTTACTAAAGTTGAATTGGTAGTCATAAATATATATATATATATATATATTGCCAAAAGTTGGTAGGTCTCGAAATTATGTTATGGAGTAATTGGAGTTTGATGTTTGACATGCCTTCTAAAAGTGGGCGTAATTCAAACCTCTTCGTGCTTTATGTGTATGTTCTATAATATATCGGATGACTTTTAATATTTTTTCTAACATACATATTTAAAATATATAGACACATAATCTGTCGTTAACTCTAAATACCTAAATTACCGACTTATCAACTTTTAGCAGTAACACTACGATATTATACGTTGACACACTGAAACTGTTCCCATCTTTGTGTAAATTTTTATGTATGTATATTAATATATATGACCTTTATAAATATTTTGCTTGAATTATCTGTAACATATGAAAAACAATGTGTAAAAGAGAGCGATATACTGGCTGTGTACGGAGGAGACGTATTAAACCTAAATGTATAAACGTAAATATGAAAAATCGTTTATTTTAATCGGGTCGTGAAAGTTTAAAAATTATGTATTATAGAAAGTTTGTCGCAATTAGTATGTCACCTCGTAGCATAGTGGATAATGCGCGGACGAAGAGATGCAGGTTCGATTTCTGCCGGGTGTCTTACTTTTTCCAAAAAGATTTTTTCTATTGGTTATAATCTTAGACTATAGATACATCTAGACGCCACCCGTTGCATTGCTAAATGAAGCCGCGTCATTGCGTTTGGTTTGTGGGCTCGCCCAAAGTGCTCGCACTAGACGCTCAGAATTAAAATACAATTTTCTATTTTTTTACGTTATATAGTATTTTTAAGCGGTCAAAATGCAACCATTAGGTAAAGATATCCATAATTTAAGTTATTTTAAAGAAACACTAGGTCACTGATATTAAAATATATAATAAAATACAAATAAATTATCACGAACATGTATCAACTTACCTATGAAACGTAATACTATCTTCTTGCTTATCAGTACGGCTACCATATTTTAAGACAACACACAGAACCATCTTTTCTACTTAATTAATTAAAAATATTTACCATTGATTTTATGTTTAACACAAAAAATATCAATTTTAGCAACTCGAGCTCGCAAGTTATCGACGCTATGTGAAGCGTTTCGCCCCGATTTGATGGCGATACTTTTAGAAACTAGCTCACAGATATGTAGACCTTTTATCTTACTCTAGCGCGTGTCGCAGAGATGGTAAGGGTGTCGAATACTTTCTCACTCGCACTCATGCATCGTTTTTGTTCAGGCCTTGGTATAAATATATTTTTTCAGAATTGTTTTTCAAAATTATGTATGTTCACTTATCAAAATTAATAAACATGCTGGGTAGTTTAAAGGATTATATATTATTGATAGCTGCTGTACTTATAAAAAAAGTCAATTAAATATTCTAAAATAATATTACTAGGCGTAGTAAATATTTCACGTCCCATGTGGTTTTGAAGGTTTCGGTCATTCTCAATGAAAACGTGTTACGCCAACCAAAAACTTTTCTTTTTTTTATATTTCATACATTTTCACAGTTGAAGAAGCATGAGATTAGTAGTCGTCCTTGAGGCAAGGAGGCCTCTTTGTGTAAAAGTTTTTGAGTTCGCTAAGGGTAGCTACTGAATTATATGTTCATAATAATATTATATTACATTACATGACACGTACAAATGATTTTAAAGAGTAGGAATTAAATATTTTAGAAACAGTCATGTTAACCAACACTTCATATTGATATAAAGATAAACAAAAGTTTAATTGGCACGCATCGTGATATGTTTATTATTCACGAATTGCATGTCGGATAAATTTACCCCTTTTTAAATAAGCATTATTTCTTATAAAATGCTATGGTTTAATATGTCAAACATTTGTTTTAAACTGATTTTGGTAATTAATATTAGCAGATTTATTATTAAACTTTTTGTCCCATTCTTAAATGGAAATTCGTCACTATCAAGGATATTTTTACTTTGTCGTTTGCTACCCGGAATAATACAGTGAACTAACCACAGGGATTCTTAAGCGAAGAATTGCAGCATCTTCATATACTATATTATGTAGCCGCCGAAAAATAATGTATAGATACTATCACGCGCTGGAAGGCTGTATACTTTGGCCATGGCCTCCATAAGGCCTCGGTTACATGTAAGTTGTATGTATGCAGTTCATCGTGGGACACTTATTCGTGCGCCACAGTACGTGAAACATGAGTTCATATAACATTTTATCAAATGACGAGTTCTTCGTTGAACATCTCATGAACATCAAATATACTACATGGTGAAATGTTCAACGAATAACTCGTTATTTGATTAAATGTTACACGAACTTATGTTTCACGTACTGCGGCGCACGAATAAGTGTCCTGCGGTGAACTGTTTACGTACAAATTTCCAGATACAAGTATGTGGTAGGTAACTGAATATATTTTGATATGGACATTAAAATATTATATGGATTTGCCAGAATACAAAAGACAAGGACATGTACATAATAATAATATCTACTAAGTCTACATATTGTCCAGGCGTAACTCCCGAAAATTCCTCGAATTCTTCGCTTTCGACGTGGCATTTTTGGCTCGTTTTGAATAATCAATAATTGATTTTCCTCGGCTTGCCGCTCTGATAATATGCGGTCTTTGAAAATCCATCAGAGTGAAAATGTTTAATGAGTGCCTTTATCGCGTTATTTTCAATGAACTCTAAACGGTGAACTCATTACCGTAAGAAATTCTTGTTATGAATTGTAATTGATTGTAGTGTATTAACTGTTTTAGAAAAATTAATATGTAAAGTATAATAAAAGTTGTGAATTAATAATTATCATACTCATTTTCATAAACTATACTAAACTATATTCACTGCTGTATTAAGGCCATTGTAAGGTAATTCTATTCCTCTCAGTGCTGAGCTTTTTGTTGATACGTACTTATCCAGCAGGGCAAAAATTACAACTAACAACACGTTTCTTGATCCAAAATAACATGGATATTGCTTGGGTCAATTCTATATTTAAAGCTTGCCACGGGTATTTTACCACGTATTTCTTAGCTCGTATTCTTGTTTGTCCGGTGGTTGTTTATCTAGTACAAATCTTGCAATCGATTTTTAACTAACTTTCCGACTAGCTAGACATTTTAAACTTTTAGAATATATCAGAACACGATGCCAATGCATTCTTTTAATACTTTTAGCCATCTTTAAGTAGAATTGAATTCATTTTCAATTAATTCTGTTTTGTATGAAAAGTTATTTCGGAAGAAATCCGTAAAAAGTAAAATACTATTATTGGTTGCTAAGGGGATGGTCCTCGCAACTAAATTATTAATATATACGTGCGTTACTGTGGAAATCAAAATCAAATATCAAAATGACATTTCAGTATTCTACTATTCTATATTATTTTGTTTGTTTGTTTTTTTATTTATTTCATATCAAGTACAAGTTTGAGCATATTGAGCATAATAATTCAACAGAAAATTTAAAAACGTTGTATTTAAAAAGTTCTTTTTATTTTGTAATTATTTATTTTAATATGATGACGTCAATTTGACGTTTGGGGGGACATGCTCGTCGAAGGTCAAAATTGAGTTTTTATTGTATTTTCAAACCATGATCCTGGACACTCCTTAAACGTTGTAGATAATCTATTTATATAATTTTGAAGCCTTATTATCCTTTATAGTTATTTTAAACATTTGATGACTGCATAAAGTATTTTTGTTACATAAAATAGTATTCTTTTAAACCTCTCGCTCTAATGTTTTAGAATATAGTCATATTTCGGTACAAAACTGTGCAGTGGTGTTAAGATTTTTTACATTTATTAATTTTTAAACGCATTTATAAAACCATTAGTATAATTTATTACGAGATAATTTTTGTAAAATATTCACGATAAAAAATTATTTTGATAATCTCTGTGATCCCAAATTTGACAAGAATTAGGCATTTTATTATTCAAAAAATCGGCAAGATTAACACATTTGAAGATGATTCTAAAGATATTTATTATAAACTATGTCTTTGACCATTCAAGTGTGATAAAAATCTTATGAATAATGATTGCTTTATAAGAATTATTGACCTAAGAATAAGGTAGTGTTTTTTTGAAATACGCCATTTCTTTTGTCATTCCCTAGTGGTTAAGCTACAACATACGGCCGTAGCCATAAAATGACAAACTTCATGCAGTCATCAAATGTTTAAAATAACTATAAATGATAATAAGGCTTCAAAATTATATAAATAGATCATCTACAACGTTTAAGGAGTGTCCAGGATCATGGTTTGAATATACAATAAAAACTCAATTTTGACCTTCGACGAGCATGTCCCCCCTTAAAAAAGAACAAGAATAAAATTATGTATACATTATTTATATCGATTAGTTTTGTTGTTGTATTATATATGGCGCTTATAATACTCGTATATTACTTTTTACCATATTTTACATTGCACAAAAATGCATTGCCTTTGCAAAAAAAATATTTTCAGTAATCAGTGACATTTTACAAGTAGTGGGCATTTAATATGCCAACTCTGGTTTGATGCACTGTGTGGTACAGCTGGTGTCATAATATTAGTATTATTTCCAAAATTTCTGTATGCAGGTAGCATGGTCATCCGGAAACGCATTAAAGAACGTCGTACCTGATATATTCCGGCATAATTAACTCTCAGAATATGTCATAGCATATTATATCAAGAGGAAATTTTTAAATTTGGTCAATTCCCCTTTTTGGCAAAGTGAGAAAATGAGATATTTTCGTTCCTCCTTCCTAAAACGTTGATATTTAGTAAGATAGAATTTCAATTTGCAATACTGTGAGTTGACTGAAATGGAGTTGATAGTGTTTGATAATAAGCCGGCTGGATTTGTCTGCTATCGAAAATTAGTTCCACATTTAGAGTTTTTTTAAAACGATATTATGATGTTTAATTTGGCGAGTTCTGTTTGAGTTAATCTCTTTTGAAAATTATCTCCACAATACTCGTATGAATTTTTAAAATATGTTAGAATAGCCCTATAGCAATCTTTATGTCAACAGTTATTTTTATATTTAGCAGAAACACGTCTTGACAATACTTAGAGTGGTATGAGCTGAGCAAGTCTCTCACTTATAATTAGGGAATTGAATACCGAATAAAAATACTAATACCGGTATTTAGGTATTTTATAATATTGAATACCGGTATTCGTGAAATATATGGAAAAAACAGAAGTATTAGAAATCGCTTTAGAGAGTATTATAAGAGCAATTAGCTAAAAATTGTTGCAATTAGGTACGGCGCATTTAGTATTGTGTACAATATGCACGGGCGCGAAACCCAAGAGATGTAGGTTCGATTCTTGCGAAGTGTCTTAATTTTTTCAAAAAGTTTTTCTATTGGTTATAATACATTTTCTCAGAAGTGTTTTCAAAATTATGTATGTTCAATATATATATAAATCTTTTTAACATATTAATATTTTATAGCACGTACCATTGCTAGTCTCCAAGGGTATTGAAGGGTAACGGAAGTAAACCAGACATCGCGTAACCCGACAAAAAAACCGTCGTGGTTAACATTTTACGTTAATTAATACATTGTATGTCCACTTTCAATACGGAATATAACAGCATCATCTGATTTTTAAAATCGGTATTGTGTCGAAAAATACTGGGATACCGGTATTGCAATCTTTCACGGCGCTACATCCCGGGGTGGAATTTGGCCTCCTCCATAACCGCTCTGCACTCACTCCGGTCTCTCGCCACACTTCTCCAGTTATCAGGTTTTCCTATATGAATATACCGGTATTGCAATCCCTACTCATAATATTCGTGAATATTTTTAGACTTAAAAGACAGTCGATAATAATAATCTGATACGTAGAAGGAGTCAAAGACAACCTGAGAAAAAATGATGGTGGCATATTATACCGTCACAAACACGTTGTGTGAATATCAATCACTTAGATAAGGGAATACTATGTTTCTTCGTACCCAGACGTAGTAGAATCTAAAAAAGCATACATCGAAGTGTAATACAGCTCCAAATGCGTGTCTTTATGTTTCTTTTGTTTTATTTTATACCTAAAACATTTTGAAAGTACTCATAACAATTTTCAAGAGTATAATAACATAAGTAATATAATAAAAGTGTCATAAAGTAAGACCAGAGTGCAGAGTATATATAGGGTGGTGCAAATGTGGGATGTAACTGTGTCTCATGAATTTTTCTTCTTGGATTTTCAATATCTAAATATTAGGTGTTTGCTTAATGACATACCCATTACATACTTATGTGGTTTTCTGTAAGCTTTTTTTAGAGCGTGTTCAGAAGAAATTACTTCGACATCTTTATTTTAATGTATGTAGATTTTTTTTATTTTGGCAGTCTCTCAAACAAAAGTATTTTCTGACTAACTTTCTTCAGGGCATGCCACCTTTCATTCTCTTGAAGCTCGTATCACTTATACTCTTAAAGAATTTTTCCCTGCTCTCACGTGGTATAGTTTTCAATCCAGATATTCTGGAAAAATTTGAATTTTTATGCACCCGCCAATTACATGTGTGGTCACAGCATGACCTATTTGGGGTGAAAACTTTTTCCTCATGTCAGGCTCACCAGGCACCAAGCGAGGGCTGTGCGGCTAGTCAATACACTCCATAGAGATGTAGACATTTTTAGCGATACAATATGTGCTTTGTTTTTAAAATTCTATTTAATAGTTTTGTAGCTGTCAGTATATTATTGATCAAATGTCTATTTCTAATGTATCAAATTATTCGACTGCAATAATAAATTTCCAGCAACTTATATTTCGGTAAACAACTATTTACTTGTGTCAGCAGATTGATTGGCGATATTAAATACGGTATCGCAGTGGAAAATTAGTCTAATATCCATTCCCATAGTATCATATTATATTATGACTGTAATAATAAATAAAATTCACAGCTACTCGTATTTAAACCGCTGACTCGTTCAATATAATTATATACTAGAATATAATGTTTAGATATTACTTTCGACTGTATAAATTACGAACAATGATTTATCAAAATGTCACTCGAATATACGTTTCTAGTCTGTTACCATCGCAGTCTCTATATCGCTTCGCCCAACATCTGATTGTACCGAGATGCGGACCTTGGATCCGTACCTATCATAAGTTTAGTATTGTAACATAACTGCTATAACATACTATTGCGCTAACCGTTACGCCTAATAAAACTCGGTCCTGCTTACATCTTCGACTTCTCCATCATCATCATCCTCAACACCATAACCTACGACACATCGACGACTCCCAAAGTGATAATCCACACATCCAACACTACAGTTCAATTTGTATTTTTCTTGAACTATTGTTGTTTTTTTTTTTTTTAATTTTGTTTCTTTTGCTATAATATTATGTTTTGCTTTGTTTTTTCTCTACTAAGTTTATTTACCTGTACCTTTTATTCTAAATGTCATATTGTGACCGTCTTAAATTAAGACTTTATTATGTGCTCAATGTGTGGTTTTTTGAATAAATAAATTAATGAATGTTATTTTATTGCTTCTTTCCTCACTATATGAATTCATTTGAATTAAAATTGTGAAAATTTCCGCACGATATTATGATAATAAATTTTACACTACTGTGCTTCATAACTTTACTCTTCAAATAATAAAAAAAAGATTATATTTTAAACACCATTTTCCACTTCCGTTACCAATTAACAAATGTACCTATAACGTGACCGTAAAGCCAATAGTTATGTATGTGTGTGAAAAGAAGAGTCTAACGGAGAAATAAGAAAAACCTATCTAAGTATTAATTAGATTTTTAAAAATGCAGTCGTCTTCTGAGCGACTATGACTCTCTATACTTCAGAGTTAGGGCTTTTTGAGTTGAGGCTGCCCCAGTAAGCATCTTCACTTAGTGATTCCTCCAGTGCGCAGACGCTTTTCCTCTTCAATTTTCTTGTATGCTATCCAAAACCACCGATCTCTCCAGGCTATCTGGTTTGCGCTAAATACTATGGCCAAAGCACTGCAGAATGCGTCTTAGGCGAAAAGCCCACTTAACGCAGCAAGTGGGGCTCTCGCGCAAAATTTCACAAGTGGCGCATTAATCATCGAAAATACAGCGTAATCAAATACGCCAGCGCACACTGGATTTGACGACGCATTATGCGCGCCCGCCCCATGAGTCATCGTTTTTTGGCTTCTCGGCGATACGAATGAACGAAAATACAACGTAGTCCATTCATTGAACGCGGCGAGCAAAATCACGCTCTGGAAGCGTCGTCGATTGACTGGCGAGAAGCCATTATTTAGAGAACTCATTGTTTAATTTTATTGCGTGTCCAATATTTCGCTGGTAGAATAATGTCATCGTGAATATTAATTACAAGCCCCGAAATAATATAATATTTTTATTGCTTTGTTATGAGAGACGCTGATAATAATAATTATTTTGTGCTTCTTGGGCCCCTTATTACATAGGTGAAGGATAATGCGCGGGTGGGAGGGGGCTTACTCAGTAGTGAGCGCATCGAGCGCTTTTTTGGTGGGCTTTATGCCTTAGATATATCCCTCTGGATAAACTCTCTCTTCAGATAGAATCTTCTCTGGATGATTAACTGGTTCGTTAATCGAAGCATTATTGCCTGATAATCATCTAATCATGATAAGCAATCATCTAAGACTGGGGTCAACATGTAGTTAAGTATACTTTGACTGAATTTATATGACGTGAAGTTAAAATTGTCATAGAAAAGAGGATCACATAGAAGCGAAATTGAAAATTATAAATATCAAAAGCAATAAAAAACTGCCGAACAGTCTAAGTAAAAAGATGAAGCCACAAATTTAATAAATGCAATAAAATTGGTATTTTTGTGGCAACCAGTACTGACGGTCTGATGTGCCTAAAGTGCCAGCGACTTGCCCGCGTGGTATAGTTTGTGCAAAAAATACGGAACACTTACAGCGCTTTTCGGTTTGCGCGAGCTACAGTTTTCCCGTCCATACACTCGGACTTCCCGATACAAACCGGTTTGCGCATGTAAACTTGTGGTAAAGCATGAGCGTCTAGCTGGCGCCTAAGATGTAGTTGAAATAACTTCAGGAGCTATTTTCTTTCCGTACTCATTTAAGAATATTCCCAGAGGATATGGTTTATTTTCATCCTATATTTCTAATGGTTACACAAGCATAATTTTCGTGACAATTGAAATTGAAACCATGTTATTCCATTTTAGACAATCTGTCTTTTTATTCCTGCTTCACATTCACTTTTTCCACTATTGATCGATTCCAGATATACAAACTCATCCACTGTTTCTGCAGCGGTAGATTAATTAATGTAGTAAATACGATGTTTAAAATCGACATTGCGGTAACTTCCAACAAAGCGATGACATATTCACCACCCTGTATATCGAAGAAAATCACAAGTCGCATATAACCGTATGGACTGTAAGTCTGTGTAGCTATAATAAAGTGACATGCCGCAGACTGCCGACGTTGAATAATTCAGATAATTCAAAATGAATTATTTATTATATTTCCAATAACTTTTCTTCCGTATTGAACAGCGGAATGATAAAATGTACGGCGGAAGAAATAAGTGACTGTGTAGCATTAGTACCGGATCATAAAACCGACACGAGGCAAAGAAAAAGATGGTCAAATAATAACATCTCTATTTTTGTTATGTGATTTCTTTCATTTATGCTCTACTGCATGAGCGACTGCCCTATTGAAAAATATTCTTTGCTTTATTTTGCTTTTATTTATTTATTCAGAATAATATCAAAGCTTACCATTTTATTGGCCAATGCTACCACAATATTATATAATATATTATAGTTATATATCGTTCAATAAAATATCAAATAACCATACAAACGAGTCTATTTTCTATGGCGGTCCAATTCATGGAAAAGAGTAACCAGTTCATACTAAAATACTCTTGAATTGAATATTTTCTTCTGACTCACTGTTTTTTTTCATTCGCAGGAAAATGGCGATGCTTACCTATCTCCTATTGCAAGCCCATTACATATTTTACGTGGTGGCATTTAAAGATCAACTCTTAATATCAAAAATGCTTATGATTTTTTAATAATGTATTCATGAACATGTAAAATGTCTAGTTCACGTAGGTTATCCCTTAATTTTTATTTCTATCATAAGACAGTTTAGGGAAGGGGATGGCTCTCATGACTGAATAATGTAACCATACTTTAGTAGGCGGCTCTCGTGGTGCAGTGGGTAAGGCGCTGGCCTTCCACCCGAGAGTTCTGGGTTCGATTCCCGGTCATGACAAAAACATTTATGTGTTTTTCTCAAAGCCTGGGTATTTGTGATTGTTCAAAATTACTTACAACTACCTAGTACGAAAAATCAAGGACATGGTTATTAATAATTCTTAAAAAAAAAACACATACTTTAGTAACATTATTCTCGGAAGTAAAAATGACTTACATATTCGTTTAAACCAAAAAATCTCTACGTCACCACGGCCGTTTCTGGAACTAAAATCCGCCTCCCGCATTTATTTCTACATCTTTTACATTTCCCGTACCCGATATTCAGTGTGTGTTCGATATCGCGTGGAGTTTTATTAATATTTAAATATCTAAACCTTTGCGTTGCGGAAGCAGATGAAAAGCAAGTGAAGAAACAAAGAGGAGAACTTAATTCTTATCAATAGTTTCAGAGATCTCTTATGACAAGTAAGAAATAAAAGAATTTATCTATGTTCGGTACCAGAGTTGCGAAATTTCCCAAGTTTTAAAGGAAAATTTATCATTTTCCTTTTAACTAAAACTTATTTATTCAATTATTTGTAACTAAATTACCTTCAATTAATTAATCATATTATTATACTATTATACAAATAATAATAATTAACGTTGGCAGTTTTCCTTGTTAAATGTATCGTATTATTATATTTACGTACGACATTTACGGTAAGGTTAGGTTAGGTAAGGTTAGGTCACAGTCATTTCCGTCAACCAGTTATCCTAGAGTTTAATCGGCGATGCAGAAACATCATTTATTCTACATGATCTACCACAGAGTAGGGGTTATATTGACACTTTTTTTTCAAGAAGTGGTTGTTAACATTACTTTAATTTTGCTATTAAAAAAAATCAGTTGCACGATGGATAGGTCGGTAGGCACTGAGATGGCAGACGGTTATAACTGCAGTTTTTTTTAATTTAATTGTTCATTCTTTGATGTAGTAAAATAATACAGCTGTAATTTAATTGGTCACAAAGTAACGTTAAAAGATATCTGCATCTGACCAAATGTGAAAAAAGTTGATATGGCAAAAAGATATATCTCATTAAAATGCAAGATAAATAAAAATAAATGATAAAGACAAATAAATCTTATTTAGGAATGGTCCCAATATTGAAGCTCGATTTGATATAAATAAAAAGGATTTCAAGTTATACATATTTATATTTTTATAAAAATCGATGTTTTTTTAAATAAATATAAAAAATATTAAAACTATGAATTAGTCAAAAATCTGTACGAGGAAAAATTGAAATCTTAATAAACTAAATTTTAATAATAAATATGACCATAACGTAACTGTTGACATAAATATATAACAAATTCAGATTTTTTTACAATTGTAAGTTCATCTTTAACTTAAAAAAAAAATCTTTTTAATGTTTTCAGATACATATTTATTAATTAATACAGTAAGTTGAAATTGTGAATTATCAAAAAAAAATCACAAATTCTAAGCTTCGTATTTTTCCGCTAGGTGCCTCTGTTGGTATAATCATCCCTCTTAGTCTAAATACAGTGCATTTTTTTTAATACTTGGAAAAACCATTTTCATTAACAAAATGTTTTGGGAGAAGAAGCTAATTCTAACTGCATTAATACATAACCATTTCCTGAAAACAATGATTGGTACTGTTCGGTTATGAGGAATACAGCGAATAACACATTTTGAAAATACCCGATATACTGGATTATTTGTTAGTTTGGGTTAGCTTAGGTTAGGTTTGGTTAAGTTAACCTAACAAATAATCCAGTATATCGGCTATTTTAAAAATGTGTTTTTCGCTGTATTCCTCATAACCGAACAGTACCCAATGATTTTATACTGCGTTTATTCTTTGAAATAAAGAGTACTATAATATTGTAATAGTTTTTCGTATTTTTAAAAGATTTTTTCTAGTTTTTTATTTGGGGGCTCTTGACGACACAAGAGCTTACACTAACGCGTATTCAGAACATTGGTAAATCCGCCCCTGGACATATTGCCAGAATGTCTGCGATATGCTATCTTATTTCATGTCCAAGAAAATGTGAATGGTTTTCTAGTGTTATTAAAAAGTCGTATAATTTTGACAAGCACGCATAAAATCTTTAATATGAGGTTTTCAAAGAGAGGCATAGCCCCGCTATAAACGAAAACTCGAGATAATATCTTGGATTGTCATAAAACGTATTTCAAAGCCTGTCCGAGGTATATTGCTCACAGTAGGCTGGCAGCTATAAAATCGAAGCAATCAAAAATATATTATGTGATTTGATCTTGGATGCCAAGCCCATATGATTAGCATCATTACGATCAACGGTTCTAAATTGTTACACCCTGTCTATAACGAACGCCATAAGTGCCGTTTTAATACTTGATTACACGAAGTCTAGTAGATTCGATAAATACATACAGATTATAATTAACTATTTCTTTTATTCAACGAATAATTCACAAGATTTAAGAATGTACCATTCCGATTATTGAACATACATAATTTTGAAAAACACTTTCTGAGAAAATATATTATAACCAATAGAAAAAATCTTTTTGAAAAAAGTAAGCCACCCCGGCAGGGATCGAACCCTGCATCTCCTGGGCTTACGCCCCGTCCGTTGCATTTACCTCTATGCTATAAGGCAACGTACTAATTGTGACAAATTTTAACTATTGGCCTTTTTAATACCTGCTCATCAGCGTTCTTCTAAATCAAGCTACTTTGGCAATCGGTTTTTGTTTTATTAAATCAAAGTAGATACCTATTACTTCAATTACTAACCAACTTCGTGGATTTCTGCAATATTTTTTATGATGAACTTGCTAATAATTTATAATTAACTATTTCTTTTATTCAACGAATAACTCACAAGATTTAAGACTGCACCATTCTGATTATTGAACATACATAATTTAAAAAAACACTTTCTGAGAAAATATATTATAACCAATAGAAAAAATCTTTTTGAAAAAAGTAAGCCACCCCGGCAGGAAATCGAGCCCTGCATCTCCTGGGTTTACGCCCCATCCGTTGCATTTACCTCTATGCTACAAGGCGACGTACTAATTGCGACAAATTTTAACTATTGGCCTTTTGATTTAGAAGAACGCTGATGAGTAGGTATTAAAAAGGCCAATAGTTAAAATTTGTCGCAATTAATACGTTGCCTCGTAGCATAGAGGTAAATGCAATGGACGGAGCGTAAACACAGGAGATGCAGGGTTCGATTCCCTGCAGGGGTGGGTTTCTTTTTTTAAAAGGTTTTTTCTTTTGGTTTTAATATATTTTCTCAGAAAGTGTCTTTCAAAATTATGTATGTACATACAGATTAATTATTTGGCTTTTCGTCGCCGTTTCACGCCATAATCACGTCGGGGTCACCACTTTGGAAGTGGATTATGAAGTCGAGATAAAGCTTATCTTGCTTGAAATTGTGTTTATTGGTCGTTACAAGAATACACTGAATACAATAGTACGGATGATAACGTGAGATTATAATCGCGGGCAATTGTGTACTGGTGAGATTGGTGTAATCAAGGGATTGATTATAATAATGAACTGAGAGACTTGATTCGAGTGGAATGATGGTTAACTATGTTGAGTGAAAAACTCGTTTTTGATTCAATGAGTTTAGTAAGGATTCATGCATTGTGCTTCCAATTTATACAGATCCCGGACATATATTACAAGAGATATTGTTGCTTGACTAATGAAAACAGACACCACTGATCTAGTTATGATTGAGGAAATGCTGACAAATATTATCGCTCTATTGTTTTGTTTCTTAATGCTGAGTGGTATGATTGCTACTGCAAGTACCTACACAAATCGATCCTGAAACCAATTGGATCATTTTTATGCTTATTATGGTTGTCTCATAACTAATAGTAGGCGTGTCCAACTTTAAGTTGGCTGTGATCTAATATCCCCTATCAAAACTAGCAATGATCTACCATACTTTCGCATTATTATTGTCAGTGACAGTCCAAGACAAAGTGCTGCCGCTATGCAAACTTAAAATGCCATCTTCTTTACCTTTAACTCTTAAATTGTAAGCAATACTGTTAGGTGCAAAACTTTCCATTTTATTATCTTAAAAAACAAATACAACAATTAAAAAAAAAATACGTACATACCATGTATACTAAGAGCATTTCTACGAAAACTCCACTCAGACAGCGGTGGTTTTATGTATGTTGAGGTTTCAGACACTAAAGGTTTGAAGGCCTACTTGTGATTTCTTTTAAAAAAAATAAAGGTTTCAGTACGTTCGCTGTTTGAAAATTTTCAAATTTTGAAATGATTGTAATCGTTTTTTAATGTGACGCTCATAAGCAACGCATGACCTGCCTACCCCGATGGGAAGCCACTGATTATTTTTCAGCCAAAGCAAACGTATTATATTTAACTTATGTAACAAAATACAAAACAAAATTACTTTTTATGATCACTTAGAAATGATAAGTTTTGATTTTATTATGTATTTTATTTAAACACGAATTTGATCTCAATACTATACAGCTAATTATTTCCGATACAACAACTCATAGGTAACTTCATTTGTACAAATTTACGGGTATGTATCAGGTAATAACAACTCAATAATTGAGGTGCGGTACATTCTACTCGAGGGGGGTACAATAGAATTAAGACTTGCAAAGATAATCCTTACAACCCATTCCCTGCGGACCTTTTAGTTAATATTTAATTACTACATTTAAATGACATGCTAATTATATCTAATGGCCACCTGGTGGGCAACGCACCAGTTGCGTTTAATCACGACTTGACAGAAGCTTCTTGGAGTGTAGGATTAGTCTACTGCAGATAGAGTAAAGGGATGGTGGAGTATTAAAGCTGCATCGGCTTTGGAAGAAGATTTAGTGTTTTTTTTTTTTAAATATATTTTTTCGACTTCTGCTCTCTAAGTGATACGCAAGGTAGCCAAGCAGGGAATCCAAGTTTCCCTATCGAATAAACCAAGAAACTTAACGGGGATTTTCAAATAACGCGAAAGAAATAACGACGCATCCCCCTACGTGCAGAAACTTTGGCATCCACTTACGTGGAGCGCAAAGCTCCTAAGGAATGAATACACGAACCCACAATAAGCGCGTCCCAACATTTTACGTTGGCAGTCATTTGAAAAATGCCGTACGAAGCGGTTTTGCAAGTGTTCCGGGGGCTGTAGCCCCCCTATCCCCAGTTTCTGACATCTGTTGTTCGTTTTATGTTCGACATAAAACATTCCCATAGACCCACAAAAGCCTATTCGTTATTTCACGTGGAGAGAATTTCAGCAATGCTCTTCCCTTCTTGGAGTGTATGTATTATTTTGTCGGTTTTGTTAAGTGGGGGATACGGCGAAATGCTTGAGGTTTATAAACTCAAAAATCCTTCGCAGCATCATGATAAAATTGGTTCGGAGTAAGACCTAAGGGCTTAGTGGACACTCACATAAAGTTTATTTAAAGATAATACTTAATAATATCAAATATACATAATAAATATATAAAATATATGTACATATTATAATGGATTTAAGATTTGTACTATTTCACTTGAGTCGTTTTTTGCGACACGGGTTTCGCCTTTCGGCATCTTCGAGTTAAGAGTATTCGTTGTCAGTGTGCGTTTGCCTTTGGTGAGTGTACACAGCGCCTGAAGATACCGAAAGGCGAAACTTGGGTCGCAAAAAACGAATCAAATGGAATAATACAAAACATACATCTATTAAAATTTAAATTCAAATTCCATCAAGTACCTTCGGTCGATAGTATTAATATATATGTACATATATAATTATTATTTAAAGAAATTAATATGTAAAGTATAAATTATTTATAGAATTGGTGATGATCAAAAAAGTTTGGTCTGATAAGAAAGAATATGTTTTTTTTTATATCTCGATGCTTGTTAGAACTACTCGTGATATTATATTGTGAAAAAACTGTTCATGATTTTTTAATGGTGACTCGTGCTAATCTCTTGCTGCGTACTAGTGTGTTACGGTATACCGGTCAAAACCCTCGTAGTCATTTTCTTCCCGGGGCTCCGGGTTCGATTCACGGTGACGTCACAATAAATTTATGTAATGTTCTCAATGCTGTGTGTTTATGTGATTGTTTCACTTCTAATGCTGTGATTCTCACCACACTTTTCACTACACTACTGTCGTTGGACTGTTATGGTGTTAAAAAATGAATGTTTTATTAGTATTCGTAGTTTCACCACTCAAATAGGAATTTAAAACGTCTCTAGATTTGAAGAAATCTTTTGATAGATCTACAATAGTTGGGTTCTGCAGGGTCAAATTAGGATTCTGAAAAAATACACGATAATAGTTTATAATATATTATGGGTATTATCGGACATAGCGAAAAATACAATATTTGAGTCAGGTTGCATTTACCCCATAGCCTAGCTACCCAAAACGATGTGCAAACTTTGTAGTTGGTGGCGTTTTATTGTTATTAATATTTAAAATAATTTGTTTAATGCCCCTGACGTAGTATGAAATATTAATGTCCAACCTCATTAGTTTTAAATTAATCTAGTATTGGGAAGGTATTATTGGACGGATAATTATTTATGTACCTATTGTTATATTATTTCTATCGCTTTGGATTTTGTTTGATCTTCTTCTTATTGTGCCATCCCCTAGCGGAGGTCGGCTACCATCAAGGCGATCTTATCTTTGTCATCTGCTACGCGGAACAGTTCGGTAGAGCTGCACTCGTACCAATCACGGAGGTTCTTAAGCCACGAAATGCGGCGCCGTCCTCTGCTACGCTTCCTATTGATCTTTTCTTGAATGACAAGTTGAGGAATGCTGTATTTTTGTCCTCTCATAATGCGGCCGAGGTATTGTAGTTTCCTGGTTTTGATACTACGTAGAACTTCTCGGTCCTTCCCCATTCGATTGAGGACTTCAACATTTGTCACCCGGTCAGTCCAAAAAATTTTGACGATGCGTCTATACAGCCCCATCTCGAAAGCTTTAAGTCTCCGTGACATCTCTTGGTTTAGCGTCCATTCTTTGATAAATATTTGATATTTGATTTGATAAATATTGTTTTAAAAAAAAATGTATTCAGTTGAAAATGTCCCACTGAGGCGGACGATACCGGTCCTAATTTATTGATTAAAAGTGGAATAAGTACTACAAAAAAATGCGTTTTATTAAATAAAAACAACAACATAATAACATTGTTAGACGACTAAATATACAAGTTGTATACAAAGGATATAAACTGCAAATGCCGATTTATTATGTTAGTTTAGCTAACAATTTAAAAAGAAGAAGACAAAAAAATAAGGAAGTGACATGGGAAAAACTACTAAGCCTTCATTTTTGTTGTTGTTTTATAAGTAACTCAATAATTAATATCTGATTCGGAATATAAAAACGAAATTATTAATTATCATGCATTTTAAGGTGATGTCTATTTTGTATTTTAACTTTGACCGAAAACCATAATAAAAACGTTTTTGTGCCTCCTGTAAAAGTTGATTTGTGTGAATAACGCTCTTTTCCCTTTCCACAGTCAAATGATAATGTTGACAGGTGGTATTATTTGGTAGTATATAAATATTTATACTTGAAATAAGATATTTTTTCCAATATTTTGTACAAAATATAGGAGGATGCTGTGACTAAATTTAATTTAGAAAACCCTGCTCCAAAAATGTGAAGTGACACGCGTAATCAACTCAGTGCCGCATCTCTTTGTCCTCTAACATTCTTAACCACTCCATAGTTAATAGTTTCATTTCATTTTAAAAGCGGCTGTAATTTTTCGACCGCGCTTTTGCCTGTTCCGAGTTTTACGCGCCTTTTCACGATGACGAGGACGAGATATTGTATTTTTATTTAACTTTGTAATAATACTTTAGAAATATATCTCGACAAGAGTTTATTTCACCGATTTAAAAAGCAATATAAAACGTATTTCATGTTAAAATACTGGTATTTCGTAATTAATATTCAATTAATAATTTATAATTAACTATTTTTTTATTCAACGAATAATTCACAAGATTTAAGAATGTACCATTCTGATTATTGAACCCTGCATCTCCTGGGTTTACGCTCCGTCCGTCGCATTTACCTCTATGCTACGCAGTGACATACTAGTTGCTACAAATTTTAACTATTGGCCTTTTTAATACCTACTCATCAGCGTTCTTCTAAATCAAGCTTTTTTGGCAATCGGTTTTTGTTTTATTAAATCAAAGTAGATACCTATTACTTCAATTACTAACCGACGTCGTGGATTTCTCCAATATTTTTTATGATGTAACTTACTTGAACTTGCTAATAATTTATAATTAACTTTTTCTTTTATTCAACGAATAATTCACAAGATTTAAGTATGTACCGTTCTGATTATTGAACATCCTACATCATTTTGAAAAACACTTTCTGAGAAAATATATTATAACCAATAGAAAAAATCTTTTTGAATAAAAAGGGTTCGATTCCCTGCCGGGGTGCCTTACTTTTTTCAAAAAGATTTTTTCTATTGGTTATAATATATTTTCTCAGAAAGTGTTTTTCAAAATTAAGTATGTTCAATTAATAATATAAGTATTTAAATTTATTTTAGGATATTTTAGATATTTAAACTATAAATTCATTTTCAATTTAACGTTAAGGCGATACCTTTACTCATGCGCCCCACATCCTGAAACGGGGCCCCAGGCTAAGATCTTTAGCGGCCCCCCTAGATAAAGGCAGTGTGACGCTCTAGAGTAGCGTTTTCCAAATCGTGTACGCGGTAAAGTTAATACGTGCCTATATTTAGTGTTTTTTTTTGTAAATTTTAATAAATCTATTTGAATTATAGAGTTGTCGAGTAATGAAACACAATTAAAAATTGCATCGTAGAACCAGGTAATTTTAAATAATAACATTATTGAAGAAAAATAGCCTCGCAGGCGAATTTTTTTTACTATTAGAGAGAATTTTATTTGTGATGTGTGTATATATCACTTATCTGGTCGACTCGTCGCGCCGGCTCCTTCCTGAGCCCGGGTCTTCAGGCTAAAGCCCTGTGAGCCACCTATTTGTGGGGGCTATGCCACTACATATCAGAGGCACCTAGCGGAAAAACACGAAGCTTGCAATTTGAGACATTTTTTTGATAATTTACAATTTAAAATGTAGTATGTATGTATGTAATTATGTATCTGAAAACATTAATATTTTATTATTTCATTACATTGTATAGGTATATATATAATCTACTCCATGACTCTTTATTTTCGAATTTAACTTTCATTTCTAACCAGCGTTGCCAACTTAGCGTTTTTCTTGTCAGATCTAACACTTTGTATAGGCATATAGCTTGCAAAATTTACATCTGGCGTATGGCATCTAGCGTTTTTCGACATCGCAAACAGCTTAAAACTCTTCATAATAAAGCTAGATTATACCAGATGTGATTGAAAATCAACATGCTGGTTTTACGTACTCTATATCTTACTAGGAAAAATACAAAGTGGCAGTGCCACGTCCTGTCAACATTCTTATCTATGCGCTCAATGCGTTCAGTATGTTCAATGCGTAGACAGACAGAATAATATATTGTATGTGCGTCTGTGTGTGCCTTGCGCTGCGTTGCAGCTACATCTTATAATAAATAATACACTAGGTACATGTTAAATACAAAATAATGAATAAATTTCAAATTAACAAATTAGCAGTAAAATACTTCTTAAACTCTTTTTCGATCTTTGTTATTGTAAAAACGATTTTTATAACTTTATTATTATATTTTTTTTTTTGAAATGCTAATTTTTAGACTAGACCTTATCGTCGGTGTTTTGTAAAAAGGGCGAATTAACCAAAATGCTATTTTACAGGAGGAGGATTTTTAACTGTTGACATTTATTTGTTTATGACCTGTGGATGATTATAAATATCTAGCAAGTTTATAATAAAGCTTAGAAAGAATACTGACATTATAATAGGCATTATTATATAATATTTTAAAAGGCCTAATATCTCACATTCGCTTTTTATTCGTAATTTTAATTAATTTAATTTTAGTCGATTATCGTTTTTAGGTACTTTCCTGTAGAGATACAAATTCACCGTTTTTACACAACAAAGCTAGTGGGGCACATATTGTATTTTCATTAAAATATCGATTTCGTCAAAATGGTTGATTCGCCCTTTTTACAAAACACCAACGTATATTATTATCATACCTTTTCTGTCATATTTTTGTAAAACAACAGTTGGTAACACTGATGTAACATCTATGTCTAAATTAAAAATTGTGACTAACTATTTTACTTCGAGCTTCAGTTTTGGATAATATTATTATCACAATGTTTCTCTCAGTTTTGTGTATCTAGTACACGTTCCGTTTCTTTGTTTCATGGCTCGTTTGAAAATATTCCATTTATTATTTTAATAGCTGCAAGTGAACGTTTATTTAAAACAGTGGCACTGTGCTGTACAGGAGGAGTTTGTTTTAAAGCGGACGATAAAATGTAATGTTAATGCACAGTCGCAGAAATAACATGAAAACGTATCAACTGCGATGGCAAATTAACAAGGCATCAGCGTTTCTGGGTGCGCACACCATATTTCCGGTGAAAAACAGGGTTAATACCAAGCACTCTAATATTCAAATTACATAACCATGTTTGCCAATTAGCATGCCCAAATTACATAGAAAAATTCACCGATTCGATGACTTTTATCGAGAGTCATCACTGAAATTTTTACACACCTTTAAGGCTTGTTTACACGGGCTTAGTTTTAATTATTAGTGCTTGCTAGTTGAGAGCCACCAAGTTACTTCAAACACCGAGAAGATTTTGCAAGTACGAGAAGTGTATTAATAGCACTATAATGGTTATAATAAATGTTAACTTATGTTTGTATTCTTATGTTTATACGTTGCGAGAAGTTGCCAGTGCAAGTGGTGTTATGGTGAAGGTGCATACTAACGATTAGTAAATAGGATGCGTTTGCTTAATAGTATTCGGCATGTTAAAACTTGTCGGTATTAATGCAAGTAGCACGTACTAATGGTTAGTACTAACCCGGTGTAAACAAGCTCTTAAGCTTTAGTTGTGAGAAAAATATAAACATTTTATGTCTATCAATAATGTAATGTATCGTTTGCTTTTACAATCATAGTCACCGAATTTTATACATTATTCAATATTTTATTTTTTTAAATCTCCAATAGTTGGTAGTGACATTAAAATAAAGAAAGTATGATGAAGGTTGTGTTTTGGTTAGGTAGATATTGTTTTGGTTTAATTATAAATTTTAATATATTATACTGGAAATGCAACGTATGATATGAACTGATCGCAATAAAAGTTGAGACGAACAAATTAGTAACTGAATCAGAACGTGTAATTGTCATTTAATATTGAGGGTTGCTCGTGATGATTGGTTTGAGTTGTCTAGTCTGCGGCTCTGATCTTGTCAGATTTAACTCTATTGAATCTAGCTATGATGAAGATTGTAAAAATGTCTATTGTCAATAAATATTGTTATTGCCATAGTAGAATAGCAAGTGAGTGTTAACAAGTTTAATTTAACATAGACACGGAAACCAATAACTAATATTGGTGATGAAATTGGTTGAGAAGTGTAATATAGTCAATTTAATAATCTGACAGGAAAATTCATTTCATTTGTTTCGAATGTCTTATATTATTTTAAATGTATACTTTATTTGAATTGAATCGATTACCTCCTCGCGTTCCATGTTGCTCGGATACTTTACGATAGTTTGTGAGGATTTATTGGTCTTAAATGATTTTTTTCGGATGGTTCTACGCGTCTAAAATTGTTTTATCTTTAACAATAAAATTAAAAGGATGTAAATATTTAATATTTAGACACCCAGTACCGTGGTATTATTCAGTGCTAAGAGATACTCTTCCGCGTTATGCAGTATCAACTTTGTTGTTTTTACAGTCGCTCGGCACGTTCGCTACCTACCTCCATTCTCGCATGCGTCCTTTACTCTGTTAGTCAGTTGTGTTGCACCGAATATAGTATTATTACTGACAATAAACGATTTCGCAAATCAAACACAATCATAGCAGTTGTTGCATTTAACTGTGTTACAAGTCGTAAACGTTTTACCATATTGTAATGTACTGTTTTCACAATTAACGTATTTTGCAATCTATATAATTATCCCCTTAACAGATATAAATATTCTTCTTTTCATTGTACAGTAATAATTTATGCTTCATATGAGTCTACAGGGGTTGTAAAAAATAATCCATTTGTTTGTATATAAGAAAATTTATTTTAGATTAAAACCTGTTTTAAACCTGATTTAAGCTGTTAAAACTGTCTATCTCGCTCTAAAAGTTAACACAGTTAAGAGAGGGGCTGTTAAAACATAGCACTTTAGACTGTTTAGAGTTTATACGGTTAACTAATTGTAATAATTAACCCCATAAATACATAAATATGATGTATAGAATAAATCCAGCCGCCTTGTGTATAGAATAAATCCACTGATGTGCTTTTACTAGTTCTATGATATTAATATTTTAGTATTTGAAGGATAAGGAAAAAAGTCAAAACATTTAAATTGTATACGTAACCATTAAAATAATAATTTAATTTTATATATGTAGGTACAGACGTCAGATCCAATAATTATAAGGCTAAAATATTTAAGTACCTACCTATAACTTTTCATAATATAATGGAGTTATATATTTCAATCCTGTCTTACGCAGAAATATAATATAGGTATATAGCAATGTTAAAACTGCTCTTCCTTTACTAATTTTAAATATTATATCACTTGTAATCGTTTAATTCTTAGAGCACCTTAATTATTCAATATCATAACGAAAGTTTTGATATAAACACAAAGAAAACAACATTGCGTGTTTGTGGTTTTTCATTTCAAAAGATATTATACTAATAATATAAGTTTAATAAGGCAAAAGGAAAGTGCTGTCAAATGTTGATAATATCTTTGAGATATGAAAATTCTCTGAATTTTCTTTATTTACTGTCAAAACAAATCATGATACGTCAACATGAGACGGAAATAAAGACAGTATAATACTAATAACAAAATTTGTTTCGGGCAATTTAATTTGCAGCTAAGCACATTTCATATTTTACAAAATGTACCCTCAATTTGTAAGAATTGGTGATTTGTTTTGATTACTCGTAGCTTTTGAAACGGGAGCTTTTATGAGAGTAATAATTTTTTATTACCTCAAATTATATGCCAGATATAATTACTACTCGGATGGTTATATAATTATGCCATAAATAAGGCTGAAGTGGGTAAATAAGATGGAAACTTTTCGCAGTTATGCAGAGTTACTTACGCCTCGTATTACGGCGTTAGTTACTTAAATAAAACTTTTGGGAGCTTTGACTTAAGTCGAATTTTAAATATGACACTTCCGGTTATATTTGAAGTTTATTTTGAATAAAACAAAATAGTATTTTAAATACCTAAATATGTATCTTTTATTAACAAAACAATGTTTTTGATTACATTAAATATTAATCCTGACGGAAGAAAAGAGACAAAGTTTGAAAATAATCTTTTTTAAATAAATAGGCACAAATTTAATTTTACATAATAATACGACAGAAAATTTTGTAAAAGTAATTAACCTCTTCTGTACCTACTTTATACTGATTTGGCAAGAAGACGATATATATTTAAATTAAATAATGGTTTATCATAAATAAATGTATATATTGTAATCATGAGGGGAATGGGACAACTGGGCGCCAAGACAATTGAGTGCCGCTCTGTCAAATGAAATAAATAGACGTTCGTTACGATTTTATACAGAAAGTAGACGAGGAATGTATCTACTACTTAGTAGTTTTATTGCATTTTGGTCTTTAAATAATGTTTTTTTATTGCGTATTGAGAATTATTATGCCTGAGGTTTTATATAAATATAAAAGAACTATCTCCTCGTTGGAACTTAAGCATATGTACAATTAAATTATTATTTCCGTGTGCATAATTAAATTCCCATCAAGTATTACATAATGATATAATAATTTAAATATAAATAATAATATTAAATATGGCGCCGAATCGTCTTAGACCCATCATAAAGGGTATTTTCAGATATATGTAACCGCTTCCGCCACACCGGATATTCTAATTTCAAAAACATTATTCCGATTTAATTTAAAACAAATAGACGTAGCTTCTAATGTTATATATTATTGTCTAATATATAATATGAATACTGTCGACCAAGGGCTCTGACTTAATGAAATTTATTTTTAAATTCTAATGGATTTAAGTTTTGTACTATTCCATCTGATTATCGCCTTTCGGCATCTCCAGACATTATGCGCACTCACGAATGTGCATTTATCATTGGTGAGTGCATAAGAGTTTACCTAATATAATTTCCGCCATCTTGGTATTTTATAGGCTTTCGTTAATAAAATATCAACTTTAAATTAATAGGTACTTATTCAAAACTATGAAAAAAATTACACTAAAAATCAGTTAAATCATAATAATGGTGATTACATGATAATATTATCACCATTTGGGTATTTAACTGCAAATATTAAAGTTCACTTCAACATTGTATTCAGCACCATAAAATACATAATGTATAAATTAAAAAACAATAGAATTGGACCAGTGTTACACCCCCGTATGGTCCCCATTTGGGGATGTCTCTATGTATCTGGAGAGGCCCGAGTCGGTATCAAATCCAACAAATAGTGAGCGCTGATTACGAAAATAAATAATAATAATAGAGCCGGCAATGCCGTAGATTATGATCGTTGAAAAATATTTGCAACGTCACCGTTTTTCGACAACGCTCTCGTTGAAAGCGAAACACAAGATGGCGGATAATACGCTGTAAACAGCCAAACAGTGAACACGCACATTTCGTCCTCCGTAAAATAAATTATTCAAAATGTAACTATTATAAATAATTAACTTAAATAAAACTCGTCGTTTCCATCATAATTCCGGTGTGTTAATTATCCACCTTCAAGTCCTACAATCCAGACGAAAAACCATTCTAAAAATAAAAGTGACAGCTTGCTATTCACTTTCGAAAATGGAGGGAAGTGATACTAGGTATAATTTATAAAAAAAATATTGTTCTCTACCATTTTTGAATTTAAGGGTTGGGTAAATTTTGTAGCTGGTAAATATTTAAAAAAAATCTATTCATCAGACCAAAGTTCATGTTTTTATGCATAAGTAAATTGTGTCTTTAGCTATGTCGTTGGACTATAATACTTATTTGCAAATAGTATAATAAGTTATCTAATTTTAAGATTAACAATAAAACATATAATGTAATGGTCTTATAAATTATTGTATAGTCATATTATGTAATATTTAATGTTATGATACGTCAGAATTTTTGCGTGAGATTAAAATATTATTAATAACAAAGAAAATCATATAGGTAATGATTGTCAGTAATCCGATGGCCAGGAATAGCACAATCGGAAGTGTACGCTATTCGATAAAATATGAATCGACTAATTAATTGCTTTTGATTTTATTTATTATCAACGACGGTTCTTTCTTAAAGATCACGGGGTTCGGTCTACCGGCAATTTTTACTACAAAAAATAAAAATTACCAAAACTATATTAATTCACAAACGAAAATAGTAAATTAATACGCTGAAAATAATTCTCTTCAAGCTCATTTTAGTATCTTAAAATCAAATTCTAAGATTATTTTTGTCATAACAGCCATTGTGACCCCGTATTAAAAACTATTTTATTTATAAATTTAAAAATGACAGCTTAAAGTTAGTACTTTCGTTTTTAAGCTTTTCCTCCACGCCACTTAATCTTTTGTGTAATTTGCCACGCCATCTAAATATAGCTTTTCATTTTTATGTAAGCATAGCATTCAAAGAACCTTTCGTAATATTATAACAGGTACGTAGTACCTACTCACGACACTATGCACTTAAATAAGAATTTATAATCTTTTTGTCTATTCACTAGTACACTGTATTGCCCGGGTCGAAGATTCAGCATTTATTTACTAGTCAGCATTTATAATACTAACAAATATAAACAGAAAGCAGTGCCACCTGTCAAAAATTGCATACATAATCTTCCTGTCTCCCTCTCTCTTATACATTTACGTCTATGTTTTATCTTACTATCTTTGTTCAGGTGTTTCAGACTCAATTATTATTGCTACTGCATCAGTAATATTGTGTCAAAAGAGAATATTTTATGAATGCATTAATTATGAATATGCAAATATATATTTCATGACTTGAGCACGAATATGTACCAAATACAATAGTGAGTTTTTTAAGTTCCCGTATAGTATATATTGGCCGGTGGTAGTAATTGTCACTGTTTCCAGGGAGCACCAGCGCCAGCGTGGAGGTTCTTTACACCCCCCTTCACCATACCTCTGACCGTCCCACCCGAAGAAGATAGACTATCCACATGGGAGGTGAGCCTAGCCTCTGAAGGTCTCGAAGATTGGGTAAAGCCAGCAGAGCATCTCCCACCTGGAGCCAATCTCGGGAACCGTACATGAAAAGCCCTAAACCGACTGAGAACCATGGTAGGGCGCACTCGAAACTACATGGTGAATTGGGGAGTCTCCGATGACCAAAACCTGTGAGTGCGGTGAAATGCAAAGCATGGAGCATCTTCTTTGACGAAGACATTAGTGAGTAATTACCTTATGCACTTGGATACTTACGAGCATAGTATATTCAAATACACTAATAAATTCTATTATGTCTTGTGCCATCACTTAGTTAGTATTCGCAAACTAGTTTTTCTATAAGGTAGTAATTTAACGTAAGTATAAATGTGTCAACATAATATTATATAGATTTATAAATATTTGTTATGTATATATAAATAGTTTAAATATAAAATGACTGGAGTGCATATTAAGTGAAATAGAAAATATTTAAGAAGCTGTGTAACGTAACTTGACATGACACAAGGGGAAAGGTTAAAATGGCCCAAATTCGCTCAAATGGAAAATTACGATACAAAATTAATAAACAGTCGATGGATACCGTAAACTGTAAATTATGAAACAAGGGTACGGTACGCAGAAACACAATTGATGGTCAAAAACCCTTCAAAGTTTGGAGATGATTTGTGACATAACAACTGGGCAGACAATCCAACCTTCTCGGAGAACCTTATTATTTAGTTGACATCTAAAGCCTGGAGTGTTTGCAGACTTTGCCGGACCCGACAATCGAATAAAATTACGTTCCACACGGCGAACAGGTAAGAAACCTTTTTAAAAAGGAGAAATGAGATAATAAATTAATTATAGAACTTTTTATTCGACATTTTTATAACTAGTTTTTTTATTTAATGAATAATTCACAAGATAAATCTTGAAAAAATTAAATATTTTTTATTGAATATACATAATTCAGAATCATGACAATTTTGTCGTACCTAATTAGTTTAGGTCAGATGGAAAAATTGATAGAGAACATTGGCCGGAATTCGATACACTCGGGTTGGAGTCCCGCTCAGCACCATATTAATTTCAAGATTTTTAAAATAGGTATATCTCTGACGTTAAATAATTAGACTTAATTATTTATGTTAGATATTTAAATGTATAGGTAACAACAATAAATTAAAAATAGCTATTCGTTCAATGTGCTTTAAATCAGATATTGTTGAAAATTGCTTAAGTAATAATTATTATTTATATATTGATTTCGTACCTAGATTATTGTATTTTTAAGTCCATTCTTAATAGGAACATAAAGTTATTTATACCATAAAGCATTAAGTACTCTTTTATTAAATACATGAAAAATCTTATGTGACATTTTCCGAATGCGTTTTTTAAACTAAGATAGGTACACTATTTCTGAAGTCATATTATAAAGAAATATTGTGTAGTGCTTTAGAATTTTTATTTAAAAAGTGACGTTTAACTCTATGAAAAAGCTTATCTTAGATTTGCAATACTACTACAAGACGTTTTTTTCTGACTATGCGTGTAAAAATATGCAATATCTTATAAATGATGTTTGGAACTTACGACAAATGAATCTATAATGTGAAATAGCTAGTAACAATTAGTATCATAAAATGTTAGTAACCTTAGGAACATTCGTTTTAACCTTACATTCATATTACATAAAAGCTTTATCTGAAAATATCTATGAAATTTTTTGGTGAACGTCTTTGGGGAGTTCAATAATTGTCCGGTCAGATGCAGATTTTTTCATGTCATTTTCTCGTTTTTTTCATCAATTATAAACTATAATATGTGCACACATTCTGGGACGAATGCTGTGGCATGAGGAAAGAGAGGCAGTTTTCAAATTTGTCCTGGAAATGGCCCAAGAAGATATTTTATAGACCCTAGTATTATTAGCATACATTTATATTTAGTAAAGTATACAAAGACATTCAGTAGTACTAATAATTTGAGTAGCATCTTTCTTTCACTACTTAAATATGAGTGTATGTCAACATAACACAATGCAAAATTATGGTGAAAATGCTCTGATATATTCTGTGCATTTAGTTTGAAAGAACACATTTAACGATAGTTAGATATGTTAAGTATATAGTTAATCGCTAGAGCATCTGTTTTAGTACAAGTTTGGCATCGCACTGAGTAAGTATGACCTTTCTCAAAGTACAACGATTTTAAATTTTAAGCAAAACACGCGTACCAACCAATATTATTAATTGTTATTCACAAAAATATGTCAGATAGAGTACGAAAAAAGCTAAATGGCAGAAAAAATAAAGATTTTTCAAGTGTCTAAAAACTAACATTTCGATAAAATATGTCATAATTATAAACACTGTTTTTACGTATATCGTATTATTATATAAACCATGAAATAGGTAATACATTTAAAAACTAATCCAGGTTAAAATAGGCAATATTTTGTATTATTTCTTTTACTTACTTATAAAGTTATAAAGTAGAAAAGAGCAGTGTCCATTTTAAAGCAAAAATATTGTATAATATTCTAGTTTTACTATGATAAGTTTTAAGCTGTTCGCGGTGTCGAAAAACGCTAGATTTAACGCCATACGCCAGATGACAATTCTTCAAGCCTATTAAAAAAGACTAGATCTGGAAAAAAACGCTAAGTTGGAAATACTGGTACCAACTGCTTTTTAGATACCCACAGATAACCGTTTTAAATACAGAATATTTTTGTAACACATAACAGTTATCGCATATCCCGGAAACATAACGAAATCATGTTAGTGTATGTTATGTAACTTGGATAGATCTGCAACAGTTTATACAAGTAAAATATTATATTATTTAACAATTAAATGTTTATATTGAATTTATATTGTTAATCTTGGCTCCCATTTAAACGGTTGGCTACCGCCACACTAGTATGATAAGGCGGCGGACGTTCGGATGACCCATATCATTTTTGTTTGACAGTAAATAAATGACAACCACTGACGCAAGGAGCATAAGCTACCAACTAAATATCTAATTTTACGAACTTCACTGACCGGCTATAAGCTTACAAATGAATTCGTTGATGTACAAACTTCAACATTCACATGACTTTTTACGCATTTTAAACTTTTATCAAACAGACATGTCCGTGCGTCATTACGTTATTTTTGTTTAAAAGAAATTAAATAAAATAAATACGTAAGTATTCAGCAGTGGGGTGGGGTGGAGGTAGGCTGTTAAGATTCGACATAAATGGTGTACATTAAACTTTGTCAAAATTTATTGGTTTTCATTGAACTAAGAATACAATTTGAAGATGGTGCTTGTTAGTTTTTAAAATTCAAATAAACCCTGCTTAAACCAAACCATAATAGTTTATGTATGCTATGGGCAATCTTACAAAATAATACACACTTTTTCAGTCATACTTATTTGTTTTCATTTAATTCTAAATACATATTACAGATGGTGTTGGTTAGTTTTTTTTTTAATCATTAATCCCTGCCTAAGCCTAATCATAATCAATAAAAAAATATTGTTTTATCTATAAATTATCTAAAATTATGTATGATTTAATGGCATACTTTTAGATATTTTGTAGATAAACGATAATTTTTTAAATAATATATATTATGGCTTGGATTAGGCAGGGTTTAATGAATTTTAAAAACTAACAAACACTATCTACACACTGTAGTATTAGTCCAATGAAAACAAATAGATTTGACTGACAATATTTACTATGCACTATTTATGTCGGATCTTAGTAGCCTGCCTCCACCCTTTGCCATTGGTACGTAGTACTTATTCCACATAATTTAAGATACAATATGACCATTGTAAACTAATACAACATAATATCCAATATTACATCTAAGTATTTATTATTCTCCATATTATCTGTAATAATTATTTTATTTTTCAAATTTATTAAGGCTATACTATAATAAAAATTCAACTTGCGTCCATTTAATGTTATGTTTATTGTTCTATTAGTAATAATAATAATATATTCATTGCCATGATTTCTTTTTCAAGTAAATTGGTAACGTTTTTTAGTCATCTTTACACGATTTAAGAATTAATTCCCCCGATGCTATCACAAAACAAATTGACATGTTGACAGCTCTCCGATTGGCAGCGAGTCCAAAATTTCATTGCACCTATAGTTGAAAATTATTTGCCGTTTCAGTAATCAACTCAATTAAGTAATATAAATAGCTGTATTGTTATTATATTGGCATATTGGAAAGTAGCTTCATTTTAATTTATTAATTTAATTTTTGTCAACAATCAAGAGTTTCTGTTGTTGATAACCGTTAATTGCCTCCGAATTCTTCATGATTTATTGTAGGTATTCGTAGTCACTTTTCATTGATTAAATAATAATATTCACTCAGCTTTACAAAGATTAAGTAGGTACCATTAATGCATTTATAATAATGTTTTCTGATAAACTAAGTAAATTTGATTTATTTTTGAACAGAGATTTTGATTTAATTATTATTCATACCTTTAATAAATACTTTACTTTATAATCTTGTATATTCTTTACCAATAATAGAAAATATCCCTTTGAAGCCGACGAAGCTAGTCCTGATTATAATAAATTTAACGGAGCTAGTCCTATTGTGTTTTACTTTAATTAATAAATCTGTTTATTTTAATAAAGGTAATATTTGTAAAACAGAATTCCACTATGTATTTGTTCACTCAATACTAATGAAATGTTTGAAAAAGATATTCTATCAGTTAAGTTAATAGTTCACATGAGAAAGTAATATTTCTAGTGGAATAATTTTAGATCTGAAGGATTATCAAATAAGAGATATATATTTTTAATTTAATTCTGAATTAGTTGATTATATCACAAGCTGTGTGATATGTTTTACTATCTTGTTAAAACCACATATCGTCCAGATCATCCAATTCATACCAGAAAAAATCAGTAATCATGATTCTGTAGATTCTCTATTGATAGTAACTGCATTGTCATTTTCGTTTTCAAAAAAATACGGTCCAATTACACTCTAAGACCATCACTACACCAAATTGTTAATTTTCGTGAATGTAAAAGTGTTTAAATAGCATGTGGGTACAGAACAGATAATACATAGAATACCGATAGGCTATATTCAATACACCGCATCTTGGTGCAGGGTTTTGAATGTGTGAGTGTCCTACGAAAATGAAGCACGCATTATGCACGTGTAATAGTGTGTGTAATACACCAATATTAAATGAGTGTAAATGCATAAACCGAGAGCAGTTTTCAATATTCGACGTAAAACGTATTCTTGACACGTGTGTAAGTTTAACACGGATTCTTCCTTACTCGAGTCGGTTACCTGCCATCGCCTTACCCATTATGTATTTCAGCTCTCAATATTTCTGAGTTCCCTGCATGTGGGTTTTCATTGCTTACTCTAAATGCAATGATTGTGCTTATTTACAAAGCTATTTAACTAATAATGAGCTACATCGCTAAAGATGATTTTTTCATGAAATAATAGGTTTGTTCCAAAAAAGCCCAATCAACAAAATTTTGACGCACCAGATTCGTTTACAATCTTATATTAAATGTATTTTATATGCATTTGAATGCAAATCTATATGAATAATAATTCTTGTAGTGTAATAAGAAATTCCTAGTTATTGAGAACGACGAGTAATAAATAATTATTGATTGTTCTGGATTTTTATCAACAATTTGATTCATAACATTGATATTTTTAGCTGTAAGTTTACGTTTGTAACGGGTTAGATTATTAACATCAGAATAATTACTATCTGACTTGAATTATTTGATTAAATTACGAATAGTAAGCTCTGTCGATCGATTATTTTGAGCATAAATTTCATGTTATGCCCAAAACGTAGCTCGAATAGATTCATTGTTGTTGTAATAATTTTTAACAATTTGTATACGCTGTACAACTGTGTATCTTTCTATGATGATTTGCCAAACAATACTGAACACAAATGTTAATTTTTGTGGGAATCAGAAAAAATGGCTGCAATGATGTTTTAAAAATCTATGATAACCCTTTCCCGTTATATTCCATGGACTTTGATGAAAATCTGTAATACCGTTAGCCATTTTGTATTGTCGTCATAACGCTATGAACAACGCAAGCTTTAGCGTTTAAAAGTTTGACGGAAACGTGATTCGCAAGCTCTCTCAAATTTAAAAGCGAGAATTTCAGTACCAACAAATAAATTATGAGCATTTTACGGAAACGCTGTCATTCTATAATGACGCGGCGCGAATTCAAAAATACTTGTAGGACTTTTTGTCAGTGGAGCACAGTCAATAATTTTAAATAGAGAAATTTTAAAAATACTTTACAATTGATGTTAAATCTAATATAAATGGAAAACTCTACAATAATTATAATGCTGTTATGCGTGTCCGGAAAATTTTATATATTAACACCACCAAAAGTGTCATCCCTTAGGTAAATCTACTCCAGAACCCTAAAGAGATCGGAATCGTTCTTGAGATGACTCATAGAAATATAAGCAGGGTTGACTACGAAGCAAAAAAAGACAATATCGTGATAGACAATAAGTTGATATTAAGATTATATAAAACATGTAGATTTTTAAAAGTAATGAGATAGAATAATAATATTATCTAGAAAATAACTTTTTCAGAAATACTTAAATCAATTTTAAAAAAAGTAAAAAAATAATTTACTAACTCACGGGGGAAGGGAATGTCATCTCAGACTGCGGGTGATTTTCTCGGCCTTCAAAATACCGGAATAAATGTAAATTAAGTCAAACCCGCTCTCATAGCTTCCAAATAAGAAATTCTCCTATTAATATATTGCAAGTATAATATTATTACGGCAAAATATACAGCCAATATATCTATATATCTATAACCTACGCGAGTATTGACTTCTAATCGATATGTTAATTATACGTCAAAGAGGTTTTATTACTTGTGTCATTGCGTGATTACTTCAATCACCAATGTACCCCTAAAACTCTCCATATCCTTATAACAAAACCTCAGGGGTTCCGTTGCCATTAACGATTCCAATCCCAATATCCCGAACTATTTTCGATACCTATGAATCCCGGGATTGGTAAACATAATCTCGAAACTTTTGGGGTTGATTTTTTTTATCAATTTTTATGGAAAATAAAATAAAAACGAAAATATAACAGTAAAAATATTTTTAATAGCATATAAATACATTAGAAATAATCTTATTATATTATCTTTTCATAAATAAATAAAACTGTTTTAATTTCACATTATTATTTATATAAAAATATTATCTACTCCATTAAACCTATGTATATAACAATATTGTTTATATTAAACCTATGTATTTCATAGATTGAACTTATTTTCTTCTTTCGACCATGTCCAATCCTAATTGGATCATATGGGCCTCCACAGAGTATAGGTTTGTATTGACAGATTTTGTTTTTTACGAGAAATGGATGTCAACCACTTGGACTATTTATAACGCCGTGGGTCCCAGGTTCGAATCCTGGGTCTGGCAAGTATGTACACATAGATTAAACTTACACAATATTAACAATAAATGTCTCAAATAGTATAAATTATACTAGATATACCGGGATCCCGGGATCGTCAAATTATAATCCCGAAATCTCGGGATCAAGATTTTGGCTCGTAATTGGATTCCATAGTTGCCATAACCGACCCTCCCTATCCCTGCAGTGGTGCTACAAAAGCGATCTAGATCTCACATAGCGGGAGGCATGAGACTTGGCGATAGGTCGTGGGAAGTGGCGCAACTATGTGCTTGAATTATGCTTCAATGTTGAAGAGTGACAGGGTGAACTAAGTAGATAAAGAAAAAATGTTGCAAAGCTATTAATAAAATAACCATGTAAAATATTAGTATCAAAATTGATGCTGTACGTGGGAGACAATGGGTCCTATGCAAACAATTGTTACACGCGCAGTAGTTTATTATTAAATATGATACAATAATAATATCGTTCACATTTGAATCTGATACTTTGTATTAGTTTAGTGCGTAATTGGTGAACGTTGTAGTAATTATATTTGAAGGGTAATAGTGGCGCCAGATCACGTTTCAGTATTGAAAATATTACTGACCTGCTCTGGCCCCACGCCACTGGCATTTTACTCTAAATTTTCAAAAACAAATTGTACTACGAAATATGAAACTTCAAAAGGGTAATGAATAATTATTGTCTAAACGATGAAAATGTTTTACGTCGAACAAAATGGAGGTCGGTTACATAAATTTCAATGCCTGTCGCCGAAAACCAAGATACATTAAAATTAATTATCGAAAAGTGACATTGTGGTTTACAGTAAAAGTGGTTCTTAACAATTCCAGGTGAAAATGAATTGCTTGCAATATTATATCCCCCCGTCTTCTAATACTATTGCCATTGCTCAAGCAGGAGGCAAAATTACAAATTAGACAAGGTGACTAAGTACCAAGGTACGTAAAATTGCGGCGCTCTGATGTGAAGCTGTTTTAGAGAAAAGTTGTTGAATTCTTCATTAGCATATCACTAAAGCGTCAATTACTTTGAGCTACTTTATGACCTGTTTGTTGGAGAATTGAATAGCGGGCGATTCAGCTACTGCGATTATGATGATGACACACAAAACTTTCCATTCGCTGAGAAGCCACAAGCCAGCGACTATTTTGACAGAACGTAGTTAGTTTTTTTACCGGGAGGTTGCTACTACGCTCTACTGCGCAGACGCAGTAGGCCCACACGCCGGCGTGTAGCGTGTAAAGTTGACCGGCTTTCAACTTTTCTCGGTAGAGTGTTTACAATCTGCTTGTTAGCTTGTTCAATGATTACACTGGGCGACTTTACAGGCAGATTGTAAATTCGCCAACAAATAGCTCGTAAAGTAACTCAATGTAATTGACGCTTAAGATTAAATGTTAATCTGATACAAAATTATATAAGTATAAATTCAAGACATCCACAAAATGACACGTTGTAAAATATGATCAAAATGGATCTTGTGAAAGCATTACCCATACCTATTGTTTTTTCCTTGATCAGCTTACGTGAAAGACATTTTCAGATTAACTATGAAAAAGCCAGCGAGTTCTCGTCATATCACTTGATTCGTATTACATCATTCACGGCTTGCCTCACGAGTGACAAAAAGAGAACATGTAAATTTTCTTACTTTAAACGTGTATTTTACTTTCACTGTCGAGTAGTAGGCTCTTTGCATAAGTTTTGGTGAAAGATAAAGACATAGTGTAATTTATAATAACTACGTGTCTTCGTTCAAATACAATACGTTTATTCAAGTTTAGGAATTATAATAGAAGTCGGCTCTCATAGTCTAAGTAAGTAAGGAGCTGACCTTTTTCAGAGAGCTCCGGGTTCGACCCGGTGAAGTAACAATATATTTAAGATTTTATCCCACTTTTTTACTAATTACATCATTGTTTCTCTACACTACTGTCATTGGGCCTCATGATCTGTAGTAGTTTTAAAAGAAGATTACTGCCAGTTTTGATACTGGATTATTGGTTACAACCTACTTGAAGTTGTACATGCCTGTCGTAAACAATAACAAACATACTCCTACATAAACAATTCAATAATATATATTTATATTGGTTTATGTTTAATATATTTTAAATATTCAATAATGTTTTCTACATAATAAATATACGTACCGAAAATATTTTAAGTGTTGTATTATATTATTATGTAAACATTACCTACCCGGAAAAATATTGTAAATAAATAACAATAAATATTTGGTAGGCAGCAGATTGTATAGTAAATATTAAACCTGTAACGGGGTGAGTAAAAAAATTGTTTGTTTAGTAAGGATTTCGAAAAACAGATGTTTGATCCATTATTATCTAAAATGTTTTACTAAACATATTCTGGAAAACATCAGTGAGTAACATCGGATTTATTAATATAAAAAAAGTAAATCACCATTTTCGCTTTTAAGCCCAGGGCCTTCAACTGACTTTCTCTTAGGCATGCTTACATACTGCAGTTTGCAATTTAGAAGAAATCTTTATTTGGCTACGTATTTTTTTCGACTTATACGAGGTATAAATGAGAACTCTGCCATTCTGGGCAGTGTTGACCTGTGTGTCCCTGATAACTATCTTAGAAATACAGAACATCAGTTGTTTATTCTCCCAAGGTGCAGAACCAACCTGCCACTGGTGATGCCAATTGGGAGGGCGATAACTATGTTCAACGAAATTGCTTCGGGTGTTGATATATTCCACCTACGTGAGGATGAGTATAGGTGGACGTTGTTTTATAAATTCTTAAAATAGGGTTTGCTTAACCCATCCGGTGTACTCCCTTGTACCTATCTAATTAATATTTTTGTATGTACATATTTCTACGGTTTAATAACATACTATATATCTCTTTTTTATGTAACACTTACTGTTTTAAGTATACTTCTTTGTTTCTATATGTCATGTTGTGAACGTCCTAAACTTATAATTTGTAATGTCCACAATATGTTTAAAAAAATAAATTGAAATTGAAATTGAAATTGAATAGTGCGTAATAACATATTTTATGGGAAATTGTTAACTAAATACACTTGTTATTTCTACCAGATATGGGGTTTGAACCCACACAGATATACGCTAAGTACCTATTACCTTTTTTTTGATTTTAAATAAGACGCTTCCTTAGCTCTCTTAATCCTTTTCTATGGAATGAAAGTATGGACACTAAACCAGCAGATATCATAGAGAATTGATGCTTTCTGAAGATGTGGCTGTCTATCAGTAGCGAATGGTGGAGGTAGGCTATTAAGTTTCGGAATAAATAATGCACACTATACTTTGTCAGTCGTGTGTGTTTGTTTTCTTCATTGAACTAAGACTACAATAATTATTTAAGATGGTGTTGGTTAGTGTTTAGAATTCGATTTAACCCTGTTAAACCAACCCTTAATAGAAATCCCTAAAAATACTGCCATTAAATCATACATATGTTTAGATATTTGATAGATAGAGTAATATTTGTATCTATTATGGTTTAGTTTAGGCAGGGCTTTTAGTTTTAAAAACCTAACCAACAACATAATATGTTGTTATATGCACACTTATTCGTTGAATTATGAATACATAATATTATTATGTATTCATAATTCAACGAATAAGTGTGCACAATTTCGCCCAAAGCGTACCAACATTTTTTTGGTTTGGTTTATGCAGGGTTTCTTTGATTTTTAATAACTAATCAACACGACATGTCTTAGCTGAATAAAAACAAATATTTATGATTTACAAAGTTTAATGTGCACTATTTATGTCGAATCTTAACGGCCTACAATTCATCACTGCTATTTATACACATCCTCAAAATTCTCTCGAATTACCAAGTAACTAACATCAATGTTCTTGAATGAATGGGAAAGGACTGAAAAATTCTGCGTATTATCAAAATCAAAAGACTTGGCCACATATTGGCAAGACAGTCTTTCTAACCTGTTATCCAAAGAAAGATAAATGGTTAAAGTAGCAGACGTAGCAGTAATATAAGGACGATGTCGTATTTTGTGGCTTTAGAACTTCAGTGATTGGTACGAGTGCAGCCCCACCGAACTGTTTCATATCATAGATGATTGAGAAATAATCGCCCTGATGTTGGTCGACCTCCCTTAGGGGGTGGTACGATAGGAAGAAAGTCGATGCTTCCCCAACTAGTCACTCCACCCTTTGGTTAATAATGTAGGTACATAATAATATTTTAATCATTTGTTTAAATATAAATCATTTATTAAAGATAGTTGAGTGATAACAGTTTTAATACCATTGTAGGTTTTACAACCTTAATTTCATATAATATTTGTATTACTATATTTAATTCAGATAATATTTAGACACTTGACAGAATAATTATAGCTCGATAAAAGCCAAATCGGTTAATATATTATTAATTTGAAAAATTTTAAATTATTAACTTTTATTTTTATGTTTATGTATCTATTTAATAGTATATTTTTTTAGATCAGGAATAGAAAATTAAAAATTGAACAAAATCTTATTGACTAATCAGAAAACTATAATTTAATTAGAAAAGCATTAACGTTATTATGATGTCTCCGGCCTAAGGCCAGATCTAATCGCCTAGGAATCTATCCCATTATCCGATACCACTGGATTGGGTAGTATGGCCCAATGTGTATGTATATACGTATGAGCAATACAATTATATTAATATTAGCGGAATCTCAACTCCTAGTTATAACGCTCACAATAGCCGAGCGGTTTACGCGACGGTTTATAATGTCGTGGGCCAGGCAAATACATAATATATTGTTTTTAAATATGTGTTTGGAATCAGTGTATAGACCTAATAGGTTGAGCAAGTGGCTAACGCGCATTTCTCATAAAAAAACAAAAATTTGTTAATACAAACCTCCACATTGTGGAAGCAAATGAAGGGGTAAATTTAGGGGATGTTACTAAGTATGTTAAATCATTCCTAATTTACATATAAACCAACATTGTGGTCATAGTATTTGTAAAGGTCGTCCAGAGTCATACTAAAAAGAGTCCCTAAGATATGCACCTATCTTTAAGAGGCCACTATTGGTAACTTTAATGGCATCATCTACAGTACCCATACACATGTTATTTTACATGTAGTTAATCTATGGAAATCGGCAGTGGTATAGAACGAAATCATTTAGTCACATTGTTTAGACAAGACTCACCAAGTTTAACTAAATTAGCAACTCTACAGGGTGTTTATTGCCAAGTGTCACCAGATTTAATCCAGATGTTTCTGTATCACGCCCTATATTTTTTTTTCTACCATGTCCGATCCTAATAGGATCATATGAGCTTCCACAGGGTAAAGGTTTGTATTAACAGATTTTGTTTTTTACGAGAAATGGATGTCAGCCACTTGCTCAACCTATTAGATCCATACCTCACAGACACAAATTGAAAAACAATATGTGTACTTGCCAGACCCAGGATTCGAACCTGAGACCCACGGCGTGATAGTCCAACGCTTAAGCCGCGCGGCCACCGTGGGTGTATATTTGGGGATAAATTTATAACCTACTATCAAAACAATATTTCAGATAAGAATTTCTGAAAATAATAATATGTTACTGAAGATTTTAAATGTTGATATTAATATAAAATCAAATTGGAAGCTGACATTAAAACTATGTACCAGTTTGATATAATAATACAAGGTATTTTATGTACGAGATAACAATGAAGGCTTAATACAGATATTAATTGTGTCCACATCGAGGCCGCGTGAAAAATTAAACCGAGCTTTTATTCGACATTCATTCGATCCTAACCAGTTTTCCGATAAGGTACTTTATTTAAATCGGAAAACCTCAGAGTAATCTTCAAAAGTCTGGAAGCTTTTCAGTGAATACATTTTCATTACAATTTTCCCTCTCCTTCTTGACACGGGACCCAGAGTTGAGTAATGCCTTATATTTTTCACAGTCCATTTTAATATTAATGCACAGCTCAGCTGAGTTTTCCATCTTTGTCCCTTTCTTTCCAAAAAACACTCTTATCACGTTTCTCTTGCTCACGTACTTGTTACGTTTTTTAAAAAGTATATAGAATTGTAAAAACGTTGTACCTAACTACTAAAATATAAGCACCTACGTATTTTAATGACCATCCATCCATGTACAGTGTAATCTGTCGACCCACGACCTCGACTGCTTTTTTGTACTCGCAAAGTATAAAAAAAAGTTTCAAAGCGTTTCTATGAATAGACATTCCCAAAATAAACAACGCTTTTGCGTGATACTACAACCTTCTTGGATTCATTTTAAATATAAGCAAAAAAGATACATCTATGAATCCGGTTTGAAAACAAATATACTTAAAACTTTTATTTGGAATACTGAAACTATTTTTAACACCTATCCAACGCAAATAGTTAACATACATAACTTGAAAACACATATATATAGATATATATCTACTAGAAAAAAATATATTTGAAAAAAATACGAATCTCGACCGAATCCCTTTTTCCGGGATATTTTTTTCTAGTGGGTATATTATTATATCTGAAGTGTTTTCAAGTTATGTATGTTCGATATATGGAATGTAACATTATAAAAATCTTGTGAATCATTCGTTGAATAAAAGAAATAGTTTATTGCAAATAGTTAAATTTACTTTTTGATGACAAGATACAATATAGCTTAGATCAGTGATTTACAACATTTTCTATGCCATGCAAAATGTATTTTTGTAATAATTCAAATCACAGGATGAAACACATACACACAGTGATGTGAGTTAAGATTAAGTTAAATAAACAGATGTAGGTACTATCTATATACAGAAATGCTACGAAATATTTCGTCATGAAATTTAAGCTAACTTCTACTTACAAGTTGTATTTGATGTATTTACGAGATGCTATTATGCGTGCCTGAAAATTTGGACGTATGCACTTGACCGTTCACAGTGAGATACTGTAACTAAAATAGATGTCGGTATAGTATTGAGATGAAATTCATGTCTAAATAAAAGACTTAAATAAACGGAATAACAACCACCGGAATACAAGGGAATGATAGAAGAAAATTAGTAGGTAAGTAAATTATAAAATTTATTGATTGGTTATGTAGCACATTTGTCTGTAATTAATTAAATTTGTTAATGGTAACTCAACACGAGTTAATTAAATATACGAGTTAATTAAATATACATAAGTAATATAGCCGCGGGGCTTATGCGTTGGCCTATTGTGGCGTGGGTCCCAGGTTCGAATCCTGGATCTGATAAGTACACATATTGTTTTTTCAATTTGTGTATGAGTCAGAGTATAGACCTAATAGGTTGAGCAAGTGGCTGACATCCATTTCTCGTAAAAACAAAAATCTGTCAATACAAACCTCCACTCTGTGGAGGCCCATATTTTGATCCTATTAGGATCGGACATGGTCGAAATTATAGGTGTTCGTGTGCATACGAGGCTGTGAATTTTGATCGCAGTTCTAGTTATTGCTTCGTAAGAAATAGGTATGATAAATTATTTGTTGGAAATAGTTATTAATACAAACAAAATTAAGATGCAATCAAAAATCTTCATTTACTGCAAACAGGTAACCGCATTACATTCGAAGTTACGCAAAAACTAGCACTGTCATTGGAAAATGCCATTTGGAGCTGTGGTCTGACTAATGACTATATATATAGACGGTTTTTTTTAGTGTTCACAAGTAGAGTTGGGTATTTCCCGAGAAAATCTCAATCTCGAGATTCGGGATTTCCAGAAAAGAATTCTCGAGAATTTTCGAGATATCGGGAAATTTAAAAAAAACCTGTAAAAATCCTAAAATCAGTGCAAAAACAGACAAATTCCAAAATTATTTTTTTTTCATTTATGTAAGAAGACAAACAGAATAGAAGTAGGAAAACAATAATAATTAAAAACATTACTTATTAAAATAGTATTTCAAAAAACACAGACTATCAATCGCTGCATCTGACAATCGCGTACCTACGCTTTGAAAGACAGAATTCCGTGATGTTGTAAAAATTGAATTAAATGCCCCGATCAATCTTTGAACGTTTCGTGTTTTATATCTACTTTTTTCATATAGAAAACTCTTTTCAATTAATATTTGATAATAAAGAAATTCCGAATCCCGAGAAAAGATTCTCGAGATCCGGGATTTCACGAAATGTTAAAAATTTCAGTTCTCGAGAATCGGGATGGGAAATGTCGAAAATTTCTCGAGAATTCCCGTCGGGAAATACCCGAAACCCAACTCTTTTCACAGGTATAACAACTGTATTACGTAATGGCGCGTTCAGTTTTGCCAACTGTCATTATCAATAATGTGCCAGATAGCGTTGGAAAATATGCTAATTGGAACAAAAAATGCTAGATTTTCTCAAAATTCAAAAAAGTCTAAGAACTAGCATTTCAAAATAAATATATATCATGAACATTGTTTTTACATGAACCAAATATTGAAAAATAATTTCAACTAAAGTCATGAAATTATTGCAGGTTAAAAAAACTCATATTTTTGTACGTATTATTTATTAATTTTCAAGGAAATCTTGTATAATATTTTAGTTTTATTAAGAGAAGTTTTAAGCTGTTATTGTAGTTAGCGGTATAGAAAAACGCTAGATTTAACGACTTACATCACATGCGAATTTTGTATGCTAGATCCATATTTAAAAATGCTGGATCTGGTAAGAAAAAAAGGTTGAGAATGCTGGGTGCAATATTTTAGTTATTGCCCGGGACACTTATACGCCCCTGTTTCTCGGTTGTATAAATAATGAATTATTGCCGAGTAACAGCATCCTCTTTGAAAAATCACAAGTATAATATGGATTTTAAAATTAAAATTAGTTCTGAGCGAATGAATTTAATTTTATTTACACTTTTAATAAATTGCGTGATGCTTATATTAACTGAACCAGTTTTGCGTGGCGATAAAATCTACATATAAAAGAGGCAATTTGGAAATTTCGTTTTAATCAAGCACAGACTAGTGTTGCCCTATAGCGGCCGTTGTTTATTTGTTATTTTGTAGTTGACTATCTTAATGGTGCAATCTCTCTACTAATTTACGAAAGAGTGCCTCAAAATTAACTGTAGAGGAACAACAAGTGCAGTGACATGACATCCATACTTGGGGTGGCCTAACATAAGTTGTATTATTCATCCCCATTTTTGAACTGTTAAAATTAAATCGTATATATATATATGTTACATCGAATGTGCGAAATTGACTATTACATGAAATGGGCAAAATTTTGGCTAATTCATGTAATAGTCAAGCCTGTTGCCTTATTCATGAAGTAGGTAAATTTTCTGCTGAGTACATGAATTCGCCAGGGTATGAAATTCTTGAACTGTCAACATGACAGAAGAAAAAGTAAATTTAATACGGATTGTTTTATTAGTTATAATTGGACATAATATAATATTATTATTATTAGGTTAGGTTAGGTTAGGTTTTGTAATTCTGAATTAAAATATTCAACTGAAAATGTCCATTTTGAGGTTAGCTATCAAGTGTCAACAAACTATCACAAACATTCAATCGACCATTGCACGTTTGATACCCAAGCACGAATCAAATCGCGAAAATACTTTTCAATAAATTTCTTCCGTTATCATAATATTATAGTTCTAGTTTTTTTTTGCGCATAGTAAATGGATATGAATGTCATTGTAGTTATTGATTGGTATATTTTTATATTATAATCAATGACATTTGACAAATTTGTTTAGTTTGATTAGTTGCAAAAAACGCCACCGGAGCGCGATCATCTATTTTGACCATAGATAATATATGTACATTTTGACCAATGCATGTGCATTTGATACATTTAGTTTAGTTGCAAAAAATACCACCGTAGCGCTACTATCTAATTTGTCCAATACATGAACTAGGCAGAAAAATTACTGCCGAATTCACGCACTCTTCAGATATTTTGTCTAATTCATGAATAAGGCAACTGGCTTGCATTTTTCATGATTTAGGAAAAATTTTGCCCATTTCATGTAATATTCAATTTCGCACATTCGGCGTAACATATATTAACAGCTGTCATCTAGACTCTAGACTGCAGCGGTTTCCAACCTGGGAGGCGCGCCTCCCAGGGGAGGCGCGATCTATTGCCAGGGGAGGCGCCAAAAATTTTGAATAAATTATTTTTTATACCATAATATCTACAAATAAATAAAAGTTCATATCTTAACGTAACAGTAAAAATTCAGTGCATGAATGTTTATTTTAATATATAATACATATATTTAAATCCTATTAAAAAAATTTTGGAGCGGAGAAATTTAAAAATGGCGCTTTTGCAAACGCTCTGTTTCGGTAATGCACAAAACGACCGCTGGTTGCATGAAAACAATAACCTCAAATTTAAATGTCACTCGTAGCTAAAGTGTCAACTGAAGCGTGTAGGCAGGGTGTGATATTTTTTTTTTAAATTGTTTTTGACGTGATATCTTTAATATAATATAACAATAATACATGTCTCCACTTTTAAATGATTTCTACGCCAGATATATTGAAGCAAACAAAAATCTATTTCCTGAGTTCTTGGTTAGTTTGCTAATGCATTTTTCATATAATTTTATTAATAGTAAAAAAAGTTGCCTGCGGCGCTGCTTTGTTTCAGGACTATTAAATATTTTTAATATATGGGTGAAAGATCCTGGCCTGTAGGCCCTATTCACTATGTGGAGCTCATGATAGAATCCATTAATTTTTGTCAATGAACGATGATGAATTTGGTTGACTTCTTTTAAAATTGATTGTGGTAATAAACAAGCTCATTCGTCGCATGAAAAAAAAATTAATTAAAAAATGAATTTGATATAAGTAAGTAGTAAAAACTTGTGTGTTAAAAAAGTGTCTGTATTATTTAATGAAATAAAGGGGGGGAGGCGCCAAGATTAGATTTTTTTTAAAGGGAGGCGTAGTAACATAAAGGTTGGAGACCACTGCTCTAGAGTATTATAATTTAATTGATAATAAATGAAAGATTAATGATCTTTCCCATAATATTTTCCATGTTTATTGAGAACGAAAAAAACACAAATAATTATAGGGTAGTACCGAAGTCTTTTTGTTTTAGAGACAGCACTTAATAAAATAGAATTACGAAATTGAGCCTTAGATTAAGAATTCGACTGAAGTTTTGGTTAATGACTTAATCAAGTAGAAAACATTCAACGTAATAAATACAGAGCCCTTTTAATGTTTTATCAAATATTACAAATATTGAATGCATGTTGTGTTTGCGTGACAATTTTTTATTCATTCTATGACAAAGACAGTATTTCAAATTTTTTAAACTTACTATAATTATTGTAACCTACTTTTGTTGATAGTTTTGAACATTGAACTTTTGTTTTTCTACTTTAACTGAGTTATTTACGTTGATTATGCAGTTTCGGGCTATAAACCTATCTTCAGAACGGTCGACTTTAACTCCTGTGTTTCCTGTTCATAACTAATACTGTTACTGATGACTCGGTTGTATATTTTAAAGAGTTACCCTCGGTTCATACGCAGATAATATTATCGCACGATGCAAAGTTGCGCTTTCATATTGAACGAATTGTATAAGTTAGTAATGGCAGAGTACTAAATAATCACAAGGACTTGCAATAATCAAAGGATTTCAAGTTCAAAATACACATTTTTTTTTCCATAAATATCGATGTTTTTTTTTAACAAAAAATATAATAGAACGATGAAATATTTAAAAACATTTTCTCTGCATTTAAGAAAAATTAATACATAACATATTAAGATGGGATCCCATTAAAGACTTCATATTTAATATATTTTCTTCAAATATTTAAATAAAACATATATTTTAGATATTTATTGATGAACGAAAATAATTAAAAATGTAATTTATCAATAAATTATCGAAAAATGCAAGCTTGATAAAATAGACAGTCGATATAAGTCGATACTACCAGTTGATTTTTCTTTTAATCTCTTCCAGAAAAATGAAGCATCCACGAACTAAACAAAAAAATGTAAAAATCTCCAGAAATTAAAAAATATTCTTTATAACACTACAACAGGTCTATAGGCCCGATAAACGTAGTGTAGTGAACCAGTAGTGAAAACAATCACAAACACCCAGGCTTTGAGAAAATCGCATAACTATATTGTGACGTCACCGGGAATCGAACCCGAAACTCTCAGATGAAAGGCCAGCACCTTACGCACTGCACCACGAGAGCTGTTATTAAGGGTAGTTCGCCTGCAGTATTAAGAATGTATGATGTCATACAGCACGTGGCACCATCAACAATACAGGACAGTGAAGAATTTAGTACTGATAACAGTTGAAGGATATAATAGCGGCTTCCTTTATCCAACTGTGGATCGATCCTGACTGACGATGATAAGTATAATGTCGTTTACAAATGATTGGTATTTAGCAACATTAGACAGAATCGTAGAAACAATAAATTTACTAACTCAACGAATGTATAATTCTATTATTGTGAAATTTGTCAAGAATATACCAGTCGTAGGATTCTGCCTTTAAAGCGTAAAACATTTTATTGTTGTTAGCCTCTTGGAGATAGTTTGCAAACACGCCACTGATACTGCCGTAAATCACACGCTGGTGAAAGTTTCGCCTTCTTCCACGAGTCAGAATTAATAAATCTGGAAGCCCAGACCCTTTGTTTAAAATTAGCATTGAAGCTTCAAGATATGTTTGTTAAGAGATACAATTTATTTCGCAGGAGATTGTTTAGGTAGTGTAATGAAAGATGTAAACTCCGCAACACTTTGTTGTTTTTAAAGGAACGAAATTTACTGTAGGTGGCGAATACTAGTGGAGCTATTTTTTGTGTGCTACGTAGAAACGTAGACCTTGAGAAAAAAGACAAAAACGTAGAGCGATGCTACGTTACAAAGATAATACATAATGATACTGCCCTCTTAAAATGAACAACATTCGAGTACTACATATTTTGTAATTAAGAGATGAGCAGCAATAAATAAAATAATATTAGAAAAGATGTATAATATAAATTATATTATATTTATATTCTACGCGCAATCTATTTTCAAAAACAGATAAAACTACAATTCAATATGTGCGGTAAATTACATGTATACCAATTTTTATTAGTAACATTACATAGTTACGAGTCACTTATCTAGTATTCAAAATACAACCCTTATTATAGTGGATCGATCCTTAAGTCAATGAAAATACTATTATTATTAAATTTAATACCCATACTTAACACGCTTTTAATCTGGCGTATTCAGAGGCGAAAAATGTAATGTGCATTTGTTTACGTCTGGGAATATCTCTGAAACGGGAGTGGGAGTGAGCCCATGCGATCCGCAAGATTAAATTTGAGAATGTAACATTATAGCGGCGTGACTTCGAAAAAAGACCCATAGATGGCGCGGCCCATTGACTGGACGCCGCAAGCGCTATGTAGACAGATTAGGATTTAACTCTAGATATAGCGGCGTGACTTCGAAAAGAAACCCATAGATGGCGCTACCCATTGACTGGACACCGCAAGCACGATGTATACAGATTAAGAAGATTTAACTCTATGTTGACTCCATAATTGATATCTCTCACAGATCTCTCACAGTCTTACAGCCAGTCAGCTTAGTCTTATTAGCTCTGAGCCTTTTAATCATATGGTGCCTTTATTTTGAAACTAAGCACCTTACACTATCGAGATTTCCCAAACTAAACTAATCCTTTGGCAAGTTCATCTGGTTATTTGGTCGAGCGAGTCATCTTATCTTGTTAATCTATTTCCGTGTACCGTATGAAGTATCCTCTGTTATTGTTATTTAATCTCTGTAAACTCTAAATAAATATTAAAGCCAGAAGTGTTTCTATATTATAACTATAACATACTATAACTGGCAACCAACATGGGCCCAAAGCATTTCTAAGTTATAAATAAACAAAATAACATTAATTTTATAATTAATTTGAGCATTACATTGGCGAGGATCCAGTGGTTACAGGTTCAAGTGGCGTTAGTAATGCCAATTGGGAGGGTAATAACTATGTTTAATCAAATTGCTTCCGATATTGATATATTCCACTTATGTTAGGGCGAGTTTAGGTGGACGCTGTTTTATAAATTTTTAAGATAAGGTACCTTTATCAACATAGTTTACTCTGTGTGCTTCCATTTGCTTTTATTGTTATTATTTTATTTTATTTTAACATTGTTAACACTAAACTTACGTTATGTTATATCATGAATGCCTTGAATTTATAATTTCATATGTAAAATAAAAAAAAAAAATTGAATTTGAAGTTCGTCATATTTTTTCTAGTAGTGTAGGTGTATCTACTGTGTTTTTCAATTATGTAATAAAATTGTTTGATTTTATGTAAAATGGGCAGCCGCTTAATTGAGCCAAAATGTCCCAATTAAGCGGAATAAGTTCACAGATAGATATTTCAATTGAATCAGTAATATCATGTCATCTCGTAAACGTTTAAGTCTTAGTCTCTGGCATAGAACTACTGTGGTTCCCGATAAATTATTATGAACGTACCAGGAAGTAGAAAAGACAGGAATTTTTTTTTTTTAATATTTAATCGAATTACACATATTATACAATACCTGTAAACGGTGGCCTATGTCAGAAAAAATCCCTATTGAAAAACTGGAAAATTTATCGGTTTTAAAAAGAGACGCGCGCTACAGAGGAACATAAATAATTTACGTAAAGAATAAAAAAAAGGAAGATTTATCTAAACACGGACTAATAAAAAGGTTTAGTGTTCCACAGGGTAGCGTGCCGCGGTGTACAAAGAATACGGTCTGAGAAGGAGGGGAATTAATTTTAAAAGATGAAATAGAATTTTAAACAAATTGAATCATGTTTTCAAATCCTAGTGTGGGTGGTACAATGCTTACCTCCGTGGTAAAAGTGTGTTTTATTACAAGAGAAAATATAATTAAGTACTATGTATTTTTGTGAATTTCTCAGGTGTATTGTAAATAATGAAAGTAGCTGTTTACAAACCAAATGTTTATTTTGTAATATAAAAGTTTACAAAGTAAATTTATTGTAAGTAGATACTTGTATTATTTATTTTACAATTTAATAACCATTAACTAATAATTTATTTACGATTAAATTATTTCAAATATATTCATAGATGTAGATTGTACAATAGTCGATGCTTTATAAAATATTCTTAATACCTACTTATTTTTAAGGTTACCAACTTGAGTGTATTCTTGTACGGTAAATTTATTATCATGTTATTACTTCTTTTTATCAAAGAGCTAGGTACATCCCCTGTCAACACAAAAAGTAAATACACAAGTTGATTGGATACAAAAACTTTTGAAAAATTCTTCTTCTATCCGAAAGCTCTGAATTTGATTAAAAGTATGATTATTTTTAAGAACATCCAAAAGAAAGTATCTCGCATATGGAAGATCACAGGGAAATTATATAATTGAAAAATAATCTCCGCAAAACCTTTTTTTATGTCATCATCATTATCAGCCGGGGTCAATCCTTTGCTGGACAAAAGCGTCTCCAAGCTTCTTCCAACTCTCTCGGCCCTGTATCGTTTGCTGCCACGTATTTCCGCTAAACTTTACCAGTTCGTCAATCCAGCGGCTTTTAGAGCGACCCTTTCGTGCCCCTTGGGTACCACTGGATGACGGCATTTGTCCAGCGGCCGTCCTTCCGGCGAGCAATGTGCCCCACCCATCTCCATTTCAGCTGTTTGGCAACGTCTATTTCATCGCGTACTCCTGTCTGCTTCCTAGCCCATTCATTTCTCTTACGGTCCTTTCGCGTGATGCCCAACATACACCTCTCCATGCCTCGCTGTGAGACTCGTAGCCTTTGGACATCTCTAGTGTTGAGGGTCCACGTCTCGCAGCCATACTTGAGTTTTTATGTAGTTTTTAGAAATGTAAGAATTAAAGAATTTTTCACCTATATTCTCTGAAAGATATTTATTAGCATAATACAAATAATTGCGTGCGGTAACTTTTACTTGTAGTGATGTTGTAGAAAAAATATATACTTATTGATTTGGTGGGCGGTAGATAAAGTATTATGCCGTGTAGTATTGCCAAGTGGTATTTCTGTGATATTTACAAAATATTTTCGTGTTATATTTCTAAAATCTCTATTTTTTGTCTGAATTTGTGTAATAATATGACATCGTTCTGTTGAAACAACAAAAAAATATTATTTTCAAATACAGGAATGAGATTTGCGTCACCCGGTAGCTATATTCTATTCGTGAATATCTTTATTTAAATATTTATAAGTACGTTAATTAGTATTTTCAAAAGATGAAAAGAAACTGTAGGTAATAAATACAAAACAATTTGATTCATTTATACATAATATAACAGTATAACAAAAGTTTTATAATATATTTATTATAATTAACTATTTCTTTTATTCAACAAATAATTCACAAGATTTAAGAATGTATCATTCTAATTATTGAACATAAATAATTTCTGAGAAAATATATCATAACCAATAGAAAAATATCCTGTATGCTACAAAGTGACCTACTAATTGCGACAAATTTTAACTATTGGCCTTTTTAATACCTATTCATCAGCAAATCTACAAATCTAGCTACTTTGGCAATCGGTTTTTGTTTATTAAATCAAAGTAGATACCTGCTACTTCAATTACTAACCGACGTCACGGATTTTTCCGATATTTTTATGATGTAACTTACTTGAACTTGCTAAAAATTTATAATTGACTATTTCTTTTATTAAACGAATAATTCATAAGATTTAAGAATGTACCATTCTAATTATTGAACACACATTATTTTGAAAAACACTTCTGAGAAAATACATTATAACTAATATTTTGAATTATTAGCAAGTTACGACCGTTACGAGTTTATACAGAAATTTAGATAGTTTTAATTCATTTCACTCTTAACATAATGTTTTTTTATTGCGGATTGAGAATTATTGTGTATGTGGCTTTATATAAAAATAAAAGAACTCTTTTCTCGTTGGAAATTAAACATATGCACAATTAAGTCATTATTTACGTGTGCATATTATTTAAATTCTCACCAGAATACTAATGTAATAATGTAAATATAAATATTGATATTTAATATGTATTTAAAGTACTACCTATAATTCATGAACGTCTATTTATTTTTTAATTTAATTGTATTGTGTGGCGCCCAGTTGTCACGGCGCCGAATCGTCGTAGACCCGAGACCGACGCTCTCATATGGGCATAGAGTATGTGCTCAATGGATTGTTAAAAACAGATATTCCTCAAACGCGGGTTTGAAAAAAGATTAAACCTATTCAATTTGTGCGTGAGTCAGGGTATGGACCTAATAGGTTGAGCAAGTGGCTGAAATTCATTTCTCGTAAAAATAAAATCTGTTAATACAAACTTCTACTCTGTGCAGGCCCATATGATCATATTAAGATCGGACATGGTTGGAAAAAAAGCATTAACTGTACAGTGCCTGGAATAATCTATAATATATTGTGGAATAAATAAAAACGCTGCTAGATGAGACACGTATATTATGAAGTATAAATGCGTCAGTGTTGGAGGATTTAACTTTGACAATGCTGGAACAACGATGCCGGTGGTAGTACAGAGTAAAAAATTACCTACAAAGAAAGGAAGAAAATATTGTGGAAAGTAATGTTAGAGGCAGTTCTTGGCAATATTAATAATAATGATAATAATCGCAGCTTGGAAACTGAAAGAACTTTACTGTAATCTTGTATACCAGATAAACCAAGATATTATATACAAAACAGCGTCAAAAATTGACTTATACAAAGATTGTTCAACAGGGAAAACTGGGAAAGCAAAAATAATAGAAGTCAGTTTGGGTGTGAGTGTAAGAAGGAACGATTATCGAGTATAGAAATAGATTGTAAAGTAAATATTAGACGAGGAATGAGCTTAAGTTAATACTGAGGCTAAGAACAGGGCACACCATGGGCAAAAGATTTGATGTCCTCGTGGGAAGAAGCAAATCGCAGCTCTGCGATGAATGTCATGTTTTAGAGGACATTGTACATATAGCACTGCAATGCCCCAAATATGAAAGTACAGCTGCGAATTGCGGATATCTATGAGAATGTCGACGAATTGAAGGGTGTCCTGGCGGTGGGTAAGACGGAAGAGCTAGGCAAAATTGTAAAGTTATTTAACAGAATAGGAGTGAGGACCTGATCGACGGATCCCCTTCTAGAAGAGAAGAGGCGATATGACAGCGAGTCGCAGTCAAAGCCTCGGTAAAATCACAAAAAAAAAGTAAATAATAAAAATTCCATGAAATTAATAATGCTACACTTAGAAAAAATATAATATGTCATTAACCGAGACACTGTCTTGTCGTATCCGGAAATTTGTACGTATACAATTCACCGCAAAACACTTTTATTCGTGCGCCGCAGTGCGTGAAACATGAGTTCGTGTAACATTTAATCAAATGACGAGTTCTTCGTTGAATATTTCACCGTGGAGTATATTTGTACGTATGCTACAACATGTGGAGATGTCTTTACTAGGTTAGGTTAGGTTAGGTTATGGTTAACAGTACTATTTGCAAACTATCGCTGCATTTTGTAAGATACGTACAAATATATTCCACGGTGAAATGTTCAACGAAGAACTCGTCATTTGATAAAATGTTATACGAACTCATGTTTCACGTACTGCGGCGCACGAATAAGTATCCCACGATGAACTGAATACGTACAACTTACATGTAACCGACACTTGTACTCTGTGTGACTCGTGAAAAATAAGAAAATGTATGAACGACCCTATTGTCAAAAAGGTTATACGTCACTGACTTAGATACGCCTTTGGTAGATATTTTCTTCTTACATTTTGTTACAAGACTTTGGATATCTTATCTGTTTGCTATAATAAATAGCTTGCAGCTAATAAAGGTGAACCTTCTCTAGGGGCGGAAAGTTTACTTTCAAAATGGAGGGGTAAAGATGCTTTACGATAGTCGAGTCGTGGGGTAAGTCGTATAAATAATATATAAACGGTAAGACTGTATACATAATAGTAAGGTAAGTAACATAGGTAACTTATTGTTATATTGTCATAATATTTGTGTATAACTTTGCTATAATAATGTGTGTGAAATATGAGTTACATAATACACAATATATACATAAACTCAGTTGTGTATATAAAATAAGCTATATAATATTATATTATACAAGTTTATATTTTACCAGTAGGATTTTGTATCATTAGATCACTTGATCGATAACACCCATGTGTTAATATGTATATCTAGAAACAGTCAATAAGGAATAATAATATATTAGACTAGCTTCAGATTATAACATTGTTTGTCGATTTCATATTTGTAGTTCCGAACCATTGCCAATTTTTAATAGTGTTGTATTGTATTGTCTCAGCATTAGGACATGTGTACCCAATTTAAAGTCTCTGTATATATGAAGAGTAGACATAAATTATGTATGGCATAATATAATATTAGTTAATCTTATAGCATGGAGTAGATATTAGGGTAATATCATCATATACGTAAAACTTATTTAAAATTGTTATTTAATGTATCTAGAGGTGCCATCTATAAAAAAAAATTGAATTTATAAAATTTCATAATTTGGATTATCTCAGACACACATAGATAGATATTAGATCCCCATTAGAAAGAAATGAAAAAAAAAAACTTGTAGGTTACGAATATTATCTAAATAATATTATTACTACTATTATTAATAATAATGATAGATTTTTAATATTTGTATTATAATTTTGAACTAGTGGTGTATTAATAAACTATTTTTGTTATTCAATGAGTTTATTAAATTATTATGTTCAATTTTATTTCAAATTTTCAATGTATTTATCTGTCAACATATTGTGGACATTACAAATTATAAGTTTAAGACGTTCAAAACGTGACATTTAGAAACAAAGAAATATAAAACAGTATTACATAAAAAAAAGAGATAGATCAGTAGATAAATTAGATAGGTACAAGGAAGTACACCAGATGAATTAAGCAGACCCTATTTTAAGAATTTAAACAACGTCCACCTAAACTAATTCTCACGTAGGTGGAATATATCAACACCCGAAGCAATTTCGTTGAGCATAGTTATCGCCCTCCCAATTGGCATTACCAGTGGCAGGTTGGTTCTGCACTTTGGGAGAATAAACAACTGATGTTCTCTGTTTCTAAGATAGTTATCAGGGACACACAGGTCAATACTAATCAGAGTTCTCATGTATACCTCGTATAAGTCGAAAAAAATACGTAGCTAAATAAAGATTTCTTCTAAATTGCAGACTGCAGTATGTAAGCAATCCTAAGAGAAAGTCATTTGGATAAAGCCACGGATAGTATCCATACAACCTCAAGTAAAGGAGTCTCAAGAATTTCTTCTGAACCCTCTCCACCATAAGGTCATATTTCAACTGATGCGGTCTCCAAATAATAGACCCACTCTCAAGTCTGCTTCGAACTAAAGAATTAAAATCCGAAAAGACCCCGAACATTTTAAGCGCCTTGTTAAAAATGGTAACTATGTGGCTAATACATGTCAGTTTACTCTCAAACGTAATGCCAAGATCCCTTACAGATGATATTCAATATTAAGTACAAGTACGTTATAACTAACATTTGGAGAGATCCTGACACCAGTTAGTAATTGAGATGATATTAATACTTTGAGTTTAAATACAAAAGCCGATTGCGAAAAAGTCACACAATTTACAAAACGATTCAGAGAGTATTGTTAAAATTACTAGTTAATTTCGTCGCAATTAGAACATCGATGGATAGGACACGTATAGTTTTGCGGTCAGGGAACACGGGCGTAAGTTCGAATCCTGCTGGGTGTCGTATTTTTTCATCAAATTTTTTTTTCTAGTAGTTATATTATTTTTCTGTGTTTTAAGTGTTTTCAAATAATTATAAACGCTGTCTTATTGGAATAATCACTAAGTTATTTTACGAAGTTTATGAATAAAAAAAATAGGAGCGGTCCGGTTCTCCAAATACGGAGTCTCTATACTGAAAGTAATCTATTGTATTCATCATGGACGGTTTCTAGATATAAATGTAAAACATGGATGTTGTCGATATACTTTTTGAGATATTGGAAATTAAGATGCGCGTGTTGTGGTTTGTGTATATAGCGATGGGTAAGGTGAAGGCTTTGTTGATCGAGCGGGATGCGTAGCCATATTATTAGTACTTATATAATATTTATTTACAACCGAAGATGTTGATCAACTATAAAGATTAATCTTTCATTTAATTTTTAAAATCAATATGAGAGATTCACGATCATTATTGGTAGCTGGAACCATTGAAGTATTTTGTAATAATTTGGGGAATATTGCGTGTACTTATGCAAAAATCAAAACGTGAACACTGTAGGAGAGAAAAACACCATTAAATAAAGTTTGGTTATCAAACTCATTCGCTGCTGACTAGATAATGATTTTTTTAATAACCACCTTTAAATGCACGTTAATTACATCGATCGGCCGCCTGGTCATTACGCACCAGGTACGTCTTCAGCTTCCAAAGTATTAATGCAGTATAATATAGATGATAATAATATGTATTGTAGATGTTTATAGGATGTAGGCAGTTACTCATACTTGCACCCCAGCTAGTTGGGATGTTCACGCGTTGTTATGAAACCCTCACTTTTCACTGCGGCGGATAAGGCGTGGAGGGTAATGTTGTTTTATGATTTAACAGGCGGGCTGAGTTTTTATCATTGGACAGGCAATCGTTTCGGAGAGTATAAACACCTTTTGAAAAAACATGCTTTGTAACAGATACCTAATAATATAACTACAGGGTATTCGTAGTGCTAATTAAATTTTTATTTAAATCATGAATAAAATTGAGTGTAGTTGTAGAGAAAGCAGCCAGTCTACAATTTGAATAAAAATGAGATATCGCGTTTAACATTTTATACGTTCCGCATGAATTTATCATTCATAAAAAATGCTTTATAAATCCATTAAGAATCACTGATCGCAGAACCTTCAATTCCATTTATTAATACACGTAAAATATAATTAATATTTTTGATTTTGTTCGAGTCAAAAGTCAAGTCGATAATTTACGTATTTAAAGTTAACAGCGGATTATGTGTCTACAAATAAATATTATGTATGCTAGAAAAAAAAATAAGGATATCCGATATATCGTGGGGCTACTGCCAAAAGTTAGTAAGTATTAAGTTTTGGAGTAATTGAGATTTGAAGTTTGACATATTATTGTTCTCTAAAATCAGGCATAATGCTTATTTCTTTGTGATTTATTTAAACACTATAAACGTTATATCCAGTGCTGATCAGGGGGGAATTTAGACTATTGGTCTAAACTTGTTTTTTTTTTAATTTAAATATTTGGTTGATTTATTATCAAGGGTTTAGTAGTTTTATTATAATAACATAATATATCTATAATATACACCATTTCATACAATATTTAAACAGACTATGGGTACTTTTTTTAGAAAAATATTGCAACCTTATTGCAATGCAGATATAGTTAAATTTTAATACATGCAATATATTTTTATAAGATGAATAGCTGGCGTTATATTGGCATTGGAGAGAAAAAACAAATAAACGCAGTTTGGAAATCGATCTTCATTACAATGCAGATAGAATTTATTTTTCCGTCAGTATTATACATAGCGTCAGCTTAAAATATCGTGGGTCTCATGTTCGGTTCCTGGGTCTGACAAAATACACATATTATTTTTCAGTTTATGTTTAGAGTTTTAAGCTGGGTTTTAAGCAAGGGGTTAACATCCATTTGTCGTAAAAACAAAAATAATATAATAATTGGTAGGTAATGTGGGATGGTTCTGGCAGACTATATTTAAGATCAGACAAAAATTTTATTGTTATATTATTTTTCACACGTCATTGTTTTATTATAAACATACAGCGGAATGCAGAAAAATTTGTCATAACTAAAATTTCCTTAGCAAAAAACACTATGCAGAAACATTGTCCTTAGTTAGGATCATGTTGTCTATGGTTCACCTCGTCTTAAAGCTTCGTTCGTTTTTGCTATTGAAAATAATACCATATTTAAAAATTCTCTTTCCTTTAGTTTAGGTAAATTATTTTATAATTGTTAAACGATGACAATAATATGACTTTATAAATGCAATAACTATAAATACATATTAATATTTAATTATATTACTCTTATGTTTCCGTTATCAGTCAGTATACGTGATTCCACAGGCACCGTAAGATATTTTTTTTAACATGGTAACACTAGCGTCAAGTGTCATTCTGTCTGGCATCTTGTATTTCTGCGGGCTGGCGTATAAAAAGTAAAATAATATTCTGCAAGTACATGCCAAACGAATTAACACTATCAATATCCATATTGAGATAAATTGTTGAATGAATTTGAGAGTATGGACTATTTTATAGACACGCGAATTAATTTTGACAGCAGCTGTCAGTGGTAAATGGTAATACAGAAGGGGGCGTGTTCATAACAAAAGTAGTCTATGGTTAAGGATTCCTTAACTCTATAGTCAGGTATAGTCTATAGTTAAGTCATCCTTTTATGCAACTTATCCTTAATATCGAAATATTGAATTCTGCATTCCGCTCATACTGTAGTTCCCAAAAAAAACATGGCCGGATAGGAAAAGAGATCGAGGTATGCGGAAAAATAAATAATAAATTGAATTTTCATCGTTTTCCAACAGAGAGTTATTGCGTTTTTATTGTATCAATGTTCTGTGTGTTTTTCCTCGTAAGTCCTGTTCCGATATTGTATAAGGCTGCATAAAAATATAGCCTACTACGCTCCCACGTCAAAGGTTATTTATATATTTAGTACAGACGTATCGCGTTTCTGACGTTGTTTGCTTTTTAGCTCGTTTTATCTTTATAACGTTATTGTTTTGAAGCGAGATTATTTTCTAGGATTGCAATTATTTAGCAATGCGATATTGAATTTCGCAAACAATGTACGAGAAAGAGGAGTTTAAGATCGAGATGTTATTGCAAAATGTCGTTACCCATAAATGTAGGCAAATTGCGATGTTTAAAGCGATTTCTTTACCTACCAGAGAGCTTGCAATTTCACTCATGTTTTTGATAATTTACAATTTCAACTGTAATAATTAATAATTAATATGTATCTGAAAACATTAAAAAAATATATATTTTATTTTAAGTCAAAGATATATTTACAATTTTATTGTAAAAAAATGTTATTAAATATGAATTTGTCAAAGGATTCCATCTTAATAATATTACATATATTCCATGGTCATATTTATTATTAAAATTTTGTTTATTAAATTTACTATGCTATATTTAAGAGATTTTTGAATAATTCATGGTTTTAATATTTTTTATATTCAATTTAAAAAAAAACATCGATTGTATAATAAAAATCGATGTGTGTACTTATGTACGCACGATAGAAGTTATACTTCTTTGGCGTAACAAAACAAAAACAAAACTTGTGATAAACTAGATTCTTTGACTAGCTCTTAATTATCTTGTTAAATTACACACTCAAGAAAAAGGATCGCTTATTAGAACGCCGTTGGCTTATTTCTATACACTTTAACTTATATTACTAAATTATATAATGGTTTTTCGTTGTTTTTATTTTTAGAGTACCAACTGTCAGTCTGACGTTTAATCGTTTGTTAACGTAAGGAATTGCAAATGGCCGACAATAATAAATTCGCTGCCTAGGCAACGGAACAATTCTAAAATATAATATTATACTGTATAATCGTCACAATTGCAGTATCATACTGTGGCGTAAAGGTAGTGCGTTCAGCTGATAACCGAACAATCGGTGGTTCGAATCCAATTGAGTGCGTTTTTTTTCGTGTGAAAAAATAAATTATGTCTTACATGTCACACGCCCAAAATACACTCTGATCTGATTTCCAAAACGCGCCAAAAGAAGTATAATTTCAAAAATATAAATGTTTATTACTTTAATTAAAATTAAATTTAAAAAAAAAAATAATGTGTCTTATCACGTGTCTGTGTTGTTATGACGAATAGTTAACTACTATCTCTTGTAAAAAAGAGTCTGAATTTATTTCATACATTAAAATATTATTATTCATTTAAATTTATAACATGTTTCAATAACGTTTGTAACCTCTCGAAAAATACCGACTCTATTTAGCGAGAGACAAATAATTTTATTATTCAACGGTTTTTTTGTTTCAAATCTTTTCCCTTTTATTTCATTGGCCGGCGGAAAAGTGCGTTGAGTGTTTATTATTTCAGTAAATGTGATGTTTTTATCTCGCTCAAGCGATGTTTTATACCGACAGATACACCCTTTTACCACGCTATGTCGGTGGGAATGAGATATTTTCATTGCGGCACATGTCAATCAATCACGAATCCGCTGAAACACGTCGTAACTAACAATCGTAACACAAAGCATTTACATCATATTATTATACAGAACAATATTAATTTGAACACGTATTTGCAAAGCGCACATAAAAGCTATTACTCTCTTTGTTTAATACATTCTAAGTAAATACTTGTAACGTTATTGTAATCGAATTGAAATTGGTATTACATTATTGATGATTGAATGCCAAGCGGTAGCGACGTGTAGATTTATAAACCTGTGAGCCTCTGGCCTCTCAATATTATATTATTAATAAATCAATCGATTTACGCTTGTAATCAACTAGCCACAAGTCGCGATTACATCCACGTAAAATACGGAAATAAAAAGTATACAACTATATAAAATTGAAGAGTTGAATGATTATATTTGAATTTTTTCACAATGGTCGGACCAAGGTGCACCTCTCTTTACCTAACTGTACCATTTATGTATGAATATCTATAAACGGTCAGTATCAGATTTGAGAGTTCGAGTAAACCCACGGGATAGACAACAGTTGGATATAGGTGCTTGCATTCATACCTGGAAACCACCTGACTACTACACCGTTGCCATCTGACCATTTATTGTTATTGTTTTCGTCTCCTATAATTGTTTAACTCTTAAAGCCCTATAAGGAGTTTTCGCCACTGCTGAATACTTACTTATGTACCATTTTCTATAAAATTAATCAAAATAAAATACAAATCCACATACTTTATTAATCATCAGGACTTATTTTACCCGCTCAATGAGAGATTCTCAATAGACACAAACTACACAATCATACATATATGTAAATAATATTATATTTACTAACAAATTTAAAGAAAGGGCTATTTATTGAAGACGTTTAATTATTAAACATAATATGAAGATGTCTCTCAGAAATTCTTATTTCAAAAATAAGTTAATTACATTATTATTTAACTTCACAGACAAATTGAAATATTCTTATTAATGTTATTTCAATAAAAATAAGCTACATTGTTAAATATAATATTGTAATATTATTTAAGTAAGTCTTTGTTAAAAAATAATTAAATTAAAAATATTTACAAGTTGTAATTCTTTCTACACAATTCTAAAAATAATTTACAAAAAATGTATTTGGACCGTTAATAGTAATTATTTACCTTGATTTTGTAATTATTTTTTAAGTGTTTTTAAGATTAAAGTAAACAAATTTGATTATACTGTTTTATAGACGAGATAATCTCATTATAATGTACCTATTTTGAAAGCGGTGAATTTATCGATTTATATATTTATTGCATATATGCACAAATCTTATACGCCAGCGCGTCTCAACATGCGAGGCGGGACAGCGTCGCGGGATTCCAACGGAGTGGCGCAGCAAACGTTGCATGCATGCAATTTGCATTTAAATTACTTAGAGACAGATGGCGGAGACGACGTTCCGGCATCGCCAGCTCGAGCACTGAAAAAGTCCAATAAAAATATTCCAAGCAAACTGTGCAGTCTTCGTACGGTATATACCGCAATATATTTAAGTAAAATAAAAAACTTTTTAAACATTACCTTTTTCGGTAAATTTTATTTATTTTATTAATGTGATTGCTCCACTTTACCAGAAACACCTAGAGTGGTAAGTAAAATAATTTAAAAAATTGACTTTAGTATTAAATTTTGGTATAATCACAGTGTTGAAACTCGATTTGTTATAAATGGGATTTCATGTACACATAAAATATATTAACATTATGAATTATTAAAAAAAAACTTAGTAAACAAATTTTTATGATAAACATTATTATAAAATAATATGTAATAATAATATGAAATTATTTGAAACAAAAACACATTTTGTAATGTTTTTTATTGTAGTAGATTTTTGGGTTTCCACCGTGTCTCCTTCTTCCTTCTTTACTCGACGTTTCGGGCTCGTTGCAGAGGCCATTATCAAGAGATGATAAGATTATGTTATCATCTCTTGATAATGGCATCTGCAACGAGCCCGAAACGTCGAGTAAGGAAGGAAGAAGGAGACACGGTGGAAACCCAAAAATCTACTACGATAAAAAACAACCGTGAAAGCCTCAAACATGTTTTTTTATTGTAAGTTTATCTTTTAATTAAAAAAAAAAAATTTGAAATAAGTATCTATCAATAATTTGTCTCAAATTGCAAGCTTCAACTTTTTCCTAGATATTTTTGGTAAAGCGTATCATTCGCTTTAACATTATTTTCTTGATGCAGAGAATTATGGATTCAATAAAGTATATGTAATCAAACTAGACAATTTTACTAATAATGATATTATTATTATTAAACATATTATATTATTAAACAACTACAATAAATTATTGTCGTATCGAGGAATACAACAACACACTATATTATATGTATATATGTCTGAAAATGAATTCAAATCTTTGATTACAATCCATGGAGACCCCTCATTATAAATTTTATAACGTAAACAAATAAATAATTTTTTTAGTCAGTATACTTTATTTAATCTTGAAAAAGTGGTTTTATCATGGCAACTCTCTCCTATAAACTCTCGATGACAATATGAGCCCTCACTAATTGCTATTCAGATTAATCGAGTTGCTGAGCAATGGAAATTCTACCTTCATGTTTGTGCTTACAAAGTTTTTTTGTCTCTATCGTAAAATTTTAATTTTGTTACATTGTAGGTTTTAACAGCTCGACAAAATTAATACATTTATAGAATCGACTATTGGAGTGAATCTTAAGTTATGATGAAATATTTATGTGATGTTTGTTATAAATAAAAACATAATTATCATACATTTATTTTAATGGGCTTTCTAATCCATTTTATTACACTTTATTATTTAGGCTATGTTTTTAGAGGTAAATCTCCAATACTTTTGCGCAATAATTAAAAGAATTTAGTATTCGGACATCGTTATGAAATTTAATATTGCAGCATAAACTTAAATACAATTCAAAAAGCTTTTATTTTTTTAGCAAAAAGAAAAATGAAAAACATCTTTCTGTTGCACTTTTTGGTTAGTAAAACTTTACGTACGAAACAAAACTAACTGACAACGGAAGTTCTCAAACTCGATTCGCGACATTGTTAACAAAATAAAACTGACGTTGCTTCACGGCGGGCGATACCTATTACTTACTCTAAATCCACAAAAGTGATTAGGAGCGCGCTTCACTCGGTCGCAGTGCCCGCTAGAAAGTTTGACTATCTGTGTAATGCGTTTTCTAACTCTCCAGATAGGGGTGGGCAGGGTTGTGAAATACTGAAGTTCCAGATAGTTATTGATTATACATCGCATCATTATTCGTGCTGCAACAACGTGGGGTGGGCTCTGGTTGCCTACACTTATTAAGAAGATAACTCTATTCACTAATATTTCAATTAATTATCATCATGTGGGTATTGTTAGGTGCAAGACGCTAGTTATAATCAAGTATATCCTCATAAACCAAGGTCAAATGCAACGACCAGGACCTGTTAAAACCAAAAGGGTGCAATCTTTGATGACATGTTTTGGAAACAGTAACATATAATATGTACTACTTTAGTTTCAATAACAATAAAGAATGCATGTAACAGAAGTGAAACTTTTTGTTTTTCTGTATATTCTCGGATACATAAGTACCAGCTATATATACTAGCAATAACGTATCGACTTAAAAAATCATTTATATCAGCTTCGAATCAACTTATAATAATATGCTGTTTTTTTTTCAATCAAAACAGAGCATGGACTTAAAATGGTTAACATGAATTCCTCATAAAACAAAAATCTGTTAAGAAAGCTTTTAGTGAGGCTGCTAAGATCCTCTGCAAATTAAAAAAGATATTTAAAAATATAATTGGCAGTTTTTTTTCAAAATAAAGAGGGTACCTCATTTTTTGTATTATTTTTCAAAAGCCCAGTATGCAGTCCACTTTTTTTTTATTCATGAAAGATAATTTTTGAATAAATAATAACAATTTTATTTTGCTATCTGTAAGTACTAACACAAACTAATAAAATCAATGAAAATGGTAATTTATTGGTTTGCTTTTATAATAACAGTTGTCTTATATTAGATTTCAAAAAACTGTCGCTTATCCAAAGCCCAGGATAGCACAACTGGCAGCGTACGCGGTTTGTAAGCCAAAAGTCTGTGGATCAATTAATTATTGCTTTTCATTTTGATTTTATTTTATAGAGTAATTAATGACGGTTTTTCGTCATCTATCAGCGAGGTTCACTCTTGAACGAGGTGTAAAAAAGTATTTCCTTCAACTGATTCCTAGGCGTGTCATTATATGGTGTTAAGTAAGTAGTTTTGTAACAGTGTTTCGGGATTATGTTACAACTCTTACCCTGGCTGCAGTATTTCCAGCAGCTTTGCTAGCTGAAGCTTCTACGGACAACTTTTCTGCAGCTAACATAAGTATTTTGAAAGTTTGGCTACCGTTTATTTATAGTAGCTAACTGTTGCCGGACAGAAAGCTGTATGTACAAATTTGTGGCTTTGTTTTCTGTAAAAGATGGATACGTTAGGTTATATTAGCGGAAAAGGGTAAAGGATAAAATTTCATTGAACCTTTCAGCCTACTAAAGTATTCAATTTCATGTGTATTTAATTCACTAGAACAATATCTAACACGAACGCAATTGTATATTACATTTTGGCATCCAGGTAGGTTTTAAATAAGAGTATATTATTGATTACTGCCTACATCTAATATTTAATTTTAACATAGTGTAAAGAACAATATATTTATCCTAATATATCAACAGATCAGGCTATATTCGGCTTCTTTATATATATTAGGTATATACTATTTTATTTGAGTGCATTAAATAAAGAGCCCAAAATTGACGAGTAGTAACGTCTCTGCTTATAAAGTCGTGGCAATTTCACATTACGCTTAAACCCAGTGAATAAATTAACTGAATAATAATAACAAACAAACAAAATAAATATAGAATACTGAAATTTCATTTTGATTTCCATAGTAACGCACGTATATATTAATAATTTAGTTTCTAGGACCACCCCCTTAGTAACCAATTATATTCTTTTACTTTTTACGGATTTTTCTGAAATAACTTTACATATAAAACAGAATTAACTGAAAATGAATTCAATTCTGCTTAAATATGGCTAAAAAAATTAAAAAAATGCATTGACATCGTGTTCTGATATATTCTAAAAGTTTGAAATGTCTAGCTAGTCAGAAAGTTAGCTAAAAATCGATTGCAAGATTTATACTGGTAAACAACCACCGGAAAAACAAGAATACGAGCTAAGAAAAACATAGTAAAAATTTTGCTAAAATTCATTGAGGGATTGTTAAAAAAAACTCTTCACTAGGCGACCAAGATCACATTGGATTATGAAGTCAATTAAAAAAATATATATTCTTAATATCTTGTATAAAATACACTGGTTGAATATATAATATAATATGCATACTATCGACTGAGAGTAGTTGATTGAATTTAAATTTAAATTATAATTGATTTAAATTTTGCACAATTCCGTTTAAGTCGTTTTTGGTATTTCGGATTTCGCGTTTCGGCACGCCATCTATTTTCAAAAAACCGGTAAATCTATAATTCAATATGTGTGGAAAAATACGTCTTTGTCAATGTTTATGAGTTAATAAAGCCTTTTTTTAAGAAAGTTATAATAATTTTACATATTGATACCATAATCCAATAGGAAAACAAATCAAAAAACCCTGTTCCAAGAAAATGGCGTTTTAAATTTTTGCAAATGCACACTGTCACTTAATGCAACTGGTCCTTGTAGTGCAGTATGTATGGCGTTAGCCTTTCATCGGGGGGGCTCTGGGTTCGATGCCCGGTGATGTCACAATAATTTTTTTGGTTAAGTCTGTGAGTTTTTGATTGTTTCACTAATACTATTATAAATACACTACTATTTCTATTATTAAGCCTCGTATTCACTATTTTAATATTAAAAAGCAAACGTTTGAATATGTTGTTGGAAAAAAATTCGTCATCCACAAGTTTTCCAATAAGTTTTGACTGTGTTTTCATTTTTTTTTGTCATTATATTCAAATAATTATATATACACTGTCATTCATAATATTTTCTGAATCATAATACGTCTGTCAAAAGAAAATTCATGTATTTTGTAAAATCAGTTAAAATTAATTAATGTAAATTCGAAAACATGATAATAAAATAATGTAATTAATGGTCCAAAACAAAACGAATTTTCTTCATAAAGGAAGACAACCGTAACTTTGTTAGGGTCCCCTTCGACTTAATAAATATTGTTTTTCGCCGCTTTTCTTTACACCCATAAACTAGAAAAGAAAATGCGAACAAGTACTTATTACCGATTCACAATTGAAAAAAGAATACCTGAAAGCTTTTCTTAAATACTCCTCGCTGAAAGGTAAAAGTTTAACGAGGATCTCACGCCGGGAGATTAAAACTTCTCGGCACCCCCTTAAATCTACTCAAAGCTTAGTACTTTTAGCACTTTTTCTGTTATAAGAAACAAATAATAGCTTTTACGGTCTCTTAGCGTGTAGTATTTTATTATGAATTGTGCCAGAGTAAATCAAGTACAGCTGGGAACACCGGGACAATAGGCAACTGGGTCGGCTGGCTTTACTAACTGTGATACGTCTTTTGAGATCAAATCAGCAATTTTCTTTCAGGCGTATTTTGTTTAGTGCTTCTAAGGCAACATGCATTATGTTAGCCGGTTTTTTAATCTGTATTCTTGTATATTAACATTGTGTACCAGCTTAAAACGACCCTTTGAAGTGGACACAACTGGTCCTGTTTATTATTAAACTGAGTGAAATTTACCGTACCTATTGTGTTTTATTTTAAATAATTCAAAAGAATATTAAAATATCACTAAGTTTCTGATTTTTCTATGGATGTTTTTGAGCCTTCTAAAATTTATGTATATTCGATTAATGCAGTCCAATGGTTTTGATTAGAGATTGTGTTCAATGACTTTCAATGGTCTTCTTGGAAGCAATTTAAAGATATATCAAACAATGTTAAAATCTAATACTAACGATTATGTAATATATATATCGAACGGACTAAGCTTCTACATGTAGCAAGTACACTCCAAAATCTATAAGGGATCGACCATTAGCGGAAAATGTGGATGTGAAGCAGAGATAAGAAGTCATTCATGAAAACAACATTAGTGTTTTACATACTGTTGTACGGAGTCATGGACACTGCGGGCAAGGGAACGGAAAGAAATTTATGTCTTTTAAATGTGACATTTCACCGAATGCTTTGCATTTCTTGAAGAGTACAATACGAAGTAGTTAATCCTTGATAAAGGAACGTCAACATATTGTCTGAAACGCATTTTTGGACATATTATTCGGTGCTGACCGGATAACCTGGAAATCTTAGTGGTTTTTGGCAGCCTCTAGAGAAGGCAAATCGGTATTTAGAAGTTGACTGAATTTAAAGGAAAAGAGATTAATATATTTCTTGAGAAAATTCACAAACAACGCAATAATGTACTAAACGCGTTCGTTTTTATAAGGTAAAAAGGATCACAATTCGATATTGTCCTTTTTACCTCTCTAATATTAAATACATTGACAATACAAGGAAATTTGTAAACAAACGTGAACGATTAAAACGGATATGGCGTTCGATTTCCGTGAATGGGTATCATAAATAAATATTACGGAATGCCCATCAAAAGAAATCTCTCCCCTTAACCGGATTTCCCATACACGTATGAGAAATTTCTATGATTTTTTTTTGTCTATCGAAAAATAAATTACGTTTCCTGATACAAATGCTTCTCAATATTTTCCACTAGAGCTTACGGAGTGGCACGTTTTAAAAGAAATATTCTTGCTTATATTTTTTTTAAATATATACCTACCTATCAGGCATACATACAGAAATATGATATGTAAGGGGTTCATTTTGAAAAAATAACCATTATAATTTGTTATTGATTTGAATGTAGTGGGAGGAGAGAGGAGTAGTTTAAATAATATTATGATTCTATTGATTTCCAAATTTACCCCGTTTACTAATTATAATTTCTAGTCTCTTCAACAGCGGTTTCTCGAAATTTTCCGGGTGTATTCGCCAAACCCAGATACTCCACACTTTGAGTCTAATGATAATAACCAGGCGTGCAGATATAACTAGGGAATCCAATCCCGAGCCAAAATTTTGATCCCGGGATTTCGGGATTACAATTTGACAATCCCGGGATTGGCATTTTTTTCCATCGGTCAAAAAATAAATCTAGTAGGTATAATTTATACTATTTAAGACATTTATTGTTAATATTGAAATACATTAGTTTAATGGAGTAAATAATATTGCAATATAAATAATAATGTGAATTTAATATGAGATTGCTGTTTCTGATAGTAAAGACTTAATGAATGGATTAACGAGATTTTAAATAGTAAAGCAAATAATCATGGTGTACTTATGGCCTTTCCGCTTCATAAATCTAATTAGTCAGCCTAATATGACACTGCCTTAAAACGTATGAGATCATGGTGGAATTACTTTGTTAAAAGTGCGAAGCATTGTTTTTTTCCAATCTTTCTCATTTTTATTAATTTATATGAAAAAAATTAAATGAATCGGTAATTAACACATGGATATAAATCAAACTTTATTCATACTCAGTTTATTTCTAATGTAGTTATTTGTTATTAAAAGTATATATATTTTTTTGTTATATTTTCGTTTTTATTTTATTTTACATAAAAATTGATAAAAAAATCAATCCCGAAGGTTTCGGGATTATGTTATCAATCCCGGTATCAAAAATAGCTCGGGATCCCGGGATTGGAATCCCTTGATATAACTACGGGTACTAACTCATATACGACTTACTGGTTAACGGTCATAATTATTAGTGTCGTTGAGGTTGTCGTTGTCGGTCAACCTATTGAGAATGTTGTTCATTAGTCAAATAATCCCTGTCACAATCCTCAGTCATCAGGTTTTGACAAAAAAAAAAAGAAAAAATAATGTTCTATTCATATTTTTTTTTTCATTTCAGGGAGAAGTCCGGACCTGAACCACACCCTTGTGCAAGCGCTAGCTAGATTTTAGTAGCATTTTGCTATAAAGCATGTCTTCTATGCTCACACAAAATTTCAAACTCCTAAACCTAAATGTATTATCATTTTTCAAATAAAACAGCCAATTGCAGGTGTCATATTTCCAATATCGTAAATGAAAAAAACTCCGTTATTTATAAAGAAAATATAAATCGATTAGTAGAAAATAGAAAATATAGATAGATTACTATCTTAGAAATAGAGACCATCAGTTGTTTATTCTCCCAAGGTGCAGTACCAACCTGCCACTGGTAATGCCAATTGGGAGGGCGATAACTATGTTCAACGAAATTGCTTCGGGTGTTGATATATTCCACCTACGTGAGGATGAGTTAAGGTGGATGTTGTTTTATAAATTTTTAAAATAGGGTCTGCTTAACTCATCCGGTGTACTTTCTTGTACTTATCTAATTTATATTTTTGTATTTACACATTTCGACTGTTTAATAACATACTATCTATCTCTATACTGATCTACCTCTTTTTTATGTAATACTGTTTTATATTTCTTTGTTTCTAAATGTCATGTTGTTAACGTCTTAAACTTATAATTTGTCCACAATATCTTAAAAAATAAATAAATTTAAATAAATTGAAATTGAATTGCAATTTACTAACGGGTGTATAGTGTATTAATGCATAGTGCAACTTTTATAGTTAAATTATTATGTTTTTTTCTCCTTCCTAAACAATTAGCCCAAACAGAGTTAGCTGGCTTGCAGATTAAATAGTCAAAATTTAAATTTAAAAAAAAATTAAAAAAGCCATTGTTTTGACTGAATATTGAGACAGTTTATGTGCTAAATTTCGGATTTTTTAGATTTGTGTTTTTTTATTGAATCTTTATTTTACCATTACCTACAAAATTTGCATTAAAGACAGAAACTTATGAAAAATCTTGATGGAACGTTTAAGAATCTCTGGCGAATAGTATAAAATAACGGCGACGCGCAGAGTAGAAGTCTTGATGGCCGCTGCTCTATGGAGCGTGGTATTAGCAATATGCCATCAATACACACACGTCTGTGCGCTGCCACTTGCCTGTCAACTCGACTGGCGCCACATCGTGCTCCAGTAGCGAGATTTACAAAAATACACCCCCACCCACTAAGGTACTTTCCTCACGCGAACACCAGATGAAAGAATCTAATCTATCCTTATCTAACAGAATTACCCACTCATCTAGAATAAAAGAACATTTCAAGATGACAATATCTTACCAGCAATGATTTTTTTTTTGGTTATTATTCTTTTGGTATATTTTTTTAGGTTTTTACGTACTTATTATTACTAACCATAATAATTATTATAAAACATTTGTTATAAATTAATATAAAACTATATATTTAAATTTACCTGGAATACCGCCAACTCTCAGGAAAAACAAATTTTGTATAGTAATCCTATTAAGTAAAATACCACTTTTGCTCCTAAGGAAAGCATATGGACACACCCCTTCAGGGTGGTAATTACGAGTATCTTAAAAGACTTTTTTTAGTAAATAGTTTTTACATTTTTTTCAATCTAATGGGATCTTCCCCCGTTGAATAAATAAAACGTTTTATAACGCAATAATCTAAATGTATGAAAAATTAGACTATCCTGCAGTGATGATGGAGTGGAGATAGGGTGGATCCACCATAGATAGTACAAACTAAACTTTGTCAGTTCTACGTATTTGTTTACATTGAACTAAGACTACAATTTACAGATGGTGTTGGTTAGTTTTTAAAATTAAATAAAACCCTGAGAAACCAAGCCATAATACGCATCTGTCTATAAAATATTTAAAATTATGCCATTAAATCATACATCATTTTGGATATTTTAATAGATAGAATAATAATGTTTACTACTATTGTTTGCTTGAGGCAGTATTCCTTTGAATTCAGATTTTTTTTATAAATTTCGCTGTAAGTAGTGATCACCGTGAGCTATTTTACTGGAAAAAGAAGGCAGTAAAACATTGAGATAAAAAAATAACGCGTTATTTGTGGAGCATTGCAGACAGCAATTTTATTAGATTCAATAAGAACATTAGTTTGATATTGATTGGTTTATCTCTAATAATTACGCTATCATTATTATCAGATATTTGGTGGGTACAAATTAAAATTCTGATCCCGGGATTGGCATTTTTTCCATTGTTAATATAAAATTTTTATATTAATAAATAACATTGATAAAATCGGTCAAAAATAAATCTAGTAAAAACAATCCCGAGAGTTTCGGGATTATGTTTATCAATCCCGGAATTCATAGGTATCGAAAATAGCTCGGGATCCCGGGATTAGAATCCCTACTTACGAGCACCTACCATAGTTTTATATAAATGTACACAATATGATTGCATTTTTAATTTATTTATCTACCAATTTTTACTGTCTTTTCTTCGTATTCTGATGGCTCTGGATGAACCGTGATACGGACAACTGCTAACGTACAATTTTTCGGTCACGGTGAATGAGGTGAATACTTTTTTTTTAAGTTTATTAATATAATCGTCACGTAAATAAATTCAACATCTGTTTTTTACAACGTTTTTCTTAGCTCGTATTCTTATTTGTCCGGAGGTTCTTTGTCCAGTACAAATCTTGCAATCGATTTTTAACTAACTTTCCGACTAGATAGACATTTGAAACTTTTAGAATATATCAGAACACGATGCCAATGCATTTTTTAATACTTTTAGCCATCTTTAAGTAGAATTTAATTCTATTTTGTAGGAAAAGTTATTTCGACACCATTATTGGTTGCTAGGGGTCTGGGGTCCTAGCAACAAAATTATTAATATATACGTGCGTTACTATGGAAATCAATAATATGACATGTCAAGTACAATTTTTTTTGATCGTTTAAGCTAGTCAAGTCAAGTTTATTTGGTTCAACAGAATTTAAAAACCTTGTATATAAAAAGTTATTTTTATCTTGTAATTATTACATTTATTTCTACCCACGGTCACCGTTGTAGATGTTATAAAAATAATTCTTATTTTAGTTTATTGATTTTTTTAATTTTATTCCACTTTTATTTAATAATATGCAGTTTCATATTTGAAGGAATTATCTCCAGGTAAAACCCTAAAATGACTAGACTAGGTATATAGGGTACCTGTATACTATTATGTGAAAACTGCACCTAACTAATTTATTAATTATAATACCAATCATGCTTTATTGGTACCTCAATTAGTATTACATAAATTTCACTTGAATTGCGTAATAACAAAATGTATGCTTTATGTGGTTATACTATATACTAATATATTTAGCCGAAACTTTCGCTGGATATTAATAATTTCTTTTTTCATAATAAGAAAGTTTTCAGTTTTGAGGCGTTTTTAATAGTTCTCGGAAAACTTATCCCAACATGTCCGCAATGATGAAAAACACGATATCTCATTTTGGCAAATATTACTCATAAAAAAGTAAACAGGCATCACAAAATAAAAAATAATTTACGAAGGCTAGAGAAAAAAAATGCGGTTCTTGCGAGGCGTGGAAAGTTTTCTTAATGGCTATAACCTTTTCTCCGAAAGAGAATCTTTCCTTGTTTTATTAAGGATACGCAGGATTTAGAACCTAAGTGACAATTTTCAACATGTGAGTAGAGTGCCGAACACGAAATATAACAAATTAATTTGACGGTGACGGTAAACAGACCAAGTTAAATTTTATATACATTTAAAATTCCCGCGCTTTTGGGACAGGCATGATTAAAAAATAAATTAATAAAAGCCTTACCAGTTGCACGGAGCGACGTTGTTTTTTTGGGTACCTACCTGAAAAGATCGTTTAGGGTCGCCAGTCGAGAATGGAGGGCAAACAACGCGCTTGCAATATAATTTGTCCGTAACATTAAAAAATGTAATTAAGACAATTTTTGTGACGGGTGGTAAGGCCTAACGCTAGCCAATCTACCACCCATTTCATTGTGATATTTCATGTTAATATGTTTAAGATTATAACCGTTGTGTTTGATGTAAAATTTAAATTCATTGATTGAATAAAAACATTGCGATGACGTGGTAAATTCGATTTTCAAAATAAATATACCCCTTAAAAGATAACCTGAAGTCGCTAGGTTATAGTAGGTATGTACTTAACTACTCGAATTAAATAAGTGCACAATTTCAACGGTTAGAAGTATTGTTATCTTTTAAGAATATTCATGTCTTTAAAACTGTTATTAAATATCTTCGACTAAAGAACGTTTTTGACCTAATTTATACGGGATATTGGTGAATATTTTTCTTACATGTAAAAGCTGAAAATAAATATATTTTAGAGTACCTATGCCATGGCCCCCACATCCTGAAGCAGGCCCGCAGGCTAAAGATAAAGTCAGTATGACGCTCTACAGTAGCGTTTTCCAAATGGTATACTCGGTAAAATTAATGCGTATTTTTAGTGCTTTTTTACATCCATTTATTTTATGGAGTTGTCAAGTATTGATGCATAATTAAAAATTGTATCTATCATATACGCCCATAATTTGAAATAAAAATATTATTGAAGGAAAATAGCGCTCAGGTGACTTTTTTTTAACTATTTAAGCAAATTTGTGATGTGTGTTTCTCTCACTTGTCTGGTTGACTCGCCTCGCCAGGTCCCTCCTGAGTCCGGACTCTCAGGCTAGAACCTTGTCAGCCCCTCCTCCCCCCATTGTGAGGCCATGTCCTACGCACCGTTTATAAAATTTTTGAAGATCATTTTCAATATTTTCTTGCGGGCGCATGTAAATATCGTGGGAGGTGCACTTGCAACTGCAGGGACGCTAATGATTTCCAAAGTTTCTAGGAGACACCAGTGTAGAGGTTCCTTACATGTTACTCATTCCGCAAAGTTACACGATAGCTGGAAACGACGAAAATTACTTTAGTCGAATTCGCGTAAGTCAGGGTAAAACTTTGGATATAAATAAGTAGATAATATAAATTTTATTTAATTGGGACCAAGGACAAACAAAACACTAGTTTAGAAGAGTTTTTTTTAAATAAAATTGCAGTTCTTTGTACATATGTACAAAATATTTTTTTAAAAAATGGGTTACGTAAATAAGTTATTTCAATGTCGATGGCTACATAAAATCTAACAAATTCGTATAAAAACTCAATGCGATCACTGTACTTTTTGCGATTTTTTGTCTTTTATATTTTTTGTAATAACCATGTTTGGTATTATAAAATATGTACACATAAATATCAATAAACATGCTTTGTAAACACGAAAAAAATTGCAATTCAATAAAACCCCATTAATAAGCTGGTTCTGACCGATCAAAGCAAGCCATTTGCTTAACTGGCCCATCATTGTACCTCTTACCCTAGCTAAAACACGTTTTTCGTTGGAGTCTATGTTTTCTAATTGATCTGAGACCTTCTGTCAAGCTTGAAATTGTCATGTGCTTTTCCGGTGGAAATGCGTCTGAAGTGTCGGATAAATAACCGCGTAACTATAAGTTCACGTAAGTTGGGGTAGCGTAAGTCAGGATAAAGTATATGCTTCAAAACCTTGCTCGCCGGCTCTAGGATGAAAATTATGTAATATATTCTAAAAAACCCATTTTATATATTTTATCTATTTATTTAATTATGACTACATATTATATTAATACAAGTGATTATCATGTTGATCTAATCTTATGCGAGGTAATCAGGCAAAAACACCCACAAAGGCTGCGCGGTTTAAGCGTCGTGGGTTTCAGGTTCGAATCTTGGGTCTGGCAAGTACACAATATATAGTTTTTCAATTTGTGTATGAGTCAGAGTGTGGACCTAATTGGTTGAGCAAGTGGCTGACATTCATTTCTAGTAAAAACAAAATCTATTAATACAAACCTCTATTTTGTGAAGGCCCATATGATCTTATTAGGATCGAATACTTAGACTATAGATACATCTAGACGCCACCCGTTTCATTGCTAAATGAAGCCGCGTGCCTTGCATTTGGTTTGTGGGCGAGTGAACGCAATCGTCTACAAATGTTCGCGACCATAGACCATTTCGCTAGTGCTCGCCCAAAGTGCTTGCACTAGACGCTCAGATTTAAAATATAATTTATTATTTTTTTACGTTATATAGTATTTTTAAGCGGTCAAAATGCAACCATTAGATAAAGATATCCATAATTTAAGTTATTTTAAAGAAACACTAGGTCACTGATATTAAAAAATATAATAATATACAAATAAATTATCACGTACATGTATCAACTTACCTATGAAACGTAATACCATCTTCTTGCTTATCAGTACGGCTACCACATTTTAAGACAACACACAGAACCATCTTTTCTACTTAGTTAACTAAAAATATTTACCACTGACTTTATGTTTAACACAAAAAATATCAATTTTAGCAACACGAGCTCGCAAGTTATCGACGCTATGTGAAGCGTTTCGCCCCAATTTGATGGCGATACTTTTGGAAACTAGCTCAAACTAAATGTAGACCTTTTATCTTACTCTAGCGCGTGTCGCAGAGATTGTAAGGGTGCCGAATACTTTCTCACTCGCACTCATGTTCAGGCCTTGATCGAATATGATCGGGGGGGAAAATCAGGCAAAGAGGCGTATCAGTGTAGTAAAAAGTACAAACAAAATGCAAAGTTATAAAAATAATATACTCTATTACTGTAGAAATTAATATGGGTAGCATTTAATAATTAATGTTTGATCGAATAAACAATTTGGTTTTAGTAATATCATGATAAATTAAGTATTAACACAATATATTTTACCCAGCGCTTGATTCTTCAAAATCGTCCTGTACGTAGGATTTAGGGTAGGAAAAGGACGCTATATAAAGCAAAAAATAGCAACAAACTACAATTATTTAGGAAACGGACCAGTTGAGAAAAATACACGATAGTCTTTACTCCAGTGCGTAGATGTAGCCGCCAGCAAATTGATATAAATTATTATAATAATACGTGCTCAATGCGTAGTGAACTGTCTATTATTTAATACTTATCATTGTATTATGATTATCTCCTTTTACCATGTAATATTTTATTAAAATAAAAGAAAATGGTTAACTAGGCACGACATTTATAGTCTAGACGGATTAGTTATAATAATGAGACACACGAATCTACAATTAAAATAATGATGTCTATTTTCCGAGAACGTTTTCTATCAACGTAATAAAAAATCAAGACCAGCTTGTTATTTTCCTTCTTGTACTTAACTACTTGGTATTATTTTTGTTTGTTTTATTTAGATTTTTTTCAAAATTGAGTCTAAGTCGTTATTAAATTGTATGGTTGTTCATCTTCATAGCGATTATGACAAGAATATTGATATTAAAACACTATAAGATGTTTTTATTGATTCATGTCTAGTTTATTATTACATGATAACATAGCTGTATATTTAAATATTTTAAATCTATTGCGGACAAACAGTATGCCAAGAAAAAGTGTATAATTGACAGATTATTTGTAAACTGCTTAATTAAAAGGTTTAATATCGACTAATTTTATATTAAAAATACTTCTTTTTTCTCAACGTTGGTGTTGCTATAATATCGTCACTATTCTGGCAGAAGACACTAATTCGAAAAAATGACATATTGAGTTAGTTATACCAAAATGTTCATTATTTCAAACTTTACCGTCTGGAAACCCTCTAAACAGTCTTTATTTTAAAGTCATCCTTTTTACGATTACCTAATAAACTCACATGATAGACCATTTCAAACATTTTAACAACTTCAAAGTCATATTACTCAAAACTTGTATTCTCCAGTTAGTGTGTTCTGCCAGAACAGAGACGATATATTTTCGCATCTGTCGCATCTGATATTAATATTGTGTATATAATAATATTATATATACCTACATATTATGTAAATAATATATACACTAGAAAAAATCAAGGTCATCCGATATATAAAGCATAAATAAATTAGCATTATGCCTGATTTTAGAGGGCATATCAAACTTCATATTGAAATAATACTCCATAACATAATTTCAAGACTTACTAACTTTTGGCAGTAACTTCACTATATGTAAAGTTCACTTAATGTAAATAAAATGTGTTTATGACTTTATCAAAAGTCAATATGCGTGCATACAAAGTCTCTTACTAGTATTACGTTCGTAAATATGTAAGTGAACGAAATGGTAAGTAATATTAAAATAAATTAGGTGGATGCTCAAAAATAATAAATTTATATACGGAAAAAAATAGAAACTAGATTTTGTTAAAGGTTTCATCCAAAACGAGTAGACAAATTCATTTTTTTTTTCTTCATCGAGCAGATGTAAAACAGACCTGGCTCAATTAGTTAATTAATTTATTCGCAGTGGGGTGCGAAATTGAAGGGTGGGTGGTGGGGGTGAAATAGATGAGAAAAGGGCGTCTTAATTTTGAAGTAGCTATTATCTTTCAAAATTAAAATATGTAAAACGAATAACAAGGGACCGACTTAACAGGACTTTTTAAACTAATATAAAAATCTTTTACGTTTTTTTTTTCACTCAGTTCGAACTGAATTAATTTTCAATCAGTAAAAGAAAATGAAAGGAGACGTCTAATAAATATATTGAATAGAATTTATGAATATACATAATTTTTAAGGATTTAGGTGAAACGGAGATAGAATAATTTAAATTATAAGTATGATATCCACTAAATTTCAATTACTACTGTAAAACATACTAAGTAGTAATATTTTAGAATGACGCAAAAAGAGTTTTAAATTTAGAAACCTCAGTATGATAGCTTTTTATTTGAAATTGATACATTGAACTTATGTTTTAACATCGGCCTTATGCATTGTAATGAATTCTTACAAACGAGAATCGTACATTGCCCACCATCAGTTTGGGCAAACCCAACATAAAATTTCATTGATTGAAATACCATTTAATACCAATACACAGACCAATGAATGACTTCGAATGCTTTTTGAACTGTCAAAAAATGTCTACCTATGTATTAAATCTATGTTAATTGAGCTAAATATTTATCCAAGTACCTATATAAGTATATCAATGAAATAATTCGGTTTATGCACTATTTTTGATCTGAATTAGAATATTCAATTCAATAAATTTTTTTAACATATTGGTGACATTACAGATTATAAGTTTAAGACGTTCACAACATGACATGAAACCATATTATAAAGAAGAAAAGGTAATAAAAGCGATAAAAATGAAAATATAAAAGAGAACATAATTTTAAAATACAAAAGCAGTGAACATACAAATATACATCTATAGAAGTTCAAAGAAGTACACCGAGTTTGCTCAGAAGAACCTATTTTAAGAATTTATAAAATGTGTCCACCTGAACCCACCCTCACGCAAGTGGAATATATCAACACACAATCTGGTTAAACATATTTATCGCCCTCCCAATTGACATCATCAGTGGCAGATTGGTGCTGCACCTTGGCAAAATAACCGACTGATGCTCTCTATTTCTAAGATAGTAAGATTAAATAATATAATCATATCAACAGATTTAGGAGGTAACCATGCAAACTATACTGCGTGCTATTTCATCTAGGGGAAGACGTTTTTATAATTATTGAGATCAGTTTGACCTTTTCTTTTTTTTGCTGTGCTGGACCAACTTCTCCTTTCTGCACGGTTCTTGGATCGCATTCAGTTATCAAATTTAATACAGATTAATTAAAACTTTATTACAATGAATTTGTAATGTTATGTGAAAGTTAATTACGATGTTTGCTTATGAGCAAAGCATATAGCCCTTCATATTATAACGTAAGTTAAATTAACATTTTTTAAAGTAGCCTTCTTTAAGAAATTTGAATAAGCCTTATTTACATTTAATTGAGTTAGTTACTCCTAAATTCCTGAATAATAAACAGCATTAAAGTAAACACAGAAGTATTTAAAAAAAAGTTAAAGTATTTTTTTATTTTTGCTAGTCAAATTGTATATATTAATTATTAACTATTGAAATAATCTTCTTTTTTACAATCTCCAGACGTTCACTACTAAGTAAAAGTCTTTCTCATAATTATGTTTCCATAATTACGTAATGTTTGAGCTGTGGCTGTATAGACACATATAAAAAATTCTTTGGACTGAAAGGGAAACAAATTAATGTCGTAGTTTTCAAATAAATGGGAACGGATCAATAAATTCTACGTACTATTAAAGCCATAAAACTATAGTACCTCGGTTACATTTGGATAGGAAAAAGGTACAGCATTTTTCAATTCTTTATCGAAGATGCAGCATTTTGTAGATCAAGAAACTCCGTGATTAGAATGAATTGTTTCTAGTAGTACACGATAGGGCAAAGATAGCTCCGATAGTGGTCATCCTGCAATATTGGATGAGACGGCAAGTAAAATAAGTACTAATAGGAGTTGTATATTTAGACGTCCGCTATAACGTGATGATTTTTAATGAAGGGTATAGAGGGGTTGTATAAATTGTGACGTTATAAAATCAAAATAATTCATACTAATTTTTGCTGAAAAAAAGACATGAACGTCAATGTAGTAAGTCGATATTTTTAACTGACAGGGTACAAAAGATTTTGCTCATAGGATTCGTATATATAAGAGTCTACTATAATGTGATGATTTAATATGAAGGAGATCGGGGTGTTGTACAAAATATGACGTTATAAAATCAAGAAAATGTATATATGCAATGCTGGTACTTATTATTTTTCAACAATATTATGTAGTATTCTGGTTCGGTGTCCTCCACCGAACGTATTGTAGATGAAAGATGGTAGTAGTTGTTCGTGATGATGGAGAAGGCGAAAATTTATTAACTGCTTCAAATAACTCCAAGGGTACAATCGATACAATATAATAAATATAACGGTAATACGGTGCGATGTGTCTTTAACGGAAACTTAAAATTGAGTGAGATGTATAATCGATTCTGACCCGCTATTTATTGACCGGCGCACTATGAAATAATATGTTGAAATTATTATGAGATAATATTAATTCGTAATGTTATGAAATTGCAGATCCGCTATCTCATAACATTACGACACTGAGTATGTAAAAAATGAATATTTAATAAATAACATTATGATTGAGATCTGGGTTACAGGAATCTAATGACAACCACATAATATACAGTCGAACTAGGTTATTACGATTACGGAAATAGCGAGACCTCGAATGTAATGAGGAAACATTCGTTAACATTTTAGTTTATGATTTCCTCAATACATAACGAGCTACTTCTCGGGTATACCGAGCAAAACTGTCAATTTGTCGATCGTTTAAAAATAACATTTTCGACCCTAAGCAATAAAATCCGATCAGGAAGTTAACTAGACCGATGCCGCCGGGATCGGATTACGTTTATGAAACTAGTTAAATGTCTAAGTACCTAATTGGTATTTTTGCCGACAACATTGAAAAAGTATCTACGCATATGGTTGAAATTGCATGTAAAAAATCCAAGCTTTGTGAAATCAGTAGGTAGATACCTACGAGCGCCGGCGGCTCAGCATTTCATTACAATAAACAACTTCTTTTGTAGTTTACGAATGCCATGCTTTTTTCGGGTATTTTTACGATGGTTTTCAGATTTTTTTATGTTCTATGCTTAAATAGAACGTAGCGCCAAAAATTTTAAAAAACAATCTAACGAGTAATGCTTATAACGAACAAATTCAGTCGGTCCCATCTTCCTCGTAATAACCAAGTTCGACTGTATTATAATATACTATATAGTAACAGTTGCGGCAGTTACTCGAAGGGCGGCCAATCGAGGAGAATCATTTGGAATATCTACATAGAAATAGCTACCTAAAATTAGTAATAACGGAAAGATCTTTCCATTAAAAAAATCAGCTCACTGGTTGGAAACAAAATGTACCTACATATTAATTAACACTTTAAGGTTAACAGGACTTTATTTTTTGTTGGATTCGCGATTTCTAGTTTATTTCCGTTTTCTTTGGAGGTCGCGTCCTTGATGACCAGCAATGACATGTGCAAATTTTCGAATTATAGGTAGGTAGGAACATAATATACTTACCTATTTTAAAATTTAATCAAACATTTTTGCCAGTCAAACGCGAGTCTTGGAAGTTGTCAGGTGTATTTGGCATTTAAATATTAAATTAGATTTAGTGGTATATATTTTATTAGTAACTATACAACACATTTTTTAGATATTTTAGTCATGAAAGGATGATAAAAAAAATACTGTATGGGGGGGCATTTTGGTGCTGCCTAGGAGCGGCATTTTGTCTAGAGACATCACTGTATAGTAACCTTTTCTGCAACCGTGAGAAGATTGTACTTACCGAATGGATAATTTTTAACGAATTGGGGGGAGGGAAGGGGGCGATTAAAATAACAAAAATCGTGTGACATAATTAATTTATGGACGGACGATTACATAACATTTTCTATGTATATCTCTACCACAGACATATTCGTTCGTATTAAACAAGGAAAAACAAATCACTGTCAAATTCATGAGATTAGTTTAAATGTGTCAAGCTTTCATCGAAAGGTTAGGTGTGCCCTTTTCGCGCAGCCTAAATAATAAGGTGGCGTAAAAGCTTTCTCGTAAGCTGCCAGCGCTGGCAAAAGCTAGCCTCGGGCGCTTTCAGATACGCGTGCTCTACAACCGATTCTTCCAGGCTCCTTGCTAACAGACGATTATCTTGCAATACGTACAAATGGATCGATCCAAAAGAGATTGAATTGCTTCTATAAATAGAATATTACGAATTTCTTTTTGTTATAGCAATTCGTTACAATTCCGTAACGTTTATAATATAATTGAATTGGTAAGTATCAACAAATTAAATTACTTACCTGTTTTGCTATAAATGCAACGTTCGCAGAAAATAAATGATACATATTTTCTGGTGACCTACTTATTTAATTACCTATTATGCGATTTTACGTATTTTTTTTAAATCTAATTCCTATAATTAATGATGATTCATTGTATTCACTCTACGAATATGAGGTGCTAAAATGAGAAATAATTGAACAATATATATAAATAATTACAAGATAAAAAGAGCTTTTTATATACAACGTTTTTAAATTTTCTGTTGAATCATATAAACTTTGACTAGCTTAAACGATCAAAAAAAAATTGTACTTGATAGAAATAATACTCAAATGTCATTTTGACATGTCGTTTTGATTTTTATAGTAACGCACGTATATATTAATAATGAAGTTGCTAGGACCCCAGACCCCTCTATCAACCAATAATGGTTTCGAAATAACTTTTCATACAAAACAGAATTAACTGAAAATGAATTCAATTCTACTTAAAGAAGGCTAAAAGTATTAAAAGAATGCATTGGCATCGTCTTCTGATATATTCTAAAAGTTTTTAATGTCTAGCTAGTCGGGAAGTTAGTTGAAAATCGATTGCAAGATTGTACTGGATAAACAACCACCGGACAAATAAGAATACGAGCTAATAAAAAAGTTGTAAAATATAGGCTAAACATATGAAAATCAAGAATTACCCCACATTTTTTTCACACAAAATTGGCACTTACATGAAATTTCAACTTTTTAAATTATCTTTATAGGGAAATGGCAGATGAGTTCATCTGAAAGAAAATTGTATGTCTTAATAAAATCGTAAAAATATTGAGATCTAGGTTAATTATAACCCAAATTACATAAGATTTTATGAACAGCAAAATATGAGATTATTAATATCATCATCATCATTAAGCTGAGGTCGATACACTGGTGGATGAAGGCCTCCCCTAACTTTAACCGCTCTCCTCAAACCCTAGTTTTTTTTTTGGTGCCATGTACATCCACCGAACTGTGTGAGCGCGTCTATCCAACGGGTTTTAGGGCGTCCCTGTGGACATTGAGTGCCCCTTGCGTATCACTGTATGACGGTTGTTTAAGCGCCAAACGACATGTATAGCCCATTGCCATTTCATCTGCTTAGCGACTTCTATCACATCGCGTACTGCTTCTGCTTCCTTATCCATTCGTTTCTTTTGTGATCTTTATACTTTATGCCAAACATGCATCTTTCCATGCCACATTGCGCTAATCGTAATATTTTTATTTCTTTTATATTAAGAGTGCATATTTCGCTTACATACATACGTGAGCGTTGGTAACACACATTGGTTGAACACTTGATGCTTAAGACACAATGGAAGGTTACTTTTTAAGATACTATTCAGGAGCCCAAATGTACTCCATGTCAGTTTGTTTCTACAAGCAATCTCGTCATACATACTACTGTCAATTGATATGTGTTATCCAAGATAGACGTAGTTATTGACTTTCTCGATTTAAGTTTCTTTGATGAGGATTGATTTTGGTTGGTGGTGAGATATATATCTTTAAACGTACTTTGCTACTGCATCCTGTTCCAGGGGTCTTCTGGGTCGTTTATAAAGATAACAATATCGTCTACAAAACATATGTGACTGAGGTATTCGCCGCTAATGACGATTCCCTGTCAAGTCACCTGAATAGATCTTCCAGAGTGCTGTGAACAATTCAGGTGAGATCGTGTCGGTTTATTAATATTAATATATTACTTTTTCTTTTTTTCATCAAGACCTCATTATCGTGACTCGGATAATTTGGCAGTCGACATGCAAGGCCTGTATCAGTTGAACTTATAAACTAATGCAACTACCTGAGGCATCAAATGTTTTCTTAAAGATTCTGAAACGTCATTTCTAAAACAAACGACAGCAAGGATGACACGAACCTAAGACTATTGATGATAAAAATTATGACCGTTAAGCCACGCGAATTTCAAAACCATACGTGGATGCTACATGTTGCAGTAGCCTATAATTATAGCTACAGGTTAGATGTATATAAATTTGGGAGTATCTACGTATAGAAAATGCGCCGGAAAAAGTGCAGGACCCCAATTTCTGAATAAAGCACTACGAAGCATAAGTGACCAGTTGCACAAACATTACGCAAACCTACTTCACTGTAGCATACTAAAAGTCAACCGCCACTGTCAACTGCGGGTGAGATTGAGCTACATGCGTAAACGTCAGATCTAATATCAACGTAATATTATAGAAAGTTGTATGTACATCTATTGTGTTTTGTCGTTTACATAACTATTACCGTTGAAAGTGTTATTTTGTGTTTAAATCCTCATTTAAGTATTTATTGTGAGTTTGTAATACAGAAACACACATGTTTGTTTGCAAAATACAACGGAAATTCCGTGTTTTAATATTGTTATATTGGAGACGTAACTAACTTATTTAAAAATTAATTGGCTCCATACTTCAACAATGAATGGTTTAATAATGCAACGTTAACGGGTAAGTACTGATTAAATATGAAGTCATTACCAAAATGGATAAAAATGTTATTTAATTTCCATGAAATTGGCAGAGTTCCGTCATGACATGTTTACTTTCAATCTTACTCTAACGCATGGACATGAGGTATAAGCGTGCCGAATGCTTACTCACTCGCACTTATGGTTCGTTTATCCATTCCATTTGAAGCTCTATACATACAATATCTCCTGTAAAACTAAAAACTTTACGTGCTTCAGTCGAGCGGTTCAGTGACGTGTTTTGCAGTGCTTCATTTGGAAATCGCCCTCCAGGTGTCCATGATTGAAGCGACAATAAGTATTACTCAGTAAGATCAATTTTATTTTGTAATGATCCCTACTCTCTCTCGCTCGCAAATTATTATGGTTATTTTTGTAAATGGATCCCTCCCCACATCATATATGCGCCCGCTTGCACTCAACCCATTGAATGTCTTCTTGCTCTGAGTCAAACAGATGTTTCAAAATAGATTTATTTTTGTAAAACGAATGATAGAACTTGCACCCACAGTCATTCATTAACTACGTAGATAACTGTGGAGTATATAAGTTTTACCACCCTTAAAACGTCTCTTAAAACGGTTTCTATGAGTACGTAGTTTGAGTATTAAACCCTTGCTGACTTTAAACTTCCTACTTTAGAGTTTAGACGGTAGCTACAGACTCTAAACTAGCGTGTAGTATATATGCATAATATGGTAGTATGAGTAAGTACATACATCGCTGCAGGGTAAGGAAAAATTAACGATAGTAATAAAATTAAATTTGGAGCACTGTATCCTTATATTTTTTTCTACTTTTAGATTTTGCTTTTACAATAAATAATGTGTGTTAGCCACTCGCTCAACATAGTAGGTCAGTACTCTGACTCCAAACACAAATTGAAAAAAAATAATACAGTATAACCTCTATTTTACGTTTTTTAAGGGACTGAAGAAAAAAAACCTAATTGGAGGGAAAATGTAAAAAAAGAACGTTTTATTAAAAAACAACATTCAATTAAAGTTTTTATTGAAAAATCGTTCGAATGTCACGACTTAATCATTGTCAAGTGCGCGTAACTCGCATATTTTGAATATTTCCGACGTAAATCGCGGGAAAGAAAAACGTAAATGCGGGTATTAAATGTACTGAAATACATCGGGACTGAAAAAAATACACGCAATTGCCGAGAAAACGTGAATTCCGGGCACGTAAAAACGAGGTTATACTGTATGTGTATTTACCAGACTCAGGTTTCGAGCTGGGACTCACCACATTATAAGCCAACACTTAAGCCGCTCGGCCATTGTGGACATTTTTTTTTCTAGTTATATATTATATTTTTCTTTGACTAACGTGGTCGCTGATTTTAATATCACAAGTTAGACGCATATCTTTTCTACGTACGCTTTTATGTTTAGTTCTGTATTCCGTTCGAAGTAATAATTTTTTTATAAATAAATATATAATTATACGCCTGTGGAAATTGAGAGAAAAAATATATTATGTCAACTATAAAAATTGTGGTAAATATTTTAGAAAATATTTTGACGAGTTATTGAAAGCAAATACTCGTAGATAAAACGATAAAAAATAATATTATGTATAATATAAATACGTAGCTAGGTAAATCTTTGAAATAAAACTTTTTTATGCGACGTTTTTTTTTAATATTGCGGCCTGTAAAAAGGTGAAATGTACATAGCGTGTTATTCAAATGTATATAATGAGTTTCTAGCAAAAGAAAACGTACTCAAAATCTGAGGGTGTTTTTAATTTGCACCCTCGTCGCGTCTTCAATATTCTTCGAAAAGAATTATTTGAAAAGGAAATGTGAATTATTTACGACCTGTATAATGCGCCAAAATAATAACCTTTAGAAAAAAAGGTAATTTAAAATATTAAATAAATACCTCCGACATACCTATTATTATAAAGATTTTTGTCATTTAATTTTGAATATTTTAATTAAATTAAATGTGTAGAATGTAAAGAGACTCGACTACGTAATATAAAATACTCATAGCTATGAAAATAATATAACGAAGGAGCATATTATATACAGAACAAATAAATTTAAATGTAAAGAAAGTCACTTTAGCCCAAGAACTAGAAGCAAATGTGCTTTCTAACGGTTAGGCTATAAATCCAAAAATACAATGCCTCCGGAATGTTGTCAAATATCACCAATATTGAATGTGGTTTTTATTTATATGACAATCTTTAATACATATATATTATGATACAGACACAAAAATTGAATATATCATATTCTTTACGGTAACTGAACAAAACAGAACAGTTATAAAACAGAACAGCCAGGGGGAAAATAAAACGTTCATTTTTATCGTATCTATTTATTAATTGAATATGTACTAATAAAACTTAAGTTTATAAAATAAATATATATAAATATGGTACTGTTCGGTTATATGGAATACAGCGGAAAATACATTTTGAAAATAGCCGATAAACTGGATTATTTGTTAGGTTAACCTAACCTGACCTAACCTAACCCAACCTAACCTAACCTAAACTAACCCAAACTAACAAATAATCCAGTATATCGGGTATTTTCAAAATGCGTTTTCCGCTGTATTCCGTATAACCGAACAGTACCATAAATATTTCATAATAATATATTATAATCTCTGAATGTTGGCAATTCGGCGTAAAAACTTCAATGTATTTGCATGATTATCATGATTTCATTCTACCTAGTCACTTAAGCATTTTGGATATATTAAATTGATTAAGAAGATAATTCCAGCGATTAGAAATGCAAACATTATATTATTATAATTTGATTAATATTGTGTATTAAAAACATGTGTTATCAAAATTCTATACAACATAAAGTTTTACGACAATTTCAATATTAAATGGCATATATTTCCTGAAATCTCATAGCATAGTATAGTTCTGTTTAGTCATGTAACCTTCTTTAATGCATGTTTAAGTTCATCTCATATTTTTCCATACTATAGAATTAAAGTTGTTACAGCATCATCTATAAAAAACACACTTTCCATTATGTGTGTTTTTCCTGAGTATCTACTAAACTTTTTTTATATATAAGTATAAAAAAAACTATTTGACAGTAATTCCAGAACGATTTTACTATTAAATTCATATTGACGTAGGTGTTGTACGTTTTCATTACGTGTATCTTTTTGCGATCGGGGTTTCATATTTTGGCATCTTCATGGTAACGTGTTGGCTTTTAATGTTTTGGCAGTTTCGGGATCTGGCATATTCACATTGTATTTTTTTGAAGTTTTTATCATTGAAATCGATCATTTAATACTAATAACTTTATATATAATATTCAAATAGTAAATGATGTGAGTTCGAATACAACCCAACCAACTTTTTCCAGATTTTTTCTCTAATTAACATATGTTCGATGTTTGCAAAATTATGCGTGGCAGTGTCACCTGTCAACGTTCTTGTATGTGGTTTAGTTTTGCAACATAAATAATTTTGATTAAAATAACATTTAGACTTACTGCCTTACCTTACTATACTCGATATGCTAGTAATGCATTGTAAGTATCTGTCAAACTATTATGAGAGTATTATATCATTTGTTTTTTTTCACGACTCAATTAAAATAAATTTATTTTCGTGTTAATAATTTGTTTTTAAATGTAGAGTTTGCGTTAACATATTTTGTGGTTTCTCTTTTAATACGTCTTTTCTCTGTTTTGCTCTCTCCTACACATCTAAATATATTTTCTTTTATGAATTACAGATAAATCAAGACAATTATAGTGTTGTTACTACCAAAAGTTATTAAGGGTCGAAATCATGTTATGGAGTAATTGAAATTTGTAGTTTGACATGCTCTCTGAAATCAGGCATAATGCTAATTTATTTGTGTTTATGTGCATGTTCTATAATTTATATCGGAAGATCTTTATTAATTCTAAATACCTAAATTATCGACTTTTGGCAGCGACCCCATGAATTATATATGATGTAAGGTAATTGTTGATAATAATAATGATTATGACCTATACAAAATTTATTTGTTAAACATCTTCCGTCCTACATGCTCGTGGATAATATATTATTCATTGCCATTACGTATCTAACTTATTTGTACGGCAAATTGATTTTGTTGACGACTTTTCAACTAAATTTCCTCCATCTTAAATTCTCAAAAGCGAAGTCTCACGCAGTCATTTTCTGTAAACTCAAGTTTTTCCGGGAGATTTACGCCTAATATCGCTTTTATGAAGGAAATTTTATCGCGAAATTTCAGGTCTCCCCAGTCGCAGTGGCTCTTCTAAATTCCTCGCGCTTATGGGAAATTCATAATGTTATCTTCCCGCAGGACGCATTATCCTTTAGGTAGAATGACAGGATGTTAAGACAAAGTGATACATCGTCTCCAGGGATATTGGCTCGATATATCATGAGTCATTTGTTCTCGAATGCCTTCAGTTTACTAAACAATCTTTAAAAGCTATAAAGTGGAGTACTTTCGAGATATTTCAAGACATTGGTTTTAAAGCTAGTCTAGAGTTGACGGTTCACATAACTCATACTGACTTACGATGCGATAGAAAAACAGGAAAAACGTAATAATATTATTACATAGACTTTTACGTAGCTACACAATAATATATCAATAATTCTTTGAATACAAAATATAGGTTTATCAAATAAGAAATATATATTTTTAATTTGAATTTTGAATTAGAGGACGGCGCCGCATTTCGTGGCTTAAAAACCTCCGCGATTGGTACGAGTGCAGCTCCACCGAACTGTTCCGGGTTGCAGGTGACAAAGATAAGATCGCCTTGATGGTGGCCGACCTCCGCTAGGGGATGGCACAATAAGAAGAAGATCAATAAATTGATTGTGTCATGGCATTTTGCAACAGTGGCGAAGAGTTAGTTGTACATATTTGTTTTTATTTAAAATTTGTAGATGATGTTAGTTAGTTTAAAAAAAATCAATTAAACCCTACCTAAATCGAACTATAATAGTTTTAATATATTTTAGGCGATTTCTAATTCAACGAAAACAAATACGTATGACTGACAAAGTTTAGTATTAACTATTTATGGAGGATCTGAATAGCCTACCTACACCCTTCACCGCTGTTTTGCACCGTATTGTTTGAACTACATATCATCTAATTCTTGCCAGAAAAAATCAGTAATCGTGTTTCTGTAGTGTTCTTTCTCTATTGACAGTAACTGCATGCTATTTTCGTTTTCAAAAAAATACTATCCAGTTACACTTCCAGACCATTAAACCACACTAAACTGTTAAATTTTTTTAAATGTAAAAGTGTTTCAAGAGTAGTGTATGGGTTTTCATTACTCCAAATCGAAATCATGCTTATTAACGAAGCCATTTTACCAAAAATTAGCTTCATCACTGAAGATGACGTTTTCATAAAATAGTGCACCAAATGTCATTCAGTTTATGTTCCTGTTTAACTGTATTTTATACGCCTTCAAATGCAAATATTTATGAAGAATATTCCATGTAGTGCCATAATAAAATCCAAGTTCTTGAGAATGACGTATAATGGATTTTCATCCACATTGATTCACAACATCAATATTTTCAGCAGTTCGATTAGATTCTTAACATCACTATTTTATTCGAATTTTCTAATCAAATCACGAATAGTAAGCTTTGTAAGTTTAATATTTTAACCATAAATTTATCGTAATGGTTGAAACGTAGCTCGAATAGATTCATTATTGTTGTAGTACATTTTAACAATTTGTATACCTACACTGTGTATAATGTGTATCTTTCAATAATGGTTTAACAAACAAGAATGAACACAAATGTCAATTTTAGTGAGAGTCTGCTATGACGTTTTAAATATCTATTGTACTAATTTAATACCATTTATTTACTAATTTATTAGGATGTATTTCTTTGGAGGTGATGGATTTTTGTATAAGTATATAATAATTATAATATTTTATATTTATTTTGGTGGTGAAGACTCCTTTCTAGACTTTTTTTTAGTATCTACGTTAAACTAGCATAACATTGTATTATTCCAACATGAGCCTAATATAATCAATGTATTGAAGGCGCAAAGACTCGGAAAGGCCAATCACGTTGTTAGATGCGTTGAATCTAGAGCTTTCTACAAAGTAAATGAAGGAACCCCAGTAGACACTCAGCTGCGGGGCCGGTCATAGAGGAGATGGGTGAATAACGTAAAGAAGGACGTGTAACTAACCGGAGAGAGAAAGCTTGGGGTAGAGATACGAGGATGGGTCAATAATTCCTTAGAAAAAAGCATTAAAACAGTTTTTATTTTTGTATTTTTTTTTTATTTCTCAACATAATCTCCTTGGAGCTCAATACACTTGGTTAGACGTTTCTCAATTTTTTTTAAGCCGTCAGAAAAATAAGTTTTCGGAAGGTCCTCAAAATAAGCATTTGTCCGATCGATGACTTCTTCATTTGAAAAAAAACGTTGTCCACTTAGCCATTTTTTTAAGTTTGGGAAAAGGAAAAAGTCACTGGCTAAATCTGACGAATACGGTGGGTGGTCGACCAATTCGAACTTCAATTCTTCAATTTTAGCTATTGATCGTAAACATGTGTGAACACGGGCATTGTCCTGATGAAAGAGGATTTTTTTCCTGTTTAAATGAGGCCGTTTTTCTTCAATTTCGTTTTTTAGCTGATCCAATAAAGATGCATAATAATCCCCTGTTATTGTTTTTCCTTTTTCCAAATAGTCAACGAAAGTAATTCTACGTGCATCCCAAAATACAGTAGCCATAACCTTACCAGCTGATTTTACGGTTTTCGCCTTCTTTGGACATGGTTCGCCTTTCGCAATCCACTGCTTTGACTGTTCTTTCGTCTCGGGAGTATAGTGGTGTATCCATGTTTCATCTACATTCACAAAGCAACGAAAAAATTCATCCGGATTGCGTTGCATGAGCGACAACAGGGCTTTAGAGGCCACCACCCTATTGCGTTTATTGTCGACTGTGAGCAAACGCGGCACCCATCTTGCAGAAACTTTTTTCATGCCCAATTTGTCATGTAAAATAGAAATGACGCTACCTTTTGAGATCCCTGTAACCTCAATTATCTCACTCAACTTTAATCTTCGGTCACTTAACACCATATCGTGGATTTTATTGATCATTTCTGGTGTAGTCACCTCTACAGGACGTCCTGAGCGTGGTTCATCCTTTGTTGATGTACGACCACGTTTAAATTCATTTAACCAGTTATAAATAGTTGCAAGTGAAGGAGCAGATATACCGTGAACTAAATCCAACTCATTTTTTATTTCCTTTGCTGTTAACCCTTTTATATTAAAATGTTTAATAACAGCTCTAAACTCAATTTTCTCCATTTTCGTAAACAAGCAAATTTTTTTTTAAATGTACGAAAATAAAAAACAACAACCCGACCAATCTGATTGAAACTTCGCAGCATACTGAATCGGTAGTGCCGCTGCATGAAAACAAACCACTTACAGTACTAGTCGCGCCACCTGTCGGCTTTTCTAAGGACTTATTGACCCACCCTCGTACCTAAAAGACAGTTGCGCTGTTGGCCTTGGATTTGAATGGTCTATAGCGTCTGCTATAGTAATAATTATCAGTAATAGACTAACAGAGGTATCGATACGTACACTTATAAAAATACCATCATAAATTGTCTGGTGTTTGAATTTAGAACTAAGCTCATCACAATATAAAAAGTATTGAATGATATGTCAAATGTTGGCATGTAACACCGTCACTTAGCAGACAACTTGTACTGGTGGATCTATACTTACTTACAGTTACAATATACTTCAACACATTATCTTTTGAGAATGGCCTTTGAATGAGCTTTAAATGTTTAGAAAAGCAGTAAGAAGAACACGCGGTGACAATAAACAACATTAAAAGTATTTTAAATGACATAAACCTAAATTTTTGCTTTCTTACTTTTAGCGATCCATCCAAGTAAAGCTTTCACAATGTACAGTTAATACTTTAGATAGCAATATATTATGTATATAAGTCTAAAGCTACACTATTATTAATAGTGTGGTATCTGGAGATAAAATGTACACGGTTAGCATATTTTAATATCACGCGTATTTATTCATATATGCCGAAAGTTGGGCTAGCAGTTAATACCTTCTTGATATATTATATTCATGTAGTCACAATTATTATTACATAAAGCATTAATTTTAAAGTATTTTGTATTTAAATTCTTACAAAGTAATGTATATTTTTTAGTTACTACTAACAAAACTAAACAGTTAGTTTTTTGGAAGAACAATGTATGGTGACTCGTGTTTGAAGTACCTAACAAACTTACATTTTGATAGAATTTGATATCTATTATATACATACCTGTGTAAGGAATTTAAATTATTTGTGCATGTTGGGTATCTCGGCGTCGAACTATTTGAAAAATTCGATCATCAAGTAAAAACCGCGGTCCACAAAACTGAGACGGTCTTCCAAAGAATCGGTCATTTGACTGGCGTTGGATGAAGTCTAAAAATAAGTGCGCTTAAAATTGCTTATGACGCCTTTTTTATGGGGAGACTTGCCCTGTAGAGGTTTACCCAACTCTACAACCAAAGTATTATTGTCTATGTTCATTTGTATAACATAGACAATAATACTAAGCGGAAATGACAGTCAACAAATCAGTCGCATATTCGGCCTTGATCTGTACAGTCAAATATTCACGCGCGACTCCGTGAATATCCAAGCCAATAAAATCATAATGTAAATCTTACGTAACAAAACCTTCAATATCAATGTGACAGTTTCCGTTAATTCCGTGCGCAATCTAAAATGTAGTGCCACAATTTAAGCCCAAGAAAATACATCACTGTGTCTTATTTCTATTGTGCCCGAACAATATCACACACAACGCAACCTTCTACAAACAATTAATAGATGTTGGATCCTACAATCAACAACTCAAGATCATACATCTATAGCCCTACACTGTAAGGGTATCTAAATAAGTGTAGTAACTGCTCGTGAGACATTTAGAGTTTTAAAAAAATGATGCTTCACACCAAACGTAGGGTCCCGTGATACATCCAATTAATACCGTCAGTGGTACAAAGCGGATGTGGTCCGGTGGGGCCATTAACTTCAATGCACATTACTACTAATACTTCACCCCGTCGCCCCAGTGTTCAGGCATACGGAGTACGCAGTACGTAGATCGCTTTTGTATCACAGCTGCAGGTGAGTGAGGGTCGGCCACGGTGACAGAACCCTCGAGGTTGTGCCATAAAGGTACATAGTATTGCACTCCCTGACGTTATTCGGAACACGTGTCCCAACCACGTGAAGCGCTGCCGTTTAGGTTCGGTGGAGACATCGATTTTCAAGCCACAAATGTTGAGACCTTTAAAACTTAGTAAGATGCCATATTTCATAATACAGGTAGCACACATGCGTTGAACAAACTCCAATGTATAAGTGTACTAAAAATAGATTATTTATCAGCTTAAAAACGTTTAGTTTAAATGCACTTCTTGAACGTCTTTGCTGTCATCAAAATAGATTCTTATTAAAGGCATCGTGTGCTTTAAACCGCTTAAATAATCTATTCAGAAATGACCTTAGTGTGTACTTTTCGTAATTATGTATAAGTACTCGTAACATGGATCCTTAGTAAAAAGAGAGATACAGAAACTTAGCACAAGAGAAGGTGGAAAGGTGTATGCTAGACGCGTAATAACTAAACAATTAATGAAATCATTAGATAATATAAAAACAAGGATTATATATTTTGATGGAGTTTGCTACAAATCTTGAATGAAAATGGGTAGGATTTAGTTCCTAAAATAGTTGGACAAAATGTAACTATTCAGTGATAACCAAGAGATACAATATTACATCCTAAAATTAAACTTATATTTAACGCCTATACATTGAAAAACTTGCTTTTAAGTTACTTCTTGGGGCTCATGCAAGGATTTTGAATGAAGAAATTGAACCGCTACCTTAAAAATTATCATTATGGCTCTCTGGGTAGGAAATCATGTCAGATGGCATGTATGATTTCTTCAAACCAAGATGGCGAACACTTCAAATATTGAATAGAATAATCAATCATAACTACTGTCACAATAATTAATGTTAGGTATATAATAATATTGTTCTTATTATTTTTTTACTGAAAATAATGGATTAGTTTTAGAAAAAAATTCAATCAGTAGTAGATTGATTGATTTTAAAGGTGATGATCAGTGACGTCCCGCAGGGGTAGGCAGATTGATCATCGCTTGGGGGCGGCAGTTACTCAAAGGGTGGCAAATCGAAGAAAATCATTTGGTATATATAAAAATAGCTAGGTACCTAAATTTAATAATAACGAAAATATCTTTCGATTAAAAAAATCAGTTCACTGGTTTTGTCGGGTTCGCGATATCTAGTTTACTTCCGTTGCCTTTCGACGTCCTTGGTGACCAGAAATGACACGTGCAGATTTGTGAATAATTAGTCTGGTATTTTGTTAGTAATGTATCCATACAACCCATTTCTTAGATATTGGACTCATGAAAGGTGATAAAAGTAATGTATAAAAAAATGAGGCGGCATTTTGGCACTGCTTACGCGCGGCATTTTATCTAGGAACGTCACTGGTGATGATATATTATTACATAAAATATAGAGACTAAGTTTATTTGATAATTAAAAATATCGTCTCTGTTCTGGCAGAACACACTAACTTGAGAATACTAGTATTGAGAAATTTAACTTTGAAGTTGTTAAAATGTTTGAAATGGTCTATCATGTGAGTTTATCAAGTAATCGTAAAAAGGATGACTTTAAAATAAATGCTGTTTATTTATTAAGAAGGTTTCCAGACGGTAAAGTTTGAAATAAGGAACATTTTGCTATAACTAACTCAATATGTTATTTTTTCGAATTAGTGTCTTCTGCCAGAACAGTGACGGTTTATACTATTACTAACAGTGCTGACCTCTTGTAGTATTAAAAAATAAGAAAATATATTTACATATATGGTCTTTAACAGGGTGAGTTTCAATAATTTAGAAATAGCTCTCACATTTGACGATATAACCTTCAGTTTAATAAAGGAAGCCTACCAAAATCGATGATACCACACTTATTAATATATTCCTGATTGCAATAATACGATGATTTTGCTGCCAGGCATGTGTATTTTATCGGTTCTTTGATTTTTATAACCCCTCGATGATAATTTTAAAACAATTTGAATTCACATAAAGAATAACGACGTCATCTAAAAACTCTTTCAACATGTCAGAGTCGTTTGAAGAGCATCTAGATGCGATTCGCGCGTTTTGCGTGTTGGAAATGATAGCTACGTCAGCCTAATGCCCCCTCCGAGAGATGCTTGGGGGTACTTAATGGATGGGAAGCCGTGAAAGCCAAGAAAGGCCTCGGGGAAAACATGGAACGACATATTCACTCGCAAGTTTCTGCGCTGCGGTTAAGACGTTGTGTTACGTGGCAGTACTTTGTTTACGAAGAGATCGGATCGGTATCTTTTGTGAATATTCATAATGTGCTACCAATTATCCTTCTTACATACTGCCTTCAAAGGTTTTTTTCTTCAATTAGTATTGACGTATGAAAGTGGTATAACTTTGTGGCCATCAAATAATTAGCTCATTGGAGTATGGATGTGACATTTGATAATAGTGAGGAAGCGTGCCTGTTGAATGTAGATAGACTATAGTAGGACAGCCATATTTACAGGACTTAAATTTTATCTCAGTGTTTGAACAAAAAATATTATTCGACAGTATAAAGGAAAAAGGGCGTAACCCTCAATTTTTTCAAAATAGGTTTTATTACATAATAACGTTGAACACAACTAAATAAAAGTTGTGTACAAAGGACGTAAGCTGAAAATGCCGAATTATTATCTAAAGTTAGTTAGAAATTATAAAAATAAATAATGAAATGACGTGGGAAAAAACGACTTAACCATCATTCTTCTTGGGTTTTTTGAGTTAACTCCATAATTTATATATTAAAGATATAAAAAATTAATTATTAATTAATATGCACTTTCAGGTTATGTCTATTTTGTATTTTCACTTTGACCAAAAACTTTTTGAGTCTCCTGTAAAATTTTATTTGTGTGGATTACGCCTTTTTTCCTTTCCACGGTCGATATAATAACTAATTATTATAGTGATTATTTCACGAAAAAAAAAGGCACTAAAAAAGTAATGCTCAACCGCGATTCAAACTCGGGCTAGAAAATTTTACTGTTTTGGTAGTTCAGCATTTTATCGAAGGGATCGTATCGCACCAAGTCCACCGTGAAAAAAATAATGAATGTATATTGTAAACATATCAGACGTTATACCAATAGCCGCAGGTTTTGACATTGTGTCCGTGTATTATGTGTAATTCTATGGAATATAATATTGTGTATATTCTGTGGAATGCAAGCAAATGAGAGCAAAGCAAAAGAACAGCTTCGGCATGCAGAAGCGATCAAGTGAAAGTGCTTACTGGAAGGGTGGAAAGTGATCACTCTCAAAAAGTAACAGAATTTAAGGGTAGTCCCGATCCTCAGCCATGAAGAAACGACCAAGCAGAAAAGACGCATGCACTCCGCATTAAAAACTTTTTTAAATAACCTAATATATAAGTACTTGAATTAAAAATAGTTCATTTTATACATAGTTTTTACAAATAACGCCGTAGGTATTTAAAAAAGCAACATTAATAATTTTTACCGTTTTTTATCTCCAAGTTGAAATTTATTGTGACTTTTTAGACCAAAAACTTCTTTCAAAGAATCATTCTCAGCGAATTATTATAAATTTCAGTGCAATAAGTTAGTTTTTTGCACACCCAAACTCCTCTAACAAAAAACTGATTGCCAAAACTTACTGTAACCCTCTAAACCCTTTTGTCATGAGACATGCTAAAAAGCATTTCGAAATTTAATACCGTACACGCAGCCGCATTAGTAATACTATTTCGTTTGATTTGTTTTTGGCGAATATCTTTGTTATGTATGTTTATTGAATGCTTTTTGAACAATTCGACAGACAATGTTTTGACAAGCTTTTGTTTTCGATTTTCAAATTTAGAATTTCTAATTCCAAACGATACATATAGATTTTAATTTTATTATCCCTTTTGTGTAAAAATTTGGGTCAAATTATTTTCTATTTATTGATATGTACATTATGGATTTGGTGAAATATGATTTAAATTTAAATAATATCACTGTGGAGACAAATTTAACTTTCAAAAATAACCTGTGACAATTGTTAAATATTATTGCAAAATAAAATTGCAAAATTTTACGTATGCTATTCGCCGTATCACAGCTCATCGTGAGCTGTTGGAAACATGTGACCATATAGCATTGAGATTAAAAAATGACGCGTTGTTTGTGAAGCATTTCACCGTGAAATAAGTTATATGTATGTTACAAAACCATTTAATATTATATTCCATATTTAAGGTGTGATTAATTTTATATACAAATTTTAAAAGCCTCAAATATATACCAATAATAAAATTAGAAAAAAAATCTAAACATTTATATCTGAGTGTTGCCGCGGGTCCCAGGTTCGAATCCTGGGTCTGGCAAGTAGACATATTATTTTTTCAATTTGTGTGTAAGTCAGGGTATGGACCTAATAGGTTGAAGAAGTGGCTGATACCCATTTCTCGTAAAAAAACAAAATCTGTTAATATAAACCTTTACTCTGTGGAGGCCCATATGATCCTATTAGGATCGGAAATGGTCATGGTTATTAACCAATAAGTTTACAAATCCAAATCATCTTTCAGATAATTTATGATAATTAAACTACGTTTAAATTCCGTCAAGAAATAGCAATCAGCTTTTTATTTAAAATCGAAATTATAAGTAATCCAAATCGTTATTCAATTTTTAATTATTCAAGACTTAATTTAATGCTTGTGGTATTATTTCAGCGAATATCTCAATTCTGTCGCATACACCTTGCCGCCATACAAGTGAACGTATGAATGATTTAATACTTCAGTCAATAAATCATTAGCTTCGAAAAAAATATTTAATTTAAGATTCACCGTAATGTATTTTTTCCAAAAATTATTCCAGAAATTCGAATGTGCAGTTCCAATTTTTAAAATATTATTTTGAAATCGGTGACAGATGGAAAAGTGTCATATTCGATCATAGATATTTATTAAATTGTTCGTTAGTACCTTATTATATTTTGGTGGTAGGAATAATAATAAGAAATAATTTGCAAACCATGAAAAATATTTATAGAAGAATTGTACAATTTATTTTGGCCATTTGGATGACTATAATAGCATATCCTTGAATAATTGGGTTTATACATAGTAATTAAATAAATATGTACCTAGTCAATATGGCTTTGATAATATGTAACCTGTTTCAATAAGAAAATTTGGCAGTAGTAGGTAATATAATATATTATTTGCATTTCAGTATTATATTATACCAATAATCTTGAATAATTTAATGAAATAAATGTCAAACCAATTATACAACAACCCTTGGTTCTAAATTATTAATTACACTTATATCCCAAACCAACAAACAAAATGTACTGAAATTACCATTTTCGTCTGTTTTACGTATATATTGTAATGGTGTGGTTTATACTCTTTGTTCCTAATACTTTGAATTTTTAATTATTAAGGCTTTCATTTCCGTTGTTCGTGCGTAAAAACAACAACCTTGTGTAACATGCAGAATTAAAGGGCGCACTTAGTAATTAACATTAAGATTATAAATGAATGCCAGCAATGTTCATCATAAATAGAAACATAATGCTCACATCCATTAGGCACTTTACGGCAGGCATATCCAACTTCAAGTAAGCTATAATCGGTATTATATTTGGATAAAGACACTGAGGTATTCTACAAATTTTATAACACAGTATTTCACGAGGACAAAGAAATACTCAATTTTTTATTTTGGATAAGACTCATCGTCAAACTATTTTCCAACTGTTAAAAGAGCCTATTGTGGGACGGTAAGAGAATAACTCTGCATCAGTGTGAAGCACAGGGATTTACATATCTTAGGCCCGTTTCAGACGGGACACCGGTGTTGCGCTCGTATATAATAAGGAGGCCTTTGTATTCGAATAAATGGGCCTTTGTATTATGTTTATGAACGTCTAAGCCCCAGAGCTAATGAGTCAAAGCTTGTCCGGTACTCTTTTCCGTCGGCCGCTACATTATCAAGCCGCTGGTACACTTGTTTTTATTACCGCAGCCAGTTTTATGTTCTAATTTATAACGCGAAATTATGCGTTGACTCATTAGCTCTGGGGCGTTCATGGACATAATACAAAGGCCCGTTTATTCAAATACAAAAGCCTTCTATATTATATCGAGCGCGACACCGGTGTCCCGTCTGAAACGGGCCTTACACGTCACTTATTTGGTAAGTAGTGAGTGATGCAATACAAGTCAAGTAATCATCATTAATTTTAAAATTACTTTTACATAAACATAGTTAATACATCTTTATCAAAATGTTAAAGAAATCGTATTATATTACAACTGAATTTAGACGCTTTTAACATTTTAATGACTCAATTCGTATTAACCCATGGTGCAATTGATCAAAATTCAAAGGCCAAAACTATCGACCGATATGCCTGCTTTATGGCAAAAATTAAACCTTTGACTGAATACCTGTAAAGATCTGGTATACAGAATCATTCATAGAGCGTACAATATAATATAATATAAGTATAATAATTAACATACAACTAGTAAATATTATCTTTCTCTAAGTACAAACGTTTGCTTCGACAACATGACATGTGTCAAATGTCATATTTACATTTACAACATTGTAATAAAATAACGGTGGCCGTGCGGCTTAAGCGTTGGACTATAACGCCATGGGTCCCAGGTTTGAATCCTGGGTCTGCCAAGTACACATATTGTTTTTCAATTTGTGTGTGTCAGGGTATGGACCTAATAGGTTGAGCAAGTGGCTGACATCCATATCTCGTAAAAAACAGAATCTGTCAATACAAACATCTACTCTGTGGAGGCCCATATGATCCTACTAGGATCGGACATGGTCGAAAGAAATAACATAGAATTTAATTAATCAGTTATTTCAGAATCAACTTTAATTATAATATTTCTCAATACTACAACTAACCAGTTATATACTTTCCCATAAATGTATGTAACCAATCACGATTAATACTTGTCATATCCCAATTAATAAATTAAATGTGGCGGTGCAGAATCTCCACAGATTCACAACCAACATTTCAAAATAGTGACCCCGACGTGACTGTCAACGTAAAAATCTAATCTAATCTCCTAGTATCTCGTATAATGGTTAAGACTAGCAGACCATGTATCCATGGAGCTAGTCTCGGAAAGTTCTTAACAGACTGATGACCGTGATAAAGTACATGTCAGGACATTTTATGGTTAATTGAGTGACCAAGTCTGCATGAACAACGAAATTGAAAAAATGAATACCTACATAATATTGTAGCTCACAAAAACTCCTCGGATGCTTTGTTCTTAGAAAATTTTATCGTTATTAGTATTGTACACATTGTTGCTTTTGGTGAATCCGATGTATGCTGCCTGGAGTACTACAAGGTACGAGTACCTATACTTATTTTTCAAAAAAAAACCTGACAGTTATGTTTATCAAATTATGTGTGTTCAATAAAGAATGTTACATTCATAAATATTGTGAATTATTTATTGACAAAAAAATAGATCATGTACAGTAAACTTTAAATAACTATTTTTTTTATTCAACGAATAATTCACAAGATTTAAGAACGTAACATTCTAATTATTGAACATACATAATTTTGAAAATACTTCTGAGAAAATATTTATAGCCAATAGAAAAAATCTTTTTTTTAAGTAAGATACCTAGCAGGAATCAAATCTGCATCTCTCGGTTTCATGCCTATGCACATAGATTTCTATGATATAGGCGTCATACTTAATTGCGACAAAATTTTAAGGTTTACAGGTTCGATTCCTGCTGGGTGTCTTACTTTTTTCAAAACTAAAATTGGTTATTATATATTTTCTCAGAAGTGTTTTTAAATGTATTATGTTCAGTAAACTTCAATATAATAATAATTGCCTCTTGAGCAACGAGATCTAATTGTTGATGAATGAAGAAAGAATAATTACAAGATAAAAGACCTTTTTATATACAACGTTTTTAAATTTTCTGTTGAAACATATAAACTTGACTAGCTTAAACGATCAAAAAAATTTGTACTTGATAAAAATATTACTGAAATTTTATATTGATTTCCATAGTAACGTATATTAATAATTTAGTTGCTAGGACCGACTTAGCAACCAATAATAGTTTTACTTTTTACGGATTTCTTCCGAAATAACTTTTTATACAAAAGAGAATTAACTGATAATGAAATGAATTCTACTTAAAAATGGCTTCAAGTTTCAAATGTCTAGCTAGTCGGGAAGTTAGTTAAAAATCGATTGCAAGATTTATACCGGACAAACAACCACCGGAAAAATAATAATATGACCTAATAAAAACGTTGTAATAATACGCAGTGACTACCCAACAATCTATTACGATATCAAGCAACCGTAAAAGTCTCGAAAATTAAAAAATAGCTTACTAAAACTCGGCTTAAATTCATTATAGTACCTATAGATGCACCGTACTCCCAATATTATATTGTATCTTTCTTATGTATGTTATATACCTATATGCAAATATTTTTATTTGAGGGTATCCATGTCCGCCACTGTTTTCACTTGGATTGAGGTGTTAGGGAAGTAAACGCATAATACTTTTACCCAATTAGGACCTTACCCACCGCTGTTCGGAAAACAAAAACCCCCACGTTAACCTTTCCAAGTTTGTATCATGCATAATATAAATAATACATGTCTTTGTAATACTTTTTTTAAATCCAGTCCTAGGAAGCACATTTATTCAATATACTAGAAGATATATAATATTACGGAGATTTATTTTTAAGGGTTATTTGTTTACCATTTAATCTACACTACAGAACAGATTGATTCGATATAAATACAAACGCCATTTTCACATAAACCAAGATTTAGATTGCAGTTATGGTATATGACTTAATAAAGGACAATCTATTAAACGCAAGAAATACCAAGCCGCCTGTATGCCTTCAAATATTACCAATATTTAATGTGCATTACGTTTGTGACAAAATTTAATATATATATATAAATATTGAACACATGTTTAAGAAAACTTTATCCCATATGTTTACACAGTCGAGATTCATATCCCCACATATAACTACAATCATAACTGAATCTAACATTAAACCTAACAATTTACACCCATATCAACTATAGATTGCAATTCTTTTCTTTTCTTTCTACCATGTCCGACCCTAATATGGTCATATGGGCCACCACAGAGTGGAGGTATGTATTAACAGATTTTATTTTTACGAGAAATGGATGTCAGCCACTTGCTCAACCTATTAGGTCCATACTCTGACTCATACACAAATTGAAAAACAATATCTGTACTTGCCAGACCCAGGATTTGAACCTGGGACCCTCGACACTATAGAACGGTACTTAAGCCACGCGGCTATCGTCGGAGATCCGATTGCAATACCGGTATTTTAAAATCAAAATATTTTTAAATACCGGTATTAAAATTAAGATAATACATTCGATATATTCGGTACATATTGAAAGTTGACAATGTATTAATTAACATAAATATTTAACAGGAGTATAATTATTTGACAGCTTATGCGATGCGGGTTTTAGAAGTTGTCAGGTGTATTTTTAGATAAGAGTAGGTATCTGAAATTATAGTAAAGTACCATTCATTTGTATAGTCATTAGTAACCACTATATATTGGGAGATAGGTAGTGTTTTTTTTTTACGTATTTTTTCACAAATATTTTAATTCGGTATTGCAATCCATAATGACAACGATTGGTAAATATGAAACTAAGCGCAATAAGGAGATCCAAATCTCTGAATATAATAAATGTGCTGGACGAAACCATTATAATTATCGTTAGGTGCAGTTCATTCATTATAAGAAGTGTTTTGTTTAATTAGTATCATATTGATGGTTGAGATGGCGGAGGAATTTGACAATTAGTAAATCCTGCCGCTATTTTAAAAAGGTTGAAAAAACTGGTTTAAGCAATACAATAAAAAAATATATCTTGTAACACTCTTAGAATTTAAAACAGTACTAAGCTGAAGTTATCTGAGTACCGTCAAAATGAGTTGTAATTTATGCTACTAATGCTTTTCAGGGACACTTAGGGTGTCATCATTTTTTTTTTTTAATATTCGTACATCTTTTTATAATTATTATAATATATAGGGAAACGTCGGTACTGGACCTTTTAACGAAGAGTAGAATAAACAACTAATTACAAGATAAAAAAAACTTGTTATATACAACGTTTTTAAATTATCTGTTGAACCATATAAACTTGACTTGACTAACTTAAACGATCAAAAAAATTTGTACTTGACATGTCATATTGATTTCCATAGGAACGCACGCATATATTAATAATTTAGTTGCTAGGACCCTAGACCCCTACAAACCAGAAATGGTTTCGAAATAACTTTTCATATTAATTAAATTAAAACAGAATTAAGTGAAAATGAATTCAATTCTATTTAAAGATGGCTAAAAAATGTATTGGCATCGTGTTCTGATATATTCTAAAAGTTTCAAATGTCTAGCTAGTCGGGACGTTAGTTAAAAATCGATTGCAAGATTTTTACCGGACAAAGAACTACGGGACAAATAAGAATACGAGCTAAGAAAAACGTTGTAAAAATAATGGTGTTGATGTTATGTTGGTGTTGAAAAAATGTTTATCCTACTTATTAAAGATACCTTAGATATTATATAAAAAAAACTCAAATTGAGTTTAATCTCTATATATATAAAAATCTCGTGTCACGATGTTTGTGGTCGAACTCCTCCGAAATGGCTCGACCGATTTTTATGATTTTTTTTATGTAAATTTTTTAGGTATGAGAATAGGTCAACAAGTATATTTCATACCGCTAGGTGATTAGGGTATCTCTATCCAGAAAAATTTTCTTTTATTTTTTTGACAATTTTTTTTTTGTATTTTTTTTATTATTTGGCATAAAAAATACCTATTACCCCAAATTTTTACCCTCCTACCCCCACCCTCCCATTTTTTAATCGCGATTTTATTATTTTTGTATGAACAAATTTAACCGTCGTTCGTATTTCAAACAGAACGAAATTATTTATGTTGTTGAATGGCAGATGGCGCTACGTCCGAGAAGAATTCAAGAGAAGCGTCGCGTCATTTTGACATTTCATTCGGCATATCACAACGCAGTGCGTGCAAAATTTTGTACGATTTATTTTAATTTATCTATTTTTATGTGCGTGTATTATAGTGCACAATGCCAGCAAGACGCAAGGGGGGCATTTGGGCCGTCGAACGAATAAAGCAACAAACATGCAAAATAGTAGAGCAGAAAGAACAGAAGAACAAATCCAAAGAGATAACGAAAACGTGCGTGTAAGCATGTCGCAATTGCATGCATCTCAATCACAAGAGGCACGAGCTGAACGAAATCAACAACGACAATTGTAACGGAGCCAAGCGCGCCGGTTCGTAGTTAACACACGCAGAGCAAAAGACCGACAACGCCAACAAGTACATTGAACATTTAAATCCACTTCGTTCCTTCGTCTTGCATTCGAGTACGAGCCAGATATTGAATATTTCGCTCATCCGAAAGTGCTGATTGGTGCTATGGACAAAGAATATCCCCATTGTCACGCGCTCAAATTCAAACATGAGTCAGCCGGGATGTGTTGCGCATCAGGAAAAGTGCAACTACCAGAAATTGAGATACCACCAGAACCATTGAACGGCTTGCCCATCGGCACGGTTCCAGATTCAAACCTGTTCCTGAGATCTATTCGCACATTCAATTCATGCTTTCAAATGACTCCGTCCGGAGCAACAGAAATAGCTCACAATACTGCGGCAAATGGCCAACAATTCCATTCTACGTTCAAAATCAAATGCCAAGTATACCACAAAGTTGGCTCATTGCTGCCAATGCCAAACGAACCACATACATTTTTACAAATCTACTTCATGGTGAAGACATCAATCATGTGGATGCACGTTGCGGCTACAATAGCCTCAATTCGCCTAATGCCAGGCGCATCGTCGGCGAACTAGACGCCCTGTTGAATGAGCACAATGAATTATTGAAATTCTTCAAAGCACACATGCACGAATTGCAAAGTGACAATCACGCTATTGTCATCAATCCTGATAAAACACCAGCTGGAGAGCACGTGCGTCGATTCAATGCGACTGTTGTTGACGACATTGCTGGAATCATGGTTGGCGACCGCACATCGACGCGAGAAATCGTGATTCGAAGAAGAAACAATAATCTGGAGTTCATCGCTGACACACACCGTTCATAGGACGCTCTCCAATATCCGCTAATTTTCTGGAAGGGACAAGACGGATATTGCATAAACATTAAACAACGAGATCCTGTCACAGATAATTCATTCATTATGAACATCATTACTCATTTTGAATTGAGAAAATGAATGGTTGATGTTTTTTTGTTATTATCGACAGTCATCCTCTACAGCGCTCTATTCCTCTTTCTGTCATAGATCCCATCCCCACACACTAACGATACATTCGTTATTTTTTATTTAACAACCAAAATATTCACTAGAAATAATTTATATGGCAGAACAACGTTTGACGGGTCAGCTAGTAAATATATATAATGTTTCTATATAGGAATAATAATATTATATTCTGAGACTCGTAAATGATCCACGTCATGGTGAATTCATAATGAACAACTTAGTCACACAACCCTGTCAGTATGTGTAAATATTATCATACTAAAAGTTTCTTCGTTTTCAACCGATCTATGTTTCCACTTGTAAATTACCATATCCACTCATTAGCAAAGCATATAGCCTCCACAGATTGGATGTATAATATCATACATATTTTTTCAAGGAATAATATTATTTTTGTATCATTCATCAACTCTTTATAGCCTTGCAGTAGATTATATACATTTATTTATTTAAAAACTTTACTTGTTTAATATTTATGACAAATATTATTACCCTCACAAGAGAGAAGAAAAAAAATATAAAAACATAAACAATGTTATACAATAAAATACAATTTCATAAAAAAATACATAGCACATCAAGATGTATATGTGTTTGGGGAGCGCATTGACTAGTCTTGCACCCTTCGTTAATGGTGCATGTTAGGCTTGATACTAAGAAACAGTTCTGACTCAGAATAAGTCATATCTGCGAGCATGTAGGTAATCGACATCTGCATATAAATTCAAATTCTTTAGGACACTAGGATTAGAAACCATCCCTCGTGATAACAAGCAAAAATTTCTCAAGAGTAGAAGTGACCTACGAGAGTCAAGAAAGTGAAAAGCAAACATACCTTGTAGAAAACCAGTCGGAAAATAATCGTTTGATGAATTTACGAAAGGAAAATAATATTAATGACGTCTTAAAAAATAAAGACATCGAAGATTTTTTTCTGGACGCGCTTTAAAATAAGCTTGTATAAAACTTCATAAGGACGCTATCGGCGTATTTTATCATATTTATGGATTGAGGATATTAATTTTTACAATAAATTAATCGTCTGAACTGTCAAAAAGTGCTATGTAGCACAGCTACAGCACCTCTCTTGACTGTATTAACTTTTAGAGTGAGATAGACAGTTTTGACAGTTAAGACGGCTGACTTATTGCAACAATTATAATACCTCAGTGTATAAATATGATAAACTACCCTCGATAGCCGCAGATAACCGCTGATAGAAGCCTTGTGTATAGAATAAATGTGCAGATAATAGACCCATATTCAAGAATACCACGCACTAACGAGACATAAAGATGTATATTAAAAATAAATAACAGTTTGAATTTTTTTAAACCCTACGAAGATTCAAACCGTTGCGTATGTATACAATCATTACGGTCGCTCTATCAACAATGCCATTGTGGATGACGATATTTTCAAAATACTTACTGTAAAAAATTAAAAAAAAGTATTTTATATCTAATTTATAATAATTTCTTTGAAAATATTTTTTTAACCTTCCCCAATTTAAGTTTTAGTATTTTAACTTCATAATTACCATTTATTTGTACAGAGAATCGGTTCTTAAGTGCTCACTTATTATCTCTTCTGAAGGTGAGACGGTAAAAGCATACAAGTATTTTCATGAAAACATATTCACCCATGTATTATTTTCTCAAAACACTTTATAAGATAATTATAGTAGAATAAATTATGATTTTACGATTTTAAACGATGTTAATAATTAATGAAATTAATTATGATATAATATTAAATCAAATATTGTAAACCTTCTTCTACAATAGTATCAAATTTTACCCAAACACATTGAATAAATAATTACGTATCAGCTTAAAAAAATAATAAACACAATATTTTTTAAGCTTACGTACTTTTATTTATTTGCGATCTATAAGAAAATTCTACGAATGGTTCAGTAAAATGATTACGAATGCAATATTTCACTTTGAATTATAAATAATTTATTGAAGAAAATAGTTATTTATAGCCATTAACCCAGAGCTTATAATTTTTTTTTGGTCATGTCCGATTTAAAGGATCATAATATGGGCCTCCACAGAGTGCAGGTTTGTATTAACGGATTTAGTTTTAACGTGAAATGGATGCCAGCCACTTGCTCAACCTAAAAACAATATGTGTAATTGCCAGACCCACGATTCGAACCTAAGACCCACGACGTTATAGGCTGACGCTGAAGTCGCGCGGCCATCGTGGGGTCTTAGAAAATAGTGGTTTGCTAATTTTATCATTGATTTAAATTTACCCGGTAATGAAGTCAAATTAACGTTCTGCAATTTTTTTTATTATTATTATTTTAAAGACATAATATAATAATATTATTGCTAAGGATATATCGATAAAAATATATTTCAAAGTATAGCATAATCTGTTAAAATGTCAATAAAATAAGTCAGTGATGGCAGATATTGTATTATTTTTAAAATCAGTAGATTTTAGACAAATACAGTATAAATATCTGTAAAAATGTTGCATACAAAATTAAAACTTTGCATACTTACTTATCACACAACAATAGTCAGTGATATGCATGTTGTCATAAGTTAACCATCCCTAGAACATAGACTTTTTGTCAAAGTCTTATAATATAGATAGTTGAAATAATGTTCCGAATAATAAAATGTTTTAAGTTTATTATGTAAATAATACTCGTACATAGATACACACTTACATCACCATCTTAAAAGGTTTATAATTGGACCTCCATAAAGTAGAGATTCTGTTACAGATTTTTGTTTTTACGATAAATTGATTTTAACCACTTGCTCAACCTATTAACTCCAAATACACATAGAAAAATAAAATGTGAATTATTTAATGCTGTATATATAATAATTATTATTCTGTAGAATTCTGTGAAATAAAAAATATATCAAAGATTACCACATTCCAAGACAGTCAAGAGACTTGAGTTTTGCTCATTTTTTTGTAAATTTCTATGTTCATGCGCAAAAAATATTTTAATCGAAAATTGACTACTCATTGAATTAATGCGTATAATTACGATCATAATATTTTCGGTGAAACATAGAGTAATATGTCACTATTAATAAATCTAAAATACGCTATCAATAAAGATAAGCTTTTTTTTCTTTGCTCAAATTTTATTTTTCTTCAGATTAATCTTCATTATTTTTAAACCATAATAACATCGTTTCCCTCTATGCGTCTACGATAGATGTATTAATAGAAAAATATTCAATTGCAGGTATAAATTTTATTTTGCATCCAAAAAAATTACATAAGAATTATTTTTTTATGGGAACTAATCGGTAAAGCGAATAATTAATGACAATGATTACCACAAAATATCGTCTCTGTTCTGGCAAAATACACTAACTGGAGAATACTAGTTTCGAGTAATTTGACTTTGAAGTTATTAAAATGTTTGAAATGGTCTATCATGTGAGTTTATTAAGTAATCATAAAAAGGATGACTTTAAAATAAAGACTGTTTATTTATTAAGAAGGTTTCCAGACGGTAAAGTTTAAAATAAGGAACATTTTGGTATAACTAGCTTAATATGTCATTTTTTCGAATGAGTGTCTTCTGCCAGAACAGTGACGATATGTTAATAGACATCTTTGAGATGTGACAAATATTCACATAGAATTATAGAGCCAAATTATAAAAATATGTTTTTATTCACATTCCATGAATATCATTATTCTAATTAAATATAGTTGTATTGGTCTAGAAAATGTACCTACAATTATTTTAAAAATAATTCATGTATACGTATAAAAAATCAAAAAAAAGATTGACCGAACATTTTCTTCATAAAACAAGTAGAAATAATTCTATAAAATATTTATTAAAGTCATATACCTACTTATCTTTGATTTATGCATATTTTTAAACAGGTAAACGGCGAATCTAAATAAATACACAAATTCTACAATATTTATTCGTACGTGCTCAGTAAATTGAAATCAATCTTTTTACAGTGAAATTCGCATTTTTTAAATTAAAATGACAAATGAAAAAAATATACTATCAATTATTTACATAATGTGGGTTTGCTTAAAATAGCTATACATATTGATAGATTTACGTACAATTATTATTTTATTCATATTAATTTAATAACATTGTTTAAATTACATAGAAATGTTTTATTAAGTTTCTACATAATTTAAATTAAATGAATATAATTAATAATAATCTTAGATTGTTTTTTTTAATTTATAGTTTATGACACTTGCAATTTTCTTTTATTTGATAAAAGAACACAGTTATAAAAATATACAAAAAATGGACAAAAGTACTGAAAAATATTGCTATTATTTGATGTCTCTATAATATATGTGTATAATATTTTATTGGTAAATTTATATAATGTATTATTGATAAAAGATGAATGATTCAATATAATATGATAACGTCATTATATTATGTTTACATAAGATATGAGTCAACTCACCTGAAATGTCTCACATACAATGAATTTGAATCAAAAAATCCACCACACGAAGTAAAGAAGAAATAAAAAAAAACTCACTTGTAAATAAATTGCTCAGATATTTACAGAGCTACAACAGAGTCATACGTATATCAACATAACGTCTTTGGAAAAAAAGAAAAGTCTCACCAAATAGGAAAGCGAAATTGAAACGTGGCAGTAGGAAAACCTGCGCGGAAAACACAATTCAACGGGAAAAGATCCAGGCTTTGAAATTTTAGAAATTGGATTAACGTCAAAAAACCGTACGAGAAATTTTTATACAGGCTCTCATTGCGAGTTCGTTTTCTCTGTGCGGATCCGCGAACGCTCGAGCACGTGCTTCCCGTTCGGAGGCCGGAGGTTTACTGAGAAAATTCGACGGCAAACGAGGGTATATACTCCAACTAACTGACTCCCTCTTGTGGTCCGTTTGAGTTCTGACAGTAATTTACAAAGTATCAAGAAATATAACAATACATTTTCAAGTTGAAATTAATAACATGAATGATATTTGTGTTTATATTAATAATTAAATATATTATATCGTTAAACTCAAACAAATACGTACTATACAATTTTCTCGTTAAAGCATTTACAAAGTTAACTACTGAGTGTTAAACAGGCCAAAGTAATATATTATATATAATTATACAACGAGTTAGAATCCTAAAAAAACAAATATTACATACCTATAGTTATATAATATATAATTCGAGAACAACAATAAAGATATAAATCACGTTGCAGCAATGTCTGCTCTGTGCTAGTCAAAGACGAAGGCTCATTAAGAAATCAAAATTATCAATTACCATGCTTACCTTTTAATAACCTTTTAATTACCACATTTAAATAACACGTTAATTATATCTAATGGCCACCGACTCCAAACGCGCCAGTAGCGGTGCTAGCACTAAATGATTAATCTTCAGATGTTTATAGCTTAGACAATTATCAAAACTTTTTTGTGTATACAGATGTTTCTGAGAGAATGTAACCTGCAAGTATAAATTATAATATCAGACAGTTGAAACTACGAGTAGCATGTAGAATTATGTAACTACTGCCTATTAATGGTGTAATCTTTTGAGATTAAGCATGCTCTTTTTAATCATATATTAAAATCATAAAGAGTATTTTCAGACGTAACACTTCTGAAATACATTATATATACTGAATATTCACTGAAAGATTGTACAAAAAATAAATGATTTTGGTTTTGCTGTTATTGGCGTCTAAATAAACTAAACATTGACGTTGACTATCTTACGAACCTTTTAATTAATATATAATTACCACATTTAAATAAAATGCTAATCATATCTAATGGGCACCTCGATTGAGTTGCGTTGGACGCAGCGAATAGGGTAATGGGATGTTCGTAAAACGCGAAAGAGATTCTATCAAATAGCAAGTCCCACCCCATACCATATTTGCTCATATAGGGAGCAGTAATGATTATTTTTTTTTTTTTTTTTAAAACGATTATTTTGTATATTATTAAATTTATTTATTGTGTATACTACGAGTATTATAATATCAATATTTTCAAATAATTAAGACATGCGCCGCATTCACAGCATGTATGGACTGCACGCCACTGGTTTTTTGTTTGTTTTTATAATCATTTATCTTATATAAATGTTACAACAGTGTATTAATTTAATGTACAGCTAAATAAGCCTCAGCAGAGACTTTATAAAAAGAAGCCATTTTTACATACTTTATTAATGAATATTATTCAATCATATATGTACTGGCCTTCCGCCCATGAGATCTGGGTTCGATTCCCGGAGAGGACACAATAATTATATGTTTTTCTCAAAGCCTGGGTGCTTGTGATTATCCAAAGTTACTAACAACTACCTTGTACGAAAAAGCAAGGACATGGTTATTAATAATTCTAAAAAAAATCGTACATGTTCCTAATTGATTATTGTGAAAGGTTTTTTTTTTCTTAGAATTATTAATAACCATGTCCTTGCTTTTTCGTACAATGGGATTGTTAGTAATTTTGAACAATCATAAACACCCAGGCTTTGAGAAAAACACATAAATATTGTGTCCTCACCAGGATCGAACCCAGAACTCTCAGGCGGAAGGCCAGCGACTTACCCACTGCACCACGAGAGCCGCCTATATCCATTTTATTCGTATCATTGGATTATATGCTATATATATGGTGTATGAAGTGTCGTTATTTGAATAATATGTCAACGAAAAACAGTTTGACTTCATAATTACTATATAAAGCTTCTATACTCCCGATGTTTGAGAATTAAAATTCTAAAAAATTAAGAAAACATTCAATTTTTTTATCTTACATTTTTTCCGTCTTAGCAGTTTTCTGAAAGAAAAATAATTTCTGTTGAAAATTAAAGTTCAAAGCTTTTTTTTCTCGATTGTATATTCTGTAGGTTTCACGAATTGAATATTAAATATTTAATATGTATGGTGGAAGTTACTCTAAAAGTCTCTCAAAACTTAAATGCCTTCATATCTTTTATGTACCGCCAAGGGTACGCGTATCATACTTTGGTAAGCGCTGGTATAGAGTACGGGTTCTAATTATTGTATGTATAACACTTCAATTGTTTTCATATACGGTAATAGTACTTAAAATTAACGTTGTAAATTGTCTGGGTTTTGCGTTAATAATGTTATTACCATTATCTACCATATAGTGTCTACTCGACATAAGCACTTTGTAGCTAACGATAAATTGGCTCCATATCAACAACATATTATTAACAACGTATACGTCTATATTTCTCTCATATTAATTTTTTATACATATAATATTTGAATATATATATATCTGTGGTACTTAGTAACATCAAAAATAATAAGCGGATAGTTATCGTAGGTAGATGTAAAAAAAGTTTTTATTACAATCAAAACCACTTAGTTTCTAACTAAATGAAATTTGGTTTTTTGAGAATTTTTCTTTGAGAACACTTATTTTTTCAAAGAGTTTTTTTTTTACTCAAAATGGAAAAAGTTTTTTTTCAATCTATCTCTTTAATCGACCTTGACTTTGTCTATGCTTTTATAATTAATAATTCTGTTCAAGCTTTCCCGGGAAAACTCCATTATAAAATCAATCTGGTAACCCGTAAAACTTTCCCACTTTGCTTGTTCGGCTACCACTTACAAGAGGGTCTACGTAATGCACAGTAAAAATAACCATTAATTCTAATTTAATTATATATTAGTATGTAGGTATATAATATATATTCAATTCTTTTATCGTTGAAAAATGTTGATAGTAATGTTTTTTAATACTATGTTATGGTGATAATTTAGTGGACTGTAATTTGGGTTAGGACGGATAGGATGGAATGGGGTACTTGGGTAGGAACGTTATTTTGAGGTTATACTTTTGTATAATAATACGTTTTGGCGCGTTTGGGAAATCAGATCAGAGTGTATTTTTGGCATATGACATGTAACACGTAATTCATTTTTTCACACGTAAAAAATCGCACTCGATTGGATTCGAACAACGATTGTTCGGTTATCAGCCGAACGCACCGCCTTTGCGCCACAGTATGATAATGCAATCGTGGCGATTATACAGTATAATATTATAGCTTAAAATTGTTCCGTTACCTAGGCAGCGAATTTATTATTATATATACGAAGAATTGTTCCGTTGCCTAGGAAACGAATTTATTATTGTTGACCAAAATAAAATAACAACGAAAATTTTGTGATATAAGTTAAAGTGTCTAGAAATAAACCAGCGGCATTCCAATAAGCGGCCCTCCTGTATTCTAGTTTTTATTGATATGGGGCTATTAAAACGTCAATTCTATCTTATATCATACTTTATTATTTGACAGATCTGAAACACGACTTCTCGCGCAATGATGTGATCATAGCCGACCATAGTGACCATAGAATAAGGAGTATGGATTATTTTGCTTGGTGAAAAATATTCTTTCGCTTTGTGAATTGTACCTACTCTTTTTTATATGTGATTAGCTGTCAAAACTAAGCCTAATACGTGTGATAGGTACGTTACTTTTGTGTGGTATTACATATTTAGTTTATGTGATAACTATTTTTTAACTGTTTGAATATTTTTGGTTGATGTGAATTTTGACTAACGCGGTGTGCGATTATTTTATTTTGTTACGTCAAAGAAGTATAACTTCTAACGCGCGTACATAAGTACATACACCGTTTTTTTTAAAATATCGTTTGGTAACAGGAAAACTGTATTCAGTATATTCAATTAAAACTCCCTTCCTAACTTCCACAACACTCTAACATTTTAAATGTAGAAAAATCTGTTCAAATCAAGATTATAGCATATATTATATATATATGTAAGAAAGTTTGCTCGTGGAGTTCATGCCAACACATAACAACTATAATTGGAGGAACTTACGCTAATAGAATGGCTGCTTTTTAGGGGCTTTATCAAATGGGAAAATTCTTGGAAAGCTTACATGTAGCTTATTGAACTTCAGGACAACACGACAGTACCTACACATGTCTACAAAGTGTGATGTTTAGCTAATCAACCACTTATCCAACAGTTTTGTCCTGACCTGATTAATTCGTTTTGAATTTTGAAAATAAATATTCGAGGGTATCAATTTTTAAGTAATTAAAAATAATTTTTGGTCGTTTTTAATACAGTAATTTTTTAAAGGTTTAACGTTGCTGAAAAAGAAAAATAATCTAATATTGTCTTGTATTTTTTCGTTTTAATCAGGGCTTCGAACCATTATTTTTTTCGTTTCGGTTTTCATTCCGGTTCAAATATACAAAAATATATCGGTTCCATTCCGAAAAAATAACGGTTTTTCCGGTTTTTGGTTTATCTCCAAGTGGGTGATAATGAGTGACCCAAGAGGCTAAGAGTCCAAGAGTCAAGACCCAAGATGAAAAAGGTGTTGCACATACGACAGATGAACGTCAACTGAAGTGGGAGTAAGTTAATTGTTAACGCGCGTGTTTGAACATGTACCAAACCGAAAAAAAAACGATTTTTCAGTTCAGTTTCGGTTTGATGCTTGAAGCTGGATTGTTTACAATTATTAATAAAGACTTATCATATAAATAACATTTAGCCACAGTAATTTTAACAATTTGTTTTTCTTTATTATACAGTAAAAAATATTTTTAATTTATTTGAATAGAATAAAATGTAAATAAAATACAATAAACAATATTAATATTATAATATTTACAATTCATATTCTTTTTAAAACCTTTTTTAGACACAGTAAATTAGAGTAATTTAAATGGGAGTCATTTTCTATGTGCGCATTATTCTATAGCCACTTTAACCTGATCGTCGATCTTCGATCATAGTCGGCACCAAAAAAAGAAGAGAATTAAATTTGATATTTACATTACAAATTTTCTGTACTTAACTAGTTGAATTATATTGAAACAATTCTGCTGGTAGGTACCCATGTAATTTTATTTGTATAACAATTACAAACCAACTTAATAATAAAATCGAGCCGTAAAACTAATTTTGGATGTAGAAGGGATACATAATCTTTGTAATGCCTGCAATCTTATTTTAATTATTAACAATTTTGTTAACATGAAAAGCAATTAAAAGGAGGACCAGAAGATAATCTTAATTAGGGTTAAATGTTTAATAAAATAGGGGTATATGTATGCGTAAAATATTAAGATATATTTTATATAATTATCATATAGCTATATTTTGTCTGCCAAGTATTACTTTAATATTAAAAAAAACTTTTTGTAACTTTTGAATTCAAAACATCTCAAATAGATAATAGATATTAGCATTATTATAAATTTCTTTTATTTTGTTAACTGTCAATTTCATGGTGGAACTGCATTGTATTGTTGTTTTAATTTAATAAAACGCATTTTTTTGTAGTAGGTACTTATTCCACTTTTAATCAATAGATTAGGACCGGTTTCGTCTGCCTCAGAGGAACATTTTCAACTCAGTGTCCAAGTTGTCTGTCCAATGTCCAACTCAAGTTGAAAATGTCCCTCTGAGGCGGACGAAACCGGTCCTAATCTATTGATTAAAAGTGGAACAAGTACTACAAAAAAATTGCGTTTTATTAAATTAAAACAACAATTATTATAAATTAATCCATTATAAATATATCCATAGCATAATGGATAAAAACGCCCACCCGGATAGTGAAAGATGTCAGTTTGAATTTTATAGGTATGTAGGTGTAATATAGATTTTCTGTAGGTATATTCAATTTTGATTAAAAAAAAAATTTCACCTCCAAACAATCACACATCATTCGCATCTACGTATCTATTGGAAATATTTAATTTAGTGCTGTATCAATAGCAAAATCAACGATAACCAACAATTGAATTCATCAAAACCAAAAAAAAAAATCCTTATTATTTAAATGAACCATCTCTATCATCTTCAATAATAATGTTGTATAAGAGAAAGGAACCGTATTATTTTTATAAGATATGTTGGTATTTAGAGTTTTATTGTTTATCAGTGGCAATTAGGGATCCCGAGCTATTTTCGATACCTATGAATCCCGGGATTGCTTTTTTTTATCAATTTTTATGGAAAATAAAATAAAAGCGAAAATATAAAAAATACTTTTAATAAAAAATAACTACATTAGAAATAAACTGAGTTTGAATTAAGTTTGATTTATACCCATGTGTAGGTTGCCGATTCATTTTATTTTTTCACATAAATTATTAAAAATGGAAAGTTTGGAAAAAAACAATGCTTCGCACTTTTAACAAAGTAATTCCACCATGATGTCATACGTTTTACGGCAGTTTCATATTTGTCTGATTAATTAGATTTATGAAGCGGAAAGGCCATAAGTACGCCATGATTATTTGCTTTACTATTTTAAATCTCGCTAATCCATTCATTAAGTCTTTAGTATCAGAACCAGCAATCTCCTATTAAATTCACATTATTATTTAAATTACAATATTATTTACTCCGTTAAACTTGTGTATTTCCAAGATTGAACGTATCAATATTAACAATAAATGTCTTAGCATAGTATAAATTATACAAAAAATTTTTTTGACCGATTTTATCAATGTTATTTGTAAATATAAAAATTTTATATTAACAATGGAAAAAATGCCAATCCCGGGATCAGAATTTTGGCTCGGGATTGAATTCCCTAGTGGCAATGGTGTGCGGTATACTTTGAGATATGGCGTGGTCCTCAAAAACATATTCTTATAAAGGGGTATTTTGAAATATTATAACATTGTCGTTAAATGGATTGTTTTTAAATACATTATTGTTACTAAATACTTACTCAATTTCCAAAATAAAGAAATGTAGTAAAATATTGTCACTAGTTTCTAATTAAATTATACGCGCACGATGCTGACTTAAAATAATGTGGAATGATGGAAAAAATTTAGCAAATAACAAAGTTCTATACCTCACCACATTTTATCCCATAGTGAGCATGATTTTAGGTTCCTCATCTCCACTTGTCATGTATGTACAGCCGTGGATATGCTGAGTCGCCTTCCATGACGCTTAAAACGTGTGTAAAAGAAAAGATTTCCCGTGCTCACTCTGTTGTCCCGATACGGAGCCGCATGGGACTGATGTAACAACGATGCACCGTGGTGCTTAAAGAAAAAATTTAGAGAGTAAAAAAAAGTATTGGACGGGCTCAGTTAGTATCTGTGAAAGGGTCCTGAGTATGCTTACTAAATGTCATAATTTCAATTTGATGATGACTCTACGGAGGAATCGAGACCAACCCAATTATCATGCTCTCCATACGACGCTGCAAATTTCTCAAATGTCTCAAAGTGGGTCTCGGTTAATATCAAGTCTGCGTGGTGTAATTGGGCTCATGTGGATAGACCCAAGTGCCAAGCAATTACTAAAACTTCATATTATAAATATGTTGGAATAATTGATGCATGCATCCACACAGTGGCGGCTCGACGACTTTCTAGGTGGTGGGGTTTAGCCATTAATTATTATCAATATAAATACCTACCTACATTCTCATATTATTATACACTAACTTATAATACAATGATTGTATTAATGAGGAAATGAGTAATTTTTCAGAATATATATTATGAATATGTGAGTCGTTACTTAATGACCTTAAAAAATCGTGCTTAAAAATATTAACTTAATTAATAATAATTATTATAGATTTAACATTAACAGTTTTGAACAACAACATACAACGAGCATTTTTACTAACCTATGGGGTCATTTGATTCGGTCCCTAGTATGCGTATAGTAACGCTAATGCATTCATTTACTTTTTACAAAGAAATTTGTATCGCAGCGACGGGATGGGACTGAATGAACCCGATCAGCAAAAAATAGACGCCATAGCTTTCTTAACATAAGTGTGGTGTAACCGTGAAATAGGGCGTATTTAATTTAATAAGTTATTTTAATACCGCGTAATCATCATTATTTTATCACGTTATTTACAATTATAGCTTTTTTTATTTGTATAATAATAATAAATATCTCTCTAAAATTGCAACAGATTTAGATAGATGAAATAAATTAAATAATTCATTTAATTAAGTAGGTATATTATGACAATGATAAAAATATCGGACGTTTTTTACACATTTTCGACATGATAACGATGTGGGGATGGTCCCTATGAACCTTTAAGGTAGAGCCGCCCCTGTATCCACAGTATCAAAGCACCTCATGCTACTGATCGTGGGGTACCTCAAAATTTGTCAGTGTTTTAGGCTTCCAAGTTCCTAAACCCACTACTGCCTATATTGTGTCTTGTCAATTTTGCGTAAATGTGATAAATCTAAAAAACTCAAAAGAAAGCTTTAAGTCGTTTTTAAATTATAAATGGTAAAATATAAAAAAAATAGCAGAAAACACTTAGCTCATAAAGTGTTCTTTGTAAAACTGGTTTGTTTGCCACTCACTTCAAGACCCTTGTGATTTTCTTTCTTATATCGCAGTAAATTTTTCTCCGATGAGATATTTTCGAGATATCTTCGACCAGGTGTTCCGTTGGGAAATTGAATTTTTAGATTAAAAGGTTCATTTTCTTGTTTTCTTATTTTAAGGTTGTCTGTATCAGAGATACACAAAAATGCTTACATACTAGGTATATTTTATATTTCACATAAATAATCATTGATTGCAAAAAGTGATTATGTTAAACAAAAAATATATATATATAATTTAAAAACACCTCGGAGAAATATATAACCACTAGAAAAAATCTTTTCAAAACATATACAACACCCTGCGCAATTTTAGCCACTAAGCTATGCGCGTCTTATATAATTGCGTTGAATTTAACAAGCGTTTTTACAATAATTCTCACTGAAGCGCTTTCTAAATTTCGTTATTATTTGGCAGTCGGCTTTTGTATTTTAAATTATAATTACCTCAATTACTAACCGGTTTCAGGGTCACTCCAAATTTTTGTAATAACGTACTTGCACTTGCTAATAATTTAATAAACTGTATTTTAATATTTTTAATAATAAAATATAGCTTTTTTTACGCAGTTAGGATATACAATTTAAAATCATGCTTTATCACTATTTTTTTCATCGTCGTATATGAGTATTGTTCCATCACTCACACTTACTTTTTGTAAGTTATATATTTTTTCAACTATTTAAATCCTGATTTTATAGAATATTATTTGCATATGTTTTTTTTGTTATATACATAACTTACAAAAGCCTATTAAACATACAAAAATCTGCTATCGTGTTAAATTCAATTACATACCGGAAAACTGGTTCACTAATTAGGCTATAGACTCAAGTATTAATCACAAATATTAACTTACTAATAACTACGAATCGGTCAATAACGACAACCACTTTTTAATATACCTACATAAATATAAGCACATTAATAACTTTGTCCAATATTTTTTAGAAGTAACTAGGTACTTGCACTTGCTAATAATTCCACGACGTCGGTTAGTAATCAAAAGTAAATAGTTACCTTCTTTGATTTAATAAACAAAAATCGATTGCCAACGTAGCTTGATTTCGAAGAGCGCCGATGAGTAGGTATTAAAATGACCAATAGCTAAAATTTGTCACTATTAGTATGTCACACCGTAGCATATTGGATAAATGCGACTATTGGGGCGTTTACCCGTGGCGATGCAGGGTTCGATTCCCGGCCGAGTGGCTTACTTTTTTCAAAAAAAAAAATTTTATATTGGTTATAATATACTCTCTCAGAAAGTTTTTTTCTAAATTATATAATGCTCAATAATCAGAATGATATATTCTTAAATCTTGTGAATTATTCGTTTGAATAAAAGAAATAGTTAATTATAAATAACATAACATTATAAATATGTACAATTTAGATGACAGTTAAAATGAAAGGATAAAATTACACGAAGAGGTATGGTACCTGTGAATAAAAATATATAACTCGTAAATTGAAAGAAAAATATACCTACTAGTCTTACAGTTTTATAGAATATAATACCTTATCTTCTTGATTGCTAATCTACTATAAATCATGATACACTTTCCATTGCAAGAATGTTGTCTACTTCTGAAATTCAGGATCCCTAATAAAAAAAGATATATAGTCGTGGATAGAGTTAGTACCCATTGCATTTTCACATACTCAGAAATATACAGTCTTGATAAAATTGGATATCTCAAAACTTGATAGAAAACCCATCCTATCCCACCTTAAATACATGCATAATAATATGTTCTTTAACATTGTATATTTTATTTTTCATATCCAATATTTAGTGGTATTCATCACGTACTTAGTTAAACAATATTTATTTCATCATTACCATCAGCCGGAGTCAATCCGCTGCTGGACGAAGACCTCCCTTAGCTCGCTCCACTCTGTTCAGTCAGTAGTTATTCGCTGCCACTGAATTCATCTATCCAGCGGTCGTATATTTGAGTGTTTAGTGCCTCTTCGGTACCACTTTATGACGGCATTTGTCCAGAACATTGGCCATACCATCCACTAGGCGATTTCTATCACACCGCCTACTTTTGTTTGCTTTCTTATATATTGGTTAATTTTGTAATCTTTCTACGTTATGTCCAACATGCACCTTTTCATGCGACGCTGCGCTACTCATAATTTTTGGATTTCCCTTATACCCGGTGGCCATTCGAATCCTGGGTCTGGCAAGTACACATATTGTTTTTCAATTTGTGTGTGAGTCACGGTATGGACCTAATAGGTTGAGCAAGTGGCTGACAGCCATTTCTCGTAAAAAACAAAATCCGTTAATACAAACCTCTACTCTGTGGAGGCCCATAATATGATCCTATTAGGATCAGACATGGCTTAAAAAATATAAATTTTAATTAGATAGAATGGGAAATAACCTTTGAAGATACTATTCCGGTACCCCATATATTATATTATTATCATAATTTTAAATCAATACGTTTCTTCATAATCCAACCGTGGAATAATAAATAGTCTTGCTCGTTCTGTGATATTAAATCAAGTTATATAAATTGGTAAACAATATTATATAATACAATTATTATGCACTTCGTGTGAAAATAATGACGGAGATAGATCTGTAAAACGTCGTATTCGGAAATTTGTACGTATGCAGTTGGCCGTATTGTACTCGTAGTTCATTGTGAGATATTGTATTGTGATATCGGAAATATATGGCGGGTATGGTATTTAGATCAAATTAATATCAAAATATAACACTTAAATTACATCATAAAACCCACCAAAATACAAAAGTGAACGATAGAAATTCTGGTAAGTGCTCGTAAATATCAAGTCTTACCAATAAAATACATAGTAATAATGATATAGTTATTATCAGATATTCGTTATCAATCAATACTAAAATAATCTGCTTATTGAATCTAATAAAATTGGAACATTACTGTCTGTCATGATCCATGAACAGCGCGTATTTTTTTATCTCGATACTATACAGCCATCTCTTTTCGGTAAGACAATTCACGTTGTAACCGTAAAAGTTTCCAAAACCGGTACATCAATTTTAAATACTGTAATATAAAATAATAGGGTGACGCAATATTCAGAATAGAATATATTACGTAGAGTCCAATTCAACGGCTAAATGCAACCAAAAAGGTGAACATTTCATTGACGGTTCGGACAGAAGGATATAAAGATGTCGAATGTTCATCGATCCGCGGTGCCGTCCAGTAACAGTTGTGTCCGTTACACCACTGACATCACATAATATAAGACAGACAGACAGACAAAATGTTTAAAAAACTGTGTGTTTGTTATTTTCGCATTTTTTTAAATTTGTTTAGGACCACGAACAGGATCAATCACAGATATAAAATAAAAGGATAATTAGTGATGATCTAAATAAAAGGTGTACATTGAAACCAAAATTAAATCAATACATACAGTTATGAGAAATACATTTGAGAGATCTATTAAAAATGATTAAAAGAATAAAAACACATAAGAGAATGAAAAAAAATGCAGTCGTCTAGTTACAATGAATGGTAAATTTTGTAGAAATTTAATTTAAAAGAGGCAAGAGAACAAAACAGTATCATGGAAATAGTTAAATCGCTAACCATATAGCAAGTTTTTTAAATTACATACATAGGTATGCTTTAAATTGTAATATTAGTATAAATATGAAAGGTATCACATATTATATTAAACCGAAACTTTTAAATTTGTAATTTGGCATAACCAAGCACGTGTTCGTGGTTTTGTCTATACATATTATCATTGTAATCCGCCGTCAATTAAAAATAAATTCAGTTTCAATGTAATACGTACCTTAATTGCAGAAGTTTTCGTGTGTTCCGAACTTTCCAAATTGATGAAAACACCGCACTAGATGTATGTGTAGGAAGGTAGATACATATATAAAATAGATTTAATCCGGATGGCTGGAAAAACCGTGTAGTACCGACAAATTTTCCCGGAAACTGACGGCGTTTTAAACAACCTCGAATCCAAGGTTTTTGGAATTTAAGAATCACACACGCGCTTACATTGAATTACTTGGTAATTGTACAGAACTAAAAATAATCTTTTGTCTGAAAACATTTTCATGTGTATAAGGAATACTTCATTATTTACGATAGCAACGTTTCTGTGTTTTAATTAAAACCATTGCTTTATTTCAGGTATATATTGTTATTTAGTTAGACACATTTAAAATATTTATTTATTACTGATAAAAAATGTTTTTTTTAAATATCGGTCATATTAATTAATATTTTGATATTGATGAAGGTGGGTGATAGAAGGTCGATGTTGCTTGGTTAAGATGAGAGTTTATTGGTTGATACAAGAAAACACTGAATACAACAATTAGAATAATAACGTGAGATGTACTAGTGAGATCGATATGATCAAGAGATTACTATGTCGAGTGAAAGACTCGATGAGTTGAGTGAGGATTCATAGATTGTCCTTATTTATATGAATGCAGTACATAATATATTATAATAGATATTGTTGTAATTACCAATCAAAATAAACAGTAATAATTTGATTATGATGGAGGAAACGCTGACAATTATTATTGCTCTAATGTTGTATTTTAACTTCAAAATGTACATATTAAAGTGTGTCATTCATTTAATGCTGAGTATTATGATTGCTACAAATACACATCTCATAAAAATTTACATAGCTTATTGTTGCTATCACCATTAAAAAAGTCTCTTAAAACTGATTCAACTAATGTCGATGTTATGCATTGTGATCATAATTTCTTTCAAAGAACTTAACAAATACTTCGATTTGTCTGCTACTAGGCCTACTTTTACAAACTTTTAGGTAAGTACAACTTACTAAATGACTAGATTTTTCCATCCTTTTCCTCTTATTTAAGCATTGTCCTAACCATTTCCCTCTTAATTAAATTCATTATTTCAAAGTGTATTTAAAAGTAGGTCAAGTATCAGTTGAAGGACGGTCTTGTGGTGGAGAGAGTAAGGAGATTTTTTTCGTAAATTATACATCCTATGAATGTTATTCAGCGTTCTTTCACGAAGCAAGGACAGCACCCGTATCATAATATGCTCGAGCCAGTACCAAGACTCGTTGCCGTTAAGCAGTATCGTTAAAATATGCGGCATTTGATTTAAACTGCGTACAGCCATAAATCACAAATATTTCGCATTGATGTGTACTTACCATACTTATAAAACATCATTGTTTGTTTTTTGTAAAACTTTTTTTTAATTTATATATTTATATTGTATACCTATTAGTACCCATTGGCCAATATAAAGTAAAAATATTATTTTTGTTTTCCTTTCCGTATTAAAATTGTGTGTTCAAAATATAAATAACCTTTCCTGAAAATTCTAATTTTGAATTTTCACGAGAGATCAAGGTAAAGTTTGCATTATTTTGAATTCAAATTTGATATTCTTTTATTTGATTTAGGTGTCAAAATTATTTCAATTTGACATACTATGGAGTCTAAAATAATAATGATATTTTAAAATTGAATAATGTAATTATGATTGATTTGTTAAGTAAGATAAATGTGCCAGGTACTTCAACTAGTACTTTATATTATTAACTACCAACTTGTTCATGCTAATACGCGCCTATTCGACGCTCGCATTCTTACGATGCTGCTTTACGGTAGTGAATCATGGCACCTTACGAAGGCTCAGAGCAATCGTTTACTGAGCTTCAAAAACAGATGTTTGCGACGTATACTGAGTGTGCGGTGGTATAACTTTAGGAGCAATGAGGAGATAAGAGAGCGCACCAAGCAGCCTTTCATCATGCTGAGAGTGAAGGGGCGACGTTGAAATTGGCTATGCCAAGTGCTGCAGATGCCAGAAAATAATTTTAACCTGGCTTGCCTGTTCTACAAGCTAATCGGATTCCGGCGTCTTGGAAGGCCGCTAAATACTATCTATAGAGTGTATACGGAGCTACGGGATGCCGGTTTGACATTGAACAATGCAAGAAGACTGGCGAGTGACAGGGATCCTTGGAGGCGCCTCGTGGTGTCCATATGCTCCAACTAAGGGGCGGATATGGCCGAAGAAGAAGAAGAACTCCCACTTATATTTCTTTGCACCTATTTTTTTATTTCATATTGTGAACGTCCTAAGCTTGCTATGCGTAAAATTTATCAAATGAATTTGCAATTAATATTAAATATATGAAATAAAATAAGCGCTAAGTGTCCGAAAATTGAAAAAAAGTGAGTATGCAGAAATTTTTGTGCTTTGTGAAAAAATGTGCTTTCGCCAATATCCTAAATACACGACATCAAGTCCTATAAAATACATATTAGAGCGTCTATGGATATTCAATGATGTCTTTTTGTGTAAAACCAGCGTGATTATTTTTAAAATAGACACAAAGGTCATGAAACGCGGCACTTGTGGCTTTTTTTAAGAAATTAGTATTGCAACATAGTGTTTTTCTAAAATATCGTTGTTCAAACGTTTTTTTTACAATGTTTAATTATAAATCATATTTTTTTCTTCTAGAGACATTAAAATTATATGTTCAATCTATTGAGAAGCTAATAAACAGTGCTTTTATGAAAAATAAACGAATTTATTATTCATTAAAACCCATATATCTCAGATTGAGTGTTTTTGGTACTTAGTGCCCATTTTATTTCATGTATTCAATAAAATTGCTTCTGAATATACTTTGTTTTTCTTCTCCAAGAGTGTAGTACTACTAGGAGAATCTTTTAACAGAATACGAAAGATGCAATATTAGACAATTTAACCATTAAAATAGTTCTTGACAGTTTAGAGTGTTTTTAAAATCAAGAAAGCTTTTATTAAAACATGATTATGTTTTCGTTGAAATTTAGGTTGATAAGTTCTCTCGGGGGTTATAAATATATTTATTTCAGTAAAACTACAATTGCATTACAAAAACCTTCTCTCTGAATTAAAATCTTGCATTTAATATTGTTTAAGAAGTGTTCAAAATGAAAAAGATCATTATCTATGATCACTTCTTTACGTTCAATATTATCTCTATACCCACTTAAATGCATTTACGATAGCATAACAATATATAGATTCGTCGTACAGTCGTAATCCCACTATAGCGTATTCAGCCGTGTGGTCGCTGGGGATTAAACTTGCAGGCACGATTTATGGCGAATTCTGTCAGGTGGCGCTACCTGTGTTCTGCCCTTGTACTAACTAATACATGTTGCGGAAGTGAAAAACAACGATATCTAGCAACGGGGTTTACAAGTTGAATTGCACTAGAGACACTATTGGAAAATAGAATTTGACATATTATATTTGAGTTGATATCATAATTCACTTCACTTAGACTCTATAATTGCTATATTAAATGAATAAACGGCCGGCTCATTTTACAACATTTTTATTAGCTCGTATTCTTATTTGTCCGGTGGTTGTATATTCGGTACAAATCGATTTTTAACTAACTTCCCGACTAGCTAGACATTTGAAACTTTTAGAATATATCAGAACACGATGCCAATGCATTTTTTAATACTTTTAGCCATCTTTAAGTAGAATTGAAGTCATTTTCAGTTAATTCTGTTTTATATGAAAAGTTATTTCGGAAGAAATACGTAATCCAATGCACTAATTTTGGTTGCTAAGTGGGTGGTCCTAGCAACTAAATTATTAATATTATATACGTGCGTTACTATGGAAATCAAAATGACATTTCAGTATTCTATATTTGTTTGTTTTTTATTTACTTCATATCAAGTACAAGTTTGAAGCATATTGAGCATAGTAATTTAACAGAAAATTTAAAAACTTTGTATATAAAAAAATCTTTTTGTCTTGTAATTATTTTTATATTTTGTTTATAAGGAGTCTCAATAGGATAACAGTAAGTTTAATAGTCGATTAATGTTGAGGCAGCAAATACGGCAACACCGGCGACAGGAAGAAAATAATATAAGAGTAGAAAACCATAGCAACCAAAATCAACAACCATATACAAGACCGATCGCAACGAACAAAAAACGAATTATTAATGTTATTAATATTATTTACAATGAAATAAAAATATATTGAGCAATATAACGATTATTTTAAAGTGGTGAACCCAACGTGAGTAAAGTAATATGAAACGAGGTACAGACTGAACGTAGTATACTGAATACGAAGATTACCGAACGACTAACGGTTAGTAAAAGAAAAGTAAAATGGCCAATCCTATCATGCCAAAAGTGAGCACAGTATCACTAAAAATTCCACCTTTCTGCCCCAATCATGCAAAAATTGGTTCGCGAGCATTGAAGCGCAATTTAAAATCGTGCGGGTCACGGATGAGACCACGAAATTCTATGCAGTGATTTCACAATGCGATGCACGAACTTACGAGGTGGTTGACCGCCCATTTCACTGAATTGGAGCAGTCCCAATTACGGAAGATCATACAGGTAGAGTTGGGTGACCAAAACCCATCTGAACTTTTACGTAGTATACTATCGCAGGCGAGGACCAGGAAAGTCGGGCCATACGAAGTTTGTAGATGTAAAAGTTTCCGACAGACGGTGAACCCTTCGAGAAGATGGCTACCTTATCCGATTGAGTACGTTAAATCCTCAGCCAGACGGAAGTTTGCGCAGTACGGCAGCAGGCAGAGTACCACAAGCCAGAGATTACAGGCAGATCTGTTGAAGACCGAGTGGACAGATTGGAATGGATGATTGAGAAAATGTTACTCGGACGCGAATAGGATGACCGTAGTCCTTCACCTGGTAACCGCACACCTAAATATCAAGCGCCCAGCCTTTTGTATTTTCATTCAGTATTGCAACCCATAATGGCAACGATTGGTAAATATGCAACTAAGCGCACTAAAAATTCTCTATAACTCCTTAGTTAGAAGCAGACTTGAGAGTGGTTCTATCGTTGGGGCCCCGCATCAGTTGAAGTAAGGCCTTATGGTGGAGAAAGTTCAAATTTTTTTTTTACTTTCGGCTGTATGGATATTATACGTGGCTCTATCTGACTGAGGTTCTCTTAGGTATGCTTACATACCGTAGCTTAAAATTTAGAAGGGATCTTTATTTAGCGACATATTTTTTCCGACTTATACGCGGCGTAAATGTGAACTCTGCACTTCTTGATGGTGTTGGCTTGTGTGTCTCTGATAATTACCTTAGGAATCGAGGGGATCCGTTGTTTATTCTCCCAAGGTGCAGAACTTACCTGCCATTAGTGATGCTAATCGGGAGGGCAATAACCATGTTTAATGAAATCGCTTCAGATATTGATATATTCTACTTACGTGAGTGTGAATTTAGGTGGACGTTATTTTATAAGTTTTTAAGATAAGATCTATCGATAGTTCACTCTGTGTGCTTCCATCTACTTTTATCTTTGTTGCTTTATTTTATTTATTTTCTTATTTTGTTGTTTATTTTATTACTTATTGTATTATTAAGTCACATTTCTCTGTGACTTAACTGTAACACTTATTTTATGTCATGTCTCGAACGCTTTGAATTTATAATTTGTTATGTTCATTATAATATGTCAAATAAATAAACTTGATTTGATTTTAATAATGAGATCCAAATTTCGGAATAAAATAAATGTGCCGGACGAAACCATTATAATTATCGTTAGATGCAATTCATTCATTATAATAAGTGTTTTTTTTAATTAGTATCATATTGATGGTTGATATGATAGGGAATAGGAAATTTGATAAATAGTTAATCCTGCCGCTTTTCTAAAAATATTGAAAAACTGGTTTAAGCAATACAATAAAAAAAAATCTTGTAATCATGAACACTCTTAGAATTAAAAGCAGTACTTTTAGCGACACTTAGATGACACCCCATTTGTTCATATAATTGTATCTCTTTTTATAATTATTATAACATACTTTATATTTACAGATACTAAACCGAGTTAGCCATGTGCAAATAGTGCCAGTAATGCGGACTATATACGCACCCCTGAGGGATAAATAAAATCTGGGAATCCGAATAGGATTTTAGGACGCTCAACTAAAACAACTGGAAAACGAGGGGGAAAAAAAGGGTAGGTCAGGACCCTTCAAGAGTTGTAGTGGTATAAATTATGGCGTTGATTACTTATATCTGAAAAAAAATATTGATCTTACTTTACCTTGAAAACACCTCAGATATATACCTACCGACTAGAAAAAATCACATTTGAAAAGAAAAAAAAAACGATGTCTGACGGGATTTGAACCCGTATATCCACTGGTATCACACACGTATGCTTTAACCAATTAAGCTACGGGCTTCCTACTTAATAACGATGATTTAATCTAGTAGGTCTCACATGAAATGCTTACAAAATTGCGTTATTTTTGACTGTTAGTTTTTGTTTTTTAAATCAAGGAATCGTTAATTATTGCCGACGCCTGGCTCTCGCCAAATATTTAGTTATAACGTCTACTTGAACTTGCTAACATTTTTTAATAAAACCATTTCTTTTCATATTTTTTTAAATGTGATTTTTTTAGTGGGTAATTAATACTTATATATCTGAGATGTTTTCAAGTTATGTATGTTCCTTACATTCTCATATCTTGTGAATGATTCGTTCAATAAAAACATATTATACGTTCGACTAACGAATTTTAGTGTGCATATTTTATGTAGAATTCTTAACAGTCTACTTCCACCTTTTGTCACTGCGTTATAGTAATGGGAGTGTTAAACTCGCATAGATAGCTTATAAATTCTTAAGTAAGATTTTTTTATTAGTAGACTATTTTTAATTATTTACGATGGAATTTCCAATCGCAAACAATGTACCCCTAGCGCCGACCCTGACTAAATGAACACTAAAAGATTAAAAAAAAAAAGTCTTGAATTTATTTTTTTGTACAGCTATTTGTAGATGTTAACTTTCAAGTGATAAAAAATATATCTTCTTTTTTCTGTAGCCGTAATAGACTATATTGTGAAGAAAATCGAACGATGCATATTAAATGAAAATAATACTACTTAGGTAGGATGAAATTCCTTTCAACTGCAAAATGTAAAATCACTATTTTCGAAACTATTTTGAAAAGAAAGTGACCTTTTGATATTTTGAAAGTCAAAACCACAAAAAAATATTAGAGAAACTCACATGAAAAGAGCTGTGAATCGTATTTGTGGGCGTATTAACCAAAATTATGTAATAAAGTTGTATATTTATTTTTTTTGTGCGATAGGCAAGAAAATTTTATTTAGATATTATTATTTATGTGAATGTAATATGGCAAATGTCTTAATTTGTTTATTACTTAGGTTATCGTTTTATTTGAGAAACGATGACGTATTTTAATATTCTTTTGAAATTTTATAGAACTGGGTTTAGCAAGTACACATATTTTATTTCAATTTATGTATGAGTCAGAGTATGGGCCTAATAGGTTGAGCAAGTGGCTGACATCAATAATTTCTCGTAAAAACAAAAATATTTTAATACAAACCTCCACTCTGTAGAGGCCCATATATGATGTTATTAGGTTCGGGCATGGACGTGAACCGAGAAGTTCTACGTAGTATCAAAACCAGGAAACTACAATACCTCGGCCACATTATGAGAGGACAAAAATACAGCATTCCCCAACTCGTCATTCAAGGAAAGAACAATGGAAAGCGTGGCAGATGACGGCGCCGCATTTCGTGGCTTAAGAACCTCCGTGATTGGTACGAGTGTAGCTCTACCAAACTGTTCCGGGTAGCAGACGACAAAGATAAGATCGCCTTGATGGTGGCCGATCTCCGCTAGGGAATGGCACAATAAGAAGAAAATGGACGTGAAAAAAATTAAAGTACGTTAATTATTTAATTGAACTGGCGTTTATGTGATAGAACTCTATTATAATGATGTTGAAATAAAGTTATATTTGTTAATTCTGCTTTGATTAATTACTTGCGTTGATAGGTCTTTTGGGCTATAAACCCATCTTCGTTATAGTCTATCGTTTTTATGACAGAATACACAAAATTGTAGCCAAACCAATTCTATTAACGAAATTACGCATGTTCAATAAAATAATGTTATATTCTCAAATCTTGTGAATTATTCGTAGAATAAAAAAATAAAAACTAAGTTATAATTTAACTTTGGAAAAATTTTAAAAATCCGATTGCAAAATTTTCACGTAATTCTCAGAATCACATTGTAATTCGATATGACGTACGTGAATCAAATGATAAAGCACATTGACGCAAATCCAGTGGATGCGGGTTTGAGTCCTGCCAAAAAATCTAGGGTGTTTTTGATGTATGTATGTTTAATAAAAAAAATGTTACAAGTCTTATAAATTATATTCGTTGATTAAAAAATTGTTAAAATTATGAAGTGCAAATTACGCTATAATTAAAATTTGGAGAAATCCTGGTGCTGGCTGGTAATCAAGATAAGTATCCATATATTTAATATTCAAATCACAAATGCTCGTAGCCAATTTTAACGGTAGTATTGAAGTTGCAAGGAATATTAGTTAATTTAGATATTAGTTAGTTATACTACATTCTCCTGAATCCTATGGATGTAGGTTTTAGTCTTGTCCAGTGCTTTTTCTAGTAGGCATATTTCGTCTCTGTTCTGGCAGAACACACTAACTGGAGAATACTAGTTTTGAGTAATTTGACTTTGAAATTGTTAAAATGTTTGAAATGATCTATCATGTGAGTTTATTAAGTAATCGTAAAAAGGATGACTTTAAAATAAAGACTGTTTATTTATTAAGGGGGGACATGCTCGTCGAAGGTCAAAATTGAGTTTTTATTGTATTTTCAAACCATGATCTTGGACACTTCTTAAACGTTGTAGATGATCTATTTATATAATTTTGAAGCCTTATTATCCTTTATAGTTATTTTAAACATTTGATGACTGCATGAAGTATTTTTGTTACATAAAATAGTATTCTTTTAAACCTCTCGCTCTAATGTTTTAGAATATAGTCATATTTCGGTACATAACTGTGCAGTGATGTTAAGATTTTTTACATTTATTAATTTTTAAACGCATTTATAAAACCATTAGCATAATTTATTACGAGATAATTTTTGTAAAATATTCACGATAAAAAATTATATTGATAATCTCTGTGATCCCAAATTTGACAAGAATTAGGCATTTTATTATTCAAAAAATCGGCAAGATTAACACATTTGAAGATGACTCTAAAGATATTTATTATAAGCTATGTCTTTGACCATTCAAGTGTGATAAACATCTTATGAATAATGATTGCTTTATAATCATTATTGACCTAAGAATAAGGTAGTGTTTTTTTGAAATACGCCATTTCTTTTGTCATTCCCCAGTGGTTAAGCTACAACATACGGCCGTAGCCATAAATTGACAAACTATAATTGAAGTAGGGAGTAAAATGATATTGACGCGCGTGTTTGAACATGTACCGTTTAAAAAAAAATAAAAAAAAATTCTGTTAGGTACATGTTCAAACACGCGCGTTAACATAATTTTACTCCCTACTTTAATTATAGTTTGCCATTTTATGGCTACGGCCGTATGTTATAGCTTAACTACTAGGGAATGACAAAAGAAATGGCGTATTTCAAAAAAACACTACCTTATTCTTAGGTCAATAATTATTATAAAGCAATCATTATTCATAAGATTTTTATCACACTTGAATGGTCAAAAACATAGCTTATAATAAATATCTTTAGAATCAACTTCAAATGCGTTAATCTTGCCGATTTTTTGAATAATAAAATGCCTAATTCTTGTCAAATTTGGGATCACAGAGATTATCAAAATAATTTTTTATCGTGAATATTTTACAAAAATTATCTCGTAATAAATTATACTAATGGTTTTCTAAATGCGTTTAAAAATTAATAAATGTAAAAAATCTTAACACCACTGCACAGTTATGTACCGAAATATGACTATATTCTAAAACATTAGAGCGAGAGGCTTAAAAGAATACTATTTTATGTAACAAAAATACTTCATGCAGTCATCAAATGTTTAAAATAACTATAAAAGATAATAAGGCTTCAAAATTATATAAATAGATTATCTACAACGTTTAAGGAGTGTCCAGGATCATGGTTTGAAAATACAATAAAAACTCAATTTTGACCTTCGACGAGCATGTCCCCCCTTAAGAAGGTTTCCAGACGGTAAAATTTGAAATAAGGAACATTTTGGTATAACTAACTCAATATGTCATTTTATCGAATCAGTGTCTTCTGCCAGAACAGTGACGATTTCTAAAGTGTTTCTAAATTATGTGTGTTAATTACTATCGGTTGAATATTTTACAATCTTACAAGACAACAGTTGACACATTCCAAATTATAATCCGTCTTATTCTGTTGCGAGTATTTAACTCATGTTTTGTAGTTAGGGCAATTCCAACAACTTCTGATACCGAAAGCTTAAACAGTTCGCTTTAATTGCCGCAAAAATTCCGCTTCTGTAGAGCAGCGGTTTTACTTGATTGATCGCCCTAATGTCTCATACGTGATCAAGTCGACGTGAAAGTAACTAACTCACTCGAGAAACTTCTTACCACTTGTGAAATATTTTACAAAATATTAATAAAGAATGTTTTCAAATTCCAAGTGTCATTTATAATATTTATAACAAACACGGTTCAATTTTATATAATCAGCTCAAGTCTCTCTAATAAATAAAAAAATAATTAGCTTTTTAATTAAAAGAATCATTTTATTCTGGCATGCTCTGAATTCTTTCTGGATATTTAATATCGTCATTGTAATATAAACCTCTTATGTAACAATATTATAATTTTACAATAAAGATTAAAAAAAACCACTAAATAACAGGTAGTAGCTGTGCAAAGATTTCATACAATTATTTAAAGCCTACTTTATTAATAAAAAAATGCGTGTTAACGAATTTAAATATTGAAAAGATTTACAAAATTTTGGCATTAACCTCACGATGTACTAAAAACGGGACATTTTATGCAATAGGTCGTTAAATTAATTAGATTATAATTTTAGTATTATATAAGATATAACATAGAACATTCATCTTGTACTTTAGAAACGTTTTGAAAAAAAACTACCCTCTATAATTTAACATCCATATAAGCACTACAGGGAGTCATGGCCTTTTGATGATTACCAGTGCTCTGTATTAGAGAAAATTGGACTTTAATAAGATGAGTATAATTGATTGATTTATGCATATATCGTTGTCATTATTTGATATTATGCTTATGTCATAGGTTTGAAATCGTCATTATTCGCACGATCACTTTTACATAATATGACAACTATGAAAGAGCTCGCGCCGATTGCTTATGCCAGAATGCATCGTTTTCTTTACAGTTCTCGGTCAATACTAGCAATTATTCACATCTCGTTCCTATTTTCAATACTTTTACTTACCTCTTATTATAAATGTTTGCCTCCAATTAATTTATAGAACCTAACTAAATTTTTTACTTATTGGCAGTATCTTGATTTAATAACTTCATCTCCCGTAAACAGGCAGATTGCCCATAATCTGTCAAACATTAAGTTTAACATCCAGAGTAAATATTCATCCTCACACATTTTCACTTCTACACGTCATTCAAACATATATAACCAATCTAGGTTACTATTGTCCGGTGGCTCGACTCTGCAGAACTAAGGATCATCACAGTGATCTAGTAGAACTGTTGTTCCTCTTCATCTTTTAAATTGAGTTCCTCCAAAATTTATCACTCACTGTGTTTTATCTTAGGTGTGTAGGGTATTGTCGACCATGCCCGATTCTATTAAGATCATATGGGCCTTCACAGAGTCGAGGTTGTTTTTACGAAAAACGATGTCAGCCATATGCTCAACCTATTGGGTCCATACTCATACACAAATTTAAAAAACGTGTACTTACCAGACCCAAGATTCGAACCTGCGATCCACGATGCTATACGCCGACCATTAAACCGGCCGGCCATCGTGTGTGTAATTATGTAGGTCTTACGTGTATTAATAATATAATATACTTTTTATGTTTTATGATTATATATTTTATTTTTCATTCTTTTATAATTACTACTAGTATGTTTTTTTCTATTTTAATCATTTCTAATAACTCTGTCTGATGTATTTCTCAGAACTGTATTGTATTTTTTGATTTATTTATGCTTTTTATTACTCTATCATTTTATGTCATATTGTATTCTTCTGTGATTGATCCTGTTGGATGACCTACATAAATAAATAAATAAATAAAAATCCTATATGGTGACCACCGTTATGAGTAAACCGGTACCTTATACTGGGTTCCCACACATTTGACGTTAATGTTAAAAACTTTACCTCTCGTGGGGCTAGCTAATGAAACATGTATACCTACATAACAAATAGTACATTTTATTAAAATACAGGTGACAAGTAATTCCAAAAACTACTTACTCTGAAAAATAAGAATAATAAATCACATAGATAATCGACTAGCAACGATTGAAAGTGTTCCAAGTAAACATCTATTTTGATGACATTCAATTCAATGAAATCACTCAGAAATAATACTTTGTCATATTTTATGGAGACATCCTTCCATTATTTATAAAGACCAATTTTTCAACACTACGTTTTACGTGATATAGATAAATAAAACCAGGTGAGTATATGTTATAATGTCTACGTATATAGCGGCATCCCATATAGGCAGGTGGATAATGCACTATTTTGAACAGTGCTTCTCAACCCTTTTCGACTATTAAATTATAAAAAATTGCACACTGTATCTGTTTTTGCACTGTCTGGTGATGACTGACATAACAATGACAAAATACATATCATTTTTGTGGAATGTTGTGACGTCATTTATAAAATGTCTAAATCAGTGCTTTCAAAACTTATGGGTCGCGACCCACTGGGAGGCCGTAAGGCTTCTGCAGGGGGCTGCTGAATGTTTTAGTAGAACTATAAATAATTATGTATGAAGATTTTTTACAACTATATAGGCATGTATACATTTAAATATGTTAGATGATACATCACGTCATTATATTATTATTTTTATTTAAATATTTATATTGACCGAAAAGATCATGGTAATACGCATGCGAATAATTATTATTATTATTTTCAACTGATATGATTGTGGAATGCAGGAGGAATTTAGCGGAGGGGGGTGGAGGATTATTATTTTCAGATTTGGGGGGCGTGGTATGAAAATGTTTGGGAAGACTCTAACTTTACTGAGCTTGGCTAAATAATTATCAAATAATATTATACTCTATAATATAGTGGATCAGAAATTATGTACTATAAAAATTATAAACCGGTTAAAACGATAGACCGGCGTGGCTTTACGATCTAAGTATTGTAATACAACTGATCGGAAGCCCAGAGTTAGTGACACCATAATTATTAAGGAATAAATTAAACGAAGATAGTCAATTTTGGCTTGAATACGAAAAGTAAATTATGATTTTCTGTCATAAACGGAGCATAATATTATAAGCATATACAGAGCGGAGTTTGAATTGATAGATTTATATTTAAACAAGAAATGTGTGTTAAATTTTTGCTTAACCTACCAAGTATATAGTCTAGGTGCAAATACACATTAAAAAATCTTCTTCGGCCATATCCGCACCTTAGCTGGAGCATATGGATACTACAAAGCGCCTCAGAAAATTTTTGTCACTAGTCAGTCTTCTTGCATCGTTCCAAATCATATACATTATATAGATTGTATGTTGCAGCCTTCCAGGATGCCGGAATCCTATTAAGTTGAAGAACAGGCAAGCTAGGTTGAGATTCTCTTCTGTCATCCGCACCATGTGGCCGAGCCAGGCCCAACGCCGCCTCTTCACTCTCGACGTGATGAGACGCTGCTCAGTGCGTTCTCGTATCTCCTCGTTACTCCTAAAGTTATTCCACCGCACACCCACTATCCATCGTAAACATCTTTTCTCGAAGCTCAGCATATGGTTGATCCTTCGTAAGGGATCAAGATTCGCTACCGTAAAGCAGCACCGACAGAATGCAAGTGTAAAAAAGGCGGCATTTAGTTTTAACCGAGTACTGAAATTGAATGTCGATAAACATATTGAAGTCAATCCCTCCAAACCCAAACCCGCCACGCACCACACCCAGTCTTAATCGAGCGTATCACGTGGCTCTACATTGGCGATGTGAAGCATCTAGTTAAGTTTTAGGCCGAGAATACCCTAGGAGGAGATACCCAGGACTAAGGTTGCTATGCTCAAAGTGAGCTCTGACTGAGTTTAAAGTTACTTTGTAATGCAAAGTGCCGGGGAGAGAAGAATACAGGGAAAATATGAAAATAAAAATGATTCTAGTGTATATAAAACAAAATAATGAAGCTAATCATACGGACATCAAAAATTATGTGAAGAGATCTTCACGCCCGCAGTAAGACGCCGCAATTTTTTTTAAATACAAGATAATTGGCTTTAGTAGCAACCAAGTCGGACGGCCCGATGGGCCCAACAGCTGGTTGGACCGACCTAAGCATCTCCTCCCGTTCGGAGCACATTCTAAGACATTCCCAGAGGATGTCGATAGACAGTATAATATTTCAATATTAAACAGATTTTGGATTTGAATCGGAGACCCATGACGTTCCATGCCGACACGTTACTGCTCGGCCACCGCGCGCGTATGAAGAATAAAGTTTAAGAAAATTAATAATGAATATTGTAAAACTAAAAACCGAGATTTATTACATCAGTAAGGTTTAACTTTACGCCGAAAATAATTGTGGATTCGCGGTTGGAAAGTTTTTGAACGAACTATTAAATCCTCCATATTGTAGAATTCAAAAACTATTTTACGAAAACTTGAGTATTCAGTGAAGTAAAAGCGTTCCATGTTAAGTTATCACGATTGCACAGAATACGTTTAGAGATATATACCTATTTTACGGCCATAATATCAAAATAAAGCGATATGTCACGGAATGAAAGATATTTTTTCCATCCGTGACGTATGGCTCAGTTGTCATTGGGGCATATAATTTGAATTGTCACTTTCTAAAAAATGACAAATGAAAGTCGTAAATATAAAAGATTCGGTCGTTGGAGAGAAAAATTGTACGGTCATACTTTTTCGCTCTTCTTCCCTCTACCTTTTTTGTAATAATATAGAAGGGAACTCTTATATTTTGACGACGGGAGGAAACTAATAAAAACAATCTATCATTTGACTTTATTAAATTATTACATACTATAAAATCCATCCAAGGAAGTACGAGATAATATCTAAATTCTCATTAATTATTAGAAACTTTATGCTATAATTTAAGAACACATTCATTACTTTATATAATTATTTGTCTTAATTCATCTGTCTGTAACGCAGCGCAACATAACAGAGCACACAATCATATACTCCTTCTCTGTCCGTTCATTGAACATATTGAACGCATTGAGTGTATCGACAAAAAAGATGACAGGTGGAACTGCCACCTGGTATTTTTTCCACTGTAAAATAACAAAAAAATATTGTCTTAAATCTGCCTATAATTTTAGTACCAAATCAAAATTTCTTGCACATTTAAAAGTTTTATTTCTACAATTAATAATTAATTAAGCCATCTAAACAGCCAGAATGTCCTCTATGACCTGCCAATAAATTTCATTCATGCTTTGCAAAATGTTCCCTAATATTTTATGGACCTCCACAATATATAATTTGCACCTACAATTTAATTAATAACTATTAATTGTTTAATTTAAACAAATTGAAAAACAATATGTGTACTTGCCAGACCCAGGATTAGAACCTGGGACCCACGGCGTTATAGTCCAACGCTTAAGCCAATAACATAATATAACATAATATATTATCTATGTATTTATTTATTAATACAAGTGAATATCATTAAATTTGATCTAATTTTTTGCGAGGTAATCAGACAAAGAGACATATCTGTGTAGGTCAATGACATTAATATGGACGAAACATCTGGAAAAAAAATGACACTCACTTTTTTGTCGGGTCTGCCGAATGGCATAATCTGTTCTAACGCCATTACAATAAGGGTGATATTGCTATAAATTCCCGATGCTTTTTGTTGGGTCTGCCGAATGGTTCGCTTCGAACGGGTTCGCTCAAACGAACATTGATACTAGAAACACTGTTGTAACGCCATTACAATAAGGGTGATATTACTATAAATTCCCGATGCGTGATATCGTATAATGGATATTGCGTGACGTCTACCTATGCACGTGCGAATGTCGCTAGGAGTGAATTTACTTGATAGCTACTGTACTGAGTGCGTCGTCCATTAATAATGCCATTGGTGTAGGTAGTCAAAAGTGAAAAGTTATGAAGGATAAATATTTTACAAAGAGGATACCTATTTTGGTAACATAGATGTCTAATAATTTCATTAAAATCATTTAATATTTGTTTTATCTATAAAATAAGCAAAAAGCCACCGAAATTATAATTATACTGTTATGTCCTAGTGATGAGTAGCTTAAGGAAGTAGGAGATCTGGGTTGGCAGGTCCTGTATGGTTTGATGATATTAACCTTCCTTAAGTTTCTTACCAGAATTGGGACACTCTGTGAATCTCCTTGATGTAATTCTTCACAGTTTTCTTGTACATTTATAGACTGTTTGTCTTTGAAGGTAATTTGTCAGGGGATTTACCTTCTAGGATGCTTGAGCGGTGGGCGTTTGTAATTGATTGTGAACACGGCGAGAGCAATAGTGTTTTACGGTAAGTAAAACATTAATATTTATTTCAGTAATAATTTAAGTACAAAGTGTTTGACAGACATAGGTTACGTACTGTACAATGGTTGGAAACGAAAGACAACAGGAGTGACATTTCCTGAGGTTTTATACTATTCTCTTTAATGGGTTTTTGACTTGAACAGACTGCACGTGTCCGTTATGATATATGATTTACATTAACAATGAATAACATTTATAACATTATTTGACTATGCAGGTATTCATAAGTGTCTAAACTAATCCAAAAAGATGCACATTTGTGCAATTAATGTAGATAACAAATTGTTTTACTTCAAGTATTGAACATAAGCTCGTAAATAATATTGATGTTTACCAGTTAAGTGCTTTTTCTGGTTTATTTCTATAACACGCAAAAGCGTGGGAGCAATTTCATAATGATGTACTTGTTTTAAATCAACATAGTTAAAGTAGGGGTGAATACAGCTGTTCACTCCAAAAGGGTGAGAACAGATTGCCTGAGCTCGTAAATAATATTAATAATTATCACTTAAATGTATTTCTTAACTCGTGTCAGTATTTTAAAAGAGGGTAAAGTGCTATTTGTATAAAAAGATGCATATATCATCTTATTTATTTCTACAGGTGTGCATCCGGTTAAAGACGTTATTTTAGTTAATTTACTGCTTTTAGATGGTGACCTGAATGCTGTGAGGTCCCTTTGAACATTTCTTAAGTTGACACAGTTAAATGGGTGCATAAATGTTTATATTATATTATATTGTTTACTTTAAAAACTTTAAGTTTATATGATGCTATAATCAAATAGCATTGTAAATTAAATAGGTGTGATGTCCTATTAGTGTACACAACAATACGAGTATTTCTATCCATTCTTAGGTCCGTTTCTGACGGGACACCGGTGTCGCGCTCGATATAATATAGAAGGCCTTTGTATTTGAATAAAAGGGCCTTTGTATTATATTTATGAACGCCTCAGAGCTAATCAGTCAACGCGTGTCCAGTACACTTTTTCGGCGGCCGCTACATTCTCAAGCTGCCGATACACTTGTTTTTATTACCGCAGCCAGTTTTATGTTCAAATTTACAACGCGTTGACTCATTAGCTCTGAGGCGTTCATAAACATAATACAGAGGCCCATTTATTCGAATACAAAAGCCTTCTGTATTATATCGAGCGCAACATTGGTGTTCCGTCTGAAATGGGCCTCACGGCGTGAATACTGTATGTCATAATACTGCCTTGATCGTACCGCTTTCTTTCATATCTCTTTCTCTTAATTGATTATGTTTCTCTTTGTCGCATATACTTTTAGTTCTATCTCATTTGTTTGTAATGGAATGCGACGCTCTGTTTGCAATTTGCATTTATAATTAACGACATGTAAACAAAATCTGACAGATATTTGTCAATTATAATTTATGTATTTGGCGTATATGATATGGAGGATATATAAGGTCGTTTTTGCGTGGATGTTTGTATGAGAGTTTACTGATCGATACAAGAATACAATATTACTTTAATAGAGGTGACGACGTGAGATTATAATCGCAAATACGGATGTACTGGTAAGATTGATGTGATCAATAGATTGATTATATTAATGAAATGAGAGACTTAATTTGAGTGGAGTGATGATTAACTACGTCGAGTGAAGGACTCGTGACGATAGTAGTGCGTCTCGTGACAGACTCGATAAGTGAGTGAGGATTCATGCATTGCCCTTCCAATTTATACAAATACAGTACATATATTACAAGAGATATTGTCGCAATTAACAAGTCATAATAAACCCTACTAATCTAGTTACGATTGAGAAAATGCTGACAATTATTATTAATGCTCTATTGTTTTGTTCTGACAACAAAACATACAGTAAAGTGTGTCATTAATTTAATACTGAGAGGTATGATTGCTACATGTATTTACTGGATAATGGTATCGATTTAGACAATTAAATCATTTTAATTAGATGATCGATGATTCTAAGAATAGGTATAATAGAAAAGGATTATGAAGTACATATTAACAGAAATATTTACAGTGTAATGTGCTGAGTAACCTAAGGTGACGTTAGAGTAACAGAAGTGTTAAAAAAGACTTGCATAATTAATTGGCAAATATTATAGTTAATGGGAAACCTATTAACAATATACTGTATGCTGTTGATGATGATACAGTTTTAATTTCTGATAGCTTAAAAGATTTACATCAAATAAAAGAAATGGTTAATGAGAACAACAATTAAAATCTCAAGAAAACCAAATTATTGATAGTATCAAAAATAACGATGCCGAACACCAACACAAGTTTTCTTATTATAGCGAATTGAACGTGTGACCTGCCATACATATTTAAGAACATGGGTCAATGAAAAATAGGACCAGTTTAAGGAAATAAAACAAGAATTGAAATAGCAAAGAGTGCCTTTCTCAAAATAAGATGTCTCTTTATAAATCAAGACCTTAATATACATCTGCGAGAGAGGCTCTATATTATTAAATGGTTTGTTGTTATATTCGATCAATCTTTTTATAGAGCGGAGTTGTAACAGAAAGTTAAGACTTTAGAAATGTGACGATATAGACGCATCCTCAAAATTCTTTGGACTGACCAAGTGACAAATATTGACGCTGTCAGTTGAATTCTAAAGGATCAACTGCGTATTATGAAAAAAATCTCCTTGATTGTGGCTGACCTCCATTAGTTGATGTTACAATAAGAAGAAGATTATATCTATATATTTAAATGGATGTTTGTTTGTTCTTTTGTCTGTCTGTCCCGTATGCGTTCCTATACCATTCATCCGATTGCAATGAATCTATGGTAAGTTGTTGTGCGCACGCCCGCAAAGGTTTCTGAATTAGTACAACCATCTTCTTCTATTCTACTCGTATCTTCTATTCGTATGCTTTCCTATACCAAATTTTGAAAATCCATACTTCTCACAGGACAGGTGTATGATGTGGCCTGCTCACGCGTTGGAAAACTTTATGATTAATTCGTGTATGCACCAGACGGAAAAACAAAACATATTTTGTATCTGAAAGCACTTCAATAAACAGAATTAAAACACAAACGCTTTCTTTTAGTGGTATTGTAACGCATGCCGGGTACTCGCTAGTTTAAAATAAATAACTCTTAAAGGGATAACTATCGCAAGTATAATTTATTTTATATACTAAACTATTTCATAATGAAATTTTTCGCATAGTTTTATTCTTCCATATTAATAAAACGCAGTTACTGTAATAAAATAAATCTTAAGAGCACACAGTTTTCTGGCAGAATGTCTCATAATCTCATTCCTTCTTTCTTTCATTTGCCATGCCCGGCATTTTGAAGAACAACATTATAGAAGTTCCACATTTTCCAGTTTACCGCGAGCATAAAAAGAATTTCGCTGTTAGACGCTTAATATTGCCTTTTCGAGCGTCGGCGTCGTCTTAACAGCCAGCGCCGCGACGCTGCCGATGCACGTCGTTTTTTTTTTTTACTCGGTGGGAATATTTTGCATATTTAAATTTCGTGTTTCATAATATCTAAAGTTGGCAATGCGCTGTCAAATTTGAATTTATTATTTCTTATCCTTTGGTAAACGTTGTCAAAATAAATCTGGAACAATCAAACCAAAATAGAATCTAATATCAGACCATTTTTTATTCTTCTATTTTACGTCAAATATTATACCAATATCTTTTTTATAATTTTACAGATTTATGGAAGATCATTCCATTTAACGTTATTTACGTTAGGAATATGTATAGCAAATGCGGTTTTATTCAGGTGATGATATAAGTAGAATGAAGAAGTAAAATATATTTATTTATTTAAAACATAGCGTTTATAGATAGGCCATTCCGTCATTAATTTACTAAAAACACGTATCTCAATTTGTCAGTTTTGAGTTATTTGTTGTAATAAATTCAGAATTTGAATACGCATATATTCCACTAACAAGCAGTATCTCAAAATATACTTTGTAACATAATAGATTTAAGCAATGACAAACAAACCGTATCACAATAAAAGACTTTTATAAATATTATAAACTCGTATCTTAAGATACGTGTTTGTAAGTAAACAGAATACTGAACTCCGACCAATGATTATAGTTAAGTCGCAAGTTAAGATACGTGTTTACTGCAGTAATATTGTGGAATAATTCACAGTAAAGTTGTAACGTATTCTCGTATCTTCGACAATATGACTGATCGCTCGAAAGTGTAGTGCGATAGATAGAAGATACATCATAACATTTTTTTCATGAAAATATGTTAAACTATACTAAATGGATATTTCATAGAAGAAAATTTATATCTGAACTAAAAACTGAGAGAATAAAGCTGTTTTTTTCCTCTCCTGAAAAGTTCTGTTTTTTTGAGATACGTGGTAGTAGAAAAGACATGAAAATTTTAGATAAGGCAAATATTACTGTACTACGATACGCTCCTGCAGCAAAACTTATGGTAACCACGCGTTTGCGATCCTTCCCTGGACCAGTCGTCTCGTCTTCCAACTTTTTCCATACCTGAAGTACAAAGATTACTTTTTTAGCACCAATGCAGACTGAAAGAGAGTCGGCCATGCTACAAGGGTGTTGAGTATCGCAATCTCCAGCAGCATCTATAAGACACGACCAATCACGTGATTATGTCAATCATGGAGGACCTACGTGACAATTATTCATGAGCTTGAATATCTGTAACACGGCTGTACGAGTATACCTCAAAAAACATTATTTATTTATTTATTTATTTTGAAAACAGTATTATGGCATTACAGCGAGATTGGCCAATGCGCCATAATACATAATAAATAAAAATTACAAAAATTACTTAATTTAACTACAAATAACAACCAATATAACAAAAAGTATGACGTGCTTATGTAGATATGAAAGTAAAATAATAAATACAATTATAAATTTAACCTATTTAACACGTCCACAAACATGATATAGTTAATAAAAAATTAATCAACCTTTATGATGCCATCTATTAAGTTAATCGCACGATACATCTCATCATGAAACATCACATCCTTCCTGCTACGAGGTATGATGAAGACGGTAGAGTTACGAGTAATATTGGTGGGAACATGAAAATTAATATTTGCCAGTATATACGAATTGTAAATGAACCCACGAAGAAGTGAAAAAAATGCTTTAAAAGAGCAATCACTTTTCGGGTGGACAAGAATTGCATTGATAGCATACCCAGAAGAAAACAAGTCAAAAAATTCATTTTATTATCATTATCATAAGGAAAGAATCGGTATGACTTTAAGTAGAGAAATCTAAGAAATCTATTGTGGACTGGATTCAACTTAATTATGTGGACGAAACTATTAGGACTCCAAATAATGTTGGCATATTCAAGAATACTCAACACAAATGATACGTATAATGTACGTGGCACTCGGATGTTTTCAAATGATCTTGAAACCCTCATAACATCGATTCTCAAAGTTCAAAAGGTAAGTCATACAGAAGCGCAGGTAACACGCATGCGTTAAACAAACGGCATTTAGTCTTCTGAATTCAGACCTCACCCTTGATCATGTGGATTCTAAGTTCACTGAATAAACTACTATCGTTAGTAACTGAGACACATACTATGTATTTAAACCTAGTCACCAATAAGGCAAACCTGTTCACAGTGACTTACATGTCAAAGATTAACCTTAATCAACGAAAATATAACGCAAGATTTATTTGCCAGGAAGATAAAGGAGATCCACTGAGGGATCCACAAGAGATCCACTGAGATAAAAACACATTGCACACGTATTAGAAACTCATGCACTAATAACTATGAGCGGAATGTACAATCTAAGATTTCGATCCTAAGGATAAGTCGCCGAAAAGCATGACTTAACTATAGACAATCCTGAGTATAGAGTTAAGGAATCCTTAACCATAGACTATTTTTGTTATGAACACGTCCCCTTCTGTATTGTTGTACAGTTGATGTCAAAATAAATTTGCATGTCTATAAAACAGTCCATACACTCAAATTCATTAAACAATGTATCTCAATATGGATATTGATAGTGTTAATTCGTTTGGCATGTACTTGCAGAATATTATTTTACTTTTATACGCCAGCTCGCAGAAATACAAGATGCCAGGTGATTATTATAAAGCAATCATTATTCGTAGGATGTTTATCACACTTGAATGGTCAAAGACATAGCTTATAATGAGTATCTTTAGAATTATCTTCAAATGTGTAAATCTTGCTCATTTTTTTAAATAATAAAATGCCTAATTCTTGTCAAATTTGGGATCACAGAGATTAGCACTATAATTTTTTATCGTAAATATTTTACTAAAATTATCTCGTTATAAATTATACTAATGGTTTTATAAATGCGTTTAAAAATTAATAAATGTAAAAAATCTTAACACCACTGCACAGTTATGTACCGAAATATGACTATATTCTAAAACATTAGAGCGAGAGGTTTAAAAGAACACTATTTTATGTAATAAAAATACTTTTTGCAGTCATCAAATGTATAAAATAAATATAAACGATAACAAGGCTTCAAAATTATATAAATAGATTATCTACAACCTTTAAGGTATGTCCAGGATCATGCTTTGAAAATAGAACAAAAGCTCCATTTTGACCTACGCTGAGCATGTCCCCCCTTAACTAAGGACAATGTTTCTGCATAGTGTTTTCTGCTAAGGAAATTTTAGTTATGACAAATGTTTCTGCGTTCCGCTTTAAACCATCAGTATATAAAATATCAGTTAAATTTAAACAATGCAGCAAACAGTAAGTATGAAATTATTTTTTCAAAACGGTCTTTATCCGCACGCTTTCAATAAGTTAACCTTCATATATATAATTATAGCTACCAAATCAACAACTCTCAAAAGGATATTGAATCGATATCAAGTGTTGTAACACAAAAAATGTATTGTACCTTTTAGTCATAGTTAAAATTCTTTCTGTCAATAATCTGCAATAGTGCCAAACACAGGTCGATTAGATAATTTTATAACAATATTTCTTTAACTGTTTATAAATGTTTTAAATGTATCATTGAGAATGCGTTGTGCTCTTTGGAGTGATACCTGTCAGCCTTTGGAATACATATAAAAAAAAACTCTTTCAGAAAATCTTTTTCCTTTATACACCCTTCATAAGTCAGTTTTTCACCATTATATTTTTTTTATATATGATTGATATTATTATGTGGTCTAAATGATGAAAAAAGTTAGAAACTTGTTTGTTTTATAGAAATTTTCGATATTATTTTTGATGAATATTAAATAGGACAGTGTGTATAATACGTTCCAGACATTGATTGAAGTTTCAATGCTTAATTTCAACAAAGTATAGCCCGGAGCTTCAGAGTCTGGAATTATTATAAAATAATATACGGAATACTTTCAAGTTACGTTTAAGCTTTGTATCGAAAGCTGCTCGAACAACTTAGATTCTACTACAACTGAGTAGGTGGGAATAAATAATATATAAACTAATCTGCTATTATCTAAGATGTTATAGATAATGCTTTTTGTGTAGTGAAAACTTAAATAATCGGGATTTATATCTCAACAATGTTTTGGTATTGTTGAAAATAATAATATGTAGGTATATCGTTTTTATGGCATCATACGAAAGCTTAAAGCTACCTTATACTGAGCTTCGAGAACCAATGTTTGCTGCGAATACTGAGTGTACTCTGGAATAACTTTAGGAGTAACGAGGATATAATAGAGTCAACCAAACAGCCTCTTAGCACATTGATAGTGAAATTAAAGACAACATTGGACATGGCTCGGCCATATGCTGTGGGTGCATCAAAAGAGTTTTAATCTGGCTGGCCGGTTCTTCAAGCGTCCTGGAAGGCCGCTAACTAATTTACGCAAAGTGTATAAAGTGGATGCTGTCATGACCTGAGGAGAGGTAGAAAACTGGAGGCGATAGGATTGCTCGGAGGTGCCGTGTGTTCCCTGCTCCAATTAAGGGGCGGACATGGTCGGTATGACATATCTTCATATTCTCATTTTAAAAATCAATATTCCATAATAATAATATTGAATCTATAAAAGGGAATTATCGTAAACGTGGTTATTTGAAATAGATAATAAAACCATAGTATGGTAAATCAACTTTACTGATGTCCCTTTTTATAGCGTTATCTGATTTTTTTGTCAACTTATGCATTATTATACCAATTATCAAATATAAATTAATCCAACCCAGTGGCGATACGCCCTTGAGAGCGCTAGAGCGCTGAACACCCACCCAATTTATGCGAAAAGATTTTTTTAGTAGTAGATAAAAATAAATAAATAAAAATAAGAGAATGAGTGCGACAGCGATAATGTTCGTCTGTAGCTGGTAGCGTGAAATAGCAATAATTCTTGGAGCGCCGTTCAAACCTCCCGAACGCGGATTCGTATTAATTGTCTGATATTTATAGCCTAGATATTTGCCTTATAGTGCTGATGTTGCCTCAGCATTATTAAACATTTTAAAAGAAAAAAATCTTATTGACACATTTACGAAAACGGTTTTTCTATTAAAGTTAATTTGCACTATTCCGATGACATTAGTGGAAAGTGAAAGATATTTTTCCACACTCAAACGGATCAAGTGCTTTAGCAGAAACACCATCACGCAACCAAGATTAAACGCATTATATATGCTCAGTATCCGAAAAAGAATGATACAAGACATTCCTGACTTGAACAAACGTGTGATTGAAAAATTTTTGTCGACGAAAAACAGAAGAATGGATTTCTCATACACATGAACAATAACAGAGGTACTTTAAAAAAAAGTGAACTCCCAGTAAAATAACTCACCGGTCGCCAGTGATCCAACCTAATTATTATAAGCCGATTTTATTTGTGAAAAATAGAATTCAAAATATTTTTTTTTCATTTGTAAACTACAACAAGTCATGAGTCTGATAACAGTACTATAATATACAAAAATTAATACATATATAATAATTAGTAAAACAGTAATTAAAGTATTAATAGTAAAAGAATCATAGAAACAGCAATAGAGAACAGTTTACACACTCACATAATATAATAATGTATAGTAACTTCACTTGATGAAATAAACGTTTTGAAGTATTATAAGTTAATTTACAATATAACAACGATTCTAACTTATCACCGATGGTTTGCAGGACAATTCCTGGAAAAAAATCCCAGGAAATATAAACCTCAGTTTTACGAGAACTTATATTATATTCATTGAGATCTCTTTAAGTATATAATTTAATTGATATTCCTAGTTTTTTTTTTTTGAAATGATATGAAGTGATTTTTCGTAGAGTCAAACTGGTATGGAGTGCATTTGGGCATCTATGTAGTATCTATCGTTAAAATTCAACTTCAAAGTATTCGACTTGGACCCTTCATGTAAGACAAATTCGACAGCATGTAAAGTTCCATTTTTGGTGTAACGTGGAAAGACAACAAGATAAACTAATATATAATGAGGTAGATATGAGTAGGTATGCATTGTTATACAGATCGTCAAATTGATAAAATGAGCGCGACATATCACTTGTCAAGTAGACAACTGCTTAAAAATGCAGTCTTATATTGGTACTTAAGAGGCACAAAACGACTGCTCTAAATCTATGGATTAGTGAAATCATCAAGGTCAGAAAATTTACGTGACCACAAAGAACTATGGTCTGAAAATTATTTTTCATCATCATGTTTGGCACACATCTATATTTTTTTCTTCTAAATTTCAAATGGAGAATGGGGATAAACGTTTTGACTTCAGACTATTACAACATTCAATATTTGACTATCTAGTATCTATGATGGTTTCACTGGCATGCTCTATGAGTTTAGTCTTGTTACTGGGTCTACATTTCTATGTGGCGGAGAAATGCAGGATACAAATCATTCAAACGATTTCAACAGTTGTTGGGTCCACCAGACCATCTGACTTGGTAGTCATAAAGGCCATTTTTTTTTCCATATAGAACATTTTCGTCGCCATACTGTCAACGTGAAGACCTCTTTATTTAGATTGTTCGGCAGTTTTGTATAAGCTTTTATTATTAAATTTATCACAGTTTTGTTAACTATACCTCTATTTACTCCTCTCTTCCATGGGTACTTTGAACTTAAAGTCATGTAAATTCTGTCAAAGCACACTCGAGGTCATGGAAACGTTAGTCTTTGAAAACACTTATGAGAAAATATATTTTAACCAATAGAAAAAATATTTTTCAAAAAGCAATCAAACCTGCATCTCTTGGGTATTGCGCCCATGCACATAGGACACTATACTAAAGATATCATACTTCAATGAGACAAATTTTAACTAATGGCCTTTAATATTCACTGAAGCGCTTTCCAAATTGAGCTACTATTATATTAAATAAATATTTTTTTAGATGACAGCAATGTGTTATAAAAACAATTGAAATAATCCATTTATAACATGCCAATTACCAGACAATAATACACTGAATTCAGTTGGTCGAATCAACTTGAATCTTGTAAGCGCCGTATCATTAAATGGAGAAAATGGTTTGCAAAGTGTTTATTGTACTGGTTGAAGCTCACTTACAAAAGCTTTATTCGGGACGTCTACTACACACAAAGAATAATTAATAACTATATTCATATACACGATTGGAGGTAGGGTAATAATATTAAATTATCATATTCAAAATCTAGTTAGCATGAAATACTGGTAGATTATTTTGCTCCCGGGCATAGTTTTTATTAATCCTTTTCTGAATGAAGCCGTTTGAAGCGATTAAAATGTGAGATTTCTTTTACCCAAGTACTTTTACGGAATAATTGTATGTAATACTATTGCTAGCAAGGCAAGATTCTCTAGAGCAGTGGTGGCGAACTTATGGCACGCGAGATGATTTGGCATTGCATGCGTTTGAATAGAAAAAATACCTATAATAATAATAAATGGCAGATCGCAATGTATAAAAAATAGCAGGCAAATACTCATCAAGAACAAGCATTACGTTTGATGTAAATATATAATTGCATCGGTTGGTCTTTAGGCTTTATGCGTCACATATAATATTATCGCACTAACCTCATCAGGCGGTGGGGGGAAACCGCACCATGGACCTCTGGTTGTGATCGATTTACAATGCTTGAAACCACTGTAGCGAAAGAATGCCTCATCAGATCGGAGCAATTCTGGTGTCAATTTGTGCATAAAGAACCAAACTAAGTATGTAATAAAGTAATAGAAAATTTCATTTATACCCAAAAATGGCTGTACCAAATAAGAAACAAAAACTTGGTGGAGCTGTAATTCTGGCAGACAGTTTCAAAATTGGTGGACCGAAATGTATGGCGTAATTGAAAAAAGTGATAAAACTATATTTGTGCTATGCTCTTTGTGAGTGGTATCTAGAACATTATCATTGTTAATGGTATTCTTAAAAATCATTTTTTACCCATGAAAAACTGCTCGGCATTTAAGACAGTTGAAAAATAATAGGTATTTGGAATATTTTGGTACGTGTACGTAAAAAGGTTCACCAACCCTGCTCTAGAGCGTCGATGATATTGAGCTACTTTACAAGCTGCTAGTCGGCGAGTTTAAAAGCGATTGAGTCAGCTAGTGCGACTGTGATGATAACACACAAAACTTACCACTCGCTCAGAAGCCAACAAGTTGAAACCATAATTTTTGGTACTATTTGACAGGACGTATTGAGTAGTTCGTTTTTTTTACCGGCAGGTTCACCGCTATCGCTCTACTGCGTAGACGCAGATCGGCCCACATGCCAGCGAGTAGCGAGTAAAGTAGCCCGGCTTTCAAATTCTCTCGGTAGATTGTGTTACGATTTCCTTGTTAGCTAGTTCGATGATGACACTGGGCGAGATTACAAGAAGATTTTAAATTCGCTGGTTTGTAGCTTGTAAAGTAACTGAATGTCATCGACGCTTAAGGAAATATTAACGATGTATACAATAGTTTCACTAACATACTTACACACATAATATGTATTAAAGGATCGAACCAATTATATTATTATAATCAGAGGAATTCAGTTTATATTTCGTAACATTAATTATTGATTGATCTGGTTATTGATTTTTATTAATGACGACTCTATAAAACTGATAAAAATCCAAAACAGTAGTTTTTTGTAGATAAACGGTGTTGTTCTTCCCTGTTTTCTTCTGTCCAAGCAAGTCGCTCTGCCGATCACTATTTAACAAAATATGATTCAAACGTGTATATACTGTTTTTTGATGTGTAAAATTAAATTCTTTAAATTAATGCTGTCAATAATATCTCTACCCGAGAGCTAGACCACCTCATGTTAAAAAAAACTCTTTCGGCAAGAAGCAATTTAAGAAATTATATGCTCTTGTTATTTTCAAAATTTCGGGTTTCTGTTGTAAAAAGACGTAAGTGAAAAATCTATAGGTACATAACACATTTTCGGAAAAAGAATGTTACTATCGAACTGGAAAATATTTTGTGCTTTAGAGCTTAACCACGTGGTAAATTTTATTATAAATGAATACGCTAATGCATAACCTCTATTACTAAGTACACTACTGTTTCACCACACGACTGTCGTTGGGCCTCGCTAATGTAGTATATATAATATAAATTCGATACCTCAGTTCCAAACTGTTTCGACTCAAAAGCATCGTTTTGAGATAATTAGGGAACAGGATTTAGGGCAGTTAAAATTCTATGATTATCTGAAACATAATATATATAATATTATTATAAAGATAATTTTATGTTTTTTTTTTAATATTCATAAGTTTTCAGAGGTCTCCGCAGGATAAACGTATAATTATAAAGAATAATAATCATTGTCGTTCTAAAATAATCACAGATTATCAATAATTGTTACATTTTCTAGCTGGTGGATATCGATATTCGTAAGAATTTTCTCATACCCCAAAACTGAAAAATTTTGACGTGTTATACTTTGGAACTGAGGTATCGAATTATAATATAATACACGAATTAAAAAAAATTATGTCGTCATCTAGTGGCTCTCTTTACATATTATAGTATTATAGTTGTGCTGGAAAATAACCTAAAAATTGAATATTCTAACTGGTAATGGGTGTTATTTGTTATGTTAGTTGCTAACATAGAAACCAGGTCAGATATTGGATTTTACTAAAAGAGCCGGAACCCATGATATTTTTTATGTAGCCCAGTAAATATGTGAATCTTATCATGATTAAAAAAGACGGTGCTTTTATTCTTTGGAGAATGACCTCTGCAACAGCGGTAAAATATTGAGAAAGAGAATACGTAATGATTATTTACCAAAAAATAATTTAGCTCATTTATTCAGTTTTCGTTTTAAATAAAAATAACTCCATTATCAGTATTACATACTAAAGATATTTTTTAGAATACCTTTTTATATATTTTCGTAGAATAACTCGATAGTTAAATCAGAAAATCAAATATCCCTAAGCAAATATCAACACAGACACCTTAATTTAATCAATCAATACAACCAAATCCAATTTAACAGTACCTAACCTTCGGTGAGAAGGTAATTTAGGCATGGTAAAATTTTCTCTCAGTCGATAAACAAATTAACTCACCCGTCGGTGATATTCCAAGTAAAATCTATCCATATAAAGCTCGTGTCTTACTACAAAATAAATAAGCGAAACACATTGTTAACGTGTTCACATAGTAAATAAAATCTTTGAATAAATTATTTTGGTAAGTGTTTATTATTATTGGTTCTACAATTTAGCGTAGTTCTTGTCAGTATCGTATGAGGTACCTAAATGTACTTATTGTTTAGATAAAAATATATTAACTTATACGTTCGTTCAGCATTTTGTTAAGCCGTAGCCAAAATAAATATTATTTTAGCTAAATGCTTGCCAATAAACCTTCTTCTTCATCATATTCCTGGTGCTATAACTCTATATGAGTATTCTATTTATAACTGCTTGAATATTTAAGGTCCTTAAATTTAACTTATTCACATCTTGTATAATGCAAAATTAAGTAAAGTTAAGTTAGCCTTCGAAATAAATTCTAGCAATAATTATAATACATTGATATTTTCTTAATTCCACTAAGATGCGGATTACTAAGTCATAAGTATTGCCTTAAGATTTAAGTACATTACCGTGACTGTGCACTTGGCAAAACTTTTTACTCTGTAAAATATCTTTAATAAAACTGTATATTGGGGTATGTAATTCACTTAACAATTTGGTAAAATCGCTATGATATACTTCTATATTGTTTGGGAATATCCTATTAACTGCAGTTTGTTGAATCTACTGGAGACATAAATTATAAACTTTAACTTGGCTCCATAAATTTCGGATAACTTTTTGTCTTACATTGAGAATACAATATAAATAAATTAGATTTTCAATTATTCCACTAATTAGGAAAATAATATTACCTACCAGTGATCAAAATATTATAAGGTCTGGTCATGTTTTGACCAAACTAACCGCTATCATGGTTATTTACTAAGTCTTATTATTTTCCTGACATACAAATAATTATGTGAATCTTAATTCAGAGCATACGATATCTCTTAAAAAACCATCTGTTAAGAGTTTCAACTGTGTGAAGCAGCTATTTTGAATGTAAAATTATACTTTTATATATATTTTATAACAATTTTAATATTTTACTTTATAAAACATTTTAAAATATATACAATATACATTCAATCGTGTATTGGTAGCTTGAGTTCTTCCAAGATTTATGCTGTCAATAAACAGTAGGTCAATGGTTTGTAAAAGGGCACATCGCCAACGGGCCGGCACCAATCTGTCTAAGGCTTAAACGTCGCGTTGCGTCGGTCACGTGGGCTGGGGACCAAACCCGAATATTTTCTAGGGCCTAACGCTACGACTAATGAGCTTATTTTGTCATTTGTAAGTCGACCGCTATATCGTGCTAGTTGATTTAAGTAAATAGGTACAATAGTTATGATATTATGTTTCTAGTAACAGTTGTATAATTATATTTTGTACTTTATGATAAAATGTTGAAATGTTGCTAAATAACTTCTGTAGTTACATTTAAATTAAGCAAATTACCAATACCATAAAAATTTTAACTTAAAAACGTTAAATTAGCAGAAAATCATTATACATAAGTAGATTACAGAAAGAAAGTAATTGTATTGAACTTTTTACAAACCATAATTGTTTAAATAAAGCCCAATAAAATAAAGTTTTGGAGAAAAATAGTTTTTATTGTCAGCTCTGGATAATTATAATATGTTACAGTTAAAATATTTTCTTTATGTTCGACTGTAATATCCCCTTACTTATTTGGAGTATATGGACACCATATGACGCTTCCAAGAATCCCTGTTGCTCGTCAGTCTTGTTAGGTACATCTTCCCAGGTCACGCCAGTATTCCATATCTCCAGCAAAGACACTCTATGAATGGTATTTAATAGCCTTCCAAGATGCCGGAATCCAATTGGCTTGAATAATAGGTAAGAATGGATAAATAAAATTATTTTAAGGCATCCGCAGTACGTGGCCGAGCCAATTCCATCGTCGCTCTTTACGTATATTGCAATGAGAGACTGCTTCGTCTAAAAAGTGTATGCAGATTTTAAGTGGGCAAGTGATAGCGACCGAGCTGATGTCGGCAACAGGCTGAATCCAAAAACCCAAGTATCGATAACTATTACTAATCCTACAAGGTAAGGTACCCAATAGCGAAAGGTAAAAAATTACAACTATTTAAGCTAATATTAACATAAAACACTAAAGAAAACTTAATAATAGATTTTTACTCCGTTTGATTGTGGAAAATATGCATTTTTTTAAATTACAGTGTTATTTCATAATCCGCATGACTGGTGTTAACTGTTTCGAGGCCCCATTTAAATCTTCTGACGGGTTGTTTGCGTTATCCGCGTGAAATAAAAGCATCGCTGATGACATGTCTTTAAGTTTAAGTAGCAATCAGCGATTTCTATTTCAACATTGTTGAAAATTAAATGTAGAGAGTCGAGCGATTTACGTGGTTGGACGGCCGATTTGAAATCAAATTAAAATCTTGGCAGCTCGCTTGCCCATCTACCAAAAGGACTGTCAATGCCGACTAATATTAAATTTATCGACTGCTATTTGGTGTTATTCATCGATTTTATAATCGACTACGACGGTTTTTCATAGTTTTCAACAAGTTTCATTTCAAAAACAGTGGTGGAAAATTTATTAATATTTTTAAATCATCTAACAAGCCATACCAATCGTACTGTACAGAGCTTATCTTGTCGTCTACGAATGTATCGCACCGTAGCACGTCTACGGATCCGTAGGGCTACCCTGTACGCCCTAATGAATTACGGTCTACGCTTCGGATTTTTTTTTCAATTTTCCAGTGCGAATTTATTGCGGTTCCGTTTGTGAAAATTGCCCTGATTTACTTTTCTGTGTGGGTTTCCGGTAACACAACATGGCGGTTGAGTATATTCACTTGCACAAAGCATAACCAAAATTGAATCATATTTTATTAAACTTTCTCGGATGGGTCTATAACCATGACCCAGTTTATAGAAAAGTAAGCCTAGTTAACTGGCTTTGTTTATTTACTGCTATTTGAATTCTTTGCTGTCAAGTATTTTAATAAACGAATATAAATCTCTTTTCTATATCGTGAATAGATTTATGTGGAGGAAGCAAATACATTTAAAAATAGGGTCTGTTGATATCCATATTATCATTCATTAACATATCAATTGATGCCCCTTGTCAACATTTTTGGATGTGGCTAGAACTCATTCAATTTACGGCAAGGCTTAGCCTGTGGTTCTTCCTCATCCATATTTTTCTCTATTTTTTGATTGATTGCTTATTAGATAATACTCATTTCCTATCTAAACGCCGCTTTGTTGATTTTTAATACGTCCACTTTGATTTATCCATTCCAGAAATCTCTTCGATTTAAATCGAACGCATTCTTAATATTTTTTAATTTTCAGGTGTATATCATTTTCAAAATCGTGTTTCCTATTTAATACCATACTTCTTTATACATTTCTGTCAATCTGTCACAAATTAATTGCAAGGCCGCTTAGTTATTAAGGTAATTGATTATACTGACTGCCAAAATTAATGCAATCTGTGAAGCCCTTTAAAAATGTGCTGGTTAATTCCATTAGTTAGTTAAAATTTACAACTAGCAAACTCTGTCATAATTAAATAGGACGCACATTGTGTTTAGTTGGTAGAGCACATTGCCGTGAATCACCGGTTCGAGTCCCACTAGGCGTCGTATTTTTTCACAAAGATGTTTTCTAGTAGTTATATATAAATATGAGGTTTTTTAAATTGTTTATGATAATATTAGCATTTTAACGCATAGCGGGGGTGTCAATAACGTCGATTACGAAATGATTTTTGGACAAAAGCCAAAAATATTTAATTTATTTATTCATAATTTGGAAGTATAATGGGATTTTATTTATTACTAGCTGAAGTTCCCGGCTTCGCACAGGGTCGCTTCGTGGTTATATTTATCTTATATATTTAAAAAATAATAAGAGGTTATTATTTTTTTAATATTAAAATACCTGTGTAATACAATATGGCAATATGAAAATAATTCTAATAAGAGTAAAGGTCAAACAAAAGAACACTAAATTAAAATCGAATCCAAAATATGAAAACGTTATTAATGTTATTAATATGTAGTAAAAAAAAATCAAAATTGGATGGAACAAACAAACAACAAACTTTGTATTTTATATAATACTAATTTAGAAACCTTCGCAGGTGTATGCACAACAACTGACAAAAGTTTTATCGCAATCGGATGAATGGTATAGGAACGCATACGAATAGAAGAAGATGAAGATAGTTACACTAATTCAGAAACCTTCGCATGCGTGCGCACGACAACTCACCAAAGTTTCATTGCAATTGGATGGATGGTATAGGAACGCATACGAATAGAAGAAGAAGATGATTTTCTAATTTAGAAATCTTCGTGGGCATGCGCAAGACAACTCATTAAAATTTCATTGCAATCGGATGAATGATATAGGAACGCATACGAATAAAAGAAGAAGAAGATGGTTATACTAATTCAGAAACCTTTGCGGGCATGCGCACAATAACTAGTCAAAATTTCATCGCAATCCGATGAATGGTATAAGAATGCATACGAATAGAAGAAAAAGAAGACGAAAATAGTTGTATCAATTCAGAAACCTTTGCGGGCGTGAGCACAACACTATTGATCAAAATTGTATTGCAATCGGATGAATGGAATAAGAACGCATACGAATAGAAGAATACAGAATAGAAAAAGAAGATGGTTGTACTAATTCAGAAACCTTTGCGGGTGTTACCACAACAACTGACGAAGGTTTCATCGCAATCGGATGAATGGTATAGAAACCATACGAATAAAAGAAGATATAATGAAGACGAAAAAGAAGATGGTTTTTCTAATTCAGAAACCTTTGCGGGTGTGCATACAACCGCTTACCAAAATTTCATCGCAATCGGATGAATGGTATAGGAACGCATACGGGACAGACAGACAGACAGACATTCATTTTTATATATAAGATATAGCCTATACTCTTTGCGCAAGTTTAAGCAATAAGTTGACAAAGTTTTATTACAATCGGATGAACGGTATGGCAGCGCATAAAATACGAACAAACAAACAAACAAATATTGATTTTTATATATTAGAAGATACATATTTCTATTATCGAAATTTTGTATTATCCCATTCTAACACTTTAAAATAGATGGCAGTAATGCCACCAAAATTATATAAAAATTGCAGAGAATTTACAATGTAGCATAAGTAATTCAAGCTATGTAGCATCCGGAAGATCAAAATAAAATTTATGTATTCAAAATAAAATAACTGCAGTTATGTCAATAAAATTTTTTTTGTACAACGCATTAATTAATTTTATTTGTAATATACTATTTTGTTTAAAAATATATCTATTAATTAGATCGTGGAGGATTTTTCTTCTCCAAATTAGATCTTATGTAAAAAATTACAAGATAAAAAGAACTTTTTATATACAATGTTTTTAAATTTTCTGTTGAATCGTATAAACTTGACTTGACGATCAAAGAAATTTGTACTTGATAGAAATAATACTGAAATGTAATTTTGACATTCATATTGATTTCCATAGTAACGCTCGTATATATTATTAATTTAGTTGCTAGGACCCCAGAACCCTAGCAACCAATGATAGTAGATTGGATTACGGATTTCTTCCGAAATAACTTTTCATACAAAACAGAATTAACTGAAAATGAATTCAATTTTACTTAAAGATGGCTAAAAGTATTAAAAAATGCATTGGCATCGTGTTCTGATATATTCTAAAAGTTGCAAATGTCTATCTAGTCGGGAAGTTTTTCTTAGCTCGTATTCTTATTTAATAAGAATACGAGCTAAGAAAAATGTTGTAAAATAGTTGACACCCCTGTATTTATAGGTTATAGGTAATATTACATAGGTACTTCATATTCCTGTTAGTAATAATTTTAAATAATTCAAGTAATTTATTATTTATGAGATGTATAGCAAATAGCTTTTAACCGTATCGTAGCATTTAATTATCTAAAACCAGCCAATTAATAATTTGAGCGAGTTTACAAAGAATCCTCGTAAAGATGGTATGGTTTTAATTGCAATATGTACGAAACAAATTATTATTCGAAGGCAGCCAAAGTTACACTTACAACAAACTTTATCGTGCCGCTTCAAAGTTTAGAACGGTGCTATCGTGAACGAACGTTTCACTTCTATGGGTATGGAAAGAGAGAGAGAACCATCGATATTTTAATATATATTTTGAAATTATTTTATCTCTTCTTTTCATATGTCAAATCTCTATTAAGGCGATACCTCTACCTACCAGTGGCAAAGGTTGGAGTTAGCCTGTTAAGATTCACTATAAATGGTGTCCACTAAATTTTGTCAGTCAAGCGTATAAGACAATAATTATTTACAGCTGATGGTGCTGGGTAGTTTTTAAAATTCAATTAATCCCTGTGAAAACCAAGCCATAATAGATAATAGTCAAAATATACTCGTCTATCTATAAAATATCCAAAATTATACAATTAAATCATACAAAACTTTAAATATTTTATAGATAGAATAATATTTTTTATCTATTATAGTTTGGGTTAGGTAGGGCTAAATAATTTTAAAAAAAAATGAACCAACAATATGTGTAATATTATGTATTCTTAATCCAACGATAACAAATAAATATGAATGAAAAAATGTGCATAATTTTGTTGCATCGCCCAAAATATACTAAAACTATTATGGTATGGTCTAGGCAGGGTTTAATTTATTTTTAAAAACTAACCAATGCCATCTACAAATTTTAGTCTTAGTTCAATAAAAACAAATACGTATGACTAACAAAGTGTAGTGTGCACTACTTATGGTGGATCTTAACAGCCTACTTCCACCCTTCGCTACTGCTACCTACCAGAGGCACCTAGCAGAAAAATACGAAGCTTGCGATTTGAGACATTTTTTTTATAATTTACAATTAATTAATAAATATGTATGTGAAAACATTACGAAGAAGAATATTTTTTATTTGAAGTCAAAGATAAACTTACAATTAAAAAAAAAAATGTTCTAAAATTTGAATTTGTTAAAGGATCCCATCTTACTCTTACTTTTTTTTTTTGGTTATATTTATTATTAAATTTTATTTAATTAAGTTTTTACTTATATGGTGAAGATATTTTTGATTAATTTTCTAGTTTTAATATTTTTATATTTATTAAAAAAAATATATAAAAATTTAAATGTGTATAATCTAACTTGAAATTATTTTTATTTATATCAAATCGACCTTCATTATTAATTGTGACCATATCTAAATAAGATTTGATATAAATAAAAAAGATTTGAAAAAAGAAAGGAAAGTATCGATACGATTTAAATCTTGCCTTATATAGGTGACATAACAATAACGATATACATTATGACATGTTGTCATAAAAAGAAAGAAAGGCGAAAGATGAAGGTGGGTTGTAGAGATCTGATATAAATAGTGCATACTATATTTAGTCAGACATACTTATTCGTTTTTATTTAACTAAGAATACAAATTGCAGATGATGTCAGTTAGTTTTTAAAACTCAAGAAGTTTGGTGTATACTATTTATGTCGGGAAACCATAGCCTACTACCACTCTTCGCTGCTATCAATAATTTGATATAATTTGTGGCCAAATTGTGTTATATTCTTAATAGTTAGAAAAAAATATTCGAAAATTATAATTTTGAATATATTATCAGAAAGCATACTTATTTGAAAAAATCATAAAAAAGGGTAGGTCAAGGGGGAATCGTACCTATGACCCCCACAAGATGGGGGCTGACAGGGCTCTTTCCCATAGGCCAAGGTTCAAGACGAGCCCGGCGTGGCGGGTCGTCCAGATAAGTGATATAAACACACTTCACAAATCGACTGCAATATTAAAAAATAATTCAATTGGATGTATTAAAAAATACTAAAAATCGCTAAAAAAAATGCACTAAATACTCTTAATTTTGTATACTATAGTATAATATATACTACTTTATAATACTTTTGTATATTTGTATAATAATATTACAATTTTGGAAAACATTACTGTAGAGCACCATACTGCCTTTAATCTTAGTGATAGGTAGGAGGCCTGCCAAAGATCCTGGCCTGGGGGCCCGCTTCAGGATATGGGGGACATGATCGTATCCTTTGACCATTCAGGTGACTGCTCCATATCCTGAACTACTGGCTTGCTTAAAGGTATTATAATCCTATCAACGATGAAGTGGCCGGCTGTGAATTTAAATCGAGGAACTGTAATCTTTTCGCCAAACTAGACTAGTTTCTAGAATGTTTTCTAGGATTTATTTATTTATTTAGAAAAGCGTATTATGGCATTAGATTCATTGCTCAATACATGACAATACATAATGTAAAAACACTTTTAACGATAAAATTATTGGCATATTTAACATGACCACAAACATTATACGGTCAAATAATTCCAAGATAAAAATAACTTTTTATAATTTAAATTTTCTGTGAATCATATAAACTTGACAATTCTATGTATTAATAATTAAGGACAAATAAGGCAATTGTCAAGAAATCATTTTTTTGCTATTTCGCAACAAACAAACAAATATAGAATACTGAAATGTCATTTTGATTTCCATAGTAACGCACGTATATATTAATAATTTAGTTGCTAGGACCACCCCCTTAGCAACCAATAATAGTGGATTGGATTACGAATTTCTTCTGACATAACTATTCATACAAAACAGAATTAACTCCAAATGAATTTAATTTTACTTAAAGATGGCTAAAAGTATTTTAAAAAAATGCATTGGGATCGTGTTCTGATATATTCTAAAAGTTTCAAATGTCTAGCTAGTCGGAAAGTTAGTTAAAATTGATTGCAAGATTTGTACTGGATAAACAACCACCGGGCAAACAAGAATACGAGCTAAGAAAAACGTGGTAAAAATCAATATGTATGGTGCTATCAAATAGGTTAATCGCATGATACACAGCATCATAAAACATTGCATCTGTCCTACGCTGGTGTATATTATGAATACCACAAGGTTACTTAGTGATATTGCGAGAACATGAATATCAATATTTGCCAATATAGATGGATTGTAAATGAACCCACAAAGCAGTAAAAAATGCCTTTAAAGAGCAATCACGCTTCGAGTGGACATAGATTGCATTAATATTCGTAGAATATTCAAAAGAAAACGAGTCGGAATTTTCTTTTGATTGTTATTATCATAAAGAATGAATCCGTGGGCCTTAAGTATAAACATTAAAGAAATCTATTGTGGACTGGATCAATATTATGTGGACGGACCTGTGAGGATTCAAACGATACACATTTGAAATTTTTCAGTGTTTTGTTAATATATAAGCACATCATGGCCCCACATCTTGAAGCGGGGCCCCATACATATCGTTAAGGATAAGGGCAGTGTGAAGCTCTACCTACACTTAAGTGTTCCCTAAATTGTATCCTTAATAGAATGCCAGTGTTCCCCAGAGTAAAATAAAGGTCGTTCAGTGTTTTTTTTAGCGATTTTTCGTACTTTTATATAAACCCAATTGAATTATTGAGTTGTCAGTGCACTCGGCATTCAATTATGATGCATCGCGACCATATTTTGTGGTAGTCAGGTAACATGAGACCCTTCAATATATTTGATAAATAACCTTTTAAGGAAACACACTAAAAATAATTAAAATAAATTTCTACATGTGAAATATCTTTTAATTATATCAATCACAATATCACATCGAATTGCATCACATAGCCACATGTATGCAAATGTTAACATCTTCAAGTAAAATAGCGTCGCAGACGACTTTTTTACTAACAGAGAAAAATTCTGGTGTGTGTCTATCTTACATAACTAGTCATTCTGCCATACCGGGCCCTCCTCTATGCCCTGGCCCCCAGGCTAGACCCTATCAGCTCCTCAATTGTGGGAGCCATGAAGCACATCAATATAACTGAAATTGTAATTGAAAACACTCAATGACAAGCTGAATTTTACGTGAAAATAATAAACAGGAATCGCTCGCAATTGCATCATTGGCGACATCTGACTTTGAATGTTGGCCTCAACACTGAACGCAAATTATGCAAATTGCTCTCAACGCTAAAACTTTTATCGATCTCTAACTATCCGATAATATTACTAGAATATTTTCCAACTATTTAAAAGTTTAATGAAGCATTTTCGTAATATCATGCTAATGCATTCTTTTAATAAACTGTGCAAGTGAGAGAAACAATGCATTGCTCTCGTACACATTATTATTTAAATATCATATCTAGCTATAATAAACTATTAAATACAATACCAATTTTTCGATGGAAAATTTTCATGATGGACCGTTTCAATGTGAATGGAATTTTCATCGACCAGTTAGTTATTCGCAAATAAATACAATAAGTATACTAATAAAAGTACGCTTTGTACGGGGGGCTGCATATTGTACAGTCTATCAAAATATACCGTCTTAGATGGCTGAGCCATGTATACATGATAGGCAAGTCATGCAGAGAGCGGAGCTGTGAGGCAAACTGGTATAATATAGAGGGAGAGTGTCGAATTGGCTTTTTAAATCTTGGGCATCCTAAACTGGTGAAAAAGAGCTTTGGAGGAGGCCAATACCAGGGGAAAAAACAAAAATTGTAGTTTACCTAGTTTTCACTAAGTACCTATAGTTTTTTAATAAAAAAAAATAAAATGTACTTTGATGTTCTTAATTGAAGCTTTAACTAAAAAGACATCTTTAAATTCTTTCGCCATCCTAATTTTCATTATTAGTTATATTATCACTAATTATTGTGTATCTACATGTATTATGTTATTTCAAATATTACTTTAAATTAACATATTTAGTACTCAAATGTCACTACATTATAATATGGTGGCATGCCATATATGTTTTTTTTGTTGAATAAATAAATAAACTTAATATGGTTAATTTTATTATTTTGTTCTTTGGCGTATGTAATTGTGTATAAAATGTTATAATATTGTAATCCTTTGTAATCCACTGCAAGACTGCCGATGACAGATTAAGTGTTTCAACTAATTCCTTTGTGTGGTTAAAAATCCTCTCAACATAAGTCCCGAAGCCATTAATACTAAAACTTCAAAAGGTACATATCGGCTTAGAAACTTAGCCGACTTAAATATTCCAAAAATTACAAATTTCCAATTTATCATTGTAGTTTGAAAAGTTTGGAATATGATATTAATATTGATGTCACTATCGTGTCACTCTCGCGACGCTGAATGTAAACTTTTCAAAATTCAGAACGCTCCGCTAGATTTGGCGCCGAATTACCAGTGGCGTTCGTATTCATTACCCATTCACTAAAAAAACATAAATGTAGAATAAACGTTATGTTATTCCCGAATCAAATGCTTATTGAAGAGTTATATCTTTCTGCAAAATATAGACACACCTCATTCTTTTGTGAACATTACTTCATAGCTGAGAAATGTGTGTTCAAATTTATCCACAAATTAGGAATTACACCCAAGAGACTTAAGAATTCAGCATTCTCATGTTCTTCTATAAAATCTACTTACAACTGCTAGTCTATCCAAAGTTTCCACCCTAAGTCTAACAATATGTTTTTAAAAAATCTGAATGTATCGTAGTGATACTGTCGATAACCGTTATTTTATTTCAAGTGTCTGGTAATTGATAATGTGCTCTATTCAAATAATCAGAAGTATTTGCAATACTATCATATTTGAGAGCATTCGCCTATTATGTAGTAAACTAGGCAAGCTAGATACTAAACTGAACTGAACTCATTGATAACTGAGCACAAGCAGTGCTTTATATAGCTGAAAGGGTGAATAATATCCGCCTGAGCGGTGCTGTGTGCGATGTCCAAACGAGTGAGTGAAAAAGTATGTATCTACACGTTTTGCGTCATAATAATTGTTTAGGAATATAAGAACATCATAAATAAATTTGACAATTATAAGTCGTGTTACTAATACCATTTATCTCAATTTAATCATTAAACTGGTCGCTTTACTTTGGAAATGTTATACTTCTAAATGTGTAAATTTAGCATGAGAAATAATTTGCATGAGTTATCAGTAGATAAATAGCTGAAATGGCAACAGCACTCACCGATACAGTAAAGGTTTGTGAGGTATAAGTTCCATTTTGTCTATCTTTATATAATGCTTGAGGCTTTCACGGTTGTTTTTTATCATTTCCAGGATACTTCGGAAACATGAAATCGAAAAAATATTTTCAACATCGACAAAGGTCCGAAATATGTTAAGACCAGTAAAGGACTCGCAACCTTTGGACTCGGCAGGTGTATATCAGTTAAGCTGTTGCGGATGCCCAAAAAAGTATATAGGCCAAACTTCTAGAAAAGTAAAGAACCGTGTGAGTGAACACGAGAGGGCATACCGACTTAAACAATACACGATGTCAGCAATTACCGAGTACTCGACGGAGACAGGACACAAATTTGACTTTGAAACCAAGATATTGGGTCGGAATCAAGGATATTTCCCACGATTAGTAAAGGAGGCCATTGACATCCGTAGAAACCCTAAAAATATTAATAGGGATGATGAATTACGGTTAAAAACGTCATGGCTTCCGGCACTATCAGCAAAATCCAATATTCGAGCCGGTATCTCTGGTCGTAACGATTGACACATTACTCTAAGCAACATTTGCTCTTAGCTAATCGGATTCCTTTTGACATTCTTAGAGCAACGTTTACATTCATATACCTACACTACATTTTTACCATAAAACATATCATCTCTTGATAATAGTCTCTGCAACGATCCCGAAACGTCGAGTAAAGAAGGAAGAAGGACACACAGTGGAAACCCAAAAATCTACTACGATATGGTCTACCTTTGTTTCTAGATTTTTTTATAATTTGTGTATTACTCAGTCAACTACATAAAATCTCTCTAAACTACTGATGCACACCAAATGACTGCGGAAAAGACAATATTATGATAATATCATACAACATCTGGTTAGGGCATAGATATTATGTCACATAACTTTTCTTCTTATTATAATGAAATATTTAATATGTGACACTGCCATTTAATGAACAATTAAGAAGTATTAAATTTATATTATAGTATTATATTTATTATACATTACAGCAGACATGCCGCATTTTCCTATTTTTTATTGCAAATAATGTTAAGGGTTATCAAATAAGAGATATACTGAACTCTTATCTCAATAAGCTGATTGTATCACTATCACGAGCTGTGTGACATGCTACACCATCTTGTTGGAACCACATATCTTCCAGATCAAAATCATATAATTAATGCCAGAAAAAAAATAGTATTCATGTTTCTTTAGCATTTTCCATTGAAAATAACTGCATTCTCATTTTCGTTTTCAAAAAAATACGGTTCAATTACACCTCCAGATCATAAACCACACCAATCTGTTAACTTTTTTTTTTTAATGTAAAGTGTTTCAAAAATAGTATGTGTGTTTTTATTACTTTAAGTGTGACAACTATGCTTATTTACGAAGCCATTTAAACAAAAATGTGGCCCATCGCTGAAGATGATTTTATCGTGAAACAATGGGTCTATTTCAATTTACTCAATCAGCAAAAATTCGACCCAACAAATGGTTATCCGTTTCAGTTCTTGTGTTAACTGTATTTTATACGCCTTCAAATGCAAATCTTTATGAAGCCTATTCCATGTAGTTCCAAAAAAATCCAAGTTCTTGAGAACAAAATGTAATTATTTTTTCTGGATTTTTATTCACACTTTGGTTCAGAACATCAATATTCTTAGCAGTACTGTAGGGGTCAATACCCTACCATCTGCATGATTTAATTTATAATTACAATGTACCTTGCAACATAGCAATGTTAAAATAGTAGAACAAGCGATTTATGTGAATCAATCAATTTTTAACAAAAAGCTAATTTAGCAAAATAATTATATTAATCAATTATTTATAATTTACAAAACATCATGATATGCACAAAATTGTTTCTATGAAAATCAATCGTGCCTAATAATTAAAAAGTGCTTAATTGTCTAAAAATTAAAATCAATTATTTATAATTTACAAACAAGCTATGCATTACACAGCAAAGCATGATTATCAAAATATCCAAATAGTGATCAGCATTTTCTATTGTATCGAATCTGTATAAAACACTCAATTACATGAAATCAATATGGTCAGTCAGTTATCAAAGATTTAACCATAAGGTTATAGTTCCGCTCCGCCCGATCGACTTCGCAATTTCTTATAACGCATACACGCGCTTCCACTTAGCTAAATTATAAATCTGTAAACTTACCTGTAATAATTAAATTGACATTTATTTGGAAGGAGATAATAAAACCAGGGTTCATTTCATTCACGCATCACTCTTCTTATTATTGGAGTCAAACAAACCTACCCTCCTGTTCCCTATTTCATCTCCTAAAAAAGGTACTTTTGGATTGGATTCTTAATATCACAAACATTATCATTTAACTAGAATTTTTCAATTAAATTACGATGTATGTTATTGTAATACATTTTAACAATTTGTATACGCTGTATAATAACTGTGTATCTTTTCATGATGATTTTAAAAACAATATTAAACATAAATGTCAATTTTGGTGGGAATTTAAAAAATATATTGCACTAATTAGATAACCTTTTATATATATCTCTGTATCCCCTTTGAATAAAATAATACCCAGTACGCTACACGTAAAATCTTTGCATAGTAACGCAGACAATGGCCAGTGCCTTCTGAAAATAATTGAAATTTCACAGACGCCTCTGAAACAAAAATGAGGATCACCGAACTCGTGGACTGCATTAACAATCCCTTGCAAAAGTAATGGAGGTGTGAAAATGTTCAACACTTTGAAAATCACTTGCTTATTTAGTAGATATTGCCTTTTAAAGTAATGATACTTATTGTACAGATAAAATTACTTACTAATGGACAAATTTTAGTTAGAACATTGGTACCCACAGTACTAATAATCTGTTAAAATATTTTGTGAAATTCTTAATTATTTGAATATAAGAGGTGTTTTCTATTTACGTGTGTTCAAAAAAGAATGTTAGATTATCAAATCTTGTAAACTATTTGTTGAATTAATAAAAATAATTTTAGAAATTATTATCAAATAGAAGTAAGTTATACTTAAATAATATTTTGGGAACTCCCAACGTCGACTAGTAATTAAAGTAATTACCAATTGTATCATTGATACCTTCATTTACTTAAGTTAACGCAATTTATTAGCGCTTCAAGATGTAAATACTACACTGCGACTTTCATACTATCGAGTCTTCTACGTTACCACGGTAGTTTCTGGAACTAAAACCCTCCCCCGCATTTACTTTCACCACAAATACATTCCCCGCTCTCGTAATTTAGTGTGTGTTCGATATCGGATAGATTTTTATTAGCATTAAAATTCATAAACCTTTGCGGAATCAGACGAAGAACATTATTTCAAAATATATAAGTATTTTGAAGAGAAACAGAAAAAAATCTTTTAATTCCTCGCAACATGCAAAAAGTGACGTAATATTATCGGCGTGCAAAAATCACGTCGTTTTGCAATTGCGTCAGCACACACAGCGCTGTGTCGTAGAAAACTGGACATAAAATTAGTATATACTAGTGAATTTCATTTTAAATAGATAGCTTGGTAAAGTTTATATTTGCGCAAAATCACTGGATACAAGTCCCACGGGCGTTACATTTAGTTTTTAATATTTTTTTCTAGTACAATCACAAATGTGTTCAAAAATGATCTCTTTCTTCATTTCAATAAGGCGTGCTGTAAAATACACATAATTCCTATTTTTGATTCTAATAATACTACTTCCGTCGAGTGTAGATGAGAATCAAAAACGCTATCGCTAAAATTTCATTAATTAAGGCAGTAAAACAATTGTATACCTACAATATTCGCTCTGCGTTGTGATGAATGTTTTTTAAATGTTTGCGCAGACATTTGCGCAAACATTTCAAACACTTTAAATAATAATAAAGTGCAGATATTTGAACAAGGGTCTCTTATACGCGAGACGATTTGTCAATAAATTTTACTGCGCGGCGCTGAAATAACCGGATGCGGAATACGCTATAACAAGTTGTATTTACTTCAAAGCCGCTGCCATGAAATAAACTGGAGTAGTGTAAACAGACAACAACAGTGAGGGACTCAATATATTATATTTATTCAACTTTTTATTCATAGTCCATAAAGGTATGCTACTTAGTTATACCTAGCATATGGACATCATGTGGCGCTTTTAGCACCCACTCTTTTTGCGTCTTCCTATGTTATATCAGCATCCTCCTCTTGTACGCCTCAGGGTAGTATTTAGCAACCTTCCAAGATGCCGAAATACAATTGAGTTGAAGAAAAGGCCGGGCAGGTTGCAACTCTTTTAGTTCTCTCCCAGTTAGGATCTCGTCGTTTTTCACATCCAATTACTATTAACCTCTCGTTACTAACTATTAAAACCATTTCACCCCAATAATTTATTCTCGAAGCTCATTATACAGTTTATATGAGCCTTTGTAATGTATTTTTACTTAGTACCATCAGATCTAGACTTTGTTATCAAGAATTCTCCAGATCTCAAGAAATCAATCAACCAATCTCTAACTATGCTATATTAGCAGTGACGATGAAGCTCAAATATGTGACGAGGTCGGTTTTATCTAATTAGTTATCCTCGCTGGTTATATTGCCATGTATCTGCATCTGGCCTTGGTTTTCGCATTATACCTATAAGTATCACCAGATAAAGACATCAGGATGTCGCAACAGTACAATTTTAATTTTACCAATTTAAACAGTGAACATTTTAATGTATTTCAATGTACCAGTGGTAACTTGTTGTTTATAAAACGATGCGTAGGTACTTGTTGACACGCTTTCTCCCTCTATTCATCTTCGTCCCTTCACGAATCCGCAGCCTTCTTTATATAATATTGAAGAATCTGACTTATTTTTTACAAATGTTTCAAAATTTCTTCCTCTGCAGACCAGTTCGGACTTAAACCGCATTTTGAGTCCACGAAAAATAATAATTGTTTCTTTTATTATACCAAGTGACTCAATAAACTAAGACAATGCTGCCAAATATCCTGTTTTTACTCTATAATAACTCGTGATCACAAAATTTTTTCCAACTGCCACTACGTTTTCTCTCATCTTCTTTAGCAGTGCTAGGATTGAAAAGTATCACTTGGTAATAGATTTAAATTCAATTTTCCAACATTGTTAAAATTTAAGTAATCTTACTGTAATTATTATAAAACAATGTGACTTCCCAAATGATGCACCCAGAGTTCGCCCCTGTCAATATTGTGTAAACAGAGTCAGCTAAAACTGTTTATCCGCTGTCGACGAATCAAATTTATATTCGACATTCATAATTTACTGAGCTCACCGCAGAATACGTAATCTAGAATTTGTTTGAGGTCTGAGATGCGATTTATTTCTGAATTATGAAAATAATATAGAAAAAACACTTACAGACGCGGAAACGTAAAACGAGTAAACACAATATTTCATCCAAACAATTTTATATTAGGTATTTATAAATTTTGAATTGATTTATTTGGTGTTTTAAGCATGTCATACTAACATGAAAATGAATGAGAGATATAAGTATTTGTAGTGAAATACGCGGACATATAGACCATTAATAATAGCAGTTATTATAAATTAGATTTTTCATGTAGGATTTCAAGTTATATACATTTTTAGTGCTGGAAACTCGAAAAACAGGATGAGAGAAATATGGATATCTTTGAGAGAAGAGTTTTCAGAAGAATCTTTGGGGCTGTTCAAGAAAGTGGAATTTTGAGTTCAATGTACACTTATAGGGGCAAAAAGATCACGTGACATATGAAAATGCAGACACTGCGCTGAATCGGGCACGTGTGTAAAATGCCTGTGGATATACTAGCAAGGCGGGCTACGTTAAAGTTCCCACCACCACCCGTCATATATACACAGCCGTGGATATGCACGGCCGCTTTCCATGACGCTTTAAACGTGCCTGAAAAAAATAATTTTAAGTGCTCATTCTGTCCCGAGACGGAGCCGCACGAGACTGATGCTGCAACCATGCACCGTAGTGCTTAAAGAAGAAAGTTCAGAAAGATCTTTTTTTGTTTTTAGACTGGCGCTGCTGTCCGCTGACGTTAAGCGCCCTGTGTACCCGCATACTGAGTGTCACGAACTGAAATGGATGAGTCTACAGAGGAGTCGGACTATCCCGCTCCCCATACGACGCTGCGAATTTCTCGAATGCCGCAAAGTTCGCCTCGGTTGCTACTAGATCTCTATGTCCAATTGGGCCCGTGTGAGGATGGACCCTGACAAACAGCTCCGCTCGTTCAAGTTCCATAAGCGGGAAATCCCAGAGGATGTGTTCAACATCTTGGTGGCCATGCCCGCAGGTACAACCCGGCCCATCTACTATCAAGCCAAACTCGTGGAGTCTGGCGGCGAAGTTGCCATGGCCGGTGAGGAACTGGCTAATCCAGTGCGAAGGTTGGAGTCTTCTAGTTTGGTGCCTGTAGAATACGTCTGGAAAAAAACGGTAAGTGTGCCGCCCCATGTAAACAACCCCTGAGGGCAAGAAAAGATCTGGTCGGCCGAAATTGAGATGCGCCATAGGAGATTTAAGAATGCTCGGTCAAAGCAACTGAAAAGTGTTGGCGCTGGATCATCTAGGATGAAAGAGGTCGAGACCCGCCAAGGTACCATAAATGATATATTTTTAATGTTTTATATGGGTACGTATTTATTAATTCAAATATCTTCACACTTGTCAAATGGCAAGCTTTAAATTTTTCCAAAATAAGATTCTGGTAGGCGGCGCTTTTTCCTAAATAATTTTCCTAAAAACGCCATCTGTTAATACCATCTCAGACTAGAAAAATCGATAATTTATTAGGCTGTGACTATAATAAATTTACTTTTTATTTAATTGTTTAAGGAAAATCATGTAGATATAAATTTACCTTTACTCAATGACCGGAATAGCGCTATCAGTAGATCGATCCACAACAGCACCAACGGCCTTTCATTTTGTTTCTCTTGTCGAGAAGATCATGAGAGTTTTTTTATACATTAAAATTAATCCTTCGATAATGAACAGATAATTTTCGTGTAAAGTCAAAACTTATTAAATTTTGAAAAATATTCCATTCACAGTCTTTAAGTTGTATTCCAAAAATCCTTAAAAAATAACTTACCAATACTCTAATAGAAATTAAAACTCTCTTAAACAACCTTTTGATGATATACCATAAAGTGTTCAAATAAAATCATTGGCTCATTCGTGAGAAAAGATAGAGCTACATAATGACATAAATTAGTACTCAATATATTTTCTGAAAAGCTAGGTATATTTTTAATTGATTTATTTTTGAACAGAAACTTTCTTAGAATTTGATTTAATTATCATTTTTATCTTTAATAAATTCTTTGTCTTCAGCAAATATCTGTTTTATTGTCTATTATTTACAGTTGACAATGTTCCTTTGAAGCAGATGAAACCGGTCCTGACTATTACAATAAATGAAACTTGCACTACGTATTTTGTTTTATTTTCATTAATATAATGCATTTACACTAATAATTAATAAACATCATAAAAGAATATAATTACATAAATATGTTTCCTACCATTTTTACAGATTGGCGGCTCTCGTGGTGCAGTGCGTAAGGCGCTGGCCCTCTATCCGGGAACTCCGGGTTCGATTCCGGTATGGATACAATATATGTATGTGATTTTCTCAAAGCCTGGGTGTTTGTGATTGTGCAAAATTACTAACAACCGTCTTATACGAAAAAAAAAGTTAACGATTGCTCAGATTTTGATATTAATAAACTTCAAATACTTAATTTTGAGCTTTCAACGACATTTCTACCCATAATGTATTTAAAATAATTTTACTGAATAAAACATTAATAAACTTTATTTGTCCATTATTTTTTTCCTTTAAGTATTTGTTAGAATCGTTTTATTTCTTTTTTATTTACAAATACTAGTGGATACCTCGACTGCTTTGTGTCACTTGAGCGAACATTTCAATTAAAATCTGATAAAACATCACGATTGCTAAGAGCTAATAGAAGATTGAATGTTGGCAAACAATAAAATCCTGTCAATGTTTATTTTCTATCTACTGGCAGATAGTTCTTTGAGGATATCTTTTGTCGATCAGTCCTCTCACTTAGCGACTGAATTTTATTGTCAACTAAGAATTCTCGTTTAGTTTTTTATAAGATTTTTTTTTGTAAAGAAAGTCAATTTCAACTGTATCTGTAGTGTTTCTTTTTTTTTTGCTGTGTACAATAAAAAAGAAAAACGTTATTGAAAAACGTGTCACGAATAGTGAAAATGCTTTATATTATTATAATTAGTTTTTCTTTATTTTTGCCAAACTTAAGTGAAAATATTGGTGAAAATTATCCGACTTTCGAGACAGGAATAAAACAAAATACCTAATATGAATCTTTTGAAAGATAAATATATTTCTGTGAATAAAACCTTACTTGTTTTACAATATTCTTCATTTAGTAATCAAAAGTTTTTTGACAGACTCTCAAAAAATATACTAAATACAGATTTAATTGAATCACTTATAATCGAAATACCTAAATGCATGGAAAGGTACGTATTCATAGAAATAGTATAAAAATAACCTCTTGAAAATTACTTTATTCTTTTAAAATAATACGGTTTCCAAGTAAGTAGGTCTTATTCTTGAATATTTCTAAGGTGGCAAATAGAAATAATTCGTCTAATTCTTTGAGTTTTATTCTTAAGCTGTAAGCGTAGACTAGTCGTTTAGTTGCATACTTGTGATACAACCGAAATAGCTATCGACAAAAAAATAACATGTAGAATTTAATATAATACTTTTTTAGTATATTTAAGTATTTATTTGACTAATTTGAATAATTTAGAAATTGAATCGCTGTGAAATTTTTAATTGAATAATATTTTTTTAGACCGTGTCCGATCCTAATAAGATCATAATGAGCCTCCACAGAGTAGAGGTTTATACTAATAGATTTTGTTTTTACGAGAAATGGATGTCAGCCACTTGCTCAACCAAAGGTCCGTACACAATTTGAAAAAAATATGTGTACTTGCCAGACCCAGGATTCGTACCTGGGACCCATCACACTATAGTTCGACGCTGAAGCCGCGCGGCTATCGTGGTAATATGACAAATTGTAATATGACGTGGCAATTTTTTTGTTCATTTAATTGAAAACTTTAAGGTAAATTTCAAAACCATCATTTAAAAAAATATATAACGAAACTGTTATGCTTCTTTTTCCAAATTTAAAGTAGCAAATGCACTACCCATCGATAATGTTTCAATATACCAATTTATTGTCTTTTGCTAGCACTTCCACCACGCATGGAATATTCTAGAAATGCTACCGAGTGATGTAATACTAAATTTTCATTTAGATGGCTTTAGTATAATGAAAGTTTATCTCACAATATCGAAGTTTTGTTTCACATAATTATATCTTTGTTTAAAATCGTTGAAAACAATATCGGAAATGCATTCCCAAAATATGATCGTAAAATCAGTAGCATACAGGGCATAGAAACGGGCGCACGTCAGTGGGAGACAATATAAGGGATTACTCGGGTTGGAAAACAATCCGATCGGAATTGATTTCGGGGCGCGAGTGTGAGAATACACAATGGGCCAAGAATCCAATTAGGGAAGTGAGCCTTACTCTATAATGAGGACGAGGAATATAGGGGAGAGTTTAGAGAAGCTGCGGATAACCTTTCAACTATTTTTTTTTAAATTCTAATGGATTTAAGTTTTGTACTACTCTAGTGTTTGTAAAAAATCCCATACCTTATCAATAATAATACACTCGATAAGTGTATATTAAATCGTTGAAATCTAATAATAGATCATTAATAAACAATAAAAATACTACCCTCAAGAGGTGTAAAATCGTCCATTCTGGGAACAATGGTAACGTATTGGGAATTAATCGAGTTAACTAACATAATTTGTTTGTTATATTTTTTTATTGGATCCTTTGACTTAATAGATGGGTGATAAGTTTTTACCTACTTTTTTGTATTGATTTGTTATATTAATTAGATTTAATAGTGTTCTTTGTCAGTGTGTGTTTGCCTTTTTTGGTGAGTGTACATAGTGCCTGAAGATATCGAAAGGAGATAACATTAACTTTGTTAATAAAGTAACATATTTTTAATGTCTAGTTTATTAATAAAAGTGGGTTAATTTAATTTACATTTTGGAGGAGGGGGCTTGTAATAATTCAGCACCTGGGGCCTTCTACAATAAACAAGTTGTAATATACAAACATTAGACTTTATCACTGTTGCATACATACTGTGTGCAGCTAACAAAAAGAGAATAAAGCTTTTAATAAAATTAAAATAAAGTTTACTATTCATTTTCAGGTACTAATTATTATTACTAATTATTTTGAAAATTAAAAAAAAAACTGGTTTTGGTACACTGCGCTTAGAGTGACGAGGGGCCGGTTTCGTGCTTTGGGTTCTCGAGTTGTCGAGTTCGTGCTTTCAATGACTGGTTTTAATAGGCCCCACTGCGAGATTTAAATGGCTCGCGATCCAGGACGGGATTATGGAAATCTAAATTCGCCGGAAAATGGGGCTATTGTGGATTTTTGTTTTTCATTGTTATTCTGCTGTTGTTTTTTTCACGTTTTATTTAATGGAAAGTAAGCCGAATGAAGATACACGCAGAGGTTTAGTGCCACGTCCTTATTAAAGGCGATTTAAATTATTGCACGGAGAGACATAATAACGATTATTTCCAAAGAGTGTTTGCATTTATACAAATTTCTTTTAAATAACAAATAATTTACAGGATTTGAAAATGTAATAAAATATTTATTGAACATACATAATATAAAAACCTCTCAGAAATATACTCACTACAAGAAAAATATGTTTTATTATTGCCAAAAATATTAGTTAGCTATAAAAAACAAAATATTTTGGAACTTTATAATTTATTTGAAATTCAGTGTATCATTGCATGCTTTTAAATAAATTTAAGTAAGGGTTTCTTCAATTAAATAATCATTCGTAATATAAAATTATGTCTAAATATTAAGTAATAGGAAACCGTTTTTATTTCTTTTCTGTAATTTCATTGAATCGTAATAAAACATTCATAATTACAAAAAACCTCAAATATGTACGCACTAGAAAAAATCTTTTTTAAAAATACGATTTTCGATGGGTTTGAACCTGTAACTGGATTTTAACCAATGTGTTTTACCAATTATTAAGCTACGGGTATCATATCTAATTACTATAAAATTAACTAGTAGGTCTACATGAAATTATTATAAAATTGCGTTATGTTTGGCTATAGATTTTTGTGTTTTAAATCAAGAAATCAAATGTATGCCAAAATAATTAATTGACGCTCGGATCACTCCAAATTTTAGTTATAACGTACTTACACTTGCTAATAATTTAATAAATTAAATTTTTTATATTTTTTAAAATAACTCTTTGTTGAAAAATTGTATCGATGTGTTTTAAATAACTAAATTTATGATTTCATTTTTGTCAAATATACATAAAATACTTATGACATATTTAAAAATATATATTTTATATCGAACAGGGCTCACACCTGCGTGGCAGAGTTCTTTCACGAATACCATTTGCGGAAGATCTTGGCATTACGTTTGACAGTAAAGCTAACTGGCGTTTAGTCGTCATATATTTATCATTTATAAAATAGCGCTACAAATATTGGGCTTCATCCTGCCTACTTTATTATGGTCTTCATAACTACTATAAGCCATCCATACTATTTAAACACTGTTGAGGCCAATTTTTAGCTACGATTCAGATACGTAGACATTAGGCTAACGTCAGTAATTTCCAAGAGTTATAGGTGTTTGCGCACAAAATCTTTGACCCAATAGCAACTATGTATACCTTATAATCATGAGCTCTACAAACTATTACACATGCGTGACATCGTTAGATTCATCACCAGTCAACGCTTGTGATGAGCTAACCACATGACAATAAGTATTAGACAACAAGCACTAACAAAACATCTCACGTCTAATGGTTTACGGACTGCTGAAAGATCACGACTTAGATGGCTTGTCCGCTTACAAATAGATTTGCCAGCGCTATGAGTGATCTGAAAAAGGAGTTTGGTGTGGAGTGGAGTGTGGAGTCTGCTTGAGGTAGCCATGATTTTTCAAAGGTTATAGAGGCAGTGAAGAAGATTAAAAAAACATTAATCAACCCCAGAAAAATTATGTAAGATTATATTATTTGCACGTTCATATAAAAAAGCTCTTACATTTCTATAGATTATCTATACTTCGAAATATATTGCAGTACACCGAAAAGTATTCACAAAGCATTCTTTATAATTTAAAGCTGCCCATAGAAAGCTTGCAATGAAATACTTAAACTTCTCGGTGAAAGAGAAATATATTGCAGCCCAGAGAACATAGACTTCCACTGGCATGTAAAGAAGACGTTTGCATTTAACTTGTTGAATCGCGAACACATATTATATTTAGATTTTATTTATTTAAAAATAATTACCTCTATATTTATTTTTAAGATAATACTGTTGACTGAAGGTACAACTGGAATGAATTTTAAATTTTGACTCTAATTGATTTAAATTTTATACCTTATCATTTGAATCATTTTTTAGTGATCCGGGTTTCAGCTGTCGGCACCTTCAGGCACTGTTTACATTTACCTATGGCTATAATACAACTGATGAAGATTAATGTTACCTACTTACTGTATATAAACTAAATTAATCTATTGACAGATCGTGGAAAGGTACGATATGTTGTAAGTAAATAAATACTTCAATAATATTTCGACTTGTTGTTATTCGGTAAGCAACTATAATATTATGATATTAACTGAGATAAAATATAAACAGCTGAACATAGTAACAGTTAATTATTAACATTTTTAACCCCAATTTCTTCCTCTTCTCTCGATTTTTAAATTAAAAATTTCCACTCCCTCCATTCAATATTGGAAATAACTCAACTTGGAAACATTATCAATTGTCCTTTTTTCATACTCGTTCTCTCGCTCTCCGTTATTCATCTCGACTGGGACATAGTCATAAATCAAAATAGTCTGTCACTAAAAGTACATGGAACACCCTTAATTATGCCTCGCAGAACCATGGGGTTCCGACGAATACCATTTTGGAGAACTCTACTAAACAGCATCAAACTGGCCATAACCTTTTCGATAGGTATGGGGGCCTGCTTCAGGATGTGGGGGCCATGCTTTTACCATTGAGACAATGTTATAAAATATTCTGACGTTGTTTCAATTTAATATAACTCGACATTTTGGGCTATATTTTTTTGTAATATTGTTACTTTACAATAATATTTTAGTAGATTTTCTTTCGATAAGTGGGCGTATCAAAATACTGGACTCATTTTTTTCAATTCTCAAAGTAAATTAAAAAATATATATTATGATTCTTATATAGTTTTTTTTTTCTCAGAATGTATCTACAAAGTATTCCGGTTTCAATCAGTTGAGTGAAGTAAAATCTGTCAGTGTTGAGACAGTACAGTGTTAAAGGTTACATTTCTCAAGACGACTATAAATAAAAATTTAAAAAATAATATTCAAAAGCGTATTTCAATTTGTTCAAAAGGTGGTTTTACTTATCGCCGTAATGGGTTTTGCGTCTTTTAGAAGTTTTATATTTTACTTATAAAATCTGAAAACATCTAGAAAAAAAAATTAGAAAAAAATACTACACCAAACGTGACTTGAACCTATAATAGCTGGATTCGCGCCAGTGTACTTTCCCAATTAAACTACGGGCATCCTACTTAATTAAGGCGATTTTGACTAGTAGTTTTTACGTGAAGCTTAAGATAAGCTTAAGATACGCGCCTAACTTTAAGAGGCCAATATTGACAACGTAGATTGCGTCGCCTACAGTATCCATACATAATAATACGTCATATAGAAATTTGCTAAGTATCCTCAAATATTAATAAAATTGAATGCGCGTGTCGCTTACGTGACAAACTTTAATGCATATTATTATAATACAAAGGTAAATATTTAAAATAACTTAATATTTCGACCACACTCGATAATCGTACCCTTTTACAGCCCCACCTTATTTTTGTGTTTCATGGGTTTTATTGATAAATTGTATGTAGGTACATTTGTAGTCTGCCAGACTCTATTAAACATTTTATTATCTCTGTGTACCTGTCTTAACTGGACACATGAAAATAAAATCTTCGATGATAACTATTCAAAATAATCGGAAGGCTGTATTCCAAATCAATTTATCCCATTTTTTTAACTGGCGATACACGTTTAGGTAAATTTATTTCGTTCTAAATCAAAATCGCCTAAAAATTAAATACCCCCCTATACTACTTAATATGAATAGGATAATCTGAGTAAAGGCTTTATGTACAAGCTACGCGGCACATAGTTTGGCAGACACTGCTTCAAATAATGTAACCTTATAGATGGCTAATTTCTTATTCATTAAAATAGCGATATTGTGGTAGTATAATACTTGTATGCAGCAAAATAAAAATATTTGAAATTCATCACAAATAATTACAAGATAAAAAAACTTTTTATATACTTACCACGTTTTTAAATTTTCTGTTGAATCATATTAACTTGACAATTCTATGTATTAATAATTTATGACAAATAAGGCAATAGTCAACAAATCATTTTTTTGCTATTTTGCAACAAACAAACAAATATAGAAAACTGAAATGTCATTTTGATTTCCATAGTAACGTACGTATATATTATAATTTAGTTGCTAGGACCATCTCCTTAGCAACCAATCATAGTGGATTGGATTACGGATTTTTTCCGAAATAACTTTTCATACAAAACCGAATTAACTGAAAATGAATTCAATTCCACTTAAAGATGGTTAAAAGTATTAAAAGAATGCATTGGCACCGTGTTCTGATATATTCTAAAAGTTTCAAATGTCTATCTAGTTGGAAAGTTAGTTAAAAATCGATTACAAGATTTTTACTGGATTAACAACCACCGGACAAACAAGAATACGAGCTAAGAAAAACGTGGTAAAAATGCCCATTTTTTTAAAGTGCCTATTTATATTAAAATACAATATTACGTACATACAATATATCCGTACCATGTAGCTAAACAGCAAAAATCTTGGTACATATTTTAACAAAAACTTGAGTACCTTCCATTGTATTAAAACTTGTTTGAAAGAAAATTCCTCGCGTAGCTTTTCATATTCCCGTATACAACTTATTCTCCAGCGGAAAGCGCGTTAAAACGTTCCGTTTTAATTTCACTCGCGGGATTCGAACCGGGGCAATTGAATCGCTCTGTATCCTCTCACAGGGATTCTTACCTCTTGTTTCCACTTTCCCACGGTGCTTTGTGCCTGTTACTTTCATTGAAAGCTGAAAGGGTGAACATTAAAACCATTCGCTGCACATTCATGAGGTTGTAGATATTACATTATTTTAATTAATGTAATTTCCCAAGATCCAATTAACTTTTTTATAGGTACAGTAAGCATATTCAGAAATCTAAAAACATTGGACGAGTTTGTATATCTGAGATCGACGATTAGTGGAAAAATCGGATGTGAAGCAGAAATAAGAATAGCTGAAAATGCGATGACACGTCTTAAGCCACTATAAGTAATATTATAGAAGGGTCGAGAAATATTAATTGTCTAAAAAAATTATGAATTGTGAAAATATTAGTGTTCTCCTTTTATTGTGCGATGTCGAGTCACAGACCCTGTGAACATAACAGCGGAAGACAATTATTGAAGCCGTCGAGATGTACTAGTAGTGTTGACGGTAAATGCTTTGTATTTCTTGCACAAGCTACAGCTCTCGACAATATGCAATTTTCGGCGCAGACCAGATAACTTAAAGATACTAGTGATTATGGGTAGCACCCGGGGATGGCAAAATATAGAAGAGCATCGGCGTGTTGGAACGATCATGTGAAGGAGTTTATTGGTGGTAACGTCCAGTCTTCCCAGAGAGAATTAAAGAACCATAAGGGTTAGAGATTCTTGATCGCTGAGAATAAAACTGCATTTCAAGATTTCAAAATTTTCCAGTGGTCAAATTCCTCAACCATAAGGACACGACCGAGAAGAGATATATAGTTACAAGTAGAGAATCCAATCCCGAGCCAAAATTCTGATCCCGGGATTTTGGGATTACAATTTGACAATCTCGGGATTGGCATTTTTTCCATTGTTAATATATTTTTTTTATATTTACAAATAACATTGATAAAATCGGTCAAAAATAAATCTAGCATGATTAATACTATTTAAGACATTTATTGATAATATTGTATATCTACGTTCAATCTTGGAAATACATAAGTTTAATGGAGTAAATAATATTGTAATATAAATAATAATGTGAATTTAATATAAGGTTGCTGTTTCTGATAGTAAAGACTTAATGAATGGATCAGCGAGATTTAAAATAGTAAAGCAAATAATCATGGTGTACTTATGGCCTTTCCGCTTCATAAATCAATTAGTCAGCCAAATATGAAACTGCCGTAAAACGTATGAGATCATGGTGGAATTACTTTGTTAAAAGTGCGAAGCATTGTTTTTTTCCAATCTCTCTCATTTTTATTCATTTATGTGAAAAAATTAAATTAATCAGCAACTTACACAATATGTGTACGAATCAACCTTCATTCAAACTCAGTTTATTTTTAATGTAGTGATTTGTTATTAAAAGTATTTTTTCTGTTATATTTTCGTTTTTATTTTATTTTCCTTAAAAATTGATGAAATAGTCAATCCCTAAAGTTTCGGGATTATGTTTATCAATCCCGGGATTCATAGGTATCAAAAATAGCTTGGGATTCCGGAATCCCGGGATTGGAATCCCTAGTTACAAGTAGATACATTATATTATTCCTCTTCGATATTGATATGTATTCGCTGACAATGAGCGTTTCATTTTTTTTCTGGCTATAATATAGCCGAATAACTTCAGAACTCTTTATATACATTTATATACATATTATATACTCTTAATATATAGTTTTAGACAAAGTATTTCAGAATGGAATTATTCTTTCTATGCTGTCCATGAAATCCTTAGCACGCGGATTGAATACCACATTACAAAATGCATCGTCTTTTTTTACTTCACGTTCCAAGTCTTTCAACCCTTTATAAAAATATCATTTAATATTTCCGCACAAGGATGAATTAAAATATTATAAAGGGTCTCCAAAGATGGTGACTATCTTAACAGATGTTTTTAGTAACTTTGTTAAAATAATACTATATAACTGCTTCATCGTCAGCCGGGGTGAATGTACTGCTGAATTATGGCCTACCCTAGCTCCTTCCACTGTTTTCGGTCTCTCATTCTTCGCTACCATGCATATCTGCCGAGCTTGATGAGTTTTTCGATCGTTTGGTACCACTGTACGTTTGGTCTTTTGGTACCATTGTATGACTGTATTTATTCAGCGGTCATCTACTTGCCAAACGACATGTACAATCTATTGCTATTTAATCAGTAACTGTATATCCGACAAACTCTACTGACATGATTATAAAAGTGAAAAAATACAATATTTTTTTTCAAATTAAGAATATGTATTGTTACTTCAGAAAGAGTTTTGTTTTTGATTAATGTTCTTATTTAAACATGTTTTTCTGACAAAACACAGGCTACATATCTGCAGACAACCCACATAAGTTTCCAGCCAAATTTAATGTGCTCTCAGAAAATTGATTAATCACTTATAATATTATATAATGCTCTTACGGAAAACACTTCATGGTACAAGTCGGCAACCTTTTGCCATGGATGCTGCAAAATAATTTTTGAAAATCATTAAAGATGCATAACATGAATGCTGGCACATATTATTAGAACCAACAATTTAAATTAGTTTATTTAAAATTTTATTATAACATAATATACATATATGTACGTACATTACCGACTGTTCGACGGTGGATAGGAAAAAGGGCATAATCCACACAAATCAAATTTTACAAGAGGCACAAAAACGTTTTTGTTATGGTTTCGGTCAAAGTTAAAATACAAAATACACATAACATTGAGATGCATGATAATTATTAATTTAGTTTTCATATCTTGTATGTGATATTAATCATTGAGTTAATTAAAAAACAACGAAAATGATGGTTAAGTCGTTTTTCCTACGCCATTTTCTTTTCTTTAATTTCTAGGTAAATTTAGATAATAAATTGGCATTTTTAGCTTATATCCTTTGGACACAACGTATGTTTACTCGTGTAAAACGTTTTTATGCAATTCAACCATTTTAGAAATATCTGAGGGTTACGCCTCTTTTCCTTTTTACAGTCGATTATTATCATCTACTTGGGTCACTTAGAGTTTTGTAAAATTCAATTTTCAAACAAGGTTCAAGTTTCATACTTTCTTACCTAATTGCACAAAAAATATAATATATTATTTTATCGAATATTTTTGAGCATGCTCTGCGTTCACAGCATCCATAGACAGCCCGCCATTGGTATGTCTGAAGCCAATCACTTATTCGAAATTCGAATAATCGAACCACGGCTTAACAGTCGAGCACTTTTGGTTTACTTTAAATCTGTCAAAATAACTGTCGCTAACTACGTTGTTGAACCAATGTGCTGCTCTTTGAAAATATTGCAAAAAACAGCAATTTTTCCGTTATCTGTATATAATATTTTTAATGTAGGCTTCTTTATATATTATTTATAGATCCTAGCTTATGCTTAGAACTTTTTCCATCTCTCCTTTATCCTAGGTCAGTGTCCCTATTTATTGAGACCTTCCAACTACCGGAGTTTTGACCCCAACGTTAGCAATAATATATTACACTCAATTTGTGAGAAATACGTATCTTTTTTTAGATTTTGGTAAAACTTAACTCAATGATTAGTTTTTTTTTAATTTTCTAATGAATCTACTGCCTCATTTGCGTCAGAGAAAATCGCTCGTGGAGAGGCGTCAAAATTAATTTAATCATCCAGTGATACTCAAGTTTCCGTCAAAATGATAGTAATGTTTTCGGCGGGGTTAATAATATTAATTGAAATAAGTTATTTAAATGTAAGGTATTCATCAAAATATCTTCAAAGTTTTATTTTTGCTATTTACCAGCTGTCATTTATAACTTATAAGAATTTTCAGCCCGCAATGATAAAATACAAAAACAAAAATCTCCCGTTCATATTCATACTGCAGCTTTTTTTAACGCGAGGCAATGTCGTAGCTTTCTATTGGTCCATTCGGAATAAGGTTGTCAAAAAAGGCAGGGAATAAAATGAAAAAAATGTGTATCAGAGAAAAGGGAGGCAAAAGGTTTTGTTTGTTTTTTAAGCGCGCATTTATTGCGGTAGGCCGCTTTCTGTGTTAGTGTCACAATATTAAAAAAATATTGAGACATAATAAGTCGAGCCGCTTTTTGTTTTTTTTATAAATCTCTTTCTTTTTTTTGTTAATAAAATTACGCCTCCGATTTTTGCGATTTCAGATTTTTTTAAATTGCACAAGCTGGTCTTTGTGTTTTTGGTCATTATTATAACTAATAGAGATTTTTTCAGTCAGTTTTAATTCAAATGTTTTTAAAGAAAATGCAAAATCTCAGAAACGTACCTACCAATCATAGAAAATAAATTAAGACATATTGTCACTCGAAATCATATCTTTCACATTCCCGTGAGTGCTCTAGTTTTTGAGCTATCGATCCGTATGTAATTCATGCTAATTATCTAAAGTACTTCTAATTTTGCCATCTGTCAAGTGAAGTGGTGGTTTTAGAGACATGGCGGCCCGACACATCGACTGATAATACATAAAACAATAATAAAAACCATAAGTCACATTCATCCGCTATTTTTTTTGGTACTGTTCGGTTATACGGAATACAGCGGAAAACACATTTTGAAAATACCCGATATACTGGATTATTTGTTAGTTTGGGTTAGTTTAGGTTAGGTTGGGTTAGGTTAGGTTAGATTTAGTTAGGTTAACCTAACAAATAATCCAGTTTATCGGCTATTTTCAAAATGTGTTTTCCGCTGTATTCCGTATAACCGAACAGTACCCTTGAAGTTGAAAATGTCCCTCTGAGGTGGACGAAACCGGTCCAGATTTATTAAATAATAATAGTGGAATAAGTACCTAAAGTAAATAATTGTGTTTTATTAGATTAATCAATAATACACGTATATAGTATGCTATGTATATATATATAGTATTGTCGATCATAGATACAAGTACGTATGCTATTTTAGGGATGTGATTACGGTAATATTTCATACTACATTTTTAATAAATACGGATAGTTTTTAGGTCTTTTAAATCCGGTTTAAGCTGTTTTGAGACCGCTTTTTGCCTAATTGATTGCATTATCTGCGCCAAAAAAAAATCGCTAAAAAAAATAATAATTATAAAGGAGAGTAAAAGAAGAAGAAAGTTTCTCCAGAATTCGGTAGTATTCTAGAGTGATTGCTACACTCATACATGACTATATACAACATTTGATAATTCAATTTGCAAATTGCTGTAAATTTTGAATACATGAAATAATCATAAAAGTGTAATAAATGTTTTTTTAACTTCAATATATGACATATTATACATTATTTACAAGCAAAATAGGCGAGAGAAAACTAGAATTTCAAAACTCTCAAATATATTGACGATAAATAAATCGAAGTCATAAAATAGTTGGTTGTATAAACATTGCGCGAAAAAAAAGGCCTGGGGAAAATCAAGCGCGAATTTTCCATTTCTTTTTTGCATCCAAAATTTTTCATTGGAAAACCCTCCCCCAAGAAAATGATGCGAGCATTTTTGATACGTCGAACCGGCGAACCCTCGTCTTGTGCCAATTTACCCTGCTCTGTTAATTTATAGAGCTGTTTTGTTGGGCCGCGTAATGTAAACAAATATGACGCGATTCCCCTTATCGCGAATCCCTATCTGACCGTTTCACACATATATTATTTACACTAAACAGAATATTATTTGAAAGCTTTGTTTTGTATTTGTTTCCAAATGACATTATGGAAATTTGTGACCTACGCTGGATTGCGGACCAGCGCGGCAGCCATTACGAGGCTTTTTAGGCTAACTTTCGGCCAAATAAATTATTTTGTTAAATCAATAAAACATTCACGTTTTCATTACTGATAAAAGTTTTTCTGATAGGAGTATTAAAAAAGTTATTGTCATGTCGAAATTGCCAAAGCTTTACACAATTTCTATATGCAGCTTTTGACAGAAATTAAATTAAATTTAAATTTAAATTATTGTAGGTAAGTGAAGTGAAGTACATTTCAAGAATTAATCGTACCTACTAATAATAAAATAGGGTACAAGTCAGTTATGGGGAAAACAGCGACAAACAAATTTTGAAAATAGCCGATATACTGGATTATTTATTAGTTTAACCTAACCTAACCTAACCTAACCTAACCTAACAAATAATCCAGTATATGGGCTATATTCAAAATGTGTTTGCCGCTGTATTCACCATAACCGATTTGTACCTAAAATGGTTAAGTGTCTGTGATTTAAAAATATTTTATGTTTATCAGCGTCTTGACTAAGCATTTCTATAATAACAGCATTTTTTCGTCTTTGTTTTTTTTCTCTTTTATTTTAATTCAAAAACTACTATGCCTCTATTGATGAGAATTGTATATTGTCGGTACCAATTTAGTCGAACTTCATCACGATATCTCAAAAACAAAACCTGAATAATTGTGATAACTGAATAAGGTTAAAATCAAAAGGAGTTATTTCCATCACTTACGTACACTTTGAGATATGTTCATAATATTATCAATAATGACATAGTTCTGAGAGGTTTTTAGGTACATTATAAGAAAGGATTATAAAACCGAATAAAAATATCAATACCGGTATTTAAGTATTTTTTTGAATACCGATATTATTACCGGTAGTATTCGTTGAAACATATAGGAAAAACGGAAAAATTAATATCGCTATACGAATCTTTTTAAAACAATCATATTTATATCAAAAATATCTATATAAAAAGTAACTACATAAAATTCTATTGACCTTTAAAAATATGTATGTATACTAATATGATAGTCGCAGATTTTTGCAAATACATTGAATTTGATTTAGTATTCGGATTAAATATTTTTAAAAGTACGTAGAAGTCTGTATGTATTTTTAAGTATTAAAAGACATCTGAAAATATCAATCCACCTCTCTAAACTTTAATTTTTAAAATACCCTTTCACCGCGGAGCATTTAATTACTATTTAATTACCACATTCAATTAACATGCTAATTATATCGAATGACCAACTAATGAGGGCACAACAGCTGTGCCACCAGCGTTGAAAAGTGGTGTATTTTGATTAGGGATCCCGAGCTATTTTCGATACCTATGAATCCTGGGATTGATAAACCTAATCCCGGGATTTCGGGATTGATTTTTTTATCAATTTTTATGGAAAATAAAATAAAAGCGAAAATATAACAGAAAAAATACTTTTAATAAAAAATAACTACATTAGAAATAAACTGAGTTTGAATGAAGTTTGATTTATACCCATGTGTAGGTTGCCGATTCATTTGATTTTTTTCACATAAATTATTAATAATGAGAAAGATTTGAACCAAACAATGCTTCGCACTTTCAACAAAGTAATTCCACCATGATATCATACGTTTTACGGCAGTTTCATATTTGGCTGACTAATTAGATTTATGAAGCGGAAAGGCCATAAGTACGCCATGATTATTTGCTTTACTATTTTAAATCTCGCTAATCCATTCATTATGTCTTTACTATCAGAAACAGCAATCTCATATTAAATTCACATTATTATTTATATTACAATATTATTTACTCCATTAAACTTATGTACGTCCGAGATTGAACGTATACAATATCAACAATAAATGTCCTTAAATGGTATAAATTATACTAGATTTATTTTTGACCGATTTTATCAATGTTATTTGTAAATATAAAAATTTTATATTAACAATGGAAAAAAATGTCAATCCCGGGACCAGTCCCGGGATCCCGGGATTGTCAAATTGTAATCCCGAAATCCCGGGATCAGAATTTTGGCTCGGGATTGGATTCCCTAATTTTGATTGATTGACTCTTTAAATAAAAAGCACAGAGCAGCGTTTAGTCAATTTACTAGGCAATAAAATACTAAGTAATGAAGACATAACAAAAAAATAAAAGTATCTTCTTCTTAAACCTTTATTTCAGTATCGAAAAATACCTGAATCCCGGTTCTTAAATACTGGAATTGCAATTCCGAGTTATAAGTTGTATTAGATTAAATTATTAATATAGTATACTAAGCCACTAAAATTATTTTTGAACATTTCAAAAAGTGGCTTTTGTGAATTTCAAAATGTGTGTTATATGAAAACCCCATAGTACTTTATTTATAGAAAATTTTTACTCAGTAGGTATATTGAAAATAATTGTTTTATACTTTGATACTAATTATATCAAAAATACACCTTTGTGGGTTATCCAGTTTTTCGACCACGTTCCTGAATTATTATTATGATTTGAATAGTTATTCCATTAATTATGTCATTTAGGGAATTTTCGATGAGAGGTTTAGATATTTGTTACGATAATTGGTATTAGTATGTAGTCATTCAAATTATAAGATTGAAAGATGAAATTGCAATCTATATAGAGATACACAAGTTTTAAAAATAGTAACAATTTATAAAAAAAATACATGCTAAACAATATTTACGATAAGTAATAAATCATTATGAATAAATCTACGCAGTTTACGTATTACGTATAAGTATATATAGGCCGACGTGTGTTAATTTAAAAAAGCGGTTTTTTTTCATGGAAATCTCAATATTTCTCCCGCGAGACAAATCTCATGCACGATTTTTTTTCTATTACTAAGTCTTTGCCTTCCATTTCATAACCAACGTCTTTTCTTTTTCAGTTAAATCTGGTACTCTTAAATGATTAATCGTATCACATTTGAAAACTTTACACTAGATTCGAAGTTCACAAAGGAAATATTAAAGCTCCAACGATGACAAATAATTATTATTTATTTTATTTACTCTTACTTCTCGGCACCAGTTAAAAGATTTTTCTTATCATAATTGAAGGTTGCAGGTGAAGAACATATTATGTCATATTTTTTAAACTGCTAATGCAGTCTCGTAGATTGAACCGACTACCTACTACTAGATGGTATTTTATTGTGGCATTACCAGTGATGGTCAAATTATTATAGAGTATTTAAAATTATCATACAGGCTAAAAACAAGAAATGCCCATCTATCTATGGTCTACATTCATGTCAGACTTTACACTTTTGATAGTGCATTGGAATCATAAACCAAAAATCTTCCCTGTGAAACGCCGCGCGAACGGATGAGTCCTATCAGCGGGTTTGGGTCGAAATCCCGAAGGCCGAAATCCCGAATGCTGAAATCCCAAATGGCCGAAATCCCGAAAGCCTAAATCCCGAAAGCCGAAATCCCGAATACCGATGGGTTTTTGACTCTCCTGTAAAAATTTGCGCTATCTTAACACTTATCTTGAATTGCGCAAATTTTACAAGAGACAAAAATCCACTTTTCCACAAAAAATGGTTTTTTGTCTCTCTTGTAAAATTTACGCAATTCAACATAAGTGTTAAGATTGCGCAATTATTGATGTTTGTATATTTTTATTTTTCGGGATTTCGACCTTCGGGATTCCAGCCATTCGGGATTTCAGCCATTCGGGATTTCAGCATTCGGGATTTCGGCATTCGGGATTTTGGCCTTCGAGATTTCGGCTTTCGGGATTTAGGCTTTCGGGATTACGGCCATTCGGGATTTCAGTATTCGGGATTTCGGCCTTCGAGATTTTGGGAAAAACCGATGCCGTTTAGAGTCATTGACTTGTCTTCAATCAACGATATCTCAGTTTGACATTAGTGTAACATAATAATATGTTCTTTTCCTGTACTCTTCATATTAAATGCTAAGATTAGTAACCGGACAAAATAGAACATGATATAATAGGGCATGAATAAACAAAATACGAAGAAACAGAACAGCGATAAACATAACAATGACAATTTAAAACAGGGGAAAAATATAACATTAATCAATAATATTAAAATTATCCGGGACACACGGCAATATTATTGATAATATCCTAAGTAGGAAATAGCCTTAAATATTTTAATAAACATTGTGGGTTTTTAAGACGGTACTTCAGTGAAACGGCAAATAATTTTCAACTATAGGTGCGATGAAATTCATATAAACAAAAATATTCATATAAACAAAATACGAAGAAACAGAACAGTGATAAACATAACAATGACAATTCAAAACAGGGGAAAAATATAACAATAATCAATAATATTAAAATTATCCGGGACACACGGCAATATTATCGATAATATCCTAAGTAGGAAATAGCCTATAATATTTTTATGAACATTGTGGGTTTTTAAGACGGTACTTCAGTGAAACGGCAAATAATTTTCAACTATAGGTGCGAAGAAATTTTGGACTCGCTGGCAATCGGACAGCGAACGTAGAGCTGTGAACACGTCAATTTGTTTCGTGATGGCGACGCGGGTATTAATTCTTAAATCATGTAAAAATGACTAAAAACGTTACCCATTTACTTGAAAAAGAAAACTTGTCAATGAATATATTATTATTGTTACTAATAGAACAATAAACAGAACATTAAATAAACGCATGTTGGATTTATATGACAAATTATATTTCGTTCGGCACGCGTCATTTGTACAATTCGCGCATCGCTTAGCCACGATCATTTTAGACCATGCCTCAACTGAGGTATAGCCTTAATAAAATTACATTTGTCTATTTATTTTCTTTAAAGCCATGCAATAGTCGTGAAATCGTCGAAAGTCCTCCACGCCAACTTAATCGTTTACCATCAATAATTATTAATATAAGGTATAATTTTATTGTGATTTCTTATTTTTTTATATTATTTGTGTAATAGATTTAAAGTTATTCATATTTTTTTTCATTATTTTCATGTTAAATATTTATTATAAAACTTGTTTTTGAATGCCAGTATAGGCTTATTAAGTCATGTTTACTGTATAATGTTGTACCCATAACCATTAGTGCTCTGAATAGGTACTTTTTTGAATAAGTATTAGATATTCTGATTTATAATCTAGCACAAAATTAAAAGTAGCATAAGGATGACGTTTTTATAAAACAAAAAGTAATTATTGTTATTTCAATGAAAGAAGAAAATCAATAAAATTAACTGTAATAGATGACTAAAAACTTTCCTTCCTTGATTCCAATAACAATGCATAATAAACTATTCTTTTATATAAAATGTTGCCTGCCAAAAGTTGTTAAGTATGTCAGTTTCTTATTAAATAACGTTTCGTATACAATTCTTAGATTGTGTTATTTCATATGGCATTTACTGAATCTATTTTTAAAAATCCTAAAATTCTTCACGCTTAGGCTATGGACTGATTTTACTTACCGATATCTCTGACTGATGAGGATGAGACTTACCAACTTTTGGCAGTAATAACGATATAATAATATAATATGTAATAGTATCATATCCACTTATACTTTTACACTGACGACCTCTTACTTTTAGTATAAGTACACTTATCTAATTTCTTAAATCCATTGTGAGAATTTTAATGGGCAATTAAAGTCAGTAGTAACCGGGTCAAACGTAATGTTACATAAAGCAATTACCTTGTGGCTCCGTATAAAAAAATGTGTTATCAATCCCTGTAAAGGGGGAAAAATCTGGAATAAGAAAAAAATGACCTTATAATTTCTTCAAGATTTTTTTCCACAGAGCTGAAATGCGTATTTTAAACGGAGCGCAGAAAACGAGTGATATTCGTTGAAAGTACAAGGTGACTGAAAACTTTTAGTTTTATAAAAAAGTCTAGTCAGTAAGCAGGTAATCTGCCAAGTGTCACATTCATTACAATTCAGTATTTGACGGATCATTTTGAAACCAAGTTATTACTTCCACAATTATTGTTGAATAATGTATGTGCACCAAGGCCTGAACAAAAACGATGCATAAGTGCGAGCAAAAATAATAATAATCTCAACGACACACGCTAGAGTAAGTAAGGTTTACAGATGTCTAGAAGATTTTGTTGTCAGCGTAGCCGCCAAATCTTAGTTTTTTGCTTAACTAAGCGTCGATAACCTGCGAGCGCGTGTTGCTAAAATTGATATTTTTTTGTGTTAAACATAAAGTCAGTGGTAAATATTTTCAGTTAATTAAGTAGAAAAGATGGTTCTGTGTAGTCTAAGATATGCACAGATCTTTCATGCTATAAATCCGTCTTCATCATCATCAGCCTGAGTCTATCAACTGCTGGATGAAGGCCCTTCCAAACTGAATCTACTGCTCTCGGTCCTGTGCGTTGCGTTGCCACGTACTTCCGCAGAACTTAATCATTTCATCAATCCAGCGGCGTCTAGGTTTACTTTGCGGACGTTTTGTACCTCTTGAGTACCACTAGATAACTCGATTTGTCCAACGATTGTCCCTTCTTTGATCTATATGCCAGGGCCATTTCCACTTTAGGCTCTTAACGAACTCTATTACATCGCAAACTCTTGTCTGTTCAATTATCACTCATTCCTGTTTTTGTCCTTTTGCGTTATGCCCAGCATGCGCCTCTTCATATCAAGCTGTGCTACTCTAAGTTTCTGGATCTCTCTTTTACTTATGGTCCATGTTTCACACGCATATGTGATTACGAGAAGCACACACTAGTTGAACACTTTGCGCTTTAGGCATAGTTTGATGTCACTTTTGAAGACATTATTCAGGTGGCCAAAAGCACTCCAACCCAGCTTTACTCTGCGAACAATTTCATCAATTACATCCACTCATATACACTTATAGACCCATCTTCATAACAATCCAAAAATAACTAAAGTTATAAAATATATAACAGTGAGCAATAATTCTTGAATGCCTCTAATATTTTTCCAAAATGGGATGAGTTCAGTGGCGTGCAGTCTATACATTACATGACATGAAGCACATCCAGAAAAGGTAACTATGGAACAACAACACATATTTATGTATTTATTGTATATATAACGTAAAAAAAATAATAGGTATCTCAGACACAACATACAATTTCAAAGTGGGTTTAAAGATAAATATCTCGAAGACAACGGTTATTAAAAACTGATTTGTTGAACCAAAATTGATCCTTATCAATGACAGTCAAATAAAACGAGTCAACAAATACGTCTATTTCGGACAATAAATGTCAGTGGACATTGGTATGTATAACGAGATTGCACGCAAAATCAAACTGACACGGAGTGCATTTTGGCTCATGAATAGTATTTATAGCTACAAGTGCTTACGTATGCGTGTGAAATATCGAATTATAATGTACAAATCAAAAAAATGAGTGGCGTAAAGGTGCACGTCGGGCATAACGTAGAAAGATAATAAAATAAATCAATATATAAGGAATCAGATAAGACTACGCGATGTGATAGAGGTCAATAAATAGATGGAGTGGCAACGGGCTACACATGTCAGTCGGCGAGTAGACAATGCCGTTATATAGTGGTACCCAATCGGCATCAAACGAACACAGGGATACCCTAAAGCACGCGGGATAGATGGACTCATAAAGTTTTTTGGATATCTATAAATACGTCGTGACAGCAAAGAAATAAGGATCGATAAGAGTGGAGGGGGTGAGGTGAAGCCTTCATCAGCCAAGATTGAATTTTTAGTAGCAGTTGAATAATTTTGTCTGCGAAAGTAAAAGAGCAATAAGTTTTAAAAATTGAAAAATTAGTTCAATGCGCCAAACTTACTATATTATTATACCTAACACAAATATATATATTTTTTTAACATAATCCCTACAACCAAAAATCACCGCACGCTACTAAATGAAATGTTGTCATATGTTAAAGTTAGAATTTATGAACTTTTTATAATTATTTACATACACAATCAATTGGAAGTAACAATCAACAATATAACATTGTACTATTAGGTATATAAGTAATATAATATTACTAGCTGACCCGGCAAACGTTGTTCTGCCATCTAAATTATTTCTAGTAAATATTTTGGTTGTTAAATAAAAAATAACGAATGTATTGTGAGTGTGTGGGGATGAGATCTATGACAGAAAGAGGAATGGAGCACTGTAGACGATGACCGCCGATAACATATTCATTGTTTGATCTCTTAAAAGTGAAATGTAAAGTGAAAAAAAAATATATTTTTTTTATCCTAAAGTAGGAAAATGAAATAAAGAAAATCAATATTAATTTTGAAGAGCAATTGAGTGTACAATATTTTTTGTCAGTCCGTCTTTAGCCAACACGAATAAGCTCGATGGTTTGCCCACGCGAGAACATGCCACGTACAATTGTCCGTGTGAAAAACATGGTGTGCCCAGATCTAAGCCGCAAACAGACATCGTTTGGCCTTGCGACTTATTGATTGTCATTGTAAATGCCAATCTAATAGGAAATTAAACGCGTTTGAATTCAATTGGCACGTCTGTAAGAAACATTGGAATTCGTGGCAGCAAAACATTTTCGGCTCGGAATTTGCCATTCAAAATGGTGGCTTTGATAATGTTTTTCATCAATTTTTTAATGACCAATCGCGTGCCATTGCACAGCCGTGGTGGGTTCAAATTCCGAAGTAAAATAACCGGAGATCCAACTTTCAGTCGTAGAAGGTGTGTTGACATGCCTGGTAAAAACTCTGTTGGATAATTTACAGCTTCGTTGACATCGCAAACTGTATCGATCGATTTGTATGATACCAAATCGCTTGGCAACGACTGCTGTATCTTGAAGTTTAAATCGTCAACGTCCACATTTTTTGCTGCCAAAATGGCTCTTTCTGCTAGCCACGCATGATTTATGTATTGTGTGCGTACATCGGGAAATATGCGGTCAATGAGAGCATTTTGCGAATCAACGATTCTGCAGAAATTAGTGGGCAATTTTATGCATCCAGTATTTTCATAGACAGCAACTTTTCCATCGCCGATATTTAACAATTGGTCCGAGAATGTGTCAGTAGATGGATCTTGTAGCATTTGCACGCGCATGTTTATTTTTAGCTGGACCAAAGATACGCCAGACAGCTTCATTGGAGCTGATGTACCGGCCAATTTGGTAGCGCATTATTTCGTCGTTGTCATTCAATCGAGGAGCATTCACATCGGTATTTTGAATTTGAAATACAGCCATATCGCTGCCTTTATTCACATACTTGCAAATGTATTTGATGCTCTTCACCGAACTGCAGAACTCAACATTAATATGAGCATTGAATGTTTTGCTCAGCAGAGGCGAATATGGTACCACCCAACGATTGTCAATGTCAATGTCTGCGTTGTTGATATTTAGCGTAAATGATTGTCCGCCATTATCAGTATTTCTTCGACGATATATTGGATATCCGTCGACATTTGTGATCGTGTCGTTGGTGAAATGTTTAGGAAAACGCTTTGTACGTTTTCCATCTGCCATGCAAGGCGATAAACGATTCAGATCACCGCATGGGCCATGAATCATGTTTGTGGTAACAATATCGAACAGTAGTTGGTCAGTAGACGGATCTATAATTTCCGCGGAAATTACACTATCGATTTCTTCAGGGCGTATTTTGTCGACTAACCAAATCAAAATGTGTGCATGAGGTAATCCTCGCTTTTGCCATTCTACCGAATACATCCAGCAACGTGTGGGACCGAATACGTGTAATTTTGTAATGAAGCTCATTAAAGACTTCAATTTTTGTTTGAACACACGTGCTGTAATATCATGACGATGTATTGCATTTTGGCCTGGCAATAGCAAAGATGTAATCTCCTGCCACTTTGGATTACATGTAAACGTTATAAATAAACACGGTCGTCCGTACTCGCGCACGAAAGTCTTAGCATCCTGTATGTATTCTTGGATATGACGTGGACTGCCTACGTAGGATGATGGTAGAATGATAGAGTTACCAATTTCGGTGGTGTTGGCGTCGCTCATGATAGCGTCTCGCAAGTGAATGTATTCTTCCGCACGCAACTTCTGTTGATTGTGTCGTAGGAATTGCAGTCGTTCGCTCTCTACCTTCGCGTACATGTCGACCATGAATTGTTGGCACAGCTCACGACATCGCAGAATGACGTTGTCCTGACCACGTCGAATCATCATACGATACGCATAAAAATCCATCGAGCTCACTTTCTTGTTTGTTTCGGCTCCTGTAACAACATATTCAAAAATATTAATTCATTCATAAATATTAATTCAAAATTAATAATGATGTTTATAATGAATGAATTACCTGTGGCGGGATCTCGTTGTTTAATGTTAATGCAATATCCGTCTTGTCCCTTCCAGAAAATTAGCGGATATTGGAGAGCGTCGTATGAACGGTGTGTGTCAGCGATGAACTCCAAATTATTGTTTCTTCTTCGAATCACGATTTCTCGCGGCGATGTGCGGTCGCCAACCATGATTCCATCAACGTCGTCAACAACAGGCGCATTGAATCGACGCAAGTGCTCTCCAGCTGGTGTTTTATCAGGATTGATGACAATAGCGTGGTTGTCACTTTGCAAATCGTGCATATATGATTTGAAGAATTTCAATAATTCGTTGTGCTCATTCAATAGGGTGTCCAGTTCGCCGACGATGCGCCTAGCATTAGGCGAATTGAGGTTATTATAGCTGCAACGTGCATCCACGCGATTGATGTCCTCACCGCCCATGAAGTAAATTTGTAAAAATTTATGTGGTTCGTTTGGCATTGGCAGCAATGAGCCTACTTTGTGGTACGCTTGGCCTTTGATTTTGAACGTTGAATGGAATTGTTGACCATTTGCCGCAGTATTGTGAACTATTTCTGTAGCTCCAAACGAAGTCATTTGGAAGCATGAATTGAATGTGCGAATGGATTTCAGGAACAGATTTGAATCTGGATCCGTGCCGATGAGCAAGCCGTTCAATGGTTCTGGTGGTGTCTCAATTTCTGGTAGTTGCACTTTTCCTGATGCGCAACACATCCCGGCTGACTCATGTTTGAATTTTAGCGCATGACAATGGGGACATTCTTTGTCCATAGCACCAATCAGCACTTTCGGATGAGCGGAATATTCAATATTTGGCTCGTATTCGAATGCAAGACGAAGGAACGAAGCGGATAATGCTCGATGTACTTGTTGACGTTGTCGGTCATTTGCTCTGCGTGTGTTAACTGCAAACCGGCGCGCTTGTCTCCGTTCCAATTGTTGTTGTTGATTTCGTTCAGCTTGTGCCTCTTGTGATTGAGATTCACGCAATCGCGACATGCTCACACAAACATTTTCGTTATCTTGTTGGATTTGTTCGTCTGTGATTTCTGCTCTAATGTTTCGCATGTTTGTTGCTTTATTCGTTTGACGGCTTAAATAGGCCCCCTTGCGTCTTGCTGGCATTATACACTGTAACACAATACACACACACATACAAATAGATAAATTAAAATAAATCGTACAACATTTTGCACACACTGCCTTGTGATATGCCGAATGAAATGTCAAAATAACGCGACGCTTCTCGTGAATTCTTCTCGGACGTAGCGCCATCTGTCATTCAACAACATAAATAATTTCGTTCTGTTTGAAATACGAACGACGGTTCATTTGTTCATACAAAAATACTAAAATCGCGATTAAAAAATGGGAGGGTAAAAGTAGGAGGGTGACAATTTTGGGTTATAAGTATTTTTTGATGCCAAATAAAAAAAAAATACAAAAAAAAAATTGTCAAAAAAATAAAAGAAATTTTTTTCTGGATAGAGATACCCAAATCACCTAGCGGTATGAAATATACCTGATGATCTATTCTTATAGCTAAAAAATATACATAAAAAAAATCATAAAAATCGGTCGAGCTTTAAAGAATTTTTTTTCTGGATAGAGATACCCAAATCACCTAGCGGTATGAAATATACTTGTTGACCTATTCTCATACCTAACAATTATACATAAAAAAATTCATAAAAATTGGTCTAGCGGTTTCGGAGGAGTTCGACCACAAACATCGTGACACGAGATTTTTATATATATAGAGATTATGTGTTTGACAATTAATTCTCGTAATTAAATTGTAGTTCTTATTAAAAGTAATAATATACCCAACCATTTATTTTGTAAATTAGGTACATCAAAATAATTAAAATATCATTATAGTATCATTTATTAACTTTTTGTTTTTGTCCACAGATGGTTCTATTTCTTGGCGAACATACTGTATACAATAATGGGATGTGAGCTTTTTGAAATCATCTTTATTTTATCTTAGATTGTAGCCAGCCTAGCGCCACTTACGTTAATGGCGTATTATATTGGATGATACGATTACTTACGTGTCTGTGGTATAAGCTTAATAAATGGTATTGTCCTAATCTCATTATTCGTCGAGAGAAACCTCAATAAATAAACTGCTCTGCACACCTATGGTGAAGAATGGTAAATTAACTTTTTGACAATGCTAAAATTATCTTTCTATCAGTATGTATATCTAGTAGTCGGCGCGGGACTTTGCTTCCTCTAGTATATTTAGCAGAATGAATATAATCTCCATAATTTTCTACACAGGCATTGAATCCGTGATCCATAGATACATAACATTCAGTACGTAAATCACTAGCTTTCCATCTACTTTCGATTCTCGGTGAGGTAACAATATAGAGGGTTATCAAATTAGTTATATATATTTTTAAAACGTCATTTTTTTCTGATTCCCACCAAAATTGACAATTGTATTCAGTATTGTTTGGAAAATCATCCTGCAAACATACACAGTTGTTAAGTGTATACAAATGCTTAAAAATTATTTCAACAACTAGTCGAACTACGTTTCGGGAATTGCGTGCAATTTAAGGTCAAAATATTTGCCCTACAGAGCTTAATATTAGTAATTTAATTATAAAATTCGAGTTAAATGGCAATGTTTGTGATATTAAGAATCCAATCTTTCAAAAACGTAAACGTACTGCTAACGTACAATATCGATGTTGTGAATCAAAGTGTGGATGAAAATCCAGAATCCAGAATATTCTCAAGAACTTGAACTACTGTACTACATGGAATATTCGGTTCCATGTAAGTTGTACGTATGCAGTTCATCGTGGAACACTTATCCGTGCGCCTCAGTACGTGAAACATGAGTTTGTATAACACAGGGAACTCAGAAACAATGGAAACTGAAATACCCAACGGGTAAGGCGATAGCAGGTAACCGTCTCGAGTAAGAAAGAATCCGTGTTAAACTTACACACGTGTCAAAAATACGTTGTACGTCTAATACTGAAAACTGCTCTCGGTTTATGCATTTACGCTCATTTAATGTTGGTGTATTACACACACTATTGCACGTGCGTAATGCGTGCTTCATTTTTGTAGGACACTCACACACTCAAAAACCCTGCTTCAACGTGCGGCGTATTGAATATAGTCGATCGGTATTCTATTTATTATCTGTTCTGTGGTATAACATTTTATCAAATGAAGAATTCTTCGTTGAACATTTCACCGTGAAATACATTTGTACGTATCTTACAAAATGCGGCGATAGTTTGCAAATAGTACTGTTCCAATTAGATTAACCCTAACCTAACCTAACCTAATCTAGTAAAAACATCTCCATATTTTGTAGCATACGTACAAATATACTCCACGGTGAAATATTCAACGAAGAACTCGTCATTTGATTAAATGTTACACGAACTCATGTTTCACGTACTACGGCGCACGAATAAGAATACGTGTATTAAATAAAGCTCTTAGTACCAAAAAGTAGTATTGCCTGTAGTTACAAAATACTGAGTCATTGCAGTAAAATTTCATGAAGCAGAAATGTAGTTTTACAGTGTGAAGCAATCACGGCAGCTTCTATAATTTTAGGTATTAAGAACTCGCAAGTGTCAACACACCATCGTCAGCTATTTTATATTGAATGCCGTTGACCACTGCAGTGCTACTTCCACCATTATAAATAAAACACGCCAACGGACTTACAACGTCGACAGGTTTAATTATTTTGCTGTGTTTTTTTGACTTGCTTGAGGCAGGTGTTGGTATGTAGAACATTTTTTTATAAAAATGTCAGTTTTTATTATTTTGGTACTTATCGCCTTAATTAATACACGTATTCATTAGTGTCCTGTGGTGAACTGTTTACGTATAAATTTCCGGATACGGGAATATTCTTCATAAAGATTTAGGCGAATAAAATACAGTTAATACAAGTACTTCAACGCAATAACCATTTGGTGAGTAGACATTTCGCTGATTGGGCTTTACAGTAATTTGAAATAGACCCATTATTTTATGAAAAAAAAATCATTTTCAGCGATTAAGCACATTTTTGGTTAAATGGCTTCGCAAATAACCACAAATTGTCACATTTAAAGTAGTTAAAACCCACATGCTATTCTTGAAACACATTTACACAAACACATTAACAGTTTGGTATCCGTATTTTTTTGAAAACGAAAATGACAATGCAGTAGGGTCTAGGACGATTTGACGCCGGAACAACTGGACGCCATGGAATTCGAAAATACTCGTAAATTGACGTTAAATACTTCGTATATATATATAATATTTCGTATTATTATTTATATTTAAATGATTATAATATTATGATTTAATAGTTGGTGAGAATGTAAATAAATATGCAGACGTAAATAATGTTGAAAAAAATGAATTAATGAAAAAAGAGTTTTTTATTTTATATAAAGCCTTAGGCATGGTAATTCTATTAAAATGAATTAAAACTACTAAGTAGTAGATAGAAACTGATTAAAATACCTCGTCTAGGTTCTGTATACGTGTCTACGACAGTGCGACTTCCAATTGTCCGGAGTCCAGTTGTTCCATTCCCATGCAGTACTGTCACTGGAGAATGCTACAGAAACAGATTTTTCCTGTCATAAATTTGATGATTTTGATCTAGCCTAGACGATATGTGGTTCTAACAAAATGGTACAACATACCACAAAGCTCGTGACAGAATCAACGTAATGATATTCAAATATATATTATCTCTCATTTGATAACCCTATTTTGTTGGGTCTAGTACGATTCGGTGCCAAAACAACTGGGCGCCACGCAATCGAATGAAATTCCAAAATAAATAAACGTTCGTGAATAGGTACTTCAAAAATATATGGGGATAAACAACTCAATCCGTGTCAGCATATTGATCGTTGATATTAAATAACCGACCTAAATTACAAATAATTCCTAATATCCATTTCCCCGTAGTATCGAATTATGGCAAACTCAGTAGTTAGCTGATTGCAATGATTGTTTCCGCGATATACATTTTCCCACATAGTCAGCTTTATCCGATGACGCAAACTCCATATAGTAGCTGACTCAATTATAATAATTATTTCCTAAATATTTTTTTCAAGATATTATTTTGATTGTGAGTATATCAATAAATAGCGGATCATAATTCATTGGACGTGTCACACGAATATAAGTTCCCGGCCTGTTAGTATCTCAGTCTCTATATCGCTCCGCACAATATCTCATTATACCGAGATTCGGACTTCGAAACAGTATCATAAGAATTGTAACATACTATTTTACTGACTGTTTACGCTGCAAATGAAACTCGCTCTTCCATCCATCGGACTAAACCTCGACTTAATCATCCACCATCCATGCCTCCTACAGTGATGACCCTCCACAAATATATATTTAATATTATTTATATTTAAATTATTATGTATAATATTATATTGTTTAAGTCCCAATGAGAAGAGAGTTATTTTATTTTTTTATAAAGCCTCAAGCATGATAATTCTCAATCCGCAAAAAGAACATTATGTTGAGAACAAGATGAATAAAAACTACTAAGTAGTAGTAGATAAAAACTAATTAAAATCCTTCGTCTACTTTCTGTATAAAATCGTAACGAACGTATATTTATTTGTAATATTAATACTATCAACCGAAGGTACTTGATGGAATTTGAATTTAAATTCTAATGGATTTAAGTTTTGATATATGTTCTATTTGAGTCGTTTTTTGCGACCCTGATTGCGTAGCTGAAGTTTTTACCTACTTTATTGTATTGATTTATTATATAAGTTAGAGTTAATAGTGTTCGGTGTCAGTTTGTGTTTATCTTTTGGTGAGTGTACGCAGGGCCTGAAGATGCAGTAAGGCAAAACCCGGGTCGCAAAAAACGACTCAAATGGAATAATACAAAACTTAAATCCATTAGAAGTCTATTTATTTCATTAGACAAATAATGCGGCGTCCAATTAATTGTCCTGGCGCCCAGTTGTCCCATTACCATTTTATTTTTTAGTCTTTCGGAAGCGGAAGTAAAGTAATGTAAAAAAAACTGTTATAATTTTACTATGCATAAAATTAATGTGTATAATTTTAAAAGTTGTTTATGTGTAGTTTTAAAAACCTTCATTTCATAAACAAAACGGCACAAAACGACTTTTTTAGATAAGCAAAGTGTTGAATAAATCTCCCCCATTACAACAATAATTATTTGTATGAGTCCAACAAATATTTCACTTCGGCGAAAGATTGCGAAGACAAAAGCGAGACTCGCAAAACTTTTATCATTTTTGTTTATTTCCATTTTGCTTTTATTATCATTACAAACTTGTACGCATAGCATTAAAATATTTTTGCTGAAAGGCGAAATGCCTCCCTCCAGGTGAGCAAAAATACAGCAAGGTTTTTTTTCGCCGTTTTTACCTCGATGCGAATCCAACTTTTGCCGTCGAGTACACCTATGTGTTAACACCGTTATAACAGGTGCCAAATTAACATATTGGGGCAGAGTGTTTTGGGGTTTCGTTACCCCAATATGACATTTAATTAAAATGAAATTAAAAGTTTTTCAATCAAAACAAAGGCGTATCATTGTATGTAAAGCTTTTAGTAATAAGTTGCGTTAAGGCGTTTTCCACTATTAAACTACCATGTCGGAAAACTATAGCTCGCCAAGTATATTATGGCAGAGGATATGCAAGAAGATTTAAAAGGGGCCTTGAAACAGGTCATACAATTTTATCAACGTCTGAAAAATTAAGTATAATTTTTTTTCCGACCATGTCCGATCCTAATAAATGATCATATGGGCCTCCACGGGGTGGAGGTTTGTATGAACAGATTTTGTTTTTTACGAGAAATGGATGTCAGCCACATGCTCAACCTATTAGGTCCATACCTTGACTCATACACAAATTGAAAACAATATGTGTACTTGCCAGACCCAGGATTCGAACCAGGGACCCACGGCATTATAGTATAACGCTTAAGCCGCGCGGCCACCGTGGGTGTTAAAATAAAATATTATCCAAAGCATAATAAAATCCCGGCAACTACCATTACAGTGGCATATAATATAACCACTTAATCAAATACATACCTACTTACTTACGTCAGCCTGTCACGCCCTAATTTTGGGGCATAGGAGAAACAGAATGTCACGCCACTTTCCTTGGTGCATCATCACGTCGTTCGCTTCACGTGAAACAGCAGCGCGTAGATCGCTTTTGTAGCACCGATGCTAGGTGCAGCGAGGGATGTGAGGCAATGGCGAAGGGTGGAGGTAGGCTGTTACGATCCAACATAAATGTGCACAATAAACTTTGATAATAATCAAAAAATATTAATCGTCTATCTAAAAAATATCTTGAATTTACCATTAAAATATCTAAAATTTTAGATATTTTATAGAGAGAATAATATTTTTTATCAATAATTATGGTTTGGTTTTAGGCATTGTTTAATGAATTTAAAAAAAACTAACCAATAACATCTGTGATATGTATTCTTTATTCAACGAAATCAAATAGGTATGACTGAAAAGTGTGCCCTATTTTTTTTGGACCGCCCATAGCATACTTAAACTATTATGGTTTGTGGTAAAGGCAGAGTTTAATTGAATAAAACTAACAACATCATCTGCAATGTTCATTCTTATTCATAATGAAAACAAATAAGTTTGACTGACAAAATTTAATGTGCACTATTTATGTCGGATCTTAACATCCCACCTCCGTCCTTTACCCAAGAAGAAACACATCTTAAAGGTGGACCTAGACACCGTTGCATCGTTGTAATTTTAAAGTTTTGGAGAATTATGTGAAATGGAACGAACTTGTCAATATAACTATGCTTTTATGCTAGTGGATGAATCCAAGTTTATGATGATAATTTGAATGTATTCTGAGAGAAATTTGTTAGTTGTGACGATCACATGTAAATTATACGTATGTATCAGTGGCGAAGACTCCATACTAGGCGATTATTTAAAGCCTACCTTCTTAAGAAAAATAATTTTTATTTTCATGTTGACGTATTTATATAATCACAAATAATAATATATTCAATATGCCCAAAGACATCTATCGTATAATTGTCATAATTTTACGATCTTTTCCCATATTTCAATAACCACTATCTATGGCATCTCTCGAAAGTTTAAAAAAATAGAATACATCGCGTTTCGCTTCACATATTGTATAGGATTATTTTCGCGTGAATCGACGGGTTTTTCAATATGAAGTTTTTTCTCATTATTTCAAAATGTCTGGCGTCACGCATACAAATGTACAAGCTGTTTCGTTATCACTTACGTCGCAAGAGCACATTTATTCAAAATAATTAATAAGAAGATAATTTAAAAAATAATTTCTGTGGGATTCAATCACATAAATATGTATTGATTGTTGTTAAAAATATAAAATAATTTATCTCATGATTTTTATTTATTTATTAGTTCACTCATAAGACAATTTAAATATCTGATATTGTACCTACCTAAGTCTGTGTTTTAAATATAGACGTATTTTAAAATGTCTAGTTTTACGGGTTAAATTATAAATTGTTATGGAACATAATACATATACAACAACGGATATTTTCATAGATGATAGGTAATATATTTTGAGCGTATGTTACGTTTATAAATGTTTAGGAAAATACATACATACAAGTAATTCAAACTAATTGCTTATTTTTATGAACTAATTATAACAAACCAATTAAGCTTTGGAAATTTCTTCGTTTTAGCGTACCTATTCATCAGTAGTAATATTGGGTTATCTTCTTATTTCCCGCAAATATATCTGACAAGCATGGTTACTCCCACAGCCTACCTCTTTTAAAAAGTCACCCTTCGCCACTGGTATGTATTAAATTTTGTGGTATCACAGCTCACCGTGAGCTGTCGTACCGGAAAGAGGTGGCCGTATAGCATTGAAATAAAAAAATAACGCGTTCTTCGTGTATCATTGTAGATAGTAATGTTATAATGTTATTTAATAAGAATATTACTTTGATATTGATAGGTGCCGACTTGATACTTACAAGCACCTACTTACTAACCGACGTTTGAAGCATTCAGAATTTTATGTAAATATATTCAAGATGATTTAATTTACTTAACGGACCACATGCTCAGCGTAGGTCAAAATGGAGCTTTTAAGGAATTTTCAGAGCATAACCCTGGACATTCCTTAAACGTTGTAGATAATCTATTTGAAGCCTTATTATCCTTTATATTTATTTTAAATAGTTGATGACTGCATAAAGTATTTTTATTACATAAAATAGTATTCTTTTAAACTTTTCGCTCTAATGTTTTAGAATATAGTCATATTTCAAGACACCCATGTGCAGTGGTGTTAAGATTTTGTACCTAACTGAAAAAAAATATTTTTTTAAAAACGGTACATGTTCAAATACGCGCGTTTAAGGAATGTCTAGGGTTATGCTCTGAAAATACCACAAAAGCTCCATTTTGGCCTACACTGAGCATGTGGACCCTTAACAACCTATTTCCATCTTTGTTTCCCTTGTATTCCGATGTTTTTATTAAGTATTGTATTTTGGTAATGTATTTTTGTATATGGTTGATATTAATATAATCTCTGTTAATATAGCGCCTCTTGTATCGCTTTGTCTCATCTTGGTACCCTTCCACTTTTTCTTGATTCCTGTAGCAAATTATGAAACTTCTCTGGTGACGCTGTACCTTTATAATACTTTTATTTGTAGGATCGGGTCATGCATTTAAGACAACATTTAAACTAAAAAAATGATATTTTTAAATTTATTTTCACACATCCAAACATTCAGCATTCGAACAACAAACAATATTAATTTTATATTTTCCACTTTCATCGTAATATTAAGAAATACTGAAAAATTAATATTTATAATTCAATTATCAAATTGTATTAAAATTATTTGTATTAAAAATTTGATAAAAATATGACCTTCAAAATTAAAACATGCATACCTAAATTGTAAAAAATAAATTATAAATACATATCACTATAAAATAAACAAAAAAATGGTATAAATTATAATCAGTCAAACTGTATTTAAATGTCAAATTCTAAACACAATAAAATTAGTACAGTATATTATAAGTACGTAATTATATATTTAAAAAATACATTTTAAATTGTTTAAAATCTTCTTCATAAACATTTTCACCAATTAAACTTTTGTGTATTATTAATTATTAATGATCATTTTTTATTATCCGAGACATTTTGGGAATGTTTTTATTTTCTAATTAATTTTAAATGAAAATAATATACCTAGCTAACGTGTTAATAATTAACCTAGTACGTTTAAATAAATTAATACTGTCAACCCTTGTTAAACTCCTCTTATCTATACCGCCACCATTGTTTTCTGACCAAATTAAAAAAAATCACACAAATATTTATTTATGCTGAAACCATTTTAATTTATTAAAAATCCAAATAATTATCCTACCCCACAGTGAATTTTATAAAACGGTTTACTCTGAACAAACTCGAGCGGTTTAACGAGGGTTAACGGTGGCATTAAATAAACAGAGCTATTCTAAGATAACACTATCGGTATATTTTTTCATCGTGCGGCGGCAAACTCACGAAGTACGGTTGAGGCGTTGGAGGATTTTGGCTGTAATAAGGAACCCTCCCCATTGTGGCGTAAGCTGGCCTCACAGAGGCTGGAGCCGAATGCATCTTGTGAGGAAGAGTAGAATTACTCATGGAAGCATTCGGAGGAAGCGTTGCGGCATATGCATTTCCATAAGGAGGTACAGCATATAACGGAGGTAACGCTGACATAGGACCCATTGGGCCACCACCTGCTAATGGTCCTCCTCTATATTGCGTAGAAGTCATCCTCAATCTAACAATACAAATAATTATCACTAAAATAGCAATAAATGCTACAACACCTCCTACAATTCCTATGATTAATGTATCATCATTATTAACAGCTGATTGGCTGGTTATTGGAGCACCTTTAATGTTCGTGTTCTTTGGTTTAGTTTTTTCTTCTAATGATGGTGCAACTGACCAAATTATTTCAGGCTCTATAGTAGTCTTTTGCACTATTCTTGAAGGTTTCGTTGATAGCGTAGACGGCGGTGTTGTAAGAGTAGTTGGCCTTCTTGGATCACATGACAGTTCATCATCACCAATTTCAACCAAAAGTTGTCCTGATAAATAGTCAGGAGTTGAACATTTTATGTTTGACATGTGAGAACTTGGGAGCCATCTTCTTAATGCTCTTGCAGCACAATCGCAATGTATTGGATTTGTGTCTAACCCTAACATAGATAAATCTGCTTTTCTGTCATCAAGAGCAACTAAAAGTTGAGGCTGAAGAGAAGTCAATTTACTTCCAGTGACATCTAAAGTAACACGAGATGATCTTGGCAATGGGAACAATAAAGCTGGCGGAAGAGTGGTCAATGAAGTATTTCTTAGTCTTATCGCAATTGTTTGGCTTTTGAGTCCAGCGAGAGCTCCAGAAGAAATACTCTTCAATCTTGGTCCTCGAATTCCCAGTTCTTGCAATCTAGGATGAAGTGCTGACTGAAGTTGATCGCTTCCTACAGATACATCTTTGATTTCAATATCTAACCTTTGCAAAACAGGAAGACTTTGAAGAATACCTTGTACGTCTAAATAACCTAGCCTCGGATAATTGTAAGCTTTTAGTTCTGCCAAATTGATAAGAGGCTTGAATGCGTTTCTCTCCATTTTTGAACATTCTTCAAGATTTTCTATACTTAGTAATCTCAAAGATTCTAATCCGTCTAAGTCTCCTTGAGATATTGTAGTAATAGGATTATTTGATAGATTTAAAAATTGAATACTTTTCAAAACAGGCCAGATTTTTGGGATCGATGTGCTCATATCTGAGATTTGATTATATGATAAGTCCAAAGATTCTAACAAAGTCGTTCTTTCAAAAACTTTTTCATTTAGATTTGTAATATTGTTGTGTGATAAATTCAAATGATGCAAGAAAGGAGTTTCAAGTTGAGATACTTCAGTAATTCCAGTTCCTGCCAGATTCAAATTTCGTACAGTTTTCGGTTCCCCAAGAACATTTTTGATGGATTCTTTTGAGAGTGGATTGAATGAAAGATCTAACTCTTTGATATTCACCATTATACTGTCATCAGCTGGTAAATCAACTAGTTTATTATGAGAAAGATCAACTGAAGAAATAAAGAAGTATTGTTTTTGCAATGCTTTTAGTGGAGGAACTTCAAACAAATTGTGAGCAAGATTAATATTTTCCAGCATTTGAAGTCGAGATCTATCAAACAAGGCATCTGGTAATTCTGTCAGAAGGTTATGTTCTAGATTCAGCATTTCTAATCTGGCTAAACCTTCAAAAGTGCGTTCTCCGAGACGGTCCAAATTATTGAAACTAAGATCTAATATTTGTAATTGAGTCGAATTATGGAAAGCCATTTCACTTATAGATTCTATCTGATTATTTGCAACAAGAAGAGATTTTAGCCTTGGAAGTCTAGCAAAATCAAGTTCTTCAATACTCTTCAGTCCGTTTTTGGATAAATCAACGTGCTCTAGATATTGTAAACTAGCAATCAGCTCAGCAGGGAAGAAGTTGAATTTATTATTTGAAGCCATTATCTTCTTTAGTCTTGGATGAATTCTGAACGATGACGGGAATAGATAACTTAGTTGATTATCAGAAAGATCAAGAATTTCAAGACTAGTTCCGGTATTAAAGAATTCACCTTTGAAAGCGTTAAGTTGATTTCCACGTAGTAAGAGCTGCTGTATTGACATAACGTTTACAAAAGCTGCTTGTCTGATATTTGTTATGTGATTATTACTTAAATCAACTAACGTCAAATTACGCATATTAACAAACACGCCTTCAGGTATTTCTTGTATGGCATTATCACTCAAATAAATATTTTCCAAATTAGGTGCATTGGTAAATAAATCTGCTGGCAATGATTTTAAACCGTTATGGCTTAAATCAATAGTCACAAGCTCTGGCGTATGGTGTAAAACAGTGTGTGGTATACTATTCAAATGAAGATTTCTACTAATATTTAAAAATGACAGATTCGGAATCATTGTAAAAGCGTTTCTAGAAAGTTCGCTCAATTGATTCCCAGACAAATCTAAATACCATAATCTCAAAAACTGTAAAGGAGGTCCAGCTAGATTTAAAATACGATTTTGAGACGCTGATAAATATTCTAACGAATTTTCTAATCCAAGGAAGATATCAGCGTTTAAAATATTCAATAAATTTCCATTCAAGTCTAAATGAGTCAGGAATTTAAAGTGTTGGAAGGCAGCTGCGGGGAGTTCTCTGATAACATTTCTGGCTAAAACTAATGATGAGACGTGTTCGGCCATTGAGCGGAGAATGTCACTGGATACAGCAGTCACTCGGTTGTAGCCGAGGTGGATGGATGAAAGACGTGGTAATCTTCCAAGAGCTGATGCAGGGATTAGAAGAATATTGTTGTCGCGTAACAGAAGTGTCTCCAGATTGTCTAAACCCTCGAATGCATCGTCTTCCACCTGTTAAATGTAAGAATAAAAATATTAATAAATTTCTAATTTTAGTTATGATAAATATAATATTTTCGTTTCCAAAGTTTTCCAATAAAAACTGTATGGCTTTAATCAAATCATTTTTTGGAAAACAATCATAATGGATATAAATACAAACACATATGTAGAGGTAGTATGTATGACGTATGTATTCATATTAATATTATATCAGCGGTTATAGCTATAAATAAAAAACATTTCAGTAGGTAATATATTTATAGTTCCGGACTTTTACCTTTCTTTGTTGTATTTTCTAATAATTGAAAATAAGTTTTGAGGCTCTCAAAATATAAGGAATGACGTACACAATACTACTGTACATACCGATGATAATGAGAACTGAAAAGGGTATTTGATGCTACTATGAACATTTTTAATGACAGAATTACGAAACAAAGAATATTATTTATTCAATTTGCCATGAATTTTTAAAACTATTTTAATTAATCACATACAAATCATTAAAAAGAACAGTTCCTACACATATTTTTAATTCATTTCAAATTTAATACATATACCTATTGTCAAATTTATTAAAAACAATTATATTTTTTTTTTTTTGATAATTGTCATAATTAAAAAATAGTTCGAAAAATGTATATAAATTGAATAATAATTCATACTTTTAACGACGATATGTTTTATTAAACGAACTTGCATTTACGTAGTAGAACTATATTTTTTGTTCATTCCGTGATATCTGAGTTATTTATTTTGACAGCTGTTACGGGATATGAACCCATATTTGGAACAAATTGATACTGGAGATTCAGACAACAGTCTTCCAATTTTGGACAGTCATAAAAAAGGAAGAGTGTACATAGTATATGCTTCTCTTATCATTCACAAAGTGATCAATTCTATTTTTGTGTATTTATACTTTTTGATTATTAAAACAGTTTAAAGAGAGGACTTTAAAAACAGATAATTTATAAAAATAAGGTCATCTCTGGACTTATTTACAATGTAAACTAATACTTTCAATAACCATTCAAATAGGTGTTAATATAAATAAATCAGATACATATTGTAGAATTATCTTAAAAAAACTTTGTTTCAAATCCACAGTATTTTTTATTTATTTAGCAAATACAATTAATGTGTTTAACTTGAAGTTCTATTGAGTTAAATTATATCGAGTTTTTTTATATTATTCTTAATACCGAAACCATATTTTTTACATACAAATTTAATATAATAATTGAAAAAAAAAATATTTATTTTTAATGTTTTAGATAAGCAAGTAGTACGTATTGAATAATTTATACACCTTTAAATGTATATTAGTAGATTGTGTCGTATCAATAAATATTTATATTACCACTAGACTACAAATATATATTTAAATAAGTCTGTTATTAATAGTTTAAAATACAATCATTATTTTACTTACGGTTCTAAGGGCATTTACTCCGATGTCAAGATATCGCAGCTGTTTTAAGCCCAGAAATGTTCCTGGAGCTAAATTGGCAATATTGTTTCTGCTGAGGTCTAGCGCTTGCAGGGAAACCATTGAGCCTAGGTGACCGTTGTCCAAATGCTGGAAAAGAACATTTATAAATATTATTATTCTTGGAAAAGGTTTTTTTTTAATATTTACCGTTAATACATATCTGTTTATTTCATAATATTCTCAAACAAAATAATTACAAGATAACAATATCTTTTTATATATAACGTTTTTAAATTTTCTGTTGAATTATTATGCTCAATATGCTCAAACTTGTACTTGATATGAAGAAAATAAAAAACAAACAAATATAGAATACTGAAATGTCATTTTGATTTCCATAGTAACGCACTATATATTAATAATTTAATATTTTTTTGCTAGGACCACCCACTTAGTAACCAATAATAGTGGATTGGATAACGGATTTCCTCCGAAATAACTTTTCATACAAAATAGAATTAACTGAAAATGAATTGAATTCTACTTAAATATGACTAAAAGTATTAAAAGAATGCATTAGCATCGTGTTCTGATATATTCTAAAAGTTTCAAATGTCTAGCTTGTCGGGAAGTTAGTTAAAAATCGATTGCAAGATTTGTATTGGATAAACAACCACCGGACAAATAAGAATACGAGCTAATAAAAACGTTGTAAAATACACACGATGCGACTTAAACCCATAATCGTCGTATTTCGGGAAATGTACTGTATAAACGGTACAATACAAATCACGTAAAAAAAATTAAAACTATGCCTCCGATGTGTTATGTCAAATTCCGTTAATATTAGCGACTATATTTTATACGCACACGATGGCCGAGCGATAACGTGTCGACCTGTAATGTCCTGGGTTCCTGGTTTGAATACTGGGTCTGGCAAAAGAATTACATGTTGTCTATTTGACGTAAGATATATTGAATTTGAGGTACAGATATATAATGAAATGTGATTATTAGATATTGTAATTGGATATAATTATTGTAAACAAGCACAGGATAAGCTGAGTACTCAGCACCAAAAAACAATCAACTGTACTATTTGATTACCTGAATGGAGGTATTGAACATGTCGATGGACAAACAATTTCTTTGCTATAAGTTATATAAAGATTCCGAGGTAAGTAGAAGTATCTATATAAAATGTTCCCTATCTAGAAGCAAAAGAGGTGATGTACTTTAAATTTTTTAGAATGTTTAAATATTTCTCTTACCGTTAGCATATTAGTCGAAAGGTTCAAATGCTTAAGAGCCGCGAAGGTCTTCAGAGCGACGCTCGGAAACTCGGCGATGAAGTTCTCTGATAAATCCAGCCTGTCGAGTCTTTCTGCTCCCTGGAAGACGTCACTGTTCAGCTTGGCCAGACGGTTTCTTCCTAGTCCTAACGACCTGAGACGTTGGAGGCCAGCAAACGCTGATCCGTCTATGTTTGACAGCATATTTCCTTGAAGGTCCAAGTGTTCTAATGAGCGCTGTGAGAGGAAGGCGCCTTGACGGATTTTGGCTGAAATTAATGATAATAAACAAAGATAAATAACATTAAGGCTATATATGCCTCAGTTAAGGCATGGTCTAAAATGGTCGTGGGTAGGCGATGCGCGGATTGTGCAAATGATGCGTGCCGAACGAAATATAATTTTTCATATAAATCCAATATGCGTCCATTTAATGTTCTGTTTATTGCTCTATTAGTAACAATAATAATATATTCATTGACATGTTTTCTTTTTCAAGTAAATGTCATCTTTGGACGACTTAAGAATTAATACCCCCGTCGCCATGATGAAAAAAATTGACGCGCTCACAGCTCTACGTTCGCTCTCCGATTCCCAGCAAGTCCAAAATTTCGTCGCACCTATAGTTGAAAATTATTTGCCGTTTCACTGAATTACCGTCTTAATTAATTCTATTTATTGCTACACACTAAAATTTCAAATGATAGAATGATCGATGTTCATATAAAAATCAGTTAATTTAGTTAACTTTATTAAAATTTCATTCTCAATACAGGTGATTTAATTTATTGTAAAAAAGAAAACTAATCATAGAGGTATGTATGCATACTATCTATCTCAATTTAAGATGTTACATTATATTATTATTATGAACAATCTCTTCACTTTAAGAAATTCAATGGCATTTTCATATCATAAGCCTATCAACAAAATAAATAAATGAAGAAATAAATATGTAAATGAGGGCTCAATCAATCAACTGAGGTTTTTGGAAACAAAAATGGCAGTTTCTATTTTCGTCAAATTTTGTAAACAAAAATATATAATAATTTATTTCTTTCATATTATGTATAGGTATATCTTTTAAATTCTAAACAAAGTATTGTAAAATGCTGTATGTAAACTAATAAAAAATAATATTTTAACTATTTTTAGATTTTGTTTATTATAAATTAACATTTTACGGGAATGAAAACTACCATTTATTTTTCCAGACATCTCAAATAAACTTAATTAATAGAGTTAAACATTACAATAGAGTTTTACTACCGATTAATAAAATATAGTTACTCACTTATTCTGTTTTCTTTTAAAGAAAATATTCTCAAAGCCCGTGGTCCATTCAAAGATGCACTTGGAACTGACACCAAATTATTTCTGTCCAATCGGAATTCCTGAAAGAAGTCAATAAATAATAATAGTGAGTAACTCTTAATTACATTATATATATATATATATATATATATATATATATATATATATATATATATATATATATCCTGGTTCAACTTCTGAAATTGGCAGTAATATCATCCCTTAAAGATTTAATCGAATAATTTACATATTACGTTTATACAAAACTAGCAAACGAGTCAGAGAAGTCGGTTTGTGCATGTACACCATGGCTCCCACAAGAAGAGGACTGACAGAACTTTAGCCTGGGAGCCAGGGCTTACGGGTGTCTGGCGTGGTGGGTCGACAAGTCAAGTAAGATAAATACACCGCAAATTTGGTCTAATAGTAAAAAAAAGCTACGGCGCTATTTCGCGAGCAGAATTTTATTTTATAATTATTTTTAGTGTATTTCCTGACTAATAAAAATGACTATTTATCCAATACGGCGAGGGTCGCATGTTATTTGTAAGTCAAGTGGATGTATTTAAAAATACCAAAAATTGCTAAAAATAGACGGAATACCCTTTATTTTAGACGAAACCTTAGAGTTCCGTGGAATACCATTTAGGAAAAACTACTATAGAACATTACACTGCTCTTAACATTAGCGATATGTTTGGGGCCCTCCAAATATCGTAGACTGGGGGCCTGCTTCAGGAGGGTGTACACTATACAGTAATGGTAGTTTCAGACGCGGATAAATTTAGGAATACAATCACATTTTATTAATATGTTGTCCTTAGGCCAATTACATCGGTACTCTGAAGTATTATAACAGTAGGGATGAAAGGTTTCAGAACGGAGGCCTCAAAAAACACGTTGAAGTATTGAAAGACCTGAAACTAGATGGAAGATGCTATCAAAAAAAATACAAGATTAAGGATCCAACGGAGATAAATGGGATAAACATAATATGTCTAGAAATGGACGTCTACAAAGAGAAAAAAATGGTACAGTTCGGTTATAATGAATACAGCGGAAAACACATTTTGAAAATACCCGATATACTGGATTATTTGATAATTTGGGTTAGCTTAGGTTAGGTTAGGTTAAGTTAGGTTAACCTAACAAATAATTCAGTATATCGGCTATTTTCAAAATGTGTTTTTCGTTGTTATTCCTCATAACCGAACTGTACCAAAAAAAAATAATAGTATCATCTAACTAAAGATATTTGATGAAAAAATAAGTACTTTTCATGTATACTAAAATCGATTAAGATGTCTAAAAGAAAAATATTAGATTAGATTGTTAATATTTGTATTAATTTGATTAAGCCAATAGAATAATAAAATTAAACTACTACTTTCCAATTCAATAGAACACTTTGTAAAGAATACCAATTAAGTTATTGATTTTTCACCTTTCAAACTTCTCCAGTTAATAAAACACTTCTAGCTCATAAATTAATTCTTAATAATTTCGTAACCATCGTTAATGGTGAAAATTCATGAATCTTAATTGTCAAAATTAACTTTAAAAGTTTCCATTCTAATTTTATTATAAGGGTATTCGAGTGGGTATGACAACCCTGATAAGTGGATAGCAATATGTCTTATAGCAGTGCTTCTTAAACAACTACGGCACCCATGTTACTCTTACATTTTTAAGCTAAATAAAAAGTTTTCCTTACAATTGATTGTCAATAAGTAAATGAATAAAATCACTTCCTATAATATAATAGGAAAATCTGTTACGAAACCTTTTTATTTGGGGATCCAGATTTTATACATATTATATTGTAGATACAATTTTAAAATATATATATATATACTTGGATTCGCTATACATATTTTGTTCCACAATGATGCGTTCTAAATACAAAATTATAATGTTATTAAAGTGGAAATATCAGTAAATTTGAACGAAATATCCTTTGAGTCGCCATTTTGGAAAATGGCAAACGATTTTTGCTTTATTTTTTGCCATATCTCATTAGCGGCTGAAAAATATCGACGTCTAGACGTATCGGTAGCTAAAAGGATAAGAGCACTCATCTGGACAATGAAAGATATGAATTTGAATCATATTCAGTTATGTAATTGCGAAAGACCAGTTGACCGTATGGGTCGATATATATTGAGCTGCTAGAAGAGTGCCGGGAGACATAGTCGTCAGTTTTCTATCAATGACGTGATCTGTCAATCTTTGGCTTCGTCGGGAGTTCCATCAATGCAAGACTTGGTGTCTGTCGACAAGATGTCAAGCGACCTGATAGTATCACAATAATTTCATGGAGGGAAGGGAAACGTATGTTTTGGGATGCCACTGTTGTTGATACACGGGACCTTATCTTTTGAAGACGGTGGGTGAGATTGGTCGTCGCTTGACTGATAAAACAGATGAGTGCCATTCAACTGCCAGACAACGAATAACCATAAAAATCCACGAGGTAATGCAGTCGCTGTTTTAGGTATTCTAGAGGTATCCAGGGGACTGAAGGAACTATTTTATATATTAATAGTTTTATAATAAGTAGTTTATTTGGTTTATATATATTTAGTATGTACGTATATTGTTAAATTTTACACCTTTTGTCATTTATTTCGTTTTACTATTTTATTATTATTGTTTCTTTATATAATTCGTAATACAATATAATAATATGTAACTGTTTGGTTGCATTAATAAAATAGTATCTACTTATATATGTTGATTTATAAGGAATGGGACAACTGGACGCCAGGACAATTGGACGCCGCACTGTCGTATACACGTAAACAGAACGTAGACGAGGAATTTTTCAATCTACTACTTAGTATTTTTAATTTATTTTACTCTTAACTCTTAACATAATATTTTTTATTGCGGATTGAGAATTACCATACCTAAGGCTTTATATAAAAATAAAAAAACTCTTTTTTTGTTGGAACTTAAACAAATGCATGATTAAATCATTATTTACGTGTGCATATTTAAATTCTCACCAACTATTAAATCATAATATAATAATTTAAATATAAATAACAATATTATTTTTTTTAAGTACCAATAAGTACCTAACGTCTATTTATTTTCGAATTGCGTGACGTCCAGTTGTCCCGGCGCCAAAATCGTCCTAAACCCGATGGATAATGCAAAGTTTGGCGGCGAATGAAAGAAAAATATTTGAAAAACACCGCCGTGTAATTTCTAGAGTGCTCGCTTAGAAAATACATAATGTCGAGTTGCCATAAAACTAAATTAAATTGACTATAAACGACCTTAAGAGTATTTTATCTAAAACCCGCGGTCGCATAAGACTTATTCTTATTAGTCGAGTAAAACGGTTTTCTAAGTGCCAATTTAAAACTTAAACGTGCCCTAAGTACCCACTTATATTATCTGCTTTGATTTGCACCATCATCAGCTGCAGCATATTGTATCCCATTGCATAACTAGTACGGATTTCATGACATATAAAAGATGTATACAATTGTATTGATAGACGCAAATAATGTATTAAAAGAACTGGTCTAGCTTAGCGTTACTTCAATTGCATAGTCTTCTCTCCTGGAATATTATACGATTTATACAATCGTATCCGGAAATCTGTACGTAAACAGTTTACCGCATGATACTTATTCGTGCACCGCATTACGTGAAACATGAGTTCGTGTAACATTTAATCAAATGATGAGTTCTTCGTTGAACATTTCACCGTGGAATATATTTGTAGGTATGCTACAATATGTGGTTAATTTTGTGAGATGTCTTTACTAGGTTAGGTTAGATTAGGGTTATTCTAAATGGAACAGTACTATTTGCAAACTATTGTCACATTTTGTAAGATACGTACAAATGTATTCCACGGTGAAATGATCAACGAAGAACTCGTCATTTGATAAAATGTTATACGAACTCATGTTTCACGTACTGCGGGGCACGAATAAGTGTCCCACAATGAATTGCATACGTACAACTTACATGAAACCTTATACAATAACCATCTAAGCCAAATTCGTAGGGGTAATAACTCAATGCACATTCGGACAATTCCCTATGGAGATTGCATGGATATAAAAATTAATAGACATATTAAATAAACTGTCAACTATTTACTGTGATAGTATTTTTTTTATAAATAAGATGACATTGTAAAATAATAATTAGTATCTACGATCCACCATCGTCCACCATACTGGCAGCCAATTAAATGAGTTACAAGCTGTGATTTTTTTCTTTACGGCCATTCCTGAATAATGGAGAATTCGTAAAGAAAATACACAAATGTTAAAAAAAACATGGAGGCAAACTCTCTTTGTAGTTTGAGATTAACTTCCCGCTATAATATTTTGATATTAATGGAATCACGTAGAAAATCTTCGTAACAATTTAATAATACTCTTAGTTAATTAAAATATACAAAATTCAATTAAGTATGTATGTTAGGCCCGTTTCAGACGGGACACCGGTGTCGTGCTCGTATATAATAAGGAGGCCTTTGTATTATGTTTATGAATGCCCCAGAGCTAATGAGTCAATGCGTGTCCGGTACACTTTTCTCAAGCCGCCGATACACTAGTTTTTATTACCGCAGCAAGTTTTATGTTCTAATTTATAACGTGTAATTATGCCTTGACTGATTATTCTCTGGGGCATTCATAAACATAATACAAAAGCCCATTTATTCGAATACAAAGGCCTCCTATATTATATCGAGCGTGACACAGGTGTCCCGTCTGAAACGGGCCTTATTCTTTTTTTTATATATGTTTTACCTGCACTTTGCAGATGACATCGTTGTCTTTGCAAACGACCCAGAAGACTTTCGGAATAGGCTGCAAAAGCTTGCAAATGAAAGCCCTAAAGTAGATTTAGAAGTAATGATAAACTTCTTTTCTTCACCAAAAATGGTTCAATGGCACTCAAATCGAGAATGTCAGCAACTTCGTCTATCTTTGCCATAATGGTCAATTGACCATGGTACTTGCAAGATTACTTGCAGAACCAAACTAGCATGGGGTGCATTTGATCGCCTGAATAATATCTTCAAAACGCAAGTGTTCAACTAATGTGTGATACTAATGCTCACGTATGCGTATAAAACATGGACTCGTAATATAAGACAAATTCAAAAATTACTAGTAACAAGTCAAGGCCATAACAAAGATCACAGAGGTCATGGAGGTCGCTGGGTCATAGAGATCATAGAGGTCGCTAACCATATGAAATGCCAATGGGCTGGACATGTCACTCGGTGAGTGGATAACCGCTGGAGAAATGCTGTCTTATAGTGATACCCAAGATGCACTAAACGTCCACAGGATCACCATAAAACCCGGTGAATGTACGAACTTATAAAGTTCGATGGATGTATATGGCAGCGAAAAAAGAAGGACTGAGAAGAGTGAAGGGAGTTAGGTTAGGTGAGGCCTTCATCCACCGTTCATTCATCCGGCTGCTAATGATAATACAATTTAATATTAAACAAAAAAAAATCAACAGTAATACTCACAATCAAATTATCACAACCCTTCAGTATGCCTTCCTCGATTCCTCTGATCGAGTTTCCACTGAGGTCTAGCAGTGACAGGTGTGTCAGGCCGTGGAACTCCGACGTAGAGAAGATCGGATTAAGGTTGTCTCCCAGGAGATTATCGGCGAGGATAAGGTCAGTTAAGGTTGACTGAAGGCCTGTGACTAATCTCTCTGTCAGTCTCCTAACGGAGTTACCTGAGAAGTCAAGGCTTCGCAATGGGAGAGAGAGGTCGGAGAATATCTGCAAATGAAAAATAAATAAACAATTAGAAGGTTAAATGGTGAGATTGTTGTGACATATTCAGAGATTTTTTAGCTACATGTATTTTTCTTTAATACGGTTTAAAACTTTAAATGAGAACTATTATTTGTAGTAAATGTTGGTTCCTAATAATTATCCAAAAATCAAAAGCACAATGATACGTTTTTTTTTCTTATTATAAGCAACTTACCATTGGTAGTGCAAAATATTCGAAAGTCAATAACTGTGTTTAAGAGTGTACTGATTCTACATGAGTGAAACAAAAAAAATGTACTCTTTTTAATACATTTGTTTTCATAGCGAACTTGTTTTTAACTCAATGTTTACGGGCCGCACAAAATTGTGTTTTTGCTAATTACTTTTCAAATGCAAATAAACACGTTAATTACAAAATTAATTAAAAGGGCCCGTATTATTTCAAAAGATATAATATATTTATCCAATTTTCCGACGTTATTTTTAACTCAACGCAAACAAAACATGAAAAGTTTACGTCAAAATATCAATTAATTTATTAATAATGATTTTTCGTGCGTTAAACATATGGTATTTTAGTGATACGATTTAAAGTACCTACATTCTTTTAAATATATTGTCTGTTTTCTGTTATTTTGTCATTTTAGTTTTTTAATGCATATGGGTTTTTTAAGATAACATCTGAATAAATTTCATTTTTTTTCTTTATAGGCACTATAATAAATTACTGTATTTTTTATTGTATCTATAAAGGACGACAATTTAACATGGTAATAACTAATTTTTACTAAATTTGAATTTACCTTGGCTTACCTTTTGGAAACAGATATTTATTATAATAATTAAACATTGATTTTTATGAAGAGTAAAAAAGTGTATAAGTAACCTGAAAATAACATTATACAAATTGTAAATTAAATACGTTTAAAGAACGGATACCCTTTCCTGTTATCCCTCTTTTGTAATTTAAAAGGTATTAATATTAAACAAAAGACAAAATTCATGGTCATAATAACAATAGGTTATTTTTTAACAGTTAATAATATTGTTTTTCTTCCGGCAAATTGAAGCTAAAGAGGTAAAAAGAGATTAATCAGACAGCAATCCCGTGTCTTGTCTATTGTTTCATTTTCTAGGTTAAATCAATTAATTTGTCTTTTTAAGAATAAAAACGCATGCCCATTTTTAATTAATGCTTCCATTGTAATATTGTTTTTTTTAAACTTTAATTTTCCCTAATTCGCAAGCTCTCTAAGTGAAAGTATTAAAATAATGCTTTATTTTACGCACAAGTTAATTTTACAGCCGAAATACGAGGGTGGGTCAATAAGTCCTTAGAAAAGCCGACAAGTGGCGCGACTAGTACTGTAAGCGGTTTGTTTTCATGCAGCGGCACTACCGATTCAGTATGCTGCGAAGTTTCAATCAGATTGGTCGGGTTGTTGTGTGTTTTTCGTACATTTAAAAAAAAAAATTGCTTGTGGAAAATGGAAAAATGGAAAATGGAGAAAATTGAGTTTAGAGCTGTTATTAAACATTTTAATATAAAAGGGTTAACAGCAAAGGAAATAAAAAATGAGTTGGATTTAGTTCACGGCATATCTGCTCCTTCACTTGCAACTATTTATAACTGGTTAAATGAATTTAAACGTGGTCGTACATCAACAAAGGATGAACCACGCTCAGGACGTCCTGTAGAGGTGACTACACCAGAAATGATCAATAAAATCCACGATATGGTGTTAAGTGACCGAAGATTAAAGTTGAGTGAGATAATTGAGGTTACAGGGATCTCAAAAGGTAGCGTCATTTCTATTTTACATGACAAATTGGGCATGAAAAATATTTCTGCAAGATGGGTGCCGCGTTTGCTCATAGTCGACAATAAACGCAATAGGGTGGTGGCCTCTAAAGCCCTGTTGTCGCTCATGCAACGCAATCCGGATGAATTTTTTCGTCGCTTTGTGACTGTAGATAAAACATGGATACACCACTATACTCCCGAGACGAAAGAACAGTCAAAGCAGTGGATTGCGAAGACAAACCATGTCCAAAGAAGGCGAAAACCGTAAAATCAGCTGGTAAGGTTATAGCTACTGTATTTTGGGATGCACGTGAAATTATTTTCGTTGACTATTTGGAAAAAGGAAAAACAATAACAGGGGATTATTATGCATCTTTATTGGACCAGCTAAAAAACGAAATTGAAGAAAAATGGCCTCATTTAAACAGGAAAAAAATCCTCTTTCATCAGGACAATGCCCGTGTTCACACATGTTTACGATCAATGGCTAAAATTGAAAAATTGAAGTTCGAATTGGTCGACCACCCACCGTATTCGCCAGATTTAGCCCCCAGTGACTTTTTCCTTTTCCCAAACTTAAAAAAATGGCTAAGTGGACAAGGTTTTTTTGCAAATGAAGAAGTCATCGATCGGACAAATGCTTATTTGAGGACCTTCCGAAAACTTATTTTTCTGACGGTTTAAAAAAAATTGAGAAACGTCTAACCAAGTGTATTGAGCTCCAAGGAGATTATGTTGAGAAATAAAAAAAAAATACAAAAATAAAAACTGTTTTAATGCTTTTTTCTAAGGAATTATTGACCCACCCTCGTATTATGACGATCATTCACTTCTCAGTATATTATTTTATTTAATATCATGTACATATGGGGCATTTAATTATAAATGTAAATACATACTATTATGGGTTTTCGGATATAACATAATATAATACCTATAATTAAATAATAAATTTAATTATGAGTATTTACTAAGAATATCTACAACAGTGACAAATGAGACGGTATAAAACCGACATAAATCATTTACACTAAACTCTGTCAGTCATACGTATTTGTTTTCATTAAGAATACAAATTGCAGATGGTACCTATTGGCTATTTTTAAAAATCAATTAAGCCCTGCCTAACGCAAACCACATAGAATTCAGGTAAAAAATATTCTTTTGGCATTAACAGCAATTTATTACATGTGTAAATGATCCTTTTGGCCGCCTGAATAATTTCTTAAAAAGTGACCTTCCACTGTGCCTAAAGCGCAAAGTGTTCAACCAGTGTGTGCTTCCCGTGATCACATATATGCGTGTGAAACATGGACCCTAAGTAAAAGAGAGATCCATAAACTTAGAGTAACACAATGTGGTATGGAGAGGTGCATGCTGGGCATAACGCGAAAGGACAAAAAGAGGAATGAGTGGATAAGGAAGCAGGCAAGGGTTTGCGATGTAATAGAGTTTATTAAAAGCCTTAAATGAAGATTGGCCTGACACATAGTTCAAAGAAGAGACAATCGTTGGACAAATCTAGTCATCCAGTGGTATCCAAGAAGTACAAAACGTCCGCAAGGTAGACCTAGAGGCCGCTGGATCGATGAAATGATAAAGTTCTGCGGAAGTACGTGGCAACGCAGTGCACAGGACCGAGAAAAGTAGAAGCAGCTTGAAGAGGCCTTCATCCAGCAGTGGATAGATTCAGGCTGATGATGATGATTAACTTTTACCACGTTTCGAATTCTGGGTCTGGCTAGTACACGTCATATTGTTTTTCATTTTATGTATGACTCAGAGTATGGACCTAATAGGTTGAGTAAGTAGCTGACATCAATTTCTCGTAAAAACAAAATCTGTTAATACAAACCTCCACTCTGTGGAGGCCCATATGACCTTGCTAGAATCGTACATAGTGGGAAAAAAATGTTTAAGTAGGTATATGATACAGCCGTCACTATTTAATATTTATTTATTTATTTATTTATTTATAAAAAAGAGTATTACGGCATTACAGCTTTTGGCCAATGCGCCATAATACATAATACATACAAATATATAAAAATATCTTAATTACAAATAACAACTAATATGACAAGAAAGTGGAAAAGACAGCATGTGTAAATATTAAAGAAATATGATAATATATACAATTATAAATTTATCCTATTTAAAACGTCTACAAACATTATATAATTAATAAAAAACAAATCAACCTTTATGGTGCCATCAAATAAGCTAATTGCACGATACACAGCATCATGAAACATAACATCTGTCCTGCGACGAGGTATCTTGAAGACCGTGGAGCTGCGAGTGATATTGGTGGGAACATGAAAATTAATATTTGCCAGTATATGCGGATTGTAAATGAACCCACGAAGAAGTAAAAAGAAATGCTTTAAAAGAACAATCACTCTTCGGGTAGACAGGGATTGCATTGATAGCATACCCAGAAGAAAACGAGTCGGGAAATTCATTTTATTGTCATTATCATAAGGAAAGAACCCGTATGTTCTTAAGTAGAGAAATCTAAGAAATCTATTGTGGACTCGATCCAGCTTAATTGTGTGCATGAACCTATTAGGACTCCAAATAATGCTGGCATATTCAAGAATACTCAACACAAATGATACGTATAATGTACGTAGCACTCGGACGTTTTCGAATGATTTTGAAACCCTCATAACAAAACCAAGCATTTTGCTAGATCTAGTACTGATGTTAAGAATATGCTGATTGAAATTGAACTTTGTATCATACAATACTCCCAAATCTTTTATCTCCGTTACCCTACTCAATATTATACCAGACAATGTGTATGGGAACAATAAGGTGTGCCTTGAACGATTGAATGAAATAATATTACATTTGGAGGTAGCGAATTCAAGTTTATTTAAGATAGACCATTGCGAGATAGCATCTAGGTCAGACTGCAACATCGCACAGCATAATGGGGTTTCAATAGTTCGAAAAAGTTTAAGATCATCTGCGAATAGCAAACAAGAAGAATTGGTTATAACTTTGACAATATCATCAAAAAATATTAAAAACAAAATTGGGCCAAGATTTGAACCTTGAGGAACACCAGAGTTTGTTCTAAAAATCCGCGATTCATTCCCATGGTAATCAACAAATTGACGGCGATTTTTCAAATAAGAAGCAAAAAAACATATTATATTATATGACGCGCCAAATGTACAAAGCTTTTGTAATAAAATATCGTGATCAACACGATCAAATGCCTTGGAAATATCTGTGTACACAGAATCAACTTGAATTGACTTATCCATAGAATTTGAAATAAAATTATTATACACTATAAGATTTGTTACTGTGGATCGCCTAAGTCGAAAACCATGCTGCGAATCGGAGAGGCGAGAGTCTATTTGACGGTTGATGTTTATATGTAATATCGATTCAAATAATTTACATGGAGCCGAAAGAACTGCTATTGGCCTATAGTTAGAGATCTCTGATCTAGATCCCTTTTTATGAAGCGGCCTTAGGCGGGTTATTTTCCATGCATCAGGAAAAGTGCTGGATGCTATGATTAAATTAAATATATGTTTAAGCGGAAAGGATATATGTTCGTAACAGCCCTTAACCACATAAGGTGGCAAGCCATCTGGACCAAATGAACTTTTGGGAGACAAATTTGAAAACCCATATTCCATATCTTTCTCGTCAAAAGCTGAGATTTGAATATCTTGCGTTGCAGACGAAGGACCAGCAGAATCGGGGTCAAGTAGCGGTTCTATTGAGCTATAAAGTGATTCAAAATGCTTAGCAAATGCATCAGATATAACATGGTTCTCTATAGGATCATTATTCAACGTCATCATGGCATTGTCTTTTGTAGTACTATTAAAAATAACTTATTCATTAACGCTTGTTTAAGTTTATCCCATATTTCTCCGCACGGAATATTACCATTTCTCGTTCGGGCCAGACGGTTGCTGTTACTCATCAAATTTACTCCTATTATTAATAAATTGTACCCTTTTAACATAGTTTCAATCCGTGTAGTATTTCTTTATTTTTCCATCAACGTTTCGGTCTCGAGACCATTCTCAAGAGTGGAGTGTGATAAACTATACAATTGGGTGTACAGATACAATCGTTGCTTAAAGAAATATATGTACTAACCTGCGTTGGCAGAGCCTGGTGTCCAGCCCACCGCTGCCTGAAGGACACTACTGGAGCTCCAAGCGGCAGTGGAGGAAAGTCTCCAGCAAACACTACCCTATCGCAGTCGACGCTGACTGCAGTTGGTACTCCAGCGTCTTCACCCGAACTATCACCATCGTCTTCACTGCGGCAGAGGCAAGGGTATCGAAGGGAGCGGTCCAGCTCGGAGCAGGGCATCCAGTCTGAAGCAAAGCATGGCTGGAGGATCAGGACGCACAATATGGCCGCTAGATAGCGCCACATTTTTAGTCCTGAAAAAAAAGAAATTGATATTAATTAGAAAATCGTTTTACTATTATAGTAACATCTATCAACATAAACTATAACTAACGATCTCATACGTTAACTAAGTACTCGTCACTCGAACTTATCATATTAAATAGTCGATATCAAACCTTTCAATCAAGTGGTTAGAAATAATTTCTCAAATAAATAATCGTTCCTCGCATACTGTGAGTGTTTGAAAATGACGTAAAACCATTAAATACTAAATTCACATAGGTAACTAAATTAATATGATCCTAATATACTTATGACCTGACACCCACGGTGGCCGCGCGGCATAAGCGTTGGACTATCACGCTGTGGGTCTCAGTTTCGAATCCTGGGTCTGGCAAGTACTTACACATATTGTTTTTCAATTTCTGTGTGAGTCAGGGTATGGACCTAATAGGTTGAGCAAGTGGCTGACATCCATTTCTCGTAAAAAACGAAATCTGTTAATACAAACCTCTACTCTGTTGAGGCCCATATGATCCTATTAGGATTGGACATGGTCAAAAAAAATATATATATATACACTTATACATCTTCAAAATGTAATGTCTACAGTGTACAAATGCATACAGTAAAACAACCATAAAACATTGGTCAAATATGTATCCATATATAATTAAACTTAGTATTTGAAAATCATACTAAATAACTACAATAATTAATGGTGATTCCGACGTAAAGTGAGTAACAACTACACTATACACAAGCCTTATCATGAAAAAAGTATTATAATGAACTCTTCTGTACTTCTATTTGCCCGCAATGGTGGATTAAAAAAATGTTTGATATAAATCATCTAGTGGCAGTAATATGCTCAGGTCATGGGCTGAATTTCAGTCTGAAATAGATGTCTCATTATGAATGGCACTTACGTTAGAAATGTCTAGATTTGAAAGTCAACCAGGTGTGTGTGAACTAATATAATTATATTTCGCTAATAACTCATTTTTCTATCCAACATCCGTGCATTAAAATACAAATAATATAATATAAGAGCGGCATGCATAATCTAAAATTTTGATCCCAAGGATGAGTCGCCGAAAAGTATGACTTAACTATAGACAATCCTGAGTATAGAGTTAAGGAATCCTTAACCATAGACTACTTTTTTATGAACATGCCCCCTTCCGTATTACCATTTACCGTTGACAGCTGCTGTCAAAATAAATTCGCATGTCTATAAAACAGTCCATACACTCAAATTCATTTAACAATGTATCTCAATATGGATATTGATAGTGTTAATTCGTTTGGCATGTATTTGCAGAATATTATTTTACTTTATACGCCAGCCCGCAGAAATACAAGATGCCAGGTGATAGAATGACACTTAACGCTATTGTTACCGTGTTAAAAAAATATCTTGCGGTGCCTGTGGAATCACGTATAATGACTTATAATGGAAACATAAGAGTATTATAATTAAATATTAATATGTATTTATAGTTATTGCATTTATAAAATGCAGTTGTCATATTTTTGTCATCGTTTAACAATTATAAAATAATTTACCTAAACTATAGGAAAGAGAATTTTTAAATATGGTATTATTTTCAATAGAAATGATCTTAACTAAGGACAATGTTTCTGCATAGTGTTTTCTGCTAAGAAAATTTTAGTTATGACAAATGTTTCTGCATTCCGCTCTAACTCTCTCTCTCTCTTTGTATAGACTAAAATCGTGATGTGACTGAATTGCATTCATATATCACTGATATCAGAACATCTTATATTTTAAAAAAAATATCATTCATAGATATACAATAGAGTAATCATTTACTTATCCATACAATCATCATAATAACCGCTCTTTGCCAACCAATTAAATCAAAGAAAAATAATAACAAAGAACACGTATTTAATATGTGTCTTATGATGACTCTTGGTGAGCTATAATTATGGAGAATTACTCAATTATTATACATAGGTTCGTTTAGAGATAGGATAATAATATATTCGTGTTATCAGTTATCGTAATATGTGGATTAGGGATTCCAATCCCGGGCTATTTTCGATACCTATGAATCCCGGGATTGATAAACATAATCCCGGGATTTCGGGATTGATTTTTATCAATCTTTATGGAAAATAAAATAAAAGCGAAAATATAACAGAAAACATACTTTTAATAAAATTAATAATAATATTTTTAATAATAACTACATTAGAAATAAACTGAGTTTGAATGAAGATTGATTTATACCCATATGTAAGTTGCCGATTCATTTTATTTTTTCACATAAATCAATAAAAATGAGAAAGATTGGAAAAAACAATGCTTCGCACTTTTAACAAAGTAATTCCACCATGATATCATACGTTTTACGGCAGTTTCATATTTGGCTGACTAATTAGATTTATGAAGCGGAAAGGCCATAAGTACGCCATGATTATTTGCTTTACTATATTGTATGTCGCTAATCCATTCATTATGTCTTTACTATCAGAAACAGCAATCTCCTATTAAATTCACATTATTATTTTAATTACAATATTATTTACTCCGTTAAACTTGTGTATTTCCAAGATTGAACGTATACAATATTAACAATAAATTTAATGTTTTAAATAGTATAAATTATACTAGATTTATTTTTGACCGATTTTATCAATATTATTTGTAAATATGAAAATTTAAAAATGCCAATCCCGGGACCAGTCCCGGGATCCCGGGATTGTCAAATTGTAATCCCGAGATCCCGGGATCAGAATTTTGGCTCGGTATTGGATTCCCTAATGTGGATGACTTAACAAAACTATAATGCAGGGCTCGAAATTAAATGTATCGGATCGGAACGTAGCTCCAGTTAATGGAATTCTCGAGACTATTGGTTAGATACGTACAAAAATTAAACATTATCATTCATCAGTTTCAATCATTAAAAACGTAATTAAATTTATTTACGGTAATACAAAATTGGGAAATAATAAAAGTACATAGTTATTAAAAATTGAAACACTTTACCATTACCTGCCATAATAATATTAATTATTATTTTCCTATATAAATTTAATGGTTTTGAAACAAATCTATTTTTGTTCATTTTAATTTAATCGACCCTTTTACGTTGATAGCTGTTTCGGACTATAAACACATCTTTAGGACAGTATACTATATGTACCTATTAGTTATGGAATCAAGAAAACTAACTTTGTTTCGAAACCATTATACCTAATGGAGTTCTATTAGTAACCCCACTATGGCCGCGCTGCTTAAGCGTCGGCCTATAACGTCGTGGGTAGGCCCATATGATCTTATTAGGATCGGACATGGTATTTAACCTTTTTTTACCTATTACATAAATGCCAGTTCAATTAATATGATATAAATGAAGATGAATGCACGTTAATAGTAAATTTTACAGGTAATTAAAAATATACATTTTAATTTATGAGAGTTTTGTATGATTCCATCGAATTTGAACTTAACATCCCGGTTTTATCTTCAGAATCTATGAAAATATTGTAGTTATGTTGTTAAAAAAACAGTTATAATACAAAATTTATAAGTGTGTTTCGTGTGAGTAAATCAGATGTTTTCTAACAAATGTTATCTACCGTTATATTCAATATATTTGCATGTCAGAAGTTGAAATATTGTTATAGCATTAATTTGTCCGTCAAAAGTAAATATAAGTAAGTATATAATAATAACAAAAAAATTAAACGGTCGAGCATTCCGGTTCATAAAAAATATACATTTCAAGCACTACAGTCATGTTATTTTACTTAGGTAATGTTAAGATAAGAAATAAAAGATGAAAATGAAGCGCTAGTCTACCTAATGAGAGTGAAACAAAAACCACAAATCGACAAGAGAGAAGAAACATGACGTACCTATTAGTAGTTTCTTTCTTTTGATATTGGTCCAATTGTGAAAAGAGTTTAATAAGTAATAAAGTATGTTACGTTTATATTGGATCTAGTAATGCATTAACAAGATTAGGTAAGGACGTATTAAAATATTAAAACAACGAATAAGACATTATGACTGTAAATTGATAGTAACACTATAAATATTGTCAGCAGAGCTCAGAGGTTGCCATGTTTTTAACACAATATAAGCAGGTAATTGAAACACGCACGTTGATAATCGTTGTGACTGCATTCTGTAGATCTTTTATACCTAGCAGGCCACATGGAGAATAAAATACATTTGAGACTTTCGCGGTTGTTTGTTGATTTTTCGGGCTCGTTGCAGAAGCCATTCTCAAGAGATAATGTGTTGAAATGCAAACTCTACAAAACTTTATAAGCTAGCAGTTGACTCGGATGGTTATTCACTGTTAAATTGACAAAGAAGTACAAAGGACCTCAACTTTCAAAAGACATTCGATATACACAGTGGCGTCCCGTGGCGGTAGGCAGGACATGCGTTACATAGGCGTGTCATATTACAAAGGGCAGCAAATGAAGGAACAAACACAAATATTACAACTTTTGACGGTTTTCAATGATACAGACGATGCGATTCATTTAAAAATATTGACATCTTAATTTAAAAATAGCGACAACCTAAATAGTATTGTTGTATTGTAATACCAGTTGTGATAATGATTGTTCACATCATTTTTATGAAAAAAAAACCTCTCAATATGTGAGAGCTACATACGAGGGTAGCCGTTTATATTTCGGGAATAACAAACAAAAACGAATTTTTTTACAATAAAAACAGTTTTATTGTTTTTCAAAATATTCTCCACGACAATTTATACACTTTTCCATGCGTTTGAACCAATCTGGAAAGCATTTTTGCCACTTTGTAGAAGGTAACTCCAAAACATGGTTTTTGAATGCATCAACCACCTCTTCTGGTGTAGAAAATCGTTGACCACGCAATTTATCTTTGGTTGTCGGGAATAAAAAGAAATCATTTGGTGCCAAGTCGGGTCTGTACGGTGGATGACTCATCAATTTGATGTTTTGAGTGCTCAAATAGGCGCTTGTTTGAGCTGATGTGTGAGAGCTCGCATTGTCTTGATAAAGGATGATTTGACGCCGATAGTTGCATTTCCTCATTTCACCAAAAACTTCTGGAAATCAAATGGTTGTGTTCCATTTAGAATTGACTGTTCTATGATTTTCTAAAGGTACAGTTGCGACATGGCCCGTTTTTCTGAATAAATAAGCGACCATTTGCTTCGAAGTGCTTCGAGCGCGAGCAACTTTTGTTGGTTTAAACTCATTTTGGAAGACCCATACGGTCGACTGCTGTTTACTTTCGGACTCATACGCATAGATCTAAGATTCGTCACCTGTAACAATCTTATTAACGATTTTTGAAACACCTCTATCGTATTTTTTGAGCATTTCATTGCACCAATCGACACGCGCCTCTTTTTGTGCGATTGTCAAATTATGCGGGATCCAACGCGAACATAGCTTCCTTACGTCTAAATATTCATGCAAGATCATATACACGCTAATGTTACTAATGCCCAAAGATGCTTCATTCTCACGGTATGTCACATGAGGATATTGCATTATCAGTTCACGCACAGCATCGATGTTTTCTAGAGAAACAACTGATTTTGGACGACCTTCACGCGGCTCGTCTGTGAGTGAACGATAGCCACGATAAAATTCGCTAAATCAGCGATATACCGTAGTTTTTAATAGTGCTTTATTTCCATATAAAGCATTAAGTTCAGCGATGCACTGTTCCCGTATTAATCCACGTCGAAAGTTGTTAAAAATAATCGCAAGAAAATTTTCACGAGTTAATTCCATTTTTTGGCCGAGATAAATTTTTCAAATGAATTTAAAAAAAAAAACAAAAAGCGTCCGTTTGTTAAAACGTTCAGAGTACTTTTGCAGTTAAATACAGAAGTCAAATTTCACCTAGCAACACCAGTGTTGCAAATTCCCGAAATATAAACGGCAACCTATGTACCTCTACGTACCTATCACCACCACTGTTTGAGAGTAGGTTTCGAAGAAATGTTATAACTTTCAGTATATGGTATATCTGTCAATGTAAGGTTTTTGGTGTACCTATTTGTCTGTTTAAGATAGCCGGAATTAAATAATATAATAGGTAAGTAAGTATCTAAAATATTTTCAAACAATTTGAAACTTAAACTAAAAGAGGAATAAACTCTAAGTCTGCTTAAAGGTGGCACTTTGTCTAAGGAAGTCACTGATCATACACATGAAAGACAACAATTTCCACGTGAGAATGTAGATTAAGCCGGCTCTCACATCAAAACTAGTCTCGCCTGAAACGTGTCGAGTACGTCGATGTGACGTCATTTTTATCCACAAAACACCTGTTGCCAAATGGAGCTCCGCAGATTGATCGAATGAGACTTTTTAGTTTGAAAAAAATATCTAATATTACAATCGACAAGTTGCATGCCTTTTGGCCTGCGAGTCGAAAACGCCAGGACGCGTAAAACATCTACAAATCGGTCATTCCTATACCGGTTCGCCGATCGCCACATCCAAATATCTATACGTTTCGACTGTTGCTAGGTAGATACGCGTGGTTTTCATATACAACACCAGATCGACGTTCTTGGAAGGTTTGATTTATAGCTGTGCGGCAGACGAGGCGAGTTTAGACGTGAAAGCCGGCTAAGGTGAGTTTAGGACGTTTTGTTGAACATTGTTTTATAAAATCAAGATTCTATTGTATATTTATCACACTCGACATATAAATAAATAAATTCTTGTTCATATTTATATTTCTTTGTGGGTAGGTAGGTACATATTTTTTATGCCACGTTGTGAAAGTCTTAAACGTTTTATAATGTATAATATTTTCCCTTATTTATAAATGAGTTTTAAATTATTTTACTTGGATACGTAACTTATTGTTTCTGCTAATCCATTTAAAATTGCTGCAATAATATGATTGTCGCAATCAAAATGGCTGCAAATCAGTCTATCATCTTATATCTCACGCGCGAGAAATATGTATACTTACATAAATTTAATATATCTAACAGTATAGTGTAAATTTTACTTCTGATCTCACTTTTATAACATATTATTATCTCAACATTCTAAGCGTAATAACTAACAATGCTCTAAAAAGGACTAACGGTAAATATAATATTATCTTTTGTTCGGTCAGTATGTATGTACAATGCGGTAAAGTAGCGGCCATTTTGAAATGGTGAAATGTCATCCATTTTAAATTGCAATCAATCATGGCGGCCGTAAAAGGGCAATTGATTTCGTGCTGTTGAAAACGGAGATTTACCACCGTGAGAATTATAAACGATTTCGGACTTGCTATGTAAATTGTACATTGTTAAGCTATTGAATTATCTTAAGTCATCACGTGTCGTAAACAGTTATTTCATCTTACGATTAGATATTCGAACATTCTAATAAGAGTGAAGCAAATAGCGTGATAAGAGATATCGACGTTATCCAGTGACGTCCCTGGATAAAATGCCGCCCCTAAGCAGCGCCGAAATGCCGGCTCATTTTTTTATACATTATTTTTATCATCCTTCCATCCATCCAATATCTAAGAAACGTGTTGTATGGATACATTACCAACAAAATATCAGACTAATAAGGACGTCGAAGGTCAACGGAAGTAAACTAGATATAGCAAACCCGACAAAACCAATGAGCTGATTTTTTTAATGGAAAGATATTTTCGTTATTACTAAGTTTAGGTAGCTATTTCTATATATTCCAAATGATTTTCCTTAATTTGCCGCCCTTCGAGTAACAGCCGCCCCCAAGCGACGCTCAATCTGCCTACCCCCACAGGACGACACTGACGTTATCGTATTGCATTTAATTATGTCATCAAGAAAACAAACCATATATTATTACCTGTTCTATAATAACGAGTCTTAAATACAAACCTTATAAATTATAAAACTATTAATTATAATTATAACCTTTTTTTTTAATGAGTTTGTTAATAGCTTATAAGTATTATACTACCTACTACCTATATCTGCGCATCTATTCTACACACAAGACTGCTTTCGGCCGCTATGGCAGCTATCTAGGGTAGGTTTGTATCGAAGTATTATTACAATAAGTTAGTTGTAATTGTTACAATAAGTCCTATGTTTTAACAGCACCTCTTTTATCTTTGGTAAATTTTGAGAGCGAGACGGGACATAGACGGAACAAAAGCATAGACATTTTCAATGATGTAGGTACTTTGCATTTTGTTTTTGAAACTTTTTTTTTTATATAAAAGTGTAGGTATGTTTTTTGTTTTCAAAATTTTATTTTTCTATATATTGTACTTACGTATGTTTTGATTTTTTTTTGTTATTATTATTATATTATTAGTATTATTATTAGTAGTATTATTATTATTATCTATATTCTCTTCTCTCTTGTGAGGGTAATATTTGTTATAATGTAAATCTCATGTTGTGTACGTCTTGAATATAGATTTTGTTATTTTCACAATGTTTTGTTTTCTGAAATAAATAAATAAATAATATGTAGGTATAATGACGTTAACTCATGTTAAAATATTCCTTTAATTAATTATTGAATCGCAAAGAAAAGCAAAATATATTTTCTGTCGATACACCTATTCATTTTTTAATGTTACAATAATTTATTGACAAGTGAGAACACTATTTCTTTCCATACTAAAAATCTACCATTTGACAGTAAAGTTATTGTGAATTATTTCTGAAACCATCCATTTCTAATGTGAATTTCGTCTTTTAAAATGTTGTCGACACGCTGTAAAAACAGTCTACCTAATTGTGCGAATATAATATTATAATACCCTAATAAATTAACAAAGCTTTCACCAATATAAAAGTTATTTATTATTTTACTTGCAAAACTTTAAAAATGGAAAATTTCCAATATTAATAAAGAATTTAACGCACTGTTTCATATCAATTTTCATTCAATTCGTACATCTAAATACGAAATGTATGCATGATATTATATTGAATGAATTCGGTATTCACGCATGGAATACCAAGAATAATACATCTCGTTATATTTTCCAATTTTTACATCAATCAAAGATGAAAAGGTCATAAAGCATTATTTACTTTTATTTGACGGATTGAACCCGTATAAAAAGCGAAATGAATTGAAAATTGAATATAGTAGGTAGGTACTACCTGTCAACGTTCAGTAGCTCCCAGCAAACGAATCAATACGTAGGTAAGACATAGGTTTTGATATTCAATATCGACTTTTTCATAATATATTTTTTGCTAATTATAATAAGGCGAAGTTTTTACCTACCAGAGGCACCGAGCGGAAAAATACGAAGCTCGCAATTTGAGACTGATAATTTACAATTTCAACTTTATTAACTCATTCATTGCGTTGCCCATTAGATGTTCATTAGAGATAATTAGCATGTTATTTGAATGTGGTAATTAATTAGTAATTAACAGGTCCGCAGTGAATGAGTTAGTAAATATGTCTCTTAAAACATGAAAAAGAAACATTTTACAATTTTTATTTGAAGTCAAAGATAAACGTACAACTAAAAAAAATGTTAAAAAATGTGAATTTGTTAAAGGGTTATTACATATTATTTTATGGTTAAATTTTATGTTAAAGGGTTATTACTTATTATTACATATTATTTCATGGTCATATTTAATATTATAATTTAGTTTATTAAGTTTTCTATATTGTAATGAAGAGATTTTCGACCAATTCGGAGTTTTAATATTTTTTTATATTTATGTTATAATGCATCGATTTAAAAAAATATATATAAGTATATATAAATGGGTATAACTTGAAATCTTTTTTATTTATTTCAATTTGTTTCAATTTGCTGTTTAACGGCAAATTAATCATCTGTAACGATGACGCTCATTTTTGGTTAAATGGGTTCGTAAATAAGCACAACTGTCGCATTTGGAGTAATGAAAATCTACAACATACGACTACTATTCTTGAAACACCTTTAAGTATATCCACAAAAAAAAGGTATAATTTGACCATATTTTTTGAAAACTAAACGGCAATGCAGTTACTGGAGAATGCTACAGAAATGTGAATTTAGATGATTTTGATCTGGACGATATATAATTACAACAAGAATCAACTTATTGAGAGAAAAATTCAGTATGAGTATATAATATGTATACTCGTATCTTATTTGGTAACCCTATACCAACGTGTGATAAAGAAAAACGTTTATCACTAAGCCACAAAGCCATTCTACATCTGCGATAATAAGTTAATGGTAGCAAAAACAATCCGCTAATACATGAGTTCCGATCAAAACCTTGAACTTAAGTTAGAAGAAAAAATACAGTTAAGTAATATTCAGAACTGGTTAGTCTACCTCAAGTCCATTAAAGCAATGCTTACTTAGACATTCCGTTAGTCTCTCGAAAAACTGTTAAGATAATTGACTCTTTTTCTATATTATTTTTTATTCAGAAAGAAACTACAGTCGGGCGTATAGTTAATTTAAATGAGAAATATAATATAATATGTTTTATTTCTACATACAATTTAATATACACGAGATTACGTGGGACACCTAAAATGAAGACTTTGCAAACGATTAGATAACATTCCCAACTATAACTTAATATATTGACTTTTAAAATAATTATTTTAATAGGGAAATGTTTTAGACATAATACAATTGATAGTATGTCTAGTGTCTGGGCCCCGCATCAGTTAAAGTACGACCTTATGGTGAAGAGTTCACAATTTTTTTTTTTGAGACTGATACTATCTATGGCTCTATCCTACTGACTTTCTTTTAAGTATGTTTAAAGTTTAGAAGAGATCTATCTTTTCTCAGTCGTTTCTTCATGACTGAGGATCGTGACCACCTTCAAATTCCGTCATTTTCTGAGTGACCAAGACTTTCCACCCCTCTCGAAAGTTATCGCTCATCCTCTGCTTCACCCTCCTTGGAGGCTATCCAAAACCATCAATCTCTCCAGGTTATCTGGTCCGCGGTGAAAAATATGCCAAAAAACCTCAGAATATATCTCAAACATATTGTGGGGAGCCGTTTCTGTATCTGTAGTCTCTGGATGATTAGCTGGTTCGACCTGTGCTCTGTCCAAGAAATACGAAGCACTTGACGCCAATGTCACATTTTGAAGACATTAATTGCTTCCTTTTCCTCAGGGTTCATGTCTCGATACCGTATAAAAATAAGGAGAACACTAATATGTGCACAATCTTCATTTTCGGGTAAATTCACCAATCTATCCATATAGTGGTAAGACGTGCTGTCTTGATTTATCTATCTGTTTGTTTATTGCGTCTTTGTCACGCGATCGCATAAATGAAACATTGCATTGCAACCCACGTTGCATCCCTTTTATGTGCGCTGCACTTAATCGCTTATTCACATAAACGCATTGGTATTAAAATCGACGCGTTCTTAGCTATGGATATTATTACTGTATATAGCTTTTCTTATGATCTAAAAAACGTATTATTGAGTGCAACGACAAGGATGTTGATGATGTTACAGTGTTACACTGTCACCTAGTCATTTAAAGCTAGTAGGTACTTAAATAAAGATTTGAAGGCTGTAAATTGTACATTTTTATAATCATTAAATTAAAAATATGAATACTTTATCCAATTGTTTAGTGTAAAAATCAAAGACATTTTATAACTGTAATGTCCTTAAAATCAAAACAATATATGCGTTATCCACGGTTTTGCATAAAAGTTCATAATACGGGCAATAGGCGTGGCTAAATTGGCATACAATCCATCAGCATAAACGTCAAATTGTTCTTTAATAAAAGTTACTTTTAAAAAGCACAAAGCTTTTTTACGTCAAACTCTAAAATCAAATTTAGGTGTATATCTCGTGTAGCTAATAAAAATATATAATATGTAGGTATATACTACAGGTATATTATCCTATTAATGCGCAGTTTCGACCATGATGGTATTAACGAAAACTCATGAACAACCCGACATGATTATTTTTCACTGTATTACAAAAATTTGTGTGTATCATAATGAATGATCATAAAACTGGATTCACGTAAGTTATTCCTCAACTAGTACCAGTTTCTTGTACTAATATAAACCAAATTTATAACCAATAAACAATGTCAATTTATTATGATGACAAATGCATTTACTGGGGAAAACCAATAACATTAACAAAAAAATCACCAAAGGCATATAAAAACAATCTTCAATGAGGAGGAAGCTTAAATATTATTTAATAAAACTGAATCTATAAAATGGATTCTAAGTCTAATGGAAACATAAATTATTATGAGTATTTAATTTATAGAAAGCTCACACTGTACTTAGATATAAAAAAATTTATAGAAAGCTCACACTGTACTTAGATATAAAAAAATTGAATTATTATTGTAAGTATGATTTTTATAGAATAAATAATTTTATTATTTATTATTATCCAGAATCACGAAATTTCCCAAAAAAACATAGGTACGGTATAACAAAATGTCAAAATATACCGCGATGTTTTAATTGTCGAATATTTTTTTACGGCTAGCAATTCAATAAGACTCAAAATAGAGACCACCAGTTGTTTATTCTCCCAAGGTGCAGAACCAACCTGCCACTGGTAATGCCAATTGGGAGAGTGATAACTATGTTCAACGAAATTGCTTCGGGTGTTGATATATTCCACCTACGTGAGAATGAGTTTAGGTGGATGTTGTTTTATAAAATCTTAAAATAGGGTCTGCTTAGCTCATCCGGTGTACTTCCTTGTACCTATCTAATTCATCTACTGATATATCTCTTTTTTTATGTAATACTGTTATATTTATATATCTTTGTTTCTAAATGTCATGTTGTGAACGTCTTAAACTTATAATTTGTAATGTCCACAATATGTTAAAAAATAAATGAATTGAATTGAATTGAATATAAACCCATCTAGGTATAATCCAAACTCAAACAAATAACGAAAAACTATAGTTCATTCATCATAATAAATTAACTTTTGCATGTATATATTATGTCAGGGGTCAGAAAACTGCGGTTTTGTAAGGCATCAAGTGAGACCATTCGAATGAATCAAACGTTGCTTGGTAGACATATAATAATGGCCTCGTGATCCTGTAGGTATTCAAGGTACAGGGCTCTCAATTGGGGGCTCCGGATTCGATCTCGGTCAGGTCACAATACATGTATATAGTTTACCCAACGGCGTCTTTATGTGATCGGCACACTTATATTTCTACACTATTGTTTCAATACACAACTGTCATTGGGCATCAAGGTATATTGTAGTGTTAGAAAGAATAGTATATAAGATTATGTATATTACATATAGGTAAGATATATTTTATCATATTTTTTTAAATTAAAACATTATACAATTTGAAGTTTCTTGAATGAAATGATTTTATAGCTTACTACAAACTTAATAGGGTCTTCTAACATATTGTGAGGTTTCCAGACACTTATATTTTAATATGTCATAATAGGCGGCTCTCATGGTACAGTGCGTAAGGCGCTGGCCTTTCACCCAAGAGTTCTGCGTTCGATTCCCGGTGATAAGACAATATTTATGTATTTTTCTCAAAGCCTGGGTGTTTGTGATCGTTAAAAATTACTAACAACCACTTTTTACGAAAAAGCAAGGACATGGTTATTAATAATTCTTAAAAAAATAATGTTATAAAACCTATGGATATCAAAATTATAAATACTTGTCTCGATATTAGGTACTTACTTACCTATAGTTATTTACATAATATTAATAATTTATTTTTCCATGTCACTTTGATAAGGTCTTAAACTTATCATAAATAAGTCTGCAATATCCACTAGTATAAAAAAGCTTGTGAAACCATCAGATATAGTTTAACCACGTATCGGATATCCAAACAAAAAGCGAATATTTGAACAATTTGGCATGCAGGTAAAATAATGTATCGGACGAACCGTGTGTGCTAAATTTCATTCCTCTATTGAAACGGTTGAAAGCTATGCATATTGTGCAAAACGTCCATAGAATATGATACCTGGGGGCTATTTAGTAAAACGAAATGGTGTTGCATTTCAATATACAGTGGGTGCATTTTGATAATGTCCATCACATTAAATGAAACAAGTTTCGCATAATGAGCGATTAATTAACATATCTACCCTCTTTTACAGACCACACACTTATTATCTGCAACGTATTTTGATCACTTTGACGAATTTAAATTGTCAATTTTAATATTTTACTAACATGTGTACATACTGTCATATGACGTCCCAAGTTTCAAAGTATGTTATACATACCAAACTTTGCAAGTTAATAAGGGTTAAGGGCGGATATACTAGTAGTACGTACAAAATTGTCTCTACTGCAATATAGTCATAAATCAAAACGGTCGGATTTGTTGCAACTCTTTTCCGCGCATACGAGGAGGGCGTACTAGAAAAGTGATGTCACACAGTTAGCTGAAACCAATGACATTAATATGGACGAAGCATCTAGAAAATAAAATGACACTCACTTTGTGTCGGGTCTACCGGATGGCGAAATTCATATTTTAATATCGGTATCCTACGCTCAAATGAACATTGTGCTTGCAAGCGGTCTGGCGACACCGCTGGGTCTGCCCATACAAAATTTCTGACTGTCAGGTTTCGACTCCACCGTTATTATTGTGTTACAAAATGCCAATGTGCCTAGTTAAAAATTGTAAAAAAATCTACTAAGCACTCCAATAAAGATGGGATATCACTTTGCATGTGTTAGTATTATTTATTATTTATAAAATGCCATTTTAAGATATTGATGAATGTTTATTCAATGCAATTGAATGACAGGAACCATTGGACAGTCAGTCGCCTGTGATTCGCTGAACTCACTGGCGTCTAATCTCCGAGAAGTCGTAAGTAACCGAGAATCTGTTTCTAACGCAATGAGTCATGACACTAATACGCCATTACAATAAAGGTTATATTACTATAAATTCTCGAAGCTTGTATCGCATAATGGAAACGAATACGTCAATGGTCACGTGACATCTACCTATACATCTGTGAATGACTTTCATGCACAATTTCTCGTGCGCACCGGGTATGAAGTGAGTCGTCCATTTAATATGTCATTGGCTGAAACGAATGACTGACCGCGAAAAACAGCATCAGCGTATGCGCCGATGCAATATTTTACTATATTACCGGCGGCTGTGTATTGTTTTTAATATCAATCTTTATTATTTGTTTGTCGACTATTCAATTGGCTGTTCTTATAATTGCTGGTCTGATTATATCACTATTATCTTTCAGTGACGTCCCGTGGGGGTAGGCAGATTGAGTGTCGCTTGGTGGCGGCAGTTTCTCGAAGAGCAGCAAATCGATGAGAATCATTAGGCTAGAAATAGCTACCGAAACTTAGTAATAACGGAAATATCTCTTCATTAAAAAATTTAGCTCACTGGTAGCACATTTTTTTACAATATGAAGTAATCATTTTCTATAAATAATTTAAAATATTGCATTTGAAGCATAACATAAGCTATCACTATGATTGAAACTCAAAGTTTCTTGCCGCGGCCTTAATATAAAGTGGACATTAGGATTCAACTATCATCCGGTTCAAATGTCTTTCACAAAAAGAAATTAACAGGCTTGTTTGTGGTATGTCACAAAAAAAAATGAAAATTATCTAGTCATTTAAAATTCTCTCAAAATTTTTGAAAAATGGCGTGTGAGTACGGTGGTGATTTTAAAAGAAAAACATTTGCAACACCCTTTAAGAGTGTTATCCGTATAGTAGGCATGCTTTCAGTATTGACCAGGCATTTGAAGAGACAACCTGTACATTGTCACGATAAACAGAACAAAATCTATAATGACGTTGCTTGACAAAGAACATAATATAACGGCAAATGGATAAATATATCGATATTAAGCCTATAAGTAGAATACATCCAAAAATAAATTTCTATTTACGAATAATAGCTTTGTAATATACTAACTTTTCTTTTGACTGTATCGTGCATTTTTGCAGTGAAACTATTTTAGCCAAGGGTGTAAGTTCGTTTAATGCAAATCAAAATGCACCGTAAATTATTATTGAAATCGAGAGGATTACCACGGTGAGAACATCACGTTGCAATCTCTCTATTTGTCACATTTACAGTATCGGCGTAAGCGGCATACATCTTCATCACGCATTACAAACTTTAATTAACTGAAATTACTACGGTTCGAACGAGGTGGATGTATCGTTTTAACACGTTTTTAAACTTTGTCCGATCCTAAAAATATCATGTATTATGAACCTCCACAGAATACAGACTGTACTAACAGATTTTTTATAAACCATTTCTTTTATTCAAAAGAAAAAAATCACAAGATTACGATTAAGATAGAACATGAAACTTGACTTCACATGACTTGACGTGACTTGAAAACACAGATAATATACCTATCAGAAAAGATACCAGTGGTAATACAGGTTCAAATCCCGTCAGAAGAGATTTCAAAAAAGATTTTTTTGGTAGCTATAAAATATTATCTGAGGTGTCTTCAAGTTATGTATGTTAAACAGATTTTTGTTTTTTTTACGAGAAATAGATGTTAACCAATTTAGATTCATACTGTGATCCAAACACAAACTAAAAAAAAGGGGGGGGAATTTGCCAGACCCGGATTTGTAACACGAGACCCACGACAGTGTAAGCCGACACGGTAGCCGTTCGGTCATCATGGGTCTCAAAATATACTCGAATGAAATGGAACTTTAATCAATTTAGAATAAAATAAACTTAATTTCTGCTAATAGAAATACTTTGATCTTTGTAAAATTGTGTAATTTTTTTTTTAAAGATTTTTATAGTCTCTAATTTTGCCTCTTGTTACGATAGCTTATTTTTGTTAAGTATAATATAGCGTGCTGGCCTTTCATTCCTTTATTATCTTGTATAATTTTTGTTTTGTTAAGTTTTTCTTTGTGTTGACATACAAATTTGAATATGTTTCGTAATTTCTACGAGGCCTGAACACTCTAACGACGTCTAGACGTCATGATCTGAACAATATAAGGCTCAGCGTAGATTAAAAATAATAATTCTTTATTTACCCCCAAATTTCTTAATTTTAAATTTACATTTTACTTAAATTGTGCATTTATTAAAACCACAGATGGTCATATGCGATGACGATCGTAATAATTATTAATATTAATTATTTGGTTACAATTTAAGTGGACTGTATGGATGGGTGGATAGCAAATGTGGTAGTGTGTGATCTCTACTAATCTCGATGTTGAAGTTTTGTGGGCGATCCAAATTTCCCACTAATTAGACATTAGTATCTTTCTCGTTGACTGATTGTAAGACACTGATTTTAACACTGCACGGAATTGGTTCGGGGTCAATTATCAATCGTACTGTATTGGGGCCGTGAAGAAAAGAAAGAAAGAAGTTTTGATATAGGTATACTAATTTAATATTTGACTGCCTCACATATTATATCTTCAATATGGACCATTTATTCTCTTTCTAATAGTTCGTGTATTGACATGTTCAATACCATCATCATCATTATTAGCTGGCATCAATCCACTGCTGGATAAAGGCCACCACTAGTTTCATTCGCTCTTCTCGGTCCCTAGTTATTCACTGCTATATACATCTATCGATCTTTATGAGTTCGACTATCCAGCGGGTTTTAGGGCGTCCCTTATCGTTAAGTGTCCATTGGGTACCACTGTATATCGGCATTTTTCCAGACGAATAATACTAGCACCAAAATACACTCAATGCCAGTTTGGTTATACGTGCAATCTTGTCATACATACCACCATGAACTGAAATATTGTGTTGTCCAAGATAGACGTAGTTATTGACCCACTCGATTTGCGTACTATTGATAAAGGTCGCTTTTGGTTCAGCAAAGCAGTAATTTATCATTACTTTTGCCTTCAAAACGCTTATCTTTATGCGTAGTTTGCGGCTTTCATTCAAACTCCTGCATCCTGCCCTTAAGGTCTTCTGTGTCGTTGGCAAAGATAACAACGTCGTCTGCAAAACGCAGGTGATTAAGTTATTCAACTAATTTGTTCACAATCGATGACAATTTTAGATTGCATATTTCGTTTAATAACTCATTTAGTGCTAACACCGCAACTGGCCCGTTTGGAGTACTTGGCCACTAGATATAATTAACGTGTTATTTAAATGTGGTAATTAAAAGGTAATTAAAAGGTTAGCAGTGATTGTGTTAACACAATTTTACCATTTATGTCAATACGCAACAATCATGTTCTACAAACAGTTTACCATTCTGCATTCGAAGTATTTTCGATATAATGGAACTGAAACGTCAGTTCCATACGTCACGTACGTAACGTCATTTTGGCCATGTAGCAAAAGGATAACAGGAACTCTGTGGATCATTATAGAGAACTGAAGGTGACCAGTGGGTCTATTCTACACTTATCGACCGCTAAAGTGATAAATAGTATCAAACTTAGGGTAGGTTTGTATCAAATTATTAGCACTTATTGTGACAATTACAATAAGTTTGTTTTTATTGTTGCAATAATGACTATATTTTAACAGCACCTATCTTGCTGCTGTTAAAACATAGCACTTATTGCACCAATAAAAACCAACTTATTGTAATTGTTACAATAAGTGCTAATATTTTGATACAAACCTACCCTAAGTTTGATTATATGTATCACTTTATCACTTTAGCGGTCAATAAGTATAGAATAGACCCACATGGGTCAAAGTTAGTAAATATACCTATAAGAATTGTTTTCACAGTAATATTTAAAAAATGGATTAACATTTCGCAAACTACCTACGCCATATATTTCAATAAATCTTTCATTGCTAATTATAATATACTGTATAATGATTACCATTATTGCATATTATACACCTGTATTTAAGGGTGAGTGTATAGAGTATAAATAGACGAACATTGTTATTCCAGCCATGCCTACTCAATCTTTGACAGGGAAGTTAAGTCCATAAACTTTGATATAAACTTTCAACCCAAGAGCCATGAACCGTGTACATGCAGTGCAGTTAAACCACGGCCCAAGGACATAGTTTGGCCCGTAAACAACAATGTTTGATCCGAACAAAGACTCTGGTCGTGTTCCACAGGTATGCGAATGCAGTGTGGCCTACCGCAAAATTTTGTCTCGCGCTATGCGCGGAATTTGTGTGGGTACAGTGTAGCCATTATGTTTGGGTTGGATAGTTGTGATTTGAAATTTGGTATTAATTTATCAAAAATGATAACGTGTTAAATAACATGTCAAATGGAGTATTAGGTACGTCACATGTGTTTTAATTTAAATTTCGATCCATTATGTTGAAATATCTAGCTATTGATTACAAAGGTCGAAGTTCATATATAACTTATTTAAGTAATTCAACTTCCAAGTTCAATGCATAATTATTATATTTGTAAATTCTAAATTTTTCCGACCATGTTCGATCCTAATAAGATCATATGGGTCTCCTCAGAGTAGAGGTTTGTGGATAGATTTTGGTTTTACGAGAAATAGATGCCAGCCACTTTTCCTTACTCATACACAAATTGAAAAACAATATGACGTGTACTTGCCAGCGCCAGGATTCGAACATGGGACCCACGACGCTATGAGCGGATGTTTAAGACGGGCGGCCATCGTGGGACTGTTATAAATAGGTAAAAAATCTGTAAATCAGGTGCTATTTTAAAATGTTTTCTTTAATATTATTAGTTTTATTTATTAGTGAAAGCTGGATATATTGGATACTTTTGCAAAAAATATACAGCGTTTAAAAAAATAGCCCAAATCGTGGCTTTTTCAACTATTTCTTCCAAATTTTTCTTTGATCTAGTCGGCTTGTATTATTTTTTTTTTCTGTCAAAAATTAATGTTAAGGGCATTTTTGAATATTCCTTAAAAACATCTTATCAGATCTCATGCGATTTATTTTTAATCCATATTTTTGTGAACGGTGGGTATAATAATATAAAATAAAAAATCATTAGCAACTATCAAGCTATGATTTAGAGTCCCTTCAATTACTCTTGCGATAAGATAACTACGCCATTGTTTGAAGCAAAACCCACTATAGTCAGGGGCCATGACACGGAACTATAAACTTTTCTTGCAAAATAGTACACTGTTTGTAATAAATTATGATTGTTGCATATTGAAAAAAAAAAGTGCGTGTACTTATGTACGCGCGTTAGAAGTTATACTTCTTTGGCGTAACAAAACAAAAACAATACTTGTGATAACCTAGATTCTTTGACTAGTTCTTAATTGTGTAGTTAAATTACACACTAAAGAAAAAGGGCCGCTTATTGGAACGCCGTTGGTTCATTTCTATACACTTTAACTTATATTACTAAATTATATAATTATTTCTCGTTGTTTTTATTTTTAAAGTAACAACTGTCACTCTGACGTTTAATCATTTGTTTACGTAAGGAATTGCAAATGGCCGACAATAATAAATTCGTTGCCTACGTAATGGAACAATTCTACTATCAAACTTGCTGACTGATTCGCAGCTAACTTCATACTGTCGCGCACTTTCGTAACGGTGTGCGCGCGCAGCTCTCAATTTCACTCTCTACCAAACGCCCAAACAGAAGTATAACTTGAATAAGTGGTAATAATTTGAACGAAATATACAATCGAAAATCTTCGGTTATTTACGAACGGGTTACCGCATTGTATTCAAACTCATACGAAGATAATCAATAACTAGCACTACCATCGTAATTCGGAATTCAGCGCAAGAGTTTGAAGGGTTATGACAAATAATAATGACATATCTTTCCGAGACAAAGTCTACAGATTGTTCAGAATAATATCCAAAGATACCCAAATTATTAATTTCCGGCCTTTACAGGACATGACGTATCCTTAAATTATTTGGAATAAGTATTGCGTATAATATAGTGTTTTATTTTAATTGATACATTGTCTTTCCTCAGACAATTGACAGTTAATACCATTAAAATAATAATGCCACGATTCGCTCATCTGCCATTGACACTAAAACGTATAATAAAAAATCTCATTTCGCATGCACATTACAAAAACAAATAAGACATGCCAATAAAGTGTCACAGAATAGACAACATAAACTTCTACGTGTTTAATGTGTCTGTTATATGAGCAATAATATTATTTTCATCTGACAGTTCCATTTTTTCACATCGCTACGGTCGTGTTGTCTGCCGCCACTTTACTCCGGTTTACCCTACTCAGCATTTTATGGAAATAGGTTGCTTCATATTCTTGACGTTTCGCGGAAGGGCGAGAAATCGGGTTTCGTATAAGACGTGAAGTCTACAACGCGAGTCTTTTGGAGATAAATTTTGAAGGCGCATAATATATTATGACACACTAAATAAATGCAGTGAACCCAACGAAGTTGAACAAATCTTCTTCCATAGTAACGTGTCCGGAAATTTGTACGTATAAAGTCCAGCAGGATAATTCTTCGTGAGCCGCAGTACGTGAAACATGTGTTCGTATAACATTTAATCAAATGACAAGGTGTCGCTGAGTTTCAAAACCCGCCATAACACTTTTTTTAAATAATTAAGATATATAATATATCGTTGGATTCGTTATTAAAACATCTACATGAAAATTTTATCGCCTCTTTCAAAATCCGCTACGATTAACTGTCATTTATGAGACAAAATCAATGTGTCTATCAAATCCCGCTATAACACTACTGAAACATTCAAAAACCTTTATAGTTCAAAAAGTTTTTGTTGATTTTCTCAACATAATGAAAAAGTGGGTTTTGAAACTCAGCGACACGCCCGATTGTTCTTCGTTGAACATTTCACCGTATAGTATATTTGTACGTATGTTATAACATGCGGCGCTAGTTTGCAAACATTACAAGTGATAGTTCACGTAAAGTACAGAAATGAAAAGTAATATACAGCGTGAAGAGTTAGACTGATTTAATCAATGATATGTACAACAGTTGGATCTAGGCACGCGTCTTTCTACCCAGTCATTACACTTCTGTAATATCAAGCCAGTGCATTTAAATACGTACATCAGTATCAAACTCGACTGTGAACTCGTGTGAGCCCGGGTGATCGACGCACCTCACCTCTACACTTCATCGCTGCTATCTAACCACATTACCTTCAAGTAATCGAGTGCGTTATTTTCGAGATGTTTTATCGATATCTTTTAAATCAAATCAAATCAAATTTATTTATTTTAAATATAATGAACATAACAAATTATAAATTCAAAGCGTTCACGACATGACATAAAATAAGTGTTAATAATTTTTAAAAATAAAAATACAGAGAAGTGTGAGTTAATAATACAATAAGTAATAAAATAATAAATAAAATAAGAGTAGGTATACAATAGAATGTCGGGCAGACAACACTTTCTAATGGTATCATTTATAATAGTCAAAACATTGTTTGGTGACAAATATTTCGATTAATATAATAAAAACTCTATACAAATAAGAAATGCTAAATAGTTAGAAATACCTACCAAAATAGTTGACACTGACAGAAATGAATGATTGATTGTATAAAAAAGAGTCTCGTCCAAAACTGCTGTCAGCATCAACAATTTTAAATTTATAATCAATAAAAAAAACTTGACTCTAAAACCATCGGATCAAAAGAATGTTTTATAATAAATGAAAAAACGCAATATATTATTTCGTTATACTTACAATGTATTTTGTACTGCAATATTAAAGTGAGTAATTGATTTGTATCTAAATTTAAAAAATGAATAATTTTTATAAATAAAAATCTTATAAAACGATAATAATTTTAAATGTGTCAAAAACATACATTTCGGTGATAGATAGCATCTACGCGTGTCAAGATTTTATCTCAGAAATAATGAATGTCAAATTACGGTGAAATATCATGAAAATTAATTAAAATTTAAATTGTCAAACCACAGCAATGAAATAATAATGTTACTGTGTAAATGATTTGGGGTTTAATTGAAAACATCGAAAGCACGTCGTTGCTATGTGGGGCATCCATTTTTATTATTATTTACAAAAAAATATATAAAATTTAAAACAATGTGGTGAATATTTTTGTATGTTTGAATGTACAATTAGTATAACACAAATGAATATAGTTTAGTTAGTAAATAATCGGTTAGGGACAAAATGATAATATTTATTTTTCACTTTGTATTTATAAAATTTATATTAAGTGTCAACGCAGTGTTTCGAAATACTTATAAGGATAGTAAATTACTAATGAATAAATCAAACTACGAATCATTTCAGAAAATATAATTGGGTATATTATAATATTTCTGTGAATAGAGGTTAAATATTTTTTTTTTCGATTTTTCGGTTATGTTCAGTGATTTTTTTTAAAGTAATATCAAATGATTGTAATAAAATTTAAATGGTTAAGATATTATTATTAAAATATGACCGCAATATTTTCTCATTTGAAGAAATGGTGGTGTAATTACACAGTCAGAGCAATTCCGCCAAAGTAGCGACACATATTTCAGTGCCATTATTTTTTAATCTATGGTTTTCCATAACCACGTAAATTTTATTTCATTTTGAAATACATAATCAGCGGGGAAAAAATCGAAAAAAAATCACAAACTTAATACCTACATAATTTGAAAACACCAAAAATAGAACGCCAAGCAGAATTCGCGTCTATGTTTACTGACTATTAAGCAATAGGTACATATCCTATCTGATTGCGATGAAGTTAACTAATGTTTTTTTTTCAATATTCTCTGAAGCGCTTTCTAAATTGCGTTACTTATTATTATTGCTTTTGTATTTATATCAAAGTATTACAATTATCCTAAATACTAACCGGCATCAGAATCACTCCAAATTTTTGTTATAACGTACTTGCACTTACTAATAATTCAATTAACTATTTTCTCAGACGTGTTTTCAAATTATTTATGTTCAATAAAGCAATGCTACACTCTCAAATCTTTTGAATGATTATTTCAATTATTAAGTTAAAAAGTTCTCCTCTGGTAACCAAATGCCTATAAAGTTCATCAAATTATATGCTTCCAAATCAATGACATTAATATGGACGACGCATCTGGAAAGAAAAATGACACTGACTTTTTTGTCGGGTCTGCCGAATGGCATAATCTGTTCTAACGCCATTACAATAAATGTGATATTGCTATAAATTCCCGATGCTTTGTGTCGGGTCTGCCGAATGGTTCGGTTCGAACGTGTTCGCTCAAATGATGATTGTCACTAGAAACACTGTTCTAATGCCATTACAATAAAGGTGATATTGCTATAAATTCCCGATGCGAGATGTCGCATAATGGAAATTGCGTGACGTCTACCTATGCATGTGCGAATGTCGCTATGCGTGAATTTATTTGCCAACAACTGTATTGAGTGAGTTGTCCATTAATAATGTCATTGTTCCAAATGCTATTCGCATTTGGGATATTAGGTACATCTTCTCATCAGGTACATCTCACTTAATATGGAAAAGAAATCACTTAGCAATGTAATTAATTAAATACCTTTTACATTAACATCAAATGGAGCATTCTATCTCGTATAAATGTAATAGGAAACTAACTATTATTTAAGTGAGGAAGTTTCCCGATATGTCTGGAACTAAGACTCCATGGATTGATTGATTCTCTTAATTCTCCATGAACTTCTACAAGCCAAAAGAAATAGGAATCAGATATCCGTAATTAATTAATTACATATAGGTTTTATTTGTCTTTTTGGTGGAAGTAAATTTGACAAATAATTTTGATAAAAAGATAATTTACAGTATTTACACCATATTAACACATACAAGTTGTATGTTACTTAAATATTATATGTAATTTCTTTTACGTTTACATACTATTAATAATTTATTATTCTTGGGTGAGTCCGAATTGCACTCAATTAGTTTGTCTATGAAGTTTTTCAAAATTGTGTATTTTCATTTATAAAAAAAACGTATAGGTATTTCTAAATCATCTGTAAATTCAGCATTGCATTATAATTTTATATGAGCGTGTTGTATCGCAAGGTCATGTTGAGTTCGACAAACATTAAAATTAATTACTTACTGCTATTATATTGATATAGTATGTTTGGTTTTAGTGCAATACTGATTATCATACACAAACCAAAAGCTAAAAACATTAACTGTATATTTTTTACAGTTTAGTCAGCATGTATATATTATTTTCCACAACAGCAACTACATTAATAATCTTTTTACTGTATTTTACTGTAACTTGTACTATATTTTTAGAAAATTGGTGCAAGTTTTCTTCGAGGACAGTGGAATTAATAATAATCATTGAAAACTATCACACACTAAGTAATATTTCACAGTACATCAAGAAAGCTGCACATGAATTTTTATTGTTCATACTTATTTTGTGTTTGTAAATCTACTAAAAACAAGATAAAAAATAATGCGTATGTACAACCCTTTCTTAACTGCATTTATTTACCAATATAAAATGACAAAATAGATTTAAAGAATCCATATAGATAGGCTAAAGTCCCCCATTGAATATTTCTGAAAACTGTGAATCCCTTGGGCCTAAATTGTTATCGTAACAGGCATTTTATAGAAAGAGATGAAACGCCAAGTTAAGTCTCGTTGATTCTATAAAAATGAAATATTTTCCTTCTGCCCGGAAAAACCAACATTTTCTTATTACAATAGTCACGATTGAGTAATAAAAAAATTCTCCCCGGCGGGGAATCGAACCCCGGTCTCCCGCGTGACAGGCGGGGATACTTACCACTATACTACCGAGGAATTGATGGTGGCGGCCGTTTTAATAAATTTAAAATAAGCTGTCATTCGTAGTAAAAAATTGAAAATATATTATAATAATAGTTTTACAGCACTATAAACTAATAATTCTGTGTATTTTTTTTTCGAAAATTGATTTAAAAAATATGGCCCATGAGGGGATCGAACCCGCGACCTTCGCGTTATTAGCACGACGCTCTAACCAACTGAGCTAATGGGCCGACGACGTAGCGGCTGAAAAATTCAGAATTATTTTAGTGCTATGGAAAAGCGGAATCAATCTTGCTTAGCAGTGCTGCTTTTGTGGAAAACACAATACAATATGACATTAAAAATTCAAGACATATTTCCTGTAATAATTATAGCTTTCTTATAAATTATATAATAATATTAAGTACGTTCTGTTACACTTAAGTCTATTAAAATTAAATTCTAATAAAATGATAAGAATATTATATATTAAATTCTTTATCAAAGATGTAATGCGAAAATAATTTATATTCATTCGGATTCCGCGGAGAGCTATTTTTGTACTAAAGCGTCATGAATCATGATAACAGCATGATACACAAAATTCTGTGAGACAACTTTCTGATTTATATTTATTTTTTGATTGTAGGTAATGTACTGACACTTTCTGATTCATTTATCACAATTTACTTATATTACTTGCAAAAATTTTAAGACACGGATTATATAAATCCTAAAACTAATCTAACAATAGCAAATCTGAAAATTCTGACAGTAAATAGCTCTGTATTTTTTTCTCATTGTATACTGCGCACTGTACATTGTGGGTACAATTATTATTCGAGGTTATATTATAATTTCTTCATTGCAGGGCTCGAAATGGACCGGAGCGCCATTCCGGTTCATACAATCCCCAAAATTATTGCTCCGTCTCGTAAAATATTTCACACTTATTTTTATAAAATACACATAAAATTGGCTAACTATGCTAATATTTTCGTAAACGTATCGAGCGCTCCGGTTCGTAAAATTTTCCATTTCGAGCGCTGCTTCATTTAAACTGTCAGTGACTTTTTTTCCCATAATACATCCGGAAATATTATATTGTATTCAAATTTGCGGGCGGTCCGGTGCTTCAAACATGGCTCCCCAATTTTCTTTAAAATAAAACCTTATTTTATGACACTATCATTAAATCTTTACACAAGATTATAATATCGTGTGACAATTTTTGATTAATTCTAAAAAAAAATATGGGACAGCCTCATTATAATTAACACAATCACTGCTAACCTTTTAATTAACTTTTAATTGCCACATTTAAATAACACGTTGATTATATCTAATGGATAACGACTCCAAACGCGCCAGTCGCGGTGTTAAATGCATTAAATTAAAAGCATTAAATGAGTTAATTCGATACTAATGCAATTCGCAAACGAAAGTTGACATCTATGACGATGCCGTAGTTACAATGCATTTATGTTTTAAATGCAAAATAATCGAATCAATTGATTTATTGGGCAAAGTGTACTTTCTAGTTCAACATCTTCGAATTTTCTGACGTTTTAGACACTTTATATTTTATAAGATTAATGTTTTGAAAACATGTTTTTCTTCCGAGTTCAATCGGGAATCCGTTAGTCAGCATGATTTACAACGTCTTATGGATTAAAACAATGAAAGAATTTTACCAGACAAAATATTTTTATATTAGTAGTTTTCCTAACAATAATAATCAAATAAGCCTATAGTCAACGCAGTCTTCCAAAAATAACAAATATGAATTAATTCTAAATTCAAAAAAAAAAATCAACCATTAATTCAAATATCTGTTTTTACTGGTGTTTCTTCATCTTACCAAAAATTCTATTTTAAAGCGGATATTATAACGTTCACAAAAATATAATTTAAAATGAATTCGAACGGATTTTGTTTTTCAGGAAATCTAAAAGCTCTCAAGGCATTGATTTAGGACGGAATACGCGAAAAAGCAGATTAGATCGAAAGGAAAAAAGTTTTATAACCTCATAAATATCTTCTGAATAGTTTAATAGAATAACAAGTAAGTTTAAATTGACGGATATTAGATATGGTCATGATTTAAAAATAATAAATAATAATATATTGATGCTGCCATTAATACACTTAGTTTACCGATTATGGAGTTATTTGTTTTTAGTTCTTGTTAACTAGGTAGGTAGGTATATTTAAATTCCTAACACATTTCCCAATTCCATTGTTTACAAGTGATCACAACGTAATTCTCTAACTGAATCTATTAAGGCCATGCATTAGTTGAGGCACGGTCTAAAAAGATCGTTGCTAGGCGATGTGCGGATTGCGGGTCGCGGGTGAAAATGACGCCTGTCAAACGAAATATTATTTCTCATATAAATCCAACATACGTCCATTTTATGTTCTGTTTATTATTCTATTAGTATCAATAATAATATATTCATTGACATGTTTTCTTTTTAAAGTAAATGGGTAAAGTTTTTAGTCATCTTTACACGATTTTAGAATTAATTGGCCCGTCGCCATCACGCAGCAAAGTGACGTGCGTCCGACTCCACGTTCTCTCAATGAATGCGAAGCAAGTACAAATTTTCGTCGCGCGTACAGTTGAACATTATTTGGCGTTTCACTGATGCGTCACCTTAATGATAAATACGTTTAGTATCTAATGGATTTTTCACTTCAAATTTTCTAAATATGTTTTTATAATTGACCCTTTACTAAGTACCGTGTCCGGAAACTTGTACGTATACAGTTCGCCGTATCACACTTCACCGTGAAATGTTGTAATGGAAATATTATATGGCCGTATATTAAAATCCGTCCAACCTCCTTGGGTCGTATAGTACTGACATAAAATTCATGTCTCAATAAAACACGATTCTTGTCGGTTTACACTTAACAGGAAGCATGCAGTAAACAAATTTTTAAAATAGCCGATATACTGGACTATTTGTTAGGTTAAGTTAGGTAAGGTTAGGTTTTCATTCTTGAATTCATGAATTTTGCCAAAATCAGCTTTGAAAACTGAATTCATATTGAATCTTATAAAATTGAAGACCGTATAGTATACGGCCATATTTTTCCAATAAGAAAGCTATTATTTACATGTAACCGCAAAAAACGACTTAAATGGAATAGAATAAAACTTGAATCAATTAGAATTTAGTACGTTTAATTAAATGTATTCAAGCTTGCAGACACCCTGTAGATTCTCAAAAATTCTACAGCGTATCCCAAGGGTGGAATAAAACCCTACCCTTTGTTTATCGGAATCTCAAGGAAAATTCAGAAAATTAAGAAAAATAAAAGAGTTTTGAGGGCGTGGTCGCTAAAACTCCCGATACAAAAAAGAATATACTGCGGGAATGTATCCCGTGGGACGTTTTATGAGGATAATAAGATAAGCCATTGGGAAGTAGCGCCACTTTTCTTAAAGCACCTGCAAAAATGTGTACACAGCCGTATTATCTTTGAAGCGATTTCTACATAATCTACCAACACAATTCGTACCCATATATTATTATTTAAAATTTAATTCTTCGACTTGTCGTGTCATCCCCGAATCGTTGGCCACCATCAGGACGATCTATGTTTTATCATCTGCTACCTGAAATAATTCGGTAGAGCTACCCTCCAGTAACAAAGTGTGGAGGTAGACTGTTAAGATACGGTATAAATAGTGCACACTAAACTTTGTAAGTCATACGTATTTGTTTTCATTGAAATAAGACTGCAATTTGCAGATGGTATTGGTTTGGTTTTAAAATTCAATTAAACCATATGAAAACCAACCCATAATAAATAATAGTAAAAAAAAATCTCGTCTATCTATAAAATATCTAAAATTATGCAATTAAATCATACATAACTTTGGATATTTTATAGATATAATCATATTTTTATCTGTTGTAGTTTGGTGTAGGCAGGGCTTAATGAATTTAAAAAAAATGAACCAACAATATGTATAATATGTATTCTTAACCCAACGAAAACAAATAAATATTAATGAAAAAGTGAGCACAATTTTGTCATATTGCCCAAAGTATACCAAAGCTTTTATGGTTCGGTTAGGCAGGGTTGAATCGATTTTTAAAAACTACCCAACACCATCTGTAAATTGTAGTCTTAGTTCAATAAAAACAAATACGTATAACTAACAAAGTACGCCAGTACACTAATACCTCCACCGCTCGCTACTGCTACTCTCGTACCAATCACGTAGGCTTTAAAACCACTAAATGTGGCGTCATTTTCTGCTATTCTTGCCGTTGATCTTTCCTTGGGTGACAATTTGGGGAATGTTGTAGTTTTGTCAACTCCTCACTTTTGTCAAGGTCCTTTCCCATTCGACTGAGAACGTCAATGTCAGTCCAAGACATTTTGAGAATGCGTCTAATAGGTAGAGCCACAACTCAAAATCCTCAACTCTCCATGACATCTCTTGGTTAAGCATTCATATTTCCATACCATGTGAAAGGATTGATAGAACGAACCATACGTAGTCTAAGATCTAAATTGTTAAGGAGGCTATTCATTTTGAGAAAGGCACTCCTTGCGATCTCAATAATTCTGGTTTTTATTACTTGCCTGAAACTGTCCCCATTTCTCATTGACCCTTTTTCCTAAATATTCATAGTGGGTCACATGTTCAATTGGTTCCCCGTTATAACAAAAGTTGTGTTTGGTGTCACTATGTTTTATGCTATTAATAATTTTGATATATTGAGACTGAGGAAACTCAGCAAACAGCACTGTATGATCGGCATACAGTATATTGTTAAAAGGTTTCCTATTACTTCAATACCCAATGCGAATTCACTTTGTAATTCAGTGAAAATAGCTTCCGAGTACATGTTAAAAATAGTAGAGGTGACAGTCATTCAATGCGATGATAATTTTTTTTAAATTAAATCATTTAATAATTGAATTTGATACTTAGTTAATTCAGCGTACTTCCATGTAGGTACTTTTTAATTTTTGTATTTACTCTTTTACTAGATAATATTGCTTCTATTTATTTATTAATGGGTACTGTTTCAATACCATTTCTTGAATTTGTAATTTGTAAAGTTCACTATGTGTAAATAAATAAATTTGAATTCTAATGGATTTCAGTTTTGTACTATTCTATTTGAGTCGTTTTTTGCGATCCAGGTTTCACCTTGCGGCATCTTCAGACACGGTGTACACTCGCCAAAAGGCAAATAAATACTGACAGTACAAAACTTAATTTAATTTAGATTAGATTAGACTTATTTTCCATTAGAATTTAAATTCAAATTCCATCAAGTACCTTCGGTCGATAGTATTAATATAATAATATAATATAAATAAATTTGAATTTGAATCTTTTACAATATCCGCATCTCATTTTGGAAGTATGGTAGTTGCAATAAAAGGGGGAGAGTTAGGTCAAAAGATACGACTTTATTAAAACAGTTCGGTAGGGTAGAGCGTAGGCACAGTTTGTGGCGCCATCTAGGAAGATTGTCATAATTAAATTTGACGGTCGCGGTAAGCTCCGGCGGCGACGAGCTTTCCTCGCGCGCATTTCCGCGGCCCCATACACGCCAATGCCATCTGGCGAACGACTCCGAAGCTCCCGACGTGTGTGTAATAAACGAATAACGGCGTCGCTACCATTTCGAGACAATAAAGGCGGGAAAACCTAAAACAGCCAACGAACAGCGTGTCGGATTGGGTGACTAAAGTTTATTCGCTCAAATGGGCAAAGTTTGATTCGTATCAAAAGCCCGGGGAATATATTATAAAACTTGTAACTTGCGACACGAGTTTGCCATCTTCTGATACAGAGTGCGTGGCGTTTCCACTATATCCTTCAAAAAAGTTTAATATTGTAGTAATATTGTATTCAAGGCTATTTTATTGTCATATTTTTAGACATTTCTTTTATATCATTTGTTGAAAACCAGACAAACGTTTTTGAGTTTTTTTTATCTTCTCATACAATGTGGCGTCTCATAAAATTCTTTTTCAACTTTGTTTTTTATTTTAAAAGATTTCTTTCTTAGGACTTTTTTATTATATTGTGACAGCTGTATTTTTAGATGAAGACATTTCATTTTGGTCGAAATTATACACTTAGAAACATAGAGACATATTTGATTTTTGTCATTTTCTGTTCGGAAAGTTGTTGAAAGTTTGATATTGTGACGGTCTTTCTCACATCGATGTATTATATTTTGCTCTATTTCTTGGCTTTTTATATAAGTATCATAATATCGTTTATTTCGAGTCAGAAAAAGAATTTCATCCCTCTCTATACTGATGCGACTTGACGTTTCCATCAAATTTGGTAAAGTTTGATCTTGCGGGAGATATCTTTTCAAGGTTCTTTTATTATCAAAGCTACATATATATTATTTGTAGAACGTTTATTCTTAGATACACATTTGAGACACACATTATAATATATACCACGTATTTATCTATCTGATTACATAATTATAGATTTTCTTTTGATATATTTTATATGGTGATTATACCATATTGTGAAACCAATGGATAATATTCCAAAAATAATGTAGATATTAATATCATTTGTCGGTCCCTAAAATCTGCTGTAAACATGGGACCAAAAAATCGAAAATAAAAAAGACATGCCAGTTCTCCACAGTTAATTAATATATTATGATAATAGCAGCCTTATCATTGGTGGCAATGATTTTAAAATTGAAAAGCTATTTTTTGCACAGTGTTGCGGCGGAGCTCGAAGCAGGAGCATGGAACAGTAGAGCAATGAGGTTTTACCCGGAGCACCTAAAATTTGTAGTGCAGCATTCATTGCTCCAGATGTTTTTTTATTATTAAATTTTCGTCATAAAATCCAATCAAAATATTATATTTACACTTTGAAATTATTTGACACTGCCGAGTGATAAATAACTCCACTTTTTTAACAGAAGAGACAGATAATGAAAGACGATTCGTTCTCTTAATTTTTAATAAATAAGTCATAAAAAGGACGAATAATAAACTTTATTTCACAACTACTTATTTTTTAACATATTTTGTATAGATATAATACCTAGAGCAAGTATTAGGTCCCGGAGCGAAGCAACTCAAAATAGGTTCCGCTCCTACCCCCTCTGATTTTTTGTTACAACTAAATAATTTTTCGGATCGACCTTGACAACAGTTTCTATGTACCTATCCAACGTGTTCATTGTATCAGAATGCTGGACTTCTCTTCTGGATTTTTCTTAACATATTCCTGAGAATTAGCTCTGGGGATCCTATAGAAAATGGTTTTTGAGGGCCAGTTATGTAAGAGAAAAAATATGTGGCATATTAAATACCAGGATCAGTCAAAAGTGGTTGTAGTTGCATTTTATAAATTTTCTGTATGTAACGACAATATACATACCCACTACGACCAAACACTCGTAGATGTGGCACTAGAGGTGAACACCTGACCTGAAGATTTGGAAAGTGGCAGAAACAAATCGTCGTGTCTGCGGTAGACCTTAAGTGGACACCAATATTTAAAGCTACGTCTTAACGTCGTAAATATCTACATTTATTTTAAATCAAACAGATGCGACTTTTAATTTAATTCTTTGTTACTTTTTGAAAAAAGTCTAGAATGCGACATATTAAAAAATATCTAGGCGATAAGTAGTAATAAGACGTAGTGGATAAAAACGTCAGCATAATGATTTTCAAATAAATATGATGTGAGATTCGAGCGCTTTTATGGGAAGTTTTAAGCTACTTGCGATGTCAAAAACGCTAGATTGAATGCCATATGTCAGATACATTAATTGTCTGGTATAATCTGGAAAATAACGTTAAATTGGAAACTCATTCAGATGGAACACAACATTTATATTTTAAACTGTTGACTCTAAAATTAATACAAATAGAAACGTTCTCCGTGGGTTAGAGAAAGAAACAGCATATTTTTAAAGTACATATCTTAGAGCGGAATGCACAATCTAAGATTTCGATCCTAAGGATAAGTCGCCGAAAAGTATGACTTAACCATAGACAATCCTGAGTATAGAGTTAAGGAATTCTTAACCAGAGACTACCTTTGTTATGAACACGCCCCTTTCCGTATTACCATTTACCACTGACAGCTGCTGTCAAAATAAATTCGCATGTCTATAAAACAGTCCATACACTCAAATTCATTTTACGATGTATCTCAATATGGATATTGATGGTGTTAATTCGTTTGGCATGTACTTGCAGAATATTATTTTACTTTTATACGCCAGCCCGCAGAAATACAAAATGCCAGGTGAAGAATGACACTTGACGCTAGTTTTACCATGTTAAAAAAATATCTTGCGGTGCCCGTGGAATCACGTATAATGACTTATAACGGAAACATAAGAGTATTATAATTAAATATTAATATGTATTTATAGTTATTGCATTTATAAAATGCAGTTGTCATATTTTTGTCATCGTTTAACAATTATAAAATAATTTACCTAAACTATAGGAAAGAAAATTTTTAAATATGGTTTTATTTTCAATAGAAATGATCTTAACTAAGGACAATGTTTCTGCATAGTGTTTTCTGCTAAGGAAATTTTAGTTATGACAAATGTTTCTGCATTCCGCTCTTATTTTGTTTTTTAGAAAACTTGGTCTTCCCATAATACTGGGCAGGTAAAGGCGTAACAGACACTATAAACAGTTTAGAAATTTTCAGCGTCTCGTATCAACATTACCTTACATTTTGTAACGGCCAGTATCGCAGCAAGAATGTACTTTGGGGATTCTTCCCATAAAATGATTGAGCATATTTGGCCATTACTTTAGCTCCATACAAACAATATCGCAGAGAACTTACATACAAAGCAACAGAAGCGGATTGGCCCAGCGGGACTACGTAAATAATCCCGATAGACATTATTATTGCAATTACATAAATTAGATATTGTTGAATAAGATGGTACGCAATAATTTCCGGTGCCTTATTGTATTCTTTATTACATTGTATAACCCTACGATCCGTTCAATATTCCTCTATTTAAAACACAAAAACCGATTGTCAATAATAACGCAATTTAATAAACATTTCATGTAGGACCTACTAGTTAAAGCATATTGGTGCGATACTGATGGATATACGAGTTCAAATCCCGTCAAGCATCGTATTTTTTTTTCAAATGTGATTTTTTCTAGTGGGTATGTATCTGAGGTGTTTTCAAGTTATGTATGTTCAACGTAAGTATTTGTTTCATTTCGAAGTTTTTTACATTAAGGGAGAATATGCCCAGCGTAGGTCAAAATGGAGCTTTTATTGCATTTTAAAAGCATAATCCTGGACATTCCTTAAACGTTGTAGATAATCTATTTATATAATTTTGAAGTCTTATTATCCTTTATATTTATTTTAAACATTTGATCGCTGCATAAAATATTTTTATTACATAAAATAGTATTCTTTTAAACCTCTCGCTCTAATGTTTTAGAATATAGTCATATTTCAGTACATACATATTGTGCAGTGGTGTTAGGATTTTTTACATTTATTAATTTTTAAACGCATTTATAAAACCATTAGTATAATTTATGTCGACATTATTATAGTGAAATATTTACGATAAAAAAATATATTGATAATGTCTGTGATCCCAAATTTGACAAGAATTAGGCATTTTATTATTCAAAAAATGGGCAAAATTAACACATTTGAAGATAATTCTAAAGATACTAATTATAAGCTATGTCTTTGACCATTCAAGTGTGATTAACATCCTACGAATAATGATTGCTTTATAATAATTATTGACCTAAGAATAAGGTAGTATTTTTTTTAAATACGCCATTTCTTTTGGCATTCCTCAGTGGTTAAGCTACAATATACGGCCGTAGCCATAAATTGACAAACTAAAACTGAAGTAGGGAGTAAGATCATGTTAACGCGCGTCTTTGAACATGTACCTAACCGATTTTTTTTAACGGTTCATTTTTGACCAACGCTGAGCATGTCCGCCATTAATCAGGAACTTAATTACAGAATGGGATCAAAAGTTGTAGTTTTAGATAACTATTCAGTATCAAAATATATCTATCTATGAGTATATTTTAGTTTTAACTAGCGATCACAAATGCAGGTACATATGACCCGCGGTCATTAAATTTAATGTCGAATAAAAATTCTTTCGCCACTTAGCGATCGGGAATGTGTATATTAGTTATTTTGTCGAACCTTGCTTGTCTCACAACAGCGGCAATATGAAATGAAAAATCAATCGAGCCATTTTAGTAAAATACTTTCTGAATACAATACTATATTGCCCCACACGCATTTTATTGTATTGTATTGGTAACAGTACGTACCGACATACTATGTTCATTTTAATTTTGGAGCAATTCAATTGAAAATTTTCATCCCTGTATCAGGTCCACCAATTTGCCCCTGGAGGGCAGGTGGCTTTTCTTAAAATTACAGGTATAATTTATAACTTATGAAGGTACCTTTTAATAAAAATGTAATAACATGACTGCTAGTTTTCTTTGACTTTATGAACACTACAAATATGTTGAATAAAACTCTCTTTTACGAACTTTTACAAATGAAATTTTTATATTAATAGGATTTCAGATTATAGTAGGTAGTGAAGTTGTAAAAATGTTACTAATGCTAATGATTTTGTAATCTGTAAGTCATTTTCAATTGCTGGTTTATTCACATAACAATACGGATATCAGTCGGAACGATTTCATAAACAAAGCGGTATCTAAGATAACTGTCACGGCCATGACTCCCATAAAAGGGGGTGACAGGAGGCCTGGGTTAAGAGGGAGGCCCGGTGTGGTGGGTCGACCAGATATGTGAGATAAACACATATCCAAATTTTGCTCTAATACTAATAAAGTTACCTGCGGCGCTATGTTATTTCATGAATATGTGGGATGCAATTTTTTATTATTGAAATTAAATAATCTACAACTCCATAATTAAAGTGGCTAAAAATACACTGAATTACCCATTTGGAAAACGCTACTTTAGAGCGTCACTGTCTTAGCGATAAGTAGGAGGGTGGGTGCCAAAGATTCTGGCCTGGGAGCCCGCTTTAGAATGTGGGGGCTATGGTCACGGCACTTCATCTTACTTGATTCCAAATGCATTCGATTTGAATCACCAATTGGACTTTTCTTATTTTTAATTATTTTTGAAAGTCAACGCTTCATAATATTGTAGTTGTAATAAATTATGTAATGCCATTTCGAAAACAGCTCTGCATGTTTATAAAAACTTTACTACTATCATCGCTTTTACATGCTGCAATGCGGTAAAGGGAAATTGCAACCAACTCAACGTTTACAATACAACTACTAAAAGCTCCAAGATCAACAATAGTTTCTATTAGCCCGTTTGGAGCTGTATATTAATGTATACTGCATGCCGAAGTCTCTTGAAACAATGTTCAGATTTTCTATACAACATTATTATACAAACATACGTCATGTATATTATTTCGTTTATGTTTGTTGTAAACTATATAATTCAAACAAACAATTAACTATCAATACAATAAATTAATTATATGCAATTTATTTTTTATTCAATACAAAATGTACCTACACAGGAAGGAATGTTTGATTTGTTATATATTGTTAAAAATACATATTTTTATTTATCAAACTCTGAAATTGGGACTACAGTGGGTCTATTCTATACACAAGGCTGCTTTCAGTCCACTATGACAGCTAAATAGGGTAGGGAAGTATCGAATTGTTAACACTTATTGTAACAATTACAATAATTTAGTTATAATTGTTACAATAAGTGCTGTGTTTTAACAACACCTCTCTTGTGGGTCTATTCTATGCTTATCGACCGCTAAAGTGATAAAGCGATAAATATTATCAAACTTAGGGTAGGTTTGTATCAAAATATTAGCACTTATTGTAACAATTACACGATGTTGGTTTTTATTGTTGCAATAAGTGCTATATTTTAACAGCACCTATCTTGCTGCTGTTAAAATATCGCACTTATTGCAACAATAAAAACCAGCTTCGTATAATTGTTACAATAAGTGCTAATATTTTGATACAAACCTACCCTAAGTTTGATACTATTTATCAATTTAGTGTTCGATAAGTATAGAATAGACCCATTGAACTATTATGAATTTTAGACTTAGTTCAGACGGTTAACTTATTGTAATTGTTAAAATAAGTGTTAATAATTCGATACTTTCCTACCCTATTTAGCTGCCGCAGTGGACCGAAAGCAGGCAGGTACAGAATATATCCGCTGGTCGCTTTTCATCTGGCGGAAATTGAAGTACCTACCCACCTTATAACATAAGCGTAATTATTAGTGATAATTTACATGAATCATCGACGGGTCGATAATTCAAATGATAAGAGCATTCACTCGGACACTGAAAAATATGGGATCGAATCACAAAACAGATTAATAAATAGAATTCAGAAAGGCTATACTCCAATACAATTTTAAAGCAGGATTTTGAATGTGTGGGTGTCCTACAAAAATGAAATAAATATTATAGACGTGCAATAGTATGTTGCAATCTTTAAATACACCAATATTGAATAGGCGTCAGTGCAAAAACCGAGAGCAGTTCTCAGAAAGAAGAACAAGCTTACAATGATGTATTCTTGACACTTGTTTAAGTTTATCTCATATTCTTCCACACTCGAGATCGGTTGCCAGTTACTTCCACACCCTTGTTCTCTTGGTCAAACTTTTTTCTATGACTAAATAATAATGCCTGCTGATAATTATGATTAAATAATAATGTTTCAACTAAATAACAATGCTTGCTGAAGTGTAGTATTAGCTTCTTATCTACTCATCGTAACTGATTGCTGTATTCTAAATCCTAATACAAAACATGTATTAATTTGCATATTATAAATCCCTTTGGAGATTTCCCTTTACAATCAAACCGATACTAATATAGAAACTAACTATCGTCGTAAATTTGTGTTTATTCAATTCGATTTGGATTTGATTCTAACCTTTTTTAAATCCCAAAGGTATCCGACAATATCCCTATAACCATCGCCCTACTTCTTCACTCTTCTTTCATAGATATTCAAATTGATAATTTTTAAATCCAGAGGTTATGGAACCAGAAAAACGATCAAGTTCCTTATAGTTATGATCACAAATATTCATAATCAGACACTCAAATCAAACTCATCGCAACCGTAACACTTCAACTAACGCACATAATATAATTAAGTCAACACTATGATTACATATTATGAATTGTAGAATTACATTTCACCGTAGTACAGTAATTCATCGTGAGCTTTCTTACCGGAAAGAGATGACTGTATAGCATTGAGAAAAAAGACAGCAATGTTCCAATTTTATTAGATTTGACATTGGTTGGTATAAAGCTGTCATTATTATCAGATAGGTATGACCTGATGCCAGTAGCGAAGGGTGGAAGTAAGCTGTTAAGATCCGCAATAAATAGTGCAAATTACACTTTGTTAGTCATACAAAGGTATTTTGTTTTAATTTAATTAATGCTACAATTTACAGATGGTGTTGGTTAGTTTTAAAAAATCAAATAAACCCTGCCTAAACCAAACCTTAACAGTTTTGGTATACTTTGGACGATACGACAGATTTGTGCTCACTTTTTCATTCATATGTATTTGTTTTCGTTGGATTAAGACTACACATTACACAATATTGTTGGTTCATTGTCTCAAATTCATTATTCCCTGCTTAAACCATATTATATTAACTACTATTTATTATGGCATGGTTTTGCAGCGTTTAATTGAATTTTTAAAACTAACCAACAACGTCTGTAAATAATTGTAGTCTTATTTAAATGATAACAAATACGTATGACTGACAAAGCTTAGTATGCACTATTTGTGGCTGATCTTAACTGCCTATCTCCAACCATCGCCACTGCTTGATGCTTACAAGTAGAGTTGGGTTTCGGAATTTCGGGTTCCCGAATCTCGAGAATTGAAATTTTTAACATTTCGGGAAATCCTGGATCTCGATCTGGATCTGTACGCGATTGTCAGACGCAGCTATTAACAGTATGTTTTTTGAAATTCTATTTTAATAAGTAATATTTTGAATTATTTTTGTTTTCCTACTTCTATTTGTTTTGTCTTCTTACATAAATAAAAAAAACATATTTTTTTGGAATTTGTCTGTTTTTACATTGATTTTAGGATTTTTACAGGTTTTTTTTCAATTCAAAATTTCATCATTTCGGGAAATCCCGAATCTCGAGATTGAGATTTTCTCGGGAAATACCCAACTCTACTTAAAAGCACATACCAGATTGTCATTATAAATTATGCGATATGATTTTACTTATAATTTACTTACCTACCTAATTTATTCTGTCTTTCGCTTATATACCGGTGGTTTTTATTCGTTATTTTCAGTTATTTTTTTAATGAATTTTTGATCTCAATGACGTAAAGCCATTTGTTTCCAACTGTTATGTTTTCGGCAACGGAAATCCTTACCAACGGGCCCCGATCCTTCACGTGGTCCAGTGGAAGGTTTATGCCAGTAATAAGATTCGATGGATGTTAATCTTCAGAGATGTTTATTCGTCAACACTCAATTTACAATTACATGGTGTATAAATAAAAGGGAAAGAACTCAATAGAGTTCGATCCGCAGTGAAACAACTCGGTGAGCAGAGCTGAATTATGTTTGAACAAGTTGAATGGTCCGAGTTGAATGAATCCAAGGATCATTTACAATAGTATTAATATGAAAATAGTAAGTAAGTGACATTAGTGACACTTAGTTCATGTACAAGAGTTTATATGTGTGTAGTAACACAGCTATATAGTGTGGATAAATTGGGGTTGATCAATAATATAATATTGAGTAGGTACATTGTAATAGTCGAAATCACACCGATCGAATATTCTTAACAATAGTACATTATTAGTAACTTATGGTATCGATGAATTAAACAAAAGACAATTTTATTTATTTTCATTGGGTAGGAATCATAGAGAGAGGAGTTACGGATCCATAACACAACACACAATTTTATGGTGAATTGTGCTGCATACGTACAAATTTCCAGATACGGAAATCTATAGGTTACAATATTTAGCCTTCTTGTATGTTTTATGGTGTTGTCGATATTGACGTTTTAAATTTATGGAATGTGCCTATCGCATCTGTGTTCGAAATGTGTAAAGCAATTACGTTGGCTTTTCCGAGCTCAGATTAAGTTGAGGTTGCGTCGATTCACCGCCTAACGTTTTCTAAGTAAGCATCTCCGATTAATATAATATTATCATTATACATACGTGCCTTGGGTATATTTTGATACAGTAGTTTACAGTAGTAATTAGTTATAATAAAACAGTAGGTATATCTGCCTATTAGTTTTAACTGGTAGTAAGCAGAGCTGCAGAACACTCATTTTCTAAATATGTCTTGGTCTTGGAACTTAGTAATAATACTAATAATATAGAGTGGATATTGTTCGGCAAAATGAAGCCGTGTTTCTTGCATATAACGCACAGTATAACCTAAATTCTGTTATTATTAACTTAGCTATGGATCGTTATACCATCATGTTGCTTCTCAGTACGGCTACCAAAATTTAAACACAACATAGTTTGTCATGTTTTCTACAAAAATAATAAAAAAAATAATTACCACTAACTTTATATGTAGCACAAAAATAATAAATTTCAGCAACACGTGCTTGCAGTTTTCAAATGACCAGTAATCCAAATCAATATTTACCGGCGAGGTGTACAAAAATATTTAATTCAGCCGTAAAAATGCTATCTTACTCTAACGCATACTCTAACGATATGAGCATGCCACACTTATGATTCGTTTTTGTTCAGGCCTTGGATCTAGGTTTGGTTTTAGTGAAAAAATAAAATGTAATTGGATTCCGGGGTTTGGTTCCATCAATCTAAAAATTATAACCCTGGTTCCGATAATCTTTTATGAACCAATATAAATACTTACCTACACACTTAGCGAGTTGTAGGTATATAATGAATATTTAAATTTATTTTAAAGACCGTAACTATACCATGTAGAGCATATCGACAATTCTCAACTTTTAGACATTCAATCATATCAGAAACCAAACTTTTGTAACACATTACCTACATTGTAATGTGTAATACATTTTTTACAGTGAATTAACTAAGTTCTAGAATGAGTAAACGAACACCAAAAATAATTTTGACATTTTTGAGAGGTTCCAGTTCCAGAATAACTATGGGATTATCAAAACAGTAGGGTTCAGTTCCGGTTCTGTTTACAGCTCTGATAGTAAGTAGGCTTGTAGATACACTTGAAGAATACATTCTTTGGTTTCGAGATATTAGGAATTCCTGCGTTAATTTTCTTAAGTTAGCTTTGCACGCACTTACGAGAGATTTGTTGATTTACTCATCAGCCTATAAAAAACGTTAAGATAGTTTTTTTTATTAATTTACCGTTACACAGATTTTGACGGTGTTTTTTTGACAACAAAGTTTTTTCAACTAAATCAAGAAAATAATATGTTACAACTGGTCACAAGGAGCGCGCGTATTCATGAAATGCGGCAATTTCAAATAAAATCAATCTGATACTGCTTTGATAAATCGCTTGATAACGAACACAGTGAGTTAATTCCTATTCTACTATCGATAAATTATTACAATGATAATTGATAACAATAGTTATATATACCGAAAAAATATTTAATGTGTTATTCACTATATCGCTATCGGATAGCACTAGTGAGATAAAGTGAAAACAGTAGCTACATAATGAAAATGTAATACCTACCCAATTAAAAGAACAATGCCAAGTATGCATTTATTAAAAATGTCCTGTAACTTCAAAGCAACAGTGGCATAACTGAGATCATCCACTGTTAATAAACTTATATACAAAAAAAGCTTACCAATGTCATCTATTAATAATTATTATAAGACGCATAAAAAACAAAATTAACATATTATAGTTAATTGATTTGTATGAAACAAGTAAGTCGAAACTAGTATTTTGACTTATCCCAGTGTTGCTTAATTGCTTTATGCACAAAGCCCGAAAATGTCAAATCTACATACGCACTGACAATTTCTTTATATTATTTTCAGGTTACCATTACCGATAAATGGGGGGACATGCTCGTCGAAGGTCAAAATTGAGTTTTTATTGTATTTTCAAACCATGATCCTGGACACTCCTTAAACGTTGTAGATAATCTATTTATATAATTTTGAAGCCTTATTATCCTTTATAGTTATTTTAAACATTTGATGACTGCATGAAGTATTTTTGTTACATAAAATAGTATTCTTTTAAACCTCTCGCTCTAATGTTTTAGAATATAGTCATATTTCGGTACAGAATTGTGCAGTGGTGTTAAGATTTTTTACATTTATTAATTTTTAAACGCATTTATAAAACCATTAGTATAATTTATTTTGAGATAATTTTTGTAAAATATTCACGATAAAAAATTATTTTGATAATCTCTGTGATCCCAAATTTGACAAGAATTAGGCATTTTATTATTCAAAAAATCGGCAAGATTAACACATTTGAAGATGATTCTAAAGATATTTATTATAAACTATGTCTTTCACCATTCAAGTGTGATAAAAATCTTATGAATAATGATTGCTTTATAATAATTATTGACCTAAGAATAAGGTAGTGTTTTTTTGAAATACGCCATTTCTTTTGTCATTCCCTAGTAATTAAGCTACAACATACGGCCGTAGCCATAAAATGACAAACTATAATTAAAGTAGGGAGTAAAATTATGTTAACGCGCGTGTTTGAACATGTACCTAACCGAATTTATTTTTATTTTTTTTAAAACGGTACATGTTCAAACACGCGCGTTAATATCATTTTACTCTTTACTTCAATTATAGTTTGTCAATTTATGGCTACGGCCGTATGTTGTAGCTTAACCACTGGGGAATGACAAAAGAAATGGCGTATTTCAAAAAAACACTACCTTATTCTTAGGTCAATAATTATTATAAAGCAATCATTATTCATAAGATGTTTATCACACTTGAATGGTCAAAGACATAGCTTATAATAAATATCTTTAGAATTATCTTAAAATGTGTTAATCTTGCCGATTTTTTGAATAATAAAATGCCTAATTCTTGTCAAATTTGGGATCACAGAGATTATCAATATAATTTTTTATCGTGAATATTTTACAAAAATTATCTCGTAATAAATTATGCTAATGGTTTTATAAATGCGTTTAAAAATTAATAAATGTAAAAAATCATAACACCACTGCACAGTTATGTACCGAAATATGACTATATTCTAAAACATTAGAGCGAGAGGTTTAAGAGAATACTATTTTATGTAACAAAAATACTTCATGCAGTCATCAAATGTTTAAAATAACTATAAAGGATAATAAGGCTTCAAAAGTATATAAATAGATCATCTACAACGTTTAAGGAGTGTCCAGGATCATGGTTTGAATATACAATAAAAACTCAATTTTGACCTTCGACGAGCATGTCCCCCCTTATGATAAAATAAATATCTAAAATTATATTAATACTTTGAACGTTCCTTATTTGAAATTTTTAGTTAACAGGTGAGCTCTTTGGGTTATCATTAATTGTTATTTTCTAAGAAACGCTGTCTAATCCGTTAACAAAAAATATGTATATATCGCGAGAAAAAACTTCCACATATCAAGCATTAAAAATTCTTATTATAATTATAGCAGCAGTTGCTTTTTATCTACATTATGAAATGAGCAACGGAATTATCTTTTTCACTTCTTTCGCTTAGTAAATTGATTAATAAATATCTTTATAATTGCTGTAAATATTTTACAATATATTATTTCCTATATAATACGACATTAATATAATGAGTTATTATTTGGTATCCATTACTAAATTACTTCTCGGAGGGTGGTCTACGTTTAGAATTTGAAAACATAGTATTAGGTACACGCTAAGTTTGTTCCTAAATGCAAATTATCTGAAACCGATTTCAACCAGTTTAGATTGTTATGCGCATGTGTAAATACATAACTGTTTGAAAAATATTAACTGGAATAAAATAAAATAAAATGGAATAGAACTAAATTATTTTGATGATTATTATTATATGACGAAGATAGAGTATATAAAATTCCTCGGTTATTGGCTACATGAAGACTGGAGCTCTAACCATGAGATCATGATCAGGATTTGATTGCAAAAATCACTCTTGAAAAAAAAATCTTTTGCAATCAAGCCATTGGGGCACTGGATAGAGGGTAACACAAGTTTTGATTATAAATTAAATTTAAATCAATTACTCTTGATTGATAGTTAAATTAATTTCATTATTTTTTTTTAAATTACCATATTCAATTTTAAGCAGAACATATTGGCCAATTTTAACATATTTGATGAATATTTTTTTTGTATTTATAAACATTGAGTCTTCGTACATAACGTTGGAGAGATTACGGATTTTTTATAGAGAGATTATAGAAATTAACTTGAACAGTTAACACGTGTGTGTTAACTCATCGGTGAAAATGTTAATGAGAAAAAAATGAATTTGAAATCTTCTCAATTACCCTCTAGCTATACTTTGAAAACCATCAAACATTATTGTAGTATAATGTATTTCCTCATATTTGTAATACATTGACGAATGTTTTGAGAGTTTTAATTCATTAAAGTATGTATACATAAAATATAAACATATTTCTGATGTATTTGATAATTTATACTTATACAATGCATGTTGCATTCCTAGAAAGCGGAGATTGATAAACTATTATATCTTAGTTGTGTTTACAATATTCTGATCTTCATCAGACTCGAGCGATTTGAATTCAAGTTGAAAATATTTGGAAAATTTTAAATCAACGCAATAATTTTAAGGACATGATGTAGTTTTGTTTATAAAGTATGAAGATTTCAATTTACAATATGTTTATCATTTTAATACAATAAAAATAACAATTAAATTTAATTCAAATAGAAATTTTGAATTTAGGTTCTTGTCGGCTTACATGAAGCCAGCGGCAAACAAATTTTGAAAATAGCCGATATACTGGATTATTTCGAGTGCTTAAAGTCAGACAACGTTATTTACAAAAAAGTGTTTTTTTTAGATAACGTTATTTTACATTTACGGCTACATGATAGTCAAACAACGTTATGTCAATCTTTTTTAATTTCTTATTAAATCGTCAGTAAAGTTTAACGCTAACTACATAAGTTACCCTTGTTTTCATATTTTTTTAAAACTATTCCTATAAATTTTAATATCATCATAAGCAATATAAATGTACAATACACAATAAATTATAAAATATTAACATTAGGTTTTAAATAAACATTTCCCTTGTTGAGTTACAAGAATCTAAAATAACGATTTTTGGCTCTCCTCTAAAGTTGCACTTTTGTAGATAGTGTTGTTTAACACTAAGCCCTCGATTTGTTAAGTTAGGTTGGGTTAAGTTAAGTTAGGTAATTTTAGTTTAAATAAGGTTAGGTTATATTAGGTTTTCATTCTTAAATTCATGATTTTTTCCAAAAACGGCAATGAAAATTGGCACTATTCCCGACTGGCTTCCTGTAAACCGACGTATACCTGAATGTATTTAATTATTATTTTTATTATGTACATTGGTAAGTACCTAAACATTAAAAATTGTCTGAATACATTTGGATATTTTTTTTAAATATGGAATTTACTGATGATAATAAATTACCTATAACCAAGGACCAGTATTGATAAATTCTCCGATAACATTCTCTGCGTGACAAGAAAACTTGTAATGGAATTCGGTATTCCCATTGTACCACGTCAAAAAATCGTAATATTGGACAAAGAGGATAATATTATAGAAGAGTAAAACTCTAGAAAATAGGTACACAATCTAGTAAAAATATAAATTGAATACCTATACACACTATAATGCTTGATTGCACGTGATAAATTGCAGGGTTTATGAAGAATTACATAATTCGAATAGCATATAAAAACTGCTATAAATTATTTTATGAAGTGACATAACACGTAGCGAGTATGTTTTGTCTATATTTATGGTTATTTCCGGACATGTTTTGTTACTCCACTTGATGACACTCGAAAAAATTATATGGAACTATGAACATTATAGTGTATTCAATTTCGAGCTTATAATTTAATATAAGTATCTACTTTTCCAATCTACGATTCGTATAAGAGAGACGGGTGAATTATTATTATTATTTATCAAGTGTTTGGCATAAAGCCCACCAACGCGGCGCTCGGTGCGTTCTATATGAAGTAGGCCCCCTCCCACTCGCGCATTACCCTTCACCTATGTAAAAAGGGGCTCAAGGAGCAAAAAATTATTATTATTATCAGCGTCTCTCATAACAAAGCAATAAAAATATTATTAAATTTCTCGGGGCTTGTAATTAATATTCACGATGACATTATTATACCATCGAAATATCGGACACGCAATAACTAAACAAAGAGTTCACTGTTATTAACTATTGGCTTCCCCCGTCTATCGACGACGCTGCCAGGAGCGTGATTTTGCTAGCCGTGTTCAATGAATGGACTACGTTGTATTTTTGTTAATTCGTATCGCTGAGAAGCCAAAAAACGATGACTCATGGGGCAGGCGGGCACAATGCGTCGTCAAATCCAGTGTGTGCTGGCGTATTTGTTTACGTTGTATTTTCGATGATTTACGCGCCACTTGTGAAATTTTGCGCGAGAGCCCCACTTGCTGCGTTAAGTGGGTTTTACGCCTTAGACAGGATGTATCATTGCTTGTAGAAAACCATACGGTTAATACCTAAATAGGTGACAATTGAAATTATTAATCCACCGCACAAATTATTGTCCTGCTTTTACCAAACTTATGGTAAAATTAAAGGTATTATTATTATATGCGTCTCAGAATTTAGTCACAATTAGAGTTGGGTTTCGGGAATTCTCGAGAAATTTTCGAGATTTTCTCGGGAAATACCCAACTCTAGTCACAATGTCTTTCCCGCTTCCACGAATTACTATCCACACTATTATAATATTATTATTACAATGACTACGTACATCTAACCTCTTTTTAGTGCATATTATTATGTAGACCGCCGATCTTTACATTACAGAAAAGCTGTGGATTATCGTAATTACTGGAAGGACAGAAACGCATAAGTCCCGTCAGTTAGAACGAAGCATTTTCGCGCTACTCACTAGCTACCCCATGTAGCAAAATAGTCGCATGAATATAACACGAAATGTCTCTATCACATTTTTTAAGATAATAATTAGCCATTTCCAACTTACATCTTTTGGACACAGCGTGTATTTAGTCGTGTTTAATGCAATTATTCAATAAAAATCTATTTAAAAAAAAACTGAGAGTCAACACTATTTTCCTTTCTACAGTCTTCACATACATTTGAATAACCTAAAAAAAATACCTGTATACGTTATAATATTGTATCATTAATATTATTGCATCATAATACCTCATTTATAAAAGTAATGTCACGTTAGCTTTGAATGTATTTAATTGTATATTGTACACAGTGCAACGATTCACTGCCATTTATAATAATTAGAGGTACGACTCAAATTCAAACTGCTGTCTTGTACCTTACTATATTATGCCACTTTAACATGTTTATCACAAATTTAACAGTTCCATACCTCGAGATAGTTAACTTTTGGAATACGTCATAGCATTTTATCACTGTTTTTATTGATTTTGCCGTTATGTTGGTAAATAGTTGATGAAGTAATAGGTATGGGTTGTTTATAACACAGCGGAAACGCAGCGGATCATTCTGTTTCCCCAGTTCCGCTGAGTGTATCTGCGAGCTGTTAGTACCAATACCGACATTAATTAAAAATTACTCAGTAATAAATAGTTATTTTTATATAATATTCGTATGTGTATGCTGTCAGTAATACTTTATGTTAACCTAAGATGAGGTCAAAGCTCTATATTATAATGCACGTTTTAAATTAATTAATAAATGTTATTCAAGTATTTACATAACTGGTATTAAATTGATTTTTTAATATTATTTAACACATACATTTTAATCTTCATACATTTTTAATCCAATTATTTGTTTTAATATTTAAATCTCAAATGAAAAATGATGTTTGACATTGACAATGTTTTATTTAATTTTTAAGTAATTATTTCATTATTATTTCAAGCAACACTACTTAAATTAAGTTAAATCTCGACTTACAATGTTATACAGCGTCTTATTATTTTTTAATAATACAACCAGAACCTATTTCCAACCGTACTATAATTGAGTAGGTAGGTTAAAAGTAAAAGGCTTCTCTCAAGCACATATTATACATACCTACACTGTAATATAATGCGCATATAAATAATGAAAAAGTTCTGAGAAGCTTTTATGTACATTAAAAGTTCTATATAGATACTATTAATAGAGTCTACCTACTGAGCTACTTAAACCATTGATGATATTATTAAAAGTAACTTTATTATTTAGTATAATCTGAAGATTTCAGAGAGTGGCTGTTGTGAATTTCAAAAATGGAACGATAATTCGAGTGCTTAAAGTCAGACAACGTTATCTACAAAAAAGTTTTTTTTTTTTTTTTAGATAACGTTATTTTACATTTACGGCTACATGATAGTCAAACAACGTTATGTCAATCTTTTCTAATGTCTTATTAAATCGTCAGTAAAGTTTAACGCTAACTACGTAAGTTACCCTTGTTTCATATTTTTTTAAACTATCCCTATAAATTTTAACATCATCATAAGCAAGATAAATGTACAATACATAATAAATTATAAAATATTAACATTAGGTTTTAAATAAACATTTCCCTTGTTGAGTTACAAGAATCTAAAATAACGATTTTTGGCTCTCCTGTAAAGTTGCACTTTTGTAGATAGTGTTGTTTGACACTAAGACCTCGAATTATAGTATAATACCTACCATAATTATTTTGATTCCACGAAAATTTTGAAGGATTTAAAACGTAAAATATTTCGTATACTATAGATTTTTTCAATAGATATGTGATCTATAATGTTTATACCTTCGTATAATAAACATCAAAAAGGTGGCAACACTAATAACGACACTTCAGAGAGTGGAGTCGAATCGGTAAGCAATAATGGTTTACTACATTTGCGCATTGAAACATGTCGGCTATTAACAATTGAAGGGCACAGGAGAAGAACGTGTTATGTCACACATAGAGTTGGGCTTCGGGTATTCTCGAGAAATTTTCGAGATTTTCAATCCCGAATATCGAGAATTGAAATTGTTAACATTTCGGGAAATCCCGGATCTCGAGAATCGTTTCTCGGGATTCAGGATTTTTTTTATTATCAAATAATAATTGAAAAAACAATTTTCTATATGAAAAAAATGGACAGAAAACACAAAACGTTCAAAGACTGATCGGGGCATTTAACTCAACGTCGACTCAAAATGAGCGCAATTTCAATCAGGGAATTTTGTGTCTCAAAAGCGTACCTACGCGATTGTCCTTGTTTTTTGAAATTCCATTTTAATAACTGAAGTTTTGAACTATTTTTGTTTTCCTACTTCTATTTTGTTTGTCTTACATAAATAAAAAAAAATCATATTTTTTTGGAATTCGTCTGTTTTTACACTAATTTTACGATTTTTACATGTTTTTTTAATTTCCCGATATCTCGAGAATTCTCGAAAATTCTTTTCTGGAAATCCCGAATCTCGAGATTGAGATTTTCTCGGGAAATACCAAACTCTAGTCACACATAATATGCCAAACTGAGATATCGTTGATTAAAAACTTTAAAGTCAATGACTCTAAAAGGCGTCGGTTTTGTCGTGCATTGTTTATTTATAGCATTCATCCGTTCGTCCGGCGTTTCACAGGGGGCTTTGGTTTATGATTCCTATGCTAATCAAGAGTGTCCAGTCTTTACTTGACTTAAATGTAGACCATGCACATTTCTTGTTTTTAGCCTGTATGATAATTTTCAATGCTCTATAATGCTTTGACTAATACTGTCAATGCCGAAATTAAAATACCTTCTTGTAGTACTCGGTTTGATCTACGAGACTACATTTTTAGTTTTAAAAGATCAAAAATGTGACATAACATGTTCTTCACCTGTAGCATTCAATTGCTTATAACCGCCATCTTTGATAGCTGTTGTGCTACTTAAGCATTATATTGGTACATTTATGACATATTATGCGATTGTTCATATAAATATTCTATAATAACATTATGTTGGTACAATATCTAACCTGTTCTTTTTAAGACACAATTAAAAATCTACTTACATATTTTGTATTAGTTATATCTAACAGAAACCTTCATCCAATAGTGGATTGACCCTGGCTGATGATGATTTAAGATAGATACAAATATTTTGTTAAATAATTTTTAATTTTGAATAATAATAACCAAATATTATTAATACGATCGACCGAAGGACTTGATGGAATTTGAATTTAAATTTTAATGGATTTAAGATTTGTACTATTCCATTTGTTTATGGAATAGAATAGTACAAAACTTAAATCCATTAAAATTACAAAAATATGCTTAATTTATTTCCAATGAAAGTTTCAAGTAATCATATGCTAAGCCCCTTTAATTAAGATATACATAATTAACGAAAGTAGCCACAATGATGTTATGTAAACATTACAATATTATATAGGTGCAAGTAAGTAAGACGGTACAGATATCACCTGTGTTCATAATCGTCCATTAATTGGAAAGTTTCATGCGTTCAAAAAGCGAGACTATCAATTAGTAAAATCTCTGCTTAATTACTTAACTAAGACAGTCATGTAATTTGATTATCATCTTTGCACTGCTGTGCAGGCGCGCACTCATGGTACCGGACAGCCCCCAACTCATGGTAATTTTAATGTAATTTAGATAATATCAAAGAATTTCGACTCTAAATAGAAGGATTCTTATATTATTCCGTAATAGAAATTTTGAATACGGTACATGTTCAAACACGCGCGTTAACATCATTTTATTCCCTACTTCAATTATAGTTTGCCAATTTATGGCTACGGCCGTATGTTGTAGCTTAACCACTGGGGAATGCCAAAAGAAAAGGCGTATTTCAAAAAAACACTACCTTATTCTTAGGTCAATAATTATTATATAGCAATCATTATTCGTATGATTTTTATCACACTTGAATGGTCAAAGACATACCTTATAATGAGTATCTTTAGAATTATCTTCAAATGTGTTAATCTTGCCCATTTTTTGGCTCTTGCCCACTGCACATTTATGTACTGAAATATGACTATATTCTAAAACATTAGAGCGAGAGGTTTAAAAGAATACTATTTTATGTAATAAAAATACTTTATGCAGTCATCAAATGTTTAAAATAAATATATAGGATAATAAGGCTTCAAAATTATATAAATAGGTTATCTACAACGTTTAAGGTATGCCCAGGACCATGCTTTGAAAATAGAACAAAAGCTCCATGTTGACCTACGCTGAGCATGTCCCCCCTTAAATCGAATGCTTGTATGTGCAGTTTGTTTGTTTGGTAACAAGTTCTTTACATTCTTCTATTGGCAGTCCTTAAAATGCCTTGCCTCTTGCGTCTTAGTTTGACGTATGTTGTTCCATATGATTTTTTCTTTTTTTTTTATTATTTTTAATACTGTATTACTTTTGGCTGCCGACATAAAATTGACAAAAGAGTATCTTTGCACATGTATTATTATACATGTAGCTAACATTCAATTATTTTTTTAGGTTTTTTCAACGTCTTTGGTAAATAATCTACATAAATGACAATTAGATAGTTACTAGGAATATTGACATGTCACTCTTTAACTTTATTATTGTAGTAGATGGATAACTATTTCAGACGATCAGCACCATCTACTATTTGATTTAGAATGCAAATAAACTTTAACTGTATTTATAGTATAAATAAATTGTATGTATTTTTTAATTTAAACCCAGGCATTTTTAATTGCATTATTGGTGAAATTTAAAAAAAATATATTTATTGAAGTAGAAAAAAATAATATTATTCGTACGTTTTCTTTCAAATATTGCATCCACTTGGACCGCATTACTGTGTTGCAACTGAACGATTCAATCCACATCTTTTAAACAATCAAGAATACAATTCAATTAACGCTCAGATTGCCATCATCATCATCATCAGGGGCGCAACAACCCGGTGTGGGTCCTGGCCTCCTCCAACAGCTCCCTCCACCTGTCCCTATCCAGTGTGGCCGCTTTCCAATTTGGTACCCCCAGAATACGGCAGTCACTGGCAGCTCCATCCAACCAGCGAATCTTTGGCCTCCCTCTTCTTCTACGTCCTATTGGATTGCTGGACATCACTCTCTTTGCCGGTTCATTGTCATTCATACGGTGTATATAACCTAGCTATCGCAGTCTCCCAATCTTAATTGATTGAACTGCGCTGCAATCTTCGTGCAGCCCGTAGAGCTCAGCATTATATCTTCTTCTCCAATTGGTGCCATCCCTGATCGGTCTATATATACGGCGGAGAATTTTTCTTTTAAAGATATTCAGGGCTCGTTCATTTCGCAGAGTTAATGTCCAGGTTTCCGATGCGTAGGTGAGCACTGGCTTTACAAGTGTCTTGTAAAGAGTGCTTTTAGTTCGGCGAGATAGTACGCGGCACTTAAAATGTCTTAACAGGCCAAAGTAGCATTTATTCGCAGACATGATTCTCTTGTTGTTCTCAGATTGCCATGGTATACCATTATTCGTTCTCATTACAAAATAATGTGAAGAAGGAATACACGGTGATAGCCCAAAAACAAAATGCAATATCTATCTTCCATTCTATAAGGCTGTCCTGTCAGAACCTCTTTAACGCCACTTACTTTCTAATTTTGCATCTATTTTTTTTTCTTCTTTATTTGTCATTGAGTATTTGAGTCGCCAAGGCTCATAACTCATATTTTACATTTTTGTTATTTTTGAGTTAAATATACCAAGTTATTCTAAAGGCATTAATATATATATATAAAGAAAAATAGTTGACCATTAAAGGTCACTTTAAATCATGTGACAATCGTTGACAAAGTTGACTTTTGGTGTCATAACTCACACTTGAGTCGTATAGTATCAAAAGTAGATCTGTGCGTTATTCATCATTTTGAAAAAATGAAAAACGTGTTGTTGGGTTTTTTAGTGTAATAACAGTATGAAATAGGTTTCTACATTTAAAAATTATAAATTCAATTCAAAATCAACAGTTTTACTTTTGTTTCCAAAGTATTGAACAGTTCTAATTCTGATACCAAGCCCTATTTTCCATCACAATTTTATACCACACAGATATGATTTTGATTCGAATATTATATTGCTAGTCGTACATTATGGTCAGAAGAATAATTTGGCATACTTAGTTAAATTTCGATATATTTTCGACAGTTCTACTTTTGATACTATACGACTCATTTTTAAATGAATAATGTGAGTTCTGTCACCATGCCTTTCTAACTAATTAGGAAGCTATATTTCTTATAGTGTGCTGTGTCTTATTTTTTTGTTTTATATAATGTAAATCGACTCACTCACCCATTAATATAAAGGGAGTCAATAGTTTTCTTCTAATCATAAAATACAGTGCACTCGTGGTTTTTTTGCGATTATCTCAAAACCCGATTTTTGAAATACGTGAGTTAAGACTTTAGGCAACTCATGTATTAATTGTATTCGCTATAAAGTGGTTTGGGCTATCCATATATATGACGTTATACCGGAGAAAGGGAGACTGGTCAACGTTCTTTCTATTTTTTCTATTATTATAAAAAACTTGTTTAAAAAAATCATTTGACGTTACTCATGAGCTCGCTAAACCAATTACGTGCCTGGTCCGGATATCTACACCAAAAATGACATGAATGCAAAATTGCCAGATGCGGTATTTAAATCCGGCATCAACGGTTTAAGAGGTGAACGATCTCCCAATCTGCCCCTACTATGCCGCAGACTATAAACTATACAAATCTGTAATTACTACAAAGTGGCTTACATTGGAAATCAATTAAAACCATTCTAGCATGAAAACGTTTAACACGCTTAGTGAAACATCCATATTGTAATGTGCACAGGCCATTAACAGATTCATAAAATAAAATCTCCACTCAGGAATGTAAATTTCACTTCTCTTTTGAATTATCCGGCGCTATTTTAATGAAGTCAGTGGATGTACATAATAATTTCACGTACAAATGTTTTTAATTATACTTTATGGAAGTGTTCGCTCGCATGGAAGTCTACTTTCTTTCATAACTACGTTCGAAAAATGATTTGAAATCAAACTGCAGTCGAGAAGAAATTGTTTACTGAGTAGACGGTGCATCACTGAGACACATTAAAATTTAATTAATTTATCAGATTTCATTTGACCACAGAGCTGTGTTTTAATTCAAAAAAAAAATGTAGTTTAACAGTTGGTAGACAACTGCTGTAAATTGTTATGATATATTAACGTTTTTTGAATGATAATCAAACCTCATATCGAGGTTTGATTATCATTGATCTCATCTCATGAAGAAATCTCACTATTCAATTATGTTATTCCAAAACATTACATTCCATGATAGGATATATTATCCTTAGGTCAAACTACCTAAGTTTCTTTTCTATTTATTCCCACGGTGTGTTTCACAATTTTAAGATTTTTAAAGATTTTACTGCACTCGTGAGTTAAGAATATCCGAATTCAGTACGATTGCGGCTACACTGAACTGTTCAGAATAGCAGACTATCAATATCAAAGATAACTCTGATGGTCGCTGATTTCCGAGAGGATATTACAAGAGAAGAAGACAGTTTTACTATCAATTTTCTCCAAAAATCATATAGGTATTATGCAATAATGGAGGCAAAACAATCTTTCTTGAATTTTTTTTTCCGCGCGTGTTAGTCATATTTATAATATATACTTATTTTTTTGTCAATTTGTTCATTTATAATATAATGTATTACATTATTTCATCACCATGTTCGATCCCAATGCGCCGGCTAGACGGCAGCGACTTGCCTGCGTGGTATAGTTTGTGCAAACTACTTTTACAGCGTTTTTCGGTTTGCGCGAGCTACAGTTTGACCGTCCATACATACGGGCTTCCCGATACTAACCGGTTTGCGCCAGCAAGCTTGTTGTAAAGCATGAGCATCTAGCCGGCGCTTAAGAAGATGTTGTATTAAAAGATTTTTGTTTTTACGAGAAATTGATGTAAGCCACTTGCCCAACCTATTAGGTCCATACTCTGAGTCCAAACACACATTGAAAAAACATCATGTAAATCTCCCAGTCCGAGGATTCGCACCCGAGACCCATGGCATTATAAGCTAACACGTTACCGCTCGGCCATTGTGGGCGTCATAATATATTATTATTATTACAATGGAAAAAATGTTTTCTTAAGAGTCGTTCCATAGTAATTATTACCTTCTCTGCATGTCAGGCGTCACAATAGAATATTACCATTAACAAATTTCATATTCAGTTCGCGTTTAATTCAACCTAAATACGCACTGAAACGAAAAGTGTCTCATTGTTTCACAGTCTTCCTGACTATAATAATAAGTCATACTTCTCAAAACTTAGTTTAATATTTGAATCATATCATTATCAACTATGCGATATGACTATGGAAGCATACGCGCGCATGTTCAAATTTCATTTTCGATTACGGATGTAACAACGCTGTGTGAGTGAAATTTCGACTTGAAAAGGTAACTGAAAGTCATTACGGGGTGGATGAAGTTTGAATATTAAACTATGAATGAATTTAATTCACAGTACATTGACTTGTGTATCGTTTTAATATTCGGTGCGTTGTTTTGGTTTCCATAACAACGAAGGGCTTTATAAAGCATTTCAATTACTTCTTATATTGTCTAATATGCGGCATTCTAATAAGACAACTTTTGTCGTTCAGCAGCGTGTTGTATTATAGTTGAACGTCAATTATTGGTAAATGGAAACCATATTTCAACAAATTTGATCAACTAGAAAGTTTAATTGAACAAAATAAAAGTTATTTCTACTTTTATCAGTTCAACATTCGATTCAATTTGTTGCCTAGATAATAACAACTCGGTACGTCATACCTTGATGCGCAGATATAATTTTCTATGACACATACAACGCGATTTGTTTATCAGAAAATTTAAAATGTGGTCTCGAAACAGTCTACACCAGTTAATTCAAATTATAATATAAAATGTTCACAAATTAAGTATAATATATTACCCGAAGCATAACAAAATCATCCTCAATAGCTAATGTCTAGACATTAAACACAAGAGAAAAACAATTTCTCAAGGGTCTCTGACGATTTGGCGCCGGTACAGTTGGGCGTCACGCAATCAAATAAAATTCGACAATAAATAAACGTTTATGAATTATAAGTAGGTACTTTAAAACATATATTCAATATTATTATTTGTATTTATATTAAATTCGTGGCAATTTAAACGTGCACATGGAAATAATGATTAAATTATGTATATGTTCAACTTCCAACGAAAAAAGAATTCTTTTATTTTTATACAAAGTCTCAGGCATGATAATTCTCAATCCACAATAAAAAAAAAACACTATGTTAAGAGCATAATGAATTAAAACTACTGAGTAGTAGATAGAAACTGATTAAAACTCCTCGCCTTCTTTCTGAGTAAGATCGTAACGAACATTTATTTATTTCATTTGACAGTGCGGTGCCCAATTGTCCCGGCGCCCAGTTTTCCATTTCCCATTTTATCGTACCAATTTGACTTAAATATAACAGGATCAATTTTTCCGCCTCAGAAGGAACTGGCAAAGATAAAGAGTGACAAAACATATTCACAAAATACATTTAACTAGCTTATCACTTATCAGACAATATTATTACAACCACATTTAGGTAATTTATAAATTTGAATAATAGTTTTTCATAATGAACCGTTAATAGGAAATTTATAACCAAATACCCTAACTGTTAACATAACACAAAAAAGTAATTTAAAATACATTATAATATAACAACTTGACGCCACAAAATAATTTATAAGTAAGTTTGGTAGATATTACAGTCTTAACTATGTAAATAGATATTTAAATAAAATATTTAGCAACGGTATGTATCAAAGAATTCTCGCTTAGTTTTACTCGAGACGATGCCTTCGAGTTGCAGTAACATTCGGTAGAAAACAAAATTGCTTCCCAATATGAAGAAATGTTTACTTTTTCCTATTTCTTCGAAAGTACATACTAAAAATAACAGAAACTTCAGATGCAGAAATGGAAAATACCAACATACAAATATTAGGTACTTGATTCCAGTGTCTAGGTAGCTTACGTAATTTGAAACTTGTCTATAGCAAAGGTGTTTTCTTTCACAGGTAAAATCGTCAATTTAATTCTATTATACGGTAATTATGATAATGATAATAAAATGAATTTTCCGACTAGTTTTCTTCTGGGCATGTTATCAATGCAACCCTTGTCCACCCGAAGAGTATTGCTATTTTAAAGCATTTCTTTTTACTTCTTCGTGGGTTCATTTACAATCCGTATATACTGGCAAATATTAATTTTCATGTTCCCACCAATATCACTCGTAACTCTACCGTCTTCATGATACCCCGTCGCAGGACGGATGTGTTGTTTCATGATGCTGTGTATCGTGCGATTAACTTATTTGATGGAACCATAAAGGTGGATTTATTTTTTATTAACTATATAATGTTTGTGGACGTGTTAAATAGGTAATATTTATAATTGTATTTATCAATTTACTATAATATCTACAATTAACACATACTTTCTTGTTATATTGGTTGTTATTTGTAATTAAATTATTTTTATTATTCGTATTTATTATGTATTATGTCGCATTGGCCAATCGCTGTAATGCCATATTTTCTAAATAAATACATTGTTTTTATGATTAAATCCAAGAAATCCATAAAAATATTGGAGTTTTTGAAGGATAGGATAGGATTTGAAGACGATATATTATTATAATATGCCTAATATATTATAGTATGCACAATATAGGCCGGAAGACTCGGATGGGTCGGTCACTTTGTTGGATGCGATACATCTAGAGCTCTTCATGAAGTTTATAAGGAACCCCTGGGCTGCCCTAAGAGGAGTTGGGCGCATAACTTCAAGAGATACGCAAATAGGCTGTGTGACCGACTGAAGAAAGAGAGGTCGAGATAGAGATTCCTGGATAGTATTCAAATTAATAAATTAAGTTACTAACCCAACTACATATAGCCCTCAGAGAAGAAAAAACTCGTAATTTCGGGTCAAGTAGAAGGTTACAGAGGGCGAGAAAAAAAATTCTGTAATTGGACAGACCAAATCAAGGGTGCTATAGATTTGACATTGACCGAGGTGTTGCGTATCGCTGAATGCCAAGAAAGATGAAACAGAGAGAAGAAAGCTGTCAGATGGCTAAATCATCTGTATTGCAATCCCGTGTCATAAAATCCCGAAGTAGAAGAGATAACTCAGCTGGCAAGTGAATTATTTATGTTCAATTCTGAATTTTTTTTCAGGATATTTTAAAACATATTGTATATCTCTGAGAGTTTTCAATATGAAATTATTATTCAATTATTCAAACATAATCTCTATCATCAAGCTTGCCAGAAACATAAAAATATCACACGTACTCACACATATACTAACAGGCCAAGGACCATTGAGAGTCTTTATAAAAATATTTGAATTCGGGAACGATGACTGCTGTCCATAATATCATGTGACGACTGCATATCTCAAACTGTGTGGCAAGTCATCAACAACTGCCCAATATTAGAAAAAGAGCGATGGGCTCTCAGAGCTCTTTGTACATAACATAATCACGTACCTCCAAACACCTCACGAAATAATAAAGAACACAAAAGCACTACACAAAACATTTAATGCTGGCCATAAAGAATATTATGGATATAAAAATTAGGAATATTAAGTGTGCACTCCACCTAAAAATTGTGGTCAAGAATTTTTTTCAATATCACATGTAAATGACACAATTTAATTAATTCTCTCAACGACCTTGTACGAAAAAGCAAGAGCATGGTTATTAGAAGAAGAAGAATGATATTATTTTCATTTAAAATACTGATTTTAAAAAATACCACCTGTGTGATAAGTATCTACAATAAATTCAATCTCACCTTGCGTGCAGGTATAATAAAATCAAAAGCTGCAAACACGCCACGAGACCCATCATGGGTACTGCGTTATCAGATTTCATTTCTTCGCGCGCCATTATTATCAGAAACTTGCAGGAATGTTCGCAGGTGCATCAGACTGTGATGATGCAACGAGGCTGTACCGCACCAGTCGGAGAAGATCCGTCGAAAGCGTATCACCGTAATCCCATTATAAACTCGACGCAAATCCGTAACGCCATAGCGTGCTATCTGAAGGGGTTCTAGAACTTTTAAAGCGTTTGCGCCTTTCAATATGTCACTCACTATGTAAAGTGGCTACCTATTTCAGATAAGATAACAAAGTTCATGATTTAAATATAAAATGGCGAAGATCTTTCCTACAACGAATTCAGATGATCACCGTAATTCCATTTTTTCGAAGATACCTAGAACAACATGAGCTAATGTTCACTATAATAAGTTGTAAATATGCGAAAATATCTGAATATACGACCTTAAGTATTTTTGTGTAGTATTTACTGTATATAATATAATATATGAAAAAGTCTTAATGAGACTTTATAAGAAGACGGAGTATGATTGAGATGGCTCTGAACTGGATGCTTTCGAGATGTAGCTGTTACGGATGACTATGAAGAAATCTTGTGAGAAGCACATTATCAATGATATGACATAACATTAATGAAGTAGTTTGGGTTTAAATCTTTTATTTGGAGATAATACAATACCATAAACCACACGTAAAAAGGCACAATGTAAAATAGATAAAATAATCCATGAGCGTATTGTATTGTTCTGCTTGTGGCAATCAAAGATCTAAAACCAAACCCGTTTGTTACAGTTTAGTCTGAATCTGGACAATGAAGAAAATGATAGTTTATATTTCAATATGCATAGGTATATATTTATCTTACAAGCTTCATCACTCAGCACATGAAGGAGGTAAGAACGTAGCCTTGGTGGCCCTTAAAATTTAAAAAGCAATACATGACAGTATGGAACAATAAGACATGGTAGGCGTAACATGACAATTACCCCCTGGACAATAATATTCCCCCATGTAAATACTAAATAGCTCCCCTAATAGTAATCTTCCATATATAAAACGCCAGGTGACTAACTACTCCCTCGTTAATATAATAATACTTGTGATAGATTTTAGGACTTCCATGGTGTATTTTTCCTCCTTCTTTCCTCGACGTTTCATGCTCGTTTCATTTCGAATTGGTAAAGGAGGCTTATAAAATCCATAGGAACCCTGACAATATTAATAGTGACGATGGGCTACGGTTAAAAACGTCATAGCTTCCGGCACTTTCGGAAAAATCCAATATGCGATCTGGAATCTCCGGTCGTCATAACTGACACAGCACGCTGAGCAACGTTTACTTTCGACTTATTAGATCTCTTTTGGTGCACTTAGAGCAGCGTTTGCAATAATATACTTTACAGTATATTTCATCAACTCATTATGTCTTGAAAATAATTAATAATCAAATAAAATTTTGGATGTCCGTAAAATTCAGCTACGCGTTTTTGTGGCGCTGGTGAAATTTTGAGTCTTGCTTCATAAATATTTTTTTGACTTAGTATAATTTACTAATATTAAACTAAGTATGTACATTTTAAGATTTCAATATTTTAATTTAATTCTAACTCTAAAATGTGCATATTAGATTTTAATATAATTATAAATTTATAAACATATTTAGCTGTGCCAAATCATTTAAAAAATATATATATATTTTGTTCTATCTATAGAAATATATTCAGAGAGTTTATATTTTTATACGGGGGGTTTCGTTACAGAGGGTAATTAACCTAGAACCATGGTGAGATATAGCCGGAAAACTTTTAGTCGCTGGTTTCACACGAAGGATAATATTCATGAATGAAAAAAATGAATACGTTAGGATCTAGCTAGAGACAGTTCCCGCGAACCCTTACTGTGACAACACTGCATTTCCTGTGTCGCAAAGCGCGGGAATAATAATAATACGTTCGCTATAGTGGCGCCCCCAGCGTCTAGGCGCGCAGTTTAACAGCCTCCACCTAAGTAGGTATGTAATCCGGGAAACACTTGCCATACATAGACACTAGTGATACTGCTCCCCTGTTTGATTATGTACTGGCTCAATCTCGCCCCGTATGATACCAGAGACACACAACAAATTTAAATTGCCATACAAAGTTTAACCGACGGTACTACTTTGTTATGGCGAGGTGGCGTTTTGTTTCGAGGAAAAACGCGCGGAAAATATAGGATGTTTTGGTACATACATGTATTGTATATTTGCTTGAAGTTACTGCCAGATACGGGTATGTGTCACGGTCTTTGATATTTCGCATGTATTTTTTTCGATAACTATGGACATTTGTATGAAAACGTTTTCAATGAGTAAACAGTTTTTAAACAATATTAATTATTTGTTCATACATATTTATATATATCTTGAATCTTGATTTGCACTGGGTATTATCCATACTACAGCCCAATGTCTTGGCCGTCTCCAAGAAGTATTTCCATTCCCTTCAGTCTGCCTGCCAGTCATGTCTGCCGTAAGCTTCCTTCACTGCTTTTGCCTAACAGATGCTGTATCTCTTCCTAAATGTATTAATAACTATCGCGATCTTTCCAGAAGTTTTTAAATGTATATTTGTTTATACATATAATATATTATAATAATGTATCATGCTTTAAGCATTATCAATACTACAACCAATGTAGGTGTCTTAGACCGCATTTTGACCAAGCGAGCGAATATTTGTTCTACCCCCACTCCAGCGAAATTCTTCAACAAAAACTCTGAATTTCGCTGGAGTGGGGAAAGAACAAACATTCGCTCGCTTAGTCAAATTGCGGCTTTAGCCATCTCATAGAAATTTCTTGACTCCTATCTGTCTGCACCCTTCTCCCTCCACTGCCTTCGCTTCAGAGATGCTCTGTTTCTTTCAAACTTATTGTTAACTACCAACCAACCTGTTTCCTCTGATATAATATTGAAAAAAAGAATCTTAAGTGGTTGGATGTCTTCCATCTAATAGTCATCGCCTGCCCAACAGAGAAACCTCACATTCACGTGCCATTACGCTTTCGTGAATATTTTTACCTTTCATCGCCATCTCCAATTGGCTTGATATACCATTTTCAGTGTGTATCTTTCTTCCAGATGTCCAATTTGTTCTCATCTTTCTGTCAATAGGGGGGGGCACCATTTTTGCCCATAGGTACAGTACCTACTTAAAATTTAACGTAATGGATTTCCCTATCAAGAATTGACAAATCTTGTATAATGGCGAAATATTATTATGGATAAATAAAATTTATCTTTCGAAGATAAATTAGAAATGGAAAGATGGAGACAAGATCAGAGAGTATTACAACTAATTCAGATATGAATTTAATAATATCTCTAAAATATATTTAAAATTTTATATTATCCAGTCGGGAATCGAACTCAAGACCCTTGGCACGCTATAATAGTATGTTAGTTTCGGAGATTTACCAACCATGCTGTCACGGTAAATGCAAACTTGACGTTTAGTTGAGTTTTATCATAAAACCATACAAATATAGTTGGTTTCAAATTGTATTATTTCTCAGTTATAAAAGGAAATTTAATTTGTATTCGAATCTGTAACCAATTTGAAAGTAATGAAGTGCACTGTAATCAAATGTGACTCATTAGCTATTGGCAAAGCAAATTGTAATCACATAAAATTGCTTGTTTACTACATGAGAAAAAATCTCCTCGGGTGTTCTAAGTGTAGAGTACATAATATTATTATTATATAGGTGTTTGAGTGAAAAAAATTAAACATCGTTAGAAGTATGTAAGTTAGAACACGTTTATTATACAAGTTCATTGAACTTTCATCATAACTTGATAATATTTGCAATGTTATAAGATAAGTGTTATAAGTTATAACATATAACAAGCCAGAGGCATAAATATAATATTTGTTATACCTACCAGTGGCGAAGATCACATGTTGGATGGAGGTAAACGATTATAAGAAAAGAATATCAATACACATATAGACAATAATTAATATTGTGTTATGTTGTAATAAATACGAGGCGTGTAATATATAATAATATGGTAACCGAACAAAACAGAACAGTGACAAAACAGAACAACCAGGGGAAAAATAAAACATTCATTTTTGTCGTATCTATTTATTAATTAAATACTTGTAAAACTTAAGTTTGTAAACAAACTATACCCATATAAATATTTAATATTTTTCAATTTTTAAGTGAAATCGTCAACTGTTTATTATGTATATATTATACATTTTTTTTTACAAAAACGACATTTTGGCAATTACGCAGCTGCTGGATTTACCGTAGGTTATCACCATTTACAGTAAAACCACTTAAATGATTCAATTTGGGAAAATACAAGTTATGCAACGGACTAAATAATTTGTATCTACAAACTATGTATAATTGTCGACAATTATCTTTTTTGTCCATATTTAACGCAAAACCTTATTATGATTAAATTATCCATCCTTTTTTATATGTGAACGTTCAATTCAACCGTAGGTATTCAAGAGTGATGAAAAAAGGCTACCGTTGGCCAAATAAATAAATAGTATTAATATGATGCTAATAGATAGATTACAATATTCAAATAGCTAAATTTCCATTTTTATCTCTACAGAATTAATAAACTAATTATTTCGTTTTAACTAGTCACCCAATCATGATTATATTAGATTGATTAAGACGAAATATACCTAAGCTTGCCGGCAACACCGAGTTGAATCTCGTTTAATTGAGACTTTCCAGGCATTAGGAATGCAAAAATTATATAATTTGATTTTTTACGGCATATTGAAAATGTTTGCTATTAAAAATCTATCAACATAATAGAGACATGACAATTTGAATATTAAATTTAATATTTTTCCTGAAAGGTCATAGTTCTATTTAACGCTGTTTTGTTTTTTCATGTTCTGTTTTATCATGTTTTTTTCTGTCATGAATGTCATAATATATATATTCCTATATATATTATGACATTATTATGACATCCGAATAAACTGATTATTTTCAGTTTATTTTAAATATTATTTTTGTAAGAAAATCGATATTTCTGATATTTTTGTACGAATAATAATTATGACTACCGATTAAATAATTTCATAATATTTATTGGTGTCGTTAGTTTTTTCCAATAAAATTGCATTACTTATGGTTGGAATAACATGCTGCTATAGATACAGATGTTAATTTACCATAATATATCGCTAAAAATCTTCAAAAACTATTACCTACTCATTTTTGATTACTAACTCAACAAAAATTATTCTCGATGATATCGATAAACCATAAAACTAACTTACATTCTCGAAAATCAAATATATACCTAATATTATGTTCGTTTATTCCCGAATTCTAACTATTTTAACTAACTCCAAAATTGACAAGAGTCGAGCAATTATAAGTAGTATCTACTTAGTAATGAAATATGAGAAATATTGATGATTTTTATAGAAGTTTAACCAGTGGTCAACACCAGTCGTTTGATGTAATATTATTGAACAATACTAAGCAATACTGAGAAGTAAAATAGAACGATTTCGTCATAAAGTAAAAGTTCGACTTACGGAGCACCGATGTGTCGAAGTGCTCAGCTAAAGTTCAAGCTGATCGGAGAATGCATCGTTCAACTTTGAAACTAATTTTCTTATTATATTAAAAAAGCTCAAGTTAATAATTACATAATAATTCTCTATAATACATATTATAATAAAACTGTAAAAGCAATTAAATATTTAAAAACAACTTTGGCGTAAGTTGGTAAGGAAATAAAAATTATCATCATAATAACTGGCCCAACAACTCAGGGTAGGTCCTAGCTTCCTCGAAGAATTTTGTTTATCTCCCCCTATTCTGCTATTCTGAGCCAGTGTCCTCCAGGCGTCTGACAATCGACCTCCGTCCTTCCGGTTTGGTATCCAGGTTCCCCTCGTCTGTTGAGCACTGTCCGTTCTTTCTCCATAGCCCGCCTATCAGAGTCTAACAAATTTAACGAATGTGGAAATACATACATTCTTCTTCGAAGATGTTACTAAGTCCCAATACATCATTTTTCTCCGTCTAGTATTGGCCCATATTTCCAAATCAACATCTTCCTCTTGAATTGATCTAGCGCATGTTCATCGGCCTTAGTGACATGATGCTATCTATTATACTTTAGCGTATATTGTAAACCAAAGTAGCACCAGCTCACTGTTATGACTCTCCGTTTTATTTCCTCACTTTATTAGAGCCTCGCCAATTCTTATCAAGCTCCATAATGAATGTCTTGCAATGCATTTGATAAAGATTTGCTTAATCACACATAATTTCTTAGCAATATAAACGTCTGGAATGCAATGCATCTTTATTGCTCATTGTTTCAAACCTTCATTCAAACGGATTATTGTTTTATATCCACTTTTCTTATCAAATTAAACGTCTGAGAATGCCATGCGTAATATTAATAAAGTTTGTTTTATATAGAATCAAAGTACCTTTTAGTATTAACTCACTGCTAACCTTTTAATTATCTTTTAATTACCACATTTAAATAACACGTTAATTATATCTAATGGCCAACGACTCCAAACGCGCCAGTCGCGGTGTTAGCACTAAATGAGAAGGAATGCATTCAATCGCTGTATCAAATCAGACTGTTTACAAGATATCGCCCATACCATAATCAATTATATATATTACATTCTAATAAAGCTAGTTTAAATATAAAAGCTGTTTATATGAAGTTGATAACAGCAAGAAGGAAGTATAAATAAGAATGGTTAATGCTTCCTCTTCAAAGTCTCAATGAAATATATTATACTAAAATTGAATGTGTACATTTATTACATTTCCACAATTCAATTACTGTGATCGAATAAAATCTATCCCTCGATTGGCCGGTCGACGTGTTGTACTACATGCCTGACTGTAGCTAGTTTCACATCTGAGCGACCGAGATTCGAAATAGAGAGAAATATATAGCTGGGGTCACACACACTGTACATTTTCCGAACAATGAAACAATATTACGCAATTAATTGGACACAACAATATGGCACTGCTAGCATTAAAATATTAAAATTCAAATGGCAGGTGCTGCCACGTTAAACTTACGGTTTGCCATTTCGCGTACAAAAGACCACTTAAAATATATATTACATCGGTGGCTGTGTAGAGATATATGTAATAATGGAAATAAACCATTCAATTACCTGTCCGTACCATACCATCTCTCGGAAATTCGTTTTATGACAATGTGTTACATAGAATACGTTATAAAAAAATGTATGTAATATAAAACGCCTACTTGAATGTGTTATTGAAAAGTAAATGGGAAATTCGGATACAGTAAGTAATTTATTATTTTTTTTTTGGTATTTTATATTATCTTTTGATTGTTGTATCAAATATCATAACAATGTAACCAACTCTCATAATATGTAATCATCGATACACTGTGAAGTAGGGATAAAATAACACCCATAACCTATCAGTTCAAATTCCTTAGATAAAGTACAGAACCAATCAATCGTCCAGACTCCAGAGGCTTGTCAATGTTTAAAAAAAGAACCTTTGTCAATAATAGAATTATAAATTGGAAATTAATAAAAAAATTAATTACAAGATAAAAAGTACTTTTTTTATATAACATTTTCTGTTCAATTATTATGCTCAATATGCTCAAACTTGTACTTGACTTGAAGTAAATAAAAAACAAATAAAATTTAGAATACTGAAATGTCATTTTGATTTCCATAGTAACGCACGTATATATAGTAATTTAGTTGCTAGGACCACCCCCTTAGCAACCAATAATAGTGGTTACGGATTTCTTTCGAAATAACTTTTCATACAAAACAGAATTAACTGAAAATGAATTCAATTCTACTTAAAGATGGCTAAACGTATTAAAAGAATGCATTGGCATCGTGTTCTGATGTATTATAAAAGTTTCAAATGTTAAGCTAGTCGGGAAGTTAGTTAAAACATGATTGCAAGATTTGTATTGGATAAAAAACCACCGGACAAACAAGAATATGAGCTAACAAAAACGTTATAATATATAGACATGTATATATTCTTTTTAGCACTGCAATAGCCCATGAAGTCCAATCATAGTAGTATAGTTGTAATAGTAGTAACACAATCATAAGGCTACGGTTGTCCAGATATTAGGGTGGTAATATACATTACCACAAGTGGTAGGTGTAATTTTTAATACAGGGATGATTTAGGTGTCCGAATATCGCATACATACCAAACCAAACCGCCTTGCACCATTTTAATCGAAGGTATCACAAAGCCCTATGTTTGGGTGTGAAGTAATGTTTTTTTTTTATGCCTGGGAATGTATCAGGAGCAGTAACCCAAGACTGATATCGCTACGCACTCAAGTGTACATTGGACTGAGTTTAAAAATACTATAGACTACATGGGAGAGAGGCGCACGGATTAAGTACTAACAAAAATAAAAATTATACATAATATTCAAAACAGAGGTAATTCATAACTGGTGATTTTTATGTTTTTGCATTTTTTTTAATTCAGTAAAATTGGGCCTTTGTGGCGATCAGATCGGACGGCACGATGATCCCAACAGCTGTTTGGACCGACTTCAGCATCTCTTCAGGATATTCACAGAGGATGTGATTTGCAACCTGTATTTCTCCGCCACCAAACAAACAGAGGAAGGACATACAGTGAATGAGGAGTGTACCCGACCATTTTTTCGTCTCCGTAGAAATAGGTATCAACCATCTGACAAAGTCCGACGGTCCACAGAGGTGCCACTGGGCCAAGAAGAAATGTCGCAACCTTGACCTTGTCATATGCTCCGATGCTGGAGCATAACTGAGTGAAGTAAGTAATAAAAACATCGTTGATGTAATATTATTTACCGCTAAATCCCAAACGTGTTTATTTGCGATCTCTGATAAAGAATCATCACACACATCGAAATACGTTGAACTATTTTGCGACCGTCAAAAACTGGACGAATTTATATTTTTTAATTAATGCCATTATCAAGATCAAACATTTACCGGTTTATAATGTGAAGATTTAATTAGCAGCTCTTCACCATGATGTAATTCACAAATATTTACCCATAACATAACGGAATCATTTTTTAATCATATAATAATCTTAATAATATGTAGTAACTAAACGTATCCGGAAATTTGTACGTAAACAGTTCACCGCAGGACACTTATTCGTGCGCCGCAGTACGTGAAACATGAGTTCGTGTAACATTTAATGAAATGACGAGTTCTTCGTTGAAAATTTCACCGTGGAGTATATTTGTACGTATGTTACAACATGTGGAGACGTATTTAATAGGTTAGGTTAGATTAGGGTTAATCTAATTGGAACAGTACTATTTGCAAACTGTCGCCGCATTTTGTAAGATATGTACAAATGTATTCCACGGTGAAATATTCAACGAAGAACTCGTCATATGATAAAATGTTATACGAACTCATGTTTCACGTACTGTGGCTCACGAATAAGTGTCCCACGATTAACTGCATACGTACAATTTACATGTAACCATAACTATAACAGTAGGTATAATAAAAGTAACTTATAAATATCAAAGAATTTGCTGTTGGATTTAGTTAGTTTTTAGTTTGCTCTGTCAAATTTGTGCGAAGGAGCTCACTGGGGGTAGCCTTCACTCTGCTCTGTGAGAAGCAGTTGATGATCGTGACGGTTGGAAAGTCTCTGTCACTCAAAAGATGTTAACATTCCAAGGTGGTCACTATCCTCAGCCATCAAGGAACGACCAATAAGAAGATTTACCATTTTTTTTTTCAGAAAAAAACTTCATATCGAGAATGATTTCTGCAAAATTTGGAGACTAACTATTTGTGAAAATAATTAAATTCAGAAATATTACTTCTTCTTCTTCTTTGTCAGACATCACGACTGAGGATCGTGAGCTGGATGATTTGGTTTTCAATCGGTTTGGCAACATACTTCTTGGCATTCTACAACACGCAAGGCCTCTGACCACTGGAAGACCCATGACACTGATGAATAATGGGTACATCCAATGTTTGCTTCAATATTGCTATACGGCATGTCTAAAATACAAAACAGTGCAGAAGATACAAACGGATACCAATGATTCTAATAATTATGACCACTAGGCCACGCGCATTCAATAACAATCTGAATATGGAGAATTTACCCGTAAAAGTGTTGGAGTCCGTGGTTGAAACAACGAAAAGCCATAAGTAGTAGACGGGGTAAATGTGGAAGTTAATGGCACATGCTAGATTTTGTTAACTGCACCCTCTCCCTTGCCTTAGAAATAAATAATAAATTATTATATATATTTTTCAGTTTGCGCGCCTGAACATGGAAAATAATTCATTATTGGGAATAAACTGCTTATATCATAAAAATGATGCCAATGATGGCGGAAAGGCTTACGCATCCTGGGTCTGGCAAATAAACATATTGCTTCTCAATTTGTGTTGAGCGTATGGACATAATAGATTGAGAAAGTGGATTACATCCATTTCTTGTAAAAACAAAAGTCTTTTAATACTAATCTCCACCCTCTGGAGGCCCATATGATTTTACTAGGATCGGGTAAAAAATATTTTAAAAATGTCTGATACACGTCTGAACGCAATAATATTTACCTACGTGGTGATATGAAGTATGCATTGCTCTGTTATGTTTTCGGCAACGGAAATCCTTACCAACGGGCCCCGATCCTTCACGTGATCCAGTGGAAGGCTTATGTCAGTAATAAGATCGATGGATGTTAATCTTCAGAGATGTTTATTCGTCAATACTCAATTTACAATTACATGGTGTATAAATAAAAGGGAAAGAACTCAATAGAGTTCGATCCACAGTGAAACAACTCGTTGAGCAGAGCTGAATTATGTTTGAACAAGTTGAATGGTCCGAGTTGAATGAATCCAAGGATCATTTACAATAGTAGTAATATGAAAATAAATAGTAAGTAGGTAATATTAGTGACGCTTAGTTCATATACAAGGGTTTATATGTGTGTAGTAACACAGCTAGATAGGGTGGATAAATTAGGGTTGATCAATAATATAATATTGAGTAGGTACATTGTAATAGTCGAAATCACACCGATCGAATATTTTGAACAATAGTACATTATTAGTAACTTAGGGTGTCGGTGAATTAAATAAAAGACAATTTATTGTCATTGGGGAGATATTATACAGAGGGGAGTTACAGATCCATAACAGCTCATTAAAATCTAAACATGGCTGTTTAAAATTAAATTATATTTTAAAGTCTCATTTTATTATTAAAACCTAATCTGTACGTCGAATTACATTTAACGCTATAAACACACAGCATCGTAAAGCCAAATCTGGTTTGTTGATTCATTCTTCTGCGGTTCTTTTTAAACGATTTATAGACATTTTACGGGCGGCATTCCGAAGCAATAGTAATTTAATATATTTACCGCTATCGACTATCGATCTGCGTATTCAAAATCTAGTTTCCCACATATTATTATAAGGTATAACATTATAAACATTTGGGTGCGGTCAATTTATCCGCGGCCGTGATTGCTTTCGTTTCAAAACTGTTCTACGAATTTCGCTGCTGAGAATCGATATCACAATAACCGAAAAAATAAATAATGATTGACGTAAAACAGTGATACTCAATCTTGTGCAAAACTAATAGGATTCATATTAAGACGATACATCAGTGAAACGGCAAATAATTTTCAACTATAGGCGCGACGAAATTTTGGACTCGCTGGCATTCGGAGAGAGAACGTCAAGCTGGGAACACGTCAATTTGTTTCGTGATGGCGGCGGGTGTATTAATCCTTAAATCGTGTAAAGATGAATACCCGTAATCCGCGCATCGCCAAGCCACGATTGTTTTAGACCGTGCCTCAACTGAGGTATAGCCTTAAGTATAGTATTCTGCCCTTCCAAGGAAGAAAGCAGTAACTCACAAAATTTGTGAAATTGAGTTATGAATGCCATCCGTTAGGTAATTTTGAAAACTACTTTATTCTTTTCACTTTAAAATACCGTTAAAATCCTTAGTGAAAAATTGGACATAATATGGTAAATAAGACAAATTTCTTGGCAAAAAGGTAGTAATTTAACCTATTTATTTCAGTTACTGCTTGTTTATTATTACTTTGTTTGTATTTTAACATCTTACTTATAAAAAATATCACCGTTTTTTATTAATTCACAGTAATAAAATTTAAAAAAAAAACACACATGGAAGTGTGTGAGAGTCAGTTACTGCCTTCTTCCTTGAAAGGGTAGTATTTAGGTCGGTAGGTATTAGATAATCAAATATCTTTCACAAAATATCAATATTAAAATATATCTTCTGTAAAAATTAATAGCACAACATTACCTTTTATCAAAGTTAAGGAGTATTTTGTAGTGTTGCTAGATCACATTTTCAAAATTCGGCATAATATTTACAAAAAAAAATATAAAAAAAATAGTAGAATCTCGCTAATACCTTTAAAAAAATACATAAATGTGACCTTTAATACAATATAAAATTTCACCACATAGATCAATTGAAATTCCAGTAAATATAGAAACGCATTACAGCTCTAACTCTCAGAAACGGAAGACAGCAATAAATTAACCAACAAAATCTTTAATTAATTGTAGAACACAAATTAATATAATATTATAATCGCCACCCAGATTGCAAAAATTGAAATAAAAAAACTACAAACATCAACGTACAAGCCAACATAAAATAGAAGTAGGTACATATTTAACTTTGATAAAATAAAATTATGTTACGTAGGTACCTAGTGTCATCATCATCATCAGCCGGGGTCAATCCACTGCTGGATGAAGGCCTCCCCAAGCTTTCTCCAACTCTCCCGGTCCTGTGTCGTTCGCTGCCACGTATTTCCGCCGAACTTTATCAGTTCGTCAATCCAGCAGCTTTTAGGGCGACCCTGTGGCCGTTTCGTACCCCTTGGGTACCATTGGATGACGGCATTTGTCCAGCGGCCGTCCTTTCGGCGAGCAATGTGCCCCGCCCATCTCCATTTCAGCTGTTTGGCAACGTCTATTACATCGCGTACTTTTGTCTGCTTCCTAACCAATTCGTTTCTCTTACGGTCCTTTCGCGTGATGCCCAACATGCACCTCTCCATGCCTCGCTGTGTGACTCTTAGCCTTTGGACATCTCTCGTGTTGAGGGTCCACGTCTCGCAGCCATACGTGAGCACGGGTATCACACATTGGTTGAACACCCTACACTTAAGACATAATGGTAGGTCACTCTTGAAGATACTATTCAGACGTCCGAAAGCACTCCATCCCAGCTTTGTTCTTCGAGCAATTTCATCGTGCATGCTTCCGTCTATGGACACCTGCTGTCCGAGATAGATGTAGCTGCTGACTTGCTCGAGTTGGGTGCCAGAAATACAGATAATCGCAGGGTCCGAAAAACAGTTCCTCATCACTTTTTTCTTTGAGACATTTATCTTTAGACCGACCGTTTGACTGACATCCGCGAGTTCTTGCATTCTACCTTGGAGGTCTCTCGGGTCTTGTGAGAGTATAACAATATCATCTGCAAAGCGCAGGTGACTGAGGTGCTCTCCGTTAATTGGAACACCTTTTGAAATGGTATCACCTTGCCGGACACCTTTGTTAATGGGGAATTTACACGACCGTTTGTACCGGTATAATAGGTATCTAGTGTAATAGGTATAATGTTTTTATAAAAAGAATGCTTTTAAAATAAATTTTATGTAATATTTAGTTAAACGTTTTTTTTCAAATTGAATTGATAGCCATAGCAAAACTATTATTCGTAATTTTGGCGCACTTGTAAATGAATTTAATATACCAAAATATTTTTTTGCAAGTAAATGGGAGATAATTCAAAATTCAAATACAAATTGCCTTCAAACTTCAAAATACATAAGCATAAAATGGTTCGCTGCCCCTGGATTAGGTACATACCAAAAACAAATCTATACGCTATGTGGATAGTAGTGGGTAAACTGTTTGAATGATCAATATGGCAATGCAACTCATATGCTGTTATGCTGTCAAAGCGCTTGTTTGTCGAACCGATTTTCTAATAATTATAACTTTGATTCATATCCACGGAATCGAAAATAATGGAAACGTACCTATTGAAATGTCATACGGAATTATACAGTGTCGAATTCAGAAATTGATTCACGAAATGCCTTAATAATAAATAATATTTTTTCATAATTCAGTAACAATAATCAACAAAGGGTCAATTAGAACCGTGTTTAGTATACTGAAAATAAATTTGCAATAAGTTCTGCTTATAGAATACGTACATAACAAAAGAATCTTGCTACTTTTTGTATTACAACTTGATAGCGATGTCAGAAATATGGTAAAAAGGTTGAATATTGATAACCATAGAAAAATTAATATACAACACATTGGGAAAGTTGATTGCTTTATTGGTCATAGGGTTTAAAAAAGAAAATGACAACCTGCAGCTTGACGTTTTATTACTTTAATTACGTATTTCTGTACTATTACTTTCGATTTTATAATATGATTGCTCATTCAAATATTCTAAATAATGGTGGTTCACTGTATAATATTTATTAGAAATTAAACAATAATGTAAACTTTATCTCAGTTTGGCACTGGAAAATAAATTTAAAAAAACAACTACTATTTTGCTATGCTTAAATAAATTTCTATTGCAAAATATTATAAACTAATAATTATAAGTGTATATTTATTGAAAACGTCAGATTAGTGACACATTGTTAATAGTAAATAATTACAAGATAAAAAGAACTTTTTATACAGGTACAACGTTTTTAAATTTTCTGTTGAATCATATAAACTTGACTTGACTAGCTTAAACGATCAAAAAAAAATGTACTTGATAGAAATAATACTGAAATGTCATATTGATTTCCATAGTAACGTACGTATATATTAATATTAATAATTTAGTTGCTAGGACCCACTTAGCAACCAATAATAGTTTTACTTTTCTTAATTCTTCTTCTTAAAGATGGCTAAAAGTATTAAAAAATGCATTGGAATCGTGTTCTGATATATTTCTAAAAGTTTCAAATGTCTAGCTAGTCGGGAAGTTAGTTAAAAATCGATTGCAAAATTTGTACCGGACAAATAAGAATACGAGCTAAGAAAAACGTTGTAATAAAATAACTAGGTATATAAAAATAAGTAAGTAATGGTAATAAATTTGTTATAATCATTGGAATGTAAAGAAATGAAAGCAACCCTCTTAAATATTATTCTAATAAATGCTATTTACTAATTATCAAATATTTTAAATTGGCTTTATAAGTCCTGGGTGCGATTCTGTACTTTGGTACACACAAACAATACGTCACAATATTCTACCGGCGTGATCTGTTTATCATCCGCTATACAGCTGATTGTAGCTGATACAACATTGATGCAAGTTCGAACGAACGTACATACGTCATCCAGATCGACGAAGAAAATTAGAAAACGGATTCAATCAACTCGAGCTTTGTTTCACAAATGAAATTAAAACGGAAAAAAGCGGGACGTTCGTCATACGTTTGATTTTATTGCGCACTGATACACTGTATATACCTATAATCAATGTTGCACTATTTCGATACTTTTAAAGATATGTTGTACTCTATATGCCAGTGTCGAAGAGTGGAGGTAGGCTGTTAAGATCCGACATAAATAGTACATATTAAACATTGTCAGTCATTTATATTTGCTTTTATTTGACTAAGACGATAATTTACAGATGGTGTTAGTTATTTTTAAAAATCAATTAAATCTTGCCTAAACCAAACCATAAGAGTTTTGGTATGTTATGGACGATTCGTCAAAATAGTGCACACTTTTTCATTCATAATTATTTTTTTCGTTGAATTAAGAATACATAATACTACACAATATGTTGTTGGTTAGTTTTTTTTAATTCATTAAGACCTGCCGAAACCAAACCATAGTAGATGAAAATATTATTCTATCTATAAAATATCCAAAATCATGTATGGTTTAATGACTTAATTTTAGATATTTCATAGACAATTATGTATTATGGCATAGTTTTCGCAGTGTTTAATTGAATTTTAAAAAAGAACTGGTATAAGTCGGTGATGTGGAATACAGCGGCAAATACATTTGGAAAATAGCCGATATACTGGATTATTTTTTAGGTTAACCTAACCAAACCTAACCTAACATAACCTAAACTAACCCAAACTACCAAATAATCCAGTATATCGGGTATTTTCAAAATGTGTTTGCCGCTTTATTCCACATAACCGACTTGTACCAAAGAACTAACCAACACCATCTGTAAATTGTAGACTTATTTCAATTACAACAAATAGGTATGACTGACAAAGTTTATTGTGCACTATGTTTAGCGGATCTTAACTGCCTACCTCCACCCTTCACCACTGCTATATGCACTTATCAATTTGTGAATCACGTATTCTAATCCGGCTAATTCGATAAAATAACCGGAACATTTATTTAAGTCGATTTGGTTTATTTCCTGGGTAAAAAATACAAATATCTGTTAAAGAAACAGCGTGTGAATTTAATCGACATTGAGATTAGAACCCGTGACTTACCGACCCGTGACCGACACGTGACTGTGACATTGAGCACAGCTCACTAATTTCTATTTCACAGTAGACGATGACAATCTGATATGATTTTTTTAATTTAGCTTTAACATGTAGTAACTCTGAGATAGTTAGTTTTACCTATGGATACCTACATTTTAATATTGTTAATAATAAGTGAATGAACGAATAGAGAAATAAACGGTATCTATAGTAAATAATTTATTTATTTTTTAGGTAGACGGAGCGAGATAAGCTTTTTTATATAGAAATTGCCTACACGAGTTTACAGAGAATTTCCAAATCATACTCCACTAGCGTCTGATGTAATGTTATCAATAATTTAGTAAGCAAGTGCATTATATTATATGTTATTAATCGGGTACAGTGTCTGCGCACGCGCGTTACAACGTCGCAAGTAGGGATGTCATATCACATGAAAATCTATAGATAGGTACTAATTGATATCTTAACGAAAAAAGGTATCGTAGCAATCCGATGTTATTATTTTATAGTGTATCAATTTGTATTGAAGGATAATATTCTAATCCACTTCGATAGAAAATCATTGATATTTAAATATCGAAGTATCAACAGATGCTATAAATATTATTATTATGTACATGCAATAGAAAAGAATTTGTCAGCGAGCGTATCACTTACCAGTTTTTTTCACGTCAATCTGAAATACCTACTCACAGAAAAGATAATATATAAAATAGAAATGCGAAAGAAAGGCTTTGATGCCTGTTTCGTTTTATTACTTGATGACGGCCAGGCGTTAAAACACAAGAAATAGAAAGTGTCCCTAAATATTTTGAAATTTATTTAATGCACGTATCGTTAACGCGATAAACTTGTTATGATACAGATGTAACAATTGACAATTACATATTCTTTGACACATGTTTAAGTTTATCCAATATTTATACATACTCGAAATTTCTCTAAACCATTTCTCGTATTATGCTGTTTCTAGATGTCAATTGATACGCAAGTAATATAATATTCTATCGTTCATCGTTATATATGAAAAGTTTAAACGTATTATGAGCACTGTTGTATTGCCAGATAAAATAGTGCCAGTTTTCTTGGTTATTAATATTCTAATCAACCCCCCCCCTTCTCCACCCTCAACCCAAAATCAGTTTCTTTAATATTTCAAGTTTAATTTGCTTACCAAAAAATCGGTAAAATGTTGTCATATTTTCTCATAATTACTTAGAAAATGGACTGACTAATTGCTCTAAGTTAAAAATAACAACAAAATTATTTTCTTTACAAATTATTGTGTGTAATATAATATTGATGAAAACTGTTAGAAAATGTGCCAGAGCACCGTCATGGTACGCTCAGCTCCATTATAGTACTGGTTATGACTGAAAGCATCTTAGAAAGAGGTTTTTCGATAATTTATTGTAATTATTTTATAAAAAAAAATGTTGTTTTTTTATTGTTTTATAAACTATGTTATACTACTGTAAATCAACCTATCATCCCCAGTCCTATAGAAAAAGAAAATAATTGCTCGAGCTCAGGGACCTTTTAATTAAAAAAAAATAGAGTCAACTAAAAAGGTACCGATACTTCAGAGTAGGAATCGATAGATTTTGACATCCCTAATCGCAAGTTAATGTGAACGACCTTCGTTCTACGCCAAACAGGTTCCCGTCATCTGTGACAGAATCATGACTGACACAACACGAGATAATATCTACCATGTCACGGTAGATGCTGCTGATGATATGGGTTACTTTTCGAAATTCCTATGCCGCATTAACTATCATTATCGCGATTAGCGGATATCTATCGTCCGCTATTATGATGCATTTAAAACTTCCTCGTGACTTTTGAATGTCACTCGGCCTGATAAACGTGTTGATAATACGAGATAGTCGTGGAAAAAAGATGTTACTGCAGTTTCAAATTAGTAATGTTAGTTATGTCTTTTTTCCACTTTCTCTAAAAATGTCTCATAAATTTTATCGTAAATATTTTTTAAATGTTTTTTTTTTTTAAATCAGCCGCCCCTGAGCTTTTATTTTCATGTAGCATCTGTTTCTAATAATTTGTTCTTTATATTATATAGATGTGCATTTATAGATATAGTGGCATCAATAGATAAAAAAAGCCTAACCCTTTCAACCCTAATTACGTCTCACAGTTTTTATATTAAAAAATCTCACCCTACTTACTGAATTGTAATTTATAAACCATTTTTGAAAAATTCCTAGCCTCATAAATAATATTAATTTAGCACTGACGCAATTCGCAAAAATACCCCACATATAATATGCGATGACATATTTACGATTGGATATTATTTTGTGAGCATAATTATTGTACCTAATGATACAATGAGCGATGATTACTATTTGTTCAATATCATTCTAATTACTGTATATTTCCTTTATAACACGGGCTCTCAACCTTTGCGTCGCAACCGTCTTTTTATAATTGTCATGTAACCTATGACCCCACGCCACATTAGCATAAAAAGTAATTTTCAACCAAAAATACATCAAAAGTAATTAGTAAGTTAAATTTGACATGTATTATAAGTCATCAGTGGAATCATCACGTCATTTTCTTTTGCTGATTTTTTAAGCCGAATTATCAATCAATAAATTCTTTTTCTCTTTACTGGTTTATTGACAAACATTAAAATTTCACACTGGGTTTATTTACTTCCACGTTTAACCCATTGTAGACAGTCAGAAAAGGAGAAAAAAGTGAAGCAACAACCAGATTAAATTTTTTATTAAATTTTACAAGAATTTAATAAAACTGCTACAACTTTTATAGTAAGTATATGATAAATTTTAAGATTTTTTTTAAAACTTGTGTTGGTATGAAACACTTCAATTTAAACTCAACTTCAATTTAAATATGTACGTAAATTTGTAGGGTTACAAAAAAAAGTCCTAGCCACCTGACATCCTGATCCTTGCCAGGCCGACAATCAACTGTCAAGCATTCATTAAACGTGCGCTTATAAACACTTATAACCTAAACCATTTTTGACTCTCAAGTAACGCGCACCGGTTGACCCAAAAAACAATACCGCGCGAGATTGATAGTGCGACCAGGAGTGACTCCCTGACCATAGAGCCAGCCTCAACAGCATAAAAGGTCAGTGCCTGGCATCCTTAACATAACCCCCCTCTCCAGCATCCGAATCATTCCGTCATAATTTACAGTACACTAAAAAAGCGCAATCATATATATATATATGTGTGTGGATCAGAACCAGACTTGTCGAACCCACAAAAACGTAAAAACTGACATCTCATCGCTATTAAATATAAATTTTTGTCGGGTTCAAATATGACTATCACCAAAAATTGTCATCTTACGATACTACCATCTACATATTATACTTCTTACAATCACATAATATAATTCATTATGATTGAATACCGCACGAGAGTGATAGTGCGACCAGGAGTGGTAACCAGACCACGGAGCCAGCCTCAACATCATAAAATATCAATGCCTGGCATCCTTAACACAACCTCTCCCCCCCACATCCGTATCATTCCGTCACAATTTACAGTCCACTATAAAAAGCGCAACCATATACCTATATATAGTCTAAATGTGGATTTCTGTTTAAAAAAATGTCGATTGTATTCAAAACACTGTCATTCAAACATCAAGACTGTGTAACCAATTTGGAGATTAGATCCTTTTCTAAATGCACTTTTACACGAATGCCACCAAAGAAGTTTTCCTTAAAAAAATAATCTAGATTATGTATAGAAACTAGATACATGTCTATAAAGTTGCACATTGTCAGATTTGTACTATAATTAATGACGCTATGATGTTTACCCTATATTATTAATTGCAAATACCACTGTTTAGAATTCTATTTAGCAGTGTGTGCCATTCAAATAATATCTAGTAGAGTATAATATATTATATTCCACGCCCACATATTGAAATGACAAAACCATAGATCGAAGGAAACCAAACTAAGTACTTGTGCAAAGACTGTTCACATAAAGGAATAAACAGAATAATTGGCAGCTTACATCATCAAAGTGATTAAGTATATTTGGTTGTTTATACATATATGTTATAGTTAATGAATTGGTTGATATCAATAACATCATATTTGCTCTCTGAACTAAGTTTAAATGAAGTATTTGTATACAAATCTTAAGTGTACTTATACTGGGGTAGACGAACTGCCAGACATAACATAATGTTGTGTATATTAACATTATTCGTCCACAATTCCACCTAAATATATATAATCACCATAATCATAATGATATATTGGTGAGGTCAATGCATTATTATGAAAAGGATTAGTTGATATAAAAAGATTTGTTTTATTTTTATAAATTCTAAAGTTCGCGCCATTCTCATCATCAATTTAAAAGTGTGCAAGACCATGTAGATGGCATCCAATCGAAAGAAGTGTGACGAACTACCAGAACAACATAATTATTTATTGTGTCTATGAACATTCTTCGTCCACAATTCTACTTAAATATTTGCGACCATCGTAATAATACATTGGTGAGGTCAATACATTATTATGAAAAAGATTATTGAAAATGTAAAGGTTTGTTTTATTTTTATAAATTCTTCAGTTCGTGCCATTCTCATCGCCAATTTGAAAGTGTGCAAGACCCTGTAGATGACGTCTAAGCGAAAGACGCGTGAATCTTTTTGGGCAGCACATATTATACTTATTTTTCCATTTCGATGTTTTAAACATCAACTGTATAACCATGTGATTTATAAAATATGTATACCTATCAGTATAAAATTAAATGTGTTTAGTGTGATCCTAACCGTATATTGCTTACCAATTACTAGACCACCTCTCGAGATGAAGTACCGACGTGAGCCCTGCCTCATATAGATTGTGACCTAATGTTACACTACATTGTTGCACAGTCTGTATTCTGGCGACGTAGGTCGGAAAATTCAATTAATTGTCCAGTTTTATGTAAAAGCCTGAATATTGATAATATGATATGATAAATAAGCATAATATTCTCAAACTTAAAGTTGTTTTTAAGAAATTGAGCCGATTTACCGAGCAAAAAAAAAACATTTTCTATAACACCATATTATTGTAATTTCACTGATTTTTAGGTTGGTCGAGTATTTTTTGAAGTTAAAAATACTATTTCAAACTTAAACATGACATTTTTCAATTGGAAGTTCATAAAATACCAAGATGGTGGCCAAAATATTTCAACGTCTTATTTAATTTATTTTCATTTTTTTATTATCAAGATTGTGCAACAAATCATTTTATTATTTTTTTCGGACTAGATTGATTATTTTTTTAAATGATGTCTGTTAAAAACTTTTACGCCATTGAAAACATAACTTTATTAAAGGATTTTGAAGAAAAAAAATGACTCACCTTGCAGTCCCTAAAAGAGTTATTTATTTGTCTAAAAGTTAATCCAAGTAATAAAATATCGTTATGATACACACATACAATAAGACCATGGATGTTCATATGAGCTTATTTCAATACGTCTTACACAGAGAGCTTTCCAAGTTATGGTGTAACGGATGTAAATTTGCCGCATGATAAGAACGCTTTAGCAAGTTCGGCCTAATTCAAGCGAGCTATGCAGTGCAGGAATTGCGTCAGGCGAGGCTGTGAAGGCTCTGGCGGCGTCACGTTTGCCTGCGACGCCTTTGCGAGGCCACGGAGCGCCACGACGCTCCACACACCCTTCAATTTGCACTCAAAGCCAATCCCGTTGCATGTAACGGCATTTTGAAATGAGCGGTGTACCGAATATGTAAACTATGTATATACATATATGGAATATATTATTTAATCTATTTGAATATTAATACTGATTGCTCATCTTCAAACGCGACACGTGACGTGCAATTAATGTTAATATAATAATCTGCATTTGAAAGGAACTGTCAAGGTAGCTTCGTAATATTTTCACCGATGAAATTATCTCAAGGTATATGGACTGTACGTGCTAATTTGTAAGTAATACATAGTTTTGATTGGGCTGTATTTATTATTATTCTATTTTACACCTACGTAGTATGCTCGACCTCAGTGATCCCCAACTAAAGTTCCGCGAGCCGACCGAGAATTCGCTAAAGCTGCAAATTGAAACTTATTTGGTAATAGAGGAAATGGGGGTTTAACTGCATCAATTTTTAAACAATAAAATAGGTACATATTTTAAAGTTTAATTTAAAAATCAAGGGATACCATTAATAATTATCACCGCCTACTATGCGCTGTTAATTTTATTTCTATCAAAGCGTTTAATTTTTTTACAATACCGCAATAGTAACAGGACAGTAATAATTTATTTCTATGTATAGGTACTATGTATTGTTAATAGATATTTTAATTCCCTTCCTACTGACTACCTAATGCTTTTGCATTATCTGTGGAAATTAATGCATTTTTTAACAAATATTGTTGATTGGTTCTTTGTTGCAAAATTGAAACAGTCCATAGATGAATGTTGGTTGGTTCCTTGTTACATACTACCGTCCAAATAATATGCTTTCTTTTTTATTTTAGTAAATATAATTTATTAATATTATAAGAATAAAAAAATAAAGAATTGGTGTACCTAACAATAAAATAGTGTTATGTGTAATATACAATGTTATGTTATAAAGATAATATAAATTATAATTTTATAAATAAAATTGATGCAATTGATTTCTAGAAACAATTAAGTTAAAATGCAGCTCTAAATTAGATAAGCAAACACGACTCCACATCTACCATCCGTTGTAATAGTTACCATTTTTTTTAAATTTCCATGAGGGCTGAGAAACTTGATTCAAAAAAAAACGTCAACCTAAACGGCAATAAAGGTTTATTAATAGCTGTAACTAGTATATAATCGAGAATATTGACTCTAAATCTAAACCAAAATTATAAAATGGTGATAACTCTAGCTCCAGCTTAGAAAATGAGGCTGTGTGCGGATCATTTTTCAAATCTTAATGTTAGATGTGAACGGTCATATCTTACGAAAGGATTGACGATCCACTCGTACATTTAATAAACGAGTGATAGCAAATACTTACAAAATTATACAGAAAGGTTTTCTACTAAATTCTGCATTTTTGACAACATTTTAAATTTGTTTCGTGACACACCCAGAAACTCTGATAGCACACTAAAGTGTGAAGCGGCTCACAGTTTGACAGTCACTGCATCACACGCGTCAGTAGTACAACTATTGTTGAGTTTGCATTATAGCAGGAATATTATGTTGCATTTTTTAATATTAATAAATTCTAAAATGCATGAAATATAATGAGTGTATTGAAAAAACGGTCCATTGTCTTCAACATCAACGACTAGTTTAAAGGTCATTTACACGCAATTATAAGAAAATTATCATCAACTTAGTGCCAAAAGACAATAATTCTTTTTACCAATGCAATTATTGTAATTTATCTACAATATGACATTATTTATAAAATTAAATCTCATTTTTGTCGTAGGTACGAAAATAATACTTTTTACCTGACAGGTAAATTAATGTAGTAAGTACCTATCAACGTTCCCTCTATTATTAATATTGTGTGTGCGGATCATCAACGCATTTGAGCAGTGGCGTAACTAGGGTTGGTATCACCCGTCAGTGACGGGCCGTCACCCGGTGCGGTAAACTTATACCCCCCCCCCCCCCACAAACAACATACACATACAATTTTTCATTAAAACATTATATTTTAATAATGCAGTGATCCCACTCGACGTAAAATTTTACTTGCGTGCTCGCGTTAGTCGCACTTGACAAGTCGAAGAATTGTGCATGTGATGGTTTCGTACATTCGAGAAAAACTAAAATCTGGCAAAGGAAACTTTCTTTTACAATATTTTTATGTGAGGACTGTGCGAGGGATGAAAACATGTGTGCGGACACTTATTTGACGAGCGCACACCTTGCAGGGAACATTGGTACCTACATCCAGTATTGACAACCCTAATTTTCGAGCAATAAAAATAACGGAAACGTGTTACCATATTATCAAGTATTTAAAATAGCCCTGCTGATCTGCATACAATTCTTGCATAACATTGCAACTACACAAAATGCATTATTTTACTTACAGCAAAGAACATTAATTAATACTAAAGTTGCTTTCTCACGATGTTTTCTGCATATAAACACATTTTTAATATGTATGCAAATTATTCGTTTTCTATTACTCATGGTTTACTGCACAAATAGTAATTTAGGTACAATTTTCATCTCTCCAACCACAGCCTCCCATAACTCTGAGTGGCGCGGTACAGCATGAAGCAGCGAGACGTGGAGTCGTCTGGCATGATGCGAGAGGGCATTCAATTCCCAAGATAATATTTTATAGAGATGGGGAAGTGGTTATTCTATTCTATCATAAAGCATTTCAATAATATTTGTTATATGCAGCTAAAGTACTATTAAATGAATACATTAGGGTGCCGCCGATTGTACAATTATTTTAGTTTCTCCAGGTTAAATAGTAAATAGTATGTCAGTTTTTTTCATATTTGAGATTTTTGTTTTATTTTTAATGTTGTCTATATGCTCCCATTTACCGTTCTTTCAAAAACAGCACATAACACGAGTTAAGGCTATACCTCAGTTGAGGCATGGTCTAAAAAGATCGTTTGGCGATGCGCGGATTGTGCAAATGACGCGTGCCAAACGAAATATAATTTGTCACATAAATCCAACATGCGTCCTTTTAATGTTCTGTTTATTGTCCTATTAGTAACAATAATAATATATTCATTGACATATTTTCTTTTTCAAGTAAATGGATAACATTTTTTAGTCATCTTTATACGATTTAAGAAAAAATACCCCCGTCGCCATCACGAAACAAATTTACGTGTTCACAGCTCGATGTTTGCTCTCCGATTGCCAGCGAGTCCAAAATTTTGTCGCACCTATAGTTGAAAATTATTTGCCGTTTCACTGAAGTACCGTCTTAAAAGGTGTTCATGTTTTTTTTTTTTAATTCAGCAAAATAAATCATTTGACAAAAGAGTTTCTACAAATACGTGACAATTAAGTCAAATGACATCTGTATATTACATATTTTTCTGATATATAGTTCAAAAATTCCAATGATTATTATTTCTCATTGAAAAATAAGCACATATCGTGTAGTGTCACATCGAAAGAAAAAATATATAATTCACAATGACAATGAAAGACATTCTATTACGTTTTTTTGCTCTCCTGCAAAATTGTTCAGTTCTGACAATATAAAATGTTGTTTTTGTAACCCACCCTTCATTTGCATGTATTTTAGATTCCATAGGAATTATATCTTAGTACCGGAGTTTTTTTTATATATAGGGTTATCAAATAAGAGATTTATAATATTATATATATACTGAACTTTTCTCTCAATAAGTTTATTGTGTCACAAACTGTATGGCATGTTGCATCATCTTCTTGGAATCATATATCATCCAGATCAAAATTATCCAATTCATGCACGAAAAAATCAGTAGGTAAACATATTTCTGTAATGTTCGCCATTGACAATAACTGCATTGCAATTTTCGTTTTCAAAAAAGTACAACACAATTACACCTTCAGACCATAAACTTTTAATTTTAAGGGGTTTCAAGAATATAATGTACGTTTTCAGTACTTAAGATGCGACACTTAAACACAAAAAAATGAGCTTCATTGCTGAAGATGGTTTTTTCTTAAAATAATGGGACTGTTTCAAGTTGCTCTAAAGTCCAATCAGCAAAATTTCGACACACCAAATGGTCGTCCGAGTTAAGTCTTTGTGTTAACTGGATTATGTACGCATTCAAATGTGAATCTTTATTAAGAATAATCCATGTAATGCCATAAAAAATTCCAAGTTCTTAAGAACGACGTGTAACTGATTGTTCTGCATTCACAAAATCGATATTTTCAGCAGTAGCTACGTTTTCGTTTTTGACGGCTTGGATTTTTAACATCACCAACATTACCAACTGACTCAAACTTTTCAAATAAATTATGAATAGTAAGTAAGCTCTGTAGGTCGATTATTTTGACCACAAATTTCACATATCTTACGAAAACTAGCTTGAATAGATTCATTATTGGTGTAATCAATTATAACAAATTGTATACACTATACGACTGTGTATCTTCCCATGATGATTGAAACAATGCTGAATACGAATGTCAATTTTGGTGAGAATTATAAAAAATGGCCCTATGACGTTTTAAAAATCTATAGTGCTACTGTGGTAACCTTATATAAGCAAAATACGTAGACTCCAGTAAATTTATTTGTTTATGAACAACCCAAGCAGATATTATAAATACCATAACGTCTCTGTTCTGGCAGAACACATTAACTGGAGAATACTAGTTTCGAGTAATTTGACTTTGAAGTTGTTAAAATGTGTGAAATGGTCTATCATGTGAGTTTATTAAGTAATCGTAAAAAGGATGACTTTAAAATAAAGACTGTGTATTTATTAAGAAGGTTTCCAGACGGTAAAGTTTGAAATAAGGAACATTTTGGTATAACTAACTCAATATGTCATTTTTTCGAATTAGTGTCTTCTGCCAGAACAGTGACGATAATATCATTAAAAATAGTGGTAAAAAAATTCTGTACTTGAGAGTGTATTTTAAATCCAAAAAGAACACTTTCGAGAAAACACAATAATTAAATTAATGATATTGAACATACATCCGCCCCAGACACTCTAGATACATACAGGCACCCAGCGAGAATTAAACCTGCGTCTCTCGGGTGTCGTTCTCATGCACATCGACTAAAATGCTATAGGTATCCTATCTAATCGCGACAATTTTTAACTAAATGCTATTACAATACTCTCTGAAGCGCTTTCCAAACTGAGTTACTATTTTCTAAATAAAATAGATTTTCTTCTACTGGTTATGTATTCTCTCAGAAGTGTTTTCAAAATTATGTATATTCAATAAAAAGAATGGTAGGTACATTCTTAAATCTTGTAAATTATTCTTTGAATAAAAAAATTATCAATTTAATCAATGATATATTATTTTATTATTGTCTTTTACATCGCAAAGTAAACTCCTGATTGTATTATTTATAATGACTATCTGAGAGTTATTAATATTCTGGTGACTATTATTAATTATATATTATCTTGTAAGTAATTTCTTGCAACTAAATAGGTCATAATAAAAATATTATTAGTAAAAACTAGGTTTTATCAATAGGGGTTTTTCTCCGTCAATAATGACAACACTGACAATAATATTGTTGGATTTAAATTGTGTATTAGGTACCACAAAACTTTTTATATTATAAGAGTTGATAAACGATACCTATAACATATAATCTTAAATCTTAAGCTGTAGTAATACAGGAAATGCTTTTTCTTCATATGTACCTTGAATTTTTCGCACGCGTTGAAAGTGGCCGAATCAACTGAAAAAAAAAAGAAAAAATGTATAAGTATTTCAGCAAAAGGAAAAAAATACGAAACATAAGTAAATTTAAAAGTCTTGGTAGGCAAGATTGGCTAACCTTTTCGAGTCGTTTGTTTCAATTCTCTCATTAGATACATAAAAACTTCAATCCCATTTGACCTACATCCCGCCTTTTTTTGAGGATAAGTATGAAATATTAAAGAGCGCTCCGGGCTAGAAATATTTCAACGGCGGGGAATTCCGAATTTTAAATAAAAAAAAAATCTTCTTAAGTAGCCTAGAAGTGTGTTAATATGAAATATTTTAGTACAAACTTAATTAGAAATAAAAACTTTGGTTCGCTGTAAAATTGTTAATTAACACCTACTAGAGAAAACTATTCGATATTTATTAAATGCTTCTTAATTTAAAAATTTGGACTCTAACGAATTTTCAAGTTTTAGTCAAAAGGGCGAAAGTTATAATTTATTTATTTACAAGAGAGCGAGTTTTAATCAGTTTCACATTAAATTTTTAACTAAAACCTTAGCAAAACATCTTTCGTCACTATAAGACACTGATGATAACATTCTAAATGATTGAATCCCATAAATAACTCATTTCAATCAAAATGGTACTAATAAATTACAAATAAACTTTTATTATATTAATATCTAGAGATTCGTGCAAACTTCATTTATTATTTGCTATTACAATACTAACGATTTCAAAAGTGTTAGTGTGTTTTAATTGATAGACATAGAATAAATAATTTTCTGCACGTTAGCACATTAAAAAGTTACGGTAATAAACAAGATAATATACTTAACTTTTCATCTAAATAGTAAATACTGATTCACCATCAATCCATATCAAATCTAAATCAGGGCCGTATCTAGAGGCTGGCAAATAGGGCGATCGCCCAGGACACCTAGGCGCTACAGGAGCATAGGGGGGCCCAAAATAATGCCATACATTAAAAAAAACTCTACTAAATTGTTGTAAAAGGTAAATTAAAAATATTAACAAACTTCAGTTACTTACTTAACTTATAAAAGCGAAACTTTTCTATTCGTAATGGACAAATGGTAGCCGTGATTGTTTCTACTGAAATTATTTTGAACAAAGCTGTAGTCATAGACAATAATATTATGAGCAAATATTTTAGTCGTAGCCAACGGAACCTACCGCATTCCATACAATGCGATAGACATATTACTAAGGTCACGCGACATAACGTACATACAAAAAAAAACATAAGCAATCTTCGGCAAATATTCCGATAAATACATTAAAGATAAATGGTGCGCTGTGACATATTTTTTTAAAACTTTGATAGATAGTTCTGTAATCTGTATATATTTATAAAATTATATTCTCACATATACGACATATTATTATGACGTTCGTAAATTAAATTATTTTATAGAATATAAGTGATTATTTACATAGTACGTCAATATTCAATTGTTATCATAAGAAGGTGGGCTTTAAATAATCGCTTAGTATGAAGTCTTCTCCACTGTAGTACCTATATTATGTATTTTAATATTATAGAATACGTCGCCTTGGCTTAAACTGTAATGCCATGTATTTATAATTATTATAATATAAATTAAAAAAATGGTTAAGTACAGAAAACTATTCGACTTTAAATTGTTAGTTACCTTTTTCGGCTGACGACTAATTTTTAAATATAATATAATATAATATAACCGGTCCATAAAAATTCTAGGAAGACAGAAAAAACATTTTTTGTGAGTATTTGTTGAGGTGAAAACAGCCAACAGCAGTATTTTATAAAGATTTTCTTAAAACTGTTTATATTAAGGTGCGTTTTTTCTAGATAGTAATATACAATATATTCCTGGAAAAAAAGTCCTTTCTGTACTTGACACTATAGGATATTTTTCTTAAAATGAAGATGAATGTTAGTAAAATCCGAATAAAAATAAATATTTCGTGTTTTTGTTTATTATTTCCAGAGATTTAACCCTGGGTAGAGTAACTATATTTATCGGAAGAACTTAACCTTGAAATTTCGCGGATTTCGATTTCTTCTACTGCGCACAAATAAGTCTAATCATTGTTAGTGTTATTATTTCCGGCTGCTCTTACATGAAGCGTCTCTTCATCTACGGCATATTTTCAGTAAAAACTATCGAACTTCACTCTTATGTAGTATGTTTATAATAGTATCGTCCGTGACATCGTTTCATCGGATGAAAAATGATTCAAATCATTTTGTCTGAAATATGTATAGCAACCTACCAATCACAATCTTTTGCTGCATCCACACCTTAACATAATGTCTTAATACCATGATGTATTAATGGTGTATGTAATAGAGCGAGTGCTTTCATTGGCAGGTTCACTTAGGCTGCAGATACACGGCATTGCAGTGGACGTGCGCCGATGCAGAGTCTCTTTTGATTCAAATTCCGTAAAATCACCAATTGTATAAAACAAATTCAATTGGTGATTCTAATCGGATGCAATTGAAATAAAATAAGACGCTGCGTCGACGCATGTCTACTGCAATGCCGTGTGTTTGCAGCCTAAGCCAGTCTCACTTCAAAACTCGTCTCGTCTGCAACATTTAGAATACGTCGATGTAACGTCATCGTTAATCACAAAACATACGTTGCCAAAGGGAGCTCTGCAGATTCGTCGAATGCGACTTTTTAGTTTGAAAAAAACATCTACTGTTGCAATCGACAAGTTGCATGCTTTTCGGACTGCGAGTTGAAGACGCTAGGACGCATACGAATACCTACGAATTGATTATTCCTACACCGGCTCGCCGATCGCCGCATCAAAATATCGTCAAAGTTACGTGCGACTGTCGCTAGGTTGATGTGCGCTGTCTTCATATGCAACACTGGATCGACGTTCTTGGAAGGTTTGATTTATGGCTGTACGGAAGACGAGACGAGTTTAAATGTGAGAGCCGGCTAAAGGCGTGTCTACGCAGGTCTTGCTTGATTCCAAATGCTCTGAAAATTTTAAAATATTTGTATTCGTGCCTTTATTCGCCATCTTTGTGCAACGCATGACGTGCTTACCCCCACGGGACGTCATTGGGCAGGTGTCCATTTAATTTTAATTATGCCGCCAGGGGAGCTACTCGTAGCCTACATTAGAAATCAGGTGACAAGTGCATGAGTTGATTTGTTTAAATATTTTATTATACTACTATGCATACAAACCCAGATGTTTTATTGATAATAATATGTTGAACTGTATTTTTTTTTAATGAAAACTTCAAACCCCTCTTCGTTTTTCACTTTCTGGCGTTAATGAAGTGGTTCATTAAGCCGAGATTATGATTCACAGCACGTGACGCTTTCCCACGACGCTTTGCTACGCTAATTGCCGATAATCCTGTATCAGGAATCGATTTATCTCGTTTCCATCATCACGACCTCAAACTGTATGCAGAGAAGCGGCGACGATGCTAAGTGGAAAGCCTTGTCAACTCCGCTGGAGCGATCTCATAAGACTTTTTGTTTTCACGTCTCGCCTGAGCGATACCACTAAAATGGATTAAACTTTGACGATATTCCTATAAATGTTATTACAAATTGAATATTCAAATATTAACTATATTTTTTTTAAATTATTATAATACTGCTCAGTTTTCAATAATGTACGGCTGTAAGTACAGCTCTGTGAAATTTACTAATTTATGTATGAAATATTGGTAATTGCATTAATTTATGAATTAAAAATATCCTAATAACAACTTGGAAATATATATCGGTGATTTCTAATTAATTTCCATTTAATTAAAGTTTTAGTTATTTTTCTAATATCTAAGTACAAAGATAGTCGTCTTATTTATTTATAACTCAAAAACTATAGTATCAATATTTACGAAACGTATACCGGCAACATGGCCATTTTTTATTATGTTGTCATATATACGATGGGCCTCCACCACAGAACAGATTAATACATATAATTCCGAAAGGCTATAACCCAATACAATATATTTTGACGCAGGGTTTTAAATGTATGAGTGTCTTACGAAAATGAACCACCCATTATAGACGCGCAAAAGTGTGTGTTGCAACATTCAAATTCACCAATATTGAATGAGCGTCAGTGCATAAGCCGAGAGCAGTTGATTTAAGTTAATCCCATAAGTATTATTACACACTCGAGATCGGTTGCCTGTTACTCCACACCCGTTATGTTTTTCAGTTCCCATTACCTCTGGGCTCCATGGCCTCCACATAGTGGAGGTTGTAACAACAAATTATGTTTCTTTTTACAAGAAATGTATACAAGCCACTTGCAACAACATGTGAATTTTCCAGACGCGGGATTGGAACCCAAATGCGCCGACGTGGTAATCGCTCGTCAGCTTGTAGACTATAGTGATAGTAAATACCATTAAATTGTTACATAGATTTCCATTTAGATAGGTATCTCAAAAGATTACTCAAACCTTCTCGAAAATAATTGATTAGGTACGAATAGGTAAAGTAGTCAGATAGCAGCGGTGGAGTGGTGAGCTGGGTGAATGTTTAGAATCGTGATTATATGTCTAATCTTTGTCTCCTCAGTGTGGACCTTGAATGTTAATCAAGTGAGGACCTGCTGTATAAAAAATAGCGCGGCAGCATGACAGATGAAGATGGGTATATAGTAATAGTTTATTAATAAAGTGTTTTCAATATATTTTTAAATGTTTTATTTTTCAAATCCTACATTGATTTCAAAATGTGCGACCATCCCCAAAACATATCCCCCGCGATCAACTTACCTGTAGTATTTTGAGTGTAAAATAAAAGTCATACCATAAATATTTCAGTTGCAGTTACTACTATTTTACAATCGAAAAATATTCTACCTACCTACTGAATATAATGATGGTATAAAGTTTGTGTGCATGATGATTATCTTATGAAGTTATGATCAATTTTAATAACCTTATCTTGTTTAATAATTTTTATTATTAAGTGGTTAATGCCGGTATTCTACCTTGATCCCATACATGTATTTTAAGTTGAAAATGTCGAGGACACTCGGAGTTAAAACTTACATCTCGCAAGCGAACATTTTCACTTGTTTTTTTTATATAATATATACATACACAAATGTTATTATTTACTTACTCTTCTACCACGGCAGACAGCATTCTTTCGAAAATAGCCTGCAGACATCTTGTGTGCATGTCCAGTAATATTTTAAACATACTTAAACAATTATAAATTGTTATTTATAATTAAACAATTTATTATGTGATGATTTTATTTACATACCTGCAGGCCAACAATTAATAAACTTTACTTCCTCTTTTTCTTGAAGGATATCATCTTTATAAAATATTAAATTAGTATGGTGCCAGGTCCAGAACGATTCGGCGCCAGGACAATTGGGCGACACGCAATCGAATGAAATTCGAAAATAAATAGACGTTCGTAAATTATAGGTACTTTTAAAATATATATTATTATATTATTTAATACTTGGTGAGAATTTAAATATGCACACGTAAATGATTTAATTATATTATATAATATGTTTAAGTTCAAACGAGAAGAGAGTTCTTTTATTTTTTATATAAAGCCTCAAACATTACAATTGTCAATCCACAATGTAAAACATTATGTTAAGAGCAAAATGAATTAAAACTACTAAGTAGTAGATATAAACTGATGAAAATTCCTCGTCTAATTTCTGTATAACATTGTAACGAACGTCTATCTATTTCATTCGACAGTGCGGAGCCCAATTGTCCTGGTGCCCAATTCACCCATTCCTTATTGTGCATATTTCATCTACTTATTTGTAAATTATAATCATATAATATTACATTCAAATATGTTGAGTTTTCTTCCAGATTGATTGAAATATGAATATTAATTAAATCAAAAATGTAGAAGTAATTTCTCAATAAGTATCAAGTACGTGAGAAGCGGGAGTCATGACCGCTTCCCGGCTTGGCAAGAAATAGCCATATTGTGGATAAATCAAATCAAGAGTGTCATATTGGTTTTCCACTGACAGGTTCCAAATGTGGTGGTAAGTCAGAAGGGTAGAACCAAGTCACAGATAAGTATGTTACCTTACTGTAAAATAATCACCGCCAGTCATGAGAACTCGATGAAGAAGAACACAAATAATAATATTATCAAACAATATGTACCTAATTAATGTCGAATAGTTAGCTTATGAAAGTGAGTTAGGAGAGTGAAAATGGGATCCACGATCACTTCTAGGACCTGGTACCACTTGTCGTGTATATTATCATCTCAAGTAGACGAATCTCAAAAGAAAGCGAGTCTGTCTTGTTATGTATACGAATTCGGTCTCCCCACCTGAACTATTATAATGTTCTTTATTCTGCGTTCATGTGTTGACATGAGTTAAGTAGTACAATATAAGTCAATAGCCCCACCAAACCCACATCCAGAACCCTACGTCTGGTTGTGAAGAATCATTTTTTAATGAGTGGGTAAGTCACAGGAGTAGTTACCCAAGACTAAGGTTGACATGCAGTCCAATTTGCTTTGACTGAATTTACATGAGTTTAACTTAATATTGCCCATGGGAGAGATGAGCACGTAGAGGCAATATTAAAAATTTTAGTAAGAAACAAAATTTAACACAAAACTGCCGATCAAGGTGGACGGTCAGATGGGCTCAACAGCTGGTTGAACCGACTGAGCAGCTCCTCATTTTCCATACATATTTTAGGATATTCCCAGAAGATGTAGTTTTCATCCTGTATTTCTCCGCTACATGGACACGTTAAACGAGTAACAAGACCAAGCTTAAATAGGCTGCCAGCCACCATGTCCAGTCAAGAATCGACTGGTGTAATGATCTGGAGTCAAAGCGGTTATCTCCACTCGCCATTTGATATTAGGAAAAAAAACATTATATATGTGTGCCTGCCTCCCATCCCAATTTTTCTACCAGGTCTTTAACGCCGCATCCAGCGTCATTAGACGGATAGTCCGCTTCATCAAAATAGTTTTTCACTATCAAGGCGGGGAGGCAGCGTAAGACAAAAGTCGCTGATATCCGTTCCTCGCCTTTGAGGAGCATCGTGGATGCGCCACGTACCTGTATATTCAGATCGAGAGAGAGAACCCCAGCTAAGACAGGGAGCACGTCCGTTGAAATTCCAAGGTGGTCCTGACAACAGCGCATTAGTAATATGACTGAAAAGTAGCTATCTATTCACTATGATCTCCATAATCTGCCTATCTATATCCGAAAATCTTTATTCGCTACTGAAACTACAACTGCATGTAAGTGATACAAAACTGACCTCATTCATAAAGGTAAACTTAATAATACAATGAAGAATACATTAAAATGTAAATTATTCACATGCCATGTAAATAATTAATAAGTTACTCGGTTGACTTCAAATTCAAGTGACAATTACTAAATATACCTGTGTTCTGCAGTGACTTGATTAATAGTTATTTACCGACGACAGCATTCTAAAATTTCTCCGTCTTGTTAACAATAGTGAAGACACACGCCTCTCGGTTATATTTAATTGCACTGCGTTTTCCCATACACAGTTTTCTATGCAACCGATAATTAATAGCCACTTGGAACTGTGGCCTAGTCGAAAAAAACTATGCCATTTAATAAATAAACAACTCAACCACAACGTTGGAAACTGTATATACGAGTATAATGGCATTCGGCTGACAATGAAAGGTGAAAATAACAATTTTTTTTTAAAATGTTATAACTTTAAGTATACATACATAATATAATTAATTAATTATAACCTTTTTTAATTTAACGAATAAGTCACAATATTTGAAAGTGTAACATTCTTCATTGTACAAACATAATTTGAAACACCTCATGTCCGATATTAAGAGATTTATATGGGCCTACATATAGGAGAGGTTATACCCATGGCCCTCATATCCTGAAGCAGGCCCTCAAGCTAGGTTCTTTAGTGGGCCCCCTATCTTCCCCTACCTATCGCTATGGTTCAAGTCAGTGCGACGCTCTACAGTGGTATTTTCTAAATGGTGTTTAAGTTAAACTTAAGGGTATTCAGTGTATTATTAGCGATTTTTGTATTTTTAATGCATCATCTTAAATTGTGGAGTTGTCAAGGATCAATACACAATAATCAAAAATTATATCGCACCGTCACGTTATTTAAAAAAAAAAAAAAATTAATGGTCAAGAAGTAAAGTAGCTCCGTCGGCGACTTTTTTTACTATTAGAGCAAATTTGTGATGTACCTATGTTTATCTCAGTTATTTGGTCTACCCGCCATGCGGGGTCCCCTTGATGGGGGCCATGGTTGTACCTATTTGTTTTTACGATAAATATCTGTTAGTCACTTGCTCAACCTATTGGGTCCAAACACAAATTGAAAAGCAACATTTTAATTTAGCCAGATCCGGGATTTGAATCTTACTAGAAAACTCTTTGAAAAACACACGACGCCATCCATCGGATTGCGGTCAATGTGCTTTACCTATTGAGTTACCTTAAAAAGCGCTTCATTTGTATGACTAATAGTTAATTTCGTCGTAATTTAGTAGGACGCAGGTGGCTCTATTAGTAAATATACATAAATTACAAATAGATATAATGACGCGGACGGGTCCAATAATCAATAATTTATTACGCAGAACAGTGGCGGTCTAAGACACGTGGAGAGCCAAATCTCCAGGGGTGGTTCTACCTTAAGGATTCATAGAGATCATCCCCATATACATATCATGTCAAAAATACACGCCAGATATTTTTATTATTGGACATAATATACATACTTCATTACATGATTTTATATATTTATTTTATCCATCCTATTCCCTGTCCTAATCCTGTCCTAAACTCGTCGCTATTTTATAGAGATTTTTATTATTATTATACAAATAAATAAAACAATAATTGTAAATTATGTAATAACATAATGATGATTACGCGGTATTAAAATAATTAATTACAATAAATACACTCTATTTCACTGATACATATATACAAATTAAGAAACCTATGGCGTCTATTTTTCGCTGACCGGGGGTGACTCGATCCCATCCCATCGCCGCCGTACAAATCTCTTTCCACAAAGGATGCAAACGCCGTAAGTATATGCATACTGGGGAGCGATTCAAATAACCCCTAGGTGAGTAAAAAAAAAATTCACTGTATGTCGTTCTTCAAAACCGATAATGGTAAATCTATATTAATTATTATTATTAAGTAATTAAGTTAATTTTTCTAAACACGTTTTTAGATGTGATTAGTTAACGACTCAGACAATCATATTATTTATTCTGCAAAAATACTCATTTCCCATTAATAAACTCATATTATTAAAAGTAGCTTGACACATAATGTATTACATGATCAAGTGGGTAGGTGTGTATATTTAATAATTAATTACTAAACCCCACCAACTAAAAAGTCATCTAGTCGCCACTACAAATCTCTAGCAAGTTTGGAGGCCCCCTTGGCATACTGAATATTTTGAAGTCCATATTACGAAATTTTTAAACACCACTGAGTGTAGAGTACAGGGATAGCATGTTTAATGCTTTGATTATTTATATGCACATTTCTAAGATTTTGATGTTTTCTGACGAAATTACAGAACGGAGAACGATATTTATTTGATGATCAAGAATACAGACAGCGTACAGTACGCATTTATTCAGAATGTAACAGTCACAGCTGATGTCGGCCGCCGGGCGTTTTTCAACGCTGTACCCCAAGCGTACTTTCACGCGTTTGGAAATATTGAAATACTTACCCCTTATTTAATTTTGTTCACGACTCCGGGGAACGATTCAAATTGTCAATTCATGGTCAGTGGCGTCGTGATTGTCGTGAGAATCTCCCAATGTAATCTGAACTTCGCAAAATATATCGATACCTGTCTTCCGATACAATATCATTGACGACACTTTCTTTCCATGCAAATTAATAATAATACCAAAGCTGATAAAATATATTATTGCATAAATAAGGTTTAATATGTTAGCTAATAATAGAATGCATTACTATTTAAAGCCTTTATAATAACCATAACTGGAAATAGGCCAATTTTAGTGCAGTAATCACCAATCAAATGCAGGTTTGTGCAGCGCATAGAAATAGCTGCATTATTTATTATTAAACTGTTCATTTCAAACGACAACAATCGATTTAATTAATTACTATAATATAATATATAATAATAATATTCTCATTAAGAAATGGGCAGTTACGTTATATGATACGATTATGAGGATATACGAAATAACTTCATACCAGTAATTCGAATTAAAAGGATTACAATATTTTACATTTAGATAGGATACTGTCAAAATATTATTTGTGATTGAAATTTTAGATATAAATTATAATCATTATCGGCATTATAATCGTATATAGCAGTGGCGAAGGGTGAATCTAAAGCGTGGAGATTCGACATAAATAATGCACACTAAATTTTGTCAGTCTTACTTATTTTTTCACTGAACTAAGAATACAAATTGTGGATTTTATTTGTTAATTTTACAACGTTTTTCTTAGCTCGTATTCTTATTTGTCCGGTACAAATCTTGCAATCGTATTTTAACTAACTTCCCGACTAGTTAGACATTTAGAATATATCATAACACGATGCCAATACATTTTTTTAATACTTTTAGCCATCTTTAAGTAGAATTGAATTCATTTTCAGTTAATTCTGTTTTGTATAAAAAGTTATTTCGACACCATTATTAGTTGGGGTCCTAGCAACTAAATTATTAATATTTATTAATATATACGTGCGTTACTATGGAAATCAATATGACATGTCAAGTGCAATTTCATTTTGATCGTTTAAGCTAGTCAATTCAAGTTTATATGGTTCAACAGAATTTAAAAACGTTGTATATAAAAAGTTATTTTTATCTTGTAATTATTTAAAATTCATTTAAACCCGCTCCTAGAATGAACTATAATTAAACTAACAAAACAAATTGCAGACGTTCTTTTTTGATTTGATTAAGCCATGCATGACCAAAACATAAAAGATAAAAAATATTATATTTATAGTATATAAAATATCTAAGATTATATTTAATTTATTGGCATAATCTTAGATAGTTTATAGATAGACGAATATTTTTTAACTATTATCTATAACTAAGACTTTGTTGAGGCGGGATTTAATTAAATTTTAAAAACTAAGAAACACTATCTGAAATAATTAATAGTCTTAGTTCAATGAAAACAAATGCGTATGACTGACAAAGTTTAATGTTTACAATTTATGTCAGATTTTCACCTTTCGCAATTGGCGTGTAGATATGGTCATCCAGAAAACGTTTTCACTTCTCTCTTTCGGTCGTTTCTCTCTCCATTGCCTTAGTTTCATGATGTGTCTCTTTCTACAGTTAATTAAAAAAGAACCTTTCAGGTTGCATTTGTATTTTTCATGCTGTTGTATACAAACAAGCGCGCACAGGATAGTCACTCGGATTCGGTACAGTCTAGGTTAATGGAATATACCTATGATAAAAGCTGCAAACATGTCATATTTCTCGCTGCTATTAATAAGTAGTATCTATGTAAATGCGTATGATATTATCGATCATAAAGATTCCAGATATAAATCTAAAAATATTGGTGTCATCGATATACTTTTAGAGACAATTTTCGTTATTAATAAAATAATATTTCCATAATTATTTAAGTCGTCTACAAGGGTGTCAATTTTAGTAAATAGATTAACTCCAAATGTAGTAAAATTGCCTAAACACTCTCATCTATGACGATGGTGTAATTACATGGTGTTAATTATTGGTGTTTATTTAAAATGTATATTAATGTGTATTCAATACACTGATCATCGCACCTATTAATTCGATGAGTATTGTTTGATCCTAATTCATATATTTGTCTATCTATTGAAGCCCAGCCCAAGCAGATCATAAAGCAACTAATAAATGGATTGGGTATACAAACACTTCAAAGAAGGACATTTAGGAGAGATTCTAGGGCAGGTTCTGCAATAAAATGGATAATAAAAATCAAATTAGGATTGTGCAACGGAATGCCAGAAGTATGAAGCAAAAAAAAAGAATGAAATTGGAAAATTCTTTAGCAGAATATGTGTGAGGATCTGAGCAACGGATCTCTTTCTAGAAGATAAATCGCAGTCAAAGCAAAGCCTCGGTAAAATCAAAAAAAAATACTTCCCCATCAAGTGTCTTCAAAATCCGTAGATCCATTTTCAGCCATTCCAATATCATCATAAAATACATAATAATATATCATGACAAAATGTTAAAATTTCTCCAAAACTCAAGAGTCAATAATTTTAAAGTCTAATATTATTTATTAAATATATTTAAAGATAAAATGTATGTATTGATATTATTATATTCATTTTAAAATGTACTATTACGATGAACGATTTCTTATGTACTCAAAATATGGCTTTATTGTCAATTTAAAACGATGACATTTATAATAAAACCATTTTAAGATATTAATTTATTTTATATGAAGTGAAATATTGATCTCTTGAGTGAAAAGATATAAAACATACTAATACTCTCTAACAAAGATATCCTAAATTCCAATTATTTTTATCTAAATGCGGCACTTCAGCCTTCATGGGTTAAAGTTCATTTTAAAAATGCATACATGTATATTGTGGTTCACTTGGAATATTCAACTAATTTTTAATTGTTTTTTCCTTTCGCATACAGAATTTTCTTATACATGAAACTCTACAGCCACTTTTTTAAATTCAACAAAGAGTTCCGTCAAACAAAAAAAGTTAGAATTAATGATCTAACGGTTAGACTTAACCAAGAGGATTTTCTTCTGACTGAACAAAACATCTTTTATTAAATATTTTATAACATAATTTTATCCATACATACCTAAAAATTTACAATATTTCAAATACTACACATGCTACAGTGATATTAATTCTACGTTTTCTATATCTAAAGTAATAAATTTCAATCTGGCGGAAAGCCCGACTATCTAATTTTAAGCAGGGTAGCTGTAAATCGTGTGGTCCTCCGCGACAGACAACCAGACATCCCTAATTTGGAAACCACATCAGGGCCATTAGTCAAAATGGGGAAATTGTCAAAATTGCTAGTGTCTACGGTGGTTTAGTTAGACTGGGCGGACAAGAGTGAGTTATGTGGTATTGGTTAAATTTATCAAATTCTAGAGTTCATTTAGATATTATATTATATTTTACGCTATCTTGTTATTTTACAAAACACAGAAAACAATCTAAAACCGCAGATTCAATAACAGAGAGAATGATAGATTCAATTCATGTACCCGTTTATTTGTAATATGCGTGAGTATTACAAATTGTAAGATTAATATGTTTACTTATCATAAAGAAAAATAAGTAACAAAATGATCATAAAAATTATATTAAATTAAATAGATTGGCTTATTAGTCGATAGATATTTCAGACTACTAAGTATCGTCTTGATAAATGTGTGATAAACAAAATAACTATCGACTTATATACCAACCTGTAGAATTTAATAAAAAATATACTTATTCTCATTTTGTAAACTAGAATTTTACCGAATTTTAACATAATGAATTATTAAAAAACAAATAAAATCCACAAAAACAATAAAATTATTATAAAATTAGGCTGCTCAAGCTATTTCATAATATAGTATTTTTATTAAATCTTTCCCAAAGGGAAATTACGTTGAATCCTGGGATTCAAATATAAATTACGTGTTAAAAAGGTTATTATAAAAGGGTACTAGTCTCAATGCATTTCAATTATCCACTTAGTAAAAAATTAATGATGTATTATACAACCTTTAAATTTTATATACTTAATGAGGTTTGAGTTTACTGATCATTTATAAAATTGGTTAAAAATTAATTACTACCTACTTCTTCAGATGAATACTCCACCTACCAGTTATAAAATAAATATAAAAAACATTAAAACTATGAATTAATCAAAAATCTTTTACTATACATTACGGAAAACTTAAACTAAATTGTATTAATAAACATGACTATTAAATATTATTATGTAATAAAAAGTTGGGACCCTATAACTAATCCGCATTTTATAACGTGTTTTTAATTGAACGTCTTATCTTTGATTTTGAATAAAAAATATGTCTCTTTACACTTACACTATCACACTTTAAAATGTTAATATCTTAAAATGCAAGCTTCGTATTTTTCCACTATGTGCCTCTAGTCGGTAGAGTATTCACTTTAAATAATTTTCATTTTTACGATTAACTCCATATTTGTATCATAACTCCTGACAAGTACTATGTGTACAGGACAACCGCATTTAATCATAGGACATGATAAAAGATAAAAGTGTAATTCCCTTTCTCCTGGAAAGGTCATATTCTATTTTAAAGTTATTTAACCTTGATACAATTATTACACTTTCTATGTAGGTCTGTACTACGTTTTAATGAGTGTCCTTATATTTTACAAAATATAAAAGGGTTCCATAACTAAATTTAATTGGAAGACGCTGGTATAGATATATCTAAGTATAGTCATCGTATCGTGCATAATTATACAAGGCTTCCTCAGTAAATTTGAAACATGAAGACTATCAATCCCTTTATTTATGTTCTTACCAGTTCACCTTTGCCTTATACGGTGTACATACATTCTTTCTCATTCTGTACGCAGGTAACAAACAGTTAACTTCGCGTTAAATAACGTGTAGGTAGACAGACCTGTATTGTAGGTAACATACTCATCGGATTTTTAGGGAAAATAAAACATTCAAAAAGTTTATGCTACTAAAAGTGAAACATGTTTTATTTTTAATGAAAATCATAGTCAGCTTCAAATGAAAACAATTGGTTAATCCATGTGATGGACAAGAGTCAAATCTAGGCGTGTGCCCCTCTTCCCATACCTCACCTAACCTCACCACCCCATTTCACCACTGCTAGCTAAACACTTTACCTACTCGTAGTTATTTTTTTCTCCTTTTTTTATTAACACTACGACCCATGTCCAATGACAGTAGTTTAGTGAAACAGAAGTGTATTTAAAAATATAAATTACAAGATAAAAAGAACTTTTTATACACAACGTTTTTAAATTTTCTGTTCAATTATTATGCTAAATATGCTCAAACTTGTACTTGATATGAAGTAAATAAAAAACAAACAAACAAACAAATATAGAACACTGAAATGTCATTTTGATTTCCATAGTAAAGCACGTATTTATATTAATAATTCATTTGCTAGTACCACCCACTTAGCAACCAATAATAGTGGATTGGATTACGGATTTCTTCCGAAATAACTTTTGATACAAAACAGAATTAACTGAAAATGAATTCAATTCTACTTAAAGATGGCGAAAAGTATTAAAAGAATGCATTGGCATCGTGTTCTGATATATTCTAAAAGTTTCAAATGTATAGCTAGTCGGGAAGTTAGTTAAAAATCGATTGCAAGATTTTTACTGGATAAACAACCCCCGGACAAATAAGAATACGAGCCAATAAAGACGTTGTAAAATAAACAATCACAAACAACTTTGAGAAACTCACATAAATATTTTGTGATCTCACCGAGAATCTAAGTCGGGGTGGGGTCCTCAGATGAAAGGCCAGCGGACTATGAGGCGCATGCCCTTCTACTAGCACCTCACCCCACATCTCCATTCCACCACTGCAATCGACTACTTTACCTACTCATGATGGTTGCAAGTGAGTTATTCGATAATTCGGCTAGACAATATATATAAGTAGAGGCATCATTGTACAATTAGAGGGGAGCGTAGTACATAACGAAAATTGGTATGGTATGTATCGAATAACATTAATTTTTTTATTTAATTTGTACATTTTATGCATTGTTCATTAAACGCGTTTATCTTCTTATCATTCAATTTTTTATGACTATTTGTATCACTGAAATCACTTAGATAATTTATTTCAAATATTTTGGATAGATATTTGAATTATTCATATATTTAATGTATTTTTATTTAACTTAAAATACACCAATTTGCTCATTCACTGTTGACTAGATAATGATTTTAACTTAATTACTCATTCACTGCTGACTAGATAATGATTTTTTTAATTACCACCTTTAAAATGCACGTTAATTACATCGATCGGCCGCCTGGTCATTACGCGCCAGGTGCGTCTTCAGCGTCCAAAGTATTCAACTTACAGACATTAATTTAAAAGAAGTACCCTAATTGGTACAGCGGTTGTTTTTGAACCCTTGGCAAAACAGATTTACCTATATTTTTAGTATACTACTGACGTGTTTTGGCATAAGGTTGAAAATCATAATATTATTATATTGTGTAAATACATAATATTTAAACGTATTTTTTGATTAGATTTGTATCAAACGTAGAGTCGGTTTTATGAAAATAAATGCTTCAAATGAAGTTAATATAGGGTTAGTAAAAACCACTAAATGTGGGTCATCCATTTAAAAAGACCCTTTGAGGGTAGGATAATATTCGTTATATCAAGGACACACTCTTATGAAACAGAAGAAAAAAGCAAACAAATAATCCAATACAGAGAGATGTTTTATATAAGTAAATGTACTATTCATTCGGCATGTATTTTTTAGTAGGAAAACTGCTACTTGCAGAGGCAAAGAAATCTGAAAATAGTCTACGCAGAAAATCTCTACGCACAGGTAATTTTTATTGAATTTTCCATTGTAATCCATTTTCTTAGTCATTTTTTTCCTATACAATAAGGCTTTGACCACACGAAAGCGACTCTAAGTCCCCTCGCGTGCAATTCCAGCGTTAGACTTGGGCAATAACATTGACAAGTTTATGAACCTGTCGAGCAGTGGTTCCGAAAAGATTTTTACACCCAAGGGTTTGAACTATAAGTGAGTCGTAGGAACTTTTAAATTTAGTATTACAACTAAGGCAACCTTTATTTTTCTCTCATCGACCTATCATATATCCACTTCCGTTATGCTGGCGTAAAGAACATTAGGCATTCTTCAAATTTGTGCTGAGGGTGTCTCAGAAGTAACATCCCAAGATATTGGTTAGCGTGCACTTGTGCTGAATTCCTATTCTGATATAACGTATTGCAGTCAATCTTAGACGAGAAAGGACATAGGAGGAAATAGATTATCTACAACGTTTAAGGAATGTCCAGGGTTATGCTCTGAAAATACCATAAATGCTCCATTTTGACCTACGCTGAGCATATTGTGGGCCCTTAAGCTAAACTAACCAGACTTGCAGGCAAAATCACCAATAGCTACTAAGGTGACTATCCGCACTTTATTGATCAACATGATTTCTTTAATATTTATTTTATTCCAAAAATCCCAGATTCATCTCACCCCAGCAAGACCCCAGCCCGGTATGAGTATTCAATTCCTTACTCATTGGACAATGAAGATCACCTTTTGAGGTATTTTTTTCGCTTATGATGTACCTATAACCAGTGCTCGAAATAAAAAAATTTGCTAACGGAGCGCTCGATAATTTTCCAAAAATATTAACATAGTTATCTAATTTTAAGTATATTTTCTAAAAATGAATGTGTTAGATTTCGTTAGTTCGGATAAATTAATTTTCCACGAGATGTAGCGATAATTTTGCCGATTTCATGAACTGGAACGCCGCTCAGATGCACTTCTATCAATTTCGAGCCCTGTATATAACTAACCTTCTATTAGTTATGCCAATTGGAAAGGCAATAACTGTAATGAATCAAATGCGGCTGATATGGATATATTCCACTTGCGTGATGCTAGGTTTAAGTGGTAAACCTTTAAAATAGTGTACATCCTCGTATTTGTTTATTTATATGTATGTACCTAACCTACCTTTTATGTCAGCGTTTCCATTGTCACGGTTTTTTTTAATATATTCCAAATCATATTATGGACTTGCTATTTGTAATATTCTTTCTTTTGAATAAATTAATTTGAAATCGAACTGAATAAACAATCAATTCCTTCCAACTTAGGTACAACTCGTTGATTCATGCACGTCATAGGGAGGTGTGGCATTTACGATTTCTCTACACTTACAAAAAGCAAATACTGCCCAAAAAGAGATAGTAACCCAGTAGTACAATTTTTCAATTCATTTTCTCGGAAAAAAAATCTATGATATTTTTAGACTACGAATAATCGATTAGAGACAGTTTTAGATCGATAGGACCAATACAAAAAGCCAAACAAGCTTGGTAAGAGACATCCTTATATTATATCACATTGCATTTTGATTGAGTGATCGCACCGTTTGAAAAATTGATGCTCGCGCCGTTACTCAGTCGCATCATAGGGGTGCAATAAAATGTAATATGGTTCGGCCACTTATCGTCGTCCTCATACCAATATTTTCCTCCTACCTCTAATCCAAATTAGTCCAGGCGCTCAACGCAATCATGGATCATCAGTCGGCCGTAATTGATAAAGTTAGTTATTCGTAGACTACGACCGGGTCAACTTGATACAGTGTGACAGTTGTGATTTAACAACCGTAAACGCATACGGGGTTACTCATAAAATGAGTATCCTTCCGAGTATCATCATTAACCCCATACTCCAGTGTACCGTGCGAGTGATAAACAGAACCATTTGCATACTAGTGTGTGAGTGCATGACCCGGAACCTGCTCCAGAAATACAGCCGAACAACACCAAGGTTAGTGCCTGAATTAATTCCCGTTTAACCTCCCTCCCCAGATCTGGAATCCACTACCCAAATTACAGTCCACTAAAAAGCGCCGCCATAATGTTTATATAAATGTCATCTTCGGGAGATAGACAGTTATTAATCCTTTCAATTAGCAAATATATTTTTTAATTTTAATAATTCAGGGCTGAAAATATCGTCATCATCATTGTCGGAAGACGGCTTTAAATAAGAATAATCTCACGAACCACATTTTCTCAACCATTGTTATGTTGTTGTATGTTGCTAAGCCAGTTGGGCAGGTCTCCTATAGTCTCGACCTGAAGCCTAGTGTTGTCTTACAAAGTATCAATACTCTACGACACTTTTGATACCAAGTATTGATACTTATGTTACGTTTTGCAAAACTAACCTCTTGACGTAGATTTGAGGAGGCTGGGGTCAATCCACCGCTGAAGATAGGCATACCATAGCTTCTACCACTATTCTCAATCCCTACATCTTCGCTGCCACTCGTCCAGAAAACTCGATAAGTTCGTCGATTCAGCGAGCTTTAAATTAGCTCTTGAATCTATATGCTGTGGAGCGTTTATTGACATACATAGCCCGCCGGACTGACTGATTTTGAGACTGTCTACAATCAAATTTTAATCTTCCAGATAAATCTGTACATTTAAACGATGTATTATTTAATTTTTGTATAAACCAAACCAGGCATGGTTTATTAAAAAAAATTCGCGCCTTTTTGAAAATCACAATACATGCATACTGTATTAGGCATACCTACCTACTAATTTAGTATTTGGCAAATATATGTAAATCCGTATACATCCGGCTTTACTCCAACTACTGTTTTTCAAAAAGCCCTTACTAGCAATCTAGTGACCGGACGGCTGACGCCTCTACTCGTATATTTTGACTGATTTATGTCCTGAAAGAGCGGGAATTTTGAATTAATTTAATTTGATTTGGTCTGCTTACATCAACCAATTATGTAATTAAGCGGTACTATCACGATGGTAACATTCTATATAGGACTATATATCTATGTTTAAAGAAGCGTAGCTGTCAGTATATTAGTAATCAAATATCTATTTTTTAATGTATCAAATTATTCGACCGCAATAATAATTTCTCAGCGACTCATATAACGGTAAAAAAATTTACTGTTTAGCTGGATCATCAGATTGATTGGCGATATGAAATATGGTATCGCAATGGAAAATTAGTCGAATAATCCTTTCCCATAGTATCATATTATATTATGACTGTAATAATAAAAAAAAATTCACAAGCTACTCGTATTTAAACCGCTGACTCATTCAATATAATTATGTACGGGAATATAAGGTTTATGTATTACTTTTGACTGTATAAATAACGAAGAATGATTTATTAAAATGTCACTCGAATCTAAGTACCTGGCTCGTAACTATCTCAGTAGATAATATGTACTGTCATTGTATTTATACTATTGTACCGATCGTTACGCTGCAAATAAAACTCGCTCCTGCATACATCTTCGACTTCTTCATCATCATCCTCAACACAACAACCCACACAACGAACACCACAGTGGTGACACCTACAGAAGAATTAAAAATGTATGTGTGGATTCTAGCAAACTAATAATTCAATATGTACACACTGCGTCAACAGAATATGCCAATGTTTTGAACCAAAAAAATAATAAGTTACCGCAGATTAATTCTTTCGTTACTTTTTCTTTTGGTATGACATCCCTACTCAAGGTTTGTTGAAGAAAAACTTTTCCAAGGTTATACTTTTCCCCGGATCATTATTTAGCGTCTTTTCTGTTCTTCTACCATATTAAAGAAATAAATTTCGTCCTTATGGGAGCAGTGGCCACTATTCAATATCGTGCTCGTGTAAACACAAAGACATTTGTAATTTATAATACACAGATGAAAGGGTGTGATACTCACTCAGGGGGGCTACAGATCCAAAATATCTCCCTACGCGCACATAACAGCCCCGACACTGCGGAAAAACAAAATACTACGAGTATTTTTATTATAAGGTATTGAAGTTCTTGTTGCATGATATTCCCATCAAGCACCCCAGTTGGCAATTTATTCTGACGTAAAACGTAAAATAGCGCAATTTGACTATCGCATGAAAAACTCGAGCGCATTCCAGGCACATGTGACCTCATTGAGCCGTCCACATGTAATCGCTGCGAGTCATTTCTTGCGTGCGGTCGAGGTACAGGTGACTTCATTGAACTGTTCACATGTAGGTACTCACGCTGCATCGACGCGTCATCTGGACAAGCTCTTAGCGGTATTAGAATTTGCATTACTTACGTTTTTTGAGAGTGCTTCTCGTTCTCGCCTACTTCGACTATCACTAGAGTAGTGACCAAAACATACTTAAAAAACAGCTGAGATTAACTGAGATTGAAGTGTTGTGAACGAAAAAAATACTTTTTAGAAACCTCTAACATTGAATATATTTCTATACTTTTCTTGATTTTTAAATGTCATATGTAAACCTTTTAAATTTATAATTTGTAAAAGTCAATAGGCTATCAAAAGCACAAGTGTACAAAGGAAGGTATACTTTACAGGGGCCAAAAAATAAAATATGTACTTCATTCAACCTCTTTCTTTCCCTCTTTAAAAGTCGAAATAGAAAACTTGTCGACTTGTCGTTTTACGTGAAATTTGCGGTTCATTTAGAAATAACATATTTTAAGCTTGGCAAAGCTTGTAGATACGTCTAGGGTTTTACTTAATATTCTACTTGAGGATATATCAATATTATTTAAAAGCAATAAATATTTGTTTTTAAACATTTACATTATAAATATAAAGGGCTTGAAAGGCTGCGAGCTTTAGCGTTTCTGGCTAGCGTCAAGCCATCTCGCTTCGTATTCAACATTCTATTCCGTATAAATTATATACGTGCATCATTAGAAAGTCTTTATGGTGTACCTATACAGCATTTATCCATTGTCCGCTGATTAAAACAACTCAAAATCATCATAATATATTACCCTCAGTAATAAGTAATAACGGTGTTCACTTGTAAAATATTGGCATATGTTTATGCTTAATACAAGACAGATTCAATTAACGGTTGATAACTAATTATGTAAAGTGTAAATTATAATAAATATTATTTAGCATTATAAATTTTGTAGATGAAATGTTTAAATAGATCAAAATAATGCTAAAATTAATAAAAATAAAACAGTGAATTTCTTTAAAATTTTCAAACGCATTACATTTTGAATAAGTTTTATTTTCACTTTTATATCTCCTTAACTTCCAAGTAAACATAAATTAAAATATATTTATATATACATAAAAAACTGAGATTTAACAAACATTACATATTATATTCTAATGGATTTGAGTTTTGTACTACTCCATTTGAGTATTTTTTTGCGACCGGAGTTGCAGACGATGCTGCGTTGGTTGTATGTAAAATAATATAATGAAAAATAATATAATACTGACGTACTGTTAATTACGATTGAACGTGTTTGTTCATCTTAATAATGGTGGATCATTTTATAATAAACATATTTTAAGTTTTAAAACCAGTTGAAGGCATTTTTTATCACAGTGCCGCCCTCGAAAATAAATCTCGGGGTATAAAAAAATTAGTCAGACCATAAATAAATCTGCAATGCGAAATGACTTACGAGTGCGATTAATGTATGTATTACCCTTAGTAACCTTTTTACGCCCACGGTACCCGAGCGGTGTTAGCCTATAATGTTGTGTGACCCAGACAGGGAACTGAAATACCTAACGGGTAAGGAGTAAGTAGCAATTAAGAATCCGAGATAAACAAAAATACGTGTCAAGAATACGTCATACGTCGAAAACTGCTCTCGGCTTATGCATTGACGCTCATTTAATATTGATGTATTACACACACTATTGCACTCGCATAATGTGTGTTTCATTTTCGTAGAACACTCACACATTCAAAACCTTGCATCAAATGTAGCGTATTGAATATAGCATATCGGAATTATATTTATTATCTGTTATGTGGACCCAGAGTATAATAAGTTGAAATCGATTTCTCGTAAAAATCTGTACAACCTCCACTCTGTGGTAGCCCATATTATCTTCTTAGGATAAAACGTAGCTTAAAATAATTACAATATAAAAGGAACTTTTCATATACAACTTTTTAAATTTTTTGTTGAATCAAATAAACTTGACTTGACTAGCTTAAACGATCAAAAAAATTTGTACTTGATAGAAATAATACTGAAATGTCATTTTGACATTCATGTTGATTTCCATAGTAACGCACGTATATATTAATAATTTAGTTGCTAGGACCCCAGACCCTTCTAGCAACTAATAATAGTGGATTGGATTACGGATTTCTTCCGAAATAACTTTTCATACAAAACAGTTTTAACTGAAAATGAATTCAATTCTACTTAAAGATGGCTAAAAGTAATAAAAAAATGCATTGGCATCGTGTTCTGATATATTCTAAAAGTTTCAAATGTATAGCTAGTCGGGAAGTTAGTTAAAAATCAATTGCAAGATTTGTACCGGACAAATAAGAATACGAACTAATAAAAACGTTGTAAAATACCCTTATCAACTTCTCTTTTATATGTTATATTAAAAAAAACCATCTTCATAAAAAGGATTTTTAAACTAATTTTTGTGAACGTATTCGATGAAATTTCCATTGATTTTGCACATACGTCATAATGTGTACCTACTGTCAAAATAATTGTAAAGAATTACTATGCCCGAGCAACCGACATTTTTGTATGATAGGCGGTAACTTTCTTGAATGTCGGAGGAACATCATTCTATCGGATTCGTGTAAAGCAATTACGTCGGCATTCCTCGTGGACCGGCTCTCGGAGGACCGTACACGCGATGTGTTATGCTACATACCTACCTTAATAATAACGGAGATTTTTTAAACCTACACAGTGGGTACATACCGCTATTGGACCATTCAACATTATATCTCTTGGACTGGCGATTTTCAACTTTTTTTCTTTGTAGCAACGCTTGAAGTCGTTAGTAAAATCTCGGGAAATCTCTGCCTGACTGATACCTATATTGTAGGGATTAAGTCATTAGAACAAGAATAAATAATAATTGTTACTATATGAAAATTCGGTACAAGTCGGTTATGGGGACGCCAGACGGGAACCGCGCTAATTGGCATAGCCGATTTTGGCAAAATTCATGGATTCAATAATGAAAACGTAACCTAACCTAACTTAACCTAACATAAATTAACCAAACCTAACAAATAATCCAGTATATCGGCTATTTTTTAAAAGTGTTTGCCGCTGGCTTCCCCATAACCAACTTGTACCGAAAATTCTAGGTGAACAGCCCATCCAAGGATATACGAAATAATATTTATAATGAAATTTTGAATAAATAGAACGTTTAAAGCCTCAATTACATTGAGCTTCTTTACGAGCTGTTTATTGGCGAATTTACAATCTGCCTGTAAAGTCGCCCAGTGTAATCATCGAATAAGCTAATAAGCAGGTTGTAAACACTCTACCGAGAAAAGTTGAAAGCCGGTCAACTTTACACGCTACACGCCGGCGTATGGGCCTACTGCGTCTGCGCAGTAGAGCGCAGTACCAACATCCCGGTAAAAAAACGAACTACGTTCCGTCAAAATAGTTACTGGCTTGTGGCTTCTCAGCGAATGGAAAGTTTTGTGCGTAATCATCAAATCGCAGTAGCTGAATCGCCCGCTTTTAAATTCGCCAATAAACAGCTCATAAAGAAGCTCAATGTATTGAGGCATTTATCAAATTAAAGTAGAAAAAATATTATAGAAAAAAATAAACAATGAAAAGTCCAACAGTCAAACTGCAGTATCTGTAGATATTCATAAAAATACAGTCTTACTTCCAATTAAATTACACTAGAGTAGACTGTATTAAAATATTAACTACTTTTAATTTGCTACATCTTCACTGTTTTATCAGATATGTACCAGTTCTTTCAGTGTAATCATTGCAGGGCCATTCTAAATACTTAACACGAAACATGTCTCCGTGTTAACTGTATTGCTCCAAAAATAGCACGGATGTCACTCGGAGCAATTCTATAAACAGGAAGGTCATCTACAATAATTTTTAGCACAGTTAACACGTCCTATTTAATTCAAAATGCATCCCATTAGAATATTCAATTGCTGTGTTACTCAACGACATTAATTTGACAGTGGTTAACGAGGTTATGTTTGGCCGTATTAAAAAATAGCATGCCTGACAGATTACTTCCCGGCATAATTAATTATATATATATATATATCACATATTTTATTGAATTTGGAGTTAAGTGATAATATGTTAGAATAGCCCTGCAGGGTTCTTTATTTTACCAAAAATTATCTATACCTATATCAAATGCTGTATTCCTTATTTAGTGATTTGGTTTAGTGAAGTAAAATTTTTTGAATTCGATTATTATCTCATGATTTTTTTATATAGGCACTACAGTGTGGTTTCAGGTTTACAATATATTAAAATCATGATTTACCGACGATTGTATGAATCAATGTTGCTCTCCTACGAAGGCGATAGACGCATTTTACATGAAAATTTAGCAATACGCCCGCGGCATTCGCACCAATGCCATAACATTATCGAATTCACATTCGTAGCGTAGAAAAAATCGGCAAGAATTTTATTTAGCTACAACAGGTATTGCGGAGACGTTGGTGGGTACCGTTATGAGAATGCTACTATTGGCACCGGTGACGTAAGAGCCGCTAAGTTGCGCCTGCGCAGAGAAAATCTTCTTTATTGCATCACTTTTGCGGTACAAGACTCGTACGGATTTGCTATATTACATGGCATTATTTCGCAACAAGAGTTGTAAAAACGATTAAGTCCGACCGCAGCTTTGCAACTCGACACCTCAATGTGATACTACCGTTTTATGAATTTTAATTTAAAAAAAGAACAATCTATTTATTTTGCAATAAATAGAGAAAAACTTTCCGTATTACTCAATATACTTACCTACCTAATTAACATTTAAATTTAATTATGTTTCACTAAATACTAAATATTATACACTCGTTTTTAAAACATGAATTATTTTACTGTAGTAGGTATCTGGTCACAATATAAGTCGAAATAATTACAAAATAAAAAGATTTTTTTATATACAACGTTTTTAAATTTTATGTTGAATTATTATACTCAATATGCTCAAACTTGTACTTGATATGAAGTAAATAAAAAACAAACAAACAAACAAACAAATATAGAATACTGAAATGTCATTTTGACATTTCATTTTGATTTCCACAGTAACGCACGTATATATTAATAATTTAGTTACTTAACAGTGGCGAAGGGTGGAGGTAGGCTGTTAAGATCCGCCATAAATAGTGCACATTGAACTTTTTCAGACATACATATTTGTTTTCATTGAAATAAGACTACAATTTACAGATAGTGTAGATTAGATTTTAAAATTCAATTAAACCCTGAGAAACCAAGCCATAATAGATATTAGTGAAAAAATACATGTCTATCTATAAAATATCTAAAATTATGCAATTAAATCATACATAACTTTGAGTATTTTATAGATAGAATAATATTTTTTATTTATTATAGTTTGGTTTACGCAGGGCTTAATGAATCAAAAAAATGAACCAAAAATATGTGTAATATGTAGTTTTAATCCAACGAAAACAAATAACTATGAATGAAAAATTGTACACAATTTTGTCGTATTGCCCAAATTAGACCACATCTATTATGGTTTCGTTTAGGCAGGGCTTAATTGATTTTTAAAAACTAACTAATACCATCTGTAAATTGTAGTCTTAGTTCAATAAAAACAAATACATATGACTAACAAAGTTTAGTGTGCACTATTTATAGCGAATCTTAACAGCCTACCTCCACCCTTCGCCACTGAGTTACTAGGACCACCCCCTTAGCAATCAATAATAGTCTTTTACTTTTTAGGGATTTCTCTGAAATAACTTTCCATACAAAACAGAATTAACTGAAAATTAATTCAATTCTGCTTAAAGATGGCTAAAAGTATTAAAAAAATGCATTGGCATCGTGTTCTGATATATTCTAAAAGTTTCAAATGTCTAGCTAGTCGGGAAGTTAGTTAAAAATCATTTGCAATATTTGTACTGGACAAACAATTACCGGACAAACAAGAATACGAGCTAATAAAAACGTTGTAAAAAGTACAGCTTTCCTCAGCATATTATCATTGAAGGAAAGGTCAACAGTACCTATTGTACATAGTAAAGAAATACGTGTTCTTAGTATCAGACGACAATGAGTAAATCAACATGATGGCGTCCGACCTCCGATAAGGCACGCCACAAGAAGTTTTTTTTAACAAAATGATAATATAAATTATATTAAATTCATATACTTTATGTTAAGTCGATAGCTATTCCGTTCATAACACCATTATCAAGATTAGTAGCAAGAGTAAGAGTAGGAATTATTTTTGAAAGGTCCTAAGGTGAGACAGAGAGATCGTGCCGTCTAACTCTATGAGTTGTATTACCGAGTTGTTTATTTGTGTAGTCTTGATAATGGTGTTAAAACCGAAACAGCTGTCGACTTAAAAAAAACGATCTGTCGAATTTAATGTAATGTATATTATTATGTTTTTATATAAATATTTGATATTTTTAGTTTTCACAGCTGTTTACGATTTAATATTTTTAAAAGTTGCAAAACACTGTAGAAAATATCATTCGTTCAACCAGGGAACTCAGAAATAATGGGAACTGAAATACACAACGGGTAAGGCGATAGCAGGTAACCGACTCGAGTAAGGAAGAATCCGGGTTAAACTTACACACGTGTTAAGAATACGGTTTACGTCGAATACTAAAAACTGCCTCGGTTTATGCATTTACGCTCATTTAATGTTGGTGTATTACACACACTATTGCACATGCATAATGCGTGCTTCATTTTCGTAGGACACTCACACATTCAAAATCCTGCTTTACCATGCGGCGTATTGAATATTGCCTATCGGTATTCTATTTATTATCTGTTCTGTGCGTTCAACCAATACTATGTACATTTGTGTAGGTAATTACGAGTTACATTTTTTTCACAACACAATTATCATTTTCCGGGCAAATTAATCTGTAATACAAAACGATTTTCGGCTAGTATAAATATTAATTGTAGTAGGTGTTTTATTTAGCTTTACTTTCATATATTTAACTACGAATATATAGCACGTTTTCATTCAAGAAGATTTTTAACAAATCTTAAAAGTCTATAATCTTAGACTAGTCGTACATTACGATGGCTAGACTCAAACACAAATCACAGATTTAGATAGTAGCATGTAGATAATGGAGCTACCATACCACACCCGCACCACACCACACCACACCCAGTCTTAATCGAACGTATCGCAGGACCCTACGTTTGGGTGTAAAGCTGTAAAGCAACAGAATTTTTTATGACTGGGAATGTTACAGAACCAGTTACCCAAGTTACATGACTTTAACTGTAAATCAGCAGTCTAGGTAAATATTTCTGGGATGGTTCGGATATAGGAATAATACGCGTGAGAATGCGGAGGTATCGCACACCTAACAATCAACACCGTACAGTCGCAGTCCTTTTAAGCCTATACTTCAGCTGGGAAACGGTCTAAAAAGATCGTGACTAGGCGATGCGCGGATTGTGTAAATGACGCGTGCCGAACGAAATATAATTTGTCATAAAAATTCAACTTGCGTCCATTTAACGTTCTATTTATTGTTCTATTAGTAACAATAATAATTTATATTCATTGACATGTTTTCTTTTTCAAGTAAATGGGTAACGTTTGTTAGTCATCTGTACACGATTTAAGAATTAATACCCTCGTCGCCATCACGAAACAAATTGACGTGTTCACAGCTCGACTTTCGCTCTCCGATTGCCATGAGTCCAAAATTTCGACGCACCTATAGTTGAAAATTATTTTCCGTTTCACTGAAGTATGCTCTTAATCGTTTGACATCTCCGCACCCCCCTACGTAATATCCTGTGTTCAAACTGTCCCTGAAATATACATCTTGGCGAATATTTCCTGCAACTTTTGTTTGAGTGTCAGACACAATTTACGAATTCAATGAACTATGGAACTAGACAATGCAATGACTCGTCAAAAAATCAGCGTCGCCAGCATCTACAGATTGTCTCACGCGAAACAGTTAAATGCACGATAAATATAAATAAGACGTTTAGGTTAAGACAAAAGAACGCGATGGATGCACGCACACGTGTTTACGCACTAATTTAATTTAATGTAAGCATACTAATATCTAATTGCTATACCAACGGGTATTTTCTCATGTGAATTTAAAATGTGCAGATGCAAGAAACAAATTATGAGACTTCCTCTGCAACAACACTGTAAATCGATTTTAGCAAATGTTGGGAAAATGAAAAAAACATTTTTAAGCATTAGAAAATCATTTTTAATATAAATTATTCTACCAAGAAATATTAGAAATAAATAGAGCACAGTTACAGAGCTTACCTATATTGAATGATCAATTTAGCTTTCCTAATAGCCCTTTGTTATATCCTATATAATGTTTTACATATGAGACTATATTATGGCCAATGTTATTGATACAATATTTATATATGTATGTATGGATGAGGATTTAGGAATGTATAGGTGTATATTAGCTGAGTTTATATATATTATACTAGGCGAGCTTATCTGTATTTTTTTACATAGTGTTATAAAAAAGTAGGTACGAGTACCATGTAAGAGTATTATTTAAGACTAATATCTCATTAGTAAACCCCATTAATATTTTTTCTTAGAATTGACGATTTACACCTCTTCAGTGTAGTATGTTTATTGTTTATAAAGAATAATGATCATTATTAGGTTTTGACGATTTATTATAATATGCTATCAATTGTATTGTTATTAATAAGATAGGGTTTTTACTAACTAGGTTTTTTACTGACACTTCAACTATTCATAATTTGTTTGTTGTATTTTTGTGACCTTTGACTTGATAGGTAGGTAATGGAGTTTTTACCTACTTTATTGTATTGATTTATTATATAAGCTAGAGTAAAAAGTATTCGTTACACGGCGCCTGAAGATGCCGAAAGGCGAAACCCGGGTCACAAAAAACGACTTAAATGGAATAGTACAGAGCTTGAATCCATTAGAATTTAAATTATTTTTGTTTATTTTTATAACACAAATATATAAAGCAAAAATACTTAATGCAAATTACATTTTTATTTAACTTTTTTAGATTATTTTTAGTAATCTATAGACAAAAATGTAAGATATCACTACAACAACACTGTCTTTTTCCCAGTGGCTAAAACATTTTACATCATTTCTTACTATGGAAAAAACAAAACGTTATTTTCTATTGAGTTGATAAAATCGGAATTACTTGTTCAATGCAACACGATTTATACGCATGTGATGAATTTTACGTGATCTGAGTGAGATGAGTCAGAATATGGACCTAATAGGTTGAGCAAGTAGCTGACATCCATTTCTCGTAAAAACAAAATCTGTTAATACAAACCTCCATTATATGGAGGCCCATAATATGATCTTATTAGGATCGGGCATGGTCGGAAATTTATTATATATTAAGGTGAAACCTTTACTGAGCCTTTTTTAAAGAGGCACCTAGCTTATAAAAATGATGTCAAGTTATACACATTTATATTTTTATAAAAATCGATGTTTTTTACAATGAAAATAAAAAATATTAAAACTATGAATTAGTCAAAAATCTCTACTCTTAAAAATAGAAAACTTAATAAACTAAATTTAATAATAAATATGACTATAAATAATATGTAATAATAAAGACCCTACACCAAATTCACATTTTATAACATTTTTCGTAAATTGTAGGTTTATCTTTGACTTAAAATAAAAAAAATATTTTTCTTTTTAATGTTTTCAGATACATATTTATTAATTAATACAGTTGAAATTGTAAATTATCAAAAAAATGTCTCAAATTGCAAGCTTAATATTTTTCCGCTAGGTGCCTCTTTAAAAAAGGCTCAGTAAAGGCATCACCTTAATATACATCAGAAATAATTAATTGAACTATGCGTTTTTGAGTTGTCCCACTTTTTGCTCTTAAGTCCCGATTTTTTTTAAATTTCACATGGTAAAAATTCCGATTTGCTAAAATGATGGCAACACTGCGTCAAATCGACATAATAAAATAGAATAGTTGCGATTGACATTTTCCCTGTCAGTCTGGTGCAAGAAAATGCGTGTGAGTTATTACGGCGATGCTATCTGTTTCCTTTTGGTATATGGCGGTTGACAGATCGGTGATCGATCGCTGGATAAGTCTGCTTCAAACGCAGTGAAAAAGTTTCGTCATAATGATTCGTTATAAATTGTCCCCTTCCGGGAAATGGGGGGTTTCTTCTGACGTGAACAATTGACAGCGCCGGAAGAGCGTCGTTACAACGACGCGTTAAGAAACCACTGCGACGGACCGTTGCCATACTACTACTCTGTTATTATATCATTATGTTATTTGTCACAGTTTTTCTTCTAAGCGAGTCCTTCATTCTTATTTTGGACAAGATCTCAGTCAAATACAAGTCCGGAACATAGAAAAATTGAAAACGCCGTAAATGACATTCTTCCTCTTTGAAAAAAACACTCTTTGTAGAAGTTTTACCCAAATCTACTACTGACACGTTATTATCTATGATCATGTTTAGAGCATAGACCATGGCGACTAGGAAATCACAGTTCTCTAGAAACCTTCAATATGTGTAAGAGGTTACAAGGACACTCCGCCCTTTTTTCAAATTATCAAGGTAAAAGAACCAGGATAAACCTTTACACTCAAAAACATAGTTTAATATAATTCCATGCTATCTGTCGTGTAATGTTACTTATGTATTTATCCCATATAAACGATATAAAATACCAACGCGTGTTTTCCTTCAACACTGCCCATACAACATCACATATCAGATACAAAAGCAACCGTCTGAATATAATGTAATAACGGGGGTAGTTGACTACACGAATAACAACTTTACTACTACCCTTATAATTTAATACATTTTTGACTAAACACTTTATAATAATTATAGCATTCATAAGCCTAAATTGCGTTATTCTTTCTCATCCAATAGTACTAATTCTTCTCGGTTTCCAATCCTGCATGTCACTTGACTCCATCGATCTGCGTAGCCGTGGTCTTCTTTTTTTTCGCCTGCGACGCTATTTTTGACGTTAATGACAAAATAATAAAGAACAACTTGAGCGTACGCCTGATTTAATCATATACATGTTTTATAATAAATTTTCATTAATACCTAATAATAACTAGCCAAAGTACCCGGCTTCGCACGAAGTCGCTTCGTTGATCGATATACATTTATCTTACTTGAAAAATACAATTTTTTATTCAACAAATAATTCACAAGAATTAGGAATGTAACATTCTTCAATTGATCATACATAATTTGAAAACACTTCTGAGAAATATAATATTATAACCACTAGAAAAAAATGTTGCACTCAAAAAGTATTGTAAAAGTCACTAATTAACTCTGTCGCAATTAGATAGGACATATATAGCTTAGTAGTCAGTACACATAGGCATGAATTCCGGGGGGCACAGGTTTGTATCCTGCTGGGTGTCGTATTTTTTTCAAAATTATTTTTTTAGTGATTACATAATTTTCAAATTATATATGTTCAATAATAATTTTATTCTTCAATATTAAAATATTTATATTTAGGCATACAACATGTTCAAATTAAAATAATTCTGACAGCCAAGTCAAACAAAAGAATCTAAAATATCTGTCGTGAAAATTCAAAATTGGAATTTGCAGGAAAGGTAATTTATTTGAACAAACAAACGTTGTATTTTTTATAGGTAAACGTCAGTTGAGGCCACATAGGAAGAGGAAATCAAGCGAACATAATATTTTGACTTTTATAATAATATATAGACAGCCATATTATTCGATCACGTGGTAATAAGGGATCCGAGAGAAAAGTGATATCTGATGGCGTTGAATAGAGGAGGTTGCTAGAGCGTGCGCTTTCAATAATACAATAACTACATCAACAAGGTCAGTACATGATCACTACAGATGGAAAGAGATTATTGGCAACGCCTGTAATTTGAATGATCACCATCCTCAGTAATGATGCAACGGATATGAGGAATAACTACCTGGTATATTTTAAAAATATTCATTATTTTTGAGTTGGGAATACTAATTTGAATAAAATCATTTTTTTCTGTGTACTACAAATAAATAATTACAAGATAAAAAGAACTTTTTATATACAACGTTTTTAAATTTTCTGTTGAATCATATAAACTTGACTTGACTAGCTTCAACGATCACAAAAAAATGTATTTGATAGAAATAATACTGAAATGTCATGTTGACACTCATATTGATTTCCATAGTAACGCACGTATATATTAATAATTTCCTAGCAACCAATAATAGTGGATTGGATTACGGATTTCTTCCAAAATAACTTTTCATACAAAACAGAATTAACTGAAAATTAATATAATTCTACTTAAAGATGGCTAAAAGTATTAAAAAAATGTATTGGCATCGTGTTCTGATATATTCTAAAAGTTTCAAATGTCAAGCTAGTCGGGAAGTTAATTAAAAATCGATTGCAATATTTGTACCGGACAAATAAGAATACGACCTAATAAAAACGTTGTAATAAAATGGTAGATATGCTTTTTATCCAGAAGTAAAACAAATATTCTATAATAACATATTATACATAAGTATGTTGACCATTTATTAACAGAAATAAGAAAATGCATTTTTTTTTTAGAAAAGTTGAAGCATCTGTGCTAGTTGCATGCTTCTTCATTTTATAAGCAGCTAAATCTTTCTTTCACAGTAGATGTCAAACTTTTCTCACTTATGTGACTGTCTTTTTATTCAGAACCATCGTCGAGTTGTTTTATTACTTCATCTCAAAAGTTGCAAAGTTTCTTTCACCATTTTACCACTCAATCTCTTTACACGAATGTCAAATGTTAACAACTCTCCACCGGTCAATTTTTATATTATCGTTTTACGTTGCTCACAGACGGCTACCACTTATGGATTCGGCAGATTGCATCACATTCATTATATGGAGTGTCTTGACATGATGAATGATAACAAGTATCGCACTGCGGAAACAACGAGGCACTAGTGGTACTTCAGCAGCTAGCTGTGGTATTGTGAAAATAGACTTGCTAATTTGGAGTACCGCGCATGAACGCAGTTTTTACCTCGAGCATTACCTTACTGCGCCCCGTTGCTTCCATAGTAAGACCTCCGCATTTCTTTGCATTCAATTCTTATATCCAGACAGTATGTGTAATGACAACTTAGCCTGCGACCTATCGCATAAACAAAAAGTTGCATTGTGCGAACAGATATTTATTCATCTAATAAAAAAAATCTTATTTTAAAGACAGAATGTCAATTTCCCATGAACGATTATCGTTTTTATAATAATATAAATTATAACGAACAAAATAGTTCGTTCATCAACATGTTCAATACCTCCATTCAAATAGGTACCCAATATCAATATCAGCACAATTCATGATTTTTTTGGTGGTGAGTACTCTTCTTCCTTCCTTTTATACTATATATCTGATTGGTACACGTATTTATTTCACTTCATTAAAACTGTACCTCACAGTCAGTGTTACCTAAATCCGATTTTGCCGAAGTACGTACAGATTTTCTATCTAATTTATCAATTATTTTTCAGAACCAATTCATATTTCGAGTACCTACTTATTTTTATAACAGAACCCTATTTGTCTTTATTGCGTTTTCCCAAATGTATTATTTATTATTGGACATCCGATGCATCTGCCATGACGCAAAACATGTTTAGAATAATTAATTGTTTCAATTATAATAATACAATAACATTGAATATTTTAAAGTTGGTTGCATAAATTCTAAAAATAATGAAACTTCGTATTATAAAATTGTTATGCCATCAAGGACAACTGCATTTATACATACACAATATGTACATATTATTATATTCATTCATTGAAGTTTTAATAACATAAATATGCGGAATAATAAACTTAGATATAAATTTTAGACTATTATCTTGTTTCCGTGTTGGTCTATTCGGCGGCAATTTAACTGCACAAAATATTGCTGCAGGCAACATTTTATTGAATTTAGATCATTAGCTTTGTCATTATTATTACATACAAATCGAAATGGTAATGGAACGATTCAACAGACTGGTGCATTGTTGTAAAATGTAACGGGAAATTTATTGGAATAATCTAATACTTATCGTACATTGATATATTTCTTTTTACCAATTTAAGACTATAAATAAGTGGCATCATTATTATAAATTAGTATAAGTAAGTATTATTTATAGGTACCATTAGTTGGTTCTTGTCTATTTAGTGGAAGTCAGCGGCAAACAAATTTTGAAAATAACCGATATACCTACTGGATTATTTTTGAATTAATGAATTTTGCCGAAATCGAACATGAAAATTGCCGCTGTTTCCACTTGGCTTCCAGTAAACAGACTTGTACAAATTATTTTCTTGAACAAACTATAATAATTATTAATATTACAAAATTATAAGTAAGTACGCACTACTTTATTTTTCACATGAGATAAATAAGACAAATCATAAATATTGATTGAAGTACCTAACTAAACGTTTGAATTACAATATGTTATTATTATTAAGTATGTGCGTTTACTTCGGTGCAAAATAAAAGGTTGTGATTTAGGTTAGGCGTTTTCAAGGCTTTATACCGACCGGCTACCCTTATCCTTCCAGCCACGCAGAGTCAAGCAAGGTACTCTATCTTCACTGCGCCATGATTCGTGTAATTCTTTGTATTATTGTGCATCCCGGTCTAGCATTCCTCTATTATCTCATTTGAAGTTACAATAATATTTTAATAGTAGGTATTATGTATTATTTTCTTCCTAACTCTGTCGATTATAGGATGATTGATGGAGGGGGTCTAGGCATTCATTGCGTTATTATTTGATATCAGTAGGTAGTGTTTATAAGAAAGATTCTCTATTTTCATTGTAATAATTTATTTGACCTTATAGTTTGTCTATTAATTAGTGTTTTCAATGTAGATTTATTTAGCTTAAAACATCAAAGCAGAACAATTTACTTTTATTTTTATTAATTTACTTTTTTCACATGTGACCTGAGACTGGTGTGGGAAATCTTTCATTTACTTACCATAGAAAATTAAAATATAACAAAAGTGACATAAATTAATCAAATTATCGAATATTGAGGGAATTATTGATACATACAGGAATAAATTATTACGTAATATAATCTCATCACGAATTAAATTAAAAAATATTTAACAAAAATACCGGAATTTCTCCCAATGTCCTGCCGAGCCAATTTACCACCGGTAATAGTATACGAATGCCAGACTGTGGGTCTAGTATTCATAATTGGTATTTTATTACATTTCATAGTCGGTATTTCCGTAATACATAGGTTTACCATTCATACGTCTCGATTGGGCAGGGATTGTCCCAGTTTGACGATGGATCCCGAACGGATGATATGTCATTATTTCCTGGTTTATAATGTTCTAGTCTGGTCTAGATCTAATAGGGCATCCGTATACAGTACCTATACATATGACACTGTATTCAGTCAGACAGTGTAAAAATGAGTTTGTTGAAAATTTTTGTATTGTCTTTGACATAATATTATTAATTTATTTGAGATATCTAGTTTTCAGTAATTCGAATCTAAAATATTAAAAAAATATGTACATTTATTTACTGATAGTCAATTTAAATTTTGTATTTTTTAATTAAATAAATAATTAAATTTTTTTGTTAGGAAAAAATTATGTTAAGTATAGTGATACATTATCCATGATATTATGTCAACAAGAATTCATATTACATGTCTGTAGGCGATTTGTTAAAAATTCTGCTCAAATACCATCAAATAGCTAGAAAAGAAGTGACTTGTCTGATTCTTTGACCTGAATAGAGAAACATTTTGATAGAGCACCGATTCCTTTTGTATCGCTATATCACGGTAAATGGAGGAAATACGTGAGAACAAAGCTAGTGAAAGGGCGGAGTAAAGATTCGCAGGTATCCGCTTGAAGTATTTTTTCATTGGACTATTTTTATAATAAACCGTTTTGTCAATAATTATAGTTCACAATAATTTCAAAATATATGTAAAATTTAATGTGTCATAATATTTTTATGTTTTCGGCAACGGAAATCCTTACCAACGAGCCCCGATCTTTCACGTGGTCTAGTGGAAGGTGTATGTCAATAATTATAGTTCACAATAATTTCAAAATGTATGTAAAATTTAATGTGTCATAATATTGTTATGTTTTCGGCAACGGAAATCCTTACCAACGAGCCCCGATCTTTCACGTGGTCTAGTGGAAGGTGTATGTCAGTAATAATACTCAGATGGATGTCAATCTTCAGTGATGTTTATTCGTCATGGTCTCAAAGTACAGTTACATGTTGTAAATAAAAGGGAACGAACTCAGGAGAGTTCTATCCACAATGAAACAAATCGGAGAGTAGAGGTGAGTTAAGAACAATTGAAATGGTCTGAGTTGAATAATATTAGACTCATTTACAATGGTATAAATAATATGAAATAGTAAGTAATATTAGTAACGCTTAGTTCATGTACGAGGGTATATATATGTGTGTAGTAGCACAGCCAGATAGCAGTAGTGAAGGGTGGAGGTAGGCTGTTAAGATCCGACCTAAATAGTCCACATTAAACTTTGTCAGTCATTCGTATTTCGTTTTTATTGAACTTAGACTACAATTTACACATCGTCAGCTGAATGCAGAACTATTCTAACTCACATTTAAAATATTTTAAAGGAGAGTTTTTTGAAACAGTCTACTTCAGTTATTTATTCAATAATATTGCAACAGTCGAAATTATACCGATCACATATTCTTAACAATGTTACATAATTAGTAACTTAAGGTGTCGATGAATTAAACAAAATACAATTTATTGTCATTGGAAATATATGATAGAGAGGGATGTCATGGATACACAACAATATCAATAAATTTATTTAGACTATACGGCTTCTTTATACGTGGGTAGAACGATCAAATCCAAGTGCTAAGTAAAATATCAAAAATCAATAATTATTGTTAGGTTAATCCGTAGTAAAGTTTTAATAATAAAAAAATAGCGCACAACCATAAAAAGGTAGCGCCTCTATCGGCGAAATTGAAACTAAAGTGACATGCTGTCAAATAATAAATATACAGCAAACGGGTGAATATTATTATGTAATTTCAAACGAATCAATATTGTATTGAGTACCGATTATCTACGCAAACTGTAATTAAAATGTAATTAATAATTTACAATCATTTTCGAGGATTACAAACTTTGTAAATTTCACGAATTGTTGGGTGGAAAGATTTGTAAATTATATTACTTACCATTTAAATTTGCTAGGAATATTTTAACCATAGATAAAAACAGCTTTTAAATTATCAAAGTTGATACATACCTATCTATCAATACTATTAATTTACTATTTACTACTTTAACCATTGAATGGCAATTAAAACATATTTTAATAATAAATTTAATGAAAAATCGTAATTTTAACTCATTTAGTGCTGACACCGCGACTGGCGTGTTTGCGTTGCCTGGCCTTTAGATATAATTAACGTGATATTTAAATGTGGTAATTAAAATTTAATTAACAGGTCAGCAGTGATTGTGTATGGCTACACTTCTGGTAACAGGAAGTGACTTTGTCATCGTAGTCTCTGTTTTGCTATGATAATGTCATTCCACTTTCATCATTCTATGCATACTATTCCTAACTATTTTATTTTACATCATAGCGTTGACACTTATGATTGTATGGATTCAGTGTATGGATAAAATGTATTAATTTATTCAACAACACAAACACGCAATTCTAACCAAGCCCACCCCGCACCGCACTCGGTCTTAATTGAGCGTATCACGAGGCACTACGTGTGATGTGAAGCATCTGTACAATTGTTTACGCCTGGCCAGGAGAAGTTAACCGAGACTGAGGTCGCGACGCTCTCAAGTGAGCTTTGACTAAGTTTACTGATTTTACTCTACATATTGCAAAGTGCCAGGGAGAGAAAAGGCGCAAGGAAATTAACAAAAATGAAAAAAATTTAATCAATATAACAAAAAAACGAAGCTAATTATATGGACCGCAAAAATTATATGAAGAGATCTTCACGCCCGGAATAAGACGCCGCAATTTTTTTAAATGCAAGATAATCGACCTTTGTGGCGACCATAAACAAATCTCGAATTATCTTGGAATAGTAGTGATAATTTATATTGTTGACTACTGCTTCCCGTTCCCTGGAAGCTACCCTTAACCACCATCCATGGTCTCCTGTTCACGACGTGCGATAATTACCAAACAATGTAGTAGGTATGCACCTTAAAGATATTGTTGACGGCCATTCTTTTATTTAAAGTAGGTACATAACCGGATGACTGATCGTTTGTTCTTTCGTATGTCCAAATAATTCGAAAAATCAGCACCATCACCATATTAATAATTACCTCACGCTTTTTTGCCCCCAGGGTCTACAACTCAGCACTGCACAGCAATATGCAAAACACTAAACTCTTGACAGGCTTGATTTTTGTGTTAATTGAGATTCCTCGATCACTTCATGTCGTTGTAATGAACGCACCAGACCGTAGCTCCAGTCCGTGAAATTGTCGATACTATCAATCTCTCATGGAAAAACTAAATATTGAAATCCGAGTCGTGAATTATTAAAAATCAATTAAATTCAATTTGTATAATAAGTTTAATACAAAACTTGTCGGAGCCATGCTAAAAAAACATCTATAACTTCACATGTCACAAGTTTAAAGAGAAAGTTTACTTCCATATAAATAGATAAAACATGTTAATAGTTTCTAACAATTATCAAGCGCCCTGGTTTGTAAAATGTATCATTTCAAGCGATGGATAAGACATTATATCGTATTTTTGGTAGTCTTTGTGCCCCTTCATATTTCTATCTCACATATGATTTTTCCGCTACTGGCCATGTACCTACTTATGTAGATATAAACAAGTTTATTATTAAATTTGTAATAAAAATACTGCATTATACAAATAACATTAAAAAGATCTTTTCTTTTAATAACCCACATAATTTTGTAAACACTGTTTGAGCCAATTTCTTTTAAAACCCCTTCCAAACAATCCGAAGTCTTACCCATCCATGTATCTCCTGGGCACATATAATTTAATACCGTTTACATTACAACTATTAAAAATTCAACGTAAAATCACAATTTCATTATATCCAATAAACACTAAAAATACAAGGTGACCGCCTGCGCCAATGAAAATCGTGCACTCCAAAGCCACAAGTGATACAACCGTGATAATATGTGAGTGAGTGACTTGGGAGTAAAGAGTACGGGACTTCCTCTGCTCACCATCAACAAGGTTAGTGCCCGGAGTTTCCAAGTCCACCCTATCCCTCTGAACAACCCACACAGCATTACAGCCCATTTAAATTATCACACAAATACCAACATCGGTTTTATCTGTTCTAAGATCAATAATAATGTGTTTTTAAAACAAACTATAGATTTTTTTAGTTTTATATTATAAAGATTGCTTAAAAAATAGAAATGCGGTAGGTTTATTGATAAACATTCTAAACGTAGCCAAACAGGATGCATCATAGCCAGATGCAATTATTACGAAGAAGACAAATAAAAAAACAAGACAAGTAGAAGCCAAACTGGTTTTTGGGGCCTGCCATCTTTGATTATTGTAGAGAGGTGCGCAATTATTAAGTGAGTCAGCGTAAAAAATCTCTGTTACACCTTAAATATTTGCATACATAAATATTATTTAAGAGTGTTTATTTACTTTTTCTATTTCATAAAATGACAATCTCTTCTATGTTCGTAATTTAACATAGATTGTTTTTCACATGGCAATATTACGTATAGCATATTATGAAAAAAAAGAAATTAAAATAATACCTATGGCAGTCTTATCGTCATTCATCGCATTATTTAGTTATGACTAGGCTTCGGATTCTTAGGTATTTAAATTTTCTATTTGTTAGCACATATTTTTTAATATTTTTTGGTAATTACATATTTTTACATATTCTATGTTTAGGCACATATTTTTACAACAAAATTTCAACATCAATCACTACCCCCTCAACCCGTGATAACTAAGTGGGTAACTTGGCTTAGTGCAGTAAATTACTATACTGCGAATTTGGAAAAATTACAATAAATTATGGATACGCTTGATAAGGAAGATTCCAACTCTATTTCTATTGCAAAAAAAATAATGGGTAACCGTTCCATAAAAAATGAATTGGCATTCATCACTTCAAACTATGGTCATCTGGTAAACACAATTTAAATATTATAATCATCTACAAAGTCACTAGTGGATCAAATTAATATTTTAAACAATAAAACAATACTGCTGCTAAAATAAAAAATGTTTCTGGAAAAAGTAAGTACACAATTAAATAGTGCTTTAATTAAAAATACTTCAAACGCTGCAGAACACTAAAGCTGTTTTGGAAAATCTATTAGATGCCTCAGATGTTTAAATTTTTCTACTTCAGAAATAGTTTCATTTACATACGCAATAATAAAATCTGTAGAAGTGGAAAGAAGTTTTTCAATATTTTAAAAAAAAATCAAATTCTCAATAATTTACGTTTTGTTTAAATTTTTCATATTTGTCAAAATTTGAAGCATTCTTTTATTATTTATTGTGATAAAGCGTTGTCTGTTTTTGAATAAATAATAAATTAAACTGTTGAAATACCTATATATGATTTATTATAATACTTCCTTAAATTTTTAGCACCTATTTTTGGTTTTTAGCACATAATCATGAAATTTTAATAATATATTATTTTCCAATTATATCTACATATTTTAGGTACCTCTTATTCATTTTTTCGCACCTAAAAATCCTAAGCCTAGTTATGACGTACCGCTGAACTTTTATAATAACATATTGGCATTCCAAATTTGAAACATTTATATTTTATTTAACCAAACGTGTGTACCTATATAGTTCTGGCAATAATGATATTGTCCGAAAAGTTTATACCTACAAACGAGTATGTTATATGTTTCAATGGATAAGTAAATTTTGAAGTGGCAAAATTTAATAATACACGAAATTAATCGAGGACACACATTGTGATTTTGACATTCTATATTATACTAAGGTCAACATTAAGACAATAGTACTTATGACCATTTACATTTGCAATATCCTGTTTGGTCTTTATGCGGTATGCGTCTTTATTAGCAAGATTTGTACATACAATTCTGACACGTCATGGACAATACAATAATGTAAGTAAAATACAATACATTGACCAAGAAACTATGAAATAAATCATTATGCATGATATTTTCATTGCCTACAGACAATGACGTCCATAGATAAAATGCCGCCCTAGGCAGCTCCATAATGCCGCCTCATTTTTTATACATTATTTTTATCATCCTTTCATGAGTCCAATATCAAATAAATATGTTGTTTAGATACATTACTTACAATACATCAGACTAATTATTCGCAAATCTGCACGTGTCGTTGTTGGTCATGTAGGACGTCGAAAGGCAGCGGAAATAAACTAGATATCGCGAACCCGCCAAAACCAGTGAACTGATTTTTTTAATGAAAAAATATTTTCGTTATTACTAAATTAAGGTAGCTATTTCTATATATTCCAAATAATTTTCTTCGATTTGCCGCCTTTCGAGTAACTGCCGGCCCCAATCGACGCTCAATCTACCCACCCCCACGAGACGTTACTGATTACGGGTACTGCCAATTAGTATATTTATAATTTATGTTTAGAAAATATATTTGACTTTAATATTTCCATTTCAATATGTTTGAATTTTAAGTTATTATCAAATGCTTTCATCATATAAAAGATTTGTGAATTACTTATTAATTCAAGATGTTTACAACATGATATTTAGATTACGTAAGTTAGTTCTGCACTCTGGGAGAACCAAAAACTGATGCTCCAGAATTTTCTTAGATAGTTACCAGAACACACATGCAACAAAACTTGGAGCGGAGTTTGCAACCTGAGTGCAGAATAGTGGAAGAATGGGGTTTTCTGCAGCAGAAGCATACTAAATTTTGACAAATTCAATACCTACTCCAGATTTTAGGCTATTTTCAGCTTTAACTGTTTTTTAAATTATGAAACGAAATATATCAAAGACGATTTCCTGCCGGCAATTATAATCATTAAAGTCAATTGTTATGATGAAAATAAGCTATTTCTTTTATTCAACGAATAATTCACATGATTTAAGAATGTACCATTCTAACTATTTAACATATATAATTCTGAAAACACTCATGAGAAAATTATATAGTCAATGGAAAAAATCTTTTTTCGAAAAAAGTAAGACACCCAGCTGGAATCGAACCAGCGTCTCTTGGGTTTCGCATCCTGTGCATTACCACTATGCTTCGACTGCCATTCTTAATTGCGACAAACTTTAACTATTGGCTTTTTATTAATACCTGCTCATTAGTGCTTTCCAAATTGAGTCACGGTAGGCGATCGATTTTTGTATTCTAAATTAAAGTACTTATTACCTACTTTAATTAATAATCGACGTCTCGGATCTCTCCAATTGTTCGCAATTGAGCATGGCAGTCGTAGCATAGTGGTAATGCACAGGGCGCGAAACCCAAGAGACGCTGGTTCGTTTCCAGCCGGATGTCATACTTTTTTCGAAAAATAATTTTTCTATTGGCTTTCAGAATTATGACAATGTATGTTATGATGAAGATAGTTTAAACTTTCTTTCAAATATTGACATAGGTTTTTTTATTTTTGATCAAGGGTATGAGGTATAACTCTAGCAAGCATTTTGATATCAAATTAATTGATACACTACAATTCCTTGATGTAATACGTATATGAATTGCATCAATATTTACAATTATTCAAAGCATCCAGTAAGCACCATATTACTTATATTGTAAGGCAGGGATGCTCTCACCCCCAGGGGGTTCAATTACTTTATCGGCTATTTGTAACGTGGATAAACTTTAATTCAATTCCTTTCTTACTACTCATGCTTGTTATTATACTCAAATATTAAATAAAAATAGATAAACATACGCATTATAGGTTGAAAGAGACAATCTCTCAAATTTCCTTAATTTGAAGAGATGATTGATAATTCCGTATTCATAAGTCATATTGTGTTTGAGTTACACCCATGATGGTCCCGGTTCTGCAAATTTACATGTTGTTTTTCAACGTATGTTTGGAACCAGAGTATGGACCTAACAGGTTGAGCAGTGGCTAACTTTCATTTATCGTAAAAAATCTATTAACATAGCTTCTGCTCTGTAGAGGCCCATATATTCCTGTTAGGATCTAACATGGTGAAATAGTTAAGGAACTTGTGATACATTTGAAAATTATGTCAGAATCGTTTACCGTTGAAGACTAGAAGGTTTTTGGATAAATATACCATGAATCCATATAACCTACTCAGATACAGATCAGCAAGATACTTCTACTGAATAAATAGAGAATAATAAACAGACAGAATGAAGGCATGTCATTATTATGTTCACATTTGCCTAAGGGTAGGTAGGTATATAAAAGTTTGAGAATCTGTAATATATGGAGTTTGTAAAAAAATAAATAATAATTACAAGATAAAAAGAACTTTTTATATACCACGTTTTTAAATTTTCTGTTGAATCATATAAACTTAACAATTCTATGTATTAATAATTTAGAACAAATAAGGCAATTTTTTGCTATTTTGCAACAAACAAACAAATATAGAATACTGAAATGTCATTTTGATTTCCATAGTAACGCACGTATATACACTAGATAGCTAGAGGCTAGGACCACCCCATTAGCAACCAATAATAGTGGATTGGATTACGGATTTCTTTCAAAATAACTTTTCATACAAAACAGAATTAACTGAAAATGAATTCAATTCTACTTTAAGATGGCTAAAAGTATTAAAAGAATGTATTGGCATCGTGTTCTGATATAATCTAAAAGTTTCAAATGTCTAGCTAGTCCGGAAGTTAGTTAAAAATCGATTGCAAGATTTGTACTGGATAAACAACCACCGGACAAATAAGAATATGACCTCAGAAAAACGTTGTTATAATAAATAGAGAGTATGAATGACAGAATGAAGGCATGTCATTGTTATGTTTACATTTTCATAAGGGTAGGTATATACAATTTTGAGAATCTGTAATATACGGAGTTTGTAAAAAAATAAATAAAAAGGATTTCATTTAAAGAAAACTAATATTGAAATTCTATCGACTTGTTATATAAGATTACAGTTTATTTATAGCAAACACTGTTAGATTTAAACGATTCGCAGTTTATCGTAACGGTTATGATACAAAGAATGATATGACGTAAAGACCAAAAAACTGGTTATATCACAACTGGTCCAGCGAGGACATTGTACGCTCGAATTCGTGACATGCCTGACAATCAAACGAACAATCAGTCTCGTGTAATGGGAACTAAATCAATCAATAAACCATTGACTCTATGGTCAATTTTAAACGATTAATCTATTAACAATGGCTTGAGTCATAGCGTTGTACAATTATCATCATTATGTGATAAATTTTGCTGCCAATAATCACATTATTGAATCTTATATTCGACTATGATCAGTATCAAAGACGAAATGATTTATTTTATTAACCACAATATGCATTTGGTGCTACAAACAATTTAAAATTATTTAATTAGTGTCGCTAGATTTCAAAATCAACTAAGTCCATCTTCAGGTATTTTTGACTTTTTTGTGAATCGCTGAAGAACTAATGCTTTCTAACATTTTTACATTATCGAAACCATTCAAATCCGTCTGTACATATAACAAGTAAATCAAATCCAAAGTTGAACGGTTTTTTCAAATTCACCCACATCTACTTAACTAATTATAGCATACTCAGCCATGTCCATTTAGACCAATCACTGACAGCGATTACAACAACATGGCAGTCAGTTGTTTACGAACCTTTGAGTGCAATCAGTAACAACCATATTTTATTATCATGATTTTAATTATTATGACACGTTGTCTCGAAGTATATTGATTTTAAGTTTCCCACTATTTTTAGAAATATGTGTGTACGTATATGTGTGTTTCTCATTAAACTTTATTAGAAATGTGAATTAATGTAATGATTTTCATAATAATTTCGTAACAGGAGCGCTATTTCTATTTTTTCCACGAGACGGAACGGTATTGCCGAGGATTTCACGAACCGGAGCTGCGCCTCAGTACGTTCGGTTCCGTTTCGAGCGTTGGATAAGCTAATGCTTTACGCATTACTATACCAGGGTACTTTGGTAAAATATTTCACCGTAACACGTATTATACGGTCTCCAATTTTATTAGATTCAATATGAACATTAATTCAATTTTCATGGCTGATTTTGGTAATATTCATGAATTCAAGAATGAAAACCTAACCTAACCTAACAAATAATCTAGTATATTGGCTATTTTCAAAAAAAAATTGCCGCTGGCTTCTTGCAAACCGACAAGAACCGTGTTTTATTTGGATATGAATTTTATCACAGACGACCCAAAGAGGTTGGACGGTTTTTAATATACGACCATATAAATTTCCGATACAATATTTCACGGTAAAGTGTGATACGGCGAGCTGCATACGTACAAATTTCCGGACACGGCGTACTTTACTGTAATATGTAATGGTATGTTCATTTTATTTTTTTATTCATTTAATTCGCAGATGATTGGAAAATAAAACTCTCATCTTGATCTATAGGTTATAGTGCTCGACCTTACAAAAAATTGGATGAGAGGCCATTGGGAAATTTTGAAAGGACGATATTCAACACGGCTTTGAAACTTGGGTAAGAACTGTAATAATAATGTATAATTTATTATATTCATATAGTACGTAATGCTTTTATCGTTATACATAACGTGAAACGAGTCTGTTGGGTGGATCAAGGATGAAAACCATCCAACCGCTTTAAAGATTCCTCCTTAATACGCAGACCCAAAATTTATGGGAATGGGACAACTGGATGCCAGGACAATTGGACGCCGCACTGTCGTAGACACGTAAACAGAACGTAGACGATGGATTTTAATCAGTTTCTATCTACTACTTTTAATTCGTTTAATAATACGTTTTAATTCATTTTACTCTTAACATAATGTTTTTTTATTGCGGAATAAAAAACTTGTTTTCGTTGGAACTTAAACATATGCACGATTAAATCATTATTTACGTGTGCATATTGAAATTTACACCAACTATTAATTCATAACATAATAATTTAAATATAAATAATAATATTAAATATTTTTTTTAAAGTACGTATAAGTATCTAACGTTTATTTATTTTTGAATTGCGTGGCGTCCAGTTGTCCCGGTGCCAAATCGTCCTAGACGCAAATTTATATCTCTCGATTGTAGAAGACAGTAGAAGAAACTTCTAGTATACATGAAGAGTGAAGCCTGCTATTATAGATCAACCGCATATGAAGCCGTGGGTCGTGGGTTCAATCCGCGGCTGGACCAAAAGTGTAATAGTATGATATTTTTGGGTTGGGCTGGGCGATCCGTCATTTATCTGTTTAAAATATGTTAACATTCTCACTAGGTATGTAGAAGCCTATAATATGTTCATTTTTGGAGAGAGAATAGTAATTTACTATTTTACATACATTAAGATAAGTAGTACCTAACACCGAATAGCTTCTCAAACACACCTAAAATTGGGGTGTCGGACAAAACCCCGAAGGCCGGAATCCCGAAGGCCGAAATCCCGAATGCTGAAATCCCGAATGGCCGGAATCCCGAAGGCCAAAATCCCGAAAAATAAAAAAATAAATACAAACGGTAATAATTGCGCAATCTTAACACGTATCTTGAATTGCGCAAATTTTACAAGAGAGAAAAAACCCATTTCCACAAAAAAATGTTTTTGGTCTCTCTTGTAAAATTCGCGCAATTCAAGATACGTGTAAAGATTGCGCAATTATTACTGTTCGTATTTTTTATTTTTCGGGATTTCGGGATTCCGGCCATTCGTGATTTTAGCGTTCGAGATTTTGGTATTCGGGATTTCGGCCTTCGGGATTTCGGCTTTCGGGATTTAGGCTTTCGGGATTTCGGCCATTCGGGATTTAGGCTTTCGGGATTTCGGGCATTCGGGATTTCAGCATTCGGGATTTCGGCCTTCGGGATTCCAGCGTTCGGGATTTTGACCCAAACCCCTAAAATTGCTATTTTAATTATATGTTATTGTTTATTATATTACTGTAATAACTGGGTACTAATAATAATCAATAAATAACGTATAATACTGTGAACCAACGATTACAGTGATTTAAATTGCCAGACGGGTAAACAAATCGAGTTGTCACTACCCTGTTGGCTTACAGCCCTGGTAATAATCTCTTAAGTGTATACTAGCTGTATAACATAGTTATTTGACAGCTCTGTATAAATATGTATCACCAAGTCATGTGTTTTCTTTATTATACTGAAAAATAAACATATTAATTTTGTATGTTTTGCAGGCATCCCTCAACTCAAAATCGATAATGAAGAAATCCCGAGCATCCTCTATTAATGCTGTATTACACCAGCAGACTCGCAAATCCAACCAGATTCAACGATCGTCGTGAGCAATCGTCGACTTTAAATAACAATTACACGGAACGATTCAGTTACCAACTAGATCGTGTTGATGTTAGATTTGACTGGTTAATAAGTTAAAAAAACAAAATCTATTAGTCTGTTTGGTAGCAACACTAAACATTCTTCTCTCATTATGTTGCTATTTTATATATTAATTGAAGATAAGTAACCATTTCCTGATTGTATTTACTAAGATATTATTATTGTATGTTAAAACTATGAATAAAGTCAGACACCCTTCATTTCATTATGTAAACGTCAAATCTGTGTTGTAATGTGTAACGTGCGGCCACTCTTCGAAGCCCGAGGTTAATTTTGATATTGTCGTACGTTCTCGGTAATCTACGACACGATTGTACCAGAAAAAATAGAAACTGTTCCAACTCGGTCCAGTAGACTCCAGGGAACGACTCGAAAGTGACTGTTCACGATCGGGGGCGATCGTGGCAAGCGGTCGGGCCAAATGTTTGAGATAAGAATCTACCAATGTAATTTTAGCTTTAGGATTCCTATATGAAAATTTAATATAATAACGATTGTAAACTTTGGAAAAAATATAGGGACCTAAGTACTTACGTAACAGTGTGGTATTCATTAATAATTTTAAAAATATATTATTATGTATGTAAAAGGCTAAAACAGGTTTTTATTAAGCATTCTACTTCATTTGATTATATCAACTATGTTATATTATGTAGATTTTGGTTATTAATTATCAGATAAGAACGGCGTGTTGAATCTGTCGGAAAAGAATGAACAAGCCACGCCGTATTTGGAAGGAAAAAAAACTCGGATTCCTAATGAATCAAAAAAAATCTCACTGAGGCTAGAAGTCTGGCCAGTTTTCCTCGAACTCATGACCTAGAGAATCTCTCATCGTGTTATGTCACTATTTTAAAATTAAACATGTTGAATAGATTATCATTTACATGTGTCCTAGGCTTTGAACTTCTATTTCAGTGGATCGAGGTACTCGTACCTTGCATCCGACGTCTAGGATGCAATTACTCGCGCTGCATCTCGGATCCGGGGACACTCTGATTGATGCACATTGTTCGGGTTTGAATGCATTACTGAATGCATTGAAGTGCTGGTGCATTATCAGTATACGGGTAAAAACTTAAACTATGCTAGATACATTTAAAAAAAAAATTATGTACAACTTCGCTGAAGATTTTTTTATCAAGTATGTTTGGATTCAATTATGTTTTTATTTTGTATTTTGTGTAGCCCGTATATTTTTTTATAAATCAAAATCATAATAATTGACGTACGTATTTTTATATTTTAATTATAAGAACTAAATTCGTCGTCAATTTACAAATAGGTTCGATGATATAAAATACAATCAAAATTATACCTTATACCTAAATATTTGGGATTCTATAGTATAAATACGTTTTAATAAAAGCTTCGTTATACGGACTATGTTATATGTAGATCTTTTAAAAGTTCGATTGTACGTAAAGTCGACCAGAACGTGCTTTTTGTGTTTTCAACTAATCAGAAAATATATTTTTATTTTTTTGCATTTGTGGCGATCAACGAGTCCTGTGAGAACAAGCATTGTCAGCAAAATCCGTGACATACGAATCGATCGCGGAAATATTATTTAATTATTTTTATATACATTTTCCACAAACCGTCAGCAATATTGGTTAGTGTTTACTCAATGAGAAACGCTGACGGAAAAAAATAAGATTGTTTAGTACATACAAATTCCACACATCTAATTACCAATTGCAAATAATAATTTTTATTTCAGTAGTATTTATTAATATTTCTTATATTAAATTAAATTTTCCCATCGAAGGCATGGGACAGTCAGTGTTAGCAATATTCAATCATGCGGAGTTTCATAAATAGGCTATCACGATTGAATGAATATCTCACTCCGTATTTTATCTTGGTAGAGGACTATTATCATGCCTCGGGTATAAATATCTATCTCGGTGGTATATTTTATCATTGTATCACTGTTTTGTGTCAATCTGTTAAATAAACACGCAACCGCTCTCAACAATCATACTTCAGTTCTTCACTCATCTCCTCATCACACCATCACCCACTTACTTCCAAAAATTAAATCAATGATTGCCAATGGTAAGCTCTAAAAATACAAAACGACAACACTGCAACATATAACTGGTAAAAATTATTTAATCTAATCCAATTAACTTAATCACTTTAAAATGAATATAAAAGAAATTAAAAAAATATAAATGAACTTTTGAATGAACAAAGTTACAGCATTTTTAAAACTGTAACCAAACTGACATAACCTCTCTCCTCTCATTTTCGGATCATTATAAATACATTACACTTAAATAATTTTACTCGAAATTTTAAATGTTGTTTTCAAGTGAAGTGATTTTTCCAGTTATAATATCTTTTGTTTCTTAACATATTGTGATAAAATCTGAGATACACACAAAAGCATCATTCTTTACACACACTGGAATTAAAATCCCAATTTTTTCAAACGTGACATAACAACTTTTACCCAAGAACTACAGAATTACTATCTACTTAAAAATAAACGTAATATCCCTAGCGATAAAATACAAAAACTGCAATATATTACATTTTACTGACAAATTACATTTTTTATTATTATTAAGTTTATTTTTGAACTAATATATATGTACTTTTTAATGTTTTTAGATACCTATATTATTATGTACCTATATTGATTATTTTTACTGTAAATTATAGTATAATAATTATGTACATATTATTATATTAAATTGCAGTTTTCATATTATGTCACTAAACGCATTCTGTATAAACTGGGGAAAACGAGAGATTATTGTTATCTTACCACGTTTTTCTTAGCTCGTATTCTTGTTTGTCCGGTGGTTGTTTATCCAGTACAAATCTTGCAATCAATTTTTAACCAACTTCCCGACTAGCTAGACATTTGAAACTTTTAGAATATATCATAACACGATGTCAATGTATTTTTTTAATACTTTTAGCCATCTTTAAGTAGAATTAAATTCATTTTCAGTTAATTCTGTTTTGTATGAAAAGTTATTTCGACACCGTTATTGGTTGCTAGAGGTCTGAGATCCTAGCAACTAAATTATTAATATATACGTGCGTTACTATGGAAACCAAAATGACATTTCAGTATTCTATATTTGTTTGTTTGTTGCAAAATAGCAAAAAAATGATTTGTTGACAATTGCCTTATTTGTCCTAAATTACTAATACATAGAATTGTCAAGTTCATATGATTCAACAGAAAATTTAAAAACGTTGTATACAAAAAGTTCTTTTTATCTTGTAATTATTTTTATAATAAAATACAATGGAAATAGTGGGGGGACGTGCGACGCGTAGGTCAAAATTGAGATTTTATGCTATTTTCAAAGCATGATCCCGGACATTCCTTAAACGTTGTAGATAATCTATTTATATAATTTTGAAGCCTTATTATACTTTATATTTATTTTAAACATTTGATGACTGCATAAAGTATTTTTATTACATAAAATAGTATTCTTTTAGACCTCTCGCTCTAATGTTTTAGAATATAGTCATATTTCAGTACATCCATGTGCAGTGGTGTTAAGATTTTTTATATTTATTAATTTTTAAAAGCATTTATAAAAAAATAGTAAAATTTATGTCGACATTATTATAGTAAAATAGTGTCATAAACTTTTAAAAATAAATATAAAGGATTATATGGCTTCAAAATTATATAAATAGATTATCTACAACGTTTAAGGAATGTCCAGGGTTATGCTCTGAAAATAGCATAAAATCTCCATTTTGACCTACGCTAAGCATGTGGGCCGTTAACCACATATAAAGATTGCAGAATATTATTTCCTTAATATTCCAAAAATTATCAAATTTAAAAAAACCGTTATGTTGACTTATAGATACTCTTAGTACATGTTTTCATGTTTGAATAACTAAAAATTTACGATTTTGAGACGAGTGATAATATCGTATTGTTGGAAGATTCGGTAATGACATTATCATGGTTTCCCATTTTCTCTCGCTAAGGACATCACTGCGACGAAATATCGCCTTGCTGTTTCGCCTTAGGCCTTGATTTGTGAACATTTCATGAAACAAGATTGGCACAATTTCGTCGAAAGGCAGCGACTACCATAAAATAACTTCCGTATTCGATTATAATGGGATACTGCGGCCAATTACGGCGGTATAATTCTCTAATAGTCTAATATTATAATAGATCCAAAGGTATATATCTAATAGAAAACTTTCGTAACTCATTTACTTATTGACTAGGGTTTGCAATTGGTTTCTTTGTCCTATAATATCGGTATTTTAGGACTATTTTTATGTTTTTTTCATACTTTAATGAGTAGTATAAGCCGGTTCGCACATCTAAACTCACCCGTTTGCCGCACAGCCATGAATCAAACCTTCTAGGAACGTGTTGTATATGAAGACCGCGCACATAGGGACCTATTGACAGTTGCCCGTAACCTCTCGAAACGTGAATTTGTTGGGATGCGGCGACAGGCAAGCCAGCATAGAAATGACCAATTCGTAGGTGTGAGTATCCATTCTGGCGGCTTCGACTCGCAGCCCGAGATGCATGCGATTTGTTACTAACAGCACTGATGTGTTTTTCAAACTAAAAAATCGCATTCCACCAGTGTACGGAGCTCCATTTGGTAACGTGTGTTTTGTGAAAAACGATTACCTCACATCGACGAATTCGAAATATTGCAGAAGTGATGATCTATATTTGTCTAAATATTTTTTTCGAATTATACGGGATGTAGATACGAACCCTGCAATACTTGGTAAAGTAGACCTGCGTGTCCCTGATGTTTATCTTAGATATCGGAGACATCATATATTTGTTTTCCCAAGGTGCACAACTAACCTGCCATTGGTAATGCCAATTGGACAAGCAATACCTGTGTTCAACCAAATCGTTTCAGATATTGATATATTCCACTTACTTGAGGATAATATTGACGATGTTTTATAAATTCCTCAAATATAGTCTTCTTTGCTCATTCAGCGTACTTCCATATACTTTTTAATATGTTGTTGTTTTAATTGTTTATACTTTTGTACTAGGTACTGTTTATTAATACCTACTGCTTATATTTCTTTGTTTTTTCATATACCTACATTATTTTCCCGTCCAAAAGAAAAGCCAATGTCTAGTTCTTCAAAGTAGTAAATTATTTGAAGGTTAATTTTCGTGTGTGGGTGTAGATACGGGTGAGGAATGAAAAGCATCTATATTTTTAAATTTTTATCTAGTATTTCTAAAGAAAAACAAAATAGTGAATGTTACATTTACAAATTCCGCGCGGCTTCTCGTAAATGTGAGCGGGTAAACTTTTTTAATTGGACTGCGCTTTTGTTGGGAAACAAGAAAATAAAGCTTATTACAACTTTAAAATTACCTTGTTAACTTTTTACGTATTTCGGACGAGCTTTTCTGAATGAAACACCGTGTTATGTTTTTCAAAGTAGGCGTATTCATTGTTTTCGTTTTCCTTTAAACACGCAGAATTACTCCATTTGCAATATTGTGTTTTTAAGATGATCTTAAGTACATGTCTTAAAAAATAATTACATTGCAATGGGTGATAATTTAGTAAGGTACTTATTTCACAAAATTGCCACGGATTTTTATAGACCGGGCGCTGGGATCGATTTCGTATACATAATTAGAGAGACGCACTTTATTACCACGTTTTTTTAGGCTCGTATTCTTGTTTGTCCGGTGGTTGTTTATCCAGTACAAATCTTTCAATCGATTTTTAACTAACTTCCCGACTAGCTAGACATCTGATTTATAATATATCATAACACGATGCCAATGCATTTTTTTAATACTTTTAGCCATCTTTAAGTAGAATTGAATTCATTTTCGGTTAATTCTGTTTTGTATGAAAAGTTATTTCGGAAGAAATCCGTAATCCAATCCACTATTATTGGTTGCTAAGGGGGTTGTCCTAGCAACTAAATTATTAATATTTACGTGCATTACTATGGAAATCAAAATGACATTTCAGTATTCTATATTTATTTGTTTGTTGCAAAATAGCAAAAAAATGATTTGCCTTATTTGTCCTTAATTATTAATACATAGAATTGTCAAGTTTATATGATTCAACAGAAAATTTAAAAACGTGGTATATAAAAAGTTCTTTTTATCTTGTAATTTTTTTTTGTGATTCATCTCGAGTCAATAGTAGGTATACACGCATAGTTATAGCAGCAGGCCAGGAAATGGTCATAGCTCTTACTCCTCACCTCCGTAACTTGGTACTTTAATGTTATAACTCATTATGAATCCAATATGGGCATCTAATAACAAAATGTGACGCTTCTAATTATGTATGCGGATTCAGTCTGTCCACCTGGATTATTAACACGATTTTTGTAATAATAAAAATAACACTTAGTAATAATTAAATATGTAGTTAAATACTTATTTCAAATAATTATTTATTTATAAATTCACAAAAAACAGTATTATGACATAAAAACGATTGGTACCTAAATGCGCCATAATTATGAATAGTAAATAAAAGAAGCGGTAACGTGTTGGCTTCTAAAGTTGTGAGTCTTGGGTTCGAATACCAGGCCTTGCAAAATCACATGTTGTTTTTCTCAACGTGTATTTGAACCCAGAACGTGAACCTAACATGTTGAGCAAGTGGCTAATATATCATATAAAACAAAAATCTTTTACGAAACCTTTTCGTGAGACGGTCCAAAAGTACGTAATAACTAATATTTATAAATATTGAACAATATAACAGAGTAATACAGTGAAAGTGACTATGTAAGTAACATAGAATTTTTAGATATCGAATATACATCAAGATGGATGAAGATTAATTCCTATAAGAAACATTATAAAAGAACTCTCTCATTGCGTTCATCTCATCAGTTGAGTGGGTCCATTGTCTGGGCCCAGCATCAGTTGAAGTACGGCCGTAAGAAATTTGTGAGACTCTTTTACTTTCGGCTGTATGAATATTATCCGTAGCTCTATCTGACTGACTATCTCTTAGGTATGCTTACGAACTGTAACTAAAAGTTTAGAAAGGATCTTTATTTAGCTACATATTTTTTTCGACTTATACGTGGCGTAAATGGAAATTCTATCATTCTTGATTACAGTGACGTTCCGTGGGGTAGGCAGATTGAGCGTCGTTTGGGGGCGGCTGTTACTCGAAGGGTGGAAAATCGAGGAGAATCATTAGGTATGTATATAAATGGCTACCTAAACTTAGTAATAACGGAAATATCTTTCCATTAAAAAAACAGCTCACTGGTTGGAAACAAAATGTATAAATTAACATAAAAGGTTTAACAGTACTGTATTTTTTGTTGGGTTCACGATGTCTAGTTTACTTCCGTTTACCTTCGACGTCAAGTCCTTGGTGACCAAAAATGACACGTACAAATTTGTGAATTATATTTGAATTATAGGTACCTAGGAACGTACTTAACTAATATAAAATGTATCCAAATATTTTTGCCAATCACTTGTGAGTTTTGAAAGTTATCAGGTGTATTTTTAAATATATCTGAAACCGTGAATATTGTCTATTGAAGCAAAGATGACAGTTACATTAGATTTGAATGACATATTTACTGACTGTGCAACAAAAAGGGCCAGGAATGGTTGAGTGTTGAGACTATTAAAATAGTGTACCTATTTATGATTAAAAGTAAGATATTGGAGTCATGAAAGGATTGTTAAAAAATGGGGCGGCCTTTTGGCGCTGCCTAGGGGCGGCATTTTATCTAGGGACGTCACTGCTTGATAGTATTGAATTGTGTGTCTCTCATAAATTATCTTGGAAATCAGGTACATCCGTTGTTTGATCTACTTAGATGCAGAACTAGCCTGCTATTAGTAATGCCATTTGGGAGGGCAATAACTATGCTCAATCAAATCGCTTTGGATATTTGGTGGACGCTGTTTTATAAGTTTTTGAAATCTTAGAGAGGCTCCATCAACCTAGTTCACTCGGTGTGCTTCTATGTAGGTAGGTACCTACCTTTATTTCATGTTCATTAATTATGTAAAATAAAATTTGAATAATTTTAAATTGCATAGTTTGTATGAAAATTAGAAGTACCAGATGTCTTTTTTGTCTCATTTTCATATATATCTATAGAATAAAGATTTCTACATCTTTCAGGTATATACGATTGACATTAAACATTGTATAAGTATAATAAAATATCGTGATAACTGACATCATTATTGTTTTTGTTTATTTTGTTTTCATTGCCAAGACATATAAATGCTAACACACGTCGTCACGGTCTCTGTTGTTTTATATATCTCATATAATTTTTAGTAATTTGGGTGTTCTGATCACGAATATTATATTAACTTTTCTCTGTTATCTACGGGTTTCTCATTTTGCTACATTTCTTTAAAATATACCATGGAAATAGAAAGACGATATCGGTTACGATGGAAAACCTATTTGATAGTTAATAATGTTATTGCTCACCAAAGATAGATGATTCAGACATATCTCCCGAAGTAAACCATAAAGGGCCGATTATCTAACACAAATGGTCACATGTGATCCTATTTTATATTAATTATCAATCTATTGACATAAGGCAACACAACAATAAAAGATTACCTTCTGCGTGTGGCCGTAAGAAGGTATAATTCTTAAAAATATACGATAAACTTAAACACGTATAAAGAATGTTATTTAAATTTGAACAGCCGATCTGTATGTACTGGGTTCGATTCCCGTTGAGGTTACAATACATAATATACTACACGATTTTCTCAAAACTTGGTAGTCTCACTCATCACAGGGCTCTATAGTGTTGTATTTTTTTTATAAAAATTGTCTAGGTACTGAATCCAAACTGTTTTTTATTGATCTTTTATAAAAACTGCAACAATTTTAACACATTTGACATCAGTCAATACCTACCATTAATAATTATTAAATATACAGATATTGCCGAGTAAACTGTAATGTGTTATGAATGGATATTACTGCTTTATAAATTAAGTACTATATTTTATTATATCGATCATTTCGGACATGAAACATAGTATATTTGTAACGAAGCCAGCTACCTGTCAAGGACAGGCGGTGTCACTAAATGATTGTATTTCGATATGCAGTTGAATATACCGAACAAGCTAGTATTTCCTATGTTTTATGAAACAACCGTCATTAAGTCAAGGTATTGATCTGTGGCGACTGGCATTTGCATCTCTATCGTATTAATGTGGTCTGTGATTGGCATTCTCTTCCAGATGAATCCTTCTAAAGTTTCCCTATCAAAATCACTTTAGCAGGTTCCACTATGTCATTCTTATATTATACATCAAACAATAAAGTCTTCAGAGTAAATATATATGAAAATTTGTAGAACCTTAAAGGATAGAAATAACAAATAACGCAATTAAATTAATAATTATATAAATAATTAAAATCATTTACCACAACTTAAACAACTTTTACAAACTTAAAAAATGTCGACATGTATATATAATTAATGGATAAAATTTCAAATTATTTATATAGTTAAATGATATTAACTTAGATTAGCAGGTAGTGATATTATTTGTCATGGTCATGTTAGCAAATATTAAATATATATATATTAAAGCCGTAGCTTGATAATACCTACAATTTAAATTAACATTTATTTGTCAGACATTTGCAGACAAAAATCACTCTATTGCATATTGATTCAGCAAGGTTTATCTATTACATCTATACTAGTAATAAAAGTGTCTGTCTGCAATTTGGAGATATTTTTCTTTTGATCAATCGGCGCTTTGTGTATTATATGATACCTAACCACAAAATATTGAACTGTATGTATATTTGCTCCATATAACTCAAAAACTACTGTAATAAAATTGATACTTAGCTTATAGAATATATTATTATTGTTTTCAATTTAGTTGATGTTTGATTTGATTAAAGGTTTCTAAGTTACAAAACAAAAATTCTTATAAACTAGCCACTTGCAATATTTCATTACGACGTGGTAAAGTTATAAGATAGTAATTAATAGTGAGGTGGTGAGATGAGCTGATAGCTTAGAAGCGGGCACCTACGTCCAACCGTTGTCAATCGTGTGGATTTAATAGTGTGATACTGACGTACGTGTATATGTTACGCCAAATGTGCGAAATTGACTATTACATGAAATGGGCTAAATTTTGGCTAATTCATGTAATAGTCAAGCCTGTTGCCTTATTCTTGAATTAGATAAATTGTCTGCCGAGTACATGCATTCACCAGGGCATGGAATTCTTAAACTGTCAACATGACAATAGAAAAAGTAATTTTAATACGGATGGTTTTATTAGTTATAATTGGACATAATATAATATTATTAGGTTAGGTTAGGTTAGGTAAGGTTTTGAAATTCTTAATTATTCAACTGAATGTCCATTTTGAGGTTAGCTAACAAGTGTCAACAAACTATCAAAAACATACAACCGACCATTGCACGATCGATACCCAAGCACCATTGCCCAAGCACGAATCAAATCGCGAAAATTCCTTTTAATAAAATTCATCCGTTATCGTATTATAGTTCTAGTTTTTTTGCGCATAGTAAATGGATATGAACGTCATTGTAGTTATTGATTGGTATATTTTTATATTATAATCAATGAAATTTGACACATTTGGTTAGTTTGATTAGTTGCAAAAAACACCACCGGAGCGCGACCACCTATTTTGACCATAGATAATATACGTACATTTTGACCAATCCACGAGCATTTCACACATTTAGTTTAGTTGCAAAAAATGCCACAGTAGCGCTACTGTCTAATTTGTCCAATGCATGAACAAGGCAGAAAAATTACTGCCGAATTCATGCACTCACCAGATATTTTGTCTAATTCATGAATAAGGCAACGGGCTTGCATTTTTCATGATTTAGGCAAAATTTAGCCCATTTCATGTAATAGTCAATTTCGCACATTCGGCGTAACATATATAAAGATACTAATATTGTATATTAATACAAATAAAACAATCGGGTTGAGGATGCTCGATTCTTAGATCCAAACGTTGTCATAGGTGGATAAATTACATTTTGTATTTTCAATATTTCTTTTCGTGTTTCATACATACAAAGTCATAGGTGATCGCTATGGTAAATATGTTGGAAGAATAGAAATTGGACACATATAATTTTTTTAAATAATTCTTTTTTTTTCTTTCAACCATATCCGATCTTAATAGGGTCATATGGGCCGCCACAGCGTGGAAGTTTGTATTAACAGATTTTATTTTTACAAAAAATGGGTGTCAGCCACTTGCTCAACCTATTAGGTCCATACCTACTCTGATTCATACACAAATTTAAAAACAATATGTGTACTTGCCAGACCCAGGATTCGAACCTGGAAGCTACGACGTTATAGGCCGACGCTTAATCCGCGCGGCCATCGAATAAATGTAGGTTATAATATACGTATTAAACAACTAACTGTGTATTTAACAAAATATATAAATCCATTTTGTACAATACGATACCCTAGTTCAGTGGTCGGCAAAGCGCGGCTCGCGAGCCACACGTGGCTCTTTGGCCCCTTGAGTGTGGCTCTACCACAAATGACCACGTATGGACTAAAACAGTGAAAGATAAATCAGTCAAAATGTCATCGATTATAACCAATCAGCATATCGAAGATCTTAAATTGGTTTCAACTTTATTAATAGTAGTTAACGAGTTTTGCGACATTAATGATACCGGACAAATTGGTACGATTTATTTCATCTACAGGTAATAAAGAAGAACTTTTAGGACTATTGCCTCAAATGTCAAACACGTGGAGAGGATATTGCAAATGCTGTAATTGAGTGCATGGAAAAACGTCATATTCCACTCGATAAAATTGTGTCAATTTCAACAGATAGGGTGAAAAGTATGACCGGTGTAGAAAAAGGGTCTGTTACTATTTGAAAGAAAAAAATAAGCATATTGCGTCATTCGTCAAAAAGCGCTTTGTGGGCAGACATTTCCAAAAGAAATTTGCAAAGTTAGCTCTTAATTATCGCCATTTTTTTTAGTTAGTTTAGTACACAGATCTTCTGGTGCATAACAGGGTACGTTGGTTATCAAGAGAAAAATGTTTTAAAACGTTTCTCCTTGAGAAGGGTGTTTGTTCACTATCCAGAAATATGGTAACGGACAATCAGTTGATCCAAAAATTCTATTTCATGGGAGACGTTACGTCTCATCTAAATTAGCTTAATCGTAAACTGCAGGGGGGAGGAAACACACTTTTTCAATGTCAGAAGAAGTTATTTCATTAGAAAACAAAATATCCCTGTTTGCTTAAGATTTAGAAAGAGAATCTTTGATTCATTCAAAGCCTGCTGAAACATCGCTACGAAAATAATTCTGATTTTGACATTTGCTATTTCAAAACAACAATTTTAAATATGAGGGAAGCTTTCCTCAACAGGTTCCAGGAATTTAGAAACAGCAAAGCGACGTTAGTCTTTGTTAAAAAAAACCTCTTAATGCTACGGTAACAAAATTATTTTTTTTCCCTTTAACTGCATACAAACATTGAAATTGCATATGAAAATTTCAAACAATAGGAAGCGATAACAAATAAGTATAAAAAGGTTTACCAAAACAAAACACGCTCGCTCATTTTATACCTGTTTCATTTTAACACATTGAAAATTAACATCTCTTTCATTTCTGGCAATGACCTAAGTGACGCCTAATACGGCGACAAAATAATATGAAGAAAAAGAAAAAGGTTTTGTTCTTCTCTTCGTCTGACATAGGAAAAATGAGAGAGAAAGAGAAATATTTATAAATATTTTATCCCGGCAGATTCTGAAATGACCCAAGGTATACACTATACAGCAACCGATCGTGATTCCTTATGTTTAAATTTTATACACACGGTTAGCGTGCGTCCTGAGTTGACGAGTTAGCTGATAATTATTAGACATTGTACCTACATCTTAGATTATAACCTACATAGATTGTAAGATATTTATTTTTGAAGGGTCAATGACCAATTGACCTAAGGGAGCAGCCGCCAATAGTTTAATTAAGACTTAAAACTTTAATTAAAGTTTATTAAGTTAATAATCAGTGTACCTTCATCTATAGTTTAAGTTGAAGAAATTTGGCTTTTCAAAGAAATCGCAATCGTTGTACTGTTGATATTTGGCTCTCTTGACTAATGAGTTTGCCGACCACTGCCCTAGTTCAATAGGTGAACAACTCATAAAACCTTGTTCCAAGATAATGGCGTTTGAATTTTTTTGCAGTAATTCTCATTTTAATTTTAAAGCCTTCATTTCGATGAAAGTGTATATTTTTTTTTTATATTTAATTTAGTCGAATTCATCAATGCACAATGAAATTATACATTGGAATAAGGAATTAGCCAATGAATTTGATTATATAACGGAATTACTGAATAATCTTACTGAAATATCTCAATAAAGGTTTATTCGATTTTATGACACATTGAAGAAATTTTTGACTATTTTTTATGCTGAATTATGAAGAGAAGACCTTTCTACATCGAATGGCATTCTTAACTCAAAACCTTTAAATTTTGAGTTGTCCCCCTATTGAACTGTGGTATCGAATAATACATTATAATATTATGTAGTAAATTTACCCGCGTACAATGTTGGTTAGTAGTTTATAAAAAATTCTATGAGACAGTAAGAGACATAACGATTTATAATAACAACGATCAACGAGACATTTCGACTTATACGAAGTATAAATGAGAACTCTGCCATTCTGGGCAGTATTGACCTGTGTGTCCCTGATAATTATCTTAGAAATAGAAACCATCAGTTTTTTATTCTCCCAAGGTGCAGAACCAACCTGCCACTGGTAATGCCAATTGGGAGGGCGATAACTATGTTCAACGGAATTGCTTCGGGTGTTGATATATTCTATCTACGTGAGTATGGGTATATATAGGTGGACGTTGTTTTATAAATTCTTAAAATTGGGTCTGCTTAACTTATCCGGTGTACTTTCTTGTACCTATTGATAGGTATGGGTTTACGGAGGGTGTTGATTTACACTTTTCCACTTATTAAAAACACCGATTCAGGGACATTAAGTATATTTCGCTTGGCAAGTAACAATTAATTACTAACAACATTTGTAAACGCGCGCTTTGGCGCGATAAAGGTAGCGAATCGTATTTCGAGGCGACGTAAGGGCTCAACAAGGGTAGGTAGCCGACTCACTGTATCTACTGTCGACCCTCCATCCGCCCAGAAACAGATAACGGTAACTTTCTTTTTCTTTGTTTCGTTGTGCATCATGATCTAGCATTGACTCATTTACAATTACAATAATATCATTATATTCCCAACTCTGTCGATTGGAGGATTTTTGACGGGGGATTTAGGCATTATGATAATAATTTATATTTTTTGTATTTACACATTTCTACTGTTTAATAACATACTGTCTATCTCTTTTTTATGTAATACTGTTTTATATTTCTTTGTTTCTAAATGTCATGTTGTGAACGTCTTAAACTTATAATTTGTAACGTCCACAATATGTTAAAAATAAATAAATTGAAAATAACATCGTTTCTATCAAAGATAGCAAGGATAAAAGAGATGCAAATAATATCACTCTGGTTTTTTAAAATAATATTTGATTACTATATATCGTAGTAGCTTGACAATAATTGCTCAATTGACAATCTTGTAAACACTTGCCATTTTAAAACCCAAAATTAAATCAATCTGCAATTCAGTAATGATCACATAACTTTACTTTAAAAGTTTAATGCGTACCTAGGCAACGGCTTCATATTAAAATACTTATTAACTATATTATGAACCCATGGGTAAGAAGCGAAATGAGATTTAAGCGACATTTAAAATAATTAACACTAGTAGAAGTTTCTATCAAACGTTTTCAGTCACAATCGAATTAAGAAACTTACGCTCAACAATTATTTATCAGATACCTCTGTTTTACAGGGCATTCCGAAAGTGATTTGTTATTATTACTTTTCAAAAAATAGTAGTAAAACTATAATTAGGTAATTATAATAGATATAACCAATGACATTATTAATGGACAACGCACTCAGTATAGTAGCTAGCAAGTAAATTCACACATGTATAGGTAGACGTCACGTGACAAAATTTCGCAATTTCCAATATACGATACCACGCATCTGGAATTTATAGCAATATCACCTTTATTGTAATGGCCTAATAACAGTGTTTCTAGTGTCAATGTTCATTTGACCGAGCGATATTGATATTAAAATATGAATTATGCCATTCGGCAGATCCGACAAAAAGCATTGGGAATTTATAGCAATGTCACCTTTATTGTAATGGCGTTAGAACAGATTATGCCATTCGGCCAATGACATTATTAATGGACAACGCACTCAGTATAGTAGCTAGCAAGTAAATTCGCGCATAGCGACATTTGCACATGTATAGGTAGACGTCACGTGACAAATTTTCGCTATTTCCATTATACGATACCACGCATCGGGAATTTATAGCAATATCACCTTTATGGTAATGGCGTAAGAACAGTGTTTCTAGTGTCGATGTTCATTTGACTGAGCGATATTGATATTAAAATATGAATTATGCCATTCGGTAGACCCAACAAAAAGCATTGGGAATTTATAGCAATATCACCTTTATTGTAAAATGGCGTTAGAACAGATTATGGCATTCGGCAGACCGACAAAAAAGTGAGTGTCATTTTTTATCCAGATGCTTCGTCCATATTAATGTCACTGGATATAACTTATCTGAATAATTGAATACATTGTGAATAGGGAATCCAATCCCGAGCCAAAATTCTGATCCCGGGATTTCGGGATTACAATTTGACAATCCCGGGATCCCGGGACTGGTCCCGGGATTGGGATTTTTTTCCATTGTTAATATAAAATTTTTATATTTACAAATAACATTGATAAAATCGGTCAAAAATAAATCTAGTATAATTTATACTATTTAAGACATTTATTGTTAATATTGTATACGTTAAATCTTGGAAATACACAAGTTTAATGGAGTAAATAATATTGTAATATAAATAATAATGTGAATTTAATATGAGATTGCTATTTCTGATAGTAAAGACATAATGAATAGATCAGCGAGATTTAAAATAGTAAAGCAAATAATCATGGCGTACTTATGGCCTTTCCGCTTCATAAATCTTATTAGTCAGCCAAATATGAAACTGCCGTAAAACGTATGATATCATGGTGGAATTACTTTGTTAAAAGTGCGAAGCATTGTTTTTTTACCAATCTTTCTCATTTTTAATAATCTATGTGAAAAATTAAAATGAATCGGCAACCTACACATCAAACTTCATTCAAACTCAGTTTATTTCTAATTAGTTATTTTGTATTAAAAGTATTTTTTCTGTTATATTTTCCATAAAAATTGATAAAAAAATCAATCCCGAAATCCCGGGATTATGTTTATCAATCCCGGGATTCATAGGTATCGAAAATAGCTCGGGATCCCGGGATTGGATTCCTTAATTGTGAATGCTGTCTTCTATATTATAATCTAATCGATATACACCATTAGCGTTGCCAATTTAATTTTCTTTTTTAGAAAAATGCTGCAGATGAAACAAAATGTATCGAAGTTCCGTAAATACGACTGTACAAAAATGCAAAATTCTTGATTACTCATCAGTTAACCATCATTTCGACAGGCTCTGTTAGCCTCTGGTATCTATCATATTGACTTCACTTCGGGGCTTAGGCCGGATTTGACTAATGTCGATCTAATAATTAGTTAGTTTAAATTTAAGATGTAATAGTAATAGTATTGAATTGTACTTTTTGTGTGTACAAATTTGATTAGTTGTAAGATTTTTACATACCTTTACCGACTAAATGTTCTGCCTATGAGCCATTTCTGAGAAAGATACTATTTTTCTTGGGACCAGGAGGGGGGCGGTGATTCAATAGTATCATCATTATTTGTTGTTATTATTATTAATTAATTATTAATTATTTTTGGTTAGTAGCTCGACCCCTTTTTATAGAATTAATTTTGTAAACTGTACTAACATTGCCTTAATTTCAAAAAAAAAATAAGCAGCTCTCCACCCAGGTTGTTGATAATGATTATTGGATTCGCCACTACTCAACAAAGGGTGAAAATGTTAGGTCACATATTTTGTATATGATTGCATAAAATGCCCAAGTTCTGATCGCAGAAAACATTAATAAAATAGAAATGTGAGAAAGGTACTGTTCGGTTATGAGGAATACAGCGGAAAACACATTTTGAAAATACCCGATATACTGGATTATTTGTTAGTTTGGGTTAGTTTAGGTTAGGTTAGGTTAAGTAAGGTTTGGTTAGGTTAACCTAACAAATAATCCAGTTTATCGGCTATTTTCAAAATGTGTTTTCCGCTGTATTCCTGATAACCGAACAGTACCGTGAGAAACAGTCGCCGTGGATCAAAGTTTTGAAGCCTGTTTCAGTTTATTATTGTATGACGGCTAAGCAAAAACTGTCCTCATATATTGCGCGATGAACGCGAGTTTCGTTTACGTAACAAACTGAAACCCATAGCTTACGGGCCGCACAAAATTGTGTTTTTGCTAATTACTTTTCAAATGCAAATTAACACGTTAATTACAAAATTAATTAAAAGGGCCCGAAAGCATTGTGTTAAGATACATACGTAACTAGCGAAAATAATATATTCTTTAAAATAATATATGTTTAATTTTATCCCATATTTCTCTACACTTGAGATATAAACTTTGTTATAGTCTCGCCCAGTAGGCAACCCAAGTTCCATTAACGTTTTTGTTTATTATTTTATAGTCGTATAAACATTCTCGAAACACCGCGTAGTTGGGTGGCCGAATTAAGGCACACTTAGATTAATTCTCACGATCCATAGCACACGATAATAGTCGGCAGTGAAATATTTTACTCTATTGTTGCTCCAAGAGTGGATTGTTTCGGCATAAGTAAGTGTAGAATAATAACAACATAAATATATGTATATAGAACATCCAAGTTCAGATGCGATTAACAGTAGCGGATTATCTATGAAATAATGATGTGCCAAAGTACGGGTATAGCAAAATAATTTAGTAGTTACCTACTAAAATATTCTTTTAGTCAGTGGGTAAGTGGGGTAAATCTCTACTTACGTACCTACCTATTGCCTACTTCGTAACAATATTTTTATTGTTTATACAATATACAATTCAGTGGCGAAGGGTGGAGGTAAACAAATATTAAGTAAATTAAAATTCCTACCTATGTACATCGAATGAGCTAAGTACTCGTAGACCCTATTTAAAGAATTTATAAAGCAACGTCTACCAAAATTTATCGGGAATGGGACAATTGGGCGCTGCACTGTCGAACGAAATAAATAGACGTTCGTTACGATTTTATACAGAAAGTAGACAAGGAATTTTAATCAGTTTCTATCTATTACTTAGAAGTTTTAATTCATTTTGCTTTTAACATAATGTTTTTATTGCGGCTTGAAAATTATCATGCCTGAGGCTTTATATAAATAATTACAAGATAAAAAGAACTTTTTTATATACCACGTTTTTAAAGTTTCTGTTGAATCATATAAACTTGACAATTCTACGAGTATGTATTAAAAAATACTTTTTTTGTACTTGATAGAAATACTGAATAAATATAGAATACTGAAATATCATTTTGACATTTCATATTAATTTCCATAGTAACGCACGTATATATTAATTATTCAGTTGCTAGGACCCCCTTAGTGTTTTACTTTTTACGATTTTTTTTCCGAAAAAATAGCTTTCCATACAAAACAGAATTAACTGAAAATGAATTCAATTCTGCTTAAAGATGGCTAAAAGTATTAAAAGAATGCATTTTAATCATGTTCTGATATATTCTAAAAGTTTCAAATGTCTAGCTAGTCGAAAAGTTAGTTAAAAATCTTCAATCGTCCAATACAAATCTTGGACAAACAAGAAAAAAATTATACTGGACAAACAAGAATACGAGCTAATAAAAACGTGGTAAAATAAAAGAACTCTATTCTCGTTGTAAATTAAACATATTATGCTCAATTAAATTATTATTTATGTGTACATATTTCAATTCTCACCGAGTATTAAATAATAATTAAATAATATTATCAAATATATATTTTAAAAGTAGGTACCTATAATTCACGAACGTCTATTTATTTTGGAATTTTATTCGATTGCGTGGCGTCCAGTTGTCGCGGCGCCGAATCGTCCTAGATTCAATTTATCCTAATGTATGTGGAATATATCAATATCTGAAGTGATTGGTTGGGCACAGTTATTGCTCACCTAATTGGAATTGCCAAAGGAAGGTTAGTTTTGCACCGTGGCAAAAAAACAATCAATGTTTTCACCCGGTATAAGTCGTTAAAGTACGTAGCTAAATGTATAAAATCCACAATGGGCGTGGTAACGATGTATGCCAAATTTAGTGGTCTCCTCAAAAAGTGAAGTTTTGCTCTAAAGAACATATGTGTATAACTCACTTTTTAATTATATACCACTTGTACTAATTTAATCCCAAAAAAAATACTTATTAGTCACTCCATCTTCGTACTAATTTTGTGCGCTATGAGTTTATTACTGCTATAAAATAATAAATCGTTTTTATAAAATACGGTCAAAGAATATTATTGAAATGTGTTTCAATGCGTAATTCTTGGTTATGATGTGGGCTCGGCAACCGTAGAATGCTTTCGCCGGTTCTTGTGATTACGATGAAATGTCAGGGTCATGTTGAATAACTTCTACTAAAATATTTTATTATGCATTATAGTAATCGAATAATAGGCAGATGTGTACTTAACCTAAATCAAAATAATCAATATTGCCTTTTTGATTTTAAAAATATTTAAACATAATAGGGTGGTTTTTATTTATTTATAACATAGAAACACTTTGGGCTCACGGTGGTGGCCAGTTATAGTATGTTATTAGTTATTTATAAAATAGAAACACTTCCGGTTTTAGAATCTATTCCGAGTTCACAGATATTAATCAACAATAACAAAGAATATTTTAAACGGTAAACTAAAACAGATTAACAAGATAAGATGACTCGCTCGACCAAATAATCAAATGAACTTGCCAAATGATTAGTTCAGTTCAGGTAGGTGTGTCATATTTGAAAACTAGATAACGCACTTATCACTAGAAACGAATCTCGATAGTGTACGGTGCTTAGTCTCAAAGTAGAGGATCTGTATGATCAAAAGGTTCAAAGCTAATCAGACTAAACTGACTGGTTGTAATACTGTGAGAGATCTGCGAGAGATATCAATTACGGACTTACGGAGTCAACATAGAGTTAAATCCCAGTCCGTCTAAATAGTGTTTGCGGCGTCCAGTCAATAGGCCGCGCAATCTATGGGTCTCTTTTCGAAGTCACGCCGATAAACATAGAGTTAAATCCTAATCTGTATACATAGCGCTTACGGTGTTCGGTCAATGGGCCGCGCCATCTATGGGTCTCTTTTCGAAGTCATGCTGATATAATTAATATTCATTAAACTTATCTTATTGCGGATCCATTGCATTAAATTTTAAATCACTTAGCAATTGTATCAACATTTTAACTATTATTCATGATTAATGTTTTTATATGACGTTGGCTAGTTTATCTTGAATTCAAACACACGTGTTTATTGAAAAGTAATACAATCAAACGAATTCGGACTCGTGGTCTACCAATTAGAAGTAAAACGCAACATTCCCTGTTCCACGGAAAGCATATTATAATATCAAAGTAAAATCTTTGATAGATTTTTATATTAACAAATCCTCTCTGAAATAAGTTTTATCTACCTACGTCACTGACGATGTACGGCTTTATTTGACGTCATAATTATTAAGCCCCCTACAGATAATCTGATTTTGCAAAGCGGTCTGGTCCTATGTAGGTGTATCTTTGAAAATTATTATGTCAGCTGGCGGCGTCATTTTAGAGTTTTAGATTTTTACAGATTGTAAACTTAATGGTTTGGTGTGAATCGTTCATTTACCTAACTTACCCTCACACCGCTGACAGCGCTATCTGAAATATTATACTTTACGTTTCAATAAAATGAGACCCATGATATATGTTTTCATGATAGATGTATGTTGTGACGGATCAAATCAGAGCATCTGTAGAGAGCTTTAGAGATAAAACAACTAAAACAAATCCACCGTTCAATGTAAACACAAGTTGTCAAAAGTAAAAAAGACAATTTAAAGTTTATAAACAAAATTCAGTATGGTTTTTCGTAATGCAATATTAATTGAGCGTTTCCATGCAAAATTGATTACGTCGGTAATGACATTATTCTGTAATTTCGAATTAGTTTTGGCGAACGATTTCGAAATACATCTAATAGGTTCAAGTATACCTACTCAATAGCTGCATTCTGTAAGTCAATGTTGCCATCGTGAAAAGACATTAAACTCACCTGTATGAATGTTAGTGTCTTAAATAACTCTTTTCTTATTTTCTTATAAACATTAGAATTGCATTTTATTGAGTACGTCATTATTGCCACATATTGTAAGATGTTATTGTGTAAGTAGGTACATTACAAATGCATGAAATTTGAGATAACATTTTAACAAAAAATATCTTAGCAATACCTACACATCTACACTGTATTGAATACCACTCATTAAAACATAAATCGTTGTAAAAAAAATATTATGAAGATAAATATATTTGAAATACTTTTACCCATTTAAAATGTATGTATTATTTTAGCGTATATAGTTCGATGTTCGTGACCATAGTTTCTCACTTTCAGTAGGTAACATCAACTTTATATTATAATAAACTCTACCGACAACCACCACGATAATGATAAAGGGCACATGATTAAAATTGACCGGTGAAAATTGTTACTGCCTTGTAGTTTTTAAAACACAATACTCGGTACAGTTCGGTTATGAGGAATACAGCGGAAAACACATTTTGAAAATAGCCGATATACTGGATTATTTGTTAGGTTAACCTAACCAAACTTAACCTAACCTAACCCAACCTAAACTAACCCAAACTAACAAATAATCCAGTATATCGGGTATTTTCAAAATGTGTTTTCCGCTGTTTTCCTCATAACCGAACTGTACCAATATTTCTTCTCTTTACTAACCCTCCCGTTACTGTAATGTTACCTTAGGTTACCCAGTCCATTATACAGCACATATTTCAGTTAATATCCACTTCGTCATCTTTATATAATATATAATTAATCATAGCGTCATAACATATAATTAAAATGTTATTATTTTATATATATATATAGTTATATTCCGGCGCAGGCCACAGGCAGGGTGGAGGAAGCATGGAGGGGTTGAAGGCCGAACGTGTCCATGCTTTAGAGACTCCAAATGAGGACCTTTGGGTGAAACTAACCTGTGATGGAGTCACTATTTACGTTTGTGTTGTATATTTTCCTCCAGCCAGTGACGTGGAGGTGTATAAATGTTTTGTTGAGAATATGCTATCTAGTGTCAACTTGATTGGAGACAGAAGTATTATTGTGTTGGGAGACTTTAATTTAACTTCAGCGCGCAACGGTGAAAGGGTCAATAGTGACCTGGAATTTATGTGCGCTGTTTTTGGATTTTCTCAGTACAATGATATTTCTAACTCTAGTAATGGGCTTCTGGATAGGGTATTCAGCAACATCAATTTGTCAGTTTCCCGATGCATGTCCCCTCTTGTACGGGAGGATGACTATCATCCTACTTTGGTTTTTGTGCTCAGGTTTCGGTCGATTCGCCCGCTGCGAACTGACATACCCTCACATGAAACCGATCGGTGCAGGGGATGGAAGTTTGAAGGTGGAAACTTCGAGCTACTTTACTCATTAATGAGTGAAGTAGATTGGAGTGAGTTGCTCGGGATTTGTGATGTAAATGAGGCGGTACAATTCTTTTATAATACTGTATATAATGTGTTTGATGAATGTTTTTCAAGGAAGTCGCCATGTCGTGGTGGAAGGCGATACCCGAGGTGGTTTTCTCGAGAGATTATTGGGGACATTCAGATCAAGCATTGCTATCACAAAGCTTGGAAGGCTGAGCATGGTCAACGCGACTATGAAATGTTTAGCCTTTATCGCTTGAGAGTGAGGCAAGCTGTTCGAGTGGCCTATCGAACATATATGGAATCGGTAGAAGATTGCATTCGTGAAAATCCCAAATCGTTTTGGGATTATATTAAATCATTAAGAAGGGATGGCGGGTATGCCGATTCGATGAGTTGGAAAGGCGAAAAGGTGACCGGACATGGAGTGGCAGAAGCATTTGCTGGTCACTTCAGGTCTGTCTACGCAAGTAGTATTCCTTATTTGGATGTTGCCTCTGCGTCAAGACAGCCATCATGCGGTGCCCAGTCCATTGATATTTTTCCAGTTGATGAGAGTGATGTGTTAAAATTTATTAAAAAACTAAAAAATACTCACTCTTTGGGACCTGATAACGTCCCTACATTTTTTTTAAAGGGGTGTGTTGATTTTGTCAAAGGCCCACTTGCATATATTTATAATCTTACAATGGAGACAGGTATCTTTCCGGAAACGTGGAAGATGTCGAAGGTTACTCCAATCCATAAGAGTGGTACAGAGTCATCAGTGGAAAATTACAGGCCGGTAGCTGTTCTCTCTGCACCAGCAAAAGTTCTTGAGATGATCATGCACAACATGATTTCTCCAAAAATTGAGTCATTTATAATAAATGAACAGCATGGATTTAGAGCAGGCCGATCAACGGAAACTAACCTGATGGTATTTACCAATTATGTGTCATCGGCCCTGGATAGAGGTCACCAGGTTGACTGTTCTTACAATGACTTCTCGAAAGCATTTGACAAAGTCGATCATGATGTCCTGATGGAAAAACTCCAACTTATTGGATTGTCTGATCGATTTTTGAAGCTATTCGGGAGTTATTTTAGGAACCGTCAACAATACGTATCGTACGGCCTTTATCAGTCACAGACCTTTAACACATTTTCTGGTGTCCCTCAGGGCTCAAACTTAGGGCCGTTGCTGTTCACGATTTTTATAAATGACATAGCATTGGTAATAAAAAATGCTATATTTTTGTTGTTCGCTGATGACTTGAAACTCTTTTTGGAAGTTGTCACCTTGGACGATTGTCGTCAGCTCCAACTTGATATAGATAATATATTAGATTGGGGCAGGCGTAACAAACTAGAATTCAATATTGATAAATGCAATCTTTTGTCGTTTACCAGAGCCTCAAAAGTGTTGTTTTTCCAATACTCGATGCATGGCAGAGTTCTGTCACGAATATCATCTGTAAGGGATCTTGGCATTACGTTTGAGAGTAAACTGACATTTATTAGCCATATAGTTACCATTTGTAACAAGGCGCTTAAAATGTTGGGCTTCGTCATGCGTACTTCCCGGGTCTTTTCGGATGTTACGGTATTAAAACTTTTATTTAATTCTTTAGTTCGAAGCAGACTTGAGAGTGGGTCTATTGTTTGGGCACCGCATCAGTTGAAGTATGGCCTTATGGTGGAGAGGGTTCAAAAGAAATTCTTGAGACTCCTTTATTTGAGGTTGTACGGATACTATCCGTGGCTTTATCCAACTGACTTTCTCTTAGGCATGCTTACATACTGCAGTTTGCAATTTAGAAGAAATCTTTATTTAGCTATGTATTTTTTTCGACTTATACGAGGTATAAATGAGAACTCTGCCATTCTGGGCAGTGTTGACCTGTGTGTCCCTGATAACTATCTTAGAAATAGAGAACATCAGTTGTTTATTCTCCCAAGGTGCAGAACCAACCTGCCACTGGTAATGCCAATTGGGAGGGCGATAACTATGTTCAACGAAATTGCTTCGGGTGTTGATATATTCCGCCTACGTGAGGATGAGTATAGGTGGACGTTATTTTATAATTTTTTAAAATAGGGTCTGCTTAACTCATCCGGTGTATTTCCATGTACCTATATAATTAATATTTTTGTATGTACATATTTGTTTAATAACATATTATCTATCTCTTTTTTATGTCATGTTGTGAGCGTCTTAAACTTATAATTTGTAATGTCCACAATATGTAAAAATAAATAAATTGAAATTGAAAATTGAAATTGAAAATCAATACCAGTAAGATTACATTTACCTATCATACATTATAAATAATGCACATTGAAAAATGTATTATGACTTGTAAACTGAGAGAATAATAGAGAAACTCGTATGATTTTAATTAAGTATTGATGTTTTTTTGATAATTTTATAGATTGGTAAATAATGATGAAACCGTATTAGACTTATTTACATTGCGAATTTCCCTTTTACCAATTTGTAATATTGTCAATCTCGTACGGTAACCCAAGATGACATCACTGGAACGGACGGAATTTATCAGTATCGTAAAGAAAAAGTTAAAATCACACATAATTTTTGATAAAATATCACACAATCATCTTTATTGGTGGTGTTACAGGCAGTTCATGATGAACATTAGCCGCCTCAAGGGGATTTTACTATTGTCTTTAACTTTCTGTTTTTTTTCTGCAGTTATCAACCACAACATCTGTAAGTATTCCTGGATGCCATCAAACCACCGACGTCTTGATTTTTTAGGAACAGGAACTAAGAATAGTTACATTGACTATAAATATGTATAAAAAAAGATTAGTGACAAGATGTTGCAAACCACAAAGTTTCCATATATAACTTATAATATAGTAAAGCCCCACAAGACAGCGATAACATAAAATAGAAATAAATTATATGTGAAAAAGACCTATGATTTTATAAATCGACACGTTACCGCCCGGCCATCAATACTTGGTATAATGGTCAAAAATAGCAATGTTATAGGTCATGCAGGGAACACAATATTAATGGGAACTGGCTTACCCTACCTTGTATGGTATAACAGGGTACAAATTTTGAGATAGAGTTAAAGATAACGCGCATTCAATGTTTGGAGACAGTCGGCACGCTTTGAGTTTCTCTGTTTTATGGTAAAAAAAATCTCTAAAATAATATGTCAACCCCTGCTTCGAAATTGCTATCACACCCGGCAGAGTTAGCCAGTTCCCATCAATTTCGTCCGACCAACCAAAAATCAGCTCAGTCTACATCATGGTTACAGAAGGGATTATCCAGAATGGGTTGTTAAAGGTTAAAAACGTTTTTATACATATACATCCTAAGGCAATAAGGCGCGTTTTGGTACTGTGAAGCAATCACAGAAACACCCAAGTTAGAAAAAATCGCACATGTATGCCGTGACCTTGTCGGAAATTGAACCCTACTTTTTATAAAAGTGATATTTGAGATGTTCATTGTATTTACTGACAGAAAAGATATTAAATTTACAAAATGAAAAATATGTCTAGACTCTAGAGCCAAGAGCGTAAAAATCCAATTTCTCACGTTCGAATGCGGTAAATAGCAAAAAAAGGCGTAATGAAATTAGCATCTTTTTCAATCTAGTCTGAATCGAAATATTTACAGAGGTGTTGACTATGTTAATAAGAACGAAAACAACCAACTCACGTTCCTACTTACTTAACTGGAATTAAAAATTCATCGATATTCAGTTATTCATGTATCAGAGAGTGGAGTACTTGAATTGGTCATACTGAAAAAATGCATTCGACGAAAATTACATCAAGTTTCAAAACCAGCTATTTGATATATTTAAAAAAAACATTATTTTTCAAGTACATAAAAAATATAACTAAATTTTATCTGTCATACTAATTTGTTTTCATTGAACTGATAATACAAATCACAGATGGTATTGGTAAGTTTTTAAAATTCAATTAAAACCTGCATAAAGCAAATCATAATAGACAGTAGATATAAATATTCGGTACTGTTCGGTTATCAGGAATACAGCGGAAAACACATTTTGAAAATAGCCGATAAACTGGATTATTCGTTAGGTTAACCTAACCAAACCTAACCTAACCTAACCTAACCCAACCTAACCCAACCTAACCTAAACTAACCCAAACTAACAAATAATCCAGTATATCGGGTATTTTGAAAATGTGTTTTCCGCTGTATTCCTGATAACCGAACAGTACCAAATATTCTTATATCTATAAAATATCTAAAATTATTCCATTAAACCATACAGTATAATAATATTTGAAACCATACCAAACCATATGGATGTAATAATATTTTTTACCTATTATGGTTTGTTTTAGGCGGGGTCTAATGCAATTTTAAAAACCATCTCCAATATAATATATTCTTAATTCAATAAAAACAAATAAATATGACTGAGAAGTGTGCATTATTTGAGTCGGATCTCCACAGCTCTCTACTAGTAATTATGATTTGGTCTAGACAATATTTAATTGAATTTTGAAAACTAATCAATACCATTTACAATTTTCATAATCTTAGTACACTGGATACAAATAATTAATATGAGTGACAAACTTTAGTGTGTACTATTTATGTCGAATCTCTACAGCCTACGTCCACCCTTCGGCACTTGGAGATTATGATCGTCAGCAGTGAGGATAACGACTACGAAAGTATCCCTTACGAAGTAACCATTTTTGAAAACCGACGCCGTTAAAGTAATTTTATGTAATCAGGTTTGCATACTATATATGTGGTAAATACTGTTTCAACTTTTCGCTACGGCCTTGAGAGAATGGTATGTCGCATATTAACGCTATTATTATGTATGGACCACTACGAATATGCGTGGTCGATTGCGCCAATTTAAGTAATGCTACTTTAAATCAAGTGACACTTCGTCAATATAAACATGTCGCGTGACATTTTGCAGCCGGTCCACCTTAAGGACAGAATCAAATTTAGGTGTTTACTGATCAGAGACGAATCACTGAGACATACTTGTTTCCTTCGTGGCTATTTAGGAATGTATTAAAGATAATTACTAGATAAAAAGAACTTTTTATATACCACGTTCTTTAATTTTCTATTGAATCATATAAACTTGACAATTCTATGTATTAATAATTTAGGACAAATAACGAACAAATCATTTTTTTTCTATTTTGCAACAAACAAACAAATATAGAATACTGAAATGTCATTTTGATTTCCATAGTAACGCACGTATATATTAATAATTTAGTTGCTAGGCCCCAGACCCTTAGCAACCAACAATGGTGTCGAAATAACTTTTCATACAAAACAGAATTAACTGAAAATGAATTCAATTCTGCTTAAAGATTGCTAAAAGTATTAAAAGAATGCATTGGCATCGTGTTCTGATATATTCTAAAAGTTTCAAATGTCTAGCTAGTCGGAAAGTTAGTTAAAAATCGATTGCAAGATTTGTACTGGATAAACAACCACTGGACAAATAAGAATACGAGCTAAGAAAAACGTGGTAATAATAAAAATAGATTTAAACTCTAACTTTTGTGTAGTACGAGGTGGTTAGTGGACATTATATAATAGTATGTGTCTCTATTTTGGATTACATATTCCACCAGGTCTATTCTAACATACTAATTAACTCTAAAATTGATAAAAAAAAATGTGTCGTATTCCGACAGTTAATTATCTCGGGATACCAACTGTCAAGCGTAACAGTTTTTACCGCGGTTCCGGACGGCCGCGCTATTTGCTAAAGAGCGAGATAGAGGACGACAATTACATATTGAGATGCGGCGATTTGGAAAATTAATACTAACTTTGTCACAGTTGGTGTATTGCATGCCCCCTAGCTGTGAATTGAGTACGTGAAATATTATCTATAAATTGAAAAGGCAATGTACCTTTGTACGATGTAGGTAATATATTATAATTAAATGCTATATATAATAAAACAAAAAAAACTAGTACATAAGTATATAATTCCAGTTATTTTTTTGCTTTTAATATCGCTCGGATTTATATTATAGGTATTGACTTATATACATACTTACTGTGATTTGAAGAAAACTCGACTTGATTTTGTCTCGAAGGGTGAGTGATTGATAACAGGTAGGTACTTCATTTATGGTCTAATAAGAGATAATTTCAGTTCTAATTTACATAAAGCATAATATGTATATGACAATTATTATTAAAAGGGGCTCGAGATTACATCACTATCTCTCGCCCAAGAAAAATACAAGCCTGGGGAAGTTACGTTTGTAATGGAATACTTGTTCGTGTTATAGGTATAGCATGGACAAAGGACAATTTTATTTTACTGACCTCTTATTGGGTACTTATAAGATTTAGAGAGGCATTTATTATGTTACCGCTTTCGCGGGTGAGCAGCATGTCTTCCTAAAAATGCACTTATTTTAAACAAAAATCAACCTTGCAAATTACAATTAAAAATTATAGTAATAATAATAGATTGGTTCACACGTGTCGCCAAAGTATTATTGCGAAGGTAAAACTACCTATTAAGTTCTTAGATTGGTATGGAAAATGATTCCTTATAAACACAGTTATTGAATATCAAAATACTAAACATGGATCGCACCCATAAAAATCCCTAAAATAGTTAACTTAAGCCGACTCTGTTTGAAAGCTTTTATTAGCATTATCGAAAGTAAGCACTATTAGTAGCTATGTACCTATTAGTAGCTACGTATGTAGCAAATTATTAACAGGTTATTAAAGCTATTAATATCAAAATTATTTTATGTAAATGTAATTTACTTTGACTATTGTCAATATTAAATTTAGATGTTAACACTACATAATATTCAAAATTGGTTTATTCTATATAAATGTTATTTCAGTAATAACATATTTAAAAAATAATATACTTATTATCTACATATTTGGTACTGATATTAGGATATATAGTTAACCTTGTTTTTACGGCTAATCTCAGAATTTAACCACATGAAAAAACAACCAATGCATTCTAAGGAGATAGATACTGACTTCTGTATTGTAAAGTTTTATTTTTTATTAATATTTTTTAATAAACTTAGAGGAACCGTATGATCATGTTGTATTTATTACAGCATTTGACAGCGAGTGCAAGTATCCTAAATTCAAATTTAATGTACCTATAGAATAATGTAATAATAATAGTTTCTGGGTATAAATAAAAAAAGTCTACGTTTTGCTTTGGTTATGTACGATTATTTGAGAGTGATTGTTCATTTAAAAATCAGAAAACCTACAGTATCTTGGTCACATTATGAGAGGAAAAAGGTACAGCATTCCCCAACTTATCAACCAAGGAAAGATCAATGACAAGCGTTGCAACGGACGACGCCGCTTTACGAGGTTTAATAATCTCCGTTATCTGTATGAGTGCAGCTCTACCGATTTTTTCCGAGTAGTATATGATAAATAAAGGATTATAGAAGATTGTATTGTAACCATAATGTAAAGTAATTTTCTGTCCGGAACCAAACCATAATCGATAAAAAATATTCTTCTATCTATAAAATATTTCTAATGATGTTTGCTTTAATGGCATAATTTTAGATATTTTTATAGATAAACAAAATATTCTTTGGCTAATATCTACTATGGCTTGTATTAGATAGGGCTTAATTGAATTTTATAAAACTTACAAAATCTATCTACACATTGTAGTCTTAGTTCAATGAAAACAAATACGTGTGACTGACAAATTTTAGCGTGCACTTTTTATGACGGATCTTAACAGCCTACCTCCACCTTTCGCCACTGCCCAATACCCCCGCTTGGCGCGTCCCTCCAAATATTTACAGCAAACGACGGTACGGTAGATGTTTTAAGTATTTAAAGAACAAAATAATATATAGGTAGCTATGATTATTTTACACTAGATATTTTACATAAAAACATTATTTCTAAAATGGTTTGTACGTAATTACTTAAATAATGTAATTCTGTTTTGTTTTGTTTCGCTAAGTACAAAAAAACCATTATGTTAATAATTTAACTTATAGGCCATCCATGGACTGAAACTGTATGCGGTTTCGAACCGTGGTGCCATACTTAGCTTATCTTTTCTGTTCATGGAAATATATTTTCACAAAGTATATTATAAGCATCTGATCGTATCCGTTTATACCATACACTTCCACTTACAAATTTAGTGAAAATATAATATTTTCATGAACAAAAATTATAAGTTTAGTATGGCACATGGATCTAAACCGCATACGGTTTCAGTCCATGGATGGCCTTTTAGGCTTTGAAATTTATTTTACCGTGAATATTAGGGCATCTACTATTATATTTTGTTACAATTAATTACTGACCATCATAATTATGTCTCATTGTGTGGGAAAATCTTGCAATTTTCCGCTATGGGACCTGAATAATTTTATGCCTGACAAATTTTGTTTGGAAATATACTGCAATACAAACGACAATGGAAAATGAAATGAGTATCTACCAACAGCTTAAGCACAGGTACCTACATACGTGAATTTAGATATGGGTTAATAGGTTAGTTGTGGGCTTAATTACTATGAGTAGGTACCTGCCTACATACTTAGAACATTCTTTTATTTGAATATATTTCCATTAATTTCAGAAAACTATCCCGTGGAATCTAGATGACGTGATGACAAATATAATTGTTGCTAGGTTATGTTAAGTTAGGTTGCAGTGGTTAGTACTTACCAAAACGAACATTGTTATTCACCAAAAATCTTCCGGAGTACACAAGGAATACAAAAACTAACACCATGTCGTTCGTGTCGATAGATATTTATTCACCAGTGACGTGTTGTCCATAATAATATGCTATAGATGCGGAGCGAAGTTAGGTTATTAGTTTCCAAAATCAGTAACCTCTATATGTATTTTATTGATTCTGATTCTGTTAAGGCTATACCTCAGTTGAGGCACGGTCTAAAAAGATCGTGGCTAGGCGATGCGCGGATTGCGGGTCGCGGGTGCAAATGACGCATACCAAACGAAATATAATTTGTCATATAAATCCAACTTGCGTCCATTTAATGTTCTGTTTATACTTGAGCGTGCAGCCACGGACGCTTTGGGCAGAATCCTTAATTGGGGGTTGCTGAACAAGCTGACCTTTGCCCCGAGCAAGACGGAAGCTGTCCTCCTCAGGGGTAGTTCTCGGGTCAACATAACTCGACGGCCGCCCACGGTTCGTTTTGGCCAGACCTCAGTGCGTTTCTCCGAAAGGGTTAGGTATCTGGGAGTAATTCTTGATGACAAGCTGTCTTTCGTTCACCACGCCAAGACGGCCGTCTCTAAGGCCAATTTGGCCTATCAGAGAATGGCCCGAATGGCGGGCAGCAATTGGGGACTTAAGCCTAGAGCCCTTAAGGTTGCATACGGCGCAATTTTCATGGGAATTGCCGGTTACGCCTCCAGCATTTGGCATTCCCGAGTAAACTCTTTAACTCTCGTGAGACGCGCACTATTAAGCGGGCAGCGAATTGCGCTGATCTCGCTTACCAAAGCCTACCGCACAACTTCTACTGACGCGCTTGCCGTACTCGCGGGGGTGCTACCCCTCGATCTGCACGTCCAAGTCAGAGGATCGATCACCCTCCTCTTGAGGGGGATCAGCACAACACTCGCCGGTGTCCATCTGACACCACCGCAGAGATCCGAGGACGTTCCTTACAGGAAGACTGTAAGTGACATTGTGTACAAGACCGCATTTGCGGCATGGCAGGCGAGGTGGACCGCCTCCCCCAAGGGGCGGCACACTTACCGTTTTTTTCCAGACGTATTCTGCAGTCACCAAACTAGAAGCCTCCAACCTTCGCACTGGATTAGCCAGTTCCTCACCGGCCATGGCAACTTCGCCGCCAGACTCCACGAGTTTGGCTTGATAGTAGATGGGCCGGGTTGTACCTGCGGGCATGACCACCAAGATGTTGAACACATCCTCTGGGATTGCCCGCTTATGGAATTCGAACGAGCGGAGCTGTTTGCCAGGGTCCGTCCTCACACGGGCCCAATTGGTCATGGAGATCTGGTAGCAACCGAGGCCAACTTTGCGGCATTTGAGAAATTTGCAGCGTCATATGGGGAGCGGGATAGTCCCGACTCTTCCGTAGACTCATCCATTTCAATTCGTGACACTCAGTATGCGGGTACACAAAGCGCTTAACGTCAGCGGACAGCAGAGCCAGTCCAAAAACAAACATTTCCTTTCTTAACTTTCTTCTTTAAGCACTACGGTGCATGGTTGCAGCATCAGTCCCGTGCGGCTCCGTCTCGGGACGGAATGAGCACTTAAAATCACTTCTTTCAGACACGTTTAAAGCGTCATAGAAAGCGGCCGTGCATATCCACGGTTGTGCATATATGACGGGTGGTGGTGGGCACTTTAACGTAATGTTCTATCAGTAACAATAATAATATATTCATTGACATATTTTCGTTTTAAAGTAAATGGGTAACGTGTTTAGTCATCTTTACACGATTTAGGAATTAATACCTCCGTCGCCATCACGAAACAAATTGACGTGTTTCCAGCTCGACCTTCTCTCTCCGAATGGCAGCGAGTCCAAAATTTCGTCGCGCCTATAGTTGAAAATTATTTGCCGTTTCACTGATGTATCGCCGTAAGTACTTTTCCGAAGTATATTCATAAAATATCAAATCCCGTTCGATATGTTAGTTAAATAGAATTCAACCAGAGCTGAGGTTGTTTGAAAAATCAGCCGCCATTTTTTTTTTTTTTTACTTACTTTAAACAGCATTTTTTAATCATTTTTATCACGTTAAGGACACTTTGTTTTCCTGTTCGCTTTTTTCTAATTAATGTTTACCAATATGTTTACAAAAAGAGAATATTCTCTATACTGTCTATACAGTCATAAGTATGCTTAACTGTTTTTTTCGATTATCTCAAAATGACAAAATATGGGGTCACCGATTAAAACTAACTATATATTCATTCTAATTAGGGTCAATTTCCAAAGTGTGTTATTTAATAGGCGCCATCATTGTATTTTTCCATAGATGTATTAAAAGTAAAGATAGGCAACGATTTGGCTTCCTCATACAACTGAATGAAGCATGCCGACAACAGCCGATAACTCACGAGAAATGGCGATGCGATAACAAAAAATGCAGGGCATCACGGAGGATTTACTTTGGTCATTATAACGTACCCATATAATATAATGTTAACGTGGAAATTTTGCCGCAAATTGATTACCAGCCTGTTTCACTATACTTTTTCACCATACTTGCCTGCTTCACCATACTTTCATATAACCTGTCGCGCCTAGTATTTTTTCGTATCCTAACGCATTCTAGTATTACCTATATATTATTCTATACTATTCCGTATCTTACGAATACAATATAATTAATGTTATTTATTCAAAACTTAACTCTACCTACATTACAATATGGGTGATTCTTACAGATTTTTATCAGATGTCTATAACTTTTTCTGAAAAGAGTACCTAACCATTATTCTGTTCAGATGCTGTATGCAGATAATATATCAATGAGAGAGACAACTTCAAAAGGCTGCCGCGTGGGCCGTATGCATTGCTGAATTATTTTAATATTAAAATATGCATGCGGCGTCCCTGTCTTCAATTGTAAAAAGTATTTTTAGGCTGAATCTGACTTCTTGGTTTCGAGGATGCCATCATATTCTTACTTAGTGGGTACCTACTTGAAATACCCGCTTTGAGTTCCAAGGTCTCCTGGTGTCCATTCAGGAAGTTAAAATAAATATTATCAATAAGTACCAGGCAACAGCCGAATCGTGGACTTTTGAAAGTCGTGACTGTTACAGAGTAGCAAATAAACGGCGGGTCGTGATTAAACGTGAATTAGCATAGTTATTAGATGCTATTATGAAACATACATTATGTTTTCAAATTGGACGTCTGAATAGAATTGACATTTTAATTGAGCGTTGTAAAAAATGTTTGTCCACTGAGCATTACTATCATAACAATGGTGGACTTAAAAAAACTTCAAAAAAAATAGTTGATGAGGATTTGAATTGAACTACGGCATAGATTTGTAGATCAAACAACTTGTTTGGGAAACTGAAATAAACTGATACCAAACCGATAGCTCGCAGACCGCCTGGTAGCCATCGAGCTCTTTGAAGGCTCCCTTGACAAAAGTGCATAAATTAGAACCTATGGTAACGTTTTCATAAAGTACCAACTACCCAATACTGCTCCCTATTTTACCAAATATTATGCGGTGTATAAATTTACTATTATACAAAACTGAAATATTATTGTTATAGTATTATATGGACGTATTTCTGCAAACAAGACCCAACCCACAGAATGACCAAAATTGAATTTAATTAATTTTGCAATATAGATCCAAATAGCTTGGATCTTTTTCGCATATTAGTGTATAGGACTATTCGGCTTTAATTAATTTTGCTATATAGATCCAAATAGCTTGGATCTTTTTTGCAAGTTGCGGTAGCTTATTTAATTTTGCAAAAAACATCCAAGTAGTATGGATGTAATAATATAATAAAATTTTCTTTGACGTAGGTTGATTTATCAAAATATTTAAAATGGGGCCTCGAAACAGTTAAATTCAGTCGTACAAGTATGTATTAAATTACACCACATTTTTAAAATATACGCATTTCTTACAAAATGATTATAAAATATTATCGAAAACAACAAAATACCTACCCTAAATTAAAAAGGTGGGGTATAACTAACAGGTACATACTTGACAAAAAATAAGCCACCCATGTTATTATGCGTCATATCTATAATCTTTGAAAATAAAAAAAAAGGTTGATTACAAGTTGTGTTTTAGAAACGATTTTAGATATTTTTATTAGGTAGGTACTTTGATAGTTTTAATATATGGTAATCTTGGATGGCCTCAAAACTAGTCAGAGCCTCCAAGTCTCTGAACCCGCGAACGACGTAAAATGCTACATTCGTTTGTTTTTAGAAGCTTTTGTCACCGAGAAAAAAAACCTCTAACGATTTTATTATAATTGCATATTATTTAGATTTTTTTGAGCACTATGGGAAAATTAAACTACCGAAAAATCAAACATAATTTCTTTCGAACACATTCAATTTACTTATAATATTTATATACAACAACAAATATATCATCTGCGGCACGGCGCATTCTTGATTCTTTTGGATTAACATAATTTTAAATAATTAAAATGCTTACATACTCAAGTTTTTTGATAATTCTATTTTTATTTCCTTTTGTAAATATCCACCCAAGCGATCAAAACGGATTGTGACCAGCGTTGTCAGCTTAGCGTTTTTCTTGCCATACCTAGTATTTTTGAATAGGTATCAAGCTTGCAAAAATCGCATCTGGCGTATTGTATTAAATCTAGTATTTTTTGACACCGCAAACAGAAACTTCTCATATTAAAGCTAGAATATTATATCAAACCAATCAAATCAACACAAACGTCAGCAATCAGCACAACGTGGTATGGAGAGGTGCATGATGGGCATAACTCGAAAGGACAAAAAAGGAATGAGTGGATAAGGAAGCAGACAAGGGTTTGCGATGTAATAGAGTTTATTAAAAGCCTTAAATGGAGACGGGCTGGACACATAGTTCGAAAAAGAGACAATCGTTGGACAAATCTAGTCATCCAGTGGTATCCAAGAAGTACAAAACGTCCGCAAGGTAGACCTAGAGGCCGCTGGATCGATGAAATGATAAAGTTCTTCCGAAGTACGTGGCAACGCAATGCACAGGACCGAGAGAAGTGGAAGCAGCTTGAAGAGGCCTTCATCCAGCAGTGGATAGATTCAGGCTGATGATTATGATGATTATATCAAATTTGCTTGAAAATCAACATGCTGGTCTTTTGTACCATATATCGTACCGTGAAAAAATACCGGGTGGCAGTGTCACCTGCCAACATTCTTTTCTATGCGCTCAATGTGTTCAATGTGCCGACAAATATAGAGTGAGTGTGCGATGTGTGTTTGCTGTGCTGAGCTAAGTTTCGGGCATATAATATTATACATTATATTATTATATCTTTAAATTATTAATATTATACTAATAAAATGTTACATACAAATTGATTTCTTATCCGCATTAATTTTTCATTTCATTTCAAGTAGAGTTGTAAGGTACTAAATTATTTTTCGATCTTTGAACTTGAAAAACAATGTTAATTAATAATTGTGACACATTTTTTGGAAATATGTATCTGCTAATTTCTAGACATTTTTATCAATTTTGAAAAAAATCTACCATTTTATTTAGTCATCTAACTTATTTTCTTACCCTGTCTGGCATATTTTTGTGAATGACAGTTGGCAACAATATGCAATATGTAGATCTATAATTTTTCTTTTTTATTAGTCTTTTCACCATCTAATGTTAATAAAATGATCATCATGTAATCAGTGACGTCACGTGGGGGTAGGCAGATTTAGCGTCGCTTGGGGGCGGCAGTTACTCGAAGGGCGGCAAATCGAGGAAAGTCATTTGGAATATATAGAAATAGCTACATGAACTTAGTAATAACGAAAATATCTTTCCATTAAAAAATTCAGCTGACTGGTTTTGTCGGGTTTGCGATATCTAGTTTACTTTCGTTGCCCTTCGACGTCCTTGGTGACCAGAAACGACACGTGCAGGTTTGCGAATAATTAGTCTGATATTTTGATAGTAATACATTTCTTAGATATTGGACTCATGAAAGGATGATAAAAATAATGGATATAAAAAGGCGACATTTGGCGCTGCCTAGGGGCGGCATTTTATCTAGGGACGTCACTGCATGTAATGTCATCATCATCATCAGGGGCGCGACAACCCGGTGTGGGTCCTGGCCTCCTCCAACAGCTCCCTCCACCTGTCCCTATCCAGTGTGGCCGCTTTCCAATTTGGTACCCTCAGAATACGGCAGTCACTGACAGCTCCATCTAACCAGCGAATCTTTGGCCTCCCTCTTCTTCTACGTCCTATTGGATTGCTGGACATCACTCTCTTTGCCGGTTCATTGTCATTCATACGGTGCACATGACCTAGCCATCGCCCAATCTTAATTGATTGAACTGCGCTGCAATCTTCGTACAGCCCGTAGAGCTCAGCATTGTATCTTCTCCTCCAATTGGTGCCATCCCTGATGGGTCCATATATACGGCGGAGAATTTTTCTTTCAAAGATGTTCAGGGCTCTTTCATTTCGCAGAGTTAATGTCCAGGTTTCCGATGCGTAGGTGAGCACTGGCTTTTCAAGTGTCTTGTAAGCATGTAATGTACCTTCACCAAAAGTTACATTTTGTTCTATTATGATATTATGTATTATAATTTATATTTTAATATGACAATATAATAAAGTTTAGTGTCTTATTAATATTAATTATTTATAATATCCTGCGAGAACTCAATTGTTATTACCTAACGACTAATAATAAATAATGTGAACGGTGATTAATAACCTTCCTAGAATAAATTTGACCGTAATCAACCTATTAGCCATGATATGAAGAATATTAATAGATTTAATAATGCTTAGGCCTATCATCATTTCCGGTGAAACTTTTCTTTGAGTTGATGTCATTAAACTCAATATTGATTGACGTTTATTGATTATAATCGAAAGAGAATAATGAAGAAAACCAACGTAGGTCACTATTTAAAATATAATAATTAATGAAGATACCTACATACTATGCGAAATAGTGGAAAGTTTTTCATTGTTAAGCTACCCTACACCGTCGGTATTACATCAATACCAGGGAACTCAGAAATAATGGGAACTGAAATAATAAATGGGTAAGGAGAAGCAGGCAACCGATCTCGAGTAAGGTAGAATACGGGTTAAATTTAAACACGTGTCAATAATACGTCATACGTCGAATACTGACAACTGCTCTCGGTTTATGCATTTACGCTCATTTAATATTGGTGTATTACACACACTATTGCACGTGCATAATGCGTGTTTCAATTTCGTAGGACACTCACATTCAAAACCCTGCATCAACTTGTGGTGTATTGAACATAGCCTATATAGAACATGACCTATCGGTATTCTATTTATTATCTATTCTGTGATCAATACCATAGAATATTGACAGTACCTAATAGATCGCGTAAGGCAGTGGCGAAGGGTGGAGGTAGGCTCTTAAGATTTAACATGAATAGTGCACACTAAACTTTGTCAGTAAAACGTATTTTGTTTTCATTGAAGAATACAATTTGTAGATGGTGCTAGTTAGTTTTTTTCAAATTCATTTAGACCTGCCTATCCCAAACCATAATTGATAAAATATATATATTCTTATATCTCTAAAATATCTAGGTACTCATTCTTGGTCGTGCACTCATGGCTGAGGAACGTGACCACATTTAAATTTCGCCATCCTTTGAGCGACCAAGACTTTCCATCCTTCTCGATCTTCCGTTTCTCTCAGGGCAGAATGGATGGTGCCCCCAGTCAGCTCTTTCACTTGGTCGCTCCATCGCGCAGACGCTCTTCCTCTGCTTCGCCTTCCCTGGAGGCTACCCAAAACTACCAGTCTCTCCAGGTTGTCCGGTCCGCGCCTGACAATATGTCCAAAAAACTGCAGAATTCTTCTCAGACATATCGTCGAGAGCCGTTCCTTTATCTTCAGTCCCTGGGTGATTGACTGGTTCGTCCTGTGCTCCGTCCAATAAATGCGAAGCATTCTGCGCCAACACCACATCTCAAAGGCATCAATTGCCTTCCGTTCTCTTGCCTTCAGGATCCACGACTCGACTCCGTATAGGAATATCGAGAACACTAATGTTTGCACAAGCATCATTTTTGTGGCAATCGAAATTCCCCGATCCTCCCATATAGTGGTAAGGCGTGTCATCGCACTTTTTGCAATTTGTGTGCGCCTTCTTATTTCCGCTTCGCATCCGCCCTTTCCACTGATGGTCGATCCAAGATATACAAACTCGTCGACTGTTTCGAGGTTTTGGAGTGTACTTGGTGTTGGTAGAAGGTTGGCCCGATCAACAAGATATTTTATAGATAAACGCATATTTTTTGACTATTATCTAATATGGTTTGGATTAGATTGGGCTTAATTGAATTTTAAAAACTAACAAACAATACCTTCACATCAATACTTTCTACACATGGTAGTGCTACGTTTTACTGACAAAGCTTAGTATGCATTATTTATGTCGGATCTTAACAGCCTAACTCCACCCTTCGCCACTGGTGTGAGGGATGGATGGACGAATATTCGAATATTTTGATAGTTGACCATCAATATTGTCAGTACCATAGATAATATCACATAAATTGAATTCATTTATACTTAATATCATAATTGTTAAGAGTAATATTATCTTTTATCGTTTTTTATCTGGTTTTTTATCCAATTTCTACAATAAACTAGGCTATTTAAAATATGTATAATATATTTTAACATATAATAACGAATATTTATATCTATATTTTATTAATAGTGCTATCATTGCTATCATTATTAAAACAAAATATCATTTTTTTAATGTAATGTATATTGGTTACGATCTCAGAATTTTAATTCAGTAAAAACGTGTTAAAAGTGATATTTTTTAAATAGTAAATAATGATAGTTATATAATCCTAATACTGATCGTGTAAAATCGATCAAATATGAATGCCACTTTTTATGAATACTGTCACAATTATTACTGATGCGGTATTACTGTCAGTTAAACTGACCGTGTAGTGTCTGCTTCAGCATTTTTTAAAAAATCATTATAAAATTTATTTCGGAAGTATCAGCTATGGTTAAACTTAGTTTAAAAAGTTAACTTAATCTATATATTTAGTTTTTCGGATATGTCTATGATACAACTTAGTTCTAAATGCTAACATTCTATTGCGGTATTCAGTCATTAATTGTTTTGAAAATAAGAGCCAATTCGTCGAGGTTTAGAAAATGGTTTTACGTACCTACAAAATATGACACGTTACCCCAAATCTGTCAAATTATTATATAGCATTAGCATATTACATAAATAATGTAATAGTTACCACCAAAATCGGTAAACTTAATAAGTATTTACCATTTTTAAATTACTATTTTTAATGAAAATATGTAAAAAATATATATAAGTACACGGTTATCGCTTTCAACTTTAGTTTTTTGTTTCTGCTTTATGAAACCTATAGTAATTTAACACGTCGGTTCAAATATATAATATCATTGAAAACAAGTCAAACATAGCAATTAAACACCTATTTTTTAATACTCTTAAAAATCCAGCATCCTCTCACGTCAATCACAAACAAGTATTAGTATTATGTCGTGTATTCATCTTGCCTTACGTGGTAATGTTTCCTGTGGGTACGCTTTTTCACTTCAAATTTTATCATGATATGGCGCTGACTTTTTTTCCAGTCTCCGGTAATCATAGACAAATCTTCGACAGTCATAATAATAATTATTACCTACCTAACTTCCGCAATTACCTATCAGATCTAAGAGTCGTTCAACAATCAACGTCACACTATAACAAAGCTGAAATGCATCCTTTAAGTTTAAGTATTGTAATAATTAATACATCATTATTAAAATACATTAGAGTTGTTGAAACTTTTATAATTGTCCATTAAACAGCAACCATGAACAAAAATAATATTAATGCTTTACATTGTAGTGATTACCTACTGGAAATATGAATATAATAGGATTCTGACTTCATTAATACGTAGTAATAAAAGTATCAAATGCTTTCTTTTTGTAACTGATATAGCAATATGTCATTTAGAAACGTAATGAATATTATGTATGTTAGGTTCACTGATGTTAGGTTCGTATGTACTTCATAATATTTTAAATTTTATTGTCATGCCTGACAGTTAAAGATCCATTTAAAGACATGCCCATAACGGAAACAATGATAAAAACGTAATAATTTTAGATATTTTAATTTTACGAGCGAAAGATTATAATGGATTGTTTACCTATACTTATTGAAATCGATATCTGAAGGTTGCCAGAAATTATGGTAAAGTTGACATTATGTGATGACTCACAGATCGATAAAACCCCACGCGATTATTAGATACCTACCCATTACGGAGTCGTCGGACACATTCATAAGATAATCGAACAAAATTATTTGTGATTACTGATTGTATACAGAGCAAAGATATTAAAAAATAAAACCTTATTCTATATATCTGGAGTCCAAATATTATGTAGAAGTAAAACTATCATCATTAAATAACCTGAAACTCATTTCACATTTCAGAGCAAGCTTCACATTCGACTTGTTATAAGCATAAAAGTATTTCATTTTTTATCGAATTCTCCATCATTATTTATATTTGAAATGGACAAATACATAAAATCGTAAACAATACCTACGTAAGTAAGTAATCTGAGTAAAACGTCAACACAATATGTCGCAGTTATATATTTGTTGTTAACAAAAAATGCTGCCAATGCAGAGAATATTATATTTAAAATATTATTACACGTCCAATTATATGGTATAGCAGCTCAATCGCTACAGGGGAAATTCCAAATTTAAAAACCGATATTCATCTGTTCATTTAATTAATCGAATATACTTACTTAACAAATTATTATCTATGATCAAACCAAGTTCTAAATTCAAAAATCTCATGTGCTTCGGATGAAAAAATATTCTGGCCACATAATTTTTGATAAGAAATTAATAAAATTGCAAAATGTACCTACCTATATTATTATCAGTTAGAACCTACTTACTAGAATATATCTTGAAATGAGAACAATAAATTTTGATAAATAATAATACCTACTTATGTTATAAAATTTATTTTGTAGCTTTAGTATGTACCTACGTTATTATATATTTATTTTAATCTTTCGATTTAAAAAGTAAGTAAGGTAAGTATTGGTTTTTTTTAATAAGATGTGTCTAAATCTAATCTTTTTTTAATTTTTACTCATTAATTATATATGTTTGTTTTCTAAAACGTAATAAATAATAAAATGTATTGAATATAATTTTATTATAAAATGCTTTCTTCGAAAAGGTTTGTGTCTTACCTTGCGCGTTGATGTTTATTCAAGAAATTCCACTCGTTCCCACAATATTTTCACACTTCACAGTGCACTTTTAATAAAACAAACCAATTTCCCACCAGAATGTAATAAACCACCAAATGGATTCTTTATTCAAAACATGATAATATTCTTTTTTCAAAAATATATTATAATATTACAAAACACTCTCACAGCACATACACTTATGTGACATTCAAGAAAACAATGCGGGTTCTTAGGTCACTGACAGTAACTTTATAAAAAGACTGTAAAAAGTTCAATAATAAACCAGTGATTTATATATTAAAAACACACCGATTTACAACGTAAAACACTGTAAATATTAGCTGTTGTTATATTTATATAGTTCTTAACATTTTGTTTTAATTTCTAAGCGAAATAACTAAATATTCATATTTAATAAACAAAGCGGCGACCGGCCATAAGCATACCTTCCCTCAGACCTGTTAGTAACGGACTGAGGTGCTGTGTTTCTTCTCATGACTGAATACCTGCTTAACACTTTACCTGGCGATAGAATGTTTGAACAGTTGAATAACCCCCGCATAAGGTATTTATAGGACAAGAGACAAAATATGACGGGTTAATTAATATTTACATTATGTCTTCTTCCAGGCTACTTACTAATAGTAATGATAAAACCTAACTCTAAACATAATTTAAACTTTTTTAAATTAAAGAATTTTTAAATTCAGTGACGTCATATAAAAACACCTCCTTTTTATACCTATATTAAGTTTTAATTTCTTTGTCAGGTAATTCATCAATACGTACTTATAATAAAATTAAAACGTCTATCTGTGAATTCAAAATATTTGCCTTTTGACTATTTCCATGATATTATATTGTAAGCACAAAATATAGCCTTTTCTTAATTTTTGTTTGTTCCGTTATAAATTACAAGATAACACCTATCGAAAATAACACACCAACTACAATTCATCACGAATATGTAAATAATCGGATAGCAGAAGTGGAGTGGTGAGGTGAGGTACATCCAACCGTTCTCGATTGCGTGGGCTCAGGTGAAGCTCTTTATCGTATACCTATGATATTGACGTGCCTACATGTCTAAAGCCACTTACCTATTGAATTTTCATATAAATTGAGCGGTCGGGTAAACGGGCGCCTGCTTAGATCCAATCATTGTATTTATCATTGAATAAAAAAAAATGAGTAAGGTAGTTATATTAATTATTCATTGTTACATCATGTGAGGTATTTGATTTCATTATTTCATGTGGACAAAGTCGCAAACTAATCGTAAATAAAAACTAATTTGATAATAATTAGTTAAACATTTAAAAAATGTAAAATTAACAAACATACCTTCATTGTTTTAAAACTTTCCATCTCGAAAACACCATAGTAATTTTATTATCATAAATCATATCAGAATCCAGCTATGACTATAAAAGTTAGAATCTTGTTAGATTATCTATATCTATAACGTTTATAATATCGACCAGTCATGTACAGCGTTCGAAATAGAAAAACTTACGAACCCGAGCGCTCGACAGTTTTCTGAAGAACAATACATAGTTATCATAGTTAGAAGACATAGTGTTTTTTTTTTGTGTTAAATTTTATGTGAATTTCATAAAAATAAGTGTGTTAGATTTTCTATTATATGGCCTATCTAGCTCAGACGGTCAAATTATTTTTTCCACGAGACGGAGCGATAATTTTACCGATTTCATGAACAGGAACGGCGCTCCGGTCCATTTCGAGCCCTGGTCATGTATTAATAATATCATCAAAATGTTACAGCCTTGACAACAAGAACACTGCATACTTAATTTTATTTTTTTCTTTCTGGAATTATCTACCTTATACCTCATACCTCATACCAATCGAACGTGTGACACATTATAAATATTTAGGTACATGGGTCAATGACAAATGGGACCAGTCTCAGGAAATAAAAATTATAATTGAGATCGCAAGGAGCGCCTTTCTCAAAATGAGACGCCTCCTTAGCAATCGAGATCTTAACCTAGGTCTGAGACTGCGTATGGTACGTTGTTATGTGCTCTCAATTCTTTTCTATGGTATGGAAGTATGGACGCTAAACCAAGAGATGTCACGGAGACTTGAAGCTTTCGAGATGTGGCTGTATAGACGCATCCTCGAAATTCCTTGGGCTGACCGGGTGACAAATGTTGAAGCTCTCAATCGAATGGAGAAGGACCGAGAAATTCTACGTAGTATCAAAACCAGGAAACTACAATACCTCGGCCACGTTATGAGAGGACAAAAATGCAGCATTCCCAACACGTCATTCAAGGAAAAATCAATGGGAAGCGTAGCAGAGGACGGCGCCGCATTTCGTGGCTTAAGAACTTCCGTGATTGGGACGAGTGCAGCTCCACCGAACTGTTCCGGGACGCAGGCGACAAAGATAAGATCGCCTTGATGGTAGCCGACCTCCGCTAGGGGATGGCACAATAAGAAGAAGATACCTCATACCACAATATGGCGAATCTTTTTTTATACTAGGTATGTGGTAGTCTCTTCCTTCTTCTTTCATGTCAGCTCATCAGTAAAAGTATATGGAAACCACTGTGTGCCTCCAAGAACATGGCCAGTCTTCTTTAATCTTTCCAGGTTATTCTAACTTCCTGTACCTCAATCGTGTACACTTGTAGAGTGAATGGTATTTCGTAGACTTCCAGGATGCTGGAATACGAGAAAAATTCTGGCCCAGTTGAGAGCAGTTACTGCTCTCAACTGTATACTACATACTGTAGTCTAACCAAATCCAACGTCGATTCTTCACATTCGATATGTCGAAAGCGTACCTACTGTACGAAAACATCTTCTTGGCTATGCTTCCAGCAGTGACGTCCCTAGGCAAAATTCCGCCCCTAGGCAGCGCCAAAAAGCCGCCCCATTTTTTATTCAGTATTTTTATCACCCTTTCATGACTCCAGTATCTAAGAAATGTGTTGTATTGATACATTACTAACAAAATATACACCAATAAAGTATACAAAATTTAATTTAGATATAAAAAGCGAATAAATATAATTAAGTTAGACACAAATCATCAAAGTCTGATGTCCTATTTGGTTATTATTTGGTTTGTACCATTTATCAATACACAGATTTGTTATTTCCACACCACCACAAAGCTATTATTGTAGGTAGGTACAACATGTAAACAAAATATCTTTAGCTATTTCTATAAGTAGGTATACCAAATTTCGATTTGACGCCCTTCGATTAACTGCCGCCCCCAAGCGACGCTCAATCTGCCTACCCCCACGGGATGTCACTGGCTTCCAGGCGCTGTTGTTTACTAAATGGGAGGAGCTTGTTAGTTTATAATGGAGATGCGGTTAAAAATGGCCGAAGCATGTTAGTTCACAGTATTAACACGTAGCCAAAAAGATGTTTTCGTACAGTACATGGTCCACTTCGTTATCTCGGATATATTATTGTAATCTCCATTCCGTGATAGGTAATTTAATTTATAGTAAAGTTTATTTTACATAATATTATAAGACTACATATTTCCATTTGATTCGTAGGAATATTTTAAAGGGGGCTTCGAAACACATAAAACCGTCATACAATAATTTTTAAATTAGAGCAAAATCTAGAGCCGGCAGCGCTCGAAATGGAAAATTTTACTAACCGGAGCGCTCAATATTATTATCTAACTGTATGAGTACTTTATAAAAATAAGCGTGTTATTTTTTTTTATTATATGACATTATTTCTATCGTAGGCGCTTAAATTAATATCTCCACGAGGCGGAGCAATAATTTTGGGGATTTTATGAACCGGAACGATCCGATGCGAACGAACGAACCGGAACGATCGCGATCCCGAGCGCTCCGATGCGCTCCGATCCATTTCGAGCCCTGAGTATGCGTATTTACCACAAAGTGAGTATCAATTAATATTACCTAACGTTTAACAAAATCCCTGCGACTAACATTAAAGAGCCCCCCTAAAATAACTACAAAATGTGGTAGACTCAGTACAAATTTTGTGTAGACATAAAGACGGTTTTGTGTAGCTTTTTGTTCTCAAAAATAATAGTTTAAACTAAAAAATTATATACAATAAAATTTAATTAAAATAACTGATAATACTGACTATTTATATCGGCCAATGGGTAGCCATATAAAGCAAATATCGGATAACAAATATTATGTTGGTGTTATTGACCGTCTTAAATATTAAATTCACCTCTACGTAGGTACTTGCACATAAAAAATACCACTCATTTTGTTATATTATGGCATAACTGTGATCTTCAATAATGATTATTTTTAGCTATATTTGTACTGGGTTTTTTACTGTTTTTTTTTATCATGGGTGGTCACAAAATCAGTCGGTGCGTCGGGCCTCTCCGTCCCAAAATCCGATTCTTCTCACTTGCCTATTTCATTTTTATAATATTGAAAGTGAATAGATACCTAGGTAAGTAATAATTTGTATTGGTTGGTTTGTTATATTACATTTTCTTTTCTAGATATACTTACTTAAATTTCAAATGATTATCAATTATTAATATATAATTCATAGTAGTAGACTGTAACCACTAGCTTTAACTGTATCTTTTGTTTCATGAAATCTGCAGCGGTGCGTTTCTTTGACGCAAATGACACAACTGATTCATCAGAAAATTTAAACGGGGGCGTCCTCCGAGTGTTAAAACCAGTCACAAAGATGCGCATTTCTCACAAATCGAGTGTAATAGCATAATAAAATTCTTGCATTTATTATTTGGAAAATTTAGAATATATTGTTATTTTTTATTGTATGGGGCCTCCAAATTAGTCAGTGCATCTGGTCTCTACGTCACTAAACGCGCCACTGGAGATAATATTATTATGTACATATCTATGTTTTAAATTTTAATCTAGTAATATCATCAGATTATTTTTTAAACAAATACCATCGAAAGGGTTAAATAATGACATTTTTAAGTCAAGACATGTGATGGGTACAAAGATGCTTCATGACGTGTGTGTTGTGTTACCGTACCTACAGCCTCTTGTAATTTACTGATCGGAATTTATTTTATGTCAGCATTTTGCTGGGGTCTTTCGTTGTCATTTTTTTTTAAATATTTTATTTGTATTATTTTAGCATAGCTTCTCCTATTAAAACATTGGAACGCACAACGTGAAAAAAAAATATCTCAATTTTGTCAAAATGAAATCAAAATCGGGAAGCTGTTTGATTGCAATAATTCTTTTATATAATAATATATCCTTGAACATATTTTTTATGTGGTACCATGGTCCAGTATCTGAAGGGTAAACACCAGTGGGGTCATACTACCATCAGGGGTACATGTACCACATTTCAAATAATTCTAGCGATGCAAAGTGTCAAATATGATATTTTCATTGGATTTTAGGACGAAAGTTCAACAATTTCGTGAATGAAACTACATCCGGAGCAGTGGGGGGGAGCACTACAAGTATCCGGTGCTTCGGCTCCGCTCCTGCTCCGGGTAAAACACCATTGCTCCACTGCTCCGTGCACCTGTTCCGCACTCCGCTCCAACGCTCTGTATATTTCAACAATCTTATCATCAATGTATTGTGATTATTAGGGTGGGTAATACTTTGGTTAACAATATTATGTCGTGTTGATTTATTGGCCATCTAGTTTGAGATTAGATTACTGTTTCTAAAATGTTATCTACTTACAAAATGGCGACTAAATTTTTTACCTGCATTAATTTAAAATTTTATGACCTACCTATTCTATTAGTTGTAAAACTTGTAAAATACTACTTACATCCTTTTTCGATATTTATAAAGATGAAAAAATAAATAAAAAATGCCATCTGACCTCAGAGTAATGATAATTTATATAGAGAGAACCTATTTTTAGGCGAAATGAAGCCGTGTTTCTAGCGTATAACGCACAGTAGAACAACGATGAAACGTTATACCATCGTCACCTGGCTTATTTTTGCGAATGACAATAAGTTGTCAAAACTGATTACGGTATTCCGGCCATTACGTACCTATTTGATAATGTTTTTTATCATATCATTTTCCTTCCGAGTTTACTTGCCAGGCGGAAAAGTCGTGTTTATTCAACTACGTCAAACTAAAAAAAATACCAACATCTCATGGATTTGAACCCGGAACTCTCGCGCCCTAACCGAAAAGTAATATAATAATACTATTATGTTATTACAATTTAAATTAATAATAATTAACACAGATGGCAGTATTAAATTAGTGCCTTTTGTCTATGAAATTAAATATTTCTAACATTCCATTTTAATTCATTTAGTAGATATTTACAGAAAAATGGTTCATTTTTTTAATACAATGTTAATTTACAATTTGAATACAATCTATAGGTATAAATTATTATTTCTGGTATCCCTATTCCACGCCGACAACTGTTTTACCGACTGGATGGACCATAGACTAATATACTTTAGAATGGAAATGGACCAAAAACTTATCTGTCATTTCTGACATCACTGAAATGTTGTTGTTCTGTTTCATATTATCATTTTAAAGAAGACGAAATAAAATAATATCCCAAAATGTCGGCTATTATAATTGCTGATTGGTTTTATTTGGACAAAGACACGTACTATCGGTAGGTGTATTCATGATGTTTATATCACGAAGAGATGAAAGAGGAACATAATTCAGAATAAGATGTTTTATGATATGTGTGATTTTTTATAGGAAATTCGACCTGTACAGTATGAACTGGTCCATAGAAAGTGGCTTAGATGGTATGTTTATAAGTGGGGCCCCGTATGGCGGCTCTATAGCCCTAATTAGAGACCGAAAACAGTTGGTACGGGTTGTTGGACAAACTAAGCCTGTGATTCATATTTACAATTGCGCTGGGACTCACATGTCGAATATTGTCGTAAGTAATAATATTTTGACTACATATGAAACTTTTTAATTCTTCTAACACTTTCATGCAAACATATTCCATGGGAAATAATCAGTAGTATTCCAAACTGGCATAAAACGCAATTGGGCGCCCTCTTTAAATGCGACCCTCTATTGTGCCTTAAGCATAGTGTTCAACTAATTTACTAATATGTGTTACCAGAGTTCACACATGCATGTGAAACAGACCCTTAGTCTAAATGCATGTTGGGCACAATGTAGAAGACCAAGAAATACAAGAATGAATAAGGCGGCTGTTAAAAGTATACGATGTGACAGAATTTGTCAAACTGGTAAAATGGTAATGTGCCAGACAAGCCACTCGGCAAAGACTAGCGACCAAGATGAGTGGAAGGAGGTAGGAGAGTCCTTCATCCAGTAGTGCGTGACCCCGGCTGATGATGATATATTTTGCAGTGGTGGATTTCATAATTATTATTAATTACTTATATATACATGACTATGGTCAATTTGTTAGACATGCCATTATTGTGTCCATTGATTATTCTCTGTTTTATTCCAGTGGAATAGTGGTGTTATAGTTCACCTAGGATGGTCGGATGGTGAGCAATTGCTGTGCATCCAGGAAAGTGGAGACGTTCTAGTCTATGATATGTTTGGTGTCTATGATCGCACATTCAGTATGGGTCAAGAAGCCAGAGACACCAAGGTAAATGATAATTATTAACATAATCAATTTATAATTTTGATTTGAAGTGTTTAATATCTATTATTATTAAGTATGTAAGTATAATCTAAAATTAATTTTTCCCTCATCAATTTACAAATTAAATAAAAATTCCAAAATTCTTCATTTAAAGAAGCCCTCGATTATTGTATTATATATTATCTGGGGGCTTCAAAAACATTAATTATATGAATACCGATGATGATGATGGTGTTCCTTAAATGATTTTTAATTCGTAGCAATCTAAAAAAAGACCTATTTGACAAGTCCAGGCCTTTTTTGGGACCCAGGTTAATTTCACTTACAATGGTTCCTTATTTCAAACTCTTATTTTCATCAATCATTACTTGCACAGAACGGATTAATAATATAGAAATGTGAAAAAGAGTCGCCATGGACCAATGTTTTGAAGCCGAATTCTTCGCTTATAACTTTATGACAGTCAAGCCATAAAATGCAAGAAACACAGCGTACAAAGTGTCTTCCAATATTAAATGCAACGTTTTGTTTACATGTCAAACTTTAATGCATATCATCATACAGATGCAACTATTGAAAATAACATTCATGTAATGTAATGTATACACTCAAGATTTAAAACTTGTTACAATTCACCTAGATGAAAACCCACCTTCCATTTTTTTGTGTGCCCTGGTTACCTAGTTAGTTTTGTTTTTCACCTGTAAACATATGGACAAAATGCAGATCGATTCAGATTCTGAAGTTCAAAATTGACCTGAAATGAGAGTGATCTCATTGGCGGCAGGCAACGGATACCGCACACAGTGAGTTATCACGTTTTATCAGAATGGATTTTCCCTTTCTGTTACCGATTCAGTTTGGAACGAAACGCTTTCAGGTACCAATTTGAATTGAATACTAAATGTACCAATTTAATCACTGGACAACTCCATGATTGTATGTCGTGTCACCTAGTAGTCTTGTCATAAACTGCCTCCTCCCTGACAATTACCTACCAATCTCATGTTGATACAACATGCAAAGGCGTTAAGAATCAGTATCGGCCTGCACTCTGTACCCTTATATAATTATATATTATTATGTATTCATTGTATTCTAATATAAGTACTGAGCCATTCATTTATCACAGGTTTATAGCGCCAAGCTCTTCCCAAGTCCACACGGCACTGGAATAGCCATAATGACAGCTTCCAATAGAATGTTCCTGGTCCAAAATGTAGCAGAACCCAAAGTCAGATTTTTGCCTGACTTACCAAGTGAGCAATCCATATTTCTTAGACAACATTTTGAATCAATATAATATTGTCACTGTGAAAGGAGTCAATTGTTTTTTTTTTTTATCCCAGGGCCATCGGATAAACCTGCTGCATGCTGGTGTGTTTTAAGCAGTACTTCACAAGTAAGCGGCTTATTGGTTTGCCGAAACAAAGAGGTTTTCCGCTGTCAACTTGGAGAGGCGCAGGCTACACCTTTAGTAATATATATATATATACATTATTTACCTTCCATTTTCTTATATAATTAAAAATATACAGTCGAACTTGGTTATTACGAGAAAGATGGCACCGACTGAATTTGCTCGTTATAAGCGGTACTCATTATATCAGAGAATAAGTATTTTTAAATAGCGGTCACATAACAAAAAAATTCGAAAAAAAAAATCTGAAAACCATCGTAAAAATCCCCGAAACAAACATGGCCTTCATAAACTACAAAAGAAATTGTTTATTGTAAATGAACGCTGGTAGGTACCTTCGGACTTCACAAACCTGGGATTTTTCAACCATATGCGTGGATATTTTTTTATTATTGTCGGCGAAAACAACAATTAGATAGGTACTTTGACACTTAACTAGTGTCATAAACGTAATCCGTCCCCGGCGGCATCCTGTCCAATCGGATTTTATTGCTGAGGGTCAAAATGTTTTTAAACGATTGACACATTAACAGTATTTTAGCTCGGTATATCCGATAAGTTGCTCGTTGTAACAGTGAATAAATCTATGGAGAAAAACATAAACCAAAATGTCATCGAATGTTTCCTCGTTACATCCAAGATCTCGCTATGTCCGAGATCGTAATAACCGAGTCCGACTGTATTAATATTCAATACTGATATACACAAAATTTAAAAATGTAAGATTTTTAAAATACCAGTATGGGGTGGCCAGATTCCAATGGATGCAGGTTTGAGTCCCGCTTCATACCAAAATAATAAGTTTAAAATTGTTTGACTATATACATTCTGAGATTTTTTTTTATCACAATTCAGGGCCAAAGGTAGAGGTTTACTTGTCGGCATCACCCACTTTAGAATAACTAGTTTAAATGAAATAAATTTATTTTTCAGAAAGCTGACATAACAAACCCTTACACAGCCATTTTGAAAATAGTTGCATCACAAAATGGCCGCCATGTTGCGCTGTTTACAGACTCTGGCTTCCTTTGGATGGGATCATCAGACCTGCGAACAAAATATTGTGAAATCGATACAGAATACATGAAGCATCCAAAACAGATTGTATGGTTAGTATTCTTTCTATGTTTAAAAAACATAGAAAAAACTTTATTCTACACACCTCTGGTCTACTGATTAAGTTGTCTACAAGCGACAAGAGAACTTCGCACTTCCACTATAACTTTAGCTTCACCCAATCAGTTAATTACATACCTACTTGATTATATATACAGATGTTGCCAAAAGAAGCCTTGAATATTTAGCCGGCTCTCACATCAGAATTCGCCTCGTGCGCCGCGACCGAGGAACTGAGACCGGCGAACCAGTGTTGTATATGACAAACTGGCACATCTACTAGCGACACTCGTGTCTCAAAATGTCAAAATAATAAATACTCTGGCCAGCGCCATTACACAAATATGTCATCGGATGCTGAAACAGCGATTAATATGTATTAGTACCGCAGAATTTTAAGTAGAAAATATTGGATTCATCCGTCAATTAGGCATACATCCATGCACAGTGCATCATTTATCGCAGCAGATCTCATCCAGCACCCTGTGACCGGCGCGTGCGCACTGATGTCTAGTTACAAATGGCCGCATCGAACGCTTTGTGCAAGCGCGGGCTGGCATATTCTCGGCGCTCGCGACAGTGCAACCCGACAGTGATAGTCGACCTGTCGCATTTGTTCAGTCGCATTCGACTAATCTGCGGAGGTTTTGACCATTTGACAACTTTTGTTTCGTAGATAACGATGACGTCAGATCGACGAATTCGACATACGGCGAATGTTGATGTGAGAGCCGGCTTAAATTCATAGGATTAGATAGTATACAATTAAATTCGACTTCAATTTGGTATTTCATGCATCTCACATATTGATCTATCAAACATACATTCGAATACACAATTTAACTTAAAATACTTATTTAAATGCACTTCTTCATCAATTTTATATAGACAGCCAAATGCAATACATTGACCATTAATAAACATCAAAATAGCTCAATGCAGAGGATATAATTTTTTTCTTTAGTAACCAATTCAACCATACTAAAATAATTCTGGAATCACTATAAAGCAAAAAGTTTGTATTACTCTCTCTATTATAGTAGTTCAATCTCCTTAATTCCCACTTTAAGAAAGCTCTTCCTAAATTTCTTTTATCGTGTTAACTGTCAATTCATGGTGGAAATGCATTGTATTATTAATTTAATTTAATAAAATGCAAATTTTTATAGTACTTTTTCCACTTTTATTTATTAGTTGAAAATGTCCCTCTGAGGCGGACGAAACTGGTCCAGATATAATTAATTAAAGTGGACAAAGCACTATAAAAATTTGCATTTTATTTAATTAAATTAATAAAGCTCTTCCTATACTTTCTCCAGATTAAATTATCATAATAAACAATATATTTTTCGTATGTTTTACAGGTGTGGCACCGAAGCCGTGATAGGCCATTGGGACAATGTCTTGGTGATTCTTAGCAAATCGGGAAAGAGTATCCGCTACTCCTATGACTATCCGATCCATCTGATACCCGAGATGGACTGTGTCCGAGTCATATCGGGATTGAACCACGAGCTTATTCAGAAGGTCCCTGCCGTTGTGCAGAAGATATTTAGAATAAACAGTACAGAACCAGGATCTTACTTGCTAGAAGCTTCCAAACAATTTCAGGTTTGTATTTCTTTTGTTCAATGGCCTGATTTGTTTTCAGTTGGCAGGATTTATTTTCTTTTTTGTTCATGTCTGCTCGTTGGGTGGAGCATTTGGATACCACCTTTAGCCCTGCAGTATGCAGCTTTTGGATGGTATTCAGTGGCCTTCCAGGGGGTGGGAATACAGGCTGTTTAAAGAAAAGGTTTACCAGGTTGAGGCTCTTAAGGCATCTGCAGTATGTGACCAAGCCAAGTCCATTGCCGCATCTTCACCTTATATATTATGATGATTGGTCGCATGCATCTATTGAGAGTGACCTCTGCAACAAGCTCAAATTTGTTGAAAGGATGCAATTGGAGACAGTCCTAAAACCAAATGCAATAAGAACGAACCGTGAAAGTCTCAATCAATATGTATCTTTTTGCTATAATAATACTTGGCTCTTCATAGGATGCAAAATTATTTATTTCTGTATTATATGTAAGCGAGCGAGAAAGATTGTACACACGTGATTCCACTCATTGTGACGATTCCTGGTATGTGGCACATGTTAAAACAAGTTTGAAGCAAAAATGTTTTATAAAAATGGTGATATAACGAATTCGCAATACTCGCAATACCTGTACTTGCTATTCATAAGATACTATGAAATTTTCGAAACTCAAACACGACTATTGTCACATTTACAATTTTCATAACCTTTCAGAAACGCAGCCATAGAGCCGATGAATACATCTGTCTCGTCAAGACCCAATTGGCCACCGCCGTCCAGCAGTGCATAGACGCTGCCGCTTTCGAGTTTGATCCTGAAATACAGAAGATGCTCATAAGAGCTGCCCAATTTGGAAAGGGCTTTGTGCCGGACCACAATCCTGACCACTACGTGCACACATGCCGCTGGTTGAGAGTCTTGAACGCGGTGCGGGACCCCAAAGTTGCAATGCCACTCACATACCTACAGTATCCTTTGATTTAATAATGTAGTCCTTACGATGTGATAATGAAAAAAATATCAAGTACATAATAAGATTTGCATTTAGAATGCAACAATTTATTTTCAAATTCTTGCATTTCATGGCACAATAAAAATTAGTGGGATGGGTGAGTCTGTTGATTGTTAATAAGTACCTACACATTGTACCAAAATCTTGGAAACAAGCTAGGTAAAGCTGCCCTGCCTATTTCCACCTGAAAGAGGTAGAAAAGTCAAGCCAAAATCAATCTAAATTCTACGTTATATCTATAATAAGAGCCCATCCATATGTGATAAGGGGGGTAGAGCTGTGATATAATATGAAGATTTATAACAAAGATGATATAAAGTGTATGTACATTTTTCATATTATTTTAATATGCCATTGCAACTTTGCACAACAGCAAACGCAGTTCACCGTGAATACTTCTCTACAAAATTTGCACTCGATGCTAGACTGATGTGCAAGTTTGATCTTGTTTGTAATCTAATACAAACGTCACAGCGACAGCAGAAATAAGTTGTCTCCACCATACCCAATATTTTTTTTTAATAAATCATAGTATTTCTGACTTTTGGATTGCATATACTTTTACACAAAGTAGATTATAGTACTGTACGACAACATTATTTAGGCAACAACAGGAAGTCGCTCTTATCGCGTATAGAATATTTCACAGTGTTGTCATTTTTTGAGAAAACATATCCCGCGAAATTAGGTTTTAAGTTTATATCAATTCTATTCTCAGTAAGTTTATAAGTACATTAATTTATAAGTCTAATTATTGTTCAATAAATATCAATAGAATTTTTTTTTCAAATAATTTCACCTCTTAATTATTACTATTATATTAGGTTAATTATTACAGCGTAATTATTGAATTTGGAAGGATATGTATCATTGAACCCACATTAACTGATAATATTGCTGCAGGTATTTATTAATTAAATAATATACTTTATAATATACAAACATAATTTCCAGTATTTGGGGAAATATTTCTAGTATTACAACACTGAATTTTGACATACCTGACATGACAGGAACCCGTAAAATGGGCTTGTTGAAAGTATTGTATAGGCTCGCCTTTTAAATACGACTCTTTTTCTTCTTCGCAATAAATGAAAAGTTTACTGATAATAATTCGAACATCATTTCGTATTGTGTTAGACATCTTTTGAATATAAAAAGCTTCAAATTACGTAAATTGATAGATGCGTCCAATACGAAATGTCAAAAATGTAATGAAAAATTTGGGGGCGTTCCTAATTTGAAACCGGAAGTTCGATTAGCTGTACGTAGTTCACAGATTTGCCACGTAGCCAAGATGAAGTTGCCGGACAATAGATCATAATATAATGTTTTTCTTTTATGAAGTAATCTCACCTGCAACAATGTTTATTTGCCTTAACTCTTCAACTCAGAGTTCAGCATTTAGGTGAAAGAATTCTATTGGATAGACTCGTGTGGAGAAGACTTCACTGCCTCGCCAAACATATCGCCACGTATCTACGACTTACCGAAGGACACACCAGAGTCTTGGCTCATTGGGCATGCTACAAGGTAAACATTACATATTTCGCTTACTCCAGTTTCCATGGCAGAGAACGCCATGTAATGTGATATCAACTTGGTTAAAGGTGAGAGTTAAAAGGATAAAGTGTGAATTGGTTTACTTTTCGGTTAATATTTTAAGTTTCTGGAGGAAGCGAAGAATTGGTGTGCCAAAAATTATATTAAATCTTTTAACATTGCAATAGTCTGCAAGTCCACAATTATTATAGTTGTGAAACATCACAGAAACGCCCAAATTTTTTTTAAGTTTTGTACTATTCCGTTTGAGTCGTTATTTGCGACCAGGGTTTCGCCTTTCGGAATTTTAAGGTACTATCCGCACCCACTAATGGTAAATGCACACTCACAAGAAATACAGTTAATTCTCATTTATATAATAATTTAATACAATAAAATAGGGTCATAATATTATTACCTACTAAATAAAGTAAAAATATAAAAACAATTTTTGAATATTTGAAGTGTTGTAAATACAATAAAAAATACTCACTGAGTTATCGCATTAAATTGTCATTACCTGTAAATATGGAACTAGGTAATGTGTTGGAGAGTTTAATAAAATTAGCATATTATGAGAAATGTCACTAAATATAACCTATTAAATAAAGAACAATTAATAAACAATGTTAAGGTATAATCCATAATTATTGGTAAACTAAATGCATCAATCACGGCATCAAAATGTCAGGTTTTAAGAAAATATATTAGTTCAACATACGTACTTTCATGCTATATATATATTCTTTCGACCATGTCCGATCCTAATAGGATCATATGGGCCTCCACAGAGTGAAGGTTTGTATTGACAGATTTTTTTGCGAGAAATGAATGTCAGCCACTTGCTCAACCTATTAGGTCCATATTCTGACTCATACACAAATTGAAAAGCAATATGTGTACTTGTCAGACCCAGGATTCGAACCTGAGACCCACAGCATTATAGTCCAACGCCTAAGCCGCACGGCCACCGTGGGTGTGTTATATATACATATATATTTGTTATTAATTTTCTACATACCATTAAGTCAAAAGACCACGTCATCTGCGGTATGAGAAACCGCCACTGTATTTTGCGATGGCAAATATATCATCCATAAATGTGGATCAAAATATGTTAACAGGTGTATTGACCTTCTAAATGTCTTGCATTAGTCTTAGTCTTATGTTAGGTACATATGTTTTACTCTCTTCTTTATAGTCGTATGTATTGTGACCTCTCCGGGAATCGATCCTAATACCCGTGATGTAAGAAGCCATTGCCTTGCGTGTTCGATTTTGATGATGATTATTATTTACACACAACACATTAATAAGATAGATAATATGTAAAACCCAGTCGCCATGGAACAATGTTTTAAAGCCCATTTCGGTTTACAACTTAATGACCAAACCATAAAACTCAAAAAAAAACTAAGTCCGCGTGAATGTTTTCAAATATTACCGATATTGAATGCACGTTTCGTTTACATGATAAACTCATTATGTTATGTACGCAACTATTGAAAGTTATACGTTAATATTTATCCGTTTAACTACCGCAAGCTCGCTTACACGCCCTAATTGTATGTTAATTACACTAATTAACTAATTGCCGCACAGAAAGGATTAATAAACCTTTTTACAGCTCCACCCAAAAGACAACCCTCTTCCCATTATTTTTGTTCTCCTGAGATATTAAAACTCTCACATACGTACACAGATGGATTGTTTATTTTTTAACAATTAATTCCATTATTACTGCACAGAAATAACAGGTACGGGGGTTGAGGATTAGACATTCTTACCCCTAAAAACGATGGTGAGATAAATTCTACATATTTTCTTTTTTCGCAGGTAACCCAACCCCACCTAGACAATGAAAGTGTAGCCAGAGAAATAGCCGATAAACTTCGAAATGTGCCCGGCGTGTCATATACAGATATCGCTTTGAAGGCTGCCGATAAAGGAAGGGAACCTCTAGCTATAAAGGTAATCTTTAGTGATATTTAAATTAAAGCAACTCTGTATAAATATATATGGTTATAACTGAAAAAGTAAAAGAAATTCTCTAAATGATGTAAGTCTAAATTATAATATTATTATGAAAATGAAGCTAAAAAAGGTTACTACCAAATACATATGTATGTTGAAAAAACTTTCTTCTATAGCAGCCCTGGACCGCTCCCAGAAACAGAAAAAAGTACAAAATATTTAGGTAAATGGAATATACGGTACTTCTTGTTTTTCATTCAACGATCGTGACCGGGATTATTTAACTGTCAAACAGTCTACGAACAGCTGGCCCACTCCTCTCGGCATTCTACGACATGCAAGAACTGTGCCTACTCGAAGATCTGTGTCACTCTTAAATTAGTGCAACTATCTGGGGCACCCAATTAATATTCCGATACGGCATATGGACACTCACAGTCCTATTATGACTGTTGAGCCACGCGCATTCAATAACTACTTTTGGATACGGCAGCTTACAAAAACTCGTAGCCATATCTGCAGCCCGGGTGTGTATCGCTAGATTCAAAGTGCATGGTGTCTGGGTATGGGGAATGTATCTAGAAAATTGCGGTACTGCGGTTGAAACGACGAGAAACTATAAGTACTAGGCGGAGTAAATGTGGAATCCAATCGCATCTGCTAGATTTTCTCAACTCCGCCCCGCCCCCTCCTGCCGCCTTAAAGATTAATAAAAAAATTATGGATATTTTTTTCAAAATGGGCCCACCAAAAGTGTGCGCCTGTTGTATATAGATGAAGCCAAGGTGTATAAAATTGTATTTTGACCATAGTTGTTATCTAATTGACCTGATGAATTTTTTACAGATTCTAGAGTACGAGCCTTTGGCATCGAAGCAAGTTCCGTTGCTATTGAAACTTGGCGAGCAGACGGCGGCGTTACTAAAAGCTATCCAAAGTGGAGACACCGATTTAATCTACATCGTCCTGCTGCATTTGAAAGAGAAAATGGGCACTAAAAATTTTATGGTATGTTTCATTGCAATAAAGATTTATTACAATTGAATTCAGAAGCAGGTTTCTAAAATGTCCACTTTGGCCGCCGAACATTCGAATCTTTTTAGAATGTGCCGATGCATGGTCATACTAATAGATTCACATGCTTCAATGGCCTTTTTCTTAAGGTGATAAGAAAATTTTAATGCAGCATACATACAACGCTTCCCTTATCACAGACATCAGGCATGGAGATGAAATGATTTATATGTTCGCACGCTGCAAAGCAATATGTACCAGAGACATTGCATCTTTGCTGCTGTGAGGAATACATGCTATTATTAGTATCACCAAAACACCGCTGAGACCAAAACACTACTGACGAGATTTCTATGATTCTGTCATTTCTATGAACGGTATCTGTAGGAAGTGGGTAAGATGTTACGGCTAAATTCCGTTCTGAACCACTCAGTTGTAGCCAGTACCTAACAGTTCTATTGTATATAATAGTTATGCTGTACCTAGAGCTTTGTGATGGAGATTTATCATCTGGAGAAATAATGAGAAAAATTGATTCTCATTTCTCCAGAAGAATTTCGAGATTCTCATTTCTCAGGAGTTATCACCAATAAGAGTAATTAAAAATTATATTCAGAAGCAGCATTGCCAAAAGAAGAAGTCTCTCAGTCAAACGGATTTCGTTTATTTTCGGAAGACGCGTAAAAAAAATCGCTCGATTTTGATTCTGAACAGAAAATTTCCCTAAATTCGCAGGTCGCTGGGTGAAATTTCTAATTTTAGTGGATAATTTTTTTTGCCGGGAATTCAGAAAAAACTCTCATGTATGTAATACATTATAATAAAATTTATTGAGAATAATTACTCTCAAGATCTCGAGAAATTAATAAACTAATCTCGAATTCTATGAATCAAATATTCTTGAATTTGAGAATCGCAAAATGTCTCGACAAATCACAAGCTCTGATTATTGTACCGAACAGTTCATTCTACTCTATTGTTTAGTTGTTGTATCTGAAAATTGCCACTGATTTCTATGTTAATGTGTGCATTTCTTTTTCTAGATGCAAATCCATAACTTCCCCATAGCACTAAACTTGTACATAAAATATTGCGGTGAACACAGCAGAGACGCGTTGCGGAATATCTACAAACAAGAAGATGACCATCATGGTCAGGCAGCCACTTACATTAAGGATGCTTTAGAGGGAAAGGTGATCAAAATAGTAATTTTCTATCCACCGATTTCATTTGTTTCTGATACATACTTCTATAAAGGCTGGCAGAATCAGATCATGGAGCTGTCATGGATTGAATTAAAAGATTATTCGAATGAAATTTTAGTTTGTTTACTGGTTGATGCACACTACAAGTAACGATACAATAGTTAGATTGAATTTGATCTCCCGGAAACATTTTTGGCCATTATGACGTATGTAATGCAATATTTTCATATAATATGACATCAAATTGATTTACATTTATTTCAGTAGGTGCCGTTACTATTTCATTAATGTAGTAACAAAGTAATACATAAAGCACAAGGCATATTGCACACAGACATTCGATGCAAAACCAACATAATCTAAACTCAGAAAACAAAATTGCTTTCCTAATTGCACACACAGTCACGATTGATTCGATAGAATGAAAACATCGATATATATCGATGTTCAATAATTTGATTATTGAAAGAATATTTCTCAACCTCGTGTATGAAAAAGATGTTATTACCAGTGGCGGCTCGTCCATATGCACTGCAGAACTGCAGCACCCCCAAGGAAATTGAGAAAAATGTAATATTATAATCCTACATAAATAATTTATGTATATTATATGAAAATATCAATATTATTTAAGCATGTAATAAGCTCGCCCGCGCACCGATATATCCAATGTCCAATAATATTATCATTCACCGCGGTAGGTACTTGATTTTTCACAATACTATTTCCGATAGAATTTGCTCGAGTTGACGAAGAGGTGCGCGGGGAGCGGGGCTCGCAGCTGCAAGCTTAATCAGTACTGCGGGTCAGACAGTCCGATTTCAGTATTTCGCCCATAGACGAATATACTTTCACAGTTTCTGCATCGCACGTGAGCACGCCCAACTTTTTCAGCAAGCCGTTTTTCGCGGTACTAATCGCCTCTCGGTAGAGGACTTGCTATGCGACGTTTCGCGAATGCTACTGGGAACCATGTCCCGCTACTGCTGCTAGAAGATCTGAAGAATCGTTGAACTGGTGGACTGTTGTTTCTACAGAAAAGACGCCTCTTTTTATACCCTCTGGATCGAGGTCCAGTAGGAAACAGTCCGTAAGGGATAGCAAATCTGTCCCTTTCGCACAAAAGATAAACTTAGATATATCTTTTATCTATGACACCTTTCTTATGGGAACAACTTCCGTTATAATCGAACCGAATTTACTTTACATTATTTTCACAAAACTGTGTATCTATTGGAGTTATTTCGATAACCTCCGGAACAAACATCGTAATTACGGAGTTGGGATGACGAATTTAAAACAGTCGATTTTGTATATTTTTATACATCTAAATGAAAGGAAAAGTTTTTACCTTTCCAACAAGCTATCGCAGTAGGTATTTGTATGCGAAATAAGGGGATGGCGATCATTATTCTAAAATGACTGTGCAAAAGACGTCACCCCCACCTAAATTTGTGCATGGTGTCTTACCACCACCCTGAGCCATTCTAAACCAATGAAAATTTATCTAGATTTAAGAAAAGTAATCTGTTGTGGTACAACTTTCTCATTCAATATTGCCCCTTGAGCTGAAAATTAACACGAAAATGATAGTATCATGATATACCTGCTGCTTATCTAGACAGTAGTATACGTCCTAAATTAAAAGGGATGACAGTTGTATGCACCCTTTAATTTATCTGCCTATTTAATTGAGTTTAATATTGCAATTTAAATGTGACCTTCAATTTATTTTTCTCCCATAACACTAGCATAATATTACATTTCAATATTCAAAATTTCAAGGTCACGAGTTGTATTGAATTTTTTTATCTTGTTTATTTATTTATTCTGAGTGCGATCGAGAATTATCATTACTTGTAGGTAAAAACCCATCCAAGCTAACATCTCGAGATATTCTGCTAATTGCTTTCGTAATATTTATTAGAATTTCTGAGTTAACATTTGAAATCTGTATTTTAAAAGTACGCATATATTAACATGAATACGCGTTTACAATATTTATATTTTTATAATAGTAGCTTAACTTTACCTTAACCTAATTTTATAGGTATAAGTTTTTATTCTTTATTTTTACGGGAATTTATAAGTATTAATAATTCTATTTTTATACATTTCCAATACTCGTACAAAGCTTAATTACGCATGTACTTATCAAGTTTCAGGCGAACATTTATTTTCTTATTTTAATGGTCATTAACCAAGCAATTTACATTTCAAAATGACCGAGAAGAAATTTCCCAAATCATAATATGATATATATTATTATGATATATATTACGTATGATAATACATATTATGTATGAAGGTCTGTAATCAAAGCGTTACAATTTCATATGAGATCTCTCGATTTCTGAACTGAAAATTTTACATAAAATTTTCCTTTACATTTATTAATATCGTTAACATTAAAATATTTATTCATAGCTACTAAACGATTATCCTTATGTGCTGCTTCTTCATGGTCTTTTGACCGACTTTAATTCTTCTTCTTCCATAGTTTATACTGAGAAGTTGTTTTTGACTTGTCAGCAAGAACTATGGGACTTGTACACATTTCATTTCTACTTAGTCGTGAGGTTATCGTACCAGTATTTAGTGGCAGAATTGACTACAAGGCTAGATTTGTATAGTTATGTCGTTAAACTATACTCTTTTTCAAACACCAACTGAAGGTCGGTGTTTTAGTTCGTGTCACTATTCTATATTTAATGCGTTTTGCCAGACTGGCAGCAGTACCTGTATGAATTATAATAAAAAACAACAAGGTGGCTGTTTTTTTCCAACGAACAATGTTGAGTCAACCCTATGTGCATCAATGCATTAAATTACATGTGTTTTGTGAATGTCAACTAGATTGTAATGATAAAGTCGGCAAGATGCCATTACAAATAGTTTGTATATGTGCTAATTCTCTGTGTGAATAGTGGGATATTTTTCATTCACGACACAGAATCCTAAATAAATAGCAAATATGTATGAGACTACTTTTTTTACAAATTTCTAATTATATTTTGTATTACCGTACCAATACTCTAAAGATAGTAGCCAGTTAGACAGTACTTACTGAACACTCTGAAGACAGAAGCAAGTCCGAGCGTTTTACGTGAGTGCATTTGTTAATTATTGTGACTCATATGACCGAGATACAAATGAATAATGTTCAAATTTATGTGACTCATGAGTGAATACAGTAAAACTTCGTTAATACGAATTGCATGGGACCGAAAATCGAAAAAAAAAATCGAATTTTGAATTACGAAATGTGTGGGGAAAAATATTAAAATTCTGAAAAAAATAAAATTTTGATTTTCATTAATTTTGTTTCCGATCATAGATGTGCCTACCGAAATGGGTCATAAAATGTTAGGATTATTTTTATTAACTTCATAAAATAAGTAATTTTTGATGTTTTAAGAAAAGTCTGTCACAATTTTCAATGATTGGCCCATGAAATAGTGTACTTTATTACGATTTATTGAATATTTTTATATGCCAGGACTCTGAAATCATTTCAAATTACGCAATTTGAATTAAAGGTATGGTTTTAAATGAAAATAATGTTCAAGGGACTTTTTTTCGAATCTTTTTGGCGAATTTCGAATTATCGGTGTTCTTACTAACGACGTTTTACTGTAGTGTTTACATTAAAACATTGTTGATTAATTGTAAAATAACTATTATTTTTACAGGATTCTGGATCATTCGACCCTTTCTTGAACTCAGCCCAAGAAGCGTATAAAAAGGGAAAAATGGAATTAGGTAATTTTTTTCTAATTTGAATCTGTCATTACTAAGTTTCTATTTGTAGAAAATAAGTTACTACTTCAACGACCAATATCAGTCTCTGCTTCGGCGTACTAATGAGAACTGTATGTGCGTCATCCAACATAGCATTCATGATCGCTCGATTGCATTATCCTTCCCGAGAGATGTGAAATATGACCTTAGAGTAGCCATTTAATACCGGACAAGTTTTCGACTCGACCAAAGATTTGATTTGATTTGTTCACTGTGTTTATGGAGACGCCTTTACAACCGAAAATTGTACATTGCCCACCTTCAGTTAGGGCTAACTGCATCATAATATCTTCATTGACTGAAAACCACTCCATATTAGCTGCATACCGTCTAATACTAATATACCAACCAATGAATGCCCCAAATGCTTTACGAACTTTCAGAAATTATGTATGCGTCAAATCTAAATGAATTTAACTAAAGGTCTATACCCTATAATCATAAATCAATGCATCTGTCCCTGTAATGGCCTAAGTTACGACACAGTTCTGTGTTTTAAAAAAAACTTGTATCCTGTTGTTGCATGACCTAAAAATCGGCAACCGTTGCAGATATGAGGCGTAGAGCTACAAATCCGCTCTGGGCGATTTTTCAAAAAAAATAGTTATGAATGTACGCAGGAGCTCTTTCGTAAGATCTATCTTCTGTTCTAGGTGAGAGTTTTAAATTCCTCTGTTTCTTCAAAAAATCAAAATAGATATCGAGGTGACGGTCTAAATCCGCTCTGAAAATAAATTTGTTCTGCTAAAACCCGCTCTGCGTAACCGGCCAATCAGACGCCGCGATTTAAATAATGACTCTTCACGAATGCTTTAATCTCCATACAAACCGTCAAAACGTTAAGTGAGGAAAGTCGTAATTTTGCTCTATTTTAGTATTTTTTATTTTTAATAATGAATGTTTCCATAGTTAGTGTGACGGAATCTCAACTAGGACAATCAAGAAAGCGTTTGAGAAATCCAGCTGTGTGGAAATGTAACATGTTACGCCAAGAAACGTATTTAAAAATTGACTGTATTTTGCTGTATTGTTATGAATAATCCAGTGGTATCTCATATTATTTTGTAGTTTCACGTGTTTTTTTTTTGTTGTCATTTAAATTTAGTATTCTGTGTGGTATAATAAACTATCATAAGAATCTCAAGTACACGTTTATAACATTATTTGGTTTGTGTCAAAAATATAATTAAAGGATAACTATTTTCTGTCGGGGAAATGCTTTTTGTTTGATAATTTTTACTATACAAATGATAGATTTAGTAGGTAGGTTATGTTACGTTAGGTTATATTTTTGCATCCCCCCTGACAAAAAATGATATTCTTGTTTTCGTTATAAAATTGTCTCATTCGTTAATATGAATGATAATGAATTTTAATTCAATTACCTATGTTTATTAATATATCGTACTTGTAGATTAGTTTTAATAACGATACATAGTTAACAATGCTGTGCTATCTTGTGGAAATACCGTTATTTTTATAATACGTTTTTGCAATAAATTTCAGAAATCCCACGTTTACTTATTACCCATTTGTATATAAAAAGTGGACTTTTATTTGTCGGATTTGGTTTTCTGAATTTAATGCTATAAAATATCTAATATACCTAAGTAGATTATAATATATAATATTGCTTAGAAATATTATCATTTTATTTTTACATTTAATAAATAGGTTGGTAGGTGATGGTGGGTTTCCTACATTCATGGAATTTGGGTCACACGTAATTGGGCGATTAGTTAGGTAAAGACCAGTACTTAATTCCGCTGGGTTTTTTCATTTATGCTATTGATATTATTAAATGTGTTATTGTTATTATAAATAAATATTAATGCTTTGTACCAGCAAAAAGCATTTTATTTTCAAGACAAGTACATACCACTATTTTTAAAAAATATTACATACCAATATAACAGTTAAGTATGTAGGTGCAATGCGAAAATTATACAGCCGCCAGTAAGTAAGAATGGCTACAAAATATTTTCTATACAAAGTAAATTCGAAAATATATTACATAATTAAAATAAATACGGACCGCTACTGAACTATTATCTCCTGTCGACAATGTACCACTGTACATCAAACACCGCTCTTTTTTTTAAATTTCCGAGTCGAACGCCGCTCTGTCAGGTGTCAGGCGACTGACAAAGACCGCTCGTGGGATAATTAAAATGCATTTATTTGAATAAATACGGCTTATACATTGGATTTGACATTTTATTATACTTTTCCGTATGTAATATGTATGTATGTACTCAAAACTCAAAAAAGTCTCTAGAGCGGGTTTAGTAACTCTATATCTCATATAACACAAATTGTTTTTTCTGATTATAAATGTGTATTTTTATTCCCCTTATTTAAATCTGTTAGCTAAAAAAGTAAAAATTGTATACCACTTTATAAGATGGCAGCCGTAGCATAGCATGTATGAGTGTTGAGTTTTGGTATGTTACTACTAGATACTAGCACTATGCATATGCAAAGCCTCCCTTTTGAGGGAATAATTTTCAGGAAAGGTATTTTTATCTCCTAATATGACAAGACTATTAATTCAAAATTATAAATAATAACTTCTCAATAGGCATTTCAATCTGCGAAGATACCCGCAAGCTGGCAAGACAGCAAGCAACACTGAGCGAATCTCACGGAGATGGCTTCGTCGGTGCCTCTCTTCAAGACACCATTTATAAACTGCTGATAAAAAGACAATTGAAATTGGCGGAGAAACTAAAGACTGAATACAAAGTGCCCGAAAGGAGGTGAGACATTTTAAATCTCTCAAGTTCACATTGTGTTAAATAATAATTTGCTTTTCAAAAGGAAAAATATATTAATACCAAATAGTTTGGACTATATACGTAAAAGAGAATCATACAATCCTTTTGTATTTCAGTAGTTTTATCTCCATTTTTCATGATTCTGGTTCTCTCATCTGAGAATTGTGACCCAGATGATTTGACTGTCTGACAGCATTCTCCACGACTTGGCTCCATCACTCTCAGCATTCTTCAGCACTTGGAGCCTTTGACAGTGTGAAACCTGCGGCATTCTAGCAGCATCGCAATATACTATGTACCATAGATCAGGCATGTCCAACGCGTCGATCGTGGGATAAATTTTAGTTAATCGCACCATACGCCGATAGGAATCGAGTAGTGAAAATGTAGAAAAGAGTATACATTCAGTTATAATGAATTAAACCATTTTCATTTTCTTAACCAGCGTACGTAGAAATTAATATTAACAGTGAGGAAGCCCGGGTGACCTCGTCGTATCACTTGATTCATATTGCATCATTGACGGCCTATCGCAGGAGAGAGAGAAAAAGAAGATGAGAATTCCCACACTTCAAGTTAAAGCGTAGTTCTCTTTGCCGTCGTGCAGTAGGCTCATTTTATAGAAGGAGATGAGTGCAATGACAGTGCCAAAAAGAAGACCTGAACTTATTATTTTCATTACGAATTGTAAATTAAATATTTCTTTGTGATCTTGGAAGATGTTGTTTAATTGTGCTTAGCTAAATGTAATATGTATCTACGTTTGTTCATGTTGAAAAATTTTAATGGGAGAGTTCAGTAATCACAGTCCACTTAATTTGAAGTTGGACATGCCTGCCATAGATAATGTCATCGTTTTACTATATATCAAAGATATGGGTTATAGTGCCGCAGATCACCGCATGACCATTCAACTTTTTTTTTTGGCGGAAACAGTTTATTCCATGTAGACAATTATATTAAATACCTTTTATTTTCTGTCAGGGGAGATGCTTTTTGGTCCAATATTGTTAAAAGTTTGATAGTTTCATACATTTCGATCCATCATTATCACACACTAAGGTTAGGTTTGGTTTAATCTAAAATAAAAATTATAAAAGGTCATAATGGTCATCTGCGGCACCATTACCAAGATATGAATGACCTGTTTTATAAAATATTCTTCATAAAAATATACTTGATAGTCTAATACTGGATTTTCTTTAGATTCTGGTGGCTGCGCATCATGACTCTGGCTGAGTTGAAGGATTGGGAGGAGCTGGATAAATTTTCCAAGGCCAAAAAATCTCCAATCGGCTATGAACCGTTTGTGGACATCTGCCTGAAGCACGGGCAAGGAGTGCAGGCTCAGAAATATCTGTCACGGTGCCGTGATGACATCAAAGTTAAATATTACGTAAAAGCAGGGTAAGTAATGACAGACCACTTTTTCTTATAGGAAAATGTTGACCATATGTTGACAGTAGTTTTATTCCAGATGTTCACTTGTTTTGATTTGAATTTTGAATGATTTTTGTTGGAGACAGTATTCTTCATAGATAACAGACGTATATTGATATTCTTTCATGTGATAAAGAGATATCTTACAAAAAAGAATACTTGACTAAGATCATTGAATAAATAGTTATTATTAATTATTGAGATGGTATTTACTTTATTAGAATCTCAATTCACAATAGTATAATATAAAATAATATTAGATTCCACATTATTTAGATTTATAATTGATGTTTTTTTTCATTGTATAAAACAGTTTGTACTTGCTTTCGATGTACATTCAGTGGAATCATGATTTTACATGCCTGGAATTCATGTTTTCCCGCAATTTACGTGTAACCTCTGCAGACATGCTTCATTTTAGTACATTTAAGTAATACCTGTTTTTATTTCCCGTAATTTACATCTGAAATATTTAAAATTCCATTAGTAGATGCATGGCAATCATTAAAATGAATATTAAGGTACAGACATACATGTAGTACCCAAGGCCAAGGTTACAAGAACACGATTGGCGGGTGATCTTTTATTTTAGCCAATTAGGGATTGACAATATTTGTCGTTCTGCGTTTCAGCTTGAATGTTACAGTCCGATTTCAACAATAGAAAATGCTCTGTGGTACTTTGGAAGCCTAAAAAGCTATTTTACTAGGCATTAATAACGTGTTAGACAAAATTTTCGAATCAATTTATAGTTTTGGAGTTTTATACCTATAACCAATAAGTATGTTATTATTTATGTTACTTGCAGAACAACCAGCTGCCTCAATACAGTAGAGATAGAAAACGAGATCAGCTATAAATTAGTATATTGTAACCAATATTGCTTGCAACTCTAACCGATATTTGCTTTAAGCTAAACAGAGCCTTTCTTAATACATCTAAAGCGGCGTTTGTATTCATAAACCTAACAGTATACTTCAATACATTATCATCTGAGAAATGCCTCCACAACAAGAAGGAAGAAGAACACACAGTGATAACCTAAAAATTTTGTTCGTCAGGATCAACCATTTAAATTTAAAAGGATTTATAATAGATATAGCATATCTAAATTATATAGGAAACCAATTTTTACTGTTTACACCCACGGTGGCCGCGCGGCTTAAGCGTTGGACTATAAATCCGTAGGTCCCAGGTTCGAATCCTCGGTCTGGCAAGTACACATATTGTTTTTCAATTTGTGTATGTCAGGGTATGGACCTAATAGGTTGAGCAAGTGGCTGACATCCATTTCTCGTAAAAAAACAAAAATCTGTCAATACAAACTTCCACTCTGTGGAGGCCCATATGATCCTATCAGGATCGGACGTGGTCGAAAAAAAAAAAAAAACTCGCTTTCAAGCTCTGTTTGGTCATCCTAGTAGAATCTCACACTTATGTGGCATATTGCTGAATTTCTACGACATCCTTTGGAAGTGTCCCCATATCGACTGCTTAATCTTCAAACCAGCTAACTCCGTTTGGGCAAATTGTTCAGGAAGGAGAAAAACTTAATACTTTAACTTTCGAGCGGAAATTAACAATTCCAAAATACACTTTTGCAAATAAGCTGCACTATAAAATAATACACTATTTTAGCTTCCCTTTTATATATAAAGATAATTTATATAAAGAACGGAGTTCTTCCATTGGAAATTTGGCACCTGCAGTTGGCTGTTTTGTGTGAAGAACGATAACGCATTCATTTATGGTTTTAGGAGTTTGAGATTTTGTGTGAGCGTAAAAAACATGCTTTATAACAAAATGCCATCAAAATCTCATTTTTGGTCAAAAGTGCAGTTAACCGGTTTGTAGATTAAGCAGTTGTTATGTCGGTTGAAAGAGAAGTTTTAAATTACAATATTATTGTCCAATGTTGTTTACACTGTAGTCGAACAACTTAAATTTGAATTGCTATTTCTTCTACTGTGCACGAATTACATAGAGTAAATTTAATTATCGTTCCCGTTATTATTTCCAACTGCTGTTACGTGAAGTCTAATGCATCGTTTTCTCTTGCTCGGCGTCGTCCTAACTTTGTCATATTTTCTGTCAAAACTATCGAACTTCATGCTTATGTTTTTAGTATTATTGTTAAATGTTTGTTTTGCTTTCTAGATTCTATGACGAAGCAGCCATGGTTGCCTTTGAACAGAAGGATCAGAGTGGTTTACTTTTTGTCCAAAGCAAGTGCCCGACCAAAGAAACTATAACACACAGCAAGATTGCTAATTTCTTGCAGCAATTGCCAGCACGAAAGTGATATAGTTAAAAACGTGGTATCGCTGATATTGTAACAGCGGATCTATTCCAACATAACACAACTCTGAAATCATAAATAAAAATCGGTGTGTCGACTTGTGTATGCGCGTTAGAAGTTATACTTCTTTGGCGTAACAAAACAAAAACAAAACTTGTGATAACCTAGATTCTTCGACTAGCTCTTAATTATCTTATTAAATTACACACTCAAAAAAAAGGACCGCTTATTGGAACGCCGTTGGTTTATTTATATACACTTTAACTTATATTACTAAATTATATAATTATTTACCATTGTTTTTATTTTTAAAGTAACAACTGCCACTATGACGCTTAACAGTTTGTTTACGTAAGGAATTGCAAATGGCCGACAATAATAAATTCGCTGCCTACGCAACGGAACAATTCTAAACTATAATATTATACTGTATAATAAATTCGCTACCTAGGCAACGGAAAAATTCTAAACTATAATATTATACTATATAATCGTCACGATTGGAGTATCATTCTGTGGCGTAATGGTAGTGCGTTCGGCTGATAACCGAACAATCGATGTTTCGAATCCAATCGAGAGCGTTTATTTTTGTGTGAAAAAAATTAATTATGTGTTACATGCCAAAAATACACTCAGATCTGATTTTCCAAACGCGCCTAAAGAAGTATAACTTCAATAAATATGCTGTGATGTATCTCTGCGTTATGAGACATCGAAAATAATATTTGAGGAGCAAACATTCAAAACGTGATTTGTCACACAGATGTTGAGCTGAGATAATCAAGAAAAACATATTGTACTCAAAATTGTTTTTTTATTATAAAACTGTTTAAGGAAAGAATTTTAAACCTGGTATTTTGTATAATCCAAAATTCGCGGAAGTGGTTCATTTTTTGATTTGAAATTTGGACAAAACACGATTTGCATGAAACTTGTGGGCAAAACACTATTTGAATGAAAATCAAGGCATTATATTTTTTTATAGGATAAAAGGTTCTTTGAACACTAATTCTGGTTTCCTTTCATAGATTTAAATATGGACTATCAGAATTGACAATAAACGGCATTTTTCAAAATGTGTGACAAATCACTTTTTGAATGTTTGCTCCTCATTTGTTAACATCGCCTCTACCATCCACATTAAATAAGGCCGCGAGCTGTCATTAGTATGCAAAATATTTTCAACAATTTTACAGGCACGAGTTCACACAAAGGTTGAATCATGGGTACCGACATAAGGATTCACCTAACGTCATGCTGTCAGTTAGTTGAGATAACCATCTTGCATACAGAATATATCCGTAATACAAGGGATTATCTTAGTTTCAGAAATATAACAAAAAGGTGTTATATTATGCTGTTTCATAGTTGGAATAGATCTGAGAAATTTCATTGAATTGAAGTGTGTAAATATTAATTATCCAATTATATTATTTCTCGTCGTGTTATAATTATATAAAATTATAATTCTCTGTAAAGGCTACAAATATTTCAAAATTAAATAAAAATTATTTGGAATGATACATAACCGTTAACCATGTGTTTGATAATAATAAAATGTCTTATATTTGAAAACCGCAACATTCCTTTCTAATACGTTACATAATATATTTCTGTGTGCGAAAGGAAAAGGGAGATAAGTCTGATATATTGAAAAATAGTTGAATATGCCAAATCAACCATTTTTCGTGATGAAGGGAAGAGTTGAATTAATGGCGCTGAATTAGTAAATTTCACACAGGAACGTAGGTTCGTATACAAAGTTATCCTAAACTCAATCTTCTTTTGGCTGAGTTTAGACGGGTGGTATTCAAACTGTTTACCACGTGCTCTGGTCACTACAAGTTGTTTAAAAAAATTAACAATCCTACACTAAATACATTCAATATTCTGAGATCCCATTGTTGCATCAGTTCGTGAACTCCAATGTTTCCTCTCATGATTTAAAAATTATTTTTGGACAGATCACATAGATTTAAGATCACACGTGGATTTAAGATAAGAGAGAAATCTGGGTAGCTGCAATGATGTCCCGGGTGGGTAGGTAGATCACGTGGTTTTACGGGGTAGTAAATTTATGAAGGAAACTGAATTATACAACTTTTTAGTGTAGCAGACATAGATAATATACAGGTAACCCTTGTTCATTGCGAATCCTGCGAGTGCGAATTCAAAATATCGTGATCGATTTTTAATAATTATATACACTTATTCTGACATGTGCCATGAATTATCATAATAAATAGAATCACACGCATACGATTAAATTTGACAGTTATCAAGAAATTTTACATAATAAGAGCAGATAGGTCAAACAGGGTAAACTATATAGAGTTTTTTTTTGTAATGTGGAACAAAATATACGTTTATTTCATTATTAATTTGGTTTGTCCAAAACGTACCCCCCACGATCAACGGTTACCTGTACGTAATGAATTTATTAATTAAACACTGGCATTTACATGGTAAAACTCCATTATAATGGTTTTGAAACAAATATTGTAAAATTAACAAAAAAAATCTTTTTCAAAACCATTTTAATGAATTTACTTAAGTACCTATTGTACATAAAATTTGAGACTAAAAATAGTAAGGGAAAATATTTCTGTACTATGGAGTCTCCATAAGGGCAGGGCCCTACTGAAAACCTGTATCTAGTTCGATTCCAAGATTTGACAAACTGCATGGTGGCCAACATGCTCACTCATCAACCAACTTACCGGTATTTACTTTTATAGTATAAAATTTCTTAATAGTTTGTAAACCACTACTTTAAACTTATCACTCCTTTCTTTCCACATAGAGATTTGTCTCTGCATTGAATGAATAAATAACCAATTGTCAATTGCCATAGTTAAGTTTGGAGATCTCTGATCTAAACAATTTAAGTATCTGATTCTTATATCAATGAATAAAACATTATATTATTTTGAATTACGTTTTATTAAAATTAAGTGGTTGATGTGATATTAAAATATGCTATTTTTTTTTTGATTATATACATATAGACCTAGATTAATTTATATTATTCATTCCTAAAGAAAACACTATGACAATGCCATAATAAAAAATAATCTGTGTGTTAATATTGTATCTATCAAATAAATGACAATTAATTGTCATATCCATTATCATTGTATCTATGTATTTAATAATGTGAAAATATATCGAAATAAATATCATTACGTGTGCTTTTATTATTTTTCCTTCTGTTATTGTTTTTTTTTTTATTATATACAAAGTAAATTGCCGCAACAGTCTAATAATACACCGGTTTCGAAATAGAATGTCACATGCAATATTCTACGTATGTGTAACAAAAATACTTCTTCATCCTGAGTCTATTTTTACACAATCGTTCGGTCACACTGATGCTTTAACATCAGTAAATAAAATCTCAAAGCAATTATCTACTCACGTAATAAATCTAATAGAGTAAACATTTAAATTCTAATTTTATTGTTGTAGACATATTGCAATATATTATTGATAATATTAATTTATTATTGAATCCAATTTTGAATTCAAATTTAATATAACTAAGGTAAATTGGTAAATTACCATTTCTGTTTTAACAAAATTCTTACCATGATTGGTTGTTAACCATTCACTCAGCTCTAGAGGGGACTTCTATATATTATTATTATAATATTATGTATTTGCTTAAAAAAGAGAAGTAGATTAGAGAAAAAAATAACATAAGATCACAAAAGTCAAAGTGTGACCAGCAAGGCATTATTCTTAGGTTTGGCTAGGTGTTCGACTGAAACTCCTCCAGGGAAGGCGTACATTCATAACTCTGTGGTCGGAAGCCCCACTTTGAATGCCCACACCGGATTCGGTTTGATCACACTATATTTGCGTGGAAACCAAGAATCAGAAAGGTCGTCTAGTGGCTCTACAATTATTAGACGTTAGTTCCACACGTCCGATGCTAACCAGTCACGTCTACGGAGGCTACTATTAATCTTAGATTTAGCCTGGTGTTTGACTGAAACTCCTCCAGGGAAGGCATACATTCATAACTCCATGATGTGTGGTCTGAAGCTTTATGCATCATATAATCACACCTTGAATGCTCACACCGAATTCGGTTCGAGCACAGGCTATATTTACGTGGAAACCAAGTCAAGAAGGTCATCTAATGGCTCCACAATTAGACGAGAGTTTCTCACGCTCGATGCTAACCAGTCACATCTACGGGGGGGGCTACTTACCAGGGGTCGAAATGGACCGGAGCGCCGTTCCGATACATAAAATTTCCAAAATTATCGCTCTGTCTTGTGGAAATATTAATTTGACCGTCTGAGCTAGATATGTCATAATAAAAAAATCTAACAGACTTATTTTTATAAAACACATATACAATTATTAGATAACAACGTTAATATTTTCATAAAATTATCGAGCGCTCCGGTTCGTAAAATTTTCCATTTCGAGCGCTGCTACTTACATGAAAGTAAGATAAGCAGGGTAGTTGTTCTTTATGTCTAATGTATGATAAATTTAAATATATGCATGTACAACTGTACAATCTAAAGGATGTAATTGAGAAATTTTAAATTTGAGAATTTTTCATTACAGTAAAATATTATTTTAAAGAATAAAAAGCTACTTTGTTTTGGTGTACTTGTGGTTTACTTTTATTTGAGTAGGTAGGTATTTGTTATTTATTACAGAAGTTATTAGTACATTATTTCTAATGACTTCCACTCTTACTATCTACTACTAGGATCCGCTCATTGTGATGAATAAATTGTCTTTTTATACGCCCTGCATATTGGCAAATAAATGTCATAGTAATAGTGTGAAATTGTCGGCAAATGAACTTGCAATGCAAAATCACTTGTAGCTAACTTAGTCAGTAGACCAGAAATCCTTTTTTTGCTTCAATATCATAATGAACATAGGTACTATCTTTGAACTGCATTACCTCTGGATTTATATGCGTATTGGTTGTCCAGGTACTCTGTTGAACAGCATTCTCTTGTTTTATCAATCAAACAATGACCGATCTCACTCTCTTCAAAACAGAGGATCCCCAGGTTCAAATAACTCAAAATTGATATAATAATATAAATTGGTGACAAACAGTCGTATTTTTTGTCTTTGTTAGACTCAGATAAAAGAGCTGCTAAACCTGACAATTCAGCTGACTTATTAAGGTGAGATGCAACGACTGTATCCACAACAGTACCGTTCCAAATTATACATTTCCCTTCTCTCCATGAAATCATCGCAATACCATTAGGCCACTTGCCATCTTATCGACAGACACCTGCCTTGACTGAACTCCCGTCAAAACCAAAAATCAATAATTATTTGGTACATTGATTAATTTTGAACAACTAATACATTATTGTTTGACTTAACAATGGTTGAGCATACATAATTTTGAAATTATAATAAGAATTATAACCAATGGAAAATTTTTTTTTAAAAAAAGGATGACACCCGGCAGGATTGAACCTGCATTTCTTGGGTTTACGCCCCGTGCGCATTGTCCACTATGCTACAAGATGACATACTAATTACAGTTCCAATTGTTTAACCAAGATTGCACGGTTCAAGATTAAAAATATCGGCCAACAATTTCAAACACCTTTCGCCTCAGTTCTGTATGTTGTGCTACCACATATTTCTGCAGAAGTAGTATTCCATCGTTTTGGCGACCTCTAAAGGTAGATACCATTTTGATTTTTTCTCTTGGGTATCACTGGATCATTAGATTTGTCCAGCGATTGTTCCTTCTTCGATATGCCAGCCTATTTTTATTTTAAGTTGTTGCAAACATTAAATCTCATCACTACTCGTTTGTTACCATAATATCCAATTGTTTCATTTTTTGTCATTGTACGATATGCTCAGCATACACCTTCCCATACCACATTATGTCATTTCATCAAGTTGCTGAAGTATAATTATTCTGATCTGTTTAGACCAGTCTTTCTCAAATTGGGCGCTGGAGGCTTTCGGGGGGCAGTAGAAGGTTCATTGAAAATTAGGGGGCGTTAAGGAAATCTAGAGGGGCGACGGCAAACAAATTCTATCTATAAAAATTCAACGGAATCTAGACACGACACCACTTGAGATGCGATTTACTACTCGAATGCTTGGAGTCCCGTACAGACGGTTAAATTAGTCGTTTACGCATGTAGTAATGTGGATGCAGCTTTATATTTCATGTACCTACGTAGTTCATGGGTTTTCATACAAAAATTTTCGGCCTATCGCGGCGATCCCATCCCTATACGAAGATTCATCCTATACATTAGATAAGTTTTAAATTCAAAGCCTTCTTTTAATGTTAATAAAAATACTTTCTAAATATGATTAAAAGTATGAGTTTTATTTCCTCTCATTGAAACATTCTTTGATCTCAGAAATATGATATGGGTCACACCCTATCCATATGATAATGCATGTTAAAATTATATTTGCAATAACTGTTTTTAAGATACGCGCAACGATGGTAATGTAAAAAGGTAAGTTAAAAAATATGGGGGGCACTAGATTTTTTTTAAATCTTAAAGTGGGCGGTGGTCGAAATAAGTTTGAGAACCTGTGGTTTAGACCAAGAACAAGTGTACATGAAAAATGTTTTCCATCAACGACGAAATACAAAAAAAACCTGTGACGTGTGTATCAGAACATTTTAAATTTCCTCATATTTGATTATAAGTAATGGAACCTAGCTATCATTTTGTATGGGCACCTTATCTTTTTTTACACGGTTTTCTTTTGCATGGTAGTCTTTGGTACGTATCCCCCGTGCAAAGAGGATCGGGTGTACTTAATATAATTTGTGTACAATCCAATGTGCTTATAACATGCATGTATGTGTGAATTAAATCCTCTCCTTTATGTGAGTGTAGAGAAATCCAAACCACTGATGACGTTGTTGAGACCTGCATACAATATGCCTTCCCTGGAGGACTCTTAAAATACGCTAACATGGATCAATGCTTTACCAGTGCATCGACAGTGCTGACAATGTAAATTTGTGTTACTGTGACTGTATTTTTATAATTGTATATCTCAATACCGACATCCTGCCGCAATGCGAGTGAATTAATTTGAATACAAAATGTGTATTATCGATAAAATAAAAAACAACAATCGTTTTCATTTCAATTTTATTTCAGACAGCCTTCAGAAATGTTACAAAGGAAATGTGAATGAATCAACAAGAGAGCAATTATATGATATATCATTATTTGTATAGACATGTATGTTTAAATATGCGGACCTTTTTTTAAAATTCCTACAATTTATTCGGTTATTGTTGACATCAATTTCAAGCCTTAGGCGAAACATGAACATATATATATTTTTTTTTAAATATTCATTGAGAAAACAATGACATACTAATTGTTAATATACAATGCAATTGTAAATTTTATAATATTCATCTCGTTGACGATGCGTTTCATTAAGTATTTATTATATTATTAACAAATGTAATGACACATTTTAAATGGTGCAATTTTTCAGATATTACAATAATACAATTAATTCCCAGTTAATGTAGATATCATTTACAGAAATACTTTATTAAAATCAGGCAAATATACAGATAAACAAAATTGTCATGCTTTCATTCTAGAGTTCCTATGATTTATAAATAACAAAAAAATCTGCACAGCAAACATAAATAATTTATCAAGTCTAGGAAACTTTCAGTCAATTCAATTTGGTTTAGAAGTACTTACATACTTTATCAATAAATATAAATTTTAATTAAACAAACCATTAAATGATACACTTCTTTCATATTATTAGACTTTTTCAATTATTTTGTCTGAAATATTATACCAAGCTCATTTTGAGATAGTGAGCAAAATATATAAAAATTAAATACTTTATCTCATAATGATATTTAGGATTCGAAACCTGTTATTGGCAGGTACAAATCAAAAAGAAAATTATTGTTAAAATGAACGGCAGTAAAGAAATAATATGTGCATCAATGACTATTGAACTATAACTTATATTATGTAAAAGATTCCGGTTGAAATTATCCAACAAAATTTTTTTCAGGGTATATTTATTGACATGTTTGCGGACAGTTCAGAGAATTTGACATGCCTTTGGTATTGACATGTTGATGTGATTTTGCTGGCATTCACAAAACACACGAAACGTGGTGTACCGGTGCACACAGCGTTAATGCAACATTATTGTTTGTATAGTTGGAAGCACTGAGCATGCGTATTGCTGAAGTGTGTAGTCCAAAAACCAATTGCTAACCAGCACAGAATACCAGTGGTGAATGGTGGAAGTAAGCTATTAAGAATCGACATTAAAAGTGCACACTAAACTTTGTCATTCATACGTATGTTTTCATTGCACTACAAGTTGTAGATAGTGTTGGTTAGTTTTTAATATTCAATTAAACCCAGCTTAATCCGAGCCATAAAAATATGCCAAAAAATAATTGCCTATTATAAAATATCTAAAATTATGCCATTAAATCACACAAAATTTTGAATATTTTATAGATGGAAGAATAATTTTTATCTATTGTGGTGATAGGCAGGGCTTAATGAATTTTAAAAAACTATCCAACACTATTTGTAATTTGTATTCTTAATTCAATGAAAACAAAATTAGAATAACTGAAAAAATGTATACTATTTTTGTCGGATCGCTCATAGCCATACCTAAACTATTATGATTTGGTTTAGGAAGGGTTTAATTGATTTTTAGAAACTAAACAGCACCATCTGGAATTTAAATTCTTATTTTAATAAAAACAAATAGTTATGACTAAAAAAGTTAGTGTGCATTATTTATGTCAGGTCTCAACAGCCGACCTCAACCCCTTGCCTCTGCACAATATATACAGGTCACCCCCGTTCATCGCGACACCGGCGAGTGCGAATTCGTTATATCGCGATCATTTTTAAAACTGGAAATTGTGGAATGGGGAAATTATCCACCAAATTTAATTTTTAATGTCGACGAGACGAGACTCTATTGGAAACGAATGGCAACATGTGCGTTTATTTCCATAGAGCAGAAGACTGCTTCTGGATTTAAAGCATCCAAGGATCGTCTAACTCTTCTTCTCTCAACTCGTTGAAGAAACTGATGGAGGTGATAGAGATGCCATGCGGGTTTGGTGGAAACAATTTAATATTACGGTAGCTATCAGAAAAATCAACGAAGCGTGAAATCAAGTCACCCAGTCGTGTATGAAGGGTATTTGGAAAAGGTTGTTCAGTGAAATCATTGAAAGTTCACTGCAATTATGAAAATGATATTTAAAATATCATCGAAGAGATTAGTCTTTTAGCCATATCTGGAGACATCGAAGGTGTTGATGTAGAAATGTAGATATTCAGACTTTGTTAAAAACACACGGCGAACCTTTAACTAATAAAGATCTGCAGGAAATGGACTGCGATACGTCCCTAGAAAATGACATCTCCAAACCTATTGTTGAACCGTTGCGAAAGTTATGTGTTAAAATCATTGAAAAGGCCCTTTCTCTTCACAATGCATGGAGTTGTTAGAAGAGAACGACAAAGATTACGAGCGAAACGAAACGAGAAAAACGTGGCTGTTATGCATTACCTGACAGTATGTAATCGCAAATTTTGCTCAATAAACGTAGAGACCAAACAAGGGAAACCCCCCACTCGTTGATTGCGAAATTTCGCTTATCGCGACCATGTCCAGAACGTATCCCCCACAATGAACAGGGGGGTTACCTGTACTATATATAGCCGGCACCAGTTTTCTTTCAAGTGACTACTGTACACACCGACCTGTCAGATCGTATAATCCAAAACAATGATTATTAATTTTATACGTCACGTAGTTTAGGACAAGCACTGTTTGAAAAAAAACCAACAGAGATCATCCCGACCACAGAGTGGCGGCTCGCCTGAGCAGCTGAACCTTTTGTTCGAGAGTCGATAGAGAACAACACTCATCTACCAATGTGATTGTTAAAAGAAACTAGAATGTAGATTTATTTTAATCATATAAACCACTATATTGTTTTTATCGGAGGTTAGAGGGAAGTTCACCTCCAGCGTCCCTAATATAATTAAGTTCCTGTTTAATGTAAAAGTCTTAATACGTCTGGTGAGATCTCGAACGTATATGAATTTATTATCATTTACCACGCTGCCATTCTTGAAATGAGAACACACCTCATAGCTCTCTGCCGTACATTGGAAGATAAGTCGCAAGGTTACAGCATAAATGGGAAATAGTATGAGTCGAATCAACGATAATGGTATTCCAAAACTCAATCTTCTTTTTAGACTTATCTCCCTTTGCTTTCGCACACATAAAGTCAACAGAAGGTTTTAACACAAAAAAAAAAAAAATACTTCAACACTCAGTAAAATAATATTAGCATTTCCAATATACACAATTTATATTTTAAAACAACACAACTGCCTTCGATAATACACTTTACTCGCAAATAATTGATCTTTAGAACCTTGTAATAATAAATAAAAGATAACATGAAATACTTGTAGTATTGACAGTATATTAATTAAATTAACGCACATAGCTAATTCCAGCATGCGGGATCGAATAATTCATTTATTACAATAATTTTATGCAATTCAATATTCATATATATATTTATTTACCATAATATACCTAACATTACAATAATAATATACTTAAAGCCAAAAAACACAAACATTATAGGTATGGCTGATTTAGTAGCAGTCTTAAAATTTTTAATATCCAACATATGCATATAAATACATTCATAATGTATATCTTTTCCAATAAATATTACATATCCAATAGTTACAAATAATTTATAAACACGCGTAGTTAACTCCTAAGTCTTTGACGTTTTCGAAACACAATTTTGACGCGTAGACTACGTGAAATATAACAATCTTTTTACACCACGTCCACGATGGTGGATATCATTTAATAATATTCCTCAGCCAAAAAATAAATTGTCATTGTTAAATATAGATCTTAATTTTTATTATATTTTGTTTATTTAGATGAGAAAATCAAAGTAAATCACAATGATGCCAAATTCAATTGTAATTAATAAATAATACTTAAACCAGAACTTTTCTAATTCAAATGTGTCACCTCAGAGTCTAGAATGTCTGCATTCTGATATAAGATTTTTCATAAGACCGCAACGCCAAGTGTTACCCACGATTCTATTATAAGCATTTTCGATCTATATCCATCCAGCATACATAGCAGCGGCTTAGTATGGTAGAGATATTCCATGTCCAAATTTGTATGTATTAAGAAAATCTAATTTGAGATTCGAATTGATTGAAAATGGATATATGAGAAATGAGTCTTTTCACACAACGGGCTTATGTATAACTTGTATAATTTGTATCTAACTTAATTTTGGTAGAAACTGGACATATTATTAATGCATCAATATCCACTATTAATTCTGTATGAACTAGTCACGGTGCCCGAATTCATAACTGAGAAGTAAGACTGTCAGAATACCAGTGTTGAATTTGCTAACTGTATGAAAATTAATGTGTTATGTTTACGAGTAAATATGTACGGTTATTTGCGACTTTCCCGTGCTTCGCCTTTCGGCATCTTCAGATACTACGCACACGTTTTTCTGACACTTTGGATTTTCTACTTACTTTTTTACTTAATAATAATGTTCTACGATATTTTAATGTATTAATTTGAACTAACAATATTTCGTGTCAGTGTGCCATTTGTCATTGGTGAGTGTGCATAGTGCTTTGAGATTGCAAAAGGTGAGAAATGGGTCGCAAAAAATTACCAAAATGCAATAGAACAGAACTTAAATCGATTAAAATGTAATGCAAAATGTTTTTATATCAGTGAAGCCTCAGAAAATAAATTTCAGAGCACGAGAGTGAAGCTTGTACAAATGATTCAGCAATGCAAAATGAATTTTATTTTGGCTATTTTAATTTTAATCTTTTTCTCAAATTCACATTAATATACAAATACAGTACACTCTCAGTAATTCGCCGCTCGATTATAAAACAACTACTATAATACTATTTTTACTAGTTGAAAGCACAAAATCAAGCTCTATAATTCGCCGGTATTTGATTGTCAAATTCAGTAGTCCGCCGCGTATAAGTATACAACGCAGATGAGACAGGTTTATTTTGGAAACTTGTCCTACGTAAAACGAAAATTTGCTAGTACAAATTTCTCAAAAAAAAAAACTATTTTTACGAAATACCTGTTTTAATTTTTACCATATTTTGTATGTATGCACTATAATCCGCCGATTTCACTAATTGGATACTTGTCTGGTTTTTGAGGTGGCGGATTACTGAGAGAGTACTATAAAGGAAATTATTATTATTTTCGTGTTAGATTGAAATGAGAATCTTGGCAACTAGGCAACAGCAATTGAGATTCAACAAGATCAAAGAAATTCATCGTTCACTTAAAAAGAGGTATTTTTCTGATTTGACAACGTTCCACAGTGTGGAGGATTACCATTAGACTTTCTTCGATTTCCTCATCAAGATTTATAGGCTTACCAGGAACTTGTGCAACACAAGAGGGCACCTACTGCACGGTCAATTTTATTATAATTTAGTTAATTACATTATAAATGGACACAACACCAGCCCAGAATTGATAAAAAATAAAATATTGATTCTTATTTAGGACTGTAAATATAGGTAGGTAATAATTTTATTGTGCAGAGTGAATATCAATATATTCGATGAGTATTCATTTTCTTAAAAACAAAAACCACAGCTTCCACGGTGAGAGTTTTGGAATCTTACACCTCAAATTACAATATACACATGGGAAGTATATTTCATTATGACTGTTAATCTACAACATGCCTTAGGATATTTACATCTCATGAGAAAAAAAACTCTCACCGTGAAAAGAGGTCTTTACTAAAAATAAACACAATGATTTTACAAATCCCATACTCACATTCATAATGCCCCATATAGATTAAATAATTAATATATATATTTATATATATGTATAATAATTAATGGCTTGCCATACATCAATATACACCGAAACATGAATACTTATTACACAACATTTAGGAATTCGCAGTCCAAATATTTGACAAGGCTTTGTAATTTTTCCACAATGAATTATTCAATTTATCACATAATTGATTAATTTGACACCAACGCATTCTGTAATTGTACAGATATTCTTCGAGTCACAAAAACTAAAACTTACAAACTATGAAAACCATTCATAATTATAAAAGTCAAATATTTGCAGCTTTGTATAAAATTTGACAAAAAATTAAGATTTCCAAATACAAGTCAGTTGTAAATCAAAGAATACCCGTATCTATTTCAAAATGTTGATTAAATATGACACATATTATAATATATGTACAGAATACTACAGTCACACATTGAGATGAAACATAAGAGGGAAATGCCAGCATTAAGTTCTATGACTTAAAGAGTTATGTATTAATCTAAATTAACATCACAATATGTACTTTAAAAAATACTTTTTTAATTAAATGGCAATAAATCGGTCAAACCATTGAAGGGAATTTTCGTTTTAACAAATGCATCGAAATAATGTCAACCGGCAGATCTATTCAAACATAATCCTCAACTCTGAAACTGTTAAAAATCAGGATAAACATACTTGACGGTGTTACGTGCAATTTAGATAATGTTTGTGCACTGTGAATACATACGTAACACATAGTTGTTATCTCAAATTTAGAAAATAAGGAAAAATTGTTATAGTGTTACTTATTGGAATAGATCTGCAAGTAAGAAACTATCATTTATTAGAAAGATTTATATTTCTCAATAATTGATAACCCCTTTAATTAGTATCAATTTCTGTTGCATTAAATCCCTTAACTGTCTGGTAATAATTAATATACAATGAATTGTCTAGTAGAAAAAAAAGAGATTAAATTGATATACAGTTAACTCTCGAGTTAACAGGGTGGATGGAAAAATCTATTTCTCGGTTAATCCAAAACATCAATGAACATAATATTCAAAACTAGATACTCAATTACCAAATTTTAATATGTTAGAGATAATACCAAACGATGCACTACAAATTTCAATTTAAAAACAGTTAGTCACTGTGCATTGAAAATAACTGTTTAATGATATTCAGAAATCGCTACACTTATTTTGATGAGTCCGCACATACTGTATGTATCATCACCTGGCAAGACTGTCAGATAGTGTTTCTATGTTTTTGATGAATTTAAACTATAACAAAAACCAAATTGTGAAGCAGACTGCAGCCTGAAAATTACCCTAGCAAGATATAACACCATAATTTGATGAGTATTCAAAACACATACAAAGCTAAAGTTTTAATTAATATTCTTAGATTAAATGTTGTTACCAATAAGTCACGAATTTTGTGTTTTTAAAATAAGAAATTGTTTTAATTCCGATTAGTTTTATAATTAATCCTTTCTTGGGCCACCAAACCAAAAATATTATACTAAAAATGGGTAAATAATGAATGAGATTTTAAGTTTTTCCCATCATAGTTAACAAGACCCTGGTAAATCGAGAGTCAACTCTATTTCGAAAACTATCTAGAAAAACATATACAGTTTCTTCTCAACTGTCCATGCCTCCAGATACCCAAGAGTGTAAATGTCGTATGCAACAAAACGTAACGTCACGTCAAAAAGCAAAGTGATCTCATCGAAAACACAGCTGTTATTGTTTTATATTCATACCTAGTTGAAAACAGTAATATGAATTCATGTAAAGTTGTGATTGATAAGTTGTTTTCCGACAATTATTACTCTCGGGGTCCAGATATTACAGCATTGAAAGAAACAGACGGTGTTATGCACTTATAGATCAAGTGACATTTTCACGAAACTGAGATAATAAGCACATTTAAATATCATAAATGGCACAAGAGTATCATAGATAGATATTTTCGCTGCCTGCTTTCATTATTAATTATATAGAAGGGGGACCAGAAAGAAATTATTATTACACATTGTTGTTTGAGTTCAGTTTGTGATGTGAAGTAAACATTTTAATTGGGTTTTTCTTTTTTTTACTATTTGTGAATTCTATTTATTGTGCGTTTTTTTAAGTTTTATTGGGGTAAAATGTCAATAACTCATGAATGACATCAGACGTTATTGATGCTGTTTTTTTCAATCAGGACGGCAGTAATATCACCAAAATCATAAAAAGATTTAGTAGTCATAGAAGTAGTGTCAATTATGCAGTAGAAAAGATGTCCCTAAATCAGGACGACCCACAAAATTCATTCAACAAAACGCCGTTCAAATTTGCAAGATTCTATAACACTCTCCATATTCTCCGAATATCGCTCCCTCAGATTATAATCTATTCAGGCATATAGAATACACATTAAGAGATAAATAATTTAACAATGTGGACGATGTAAAAAAAACAATTTAATTGCATATTTTAAATCAAAACTGGCAATATTTTATTATTGAGAGAATCGAAAAGTTGCAAGAGAGATGGGAAATAATTTATGGTTTCTGGTCCCCATTATCAGATGAATTGAAGGTTTACAATTCTGCACAATCTGCAAATACATAACGCTGTCCTAATACAGTATATACCAACGTACAATCTTTCGTTCAGAGAATCACATAAGATTATAACAATTAAAACCGACACGACTAGCTCAACACAAAACAGCAGCAAAACAAAACTGAATATAAATAATTGTGAATCATTGAAACATTCATTTTAAATTATCAAAGCGAAAATGATATAAGTACTCGATTGAACAATGCCGTACACAGTCAAGATTTTGCACGAATCACTCGTTGCGACACAGTGAGAAGCGTCTTAATTAAAAATTAAAATAACCCTATTTTAAAATACATTATAACAACCAATTTTCTGGCTACATATCTAACAGGACGGTTATGAATAATAAAACAATCATTTTTACAAACAAAATTTAAAACTTAAAGATAAATAATATTTGTGATATTATAAGTATGCATGTGTTTAAATCTAATCATTGCACGGTGACATTATTAAAATTTTACAAATAAATAATAATTATAATTAAGTTCGAACAGTAATTGTACTGTCACATTGGTAATTAACTAACTATAACTGGAAGATATCACACGGGCTAACCCACCGGAGACAGGTTTGATTTTGCAGGATCGCTCAAAAAGACATAATGACATACTTAATAAAATTGATATACGTAACTCGTTTAGTTGAACTAAATTATTTAAATATTTGTAAGTATTGAATTCTTCAAGTATTAATTTATGTTTTAAGTTAATTTTGTACATCAATGGAATTAAGAAAACATGTCAAATATAGTTTTTTGTGCAAAATGACAACAGGTCAAAATTCCATGTTAGAATTAAATGATAAAAGAAAGATGGAGAAAAACTGGAGCTAAATATAAAGAAGAAGGTAGTTGACCATTATGTTTTTTGCTCAGAACACACACAGAACTGGTCACTATTTTGATTAATTTAAATAGAAATTGATTTTATAAATCAAATAGGTAATTCTGTGGTAAAAGTGCTTAAGTCAGTTTGATTGCAGCTGAGATAATTGGATTAGAAATAAATCACAGTTTTCAAAATATTCTTGCTTAGAAGTCAATTAGTATATCTTGTTTTTATTGCTTTTAGATTATTTATGTAATTATTTATGTTAAGTAATTAAATTTTTGATATTATGTTATATTCAATGTTTTGCATAAGTAATTTTACTTAGAGTTAAAAATGATGTTCTCAATTTATTAAGCTATTTATACAAATTAAAATATCTATTTATTTTGCTTACATATGACAAAATCTATGATACACAAAAAATAGAGCACAATTGGTATTAAAATTTTAATTTCGTAAAAACGTGACTTAAGAACTTTTACCCTGCAACCACAGAACAGAATTCATAATAAATATATCGGACTCTATATAACCAAGATCATAAAATGATAGCTACATACATCTATTATTAAGTAATTTCAACTTTTAAAAAATCAAAATTTAATTATAAATGTTTTGTTTTCACCATTTCCTGCATCTTGTAACAGCAGCGACAAATCGGCGCCGATTGTCTCCAATGGGTTAAAACAAAAAAATTATGGCACACGTTGAGAAAGCAAAAGGTTTGTTGAAATCAATCAATGCTATTATAAGGAGTCGTCCATATAAATAATGTCGCACAATATTCGATACTTTTTTTTAACCCAAAAATTACCAAATTATATCAGACCTCCCCCCTTAAGGCATATCATACATCGACGACCCCTATTACTATAGTGTTAGTTTATAGGTGAAACTAATTCAAAGAATATGTAAGATATTAGGCATTTTTATGATTTTGGTAACCAATCTCATGAAGATTCTTTCCATGATCGTGACGTTTTCTTCAATTTTTTTGAATACATACGTAATGTTATCATAAATATGAAAATAGTTTCACCTTTAAATTGATATTACACAATATGTTTTGATCCGATAAATTGTATTTGAAAAAAAATGCAATGTTTTTTTAAACCATAAACAAAAAAAAATAATACATATATTGGCAGTAGGTATCGACAAATATGTCCACCTTTTCTAATAGTCAACAAAGCAAATATCATTGAAACTCTTGTTTATTACAAATTGCTATAGCACAATTTCAAACGTAAAAGAATGTATATTTCAATGTATGAGAGATTATTAACGGAATCCAAATTGCAGGCCTCATATCTCGTTAAAATACATGCATGTTGAATAAAAATTGTGGGTTTGCTGCCAAAAGTTGGTAAGTCAATAGTTTGGGTATTTACAACTACTTTTCCAACGCTCCATTAGAGATTGTCCATATATTTATGATGTTAAACGATTTGCAGTATTTTTTGGACACCCCCTATCTAAATAAGTACATAGCATTTTCAAACTGTCCACCCCCAAACGTTAAAAAATATATACATTAATAATGATCGATGTCATTATAATGTTAAAAAGGCAGATTAATATCTAAAAGAGTAGTCTGAGTAAGCATTATATTGTTTTGGTTTTGTGATGTCACATTTTCTAACCCCCCCCCCCCCAATCATTAAACTTCTTCCTCCCTCTGCGCGATGTCATATATGGATGACCACTAAAACTCCAAAAAGGATGCGGTTGGCACATCAATATGTATGATGATTTTACGTAAGAAACAACTTATAGAAAAGTAAATTTTTTTGAGAAACAATGATATTCGCCGAGCGTCAATAACTACCGTGTCGTGGCAGAACATAATTGCATCAGTCCGCAGATAGATTTTTTTCCAAATTGTGTTTATGACGTACGCATGTACAAGTTTTTCTGTTTTAATTGTGAAAAGAGAATACATGTCAAACCGTATGAAGAATATTTTCATTAATTAAATTTAAATATGAGACTCGACTAGGGAAAACTTCAGCTCCACATAATATTAGAAAGAATTCACAATGTGGCTATGTATTGTGAATTGTGAATACGTCTGACTGGAGTATGTAATACAGTCCCATTTACAACATTAAACAAAACAACAGATATTAAAGCTTGGTCACGCGTTGTGTACATAAACACATTTAATTTTTAATTACTAACATCCTCCCCCTACCAATATTACAACACCCCCTTAGTACATCATTTGTTAACTATAAACCATTGAAAAAAAAATGTTTCATATTATAATCAATAATTTTAAATATTTACCTAATATGATACGACCACCGTTTTTTCATAAGTCAACCTACTAATATTTAAAACTTATTAAGCGTAATTTCGTTTGAATAAGATTAGAAATTCAAGCAGCTAACTTTAAAAATATAAATCCCCATTGAGATTTCAAAGATTACTTATTTATCCAATTGAGAATGAAATTGTTGAAGAACGATTTATTATTTCTTGTCTGTTGTATCAACAACCATTCACTTAATATGAGACCACTAAATTATATGGACAATGTTAGCGCAAAGATATTGTATGTCAATTTTTAGTTACATAATAAGCCAATATTACGACCAAAGACTGTTTTAAACTAATTGCAATTCTTGAATTTATCCCTGAAATAGATTTTTGTTCAAGTGTGCCGTTACACTGGACTGAGTATACCACAGACAAGAAAATAATAAACAGAATGATTTTTAAAAAAATATATCAATTCTAAGTGCACTATGTACACTAATAATTGCAATAATTTTATTGTTGAACAGCACAAAAAATAAATCCATACGAAATGTATGAAAACTCATGAGTGTCTTAATTTTAAACTGGTAAATTCATCACACCAAATTTAATAATACAAAGACAAAACTAAAGTTTGTGCCCCACTATCTATTTATAATAAAAGCTGGTAATATCGCATGACTTCGAAGCGAATTGTTTGAGCCGAATTATTATTTAATAACTTTACTATTCTATAGCCAAATAATTAAAAAAAAAACCATCAATGCAATCTTTGGCACCGGTATAAATAATACACTATCTGTAGGCACAGACAAAATCAATAATAACGCTTAATATCGAATGAGTCATAACATTTCTATATTAAAAGTTGCATTTAAGACAGCAAACGGTATTTTTTTGGCAATGTGCCCCACTGAATTTTAATTATAGATTCATTTTTTATTTTATTTTTTGAATTGAAAGAAATAAATGGATATCCTGCCGGCAAACATTTATAGTATATATTAAATAATTTTGATACGAAACACACTACAACGTACATTGTTTGATAGTTTGAAGGACTACATAATAAGAGTAGGGAGGGGGGCCGAGCATGCCAACCCAATTCAGCAGGAGCGATGTAAGCACTGTCCGCCTGTCCATTTGTTCAATAATACAGTAAAACCCCGATAATTCAAAATCAACAGGACAGGAAATCGGGAAAAAAATTATTTACGAAATAAAAACAGCACCTAATACTGTTTTGTAAAATTGTTCGCAATCACTATTTGTGAATTTTTGCGAAAATTTCGATTCACGGCGAATTTCGAATTAACCATGTTCGTATTAATGGGATTTTATTGTAACTCGAAAACTATTTGACTAATATTCACGATATTGACACTTGACAGCCAACATTGTTGATAATATTTTATAGTGGAATATTTAACTTAGAAGATGCGCGGATGCAATGTCTTTTAGTGCGCAGGAATTACAGTGATCATTTTTATGGTTGCTTTGTGGACTGCACTTACATCAAGCCAAGCATTGCTGATTTTCGCTCAGTGCTGATCCGACCATGTCTTGTTTTCTGTCAAAACTATCGCAAAACACGCTAATGTGGTATGTTTATTGTAGACTTTCATCTCGATTCTCAGGGGCGATCGTTAGTCGTAAATATGACAGATCAAGCTTCATTTATTTTCATTCTATTAACTGACAAATTAATTAATTAAATTAATACTTATTTAAAGTTTGCAAGCAGGGTAACCGCAATATAGTTACAATGTATTATTTACGGCGATCAAAAACCTATGTTAAATTTTTTTTTTTGTTATAGCGCACTATAACGCGAATTTATAATTTGAATTTGGGAAAATAATAAATAACCAAAGCAATTGTATAAATCAGACGTAAATTTAAATACTTAGTATGCAAGAATTCTATTGTAAACTAAAATAAAATTTAAATAAATAATAGGATTGAAATTAACGACATTATGTTTTGCTATCTTTGGCAACATACTATGTAATAAATCACTGAAAAACATAACGGATAATTATTAATGATTACACAATTGATTAAAGCAATGACTAACAAAGACAAATCATGGCAACATCTTTTTAAAAGTATTATAATTTTATAATATCTGAGGATTGAAAACAAGTGTACCGGTGACTAAATTAAGTAAATCGACTTGAAAGGTAAATATTTGATTGTAAATTCTACATTACTGTTTTCAGCATTCTGTAAACGAGGTTATGTTGTCAATTAAGCCAATATTACTCAATAGTGGAATAGTAGAAAAAAATCTTATTTTAGTGTTTGAAGAGGAACAATTCTTTTTCAATTTTCTGTTTCATGCAAAAAAATATGTACGTGGCAGTAGCGAAGGGTGGAGGTAGACTGTTAAGATCTGCCATAAATAGTGCACATTAAACTTTGTTAGTCATACATATTTGTTTTTATTGAACTAAGACTACAATTTGCAGATGGTGTTGGTTAGTTTTTAAAAATCAATTAAACCTTGCCTAAACAAAACCATAATAGTTTTGGTATACTTTGGACTATATATGACAAAATTGTGCAAACTTTTTCATTCATACTTATTTTTTTTGTTGGATTAATAATACATATTACACATATAAATTCATTAAGCCCTGCCTAAACCAAACAATAGATAAAAAATATTCTATCTATAAAATATTCAAAGTACCTAAGCATCCATTATGTATGATTTAATTACATAATTTTAGATATTTTATAGATAGATGAGTATTTTTTGACTATTATCTATTATGGTTTGGTTTCGCATGGTTTAATTGAAATTTAAAAACTAATCAACACCATCTATAAAATGTAGTATTATTTCAATGAAAACAAATACACATGACTGACAAAGTTTAGTGTGCACTATTTATGGCGGATCTTAACAGCATACTTCCACCCGTCGCCACTGGTACGTGGAGATGTAAATATTGCTGATTTTTTAAATTATATGTCACTTGTACTTGTTAAATCCACAGTACCTCAATTATTCAAAAACCAGTTTGAACGTTCAGTAGAAAGTACAACTATTATATCCAACTGCAACAATACGTAAAAAAATGTTGCAACAAACAATTTTTAGCAACTCATTCATGCAGTTGCCAGTTTTAAAATAAGTTATTGAAAGTGAGTTACTCTGTTCTTACACATTTTTGTATACATACTTAAATAAGATTGCAGCCGAATTAAATGAAAAAATATTAACTTAAATCACATATTATGTTGAATGGTATGAAATGACTAGCAGGTATTTGGGTATCAACCATATTTTTTACAGCAAATTACCTATGGATATTTTAAATAGGTATAAATAAAGAAACAAGGATCTTTTTTGAATACAGCGAAATCCTGGTTCAAATAGGAAGTGAATCGAATTGGCCATTTTGCAAAATTTCGGCAAGAATATTAATTGTTCTTCAATATATTAATATGCATTCATTTAATGAGAGAAACCTAATACATAATATTATGTATAATGCATAAATTGTACACAAAGAATCATTTATGTAGGTTATATTATGATATAAGCCACATTCAGTTTACAAAATATAATCAATAAAGAACCTGCTGTAGGACAAATTTTATACTTTTAATTAATTAAAAATGTGCTATTTTTAATTAGGGTAACATTAAGTCAATGTGAAATTTGAAATACAAACATGCAATTACTATAGATTGGTTTAATAAATTATAGCGATAAATAATAGCAGATGTTTCATTTTAATCCTGAACGGTAAATAAAGAATTAATTAGGTCAGTGCAATACCATGTTATTTGGTACGGTGAAGCGTTTCTGCGTGTCCCCGCTAGACGGGGTGAGAGGCGTCAGGGGCAAGCTGTGGCCCCCGATAGTGGCCGAGACGGTGGAGTGACTCAGCCGCACCTGATTGGCCGACTGCGGAGACTTGTCTTCCCTGGGACTGGCCCTCGGGGATGAGGCCGGTGTCAAAATGCCAAATGACGTATTATTCTGCGACACACCATTCTCGCCACTAATGTTGATATTGTGGCTTATAGTTTTGTACGTGACGCTTTGAATTGTCTTCGTCTCGCCGTCTGTGCGTGAGTCGGTTTCCAGTTTGGAATGGTGGACTAGATTGACGCCGTTGGGTGCGGCGATGACGCCGGGAACGTTTATCTGAAGGTTAGCTACAGAGTGACGAGGGACGGCAAGCGATGTGACGCTCGAGCTTCCCTCTTTAGAGAGCTTGTTGCCGGCATTTTCCAGCACGGCTCGGATAACTTTTGTGCTATCCGCTGGCGATGTGTCGATGGTTGGCGTCACATGCCGAGACTGATTAGTCAGGTGATTTTGAGACGATGCCACTACGAGTCCCTGCAACGCCTTCACGACGGGCAACGACAGCGGTTTTAAGGTGTGCGGAGTGAGAGGGGGAGGGGGCAGGCTTACGGCGGGAGAGAGGGAGAGAGACGGAGAAGGAGGTTGCGATGTGAAGTGTTGTGAGATGGAATGGTTCTTCAGACCCTGCGCAGTCTTGTAGCTTTTGCCGCAGTGACACTTATATCCTTTTCTTACTCTGAAAAATTAAATTGTACCAATTTAGTTACTAATACCTTAACATTATACATGTATAAGCAAAGTGTCAACTTACCACTAAGACTTTTTATGTTATCTAACATTTATACAATTATAATAAATGGAAAAAGGATAGGACTGAATTCAAAATGACAAATGCAAATGCTGAATGGCACATTACTTTGTAAACATTGTTTGAAATTTTGATTTTACACAATGTACATATTACGTGAAAAGAGAGATAATATTATACATACTTAATATGAATGAATTGAAAAGTTTTAATACGATAAAGTATAAAACAATGTCAATCTTCATATTCTATGGTTAAACTTGGTTCATAAATTATCAAATTTGTTTAATTTAAAAATGGGTCATAGGCATTCTCTGCCATAAAGGGTTCGGTTACATGTAAATTGTAGTTCAAAATTTGTTTGCCGCTGGCTTCCTGTACACCGACAAGAAAACATGTTTTATTTAGACATGAATTTTATCTCAGTAATATAAGAGGTTGGACAGTCTAATATACGACGATATATTTCCGATACATTTCACAGTGAAGTGTGATACGGTGAACTGTACACGTACAAATTTCTGGAGACGAAAGGGTTCACCAAAATTAGGTCACCTGTGTGAACCATACCAATAATTTGTGGTTGACACTATTTTACCCCAAAATATTTATCAAAATATTGTTGGATAACATAGTCCGAAAACACTTGTGTATTTTTTTTAATGGCTTAAAAGCAATTTTATTCTTATAAATGATGAATTTGAAAACCTAATAAACTAAATTTTAATAATAAATATGACCATAAAATATAATGTAATAATAAGATGGGACCCTGCAATGAATTCACATTTTTTTACAATAATTGTAAGTTTATCTTTGAATTAAAAAAAATATATATATATTTTTAATGTTTTTAGATACATATTTATTAATTAATACAGTTGAAATTGTAAATTATCAAAAAAAAATCTCAAATTGCAAACTTCGTATTTTTCCGCAAGGTTCTCTGTTGACATATAATTATGATCCCCGTTAATTGATTTGCAAATGCAAATAACGCACTAATTACAAAATTAATTAAAAGTGCCCACAAGCATTGTGTTATAACTTTATCGCATTGACAAAATGAAGATCATGTAAGTTTACCGTAGCGTTTCACAAAAAAATAGTACGCACACGTTGTAGTTACATAGAAATGAAAATATAATTACCGGTTGTGGAGGGAAAGTTTTTTACATAATATTAGAAGGATGATTTTGGAGCGGACTTGGGTTTTCTTCTGCGTATGGGGTTGGATTTCAGGATTTTCCTAGGATGTAAAGCGGGCACAGGTATCAATAATTTTGTATATTATAAAGATAATGGACTACCAAAAAGATTTCACATGTAAGATAATATGACTTGGCATTAAATTAAATGGTAACTTATATTAAACCTAAGAATATATTTTTTCATTCACTCTGAAATCTGTATTACAATAACGTAAAAATGATGACATCACAGTAACAAGATCTGGAGTCATCGTATTTCAGAAAAATTCCTAGAACAGTGTCATGTTTAGCTATTTTATCAATGCATGATATATTCGTCGCCAGACAAAAGTGACCATCAGCAAAAACAAACTTTTGAAATATGTAATAGTCTTTGAAACTTTAACGCTGGATAAAAAATTAAGATGCATGTTTGCTCTCTGATTGGTGTTCAGTATTTTGTCCTATTTACTGTTTGGCCATTGGCCATTGGCATAATAATAAAATCAAAACTACAATTTCAACTTATGGTAACTTTTAAACCTAACCTAACAATGTTTTAAGCCTAATGAATAGTATAAATACTTACAAGAGCAGGCTCGCAGATTAAATGACACACGGCGACCGTCTTACCCGATTGCGAAAAGTAATTTTTTATCTATTCACTGAGTCGTAAGCAGAATAGAATAATTTCTATTTTCAGTCCGATCCATGACCTTAGGGTGAAAGTTTATACTGAAGACTATTTATAGGTTCAACCTCAGACCAACAGGCAGTACACTGTCAATCCTGTCAGTTTTACATTCGCTTTTGGATTGATTAAACTATTAATTAAAAGACAATAATAAATCAGCAACGTATTAACTTATGTAAATGGGCATTTTCGCCAAAGTTTGTACATTGCGTTTTTGGCATGTCCCATGACTTCGATTGATTTTTTCATAGTTATTATATTATAGAATATTGGAAAGTTATGTCTTTTTAACATGAAAATTTATTAATTTACTTTATTCGATCAGTTAAATACAACTGTCTGACCAGTATATATTTTTAATTGATTATTTAGATCGAAAGGTAGTGTGTTTTTACCATGTCCCACCCCTAAATTCAAATAAACAAAGTCTGATTTCGTCATTAATTTTGAGTGTGTAAAATTAAATTCGAAGTGTCTTCAACAGCTTACATTATATATTTTTGGAACATATACAGGTTTTTCCGTAAATTTGGACCAATATTGAAAAAAATCACGTTTAAAGTGTGTCCCAGGATATTTGAAAAAGCGGAATTCCACATTCCGTTACCACGATTTTAGCATGAAGGCGAAAAAATTCCACTATAAATATGTATTTTTTTAATGTAGCAACACTTTTGTATAACACTGATCGCCATTTACATTTTAAATTGTTGGTGTGTGTCGGTATCGCTATCGGAACAGGTTGCTTTCTGGGTTGGTCATTTAAGGAGTTCCACTACTGTTACCACGATTTGTAAGGTAAGAAATCACATATTTCCATTTCACATACTATATATATGGAGCTTATCTTTCATACTACAGATGTAATAAAACATATCGCAGGTTTAACAATAAAACTAAGCTAAATTTTGGCTTCAACCACTTCTGAAACACAATCCGTTACTTCCGTTCCGAAACTATATTGGTGGTAACGTATATGTGGAATGTAAAAGTAACGAAATGGAATGCATAAAGTTGGGTTTACATTGTGTGTTTAGTTCTTCATAGATTATAAAAAGTTTTATTTTGTCTGTTCGTATGAAAAACAAAAATATTTTCATTAAAAAATATAGAAAATAAGCTGGCTATATAATAAAGATTAAAAAAGTATGTGATATGTCTGAATACGCAAAACTAGCGCAGATAAAAGTATGGACAGATAAAAAAACAACAGAAGAAAAAGAAAATACACCAGACTGAAATAATTGCGAGACAGGCACTGACTCTATCATACTCTTTCTGTTATACGCCACCAAAATTTTAAAACTTCTCCATACATTTTAGGCATAGAAATTTATAAAAATGTATGAAAAAGTATTTTTTTGTCACGTTTAACAGAAATGTGTACCCTATTAGATTTAATACCTGGAACTGTAGGTATTCGCGAAATGTCAGAAAAGTACGTCTTGATTACAATCAACCTGTATAGCTACATTTTATGTTGATGAATACAAGTAAATTTCAAGACAACATACAGTCGAACTTGGTTATTACGAGGAAGATGGGACCGACTGAATTTGCTTGTTATAAGCGTTACTCGTTATATCAGAGAATAGGTATTTTTAAATGAGCATGTCACATTACACAAAAAGACGAAAATAAAAAATTTGGAAACCATCGTAAAAATCCCCGAAACGAGCATGGCATTCATAAACTACAAAAGAAGATGTTTATTGTAATGAACGCTGGTAGGTACCTACGGACTTCACAAACCTTGGAGTTTTCAACCATATGCGTGGATACTTTTTTATTATTGTCGGCGAAACACCAATAAGGTAGGTACTTAGACACTTTACTAGTGTCATAAACGTAATCCGACCCCGGCGGCATCCTGTCCAATCGGATTTTATTGCTTAGGGTCGAAATGTTTTAAAACGATCGACACATTAACAGTATTTTAGCTCGGTATATCCGATAAGTTGCTCGTTATAACAGTGAATAAATTAAATGTATGGCGAAAGTCATAAACCAAATGTCAACAAATGTTTCCTTATTACATCCGAGATCTCGCTATGTCCGAGATCGTAATAACTGAGTTCGACTGTAATTATTTTCGTAAAAGTTATATACTCCGTGCCGCGCTAGGAACTCGCGTCCGAATCCCTTGCTGATTTAATTTTTTTCATATATTGTTAATTTGCTTTAAAATATTTTTTATCTGAGTTACAAATAATATAAATGCCAAATAAAAGTTATGGTAATGTGTAGTGTGTCAAAATTATTACCTACCTTATTTTACTAGTATTGTGAAATTTATTATAAAATATGTCTATTTTAGTGATTAAGTTTGGTTTGTTTTGTTATTGTGACGCACGTTGAATAATATCTAACTATCAAAAAATTCAAATAAATTTTATAAAACAAAAAATTGTTTTTATGGTTACATGTAACTTTAGCTTTACAAATTACACTCCGTTACCATTTCGTTACATTCCGAAAATGTCCCAAAAAAAGTTGAACGTTAACTATTTTTCATTTGATTATTAAATAACGAAACTTATGTATTTTTCCAATAAAATGTAGTAAAAGTGATTACTGTCTTTAAAAAAATAGCAGAACGAACATTGATTGGTTTTTTCAAAAACTAAAGGAAAAATGCTCTGCCATTATAGACATACGGTAACGGAGAGGAACGAAATGTGCCCACGAATTAAAATTCAATAATATGTTTTGACTATTTGTAGTTTTATTTTTAAGTGTATGGTTTTTTTAATCTAATAAAGCTTTTTTAAGTGATTAAAAGTGTATCATTCATGTTTTATAAGCTTAGTTTCATGGTCACGGAAAGGAAACTTATTATGCCCAATTTGATAAGAAAAATGATATAAATATTGTATTAATCAATATTTTGCTGAAAAATTGCTGTCACTAATTCGGCAACAGAACAAGGAATCTGCTAGCTATATAAAAATGATTAATTTGAGTGAAAAAATAATATCACCCAAATTTCAAACATGTACAAACTTTGGCGAAAATGCCCAAATACAATGTCCAAAAGTTAACGATAATATTTCAAGTAAGAAAATATTAGGGAAGAATGTTTAATTCAGCCACCAAACTAACCAACACATAGATATATATATATGTTTACTTGTAATTAACACTAGCAACACAACATAAGTTATGAACGAATGAAATCAATTGTTAACATGATCGAATTAGTACCTGAATTGTTGCGTTAAATTGCTGTTTAAGATTGATAATCAGCGTGAGTCGTCAAATCTGCAAGTCTGTTTGCGTAATTAGAGCATAATAATGTATCCTACTTCAATATATAGGTAACTTAATTTATCCCTTACATGATTTGAACATAATTAATAAATCAACACATGTCTGTCTGATTGTAAATAAAAGAGAGTTTTGTATTTTTATAAACCACTTTAAAATTGAAAAGCAAACTTACTTTCCGTCCTTTTTGTGGCCATTCTTAGAGTGATACTTAATTCCGTTGACATTTTTATATCGTTTCTTGCATCCGGGCACGGGACAGGCAAACGGCTTCTCCGAAACACCATTGGACTGGCTTCCACTGCCCATTGATGAAGTATTTATTCTGAAACATTGAAGTATCCATCAATAATATCTGACAGGAAATGCAATTAATCTTTTCATCACTGCCAATTTTCCTTGATATATTAAAGTAATGATAAGCTGTACGACTGACTCAAAAGCGATCTTTATAAACTTGCCACTCAAATCAAACGGAACATGAATATGTCTATCAAAGACAATAAGTGCTTATAGAAAAAAACATGTACTAATACCGCCTGTACACGTGCATGTATTTACTGGCACCAAAAGTATGTAAATTAAACTATCGCAATAACTGTTTACACGTAAAAGTGCTGACTGTCTCGCCAATATCATTCTTCAAGCGTAAGCGAGACACGTTGTTTTCATTGTATGATGCTATTTGACTGGTTATGAAAATTGGTAAACGTCAAAATGCTCGGCGCGGTGTAGTTCGTATTTTTTCCGGCAGGTCCGCCACTATTCTTTTACTATGCATGCGCATATATCATGCAAGTTGCAACTATCATGTGAAAATTCAGAAGCCGCTATACTTTTTTGATTCATGCATGCAGTCTTGTAACATGCACGTTAATACATGTTTACATTTGCATTTTATCATTATGGTCGCGACAATACCAGTGTACAATGCCGCCAGTAAATCCATCATGTATAAACGGGGTGTTATGATGAGATTGCACTTGCATGGAGCGCATTTGGGGGTGCAAAATTATATTTAAGTAATCACCCATTGCGCCTAAAGTATAGTATTCAACCAATGTGTTCTACCGGTTATTACGTAGGCATGTGAAATATAGTCCTTTCATGTAAGAGTTCCAAAAACTAACAGTAGAGCAGTGTGGCGTGGAAACCACATTAGAAACCAATAGCTAAAGAGGTAGACAAGAGCATGCCATGATAGATATAGCTAAGCTGATGAAATGGAAATGGGCTGGTATTTTGATCGATGAATGAATAACCATTGGACAAATGCAGTCATATAGTGGTACCCAAATGCCACTAAAACATAAAGAAAACTCAGGAAATGATATTAAATAACAACAAAAATACGCTTGGTGCCAAAATAATTGTTAATTTTTTAAGGGTAAGGTATTTCTTTGTTTGAAACTGAGACATCTGGACTGTGCCAAGGGGGATTTAAGGATACTCAACTAAAACAACCGGAATGGAAAAGGTTTTTAGAGGAGGGCAAGACCTGCCATGGGTTTGTGCATAGTACCAGAGTTGTTTTTGATTCACTTCTTACACTAATTTAAATACACAAGATAGGACATGAAAGTAATTAAAATGTCACTCATAGATAGAATCTCATACCTGCTTCCATATCGGAGGATGAACTCAGAGCTGAACTCTTCCACGTTAGTCCAAGAGTCGTTGCTGTCCTCCGACTGGCCGCTGAGCATTTCTTCTTCATCGAATTCGCTTCCTGTGGTGCATAATGACTCTAATGAATTCATTTCGAGTCTAGTATATCCATTATATTAATTTAAAAGGTCATTCACATTCCTAGGCAGAGTTAATAAAGATATTTCGGATCCAAACCATCATCAACCCATCTTTATATCTCTCACGTCGTATGAAGACAAGTGTCTGCACAGTAAAAATATTGAAAACAATGAATGTAGGTAAGTATAATAATTATTCATATTATTGTTTATGACGATTTTGTTATCAGCACACCTTGTGTGAATTGAATATTGAAATAATAATAAATTATGTCGAAGTCAATGAGACACTACCAGTAATATTTTTATCGAAGATATAAGTAGAACGATATGACACTAAATGTATGATTGCTTTTATTATTCAAGCTGGCTACAAACGGAACTGCATACTTGATCAGTATACACAAGTATGCATCACGAGTCATATAATAGCCTCCACACGGCAGAAGAATACTCGAACAGCACCCGTTTAAAACAAACAAAAAAACCTTATTGGTTCAGATTTGCGCCAGTCTCTGCAAACATTCAGTTATACCAGCACAAGTATACAATACAGTATATTTTCATGGAGCTTGTACAGTCAAAAGCCTAGGTAGTGCAATATTATTATACTAACGCTCATGTATATTTGCGCAAAAAGTCATGCAAGTTCGCAGTTACGTTTGTTGCCACCTTTAGATCAGTTAATTCGTCTTTCCCTTAATTATTTAATTGATTCAAATTATGCATATCTACAAATACTCATTACTCCGGTAAACACTATCAAGATTACATCATTTTGACATTGATAATTTTTACCAAAGTAAATGAAACACGTCTTGTATAATGATAACTGAAAAAAAATTTTTGAAGCAGAGTTATTATGTCATTATATGGACCAGTAATTCAATCCAATCAAAAAGGCTTATTCCAGCACGCACAGTTTCAAGAATACATCAATATTACTATGGCAATACTGACATCTCCATAACATGTCAGCATCGATACAACTGTATGAAATATCCCTTACACAGATTTTCATCATATAATATCAAGCAGGATTATAAATAACATCACTTGCTTTTGTTTTACATAGGAATCTTTTCATTCACTTTATTTAAATCGTACATCTAGAATTTAAGATATATTCTATAGCGTCTAAAACAGCATGGTGTGGTATTGGTGAATATATAGCAACATCCATCTCTATCACACAGCACTTCTCGTCAGAGAATCAAGTAATTTATCAGACATCCATATAGAGTGATATAATCATGAACGCTTGCTTCGTCTCTGCTATCCCAACAATCCTTGTCCTGGTGGGTATCAGGATGTAAGTAACATGTTTAGCTTGAAGAGTAAATGGATGTGCTTGCAAAGTCAGATGTTTCTTTTATGTACCCCGATATTTCTTATTTTGATTCAAATACAAATAAGTGGTGTAGGTGTATGTGAGTATAAGTGTTGAACATACCAGTCGGTGTATTACTCCGCACCGACGGGGGCTTGACAATAGAGACCAGTTTCCGGCGGACGTCTTGAGTGATGGGACTCTCCCTGCGAGACGCTTCCGTAAAAAAACGAAGCACATAGCTTAACGGAAGACATGATGGTTGCGATGCTTCCTTCTGTTCTATCACTAATGGGTCATAATCTATAACAAATACAATTATTTAATGAGCATCTACTGCCTAAGTGGTGTATAGTATGGATAAATGAGGCTTAAATTGGACCAGAACCCCATATGTCTTTCTGGATGGATAAAACACTTAGTTAACTTCAAAATAATTCAAAATTGTGATAAAAATGCTATGGTGTACTCAATGTGTTTAGTATGAAATAACACTTTCGCTAACAATTCTGCCGGGTGTGTTAATTACATATCCACTTGTGCTGTCATTTTTGTGTGACTATTGCACTGAGCAAGCACAACCTAGGCCCAAAGCACAAGTTCAAACCCCAGGGGCCTTATGTTAGAACTTGCGAGTCCAAGTCGCCCGGTCGACATGACGTCATATGACATCATTGTGACGTACTACCGGAGTGATAATAGCATTCGAGAAATTAACGCTCCTCAAACACTGGCGTTATCCATTGTCCCCATACACAAATAGGTGTTTCAGCATGTTTGAGCCGTGTGCGTTGGGCGGCTTGCCTCGACCGTGTATTGGCGTACGTCACAATTACGTCATGTCGTTGGGTGACTTAATGTCACAAGTTAGAACATAAGGCCCCAGGTGAGACACAAGTACCAACTGGCTTTTAGATAGCTACAGTTAACCGTTTTACACATAGAACACATCCCAAACATATTAGGGTTACTTTGGATCTCTGAAGTATGAGTTATTTAGTTGAAATAGATCTACCACCTGGTAATGCTTCTGTCATGAAACGCAGACTAGGTACATGTAGATTGCTGTATTTTGTTGTAGACTACACAAAGCTCTGGTTTTATCTACACGGATAACCAGTTGTCTCAAAATAAAGCTATTAGGGTGGACTAATATGGATTATAATGAGATATCTTGGAGCTACAAGCCGAATGATTTACTTACTCCATTTTTTCAAATAGGTACCTACTATATAGTAATCTTCTTTCACAAAATGTTTGAAATAGTAATAGAAAATTAAAGTTGTATTTCGGCTCGATACGCAGTATTCTATAATACACTCATGAACTTATTCATTAGGTACACGATTCCATGGGTTCGTAAGCAGGATTCATATTACAATATTGTGAAGGAGCTGTGTTATGTTGTAGACATATTGATTTTAAAAACATAGACATTGAACTAAAAGACATTTAATCATTTAATAAAATTGCTATATGATGAATGAAAATATACAAAAACGTTCGTGTTTACCTTACAACAATAGATATCAATATTATTAAACCGGAACAACTCAACCCTTGCAATCAGCTGTGGAAACGTATTTTGGCGTAGTATGTATTGTTTACCATTTTATGGGACGCACATGTAGTGAGAATTTCGAGTAATTTCACACGTAAAGCCCCATTCCGGAGTAAATTTACGTTACTGATAATACGGGTTAATAATATTAATATTGTACCCCTGTCATAAGGGTGGGTTTGAAACCTGTGTAAATTGTCATAACATCGCATAACAGCCCGCGGAGTAAAATTTATGAAAATAATAGAATGTTTAAATAATTACCTATGTGTGTATCTTCAATATGTTGAATGAGATCGCCTAAACTAGGAAAAGTTATGCCACAACCATTAAATTTACAGATGTTTATCATAAAGACGGCCATATCTGACAATGTCGAGTCAATTAACTCCCAGTTTCATAGCCGAAGTATTTTTACATAACATTTTGTCGAATGACTCAAATGAACATACCGGAGGTATTAATTGAGTTTAAAAAAATCTTTTATCAGTTAAATGACTATAATAATTTGATTTTAGTGTAAACCGTACTGTTTCTATTAAACGATACTACATTTGTTTTGAGCTCTGCTATCACGAGAAGACGGCAGCGCCACAGCTGAGATCGATAACAGCCATATATTTTCGCAATTTGGATTGTGGCCAAAAAACGAACTATTACAACGCCCTGACCGTTCAGCCAATCAGAAGCGAGTAATCGTGTTCCGTTCCCTAGTCACTCGCAAATTGAACATTCCAAAGGCCGGTCTTCTGCTCCTTGCACTGTTCTTTGGTAAGTCGGCTAGTTTTGTGACTTAGAAGTAATCTACATTTTTCTAGTTTAACTTCTCATCATCTGATCAGGTGAAGTGTTCAAAAATCTCTTTTATAAATGTTTTAAAGTGCCCGTGACCTTATTTGAGTGTTATCTCCATTGATTTGTGCAATAAATAATGGATGAAATTGGCCGACTACTCGGTTCGATATTTCTGAGATCAGCCATTTTTTTGTATTATAACACTGTCGGTGCAATGTATGCCAAAAAATATGCATTGTTTCACAGACAATCATTGCACAAATTCAAATAACAGACGTGTCCGAAGGGTTGTATGAGTTTTCTCGACACCGATAGTTACGTATACAAATTACGTAACGGGTCAATCGGCTATGACAACTGATATGACTTTTTTCAAACAAGACATTCGTATGATATCTGCCTATTATATTGACGTTCTTGTTTTATTTCCAGGTTTGTAAGGCCAAACACAAAACCGACAAAATGTTCGCCGCCGCCAAATTCATTACCCCAGTTGCCAGATCCGCTGTAAGTAATCACGAAAAGTTTCTTGATCCCTAAATAAATATTCTTCGCCTGTCTACCATATGAGTGTTATGCAATAAATCAGTCGGTGGTCAATTAAAGTATTCAGTGATGTTTTCTCCGAGTTACACCCACAAATTTTCACTTATTACACCTATTTGATCAATGATTGATCCAATATGTAACTATACATCTATCAGGTTAAATTGCTTGCCCCCCTTATGTATTGTTAATGTCGGCAATCATTGTCAATGGCCTTTATCATTGCAATATTTCATAAATTCGTGTAAAATAACTTGTAACATGATCAAATCATTTTTCATCCAACTTAAATTTTTCTATGTACAATTGTACAGCATAATTACTACATTATCATGTGTGTACCAACCAGTGTAATCAAATAAAACATATTTTATTGATAATTTATTAGCCATTTTCTAGAAAAAAACAAATTTCTTGAAGGGTTGACAGTTACATAATCAGTAACTTTTTTTTTATCTCAACCATTCCTTCGCCAATGATTTCTTTATCAGTTGCCACATATGATTCAGATAAGTCACTGCTAGATTAAAATTATTTTTCCAGTTGCATAAATTCATTAATTTTCAGTGAAATTTTAAAAATCTTTGAAATGTCAAAAGGTTAACCTATAGTTTCTATGGCCGCTTATAAATTGACAATTTGATTTCTGTTTTAAATGTCTACTGTCAAATATCTCCTGGTCAGTCTCTTAACTTGTTATTCAGAATCAAATATTTTTGGCAATTTTCAACTTTTATTGATTAAATTTTTCCTACTTTGCAGACAGTTTTTACTTGGATCAATTTATTACGAATGATTTCTAACATCTTTGTATTACTATGAACCGTCACTGATGAACTATAAAAATATTTTTTTACCATTTGTACTAGAATTTTATATTTAAATAGTTGATTAATAATATTCTGAACATATTTCCACATAATTGAATTAATTGAAAATTCTAAACAGTATGTGTATGAAATGAAAGTTAAAACTGTTGAATGTGCTATTTCCAGCTGATGAACACATGTGTGTCGGGATCCGTCCGACCACTGAGTGCGGCGCTGTACAGCCCCCTCTCACAACAGCAGTTGTCAACCCCCCTGTCCGTGTCCCCCTTGGTAGCGCGCTCTCTCCAGACCTCCGCCGTCACCCGGGATATCGACTCAGCCGCTAAATTCATTGGTGCTGGAGCAGCCACAGTCGGAGTAGCAGGATCCGGTAATTTACAATGACAGCCATTTCTCTGCATGCCCGCTTGATCAAATATCACCTTCCTATACTAACCCCACTCATGGAAAAAAGAGTAGTTTCACAATTTATTCACCGCTTGACTTATGTTTTAATCTAAGAGCGTGTATTCCCGAGCAACATTATGTTGCTGCTGCCGGCAGTGGCAACTCGGAGATCCCCAATTTTTCATACAAAACTCATTCTGGACGCACACAGCAACTCACTGCTGCCGACCCCGGCAGCTGCAGTCGACGGGCTGCCTGGAACCACCGAGTTGCCGCAGTAAATCTTCTGCCACATCAAACACACTGGCAGCGCTGGCTGCCCGATAAGGCAACAGCCCCTCCCACCTCTCTCCGCCTAGTCCTGCGCACCGTCATTCCAATCCGATACACACCCGCTGACACGTTTGCTGACAATCACAGCAATATGAGCTGCCGCGTTGGTCGGCAGCTCGTTTCCTGCCAGCAGCAGCAAGACGATGTTGCCCGTATATTCCCGCTCTAATACGTGGTGTTTTCCCTTTATTCAAGTACTAAGTATAATGTTCCATTTTATTAAAGCATCATAAAAGGCACCATGTATTATTTGGGGTGTCTAAAAACAAAAACTGTGTCCAAGTTCCTCATAGAGTCTGAATCTAACAAAATTTAAAAAATTCATCTGTATTCCATGAGAAATTTCACACAATTCATAATAGCCTATTCATTACTTGTACAACACCCCCAAAATCACATGTGCAAAATGTTTAGAAACAGCAATTTCCAGAGACAGATAATTTAATTAAAGTGATGTGAATAAATGTTGACACATCCAATTTTATTTTTCATGGATTTAGTGCAAAAGGGGATTAATTATATATAATAGACATGTGCATATGGTTCTATTAAATAAAATGTGATGGAAAACAAAAACTAGCGTTAAAACCAACCACTTAAGTTTGACACACAAAAACATAATTTCCCACTAATATTGAATCATGGACTTATCGGTTTTTTTTGTTAGAATCTTCATTTGTTGTATGTATAAGTTTTCTGGCCTTATAATGTTGAGAGAGCTGTTAATTTTGTATGTCACTTTTCCATTACAACTATATAATATTTGATTAAAGAATTACATTAGAGAAATTAACTCTCATGTTTATACTTTTAAAATGAAAATTTTTAATTCGTAACACTTCAATTTGTATGGTAAATATTATCGTGAACTCTTGCCAAAAAACATTCAATCATTTTGCACAAAATTTATTGTAATTAATTTAATTGCAGAATGTAACACTTTACTACCTAATAATTGTATTTGTTAAAATGGAATTGCAGGGATCGGTGTTGGCATGGTGTTTGGATGCTTGATTATTGGATACTCCCGCAACCCTTCCCTCAAACAGCAGATGTTTTCCTATGCCATCCTTGGATTCGCTCTTTCCGAAGCTATGGGACTATTTTGTCTCATGATAGCATTCCTTTTATTATTTGCACTCTAATTATACCCCTTATATTATTTTATGTTTGAAATGTTAACAAACATGAACCGGTACCAATTTTAAAATCATGAATACAGATCACTCACAAAATAATTTTAAATACCTATCTAGTTTTATTTTGCTTTTCAGTCATAGTAATGTTTCATATTATTAAAATTTGGCATTCTCCAATTTAACAATGCACTAAAATTATCATAGCCGGAATCTTGAATGTGTTGCAGTTATTAACTAATTATTCTTAGAGTTTTCAATTGGTACTCCTGCATGTATATCAAATTTCAATGTATTAAAAATTTAACATTTATTAACTGTCAAATTTATACTTACAAATTAATATTACATACTAGGGTTAAGTTTTTTTAGATAAGTTGGTGTTGGCATAATTTAATTTCCATTCATGAATGAATGCATGACCGTAATCTGGATTAAGGTAATTTTGATTCAATTTTCCTAACAGAAACTTTTTTCAATTTTCTTAGCAGAAAAATACGCTATAAAGAATATAGGATTTTTCATTTATTACAAACATATTACTGATATATTGCCTGCCGGTGATAAGCAATGTAATGTCTGGTTCTGAAGTTGTGGGTTCGAATCCCCCGTCTGGCAAATTCACATGTCGTTTCTCAATGTGTGTTTGAAATTGAGTCCAGAATATGGATCCAATAGAATGAGCGATTAGCTGACAACCATTGTTTATTAAAAAAGAAACCTACTAAGGAATTGGCCAAGATTGACTCAGAATTGTAAAAGAAATTGTTAAAAAAATAATATTTTTGTTGTATTTTAATGGTATCTGTGTATGAATGAATTTAGCTATTTTCTTTTATATGTTATGATTTTAAGCCAATTTTGAATATGCAAGAAAGACACTTTTCTGACATGATGATTGTTTTTCAGGTGCCGGAATCGGAACAGTATTCGGTTCCCTCATCATCGGTTACGCGAGGAATCCCTCCCTCAAACAACAGCTTTTCTCATACGCCATCTTGGGTTTCGCCCTCTCAGAAGCCATGGGTCTCTTCTGTCTTATGATGGCTTTCCTCTTATTGTTCGCTTTCTAAGAGAAGCATCTATGACGTCACGGTGGGGGCAGGGGGCCATGGAGTGTTATTCTGGAACTGATTGTGAAGTGTGTCCACCGGGGCAATGTTTTTGTTGAGAAATGTATTTAAGTATATTTAATTTGAATGAAGATCAGGACATCCGCAACGCCGTCTGCCCCGTCGAAGAAGAGCTAGAGCCTCCCGCTTGAGTTATTATTTCATGGCGACACTGCCCGAGTGTTTTAATACCTTCAGGATTGTACTGTAGTAGACAGCAAAAAATCATGTTACATTATAGGATGAGAAATTGCATTAATAACTTACGACATATTCAGTATATATTGTTAAAAAATGTTATATTATTATATATATATGGTGGATGCGATTGTAAACTGTGACAGATTCAATCCAGTGAGACGACTTTTTATTGTGTCCGGTGAAATTATTTATTGCATTTATCATCCGTTTACCATATATTTCATAATCACAGCACACATTTTTCTTTACATGTTGAATATCTTATGTTTGGGAGGATTTCTTTTGAATATGCATATTGTACAGCGTTAGGACTATTAAATAAATAACCGAAGTTGTTGAATTGTTCACCGGCTGAGGATTCTAATCATTAACGATTTTTAATATACACCCTTCAACTATTACTTCCTTTTTTATTATAATCACTACCCTACCTACCCTTAATTATGTGGTGTTAGGGTAAAATTATACCAGTCGAAAATTTCAACATTTCAGTGCTCCAGTTTTAATACAACCTAGGTATATTTATTAAATACATAGTGTATATATTATTTTTAGTACATTCATAAATTGGAATAGGTGAAATAACATGAGTCATTTATTTTGTACTCGAATGTGACTACTTTATAGGGATTTTTAACAGCTTATAAATTTACTGATGTTTTACATACAGCAAGAAAAATACTATCAATTTGGTTTAAAGCTCATTTTCAGATGATTGATTGACCTTTGGTTGTTCCTGAACTCAATATAGTAGTTTCCCAAATCATTCATTTTATATGAGGCGGCCCTCAGTCCAGTGTGGAAGATACTGGCTTCTCATATCGGGGGTTCCGGGTTTGATTCACTTAAAGATCAGTACTGTAATTATTGGTAACAGACTGATTAGCAGATTTTTCAAATCCTAGGGGTGTCGTTTCTTACAGAGAATGATGATCACTCTTTTGGACCATTTCATGCCAGTTATCATGCACCCACGATGGCCACACGGCTTAAGCGTTGGCCTATTGCGTCGTGGGTCCCAGGTTCGAATCCTGGGTCTGGCAAGTACACATTGTTTTTTCAATTTGTGTATGAGTCAGAGTAATGACCCAATAGGTTGAGTAAGTGGCTGACATCCATTTCTCATAAAAATAAAATCTGTCAATACAAACCTCCACTCTGTGGAGGCCTATATTATGATCCTATTAGGATCGGACATGGTCGAAAGAAAAAAAAGAATCATGCACTACTTTAGTAGTAATTTTGGAATGGCGGACTTGATCATCTTGTGAGGATCTCAGCGTCTAAAGGACGCTCGGTGAGTGGATGACTGCTGAATAAATAATCATACACACTTAATGAGCACAGGGACACTGAAAACCCCGTTCGATTGACAAGTTTCAACGGATATAATATTATGTGGCAGTGAAGAACTGGCTCGAAGGCTGTAATTGGTGACCTGTTGTAATTAATGTTCATAAAAATGAAGAATACCTGCTTAACATTTTACTCTCTGAAACAAACAATTCTGACTGCAAAAAAAACTGTTTAAATCTTGGGATATTCACCTATTATCAATTAGACTGGTCAGTGGCGCACCCTGGATTTAATATTGGGGGGGCCCAAGGAGAACGTAAATTAGTCCCATAGACTCTTTCTTCACAGCCTAATTTCTCGTTTATTGCACTCGGTGTACCTACACCATGGGCCCTCAGGCTAGGATATTTGGCGGGCCCCCTACCTACCGCTAAGATTAAAGGCAATGTGAAACACTACATTAACGTTTTTCAAATTGTGTTTTAGTTCAAATTAAGGGTACTTATACAGTGAATTATTGGCGGTTTTTAATACATCTACTTTAATAATGGAGTTGTCGAGCATTGACACATTATAATCAAAAAATATATTGCACAATTATATAAGTAATGGAAAATGTTCATGGCCATGAAGTATAATAGCGCCGCAGGCCACTTTTTTACTATTAAAGCTAATTTATGATGTGTGTTTATCTCACTTATCTGGTCAACCCGACACGCCGGGCCCCCAGGCTAGAGCCCTGTCAACCCTCCCCAGCCATGACCTACACCACTCCGGAATTCGGGTGGACACCGAGAATTTTTTGACAGTTCCATTGTGGATTGGGTTTCTAAAAAAACCTGACTAGTGTTTAATTTTTGTGTTAGAAATTAAAATCTAAGAAATTTTTCTAAAAAGGGTGCTGGAGAATTATTACAAATCATATTTTTGCTGTGTTTTTATTTGTCTAAGCCCAAAGGTATAGTTTATTGGCTTTCAATTTCAATGGTTAAAATCATTCTGATAATTTTCATGTGCCAGGGAGGTTTTCATGATTGGCCAAATCTGATGGCATGATCCTTTTGATTTGACGAATCACGAGGACCACCTCGGCGCAGGCGCGCGGAAATTTTACTGTTGCGCAATGCGCGGCAAAATTTATTATATTTGAATACTTATATTTAGTCTTAAAATTATCTCTTTCATCCATCATCATTTATACTTTAAAATCTATCTTAATTACACCTCCGCCCAGTAAGTGATTTTCACGCACCGGACGAAGGCCTTTACTCATAAATAAATTTTAACGTAGTTAAGCAGGGAACCAGATCAGGTGTTTTATTCAATTGTTTATAGAGATCAGGGTTGCGGTTCGGCCCGTCTTTTATTTAAAAATCAACAAAAGCCTGTTGATAACAGGTATGTGTCACTTGACTTGACTAGCTTAAACGATCAAAAAAATTTGTACTTGATAGAAATAATACTGTAATGTCATATTGATTCCATAGTAACGCACGTATATATATATTAATTTAGTTGCTAGGACCCACTTAGCAACCAATAATAGTTTTACTTTTTACGGATTTCTTCTGAAATAACTTTTCATACAAAACAGAATTAAATGAAATCAATTCTACATAAAGATGGCTAAAAGTATTAAAAAAATGCATTGGCATCGTGTTCTGATATATTATAAAAGTTTTAAATGTATAGCTAGTCGGGAAGTTAGTCAAAAATCGATTGCAAGATTTGTACTGGACAAATAAAAATACGAGCTAAGAAAAACTTCGTAAAACAGCCATTAATAGTTATTACAAAATTAACTTCATCTTAGATTCTTAAAATTACCGCCCGTGCCACAGTTTCGTCACCGCTGACCTAGAATGATATATCTAATAATTTTCTAATTTCAGAATTTTAGTAACAAACTGGTAAGTTTTTTATCGTAGGAAACTGGGAAAGCGAGAGCTCAAAAAAAGGGATGCTATTTGTGGTAATATGTAGTAAACAGTAATGAGAATAATAGTGGGTTGCAATTATTTGCATAGGTGTGATAAATATTTCTCCAATTCTCCAAGATTTTGATTTCTCAATAAATAGTGAGGATTTGAGAATATTTAGCCATGAATATTATTAAAAAAAAAAAAATGGGATTACTTAAGTCCGGATTGCATTAGGCTGAAATAAAATTTCATAACAAGGTACAAAGAAAGCTCCAGACTTGAGAATCTGTTGAATTTGCGAGTTTTTTTTTTTGCCAGAGGAATTAATAAATAGCTCTTGACTTTGGTTTCGGATGGTTTATCTTTACCAAGAGCTAAAAAAGATTGTCGACTTCAAATCTTTTTGGAAAAAAAGTTACAAAAGTTACAGGTAGATAAAATTTTCGAGATATCAATACAACTGCCGATCTGGAATACTCGAGAATGGAAAAAAGTCAAGCGATTTATTTCAATGTTTAAATTCGTGTAAGTGGTTGAGTGAATGTCTAACAACTGTTCCTCGTAAAAAGAGTTACAGTGACATCCATCATAGATAATAATTTATAATACGTAAACCTGGAAGCTGAAAGCCCACATATTCCGCTTAGGAGTAAAAACAGTAGGTAATTGTGATCATTGAAGCCAAAACCAAAGAATAAGTAGGTACTTAGGTTATGTTAGGTTTTGGTTTCATTTTACATAGTTAGGTACCTATAGTTATTGCTAGCAGGATAACCGGACCCTAAGAAATGGATCACAAATAATACGCCAAAATTAATCGAGCAGTAAAGTTCACAAATTCCTACCATTTTTTTTTTCTAAAATAAAAATCAGCAACCCCATTATTTTTTTAGAAGTTCATTTATAATAATATAATGTGTTATTCACAAAGAAGTGCTTAGTTATCCATCATGTAAGTACATGATTACCACCGGATGTTGATCTTCTCGTTGGAGCCTTCAGTGATTTCCACATAAAAAATACTGAAGCAAGTTTCAGTTTGATGTGTGCAAAGAGATTAGACAATTTCTTTGGATGTGGGCCATTTTTGCATGGAAGAAAGAAATATTATGGTGGGGAAAATGGAGTTTGTATGAGAACTAAAGGAGAGGTTCCTTTTTTGGTTTTGAATTTTTAGGCTCCATCTCTAAGCAAAAAGGATTTCTTCAACATCTTTGATTAGGTAGGTACACGGGCATGACCATGGTAAAAAGTTTGTGAATGCCATGCCAGACTGTGTCAAATGCCTTTTAGAGATCCAACAGGACCATGCCAGTGGTCCTGCGCTGCCTCATATCGGCCATCACAAGCCCGGTAATTCTGGAAATTGTAGGGTTGTTGATAGGACCTTCCTGAAATCGTATTGGGTGTCCGGGAGGACTTGATTGTGGAATGGGAGAAAGCGTTGAAGGATCACTTTCTCGCAAAGATTGCTAAGCGATCTAATAAACTTATTGGTCTGTAGTTTACAGCCAAAGAGTGGTCCTTCTTGGATTTTGCTATAGCAACAACGTGAGCCGTTTTCCAGGTCTTTGGAAAGTATCCTCGCAGAAAACATGCGTTAAAAATCTTGGCAATATGTATCCGCGCCTTCTCGGGAAGTCGTTTCAATATGTAATTTGTGATATTACCCGTCCAGGTGCCTTTCTGGCGATCAAGGTATTAATAGATCTAGAGATCTCGCACGGTTCAACGATTGTAACATTGTTGGGATCAATGTCTTTTTTTCGTAAGTGCAAGAATTGAGATGTTCACCGAGGCCTTAGTGACTGAAACGGTGTCCGACTGGATTTTATTTTTATTGACGAACGCATCAGCAAGTAAGTACGTTTGCTTTTTCGAGATCTGAGTAGGTATTGACACATATCTGTTATCAACAGGCTTTTGTTGGTTTCTGTAAATATTAAATAAAAAACGGGCCGACCCACTACCTTGATCTCTATAAACAATTGAATAAAACACCTGATCTGGTTCCCTGCTCAACTACGTTAATATTTTATTCATGAGTAAAGGCCTTCGTCCGGTGCGTGAAAATCACTTACTGGGCGGAAGTGTAATTAAGATAAATTTTAAAGTGTAAATGATGATGAATGACAGATATAATTAATTTAAGACTAAATAATATAATATAAAAAATATAGAATTCAAATGTTGTAAATTTTGCCACGCATTGCGCAACGGTAAAATCTTCGCGCGCCGGCGCCAGGGTCAGGCTCGTGATTCGCCGAATCCAAAGATCATCCGATCAGATTTGGCTAATCATGAGAGCTCTTTGGTAAGTCGGCGTGAGTTCGGAGGGATTCAAAAAAGGTAACCCCACAGTGTTGCCAACCGTACTATAATTATAGTATTTGTACTATAATTTTGGTCCGCGTACTATGTACGATATAAAATAGGTATAGTACGCCTAAAATACTATAATTTTGAAAATCGTACTATAATTTAATATAAAAGTACTATAATTTTGCATTTGCCATTTCGCAATCGAGTGGTCTTCGAAAATTTGGAAATCTGCGGCCCGCGGCGAAATATATTTCTTAAAAAAAACGAGCCGACCATGAAAAATTGGGAACATGCGGCCCGCGGCGAAATATTTTTCCTAAAAAAAACAAGCCGACCATGAAAAATTAGGAACCTGCGACCCGCGGCGAAATATTTTTCCTAAAAAAAACAAGCCGACTATGAAAAATAGGGAACATGCGGCCCGCGGCGAAATATTTCTCCTAATAAAAACGAGCCGACTATGAAAAATTGGGAAAATTTTCATTTTCAACAGATGACAACGCGTACTATATTTTATCCCCAAATACTATAATTTTGGAGGCTCTGTACTATAATTCCACTTTCAAAATATGGCAACACTGTAACCCCAAAAAAAAGGTAGTGAGCGTCCGGTTTACAAACCATACGGACCTGACGACGGCAACTGTAAAAGCCAAAATATAAATTTGTGAAACTAAAATTTAAAAATATAAGACAAGACCACGTTACGAGCACGAAAGACCTTGTTTTATTTCTATTCCAATCGTTTAATTTTTTTTGTGAATCCGGGGTTCGAATGACACCCGAGCTAGCCCCTGGAACCATGGATATCTCAAATGGCGCCCAACGTGGGGCTCGAAGAATCGCATTGATTCTTCCGAACCCGTGAAATTAAAATTAAACCCGAGAACGCTAAACAAAAGTTTATGAGTAATCATACTGGGTATCAAGTGTTAACGAGATCTAGGAGCCGGAACAACCAAGAAATGGCTAACGAAAAAGCAGACTCCGACGTGACCCTCATCGAGGAAGAAATGCTGTCTCCAACATCAAACCGGGAGAGCCCTGAGTGTTCGAAATGAGACCGCACAAGGACGTGAATTTTCCGACTCCAGCGTCATCCACAGCCCTGAAGCCTATGTCAGAAGCAGTGTCGGTCACACCACAATTGTACAAACCTTGGGGTTTGAAGCCGGAGCTCGAAGTCTTCTACACGGGACACCCACTATACCAGGTGTCAGATTTCATCAAAGGGTGTGAGGCGTACTTCGCCGCAGTTAAGAGCCCGCCCGAAAGTTGGACGGGACTCGCGCTAAATCGATTAAAAGATGAGGCAAAAACATGGGGGAAGACGATATCTTCAAATACCTGCTAGCAGTCATTTATTCACCTGCTGCGCCAGCAGTTCGAATCGTCCCTCAAACGTCGCCAACAACGGACGGAACTGCAGAACTTGGTACAATGACCGGATGAAGATGTCTTCAGATTTTTGTTAAACAAGAAGGATCTGGCGACAATATTGCTACCATATATCCCTGGGAAAGAACTCGGTGAGCTATTTTTCGACTTGCTAAGTGAAAGGGATCAACTGCGGGCTGGTTGGTCTAACCTGGACGAACTACTGGTGGTGGCTCAACGCCTTATACCAACTACAATCAGACCTCCAGTAGCGATAGCCACACAACGATCGGGACGAAAAGAATGCGGCTGCCTATGCGACTGTAATCAAAACCTAGAGCAGTCGAGCGAACTCCCAAAGCCACGTCAACAAATATTTAAGGCTGAGACACGCCCTGAACCGCCTCCGCAACCACGAAAATCGACAAATGATAATCAAGTCAGAACCCCAAACGAAGCCTTCCTAGCTCGAGGAGGACAACAGCGGAGAGGTAATTTCCATGGCGGAAATTGCACACCACTCTACGATGCGAATGGCGTGCAAATGCCAATACTGCGAGTTTGGGTATCACCAGAATCACACGTGTTCAAACTACCCTGCGTGGAAACGAAATCAGGAATGGAGACCAAGGGAAACGGAGCAAGAACATTGAAGGGGCGCCGCAGAACCGAGAAGCCGCCTTGGGCTCTGGAGGAGGCCTCGTGATCCTGCGGATGCCACCTACAATGGTATTCAAGAAAATAGTGATATTCTTGTGCTCGGGACTCCTTTACGGCGCCCGTGAAACCTAGTGATAAGTTAGATAGTGACTTTCTTATGAAGCCTATTGTTGATAATGTTTAGTTGAATAATAATTGTAAAAATGTATCGACAAGCAACGCCGATTTTTATTCGGAACAACTTCTCAAAGTAAAACCTTCAGTCAAGAATAAAACGAGAATATTTCGCTGTAAAAATAAATTTAATCACGTCAAGTCTAGTTATGTGCCGCACGGAAGCGAAGAAATTAACTTAAATTCCGGTTTCATTGATACTCCACAAAGAGAGAATAAAAATCAGTCGGTGTTACTCGTCGAAAACATAAAATGTAATAAAATTAAAAAGGTAAGAAAGATGACGGACGAACGAAGAATGTGTGATCCACCAGTTCCTAGTGACGAGTTCTTCGGAACAAACCGTGCTGCGAGCACCGATGAATCACCAATCGTGAGTAAAAACCTAATTGTACCTAGCGATTTCAGTGATCGATTTGAACAAACTCTTAAAGTAAAGCCGCCTATTGACTTGCCTTGGGAAAAACCTAACTGTAAACTTGAAGCCATAAGCATTGATGGAAATAACCTTAACGAATTACAAGTAAATGACAAAACTCTAAGTGACACTGATAATAAACTTAATTTTAAATATGCTAATATTAATCCTATTGATTGTGTTCGTATCGAATCTGGTACAAACAATAAAAATGCAATTATGAATACGAGGTTAACTCAAGACGATATGTGTATAAATGTTTCAAACACAGCGAATAATATTATCGAGAATAAATCGATGCAAAACACGTACGGGAGTTCTAAAATAAATTAGTGAGCGCGAAAACGTTCAGCGAGAACACAACCTACCGCAGATTGCCTAGGTCAGGATCAGCCAGCAAACCCATGTCACCACAAACGTCGGATGCTGCGCACGGAAAACTAAATAAACGAATGTCTTCATCTAATCGAGCGGGAATAAATATATTAGCTATAATAAATAAGATAAATAATAAGAAACGTAAAATAACTAATAATAAAAATGTTAGTTATAAGGAAAATCTTGATAAGAAATTTAATAATAATAAAATTGGTAGTACCGGGTCGGCTTACATTTCGGCGTACGAAAACGTGCTACCAAAGGCGATCGATATTACCAATAGTTTTAGTGACACTTTAATGAATAATAATAGTGTTGTGGGTAATAAATTAGATATTTTAAATAAATGTTTATTTGATAAAAGTGTGAAATATAATTACGAAAATTTAGTGTTAAATAAAAACGTGAACGGTGATAGTGTTCAATCACATAATGATAATAGTTATGAGTGTGAATTATGATAGTGTTAAATTAGACAATGACAAAAGTGATAAAATATATTTAAATACACTGTGTAGAAATAGTTTTAGTAGTGTAAATAATTTAAAATACGGGGTACAAGACGACGTGGCCTCTGCTGGGGTATGTGTGTCTGGGTATGGGGTCAGCTCATATAACGGAAAACGGCCCTTCTCAAACTACCCTTGAGCACACACGGAGTAACCGAACGTTACGAGGCCGTCGTTGATACTGGGGCCACAAGAACTCTCGTACGGAAGGCATTGGTATGCCCACCATACAAAGCTAAGAGTGCTCCTCAAACACTCGTTACCGCGAGTGGCGAAGCTTTGAGTACAAGCGGGGATGTTTTACTCAGCGGACATTTATGCGACAGCCCCGTGGAATTCGATGCTCTCGTCTTGAATAATTTGCATGTCGATCTTCTCGGCATGGATTGGCTGATTTACGATGCCGACGCAATGCAGCCACGGGATTCACCCCTGCTGAAGTACTTTGGGGGTCAAAAATGTGTAGGCCCGGATATTGGTCTAATCCATTGAGATCTAGAGAGACTAACGTAATTGAGCAAAACCGTAACAAAATGAACGCTGCTGTTCTAGCCAACCAAGAAACTTATTTCGAGCAAAGAAGGCGAAATCAAACAACCGAAGAACCAACTTATCAAGTGGAGGACTCTGTCTACACAAAGGAATACCCTAAAACCAGACCAGGTGCCTGTGCGGGGATTACATCCAAAATGGACAGGGCTGCTCAAGATTATTTGGAAAGTTGGTAGAACATTGTATTACGTGGAGCGACGTGGCCGTCGTTACAAATTCCACGTGGACCAGATTCGAAAACTCCTGTGGAGATTGAAGAAGAAAAGACGTCTATAAGACGAAGATGATTTGGAAGCACCAAGGGGGCCTTCCCTCGAAGTGAGCGAATCTGAAGGCAGCGTAACCGACCAAATTATGATACCAGATCTTGATGGCGTGGAGAGTGCGCACTCTCTTTTCTCGTCGCGGGTTCATGAAGAGGCTAGGGACGTGACGCCTGAAAGATGTCGTGGAACAACGGGTGGTACTCTCGAAGTGTTGCCATCCACGAAAAGAAGAAAGAAGAGGAAATGGAAAAGGATACTTGCGGCTAATAACCATCCTACTACCGGTGAGAAAGCCATGCCGTCAACGAGCCTAGCCGTTGTACCGCTAAACGATGCTTTGCCCACAGCGGTATGAACGGATGCAAGCACAGTATCTGCCCATAAGGAGATGCTGCAGAGACCAGCAGACGAGTGGGAAACTTTCCACAGAAAGATAACCGCTGCTCGAAACGAGCCTGGCCCAATGGTAACGCCACTATCTCGCCCTTGTCGCGAAGGCAGACGACGCCCAGCTAGGTACGCTCCTATAGCGCCAGAATAAAAAGAAGTGCGTAACGAAATAATAATTCCGAACGAGGGCCAAACGTCTACGAATGTAGCCCCTCGGAATACAAAAAAACTGGACAGCCCAAGAGTCGAAGACTGCAGCTTCGTGACCCCTCCGCTGACTAGTATAACAGAACGAATAAAATAACAAAAATATTACGAAAACAAAATAACACAAAATAAACGCGAGACATTACAAGAGAGAAATAAATTAATGACAATAAGAAAGGAAAATAAATCAAACTCAGGCTTATTCAGGAGCATTGCAAAGCATTGCTGCTTTGAGTAGGAAAATAGAAATTACAATAAATATAGAAACAATACGTAAAGTTAGTTGTATAGAGTTTTATGTTAGAATAGTTATATTGTAGTTGTATTTAGTATAAACCGTTATAACATGTACCCGACAGATTATCCAGGTATAAGGCATGACATGTGGCCGTGTGATCAGAATGTACGTCGAATCCGCAGACAGGGGGGATAAAATAGCTTGCCGTCCCCACATCAGTCTATGCTGATGCCTACATCCGTAAACTCTGACGGTTAGACGAGTCACCTGAAAGCCGGCTTAACAAAAACATAGGGCCGAATTCCTTGGAAACCCGTCTGGATAGGAATTAATAAAATATAAATCTTGATCTCCGAAGCTGGAATCCATCAACATACTTGAATATATTATTGTTTTGTTAAATTATATACTTAATAGATGAACAGGGAATGAGATAGGTGATCAGTGAGATCAGGGCATGCCCTTAGGCTCCATCTTTAAAGGGGCGAATGACACATACCTGTTGCCAACAGGCTTTTGTTGGTTTCTGTAAATATTAAATTAAAAAAACGGGCCGAACCGCTACCCTGATCTCTATAAACAATTGAATAAAACACCTGATCTCATTTCCTGCTCAACTACGTTAATATTTTATTCATGAGTAAAGGCCTTCGTCCGGTGCGTGAAAATCACTTACTGGGCGGAGGTGTAATTAAGATAAATTTTAAAGTGTAAATGATGATGGATGACAGAGATAATTTTAAGACGAAATATAATATAAAAAATATATAAATAATACATTGCGCAACGGTAAAATCTTCGCGCGCCGGCGCCAGGGTCAGGCTCGTGATTCGCCGAATCCAAAGATCATCCGATCAGATTTGGCTAATCACGAGAGCTCTTTGGTAAGTCGTTGTGAGTTCGGAAGAATTTCAAAAAAGAGAACCACAAAAAAAAAAAAAAGTAGTGAGCGTCCATAAACCATACGGACCTGACGACGGAGAACTGTAAAAGCCCAAATATAAATTTGTGAAACTAAAATTTAAAAATATAAGACAAGACTACATTACGAGCACGAAAGACCTTGTTTTATTTCTATTCCGATCGTTTAATTTTTTTGTGAATCCGGGGTTCGAATGACACCCGAGCTAGCCCCTGGAACCCTGGATATATCAGTATATGAAATTTTGACCTTTCGTGTTCTGCCTGAAGGGCTTTATGATAGTCGGTCCCGTTGTAATCACCCTGAACAAGTATCCAGAGCGAATTCCACAGGTCGTCTGTATAAATTCTGCAGTCCTCAGTGCTCGAAATAGAAAATTTTACGAGCCGGAGCGCTGAATAAAAAAAAATATCAAATTGGGTTAGATATTTTTCGGATATCATAAGGGCGATATGCCTAGTAATCAGGGTTTCATTTACGCTTGAAGGGGCCCTGCGCCCACACATTACCCCCCCCCCTTCAATACCATATTAAATGTAGTTTTTTTTTTAAATACCTACTAATTTTTTGCAAAATCACTTATTTGTCATCAATGTTCTTATAATTGGGCTCTTATCTTCAAAATTCTAGAAGCTCGTACATTTGCGTATTTCTTTGCTGCAAGGTTCTTTTGTGATTTCAAATTATTTTTCTGGTTCCAGAGACCTACTAAATTAAGGTCCCGGACCTGTAGCCCTTTGGTAAATTCAGCCCTGCTTGTAAGGGTAAACAATTGTAAATTTGGGGCACATCTGAAGTCCGAACAGCCTATACTATATTATAGGCCTTTGTAGGACAAATCAAATAATAAATAATATAAATATATCGCAGGCGATTTTTTTTCCCACGAAATAGTTCTTCAAAAAATTATATTATCCTCTTTTTATTCATTGTCTGTTTGCCACTCCTTAACGTATGGAACACCTAAATAGTGGATTACCTACCTACCCTTCAAGACGTGACTGCTCTATGGCATCACTGAAGAAAATATCGCCGCTAGCCAGAGTTAATGGCCATCCCATTTTTTTGATAATATTTTAGGACCGTCAATCATATTATTCATATCGTGATTTAATTACCTACCCACACAATATAATTTAAATATAAATATCAATAGATAATAAAATATAATATAAATACCCACACATATAATTTTATCATAATACCTATGATGTAAAATATCTCTAAATTTTCAATCAGCAATTATAAATATTTATAAAGCTCTCGTGATGTAGTTGCGTAAGGCGCTGGCCTTCCACCCGAGAGTTCTGGGTTTGACCCGGTGAGGACACAATATTAATTTGTTTTTCTCAAAGCCTGGGTGTTTGTGATTGTTCAAAATTACTAACAACCAACTTGTACGAAAAAGCAAGGACGTTGTCAATAATTCTAAAAAAAATATACATAAATAAATGTTTAATCTACATGGCACGCAGCCTCGTTTTTCCAATAGTGTCAATCGTTATTGTACCTACCTAACTATTTCAAATGAAATTGGACAGTTGGAAGTCCAAGGTATTGTCACGTTGTGGATACGTACCTATACGTAATTTGAGAGTAGGTAAATTCTCACCGATAGAAGAGGAGGCAAGAGCGATTCTCTTTCACACAAACCCCCACCCTGCAGCCGTTGCTGATACCTACTTGTACTTTGGCGGACAGGAGGGTTGCACCTTTATCGATCTCGTTCACTTTTACCCTGACTTCTCAACTGGATGGATCTTTCAACTTAACCTACTTTTTGTACATGGCCGGACGGACGCCGGCCACATAAAAATCAGTTTTTCTTTCACTTTTATTGAACTTTTATTAACATTAATTTCTAAAATTCAGTGTCTACAATTTGAAGGGATGCAGAGCAGATGAGTACCCTATTATTTTTATTTATAATGTTTTTTTTGTAGAATAGCATGTCTTCGCATAAAAAAGATCACCGAGTCTCCTTAATTTCAATTGTTATACTTGTCAAAATAAATTTAATGTTTTTTTTGCCTATAATAAACAACTATTGTTATCTCTAAATCTAGTGTTTTCTTTATTTACATGGTATTTAATTATGTACACACTTAGACAGCACTTGGCGCCCTTTTTATCAATTCAATTTTATCACACACTCATAAGTCTCTTTTATACATAGTTTTCTCAGTCTATTTAAATTCCTTTTTTTTCATATTTTATAGATGCTAGTTCTCTGTTAATCACATACAATTGTCAGCGCGATCTCATGGCCCTGAATAATTCAATTATCCGATTTTACTATTCACGCTAATCTAATCATGCTCTACCTTTAACTTGCAATTTCTACAATTTATATTTTTATTCACACATTCTCTCCTCTATTTTATCCACATATTTTATAATCCATTTTTATCGCAAATTACAATTGGCGCTACAACTTAGGACCGATTGTTGAACTATTTTAACATCGATTGTCAATTATGTGTGATTTTTCAGTGGAACTTGTATTTAATTTAATTGAGGCTTTCTCAATTGTTTTATTCTCTTAAATTATTTCTTTCATTCTTATAAAACGGATTATACGTGATCTTTGGCTTGCGGAGATAGATATTTTAATTACTATGTTAGGTTATTTTGTAATCTATATTTTTGTATATTTATTTCAGCAGTGCTAATTTTTTCGCTTAGATATTTTCTATGTTGTATTTTTTTTACTAATGCATTATTACATTTGATCATCATATTAGTTTTTGAACAGTGTATATATAATTTTGTTGGGAATATTGTAGTTTAGAAGGAGACTTATAATCTATATTGTTAGGTTTGTTAGTCAGAAAATTTTCATGTCCGACGGCATTTGACTCTAGTTATTAAATCTGTTATAGTATTTTTTCTTAGTGAATTGTTTGAATTATGAATTTCATGAATGTCCGTTGAAAAATGAAATGCTTGACCGCAAATCCTATCTAAACATAGTTTTTGGTTCTGTGTTTTCTCAAATTTTGGTTAGAAACTATTTTAAAGATGCATTAGTTTGTATTCTATAAATAATGCTAGGTTTATATATTTGTTCTTAGCCAAAAATACTTAATTCATGTTATGTTAAAGTTAGTGCTTTGTATTATCTTCGCTTGATTATTTATATTAATTACATTGTTCGTTTATTTTCTAACATCCAATTAAAAGTACATAGATAATATCAATAGTTCAGTGAAATTCATATAGGTAGTTTTGTTTGTTGAGGCCGTAGATGCTTCGAATGCAGATTTTTAGTTTCTCCACATGGCACTGCATTTTTACTGTATATTAGGTACGGGGCAGTTCGCATCTTTCATTTCAATCTTACCTTTCGAAGTGTCAACATCTCAGAACTTAATTGTGTTATACTATCTATACCTACTCTATAATATATTTTCTATACTAGCTTCCATTGTGCTTAGTGTCTACAAGTGGTTTGATTTTTGGTAAGTTTTTGAACTATTATTTTAATCTTATGTTTGAACTTATATTCTTTTCAGTAATTATCTTTCATAAAAAGTATATGGTTTGTAGATAGCTTGCGGCATTGTTCATTGCAAAATCTGCTTGGTGGTTATTTTTCTGGTTATTAGTTATTATTTTAAATCAGTGATTGTTTTATATTATTGAGTGTCATATTAAATTAGATAAATCTTCTGTTTGAATAAGTTTAATATTTAAAAGTTTCAATTAAAACTTAGTTATTAAAATTTTAATCAATTTTAGCGTCAGTGAGTGTATTGTTTAGTTTTAGCAGATTAGAATATCTACTAGACCTAGTCTTTTCTCAATTAACTATTACATGTGTTTATAAACATAATTAATTTCATCGTCTTTTATCTTTTCTTGCTGATATTCTATTATAGAGCATAATCAGTAGGTATTAATATGTTTTTTTTTTAAATATCCAATTTGTTACAAATGTTTCTAATTTGCTTTTTAGTAAGTTTCAATTTAGTGGTAGATTTGTCTACATTTAATTATATTAGGAATTATTATCATCGCAAACTTTAATTAATATAATATCATAGTTAGATAGCTTTGTTGTAATGGCGGATTGTCAATTCATTTTGATTATTTTTCTCTTATAATTTTTATTCTAATTTTTTAGACAAACTATGTAGGTAGGTAATGAATTTACTTTCCCGCGTAATTTTCCGTAGATCTCATTCTATTTTTTCATAAAGTTTTTGTTGTTAAGGCAATGTTAAAATTTAATAACCGTCATTTTTGTCAAAATGTGTAGTTATGAAAACATTCATGTAGGTATATTCCTATTACTTCCAAAAACCCATTTCAGGTATAAAACCTTCTTAACATTTTGTCGCAAGTAGTTAGGCAGGGACAAAATAGAATTATAGAAAAATAGTAAACAAGGTCGTTACCTACTTTATGCATTTCAGAGTAATTTGAAACCGTCATTATGTATTTTACCCTTGGTTTTTTCCACACTTAACAATTGTTTAGTTTTTGTATCTCTCACTTAAATAATATTATTTATCTGCTTTCCAATTATATTTACGGCACTTCGGAGAAAAATTCTTTGAATTCACCGCATTTATTTGTTATTGTGTAAAATCTTTACCATTTCTAGGTAGTGGGTTTATTTTTATTAGCCTATTGTCACATTTAGCTCTAGACCCTCTTAATTGCACCCCAATTTAGTTTTGGGACTTTTACAACTTTATTGTTATTGCTTTCTCTAAATATTTGAAACGGATGTGTTTTTATTTAAAATGCAGTTTATTTTGCACAGAAACACATTAACTCAAGGTTTAAAACCCTCGATTTTATTACGGGTATTTCTTAGCATTCTGGTTTTGTATTGTTTTTATTGCAGTTCGGAGAAATTTGCTGCATTTTTATTGTTTTGAAGCACTTAGTTTTGGGTATCGATATTTTATTATATTGTTTACTTAGACCTTTTTTAATTGCCCCTATTTAGGCATTCGGTTTTTCTTTTGACCATATCCGATCCTAATGGATGTTTTGGGTCTTAGCAAAACCCAGTTCTTGTAAATGCTTTATTAATATTCTTTTAAACAAATGTCTTTACATTTAAAATACATTAATTTTACCTACCTAGTGTATATACATAAATCTTTGTATTATTCCTAGTAGATTTTAAATTGTTTTTTGTAAACTTTAGTAACTTAAAATAAGCTAATGGTTATATTATCTATACCTACTGTTCAATAGATACTGCTCAGTATAAAGTTTCAAGCATTTTCATTACCATTACAAAAATATAATCATTTTATGCAGTGGTTATACCTACTTTTTTAAACTACTATACTCTGCTTACAATGATTGTCACGAGTTATTCTTCTTTGCTTACTCATTAACTATCATTTAAAACACAAGCATTTTATTCAATTTTTTTAATTTGCTCTAGTTTTTTTCTCAGATGGGAAGCTATAATGCTATAACATTATTACTCGAGCACATCTTTTAATTTTAGTCAATTTAGAAAGGAAATAACCTAGATATTTTTTCAGATAAATTAAACCTCGAAGAGGGCTACAAAAATAAGTTACATCATTTTCATCATTCTTCTTGACTTAGAAAGGACGGATATCACCATATTTCGCCCACCTTCAATACATCGCAGAGGATTTTTGCAAAAGCTAAGTGTCTCTTTTAAATTTGATTGTTCACATGTCATTGTTATTGCTAGGTCAGCAGTAATTAACTTTTAGTGTGTCAATCTTCAAGAAACGCGTCGAAGGTTCATCAATTGCTCTACAGATTTTTAGTTTTTTTTGGAACTTAGTTTTTATTTTGTTTACAGCTTGTTTTTTTTTTCGCAATAGATAGCATTTCAAGCTATATTTGCTTTTATTTAACTCTTTCAGATTTACTTATTACAATATTAAGTTTAGTTCGGCGATTGTATTCCCATTTGACAGGGGTTGTCATTTATTTTTGGTGTGAATTATTTTCGTTGGTGTGAATTATTTTCGTTAGTGTGAATTATTTTCATTGGTGTGAATTATTTTCATTGTGGTGAATTATTTTCATTGTTGTGAATCATTTTCGTTGTTGTGAGTTATTTTTCGTTGTTTTCAACTACTTTCATTGTGGTCTTCGCCCGTGTTCTCACATTCGTGTGTAGTTTCCCTGTCTAGCAGTTTGATTGTTTTTACATACTCAAGTATACTTTATTATTAAACAATGGAGGATACTGTTGCACAGCTTCCAATCAGCATGGCGGAGTCATGGAAGTCTAGCACTCTCAGGTCAGCTCTGATTGCGAGAGGTCTGGAACCAGCGGATAAACTGTCGCTGATGCAAGATCAGGCGCAAACGTGGAATGATTCTATTGCAGCTAGAGAGGAGCTAAAGAAGAGCACGGAGATCGTTTCAGATATCTCGCAAGAGGACAATCCAGAATTTCAGCAAAATGCGTGCTCACACAATTTCCACCAGTCTTATCTCAAATCGTATAACGTTTCATTCGATGGGGAATCTTCCGTACACAAATTCGTGCTGCGGATAGATGAGCTGTTAGAGAGTCGCAATACTCCTAACAGCATGTTGTTAGCGTGCTTTCCTGACTTGTTGAAGGGAGAGGCTTTGACGTGGTTTCGCATGACGAAAGGTCAATTTAAAAACTGGCAGCAATTGCGTGCGGCTTTATATTTACAGTTTGAGGATGTGGCAATCCTCACTGACTTGGCAAACAAAATTCAAACTCGCAAGCAGCGTAACGATGAAAAAGTTACGAGTTTCATTATTAGCATGCAGGAAATTGCCAATCGCTTAGGAACCAGGTACACAGACGAGGAGGTGTTAATTTTTATACAGAAAGGCCTACTGCCTAAATACCAGGCGGTAGTCATAGCTCGGGAAGTGAAGTCGTTTACAGAACTATCGGCTTGCTGCAAAAACGTGGATCGTATCACCGGAACTACTACAGCGCCGGCGGATACGAGAACCAAACCTCATAGAGGCAATGTGGCGGCTGTTCAACAGAGCTGCATTCCCTCATCTACAGCAAATAAAACTTTTTCCAATAGGCATACCAGCAAACCGATCGTCACTCAAGCAGCGAATATTATTTGTTTGAAGTGCCAAAAGACAGGGCATCACTATTCTAGTTGCAGGACTATTACTCATCTTTTATGTTTTCGTTGTCGTAAAAGCAAGACAATCACAGCGAAGTGCCCGAATTGTTCGACAGCTACGGTCACGGAAGCTCAAAAAAACGAGCACAAACATTCGGAAGCCGCCCAACCGTAATTGAACAAAAGGCCGAATGGAAATCGTGGCTGAAAGTAGTCACCGATTTTTATAATTATTCTTATTTAGCCCCTATGTTACCTTGTGATCATGACGATCCAAGGCCTTTTGCAGACATATTTGTAAATAATGTTAAGTTGATAGGTTTATTAGATACGGGAGCCTCCGTTAGTTGCATTAGTAAAAAAGAATCGGAAAAATTATTAAAAATAGGCTATAAATTATTACCTTCTAGTATGTATATTAAAACAGTCGACGGTAGATCCCAACTCGCGAAAGGAGAGTTGCGGGTACCTGTCACCTTTAATAATATAACTTTTAATTTATCTTTAGTAGTAGTAAATAACATTCATCCAGAGCTCATACTAGGTATAGATTTTTGGAAAATTTTCAGTATTGCACCTCATGTTTTCTCATCACTGCAACAGCAGGATAACAAACATACTGTTTCCTCTGTTTGCACATTAAATAAAATTGTTTTAACCGACACTCAGCATACTAAATTAGAAAATTTAAAGGAAAAATTTTATGCAATATCTTTTGAAAAGGTCGGACTAGGTAGAACTCATCTGGTTTCACATAAGATTGAAACAACTGGCCCGCCTATTAAACAGCGTTATTACCCTTTGTCACCAGTCAAGCAGCAGCTAGTTGAAAAAGAGCTTGATGAAATGCTAGCCTTAGGTGTAGTCAAGCCATCAATTTCTGCTTGGTCAAATCCTATTTTAATTGTACCGAAAAAAGATGGAACAGGACGACTTTGTCTCGATTCCAGAAAACTTAACAGCGTCACAAAATCAGATAATTATCCTCTACCGTACATTTCGCAGATTCTGGATCATCTTAGGGATGCGAAGTTTATTTCTTCAATAGATCTCTCTAAAGCCTTCTGGCAATTACCTTTGTCACCAGAGTCTTGTGAAAAGACTGCTTTTGTTGTGCCCAGACGGGGACTTTTTGAATTCAATGTTTTAGCTTTTGGTCTCAGAAACAGTAGTAACGTCATGCAGCGTCTTTCAGATAGTCTTTTTGGACCGGATTTTGAGTCAAGAGTATTTTGTTATTTAGATGATATTTTAATAGTTTCGGAAAATTTTGATAACCATTTAATTTTATTAGAAAGAGTCCTTCAAAAATTTATCTCATCAGGATTGACAATTAACTTTAAAAAATCTGAATTTTGCAGATCTGAATTGAAATTTTTAGGTTATGTAGTAAATGAGCGCGGTCTGCAGTGTGATCCAGTGAAGCTGGAGAGCGTAAAGAATTTTCCAATTCCAAAATCTTCAAAGGACATTAAATCATTTATAGGCTTATGTTCTTATTATAGACGTTTTATTAATAACTTTTCTTCTATATCTGCCCCTTTATCCCGTTTAACAGGACAAAAGAAAGGCATCTCAAATTTTCAATGGTCATCGGAGGCTCAAATAGCATTTGAGGCTCTGAAACAGGCTCTAATTACAGCACCTGTTTTGTCTTGCCCAGATTTTGGATTGGAATTTTCTGTACATTGTGACGCAAGTGCATACGGTATTGGATCAGTCCTGACTCAAAACTTTGAGGATGGCGAGCATCCGATTGCATTTTTCTCTAGAACCCTATCAAAATCTCAACGTAACTATACAGTAACCGAACGAGAGTTATTGTCTATTATAGAATCAGTACACCATTTCAGACAGTATATTGATGGATGCCATTTTACTATCTACACAGATCACTCAAGTTTGAAGTGGCTCATTAGCTTAGATAATCCGTCAGGTAGGCTAGCGCGCTGGGCTACTAAACTTTTACAGCTTGATTTTGATATTAAACACCGACCGGGTAGGTTAAACACCGTACCAGACGTCTTGTCGCGATTAGAGCTGGCGGAAGTCGCAGCACTAAACAAAAAATCTGAAGACGATTGGTATGGCTTTAACTTCGAAGGATGTGGTACAAATCCTCTTAAGTTCCCTCGTTTTAAAATTTTTAACAATAAGCTTTTCAGATTTAAAGCAGGTGATCTTCCACTTAGCGATGAAAACTGGAAGGAATGTGTTAAGTTTCCTGACAGGATAGATTTAATTAATAAATTTCATTGTGATGTTAATTTAGCTCATCTAGGTATCTATAAAACGTTTAAAAGAATTGCTTTATACTATTATTGGCCCGGAATTTTTAAAGATGTAACTAACTTCATTGGTAAATGTAGCATTTGTAAGAAATTTAAACATTGCACCAAACCACCTTCAGGTTTGATGACAAATCCTAAAATAGTAGATCGACCGCTACAAACGCTGTCGATTGATCTAATTGGACCTTTCCCCAAAGCTATGGATGGAGCTATGTTTATTCTTTCCGTGGTTGATGTATTTTCAAAGTACGTTTGGTTAAAGGCTTTGAAAAAGGCAACCTCAAAACCTATCATTCAATTTATGGAGTCTGAAATTTTTTTGAAGCACGGCGTACCTTTTTGTATTTTAGCGGATAATGGTAAGCAGTTCATCTCTAAAGAATTTAAAGTTTTTTTAGCTAAATATAACGTTCCAAAATTGTTCTTAAATGCCTTCTACTCTCCACAGAGTAATACAGTGGAACGCTATAATCAAACCATAAATACCTCTCTAGCCATTTTAGTTGGTAAGAATCAGCGTCTTTGGTCAGAAAATGTGATTCATGTACAAACAGCGCTGAATTCTACAGTAAATATTGCCACTAAGTTTTCCCCTTATTTTTTGTTACATGGAAGAGACATCATTCTTGATGGTCGCTTTCATTTTCCTCACCAGGTACCAACTCATGCAACTTCTGGTCAACCAAACATGGTCGAGCAAGATAAATTTACTAACAAATTACTCGAACTCCCATTTATTTTTGATATAGTACAGGAAGAATTATTTACTAATTTCTTTAGAAACGCCAAACGTTATAATCTCAGGAGGAAATCAATCCAATACAGCGAAGGAGATACTGTATACAGGAAGAACTTTGTGCAATCATCGGCAGCTAATTCTTTTTCTAGTAAATTGGCGCCGAGATTCGTGGAAAATGTTGTTTTAAAGAAAATTTCGCCTCTAATCTACTTGCTTGGAGATAAAAATCTCAAACCAATAGGGAAATTTCATATTAAAGATATTGCCAAATCAGCATAATATTTTTTTAAATTACTATTAATCTTTTTATTTAATCTAATTATAACTTATTTTATTGCACACTACCTTTTAAATTTCACTTTTATTAAAATTGTACAATACACTTTAAATGATTTTGACAAACTAACTTACATTTATTTTTTCTGAAAACTGAGAACTTATTTGTGTGCTTGTTAATATTGCTACCCTTGTTTTTCTTTTTACCAAAATACTTTTACTTTAACTTGGCAAATCACTTAATTTACATTTATTAATCTTTGGATTAACATTGTCACTCAAAGACAATAGAAAATATGATCGAATTTTTAATGGCGTCGAGGTTTACGCCTTTGTTTTTTTTTTCAATGTTTGGAAATGAGGAAATATTCTGCTCAATCTCATTCTTTTTTTTTTCAAATTCATTTCGAAGGGGGTGATTCTATCCATTAGCATGTCTAGAAACTAAGTTTTTATTTTTTTTTTTCAATTTATACCTATGTTAATGATTCTAATGTCATATATTTTTTTTTTTGCAAATTTTCATGAATCATGATTAATTATGCTCTTATTATATATCGAAACTGATATTTACAAATTTGTTACTCTATAAAACTTGTGTCTAAATTAGGTATGATGATTTTGTAATTTTGTATTGTAAATAATATACTTAAATGACGTATGAATTACTTAAAATATTGCATTTAAGATAATACATTTTTTTTCTCTTTTCCAATTAGTTTTATCTTTTAGTATTATACGTTACATCTGATATCGAGATTTCTTTAGTTCAAAATTAAGATAAAAACAAAATCTTACAAATTATATTATATGTTTTCAAATATTCTTTCAACATGTTGTGACAATTTTAATCTACATAATTGTTTTATCTTATTCAAGGTTCACAACTACAACACTGAAAAGCTTTTATTGGATGAAAAGCAATGTCGGCTTGCAGAGATTTGTGTCGCAGTATTCCAGTGGTCAACAGCCGAATGCAATCCTGTTTTTTTAATTGTGTCTATTACTTTATGGTTGAGGACGTTCAACATCTTCAATCTTAAGTTTTGCTAGGTTGTGGTCATGAGGGCTTTTACGCAAATGCTTGCAAGGACAATTCAGTTTTCACACTAAAACATGTATTTTTCTTTCTATATTATTTCTCTTTTTACAACTGTACTGTGTACAGAATTTTTCTTGTAATTTATTGTTACTTGACTATCTTATTTGTTAAATCAATCTGCAAAATGGTTTGGTTTCACTTTAGGGTTATATATTTTTTATTTTTAGTATTATTAATTAATTTTGTGAAATGAAAATTGAGCTTGTATTTGATAGGAAGTAAGTGTTAGTGACTATAAGTTCAGAGGTCTAGTTTTTTTTCAATCTTACTCTATTGTGGATGATTTCTATGCAAAACTTTAATTTTCATACATCTCCATACTCTCTTTAACTGCGAAGTCGCGGACATTTAGGATTGGTCCTTTACTTTGTAGTTTATCTGTGTCGCTCACAGATACTTTGATTTGGGTCGGGAACATTTAGTGAGGAGCTTTACCCAATCACTCTATTTAGTCATTAGTCTTATGGCATGAGTTTCATAAGCTATTGCACTACTATTCTTATTTAAGGTTGAGAAGAAGCAGATCTTATGAATGAATTTGTCACGTAACGGGCTCTAAATTCAGAATGTTTTCTTTGCATGAAAGCATAGTGGTTGGCTTGTCTAGCTTAATTCTCGAAACATGAGTAAATTCTTTGTTTTGTTATGGATTTTACTCAAATTAGTAATTATCTATAGATATCGTTGGTGGTATCTAACAGTAATTTCGCACTAGCTTACGATGTAGTTTTTGATGTGGCTGTGTTGCAGCTCTCGTTTATTATGATTTCTTAATAGATTCGTTTATTTTGTAATTCTCGCACATTTTTGTTCATGAATGGTCTCACATTAGGTTAATTTTAGTTAGTAAAAAAAATGAGTCCAAGAAAGGGCATATTTGTCGTAATAAGAGAAGTCTCTTTGTTTTTCTTTGCAAGCTTGATGTCCACTTCTACCTTGCAGTAATTAAGTTAGAATTAAATGTGAACCTACCCTTGGTTGTCTCATGTAACATGTCAAATGATTTGTGCATGGAACTTCTGATGGATATACAACGAGCAATAATTCACAGTTATGTGACTTGTATAAAACTTAGTGTACCCTTGAAGAAAGAATTGTTGAGGTGTGGCATCGAGAGAGCATTGAAACGCAAATAGCAGACATTAAAGCCAGAGTTTTTTTGATTAGATTTTTGTTTTTTTGTCAAGAGTAATCGTAATTTTTCTTTATTATTAGTTCGCTAATAAGCCTAATATTATTTGTTAGTAGATTCATGTAGAGAAATCGTGGTAGACAGATTTGTGACTAGGTATTTCTTATTGCATCATTTTTTCTAAATAACGTTTCGTAGAAGATTTCCACGCATCATCACGCTGGATTAGTATCCTCGTGGGATAAACAGAAAAGTCTGCATACTAATCTGAAATTCCAATTGTATTTAGTTTAAATTATAAATGTACGGACTGCTTACAAACAGTGAGATAGTATATAACCGTTGAGTGAAAACCTTGAAGTGAACACCATTCCAGCAACTAAGAAATTCATGGGAAGTAGAATTTTATTTGTGGCAGTGGCTTGTATTCTTTTTATGCATTTCATTGTACTGCTTCAATCTTTTATGTTATTATTTTTTCCACCTGTTATCCTTATGTGCTTATCGCAGGAGCTACTGGTTATTAATAACTAATCTTTAACGCAATAATTGACTTGGTCGCTTTCTGTTTTTTTTATACCAACACAATTTTTTGCACTAAATCAACTTCCCAAGAGTTATCTTATCTTTATCTAAACTTATCTATGCATTTCTCTTTGTAAAATATTACTTATATTATCAAAGAATTGTAACTAGATACTTTACATCTTTAAACTTTTATGTTGTATAAGTCATCATTATTATGATGTTGCTTGTGCAATACTAGATTTTGTATTATTTTAAATATCACATTGTCTACTTAATGTAATGTATTTACCTAAGCATTACCATTGAACGGTAAGCTATTTTATCAAATCAGTCTACTAAATTGTAAACATATTTTCCCTTTGTTTTTGAAGCTATTTCAACTCGATTAAATGAGAATGTCATAAACTATGGCGAGCTTAAAGATAAATTAATTAATGTTCTCGATATCACGTAACGGTATTAAACTGAAGACTGAATTAAAAATAGTATTTTTTTTTTGCTGGTAGTTTTTTAATTTGGAAATGGACATACTGATAGATGTTATTTTAAATTGCTTATGTATCTTTTTCTTTCATTTATTTGATAACTTATTACTACGCTTTAATTTTATCTTTGCTTGTTCTTCATAAAGCTTTTTATTATTGACGAATCATTTATCATCTTTTGCAAATGTTTTCTATTTGAAAACTTAAAACCATTTTTTTATTTGCTATGCTGGCAGACTAACAACATGTATAAATTGTATTGGTATTGTTTAGCATAAGTTTTTGAATTTTTGTATATTTACTGTATAATTTTATTATTATTTTTTCTGAGACTTTTTGAGACTTCGTGATCAATTTTACTTTCTGGTATTTGCTATCATTATCATCAACATCAAGATTTTTTTTTCTCAACGTGAAAATGACAATTTTACCTTTGAAGAAACATTCAGTGAAAGTGAAAACAAGGAACGTAATTTCCTTTAGTGAAAAAATAAGGAACGAAATTTCCTTAAGTGAAAAGAATCCAAAGTGAACAAAACGCCTGTGTTGCGAAGTGTTTTTCTCAAACGATGCTCAAAGATTTTCGAGGAAAGACAAACCCTTGGAACAAACCACTCTGCAAGATGAGGAACTGCTCTCCACTACTGATCTTGGGTCAGTGTATCACACGATGGTCTACTACTTAGCTACTCTGGCAGAGGCAACTGAACTTCAATGGTCAAGATGCTGACGAGCTGTGGGCAAATTCAACCACGATAAGTCACACCATGAACAGCTGACTGCCAATGGAAACCCTCGGAGGAGTTCAATCTTTTTTTCTTTGAGTGGAAAAGGGGTGTTGTCACGTTGTGGATACGTACCTATACGTAATTTGAGAGTAGGTAAATTCTCACCGATAGAAGAGGAGGCAAGAGCGATTCTCTTTCACACAAACCCCCACCCTGCAGCCGTTGCTGATACCTACTTGTACTTTGGCGGACAGGAGGGTTGCACCTTTATCGATCTCGTTCACTTTTACCCTGACTTCTCAACTGGATGGATCTTTCAACTTAACCTACTTTTTGTACATGGCCGGACGGACGCCGGCCACATAAAAATCAGTTTTTCTTTCACTTTTATTGAACTTTTATTAACATTAATTTCTAAAATTCAGTGTCTACAATTTGAAGGGATGCAGAGCAGATGAGTACCCTATTATTTTTATTTATAATGTTTTTTTTGTAGAATAGCATGTCTTCGCATAAAAAAGATCACCGAGTCTCCTTAATTTCAATTGTTATACTTGTCAAAATAAATTTAATGTTTTTTTTGCCTATAATAAACAACTATTGTTATCTCTAAATCTAGTGTTTTCTTTATTTACATGGTATTTAATTACGTACACACTTAGACAGCACTTGGCGCCCTTTTTATCAATTCAATTTTATCACACACTCATAAGTCTCTTTTATACATAGTTTTCTCAGTCTATTTAAATTCCTTTTTTTTCATATTTTATAGATGCTAGTTCTCTGTTAATCACATACAATTGTCAGCGCGATCTCATGGCCCTGAATAATTCAATTATCCGATTTTACTATTCACGCTTAAATCTAATCATGCTCTACCTTTAACTTGCAATTTCTACAATTTATATTTTTATTCACACATTCACTCTCCTATTATATTCAATACTTATTATCAATTTTATAGCCAAAATTACAGTATGCTATATGTGAATGCGTCAGAGCATCATTCCATCCCTCTAATTTTTTTTTATAACAACAACTAATACATTTTTTTTCATTATTTGGAAGCAATTGAGGTCTTCTCTGAATGAAAGGCTATTCTGCTTTACAATGGTTTACAAAAGTATACATACATTTTTTTAACTACAGGCATAAATAGTTACATTATTAATAATACAGAATTACATTTTTGTTACACTATACTATACACGAGACATTTAGTTACATTTTTGGAGAAATTCATGTACAATTTTCATAACTGAAATATTTACTAATACATTTTAATAGTGCGTTATTTTACACTCGTTTTGCAGTAAAAAAATCAACAATAATTACATATTATTGATGATTGAATATTTTGAAAACTCGGTTTCATTGGATTGTATAATAAAGATGTCGCACTTCTACTATTTTGTTTTAATATACCTACTAGTAATATGAGGAAAATTTAACGTCTCCATATGACATAATATTATGTATTTCCGCCTCACCATTAATTGGTTTGTGTTAATTTTTACTCTCCATTATTCTTCTATCCTCTATTATTCGTGTTATAAATTGTTTTCCTAGTGCATATTTTCATTTTGACTGATATGCACAGATTAGTTATTATCTCTATTCGATTCGATTGGCATTGGTTTTCCTTGGCTCATTGGGATTCCTAATTAAGCACAAATGTTTTCATATATGGCTATAACGATACATAATAATTGGACCAGGATCAATTAATATATAATCAAGAATACAAAATACGAATGGTGGTTTCAATAGCATTATCAACACCAAAACTACTTAGTGAAATATTAAGAACCTGAAGGTAATTCGATAAGTTTTCATTTATAATATGTATGTAAATATGTCTACTTTTTATTTGGAGCGATAAAGAGAACCATTTTTATGAACTATTTACAAATTAAAATAAGAAACTCACCACAGGCATAGTAATTTTGAGATTTTTATTGGGTAGGGAACACAAAACTAAACCGCTATAAAATAAAAATATTATAAAAAAATATTATTTTAGTTCCACTATTGAAGCACTTAATTTCTCTTGTGGTCGGTATATTATAGATACTTAGTAATTATATGACACGACACTAATATTTCACTTCACTAAGTACTGTACAATCAATAATAATTTACACTAAGATAACAGATAACGGATTTGTAGGTAAGTTGATATATAAAATAATAATAAAAAAAGTCAAGCAAAAAACACGAATATATATATATCAACGAGAAATAGGTATACGCTTTTAATTTTCAAACGTATCAATATTAATATTAATTTTATTATCAACAAACATTTAGATGATATTTTATTGTCACTTATGTTATATATCTACGTTAAAAATATTTTGTATTGAGATTGATTATAGGAAATATTAAATTACAAGGAATCAAGGAAATAATGCGACCAGTTCAGAGAGAAAGAAGATACGTACTAACTTTGGGACATATTATGTCATCCTTTGAAAATGACCAAATAAGTGCTTTATTTTTTCAAAATTTTGTAAGTTAAGTACAAAAACTTTACAAACAATGCAAGTAAAATAAATGCAAGCTGTCTGCAATAAATCACTATTGTTTGCCTGGATGACGGGCGGTCAGCGCGCGTTTGCTTTTGTTTTATTGACGCAATAATTCGGTCAATATGAGAGACCCTAAAATCCATAAAAAGGGCATAGTTGCTGAACACCAACATCAACAGTTCGACTAATGAACGGCCTCGATTGTCTTGTGATGTATTGTCAAAACTATTAATGCGTCAAACCTACCTATGCAAAGTTAGCTATACTATATCCTATATTTTGCGCAATCGTCAATCGGACAGTTATGATTTTGTTTCTCCCATTCATTTCACTCCATAAAACATTGTGACTTCCACTCCCATATTGATTACAAATGTACTCAAAATAAAAACTGTTTGGGAACCCGAGATTTACACTCTTACCAGTCTTATCCAAGTCAGCTAAGCTCCGCGTTTGATACCAAAGGGTCGAAAATCCAAGCCTTGGTAGATACTAGATACCTACACTGAGGTAATTTAATTATTCATAAAACTTTAATTAACAAATTAACTATTTTTCACAATAATGTTATGTAGATATTTCATGTGTTTTAATTGAAAATCAAACCGTACCTACCAGTGTGTATTACAATCATTAGGTACGTAATAATTTTACGTTATTATCGTTATTAGTAGTAGGTACCCTAAATAAATGATGTATTCTTTGATTTTGTCTTCAAGCAAAAAACAACTTGTTAAATATCACTATAGAATAGAATAATACCTATAAGTAGGTACTATTATCTCATATTGTCTTAAAGAAAACGGAAGAGAGCAATAAATGTAAGGGTTCTTTCTTCAATAAAAACTGTATTTTTTATTATCAGCCACATGGGTTGTCTAGAAATGCATTGTCAGGAAAAGATATACCTAGATGCATTTCTAAGAAGAAATTTGGCTTACTGTGGCACCAATTTGTATCGACATGTACGAAGTATTAACAGGGGTAGTCAACAAGTAAAATCATTGTTTAATAGAAAGATTTTTTTTTAAATATATTATACTAATTCATATTCCTCAATTTCAACACATTCTGAACCGAAACGCTATATTAAATAGTCTGATGAGGCTCGAAAATTTTACGAGACATCTCGCTATCAGGATTCCACGAGAAGGAACGGTAGATTCGAGGATTCCACGAGACGGAACGGAATTGTCGAGGAATTCACGAACCGGAACGGCGCTCCGGGGCGTTCCGCTCCATTCCGAGCGCTGGCAGTCCTTGAGTTTGATACTATCTTATTGATGTTACCTTACAAAGTTTAGTATTGATCTCACATTTAATGAAGACATGATTTTTACGTCTAGTTTTGTTCCAGCCAGTTACTTGCGTAGCTGGTTTCTAATGTTGATGAGTTCTCTAGCCTCATTATTAAGATCCACCCTGATGGGGTTTTCTTAATTTTCGGAATATAGCTACGCCTCGCTGTGAGAATAGTCTGTGAGAATAGTCTGGGAGAAATGCCTTGATGCCAGATCAGGTGTGCTTCCATTTGAAATGCTGAGTATGTCGAGTATCCATGATAGCTCTGCCAACAAATCCTACCTCTAACCTCTCCGTGGGGGTCTCTAGGCAATGCAGTATGCTGTAGCAGATAGAGAAGGGTGCAATGCGAATCACCAGCGCCTAAAAACTGGTACATTCTGGCTACGGGAAGAAAAACCCCTACAGAAAACCAAGGGATGTTCACGGGCCCTAAGGTGGCAGCCCCACCATGAACTCAGGTGCTGTGGGATGATCACCTGCACACCCTAAAACAACAGATTAATCCAAGCACAGGGAAGCCTCGGACCCCCGTTTCCATCTTGACGACCTCGCCTGAATTCGGTAAACGATTTTGTTTTGGAACCTACAATATCCGTACTCTAAATGTCCTTGGAAAGCCCGAGCATCTAACAGAAATACCCTCTCAATAAGTTAGATGTTCTCGGGATCAGTGAGTGTCGACTCACTGGCATTGGCGAGAAGTTTATTCGTGGGTTTCGTCTATTGTACTCCGGACACGCCACATTGCGACGTAGTGAAGTCGGTTTGCTGATGTCCAAGGAAGCTTGCAAGTGCCTCACCAGCTGGGAACCTATCTCCGAATGTCTACTCCGTGCTACTTTCAAGACCAAGTCTGGCTCCATCACTTTTCTGCAGTGCTATGCTCCCACAGAGGCTGCTAGCGATGCAGATAAGGATACATTCTACGAAAGTCTAGCAGAAGCCGCTGGAAATATCCCCAGCTGTGATCACGCAGTTATCCTTGGTGATCTTAATGCCAAAGTAGGATCTGACCCCTCGCGTGTACCCTTTGTGCTGGAAAAACATGGCCTTGGCCAAATGAACGATAATGGTTCCCGTCTGGTATATTTTGCCTCCATGAATGGTCTTGTGATTGGTGGTAGTCTTTTCCCTCATAAGACCATTCACAAATATAATATATGGACATCGCCAGACGCAGTGCTCGAAATGGAAAATTTTACGAACAGGAACGCTCAATAATTTTTCAAAAATGTGCAATATTAGATATAATATCTGTAATATAAAAAAATATCTTAGTTTTACATAATGTACTTTATAAAACATTTTCCTAATCACCTTCGCCCGAATCAGATGTTTGTAACATAAAAAATATATCATACTATAAGTTTACGAAATCGTTTACTAAAAAATACATCATTCATAATAATAATAATTATACAAATATGTATACCTAAATGTAAGTATATGAAGCTAATTGGAGTAGGATACATAAAAATATATGAAATAATGGACAAACCAATACAATTGTCCATTTGTTTCGTCAGTAGTTTGAATAAAAACATGTAAATAAGTGTAAATGGAAACATGAGTGAAGATACTTTATCGTTATTGATTTTTGGGTTTTCACCACGTGTACTTCTTCCTTCTTTCCTCGATATCATATAATATCTCTTGATAATGGCCTCTACAACAAGCCCGAAACGTCGAGCAAAGAATGAAGAATTACACACGGTGAAAACCCAAAAATCAATTACGATGACGAACAACCGTGAAAGTCTCAAACAGAAGATAAGTACATTGGTTAAACCAAGTTACATGCTACTTTATTTAAAGCTAGTACCTAAATTGGAAATATTTTGATTAAACAATTTTTTAATCACATCAAAATCCATCATGTACGAAAAAGTAGGAGCATGGTTCATAATGAATTAATTTATTAAAATTAAGTACTTAATGAATACACAAGTTTTACGAATGTAGCATTCGTTATTAAATATGCATAATTTTAAACAACCCCAGACTTGTAGATATTAGAAAAAAATATTCAAATATTTACACCATGTGGGCATGTGGAATAATTTATTCTAATAGGTTTCTGATGTTGTTGAAACTATTGATTATTATGTAAGTAAATTCCCATTGGATTCCTCTATGATTTTATTAAAATGTATGCTACCTCTTTTATTTCGACAACATCTATCGCATGAGTTTTCGCAATGTATTATTTGCTCAATGCAATCTATATGTTATGTATTATATAATATATAGGTGCATATGAGGGTGAGAAAAAACACGTCACACAGTGATGTTCCTAAACAAAATGCCGCGTCAATTTTTCTACAGTATTTTAAATCTCCCTATGATGACTCAAATACCTCCGTAATAAGGAATCTGTTCTATGTATATATAACAAAAAATACCTTTGCGATAATAGGTATATGAAATTAATAACTAATACATAATATTTATTTGCTTTTTATGTTACTAGGTATAAGATAGAATTTAGACACTTACCCAAATCACCGGAGTGTAAGGTCCTATTCGATACCCAACTTCTATAGGGAAACAACTCAAAATACATTGTTCTAAGATTTCGTCGTTACCACTTGGCAATACCTACACAGTTTTGTTATTTTTACTCATTTGTACTCTGCTATTATTGTACAGTAGGTACCTATATAAAAATCCTTAGTACTATCATAGTACCACTATGTTTGTGGTTTGCATAGTATGCGACAAGTTTCTCCAATCACAAGACAAACAATAATTCAAAACACCAACAAAAACTCACAATCAAGACACGATAATTATTATAGTACCTACTTGATTTAGGTGGGTATGTACTTTTTTATAATTATTATGGTTTTATAAATAAATACTACGACGATGTAAACGACCACGACCACGATCTCTTGTTAGTCGAGGATTGCTGTTTAAACTAATATTTTGTAAGAAAATTTATTCTTTCAAAGCCCTCAAATCAAAAATTACATGTGCTATTTATTAGTTATTGTTTATAAAACCTTTTTTTGAGACAAAAAAATCTCTTCAAGCAATAAATCTTCACCGACAATATTTTTTTCAATGCACAATAGGTAGGATTCATTGTATTATTATTGAGTAGTAAACAGCTTTGCTACGTAGAAGTTTTGTGAAACAAAAAATATGAACTAAGTAGGTACCTACCTATATTGATTTAATGATTTATTTCAAAGGACCGTATTACTATGGTTATTTTAATATCCTCAACAATATATTTTTTCCATTAGCTTTATTTTCTGTATAACATGAAGGATAGGTAAAGAGTTTAGGTAGGTACCTACCTACGAGTATTTTTTCACTGCGAAGTATTTCTGCCGAACTAAAACCGAAATAAAAAATAAGAGTAGGTACCTAGCTCAGCATGATATGGGTAATACTATGAACGTTTGAATTTGTTCGTTCCCCCTGATGAAGATGCCCATACACGCAAAAATTGTACAGAGACCACAGACATTTTAATTTACTTGCACAATAGCGTTATTAAACCTCCTTGGATGTATATCGCTCCATACCGATGGGAAGACACCTTGTTGGTTGCATACCATCTAATATCAACAGGTCGACTAATGAACGGCCTCGGTTGTCTTATGATGTATTGTGAAAACTATGATGCGTCAAGCCTACCTAGTACCTAAAGTTAGCTATCCTATATTTTACGCAATCGTCAATCGGACAGTTATTGTTTTGTTTCTTCCATCCATTTCTCTCCCGTTTCATTCCATAAAATATTGTGACTTCCACTCCAGTATTGATTACAAATTTAATGTACTCAAAATCATAACTGTTTGGTAACTCGCGATTTACACTCTTACCCAAGTCAGCTAAGCCCTGTGGTTCATACCAAAGTGTCTAAAATCCAAGCCTTGGTAGATACCTACACAAAGGTAATTTATTTATTCATAAAACATTAATTAACAAATGAATTATTTTTCACAATACCTATGTAGATATTTCATGTGTTTTAATTGAAAATCAAAAAAAAGGTGCGTAATAATTTAACGTTATTATCGATATTAGTAGTAGGTACCTACCCTAAATAAATGATGTATTTTGTGATTTTGTCTGCAAGCAAAAAAAACTTGTTGAATAGCACTGAAGAATAGAATAATATACTATTATCTCATATTGTCTTAAAGAAAACGGAAGAGAGCAATACAGTCATGTAAGGGTGCTTTCTTCAATAAAAACTGTATTTTTTATTATCAGGCATGGGTTGTCTAGAAATGCATTGTTAGGAAAAAATATACCTAGATGCATTTCTAAGAAATTTGCCTGTTATTATCGACATGTACGAATTATTAAAAATCAGGGGTAGTCAACAAGTAAAATCATTGTTTAATATTTTTTTTTTTTTTTAAATATATTTATATACCAATTCATATTCCTCAATTTCAACACAATCTGAACCGGAACGCCATATTAAATATTCTGATGAGGCTCGAGAATTTTACGAGACATCTCGCTATCAGGATTCCACGAGAAGGAACGGTAGATTCGAAGAATCCACGAGACGGAACGGAATTGTCAACGAATTCACGAACCGGAACGGCGCTCCGGGGCGTTCCGCTCCATTCCGAGCGCTGGCCAGACGGTAATACAAGAAATCAGATCGACCATATTTTGGTTAAAGCGAAATACCAGCATGAACTGCTAGACGTGCGGACATATAGAGGTGCAGACATCCACAGTGACCACGAACTCTTGGTGGGGAAATCCCGTATAGACCTTAAACGAGTCCCAAAACCCAAAAGGACGATCAGACTCGATGTGGAAAAACTGAAAAGTTCCCGTGTGCGTGCAACCTATGAGCTGGAGCTGCAGAAGCGCTTATATGATGCTCGAACTCTTTCTGGTACGTCTTCCATCGACTCGAATCCCTTGGAAGGAAAATAGATATTATTCCGGGATGCTATAATGAGCTCTTTTTATATTTGTACTTATTGTCTACGCTTATAATAGCGGTTTTTCCATGATTGTTTATGCGCAAAAAATGTCGCTTAGATGCTTTCAAGTATTGACTTAAGAAATCTGACGTTTATCCAGGGTAAGCTGTCGTAATATAGAGCCGGAGAGCGGCATAAGCATAGGCTGTGAGACATGGCATCTTACTAAGCTTCAAGAGTCTCGGCTTTTGAGCTTTGAGAATCGATGTCTCCGCCGAATCATATGGGTACATTGGTACGACCGCGTTACAAAGACCCGAGTTCGTGAGCAGACACAACAGCTTTCGGTGATTGAAGTTATCACGAAGAGACTTTTTACGTGGCTGGGACACGTATTCCGGATGCTGCCGAGGAGTGCGGCACTTCGTACCCTTGTGGCACAGCCTCAGGGGTTCCGTCGCCGTGGCCAGCCCTCCCTCACCCTGCAGCGGTACTACAAGAGCGACCTACGTGCTGCAGGTCTGACATGGCGGGAGGCGCAGGAGTTGGCGATGGACCGAGGGAAGTGGCGCCAACTTGTGCTTGCCCTATGCCCCAATGTTGGGACGTGACAGGGCGGAAGAAGAAGAAGAAGAGGCGTGAAATCAATGCGTCGATTAATGTGCCTCTTGTATACGTACCGTTTGGCCTATGAGAAGGGTAGTCAAATTGGATTTCACTTTCTTTATTGTATTCGCCTCCAATTTCGAAATAAAATGGCAGGTGATCCGACTTCAAAGCATTTACAACTCTCGAGACACCCGTTTTTGGGGAGTTGTTTGCTATCACAAAATCTAAAACTGCTAGGTTGCAATGAGCTTGGACATGAGTCGGCTCGTCAGGATGTGAGATTGAGACATCGCATTTCCCTGTGGTCTTTAAGAGGGCGTTATTGGAATAGCAGTTCCAAATCCTATGATGTGCGTTAAAATCACCTGCTAGGATGATAGCCTCTGAGTTTGGCAAGGTGGACCACCTTTGCTTCGTTCATTTTCTCTTTGGCATGCCCATACCGAGACCACGGCATGAAGGCGTCCATTTAAAATTATTTCAACCGCCGTGGCTTCAAATCCAATGAGAAGCTTAATTATTGGGATGTTAGCATATTTTAAGTCTTGTTTGACTGGTATCATGACACCCCCACCCTTCGCTGGGAGAGGGCAACTTCTTTCATTTTATTCAGTTAATTAGTTTGGTGGATTAATGTCACCCTATTTTACGGTAAAACCATTTTCAGGAAAGGTCAAAGATGCTGGATAAAGGGAAAAGTAGTTTTAAATAGTAATTATTTTTTTTAAGACTAGCAACCTTGTATTGCCATATATGACGTTTAGAGCATGCTCATTTCCTGATTTTGATATTGAATTATCAATTCAACGCTAAAAATCGTGAATCCGATTTGAATCAAAACTCAATTGATTTATTAGATAATTTACATCCATTTCATTCAAAATGGATACTATTTCTTCAGCACCGGCGCAAGGCATGCAACAAATTGACCTCACCAAACTCAGCTTGCAACAGCTAACCCAACTAAAACAACAAGTTGATCAAGTAAGTCACGAATTCACCGAGAATTTACGTTACATATTTAACATTTTGTTCCGTTACTATATTTCCTAATGCAATCTATTTTTTTCAGGAGTTAAATTACTTCCAAGACTCATTACAAACGTTAAAAGTAGCCCAGACAAAGTTCGTTGATTCTGGGGAAAGCATTGAAAAGATTACGCCCCAAACTAAAGGGAAAACTATTCTAGTACCTCTCACCGGATCAATCTATGTTCCTGGAACAATTTCCGATACAGAAAACGTCATAATAGATATTGGAACTGGCTATTACGCCCAAAAGGTGAGTACTTGTCATAACTACACTATCAAACTCTTATGGCCAGTCATTCACTATCAATGAGTACATAATATTATCGGTTTTTCTCAAAACTATATTGTCGGCGTAGAGGCTAAAATATTCACCTTACTACATGAATCACGGGTTCGAATACCATGGCTAGTCAAATTTACTTTTTGGTTTTTCAACTAACATTATGTTATAGACGAACTTCTATATTATGAAGTCTTCTATGTCGCATTGCTGTGTGCGCTGACACTGTTACATCATGTGGTTTTTGTGCGCTGTACTATTACATCACATGGTCTTTGCATGTTGACTTGTCATAGCAGATATTCTATCTCTGGCACTATTCAGAGGAATTAAAAGCTTTCTTTTCTGTTTCCACAATACTTCTACATTCGAAATAATGCTTTTCGTCTGCTTCCTTAGTGATGGCGGAAGTAAATACAGGGTATGGTTTTAGTTCCAGAAATGACCGTGGTGACATAGAAGACTCAATATGGTAATTGCACTGTATGTTTGAATCCATGTGTAAAACATTTCAATAATATAATCAAGAGCTGGAGATGGGAACCCATTAATTATTTAGGAACTGAAACTCTTGATGTTGAATCTTTAGAACCCCGAACCATGTAAAAATGATGGCATTATCATAATGGATCGTCCAATCACTCTTTTTGCACCTTTATTCTAACCTGCCGTGAGTGTTCTAAAAATGGTTGTAGTCGGTACGTAGGTAATTGGTACTCAATTATTTTGCTTTGTCGGAAACAATATTTAATAGTTTGGGTATTTACTAGATTTCTGTTTACAATACAATTTATTTGACACGTCGTGCCAGAAAATCAGTTACGTAATGCATAAGCCCACCTATTTACAAATGCATGACTAGGTTAATTTGTTAAAATCCTTTAGACGTCAGTCGAGGTTTCCGTTTCGAAATGGCGGTGTATTTAGTTTAGATCAGTGGTCTTCAAACTGTGTTCTGCGAGTCAAAATAAAAATTCAACAAATAGTATAAAAAAATGCACACCCCAGTCACTAAATATAACGCAAGGGTAGGAGACAGCTGGGGAACGAGTTGATGCTACTAGTGTGAATTACATTAATTTTATGTTAAAAATTTGGTACTGTTCGGTTACAGCAGAAAACACATTTTAAAAATACCCGATATACTGGATTATTTGTTAGTTTAGGTTAGGTTAGGTAATACAATAATTTTCTTTACATAAAGTAACTATAACACATTGATCTACTTTGAATATTATTTTAACATATGTTTTTCTAAGGATGGGATGGGGTTCCCCGAAAATAACTTACACAGTCGAACTTGGTTATTACGAGGAAGATGGGACCGACTGAATTTGCTCGTTATAAGTGTTACTCGTTATATCAGTGAATAGGTATTTTTAAATGAGCGGTCACAACATAACACAAAAAGTCGCAGTTCAAACAAAAATACACAATTAGAATTTATTTACACACCCGTTCTACACATATTACATTTTTCTGTCAATCCACTTTTCTTATAAAATTGATTCTTGTTTCATTGTTTTCACTCCCATTGTTCTTGAATTTCCCCTCAAAGCACTCAACCCATTAAGGCCATACCTCAGTTGAGACACGGTCTAAAAAGATCGTCGCTAGGCGTGTCAAACCAAATATAATTTGTCTTATAAATCCAACATGTGTCCATTTAATGTTCAGTTTATTGTTTTATCAGTAACAATAATAATATATTCATTGACATGTTTTCTTTTTAAAGTAAATGGGTAACGTTTTAAGTCATCTTTACACGATTTAAGAATTATTACGGCCGTCGCCATCACGAAGCAAAATGACGTGTTTCCAGCTCTACATTCTCTCTCCGGATGAGAGCGAGTGCAAAATTTCGTCGCGCCTATGGTTGAAAATTATTTGCCGTTTTACTGATGAATCATCATTGATCATGACTCTTGGGTGTTTATTATGCATTGTCCAGAGTAGCCTAACCGAATTTTTTTTTTTTTTTTTAAAAACGGTACATGTTCAAACATGCGCGTTACCATGATCTTACTCCCTACTACATTTATCGTTTGTCAATTTATGACTACGGCCGTATGTTGTAGCTTAACCACCGGGAAATACCAATAGAAATGGCGTATTTCAAAAAAATACTACCTTATTCTTAGGTCAATAATTATTATAAAGCAATCATTATTCGTAGGATGTTTATCACATTTGAATGGTCAAAGACATAGCTTATAATCAGTATCTTTAGAATTATCTTCAAATGTGTTAATCGTTCCCATTTTTTGAATAATAAAATGCCTAATTCTTGTCAAATTTGGGATCACAAAGATTATAAAATATAATTTTTTATCGTAAATATGTCACTATATAATGTTAACATTAATTTTACTTATCGTTTTGTAAATGCGTTTAAAAATTAATAAACCTAAAAAGTATTAACACCACTGCACATGGATGTACCGGAATATGACTATATTCTATAACATTAGAGCGAGAGGTTTAACATAATACTATTTTATGTGATAAAAATACTTTATGCAGTCATCAAATGTTTAAAATAAATATAAAGGATAATAAGGCTTCAAAATTATATAAATAGATTACCTACAACGTTTAAGGAATATCCAGGATCATGCTTTGAAAATAGCATAAACTCCATTTTGACCTACGCTGAGCATGTGGGTTGTTAACAAGAAAGTATTTTTAAAACATTATTTTATTTTTTTGTTTGAAGACATAATAATCAGACTCACCATTATGAGTATATTATAGCTTATATATTATAACTAATGAATACTTTTATTTCAATTTTGCAGAATATCGCCAGCGCAAAAGATTACTTCAAAAGAAAAGTTGAATTTGTCACGGAGCAGATGGAAAAAATTCAAGTTTTGGGAATCGAGAAATCGAAAATTCGCGACGCCATCTGTGATGTCATGGAAAGGAAGTTACAAAGCCAAGTTGCAGCTCAAAAGTCCGCCGCAGCCTCATAAAATAGATCTATCGCAAATATTTATTAATTATTTCATTTATATTCATTCACATAATATACATTACAATAATTTTTTTAAATTAACTCGTATCATAATTTAATGTGCTCTCGTATACCTACATTCGGCCATGTGGGTATTTCAATTTTGAATGATTCAAATAATTTTTCTGTAAATTTAATTGTCTGCTGACAATTTCATTTCACCATGCATTTTTCTTATTTTGCAAAAATTATTCACTACTAACTCAATTCTGCCAGTTTAAAAGAAATGTTTTGCATATCATTATATTACCAGATGGTATTAAAATATTATCATAAGATTTTTTTGCTCCTTCGTGTACATATACATACATAATACCAATGAGAATCAAAGGAATCAACCGCTAAACTAATATAGCGTACGTATTAAGTTATTTGACAGTTTCAAAAAAATGTCTACACATTAAAAACTGCTTATCATTGTCATAAGAAATTGTTTTTCCGATGCTTCTTTCAAATGTTTTTTTTCCCTTTCAATAAACGTTAAAAACACCATAATATTGAATTGGTTTAATTTCCTTATAAATTAGGTACAGAGGCAATACATTCATAAATTAAATGCTAGATTTTATTGTTATAAGCTTTGGATAGCGGTAATAGCCAATTAAGAATTGAGGGTGGCATCCAATTCTCCGTTGTCCACCATCTCTTTGATGATGTCGAGGCCTCCGATGAGTTCTCCTTGGACATAGACCTGAGGATACGTCGGCCAATCTGAGAATGTTTTTAAACCTTGGCGTACTTCTTCATCGGTGAGGATGTCAAAGGTTTCATATTCTGCCCTGGAAAACAAAAACGGATATGTTCAAGTATGTACATTTTGGTGCATTATTATAAAAGACCATGGTAGCCTGAACTAGCTATCTCTGTAACAACTATTGAATGAGACACTCATAAATGAGGCTACTTTGTAAAACTTTGATTGGGAGTTTTTAAAAATATCCTTAGATATTGAGGAATATAATAGATACAACAGCTCTTTATTAAATCATTTGATTTACTTAAAAATCACAAATCAAAGATAATCTAATTAACATTTCATCTATATTTTCATAGTTTTGATCATGTATGGGCGAGGCGCCGCACAAGAAAGTGATATCTATTTTAAGCGACACCGTAATTATGTATAGAATTATTTCAATATATTACAATACTACTTAGAAATGACCTTTTCTAAGCTATGTAATTATTAATTTCGTACACTTTCATTATTTTTACACAACATTTTACTGTAATTTCTTATATTGGAAGGTTAGCCAGCCACGAAAAGAGAATATAGGTCTCGAAAGACTAGACCAGACTCATTCAAATAATTTAATATGATTTTTTCTACAAATTTGAGTTCAGCAATTGTGTCAGGCCAGTAATCCAACATCAGAATAATAATCACAAACTAAACTAGATACATTATTTACTCCGCTCAGATATTGAGATAAACCATAATTCACTTGATGATGTACTACATACCCTGTATCTTTGAGAATCTGCATAAGAGTTTTACTAAATCCACATCTTGGTGTTTCTCGGTTGCCTTTCATGAATACCATGACTTTGTGCTTATTGATCAGTTTTTTCAGTCTTACTTCGAGTGGTTCAGCTGTTTTGGCATCCGGCATGTTGGGACAAAATGTTTTGATTTTAGCCGCCAGACTTACAACATCGGCACCATCGATTCTGTCAACCGCCGCACCATTTTTGAATAAAATTACCGTAGGAACTGCTTCAACCTAAAACAAATTAAAAGTATAGTATCCATTTTATACAGTGGAGTGTAGTTGAACATGCAACGTGAAGTTACTTGTGAACTAACTCAATCAGAAGACCAGAGGTTCTTGTTTTGCTTTTAATTTTAGACATTTAGGTGTCATCGTTATGGAAGAAGGTTTCTTGCATTAAAACACAATAAAGATTAAAAGTGTACAATAGTTCGAACTATCCATAATACATTGTTTCGTTTATTTTATATTAGACTAATAAAGATGAATCAAAATTCAATTGGAGTGATTTCGAAAGATGTATGTTACCTCACTGTTTTTGCAATAGTCTTTTTTTAATTGATGTTTATTTGTCAGTTACGATAATAATATACGCATAATCAGCAAAAATAATAAAACACCAAATTCATTATGAAACTTATGCAATAATTACTGTGTATAAATATTTTCATTGAAGTTTTTCAAAACAACAAATTATGTAGGTAGGTACTATTATTTAATAATCATTCATAGTGATAAGAATTAAAAATTTTTTTTTTTTTTTTTTTTAACTGAAACCAAATATATTGATGTATGGCGAGAAGATACGTCAAATTTATAAATGGATGTGTTTGATTGCAAGTGATTATATACCTTATATTTATGAGAGATTTCATCTAAGTCCTCAGCGGGACAGACGTAGAATTGTGTGCCTAATGATTTGACCTCGGGCATCTTTGCCAATTCCGACATGGCGTCTGTTATTTGACTACATTGTGGGGCCCAGGAGGCGGAAAAGTGAACTATCGTCAAACTATCGGAGCTGAAACAAAACAATCACAACGGTTTAATTTCAGTAAGATTATGACATCCAATTAATAATATTTAAAAAAAGTTATGGATACAACTACAGTATAACCTCGTTTTTACGTGCCCGGAATTCACGTTTTCCCGGCAATTGCGTGTATTTTTTTCAGTCCCGATGTATTTCAGTACATTTAATACCCGCATTTACGTTTTTCTTTCCCGCGATTTACGTCGGAAATATTCAAAATATGCGAGTTACGCGTACTTGACAATGATTGGGTCGTGACATTCGAACGATTTTTCAATAGAAATTTTAATTGAATGTTGTTTTTTAATAAAACGTTAAGGTGACGCATCAGTGAAACGCCAAATAATTCTCAACTGTACGCGCGACGAAATTTTGTACTCGCTTCGCATTCATAGAGAGAACGTTGAGTCAGACATACGTCACTTTGCTGCGTGATGGCGACGGGCCAATTAATTCTAAAATCGTGTAAAGATGACTAAAAACGTTACCCATTTACTTTAAAAAGAAAACATGTCAATGAATATATTATTATTGTTACTAATAGAATAATAAACAGAACGTAAAATGGACGTATGTTGGATTTATATGAGAAATAATATTTCGTTTGACAGGCGTCTTTTGCACCCGCGACCCGCAATCCGCACATCGCCTAGCGACGATCTTTTTAGACCGTGCCTCAACTAATGCATGGCCTTAAGGTGACGCATCAGTGAAACGCCAAATAATTTTCAACTGTACGCGCGACGAAATTTTGTACTTGCTTCGCATTCATTGAGAGAACGTCGAGTCAGACATACGTCACTTTGCTGCGTGATGGCGACGGGCCAATGGACGTATGTTGGATTTATATGAGAAATAATATTTCGTTTGACAGGCGTCTTTTGCACCCGCGACCCGCAATCCGCACATCGCCTAGCAACGATCTTTTTAGACCGTGCCTCAACTAATGCATGGCCTTAAACATAAAATGAACGAAACATAAAATTTAAATGTTCTTTTTTTCAATACCCCCCTTTTACATTTTCCCTCCAATTAGGTTTTTTTTCTTCAGTCCCTTAAAAAACGTAAAATAGGGGTTATACTGTACTACTAAACTTTTAACTTGAGTGAATTAGATATTATAGACGTATATTTAGTGTCTGACAAGATAATATAAATTAGTTTATAAAGCTGTTATAGCTGGTAAAGTACATGTCACTTGAAGCCGTGGAAAAATTCACATGTTTTTCAATGTGTGTTTGATCCTATGTAAAAACCCAATGAATTGGTTGAAAGGCAAACAAAATCAATATTGCGTGGTGTAATTTTTAATAAAATAACCATTATTAAGTATGTAATGTTGTAAACGCCAGGTGATGGGATTTTTTTTTTTGTTTATTAAACACCACAACTCACAGGCTTGAGGAATTTACATATTAGATTATGTAAATATATTTTGACCTCACCGGGAATCGAACCCAGAACTCCAGGAGGCCAGCGCCTCACGCACTGCACCATTAATTATTTTAGACATTTTTAACGGAAATTACAATTAAAATTAGAGACTCCATTAATATTTCTTATAAAACTGCCTCAAAAATTACTAAGAAATATTAAAATATTGTCTACAATAGGACAAAAAAATAAATAAGTTTTATTGTATAATAAGTTTTATTATATAATAAGTTTTATATAATATTTCTTAAAAACAACTGTTTGTCAATGATGATAAAATAATTCATTAAAAGAGTTCACTATGGTGGAAAAAAACATATTAAATTACATTTCATTGATAAAGATAATCATAAAATTAGAAATAAGAATGGTTCAACGAACATTAATTAATTTGATTTTATAACAGTTTTTTGTTTAATTGGAGTTTATCTTTGAATGATTAAAAATACATTTCTTATTTTTCAATACATATTGATAAATTCAAACACTTTTCATAATTCTGTTTCTGATAGTCCCTATTATCCAAAGAACAGATTAATAAGATAGAAATGTGAAAGCCAGTCACCATGGATCACAAGTTGTCCTGCGTTGCAATGCATATGACATCTAAATTAATATCTTTATACCTATATCATATCAAATAAACAGATAGTGTTCAACCAATGTGTGCTACCAACGCTCATGTATGCATGTGGAACTAGGACTCTTAATGGAATAAAAATACAAAAATTATGGTAAAAGTAGTACAAGGTGTCATAGAAACGTGCATGTTGGGCATAATGCGTAAAGATCACTAAAAAACCAATGGATAAAGAAGCAGACAAGAGTACGCAATGTGTTAGAGGTCGCTAAGCAGATGAAATGGAAATGCGCTGGATATGTCGCTCGGCGGGTAGACAACTACTGGACAAATGCTGTCATACAGTGGTATCCAAGGGGTACTGAACAGCCACAGTGACGCCCTAAAACCTGCTGGATAGACGAGCTCGTAAAGTTTGGCGGATGTACGTGGCAGCAAAAAACTAGGGACCGAGAAGAGTGGAGTGAGCTATGGGGAGGCCTTCATCCAGCAATGGGTCGATTCCGGCTGATGCTGATGATGAAACAGATTTGTGAGTGACTGTGTAATGGGCGTGTACTGTGCCTCGAGGCCTACTACGGACTGGTTGAATCAGGACCTAATCATAATTTTGCAACTCACTTCCCATAATTTTTGTGTTCCTTGCTTAGTAGCTATTAGATTCCCCTTTGAGAAAAGACATAATTTATCTTGGTTTCGCACCAACATAATTTGATCTATAGATGCTTATTGCTTCGCCCAGGTTCAATCTGTAGATAAATAGGTACTGGAAATTTGTTTCACTTTTAATTGTAATATGGAATTCTGTAGACAGTAGATTTTAAAAGACTATGACCCCAAGTCCTGCTCTCTAAATCATCATGAATGATTATGGTATGGTATATAATATATTATAGTTCACATTCATTAAGATATTTCGATGGAAAACGATAGTACCTATTGATGGTCTAGATTTTTATCATGTGTGAATTATATTAATATGACCTAACTAGTAGTAACTTTTAAAAATGTATTTACTTTCACATTTGGCATTGAAATAAATGTATTGTATAGTACCTGCATGTAACACTATATAGAAATTGAAATTAATGACTCACGTAGCTACATAGAAATTTTAATTATGTATTACGCTAAGCTCCTATCAAATCTGGCATTTAATGTCAATAGACTAGTCACAATGAATCGTTTCTTCCAGAACAAATTTAAATTACTGAAGTCATCAATCATGAAAATCATTGAGAGTACGACGTTAAATATTACCTAGAATGGACAAGGCGTATAATATTTTTTGATTGTTTTATAATAATTTACGAAATCATGCGACAAGTGGAAACCGATGCAATAAATATCAGAAAGATAATTGGAGTTAAAACATAACCTCTTTTTAAGTGATTTATAAGAACTGTGTATTAATTACAGAAATAGAGAGGGATTAAAGTACCTTATATTTTTTTTGAATTGTTCCACCGTGGTTATCTCTGCAACTGCAGACATTTTGGAGAGATATAGATTTTTTACAAACTTTAAACTAGGTGTTTACAATTAAACAGCAGAAATCCAACACCTTTCAAAGCCGCACGCATAGACTAATGCCGCACGTAGGCCAGTTAATGATGCCAGATTGAAGAAACATTAAATTGAAGTATATACATGTGATGAAAAATATTACCCGAAATAAAGTATTCCATGCAACGTACAGTGCATGATAAAATTGCTACCCGTATACATAGCCTGTACATAAATGTTATATTATATGCAGTAAAAAGAGTCTAACAAATAAAGAAAAAATGTCATATTTAACTCTAATTATATATTTATTAGAATTTCTACAGTTAGTTTTACAAAAAAAACGTCTTAAAATTATTGATTTTCCAAATGCATTTATTCGATTACAGTAGCATTCAAAGTATAAACATATTCATAGTCTGTTTTGTATGACCTATTTAACGAGAAGGTTGTTATAGGACACTTTGTTGCTATATTGTATGCTTTCGATTATAAAATTATAAGAATAATATTTTAATGATAGATTCATGTAAACCATAAATCTATAGCTATATTAAAATAATATATTCTTATAATAATAAGGAATTTAATAATTTGTAACACTCTTTTTTCATATTACACTTTTATATTAATTTATTCTGGCAAGCATTGATGCCATAAATTCGGATGCCACAACCATAGACAATATACGCAACTCGTTTGAAGCGTTTTGGGACCTAATATTAATACAAAGATAATTACTATAATATAATATTATCAATAGTATAATATACTATTATATATTAATAAATAGGAGGATTAGATAGCTTCAATACCTACTTAATATTACCTTATTATACCTACTTATACAATTTGATTTTTTTTCAACGCTTCTGATTTCCCGACTTTTTTCGTTTCTTTGCCGGCTGAATCCGTTTGAAATCGAGTCGAGAGCTTTTTTAGCTCTTTCGGTCACAACATTTTCCTGAAGAAATTCCGTTCAGAATCAAAATCGAGTTTTTTTTAACCCCTTACCTTCTTGTAAAAAAATCAACGACACATTTAAGATAAGATAAATATATAGATAATATAAGACAAATATAAGATAATTCCATTCCGGTTCAACGGGATTTTTTAGCTTTTCTTATGTAAATTATTTTACCTAAATGGCAAATTTTTGAAATTCCGGTTGCGGCAGGCGGTTTTCAGTTTCAAATAAAATTTTGCCTAATAACAATTTTTTCAAATTCTCGAAAATTTCATTGATGATTATTCTCAATAGACAGAATTCTCGAAATTCCGGTAAATTAATTTTTCGAGAATGTTCACCTTTTCGAAGGCACGAAGCATTTTCAGATACAAGAGATTACAGAAAAATTAAAGTTTAATAATGAAATTAAATCTGTTCAAATTAATGACTATCGAAAGATTTCCGAAGAATTGTCTTTTAGAGAATATTTTTAATCATAATGAAAGATTTGCAGAGGATGTATAATAATAGTGATTATAATATTTGTGAATAATAATTATTGATAGTGGTGACATTTTTAATTTAGTTTAAATAATTATGTTGCTGAATCCATCCACTGCTCTTCCAAGGTGATTCCACTCCTCTCGGTTCGGTGCGCTGCATTGCATTACCTACCTTTATTTGATTCCTTAAGGCATGCAATCATTCCGTGTTATGTCCATTCGCGTTATGCCCAGTATGCACCTCTCCACAACACCCTATGCTGGAACAAAAGTTTCTGGATATCTTTTTTACTGAGTGGCGAGTTTACTAAAGTGGCTGACATCCATTTCTCGTAAAAAAATAAAATCTGTTAATACAAACCTCTACTCTGTGGAAGCCCATATGATCCTATAGGATTGGACATGGTTGAAAGAAAAAAGAATGTTGAGACCTGAGTCGCTGACAATTTTGGTGGCCCGGCCCTCTTGTAATTTTTAAAAACTAAGATGTCGGTATTTTATAACGAAGCGACCGCGTCGTCCGCTTCATAGAAAACCGTTACTGCTCTCAAAAATTGTAATGATCGTATTCGATTCTTCATTTGCCGCCTTTTGTAATGTACCGCCCCTAAGCAACATAATATGACTTGCTTACCTACGGGACGTCATCAGCCTGGCGAATTATTTTTCTTCTCGAGCACGCCATCGCTGAACTCGTTTAGTTGTCAAGCGGCTAAGCTTGGCTGATGATTCTTCCTTAACTATAATGTTTCTATTGTTTGATTGATTGTGTATGTTGCTTAGAGTTACAGTAGGTTACAGCACCATATCCCTATTATAATTAATAACACACTAATTTCTCGATACTCTAATCAGTTTAATCAATCGATATGCTATTAGGTACCGCAATGTAAACATCAGTCAAACTTTTAAGAGAGAATAATTTGTTTTCTTTCACGACCCGATTAAAATAAACGATTTCTCCGATTTTCAAATTTATTATTTTCGTTTATACTTACGTGTATTTTTAATACTATATCTACCTGTTTTGCGCTCTCCTATACATTTTCATATGTTTTCTCTCATGCGTTACAGATAATTCAAGACAAACATATTACATTATTACATATATTATAAGGTAGGTGATTATATCGTTATTTTTATCATTAAATAAAGTAAGATAATCTCTCTAGAATATATTAGATAGGTTTTTAAATAATTCATATTATATTTAATGTAAGTATTTCTTTAATTAAAAAACATGATTATTTCGTTAAAACTAAATGAAAATGCCAGCTGATTTGTTGAAAATTTTCCTTTAATTAATTAATATATTATAGACCGATATACTGTACATAAAACATTATAATTTAAAGATAAATATAATTGTATTTACAAAACATTAAAATAAAAAACTTAATACCTAAATGTAATGAATAATCGTAATGTTTAATGATTACCTAGGAGTATTACTAACAAAGATCCAAATGAATGTTGCTTACCCACCTAAGAACACTTCTATAAATGTACAATAGTTTTCAATGTTCACCTTACAAAATAAAAGGCATTACTGTCTTAGAGTAAAATAATTTCTTTTAATTGATTACTAATAATAATTATATTACTATTATTGACAAGAAAATAATAAAAAAATCTGGATTTATAATATAAAATGGAGTTAAGTATACCTATTATTTGTATCAACATTTTAGATGACGTTGAATGTCAGATTTTTAGCATTCATTTGTTTTGTTTTCTAGCATTTTTGTTTCCATTTTTGAATTTTCAAATTAACAAAAGAAAAATAGTTAGGTGTAATTATAAATCAATGTTTGTTGCGTAGTCAATGTTGTTTCCCAAAATCAACACAAGTTTTCCTGTGTCACACTATACATAATATTATAGATTTTAACTAATGTCTATAATAGTAACAAAATTAATTATGTTTTTACTAAAAATGTGGCATGTCTCTGTGAATATTGAGATAGGTTTAAAAGACATTTTTCAGATATATAAAAACAATTAAAATAATACAAGAGAGATTATGAAATAAAAATGGTTTATTTAGTTGACAAGTTTTCCACTCTTAACGAGGAATATCTATAATATTGTACAAGAACTTATTGTCGGAGATTATGTGAGATTACTAACTATAATATTGTATTCCTGTTGCGAAATTATAATTAATATAATATAGTTAATATCTTTTTCGATTTCAGAATTTGATTGATAAAATATGATTGGATTGGAAATCCACAATCCTGCGTTACATTATAGTATTACATAAGTGATAGGTACAAAATCATAGAATTCATAAATTACATAATACAGATTGACTTTAAAATCAGTTCCATAATGTTATGTAATGTAGGTGCCCCCTTAAAGTAGATATTTTTGCACCCCAAATATTCAATTATTAGGCTGTAAATAAATAATTTATTTTAAGATTGTCATTTGAATTTCACAAATAAAATAGGTAGGTAGGTACTAATTATCAGTTTTGAAGGAATGAATAAATAATTCTTACTGCTTAAACTAATTTATAATAAAATATATTATATAATATTTAATAATACATTAATTAATTATTTAATTAGTGTTTATTTTTTATATAATGTTATTGCTGTATTTTAATTCAAAATGTACCTATGTGCAAGTACATTATTATGTACCTACTTAAGAAATATCAGAAAGTACATTGAACGAAATTATAATATGATATCAATATCTGAGAGCCAGTAGTGTAGCTTATGTCCAAAAATAATGCTTTCAGATTTTCAAGTCCTCGATATTAATGGAATTATGGCTACATGTCTTTGAAAATTTCCAGCTTCTGTCATACTGATACATAATAATTATACTTACTGAAAATGTGAATCGATCCAAAAATACATTGTAATTTTGGTATAAAATTTGTAATGGGCAATTACTTGCTTACTATCAAAAATGGATATGAGTCATACTGGCTTTGAATTACAGATAATGTTATTATCATCATTCGTTGATGTACAAAGAGTTCCACTAACTTGAATAACTACAGGTTTGACCGGAGTTAATGATACCATGTGGAAAACAAGTCTATACCCACCTATGGATTAATTATACTTTGCTCTTATGTTCTACCATGGTAGAACATTTATCTTTAGTTCACTTTTGGCATACAATAAAATATTAAAGTCCGTGTATAACGTGGGTATAATTATCTATGTATGTATCTTTGTTTCGTGGAGTTAGTAGAACATCTCTGTATACCTACATAATGATTGATTTTTCTGATAAATCCTATATAATAAATACGTAGTCAGAATTGTTATTTTGTAATGAAATGTATAAATAAAATATAATAAATTGTAAACTATAATATCTCAGTTGTCACAGGCAACTGTACGAAAAAAAAACGGGCTAAGTTTACAATTAATTATTATATAGCTAGTTTCTCCAGGAAACTACCTATTCGAATGAAACATTATAATTTCAGGTTTAAAAAAAAAACAATTTAATTTTTTGTTTTTAATTTCGTGAATTTATTATTTTTGAAATTGCTGTGCAAAATTTTTCTAATGTGTTACATAATATTGCCGTTGACTGTACGTTAGTGCAAAATTATTTTCAGTTATACGTGACCATACCAATAGTTAAGATTTATATAATTATTACGATTAATCATATTAAAGTTTTGTGGTATACTTTACAATAAAATTATTGTTTTTAATGCGTGAATAATTTTCAATATTACAAAATTGTGAACGTACTTATTATAACTATTTATTTATTTACTAATATTTATTTTGACTATCTACATTTACATAAAATAGAGAACATGTTCTCTACTTTTGCTTATTATATACTATTGTTTTAATGCAAAAATTACGTGTTCGAAAAAGCACTACAGTTTTCTTTTTACCGTTTATGGTCTTGTTTTATTCTATCAGTAAAAGTGTGTTCAATTATTATTGCTAAGCTTAATACAAATTATATTTAATGCAGACTTGTTCAACAATAGTCATTTGATAATATTATGAATAAATCTGGAGAATTAAATGCTTTCAAATATGCATTATTTTAATTAATATAAATCTATCGACCACAAAACTTTTGTCTCTACGTTATAATGAAATAATTATTCGATTTAAATATTTTTACAAGTATTTTATAAAGTGGGGATACTGGGGTTTAACGCTATATTCATATAATACAGATATATACAATATTTTTTACATGTAAATGCAATTATCTTTTTTGTTTTAAACATGTTCATAGCATAAGTGCCAACACCTAATCTCGACATTTCTTAGCCTTATTTGCTAATTTGAACTGAGGCACTAACAAGGGCGTAGCTCAGCAGTGACGTAGTGTGGATAAAACAGTGTTCCAGCATTATGTTTAAACTATATATTTTTTAAATATACTAAGGTGTATTAATGATCTTGTTGAAATACATCTTTCGAAACACAATAATTAAAAAAAATATTTGTAAGTACTGACCGAGCTTAAGCCCGGTACAATAAGTAGGTATCAATCACGTCAAAACAGTTTTCTAACAACCATGCGTCTGAGGTATTTTTAAAATTCCGATTATCGACGACCCCTTTTTATAATTTGGAATCAAAACTACCAAAGTTAGTTTCTCGACTGGGTCTGGATTTATGTAAATATTAGATTTAACGTTCCCCCACTCGTAATAATTATGTTTTTGATTAAACTGTTAGGTTATATTACGAGCAGTAAACGGTTTTCAAAAGTTTTCCATTTAAAGCTTCCGTTCAAAGTACGGACAGATTCTTCTGAGACTGTGGCTTTCTGGCTCTGTCACTATGGAGCGGTGTTTGCGTCATTTGAAAGTAACGATACTGGACACCTAAATGAGTCGCCTGCACTGCCGGAAGAATCAGCCATTCTACCAAAAAGTGTCAAAGAAATATGAAACAATGTTGACTTTTGCTTTAATTATGACACCCAATAGGGATTTTTTTTTTGTTTAAAATTAAAATTGATATTAAAAATGTTTTTATACAGATTTTGAACTGTTTACGGATAGATGTATGTTGGTATGGACCATGCAATGTATTAAAGCACACCTACTTCACTGCTTAGCAATCCCTTTAATCTCTAAATCAAGTCACTTTATAAAATTGTTCATATAAAGAGGCTTTCCCCTGGAAAACCACTGTAATCTTCAACTCAAATGCTGTAGTACTCTGGGGCGAAATCATTCGCCAAGTTACTCAAGAAGTGGAAATCTGAAGAACTATTACTGTTGTCTCCAGCGACAGAAGTTGGTTGAACTTGGGTAGCCTCGTAAAACTGATGGAAAGAACTATAGTTATCACTAGAATCAGTTTGGACACTCGTTGGAGGCGTCATGACACTTGTCACATGGTTCGGTGGAAGATTGGAAGGTGGAAAAGTCTCAGCAGGAGTATTATTATAAACGTTAGCGTTGTTAGGAACAGGCTCCGGATGATGACTTGGAGTATGATTGTAAGGATTTCCTTCGTAATATCCATGCTTGGTGGAATAGTCAATGTTCTGATTGTTTTTATGCTGCACGGTTTCGGCATTGTAATAAGGCGCTGTAATAGCTGGTGTCTCTGGTTGAATTGCCCCTCCAGCAGCCATGGCGTGGGTCATGTCTCCGGGATAATGATAACCGAAATGATTATTTGGGTGGTAAGGTCCATGGTCAGCGGAATAAGCTTGCGTTTGGCTGTAGTTGGCCAAACCATGATGATAAGATCCTTGATCGTGATGGTTTTTGTAGTTATTATAAGCAAAGTTTTGCTGATGATATGCCTGATTAACGGCACTTGGATAACTGTGGCGAGTATTACCTCTTGACATTCCTCTGGGTAAAGTCTCGTGAGTTCTACTGTGAGCTGGAATTCTTGGGAAGTTATGAGTATCCATCGCTGGTACTCCAGGCTGTGCGCCGTGATAAATATCATGATTGTAGTTCTGATGCATCTGTTGGTACTGAGGAGTCGACGCTTGCTTGCTACCGTTTCTACTGACAGCAGCCACGTCGCTTCTGTAGTCCGGATGAGAACCGGAATAATGATTTAGATTGTTAAGATGAGATCCTCTTATAATATAAGGCGGTATTGCGTTAGGGATATTTTGAACAGTCACTGAAGACGCAGCATTGGTGGCGGCTGCTGGAGGAGATGGTCTAGGATACAAGGCTCCAGGCGGAGCACCCAAAGGACTTGGATGCATAGTAGATGGAGTTCCAGGAGTAGAAGATGGTGTCAAGCTCATAGAAGACAATCCTTTACCAGGTGCCATATTGTCCTGAATACTTGTCGCAGCGATTGAATTATGAAGGTCTTTAGTCGACTGCGGCGAAGTTTTGCATATGCCGATACTCTCCAAGCTTGGCGAGCTTCTTCTGTTTTCTGTCTTGACCTTTTTTGTAGTTGGTAAACGAGGACTGGCTAAATGAAGGCCACTAGATTCGTTAGACCTCGAATCTTCTTCTGCGCCTAACTTATCAAAAGAGCCAGAACTTGCGACGCTGGATGCTCCGTTACTATTAGTATTAAAGTTTGTGTTATTATTATTGGTAGCACTTGGTGTGTTATTATTATTGCCTCGAGTTGCATTCAGGTCTGGCATTTCTTCTCCGTGTCCCAGGAGTCCCACCGGTGGCATTTCGCATCCTTGGCAGCTCTTTTTGCTGCTTGGGCCATCCTCGTCCAAGAACTTGTCGGATGACATCTTAGAGCTTTTCCCTCCTTCCGAAGTGGTCGAGTCTTTGTCATCTCCGTCGTCGCCTTTAGTCAGAGTTTGACGCTTATGCTTCATGCGTCTGTTCTGGAACCACACTTTCACCTGAAAATTAAGACAACATAATGTTAATTCAACATTCACAAAATCAAATATCGCTAGCGATACATTTATTCTACACGAGTGAGCAGGTTATAGATATTTCACATTTTCACGTATTGATTGGGTATTGCTTTTAATTTTTATCTTGTGTATACTGTTGGAAACCCAGTTTAACAAAAAAAGTTCGCTTCCAGATTCAATTCCATTATACACATCGAGTAAGGTCGGTTCCATCAAATCAAAAATAGGAACAACCCCGGTGTTTAGTTTCAGTTTTTTAAAAAGTCAATAATATGCATAGTGTGGGAGGGGAGGGCTAGTCACTTTTATTGATACCACAATGAGTTTAGTTCTAATTTCAAACAATGGACGATTTATGTTGGTATTTTTTAATTACAAGTAGATACGAGTATAATAATTATTATATTATGAATTATCAAAGTTTGAATATTTTATTTGAAGTTAACCGTGAAGGCTTTTAAATAATATTTAAAAAAAACTTTGCAAAATATTAAGTATAATGGAGTAGATATATTATAGTGTCTATAATATTTGAACTCAAAGCGTTTCAATTCCAGCACCAGTTCTAAAATAATCATTATTATCAAGATTCGCTATTAATTCCATTTCCTGCTCTGAGTGGAATCCAGGGAAATGATATTTCTAACGTTCTACCTGTCCTCACATCTCATAACATGCAAGTGGCGTGCTTAGTGACGTAGAGGTCTGACCCACTGGCTGATTTTGAACCCCCTACGATAGACAATAATTAGCAATCGAATTTTAATTTATCAAATAAATCCATGTGTTTGAATGATTTATTATTTATATTTTGTATCTTTATACAAACATGAGTTAGTTATATTTACTTAAATTTATTCGTGAAAACAGCATTCTCCAGAAAAAAATCACGCCCACGGAATCTATTATCAAAGTAGTAATTTATGCAACATTTTGCTGTTTCTTAGCAACGTATGATCTACCTACTCCCACAGGACGACACTAATTTTAACATTGTTTGTTTTGCGAAATCTAAATAAATATTATAACAAAAATATACCTACATTTATAAGAATTACGTATATTTTAAAGATTTTGTTATAATTTAATAATTCTGTGACTGGTTTGGAGTTTAAAAATTTTCTGACTAATCGGTTGTGTAAAAGAAAATTGTTAAAATAAAATATAAATGGAATGATTAGTTAACAACCAATCATAATATAATCACCTATCACGGCAAAGTTAAGGCTCAGTCACATGCAACTGCAGTTGCAGCACGTTGACACAAAATTGGATTTTTTTATCCAATTTTATTAATGATTCTAATCGGATGCATTTGGAAACAAGTAAGACCTGCATCGCCGTGCGTCTGAGTTCTCCTTATAGTGATTCGTGATCAATTTTCGCATCACAAAAAGATTAAAATGAGAGATTCTTGGTGTATGATTTACAAAAAAAATAACATAATGCAGTCCATTACCTGTCTTTCTGTGAGGTCCAATGACGCTGCGATCTCTATTCTCCTGGGTCTGCAGAGGTATTTGTTGAAGTGGAACTCCTTCTCCAGCTCTAGAAGTTGAGTGTTGGTGTAAGCGGTGCGAAGTCGCCGGGGAAGCCCGTTTTCTGCGGCAAATAACAATTCTGTTTTTAATTAATCGTGAAGGGAAGTGCACCAATAATATACATAGGTAAATATTTTATGAATACAAAATAGTGGGACCCTAACAGATAAATATGCATTTAAGTCAGCCGCAACATTTTTAACTCATTAAACGGAGACAATATAATATTATAAGTATCATAAGTTGAAATCGCCATTTTTAATGTTTCTATTTTATTATAAATACATATTATTATCTATTATATCTACAGCTCCGCAGATTTATTGAATTATATAATGTACCTACCTAAATTCGTCGATATATTTTTTAAGGGGGATGACATCAAAAATTGTGATTTCATAGAGACATCTATAATCCGAATTACGAAGCATATACGAAAAATTATAATGGAATCTCATTCCAATTGTATTCCAATTCAAATGAACCTTCGAGGCATCTTAACTAGATGTACCCGTATTATAAATTGATGAAAAAAATGTAAAAACCGGTGTTACAATACAGTTGTTATTAATTTAAACACTGGTTTTATACATTTATGTAACATATTGCACTAAATATAGTGACAGAATTAAGAAACGCAAGTGACAGCTGTCAAATTAACTAAACAAATTATATTATAATTCATTCAAATTATTGATTTATTTTTTCATGCATACGAATAAACGAAATATAATACTATATTTTCTTGAATATAATTTACTATTTTGACAAACGCCATATTATTATTTTTCCGTTTCATAAAGGTATCGGGGCCACTTAGTTGCTTACTACGAGTACGATGTAATTTCGGATCTTGGTCCTACGTATTTTAATAATTCGATTGGTTTTTATAAATTCCAGTAAAATCGCTGTATTTATATTTTATACACCAGCAGGGCTATTCTAAATAGTTAACACGGTTTCCGTTATTTTTATTGCTCCAAAATAACACGAATATCACTCGGAAAAAATCCATAAACAAGGCGATTATCTACAACAATTTTATTGTTAGCATAATTAACACGCCTTTCTTGATTCTAATGGGATACATTTGAAATCAAGTAAGACGTTTTAACTGTGTTACTCAACGACATATTTGACAGCTTGCGGTTAACGCGGTCGTAGGCGGCTAATTAACTGCCTGAATTCGATATTATCTTAATATCATGTATCACTTTTTAGTTGGAGTTAAGTGATATGCTAGTTAGAATAACCCTGCTGATGAAGAAATAGAGAATTCAGTTAGTATTTGTCCCAACAGATTAATACCTACATATTGTGTAATATAATATGTCAATGGCTTTTTATAGTAACAATCTTATTTTGGCATCTACTTAGTCTAACCTTTAAATGCGCTTCAAGCTATTTTATTAAGACGAAACCCGACGTCGGTTGACCCGAACTTTTTAACGTCTCCAATAAGTAAAGTATTCCAACATGTCGCTGTCATTTGGCATTCGACATTTAAATTTAGATTGGCAGCCTTCTACAAGTGACTATTCCCAAGTTTTCCAACTTCAATAATAATAGGAATATGAAATCGCACGGGCGGGGAATATTACCCCCCGCTTCAAATAATATTTGGACTGCCAATCTTATTTGGCGCAGTTTCAACTGTCACAAGAGTCACACCAACATCTTGACGCAGAGTAGAACTAGTAAATATACAAATAATAACCAAAACAAATTAATTTTATTCATTGATTCAATCCACATTGATTATATCATTCATCCAAGTTTATTATACTTAACCTACCTAACCTAACATTCAACCCATGATATTTACCTACAATATACTCGTAACTATACGCAATAACTAAGCGCCGCAGGCGAGATTTAATAAACAATTAAGTCGGTTACTAATCAAAAAACACGTATGGGAAATTTTGGTTAAAATTAGTTATTATAATAGGGTTATAATTTAGAATATCTTCTTAAGTGTCCTATATCTATGTTATATACGTTTGCAAGATTTGTTCCGTGACAAAGTTATTACTAATTTTAGCAAGGTGATTCGTGAAAAAATTTATAAGATGAAATTTAAAAAAAACTTCAGATTGATTTTCATAACGTCGTACAGTTACGTCTTTTTGGCGTAGCAAACTGGAAGTAGTTCAACATTTTTTTTCAATTTGACCCAACTGACTTTGACAACATTACAATTGTAAGTAAATGCAGCGTAGATACGATCCTTTCAACTCTTATTAATCAAAATAATGTTTTGCATCAAACAATTCTTTGGTAGGTAAAGTTTTTTTTATAAGCTAGCTATTTTGGGTTATTATATTACTCACAGCGTCACTTTTAATTTGTTTAACAACTATTTTGAAGTGGCCATTTAATTATACATAGAATCCTTACATTGTTTCAAACAAAAATAATGTTAATGCAGTCAGGATCCATGGTTCTATGTACAGGATAGAAACGAACCAAAGAGGGCACCGTGACGGTCGACGTTATGGTACGACGCACAGGATGTGAAAGAATTCTAGAGTCTCATTGAAAAAAAACAACTAATTTTGTTATTTGTATTTCATGTGTGAGTCTTAAAACCCACAAAGTAATACATTCACAGTTCAATAATCTTTGTCCAATTTCAAAGAAGCAAGATCTTGAATTAAAAAAAATTATAAGATTTTCACTTGAATAGAAAAACTATGCATCGAAAAGTGGGCTTGAATAATTTTTAAAGTCTCACTTTTCGTCAGAGGAAAATATTAAAAAAAAAATAGTTTATAAAAAAACGTTTCGCATTGAGATTTAGCACAGATACCCCAGTATACATTACGCCCCTGATGGCCGAGCGGTTACCATGTCAGTTTATAATATCGTTGGTCCTGGATTCGTGTCCCGGGTGTGGCTTAATTCCCGTGCTGTTTTTAAATGTATTTTTGGACACAGAGTATGGACCTAATAGGCTGAGTAAGTGGCTATCGTGATCTTCATAGGATCGAACACGGTATATGAAAATACATTACATAATTGACGAACTGTTTTTAAATATAGATATAGGTACCTACCTATTGAGTTACATGATATTATAAAATCAATGAAAACATAATAAAATGTGTAGATTTAAGAAGTGCATTTTTATGAAAATGAAACTTATCTCTTAAGTAGATTGTTACATTTTTCCATAATACAATGATAAAAATACCCACCTTCAGATTTTTTTGAAGATTTCGAATAAATTCCCGAGTTCAGCCCTGCGAAGTAGGTACATAACGATTAGATACAAGAGTGACAAAGTACTATCACCAACCTGACGTCGCGCCAGGTGAAATTTAATATCGGCGCACCCCCCCCCCCATCCACTCTCCGATCAAAAATCCACCCCGTCTTACCCCCTCGTGTCACTTCGCTGCCTCTTACTTCAAAACTTATACCTACTCAACGATACTACCCCTAAATTTAACGAGGGCCCTCGGATGTGCTTTTGCGAAGGTATAGTGCGTAGTTACTACGTAGGTACCAAGGTACTGGAATGATACAACCTCATTAAGTAGTGATGTCCGAGCTCTATATTGTAGTAGTATTTTAGAGCCGGTTGTTAATAATGATGTTAAAAGTACCTATGAATCAGGTACAAACTAATATAGCTACCTATATGATAATATGTCCATATGCAATATGTCACACATTGCTATCAAGTTCGCAGGATTTAATAAAAACGCGTCGCTACTTCCGATGAAAGAGTAATTTTTTTTCTTAAATATGGCCACACTTGTGTATTTGTCTGTAGGTACCTATACCTATTTACACATGTTTTCGCAGTTGGTACACATGACGAACCAGTCAATCATCCAGAGACTGAAGATAAATGAACGGCTATCAACAATATGTCTGAGAAGAATTCTGCAGTTTTTTGGGCATATTATCAGGCGCGGACCGGACAACCTAAAGAGACAGTTTTGGGTGACCTCCAGGGAAGGCGAAGCAGAGGAAGAGCGTCTGCACGCTGGAGCGACCAAGTGAAAGAGCTGACTGGGGGCACCATCCATTCTGCCCTGAGAGAAGCGGAAGATCGAGAAGGATGGAAAGTCTTGGTCGCTCAAAGGATGGCGGAATTCAAATATGGTCACGATCCTCAGCCATGAGTGCACGACTAAGAATAAGAGAAAGATTGCAATGATGGTTGTAAACAGTTTTATATACCTAATTTTTATTAATTTGCATAATATATATCTTCATCATCAGCTGGGATCGATCCATTGCTGGTTGAAGGCCTCTACTCTTCTCGGTCCCTAGTTCTTCGGTGCCATGTAGGTAGATGTACTGAACTTTATGAGTCTGTCTATCCAGCGGGCTTTGGGGCGTTCCTGTGGTCGTTTAGTGCCCCTTTGGTACCACTGTATCACCGCATTTTTCCAGCGGTTGTCCACTCGCCGAGTACGTGTATTGTATTATGTACATAATAATATAATTATGTCTCGAGTTTCAATATAATATTATTTATATGATCGCATACGCTTGTAGAATGTTCACGCGCTAACTAAACGATTTGGGTGGTGACACAAACCGAAGAAAATAATCGATTGGTCGTGTTATTGGTATGGAGATTATTGGAACTAATAATAATATTATCTATTTATCTTAGTTATTATTGGATAACATCTACTTTATTGATGATTAGACAGTATAGTTAACAGCAAGTTCACGTAAAAAAACCACAGAATATAATATTAATTTTTAACTATGTAATTTAGTTTCTAGTTACAAAAATAAACGGATATCTAAATGCTTATATCGTATATCGTTTAAATATTATCTTTAAATTAATAAAAACAAACATTGTATTAAATTATATTTAGTTTCGTTATCCCTGGCATTGGGTGTTGCCATTCCGCGGGCAGGCCGCAGTTTTGATTGACATGCACGTCTGTCCAATGGCGGGTTCGCAGCCCCCGTCGGGCTCCTGTCAATCAAACAACCCCAAAATTCCACCCCGTCAAACCAGCCCCCTCACCACCGCCCTTCGATGCAATGTAACCCATACTTAACCATGATAGAAAAAAAAACTCAGAATATATACACTACGGTAAGAATGATTTTTAAAAGTGTTGATTTCATATGCTATAGCTATATCATGTTTCTTGCTCTAACTAAGATAAAATACTTGTTTTAGAAGGTACTGCATAATTTAATATAAGTACCATATTACCTATCTATCTAATAGATAATATTTTTAAAACATTCAAATCGCATCTCTACATGAAATAAGTTTTCTATCTCGAGCACTAATAATTCAAATCTGTATTAAAATAAGGGATACTTGTTTGTGATAGTATAATAATAGAATATATTATGAACAATAATAATTTGATACTTACGAGCACCTTCTGTTGAAGCATTGAGAATTTTATTAGTATCTATTAAGTATTAAGTATTAGGTATATACGATATGATTGTATTTCTAATTTACTTACCTACCTATTTTCTTATGTCTTTCCTTTGTATTTAGACTTGAATTTGATATCAATACTATACGGCCATCGGTTTCTGATAAACCGCTTACAGTTAGCTATTCCGCACGCTGAACATCAAAAAAAATCCTAGAACCTTTACTTTTTAGGTATATTTATAGTCGGCAGCGAAGTATTTTTAAATGCAAAAATATTTGTATGTACAAAATTAATACGAAAACGGGTGCCAAAGAAAATATTGAATTTAAATAAATAAAATAATCGTATTTTTTTGCAATTTGTCTAATATTGTATCTGTGCCAACGACTCCTTACACATGTGACATCAAAACTGCAATTTTAGTGTTAAAATATTTACTGGGAAATGTTAAAAAATAAAAATCGCATAGAAATCGAAATATTGAAATATGAGAGAGGTTTATCCAAGAGCGGTCTTGTGTTTAAAAATAAATTGCTTTTATTTTTTTTAAATTATAAATTAAAAATAGATTCAACATATTCTGGCAATGGAACTTGCAAAAGTTTCAAAACAGTCAAAATATGTACTCTATCCGACTCTATTGGATTTGGCCCTATCGATTTGATAATTTTCGATGTATAGTCTGAACTGAAACATATTTCAACATTCTTAAATATTTAGGTACCAGGAATCTCTAGGGGCTGATAGGTTTGGACACCTCCTCGATAACATTTCGACAATAATGTAATAAACTGCAACAAAGTGTTACAAATACTTACAATAAATGTTGCAGATTTTTTTTACAGTTTGATTGATTGTTTTAAATTCAGGTAATGAAAAAAATGCATCTTTTCAATATTATGTTCATAATATGTACTTTCTGGAAAACAGCCGATGATTAGGATCAGGTAACACAGAATTAATGGGAACTGAAATACCTAACAGGTGTGGAGTAACAGGCAACCGATCACGAGTGTTGAAAAATATGGGATAAACTTAAATACGTGTCAAGAATACGTCATTCTAAGCTTGTCCTTGGTTCTGGCAACTGCTCTCGGTTTATGCACTGACGCTCATTCAATATTAGCGTATTTGAAGATTGCAACACACATTAATGCACGTCTATAATGTGTGGCTCATTTTCGTACGAAACTCACACATTCAAAACCCTGCTTCAACATATTATAGTGTATTTGGGGTATAGCCTATCTGAATTCTATTTATCTGTTCTGTGATTAGGATACTGAACAATCATACAGAAACGACACCTCGTGAGTGATATTTGGTTCAAAATACGTTTTTTTGCATTATTGAATATATATTGGTAGGTATTCTCAAAATACCTCCTAAAACGTTTGAAATATTGAAAAGCATGTAAGTAATCCTCATACTACATACTTACATAAATTCACTGATGACAAAAACATTGATTTGTAATATCAAATATCAAACACACAGTATGCAGACGAGTTTTTTGCCTCTACTGTAAAGTTGTTATTACTTCACTAAGTATTCACAAGTTGTCATTTTTTAACCATGGATACGTAGTATTATTTCTAAAAATATAACACTGCACTCATTCACCTAGGTTTCCATTTCGAGTACCTACTGATATTGACAATAGGTATTTGTGTAAATATAACATCACAATTCACCATTAAACTCGCAGTATTATGACAAATTGTATAATTCATGAACAATAATAATTCTCTTGGTTGTCTGTTGTACTCACAATGTCTCATCATCAATATCCAAAATGTCAGATCAGTCGTCATGATAGGCAATTGAGTGGCCGTTCATAGTTCGGAGGAAATCCGCGTCTGTCAGCATCGCCGGCAAAAAACACTTTATTTGAAATGTTTTATCGTGGTACAGAGCCATTCTAGTTTCTGGTGGCGCTGAGTGAGTAAACTTGTCAGCCAAAAAGAATAAGAAGAAATAATTGTATCGTTCGTTTCGAATCGGTCACAGACGCGTCAACTGTCTGTTGAGAGATGAACATGTCTTTTCTGACTCGGATATGTAAATAATGATTGATGTGTTCCCGGCGAAAAATATTCAGATACCAGAAAGGCGCACGTGTAGATCTAGGGATTTTTAGCGTATTTTTTATTATTATTTTTCTAAAATATTTCCTCAGAATTTTACATTTTCATTTGGAATCTAGATTCTAGACACTATCCAGAATTTTACGTATTTTAACCGACATTTAGAACTTACCTTTTTTCCTAGATGCAGTGCCGGGTTTAAGGACTCGGAGGCCCTAGGCACATACTGGTTTTGAGGCCTCCCACGACATCCAATAAAATTAAAATCATAATTTGCAGCTACCAACGTATCTTGTAAACATAGCAATACATTTTCCCTATCCAATTTATTATTGAAAACGACAATGTTGACACAAGATAATATTAATGGAGATATCCTAGGTTCGAATCCTGGGTCTAGCAAACACACATATTATTTTTCAATTTGCGTTTGAGTCAGAGTATGGACCTTATAGGTTGGGCAAGTGGTTAAAACACCCATTTCTCGTAAAAACAAATCTGTTAATACAAACCTCCATTCTGTGGAGACCCATATGATCTTATTAGGATAGGACATGGTCCAATCTAATCAAAATATTTTTTTTGTGCGTACAAGTACCTACCTACATATATGTTTGAGTGGTTATCTTATAGGCCCCTTTGATGTTAGTAGCAAGGATTTTGTTATGCTTCTGGGTAATATTTTATAATCAATTTGTGAGAAATATACATAGTTTTAAAATTTTGGTATTATTTAATAATTTTATGACTGGTTTTAACTGTTTAGAGGCCCCCCATTTAAAATATTTTTACGAATCCATTACGCTATTTGCTTTAAAAAAATCGCTAGGTACATACTGCCGAGATGCATTTAGATTCTCCATTTACTTAGGCTGCCCGCCGACGACGAACCACAAACCAAAACCAAAAACAAGGTATAGGTAAATCATTCTACAGTGGCACCATAGGCGATTCGCGCGTGTATTGAATTGCTTGCGAAAATGTCTGTTTCAATGCTAGCAAACAATACCACTACAACTGCAAATTTCATTTGCCGTACCCATGGTGCCACTGTAAAACGATTTACCATTAGCTATGCGTACTCGCTGACTGGCCTCTACATTTTCTATAGCAGTAGGGCTACATTATAGCGAAGAAGGAAACACGCACACTCTAGTGCACGTTAACCAAGGTCTTGGAAAGTTGCCCCTGAGACACTTTTGGCACAACTTTGAAGAGCGCCCAACGTTCCTTACACCACTGTATACGCACGCATAACGGGTGTAGGTGGTGGAGTGAAAAGAAAGGTAGGACCGATAGGCGAGCTGGGGTTATCCGCTGCGTCTGTGGTTGATCGTCGGCGGGCAGCTTAATTTACCAGCAACTTTGACTGTACCCTTGATAAAGCTCGCAATTTGCGAGACATTTGTTGTAAAACTATATTTGTGTAGTGGTGAACACCAAATGACAAACACAAATCTAAATTACTTTCATATATTTAGGATCCGTCTATGATATATAAGGTTTTCTTTGACGTTATGAGTAGTTTACTTATGTACATATATAAATAATGACACGTTTTAGTAAGGTGACTTTCTGTCTCAGTTAATATTAATAATATTACCTATACAGAGAAATTTAATTTAGTACCTAGTAGGTGTGGCGTTTTGCCCACCTGGGTCAAAAAGTGACATCAAACGCACGATGTGTTTTTATTTAATTTTTTTATTTTAAAGTTCTCATGTTGTTTTCCTTAGATGATATTATTGTCAAGGCGGACAGAGTTGAAGCTCGCACCAGAAGGTAATTAGTGCCGCGGTGGTTGTTTTTGTGACCGCCTAAAACCGTGTGGGAAGAACTCGTCACCGAAATAGTTCGAGCGCCGAAAATTTGGTTTTATTTTCAAAACCCTTTCCGTAACGCTACAATGAATATAGGTACATTGTATATTACAGGCAAGGTAGATATACCTTCTTCAAAATGAGAACAAGAATTTTTATGAGCTATTTTATTTACCTAGTACCTAATGTTTCCGTATAATTCACGATCATAAAGGTTAAACAGTAAAACGGTGAAACAGTACGTTAATTTTGAATGCAATTATTCTAAGCGTTGCAATCCAGAACGGTTGGAATTCAGAATTAAAAATCCGATACTTGATACCGTTTGACTTACTTACAACTCTAGAACTGGAAAATGAATTAAAATGTCGTATAAATATTTGAATAAAAAATGTATAAGTATAGGTTCCCATACTTATGTACAAACATATATGTATATTCTTTTATATTCTTTATTTTCTTATATTTAACACTACAACGGGCCACGAGGTACAATGGCAGTAGTGTAATTAGTAATGGAAGAGAAACAATCACAAGTACCCAGGCTTTGAGAAAATCATATAAATGTAATTATCGTTATCTCACCAAGGTCGAACTCGGGCCCCCCGGATGAAAGACCCGCGCCTTACGCAGTAGACTACGAGGGCCTACGATATATTTGCAGACTTACACGTAATAATAGACACTGCGGTATATATACATATATGAAAATATCAATATCAAAGTGTACCTACATGGAACAAGTCAAAGACATAAACGTTAATATGCATTAGTTATACTTAGGTACACATTTATTACTATGAATGTATGTATAATTATTTTTTCAAAAATCATAGAATATCGATTTAATTTGATTATATATAACCAGACACCAGCAAGCATGTTAGCGGAAGGGGAGAATAAAAATGTTATAATATTTATTGCAATTTAGGTTTTTTAAAGTTGATTTTTAAAACATATTCAGTTTACGAATGAATGAAATTTGTATGAATCAAAGATGTTGAAAAAACTTTTTTTATCTATAAAGATGCAGCTCAAATGTGTTGTATCGAAGCAAAAAAAGGACCACTGCTCCACTGATTAAGTTAGCTACAAGTATCTTCGCATTGCAGGTTCATTTGCAGATAACTTCACACTACCGACAATTTGCAAGGCGTATAAAAGACGATCCATCACAATGTATAGATAAGCAGCCAATAATGCTACACTTCGACATTATTATTTAGTTGAAAAATCATGTGAAATTTGTGTAAAACCATTTACAACTGCACTAGAGTAAGTAGGTAATTACTATGAACATAAATAGTCACCAATTCGTATGTAAGAAAATCGGAATAGTAACTGAGCGTATTTTTGGAGGTTATTAATTAAAATAACTGTTAAACCAAAATAACGTAAAAGACTTCTACTATGTATAGTCCAAATTACCTATTTGGTATGAATATACTCAGATGTCTATTGGCAGGATTGTTTACAAGTTTTATTTGTTCTTCAGATATCATTATAAGTGTCCAATTGTATTGATATTAATCCACTATTACGACTAAAGTTTATTTAGTTTTTGTTTTTATAGCGCATATGTATGTATATGCAATTTATTTTCAGTGCATATCTCACAAGGAATGCAAGAATGCACCGTTTGCCAAATTATTTATACGTAAAACGTTTATTCTACAACGCCAGACGCAGTGTGAAGTGTAAAATATGGAAAGACATGCATTCAAAACATTATAATGGTAACCTAAACTGCATACTGCACGCGGAAATCATTTCGCTCGGGCGTTTTCTGATTTATATTTTGAAAATACGGAGCTAAGTTTGCTCGAATAGGGAGGAAAATTAAACACAGGGGTGAAAATTGTGGATAATGCTACGAACTTAAATAGAAAAAATGTGTATTAGATTTACATTCTTTGATTGCGCTCAGTAGAAAAAAAACTTTTTTAGTATTGTGAAGATGTTGTAAAAAACATCTTACGATATAAATAAACTTTTATATAATATTATAAATGTATACCTGAATTAAAGCTTTACCATCAGTCAGAAGCCTCCATCTATCAATTGCAGGATGAAGGCCTTTCTAAGTTGATTCAATTACTCTTTTTTCTGTGCTCTTGAAACTCCGTCGATCTAGCGATCGGTTCTGATTCGTCCGTGGGTTTTATTTATTTTATTGGTATTACAAATCTTTACAAAATATTATCATGGAATTGTAGGAATACGAAACAGGTATAAAGTGTGTTATGAATTTAAACCACAGAATACACAAATAATGAGGAGTGGGTTGCCTTCTAGATAGTCCTGCGTGTGCAGAAATATGGGATATACTTAAATACGTAATGTAATTTTCAATAGTTACGTTACGTCTATATCATAATAATAATAATATATGCATTACAATTTGTCACGTAAATGAAACGCGCATTAAATATTGGTAATATTTGAGGACATTTCGGAGAATTGGGTTTTATGACTTGTCCGTCGTTAAGAAAATCTTGCTTCAAATCAAATTTTTGGTCTATGGCAACTAGTTTCTAAATCCATTCTGTGATGGTACTCAATTGACAATAAAGAACAATTGGGCCGACGAGTTTACCAAGCTTAGCAGCGAAGATCTAGGGACCAAGAAGACTGCAAGGAGGCAAATGAGGCCTTTATTCAATAGTGGATCAACCCAGGCTGATGGTGATACAAAGTAGTTAAAAATAAAGCATTTTATAGGAGTGTGAGTGGAAAGACAGACGTCAGCCCCAGTATCAATTAAATACCGCAGAACCAAGGTCCTATCTATCACTATGAGGCGGCTTGATGAAATGGCTCCTTCGTACATCGTTACTGTTGATGGGCCCGGTGGTTTCCCGACCTGAATGACCTCGAGTCTCTGCATCTCTTCGCACCTGCTTCATATGTTTCGTGGAACCAACAAATCTCTCTTGTCCCTATCGGTATTCGGTCGCAGCTGGGAGAACGCTGGTATCGGCTGGGCGCCTAATATCCAGGTGTGCGGTAATCATTTGAGGGATTATGGTCATCCTGGTCGCATAAGAGCCACATTTTCTCCATCATCCGTTCCAATCTGTCCGACAGGTCTGCCTGCAATCTCTAGCTCGCGGTGCTCCGCCTGTTGCCGCATGGCTGATGACTTCATGTACATGGTCGACTAAGGTAGCCATCTTCTCGATGGGTTCCCTGTCGCTGGTTGTCAGGAACGATTGTACGTTTGCCGGGAGTTTTTTCAGCCACAAACTCCGTATGAACCGACATTCCTGATTCTCGCTTGCAACAGTCTGCATCCGACGTAAAATTTCGGATGGTTTTTGGTCACCCACCTCCATCTGCGTGATCTTCCGTAACTGGAACTGCTCGGATTCGGTGAAAATGTTCGATCAACCTCTTTCGCAGCAATGTTGCTAGCCATCTCGTAAGTTCACTCGTTGTATTGTGCCAGCACTGGATAAAATTTGGTAGTCTCATCCGTGACACGCGTGAACCAATTTTTCGCATTATTGGGCAAAAAAGGTAGATTTTTTAGTGACACCACGCCCACTTCTGGCATGGTAGGATTGGCCATTTTATTTTTCTGTTGCTAACCGTACCTATGTCGTTCGGTAATGTTTAGTATTCTGTAGGTACACTGCGTTCTGTAGTCTGTCTTAATACACTACTCACGTTGCAGTCACCACTTTAGAATAATAGTTTAATGTTTTATTTATCAAATATATATTACAACAGCGATAATGTGTAAAATATTTGACGCATAATGCCTTTTTTCTTCGTGTTATTAATCTATTGTTTTTGGTTGCCATGGTTTCCTGCTCACCCAATTTTCCGCCTTTCGCCGTTGTGTTGCTATCTCTGCTGCTACAGTAATAATAATATGTAATTAAAATATTACTAGAAAAAACTACCAGATAGCAGTGGCACTTATCTTGGATATGGCTTAGTTCTGTTACAGGATTTATAATTGGGAAATTCGATTGATCCACTCTCGAAATATCTTCAATTTGAACCTAGCATATTGATATTATCAGAGATACCTATAACATTTTCATTTCTTTTCCGACTCAACAACTCAAGAATTAATTATTGTAATGACGTTTAATACTTTCTATATAAGTATTTGATATGCTGGTAGGTACTGCATTATAAGGTGAAACTATTATGAAAGTATTCTATCATTTTTCCCATGTACTTACCGAATAAAATAAAATATGCATTTGTTTGTGTATATTTTTTAAATTTAGAATTTGCGTTTATGTGTATGATTTCTCTCACCTTATCCATTTAAATACGTCATCTTCTAGGGGCGGCAGGTTATGTGAAAGTATGGTGAAGCAGGCATGTTCCTATAAAAGTATGGTGACGCAGGCTGGTAATCAAGTTGCGGCAAAACTTCCACGTATATGGGTACTGACTAATGACGGTCAAAATGCCAAAGTAAATCTTCTGTGATGCCCAGCATTTTTTTTTATCGCGTCGCTATTTCTCGTAAGTTATCGGGTATTGTTGGCCTGCTTCATTCAGTTGTATGAGAAAGCCGATTGCTTGCCCCACTTTTTATTTAATACATCTATGGTCTTCTCCCTATCTCGCTCTCCTACACATTTACATATGTTATTTTTCATACGTTACAGACAGATATATAATTTAATTATAATTATAATATCATTATTACGTGTCTGAAAACTTTACTGCTAGCCAAAAAGTCCAGTTTCTTTACTGCCTGTTAAAAATTCACCCCCGTTTACGTAGGGGTAGGCAGGCGATAATGGAAACGTTAGTACAAACGCTATACAATTCATTTATCAAAGATAATTAAGTGCGGAGAGTTAGCAGAATTAATGTAGATTAGTTTCTAGAGTGGTTACACCCAGCGGGGTTCTCGGACATGTCCAGGACATGGCCGGAGCGCATACTTACCCCTCGCGCCCCTTTCGCAAGAGGGCGCTGGACATTCGACGACCCTCCCAGAAAACACTACTCATGTCATGCAGTTATAATATATGTACGGTACAGCTGCATTGGAAAGTTAACATTGAAAATCGTTTTATTTCAGTTAAGCCTTGAAACTCATTCACATGCATTAACTCATTTAGTGCCAACACCGCGACTGGCGCGTTTGGAGTCATTGGCCATAAGATATAACCAATGTGTTATTTAAATGTGGTAATTAAAAGGTTAGCAGTGATTGTGTAGTGTTACTTTTAATTCCGCTACTGTTATACTGTTAGCGACCATCTTAATTTAAATTTACAAACAATTTCAGCCAATCAATATAAATATAAACAAAAATTTGAAATTGCATTTCATTTGAATATTATTAGGAAATTTTGGTGCAATTCATGATTGCGTCGATAGCTTAACAGCGATTGTAATGGTGTAGTAAAATCTATTCGGTACATATATTTTTTTTCTAAAATCTATTTATCTGAGGTGTTCAAAATGATATTATATTGAAAACAGTTTTACAGTATACATTCTAAATATACGTGTTAATATATTGTGCGTCCTTCATGCACATAATTCGCACATGTCGTTGATTCACACGTTACGCCCTCTTCCCCATTATTAAACCCCATGGGAATCGAACCCGAATCCCATAATGCGGCGGGGTCAAATCTCCGATGGCCGTTTTATGAGTGCTTTGGTTTAAATACGGCTCAGGTCATAACCAAAATGGTGGTGACATTAAACTAGTGATAATATCTATTCTTAGAACTATATTTAATGATACACCCATCGTGAAACGGATGTCAAGGCGTCCATCTTCAGATTCTGGTGGTCGCCGGTTTAAATCCCACCGGGTGGTTATAAATTCCCTATAGGTTGCTATCCCAAATATCCGTCATATAGGTACATTAGACTAGTTACACCACCAAAAAATAGTTGTTACTTTGACATGTACCTACCTAATAACTTTTGGAATACTGAATATTAAATTATAAAAAATCTAACCAATACAATATAAAACTAATTTTCGACAAAATATACCTGACATTTCTTTAGCATAGTAACTCGACTTAACGAGTTTTGTACAAAATGTGTATATTTAGACTATTTAAAGTAAGTCAAAACATTGAAATAGTAGCTAACAGCCAAAGTTATAAGATATTCTCACCATGTGAGAGTTCAAATGATCCATTACATGGTGTTAATAAAAAGGGACTGGACCGCCCCCAATGTTTGGTTTAGTCTTTGATGAAACCCCTTGCCTATTGTCGAATCATCATAAAAGTCACCGTAATATTATTTAAAATACAATTCAACTGCAATTTCATCTTTACCGCTGAGAATTTAACATATTTATCATAATATCATGAGGAAAATACCAGGTGGCAGTGCCACCTGTCAACATTATTTTTAACACTTTCACATTGATTTATCCACTGCCGAAATCTCTTCAATCTAAATTGAACATAATTGGTATAGAAACTGGCAATTTCAGAAATACATCATTTTCAAAATTGTGTTGCCTAGCCGACAACATTATTCTTTATACTTTTCGTCAATCTGTCACAAATTAATTGTAATGACGTTTAATACTTTTTATATACGAGTACCTACTCGATATGATAGTACTGCACTATATAAGCATCTGTCAAATTATTATAAAAGTATCCTAAGATTATTTTTTTTCTCACTATCCGAATAAAATAAACGATTCCTTTATTTTGTGTGTTAAGTAGTTTCCTTTAAAATTTAGAATTTGTGTTTATATGTACCTATATTTTCTCTTTTAATACGTCTTCTCCCTAAATCGCTCTCTTCTACACATGTTTTATCTGATGCGTTACAGACAGACAGATAGTCAAATAGATAAACCAAGACAAATATATAATGCAATTTCCTTGTTTTCCCATGTATTATCTATTTACATAGATAATTAAAATTAAACCTGACATGTCATCATAATAATTCTTTTGACAATCTGACCGTGTAAAAAACTGCCGGAATTCGCAGATGAAATCATAGATGCGCGCTTAGTATTAAGACCGGAAGTCGCGATTACAGGCGGGAAAATGTGCAAAGTTATTGCCAGAGCCTCAGTGAGGGGTTTCCCGTTGAGGGGTCGAGTGTCCGGAGGTTAGCGGACCTAGGTCATTCTAGTGCTGTCCTCCTATCCGATCGCACAGACTTTGCGAACCGGTAGATTTGAATATTATAATTTTTCAGATAGCCAAAACCAATGACATTATTATGGACGAATCATCTGGAAAAGCAAATGACACTCACTTTATTGTCGGGTCTGCCGAATGGCATAATCTGTTCTAACGCCATTACAATAAAGGTGATATTGCTATAAATTCCTGATGCTTTTTGTTGGGTCCGCCGAATGGTTCGGTTCGAACGGGCTCGCTCAAATGAACATTGACATTAGAAACACTGCTCTAACGCCATTACAATAAAGGGCATATTGCTATAAATTCCCGATGCGTGATATCGCAAAATGGAAATTGCGTGACGTCTACCTATACATGCGAATTTACTTGCTAGCTACTGTATTGAGTGCGTCGTCTATTAATAATGTCATTGGCCAAAACACATTCATCTTATTCTCCGTGTTCTAAAAATTGTAGTCATAAAATTGATGGTATCACAGTTAACCGTGAGATGTTGTCTTGGAAACCGATGGCCGTACAGCATTGAGATCAAATTCGTGTCTATCAAACACTTATAAATACGTAAATAAACCACCGGAATACAAAAGAAATACAGATGAAAATATGTAGGTAAGTGAATTAGATCATATCGTATATATTTATATAGAATTTCGAATGATTCAAAAGTAGGTTAGCAAGTACCTAAGTTCACGTAAGTATCCAGTCATACCTATCAAATATCTGATAATAATGCTAGTATTTAATAACTAAAAAGTTCCTTATTAAGTGGGGTTTTCATTGTATTTAATAATAACGAATTTTATTGTATATTATATCCACGATGGCCGCACTGCTTAAGCGAATACACATATTGTTTATCAATTATTTGTGTTTGAGTCAGAGAATGGACCTAATAAGTTGAGAAAGTGGCTGGCACCCATTTCTCGTAAAAAACAAACGTCCACTCTGTGGAGACCTATATTAGGATCGGACATGGTCGGAAAAAAAATTTGACAGATAGGGGGTTCGTCATTCAATTGTTAATAAGTATTATTTATGGAAATACACAATTTTGAAAATACACTTCTGAACAAATAAATATTATAACCAATAGAAAAAATCTTTTTGAGACATACGGCAGGAATCGAACCTGCATCTCTTGGGTTTACGCCCCGTGCGCATTGTCCACTATGATACAAGGTGACATACTAATTACGACAAATTTTAACTTACCTGCTTAATAAAAGAAATAGTTAATTAAAAATATATGGAAATATTTAAATTCACTTTATTCAGCATAAGTAAATAAATACGATTAAAATATTTGTTTTTCTGTTAAGCTAGGTAAATATATTTGATTTATTTTGAACAGTGGATTTTTCCTCTCTAATCTTTTTCTCTTTCTAATCTCAATAATTAATTTTTGTCTTTTTTTTAATAGGTTAGTATAAATCTGTATTATTATAATATACTTTTTACTAGTTGATAATGTCTTTCTGAAAAGGAAGAAACCGGTCGAGAATAGTGTTAAAAAAAGTGAAACTCGTACTAAATATTATGTTTTATTTAATGATAAATAATAAATACAATGCATTTTCATCATATATATTGGAAAATTACCTATTGGCTACAATGCTCCACGAAAAACGCATCATTTTTTTTAAATTTCGAAGCTACAAAGGCATATATTTTCGGTACATCAGCTCACGGTGAAGCTCTGTTACAGCGAAATGTAATATCTTTGTTCAATTTATGTAAGTATAATATGTAACAATTTTAGCGAGCCGGTTATTAGTAAGTTATTTCCGTGGTCACCACACGGTCATTCGCGCATAATGTGGCGAGAGGACGATAGCCCGGGGTGACCGTTTGCACATACATTATTGTTTCCTTGTCCGACAGTGGTAGGTGCTGTGTTCTCTTTTCGCCACATGGCTAAGGGTGCCAGGGGTGGGTAAATCTTACGCTGGTGCAGACGTGAAATATTCATGAATTGGGAAAATCAATGTGGCGAAGAAGGCTGTTATAGTTCAGAAAACTGGGGTGAAAAAACTATTCTTCACAATATATTATTATGTTAATATACATTTAAATGGGTATTATAATGTATCTACTAGTGTATTTACGAACATTTGATATTTCCAACACTATTTTTTATACTTGCTTCTTTACTTAGTAGGTAACAAAGTATTCACGTTCATTTTACATCGTTTTTATTAGCTCGTATTCTTGTTTGTCCAGTACAAATTTTGCAATCGATTTTTAACTTTCCGATTAGCTAGACATTTGAAACGTTTAGAATATATCAGAACACGAAGCCAATGCATTCTTTTAATACTTTTAGCAATCTTTACGCAGAATTGAATTCATTTTCAGTTAATTCTGTTTTGTATGGAAAGTTATTTCAAAAAAATCCGTAAAAAGTAAAAGACTGCTAAGGGGGTGGTCCTAGCAACCAAATTATTAATATATACGTGCGTTACTATGGAAATCAAAATGAAATGTCAAAATGACATTTCAGTATTCTATATTTGTTTGTTTGTTTTTTTATTTACTTCATATCAAGTACAAGTTTGAGCATATTGAGCATAATAATTCAACAGAAAATTTAAAAAAAAATTGTATAAAAAGTTCTTTTTATCTTGTAATTATTTATTGTATTATTTTGTTATATAAACAATGCCTGAAGTTGCCGAAACGCGAAACCCAGGTGTAGAATTAATATAATGTCTTTCCAGAAAGAATTTGATAATCCCTACCATTAATATGACTATTTTATTCATAATTCTTTTAACCGTTGTTTCTTGGTAGAAACACACGCCAATTAAAATAAATAAAAACACAGTACTACATAATATTATTAGATTGTTGTTGAATATTTCTAGTTACGATATCTCTTCCATATTCATAATAGGTAGGTATACCAACGTAGTATTACCAAGGTTGGTTTTGACTTACGATATTATCAATTATTGGCCATATTGAACCAATACCAATAATTTATTGATAATGTCGTGATTAGGGATTCCAATCCCGGGATCCCGAATCCCGGGATCCCGGGATCCCGAGCTATTTTCGATACCTATGTATCCCGGGATTGATAAACATAATCCCGGGATTTCGGGATTGATTTTTTTTATCAATTTTTATGGAAAATAAAATAAAAGCGAAAATGAAACAAAAAAAATACTTGTAATAAAAAATAGCTACATTAGAAATAAACTGAGTTTGAATGAAGTTTCATTTATACCCATGTGTAGGTAGCCGATTCATTTTATTTTTTCACATGAATTATTAAAAATGAAAAAGATTGGAAAAAAACAATGCTTCGCACTTTTAACAAAGTAATTCTACCATGATATCATACGTTTTACGGCAGTTTCATATTTGGCTGACTAATTAGATTTTGCAGGTTGGTCGGACATGGTCGAAAAATTAGATTTATGATGCGGAAAGGCCATAAGTACGCCATGATTATTTGCTTTACTATTTTAAATCTCGCTAATCCATTCATTATGTCTTTACTATCAGAAACAGCATTCTCATATTAAATTCACATTATTATTTATATTACAATATTATTTACTCCATTAAACTTGTGTATTTCCAAGATTGAACGTATACAATATTAACAATAAATGTCTTAAATAGTATAAATTATACTAGATTTATTTTTGACCGATTTTATCAATGTTATTTGTAAATATAAACATTTTATATTAACAATGGAAAAAATGCCAATCCCGGGACCAGTCCCGGGATCCCGGGATTGTCAAATTGTAATCCCGAAATCCCGGGATCAGAATTTTGGCTCGGGATTGGATTCCCTAGTCGTGATGCAATAATTGTATTATTATTTCTTTTGACAATGTGTATTTTAACAAATGTTAAAATAACTGCAAACACGACATTTTAAGTTATTTGAATATCATTTTATGTAGTTTTATTGTTGTATACGTACCAATATTCTTTTTAAAGTTTTTAATCGAATAATTTCAGCATGTTTTATTGTGGATGTAGATGGTATTTTAAAATTTTGTGTTTTGGGTTTAGACGTAAAAGATTTTGTAAATGGCTATTATCTATTTATCGTCAAAAATAATAACAAACTTAAATCAGATAATGTGAAGATTCACATCGGAATGTATGGCAATTAAAAGAGTCTTGTTAAAACCCAATCGATTTTTATCTACATAATTAAGTATGATATTTTATAAAAGAAAATCAAAATTTGTATAGATCTACCATCATAAATTGGCATTTCAGCGAGGGCGCTAGTATGACATTGAGAATATTACCATAACTAACAAAAAAAATGGTAATTTATAATTTTTTATTGGTAGTAGATTTCTGTACAAATATTATGCAATCCATAATTCGAGAAACATGTTGTAAAATTAAATGGCATTTGTAACAAATTTATCCTCGATAGACAATTTGAGTTTCAAATTCGACCGGCTGCCAACTTACGATGGTAGATCTTTTTTTTACCTACAATATTTAAAAATTATTAGTTAACACTCCAACCACGAGTTGTCGCTGATCCTAAATGACCACTGGGGGGTGTGAAAAGAAAGGGTTGAAAGGGTTGTTGGACAGTGTCCACGCGAGCTGCAGGGGTGGCTGTTGCATGCCCCTTTCCTAACACCGAAATCCCTTACTTCAATGATCTTTGAGGTAAATTAGGCACTTGATAACTGAAACGACGATGCAGAACCGTGCGATTTATGATTATTTTAATGTAAACGCCTGTGTTTTATTCCCATTGTATTTTGTTTTATTTATTAATTTAGATTGAATAAAAAAAAAAGTTTATTGTTATAAACTACACTGAGTACCATAGTACCTATATCATCGTTTTAACTTATATGAAATGTGTATTGTGCACTACAAGTCAGTGGCGCACCCAGGATTTAATATTGGGGAGGGCCCAAGGAGGAGAATGTAAATTAGTCCCATATGCTCTTTTTCTTCTTCACATCCTAATTTCTCGTTTATCGGTATTTTGTCTATTGCACTCGGTGTACCTATACCATGGTCCCCACATCCTAAAACGGGCCCTCAGGCTAGGATATTTGGCGGCCCCCTACCTACCGCTAAGATTAAAGGCAGTGTGAAACACTACATTAACGTTTTTCAAATTGTGTTTTAGTTCAAATTAAGGGTACTTATACAGTGAATTATTGGCGATCAATACATCTACTTTAATAATGGAGCTGTTGAGTATCGACACATAATAATCAAAAAATATATTGCACATTTATATAAGTAATTGAAAATGTTCGCAGGCGACTTTTTTATTATTAAAGCTAATTTATGATGTGTGTTTATCTCATTTATTTGGTCAACCCGACACGCCGGGCCCCCCACAGCCCAGGCCCCCAAGGCTAGATCCCTGTCAGCCCTCCCGAGCCATAACCTACACCACTCCGGAATTCGGGTGGACACTGAGAATTTTTTGACAGTTCCATTAGGGATTGGGTTTCTAAATAAACCTGACATTAGTATTTCGAAATTGTTGTGTTAGAAATTAACATCTAAGATTTTTTTCTAAAAAGGGTGCTAGAGAATTATTACTAATCATTTTTTATGCCGTGTTTTATTTGTCTAAGCCCAAAGGTTATAGTTTATTGGCTTTCAATTTCAATGTTTAAAATCATTTTGATAATTTTCATTTTTGGGGGGTGCCAGGGCCCCTTGGCTCCCCCCATGGGTGCGCCACTGCTGCAAGTTGGTTTTTCAATGTGTATGTGATCCAGTTGGCATGGGTCCAGTTGATTCAGTAAATGGCTAACAATTAATCTTCGTAAAATATGTTAAACACAACTTCCTCTTTTAGGGGATCCATATGCTCCGATTAGGATCGGATTATTAGTAATCTGATATCGTGCAGGTGGCTATTAGTAAAATAATTACAAGATAAAAAGAACTTTTTATATACGTTTTTAAATTTTTTGTTGAATTATTATGCTGAATATGCTCAAACTTATACTTGACATGAAGTAAATAAAAAAACAAACAAATATAGAATTCTGAAATGTCATTTTGACATTTTTGATTTCCACAGTAACGCACGTATATATTAATAATTTAGTTGCTAGGACCACCTCCTTAGCAACCAATAATAGTCTTTTACTTTTTACGGATTTTTCTGAAATAACTTTCCATTTAAAACAGAATTAACTGAAAATGAATTCAATTCTACTTAAAGATGGCTAAAAGTATTGAAAGAATACATTGGCATCGTGTTCTGAAATATTTTAAAAGTTTCAAATGTCTAGCTTATCGGGAAGTTAGTTAAAAATCGATTGCAAGATTTGTACCGGACAAACAACCACCGGACGAATAAGAATACGAGCTAAGAAAAACGTTGTAAAAACATTGTAAAATAACAATAAAAAAGTTGTAAAAATAAAAATACATTGATCGCAATCCGATTGATGTAGTTTCCAGTCCTGTTTGGCTTCATATTTTTTTGGATTCTTATATAATATGTTTCGGAGCTGTTTCCAAATTATTGATGTACTTAACCTTATTTAACCCAAAATAGAATACAATGATGTGATGTATAAGAGGCCACTAGAAATTATATATAGAGTATTATACTTCAGTACCTACCTTCAATAGTTAATCGCATGCATATAATTATTAGTAGTATTTTAATTAAATAATAATTTTGCGTACAACTTTACAAGCAAATAGCGCAGAGGTATACTTAATATACCTATATTTTGATATCTTATAACAATTAGTGATAGTCGAAGGAGCCAGCCAACTCTTCCTAGTTAAATAAAAGGGTCGGATTGTAACTAATGGATTAAACCCACAACTGCTGACCGAAACATTAATTAACCACGACTGGGTGCAAGTCTGATTAAACTATTCCTAACTGGAAGATATATGGCGACTTTCATTATTTTCCAAGTGCTCCTTACTACATCTACATACGATTAAAACGATATTTAACTTTTGCCAACCCTAACGTATTGATTTATGTAGGTATGCTATTTTTTTTATTAAACTAACTCCCACTTAACAAGATTTCAGAATATTAACATATTATTATGTACTTCATTGGACATTTTATGTTATTAATAAAACTTAAATTGATCGTAAAATATTTTATTAAATTGTTAGAAAGTGTACGTAAATTAAAACACCTTTCGTTGTAATTAGATAGGGTGGCTAAATTGGTAAAAGACATTTACCGTGTACACGCACCGAAAATCGATCCCGGAATCTCTGGTGTGAGATGTCAGTAACTTACGCATCGGAGCTGTTTGCCAGGGTCCGTCCACCGATTGGCCACGCCGACTTGATATCAACCAAGGCCAACTTTGAGGCATTTGATAAATTTGCTGCGTCGTAATATGGAGGACGGAATAATTCCGATCCCTACTTAGATTCATCACTTTCAACTCCTGACTCCTCTGTTTCAGTAGAGTTTCACTACACGGGTACAGAGGACACCTCATGTAATTAAAGATAAATGACGGCAAAGCCAGTCAAGTTTCTTTTTATTTTCTAAAACTCTTTCTTTAAACACTAAGCACCCACGATGGCCACGTGGCTTAAGTTCGAATCCTGGGTCTGGGATACAAGTACACTTATTGTTTTTCAATTTGTGTATGAGTCAGAATATGGACCTAATAGGTTGAGCAAGTGGCTGCCATCCATTTCTCGTAAAAACATAATCTGTTAATACAAACCTATAATCTGTGGAGGCCCATACGATCCTATTAGAATCGGACATGGTCAGAGGGAGGTGCATAGTTGCTACATCAGTCCCGTGCTGCATCGCTTCGGGACAAGGAAGTGTGACACATTTATAGCGTCATGGAAGGCGGCTGTGCACAAACCGCGGCTGCATATACATGGCGGGTGGAGATGGGGTAACCCAAATCATGGACTATAACGGTGGCCATAAGATAACCGTATTTCAACTATTTCGATTTCGTATTGTTTTATTCATGAATTTTATTACGAAAAGTGTTTTTTTTCACGTAGTTTTCCCATCATGGAAAGTCCCGGCGGCAGATCATAAGCAATAACCATAGTTCCGAGACTCTATGTATGAAAAATACTTCCAACATCCGAGCGCGAGGCAAGTAAACGACGGTACTTTGTCACGCGTTTACCCCAACTCACTCTATATTATATTGAGTGCGCATCATACGCGAGAGCATATTTTAAAATTTCACATACAAAATAAAAAGAAACATACAAATTTCACCCTCCGTGGGGCACAGATAACTCAGAGAAATATGTTCGCATCGTAAATAATATTATTATTTTCAAACGCTACATTCAATGTATTATATCTTAGGAGTGTTGATAAGTGTTTTTCGAACGGGGAGGGTTGGGGAGACTGGGGATGCTTGCTGATAGGGGTAATAGGTTTTTATGAGAGAATCATGGAAATTCAAGTGCTTTTTCCTTGGAGACATTAGGTGTTGCGAGATGGTTACGCGCTATTTTATGTTGCACATTTCTCAAAATTTTGAGTAGGTATCCAGCTGCGTAATTTTTACCTTCAGTGGATTTTTTTTATCGTGGTGGTAAAAAAATGTTTGTGGGCCTTGCGAAGCGGTTGTTGGAACCTTCATTTTTAAAGGTTTGGATCTAGGTTCATAATATATGAACATCACAAATTTTAAGTATTTAGACAAACTTCTGTAAAACATCACGTTGGAATGTATAATTTTATGTAGGTATAATATATATTTTTTGTATAACAATGGAACTGTTTCCCAATGTTCCCAATATTTTTAAGAGGTTATAGTTCCGGTTTGAGGTTCCCATGATTCGGAATTAAAGTTTCCAGTTCCATTTCCAGCTCGTGACGAAAGATACAAGTAAAAGATGTCGGTTACTGCAGTACTTTATTATGTCGGAGAAAAATGGATATATACCTTGTTACTGTGCAAAAGAATTAGTCTAGATTTCAAAATGGTGGAGTTTGTAATTAATGAAATATCATTAATTTTAAAAAGAATGTAGTAAAACTATTTCATGCTGTTTTAAGTTTAAAGAATCGCCATTTTCTAACACTGAAGAAAGATAAAAATCATGTTACAGACCTACAAACTTGTCTAAAGAATGGCCAAAAATGGAACTACAAACTACTATTTGGAAAATGTCATTCTAATGTCAGATTTTCTCGTGTTACGAGTCTTGATTGGGTAGTTTTCGACAGTGGCTCCCCCATCCCATTCTTTAGATAAGTTTGTAGGTCTGTACAATCAATTCATTGATAGGAAAATTCATTTCTCTTGTTTCGAATGTCCTATATTTAAAATTTGTCTTGATTTATTCAGTTTCATTTATCTCGTCATTCGAATATTTTCTCAGATATAATGCGATCCTAATACCTTTATGATATTTCGTGATGATTTTTGATCTTACACTCCTTTCCTTCTGGCAATATTAGGTTACCGTTAAAAATACATTTAAAAAGATACCTATATTTATTCGTATTTATAGATTTCTGTTAGTATCTACCTATAGTAATATTACTTTTAATTTACACCCCGCGATGGCACTACCCAATACCATCGCATTCTGTAAATATTTATAGGAATTCGGCAGTAAATTCTTGAGTCGCGAAAATGAAACGATAAAGGGGAAAAAGTTAAGTCTCCTTTAAAATCCGAACAACCATAAACGGCGCCCCCCCCCCCTTTCGAAAAAGTACACGGAACCCCCCGGTTTTTTTTCCGGAACCAACGCAGAGTTTTTGGCGAGGTGTGGCCCCCTCAAAGATGAAAAATACAGATTGGTTAAGAATTTATTCGGCTTAAACAAGCAGTTGGAAAATTATAACTAGTATTTTTCACATACCCCTTTTAAACCGATGTTTTTTTTGTCATTTTGTAATTTAACTAAGTCGATAAAATAATATCATAATAGCACAACTATCAAATTATAACCGTTGCGATTATTTAGTAGTTTGACAGTAGGTTGTAGTGACAGTGGTGCGGTTAATATAATATATTTGTATACAATATATGACAAACAGCCGTTTGTAAATTTCCAACTAAATGATATTGATATTATAACTATTAATAAAACATTGACTCAAAATGTTTGGTATAAAGGTACCGAATAATAATTGGCATTAGATAAATAAACTTATTCAAAACGCTATTAAGTATCTAGTAACTTTGATATTACAGAACACCACGACATTAGGAACAAACCAATAATAATTGTGTATTGGTCACTTTGTTTCACTACAAATAGGTACACATCGGAGTGACTCGTTTATGATTTTTAATAATTCAAGTTTACAGAATGAGTTATCGTATTGTCGTAATGAAGATGGGTTGTTATCATAATAGTCCAAAATAACTGTAAGCTTTTGTTTTAAAACCATAGAAAAGTCTACATTTTTTTTCGAAGATCTTTTCTAGTTCTAATTACTAGTATATTATATTCAATAAAGAATGTTATATTCTCAAATCATATGAATTATTCGTTGAATAAACAATAGTTTAAAAAAATATTAGCAAGTGCAAGTACGTGAAAATTTTTGAGAGAATTATTGTAATTAATACCTTGATTTAAGTCAAAAAAGCCATTTGTCAAAATTAATGAAGTGTATTAAGCGCTTCAAGATGTAGGTATATACTATTAGTTAATTAAGTCGTAATTAGATTGGATGTACGTAGCTCAATTTGTAAAGCACATTATGGCGAATACGTATTTATTTCAAAGTTTTTTGTATGTATAATACTGAGGTATTTTTTAATTATGTATATTAAAATGTCATAATGATATTCGAATCAATAAAGAATTAGATCTAAAATGTGCATACAGAATAGATGTATAATATGATGAAGATTTACTATTGTTATTTTTACTGGTTAGTTTTCCAGTCACCCTGTTTGAAAAATAATAAATGAGCGTCTCCGAAAAATGCGGTATGACTCTTTAAATACCATCCACTGTTCCCTTTCGACTGAACGCTTTCCATTTTATTGGCATCCACCTTTATAATATAACATCACGCTGGGACGATTGCCTATCGATATTAGGTATCATGCTGCGCCGTTTTTTTATTTAAAGTTATTGCAGGAGAGGAGACACTGAATTGAATAAATACTTGGGAGTAACTTTGAATTGCCATCTACTATGGCGGAGTGAAAGGAAATTCAATTATTTTTTTTTTATCAAAATTACATTATAACAGAATGCTACATTATAATTCAGTGACAGTGGCACCATAGGTGATTTGTGGGAGTATTGAAATAGTTTGCTGCAATGCCTGTTTCATTGCCAGCAAATAATACCACTACAATAACCGCAAGCCGCTTTTGCCAGGACCAGGGAACTCAGAAATAATGGGAACTGAAATAACTAACGGGTAAGGAGAAGCAGGCAACCGATCTCGAGTAAGGAAGAATACGGGATAAATTTAAACACCTGTCAAGAATATGTCATACGTCGAATAATTATAACTGCTCTTGGTTCATGCATTGAAGCTCATTTATGATTGGTGTATTACACACACTATTGCACCTCTATAATGCGTGGTTCATTTTTGTAGGACACTCACACATTCAAAACCCTTCGTCAAACTTTACTTTATTGGTATATAGCCTATCGGAATTCTATTTATTATCTGTTTTGTACTGTAGGCTAGGTATAGTATAGTGACATCGTATACTGATTTACCTGTAGTCGATATTTAACTACATATTGACAGTGATGTTTCTAGACAAAGTGCTGCCTTTAAACAGACTTAGAATGCCGTTCACTCTTATTCTAATTCTAAATTGCCTGAAAGTTTGCTAAATACCTACACTTAGTATTTACCTATGTCATAATTTATTTTTGTTTATCTTAAACAAATAAGTAAATACCTACACCAAAAATCATAAATTTAGATATTGCATCTACACCATCTACTGATAATTAAGGCATTTTCACGAAACCTACTTCCAAACAGTGGTGGTTTTAGGAACATCGATATCTGTTGCGCTGACAGGTTTGGAGGTATCCTCTACAACATGTTGCCTGGGCGATAAGCCGCCATAACAATATATATATTACTAAGTATATATTACAACAATAGTTGTGTAGTCAGGATATATAATAGTCAATACTATCAAAAGTTGTAATATTTGTATTCGTTCCTTCATTCACCGCCTTTTATAATATGCCACCCCTATGCAATGCATGATTTCCCTACCCCTACGAGACATCGCTGACTATTGATCTTACATTTCGGCATATACTATAATAAATGTAATTAACAGTAAGGAAGGTTGCTTGTTGGTTATAGGTAAACGATTAGTATTCGTAAAAAAAATGATAATATTGAAAATTGTTGATTTATTAATACTTATTGTCTACTGGCAACATATTATTTGGCCTACGAAATTGGAAAAAATAAAAGTTACAGAACATTTTAAATTACTAGTGGTGGGCGGTGACATTATCCGCGTGAAATTCGGAAATAAATAGTAGATAGATATGCAGAATAAAGAAATATAATATTGTTTTGATTTGGATTTTCCCATTTCCCTCCAAATCAATGAGATAGACAATGACGAATCTAGGCGCTCGTTCTTTACTCACACCTCACCTCACTACTCCACCACTGTTATCTGATCACTTGTATAAGTATGTATATATCGTAATGAATTGTTGCAAGTGCGTTATTTTCGAGAAGTGTTATTTTTGTTTCGGAACCTTTTGAGATAACAAAATGAAAATTTACTGAATTGGTAGTAATATTTTTTTCTATGACTTGCGTAGATTTCATCAGTATTGGTGCAATAGTCTTTGAGTTATAACGTAACTAACATAGAAAGACAGGTCAAATGACAATAATAATACAACTATAATTCGTGCTTAGGTATCATAGTGATAGTCAGAACGCCTAGCCAATATGTCACAGACACATCAGTTTTATTATTATGTGGTATTGCTATGCAACCCACACCCACCCTAAAAGACAATTGAGCTGAAAGTCTGGAAGTCACATATTCAATATTTTGCAGGAGAGCAGTTTAACATAGTTAATTTAATCTAGTCAAAATACTCACCTCGCGTTCGGACTGAAACTCCGTATGTTGGACTTCCAATCTTTGCAATTAATCTTTTTGCTATAGCTTAATGAAAAAAATGACTTAAATTGGACATCCACTCTTTCAGCTCGCTCTCCGACCATGCCCGATCCTAATAGGATCGTATGGGCCTCCACAGAGTGGAGGTTTGTATTAACAGATTTTATTTTTACGAGAAATGGATGTCAGCCTCTTAAGTATAATAATTGGACTAAGGTCGTTTTAGAAGTAAGTATGTATTTTGAAAACCATGTGACATTGGACTCCCAAATTTTCAGTATTAAGATAACGTGAATACATATTTAGATCTGCATACTTAACTAAAAAATGATAAAAATGTGACTTCCGCACTTTCAGCTCTAAGGTACAGTTTATTCAATAAGATGTAATAGGTTTTTAGTATTAATATTGTACTTTTTTACTACCACCTGGTCCAGATTGACTTTAGTTTTGTTAAATAAAAACTAATTTATTTACTAAATAAAAACTAGATGTCACTAAAAGTCACATTTTCCTTACAATTACAAAAATAATACAATTCATATATTATGACATCTTTGATTGTTATAAACTTTGTGTTTGACATGAATCAGTAAGTTGTTTGGCTAAAGTAATACAAAATATTATTATCTACAATTATTCATATTATTTAAAGATACAATTTCGATCAATGTCTTCATCGAAAGTATACCTACGGCGTATCTAAGAAAAGAGTGGATATAGACCGCAGACTGACAGCCGCCTACGTAATCCGTCCTTAATTGATGTGTCATTCAGCCGCCCCCGCCTACACCTGCCCCAAAAAGACTGGAGGCTGCTGCCAGACGACGGACGGACTAATCCACCAGCTCCAACAGTAGGATACTTATCAGAAAACTGACATGGGGGTATTGGCCTTTGACGATACATTATTGGGGATTGTGTCAACTTTGAAATGTACTGCTATTTAAAAATGTAGTGGCCATAATAATTGTTATACGTCAATTTTATTTGTGCAACAAGCATTGTATTAATTCAAATAAAAAACGATTTCGTCCGTAGAATGTCCTGCTAAGCGAACGAAACCAGTATTAATATTTATTAAATAGTTTTGAATATATACATATCACATACATACCTACTATATCTATACCACTATATAGTATAATACATATATTATACTGTAGGTATTATATTTTAATTAACCCTTTTCTTACAGTGGTAATAAATTCAGTTATGTCTTATACTGTCATGTTACGTTACCAACAATATAGAGATTTATAAATGTAATTGATTTAAGTTTTGAACTATTCCAATTTATTATTTTTATCAATCTGGGTTTCGCCTTTCAGCATCTTCGGGCACTATGCGCACTGAACAATGGTATTCATTGCCAGTATGCATTTTCCATTGTTGAGTTTGCATAGTGTACGAAGATACAGAAAGCCGAAACCCATGTCGGAAAAATGACTCAAATGTTATCATACAAAACTGTATGTAATCAATTAGAATTTAAATTCAAGTAGGTATTCAAGGAATAACTAACACGAATGGAGTGTTATTAAATGATATACTTGTATTTATAAAAATATCTACGCAAGATGACTTGAAATCACAGAATGGGCACGGTTAATAAGATAATAGTTTTTAGTGATATTCTAGAGTTGGTTTTCACCAAACCTGTTGTTAAAATGAGTAATGGACGTACCGGTTCTTTACAAATAAAGATAATTTCTTCATTTTCGTGTCTCTTATCGTTGATGATTGTGACTCATTTTAAATGTCCTAGTTATATCGCTCCAGCTATATCTACATTGGATGCATCCACTGAAAAAGATATTTGGTATTTGTATTGTAGTCAATATTATAATATAATATCTAGTATCTAAGATAATATGGATGTCTCCCTTGTTTTTGACCTTACATTACAAGTTTGACAACATTTTCTTATGCCATAAAACTTTGAATGTTTTCTTTTTGCAATAGGTTGGTAATAAGTATTATAAAATGTCAAAAAAGTGAACGTTATAATTTCCCTTCTGGGAGCTGACTTATTAGGGAGTTGGCAACTTATCGAGCGAATGTTCACCCGATATACATTAAAATACTCCGCAAAACAGTTAAATTGTTATGACCAAACGATAGCAGAGAGTTTGGTGCGTATATAACATACATACTATATTAAATATAAAAGTACTAAAATTTGATACCGAAACTATTATGGAATATTACAGTTAGAACATATTAATTTCTCTTGGAATATTTAAATGAATTATAAATAAATTATCGGTGCGGTGCGGTAATGGTTAGGTATATTATGTTTTCCTTTTCAAATGTGTCATTTAAATATCACGCAAAGACAAGGCAAGAAACGACACGGTATTAAATAGAATACATAATATAATAGCTGGCAACTAGAAAACGTGAGAGAAAATACCATATTCTATAATTATTAGTCATAAAACGGAGAACTTGCTTGAAAAGGCTTGCAGATGAGAGGTAATGATGAAAGGAGCTATTTCAAAAGTTAAAAAAATCTATTGCAGAGTGATCTAGATCCTGAGTCCCGAAGGTGTCAATGACTAAGAGAAAATAGATACCTACTATATATTAACAAAAAATATGTAGCTAATTAAATTTACATTGGTGACGGCTGTTATTTTGTTTCAGTTGTAATCAAATACTTACTTATAAATATAAATAAAATATATATATATAAAATCTTCAAATAATTGTAGAGGATAAGAAAAGATGAAGAAAGATGGTTCAGAATTCCGCAGTATCTATTTCAGAGTGATCATGGTCGTCTTGTGAGGATGTATCCATATTTGAAAAAAAAAACTATTATGTATTTGTATCCAGAAACACTAGAACATCCATAATACTCACTAAATTGACTCACATTCAAGGATTAGGCCGGAACCAATTATTGGTGGTCTTATAACTAAGAGTTAGCTTAAATTGAATATGTATTAATATTAACTGAATATTCAGTCAGGAGCTCGGACCACTTCATTATAATTCTAATTTATATAATAATTATTGTACAATGTACGCCGCCTGTCATGGATTTTGAAGTAGTAACCGTTCTCCATCCAAGTTTTCATTTATTGAACGTCACCAGCTTTAACACTGCATACTTAAGTCTTCAATATTTATTAATGTTTTATCCAACAGCCATTAAAAGTATCAGTCTTAATATCTTGCTTAATTGCAATATCATTCACTAATAAATAAGGATTAAATATAGTGTGTAGACTTTCAACGTGTTTTGAATTGACAGTGTGTCCGCGAAATGAAAACATCGTAGTCACCCGATTGTTGAGAGCGTTCGATACAGATTCGCGTAAAACAAAAGTTTGACGGTCGAGCCTATTTAGCGCGGCGCTTTAAAAAATGTACGGACAATTAAATTTGGTTTACAGTTAGGGAAATGAGAATCCCCCCTTATAGATAAGGCGCCCCCAGCACCCTTAAAAGACAAATGTGTAGGTCATATTCTGCGTACAGAATGTTTACGAAAATTCATCGTTCTAATAATATAAACAGTTTATTGAACTGAATTATTCTTCATTATATAAAATACGCGGGAGTAAAGTCAAAACCCTTTATTACAATATATTCAAAACACAACCTGCACTGTACAATAGAGTTTTCCAGAATACATGTGAATTTAATTGACGAAATCGAGATAATATAATCAATTTATTCGTGTCCGGAAACTTGTACGTATGCAATTAGCCGTATCACACTTCACCGTGAAATGTTGTATCGGAAATATACGGCCGTATATGAAAGACCGCCCAACCTCTTTGGGTCGTATAGTACTGACATAAAATTCATGTCTAAATAACACGGTTCTTGTCGGTTTACACTTTACAGGAAGCCTGCAGCAGCAAACAAATTTTGTAAATAGCCGATATACTGGATTATTTGTTAGGTTAGGATAGGTTATGTTAGGTTAAGTTAGGTTTTAGTTCTTGAATTCATAAATTTTGCCAAAATCAACAAAGGAAATTGAATTATTGTTCATATTGAATCTAATAAAATTGGAGGCCGTATAGTTTACGGTCATCTCTTTCAAATAGAAAGCTCACGGCGAACTGTGCCACGGTAAAATGTTTTACGTAAAATTTACACGTAACCTATTTTATTATGTCCCCAATCAGTATTTTTAGACGTTTTAATAGTTTTAATCAACCGAATTATATTTTGGAGTTGAAATGTAGAGGACAGAAAAGAATATTATGTTGAGTTACCAACTGTATGTTGAATGACAGTTGATCCTAAATTAATAGGTAGAAACCACAGTTCAACAAAATTGATCAACTTGTAAGTTGAATTGAATGAAATTAAAAATTATATTTCCAGATATCTTTGTTTGTTTGTAATATGATTGGTGCTTTATCAAGGCCGAGGCTAAAAATAATAATCCACTGAATTAGATGTATATTATTTATTTGGCTTTAACTTAAATTATTCATAATTCTAACGTAAACGATCCATTTCGTAACAGAAAATGTAATTTGTTTCAAAATACAACATGGTAGAGCGGTCGATATATAATTGTTGCTTTGTAATGTGATTATTAATTTTCTTTAATATACAGGTTTAGGGAGCCTCTTTGAAATATTTTGACCTGTCTGATAAACCATCATTGGGTGATAAAAATATAATACCTAATATTTTTTTCAGAATTGTTTATATTTTTTGATTTCAATACTTTTAACGAAGTAGGTACCTACTCACTTTACTGTTTTGTGAGAAACTAACAATGACCAAAATGACTTTTTTTAAACGATGTTTATAATATTAATTCTTAAGTGTCCTATGCTTTCGATAATGACGATTGTTATTGGACAATCCTTGCAAATTCATAGAACACCTATAGTATTGTAAGCAACTAAAATAATGTTGATTATAATATTTGTGCACGAATTAAATAATCGATATTAATAGTGGTGTCATAATTTTGTGACCACCCTGTTGATAGGCCTAGCTAGAAGAAACCTACCAGGGGTGCATCCCGCAATGGGTGTTTATTTTGTTTTTATCTCAGCAGGGATTACATAATTTATGCGGTAGACTTTTCGTTTTGGTAAATGTAGTGATATTTTAATATAAAATTTAATACTTTAAATATCGCGTCGCCGTATATACCTATATATATTTATATTTCTCAATGCAATCTAGACAATCGGCCTATGTACTTATATTGGGGATGATAAAATTGTCAGCACTGTCTTAATTTAACGTAAGTACTTATTAAGCGATTTGTTGATTTTGAATTTAGCGAAATTTTAGACGACATCCAAATATCGATATCACATGTTTTGAGAAATTCTAATTTAAAATAAATTAGAATTTATTAGATATAGATTAAATACTAATACAGATTGAATAAACTCATGCATTGGGATCTGAAATAAGACACTGTTACCGCAGTTTTCTCATCTGACTCCGTGTTATCCAGCTGCCTTACGCTGCTTACCTACACTATTCGAAAATGAATACAAACAGTTCATAATATTAAGATTAACCAATCATTGCTTAGCCTACATATACGCGAAAAATGCCAAATCATTCAAAGGGAATAATACAATATTATATTGAAGTAAATATTTAATAAACATGTTTCTTGTCACGGTAACTAATTCGATCGGCTTTTTTACCTTCAAAGCATTGTTTTTGCATATTTTTTTGAAGATAACACTGACAACAAGTCCCAAAAGAAACGTACTAAAAATCACAATTGATATTGGCTATGTTTAATGCTTGATAATAGCTTGATATTGATTAAACATATACATTCAACATCTGTGTATATTAACCCATCGATATAATTAAGCAATGTATGTAAGTAAAGAAGAGAAGTGAAGAAAACTGTCGAACAAATGGCAATTTAGTCAAATTAACGAGAGATAAATCTATACGCATGTGTATGAAATAGTTGAAATTGAAAAAAAGTCTAATATCTCTACCGTACCTGGACAAACTATGAATGAGTATTATTTTATAAGAGTTTGACAGTAACTAAATGGATTTTCTTTAGTGTTACAACCGCCGACACGATGGTCGACGATGCCGATTCAGGAACGTTTTTAAAATGGTCAATTAGTAGTAAAATTAATATTCTGTAACCTGTGTTATAATGATCTATTTCCGGTAGTGGTTGAATATTTCGTCCTCGAAACGGTTATTGTATGTAAAAATCAATAAAGCGATAAGCACCGCAGTATCACAATTAAGTTTCAAAGTTTATATGAGCAATAACTGCACCACATATACCTATTTGATTTGAATTTTCCTATCTGTCTGTCTGTAACATATAAGCTGTCTTTCTCTGATGTACGTAAATTTGCATGAGTTTGCGACTTTGTTGCGCGATCGCACAACTAGAACACCCAGGTTGAATCCTTATCATGCGCGCTGCACCTAATCGCTTAATAAAAAATTTGCTCATCGCATTAGTATTCAAATCGACGCGTTTTTAGCTATGTACATTGTTACTTTATTGCTTTGCGATATAATAATTAGTATTCTTGTTAGCGTATCGACACAAATGGTGACAGGTGGCACTACCGCATGGTGATTTTCAATATTTTACGTGAGAGGTAAAACGTTGAGTGTCAAGTATTCTTGTTAGCGTATCGACAAGAATGGTGACATGTGGCACTGCCGCATGATAATTTTCAATATTTTACGTCAGAAGTAAAAGGTCGAGTGTAATAATATTACAAATTGTTCAGGATATAGCCAAATGTAAAATAATGCAACATTTTGGCACATCAATCGTTAGATTTATGTATATATTTTCTGTACACCAACCAATAATATTTTTTAGGTTTTTGGACTACACAATTCTGACTTTGAAAATAGCCTTGGACATCCGATTTCATACAGTGACATAACTTCATAATTTTAAATTGTACCTAAGGCATTCATTATTTTACCAATATGTAAGATAACCACATTCATAACTCATTTTCATATAAAAACGGGCAGCGGACAGCAGACTTTTTATCTCTATAATTTATCTAATATTATATTGAAACGATTTCGATTTTTGACATAATATGCAAGCAATAATAGTGTGAACTTTGGTACAAATGAATCTGAAATAGGCAATGACATGTAGCTAATCTAATCATTAATTTCAGTAGTATTTTTTCAGCTTTATTTTCATGTATTTAGATTCCGTTTATATCAGAGCGTTGGAGAGAAGTTCGGAGCAGGAGCACGGAACAGTGGAGCAATGGGGTTTTACCCGGAGCATCGAAAATTTGTAGTGCTCCAATAATTATTACTAAATTTTCGTCCTCAAATCCAATGAAAACATTATATTTGACACTTTGCAACACTGGAATTGTTTTAAATATGGCCGAGTGATACATAACCTCACTTTTTTGACAGAAGAGACAGATAATGAAAGACGATTTCCTGTCGGAAATTTTGTTTAATAGAATTAATAATGAACAGGTTGAATAATAAACTATTTACTACTTATTTTTTACATTTGTATGCATAAAATAAATATTTACCCGGAGCGGAGCAGACCCTGGAGCGGAGCTGGAGCAAGTATTGGGTCCCGCAGCGGAGCTGGAGCGGAGCAACTTAAAAAAGGGTCCGCTCCAACCCTCTGGTAAATATAGATAATGATTCGTACAACGTTTTTGATCGTGGCCATATATTAAGCGGATGTATTTGTGTTCGCACATTTTTAAATAATGTCCTTACATAATCCTCACACTCCTCCGCTTCTCGTTTCACCTTGCTTTATTTCAATTTTTCTCTCAGTGTAAGATTGCTCCGTGGAGCGAAAGGAAAATGAATAATTTTCTCTTTTCGTTTGACATTTTCTCGGTTCGACGGCGAAAAGTCTAACTCGCCCCCATTCCCTTTGGCCGGGAAAGAAAATATGGAGACCGGAAATCTCCGCAAATATTTATAAAACGAACGGTTAGTTCTTAGCTTAGGGATGAAATTCAAAACCACCCCAACCCCTCACACTCTTAAGCTATTTGCATACACTCTACCATTTTATAATCAGTAGCGCGTTTATGCAGGGGCTGATTAAGAATTAACCACAATTATTTTGTTGTATTTAGGAATGTTATAATTTAAATAAACATGTCTTCTACAGTCGGAAGAGACCTGGTACTATACACAAGAAACACAATAAGAAATATAAATCCTTGTTGTTTTCGGGAAAATTGAATGGTAGATACATAGTTAGGTACTTACTGATTTAATTAAATATGAAACGTTTGAAGTCAATTAATTATCTTTGAAATACGTAGTTTTGAAACATCGTATAGAACTTAATTAACAGAAAAATCATAGTTAAAAAATATATTTTTATAACTATAACAGATTTCACTGTCAGGACGAGTGCCCTTATTTATTAAAGTATCGATCTATCTGTCATGCTTAATTGCTAATAACCATGCTATCTGAAATGTCTTCCAATCCATGGCTTTAAAATCCGTCAACAAATAGTAACAAACTTTGTAATTTAAATTAATATTAATAATTTATAACTGGCAATAGGAGTAATCTAAATTTTTAGTTATTACATTTTTTCACTTACAATTTTATTGTTAATTCAATACAGTGTATGCATAGTATGATATGTATCTAAATAATATATAGGACATAGATAGATATGGTAGTAAAGGCCTCATTGTCATCGTCTATTTGAGAAGGTTAAAAGCAGTTTCTCTCTAATTGTGAAAAATGTTATGTGTGCGCGTCTTTGAAAACATTTTGAGTTTTACTAAACTATGTGGTATAATATAAATGAGCAAGATATATATTTTTTTAATTACGCCCACGATGGCCGAACGGCTAACGCGTTGACTTATAATGTCAAAATGAACCAGAGTATGGATCTAATAGGTTGAGCAAGTGGCTAACATTAATTTCTTGTGAAAGCAAAAATCTGTTAAACTCTCTTTGTGAGGCAGCCCAGATCCACATAAGATTGTAGAGCCAATAAAAAAACTGTTAACGCAGGATTTATAAAGATTATTTTTGTTGAAATTTTATAAATTTGTAATCATTTGTTTCAATTAGATATATTTTATCTATACTTACCCAAGTTGTTTATTAAAATAATGATATTGTTTTGAATAATGTTTGTTTTTATGTCGGGAAAAATAAATACTGATTTCGGCCCCTTCCCATAATAAAGTTCATTTAGATATAAAGTAAACATTCTCTAGTCTATAAAAAGCGGTCATATTTCTCGCAGATAGGTAAGGGGCCACTCCGTAAAAGTTGAAGCTAATTACCCTTAAGACATATTTTTAATTTCATGGATCGTATAATTTCTTTTCTTGAACTTATGTTTGGTAGGGTTGCAAGCCTAGATATTATTTCGCCGAGATGGAAAATTGCACGCATTTTACACTGCTACAGATTTTTGCTTTATTTTTTGTGCAAATTAAAAAATCGCGTTTATACAACTATACCTAGATACTTATGTATAATATGTTGTCTTTAGTCAATTTATATGGAAGATTAATAATTTCAAAATAAGTAAGTAAACAGATTTAATAACTTTTGTAAACTCAAACTTATGGTGATTTGGGAGAGGAATTAAAGGTTTGAATTCTTGTAATGAAGAGTAGGTAGGTATGTATTTTGCACAATAATTTAAAGAAATTTCAACAATAATTAGAACACAGTGAATATAAGATAATATAATCATTATTCAATTTATTTAACAATTGAGGAATTGGGTAAAATTATGGCATAAACAAAATTAGGGCGTTCTGATTGTGTTGGTGTTTTTAGAATTCGTAATTTCTTATTTTTACCGACTTATCACTTAAATTTATTTCGATTTGATAAATACGGGTGATAAAAATGTCTGTCTATTATTTGTACCTCCATAATAATTATTAAAACATGTACTAGAGTATAATACGTTTTATAACTTTGCACTTTTTACTATACTGACACGTCTATTTGCCTGATTACGTCATATAAAATTAGATCAAATAAATGATATTCACTTGTATTAATATAATATGTGGTAATAAATAAATAAATAGATAATATTATATTATGTAAAAAAAGAGTAATTTTAGAATATATTTCATCATTTTCACCCTAGAGTCGGAGTGCAAAGTTATGAAGCATATACTCTACCAAGATACCAATATTAACATATCTTATAAACTACATTGTTTGTAACAATTAAGTAGAATTTCATTTTGGTATCTCAAAAAGTTCTGAAGTAAATATAAATTTTCGCGAAAATAATGCTAACTTATAATAATTTATGACGATTAGGTAAAGAGGTTACATAGCAGCGATGTAATGGTGAGGTAAAGTGAAGGTAGCAGGTCGTGCGCCTTGATCTAATCATTATCTATCTCATTTACTTGAAATCATCTGTTTAATATACCTAGAGATACCTACTAAGTATTTTGCGAGAACAATGCTACGGGCATTAATTGAATTTTTAAAACTAATCAGCACCATCTGATTGACAAATAAATTTTTAAATTTAATGAAAATAAATAAGTATGACTGACAAAGCAGTGTGCACTATTTATGTAGAATATTAACAGCCAACCTCTACCCTTTGCTACTGCGGGCAGTATATTATAACATAAGTAGGTACACATGAAAAACACCATAAAAATTTAAGTTTATTACTCTTCAACTACTAATTTCCTTAAATATATTAAAATCTATTTTAATGGGGAATGGTTTCAGCCAGGGACGGCTCTTGTATAGGAGCAAAGGTGCACTGATCTCCCAAATTATTACGTAACTATGTAATAATAAGTACGTATTCAAATACCTACATATTGTATGAATTAATTATTGTAAAATATCTTTAATTTGTCGCCCGTCTGCACGCATAAAATGCGCATAATTTCTGGCGGCCTGCGCATGTATGCGGAGGTACGTTCTTCGTAGTATTAATTGTGCAGGAGAGAAATCGAACCGCCTGGCGATGATTTTTTTTTCACGCTGCCGATAATGTGGGCTCAGTTGTGATCTTTTTTTATTTCCGAACCTGCAATATTTACCTCACTTGGGACACTGTGCCTCCCAATCTGAGCTTACGAGCGCAGACGACATTTCACGACAATGCTGTGTTTGACTGGCGCGAATAATAACAACTCACAAACGCTTTTGAAGTCGGTACAAGATTCCCGCGTAATATTTCAAATTATTATATTATTATTTCGTACGTTATGAGGTAAATGCTACGTTGTTTGCCATATAATATTGAATCGATCAAAATATCGATTAGAGTGATATTGTGTTCATTAAGTTAGGTGTAGCAATCTCAACATACAAATACCAATTTTATAATTATTTTACCTTTAAAAATTAAATAATTTTATTATGCCTAGAGCAAAGTAAACTTGTAAGTAAGTAATTGATAAACTATTAATAACCTTTACATAATATAATATACATACTACAATTTTTTACGTACCTACTTATACTACTCTAAGAGAAGTAGTTATTTAACAAAAGCGTTACATTGTAACAATTTCTACAATATTAGGTATTTCAATAGTGTATGTGGAGTATGAGCGTTATTTTGAACGTAAAAGAGGATAAAATATTTTTTAAGAAGATGAACAAAGCAATTTTCCAATGTCAATTATTGAAGAAAAGAAATATAAATTATTCTATCAAATACAATATTCGTGTTACCGAAGTATTTTTCATTTTGAATACGTCTTTCAAATCAGTCCCATTTGGAGTGCAATTCTGGAGTTGAGGTGTACAAAGTATTAGCAATTTTTTAACAGATAGTAACTATATCCCGTTGAAAAATCACCGATCCATAGTATTTATCAAAATGATACAGCGCGTAGGTATATGCGGAGAATGTGGGATGCAAATTTCCGAAAGGGGAGTATAAGATATGCCCGAATTGCGTCAGTATGTGAACTTCAACCGACCATAACCCGCGTACTACCTATCGGAGCTACACAAATGAGGAGTTTACGGCTTTGTACCAATGACATATTGTCTAAAATACTTGCATCAGTTATAATTTATGGAAGTTAGGAGTGTCAAACGTGGAAACTACGTTGGCACATATGAAATGTATTACAATAAAAATCGAAAAGAGTTTGTATGCCTTTTGCATCATACCTATCATATCCAGAAGCTTGGACTTTATAACTTTGACAATAAATAAATGCTGTCGGTGAATGTGAGCGTCGTTTCGTTTCTCAACCCCCCCCCCCCCCAAGATGTATTATATATTTAAGCATAAGCCTACCTCCACTCTGAAGGCTATTGCCGATTTTTTTCAATACCACAAAAACGAAAATGCATGTCTTTGCATGCACTCCCTAATTTTATGATCACCGGCCGCCACTGGTTTCAGCTATTCGCCTTACATATTTGGATCAACAACACACAATGCACCATGAGTAGGTACTTTAGTGTATTAACTCCAAAAGTATAGTTTTGAGATAACAACGTTTGAAGTTACAAAAATCATTTATATCTGTAATATTGCGGTAAGTTTAAGAACTTCGTATGAGTTTAATACTCTAGTATATCAAATCAAAATAATACACTAATGCACCAAAATAAACATCGCATTGATGCATTACGATAGCACCAAAAATATACATCACATTAATGCATTACCATAGCATATCTTAGTAATATAGTAAAGCAGTCAACTTTTTAAAATATTTTCAAAATACTTTAGTGAAGTAACTCAATTACAACGCATTTCACATTTTGTTTGAGTTACTACGTTAAAGCAATAAATAAAGCAAAATATTCTGAATAAAACTGCATTATTAACTACAAAATGATAATTCTTGACTTAATACACTAAAATAGTACCCATGGTGCGACAACAAGACAAAATCTCATTTTATGAAAGATGCGGGAATCAATATCGCATTTATCGGCAGAGACGGGCGGATTACTAAATTTAGTTAACTGTAATTAAAAAAAAAATAGTGAAAATTGTGAAGATAAAAAAAATACATGAATGGAGAGAACTATTGAAACTGAAAATTCACACAGCGGACCAAAACTTTTTAAAGTTAAATAAATTATAAAATGGTGAAACATTTCTAAAGTTTCTTCCATTATTGTCACCGAAATAATAATCCGAACATTAAAAAGTGTGGGAGAATTCTGTCACACAATGAAATAATATAATATTATGATCTTATCGCGGAGTCTTGTCACACACTTAATTTGTATAAAATAATAATATCATAGTCTTAATAACTTGTTTTATAATAATAATTGTTTTTTTTCGTCTTCCGCAAGCCACGTTTCTTCATAGAAATAACTAAGTATGAGATTTTTTTTGTTTTCACTCAATAATAGTGTCAAAAATGATTAGGCAACTTTCTATCGTTGCTAAGAGTAATATTAATCTTTCTATGTATACTTACTAACTATGACATAACTATATAGCCATAACAAATATAGTAGATAGGTACATAACAAGTTCAAAATAACTATAATATCTAGGCGGGTCTAGGACGATTTGGCACCGGACAACTGAACGCCACGGAATTCAAAAATAAATAGACGTTAGGTACTTATAGGTACTTTAAAAAAAATATTCAATATTATTATTTATACTTTAATGATTATGTTATGATTTAAAAGTTGGTAAGAATGTAAATATGCAGACGTAAACAATGATTTAATCGTGCATATGTTTAAGTTCCAACGAAAAAAGAGTTTTTTTATTTAATATAAAGCCTTAGGCATGGTAATTCTCAATCCGCGATAAAGAATACATTATGTTAAGAGTAAAATGAATTCAAACTACTAAGTAGTAGATAGAAACTGATAAAAATACCTCGTCTATACGTGTCTACGACAGTGCGGCGTCCAATTGTCCGGAGGCCAGTCGTCCCATTCCCTATCTAGGCATAGTACAATACGTCGAAAAGAAAATGATTCAGAAACAGTAAAAGTTAAATAAAATATATATTGGAGACGAATGTTCTACTCGGGTCAACTTTTTTTTTCAAAAATTGGTTTTTTTCTATTATGTATAGCATTGTTAAACCTATTATATACCAGTGGCTAGGGGTGAAGGTAAGCTGTTAAGATTCGACATAAATAGTGCACACTAAACTTTGTGAGTCATGTTTATTTGTTTTCATTGAACTAAGAATAGGTACAATTTGCAGATGGTGCCAGTGAGTTAAAAAAAAATAAACTAAACCCTGTCTAAAGCAAACCAGAATAGTTAAGGTAAGTGTGCTATGGGCGATCTGACAAAAATAAAGCACACTTTTTCGATCATAGGTAGGTACTTATTTAATTTTGTTGAATTAAGAATACATACATATTATTACCAATAGTGATAGTTACTTTTTTAAAATTCATTAAACTCTGCCTAAACTAAAACATAATCGATAAAAAATATTAGTCTATCTATAAAAATATCTAAAATTATATATAATTTAATGGCATTATGTCAGATATTTATAAATGAATATTTTTTTACTATTATCTTCTATGGCTTGGTTTATTTGAATTTTAAAAACCAGCAAACACTATCTACACATTGTAGTCTTAGTTCAATGAAAACAAATACGTTTGACTGACAAAATTTAGTGTGCACTATTTATGTCGGGTCTTAACAGCCTACCTCCACCATTCGCTACTATTATATACTTTATAGGTATATTCAGTATTGACTGTTTTTATTGTAAAGATTTCAAACACTGAATATATAATGAAACCTGAACTTGAGATTGAGTAAGAGACATTTTAATTGGGGTTTTAACCTATATTAGGTACCCCAAAAATTGTTATCTTATGTTACCAGACCCTTGATCTAGATTCTAGACCGATACTTTCTATTAAAAATATGTAATAGATACTTATGTGGAAGTAGCTCATAGTGTTTTACAAAGAGTGTAATGATTTCCCATTAGATATAAAAAAGAGGAAATGCCTATATAAGTTGAAATTAAAAATATATATATGATTTAGATTTGTATTATGTATATTGATCTATGATATATACAAAAAAGAAACAACGAATGATACAAATGAACAAAATAATATGTAAATATGAAAAATAGCAGGAAATGACATGTGGATATTATTCATAGCTTCGCTTCTTAAAAATCAATTCATGTTCCTCTCCTCATTCACAAAAACATCATTAATCAATATATTATTATTAAATGCCTGGTGATGATGAATTTTGACTGATGACGACTGAGAAGCGACCTTCGCGTCTTGAATGGAAACAATCCTCCGGGCGTGATCTTCACGGAATCGTAACAAAACTTAACTTGCGCGTTTTTTTAATTTTTATTATTTTTGTTTCGAACGAAATATATTTTAACCTTTGAAATATAAATTACAAAGAAGCGGCTTCCGAGAAATGTGAACGTTCCTTTACATTCAATCTTCCACTATGAAAACGAATGAATTTTATATTTCATAATAATATTGAGTTTAATACTGCATTGAATACATAATATATGCCAGGGGTTGGCGAACCTCGATAAATTACCTTAACTGCGGTAAAATCTTCTGAGAATGAAATGCCAAGTAAGCTGATGATGAATTCGTTTGATTCTAGAAAACAAAAAAATATCAGGTGGTAGTGCCACCTGTCAACATTCTTATATGTGACGATATTCTAGTACTGCACTGTACACATCAGCTGTAAAACGATTATAAGAGTATCCTATAATTTGTTTTCTTTCATGATCCGATTAAAATAAACGATTCCTTTATTTGCCTGTCAGATTATTTTTAAATATTATTAGAATTTACCCTTAGAATAGCCTCCACAGAGTAGAGGTTTGTATTAACAGATTTTTGTTTTTACGAGAAGTTGATGATATACACATGCTCAACATAATATTAGGTCCATACTAATCGAAACACTAAACGTCTTCCTTGAAAAACAATATATTGTGTATATGCCAGCTCCAGGACTCGAACCTAGAATCTACGACGTCATGAGCCAACGTGTTAGCCGCTCGGCCATCGTGGGCGTAGTTATAAACATTAAAAAAATATATTTCCTGCTCAGTTATATTATACCACATAGTTTAGTAAAACTCCAAATGTTTTCAAAGACGCGCACACATAACATTATTCATAATAATTAGAGAAAAACTTCTTTGCTTTTAACCTACTCAAATACGCGATGACGATGAGGCCTTCATTACCTTATCTATCTATGTCCTATATGTTATTTAGATACATATCATATTATGCATACACTTGCAAAAAAATGAAAGTGTGAACAGTTTTCTGTAACTGCGGTAAAATTAAAATTCTGGTAATTAATTAAGTGACAAATAAATATATTAGTATAACATAGAACAAGCCTTACAAAAAAAGTCGTTTTAAAATAGGCTTTAATATAGTAAAATAAATTAATAGATACAAATTTAACGACAAATCAAAATGAATACTTTTTCAAAATCTGACCCACAGTCTGTCATCGTCGGTCAGGGTTTTTTGAAAACGGCCTTTCTTGAGTTTCAATTATTCATTTGATTATTAATATCAACAATAATGTCTGGCGGCGTTCAAAGGACAATATATAAACAGGTTATAGATATCGTGGATGGGTATATCCATGATAGTTGCGGCGATGACGCAGCATCACAAATACCGCTGAGCGTGGAAGCCTTCAAAGAGTTACTGCAGTGGCGTAGAACGTGAATTTTCATTTAAAAATGCATTAATTCAATGAATAGATTAGTTTTAATAGGACTATGTTTTCTCACCACCACCCGTCATGTATGTACAGCCGTGGATATGCACGGCCGCCTTCTATGAAGCTATAAACGTGTTTGAAAGAAGTGATTTTAAGTGCTCATTCCGTCCCGAAACGGAGCCGCACGGGACTGATGCTAAAACCATACACTGTAGTGCTTAAAGAAGAAAGTTAAGAAAGGAAAAAATCTTTTTGGACTGGCTCTGCTGTCCGCTGACGTTAAGCGCTCTATGACTGTCACATATTGAAAGATTATTTAATAAAAACTTTTTTCAAGCACATTGAAAAGTATTACATATTATTATTATCGTAACATACACTTACGCTTTAAATGGGGAAGGTTAATATAATTATTATTTCGTTGCTTCTTTTCCCATACAAAAGCCAGTATTATTAATCTAAGCATGCTTAAAGTAACTTTTGACTTGAAATGCATATGGAAGACCAGTTGCTATAACTCGGAAACATGCTGCATGACTAAAAGCATGAATAGAGTGTTATGCTCATTTGGGCGGAGCATACTGCATGGTATCTTTGGACGGAATAACACACAGTTGGGGTGGAGACGAATATACAATCACAAGCTGTACTCCTTGTATAGAGGCCCGCATAGTGTACAGTCCATCAAATTGAGCCGCTTTAGATGTCAAGGCCGTGCACCAGCGCTCGAAATAGAAAAGTTTACGAACCGGAGCGCTCGACAGTTTTCTGAAGAACAATACATAGTTATCATAGTTAGACAACATAGTTATCAATTTTTATGTGTATTTCATAAAAAAAACGTATGTTAGATTATCTATTGGATGGCCTATCTAGCTCAGACGGTCAATTTTTTCTTCCACGAGATGGAGCGATAATTTAACCGATTTCACGAACAGGAACGGCGCTCCGGTGCGCTCCGGTCCATTTCGAGCCCTGCCGTGCACACAGGATGGACAAGTCACGCATAGTAAAAAGACTGATGTTCGGGTAGTCGGAAGGCAAACGAAGACCTGGTCGTATAGTGAATTGTGTAATAGAATAGTGTCCGGCCGGATAGTGAATTGTGTAATGCTTTAATTACACGAGCAGATTTAATGACTCCTGCCAACTGTCGTGAACAATCTTCAGCAATAAATTGCAATTACACACATTGATTCAGGTACCAATTCGATTATAACGACAATTATTTTGATAGCGTAGGTAGGTACATGTTGTAACTAGTATTAAAAATTATAGACAAACTACAAGTAACTTGATGGGTGAAAACAGTTTTACTTATATTTTCTTACCTAATATATTACCACAAATAATTGTGGATTGTATTTGAACGATAAAGATAGTGATTCAATTAACAAGAATAAGTACCTATTATGTTTGTTTTGTTTATTTATTTACTATTAAAAGCAAATTGAAAAATTGAAAGTGGTGGAAGCTGACGCTTTAGAGCAATCTGTCACTCCTAACCCAGAGTTAAGTTGAATTTAAATAGAAATGATTTTATTTTTTTCACGCCTTGATAAAAATTAAAAATTACAAGATAAAAATAACTTTTCATATACAGCGTTTTTATATTTTTTGTTGAATTATTATGCTCAATATGTTCAAACTTGTACTTGATATGAAGTAAATAAAAAACAAACAAATATAGAATAATGAATTGTCATTTTGACATTTCATTTTGATTTCCATAGTAATGCACGTATATATTAACAATTTAGTTGCAAGGACCATCCCCTTAGTAACCAATAACAGTCTTTTACTTTTTACAGATTTTTCTGAAATAACTTTCCATACAAAACAGAATTAACTGAAAATGAATTCAATTCTGCTTAAAGATGGCTAAAGGTATTAAAAGAATGCATTGGCATCGTGTTCTGATATATTATAAAAGTTTTAAATGTCTAGCTAGTCAGGAAGTTAGTTAAATATCGATTGCAAGATTTTTACTGGACAAACAACCACAGGACAAATAAGAATACGAGCTAATAAAAACGTTGTAAAATAATACCTATTTCTCAATCGGGCGAGACGGTTGGTAGAAGTCATCGAGTTGACTAGTTTGCTCGTGTAATTTAGACACTACAATGATATACGGAATGTTAACTATGAATATATTTTACGAAAAAGTGGTCACTTTCAGTTAATATTATTTGTACGCCCTTGGACGCAGATTGTCAGTACAGAGTTCAATGGAAGTAAAAACTCACACGGTGGCATCCATTGCCCAAAGCCAACAACACTGAATCTTATTCATCATTCGTTTCGATGCTTTCATTTTTTTTCAATACAGTTTCCCGGTTAGTCAACACGGTCATAGTCAGGATTAAACTTTCATACATCAACTTCTATTGAATGATGTATGAATATCCTCACAAAATTATCAGTCATTATTGAATACATTGTCGTAAGGCCGAATATGCAAATATATCCAATAATTATTATTATTCTGTGCTATTTTTTAATATAAAAATGTGTTAATATTAAAAAGGTTGGACTACTATAAAAAGGACAAACCTTTTTTATGGTAATATTTGGTATCTACTGGGTCCAAAACGTTTTTACTGTCGTTGAATTAGTATCAATAGAAAAGTATTTAAAATAATTACAAGATAAAAGGAACTTTTTATATACAACGTTTTTAAATTTTCTGTTGAATTATATAAACTTGACTAGACTAGCTTAAACGATCAAAAAATTTGTACTTGATAGAAATAATACTGAAATGTCACTTTGACATGTCATATTGATTTCCATAGTAACGCACGTATATATTAATAATTTAGTTGCTAGGACCCCAGACCTAGCAACCAATAATGGTGTTGAAATAACTTTTCATACAAAACAGAATTAACTGAAAATGATTTCAATTCTACTTAAAGATGGTTAAAAATATTAAAAAATGCATTGGCATCGTGTTCTGATAATATATTCTAAAAGTTTCAAATGTCTAGCTAGTCGAAAAGATAGTTAAAATCGATTGCAAGATTTTTACCGGACAAAGAACCACCGGACAAATACGAGCTAAGAAAAACGTTGTAATAAAATAGTGGTACCTGCCTAAAGTATTATAATTATTATTGATTGTTTCAATAACGTTGTACATGTTTTAAAAACCTATTGATTTATTTGGGTAGGTAAGAAGCAAAGGGGTTTTTCTCCATTATTGATAATAATATGCAGAACTCTTTGAAATGTCCAAATTAAACCAAATAAGCGTCATTGCAATTTAAAAGAGTTAGGAAAAAAAATCTTAGACATAATTAATTTGGTGTGAAAAACAATGAATGAGTACCCTAAATAAAAATAGTAATTGAAAAATATCGTTATTAAAACTGTGGCCGCGTCGGTTTATAAAGTCGGCCTTGGATTCGAATCCCGGGTATGTCAAAAATCACAAGCTTTGTTTTCACATTCTGTGTTTGGAGTATGGTCGGTTGGATAGTTGAGCTAGGGGCTAACATCCATTTTTCGTTAAAAAAAAAACTGTTACTTCGTCAGGCACATCGGATTGTAGAACCAATAAAAGTATTATTTTTCAACATTCTCATGCATTTAATTTAACGGGCTTTACTATAAAAATAATCTAAGATATACATGTAAATTTAAAAAAAATCACTTTATCAGAAAATTAAAAATACATAGATTAGAAAAGAGTTATTAGATAATTATATCTGCAGTGACGTCCTTCGGATTTTTTTGTTAGAAATTTTGTGCAAATCAGTTATGTATCTACTAACCTAAAGTACCTACCTATCTATTTTATTATGTACTTTCTTCTATCTTAAACAAACGAATACACAAAAATTCTTTAAATATACATCATTTAGGTACTGAGAATTTATAGCAATTCCGCGAAATCTACTTTTAAACAGTGGTGGTTTTAGAGAAATTTTCGAGATTTTCCATCCCGAATCTCGAGAATTTGAATTTTTAACATTTCGGGAAATCCCGGATCTCAAGAGTCTATTTTCGGGATTCAGGATTTCTTTATTATCATATATTAATTGAAAAAACGATTTTCTATACGAAAAAAGTGGTCAGGAAACACAAAACATTCAAAGATTGATCGGGACATTTAACACAATTAAGCCAACGTCGACTCAAAATGAGCGCAATTTTTGCAACATCGGGGAATTTTGTGTCTTAAAAGCGTACGCGATTGTCAGACGCAGCGATTGACAGTCTGTGTTTTTTGAAATTCTATTTTAATAAGTAACGTTTTGAACTATTTTTAATTTCCTACTTATATTTTGTTTGTCTTCTTACAGAAATAAAAAAAATCATGTTTTTTTGGAATTTGTCGGTTTTTACACAGATTTTAGGATTTTTTTTAATTTCCCGAAATCTCGAGAATTCTCGAGAATTCTTTTTTGGATTTCCCGAAATTCGAGAATTCAAAATTTTATCATTTCGGGAAATCCCGAATCTCGAGATTGGATTATTAAAAGCATCCTTGTGAAAAGTTTGCTGTATAGTAAACAGATATTAAAATAATTACATTTAAATTAGATATTTACAATATTTAAGTAAACAAAAATATCAGCTATGATACTCGTAGTAGACCTCTCTGATTTGTATAATGCAAATTTTCTTTTTAGCTGTGTAGAGTAGTAATTGATTATTAAAACCAAGCCAATTGTACATGGTGTATTGTGTATTTTTTGCTGGTGTATGAAATTAGCAAACAATAATAAAACAAAGACAGCATGTATACAATATAGTATTATCTTGTGATATTTTAGGTAGTGGGTGGTAACTATTTACAATATTACGTACTTAATATAAAAAAACGTTAATTTTTCGTTAAGTATAATTTTGTAAAAATAATTTTACCGTTTCCGATTTCATACGTGTCATAATATGGCATCTGCTATGCCTATGGATATGTATAAAACATGTGAAAGAACCTTATAAATACTACTGAAATACGTATCAAACAGGGAGAAGACATGTTACACATACACGTATAGACGCAAATTCTAAATTTGAAAAATCGTAGGAATTGTTAATTTGAAATGAGTCGAAAAAAATGATAAGTATTCCTATACTATTTTGACAGATGATTACATTGCGGTAATGGCATATCGAGTGATTAGAGTATCGAGAAATTAGGGTGTTAAATAAGAGATTTAAGGGAGAGGGTAGCAGTGGCGAAGAGTGGAGGTAGGCTGTTAAGATCCGAAATAAATAAGTACACACTAAACTTTGTCAGTCAAACGTACTTGTTTTTCATTGAACTAAGACTACAATTTGCAAATAGTATTGGTAAGTTTGATCGTTTAAGCTAGTCAAGTCAGTTTATATGACTCAACAAAAAAATTAAAAACGTTGTATATAAAAACTTCTTTTTATCTTGTAATTATTTTAGATATTATTTTATAGATATACAACTATTTTTGACTATTATCGATTATGTCTTGGTCTACGCAGGGTTTATTATTATTTTTTAAATGACCAACACTATCTGCATATCGTGGTATTAGTTCAATGAAAACAAAATACATATGATTGACAAAGTTTAGTGTGCACCATTATATCGGATCTTCACAGCTTACCCCCACCCTCCGCCAGTGGTAGGTAATTATAATAGGCATATGGTGGCTTAACCTACTGTAACCCTAGAAAATATACACATTATGGATGAGGAAGAACCGTTTGACAAATTAATACTTTGGGCGCTGAAGACGGTCCCGGCGCGTAATGACCAGGCGGTCGATCGACGTAATTAACTTACATTTTAAAGTTGGTAATTAAAAATCATTATCTAGTCAACAGAGAATGAGTTTGAGTTCAACGATGGCGTGCTTGAAAAAGTTAGGAGACTTAACGAAGACTCCGCCAGGCTGATGCAGCAGTTCACATACAAATAGTTAAGTCTGAAACGCCAGATAGTAACACAGAATTTATAGACGTAAACGTATGAAAAAGATACAGGGAGAAAACGTACATATACATATACAATACTAATATAAATACACAGAGGCGGCTCTACCTTAAGGGTTCGTAGGGACCATCCCCACACCGTTATGTCAAAAATACACGTTCCATATTTTATCACTGTCATAATATACATAGGTACTTAATTACATGATTAAATTAACTATTTTATTTATTTTATCATACTGGGGAGTGAATCAAATGACCCCATGGTATTCACTAAATTAATATTTTTAAGCACGCTTTTTAGATGTGATTAAGCGACGAAACAGATAATCATTTTATTTATTCTGAAAAATTACTCATTTCCTCATTATATTATATCATATTATTATAACTATCTTGATATATAATGTATAATGTGAGAAAGTAGGTAGGTATCTATAATTAATAATAAATGACTAAGCCCCACCACCTAGAAAGTTGTCGGGCCGCCACTGTAAATACATATACAATATTAATCTGTCGACCAATTATTTATAACTTATATTGTACTGTATTTTATAGATACTGAGAGAATCGATAAAATAAATAGTAATAGTTTAACGTTTATCATTTTGGATGCAAGAGGAACCCAAGTCAAAAGTTGTATGTAAATACAGCCTTTGAGAATATTAAATGCAATCGTTTACGGCTCAGTTGAAAAGAGCTGTCCGGTAGCCCACAACAATAATGCTTATTGAATAGAATACAGCGAATGATAAATAGTAATGTATAGTCGGTCGTTTGAGAGAGTCCGGGTTCATTCCCAGTAGCCGTCGTCGCCGGGTCATCGTTTGGCGAGGGGCTGGCAAACGATTGGCATGCGAACGCTTGAGGAGAACTTACTCTTTTCTATCAATATCTTATTTATATAGTTTTACATTTTCCAAATAAAATGCACGGCTCTTTTGCACAGTTCCAATTTCAAAAATATTATTTTGAAAAATGATGACACGACAGATTGAGAAAACAAATGTATTGTTGTTTTTATTTAATAAAACGCAATTTTTTTTATAGTACTTATTCCACTTTTAATTAATATATTAGGACCGGTTTCGTCCGCTTCAGTGGGACATTTTCGACTGAAATTTTCAGTCGAAAATGTCCCACTGAAGCGGACGAAACCGGTCCTAATATATTAATTAAAAGTGGAATAAGTACTATAAAAAAAATTGCGTTTTATTAAATAAAAACAACAATACAATGCAATTCCACCATGAATTGACAGTTAACAAAATAAAGGAAATTAAAACAAATGTAAATACCAAGCGTTTTTGTCATTCGCATTCCAAAATTTTATAATTATATGCTGCAATCATTGAATATAGAGGAGACGATATTTGGGTTCTTACGTAAATAAAGTTAAAATAAAACATAATAATAATAAGAGTGGAACTTCCTCATACCCCCTCCCTTTATATTTCGCACCACGTGCATAGGAAGGCTCTTCTTTCGCAAGGGGAAAAACATATAACTAAATACTGCGAATGTTTTTAATGCGTAAGTATATACATATGGTCCCTTACACAGAACGGTTAATAAATAGAATACCGATAGGCTATATTCAATACGCCGCATATGAATGCAGGGTTTTGAATGTGTGAGTGTCCTACGAAAATGAAGCACGCATTATGCACGTGCAATAGTGTGTGTAATACACCAACATTAAATGAGCGTAAATGCATAAACCGAGAGCACTTTTCAATATTCGACGTAAAACGTATTCTTGACATGTGTGTAAGTTTAACCCGGATTCTTCCTTACTCGAGTCGGTTACCTGCTATCGCCTTACGCATTATGTATTTCAGTTCCAACTATTTCTGAGTTTCCTGGTCCCTCACCTGTGGTCCAATGCGTAAGGCATTGGATTCTTACACTTAGTTCCTGATTTCTCAATACCTGGGTTTAACTTATACAATATTTTAGTTCACAAAAAGATGTGGTTTCCCCATAAAAATCGCAAAAGCAAAGGGCAGTTTGATGTAAGCGCTACTTTTGTATGCAAGAAATATAAAAGTATTGTATCATTTTCGAGGTTGTATGATAATAATTAGAAGTCTAGAGGTCATTTTTTTGCTTCATTTTCGTGTGTTTAGGCTCCCTCTTTATAGAAAAGGGTTTATTTAACCTTTTTACTTTAACTACATAACTAGGCATAATGGTCTATTTAGTGTAAAAAATAATATTACTTATAGAATAGACTGATACTAACTCTATATTCCTAATAGTCAATAGTTAGATTTTTTAAATACTGCAAATACTTAGATAAAAGAATACACCTGTGATCTACGCTCAGAATAAATAATTTTTCTGCCCATAAATACAATTATACAAAAAATACCTACTACGTCAGAATTAATGGTACAGTTCGGTTATGAGGAATACAGCGGAAAACACATTTTGAAAATACCCGATATACTGGATTATTTGTTAGTTTGGGTTAGTTTAGGTTAGGTTAGGTTAGGTTAAGTTAGGTTAGGTTAGGTTAGGTTAGGCTAGGTTAGGTTAGGTTAGATTAGATTAGGTTAGGTTAACCCAACAAATAATCCAATAAATCGGCTATTTTCAAAACGTGTTTGCCGCTGTATTCCTCATAACCGAACTGTACCGAATTAACTTATACATCAATGTGAATAGGTTAACTATAGATTAACCATACAATAATTCACATTAAAATTGAATAAATCAGAGGCAAACCTCGTAGCGTATAACAATATAATCACCAATGGATTCATTTCATGATTCCCATGGAAACACGACTTTAAAAACATTGGCTTTTTGGATTTATTTATTTGAACCTTCATTCTAAAATATAATATGTAAAAAATAATATTAACATATAGAGGTGAATAATGGATTTGAGAATAAAATGTTGAGTATCTCTTTGATAATAATACCACACGGAGAGTACAAGCTGGCGGTTGTACCTGTCGTTTTTGAACAGGTATTTCAATAGAACCGACGAGGAGCGATAGGACATCCAAAATATACACTGTAATGTAATATTATTTTCTCATTGCAACACCTCAGTTATACTGCAACCAGGGGCAGTCTTTTGGAAGTATGTTGGCTATATGGGGATCATAGTGCATTGGTAGGTAGGTACTTGTCTGTCATACTTACGTAAACTTATGTAAATAATTACAATAGCATGATATTACTACTGATGAATATGTACACAGTAACGTCACCGTAGAATGTAGAAAATTATGGTGTTAGTTAGTTTTTAACATTGCATTAAATCTTGACCAAAAATTCATAAGATATAGGTTAGTATTTCAATTGTATTAAAAAAATATATATTTGAAATTAAATATTATGATTTAAATGTGTCAAAAAGGATATAAATTTTAATTATTTGTTTGAAAGCTGATAAAAGATGTCAATATAGTTAGACAAAACACGGTAAATTTACGTACAGATTATTACAGCCTTTGAACGCATGCGTAGGTATTTGTGGCAAATATATGGTGCAGAACAAATTATGTAAGTACATAAATATATTGCAACAATAAATAATTATTATATTCATAATTTAAAAACACTTTCGAGAAATATATATATATATATATATATATATATATATATACCACTAGAAAAAATGACACTCGGCAGTATGCTCAATAAAAGTTCATTGAATAAAAGAATGTTACATTCTTAAATCTTGTGAATTAGTTCAGTAAAGAGAATTTAACACCCACGATGGCCGCGTGGCTCAAGTGCCGATCAATAGTGTCGAGGGTCCCAGGTTCGAATTCTGGGTCTGGCAAGTACACATATTGTTTTTCAATTTGTGTATGAGTCAGAGTATGGACTTAATAGGTTGAGAAAGTGGCTGACATCCATTTCTCGTAAAAATAAAAAATAAATCTGTTAATATAAACATCCACTCCTATTAGGATCGGACATGGTCGAAAGAAGAAAGAGAATTTAATTTAATTTTCATATTTCCGTCACAAGATGTCTCCAGTACACTACAGTATCACTTTTAGTATACGCCGTGAACTTGATGTTCATAATAATATAATATTACTAAAAATCATTTATTTGTAATGTAATATTTCATAGAAGCGTATGTTTAAATCGAATTCGAAATTTGAAAAAGGAACACAGTGATTTTTAAAACGCTCCCCGTCTGAAAAAGTGGCTTAGACCTTTGAATCACAGGTGGCGTTAAAAACTCTTTCTTAGAAGAATACAATATGACCAATCTTGTACGCGTCTGTGATTTATAAAAATGTTTCTTTTATAGAGGAGTTAATCGTCGTAAGCCGGACCACCATTTTCTTTTGAGTGCTCGAGGTCACATTGCGGTATCGTGTATGTGGTAAATAGGCAGTGTTTCGTGTTTTCTGTTTTAGTAGAAGCGACTAGGCAACAGTGGTGTTAGTCGTGAGAAAAAAATCGTGAATCCGTCTTGTGAAATATACCACGAATTGTAAAATGTGAGAGATATAACAGAATAATATATTATAGGTTGGAAAAGGTAGTAAGAATGAACGACATCAATGCTAATAAATCCATATAAGTACCTACATAATAATCGCATGAAATATTGACATATGTGGACGACATTGACATAGGCTGAAACGAAAATACTTATCAGAGAAGTAGAGAAGAAAAATGCCAGCACACTAGGACCCACTGTTAATGACGTGTATAATTGTATTTTCACTGCGTTTGTATGTTTATATAAGGTTCTTTTTATATTTTAATTTTTATCCATATTATTACTTTTCTTTTTCTTTCTTCTTTATAATACTGTTTCATGTCATGTTGTGAACGTCTTAAACTTATAATTTGTAATGTCTACAATATGTAATATAAATACATTGAATTGAATATAATAGATAAAACCAGGTTTCGAAATGGACCGCAGCACACCGAATCGCCGTTCCGGTTCATAAAATCCCAAAATTATCGCTCCGTCTCGTCGAAATATTAATTTGACTATAATTTGACTTAAAATTTTAATAATAATAATAATTCGAACACACTTATTTTTATAAAATACACATTCAATTAGATAAATGTGTAAATATTTTCGTAAAATTATCAAGTGCTCCGGTTCGTAAAAATCTACATTTTTTCCGACCATGTCCGATCCTAATAAGATCACATGGGCCTCCACAGGGTTTTTTTTACGAGAAATGGATGTCAGCCTTTTGCTCAACCTATTAGGTCCACACTCTGACTCATTTATAAATTGAAAAACAATTTGTGTACTAGTCAAATCCTGAATTCGAACCTAGGACCGACGACGCTATAGGCCGACGCTTAAGGCCATTTCTAGTTCTCGATAAAACCCAATACCTATATGGTTGTTTTATTTCAATAATAAAAGAAATTTTCACTTTAATATTCAGTTTTATTTGTAGTTTTTGTATTTTTTTCAAAAACAATTGGCGTTATTTTCTCTGAAATTCACCCAAAACCACCAGTTTCTCCAGATTTCCCGATGCACGGCAAGCAATACATCCGAAAGATTTCAGAATGAATCTTAGATACATTATTGACAGGCGTTCCTTTATTTCGAGAATCTGGATGATTGATTGGTTAGTTATATAGGTAAGTTCTGTTTGAGAAATTCGAGGCATTCTGTCCCAGCATGACATTTAAAAGTCCTTGCGTTCTGTTTCCTTAAATTTCAACGGCTTAATAACGTACAAAAAATTGTAGAACACTTATGTTTTGACAAGCATTAGTTGATCCTTCCGCATGGGTACGTGTGTGTCAAAATAATAATAATAATATACCCAAATGTTGAAAAATAAACGATAGATCAACTATTGCGGAACTGGCTATTAAAACCGTGGAAAAGTTCGACAATTTAATAGTAAGCACGGCGGCCTCTACAATATAAATAATTTACATGGTCGCCACGAAAGAATCATTTTCACAATAACTGAACTAACACAAAAGCTACAGTGGAGGCTAAATTTATGATAAAATAATTTTGGAGTTCTTGCAAATCACTTTTTTGAATAATAGTGGTAAAAAAGTGGTTCCAAAAGATACCACAATATAGTAACTAATACTTGCAATACTAAACTATTCTAAATAGTTAACACGGTACACGTTTCACTCGGAGCAATTCCATAAACAACGCAGTTATCTACAATAATAATTATTATTATCAAATTTACCACGTCTTATTTGATTCTAATGGGATGTATTTGGAATCAAGTAAAACATGTTAACTGTGTTACTCAACGACATTTGACAGCTCGCGGTTAACGCGGTCATGGGTGGACGTGTTAAAAATATCACACAGTTAACTTCTTATGATAATTAACTGCCTGAATACGACATATCATATTTATCACCCTTTTTATGGATTTAGGAATTAAGTGATATGTTAGAATAGACCTGCGGAACGTTTTAGGTTTGGTTGAATTGGTTACTATATTTATAAAAATATGTTTTATGTGTTGTTAATATAAAATGCATTTGTTTGTGATAACATAAAGAAAATATTAGGCTTCTGTTGACATCGGTTAAAATTTAATCATTAGTCTTTTTAACAGTTTTTCAACTTCGATTTCATATTATATAAAACCTCAATTACCTACTAAAAAAACTACAGATAGCAAGATGATTTCTCAATGTCGTTCCATGTAGGTAGATACTCGTTTATATATATTTAAATATTTTCGTCGTATATTTTGTCGTATATATTCAACACTATGCATAGGTATTGCATATATAATATACAGCCAAATTTTACTATTGTAACTCAATAATAATTGTAGATACTGTGAAATTTCTTTAGATAAAATCGACTGCTACTAATACATAGTTTATTTATCTACGAACGTTTGAACTACGATACGTTGCTTTGTTTTGTTCCTTATTTAGAACATCAATGAAGTTTGTTTCGTATAGAAAAATAATTGTTAGTGTTGCACGGTGATAATATTCATGTGTATTTATTTATTATCCTGACTATACTTTTGTGAGTCTTGAGGTACAATCACAAATCAAAATATTTTGGGTATTTAAAATGTAGCCATTGTAAAATATTTTATTAGGCGATGGTTATTATTTTATTTATAATTAGGCCAACACTTCTCCAGATGTTTCAAGTATTAATTAATTAAATAATAAAAATTAAAAAAAATATCTTTTGTAAAAGAATTTACGGTAGGTACTAGCTGAATCAGACATAAAATAAAATAAATAAAAAAATATTTGGTATAATGTATACAATAAAAATTGAAATTAAATATAAGTATAAACAAACTGTGGAAAATGTATTATTTGTATCATAGTGATGAATTGATCACCAATTAAGCCAATAAAATATTATTTCTGTGTAAATTCAACCGGAATAATACAGATCAGCTCATTCGTATAAAAAAGCGATTCTTTGTGCCAAAATCACATCTTGCAAAATAAAGATGATCGCAGGGAAAATGGGGCGAGAAGAAAAGAGAGAATGACAGACAAGGAAGGAGAATCGGTGCGAGCGAGACGGCGCGACTCAACTGTCAGCCGTGGACAGTAGTGACTGCTGGCTGATTGATGACGTGTCAAATGGCACAGGGTGCACCGCAAGCCCCACGTTGGGCGCCACTTCGTTTTCTTATTAGACTGATACTTTTGGGTTTAGTTGTATAATATATTATGTTGTATTGATTTATCTGATATACGCGTCAGCTGTTAATAGTGAAAGTCAAAAGGAGTTAGATATGTTTGCATGGCTTTACTACAATGTTTAAAATAGTATATTAAAGTTTTTATATGTTGTAAAATAGTTGATATTCTTGATTTATTAACTTGTGAACGAATTTTGCACTATTGGCAATACTGTCACCCGTTTTTAATATTACATACTTACTTAATATTTAAATTCTGGTCAAATATTTTCAATTGTGTTTTAAATATCAAACGCATTGTACTTATTTAATTTATTATTCATAATAAATCATCGAATATATTATTAAATTTGATAAAAAAATAAACATAATACACAGTAGATGGTAAATGTCTGCCTTTGAACCTGTGGGTGCGAGTTCGAGTCTAACAAAGCGACATGTTTGTTTTTAATGTGTGCTTAATCCAGAGTAAGTATCGCATGCTTTCTCTCAACGACTAAATCATTAGCAACGTTTTCACAACCTATCAAATAGGCGCCGTTTGCAGTTAGTCCATAATCAATTTATTATCGAATGTAGAGAAATACAGGTTAAAGAATAGTATTTTATATGCAATGGTTATGCATTCTTACAATATGCATTAAAGTTTGTCACGTAAATGAAACGTGAATGTAATATTTAAGAAAATTTAGGCAGGATTTGTATTTCTTGGATTTTATGATCTGACCATAGTTAAATCGTAAACCAAAGGTGGCTTCAAAGTATTAGTCGTTGAGGACTGTCTTTTCATTTTATTTCTATAATAAATAATTGATATTGTCCCTAAGGACAAAATCGGAGCCTGTATTCATATTTGATGGTCATAAGTAGGTACTAAAATTATATAATTAACGTATCAATATTTGTACATTATGACGTGATTGAAGAATATTATCAAAATATATTATTGTTCTGTATAGCAAATAAGTAGGTATTCATATTTATATAATGCGGGGTAACAATATACTAGTATCAAAATTATGTATCTATTTAGAATTCGAACATGATATAAAAAACATTGCCAGCATGAATAAAATTATTGATTAATATTCTTTCATACATGAGTGAGGTTATGTTATGGGAGTTTGACTGCAGATACAATATTATTTTAGCTTTCCCGTCGTCTTATTTTCCCGCCAATTTTAGTGTCTATCTTTGTGACAAATGAAGCGTGACGCGATGAAATAAAATGGCGGATTTATTGACGTCACATTACTTCTTCATAATATGGTTAACGCGGGAACTTGCCTCAGTAAGAATGGTGAAAACATGTAGCATTCTCACAATATTTTTTTAATTAATTATTGTAATACGCAAGTTTTCATTAAATATATGTATTAAATATTTATAGGTATACTTACATATACATAAATAATTGTTAAATTTTTAGAAAACTCTTTCTTAGCATTATAAGTATCCATACTATTTATTTTATTTTACTTTCTTTATTTTATTATAATGAATTTTCATAATTATTTATGTAAGTACTTATTAATTTTATTATAATAAGTACCTACTTATATGAAAAATCAATAAAAAAGTAACATTATTATTAGTGATATTCCTTTTATTATTATGTTTTCGACCAAGAAAATGTATGTTTTTTGTATTAAGTATATAATAAAATTGTTATTAAAAATTAGATCTACATTTTTTAGCATAATATGTTTACGTGATTCTCTATAAAGAATAATAAAATATTAAGACAATTAATTACAAGTCATTTCTAATTGCAGATTTATTTGTAGCAAACTATACGCTATAATAACATGTATATACCTAAGTACATGTTTTAAAAACTGCAAATAATTTGACATTATTTTAGTTACATTCATTCCATCAATTCGAGATAAACCTTGAAACTTCAGATGGTTGTGAATCATTTTTATTTAGATGAACATTCACGTAAAATTGCAGACAACGATATTCCATATTACGCACGTATAACGGCTTAGATGGTCACCGTCGAAGGTGACGTTTATAGCCACCATCTTATCGCTATCCTACAAAATATTATTTTTATATGATCACTAATTCAGTCACGCTAAAAACGTTGTAGAATTGCCAGGTTATATAAAAACTACTTGGTTTGATTCTCGAATAAAAATATTAGTTTAAAAATTGGCAATAAATAAAAATTCTCATGGAATAAATAAATAATAGTTAGAAATGTTTGAAATCAAAACACCAAAAGATACATCAGACCTTCGGCCAACAAATCACGTTTTATGGTAAGTATGTACGTTGTAACAGTTCCTTGTTATTGTCATCATTAGCTGCTTGCTTCGGTCAATATTAATTTTGATGAGAAACATCAAAGATATCAGTACATAGAACTTAAGTGGTTTGGATAAGAAAAGGTTAACTGCTCTAAGAATTTCGGTCCAAAATACGTCGCCAACACCATCTGCGACTATTCTCAAACGGAGATGACCGTTTTGGTATACATAGATGTATAATAGTGAAAGTATGGTCAATATTTAAGAGTTTTTTGAGACTTATGTTTAACTGCTTGTGAATGATACAATTCAACTGAACACCAAGATAGCTGAAGTTGGTTAAACAAGGCGACGGACATCTGTGCGCTTTACAGATGAATGCACTACATGAAGAAATACATGTGGGAAATACAATATGCTGACGACTACTGCTCAAACCCAAATTAATTAAATTAAATGTAGATCAGAGTTTCATTACATGTTTACATTTAAAATAATATAAATTACTATGGAAAGAGTTTACATAGAAACAAAAAAACCTGGGTACAGTTATTTCAAATTGTATAGGGGCGACATCTAAGGACGTAACTGTCAAATATAAATTATCTTTATTATAGAATAAAAGCTCAGAATGCTGATTCTCAGGAAACAGGATGAGAGAAATATGAATATTTTTGAGAGAATAATTTTGAAAACAATCTTTGGGGTTACCTATTCAAGAAGATGGCATTTGGAGGTCAAGGTATAATGCGGAGCTGTATGCACTTTATGGGGGTGAAAAGATCACGTGGAATTTGAAAATGTAGACACTGCGCTAGATTGGTCACGTGCATAGAATGCCGGAGGATATACCTATGTATGTACGCATCCCCCGTAGTGCGAGAGAAGATCTGGATGGATGGACTGCACCACAGCAGATTTAAGAATGCTCGATCAAAGCAAATGGAGAGTATCGGCGCTACATCGTCCAGGATGGAAGAAATTTTTACGGAGACGAAGACCCGCCAATGATTGTAGTGTCATAAATGATGATATAATAAAGAGTTGGTGTTCTCTACATTAAAATCTGGCACTTTATAGCATTTTAATTCTACTCATTTTGCGTATCGACATAGTTGTACATTATATTACAAATTAATGCTCATGGATAATATTATATACATAAGCGCACAAGGAGGGTAGTTTATGGAGGTAGATGAGGGGTGCCAGACAGTTTGAGAGCCACTTGTTTCAGTTGCAAACTAGCGGAAACTCTCTCGTCTGCGTCCTAATTAAATAGCGTTTGAAACTTCGTCATGCAAGCTTCGCCTTTGCTTACAAAATACTATTTATCCCTCAAAGTATACTTATAATACCAACTCCTTATATTATAATAGTGTTGGGGTATTATATTATACTTAATTCGCATTGAATATTATTTTATTATCGTGAGATAAACTCTTATAATCATTACACTATTAAAATAATATTTGGACAATTTAATCGAACCTAACCGAAAAAAAATCTTTTTTTTAAACGATACATGTTCAAACAAACGCGTTATCATGACCTTACTCCCTACTTCAGTTTTAGTTTGTCAATTTATGGCTACGGCCGTATGTTCTGACTTAACCACTGGGGAATGCAAAAAGAAATGGCGTATTTACAAAAAAACACTACCTTATTCATAGGCCAATAATTATTATAAAGCAATCATTATTCATAAGATGTTTATCACATTCGAATGGTCAAAAACATAGCTTATAATTAATATCTTTAGAATTATCTTCAAATGTGTTAATCTTGCCCATTTTTGAATAATAAAATGCCTAATTCTTGTCAAATTTAGGATCACAGAGATTATCAATATATTTTTTTATCGTAAATATTTCACTATAATAATGTCAACATAAATTATACTGATAGTTTTATAAATGCGTTTAAAAAATAATAAATGTAAAAAATCTTAACAATACTGCAAATTTATGTACTGTAATATGACTATATTCTAAATCATTAGAGCGAGAGGTTTAAAAGAATACTATTTTATGTAATAAAAATACTTTATGCAGTCATCAAATGTTTAAAATAAATATAAAAGATAATAAGGCTTCAAAATTATATAAATAGATTATCTAGAACGTTTAAGGAATGTCCAGGATCATGCTTTGAAAATAGAATAAAAGCTCCATTTTGACCCACGCTGAGCACGTCCGCCCTTAAAACCTCAGAAAATAGGCGACAATTATTATTATTTACACTATTGTTTGTGACTTCTATACATGCGAAGCCGTGAATCAATTTAAGATTGTTCCAGTGCAACTACTCAGTGGGTTTGGCGAATGGATAACAACTATTCCTCTTTAAAAATGTATTGTAATGGTTTAAAATTTTGATTAATTCGAGCATTTAAAATAAGTTTAAAATAAATGATTTAAACAGCGCTCGAAATGAACTGGAACATTGCGTGGCGCAGCTCCGGTTCATGAAAACCTCGAGACTAATGGTCCGTCTCGCAGATAAATTAAAAATGATGCTCCGGTTCGTAATATTTACCTATCGTACACACCTGTTGTTTTGTTTTAAATGACACAAATTCTCATAAATGAGAGTATCGTACCATTCCGTAGGATTTCGGTATAGTATTCCAAGATTCACCTTGCTACATCTTCAATGTATGTAAACAGTGTATGATAATACTAATTTAACTAATATTTAATTTATAATATCTATTTAAAAGTATAAATCAGTGTCGTCTCACCGGATCAGACAAACTATGAACTGCTCATATACGGAAAAAAAGTAAGGAAAAATAAGTACCTATATCATTTTTGACAGCATATTTTGTAAAAAAAAAAAAATCGATTTTTTTCGCCTGCGTCACTGAAAAACATTTTATGCCCAAATCTTTAGTTGCAGTGCATACCAGATGTCTAATATCGAGCACTCCAGTTCATAAACTTTTCTATTTTGAGCGCTGAAAATTAATTTGTCTAAAATGACTTACAGAGAATTTAATCATTACTATCAGTAGTCTTTCTTCAGTTTCCTTTTCATAAATGGGATTGCGTCCTCTAGAGAAGATTTTCTCTGACGTTTTTTATTTAAACATTCATCTGTAATATTTTTACACATTTTTTTGTTGTAGATATGTATGTCGTTGAAAGAAGCTTCAATATTGTGTGAAAATAAAATAATTTAAGTGAAACATCGTCGCACAAAAAACCTCTTTACCACGAAAATTAATTCAAAGTTCCCATCTCTCTCTCTCTCTTTCTGTCAGTGTAACGACCCTGAGAAAAGTCTCCGCTCAAACCAGAGACAATAAGCCTTTGAGAAAGTTTATCAAGTTTCAGTTTGTGAACAAACATTATAGACATCACTCTGAAGAAAGGAGTCCTTTCAAATATTCATGCAAGTATGTAAGCTGGCTCAAGATAGAGCAGTGTTGCCAGTTGGGAGACATTATGCGCCGAAAGTAAGACAGCTTTCGATTAGTTAACTAGAGAGGGCTAAAGAGGTTCTTTTTTTGAACGGGTGGCCATAGAGTTGTCGGTGCGAGATGCCATAAATTTTAATTAAAAAAAAAAAATAGAACAGATATTTGAACGTGGAATATTTTGATTGTGATACTTACATGGTTATTTATTTTGACGTAAGTAGACGTCTACTATTTATTATTAATAACACCTCTATACCCGTCTAGTATTCCTACAATTACACGATAATTTTTAATCATTTATTATACAGATTAAATAAAAACGACAAACAATTCAAAATAACAAGTAGATACGTTTCAATAGGTTGTATCTACTTCAAAATAAATTTGATCAACTTTTACTGTTATCTTGAATCCGGGATTTCATGAATTTACGACATAATAATATATTATATTATACGATGTCAAAAGGTCTGAATAGAATCTGGGGGCATTCCACCAATCTTAATTCATGGGATAAGAACAGCAGCTATTTACGTTGATGGAGATGACGTAATCTATTTGTCAGAAGATTTAAAAGGTGTATATAAGGTATATTTTTACTAGGTACGTTGGTAGTTAGAAATTATGATTTTTATTTCATTTACTTCGTGTAGTGCCTCAAAATTAATCAGTGCCTCGGGCTTGCAAGTCCTAACCCTGCCACTGGATAGAAAAACAGAAGAAAAAGGTCAGAACAATATATAACATTGTTCTTGATCTAAACAACGTGTAAATTTTACCTATTATACGTAAAGATCTACCATCGTAAGTTGGCAGCCGGTCGAATATGAAACTAAAATTGTCTATTGAGGATAAATTTGTTACAAATGCCATTTAATTTTACAACTGTTTCTCGAATTGTGGATTGCATAATATTTGTACAGAAATCTACTACCAAAAAAAATTATAAATTACCATTTTTTTGTTAGTTATGGTAATATTCTCAATGTTATCCTAGCGCCCTCGCTGAAATGCCAATTTATGATGGTAGATCTGTAGTAAGTCAACGGATTGTAAGAAAAACGAAGTATATATTATACATATCTACTTCGACGGTTTTACAACGAGTGAAAATAAAATAAGTATCGATTCTTATATTAAATATAAATATATTCATGTCATTATGTTTATAATGCTATGATATATTTAATTGATTCAAAAATGGGAATATGAATAAATTTTAAATCAAGGTTGTTGTATTTACAACGGACTGTATAAAAAACATTGCTTATAGGCCAAAGTACTATGTAAAGATTTGGAGTATTTTTGTAATATTTAATTAAATAATTTGGAGACTTTGTACTTATAGAGAAAACAATGGACTCTGAGCGCTGAAAATGAATTTGTCTAAAATGACTTACAGAGAATTTAATCATTAATATCAGTAGTCTTTCTTCAGTTTCCTTTTAATAAATGGGACTGCGTCATTTAAAGAAGATTTTCTCCAACGTTTTTGATTGGAACATTCATCTGTAAACTTTTTATACATTTGTTGTAGATATGTACCTATATCGTTGAAAGAAGCTTCAATATTGTGTGAAAATAAAATAAATTAAGTGAAAACTCGTCGCACAAAAAACCCCTTTACCCTTTTACCCCCCCCCCATCTCTCCTTACATCTGACCTTAGCCTTAGATAATAATCTGTTAAACTTCCATACAGTTTATGTCAGTACAAATTCCGAACGCAAAATGTTGCAAATTCTTCGCAATTACAAACGCAATTTGTTGTATAATATTCAATAACATGAAAAATTAAGATCTATTGCCATAATTTAAAAAATTGCAATAACTACGGTCCTCGAAAATCATTCTTATATAAAAATAATATGACTTTATTAAGTTTAACACGACCACGTTTACAATAAAAGTGTTGGTACTGTTCGGTTATCAGGAATACAGCGGAAAACACATTTTGAAAATAGCCGATAAACTGGATTATTTGTTAGGTTAACCTAACCAAACCAAACCTAACCTAATCTAACCTAACCCAACTTAACCTAACCTAAACTAACCCAAACTAACAAATAATCCAGTATATCAGGTATTTTCAAAATGTGTTTTCAAGACTCGCAACTGGACAGAATCAAATGACATTTTCAAAATGGCGTGCTATGGTAGTTCGTAGTTCCATTTTTGGCCATTCTACAGATAAGTGTGTAAGGCTGTACGTATTTATTGCAAAGTATTAGTCATAAAGAAAATAATAAACATGAATTAAACGAAACGAATTATAAATGAAAAGACTACGGGGTAAAAATGTACCAGATAATGCTTTTACCACAAACAATTGAGCGATTGGATATCATTGTATTTTCGATAAATTGTTTAGTATTTTTCTGTTGGTATGTGATTCCAACTAGAGATGGGATTATTATTTTGTACGTAGCAATTAGCTAAATAACATTTCTATTGTCTCGGTGTATAATTCCATATCATATTTTGGAAGTACAATAGGGAAATAATTGCATAGCGCGATACGAAACAATGTTTGAAAGAGTTAGGAAGGTTATTTTTGTCGAAATTATACGTATTTATGTAATCCACGAATTCAACCATGAGATTCCCAAAAATGGTTTACCAATAGACCACGACAGAGTCGTATTTATAAACTTTTAATTTATTTAAATTATATATTTACATATACTATGAATTCACTGATTTTCTTTAAATATGAGTGTCCATAAAATAAACAAAAAATAGAGACGGAGCCTAAATGTATGAAAGTGAAGCAAAAAAATAATGGGAAAGGAAAAGGAACTGGAGTCTGATAGTGTTTAACAATATTATTATACATGCAATACTTTTGAGTCACGTGAATAAAGAAAATTAGGTCGCTGTAATTTTTAACTTGGAAACAATCGAGAACCAGTAAACTGGATGGAAAAATGCAAAAAAGTGATTAGTCAGTTCAATTCCTAACCGATTATTAAGGAAATGTATTGATCTTTAGCATCCAGTCACTTTTATTGTTTTGTACTTATATTGATAGTCGTTGCCATTATTGTTTTTGAAAATTTTGGTACGTATACATCACTTGTGGAGGATGCGAGGGTGAGGGGGAATAAGCATGTTTAAAACTGTGATCTAAATTCCAAGACACTCACAGTCACGCCGTTGTGTACTACTTTACTAGCTTGAAAAGTGACTTGCGCTCTGTCAAATAGTATTAAAGCTATGCATGGTAGCGGCGAGTTTTTAAATTATACATGGGCGACATCCATGCTATGTGCGTTCAATACGTGCGCCGGTATATTAAGTTACATGACGTGTTTTGTGAATGCCAACAAAATCACATTGACAAATTCGACGTGTCGCAGTCGAGAGTAGTTTGTATGTGCGATCCTGCTTATGGTTTGTCTCAACACCATAAAGTAAGATGATTAGTTTAGAGACACTAGATTGTCTATTTTAATTCTAGTCTAACACTGGTAGGTTGAATGGGCTGTAAACAATATACGATGGCTAAACTTGTTAGTGGCGTATGTGTGTTTGTTTGGGGGCTTGTGAGTTTGGTTGCAAGGTTAAAAATCGCAAGTCAGCCATATCAATATCCGTTTGCTGCGAACGTCCGGCGTATAGCTGATCCTCCCCTCCCTCTGACCTCTCATTGCCGCCTCATGATGGTATTCTTATAACAAGGTGATCTCGCTGGTTTCTAAGGACCGGTTGATAATATTAACTAAAAAATTCACCGTCTCCTATAATTAGATATCTATGTCGTTTGTATTGATTGTGCAATACATAATATATGAATATACTATAATAATTAGACCATTTTCATCATCGGCTGTGGATGATACTTAGTCAGACGAAGGCGTGCTCTTAGCTTCTTCCACTGTATTGGATCCTTCCACACATTATATAGTTAATTCTTTCAATCAATCAATTCGTTGGTCTAGGTCGTCTGGTGGACATCATCGAACACACAACACCTCTTCAATGATGCACTTAAGTACGTACATATATACAAATAAGCAAACACACAAAAAATCTGTAATATATATATACTATAATACAGTGGCGCACCCAGGGGGGGCCAGGGGGCCCTGGCACCCCCCAAAATAAAAATGATCAGAATGTAATTCACCAGCACCTTTATAGAAAAAATTCTTAGATTTTAATTTCTAACACAAAAATTTCGAAATACTAACGTCGGTTTTTTTTAGAAACCCAATCCCTAATGGAACTGTCAAAAAATTCTCCGTGTCCATCCGAATTCCGGAGTGGTGTAGGTCATAGCTCGGGAGGGCTGATGGGGCTCTAGCCTGGGGGCCCGGGTTATGGGGGGCCCGGCGTGTCGGGTTGACCAGATAAGTGAGATAAACACACATCATAAATTAGCTTTAATAGTAAAAAAAAGTCGCCTGCGGCGCTATTACACTTCATGGCCATGAACATTTTCAATTACTTATATAATTGTGCAATATGTTTTTTGATTATTATGTGTCGATACTCGACAGCTCCATTATTAAGGTAGATGTATTAAAAATCGCCAATAATTCACTGTATAAGTACCGTTAATTTGAACTAAAACAAAATTTGGAAAACGTTAATTTAGTGTTTCACACTGCCTTTAATCTTAGCGGTAGGTAGGGGGGCCGCCAAATATCCTTGCCTGAGGGCCCGTTTCAGGATGTGGGGACCATGGTGTAAGTACACCGAGTGCAATAGACAAAATACCGATAAACGAGAGATTAGGCTGTGAAGAAGAAAAAGAGCCTATGGGACTAATTTACATTCTCCTCCTTGGGCCCCCCCCCCAATATTAAATCCTGGGTTCGCCACTGCTATAATATTACATTAGGTAGTATATTATACATAATATTATACTATTATCTAATCGACAGCCCTCGTAGTTCAGTGCGTAAGTCGATGGTCTTGAATCCAGGCGCTCCGGGCTTGATTCCCCGTGAGCTCACAGTCAAAATATATTTATATGATTTTCTGAAAGTGTGTTTGTGATTGTTTCATTTCTATTACCAGCTACACTAAACTACATTACTGTTTCACAACATTACCTACTATCATTGGGCCCCACAGCCTGTTGTAGTGTTAATAAGAATATACCTACATGTATTTTTGTGTTAACAGATTTTAAAGGACCTGTATGTGTCACTGTAATGGATTGTAGATAAAAGGCATGGGAGATAAAAATTTTCTCCAAAAGTGGATGCAAAGGTTGGGAAGTTTCGAATATTTTATAGTGAATCTCAGAGCGGATTCGGATTCACATGGAAGATTCATGTACCTATCCGATATAGAACAGATTAATAAGATAGAAATATAATTGTCGGTCACCGTAGACCAAAACTTTGATGGCCGTGGTGATTTATAACGCAATGAGAGGAAAGCCATTAAACGCAAGAAATATAAAGTCCTTGAATGTCCTTAAATATTAACAATATTGAATGTGCGTTGCGTATACATGACAATATTTTATACTGAACAACTGAAACACATCAGTCGTCAGCTGAATGCAATTATTCTAACATACATTTGAAATTTTTGAGGAGAGAGTTTTTTGAAACAACTTACTGAAATTATTTATTATCTTTATGGATAAATGGATGTACCATATTTTAGTAAGATTATTGATGGAAAAAATGGTGCATACACTTGAAAACATAAATAATAAATAACTGAAGTAGGCTGTTTCAAAAAACTCTTCTGCAAAATATTTCAAATGTGAGTTAAAATAGTTCTGCATTCAGCTGACGAGCTGTTCATCGCTCGCGGTACAGTGTCGAGTAATTGGAATTAGACGTGATAGGTAGGTGTGCATGGGGAAATTTGACATTATACTCACGTATTCTACGTACTTTAAGTACGCAGTATATGTGAACGTTCCATACGGACGGCACGAGTAATGCAGTCAGCATCACTGAATGTATTTTATTTACATAAAGTTTTTATTAAAACACACAGATTCAATTCAAAGAATGTTTTATAGAAACTAAATTTATTATAAACACATAAAAATATATAAATTTTGTGATGTTCGCAAATATCGTGGAGCAAACCGGTTGTTATTAATTTGGGGTACAGCACTGCCGGCATCCCTGACGTCTGACGAGGTACGTACCTCTTTGCTTCATCCATACGTCAAACAAAAACATTACCCGCGAAATATTTAAAAAGGGTTCCGAGGTTTTATGAACAAATAATAATATCGCTTTCAAATTTAAAATTTTAATTTTTTAGACCACGTTGCTGTGTTCACAGTGAGTAATACAATTAATAGTACAATTGATATAAGTAGTAAATATTGAAAATGGAATATAGCAACACTAGTAGATACCTACACATTTATAGAGTTTCAGTCTCGAGTTTTTGGAAAAATTAAGGTCGTGTCAGGTCGAAGGTTGGAGAAAACAAGGAAAGATTTCCTCTAATCTAAATAACCGGACCAAATTAAGTCTACCACAAGTGTCCACAGACACAGGTTCTTCATGCCGCTAATTGCCAAGAGTGGTGGAGTCGAATTGTGGAGACAGATGCTGCTCGACAGCCAAATAATCCATGTCACGATTCCCAGTCATGGGGTTGCAACGACGAACAATCTTAATATATTATAAAATATTTTTTCCGGTCTCATATCATATTAAGGGTTGGCGATAAAACTGCAGTAAATTACCCTTACCTGGTCAGTCATATCAGATCATTAACGGAAAACAAGATCTCGTCGATAACAGGAAGTCGCTGTAGTTGCATATATAAGACTTCTTAGTGACGTAACTGTCATGGTGGCAACGCGTGTTTAAATAATGTATCGGTTCTCTTTTTCTTCTTCGCAATAAACGAAAAGTTTACTAATAATTATTCTAACATCGCTCCTGATCATTTTAGACATATTTCTATTATAAAAAGCATCAAATTGCGTAAATGATAGATCCATACACCACAGAAGAGTAAAACGAAATGATACATTTGGGGGCGTTCCTCATTTGAAAACGGAAGTGTAATTAAGTGCACAGGAGGGGCTTGTTACTTCACAGTTTTAATACGTGGACAAGAAGTTCTTGTTCGACAATATGTACGTTGCATAGCCAAGATTTTTTTAATATTAATACTATCGACCGAATGTACTTGATGGAATTTGAATTTAAATTCTAATTGATTTAAGTTTTGTACCTGAAGATGCCGAAAGGCGAAACCCGGGTCACAAAAAACGACTCAAATGTAATAGTACAAAACTTAAACTCATTAGAATTTCAAGATCTTTTTGTTTTGCCCACCCATCTGCTGCGCTCTACCTTTCCTTTCATTATGAGCTGGAGTAAATGAAACATCTGATTGCACTATTATTTAAAATAGCCGAACAGATTAAATTTATATAATTGATTCCGTAAATAAAAATACATAATATGTGCATTGATATAATATGATTACCAGCGATTCTTCTTGCGTATGCTTGTTTGAATATTGCATTATTTTAAGTTTATTTATTATGCCATTATCTGTAAACAAAAGTCCGAATTAATATTTACATAATGTGGACGATTTATCCAGGAATACTGCCTGTGGAATAAATAAAATGAAAGTAAAAAAACCTCTTTGTTTGAGCGCGATATCAAATTCCACGTGTTATATTTCTGACCCATACTTCAAGCCCGTTCGCAAACAACCCGATAAAAAGTATTTTTTACGGAGTCGTTCAGTTGTAAAACATTTTACGGTGAAATAAATATATTGTATTTTTTACGAGATGTAGTAAGTTCTGGGAAGGTAAGTGACTACCGATTCACCATTACAAGTTACCACTATTTTGTTATCAAATGAAAACTTTGGTAAGTCGTCAAGATATAATACTCATTCGATATTTTCGTGAAGTGTCAATCGCTAAACCGCATTCTAACATCTAACATTATTTTTAATATTTGTTGTTAATATAAATAAGTACCCATGTATACACAATAAATTAATTGATTATGCACATCTTTAAGTTTTAGCGAGGGAAGAATTATTTTCTTTTAATAATTAATAAACATCATAAGGCATAATAATTATTCTCAATCTATATTAAAAATGTGTCAAGCGCGAAATGTATAAGGTACAACTACTGAGAAGATAGAAGCATATTAAACTGACTTGCTTATTCACTCCAACAAATCGTAACGTACGTCTATTCCTTTGCGCATTTAATTCAACTGTGCGGCGTCCAATCCTCCCGGAGGCCAATTGGGTCGGCGTCAAATCGGGTCGGCGTCCAATTGGGCCGGCGTCCGATTGTACCGGCGGCCAATTACCGGAGGCCAGTTCGCGGTGCCAAATCGTCCTAGACCCTCACATCGACGTATTTGACACGTTGTAGGCGAGACGAGTTTTGATGTGGGAGCAGGCCAAGTGCTGCGAGTGCCAGAAGAGAATCTCAACCTGACTTGCCTTTTCTTCAAGCCAACTGGATTCCGGCGTCTTAGGAGGCCACTTAATACTATCTATAGAGTGTAGGTATATGGCGAAGCTACGAGATGTTGATATGACCTGGAACGACGCAAGAAGACTGGCTAGCGACAGAGATTCACGGAGGCACCGTATGGTGTCCATAGCTGAAGAAAAAGAATTAAATTATTACGAGCTTGTAATTTTTAAACATATGATTATTTAGCGTATAAACAAATTAATAAGTAGGTACCTCTAGATTAAATCTTGTATATTTACAATTACGGACTTGACACAAATAAAATTTTCTTAGTATGTTTATTCAGTAAATTACGTTGGCTTTATGATTTATAAATCGAGGTTTTTTGAATTGAAAAAATATTGAAAATATGAATTATTATTAAAAAAAATGACTAGGTGTATCAAAAAAAACTACAATATAAATTTTTATAATAAAATAATTACAATAAAATATTTGTTGTAGTATGTAATAAGATTAATTTGTTTAACAAACGCACATTTATAAAGTCATTTAAAGTTAATTCATGAGTTTAAATACAAACATAATACTTATATAAAAAAATTAACACCTCAGGTATATGTAGGTCTATTCAACTTCCGGCAGGACTCAAACCTGCATCCACCGGATTCGCACCAATGTGCTTTATCAATTGAACCATATGCATCATATATAATTACGACGAAATTGACTAATATTCTTTTACATTTCTGAAGCTCTTTATAAATTGCGTTACTTTTCGCTGTCAGTTTTTGTATTTTTAAATTAAAGTAACAATAATTATTAACTTAATTGTTAACTGATGTCAGGTTACATTTCTGAATCTTATGAATTATGTGTTGAATAAAAACAATTAATAGTTCTTCTACATATGCCTAATATATTTTTATTTTCAATATTTTAAGATAGGTAAATATTGACACATAGATGCGTCCTGTAAATCCACAGTATCGTAACACACCTATTTTTATACGTTATATATATCTTCAACACTAGTAGCTTGATATATGAAAAGTCGAGAAGAAAACAATTAATATAGCAAGAATCAATAATAATTATTTAAATGACGAGTTTTGAATTTGAAGACTTAATTTATAAAACTGACGATGATAATCCGATCTGCGGATGAAACACCCCTCGGACCACACCCTCCCCCTCCCCAGACCGATGATGATAACATCAAAATAATCAAAGTATCGACCGGTAAAAGGTGACTTGCAGAAGGCACCCCTGGCTTGCGAGGATAAGGGATGCTTTGCCTCTCGCCAGTCACCGCGAACCAGTCATAGCTAGGGACTAACTAACATTACCGGGATCCCGATCATATTTTACTTGATACTATAATATTATGGTGTGCGTTAATTTTTAATAAATGCTATGAATACAACCATTTATATAATTGAGTAGCTTAGAAACTAAAAAGCTTCTCTCATTACATATTGAAATATACGCATAAAAATAATGACAAAATTTTGAAGGGGTTTTGTGTCCATTATACGAGGGTGGGTCAATAATTCCTTAGAAAAAAGCATTAAAACACTTTTTATTTTTGTATTTTTTTTATTTCTCAACATAATCTCCTTGGAGCTCAATACACTTGGTTAGACGTTTCTCAATTTTTTTTAAACCGTCAGAAAAATAAGTTTTCGGAAGGTCCTCAAAATAAGCATTTTTCCGATCGATGACTTCTTCATTTGAAAAAAAACGTTGTCCACTTAGCCATTTTTTTAAGTTTGGGAAAAGGAAAAAGTCACTGGGGGCTAAATCTGGCGAATACGGTGGGTGGTCGACCAATTCGAACTTCAATTCTTCAGTTTTAGCCATTGATCGTAAACATGTGTGAACACGGGCATTGTCCTGATGAAAGAGGCTTTTTTTCCTGTTTAAATGAGGCCGTTTTCCTTCAATTTTGTTTTTTAGCTGGTCCAATAAAGATGCATAATAATCCCCTGTTATTGTTTTTCCTTTTTCCAAATAGTCAACGAAAATAATTTCACGTGCATCCCAAAATACAGTAGCCATAACCTTACCAGCTGATTTTACGGTTTTCGCCTTCTTTGGACATGGTTTGCCTTCGCAATCCACTGCTTTGACTGTTCTTTCGTCTCGGGAGTATAGTGGTGTATCCATGTTTCATCTACAGTCACAAAGCGACGAAAAAATTCATCCGGATTGCGTTGCATGAGCGACAACAGGGCTTTAGAGGCCACCACCCTATTGCGTTTATTGTCGACTGTGAGCAAACGCGGCACCCATCTTGCAGAAATATTTTTCATGCCCAATTTGTCATGTAAAATAGAAATGACGCTACCTTTTGTGATCCCTGTAACCTCAATTATCTCACTCAACTTTAATCTTCGGTCAGTTAACACCATATCGTGGATTTTATTGATCATTTCTGGTGTAGTCACCTCTACAGGACGTCCTGAGCGTGATTCATCCTTTGTTGATGTACGACCACGTTTAAATTCATTTAACCAGTTATAAATAGTTGCAAGTGAAGGAGCAGATATGCCGTGAACTAAATCCAACTCATTTTTTATTTCCTTTGCTGTTAACCCTTTTATATTAAAATGTTTAATAACAGCTCTAAACTCAATTTTCTCCATTTTCCATTTTTCCATTTTCAACAAGCAAATTTTTTTTTTAAATGTACGAGAAACACACAACAACCCGACCGATCTGATTGAAACTTCGCAGCATACTGAATCGGTAGTGCCGCTTCATGAAAACAAACCGCTTACAATACAATTCGCGCCACCTGTCGGCTTTTCTAAGGACTTATTGACCCACCCTCGTACATTACATTATTTCAGCGTAACCTGGAGTTCTACAACCTACTCCAAGATTAATGTATATCTGTATTTGGTAAATTTGGTGAACTCCAATGAACGGGTCATGTAATAAGAATGGACAGTGCTCAACTATCGAGGGGAATCCTGGATACCAGATCGAATGGTCGATGGTCGATTGGCGGGCCCAGATTTCTTGACAATTCCAGAAGATACTTAAAGAACACTAGTCTAGGATAGGGGTAGATAAAGGAAGTTCCTGGAGAAGTTTCGGACCTTTATTGATTGTAACATATTCAATTGTAAAATTTAGAAAGAAAAAGTAGACATAGTTATAACGTTATTTTCGAGTAGAGCTGTGATAATATTCAAATGGCTTTGAGAACGTCGATTAACTGAAATGTGCCTTGGGAAGATGGAAAACCCTTGTTTGTGTTTTTTTTACAGAATTTTAGAGAGGATCTGATAAACAGATACTCGATCGGAGGAAAAGAGGTGATATAATAGCGGATCGGAGTTAAAGCCTCTGTAAAGTTAAATATATATAATATGAAAGATGTGCAATTGGTGTCGTAGATAATGCAAATCGATTATTTTGTATTGCAATGGATTTAAATTCCATCAAGTGCCATCAGTCGATAGTATTGAAACGATTAATTTTTTTTAAACTAAATTAGGCGAATCGTAATCATTCTACTGATCTAACTGATCTACTCGTATATTATGATTGTAATGATGACAAATACTTTCAAAGAGAATATATTAATACAATTCGTGAGCTAAAAGAAATCAAAGAAATATTAATTTGCATACCTACTGCAAACATTTCGTAGTTTTTAAATCTTTCGTTTCGCGCGCTCATAGATATATCTTGTGAACGTCCTTGACGGTTTGATTTCGTATTTATGTCACGTGTATTCACATAAAAATTGTAACCAATAAATAATATTCCTCTAATTTTAATGTGATATTGTAATTAAATGAATAAATGAGCACTAATTGAATAGAAACAAATACGTATCGAGAAAGATTTATCTTGTGGTCTTTTACTGTATGTATACAGTTACACACATTCATTACATATTAGAATAATCTTATAAAATATGTAATATGATTATAATACTAATGCTTATCAAGGCGGGATTTTATGTCCATTTCATTTTCCGGGATCCAAAAGTTTTCCCGGGATCGCAGCCCGCAGTCATCACCCCAGCTATGCAAACACTTCCTTGAAGAAAGTAAGAGGAAATTAGTAATTTAAACTGCCGTCTAAAGGCCGCCTCCTTTGAACAGAAATCCTCCGGTTAGGAATATCGGGGGCGGGGGTGGTTTCTGACTCAATGGACGCGGTTTCAAGGGATGCATATTCTGATCGAAGTCATTCAAAGACCATTTGAAAGGCTTTGTAAGTGAGAGTACAATATGCGGTTTTAGGATGAGTTTATTTTATATTCATGAAATTATATAGTGCACTTTTGAAATAAAATTTATTAAACTTTTGAAAACCCGGTTGGTTCAAAGAATATCCAAAACAGGTTGCATCGTATATATATTATGCTGTCAATATTTAAGTACAAACAAATTAATTAATATTGTGACATTTAAAGCCATGACCCCCTTATCCTGAAGCGGGCCCCCCTACCTATCGCTTAGGATAAAAGCACTGTGATGCTCTACAGTAGCCGTTTTCCAAATGGTGTACACAGTAAAAATAATGTGTATATTTAGTGTTTTTTTTGTATCTTTTAATACATCCATTTAAATTTTGGAGTTGTCGAGTATCGATACACAATTACAAATTGTATCGTACAAGCACATAATTTTAAATAATAACGTTATTGAAGGAAAATAGCGCCTTCTTTTACTATACGAGCAAATTTGTGATGTGTGTTTATCTCATTTATCTGGTCAAGTCGCCACGCCGCGCCGGGCCCCTCCTGAGTCCGGGCCCCCATGTGGAGGCCATGTGTATAGCAGTAAAATTATGAACCTATTCGCCAAAGTAAAATACACACTAGGTAATTTGGTAAAAACATAAAGTATATTACCGGTGGATCTCATTGTATTAAAAAGTAATTATGAGAGTATTAAACAACTCAAAGATTATATTATGAAAAATATTACACTGTTGTAATATACTCGTAGTTCATAGATATTAGTTTTTACACATCGTTATTTCCAGAAGCAACATTGAAATAGGCTCTTAAAAACACAGCATAATTTAACATGCCATCATTTAAACTAGTCTTACATATTTTTAGTGCAGGTCGCTCCTATTGAAAGAAAACATCTCTCTGGCTCTACATTTTAGATCTTTGAATTATTTTCGAATTTGATTACATATCTGTAGTTATATTAAAAAGTAGAAATCAAAAGTTTTTTAATTTGCCGAAATACCGAAAATAAGAGTTAGTAAAATTGATCGCGACTTTTATATTATGTATTTACAGGTATGTATATAAGTTTACCAAAAACCGGTAATGCATGTTGTAATATATATGTACACCTATCAAGGGACTCCAAGGACATAATGGGAACTGAAACACCTAACGGGTGTGAAGTAACAGGCAACCGATCTCGAGTGTGGAATAATATGGGATAAACTTAAACACGTGTCAAGAATACACTTTTCCATGATTCTGACAACAGCTTTCGGCTTATGCACTGACACTTATTCGATATTGGTGTATTTGAAGGTTGCAAACACACACTATTTACTACACTAGGATACTCAAAGATTCAAAACCCTGCTTCAAAATATAGTGCATTGGGGTATAGCCTATCGGAATTATGTTTATTAATCTGTTATGTGACACGTATTGATGATATTATGTATGTCAAATAAGTAAAGTAAGGCTTTCGGGTATAGACCGGGTTCCTTTCGAGACCGAGTTTCAAGAATTTGATATCAAGGATACTAATTATTGCATGCAATGTAAAAAAATCCAACTTTACAATTAAAATAATTTTGTGCGAGTTGCCCGTCTGCCTACAATGGGTGAAGAGCCATAATATTAATATGGTTTTTAACTTAGCTGGGATCTGATTGTCCGGGAATAGTTTTTAGTGACGAAATTTGTTTTAGCAATATTTTTACTGTTATTTTCTGTGATTTATGAAGCTGTTTATTTATTGATATTGTAGAATATAAACATTCGAAAATGCTTAACGTTGACATTCATATATTTATCATTTCATCTCTACCATCATAGCTAGCCAACACAAATTAAAGGGGGTGTAATAGACTTTGTTCACAAAGAAAAGTGTGGTATCAATACTATGTTGGTAATTTAATAAATATAAAGTATATTATTATTATTTATATACCGTATACTACCTACTGGGTAAGGAAGCAAACAAAGTTTAGGACGGGCAAGACAATCATATACATAGCTCAAATAAAATTAAAAAAAAAAACAATCACTGGGAAATTTTACCTTAAACGTAAACTTACCTTACTTAAAACCGTAAAGAAGACCGCAAGATTAACTACTTAGTTAATTTCTACATGGCTCCAAAGAATGGATAGATTGGAGAGCCCTTCATGTGGATTAATCCACGCTAATTAATGATAATGATCTTGACCAACAACGGAATCGTATAGGATCTTCTGGTAACACATTAAAATGTATATTAAAAGGGAAGAGTTGATCAAGTCAGTCCAACCAACTATAAATAAGGTTCACCGGTTATCACAAGGGCCAGTTTGTTGGATTAAAAAATGTGTCGTCATACTGAGAACGTGATGATCTCTTCACTTAAAAGGGGTTATGCTCAGGGTAGGTCAAAATGGAGCTTTTGTTCTATTTTCAAAGCATGATCCTGGACATACCTTAAACGTTGTATTTTTATTACATAAAATAGTATTCTTTTAAACCTCTCGCTCTAATGTTTTAGAATATCTTTATATTTATTTTATATATTCTTTTCGCCCTTAAATATTTGACGGTTTTATATTAGCTTTTAATTTATTTTTTATTAATATTTTTTAGTTTGTTTTACGTGCTGTCTCATTACATTAAAGTGATGTAGTGAACGGGGTAGTGCAAACCCAGGTGGGTTTGGGTTTGTGTTATAAAATAGTAATTTATTCTTTTAAAGCTTACAGATACATAACATAACATTCAGATAAACGAAATCATACATATGCATGTTGTTTTAACACAGGTAATTCGTCTCCTTTAGTGATCATCACTGCATTTTATATATTTGTCCCTATAAAATCACCATTATTTAAAATTAAGTATAAGAATAATAATTTTATTAACGTACTAATTATACGGTTATATGAAAGCGGAGAGCTTTTAAGCTTCGATCGCGTAGCATTGTGCTTTCGGCGTAGCGGATCGTAGACCGACGAGTGACGCCGATCTGACGAATCGCTTTCCAGCGCTGACGCAGCAAAAATCAGACGAGCTTTCCGAAGCTTTGTTTTGTTCGACCACCGTTATTGGGAATTTCATTTTAATATGTGCGTTGGACGGCTCCTATCCGACACCTTCTGTTTGCGTTGAGCTTTCTATGTCCTCCGAAATGCTTCGCGTAACTGGCCAATCAATATAACCACAGGATATCGCCTGAATTATTATATTACGTAGGTACATAGTGTTGAATTTTTTATGTAGGAATTTATTCATTCATTTATTTAATTACGAGTAATATAAAAGTATAAACGTAATTGATATATAGTTAATAATTTAGCACATTTGAAACCTTTATTCTTCAAGCTAACAGGATTAATATCATCCACAACTGATTATTCGCAATGAAATTAAGGTATGTAGATATAGAATGAGAAGACCCATTAAGATTGGCTTGCGACATGGATTCTTGGAAGTATTGCGTGATGTATTTGAGTTCTTTCTAAGAATATAAAAAAAATAACAACATATTTAAATAGTGACTTAAATAATTTGAAATAAAAATACTATTATATTTAATTGGCGAAAAATAAATCAAACTACACTATTAAGGATTAGAAATTTGTTGTATAAATTCTTTGTAGTATAAATTGCCTCTGATAATTATTATATTAGAAATCGAAGGCGATTTTGTTTATTCTCCCAAGGTGCAGAACTAATCTAACATCAGTAATGCCAATTAGGAAGACGATAACTATATTCAATCAAATCGCTTTGGATATTGATATATTTCACTTACTTGAGGGTAAATTTAAGTGGAAATTGATTTATAAGTTTTAAAGATAGGGTTTTATCAACCTAGTTCACTTTGTGTTCTTCCATGTACTATTATTTGTATTATTTTATTATTTACTCGTATTTCCCTGAATTTTTATTTCAATATTTTTTACGTCATATCATGAACGCTTTAAATTTACAATTTGTCATGTTCATTATAATATGTAAAATAAATAAATTTTATTTAATTTTCTTCTTAGTGGCAAATTAAATGTTTAAACGTAGTCTTTTAAGATGAAAACATGTTTGTTTGATAGTATAAGAATTTCGTAAAGAAAATTTCTTTTGAAGGGACTTAATTACAGTGTTGCAACTGCAATAGCTATCGACTAAAACTTTTTTTTAGAAACTGTTGTCAAATGTAATTCTACCAAGTAAGTAACTTCCGACCGCTACTACTTTATGTGGGCCATGGCCTCATTTAACATCCGCCGCCATCTAATATATCCAAAAGTTACCCTACGAGTTTCGACACTTGTCTTTATTAAGACTGTATTATATTTTTATCATCTACGTCGGTTACTAGATAATCGTTTGCTTTCTGGATTCCAAAAATTTTAGTTTTCTTTCCATGCGCGATTACCCTATTTACCTACCTATTTGTAAATGGTTATATGAAATATATAATTCGAACAGGAATTAAATCCAGGTGAAATTTATCTTTATCAATCTTACCATTGTTACCAGAGTGGGACAAGTTAGTAGGTAAGTATATAAACTAAACATAGGTAATAACTATGAGAATATTTCGTGCCGTATGGCAACACAGTAACAGTAACTGAAAACCGTTTTCGTACACGCCAAAGAATCTGAATTTTCTCAAGAGAGGCCACTATTAAATTTCCTTCCTCGTTGGCAACACTTTGAACAGAATACGCTGCATAATAAACGTAAATAGCATTAATATGGAAGAGGGGAATGTAAAAAGTCACGGCCGCTTGAGTCGCCTCCCTTCTACCCTCTGTACTTTCCAGTCGCGCCTTTTTATGGACCTCATTTATCATCTCTCACTGTATCGTGACGTCAAAGCATCTCAATCGGTTTGATCCAACAACACTATTTGGATAACCCTAGCAAATAATAAAATTAATGCAAATATTATTCAATTTATATAATTATTCTATATTTTTAAGACCAGAATATTATTGCTTAATCTTATGACTTGGTAGTGACGAGAGTAGTTATTGGAGGAACTACTATATTATAGGTGTCGTTAGTTATTTCGGTGAATTATCTGAAAAATACAAATCGGTTTAATTTTATAATTATTTATATATTTGTTTTGATTTATTTGTCGGTCTGTCTGAACTCTGTCTGCAACACATAAGCTATCTCTCTTTGACGAATATAAATTTGCATGCGAAAGAGTTTGCGACTTTGTTGCACGTTGCATACCTCTTACGCACGCTGCAATTAATCACTTAGTCGCGTATCTATAAATGCATTTAGCTCACATGTTTACTCATGTAAAATACACTGGTTGATTCCTATACTCTTTGTGATAAAATACTGTCAAGTCAGTGGACTTTCAAAGAATACAGAGTGATATTATGAAGTGAGTTAGTTGTGCCTTTAATTTTATATATATTAAAAAGTGTACTTATAGCATAATAATATTAATGCATACATTATAGATATTAATTATTATAGTAATCAATTTCAAAGTTAATCAGGTGGTTTCCGAAATATGTACTCGTCTTCTGTTACTTTTATTTTAATCTTAAAATTAACACATTTGATTGAACCCAAAAAATTAAGCCGATATATGGATAAATCCTTTTTTAAGTCTCTAAAAATCATGCTTTTCAACTACTATGGTATGTTGCGAGTCTACATTTTTCAACATGACCTAAATCGAGACGTCGATTGTTAACAGTAGTTATTCAGATTTTAATACTTAACTCTCAGTATTATTAACACTAAAAAGAGATTTTACGATATTTACAAAGGAATGCATAAAAATAATAACATTAATTTCTCAAATTATGGAAAAACCGTTTAAATTATCAAAAATATGCAAGATACTCTTTTCGTGTAGAATTTAAAGATCTTTATTTCATATAATTATAAAATTTCTATAAAGGTAGCGGTAAATAAAATATCATCCAAAAATCGTTTTTGGTCGTCATTTTACCAAGATGGCGTCATTTCTTTATGTGCAGTGAATGTGGTGGTGGCTGCTAATAGATATCAAATATTCCATATATTATATGTGTTGCTACATTTAAAAATCAGCCAAGTCCACCTTTAGGTATTTTTGACTTTTTTGTGAATTGCTGAAGAAATACTGCTTTCTAACAATTCTGCATTATCAAAATGTGAAATTTATTAATTTTAAATATTCTATACTCGAAATAATATAAACTTTCACCCTTGTGACTGTGTATTTGAGAAAATAAAAAGCTGTTTTTATTATGGACTTGGCTGATTTTGAAATCTAGCGAGACATATGTACATGACCTATTTGGAAAACTCTTCGGGAGGCGACCAAGTTTTATATCAGACTGTAGAACTAATGAAAAAAATAGAAGGTACTTATATATCAATAAATTAGTACAAGAGAGACAGTTTATTACGTTATTTTCAAAGCCAATTATTATATTCAGGCTATGACACAAATAACAATGGTAGTGCTCTAGTAATCGATTATCTTCGAATGTAATGCGGTAACCTGTTTGCAATAAATTAATATTTTCGATTGCATATTAGGTTAAATTTATTCTTACCATTTATTATATATGAAGCGCCTAGTTTCAAAAGCCCCTAAAACGGTTTTTGAAAAATTTTGAGTTAGATATGTAGTTAGATGGATATTTTTGTGAGCTTTATGATGACCTAAGATTGAACTTTAAAAAACGCCAAAATTCGTCAATACGTATGATGAAAATTAGGGTAAATTTCAAAACCCGCTAAAATGGTTGGGTGTGCTTTTCAAATACCGCTAAAATGGAAAACCAAAATACTCTTTAGAAAATAACAAATTAAAAAATAAATACATGAAGTTCACAGATTTAAAAGATATATTTTTTAATTTTTTCAAAACTACCTAAAACAGTTTTTCTCATTTTTCTCAGAACTACCTAAAATCGTTTTAGGGGCTTGTGAAACTAGGCGCTTCATATGCAACTTTTACAAAAATTTACGATATTTTATTCGAAGTACGAGCAATAGGTAGCACTAACGTTGAAGTTTACAATTTTGTGTGACAGCCTGATCATAGTGCACCTTGCTTTATCTTTGATATTGTAAAAAATAAATTAATTTAAAAAAAGTACTACATGCTTCTTTTATCGACTTTAAAAAATACAATTTAATTACAATAAGATATTTACTATTGTTTCTCGAGCCACAATTTAAGAAGGGTGTATCAGATCTGCAGTAGCCTTGCGGGCACACCCGTCTGTGAAAAAAATGCAGCAAAACTCTTCCAAGGAAAACCGTTTCAGATTCTTTCAAGATCTTTAATTAAGAATAGTGTCGTGATTGTATTTTTTCCTCCAAGGCGCGCAACCGATTGGATGATTTTATTATTTTCTCTTTATTCTTTTCCATTGCCTCCGCTAAAGGAATACTTAGGAACGTTGTACTTCACGGTTTTACTGCTCGTAGTAAAGTTTACAATAAGTGTAAAAATAGTACACAATATTATTGTAAATTGGATCAAAGATAATGGTGAGGAAAATCTTCTTCTATGAGTCTAAATAATATAATATTATGATACGGACAGTGAAAGATGAAAGTTCAAACAACACTTAGTACAATTATTTTCTTAAGTTTTTTTTTAATATATTTAGATATATTTCTGAGGTTTTTGAAAATCACGTATTTTCAATAATATAAATCAAATATTCCTAAATCTTGTGTAGGTAGAGGTATTCTGTGTAGAATAAAAAATACCTATAATTATTCGCAAGTGCTAGACGGTCATTTATGAAACGAAAATTGCTTAACACCGGACGCCATCTATATTCATGATTTTATGGATACCTCACATTAACAATCAAGGTTTCTTTAAGGCTATAAGTACCTCAATTGAGGCATGATCTAAAAAGATCGTGGCTGGGCGATGCGCGGATTGCGGGTCGCGGGTGCAAATGACGCATGCCGAACGAAATATAATTTTTCATATAAATCCAACATGCGTCCATTTAATTTTCTATTAGTAACAATAATAATATATTCATTGACATGTTTTCTTTTTCAAGTAAATGGGTAACGTTTTTAGTCATCTTTACACGATTTAGGAATTAATACCCCCGTCGCCATAACGAAACAAACTGACGTATTCAAACCTTGACGTTCGCTTTCCGAATGCCAGCGAGTCCAAAATTTCGTCGCGCCTATAGTTGAAAATTATTTCCGCTTCACTGAAGTATCGTCTCAAGTACTTTGGAATGCAAACTACTGTACTTGATGCTAATTCAAAAGAAATTTCTGCCAAATAAAAACAACTCGTATAGCCGCATCGTGTACTGCTGACTTTGTTTCGGCCAGGGCCTATAAAACACTTAATTGTTGCGCAATACTGTTTAAAACCACGTTACAAAAATACCACATTATTGTGAAGTTCGATAGCTTATGTATTATCGGAGTTGCTCTGAGCGAGAAAAAGCCATGCAACAGGCTTAATGAAAGTGAAGTCAGGGTAGAAATTAATCATAACTATAGTCAAATTCGCCATGTGTCATTTGTGCGCACTAAAAAGAAATAGTATTTGCGCATAGCAAAGATTACATTGTTCTACTGTAGTAACATCAATATATCGATAATTGAAAAGCTGGTCACCATTCATTTAAAATACCTCGATAAACGTAGTTAAAATTAATTTGCATGAATTAAATAGGGATCGTTAGGTTAAAGGATAAAAAACCCACCTGAACATTAAAATATGTCAGTTTCAAAACCATTCAATCCATTTTTTTTTTGTTATAAGTATGTTATTTATATTTTTCAATTTTTCATTTTTTTTTTAACATATTGTGGACATTACACATTATAAGTTTAAGACGTTCATAACATGATACATATTATATTACTGTGGTTTATTAATATTATGTATGTTTAAAATTATGAATTATGTAAAAAACTAATACAAGGCTAATCAAACTAGAAGTCACAGTTAAAATTATTTTTATGGATAGGTATATTAAATAATTTTATAATATGAATATCTTTTGATAATTAAGGGATGCGCTGTATCTACAGCATTTGTGGACCATGTGGATATATGCTCCTTGTCAGTTAAAATTCCCACCACCGCCCGTCATATATGCACAGCCGTGGATATGCACGGCCGCTTTTTATGACGCTTTAAACGTGCCTGAAAGAAGTAATTTTAAGTGCTCATTCCGTCCCGAGACGGAACCGCATGAGATTGATGCTGCAACCATGCACCGTAGTGCTTAAAGAAGAAAGTTAAGAAAGATTTTTTTTTTTGGAGTGGCTCTGCTGTCCGCTGACGTTAAGCGCTTTGTGTACCCGCATACTGAGTGTCATGAATTGAAATGGATAAGTCTACAGAAGAGTCGGGACTATCCCGCTCCCCATACGATGCTGCAAATTTCTCGAATGCCGCAAAGTTGGCCTCGGTTGCTATCAGATCTCCATGACCAATTGGGCCCGTCAGTTGGAAGGACAAAGTTACGACATTACGACCTGTTGTAGTATTAAAATAAATATATTTAACCAAATCAATACCATATAGTCTCCCGCTGTTGAATTAAATAATATAATTATTTAAAAGTTCTATATAGTATATACCTAATATATAATATACGTAAATTGTTGAAGCTGATAATTATTACGAGAAGTGTGAATCAAAATAAAAATATAACATGATTGATCGCTGTCCTAGACCCTTAATCAAATCACCAGAGTTCAATTAAGAAATCCGTCACAAGTCATCAACGAATCACCAATCTGAAACAAAAAACAAATCAAAAACAAAAAAGAGATTTTCGATTTCGAGGTGCGTGTAAGATTTTTTTTTTGTTTTTGATATTCTCGTAATTAACGAAGTGCTGCAGGCAATCGAATCACGACCTTAAAGGCCAAAAAGCTGTGATGTTTAGATTTGGACTACGGTTATTTTGTTGTTGTTTCAAATAATTTTACATTTTCAATACAAATTATGTTCAACTTAGCGTAGGAAAAGATTTTTTAACGTGGCGATTCGAATGATTTCGTAAACAGACACGCATTCAGTTATATTCGTTTTATTACAGTTTATCTTTATATAGGTAGTAGATTGGTACCCAAAGTAACCTTACAAATAATGTTAAGAATGCTAAGAGCAATAGCATAGAAAAGCAGTGAAGGGTTTAGGGACGTGGAGGCCGTAGGCACTTAAGACAATAAATTCCAACTACCAATGAACAAACAACATATACAACGTTTTTAAATTTTCTGTTGAGTCATATAAACTTGACTTGACTAGCTTAAACGATAAAAAAAAATGTACTTGATAGAAATAATACTGTAATATCATTTTGACATTTTATATTGATTTCCATAGTAACGCACGTATATATTAATAATTTAGTTGCTAGGACCGCAGACCCCTAGCAACCAATAATAGTGGATTGGATTACGGATTTCTTCCGAAATAACTTTTCATACAAAACAGAATTAACTGAAAACGAATTCAATTCTACTTAAAGATGTCTAAAAGTATTTAAAAAAAATGCATTGTCATTGTGTTCTGATATATTCGAAAAGTTTCAAATGTCTAACTAGTCGGGAAGTTAGTTAAAAATCGATTGCAAGATTTGTACTGGATAAAAAAGCACCGGACAAATAAGTATACGACCTAATAAAAACGTTGTAAAAATATCGATATATTCTTGATTAAAATAAATCTTGAAATCTTATTATCTCCAAGCCATGTCATGTGAACTTACTATGGTTTTACACTAACTGTACTATATGTATATAGTTAATGACTTATGCATCTGGGCATGATTTTTTATATCACTTGGTAATAATTAAAAATATTTTCACCACGTTTTTTTTTCAAAGTTTATGTATCGAAACGTACTCAAGATTCAAACGGGTCTTACTGTTACATGTTTCAGAATTACTACATGACGAGTTGTTTATGCTAATGAACAAATTCGTCATCTTTAATAAATTACTATCACATTCATTAGGTATCAATTTAAATGTTAAGATGTATTATAGTACGGGTGTAGGATGCAGATTTGAAAAAAAATGATTTTAGTAAATTTCTCACACTCTATTTACTAGCTAAGACTAATACACACACTGTCAGCTTTAAATCATATTATACCTGTAGTGGGAAACGACCTCGGGCTTTGTCAGGATTATTACGACAACGAATTCTCGTTCCAGCTGATTCCAGCGAGACAATTAACTATCGCACAATCGTCGTATCTACAGTCAGAATATTCTAAAAGCGTGACATACTTTGATGAGGTTCGACTACCTTGGGCTTTGTCATCGACATGCCTCAAAGTTGCAACAACGCAGCAGTCAGCAGATTTCTCAATTGTGAAGTACATCAACAATGACTATCGCAATTTACAGAATATTAATATATAGCTATAAATAGCGAGTCATAGTTGATGGGTTCTCAGTCTTTTAGTGTCAGTCAAATCTAAGTCTCATTATAACTCCGCACAGTACTCACTTCCACCGAGCCTCTGACCTCCCACATACCTACTTTATACGGTTATTTATTATTAATATTATAAAATACTTAGGTAAATACTGTCGAGTTTTTTTTTTAAATTCATTTAAATAAGAATTCTTTTTAAGGTACGTCTTTTAGTATAGAAGAATTCAGGAGGTCTTCATTTACCAATTTATAGGAGTAACGGGTAAATAAGATGGATGAAATAATTGGAGATGTTGGGTCAAAAAAATCTGGATACGTCTGTCATTCAAATTGGAGCAAAGTCGTAGGCTATGGGTTGACGAAATATAAACACGAAAAAAGATAAATTATTAAATATTATGAAAATGTCCGCGATGAAAAATGACATTTGTCTTGAAGGGGTAGGTTGAAAATTCTTTATGCGCTACAGCCAAACTTTCCGACAAAAGAAGCAAATCCTTTCTTGGCATTTTTAATGGAATACTAAAATCTATCAGAGGCCTCACGAAAATCATTTATTATAACTTACTACAGAAGTTTTAATACTTTATAAATAAAGTTGGAAATACAAAATTATTTTCAATAGTCTCTAGTTTATTACACGTACACAAGTTATTAAATTTTACGGTAAAAAACGGAAATATTTTAAAACACAGATATATAATATTCTCACCTGTGTTTTCTACACATAGAAAATTTGCGCCTATCTAGAGGAACTATTTTCAGGAACAGGAATAAAAATGACAAGATAACCACTAATAAAAGCGCCTTCTAGTATCAGAGATTACATACAAACATCCATGTTAGGTTCTGAGAGGAGAATTTGTGCCTCCATATATATCAAACACACTATAACCCTATAATAAACCAAAAAGGAGGAACGGAAAATTGAATAGCTTAGTATCAAAGTGGGACATAAGCCATTTAAAAAAATTTACAGTAGACTCACAAACATGTGTGAAAAGTGTCCGTTTTTTATATAACATACCAACTTCCAACTCAAAAATCTCTATGAAAACTACGGTTTTTGATACTTTTGGTAGATTTTTTGAAAGAGCATCATTTGCACTACCATAATCAATTGAAACATGAATTTAGTTGGAGATGGCGTTTGTCCCACTTTGATACCAAGGTACTCAATTATACGTATGTAGTTCACCGTGATGCGCTCGATTAAGACCGGATGTGTTGCAGTACATGTGGCTTAGTGTGGTCATTAACTTTAATGGCCCATGATATGAAGGTGTACCACAAGCTGGTCGTCGACCTTGAAGTACACCAGTGCAATGCAGTGGTGAAGAGTGGAGGTGGGCTGTTAAGATCTGACATAAATTAATAGTGCACACTAAACTTTGTCAGTCAAGCGTATTTTGTTTTCATTGAACTAAGACTATAATGTTTAGATAGTGTTTGTTAGTTTTTAAAATTCAATGAAACCCTGCTTAAACAAAACCATAATAGGCGATCCGACAAAAATAGTGCACAGTTTTGCGGTTACATGTAAATTATACATAAAACACTTCACCGTTGCACAGTTCGCCGTGAGCTTTCTTATCGGAAAAAAATTACCGTATACTATTGGTCTCCAATGTTATTAGATTCAATATGAAATTCAATTTTCATAGCTGATTGGCAAAATTCATGAATTCAAGAATGAAAACCTAACCTAACCTAACCTTACAAATAATCCAGTATATCGGCTATTTTCAAAATTTGTTTGCTGCTGGCTTCCTGTAAAGTGTAAACCCACAAGAACCGTGCTTTATTTTTTTTATGTCAGTACTATACGACCCAAAGGGGTTGGACGGTCTTTAATATACGGCCATATATTTACGATACAACATTTCACGGTGAAGTGTGATACGGCGAACTGCATACCTACAAGTTTCCGGACACTAAAGTTTTCAAGTCATACTTATAATATTATGTTTTCGTTGAAATAAGAAGAGCACCAAAAGAAGAGGAAGAAAATAGTTACCTGTTTTACAAAATACATTCAGTTTACTATATCTACAATTGTGTTTATGTACCTGGTTGGTGTATAAAATTCTGTATCCTATTAAATAATTCTGAATATTCTTTTTAGAATATAATATGTAGCCACTCGTAATTCATTTTCGAATCAAAAACCTGTCACCAACTCACAAGCAGTGGCATTAGCATTTTGCCTTCGCAGTCTTAACATGTCCCGTGCACAACATGTCAGTCGGGGAAAATCTTTGAAAAATGCTCATTCTATCATATATTATATGTTGTAATATATGTGTGATATATATGTAGGATGTTATGACCGGAGAAAACGATATAATGTAATATGTCCATTCCTGTACGGTAGGGTCTAATAACAAATGATCGCACATTAGGAGCGGCGTTTGTGGCGATCCGTCTTATAGGAAAGCGAAGTCAGTGACGTATATCATCCAGAGTTATAACTAAATGTAATATATATTACATTTTATGAAAGTATTTATGTTTATAAATACAAACAGTTGTATTTATAAATAACTGGTTATAATTATTATGCAAGTTAAATAGAGAGATTTTGTAAGTATTATCAGAAGAGAGATAGAAAAATATAAATAAAATACCTATACTTACAGTACATCACTGAAAATTTCTATGTCTCAGGGGAGCGCATTGACTAGTCTCGCATGTCAGTACCTAATAAATCTGGTACGAGAAAACAGTTCTGATACAGAAGAGGCCATGGCAACGACCACGTAAATTAAAATTCACCAGGACGTCAGAATTGGAAACCATCCCTCGTGGAGTGCAGAAAAAAATATAAATTGTACCTCATATTGTGTACAGAACGCATAATTTATATTTATGTAAGTATATATATATATATATATATTGTTTCTGTAGTCAATGAAGATCAATAAATTCTATAATTCAGACGTCGAAAAGATGAGATCCTACACATCATGATGCGTAAAAGATTAATAAACCTGATAATTAGAAAAATAAACTAGATTTTGAATGGATAACTTGCTCAAAAGTACAGGCAGCAATTTTATGAGTGGTACGATCTCAAAACTATAGAGCACATAAAAGCCATCATCTTATTGATCTGAATTTTCGATCGGTTCCCAGATTAAAATATTAAAAAAATATGTTGTTGATTTACTTTTCGAGATAACAAAAGGTAATAAATTTATCAATCTGATATTAACATGGGCAGCGTCTACGGGAAAGTATGAAAATTCTTTACACCCCCACGCTCCTATGGGGTTTACCATTCCTCAACTCTCCGTGAAACTACCTCGTTTAGTAGGTATTCATTTCATTGAAAAAAAAATGAGAATAGGTATATTACAGTTAGGTATTTATTACACTTAAGAATTTAAAAACAAAACTGTAAGTGTATGAGAAAATGAGAAAATTGGAAAATGCTTTCATACCGTCCGAGTTAATTAATTGGTTCATCGATAAGTCAATGTTAAAAATAACATCCAAAATATTCAATTGAGTTTTCGTAACACCCCCACATGAAATTCATTTGCAGCACGTTACTGAACTTCTTAGAAAAAGCATGTAGATACATACAATTTTGCCCTATTTAGACCACATTTGGTCATATATTGGCAATGTCAGCGAGAAAATGAGCTCTAGGAAAAGCTCCTTTACGTGCATAAAATCGTTTGGGAAACGAGTTGTTCCATACTTTCTACCTACCAACCCAATGAGTAAAATAAATGTGTAGTATTTTAAGTATTTTATGTGATTATTTTTATTATAAATATATATATTACAACACAAATATATTTGGATTAATATAAAAACACGCATAAGAGAATGACTACTTAGTACACTGTTTTAAGTTAGGTATATAAACCTGCTGCAATATTTATAATTAGTGCATAGCATTCCCAAAAGTATATGATTATAGTGAAGTTGAAATAACAATATTAAGTTCTATATTTATAGCTTTTATTATGTGATGATAGATAAGATTAATGTGTAAAGGAAATACATAATTATATATTTTTGTACGATGTTATACATTAAGTTTATCCACTGAGAAGTCAAAAAATTTATTCAAAAATGCTGTCCCTATCTATTGACGTATATAACGTTGTATCTACATATTTTTGACGTATAATACATCCATAAATAAGTGAATAACGTATTTTAACAATGTATTCACGGCGCTGTTCTTTAATAGCTTATTTTTTAAAATTAAATAATGTTCATTGGTAGAATATAGCTCAAAAACACTACAAATAAACAAAAAAAACGTTAAAATTACAATAATAGTGACGCTTGTAAAATGTTACATCATATTGACAATTAATGTAGATATCAGATACCACGCGATACTGTGCTAAATTCTATTTGCCACTACGTTATAGAAATTTCAAAGCGAGACAGTATGATGTAGCTATATGTCATCCTAATTTGTGTCGAGTATAGATATACCTACAACCAGTTACATACGCTCATATAGGTATACTTGAGTGGTATACTTTTACAATTTTATACATGAGCATGTAGAATCAACTTTAGTTGTTATTTGACGTGGTATTTGATTTTTAATAAAGAAAAAAAGTTATTTGTTTTTCTTTAAAATTGACAAAGTTGAGCTACGAGCCTGTCTTTGAACTGGGTATATTCTATTCTGTTTTAGAGTTAGCGTCGTCGGCTATATATTATATATATTTAAAAAAAATATATATAACTTCGTTTTCGAATTCTTCGTTATAATATAGCTAAAAAGTGATGCCTTCATCCAACAGTGGATTGAAAGAGGCAGAGATGATTACATCAATAGTTCAGTATGAACTATAAATATTATAATAACTCACGGTTATTTTTCAAGTGCAAATTATTACTGGGAAAAAATAAAAGATGTCGTCCGATAAGTCATGTCCTAATGAAAAATATTAAAGTTTTCCGTGTGAAGAGAGAAGGTACTGAAGCACCCGCCATTTGCAAACGTATACAAATTTAAAATGTCGGACAAAGAATAAAGTTCCAAAGAAGCGGGAAAAATGTCAGCGGAATGGCCACCGCACGTCTGCGAGATGGCGTAGCGAATTTAATGCCGACCCTCTCTCTCTGCCATAGACACATCATTTTTAATATAAATTATACGAAATAAATAACGACGAATAAATGAATACGAATGAAACGTAGCTCTTGACAGATGACAAGTAGACTTTTGACGTATTATAAAAAAGTTTGGACCCTGTGACGTAGGTATTATTTATTTAAATGTCTTAATATTTAACACAAATGAATGAGTTACGTCTCTTTATAAATTTAAATTATATTTTATAATACTATTATATGACCGACAAATAAGGTTAAATAGTTAAGGCAACAAACAAGAAATACTGGGAAAGACACAGTATGAGACAAAGCGATTCCCAGCTAAAACAATCGATCATACATATTAAAAATTAAACACATTAGTATCGGAAAAGTTGAAATAGTATCAACTTGGTAAGTAAGTATACTATTTTTTGTTTATAACGGAATAACCAGACAAACATACAACACAGAGCACTAAATAGGTATATTATCTACTTTGTGCTCAGGTATCTGGTCAATATTTCAGTTTGACACTTCAATTTTTTTATGAGTATAGTATAGATCAGTGTTGCCCAACCGCCGGTCCGCAAATATATGTCTCACATAGTAAAATACATAATATACCGAATCCTCATTCAAAAAAGTAATCGCTCCCTGGAAAACGTCTATTGATGCACAATTGATAGTGGAAAACAAGGAAAAATTAATCAATTGGTTATCTTTTGATGTGTCCAGATATAAAATATAACTATTTTCGCCTATGAAGCTATCAAAGCATCTTCCACATTTTCGATAGATACCTACTTACTTATTCAGTTGAAAAGACTTTTTTGGTATGTCAGTAATAAAAACGATACAGAAAAACTGAATGGATGTCAATAGTGCGTTACTGAAACCATGGATTCGCACGGTTTTTTTTTTAATTTTCCCTTTACGAAGCTAATAAATTCCGTCCTCTCCAGTGATATCACCTTAAGTCACCGTATGAGATTGACAATATTACAGGAGATAAAAGGAGAAATCCTATTTTGGCAACATAAGTAAGTCTAATAAGTTTTCATCGTCATTATTTACTATTTATTTTATCTATAAAATGGTCCAAAGGGCATCAAAACTTAATTATAATCATACAATTTCTATATACTCTTATAGCCTAAAAATCTTAATACTATTTTGATCTCACCGCTTACTTTTATATACCTTTCCCACAATTATATCTCTCTATGTCGCATAGACTATTAGATCTACCTATTTTGTTTGTAATAGAATGACATGCTCTGTTTGCAATGTGCATTTATAATTTATGACAGGTATTTTATAAATGAAATCTGACGAATATATAAACATCACTTACTTGTACTGGACAATGGCATTATACTGGATTATGCTATCGATTTTGAAAATAATAATATTTTAATTAGATGTAATATTGTTGATTTTCAAGCGACCAGGACGTCCTACATTTACTCCTAGATTGTCAAATCTTTAGCAAGGAGCGGCACAACCTGAACTTTTTATTACAGATGGCAAATGCGGTCATTCGAGACCTTCCGGGGACCATGGCAAATGAGGCCGGAAGAGATGCACTTTTTAATATTTCTGTATTGATGTAATAAAAAGAATAAAAATAATAAATGGTGACATGTAATGATGATTCATGCCTTTCGGATCCAGTGACTGCAATTACATAAGATAGGATAAGTAGGTATATGATCAGAATATCAGTCCTATGCGACATTTATTTTACCACGGGAAAAACTCGGCTACAAATCGCAGTCCTCAGTTCCCAATGAATACAACAAAATATTCATCAGAGTTACCACCGCCTTGCGTTACAAAGAATTTACCAGGGTTTTCGCAATGCGGTTTCATAGGCCCTAAATACGAGGTATCCATAAAGGCATCTAGAAAAAAAATTGTTGATTTTAGGGATAGCTGAAATATGAAGATGACAAGGTACACAATAAACTGAAACATTTGCAGTTTAATAGAGTGGGTAACCTAAGGTGATACACCGTAACTGGAGTGTTAAAGTAACATTCTCAAATTTCCAGATATAGGTACAATTTTTTTTTTTTTTTTGTATTCGCAATCAAGTAAGACTGTAATGCATACCTGTCTATATTATGATTACGTATACGATTTAAAAACTATTCGGTAACGGTCCCCGATATATGTCTCATATTGTATTTACCGATCCGCAGGTGTATAATGGTTGAGTAACACTGGTATAGATATTATATATGTAAATTTTTAAATTAAATACTTATATTAAATTATTAAAGTAAATGTTATGTAGCTACTTATAGGAGGTACCTATCAGATATTTGACATGAAATAAATTCTCCATGACAAATTATTATTAGTTGTACACATTCGTCAACAGATGTCGCAGTCGTACATCGACAGCAGTCTGTCCGAAAATGCAAGCCGATTTTTTAGTCGTTTTGTGTTGCCAGAGGCACCGCCGTTCCTCCCTAATGAATTTCGAATTTGTGACGGCCATTGCTGCAGTCCTCCGCGCGAAATTGGATTACAAATTATTTTAACCGCTTTATTTTTCTTTTCTATGGCGGCAGGGATACAAAATAACCGCAAAAAAGAATTGGTGGCCATTTATTACCTACCTACACATTGAAATGTGAAAAAACTTTAGATTGATATGTTACCAACTTAATATGCTATGGAAACAAGTAATCATAGTTATTTTTCTACAATATAATTTATGGATAGTATGGTTGTATACCGATATATTTTTTAACAGGGGTTTGATGTATTTTAATTATACATAATCACACATTTTGACTGGTTAAAATAAGAATGTCACAGGATTTCATGACTTTTATATAGTAGGTATCTATCTACATTATCCAGTAGATATTTTTCAATATGCGAAAATAGAATATTCCCTAATATATTCAGTAGGTACTACTGATTTTCTTTGATGACGATGACGCATTCGTCCGAAGATTTAAAAGGTGCCTCGAAACGATTCAAACCAGTTATATATTACCCAAAGCATAATAAACTCCCTGCAACTAGGCTTACAACATAGCCACTCAGACAGATAGGTTCATACTTGTTACAAAATAAACCACTAATAATATTATTATCTGTCATCCCTTTTATCTACAAACAAGATGTGTTTCTAGGAAAGAGATGTGTCGATATTTTTGTGATTTTGTGAGTAGGTACGTTTGTAGTTGAAATTTATAGTTTTTTTTTCGTGGGGGGCCTCAAAATCAGTCAGTGCATCGGGACTCCACGTCGCTATACTCATGAACACATTACTTAATTCCATAATAGTAATAGATACTATTAATATCGGAGACAATGAATTATGATTCTATATTCAAGATTACAAATTTAGACAGAATATATTCATTTATACATAAATCATTTTTTTCAAAATCCATGTGTTGAAATTAATAGATTTTCCTCATTATTGTATGTGCTTTAAAATATGAGGGTACAGACCTTTCGTTATGCGACTATGCAGTTATTATTTTAAAACGTTTAAAAACATAAGTTGTCTTCTCGAAATAGCCCTCCTTGGTGCTTTTTCTTTTCCCGCGTTTTTCGCGAACCGACAAAAAATTAGCCCTTGCATTATAATGATTCAAACAATTCATCTTGAAATATGTATATGTTATTTTTCCTAATAATTCTATTTACTCGTAGCCATGGTTAAGGGTGACTGTAATGCCGCTGAGGGTGAATTCGAAAACTGTAATTTAATACATTTCACTAATATATAAAATCTATAAATAGTTTCTTCAAAAGTGACCTCCCATTGTGTCTTAAGTGTAATATTTTTACCAGTGTGTGCTACCAACGCTCACGTATGCATCTAATGCTATGCTAACGTATGCTCTTAATGTAAGAGAAATCAAACATTTCCGAGTAGCTCAGTGTGGCATGAAAATGTGCATGTTAGGCATAACGCGCAACTATCACAAAATAAACCAACAGTAGACAAGCATACATGAGTGTACGCGATGTGATAGAGGTCGCTAAGCAGATGGAATGGTAATGGGATGGACATATCTAATGTATGCAGTCTTTAGTTTGTATGTAGTCTGATGAGTTCTTTCAAAGGTAACAAAGATTTTTGAATAATTATTGATTTTTTGAAGAAAAAAATGGTTCCGAACGGAATCAAACTTGCGTCCATCGTATTGAAATTTGTTTTCTGTATATTCAATAAAGAATACTAAAATCTTGAAATGTATTTATTATTTATTAATTAAATAAATTGTTTTTAGCGACTCTTCAACAGTGTTCAGTAGTTATCTGCATATAAATTTCTCGTATATTATGTAAATAAACTATACGGATTAATTAAGATTTTGACAAAATATACCTACTCTTAGCTACATTTGTGTTCTGTGTGGATTGGCTATTTCTTACTGAACTATGGATAATTAAGAGGTATATTGTGAATAATCAGTTAGTTGTATAGTTTTTTTCTCGGACTAAAGATCTTACTTTTTAATCAGAACAGAAAATAATCACAATGTTCTTGGAGACGAAACTTTTGCGAACACAGTTCAAAAAGATTACACTCTTTTACAGAGGGACTCTTTCCCGCGCGTCGACAATCTGTTCGAAGATGTACCGCTTAAAACAGACGCCGAAAAGTTTAAGTAGTACAACAGTCAAACTTTCAAATTGCTTCGAATTAGTAGGTATAGCAGAAAGAAGATTTTCCCAGTTTATTTTGAATGTAGATGAGGTCACATTTTTGTATGCGAATGCGATATAGAGATTTTGACAATTAATAAAATGACCATAATAACTTAATAGGCAGATAAATATACCACAAAACAGTGGATATTAATTTTGTTGTAGTTGTTTATTTATTAAGTTTACGTTTTCGAAATGAAGAGTCAGAATTAATTAATTATTACTTACACATTATTGATGGATGTATATTGGACGCGACTAAAATTACAACGTGATCTACTAAGTCTTTTCTGAGGAGTGCTGCATTACCAACTGTAAACGTTAATTACAATTTTTGTCGATAGATAATATTACTAAAATACAAGTTAATGAATTAACATTATTAACCACGGAAATAACGATGAGGTCAGTGGCGAAGTCAGTGTTAAGATCCGCCATAAATAGTGCACACTAAACTTTGACAGACATATGAATTTGTTGTCATTAAAATAAGACTACAATTCGAGGGCTTAGTGTCAAACAACACTATCTACAAAAGTGCAACTTTACAGGAGAGCCAAAAATCGTTATTTTAGATTCTTGTAACTCAACAAGGGAAATGTTTATTTAAAACCTAATGTTAATATTTTATAATTTATTGTGTATTGTACATTTATCTTGCTTATGATGATGTTAAAATTTATAGGGATAGTTTAAAAAAAATATGAAAACAAGGGTAACTTATGTAGTTCGCGTTAAACTTTACTGACGATTTAATAAGAAATTAGAAAAGATTGATATAACGTTGTTTGACTCTCATGTAGCCGTAAATGTAAAATAACGTTATCTAAAAAAAAAAACACTTTTTTGTAGATAACGTTGTCTGACTTTAAGCACTCGAATTTAGAGATGGTGTTGGTTAGTTTTTTAAAATCAATTAAATCCTGCGAAATCTAATCGTCCAAAAATACTCGTCTATCTATAAAATATCTAAAATTATGCGATTAAATCATACATAACTTTGGATAATTTACAGATAGAATAATATATTTATTTTATTATAGTTTGGCGTAGGCAGAGCTTAATGAATTTAAAAAAAATGATCCAACGATATGTGTGTAATATGTATTCTCAATCCAACGAAAACACATAAGTATGACTGAAAAAGTGTGCAGTATTTCTTCGGATCGCCCGTATTATACCTAAACTATTATGGTTAAGTTAAGGCAGGGTTTAGTTGATTTTTAAAAACTCACCAGCGTCATCTACAATTTGTATTCTTAATTCAATGAAAACAAATACGTATGACTGACAAAGTTTAGTGTGTACTATTTATGTCGGATCTTAACAGCTTACCTATAGGTACCCCTCGCCACGGTGAGATACAATATGTAAATTACTATTAAATACAGTTTTGTTAGAGTGAGAAGACCAAACACTGTGTTTTTAATGAATGAAAATTTGACATCAAAAAACCTCAAATACAATAATACATTTCGTTGAAATACAGCTTACAATATTACAAATAATATAGTGTAATGTAACTAACTCGTAACTCAAAAGAAAAGTATTATAAAGTGAGTGTTTATGCTTTACAATATAATTAATATTAATTATCGTAATATGGTATGCAATGGTACAAAATAATATTTTTTAATTCATGTATTTTTTATCATTCACGATCTGATCAGATATGTGCATATTTTATAGTAATCACAGCATTATCTCTCATTTAATAGAAACGATCTGAAAATATAATTATTAAAACATCAGGTAGCGTGTCGGCAATTCATGCAATGCTGAATTTTACCTGTATTTTTTTTAACAAAGGTCATTTACTTATAAATTGAAACAACAATAATATTATTGATTATATACGGGATTCATAATATGCACATGATTGCCGAAGGGTTACCGCGTGACAATGGTCCCGGGTTCGATGCTCATCTTGTTTGTTCGTAAAGACAATAATGCAGTCTGCAAAGCTCAGATGACTAAGATATTCGCCATTCATAACAAGTTTTATTAGTAATTGGTCGAATAAATTGATGCCATCACATATATATTTATTAGTTTTTTTTTTAACAATAATTATCGTGTAAAATTGTGTGTCCGGAAACCTGTACGTGTGCAGTTCGCCGTGAAATGTTGTATCGGAAATATATGGCCGTATATTAAAGACAGTCCAAACTCTTAGGGTCGTATAAATAGTACTGACATAAAATTCATGTCTAAATAAAACACGGGTCTTGTAGGTTTAAACACTTTACAGAAAGCCAGCAGCAAATTAGGTTAAGTTTTAATTTTTGAATTCATGAATTTTGTCAAAATCAGCTATGAAAATTGAATTGATGATCATATTGAATGAAATAACATTGGAGACCGTATAGTATACGGTCATATCTTTCCGATAAGAAAGCGCATGGTGAAATGTTTACGTACATTTTACTTGTAACCGTAAAATTGACTTATTAACCATTATTTTATATATAACTACACGATTTACCAGAAAAAAATGTGACCCGTGAATTTCTATCTATCTTTAATTTAAAATCTTCACCGAGAATTATTTGTTTAAAAAGAATCTTCAGTCGTTTTTCACCTGTATTATTTTACTGTTTAGTTGATTTCCGCGCCGGTAGCATGAAAATTGCGCCGTTCCACTCAGGTGACCACAGTTTACATGGAAACAGGTGTCACTGCCACAGAATTACAACCCGAATCACAAGCGGTGATCTTACTTTACAGATATTCTGATGGTCTGTCTGGTGAATACAACAAAAAAAAACATAAAGGCACACACAGAGCGAACCGAAATATTCGCAGCGGTGGCAGCAACGAACATTGCGCGTTGCAGCGGTAATGAAATTCGCGCGAGTGATTACACCACAGCGAGGCTTTTAATAACAATATACAGAATATGTATTTTTAAATCCACTATAGACTGAACTTAAAATATTTACTAATTTAGACAACGGTTCAAGATGGGCAGTAAGAGTCTACATTAGAAAAGTATATAAACTAACGCTAAACAAGCCAGAAGGAATAATTACAACAATGAATTTATACAATATCACTGAACAACCATAATAGATGAATAGGAGAAAAATAGCTTTTTATTTTCTCAAATACACAGTCACAAGGGTGAAAGTTTATATTATTTCGAGTATAGAATATTTAAAATTAATAAATTCCACATTTTGATAATGCAAAAATGTTAGAAAGCAGTAGTTCTTCAGCAATTCACAAAATAGTAAAAAATACCTAAAGGTGGACTTGGCTGATTTTGAAATGTAGCGACATATTTATATTAAGTAACTTTTCATCCTTTACCATGATTTTTCACTCGTAAAATACGCACGACAGTATATTATGTCCACCTCTTGAAGATTGCTGCATTTCGCAATACAAGCGCATCTATTATATACACAAGACTACTATCGGCCGCTATTAGCAGTTAACGAGGGTATTTTATCATATGTTTGTATTGAAGTATTATAATTGTTACAATAAGTTAGTCGTCTAAACAGTCAAAATTGTCTATCCCGCTTTAAAATTTAGCACAACCAAGAGAGGCGCCGTTAAAATATATCACATATTGTATCATTAACAACTAACTTATTGTAATTGTTAATTGTTACAATAAGTGCTAATACTTTGATACAAAAATATGAAAAACTACCCTCGATAGTCTTGTGTATAGAATAAATGCGCAGGTGTTCTTTGCAAGGACCGTCTGGACATTAAGAATATAACATATTATGCGGAAAAATGCAGAGCTATAACTGTGGAATCAACGAGGTGGGTACAATAAGGTAATCAACGGAGAACAGTCAGTAATAACATTTCGTGTGTGATTTTTTCTTGCCGGAGTGATGCACTTACTGAAACTCAACATTTTCCTGCATTGATTCACATTAATTGTCTTGACGCCGCGCAAGATTGGTCATATTCATAAGTTTATATGTACTTCATCGTATTGACGCAAATATATCGCGACCGTTTGTGTGTGGCAGCCTTAATTCTGCACGGCGGCTGTGTTAAAATAATCAAATAGCATCTCACGGATGCGCGCCTTCCAACCGAATGAAGACGCCATTTTTCAACTGCGTTTTTTTTTGTTTCGTACATTTTAATCTATTACACGCTTGGAAAAAAACGGCACTCCAGTATATGACGAAAAATATCAATTTTGATGTGTCTATTTAAAATGATTTTACTTGGTACGAGTGGTGACACTATTATTAAATATTCGAATTTATTAATAAAAAAATAACTACCTACACAAAAACCTTATCAAGCCCATATCAACATATGAATCGGAGCACTGGGCCTTATCAATTAAAAAAGAGAGATAACTATATATCTTTTAAAGGAACATATTATTTAAAAGATCGCACGTGACGAAATATGTACTTATGTTTTTTAGTGTGGAAAAATAAGGGTGAACTTAAACACGTATGAATGAATACTGTGTTATTTTCAATACACCTGTATCATAAGATGCTTTAAAGTTTGTCACGTAAACGAAATACACATTCAATAGTGGTAATATTTGGACATTCCGGAAGAATCCTTGCGTTTTATAATCTGGCTGTAATTAAGTTATACATAAAAAAGTGGCTTCAAACTATTAGTCAATGGTGGTCCGCGTTGGTCATATTATCTTACGAATCTGCTTTGTGAATAGGTCATGGCCCCCACAAGAGGGGGGGGGGCTGACAGGGCCTGGGCTCATGGGGGGCCCGGCGTGGCGAGTCGACCAAATAAGTGAGATAAATACACATCACAAATTTAATCTAATATTTAAAAAGTCGCCTGCGGTGCCATTTTCCTTTAATGAAGGTTATATTTTATAATGTGTGATTGTGCGATGTAATTTTTAATTGTGTCATTATTTGATATTAACTCCATAATTCAAGTGGATGTAAGTACCTATTATATATTAAATACACTAAATACCCTTAATTTTATCGTGAATGCCATTTGGAAAACGTTTCTGTAGAGCGTCACAGCCTTTAACCTTGGCGATCGGTAAGGGGGGCCGACAAAGATCATGGCCTTGGGGCCCGTATCAGGATGTGGGGGCCATGGAATAGGTCTATCGCAATTCATTCTTATTCTTTCTTCTTATTTTTAGATCTTTAATAGGCCACAAGATCCAATGACAGTAGTTTTGTAATGTTAGAACCGGTGCTTTCAACATGGTATGGTCGTTGGTGTTTTGTAATTGTTGTAAATGTAAATTGAAACAATCACAAACATTCCGGCTGTGAGAAAATCACATTGTGACCTCACTGGGGATCATACTCGGAGCCACCTGATTAAAGGCCATCGCTTTACGCACTTCACTACGAATAAGGATGCTGTATATTTTTTTTTACATAATCCAACTACGCCAGTCTACATCTTCATGTATCCTGATATCTTTTAGATTATCGGAGAAAAGCCTTATGGGTGCTTTGATGTTTTCTATGCTTGAGACATGGCCTGCCCAACGGTGTCACCTTATTTTTATGTATGAGGCGACAAGGTGATCGTTATAATACAACAAGGTGTATAATTCGTGCTTGTAGATACTTTAATACTTGTAGGGACTTTAAAATGTGTTATATATCTACCAATATTTATCGCTAAATAATAAAAAAAAATGGTGATTGTTTCAGTTGAAAAAGTTATGTTTTTAGTACTTGATTACTTAAGTTAGCGCCTAGTTAGATAATATACTTGACATATGATCGACTGTACAACCTTCCTCCAGGAATCTCTATCCCAAGCTTTCTCATTCCGGTATGTCACACTTAACCTCTACACGTTCCTATTGACGTTATCCGCCCATCTTCTCCTTGTCTATAGAAGTCCTTCCATCATATTTAACAACGCTACCGACCCATCTGAGTCTTTGAGCCCTTAATACATGTTTTAGGTAGGTATGTATAAATGTTTCTTCATTAACTATTTTTGTAATACGAGTATGTAAAATTATGTTAGTTTAATTCAATACAACTGCATTTATTTTAGCTAACGGTATATATATATTAATATGTCCGCAAATAACGAATTAAGAAAATCGTTTGTGCGTAGAAAAATGTGTGTAGTATCCACGCGCAGAAAAAGTAAGCCATGAAAACTGAAAACTAACTTTTTGAAATGTCTTAAAAGTACAAAGTAAAATATAAGTTAAATCTAGAATAATTACAAGATAAAAAGAACTTTTTATGTACCACGTTTTTAAATTTTCTGTTGAAACATATAAACTTGACAATTCTATGTATTAATAAACTTTTTTTGTACTTGATAGAAATACTGAATAAATATAGAATACTGAAATTTCATTTTGACATTTTATATTGATTTCCATAGTAACGCACGTATATATTAATAATTCAGTTGTTAGGACCTCCTTAGCAACCAATAATAGTGTTTTACTTTTTACAATTTTTTTCCGAAATAACTTTCCATCCAAAACAGAATTAACCGAAAATGAATTCAATTCTGCTTAAAGATAGCTAAAAGTGTTAAAAGAATGCATCGTCACCGTGTTCTGATATATTCTAAAAGTTTCAAATGTCTAGCTAGCCGGGAAGTTAGTTAAAAATGCAAGAGAGATCAAACATGAGAAAATTTGTACTGGGCAAACAAGAATACGAGCTAATAAAAACGTGGTAAAATTAATCTGACAGAAACGTCATTTCACTTTTGTCCCCAAGTGTTCTATATTTAAAAGTTGTGTTTATTTTTTTCAAATAAATCTATCTTTTATTCGAATACCTCTTCATTTATTATGGCCTCTTGATACTTATAGTATCGTGACGATTTTTAGTCTTACATTCTATTCCTTTAGACGACTTTACGCTGTCGCGGTTTAAAATAATATATATAATATAAAAATACTGTGAATATTCTCTCATTTATTTTTATTTCACAGTACAAACTTTCCAGTACGTCAACCTCGGTACATAGTTACTTATAATACAAATCATAATTGCTATAGTATCTTTACAAAGCGATCAAGACACACGCTAATATCTGCCATGAGATCTTGTTTTATAATAAAGCCAAATTTCACAAGACACTGAATGGGTTCATTCATATAAAAGAAAAACAGCTGGAAATAAAACAAAGATTCTGTTATTCTTTTTACATTACTTCTGATTGCATTCAATTATGTTTTGTAAGTGAGATGAATATCTTGTTAAATTTATTAAATACGCAATTATTCTAACTCTGCTTGGCGCCAATGGCGGCCGAGTGACAGTGTCCGTTTCTGAATATAGGAGTCACAGATTCGCATGAAAACGGGTTGTAAAAATTGAATAAATATTTTGAAATTATTAAGATTGCTAAAAAAATCTAGATCGATCCGAAAGATAAACAGACACAGAGACCGATATATAACATAAGTTTTTTAAAATTCATTACAAACCAAAAACTTTGCTTGTGGTGGTGTTTCTGTTATTCAATTGAGATTTTTTCTGTACTGTACTTAGTCATTATCATTTATTTAGTATTTTTTACCGCCAGAATTAGATATTTTGTGTAGTGTTCTCATGTTACTTTGTTGTTTGTCGATTACATTATTATGCAGTCTGCACTAAGCTACGAAGACCCATCCCTCCTTTAATAATATTGGGTAGTCGTTAATGACATGCCATACTGTTTAAGACGTATTGCCATCACAAGAACAGCGGTAATCGTCTATGTAGCAATGGTCCGTGGCCTGTTACATTTCATTGTTACTTTTCAACCGCAGGACACGTAGCTCTGCATCGAAGGAGAAGCAGCGACAATGTGCCTGCTTTATATACTCTTATTAAATAACCTGCATCTTTGGAGGCCTACTTTGGGTTGTGTTACATATTATTATGTACGTAAGACATCAAGCAAATGCTTGTTTTGACACCCATTCATAACAAGTTTAAGTTGCAGGATTTATCTTCGACCTATCTGCAAATTTAATAATTTTCGGAATTAACTGAATGAGTCAATCTAAAATGATATTTTTCGGTTTTAGGCAGAGCAATAACAGTGCAATGTTTGCTACACATGAATCTGTAATGCAAAGTTATTTGCATCTTGAATAAAAAAAGGATTGTAATTAGTCTACATAGGTAACGTTCTTTTCAATGTATTTGGGAAAACTAGAGTAATACTGCAACGTGGTAATAATAATATGAATATCATTCTAACTGATAAAATCAAACTGAATTAAAAGCTTAAAGTCATTTTCAAGTAGCTTTCGTACGTACTTACACTATCATAAAGTTAGCTTTCTTAAACGTACACCGAGAGTCTTGTGCAAAGTTTGCAAAAATGCTTGCACGTCAAACGGCGTCTTCAAAAAACGACTTCAAACAAAAGTAATGCCGGCCCCTTTTGGCTTATCTGCATTTAAAGTGCCGGCCCGTCCCACGTACACATTATTTAATCATAGTTTTATGCAAATACGCTCTTGGAAAAATGGCCATGATGCGGTGGCGTATTAAAAATGGTAGTAAACAGTGACGGCACGTAGTTTCCATACACTATTTCATATAAACAGTGTAAAACTATGTCCACAAAAAAAAATCTACAACGACAATAAAATATAGTTTTTATTTATGATGATGATATTGATCAAGATTTGTAATTGTTTAATAGTGTCGACGATAGATCCACCAGTATAAGATGTCAGCTGAGCGAGGGCGCCACATACTAACATTTAACATATTATCACTCAATACTTTTTATACTGTAATGAGCTTAGTTATAAATTCGAATACCGGACGATTTATGTATTTCTATAGTGACGCCTGCATATCCAATAATTAACAAGTCCACAAGCACAGATTAAAATATATAAATGCAAAACCAATTCATAAGCCAAGTCAGAAGCCGAATTTTATTCATGATATAAAATATTTAAAATAAAAAGCATCCAGAATGTCCTTAAAAATTACCAATATTGAATGTGCGTTTTGATTGCTTGACAAAATTTTATGCATAACATGTGTTTATCGGGAATGGGACAACTGGACGCCAGAATAACTGGATGCCGCACTGTCGTAGACACGTAAACAGAACGTAGACGATGAATTTTAATCAGTTTCTATCTACTAATTAGTAGTTTTAATTCATTTTACTCTTGACAAAATGTTTTTTTATTGCGGATTGAGAATTACCATGCTTTAGGCTTTATATAAAAATAAAAAACTCTTTTTTCGTTGGAACTTAAACATATGCACGATAAGATCATTATTTACGTGTGTATATGTAAACTCTCACGAACTATTAAATCATAATATAATAACTTAAATATAAATAATAATATTAAATATTTTTTAAAGTACATAAAAGTACCTAACGTCTATTTATTTTCGAATTACGTGGCGTCCAGTTGTCCCGGCGCCAAATTATCCTAGACCTTGTTTATCCCATATGTATATCTAATCAAAAATTAAACTTTGTTATTACTACATGCATAAAGGAGAAATAGTGACAAATTCTCACTATTTCGGTGTTTCCTGGTTACTAGACTGATAAAAGTCTCTCATCTATCAAAAATGACTGACCAATATGCAAGGATCTAATAAGTTGGGCGAATGACTGTAAACGTATAACAATACCGTGAGGTTAGATAGTTTTGACGCGAAACAAAATAAAGTCGGTGGGGTACGTGTTGAGGGAAAACTATGCAATAGGTTTGATGTAAGTGCAGTCGACAATAGCAACCATTAAAGCGTTACCTAATTCTTGCGCATAACAAGAAATTACTTATACGCATAGTTATGGATGGTTTCACTGAAAAAACTATCTACTGTAAACCTAATAAGTGTAAAAATTTGGTGGCTCTCGTAGTTGTGTTGATCACTAGCTTCTCATTCAACGACTCCGGGCTCGATTTCTCACTACTACTAATACACTACTACCACACTAATTCAATTCGACCTTATCTATTGCGTTTTTTCGTGTTACAAAAAGAGATATAACGTCCACTTTACTCTGCTTACGAGATAAATGGTAACTTTTTTACATTGTTTTTCAAAATAAATTACTTAAGAAAGTTTCATTATTTTAAAATATGAAATAATTCTGTTTTATTTCATATTATTGTATTATATTAGGAATAATATAATAATCGAGAGCAAACAATATTGAAATATTATTAAAAACTGCAAACTTATTTTAAATATACAATTATTTACAACTTAATACTCGTACCTCCTGTTATATAAAATCATTTTGTTTTACGCCACTGCGTTATGCTGTGTGCTTAGTGCAGTGCAGATGACACAATTTCAAGGAACAGCACTAAGAGGGTGAGTTATGACGTTAGACGGAAGGGAAATCGATATTTTTTGCTGGAATATATTAACATATTACGTACAAGGAACATTATAATAATAATTACATTCAAGCATGTCTGATGTGATTATTACCGCCGCATATGTTTTGCCAACATTCTGTATATTCTGGCTAGTATATTTATACAACTGGTAAGTATTTTATATACTTGGCTAGTAGTTTATAAAATCGTTAGTATTATATATAATTGACAAGTACTATTTAAATGTGGTAAGTATTTAAAAGACAGTTTATTCTACAAGTTATTTTGTCTTAATTGATTCTTTTAACGTACCTACATAATAGCGCAAAGCTTTTTTTCCAAACTAAGTTTTAATATTAATATGAATAGCAAATATCAAGGCGACATATTGATTTTTTTAATTATTGCCTGTGTGCTAAATAATAGTATCTACACATGTGCAGCATAGAAACTAGTAACACTTACATCCATGGCCCCCACATCCTGAAGCGGGCCCCCAGGCTAGGATCTTTGTTCCATCGCTATGAATAAAGACAGTGTGACGCTCTACAGTAGTGTTTTCCAAATCGTGTAGGTACGCGGTAAAATTAATGTGTACCTTTATTTAATGTTTTTTTTGTATATTTTAATATATCCATTTGAGTTATGGAGTTGTACCGTACAACCACATAATTTTAAATAATAATATTATTGGAAGAAAAATAGCACCGCAGGCGACTTTTTTTTACTGTTAATGCCAATTTGTGATGTGTATTTATCTCACTTATCTGGTCGACTTGCCTCGCCGGGCCCCTCCTGAGCCCGGGCCGCCAGTCTAGAGCCCTGTCAGCCCTCCCATTGTGGGGGCCATGCTTACATCCCAGGCATATCAGTTTGAGGTAATGTTTCAAAGTTTTCTTCCGATAATTATGAGGTTCAGGTCGGTTTAACACTATGAGAATATATTTTAGGCGAAATGAATTTGAGAAAGAACGTCGCATCAGATCCAGAATGCCTTGGATATTAAGCCACTTACGAAAGTTTTGTCGCCATGATAATCGTCTCTTCTTGCATACGATAAATTAATTAATTAATATTCTTCTCAGTGCGGAAAATATCTCCGAAATATGTCGCCTTTCTATGCTAGACAATCGCTATAAGTTGTCTTGTCTTATTGACTCATCTTAAAATCACCTAATTAACCAAATACGGTATATTTTAATTTTGTAATTTTTGTTTACTTTGAAATGGAGAAAGGGAGAAACAGATATGTAATTGGCCGCTACTTGTAAGTAAGAATTAATCAAAACTATAAAGAGAAAGCTCCAATCAATAGTAATAAAGCTTATTTGTTGTGTAAGCAAGTTGCCAATACACAGTTTTTTATATTTTATAATGTCACGGTTATTATAAATTCTCTCCGATATACCTAACACAATGACATATTAAATGGACAACTCACTTCATACCGGCGCGCACGAGAAATTGTGCATGAAAGTCATTCACAGATGTATAGGTAGATGTCACGTGACCATATGACGTATCCATTTCCATTATGCGATACAAGCTTCGAGAATTTATAGTAATATAACCTTTATTGTAATGGCGTATTAGTGTCATGACTCTTGCGTTAGAAACAGATTCTCGGTTACTTACGACTTCTCGGAGATTAGACGCAAGTGTCCAATGGTTTCTGTCATTCAATTGCATTGAATAAACATTATCTTAAAATGGCATTTTATAAATAATAAATAATACTAACACATGAAAAGTGATATCCCATCTTTCTTGGAGTGTTTAGTAGATTTTTTTACAATTTTTAACTAGGCACATTGGCATTTTGTAACACAATAATAACGGTGGAGTCGAAACCTGACAGTCAGAAATTTTGTATGGGCAGACCCAGCGGTGTCGCCAGATCGCTTGCAAGCAGAATGTTCATTTGAGCGTAGGATACCGATATTAAAATATGAATTTCGCCATCCGGCAGACCCGACACAAAGTGAGTGTCATTTTATTTTCTAGATGATTCGTCCATATTAATGTCATTGACCTAACAGCAAAAAGGTAATATCACTAAATATTATTGTGTATATGATATCAGCCCAGAATATATTCATTGACACCGATACAGCTATATCCCATATAAATATTGATTAAATTATTTAAATAATCGTCACGAGCTTTATGGTAGCGTTATGGCACTTTACGATGATTATAAATAATACTCGTAGTAAACTTATACTGAGCTTTTTGACCTTATTTATGTCACCAATGCTGAGTGTGCGATTAGTCAAACAGAAACGGAAGATCAGAGAGCGTTTATTATAAATTTTTATTATAAAGGGCCTGTTTAGGATCGAGGCGTCATGAAAAGATGCTTAATATTTCCCACTGGTGTAAGAAAATTGTCGAGTAACACAGATTCTTGAAGATGATGGTAATATCCATATAATTAGATCAAGAAGAGGGAGAAATAGTAACAAAAATAGACAAAATAATATTTGTATAAATTTCTATTGCACATTTTATGCATGTGTCTACATTTTCTTAGAGAAACATTTTGCATGCAGACACAAAGAAAGTCTTGAATAAAATTTCATGAAAACTTTGTGCTTATTCACGATTTGAAAATGCTGAAACGCAAACTGTAACCTTTTAAAAGAAAATATCACAAAAGTTGTTTTCCACACAAAGATAGAAGGGAAAATGGGAGAAAATTTCTACAGCGTGAGTTTTCCTTTTTGAGTTTCGAGATAGCAAAAACTATTGTGCAATGAGATATTACAACTTTTCGCGCGAAAAATATTTATGACTACATCACAAAATATTTGCCGATGACAATGGTTTTAATAATATGTTTGAAAAATTATATGACATCAGAATCTTAGTAATTTTAAATAAAAGGTACACAATATCTACTTAGTATTTATATTACCTATTAAGTATTGTTTGTGTAAGCTTTTGAAAATGTCAAGTTATTTTAGTTTCAATTAAATTTATATAATATGATTCACTGTATATCACGGTGACTTGAGATTTTCGAGATACATGTGACAAATATTGATATCCTCAAATGAATAAGACAGGACCGAAAAGTTCTGCGTAGTATCAAAATTAAAAAAATTGCATTAGGGTACCTGAGTCACATTATGAGAAGAAAAAGGTAATATAATCCACAATGCACAATCGAAGGAAAAATCAACGGTAACGTAGCTGAGGAAGACGTTGCATTTCATAGCTTAATTTTATACGAGGGCAACTCCACAAGGTAGTTCCGGGTAGTAGATGATAAATCAAATATTGTCCTCATGACGGCTGACCTCCGATAGAAGATAGCATATGAAGAAGATAATACTTATAGTCATTTTGACATATAAAATATCAAAATAGCAATAACAGTAAAGAATATAATTATATAGGTACCTATAGTAAAATAAATTATTTGCACAAAAATTAGATTGATCTGAAAAAATGCGTTTTTTTTAAATATCGCAATAATTATGTAGGTACCCAAGGCCTATAATTTATAGTCTGGCTGTGACACTAAACTGTAAAATTCGGTGGTAGTGCCAGCATATCTCAATTTATTGCATACAAGTTACCGCATTGCATTCGAAGTTGTTCAATAACTAGCACTACTATCGTAATTAGCAATTCAGTTCCACGGAAAGTATACAGTTGGTCTTGGTAGATAGGTACATACCTACCAATAGATTTTTTATAAGGTTATGAATCCGCCCGGGTACGATTACGTTGTTCTGTTGATAATTTCGACGCTTAAACGCGGATGGCGCTAGCTTCTCATCCGGGGGCTCCAGCTTTTATTCCCGGTGAGAACACAATATTATGTGATTTTATCAAATTCTGGGTATTTTTCGAATGATTTTGCCACTACTAGTACACTATTATTGTTGTAAGGCCCACAATGGCCGAGCAGGCAACGAGTCGGCCTATAAAGTCGTGGACCGCGGAATCAAACTTCGGGTCGGGCTGAAAAATTCCCATGTTATTTTTCAATATCCATTTTTCGTAAAAAAAAAATATGTTAATACAACCTCCGCTCTGTGGAGATTTACGTGATCTTCAATGGTAAAAATAAGGAAAAATATATATTATATAAGTATAATATATAAACAGTGGTATCCAAGGGGTACTAGACACTAAAGTACACTGGGTCGACAAGCTCATAACGTTTATTAGATAAGTGGCAGTGAAGAACTTGGGGCTAAAAAGATTGGAATAAACTAGGAGAGGATTTCATCTAACAGTGTATCGACTCAGGCAGATGATGATCATATTAAAGACATACAGCATCTATTTATATTACCATTACATATATATTATATTTGCATATATATAAATACAATATCTAAACTTTTACCATAAGAAAATAAAATGTAAGCCCTCTTTTATGGTAAGGTAGGTTCTTGGAAAGTTTTCAGCGAAAATAACTCTCACAGACTGTTGTTTTAGAACAAATGTTTCGCAGTATTTAAAAGTTGATTTTTTCCTTTAAGGTAGGTAAACAAAATTTATACTTAAGAATCTACAAAAATCTTGAAGTAGGTAGATATAAGAAAATAATGGATTGTTTATTTTGCAATAACTGCATTTCGATCTATTTTTCCAATTGGGATCCGTGAGAATAGCTGGTTTTTATGAGATGTGATGTTTACACAAAAGGATTTATATTTCAAATACACTTACGATTGAGTTAAATATTAATTTTATTAAACATTAACCATTATGTAACGATTATCACGACGATTATACTTTTTCATCCAGAAATTTAATGGCATCAAAGAGAAAAGATGTTAAATTTATAGCAAACTTTGAGAAAGAAACCCATATTGGAATTTTTTTACATATAAACTTTCCATGTAAGTATCCTTCCCACTTAGCTATCAACGCAAGTAATGGCTTTAGAGATATTTCTTAATAACTACGGTAACTGAGATATTTTCAAATTTCGTCTTACTTGCTCAACCTATTCGGTCAATACTATGTGAATTGCTACGACATTGTTAGCCGACACGTTACCGCTCGGCTATCATGGGCGTATTTATTACTCGATAGTTATTTCGGTCGTAACACCATTATCATGACTACAAAAATAAACGACTTATCTAAGATTAAGTATCAAACGCAAAGAAAAAGACTGGTTCAACTTCCCTTCCTTATCCCTTCCTTACCACATGACTATTAAAAATAATAACTAAAACTTGGAAACTTGATAATTAAAAATATTTATTTTCTTTCGAATTGTTATTAAGTATTGTTTTCGTGAATCATTGACACAAAGTGAATGCTAACTCAATTAATAAATGGGTACCATCTCTGCAATTGTAATCAAGGTGAATTACATAACTTAATTTTACAGGTCCAAGACATTATAAGTTATCAATGACGGCCCGTAGTGCTAGGCAGGTTATGGGTTGCATAGGGGTGGCACATTTTACATGGCGGCGAGTGAAGGAACAAATACAAATAATACTACAAACGATGTGGTGTCGACATGTTAAAAAAATAATTAAAGCATAATAAAGCCTGTTAATACCTATATACTTTAATGGCGGTCTACCACATAGGATTTTTTTTTGCAAGGGTATCTCCAAAACTATCAACGCCAAAGACCTCCACCTACACAAAACCATCACTGTTTGAAAGTAGGTTCCGTGGAAACTCTTTAATTCTCATTAAATTGTTTGTATTTTTTTTTCTGTTTTTGTCTGTTTAATATTTATAGCCTAAAATAAATAATAACATAGGTAAGTAGGTATCTAAAAAAAATTCAGTCAAATTGAAACTAAAAATGAAAGGAGATGGCATTTTAAATCTGATGAAAAGCAGCACTTTGTACTGTAAGATGTATTTTCCAATGAAAAATGATTAGATATTCTTAAATTTCTGTGGTCTCTGGGTAAAAGTTGGTTGTACCTAAGATAATCAGTTTTGAATATTGGTTAATTGGTGTATCTTTTTAATTTATTTTACATTTTACCTATAATAGGTATAATTAAGTTTTTGATATTGTAATTTTACTTAGAGTTAAAAATGATTTTCTGAATTTACGCAATTTCTACAAATTAAAATATTTATTTATTTTACTTACATGTGATAAAATATATGATACACAAAAAAGAGTACAATTCTTTTCACACATTGGCATTAAAATTTTAATAATATGGTAAAAATGCGAGCAACTACAGAGTAATGTTGTATTATACCAAATCATATTTTCCAATCTGAAATACTAATAAAATGTATGTAGATAGTAGATGCGATAATTTAGCTTGACATACTGTCCAAGAAATTGGCTCAACAAAAACGGTATGTATCTAAAAGGACCCAACTACGTAAAATACAAAAACAAAAAAAACAATGAAACCATACGTCACTCAATCAAAACGGAAAAAATACATTCCGACCGAATTTTCGTGAAAAAAAAGTATTTTATTTTTTCGTACTGTCCTCACGCGATATTAAGTTCCGGATCCAGCCATTTTTTTTTCACAACGGCCAACGGATTTATTCCACATGTATTTTTTTCGATTCGTTTTCAGGATTTTTTTCTACCGAGCGCGACACGACTCCGGCGAAATTGGCGTATTTCGGAATAATGCCCAACCAGGCTAGACGTGAGTGATTGTTCAAATCGTACAATAATATCTATCACATAAAAATACATAATAAATCTCAGAGTAATAATACTGAATAGACAAGGTATTGTTCGACTATGTGCGACCCTTTACTTTACGTATATGACCTACAGTAGAACTTCAGTTTTATTATTATTAACTTACATATAAAACGTTTTAGGTACTTACCATAATCTTGATTCTCAGTGTTGCTACCAAATATAAACATAACATAGAGTTGACTACCTTTTTTACTAAATTAATTAAAAATATTTACCACTAACTTTATATTATAGCAATACCAGTGTTTGCCATAGACGCCATCCGTCAAACTAATATTTACCGAATTTACGTCCTAAAACGTAAATCCTTAATTTAAAATATGTCTTCTATCTTACTCTAACGCATATTGTGGAGATTATGCGCGTGTCAAAAGGTTTCTCAATCTTACTTATGGTTAGTTTTTATTCAGATCGTGTAATGAATAGTCTGCGATCTTATCCTCGAGAAATACGAAAATAAATTAAGGAATAGATTTGTTTTGTAATTTATAAGATCGACAAATGTTCGATCTAATCGTATTCGCACCTCACCTCACCATTCCACCACTGCTATCTGAATTCATTACCTATTGTCAACTCAATTTTATTACTAGCTCAGTAGTATACTGTGTGACATTACATAATTTACAAAGTATATGTAATTTTGTTAAATTTTTATTATTTACGAGTATGTGGAATCATAGATTTTTGAAAACATGACATATCAAAGTTTCAATGGATAGGTAATATTCCGTTCGTCTAAAATTCCGGAAAACTTTCGTACAAAAGTAACGAACTGTATTTACGGTGTGTGGTGCTGGATTCGAACGCCAAGTATCTCTTGAATGGCCAAACATACCAATGATTCCATAATCAGCGAACTTCAGATGCGAAACAGACTTTTTTTTAAATTTGCCTTGGCCGAATTCATATTTTTTTGATCCTATATCAAGTCAGAGGTAGCCCTGCGTACCACTGATTGCCAAAAGGAATGGAGCCAAGCCACGGAAGAATACTGTCAGATGGCCAAATTATCTTTATTACGATCCGCATGGTCTCAGGGACGAATATTTAAAATAAATAAAATATTTGAATTTATCAAAACAAAAGTTTACCATATTGCTTATATAAATCACCTTATTTAAAATATATGTACGCATACCATCTACCCCCTGAACACAAAATTAAAATAGGTAGGTATCTGAACAAGAAAAAATCGGTGACAAAGAGTCGATAGTGATGAGAACATCACAAATAAGCAAGCCTTGGATTAATATTATTTAACATAATATGATTAACTAAATTTAATAATTTCAATTACGATATTTTATTTTTTTGATAAATTTACTACATTATAATTATTTTGATCAAAAATATCCATTCTGGCTACAAAGTTCGCTGATATACGGTTACTATGATCCACCGATCGTTCCGGCAGTATTTTGAGGGGAGAAAGGTGAAGGAAGCGGGGAGGGCACGGAGGAAGGGGCTCAGCCTCAGGGCGAGGGGCTCTAATGACCGCGGGACGGGGGACCGCTTTCCTCGGAGTTTGTCTGTGTTTGTGAGACGTACTACACCAATACATATATTATAATATAGGTAGAATATATATATAATAATATGTGGAATGGTAACAGCTGAATCCGGTGGTTTTGGTATATTTTTTTATATATGTATGTGTTTGACTGCATTTTGTTTGAATTTGGAATACTCCGTGATCAATTCATGCGAGTTGTAAAAGAATAAGGAAATACAAATGTATTTCGTTTAACTACAAGTTTTATTCGAAATTCAAAAATACAAATGGATTTCGAAGAAATTTGTTTTTGTTCCAATTTCAAAAATATGTGTTCAAAATAATATATAGGTACGTGTTTAGTATTTATTGTATGGAATACGAAGAAAATAAATGAATGATTTTGATACTGGATTATTTAGAATAATATTATGTTTATAGAATTGACGCAATATTGTTTACTACCATAGAGTTCTACAAAATGCCCACTACAGTCAGGCTATGACACGTCACTGTAAACGTAGATGGTAGTGTTAGATATTGCGTATAGGTACTTCGAATTCAATACGGTAAACTTACGGTAACAAATACGGTGTTTCGAGAAAATGAAAATTATTACATATTGAAATAAATTGTAGGTAATAATATTAACAATATACATATAGTATCGAAAATCTTCATTTATTGAGAACTTACCGAATTTCATTAAAAAAATAATTAATAACTAGCACTGCCATCGTAATTCTTAGTTCAGTGCCACGGCCTTAATATAGTCGGCATTGGTTCTACCTTGTAACAAAATTTTAGATCAATCAAAAAAATCAAATAATTGAATATCTATAATGAGAACTAGATTTTATCTCGAATAATAATTGTATTTTATTACAAGTAGGTATATATTTAAATGGTTATCAACGTTATCATAAAAATAGTGCATATGACTCTATACGAGTGAAATTATGTAAATTATAGTTTGTTCATTGTCCTCCCAAAAAAACTGTTCAATATTTTGTTTTCAAACATATATATTTTTGTTGAAGTATAGATTAAATCGAGAGCAAAATGCGATAGCATTGAAAAGATTATTTTATTGAAATAAATAAGTACTCAATTGCAAATTTCAATGGACTATGCTAGGTTAATAAATTTTCATTACACTGGTGATCAAGATTTTTCTGTCCCATTTAAAAGTGCGTAACCTTATTGTGAGATGATTGTACAAAAGGTTCCGTCAATGTGATCCAGTGAAAGACAGGAAAGAGGTTTTGTTTGGGAGGAGGCAGTGTAGAGAGGGGGGTTGAAAATGTGGAGGGGGCGGAACCGGAAAGGGGAATGAACTCGTCTGTGTGTGAAAGATGTTAGGAAACATTAAAATAAAGCTTTAAAATAATTGTGAACTGAAAACAGATTGAGAGCATATTAATTTGTCGACATTTTCATGACAATGTTAAAATATTATCACGAAATAAAAAATAAATATAGTTGAACGACATTGATAACAGCGCATTTTGGACGCCTGAATAGTAAATTAAAAAGTGACCTTCTGTTGTGCAGAATGACGTGCTACTAGTAGTCAGGTATGCATGTACAACATGGATCATTAATGTAAAACAAATTCAAACACTGCATGCTGTGTGATGTGGCGTGAAATATCATGGAAAAATCATAATATAAACCAATGGATAATGAGATGGATAAAATGTACGTGATGTAATAAAGGTAGCCAAGCTATTGACATGATAATGAACTAGATATATTGTTCGATGAGTGGGCGCCCACTGGGAAAATACAGTTATACAGTGGTACCCAAAACGCACCAAGCCACCAGAAGGGAAAACCCGTTTGATCTACGAACTCATCGAGTTCGGAAGTGCGGCAACGAACAACTAGGGGCCTGAAAGAATGTAATGAGTTTAAGGAGCTCTTCATCCAACAGTGAATTAATTTCTATCCTATAATAAAAAATATGAGTATGGTTCGATAGTTTGAACAGGAAATAGTAGGGAGGGGTACAAAGCGAGTTAAGACAATATAATTTACGCAATCTAAATACTAAGACTTGTCTATAGTGATATCTATCGACATACAATAGAACTAACGATCTCAGTCAATAATGCAGTAGGTACTCGTCTCAAAAACAATTGAAATAAACTGACATTAACTGAACTTATCATATAATATTGGATTAGATAAAATGAGTAGTCGATATCAAACCTGTCAATCAAGCAGTTCACAATTAAAACTTCAATTGAATAATCGTTATCTATATAAAAAAAAAACTAGAAGTAGGTATTAGTTAGACGTAATACCAAATAAAAATATAATTAAAATAACGAAGAACTACGTGTCCTTTACCTGGAAAAGGTACCAGCCCACCTTAATTGTTAAGTGTTACCCGGCTACCGCTACAAATATTTTTTAATCTTCGTCCTACTATTTATTAGTTAAGGATTCTAAAAGTGCTAAAGTATTAAGTAGTTATTGTACATAATTAACTAATATATATAAAAAAAAAATAACAACACGTGTAACATGAGTTGTCATCACAGTACTGGCTAGATTAAAATTAATGTTTTATCTAAGTATTACTTTATTTATTTGACAAAATAAAATATCGAATATGTGTTAATCAAAATAAAACACAATAGGTATATAGTACCTATTCTATATTATTTTATAATGATCATGAGCTTCGGTAACACATTCTTTCCACCATGACCGATACAATATTTTTCCTCCAAGAATTATTGAACGTGATCGATTATGAAATGTGAATGCAACGAAGACGTAGCGTTAGATCGCGACCTTGTGTTAGTCCTTAGCATTGATACTATAATTTAATTAAGCACTAGTAAGTAAATTGAAAAATTATCATTATTAGCCTAAAATCAATCACTGCTGGATAAAGGACTCATCGCATTGACTTCATTCCATTCGGTCCTGTGAACTGTGTCACCATGTTACAGTTGCCAGAGTTGATGCTTTTGGGTACAACTTTTGGTGAATTTGTATATTATGAGCATGGTTCCCACAAGGGTGGGGGCTGACAGGGCTCTAACCTGGGGGCCCGGGCTCAGGAGGCGCCCGGCGTGGCAAGTCGACCAAATGAGTGAAATAAACACACATCACAAATCTGCTCTAATAGTAAAAAAAGGTCGCCTGCGGCGCTATTTTCCTTATATTTTTATTATTATAATTTTTCTATTATTATTTTTTTTCTTATTTAAAATTATGTGATTGGATGATGCAATTTTTATTTTTGTATCGATACCCGACACTCCATAATTCAATGTATTAAAATATACAAAAAAAAAACACTAGTTATATTAATTTTACCGTGTACACCATTTGGAAAACGCTACTGTAGAGCGTCACATTGCCCTTATCCTAAGCGATAGGTAGGAGGACCGTCAAAAATCCTAGCCTGGGAAAAAAAAAAAAAAAAAAAATTTTTTGAGCTCGCTAATGATGTTTTTGTCCATTGAGGCTCGAAACGTTTAGTTTCACCATGGCAATCCTCGGCATTAAAATCAGTGTCGATAAAAATGATGAGTGTTATTTGGGTGAGTAGCACAGGCAACCGATTATTATTGAACTTCAATGAGAGAATGCAGCCGTCATCTTGGGTACATACACTATCTGATGCAGGGAGGATGAGGTAGGTATTCTACCCGTCGAGGAATATCATTAATGACACTGAAAAAAGAAAATGTGAATGAAAAAATCTTAAAAAATACTTATGTATGTTTTCAAATGTTAAATTATGTAATTATCAATATTATATTAAATTTAACCTCTAATAAACATTATACTATACTTATTTATAATTGTATGTAGGTACACGTCGTGTATTTTAAGATTAGTAAAGACACTATATTAGAGGATAAATCAAATAGGTATATTTTATGTTAATTTTATTATATTGTATGATCTGTAAATGAAAACAACTTTCCACGCGAGAGCTTTTTGTATTGTTGTTAAAGCTCTTGACCCATTTATGCGTTTGTAAGTGGAAGAAAATTGAAAATCAATATCCGGAACTTTACGAACAAACCAATGAATGACTGGCCCACTCCCAGGTAGTCGGCAGTCTATCTTTATGCTTTGCAAAGCTTTTTCTGTGCATTTTACACAACCAGAAGTCTCAATGGAAGCTCTCTTCATAAGTTTACCGTTGTTTTGAACGTTTTCATTGGGACTAAGAATATACAGGCTATTTTTGGAATCTCTCTGTTGAATAATCGTTTAAAAATACGTATCCGTGTTAACAACTAATGAGGTTTTTACGTTATTTTTGTAGTAACACTAAGCACCTACTAAAACTTGGGTTAAAGCAAAAGTTATTGAATAAATTTCTGTACTAAACAGGAACATGGTTATTAGAATACATAGCTATATGAAATGCGATTGTTGTAAGTTGATGTCTCATTCGGCTTAAATGTTTTTCAATAAGTATAATATAAGTATGGTGTTTAGAGGAAAAAAACTTGATTATCGTGGCGCCGGCTTAATCACAAACTGTACAGACCTGGATATTGTTGAATTTATAAAAATTACAAGACTTCGCTGAATGGGAAAGAATGACAACACATCAGCGTCGAAGCGATTAACGTTACATAAATCCAAAGGAATGACGATGTTACGATGTGCCGGAAGACCACGAATCCGGTGGCTGGACGGAGTAAAAAAATGATGTCTTTTTCTTCTAACTAGCATTCTAAGGTATAGGAGGGGGTGATTGAGATCAATTTTGTTGGTGGGCGAGGCCCATACCCGACTGTAGTACAATAGAAATGATAAAAATAATACGAAACAATATGACTATAATCTTTAAAATGTCCATACTACCTGCGATTTACTATTACGTATGATTTAATAGTTATAAATCGATTTCTTACAATAGTAATTATTATAATTAAGGTAAAGGTATGTGCTATATTAGTTAAACGATTTCATTTCATCACTTTATTATCTTTACAAAAATATACGCATTTTTATAAATGAAACTTTCAAGGAATTGGTATTTAACTCTAGCTTCTAAATTATTAACCTAATTTGTACCTATCTATGTATAGAAATAAAAATACTTATTTTATTATAATTAATGCACATATTATTACATATATGTAAATACTAAACACGCATCGTCTGAGATATTATGAGTATTGTGAATTCAAGTCCCATTCTAAATAGTTTTCTATTTTTGTTCCAGAATTATTTTCCATAGAATTAAACATCTTGTATAACAGATCGTTTTACCGTGGAGGGAGAAGTACAAAATTTGAAAATTGTCATAGTAATACTCGTAAGTATAATAATATGTGGACCGATTGGGAACTAAAAACTTAATAATATGTAGAATAGTAAAAATATATAAAATCAGTCAGTACGTCGGGCCTCCACGTCCCTGAACTCGCCACTAATTGTGCATTATGGGACTTGTACACGTTAATGGATTAAACGGCTTGAAAAGTGCGTAAATTAAACTATCGCGATAATAACTGTTTACATCCAAAACTGCTGACTGTCTCGCCGATCTCATTCTTCAAGCGTAAGCAAGACATGTTGTTGTCATTTTGTGGTGCTATTGTCAAATAGCACCTGTCAAGTGTTTAAAAATTGGTAGCATTTTTTTGATCCATGCATGCAGTCTTGCACATGCACGGTAATACATGTTTATGCTCCATTTACACGTGCATGGATTTACTGCTGACAGTACCTACGTATTATCGCGGCCATAACAATAAATGTATGTGTTTCAAGATTGCATGCATGAATCAAAAAGTTCGCAAGCTGCTGAATTTTCATGCGATAGTTGAGAATTTTTCGATCTGCGCAATAGAACGACAGTGGAAAATCTGACGGTAAAAAAATGAATTACGTACGAATTTTGAGGTTAACCGATTTTCACTACCTGTCAAATAGTACCATAAAATGAACATATTATCGCGTCTCACTCACACTTGAAGAATGAGATTGGAGAGGCAGTCAGGACTTTTACGTGTAAATAGTTATTGTCACGATAATTTAAAATACACAGTATTGAAATATGAAAATCCATGCACGCATAAACGGGTTATTATGAAATTGAATTCTTGACTGATAAAGCAAAAATCCACAACGAACGTGAGCGCTGATAGTCAATGTGATGGTCGCAAAATCGCCCGAATAAAAAATAACGTACCCAATTGCATTGGGTACTTACGGAAAGTCGATCGCGTAGGATCTTCGCGAATAAATAAATCCATTCCTACATTTCTCAGCCGCGGAACGATAATGGCGCTTAAAAAAATAATCCTCAATAGGTGCATTTAGATAAGAGAGCGGGGGCCGGGGGTACAGGGGACGGGGACCCCTCCGTCTTTTAAACCGCCGAGAAGTTAGTCGCAGTATTTTAAATTTAAAGAGGGCCCGCATTAAAAGCGGTTTATTATCTGTTTGGTGGTAAATTGCCGAAAAGAAATTCGTTCGTGCTTGCTCGCGGTTACCCAAGTAGCTCTCTTTCGAGAAAGTGGGGAAGGCGCTTAGTCACAGTGGCGTAGTGGTATTATCTTGCAAATCAAAAATAAATGCATGTATGACCTCCACAAATATCAGATATAGAATTTAATAATCACCCTTAACATGCAAATTAACAGGGAACTCAGAAATAATGAGAACTGAAATACCTAACGGGTAAGGAGAAGCAGGCAACTGATCTCGAGTAAGGAAGAATACAGGATAAATTTAAACACGTGTCAAGAATACGTAATATTTCGAATACTGACAATTGCTCTCGGCTTATGCATTGACGCATGTCTAAAATGCGTGGTTCATTTTCGTAGGAGACTTACACATTCAAAACCTTGCGCCAAAGTTTACTGTATTTTTATATAGCCTATAGGAATCAATTTAATATCTGTTCTGTGAAAATTAATTATTTGAAACGTCTTATAATAATTCTTTTGTATTTTTTATGACTAGTGAATTATCTTCTTTATACATTTAGGAAATATACACATAATAAACATGATAATACGATGAAATACGATGTGTACAAAACAAATATACGACTATTCGCCAATGACTCGGAGACAAGCACAGAAAGAGTATAGGGTTGACGCACAGTTGGGATGGAGACGAAGATACAATTACGAACTGTACCACCAAATTGGGCTGCCTTAGATAGCTTAGCTGAACCATCTACACAGGATGGGCGAGTCAGAGAAACTGACATTCGGGAAGTCGGAAGGCTTTGTGTTATCACTTATAATCAATTCATTGATATATATTCACTTCATTTAGTTAAATGCTTAATTTTATCTTAGTTTGTTACGAATACTTTTCTGATAGTTTGGTTTTATACAACTTTCTTCAAAATATTTTAAATTGTATAAAAAAAATTGGTTTTGTGAAAAATGGATGTTACGAGTATCATCTTGTTCAACTTATTAGGTCTATACTTTGGGTCTAAACAACATATGAATTTGCCAGCCCGGGAATCATGATATTATACCCCGACACGCTACCGTGGGGCCATATCAGTCCAAGTATTTTTTGAGGCTCATTTTTATAGTATCATCTCAAAGGCGTCAACTCTCTGTGACATTTTATATTGTTACGTCCATACCTCAATGCCAAATAACAGAATTGAGAGGACATCACAGTGAACAATACGCAACCTCATATTGTCTAAGTGAGAGATTATTAATAAATGGGAAAAAATTACTTCTCATACATAATATGGCTGATTTAGTGCAGTTTTCTAGTTTTAATGTTAAATACTAAATAGTTTTATTGGTACTGTTTGGTTATACGGAATACAGCGGAAAACGCATTTTGAAAATAGCCGATAAACTGGATTATTTGTTAGTTTGGGTTAGGTTAGGTTAAGTTAGGTTAACCTAACAAATAATCTAGTTTATCGGCTATTTTCGAAATGCGTTCCGCTGTATTCCGTTTATTTTTCACCATTCTACGTCAATGGCGTGAATCGACGCTGGTAGCAGTAAATCTCCTGCGGTGAAGCGACGGCGCTTACAGTTGTCGTGGAGGGAGGTGCTTGGTCGGAGGTTGCTTTCTTTGCGCGAATTTGTGAATCGTACGTCATGTATATTTGGTTAACAGTCATTTAAGCTCTTTCCGATACAACCTGAGAACGAAAATCGCAAAGGTGGCTCGTGAATACAGAACTTTACGATTTTGCGAAAAAAGCTTTTTTATGTGTACCTGCACACGACGTAAATATCGATTAAGTGCTTTACTGTATTATTTCATTGGGAAGGCGATATTATTTATGACAAATTTAAAATGTACGTATTATAAACAAACAAGGAGGCAGCTAATTTCAAAAACTGAAATGTCAACAATTTTATATTTTTTGTAAAAAATCATTATATTTAATGAATAAATAGTTGTTTCTAAGTTAGAATATTATTTTTGTATTACCGATTGTATTTACTAGAATATTTTTAGAGTGATAGCGTACATAATATATGGACTTATCAGTTTTTGGAAATGAACACCTCAAATGCATTCTGGCATATTACATATTGATGGTCACAACATGTAAAAGTCTCGATTATTTTGAATTTTTTTAGTTATCTATAATACACTGTCACTAAATCCAAATAAATGACACTGTACTTCATCATTTATTTAACATTATGATAATATTGAGTATATAATATATCTCACATTCTTCGTAGATGTAAGAAATGAGTGATACCTAGTTGGTACCTATGTCTTGTTTATTTTGGGTAAAAACGAATAAACATAAATCGAATTGCACTCGCACAGCTTTTTTTATACACAAAGCTTTATGGTTTGCGTATATACGTGTTGTGTAGCTACAATTCTATTATTTAATGTATATATTAGACGTATTCAAGAGAGTTTAAGTAAAATTTATTTTCAGACTGACACCAGTTAATTGTTACGTCATGTTTTACATTAAAAACTATCAAAAACTGTATTCAATTCATATTCCTGTAGTAACATGGCAAAACATGATAGGTATGTCCGTTTTTTTGGCTAATTGAGCTATGTATACCTTCAGATTCGTCTCAGTGAGATTTACTCTATAATATATATGGAGATAAACAAGATATCAAAATATAGTATGTCTAGTTCTTTATATATGTGATGTGTTCATTGTTTGAATATTTTTAGAAGTTTAAAATTGCCTTCTTGAACAATTTAGAAACATATATATATGTCTTGTTTTGCCATCTTACTATAAATTTATTCTAATTTAGATAATTCGTATTTATGTTGAAGCTTTTATTATAAAATTACACACCTTGAGTAAAACAGGGTATCATAATGACATATTATTATTATCTACACATATCATCGATATATCTAGTGAAACTAGTCAATACACAAATAAATATCTATCAAAACGTATTAATAAATTTCACAAAACTCCTAAATACAAGCAAATTTAGTATTGAACGTTTGTTTTTTGTTTCAATTTTTTTGAATGTCGAACGTCTTGTTATTACTGTTTGCAGAAAAGCGAGGTATATAAGATAGAACGGCAATATTTCCTACAAATACCTTTATACTTATACGATACATGGGTCTTAAGTAAATCAGTACGTATTTATTTTATTCTCACAGTAATTTTATACACTCCATTATGGATATTCGCACGGGTTATAGGTATCTCAAAAAGCCTTAAGTCAACTTTAATAGTAATAATTTCCCTAAAAGTGCATAGTTACGGGTACAAAACTTACTGAGGAAGTACCTCTGAGGGAGAAGTACTAAATAGGGTAAGTGTAGGCAAACAGGGCAGTTTGTTATCTGAGGCGATCGACTCCGGCACATTCCGCTCCACACCTCTGCACGTCAACTTCTTAACAAAATGAAATTTTATCGATGAGTCCAATCTATCGCTTTCGTTAAGATACACGGCGGCGGGGGAAAACCGCTTCGCTCTTAAGATAAGTTTACACGGATAAAAGAATGCCACAATATAAGACAGTATATCGTCGGTGTTTAGTAAAATGGGCGAATCAACCATCTTGGCGAAATTAAGATTTTAATAAAAAGACAATATGTACCTCACTAGTGAGCTTTGTTGTATAAAAACGCGAATTTGTATCTCCGCAGGAAAGTACTTAAAAATGATAATCGTATGGGCAAATATCCACTTAATATTACGGATAAAAAGCGAATGTGGCATATTAGGTCTTTTAAATTGTCATACTATAAAGCCAGTATTCTTTCTAAGCTTTATAATAAACGTGTTAGACATTTATTATAATCATCCACAAATAATTAATAAATAACTGTCAAAGGTTAAAAATCCCCCTCCTGTAAAATAGCATTTTGGTTAATTCGCCCATGATACAAAACACCGTCGATAATGCACTGAACTTGTTTTATGGAAAATTGAATATTATTTTTTAAAACTTAAGTTTATTGATTTCTCAAAATTTCAGTAAATCTGCTATTAACAATTTATTTATTGATTGTTGTATAACTACTTCTACTTACTACTTATTTCAATTAACAATAGAATTGTCATGTTATATTTTTTGTATTCACAAGCAGACTGCTATGTATATTATAATATATAATTTATAACCTAATAAACAAATAACTACTACATAAATATTTGTTAGAGTTTTGCGATCTATTTCACCTATTTTCACCGGTCCGTAGTTATGGGAACCAACGGACTAGGCATTCAAATTAAAAATGAATCTTAATTTTGAGGTTAACATATTCTGAGAGTTTGATTGTATCTATCAAGTCAACGAGAGAATATTTATCTTTGCTGAGTAACTCTTAACTTTTTGATTGATTATTAGTGCACATACACATAAGGACATCAAATACACGATGATTTTTTAAAACTTAACATTAATTTTATCGAATTCAAATCAAGACATTAAACGGTTTAATAACTTTACTTAAATTTAATTCTAGGTAGAAGGACATTGTATTAATTAAAAAAAAAAAATATTACGAAGTATGTAGAATGACTCTATTCCAATAATATGTAATGTAATCTAATGTAATAATGATATTGACCAGTTTTCTCGTAATCGAAGCGGCCAAAACTGGTTCGGATTGTTATTAAATTATATTGTAGAATAGATTGTGTATATGTTACTGAGATTGATTTTAATTACGTAATTAAAAAGTTTGAATTATATTTTTATCTTATACAAAAATGAACTAAAATCTCACCTTCTTATCACAGTTTTTAGTCAGTCTACCATGTCACCTAAGCTTTAGTCTCACTCCCTTCTAAGTAGTGTCTCCCATCACCACCTCAAAGCTCGGCATCCGTTACCGATAACGAATTACGAGTATTAACCGCACCAATGTCTACGAATAACGCCACGGTTACCACAACTAACGGTTTCTTATTATCCGTGCCGAAATTCCCGCGCATTTTTCTCTCGCCGCGCTTTCTTCCTCAGCGCCGGAAGAGCCGGTATTTGCGGGTGTTCGGAAAATATTGCCTTTTTTAAGCGGGCGGGAATTGATAAGTTCATTTAGGATATTATTCGAACGGATAAAGTAATGCCGCTTCTATTATTTTCTCTCTGTCTTCTTTTGACATTTATTTTTGTTTTCATTGTTATTTTCTGAAATATCAGAAAGATATTTCAAAGTCTGCAAAAAAGAAAAAGACATTTAATGCGTATATGGCTAAATTCGTTTAATCGTTCAACTTACGAACTCCAGTGTTACTTCAGTGGAACTGCAAAACGATTCCTATGCACGTAAATTATTGCTGGTTAACGAGTTACAATATTTCAACTATCGCATTGAATATGTCTTAAGTTAAAATCATATTAAATTACATTAAACAGAAAAAACTTTTTTCGATGTGCTTTCATTACCTTATTAGAAAGGCTTTTAACAATTTATAGGGGTCGCGAGTCACTTGGCTTCTATACAATGGGATCACGACTCGAAAAAGATTGGAAATGTGTGTATTTTCGGTATATTAATATTTTTTGATAAATATATTTTGTTTTTTATAAATAATTGACACTATACACTATTTTTTTCATCGTCATAACCCTCATTTTTCATTGACAGTCATGATCATTCTGAAATGTAATGTCAGGTTTCTTTATTGTAACCATTCCTCAGGCTCAGACCATTAAAGTGTCTAATTTATGAATGTATGTAATAATATAATATATGGGCTAATGTTGCACTAGTCAGTGAATGTATCAGTACTATAATACTAGACTAGTATTCAGGTACTGATACATTCATTGACTAGTGCAAACTAGATAGAAACTCTTATGAAGTTAGGCTACTTCCTAAAGAAGTTTCTCACCAGCTTTAAAAAAAAAAACTGCTTGTAAGACATACGCACTGGGCACATATTATTAAATTCGTTCTCTGTTTCTTGTCACACATCTAAAAACCATTTATAAATTTTCCAGATGCGGAAATCAAACATACAACCTACGGCTTTAAAAACTGGATTCTGCCACTCAACCACTGCTGAATTATTATAGGTTGACTCAGATTATGATTAATATACTTTCACATTTTAGTTATTAGCAATTTACATTTTGTTTTTGTTTTAATTTGTCGATTCAAAGGATTAATGATAGCACAATAACAGTAGTGTAGCGATAGTATTGAAATAATCATATAAATACCTAGGTTTTAAGAAAATTACATATAGGAACGTACTGTGACCCTTACTAGGAATCAAACCCAGTATTTTACATATTAGACTACGAGCACCATGGAGTTTTTCTTCAAACCTATAAGATGAGTAAATGTAATTAAAAATGGTTATTTTAAACAGTATTAATTTTAGGGAGAGTAGTAAGACATTATAAATAAAATAATGTAGGTTAAATGCGCTGTATATCGACGTACGTCTTTGGATTCCAAGTACGTTCGTCTTTTTGACGACGACACCATAGATAACATCCAAATAAAAGGCATTTTAAAATAATGGATGGCAGCGATTTCAGATTTCATTTAATTCCATTCATTTATTTGAAACGATTGCCATAACAAAACACGTAAAATCCGTGCTCACTTTTCCGTTATCTTTATTAAAAAAAAACGGAAAAGAAAAAAACTAATCAACCGGAAACTGGATCTGTACGAAAACCAATTTTGTGAAAGTGAAGGAAAACGGAATGAGCGCAGTAAGTTATTCTAAGGGTAAAAATAAAACCGATAAACCGAGTTTGCAATCAACGATGCAAGAAGCGTTCATAGGGTTATTTGTGAGGTAAAACAAAGTGTAGTTGGCGCACATTTAAGGCGTCTATTTCCATAAATCACGTAGTAATAAATTATTAATGGGTTTACATTAAGGGGTCACACATTTATAATTGTAATTACATTTTTGAGATGTGAATTAATTAATACACATAACTATTTTTGATCGATAATTGACTTCTGTGAGGCGACTAAAATTACTATGTTATTTAAATAAGTCTTTTATGAGGAGCGCTGCATTATCGACTGCAAGTTTTAGTAATTATCTTTTTCGTTGACAGATGTTATTATTATTACCCTTAATACTGAATTCGGCTAAAAAAATATTTTCTGTGAAAACGTGTGAATAAAAAGAGTTGTTTTATCATGTTCGATCATAAGAAGATAATATGGGCCTCCCTCCACAGGTTGTATTAAAAGATTTGTCTTTTAACGATAAATGGATATCATGTTATATATAATGTTTGAGACGTGGGCGATAGAAGGAAACCCACGAAAGATAATATCTGATTTAAATTTAGTTATACACGTTACTTGATACATATTTTATTTAAATTAATATCAATGAGTGACACACTACATTTTTTAGGTATTTGAAGAACGTGTGCAGTAGGCCGTATCACACTTCAACGTACTATATGGTACCGCAAATAGATGGCATTCATTAGCGAATGGTGGAGGTAGACTGTTAAGATCAGACATAAATATTGCACACTGAACTTTGTCAATCAAACGTATTTGTTTTCATTGAACTAAGACTAAATGTGTAGATAGTGTTTGTTAGTTTTTAAAATTCAATTATTAAACCCTGCCTAATCCAAGCCATAGTAGATAATAGTAAAAAAATAGTAAAAAAAATTTTTTTAGACATTTTCTAGGTAGAAGAATATTTTTTGTCGATTATGGTTTGGTATATGCAGATATGCTAGGCTTAATGAATTTAAAAAAAACTAACCATTACCACCTGAAATTTTATTATTAGTTCAATGAAAATAAATAAATAGGTAACTGACAAAAGTGCACTATTTATGTCGAATCTTAACAGACTATCTCCACCCGTCGCTACTGACGGCCGTATAGTATTGAGGTCAAAACCATGTGTAAATAAAACACTTACAAAATACTTAATAAAAAAGCCACCGGAAACAGAAAAGAAAATAGTTAGGTAAGTAAATTAGAAATACAATCATATCATATAATTTATATAAAATTCTGATAAGTGCTAGTGAGTGTCATGTCGTACATATCAAATTTATAATAATAATGACAGCATTATTATCAGATATTTGATACAAAATTATTGTTCTTATTGAATATAATAAAATTGATACATTACTGTATGCAATGCTCCACAAACAACGCGTTATTTTTTGTTCGAAATGCTATATGCTATATTTCCGGTGAGAAAGCTCACGATGAACTGTGCTCAGGGCAAAATTACACGTAACCAAATAATTATATATATCATCTTACATGGATTTCAACAAGAAAAATTGTTCCCATAATACACTATCAGAGCTAGTACTAAATAAAACTAGATAAACTTTCCTTACAAAAAACACATGTAAGGAAAAAGTGCAGAAATAAAGAAAGCTTGTAGGTGCAAGTTGGAGGTGGCAGTAACATTACATTATCAAATCGTTGTTAACGGAAGCGACCGCCGCTATCAGCTGATAAAAAGCTCCCGCGAAGCTACCCCAAACTTTTACAGTATGTTTACCCTAGTTTTATAGTCTTCAGACAACTTGAATACAAATTAAATTACTAATTAAAAATAATGTTTTTAAATAAATATAACTAAATATTATTCAAATGAAAACCGCTATGTAGGTTTAAAGATAACTGTCTCGAGGACAAAAGTAATGGTAAACTGCTTTTATGAACCAAAAACAACCCAAATAAATTCAAATTGAGCATTGAAGTTAATGGCCCCACCAAACCACACCCGACACACACCACACCCGGTCTTAATCGGGCGTATCACGTAACCCTACGTTTTGATGTGAAGCATCATTTTTTTTTGGCTGGTAATATCTCGGGAACGGTTACCTAAAACTAGGGTCACCAGGTACTTACTCAAATATGGTATGACTGAATTAACATGATTGAATGAGTCAAATTAAGCAGGTCAATTAATAGCTACGTATATTTTAGACAAAAAAATAGGTATGTACGACGAGCTTGCTATCAGAAACAAAATAACATGAAACACGTCATATAGGTGCATGGATAGTATCTTAAAAGTTGGCATTCCATTAATGATCACATATGCACGTGAGATATCAACGGTTAATGTATTAAAAATTAAAATACTATAATTAGCTTAACGTGACATGGAAATGTGCATATTTAGCATACCGCAGAATAACACAAATTACAAAATAAACCAATGTATAGGTATACAAGAGTACGTAATGTGAAGAAATCACCAAGCTGATGAAATGGTAATAGGTTGGTCATGTCGCTGGACGAGTGGACAGCCGCTAGATAAATGCAGTCATACAGTGATACCCAAGAGGGCACTGGCGAAGAGTGGAGGTAGGCTGCGGAGATCCGACATAGACGGTGCACGCTAAACATTGTCGGTCATATTTGTTCGTTTTCATTGAACTAAGAATACAAATTGCAGATGGCAAATCATAATAGATATTAGATAAAAATCTATAAAATATCTAAAACTTTGCCATTAAATCATAGATCATAATTTTAGATATGTTATAGATGGAAAAATATTTTTTTTAAATCGAATATGGTTTATCTGTTTAGGCAGGGTTTAATTGAATTTTAAAAACAAACCAACTCTATCTGCAATTTGTATCATTAGTTCAATAAAAACAAATAAGTATGACTGAAAAAATGCACCTAGTATTTAGTATACTAGTAAGTGTAGTATGTAATATTTAGGTATATCAAATCTCCGTAGTCTACCTCCACCCTTTGCTACTGCAAGTGGCAATAAACAAGTACCTACAGGTATAATCTAAAACCTGCCAAATCAATTAACATAACTAACATAAATGTTAGTGTATATTTGTGGCAACGAATAATCAGGGATCTAGAAGAGTAGAGAGAAATAGCGGAGACCTTCATCTAGCAGTGCATCGACCCCGGCTAATGATAATGATTATTAACGGTATTAATTTGTGATACAAGGTAGAACTCCCTCCATGCATTCGCCATTTTTTAGAGGTGGATCTATATGATTCTGTGCGTATCGTTTGCATTATAATATACTATTATTATGACACCATAAAAATAACTAAATCCATGAAAAAATCTTCGCTATTTCCTCTTGCAACACTATATTAAACAGTGTAACTAGTAGACCGTCTACATTATCTTATTAGATTGATTTTTTGGGTGACGAATTGTCCGGTACCGAATTGTCCCGTTCCCTTTTTTACTATCCTCTACCACTCTTAAACTACCCTCGTGTGGGAAACTTGTTCCGCGTTTATTAAACGCTCCTGCTGGACGAACTATCTTCGCCAACTAACTGAGAGCGAGGAATTTCACTTTTTCACCTTACCTGCTACGAGAAATGCTACCACCACTATCTTCGTCTACGAGGTATAGATACATCGGCGGCACATTCCGTAGAGCTTTTGTGTGGAATTTTCTGTAGCTTTTTTACCACCCCTATTTACGAATTTGAATAATAAACTTTTAAAAATATGCTAAATACATCTACCAACATTAATAAGTATTCATTATTAATTTGTAATATCATTTTACATAAAACGACACTTTTAGTGTGTATAAAAAATATATATAAAATACAAATTTACGGTGATAAGCCTTAAAATGGCTAAAACCTACGATAGCCCAGTTACTAGAGTACTCGTATATGATGCTCAAAGACGCGGATTGGAATGTATGTATACAAAAATATACATATTATTTTTCAATGTGTGTTTGATTCAGTAAAATCACTGAAAGGGATGGGATAAATGCGTGAAACTGGTTCACGAAACAAATCTGTTAATATAACCTGTCCTGTGTAGATGCCCACTTGCTTCTTTTCTGAACAAAAATGAAAATATTAAAACAGTGAAACCGGATAAAAGCAGTCTTGATCATTACTAAATTATATGAAATAATTCCAAGATAATAAGAATTTTTTATATACAACGTTTTTAAATTTTCTGTTGAATCATATAAACTTGACTTGACTAGCTTAATACTTTGGACGCGGAAGACGCACACGGCGCGTAATGACCAGGCGGCCGATCGATGTAATTAACGTGCATTTTAAAGGGGACAATTAAAATCTCATTATCTATTCAGCAGCGAATGCGTTAAACGATCAAAAAAATTTGTACTTGATAGAAATAATACTGAAATATCATATTGATAGGACCCCAGACCCCCTAGCAACCAATAATAGTGTCAAAATAACTTTTCATACAAAACAGAATTTACTGAAAATCAATTCAATTCTATTTAAAGATGGCTAAAAGTATTAAAAAAAATGCATTGGCATCGTGTTCTGATATATTCTAAAAGTTTCAAATGTCGTGCTAGTCGGAAAGTTAGTTAAAAATCGATTGCAAGATTTGTACCGGACAAAGAACCACCGGTCAAATAAGAATACGAGCTTGGAAAAACGTTGTAAAAAGTACTACAAAGTTTCCCACCAAAAATTGTCAGTTATTATTATTATTAATATGATTATTCTAATAATAATATGTAGGTATGTTTTAGACATTTTTAGCAAATTATGTATCAATCTTTTTTAGAATTACTCTCTAGTCCGTTGTAAATATTGGTCGTATCACGAGTTTCTTAACAGATTAATTTACAATTATTGCGATGTGATATAGGTCGCCAAACTGATGAAATGGTTATTGGCTGGACATGTTGCTCGATGAATGGACAAATGCTGTCATACAGTGGCATCCAAGGTTCACTAAACGCTTAAAGGGACGATTTATAATTGTGTATGAATCAGAGAATAGACCTAATAGGTTGAGCAAGTGGCTGACATCCATGTGTCGTAAAAACAAAATCTGTTAATACAAACTTCCACTCTGTGTAGACATATAATATGATCTTGGCATGGACATGGTCAGGAGGGTTAATAATCAGCTGGATCGACAGATCTACTCATAATGTTATGTACATTGCGTGCAGCGAAGAATTTGGGGCCGAGAAGAGTGGAAAGAGGGAAGGTATACGTTTTACAGCTGATGGTGATGATGATGATATTACATAAACCGGTGATTTTTATCGGCGCAAATGAAGCAATCGGTTCGTCAGACGGTTAAAAAGAGGGCTTTTTTGTTAAATATCAACGATTTTTTCAACAATGTCTTAATTATTTACAACACTATATTCTCACGTGTCCTGCACAAATATTAAATCATCAAAAAACTTACATCGCAATATTATTAACATCACCTCAATACAATCTCCCATCATCTATTTGACGGTCATGGCCCCGCAGACCATTCAGCAAACAGCTGATCGTAATAGTGTCGTGCCTGTCATCCATTAAACTCCCGATGGGTCTCGGGGGGAGACGCAGGGTCGCCATGCCAAGCTATTAGTGCATTCCATCATTAGTCTTCGTCGCGGAGGGTGCTCTTCTTCACTGTGCTACGTCTGCTAAGGGATGATGATGCAGTCAGAGGTATTGGGGGAGATTTATGGATTGTGAATGTTCGATATTTTTGATTTGAAGGAATATTTTGATACATTTTTATAAGCCTCTGCATGATAATTTTACACGTGACCCTAAAGGGAGTTGTTTTTGTTTCGTTCGTTTTTTGTATTGGCAATAACTTATTTTATTCAAGCTTATTAATAAGTAAATATATATTTTTTCGATTATCTTGTTCCCGAGTGCAAAAGTAAGTCACATTAATTAGAAAAAGAGGCCGTTCGATTATCGCTAAATAATATCACCTGAGACTAAATTTTTGAACACACTTTTGAATTATCCTCTTAGAATAAATAATAATAACAGACTCGAATTTTTAAAACACCGATGTTGCCAGATGTAATAGCTCAGTGAAAAAAAATGTACGAATGTGTTTTCAATCCATGTTTTTATAGAAATGTAGGCTAGGTACCCTTGTTTAATTTGACTAAAATCGTTCAAGATTCTATATTTCTTTATTATTTTATCGCTGCCAAATGTTTTAAATAAATCACTTCAAATCAGTGGCGAACGGTGGAAGTAGTCTGTTAAGATCCGACATTAATAGTACATACTAAACTTTGTCAGTCATACTTATTTATTTTCATTTAACTAATAATTACACATTGCAGATGCTACTGGTTAGTTTTTAATTCCAATTAAAACCTGCCTAAACTAAACCACCATAGTAGTAGAGATAGAGTTTGGAGATTCAAATAAAATAGAGGACACATTGTCAGTCATACTTAATTATTGTTTAAATAGTGTTAGTTTTATAAAATTCATTTTAGCTCTGTCTAAAGCAAACCATAATAGATGAAAAAATATTCTTTTACCTGTAATATATATTAAATTATGTATTATTTAATGTCATAATTTTTTTTAGTTTAGTTGAATTTTAAAAACTAACCAACACTATCTGCAATTTGTGGTATTGGTTCAATAAAAACAAATACGTGTGACTGACAAAGTTTAGTGTGCACTATATTATTTATTGTCAGGTTGGCCTCCGGAGAATAAGGGCCGAGATTTTTGTTTTTGTTCTATCCTGTCCTGTTCAGGTTGGTGTTTTCTGTCTGGGTTTTCCTTCCCGTAGCCAAGGGGTCTCTCGTTTTAAGGCGTCAGAGTTTCTTATTATTTATGCCATTATGTCTTAACCGTAGGGTGTTCAACCAATATGTGCTACCCGGGCTCACGTATGGCTGCGAGACGTGGACCCTCAACACGAGAGATGTCCAAAGGCTAAGAGTCGCACAGCGAGGCATGGAGAGGTGTTTGTTGGGCATCACGCGAAAGGACCGTAAGATAAACGAATAGGTTAGGAACCAGACAAGAGTACGCGATGTAATAGATGTTGCCAAACAGCTGAAATGGAGATGGGCGGGGCACATTGCTCGCCGAAAGAACGGTCACTGGACAAATGCCGTCATCCAGTGGTACTCAAGGGGCACGAAATGGCCACAGGGTCGCCCTAAAAGCCACTGAATTGACGAACTGGTAAAGTTCGGCGGAAATACGTGGCAGCGAAAGACACAGAACCGAGAGAGTTGGAAGAAGCTTGGGGAGGCCTTCATCCAGCAGTGGATTGACCCCGGCTGATGATAATATTATTTATGTCGGATATTAAGAGCTTAAATCCACCCTTCACCACTGCCTTAAATAGCTAATTTTGAGAAAGCTTCTATTTTCTATCCGGCGTAGATATATGTAAAAGAACAAACAATTTATTCAAAAGCCTATATAGAGTATGCATAGACAATATTTTTATTGTTTATTAGTGTACTGAAACAACCACTGCATTGCAAAATATAACAAATATTTAGTTATATTTTGGGCTGGCTACTTAGTGTATTAGTCAGTAGTCAGGCAGAAAGTAATTTGACAAAACATGTAGGTACATTCATTTCGCAGATTAAATGTTCCTGTGCAACAACTAGGGGAGCTAATGGTTGCAAATTGTTTTATGAGACGAGGATTCATTAGAGCCATATTTGCTTGCAGGAGACACCAGACACTATTTCATCAAGGTGCTTGATCGGTAAAGCCATCTTATATGTAAGGTAATATAATATGATACAATCATTGTATTTTTCGTACTTTTATCAAAATGTACAAACATGTCAATATGACAAATTGAAAATGTGCATTAGTTGTGAAATATTTACTAATAACACTTCTAACTAAATATATCATGAATTAACTGCGAAAATAATTAATAATATTCAATATAAAATGACTAACAATATCCAGTCAATCCATCGAACATTGATTTGTGTTATACTCCATCTCCACCAGCCATGTATATGCAGCCGAGATTCGTGCACGGCCGCCGTCCACGACCTTGTCCCGAAACGAAGCTGCACGGTACTGATGTAGCAACCATGCACCTTGGTGCTTAAAGAAAGAGTTTAGAAAATAAAAAGAGAATTTATCGAACAACGAATCTCACTTCTTCGTCGTAAACTGTGGTATTCTAGATAGTCATTATCCAAGTCCATCCCGTATAGGTAGGCAGGCCATTCTTTGCATAGGGACGACGAATAAAGAAACGAATACAAATAATCCAATTTTTGAAACAAGTGACGAGTTTCAATGAGGCAGACGATGCAGTTGCTCCATTATAAAGTAACAAAATCGTGGTTTAAAAAATAATCGAATCATAAAAATTATAACTATTGTTGTGTTGTAATACATATTTCAATCCATACTAGCAAATTTTTCAAAACTCCAAAAATGTCAGCGCTACAGACCTCTCACGGCAAGTAAGTCACATCAGATAATGCTGACAGGTGGCACTGCCGATATTTCTTTCTATCCTAGTTATATTAGCCTCAGCAACATAATGCATGTCTTACTTTTGCGATAAAGATAAAAACGAATTTATAAAAAAATAATGTTATCAAAGAAAACAAAATATTATATTCATGATTTGAAAGATATAAATTTGCAATAAGTATATAATTATATATTAGATGATATAAAATGAATGCTACACCTACTAACTAATGACATCAAATTAATAATATTGCAAAATGCTTTTACTGCAACCGCTTCATTGCTAAGCGCCACACGATTTTCCAAATGATCATTGCAGAAATGGCAACACCTTTCATTTTCCCAATGAGGGGTAAGTCGTCTTAACTCAAGTATTAGTTATAGTCAGTTTGTTCCGTTTATTGTAGATATTTATAAATCGACAAACTGGATAACAATAAAAAGACAAGAAATATTTGAAAATCGACAAAAGAAATGATGTTTTGATTCAATCATATACCTAATAATTAGTTTTCTGAAAGATATTCTATTAAATTATATTAATTTCTAATCAGTTACAAGTTGCCTAATCGAAGAAACCGGTGTTCATTTATTAAATAAAAATTAATTGGTAGATACTAGGTACATTATAAAAACAGTGTTGTTTTCATAAAATATTGTAAGATGTGCATATTATTTAAATTATAAAGAAGGCATAATGTTTATTGTATTCTATATTATTTTCATCTAATTGGATGCCTCGCGTGGGGGTCACCAGTTTGTGGAATCGAAATACAGAGGCTTTAGATTTACAACGTTTATTCTCCTAATAAATTTTACAGAATTTAGATATTATATTAAATTAATAGATGCAAAAGTTATACAGAAAAGTGGATTAATATAAATTGAAGGGATTCATATTTCAACATCTGCGATATCTTTATATTATTAAGTACATGTATACTTAATTGTGTATTAAACATTATAAAAAATTATTGTTTTTTTTTCAAATTATATTATTATTATACGATTACCTTATGGTGTATATTTGCTAAAGAAAAGCGCTAGCTTCTACATAAGAATTCAATGCATAAAGGAAATGCAATAAATGTCTTTAATCAAATTACAAATAAACCTGACCACATCTGTTATCAGTAGGTAGTTGTAAACAATCTCCCGATCGCATTCCATTCACCCATTACTTGCGGACTTCCCGCCAAAAACCAGGAACTAGAATAGAAGGTTTTCAAATTAAAAACTAATTCAATGTATAGTAAGAAAAATAATAATAATACACAGTACACCTTACTATACCTAATTCGATTTTTGAAATAATTCTCCATGTTTATATAGGTAACTTGTTAGATTTATCTACTTAAAATAATAGATATTTTAATTTTACATTACACTAATTTTCCTAAATTTTCTTTTAACAATAAATTAACCAGTATATTGTACTGGTTTTATATAAAAATAATATTTTTAATCAATATACCAGACAAAATCAAAATATGGACAACATACATACGCTATTGATGAAAGATATTAATATTTGTTAATTGTAAAAAATAATAAATTATTTAAAAAAAGCAATAACAATGAAATAGTAATAATAATAATAAGTATGGTCATGTTAGACACAATAAATGACAGGATCCATATTATATTCATGGCAAAATAAGTACTTAGCAACAGTCCGTACGTATTGCAAGAAACGCTAGAGATGTATTGAAAAAAAAGAAGATGACAACATAGCAGTAATGCAGATATTCATTTAATTATTTACCGGAAATTGAAAAAGACCACGAAATATCTCGTGTAAGTTTTGGCAGGTGTAAACCACCCACGATGGCCGCGCGGCTTAAGCGTTGGCCTATTGCATCGTGGGACTTCTCGGGTTCGAATCATGGATCTGACAAGTACAAAAATATTGTTTTTCAATTTGTGTACGAGTCAGAGTATGGACCTAATAGGTTGAGCAAGTGGCCGACATCTATTTCTCGTAAAAACAAAATCTGTCAATACAAACCTCCACCCTGTGGAGGCCCATATTATGATTCTATTAGGATCGGACATGGTCGAAAAAAAAACTTGTAAATAAGATTGTATAATATCTAAATTACAGATATTGATATTCCCGCATCTAAATATCTGTGTAAGTCTATAATTATTGATTAAACTGTTGCCTAATGATATTTACGGATTTTATGAAATCTGTGCTATATTAAAAACATATGTTTTTCTTCACTTTTCAGCCTAAAGCCCTCGCGCGCAGTGCAGGCGGATGGGAACCGAGTAGGCGGCAAAGTGGAAAGCGGCGTGTGAGCGGCCAAGAGTAATTTATGGGCGGGAGGCTGGTTACAGACGATGCCCGCAAGCCGCAAGCCTCTCTGTCTTCCGCCCGCAGGGTCAGTGCAGCGAACACCTCCGTGTGAAACTTAGCAAAGAAAATAGGGCGGACTGGAAAAGCATTTGTTTTCACTTAAATGTTTTCTAAGCTTTGAAAATTTAGATTGCCGTCTTATAACCAGACTGTGATATCTCGAAAGAATGCAGTTTTGAGTTAACTATATGTACATTTTTTATAACTGATACCTATACAATCCTCTATCGAACGGTAAAATATCTAAATTAAATGTTATTTTCGAGTTATTCATAAAAATACGTTTTCAATGGTAATGTTAGTTTACGTAGGTATGCATTGGTATAATATTTAAGCACCTACTACAGTTTATTCTGGGCTTAAAACTTATCACTTTTAAATTTGATATTTCCACACAAACGTCATATAGTTTCCAGTTTCTAGGATCTTTTTTTTATTATTATTAAGAAAACAAACAGTTACATATTGGTTATAAATTTTTTAAATATAATAATGAAAAGTTTTTGCAACCAGCAAAGTTTCCATGTATTCATTATAATATAGTTAAGCCTAACAAGATTGAAGATAGAGAGTAAGAATAACAAAAATATAAAGAAATTACATGAGAAAAATGAGGAAGAATAATGAATATTTAAATTATATACAAAAAAGTAACATAAAAGAAATATATATATAAGTATATATATCTATTTATACAAAATTTTGGAGATAGCGCGTTTAAATGAGACATGTGAATTATTAAAAGGATCAACGGTGGAGAAATACATATTATAATTTAAACAAGAGCGCCGAATGAAAGAGTTTTGTGCATAATTAGAACCGCTACGACTGATATGGTACAAAGTTTGGTTTCGCGTAAATCTTGATGGACGTTTTGTGTATACACGTACATTGAAGATTTCTTTTGCAAATCACATTGCAAATTAACTTACACTTTACAACAATTTTACTATTAAGCACATCAAAGCTAAATTCGGCCACATTTTCAGTAACCAGAAATATGATTTACTTAATTAATAATGGAGGGAAATGTTAAAGGCAGCAAAGGCGTACGTAGAAGGTGATTTTCTTGGCTACGTAACCTCTGTAAGTGGCTTAATACCCAAGGAGTTGGTGACCTGATACGAGTGGGCCCAGTGGCAGAGAAATCACCACGTCCTTTGGGAATGTCATGAAATGTGTAGGTACGAAAAGGGAAAAGTTTTATAGGGCTCATCCTGGTCGCCATAAAGGCCTATTGCGTTGAATTTAGAAAAGTAGTGCTTTCAAACTGTCAACATGAAGATCTCTTTACTTAGATTTTTCTGCAGTTTTGTATTAGTTTTGATATTTATATTTTATTTATATATGCTCACTTGAGTGCATCAGTCCTAGATAACTGCTCCTGCTTCACATCTAACTTTACCTACTGCAATTTGGTCATCAGCCTACCGTACGCAATATATATTTTAATACTAATTATTTTTTGAATGCTTGAGTTCGGGTCTGAGTTGTGTAAATCCCATAAACAAGGGACATAAGGGTGGAACGGGGTGAATTGTACCAAGGGCAAGTTGTACCCATCGTAGCCTCTCGTAAAATGTAAGTATTAGCGGGGTATTAGAGGTTTAGTCTCGCCTGTACTACATGGCCACTCTATGTTTTCAGGCTTGATTCATGATCCTGATACAGTGGTGGGGGTATTCAGGACATTAAATCAATCTAATTTCCAAATAATACTAATTCTATAATAAATTCTATTCGTACTTTACCGATGAAGAAGACCATAAAATTGGTCAGAATGTCAATGGATTACATAAAATAAAAATATTAGAAATCTAAAAAAAATGTAAAGAAAATTCAGAAAACACGACAGTTTTTATCAGAGAATAAATAAAATAGTCATACAGAAAGGTTCCTAGTTTCTCATGCGAGTTTTTCAATTCTAAATGCTATACCTACGTTCATATGTTTCCGGTACAGCAGCTCACGGTTAACAGTGATACGGCGAACTGCATACGTACATTTTGACGCCTATCTGGTGCCATCTATGAGTCGTGTTATTATAAGTGTGTGTTTTTAAGTATTTTCAAAAGATTTTGGTGATTTTATTAAGACCATGGGTGTACTTATCTGTTGATTGATGAATAGTTGGGTTATGCTGAAATACGCGACGAAGAAATGCACAGGATTGAGGGTAATGGAATCAGCTTGGAATTTCTTTCATCCGGTAGTGGATAGATCCAAACTGACAATGCAATATACCATAATCATAGATAAAGAGGCAGACAAGACGTAAAGGTCACGAAACTAAACAAGTGTACTAATATAATGGTATCCAAAGGAGCAGAAGTAGGAGTGACGAAATCAGATATGTAAGGTAGGTCAGGTGCGCATACAGGAGGGTTTCAAATCCAGAGTTATACAATTTATTTAGACAGCTTACATACACGATAATTTTATAACGGTTTCACGTACGCCACTGACCCAACCCTCTGAAATCTGTTTCATAAAGCAGTGGGTTACGTGATTTCGCGATGATAAATTATAATTTGCATGTCTTTGTCTCGGGTACCAACCTCAAGAAAATTGAAATGTTAAACAGCACGCCGCATTGATATTAGGGGCATTTAAAATTATGTATTAGGTACTTGGTGGAAACTCCTTCCAAGTATGTATGAAAAATGTCTAGGTTTAGAAACATGTCTCGTCTAAAATAACAGAATATACATATATATTATATTTAAAAAATAAAACACAGAACAGATTAATAAATATAAATGTGAAGTCAGTCGAAGGTAGGTACTAGATTAATTTGAAGCGAAATTTTCTTTAAGAGTTAATGACGGCCGGGCTATAAACCCATGAAATACAAAGCCTCCAGAGCTACTTCAAATATTACCAAAGACTTTCTTTAATTCTTTAATATTAAGACGTGTTAAACCACATTTATTCACACTCGAAAATTGTATCTATTTACAGTCACGCTTAAAGGGTAATTTATTTTCCTTATTTTTGTGTTCGAAGAAAATATTTAGGTGCGCGGAGGCCAAATGCGCTAACAAGTTTGCAGCTCCCCACCTACTGTACCTACTGGCGCTATGCGATAAATCGCCATTTAGTGTTAAAATACAGCAATATTTATATTATAAAGATTATTTTGTTTTGTTTGATTTTTACACTTAGTTTTTTATAATATTTATTTATTTACGGGTATATAGGTACCTATTAGGTGTTAAGAAGCGACATACTTCAGATAAAATGAGATACTTACTTACGGTTAAACTGAATTGACATCTAGAGCATTAAGCTTGTGTTATCTGGCAAAAACTAAAATACTTACATGTTTTCTTCAAGACAGCAAAAATAACGACTGAGTCGTCATTATTGGTTTAAAATATTTTAAAAAAATCTGTGTGTGTGTACTTATGTGCGCGCGTTAGAAGTTATACTTCTTTGGCGTAACAAAACAAAAACAAAACTCGTGATAAACTAGATTCTTTGACTAGCTCTTAATTATCTTGTTAAATTACACACTCAAGAAAAAATACCGCTTATTGGAACGCCGTTGGTTTATTTCTATACACTTTAACTTATATTATTAAATTATATAATGGTTTCTCGTTGTTTTTATTTTTAAAGTACCAACTGTCACTGACGTTTAATCGTTTGTTTACATAAGGAATTGCAAATGGCCGATAATAATAAATTCGCTGCCTAGGCAATGGAACAATTCTAAACTATAATATTATACTGTATAATCGTCGCGATTGGAGTATCATACAGTGGCGTAAAGGTAGTGCGTTCGACTGATAACCGAACAATCGGTGGTTCGAGTCCAATCGAGTGCGTTTTTTTCGTGTGAAAAAATAAATTATGTGTAATATATGTAATACATGTCACACGCCAAACTCTGATCTGATTTTCCAAACGCTCCTAAAGAAGTATAACTCCAAAAATACATAAGTACATATTAAAACAAATAGTTTCGCATAGAAACAATAATATTAATAATTGATTCTGGATTCTTAAATTTTTCCAATTATGAAAGATTCGTTCACCCATAATATAATAATATAAGACGTAATTAATATAATCTGTCAGTGAGTCTAAGCGGCGCTGTATGTCGGTATATCTTCCCTATAGCAAGATATAGGTACCTAGTACCTATATCTTGTCGATTTTTTGCATTTTTGATAAATCACTTGAGGAAATGAAGCAAAATTAAATCGAAGGTTCACCCTTCATGGATTGATTAGGCAATTAAGTGGAGGTGCAGAGGTCTTCGGTCAGGCGCCAATATCTTGGACAGTCAGGTAAAACGAAAATACTTAGAATCGTCTGATTTTGAAAGCTATATTATTAGATTTGATCTACTTATAGACACTGAAATCTGTCGAATTAATAATGAATTGATTGAATTAAAGGCAAGGGATATGTATATTATATTATGACAATAAATACAATGGACTGAAAATTGTAAAAAGAGTTTTAGGAAATCATTATTATTAATATTTGAATATAAATTGTTTTATTGAACCAAAAACATTCTTTTTTAATGGCACTCAAATCGAGTGGGTCTACTTTGGATAAAAAATGTCAATTGACGGAGTTGTTTACAGAACTAAACTGGCATGGAGTACATTTGGGCGTATGAATAGTATCTACAAAAGTAACCTCTCATTGTGTCTTAAGCATAAAGCTTTTTTCGAATATGTGCTACGTATGCATGCAATAAAACATGGAGTCTTAATGTAATAGAAATCAAGAAATTACGAGATATCACAAGAAAACTAATTGGTAAGGAAGCATACAGGAATACGCGATGTGATAGAGGTCGCTATGCAGGTGAAATGACAATGGGCTCGACATGTCACTTGGCAACCGTCGGACAAACGCCGTGATATAATGGTATCTAAGAGACGCTAAATGCCTTCAGGGACGCCCTAAAATCCGCTCGATAGACGAAGTCATAAAGTTTGGTGGATCTACGTGACAGTAAAACAACTGGAAATAATGAACCTCACACTGTACAATTGCCTGAATCTCTCAATGTACCAAAGGTGTTAACCTCTCTTTCGTTAGAGAGAGAAAATACACTCCAGGAGGATGAACTAGCCGCAGATATAGAGTCGGACAACTCTATTATCAACAAGGATACGCCAATCGGTTCAAAAAGGCCGTTGACCAGTCCAACTGATATCAGCAGTGTAGAATTTGAATTTGAAGATACAGTGAAAAGGAATGCAATCACACGCATTCCTGCACTCCAACAGACACCAAAAAAATCTAAAAAAGTATCCACTGAGGATACAAATGAACTTTTGTTACCTGCCAAGGAACATGTTGAAAGTAATCGTCATAGATTTCCCATCGATTATGAAACATTACTCAGTTTCCTTGTGAAAACACATGGAAATCCCAATACCGAAATGATTGCTAATGAATTTACTACTGATATAGAAGCTCTTAATAACATGCTAACAGAAATCTATAGTCATTTAAAAGAACGTAGCATTAAAATTCGCATAACAAGGATCAAGAAAAGACTCAGTAATCCACAATTAAAAGTTTCCAGTGAAGATATTAGTTCGTTGGAAGGACAAGAGGAACAATAACATAATGCATAATTCCAGCAACAAAGTTAACCAATTTATTCAATCTGATATACGTATTGTTTTCTGGAATACAAGAAGCATTCTTAATAGACTAGAGGAGCTTAGAGTGATGCTAGATGAAATTGATAATTTTATAGGCGTGGAAACATGGTTAAACGACACTATTTCTCACATAGTTATTAGCTTCCCAGGTTTTATGGTGCTTCGACGAGACAGGACGTACGCCAGAGGAGGAGAAAATCTTGGGAAAGAAAAAGGAACACACTACTATCAAAACTTTTATAGTAGATCTCCTAAAACTTGGTTTAGTAAACATTGTAAAATAAAGCGAGATGTAATAGTGACAATAGCTAGAAGCAGGACAGGGCATTACAGTCTCAACGAATCATTGTACAAAATTAAAGTGGTAGATAACCCTCAGTGTCAGTGTGGACATCCCACTCAAGATCTTAACCACATTGTCTGGCAATGTGATGCCTATGACCTGGAGAGAGAAGTGTTATTGAATAAGTTGGGAAAATGCAGGTTATACCCTCCTTTTACGATTAATTCGTTCCTGGCAAAACCAAATATTTCAGTTATGAAAATTGTACATGAATTTCTCCAAAAATGTAACGTAAATGTCTAGTGTATAATGTAACAAAAATGTAATTCTGTATCATTAATAATGTAACTATTTATTCCTGTCGTTAAAAAAATGTATGTATACTTTTGTAAACCATTGTAAAGCAGAATAGCCTTCCATTCAGAGAAGAGCTCAATTGCTTCCAAATAAAGAAAAAAAAAAAAAAAAAAACGGTCTTTGGTATTGTAACGTTATCTTCCCTAGTAGCAGTATACTGCAATTGGGATTGCAATACCGAATAAAAATACTAATACCGGTATTTTCTATTGAATACAGGTATTTTGAAATATATGGGAAAAAACAGAAGGATCTACTAATATATGTACATATAAAGCTCTTATAAATAGTAATGTTTTATAGCATGTGGCATTGTTGGTATCGAATGGCGTTGAAGGGTAAAGGAAGTAAAGCAGACATCGCGTAACTCGAAAAAAATACTGTCATATTAAACCTTTTATGAAGCTTTCATGTTAATAACTAATTCATTTTGTTTCCACTTTCAATACCGAATATATCGGTATTTTCCGATTTTTAAAACCGATATTTCGGTATCAAAATACTGTGGTACCGGCTTTGAAATACCCGTATTGTAATCCCTATACTGCATAAATTAGATAATATTCAAATAATTAACCACAAATAAATACCTAGCTTATTACAGTAATACTGATCATATTTGAAAATAATAAACGATATATGATATTATCGTATATTGGTACAGTGAAAATTGAAATTGATATGCATGTCATAGACCAGTTACAATGTTCTCCTGTATTCACTTTAACTACTAAAGACTACTACACAATGTTGTAATTTATTTATACCTCTATTTGAGGCCGTTTACAGCCGCAGGTTTAATATTAATATATTATTCATTTACAAGCATAAGCAACCGTTCAAATTACAGAATATCGAACCGTAAATTAGTCGGTCGGTCAACAACAATGAACAGAAATAAAAAAAAATCCAGTGTAAACTCGGTTTCCTTCTGCCAAGACGATAAATCACTTTCACTTCTGACTGGCTCCAGTTGTTTGAACGATGTATTATTGAAACAGATAATATAAATAATGTAGAACTGTAGTTTTTTGAATAAATGGAAACTATATTTATTTTATTAATCAAACAAATACATTTATATTAATACAGTGTTATGAAACTAACGGTACGTTTTTTAAATATTCAGTTAAAAGTCTACCATTTGATACAATTTATCATTTCTCCACCGAATAACGCTTATAAATTGTACAATCAAACTACGAAAATGGCAAATTTTAAGTTTGTAGAAGTCATCGCTCAACTGAAGCCTGTATTCGCAAACGATAATATGATACCTGTACATGATTTTCCAACTCGTTTACGCGAAAACATTGCTGCTGTATGCGAACGTATCCGGAAATTTGTACGTAAACAGTTCACCGCAGGACACTTATGCGTGCGTCGCAGTACGTGAAACATAAGTTCGTGTAACATTTAATCAAATGACGAGTTATTCGTTGAACATTTCACCGTGGAGTATATTTGTACGTATGTTATAACATGTGGCAAATTTTATGAGATGTATTTACTAATTTAGGTTAGGTTAGATTAGGGTTAATCTAATTGGAACAGTACTGTTTGCAAACTATCGCTGCATTTTGTAAAATACGTACAAATGTATTCCACGGTAAAATGTTCAACGAAGAACTCGTCATTTGATAAAATGTTATACGAACTCATGTTTCACGTACTGCGGCGCATGTATAAGTGTCCCACGATGACCTGCATACGTAGGTACAACTTACATTAATCGTATACGAAAGTGTGGCCGAGTTCTCATAAATGTCGATTCCATGAAGATCATAGCAACTTGGCCTCTTATACGGTTCTTTATGGCAACTTTTGCATAAATACCTTCACCTACACCCATATAAGATCCAGTGAACGCAAAAACTAAATTCAACAAACCACGGGTAGCGTTGTAGATTAGGTCTTGGAAGAACAGGAAACCGATGACGATCTTTCAAGAAAAATCATCTTTAGTGATGAGGCACATTTTCTAACAACAACTTTACTGCGTAAAAAGTTCGATGGTCGTTAAAGTTTAAGACTTAGCGACTTTAATTGGCCATCAATATTGTGCGATTTGACACCGTTTGTGGGGTTACGCGAAAGGAAGCGTCTATTACAACAATCCGCGAACTCTTGACGCGCTTAAGGCGATGCCTTTACCTAACAGAGGCACCTAGCGGAAAAATACGAAGCTTGCAATTATTTGAAACATTTTTATTCATAATTTACAATTTCAACTGTATTACTTAATAAATATGTATCTGAAAACATAAAAATATTTTTTTTCTATTTTAAGTCAAAGATAAACTTTCAGTTGTAAAAAAATATTATAAAATGTGAATTTGTCAAAGGACCCCATCTTATTATTACGTATTATATTTTATGGTCATATTTATTATTAAAATTTAGTTTATTAAGTTTTCTATACTGTACCTACATAAGATATCGTTGATTAATTTATAGTTATAATTTTTTAAATATTTATTTTAAAAAACATCGATTTTTATAAAAATATAAACGTGTAGGTATAACTTGAAATCCTTTTTGTTTATATGAAATCTTATTTATGTATGGTCCCGATGATTTAAGCTCGAAGGACAACATCCGTAACGCTATTTTCGGATAGAGCCCGAAATGTGTGAAATAGTCATCGAAAATTAGCGTAAGCAAATCGTTAACTACAAGATGGTCCGGGAAGGTCTTGAATGTCAATTGTGTTCTACGTGTACACGGCCTTATGTCACGTGATAGTATGATATTTTGTGTGTGTTTTTACAATACGTGTGTAATCGTACGTATGTGTTTGTTGCGTGAAATGCACCAAATCATTCGAAGCCTTTGTTAGATTGTGTTGGTGGCATTATAATTACTGCATACATATCAGTGCCAATAGCTAGCTAGTTTAGTCTAGTCTAGTTAAGCAAGTCGGCAGTCATTTTATATTATATACCTACTGACATATTATATCATTGGAAAATTATGTCGTTTTGTAGAATATAAAATGATGAAGTTATTAATTAAATACGCTAATAGGCAATTAAAAAATATTTTTCTTACAAAGGTAAGCTTTAAATAATTGCCTGGTATGGAGTCTTTGCCATTGCGAAAAGTATTCTTCAATAATAGTTAAATAAAAACGGCTTACCACTAAGATACCTCATTATTTTATTCTAATATACTACTCTATATATTTCTTATTTTATAATTTCCGTCTTGGATACCCACCTGAGTCGCGGCATTCTTTAAAAGATCCTTGCATAATGAACGCTTTGTCAGGTGATTTTTACAGCAATTAGTGGAGCTTACCTGGCTTAGAGACGGTTCATAGGCAACGTGTGTGATTTTTTTTAGACTGTAGCTACCTGAAAACGGTAAGCTTTAACTCCACATGTAGCCAATTGTTAGATAAAGCGATTGGTTACTTTTTAAACTATTCATGCTGTGACTTTAGAGGTATGTTTACACTTTCGTTTTCAAGTATCACCGACTCTGAATATAGGTAAGCATAAATATTTATGGAAAATTCTACATTGTTTTTAGAACACGGAGTAGTAGCGAATGTGTGCCTGTTAAAAGAAGGTAGGATACCGTGGTAGATAACTGAACAAAAAATCTAGGACTGCCATATTGACGGGACTTGAATTTGAACTTTGAGTAATCTTCAGTATTTTTTTTTTTTTTTTTGACCATGTCCAATCCTAATAGGATCATATGGACCTCCACAGAGTAGAGGTTTGTATTAACAGATTTTGTTTTTTACGAGAAATGGATGTCAGCCATTTGCTCAACCTATTAGGTCCATACCCTGACAGACACAAATTGAAAAACAATATGTGTACTTGCCAAGATTCGAACCTGGGACCCACGGCGTGATAGTCCAACACTTATACCACGCGGCCACCGTGGATGTGTAATAACGTATAATGTGAACGTAAAATAGGTACCACCTATATTTTACATACATACCTAATTTGAAAACACATCAGAGAAAATATATAACCACTAGAAAAAATATTAAAAAAAAAATTCGACGTCCATCGGGATTTGAACGCGCACCTCCAGGATTCACGTATGTGTGCTATTTTTTCAAGATTTTTATAGTGTTTATATCTGAGGTATTTCCAAATTATGTATGTTGAATAAAAAAAACCCTGGTTTATTACTATATATATTATTACCGTGAATCAAGACTGTGCTAAAAAATCTTTGGCTTTATTAGTTGGCCTTCTTATCCAATAGGGTGCCTGGCTAAGTCCACTGTGCATAAAATAACATACTCATATAAATTACACGAAATGTGTCTGTAGAGATAGGCGCAGTCTATGGAAACATGAGTTGTTCCATATGAAAGAGATAGCGCTAAGATATCAAGGATAAATCATATCAAACTACAAAAAAAAAAGCTTTGCATTATCCTAAACCTTTGTTTACATGTATTGATAGAAAATTTGATAGCTTGGATACAGTATATCTATGTGTACGTCAATCCTAAGTTCAGTAATTATAGACAGATATCTATTTTACGTTTGAAATGTTCACGTTATGTACTACCTATTAAAGTTTTTTTTCAGAAAGTAGGTTTTAAATACTGTCAAGGGGTATATTTTCTCGCTTAGGATTCTGACTGAATAAAATCCGTAAGCTTTGTCTTGGTTCTAGTAGGTATTATTATAATATTTTTACAAAAGCCTTGACTGAAATCTGCTTTCAGATTCTTCAATCAATGTCTCTCAAAGTCTATCAAAGAATGATTTGATTAACAATTTTATCAAGCTATTCCATCATCCCCAATATCAGGACACATTTATTTTTAGTTCCTAGATAATTTCACAAATATTTATAAGTACTCTGTATTGATCGAATATATTATAACAGTCATAAGCTGATTAAGAACTGCAAATTAAAGTAGAAATTACAAATATTACCTACACACCTACATTTTTGATAGTGGATTCCGTGAACATGCGTTTGCAGTCTTTAAGGTCACATCCTGACTTATTGCCCTATTAATAGATTTTGATTGATAAAGGTTTTTCGGATTGTAGCGGTCAGTGACTTCAGGCCATGTCAGCATTATTTCAATAGTGTAAGAATTAGCAAGTCATTTAAACTATCGCATTTACAGTCAGCATATTCTACACGCGTGACACTCTTCGTTGGGATCGAAACGTTCGCAGTGCAATAATGCGGAGACTAGCAGATTTCTCAATTGCAAACTTCATCAACAATGAATAGCCTTGCAATTTACCGAATATTCATGCATATAATTAGCATGTCATAGTTGATGAGTTAGTCAGTCTAAATACCTATTAGTATCAATCTTAATCTCGGTCCGATTAGTGAGCTTCGTGTCAGTCGCTCCGCACAGCACTATATTCCACCGAGATCCGACCTCGGAACAGTATCATAAGTATTGTAACACAACGCTCTTTTAACATACCTACTCTTATACCGATTGTTTACTCTGCAAATAAAACTCGCTCCTCTACGCATCGGAGTAACCACTAAATCTCGACTTCTCATCTCTCCTCCTGACGACTCTCCATCTATACCTCCTGGCTATCCCCAATCACAGCGATCTCATCCCTCAACAATGAGACCCGCGAAAAGATAATAAAAATTCGATTATTATTTTTTTAATCGTAGGGGGCCTCAAACGTGCCTCTGAGTAAATCTAAATAATACTTATATTCTGCTTTAAAAAATATTGTTCAATAAATGATCAAATTCAGAAATTCGCAACGCCCTTTTGGGCTAATTCAACCAGATTCGGATATGTTTAAAAAAAAAAACCTTTTTTAATGCAATAAATTATATGTTTAAAAAAACATGTTTGTGGTTCGTATCATCTCTTGCGGGACCGCTCCACGAATCCCCGCGCTGTCAAAAACAATTGATTTATTTTTGAAAAATGATCATAAATTTGGGGTCTGATTGGTTTGGCCGCCGAAATTGGTCAGTTTTTGGACCCACAAATTGGCGCGTGAAGATTGCACTAATTTGATTATTTATGTGGGATTTTTTACTACATGTATTTTTAAAACTGTCTCTAAAATGTTATGATTTAGTGCACGGCAAGTGCTGGTAAAATTTATGTGTTTGTTTAGATTATATACTTATTTTTATTTATGATTATCGGTTAAATACCTATAAATCATATTTTGGGATTATTTATGGTATACGTGTGCCAACAATCAAACGGTAAAATGTTCTGAACCATGTTTCCTGAGGCAAAACAAGGCTTTCTTTAGGCGATATCATAATCAACAAGAATCAATCCACTAGTGGATGAAAACATCTTCAGTTACTCACTATTATCACTAATTATTTTTAATTATATAATATAAATTATTTAAATTTAAAAAGGGGCGCCGAAACAGTTCAAACCAGTCATAAGATTTTAAAAGTAGATATGCCAAAAACGTAAAATGTTGCGTATTGGCTATCGACTAGCCTTCAAAACGGGTTGACTCTCTCATCTCGGTATTCTACGGCAAGGCTTGTATCAGTGAAAGACCCGTGGTACAAATAAATTGATGCACCCATCTTAGTCATCCAATTGTCGCTTTTATATTCGCGTTTTATAATACGCGCGTTCGACAGCCACTTGCGGATGCGATAGGTCACAATAACTCGTAAGTGAGCAGCCGTAGTTATAGCTGCAGGTCATGTTTTCATCGCTATAATCAAAGTGCAAAGTGCCTGGGTATGGAGAATGTACTCTAAATATTCAAGGTCATTGGTCATAGCGACGTAAAGATATATGTATTAGGCAGGATAAATGCGGAAGTTAGTGGCGCCTACTAGATTTTGTGAACTCTGCGCCTACCTCCGCATAAAAAATAATAACACATAGGCTTAAGAAAGCCTTTATTGCGACCTCACCAGGAATCCAATCAAACATATGGTATGAGAAGCCAGTGCCTTCTATGTTAGTCTACATAATTAAGGCCATCATTACTCATCAATATGGGGGATATAATACAAAAAGACGAAGAAGGTATCTCCAAACTCGTTGTAATATAATACGTTTGTATTTATTTTTGTAACTAGACATACATAATAATGTTCTCAATATAATTTACCTACATATTAATGTTAAAACATTTCAGATTTTGTTAAGAAAAAAAAACAATAACTATTCCCCCTCTCGGAGCGCGTAAAAAACATGGCGTCCCTCGCGTCTGTCGGTGGGTGTATAGCTGGTACAAGTTTTGATAATGTTTTCTTGTAATAATATGATTGAGCTTGATAAGATCGTGTCTGGGACTTAAACGGCCCCCGGGCATGCGATCTCGGACGGACGCACGCCACTGGAAAACTGTGGGCCGTAATATTGAAGTTGCCAAAACTTTATGTTAAATGTTGTTTATTATTTCAATTTATTAGAAGATACAATACATGAAAGTTAAATTATTAGTTTTGTTTAAACATAAAGGTCGAGATACACAAGTTATTATTTGAAAAAAAAAATAAAGTAAACACATCATATAATTATAAAATAAATAAAAATTATATTACACAATACCTATACAAAGTTCATTAACTGCAATGTTTGAGTTATCAAATTATATGTTACAATAATCAACAATAAGAATATTTTAATAGCAAAAAATGATTAATAGTGAATTATATTAATGTGTTTCATCGTGTTTCAAACAGAATTGATAATTATATAATTAAGATTAGAATTAGAATTGAAAATTTGGATGTAGTTACACAGTAGAACATAATTAACTCTTCTCTTTTAAGAGCCCGATGAACAGGAACAAGGTCATTCATAGTTCATTCAGAGAATGATCTCAGAGTTGAAAGGACGTCATTTTAATTCAGTCTAACCTCAAAAACCTCTAACCATCGGGGATTTATTTTAAGAAACGCAATAATTATTAATTACAATTCTCGGGCGAATGAATATTATTATTATTATTCCCTTCAAACATAACATGTATGCGACGTAACCTGAAGCCAGTGGAACGAATACAGGGCTGTCAAAATAATATCAATCTAATTTTACGTTTTAAAAAGTTACAAATTTAAAGTTAAAAATAGCTTACTGAACAGATGGAATAATTACATAATTCTAAGCGTCAAACGGCATACAACATTTATCTAAAATAATTATGAAAAGACTGGCTGATTATGTTATGTTATTTTTGTATTGTTCTTATTTTTTTGCTTATCAAAATATTTCACATATTATCTGATGATGTGTATTTTGGATATATCGTAATATGTATCTTGTCTCATTAAAATTGATATTAAGTTGATATAACATAGGAAAATCTGTAAATCATTAAAATGTTAATTTTGTTATAGTTTTTAATTAAACCTGTACAATTACATATTAGATTTAAACACTGTTGTACTATGTAACTTTTATAATATCAGATATCCTTACGTGAGATGGGCAAGATAAAAAATAAAACTGTAGGATGTCTGCAAAAGATTAAACAAAACCCATCTCATTGGATACCCGAATGGTAAGCAACTGTATATATATATTATATTTTTCCGCCAAATTGCACACAATTAAAAACACATCATACAAATAAGTAATTAGTCTTCGACAGCCCTGGTCGGTAACTTTGCTATCTTCTCAGCGACGCTAGCTTTGAATAAAAAAATGTGTGGGTGTCTCTACGTTAATAATATTTTTTTATATAAATTATTTCTTGCAGTGGCTTTACTTACCAACAATAATTATTGTACCTACCTATTTTTATAAAAGTAAAATTGCGTTACTTGTTTGTAAAAGTGTCAGACTAAATTATTTAAACTAATCGGGTAAGTAATAAAAAGTCATTAATTGAGTTAGCAGTAGTAACCAAGTAAATGGTAGAATTCCATTTTAAAAGAAATGAAAATATAATTAATTATATTTTCATTTCTTTTAATAAAAAGTCACTTTCTTTTTATAATAAACAGACATCACTATATTACACTTTTTTTAAAATATGCATTAGAATTAAACAATGTGTACCTATTTTTTTAATAATTATGTAATAGGTCTTACACATTCAAAATAAATACTATTCAATAATAATGTTTTTTGGATAGCACATGAAATAAAAATGTAGGTAGATATGTATTTCAACATCCTTCGTATGTTTAGCTCTCGGACAATTTCTGGTTAAAACGTTATTAATATATTATTAAGTTTATATCGTGGCTATCCATCATATTGGTTACAATATTTCCCACCAAACAGATGATTAACAAATTGAATTTAGTAACATTTACGTATATTAGAAGATATCATTTTTTGGTCACCCCATATTTTATTCACGTTGACAGTGTTATGTTATGAGAGATCATTATTTACTTTAGACCAAAGCATTGTCGGCGACCTTTGAATATTACCGGTAGAGCAACAATTCCGGACCACATGTAAAAAAACCATATTTTCAATTCTCAAGGGCAATTCTGTAGAGCGTCCCCTTAATGATTTTTAGAATTCAGGTCTTCTGGAAACGTTTATCTATAAACCGTATGCTAAAATAGGCTTAAGCGTCGGCCTATAACGCCGTGGGTCCCAGGTTCAAATCCTGGGTCTGGAAAGTGCACATATTGTTTTTCAATTTGTGTATGAGTCAGAGTATGTACCTAATAGGGTGAGCAAGTGGCTGACATCCATTTCTCGTAAAAACAAAATCTGTTAATACAAACCTCCACTCTGTGGAGGCCCATATGATCTTATTAGGATCGTACATGGTCGGAAAAAAAGACTCGCAGACTCGGCAATTTACATAGACAGTCTACCCTGATCGCACCCAATCGTAAAACGTCATTTTGAATTGTTTCCTTGAGTCCAGAGTTTTTATATTCCTGCACGAGAACTGCATCAGAGAACGATTTGGGTTACAAATTGACTTCAAACCGTGAGCTTCCGAGTACGGTCATTCGCGGGAAGAGGTTGAAATCTCGTCTCGAAAAATAATCAAAAAATGAGAATCTCGAAAATTCGAATGATTTTTACTTGGCAAAAATATCAAAGGGAAGTTTATATGAAAAAAGAAAGCTACCGACCGGAAACGGAATTTTAAAAACATCGCTGGTTAAAAAAAATAGCATAAGAAACGTTAAAGAAGTTTTCAACTCTAAAACGGAATGGAATCAATCTGCTGGTGAAATTTTGTGAATCGTCTCGTATTTGAAATGGATTCGGCTTGCAGAAAATTTAGGTCAGATGAGTTTAAAAAAGGGAATACAGATAATATATCTCGAGAAATAAAAAAAAGCCAAGAATTCAAAAGCTCAATAAGATTCGAGCCTTCTAAATACTGCCAGTTTGATGTTTACATTAAATTTAAAATACATGTTGCATGCATTTATTAATTATTTTAACCTTTTACTTGTCCAAATACAATCCCTAATAGTTTGCAGTAAAATTTAAAGTAATAAAATGGCTGGACAAAGAGATAAATGTTTTGTTTGCTATAATTCATCAAACCAATCATCAATACGATTAAATCTAAATCGTTGGATACGTGATTCATTGAATCTGCGAGGCTGGTCGTGTGATTTGAGCATTTGCATCTATCTTTCAGATAATACCAGATAAAATAATTGTTTTTTTTTATATAGTACAAATTATTTAAATTTGAAACCTTAATTTATTGTCATTATATTTTTGTGAACGCTACACGTGTTTAGAATTTTACATTACATTATTATATACAGTGTTTTTATTATCTAGATTGAAATATTTAGTTAGATAATGATATTATTTGGCAAACTCGTTCTGATCTCAATACAAACTGATTTTTTTTCACATTAAAAATGCAAGGCTTAATAATATAAGCACAATATAATAATTTCAAAATACATGAAATAATTCAATTCGGCACGTGTTTGACCTACAATGGACAAACAAGGAAAATTGCATGTAAAAAAGATGTTGAAAACTACCGTCTATGACCTGTATAGAAATGAAGCCTAAGTACACGAAATTTATGCAAAAAAGGACCACTGATCCGTTAATTAAATTAACTACTACAAGTGACTTTGCATTACAGGTTCATTTGCAGACAACTTCACACTATTGTTTTAACATTTATTTGCTAATTTGTTGGGCATATAAAAAGACAATCCAACACGATGACTAGATAAGCAGCCTGTAATACCTACTGCACTTTGGCATTCTTAGTTGAAACACCTTAGTGTAAAACCTTTTATACTGAATACGATAGATAAATAGAAATCACAAAAACATGAAAAATGGCCGCCATGTTGCGTTCATATTAGTAAAGTTTACCAACTTAAAATAATTTAAAATGTCATAACAAAAATAACATTTAAGGCTTCTTCTATTATAGTCCAAATTTCATCTTATAATACGGAACTCAGAAATACTGGGAACTGAAATACCTAACGGGTGTCGAGTAACAATAAACCAATCTCGAGTGTGAAAGAATATGGGATAAACTAAAAAACATGTCAAGAATACGCTTGTACTTTGTTCTGACAACTGTTCTCGGTTTAGGCACTGACGCTCATTCAATATTGGTGTATTTGAAACACATACTAGGTATTGCACGTCATTCGTAGGAAACTATTTCACGGAATTATATTTATTAATCCATTCTGTGTATAGCACCTACCCGCACCTTGGTACTTCGAAAGTAACATTCACTGAATACGATGTGTTTAAGTCTACCTAATATCTTATTATAATAAATTTTGTACGTAGGTACTGACACCACCATAATAATGGATCTTGTTGAAGACTTGTAAACCGATGTATTATTGTGATCGGTAAGTATAATAAATTGTTTGACCTAAACGCGACCAGTTAATTTTTATAAATTATTGCAAAGTTTGCAGGGATTCGTCATAATATGAAGATTTGAGGTAAAAAATGAACATTCGTCGTCCGACTTTAGATGGCCAGTTTCATCTTCACTACGTAATCGACAGACTTAGAAGTGGGTACCTAGGTATAAAAAAATATGCTTTTTTAAATCTTGGGATTCCCATGTAAGAACTTAATATTATACTCACACCTGTAAAATTGTCCACAACTGTCTGTATTTTATATGCACATAATAATATAACCAATTACATTAAGTATATATTATTTGTCTCCATTTACTCTATCATTGAAACATTTAAGGCGATAGATACATCAGTGACACGGCAAATAATTTTCAACTATAGGCGCGACGAAATTTTGGACTCGCTGCCATTCGGAGAGAGAAAGTCGAGCTGGAAACACGTCAATTTGTTTCGTGATGGCGACGGGGGTATTAATTCTTAAATCGTGTAAAGATGACTAAAAACTTTACCCATTTACTTGTAAAAGAAAACATGTCAATGAATATATTATTATTGTTACTAATAGAACAATAAACAGAACATTAAATGGACGCATGTTAGATTTAAGGGACAAATTATATTTCGTTTGACATACGTCATTTGCACCCGCGACTGGCAATCCGCGCATCGCCTAGCCACGATCTTTTTAGACCGTGCCTCAACTGAGGTATAACCTTAATGCATTGAGCGTATCTACAATAATGTTGGCTTATATTGGTACCTACCTATGTTAACCGATAATTTATAACAGGTATGTAGGAAATACATATATTTTTAAGCCTGTGTGAAGAAAAAATGACAATCATTGTATAAAAACATACATAATTATTGAAGGTCCATACATGTCACCGAATGAAACGTTTAATTTAATAGATTAAATCGTCAAAATTGTTTCATATTTATAATGGAATCCATTATTTTTGAAACACAAAGAAAAAATAAAATATTTTGCATGATTTTAGAGCATTTATGAACACGTGGCTTAGATTAGCACGACTATAATAATCTATGTCTGGTGGGTATTAAAAAGTTTAATGTTGGCTTCATCATTTCATGTGAAAGGTCAAATAAAGCATCATTTTAAATAATTGGGATAATAATCATTTTAATATGTAGACAAAAATTTCTCGAATATAATCTGATATAGTACAACAATTTATTGTGTGGGTATAATACTTACCTATGTACTTACCTATTGGAAAGATACATACGTCAATGTTTAATATCTAGTAGCACAGATGCAGTCTGATTTTGAGAAACAATAATTTAAAAAATGTGGCATCGATCGTTAATTTAGATTTAAAGTTACTCATTTCTTAGACGGGTCAGACATCTAAACTCGTCTCGACTGCGACATGCCGATGTGATTTTGTTTTGTGTATTCATAAAACACACGTAACTCAATGTAAATTAACACTCGAATGCGACATTTTAGTTTGAAAAAAATAAGCTAGTGTCACTAGCAACAAATTTCACTCGACATGCTACGTGTCTTCGCTTGTGCGAACGGAAGACACTTATTTAAGACAATATTGCTGCCGATTTTGATTTATGACAATATCCCAGTCGAAAAGATTTTCAATGTGCGTCCGGGTTTATAAAACGACATAGATAGGATAATGGTCCTATTATTGACATGTTCAAATAACCAGCAATACCTATACAGAACAATAAATCACGTACCTTTATTTTTACAACGTTTTTCTTAGCTCGTATTCTTATTTGTCCGATGGTTCTTTATCCGGTATAAATCTTGCTATCGATTTTTAACTAACTTCCCGACTAGCTAGACATTTGAAACTTTTAGAATATATCAAGAACAAGATGTCAGTGCATTTTTTTAAAAATACTTTTAGCCATCTTTAAGTAGAATTGAATTCCTTTTCAGTTAATTCTGTTTTGTATGAAAAGTTATTTCGACACCATTATTGGTTGCTAGGGGTCTGGGGTCATGATAGAAAATGGAAATCAATATAACATGTCAAAATGACATTTCAGTATTATTTCTATCAAGTACCTACATTTTTTTTGATCGTTTAAGCTAGTCAAGTCAAGTTTTTATGATTCAACAGACAATTTAAAAACGTTTTATTTAAAAAATTCTTTTTATCTTGTAATTATTTCCACTAACTTTAGTAACCTTAAAACTTTAATTATTCAAAATTTAAATAATTAGCTGTACTTTTTCAAACACAAGACAGTTTATTATATAAGTACCTACATAGGTATATTTTTTTATGAATTAGGTTTTCAAATGAAACCTATCCAGCCATTCATCAATTTCTGGAACCGCCAGTGTTGTAGTCTGTCGCTGTGAAACCGGGTCAATTGGTAGTGAACGAAAATGATTTACTGCCCTATATACAACAATTTGGTTAATTAGTGTAATATTTCGCGTTGAGTTATTGTGCCTAGTTTTTCAATTAAACTACTTTATATAAACCAAAATATAGTCTCATTGCAACGCAATTCTATTGCGTACATACCTACTGGTAGAAATATAATGTATGTATATGAAAAATCCTGTCAGATAAATTATATGAAAACATAATATTATATAGGTACTAGATTATGGTCAAAAATATTTTATACCTATTACATATGGCAGAATAGTATTTAGAACTTATAACATTTTTATTGGATTTTGCCGAGCAGTAATTTGAACGAATTTTGAAAACATTATTTTATATTATTTATAATATAAATAAATTTTTATTTGAGATAGGTATAAAGTTTAAGACAACAATTTTTCAATTAGATGTTAATAGGAATGTTATATCAATTCGAAATCATTGTCATTATGGCAGGATAGTAGGTACCTAGTATAAACTGTTAAAAATAGATAGTGAATAATTTTAAACGATTTAAATGTATGTACCTAACCAAGTATTGCAAAATGTTTTCATACAAATGTTTTGTTAAAATTATGAGAGATTTAAAATTTTTAATTATTGCAACGCGGGATGGAAAAATGTTTGTTTGACATTACATGGAAAGATCACAAAACAAAATAATCGATAAGTTAGTAACCATAAAAAGGTGGGTACGTGATTTAATAGATGTTGCCATACAATGGTCTTGATATACCATTCTGCAAGTGTAGTATATTCACCGAACAAGTACAACCACAGGCAAAGTCCTCGTAGTCCAAAGCATGGGCAGGTCTGGGTGTTTTTGTGATTGTTGAATTACTAAAAGGGTACTAAACTGTCACCATGCAGCCATCAAACTCCCGTTAGGTCAACGAATTTTTCAAGCTTATTGGAAGTAGAGACGTTGTAGTAAAATACGAGGGACCAAGAAAAAAAATGAACATAAGGGAGGCCTTTATCCAGATTTGATAATGATTATGGTCTACCTACATACAGCGAAGTGAAATTTAAAACTGGGCATATTTTTATGTAATTAAGTATCATAGAATCACTAAAATTAAAAATTAAATTGATATGCAGTCCCACTGTGGAAACAGCCGAGTAGGCGAGTATCGAGGGTAGGCGGCAGAAACACACGCGCCCCGCCCACCCAGACAGTGGTCCGCTCTGATATTGGCTCCGTCACGCACGTCCTGTTTGCATTGTGCATATTAGTCCGGATCAAATCCGCCCACTGAAGCTGCGAACTCGTGAAACAAAAGGACCAAAAATACAACAAACTGTACTATTTTGATAGAACTAGTTACTAATTATTAGACGTAATAACTATTTGCCAGCTGTTGCTGAGTTTTAGGCGACTTGTATCTACAGACAATCGACGCGGCTTCAACTTACACTCAGAAAACCAAGAAAATTGCTTCACAGAGTAAAAATGTTAGTTTTGATAAAATTCTCAAATACTCGACAATGACGTATCATAGGGGTAAGCAAACCATGCACTTTTTAGAGGTGGTAGATATAATATCAGAAAGAGCGTCAAATGAAGAAACGAAAGCGAATATTTACTAAAACTTCTCTATAGAGTATATTTCGTAGAAATCGCCCATCAGCACTTACAGATTGTACCCTTTTTTATGTAACGTCAATAAATGACGTATCCACAAAACAGATTAATAAATAGAATTGCGATAGGGCGATAGGGTTTTGATTGTGTGAGTGTCCCACGAAAATGAACACATTAAAAATGTGCAATATAGACGTGTTTGCAAATTATACGTACGTTTTTATCATATAGGTATTAAATTGTTTTTATATATAGCCACGTTATATCATGATTAGGGAATCCAATCCCGAGCCAAAATTCTGATCCCGGGATTTCGGGATTACAATTTGACAATCCCGGGATTGGGATTTTTTTCCATTGTTAATATAAAATTTTTATATTTACAAATAACATTGATAAAATCGGTCAAAAATAAATCTAGTATAATTTATACTATTTAAGACATTTATTGTTAATATTGTATACGTTAAATCTTGGAAATACACAAGTTAATTGGAGTAAATAATATTGTAATATAAATAATAATGTGAATTTAATATGAGATTGCTATTTCTGATAGTAAAGACATAATGAATAGATCAGCGAGATTTAAAATAGTAAAGCAAATAATCATGGCGTACTTATGGCCTTTCCGCTTCATAAATCTAATAAGTCAGCCAAATATGAAACTGCCGTAAAACGTATGATATCATGGTGGAATTACTTTGTTAAAAGTGCGAAGCATTGTTTTTTTACCAATCTTTCTCATTTTTATTAATTTATGTGAAAAAATAAAATGAATCGGCAACCTACACATCAAACTTCATTTAAACTCAGTTTATTTCTAATGTAGTTATTTTGTCTTAAAAGTATTTTTTCTATTATATTTTCCATAAAAATTGATAAAAAAATCAATCCCGAAATCCCGGGATTATGTTTATCAATCCCGGGATTCATAGGTATCGAAAATAGCTCGGGATCCCGGGATCCCGGGATTGGATTCCCTAATCATGATATGTCCTGAAGGACAGATATGTCATGTCACTAGCTCGAGTGTTCGTAAAGTGATCACACCAGTGTACTTTACGGATTTTTGTCCAGATGCTGGATTCGAACCGACAATTATTACTAATCTAACAGGGAGCAGGGAAATCAAAAACTTTATATTATAGTTCTACTTAGACATCTACCTGCCTACTTACATGACCAATCCCATATGGTAAATCACTAAAAAATATGACGACTTAAATAAAAATATTTAATTATGATTACATTGGGCGTATACAGGTAGGTATCTATTTACGTATATTAAAAACGGAATCCAACTACTATTGTCTTTTATTAAATTCTTAGAATTTTATTTTGAATGACTCAGTCAGGCATGTAAACAGTGACGTCCCTTTGTACGAGTAAAGTATTGTCCTTAAGCAGTCTAAACCTGCCATCCCTATCATTTATAGTCTTAAATTTTATTTAACTTTGTTACCCAACTGCCTTATGATATTATTTTTTTGGATATTAATTATAAAAATATTTTGAATTCAGTCAGTGGATGACTTTGAAACTCATCTAAGGCGCCTTTTGCCTACACATAAATTCGACGTGACACCAACTTAATTCGAACTCAGAAACGCCAACAAAATTGCATACCTACCTACTTAGGTACGATTTAATCCATACCTATACCAAATATTCAAGTCAATTAAACGTAATTGATGAAAAATGATTTTGATTTGTTGCTTTAAAACAAATAAAAAAAATTGAAAATACATGCATTCAACAATTTGAAATATTCCAATGCAAAGTGTAGGTACCTATCATCATTCTAGGAAAGATATTATTTGTCAACTTCTTGCACTATAAAGATTTGGCTAGTACAATTTGACAGCTCGCATGGTGGCAGCCAATACCCAAAATAAGATAAAAGTGATCCATGCTCCATGCAGCGCTCGAAGTGGAAAATTTTACGAACCGGAGCGCTCGATAATTTTACGAAAATATCAACTATAATATACTAAGTACATTAATAATTATAATTGTAAATGTGATTTATAAAAATAAGTGTGTTATTTTCTATTATATGACATATCTAGCTCAGATGGTCAAATTAATATTTCTACGAAACGGAGCGATAATTTTGTGGATTTTATGAACCGGAGCGGCGCCCCGGTGCGTTCCGGTCCATTTCGAGCCCTGGCTCCATGTTGCTACGAAGTCTTTAAAAACTTTGTTTTAAGTGCGAAAACAGAAAAATAACCGCCTGACATTCGATACGCTACTGTACACTAGTAATGGGTGGAACTATGATATGAAGATCCAAGATAAAAAAAGGGTAAGTACACTATTCAATTACGTAAACCCTGCCTCACCAAACCATAGAAGATAAAAAATATGTTTATTTGTCTGATGGTTTGGTATAGGTAGAGTCTAATTGAATTTGAAAAACTAACCGTCAGGATCTGCAATTTGTTTTTTAGATCAATGAAAACTAATAAGTATATCTGACAACGTTTACTGTGCACTATTTATGTCGAATCTCTACAGCCTACCTCCATACCTACTGCGGTATACGCTTGCATAATGGATTTCACGGAGAACATGTGTTTTTCAACAAAAATGTTGTTTCAACTCTGTGTATCAGTAACAACCAGGGCTCGAAATGGACCGGAGTGCACTGGAGCGCCATTTCAGTTTATAAAATCCCCAAAATTATCGCTCCTTTGAGCTAGATAGACCATATACTTAACAAAAATCTAACACAATTATTTTTATAAAATACATATAAAATTAGATAATATCTGTGTAGGTATTTTCGTAAAATTATTAAGCACTCTGGTTCGTAAAAATTTCCATTTCGAGTGCTGGTAACTACATTAAATAATACCTTAACGTTTTGTGAATGTCAATTACATCACATGAGTGTATGAATTGTCGGTAGAAACGGGACGTCACTGCATGAAAAAAAATGTTAGGTACTTCAATTTATTTTTTGGTTACACTAACAATAAGAATCCGAAATCTAGAGAATTACAATTCGCAATTATTGTAACTTGAAATATACACCATTGTGTTTGGATCTATCAATCAAGAATTATAATTTCAGGCTTTGCGTTGGATTTATAAAGTTTTGTGCAGGCATTTCACTCTGTAATTTGTATGAAACTTTCCGACTGCCGCCGTGCACGCCAGGCTGGAAAAATAAAATTAAGCTTTCACAGCGGCGAAATTAGTATCGGGGGGAATTATTAAGTTTTTTCCAGCACGCCATTGGTTGATTTCGCTCACGAAATTGTGTGTAATATGTTTTTATCATATTTTATATCAGAATCTGATATTCACGATCTGCACGCAATGTTAAATATAAAAAAAACTGTACAGAGCTCGAGGTAGTTTTGCAGGTATTTACATATTATGTAGATAGCTATATTAAACAATACGTTACGCTTTATATGTGGATAGCAATGGCAAATATTCCATACTAAGGTGTTATTCAAAGCCTACCTTCTTACATTGATATACTACTGGATGAATCATATGCTTCTTAAAATGACGCCCGATTTTCAGCGAGTCGGCCTTTGTTAAAACTTACTGAGTAAGCCCGGTCTAGCTTGCATCTTACTCTAACTAATAGTCAGCGCATGACGACTTGCTCTGTCTGTTTTGCGTTGCAGGCACCCTTAGGTTCACTATTCCAAGAACGCAAATTTAGTTTTACAGCCAGGGCAATACGGGTGAAATTCGGGAATCCATGTTAACGGTCTTAACGCATTATATAGTAGTTTCGTTCTACATCGGCATTGTTGTACGCTAAAAACGATTTGCAGTTGTGTTGGTGTTCTATTGTAGTATTGACACATGGTGTGCATGAAGAATTACGGTAAATAAGCATATTTTTATGACTTATTGTTTTAATAAAATATAGAATAAAAATGCGTACATTAGAACATAGGTACCTATATATTATTTACTTATACCGATAGTTACAATTCAATGAAAACATCGTGTTTTATTATTTATTTAGTTGGGATTAGGAATATACAATGTTTTGGAATTTATAAATTAGCCTTAATGATATCATTATCATTATTTAACAGATTAGTTATAAATTTATAGAGAACTAAGCAATTAAAGACAATTATAATACCGTAAAGGCATAATTTTGTTGGCAATGTCATTTAATTACACATACAATCATTAGAACTTCGTAAAACTAGAACTCGATCCGTCAGAATAAGAATATGATGTGGTATGTGTGGAATGTATGTAAGTTTCATCCGTAAATATAATAGATTTCCCCTGAACACGATATTCTTTAATTTTTCTTAAATATTCAATTCTTTTGAAAACTATGACACTTTTTTTCCATGAGCAGCTTCCGATTGTCTTCTGTTTTTCTCCATCTAAATCCTATATCTTTCATAACTTTCCTTAATGACGTAATTCCACCCTTAAAATTAATATCTTCTTTCAACACGGCATGAATGTTTTTCAGTGTTGCAACAGTTTTATGATTTTTATGAAAGTCATGAATACACCGTCGAATTACAGATTTATCAAAGTCATCATTATTATTTTTTTTATTTTTAACTACCCTTTTTTTAGGACTCGAAAAGGTCCCTGTTTTTTGTTTTTCTCTTAAAACACGCCAAACCGTTCTTAAACCAACTCCTGATGCATTCGAAACTTCTGTCACAACACTACTTTCACTACACATTTGGTTTTTATTTTTTACGTATGTATATATATTATATATAACTTCCTTCGTTTGGGCATTAATAGTATGACTAATTAAACGGGACATTATAATTCAGTATGCGTATCGTGTCGATAACAATCACTATATGAACACACTGTAGACGATTGCAAAGAATGAGTTTATGGTCTGTTTATTACCAGCAACTGTCTTTAACAATAGAAACTCCGCCTTTTATGCCCCTAAACTGCACGAATAACCAATTGGTGATAAGGTCATAATTGCAGGCGGTTCTAAGTAAGGTTTTATTACAGGGCTTAATGCATACACACAAATAATACCAACACAGATGCGAAGCAATTTTAGCGTACAACAGTGCCGATGTAGAACGAAACTACTATACCTACAAGGAAATATTATAAGACGATATTCGTTTTATCTTTTGTGGTACATTTTTAAAATGACACTTGTATGGGAACTGCTCATCTAGTAGTATATCAATGCCTTCTTAAGAAAAAAAGTCTACCCTTAAATACATACTGTACCTACTACGTATAGTACAAACTTTAGTTTCGGTTTTATGAGCAAAACAGAAATCGATTTTACTATACATTTTATATTCAATTGTAAAGTAGGAATCAGTATTTAAATTTTGCCGATAGATGTCATTGTAAGTTGTGGTTGTTGGATATAATTTGTAATCAAACGGCGCGAGCCATAGATTATAATATTACATATTTTATACCTACACGGCCATATTCAAATTTAGGTTTAACCACACAAATATTAGATTTTGATCGAGAAAAAATATTACTGGATTCTATAAGATTGATTGATTATTTATGATAATATAATAATTGTTAGAAATAATTTCAACATAACAAAATGTTGAATACAGCATTTTTATTATAGGTATAAAGTGTTTTTGGATGAACATATAAAGAGAAAACTATTAAATATTTTTATAATTATTTTTACAGTAATCACACCTATCTGTTATAGGTATATTCTACATCTATAATTTTTTTTATTAAAAGAAGAAAATCATGCATTTAATGGTTATTAACGTATTTAAATAATACTTAACTTCATTATTTTATATTTAAAAAAAATGAGTTAATTTTCCAATGACCTCTGTCTGTAGGTATGTATTATTAATTGACTGTAATCTGTACCAACCTAATGCTCCAGCTATTGCGAATACTAATACAATTAAAGAAGGCTGCAAGAAGTTTGGTGCAATTCACGCATAGGTACACAACATATCTACATACGAATATACCTACCTACACGATTTGTAAAAAACACAATGTTAGTTTCTGTGTCATACTATCGGGTATCCTGAGGCTGTAGGTATTTTGGCCTAACGCTTTTACCAGAAATATTGGATCATGTGCGTGAAAAGAGATGTATGAAAACATAGTATGTTGATATAAATCTTACGACTTTCATGTGTACGTTTTAAAGTTTGTGGGATTTGATCTTTTTCAATTTCAAATACAGTAGATTATTGATCTAAGAGACCAGATGAACTGAACGATAAATGCGGGACAACAGTGAAAAGAAAACGAACGTCTGGGGAAGACTACAGTAAAGTTGATGACGTGGAAAGTCAATGAGAGTCAAATTTTATGGTGTGTTTAGAGCAAATAAAAGTAGGTATTCATTGTTTTTGTACCTAAGTACAGAAAAATACGACAAACTTAATAAAAATTTACACGACCAGTGCTGGAAAACGATTATTAGAGGAACGATACATTCTTTATACTTAATAAGTACATAAAAATTTTTGTGTATTTCCAAAACAATATTTATATTATACATGATATTAATGATAGCACATATTGGTTGAAAAATAATAAATATATTACTAATTACGGTTTGTTTTTTTGAAACATTAAATTCATTTATCATTCAATTATTCTTCATTAATGAATTAAAAAGTCATTGAAATAATTTCTTATTATGCAATTCAACAAACATCAAAAATGTTTTATTGAAACATTCAAAGCTTATACAACAAGTGTTGAAAATTTTAAATTATAAAAAAAATGCTTGTCATGGTCCAACAAAACGTTCACCTTTCATAACTCGCCTACCGTGCTACGTAATTTTTCATATAATTATTGTACGTAAAGGTGGTGATCAAAACCGGACGTGTCATTTCATTTGGGTATTCCAGAAAGCAAGTGACTTGAATGATAAATTCTAAATATGACGTTTGTCGATCAAACTTACGATATAGTAGGTACTCATTGCAGACAGTCGGGAAAGTTTACAAATCGATACACCAGTTCAATAGGGGAACAACTCATAAAACCTTGTTCCGAGATAATGGCGTTTGAATTTTTTGTAGTAATTCTTATTTTATGAATTCGATGAAAGTGTATATTTGTTTGTACTTGATTTAGTGGAATTCATCAATGCACAATGAAATTGTATATTTTAATAACGAATTAACAAATAAATTTGATTATATAATGGAATTACTGATTAATCTTAGAAAGGATTATTCGATTTTATGACACATTGAAAAAAAAATTAATTATTTTTTTTACTGAATTATAAAGAGAAGACCTTTTTTCACCAAATGGCATTCTTAACTCAAAACCTTTAAATTTTGAGTTGTTCCCCTATTGAACTGGTGTATCGAAATATTCATTAATAGGGTAACACAGCCTAAACCTAAATACTAAAAAGACATAATAATATGTTACATGAGTAGTATTATAAGCATCCCCTATAGATAACATAACTTGCAATGTGAATGAGGTACCCTTAAAAAGAGAACATTCCATAATATACTTGAGTTGCAATCTTGATGATAACTGAAACAATACCATTGAACTGAAAAGCGGAGTTGAAAAAGCCAAGGTTGCTTTTAAACAACTTACGAAATATTATGAAGCCACGAGCCTATAACCCAAAATGAGAATGGTAAGATGCTAGGTATATATTTTCTGTCCTATTATATGGAGTAAAAGCGTAAAACTAGAAGCTTTTGTAATATGGGTGTACTACCTACAGAAGAATGCTCCGTATTAGCTAGAAAGACAAAGTGACGAATGTCGAGGGTGAGAAAAACCAAAGAAATAATCATAAAAATAAAAATGACGAATTGTGGTAGGTATCTCAAGACATTATATTAACTTTTGTATCATCATTTAAGCTTAAAGGAAAATCTCCAGTGCCTAAGTGAGTCTCGCAAGAATCACTGGCACAAGAATCTCAGAGATTGGTTTAAACTCAGCACTGTATCCAAGGCCTGAATAAAAACTAACCATAAGTGCGAGTGAGAAACTATTTGGCATGGGTATAATCTCCGTAATATGCGTTAGAGTAAGACAGAAGACATATGGATAAACGACTTTGGACGAACGAACGATATTGGTTTGACTGATGTGCTTATGCGCATCTATTATATACACAAGACTGCTATCGGCCGCTATCGGCAGCAATCGAGGGTAGTTTTTTTTTAAATTCTGTATCGAATTATTAGCATTTATTGTAACAATTACAATAAATTAGCTGTAATTGTCACAATAAGAACTATGTTTTAACAGCACCTTTCTTGGCTGTGCTAAGTTTTAGGCATAAAGTCCACTAAAGCAGGCTTGCGGGGCGCTCGCGCATTTTCTATGTGAATCATCGAAAATACAACGTAATCAAATACGCCAGCGCACACTGGATTTGACGACGCATTGTGCCCGCCTGCCCCATGAGTCACCGTTTTTGACTTTTCAGCGATACAAATTAACAAAAATACAACGTAGTCCATTCATTGAACACGGTAAGCAAAATCACGCTCCTCAAAGCATCGTCGATAGACGGGCGAGAAGCCATTATTTAAGAACAGTGAACTCTTTGTTTAGTTATTGCGTGTCCGATATTAATTACAAGCCCCGAGAAATTTAATAATATTTTTATTGCTTTGTTATGAGAGACGCTGATAATAATAATTATTTTGTGCTCCTTGAGCCCCTTATTACATAGGTGAAGGGTAATGTGCGGGTGGGAGGGGGCCTACTCAGTAGTGAGCGCACCGAACGCTTTTGGTAGTCTTTATGCCTTAGAGTGACATAGACAGTTTTGACTGTTTAGACGGCTAACTTATTGTAACAATTATAATACTATGGATACAAACATATGAAAAACTACCCACGATATCTGCCGAAAGCAGTCTTGTGTATAGAATAGATGCGATGATGTGCTTATGAGAAGCCAGAATATTATATAACGTTTAATAATATGTAAATTAATAATAATAATATTGAGTTTCTACTTTGCGTTATATGCAGAGGCTTTTCATAGCCGTAAAATACCTTATATCTTTAGTGTAATTTTTCTAAAACTCTATCCCTATTTAGACCAGTAGCAGATAAGAAAAAATAGCTGAATTAATCATCACCGACTTCTGATAAAGGATAGTTCACAAAATGAAGAAGACGTTCACAAGATTTAAATAAAGTAATTTTTAAAAAAAATCTATCATATAAATATAAAATATTGAAAAAAATTCTAGGTTATTGAACAAAATTTTCCAAATAATCGAAAGGAAATTATCATTTTTTTGTTTGGACAAGTTCGGTTTTGATCACCGCTATTTCTTGACAGCATCTATCTATCTAATTCTTTGTAGTCGTGACGGTTTTTTACGAGAGAAGATGACGTGGCATAATTTAACATGTATTTGTATTCAATTGGACAAGTTTTGCGTGTGGTCTGAATCCGACAGTGGACTTAGGCGGAAACCAGTGTCTGTTCGGTGAATACGAGCCGTTTATTTTGTATGCATTTTTTATAAGTACCTGATACACCTAAGTATAAAAAAATATTTGAAATAGGTACTTAAGTACATCGATTATAAGAAAAATTAAAATATGTACTATGTCAGTTAGTACAACCATAAATTATTATTGGATGATATTATCTAGTAGGTATTAATTTCGTAAACCAAACTATTTCTTTTATTTAACGAATAAGAAAAAATAATTGAGAATGTAACATTCTATACTTATACTAAACACACATCATTTGAAACCATCGTATGTATCTATGTTCAATTATTTTCGTAGCAAGGGGTCGTCCATATATAATGTATCATCCTATTGGGGGTGGTTATAATAGAAAGTGAGGATTTTTGATGAAGGATGAGATGGTATGGGTTTTTTATGGAAAATATGACGTCAATACAAAAACATAAAAATATATTAATATTAACTAATTCAATAAGACATTATACTTACTGAAATCTACTTTAAACTAAATTTAACAAATCTAGGGGGAGGGTTTAATTTATACATATATAATAGGTAGGTATATAAATACATTGTACCGTTCACTAAAAATCTTCTTGCCAAAGGAATCGTTATCTTTAACATAAATATGTTTATATTTTACTAAATACTGTAAAACATGAAATAACTATTTTTTTTGTATTATTTCTCATTATACCTAGATATTAAAAAATCATATACTTTGTCTTAAGTTATACGACATTCATTTACCTATACTAATTAGGTATCTATATTTATTTATATTACTACAGTGAGGGGTGTGCCTCCTCAAACTGAACCCTCCACTCTCCCTTCTCAGTCGATTCCTTCAAGCAACCGCTAGGCTTTCTAAAGAATATCAAGCCACTTAGTCGCTTTTTCGGTAGGTAATTGATTATTAAAACTGCTTAAGTTTATAATATGTATTTTTTTTTAATCTGACGAAATCCGACTAATCTAATCGAATATATTATAGAGCTCATGATCGCAGCGACGTCGCCAGATGCCATCTTCGCAGATGGGGTCAAAGATCTTTCTTGATATTCTACACTGAACTACCTGTAACTTCTGAGAATCACTGACAGTTAGTTATCTATGTACCTATATAGCTAACTGTGTGCATTAATTATCTATGTAGGCATAAAATACGAGTTAATACATAGACGTATTTATATTGTCTATATCAAAGGAAAAATTGTAGACACCTATCTGTCTATGATGCATGGATTCATTACCATAATTAATAATAAATGTACGTAGTTAAGGTGTAATATCTTTATTACCTACTTGATTCTCGTCATACTGATGTCATATCGTTTGGAATTATTTCAATACTATATTGGAACCATCTAATTGTTAATATTCCCGATATATCGGTAGGCACAATAATTGAAAAAAAATCATGCTACACAGGCTCTTCTCGGGTCTAGGACGATTTGGCGCCGGGCCAACTGGACACCATGCAATTCGAAATTAAATAGACGTTATGTACCTATAGGTACTTTAAAAAAAATATGTAATATTATTATTTGTATTCAAATTATTATATTATGATTTAATAGTTGGTGAGAATTTAAATATGCACACTGAAATAATGGTTTAATCGTGAATATGTTTAAGTTCCAACGAAAAAAGAGTTTTTTATTTTTATATAAAGCCTTAGGCATGGTAATTCTTAATCCGCAATAAAAAACAATATGTTAGGAGTAAAATTAAATAAAACTACCTAGTAGTAGATAGAAACTGATTATAATTCATCGTCTACGTTCTGTTTACGTGTCTACGACAGTGCGGCGTCCAATTGTCCTGGCGTCCAGTTGTCCCATTCTCCTCTTTTCTGATCGATTTACGTGAAAACAAGACGTTTACAAACGTGTGTTAAAAGTAGAAGTAAACATGAAAGTTATCTATAAATAATCTATATAATATCTTACTACTCTTTTAGAGGGAGAGAATATAGTCTAATACACATTATGTAGTTCTTTTATTTTATTTTATAATAAGTAAAATTTATAAACGTATGTAATGATATTACCAAATTAATAAAAAAAATAGCCTTAACAAACTGTAGATACCAGTGGTGTTTTCCACCACCAACGTAACTCTCCATCAAGTTAGTGGATAGAAATCGAAGGAGAGTAGAGGTTTCATTAAGAGGGAGTGTAATAGGCACCAACTACCTACTGAAAATTTTCTGGAGACATTTAGCAACAAAATACGAAAAATAGAACGTCTATATAACGTATATAAATATAGCGTCTAATTATCTTTCTAATTCGGTTGGTTGGTGGAAACTCATACTCATTTTAAAATATTATGTTGCGTTAATTCTTTCATTCGCCACCCTTTGATAAGTGCCACCCTTCACCTTGCCATTTAAACATAAAATTCAGTTTACTTAATTCAATTTAATAATATACTTATAATTATTTAAAAAATGTTTTTTTGGAGTATAATAACGCTCCCCGAATCGTGACGCCTGGGTTTTCTCAATAGCCCTGAATGGCATGTCCCCAGTGTTGTATTTTATAATTAATTTTGAAAAAAAAGATCGATTTGTCTGAAAAATAAAACTGTGTAGGTATCTACGTATATCTAATCTGCCTTCATTATGGTCACAATATTGAAGATCTATATTGTGTTATTATTACCTATTACCTACTATTTTTTATGTCGTGACATCGATACAGACACTGTGGTAATTTACTTTTTGAAGTTATACTTATTTAGGCGCCTTTGGAAAATTAGATCAGAGTGTATTTTTGGCGTGTGACATGTAACACATAATTTATTTTTTCACACAAAAAAACACACTTGATTGGATTCGAACCAACGATTGCTAGGTTATCAGCCGAAAGCACAACCAATACGCCACAGAATGATACTGCAATAGTGACGATTATACAGTATAATGTTATAGTTTAGAATTGTTCCGTTGCTAGGCAGCGAATTTATTATTGTCGGCCATTTGCAATTCCTTACGTAAACAAACTATTAAACGTCATAGCCACTATGACGTTTAATAGTTTGTTTGCTTTAAAAATAAAAACAACATATAATTTAGTAATATAAGTTAAAGTGTATAGAAATAAACCAACGGCGTTCCAATAAGCGGTCCTTTTTCTTGAGTGTGTAATTTAACAAGATAATTAATAGCTTGTCGAAGAATCTAGTTTATCACAAGTTTTGTTTTTGTTTTGTTACGCTAAAGAAGTATAACTTCTAACGCGCGTACATAAGTACACACCGATATTTTTTTTAGTAACCATACATTTACTGATAATACAAATAAACGTAATATAAAAATGTACCTAACAGGAAAAAGTATCACATATTATTCTTATTAAATGGTGATGTATTTAATACAAGGCAGGTCAAAGGATCATGACATCTCAATACGTCTCACTGACAAAAAGCAAATCGGTAAACAATTACAAAAGAAACAGACGCCACCCCGATATAACATTGCAGCGGAATAAAATTATCCGTTCTTTCATTGTTTGTTCGCCTGTCCGATAACGCGTCACTTGTTTGCGGATCTCCTTTTGATCACATGCTCCGCCTGGAGAAATCCGTGACATTGACGGATGAGTTGACACTGAAATATTGGGTCCCCTTTCGATGACTTCGAAAGACACACGTTGGCAGATTTGTGAGTAGAAAAATGTTTGGAACCAAACTGGCACTTGGGCGTCTAAATAGCAGTTACATGTAAATTGTACGTAAAACATATCACCGTGGCACAGTTCGCAGTGAGCTTTCTATCGGAAAGAGATGACTGTAGACTGTACGGTCTCCAATTTTATTAGATTCAATATGAACATTAAATTCAATTTGCATTGCTGATTTTGGCAAAATTCATAAATTCAAGAATGAAAACCTAACCTAACTTAATCTAACAAATAATCCAGTAGGTATATATTTTCAAAAATTATTTGCTGCTGGTTTCTTGTAAAGTTTAAACCAACAAGAACCGTGTTTTATTTAGACATGAATTTGTCAGTACTTTTTTTTCTAGATGCCTTTATGGATACCACGCATTTACTATCGAGGTTTTTTTAAGGACTTTTTCACGCAAACTACTCTACTTGATGCTAGTCAAATGAAAATTGTGCCGGCTGAGAGAATATGCCATATTGAAAACTATTCTTCTACCCGTATCGGGTATTACTAATTTGAATTCGGCCAGGGCCTGTAAAACGGCCTCGCAAAAATCCTGGAAAATTCTTTGTAGCGCAAAAGGTTGGATGGTCCTTAATATATGGCCATATATTTCCGATACAACATTTCACGGTGAGGTGTGATACGGCAAACTGGATAAGTACAAGTTTTCGGAGATACTAACGACTAAAGAATATCTTCAAAGGTAAAATTTCATTGTGTCTTAAACGTAAAGTATACAATCAATATGTACCACCATTGGTATGCATGTAAAACATGGACGTTTAATAGATATAAGAAATATCCAAAAATTACGAATCGCGCAACGTTGCATGTAGGGAATCCAATCCCGGGATCCCGGGATCCCGAGCTATTTTCGATACCTATGAATCCCGGGATTGATAAACATAATCCCGGGATTTCGGGATTGATTTTTTTATCAATTTTTATGGAAAATATAACAGAAAAAATACTTTTAATACAAAATAACTACATTAGAAATAAACTGAGTTTTAATGAAGTTTGATGTGTAGGTTGCCGATTCATTTTATTTTTTCACATAGATTATTAAAAATGAGAAAGATTGGTAAAAAAAACAATGCTTCGCACTTTTAACAAAGTAATTCCACCATGATATCATAAGTTTTACGGCAGTTTCATATTTGGCTGACTAATTAGATTTATGAAGCGGAAAGGCCATAAGTACGCTATGATTATTTGCTTTACTATTTTAAATCTCGCTGATCTATTCATTATGTCTTTACTATCAGAAATAGTAATCTCATATTAAATTCACATTATTATTTATATTATAATATTATTTACTCCATTAAACTTGTGTATTTCCAAGATTTAACGTATACAATATTAACAATAAATGTCTTAAATAGTATAAATTATACTAGATTTATTTTTGACCGAGTTTATCAATGTTATTTGTTAATATAAAAATTTTATATTAACAATGGAAAAAAATCCCAATCCCGGGATTGTCAAATTGTAATCCCAAAATCCCGGGATCAGAATTTTGGCTCGGGATTGGATTCCCTAGTTGCATGTTATAAAGGTGCATATGGGGCACAATTCAGAATAAAGAAACCAATGGATAAGGAAGCAGATAACCAGTGGCGAGGGGTGAAGGTAGGTTGTTAAGATTCGACATAAATAGTGCACACTAAACTAAAAACTTAGTCAATCATATTTATTTGTTTTCATTGAACTAACGATACAATTTGCAGATGATGCCGGTAAGTTTTTAAAATTATATTAAGCCCTGTCTAAAGTAAACCATAATAGTTTAGGTAAGCGTGCTATGGGCGATCTGATAAAAATAATGCAGTCATATTTATTTGTTTTCATTGTATTAAGAATACATAGGTACCTATTACATCATAGCGTTGGTTAGTTTTTTTAAATTTACTAATCCTTGTCTAAACCAAACCATAATCGATAAAAAATATTCTTCTATCTATAAAACATCTATAATTATGTGTGGTTTAATGACATAATTTTAGATATTCGTTTATATCTACTATGGCTTGAATTAGTTAAATTGAATTTTAAAAACTAACAAACACTACCTACACATTGAAGTCTTAGTTCAATGAAAACAAATACGTTTGACTGACAAAGTTTAGTGTGCACTATTTATGTCAGATCTTAACAGCCTACCTCTACCCTTCGCCACTGCAGATAAGAGTAAGTACTCGTTGTTATAGAGGTCGCTAAGCAAATGAAATGGGATAGAATAGAGCAGTGACATTCCTAGATAAAATTCCGCCTCTAGGCAGCGCCAAAATGCCGCCCATTTTTTTATACAGTATTTTTATCATCCTTTCATGAGTCCAATATCTAAGAAACGTGTTGTATGGATACAGTACTAACAAAATATCAGACTGTAATTATTCGCAAGTCTGCACGTGTCGTCTTTGGTGACCAAGGACGTCGAAAAACGGAAATAAACTAGATATCGCAAACCTGACAAAACCAGTGAGCTGATTTTTAATGGAAAAATATTTTCGTGATTATGTACCTACTAAGTTTTTGTAGCTATTCTATATATTCCAAATGATTCTTCTCGATTTACCGCCCTTCGAGTAACTGCCGTCCCCAAGCGATGCTCAATCTACCTACCCCCACGGGACGTCACTGGAATAGAGTGGACAACAGCTAGACAGCCACCATTATACAATCGTAACCAAGAGGTAATTAACGGTTAACCGACAAGAATCTAACGACGGCGAAAATTCTCTTGATTCTCTTTACCATCAAGTGTTTTAATACATAGTTTAGAAAATTACTCCCTCTTGACATAGTACAAATAAATAGGTACTAGTCAAATATTAATTTTATCCTTAAATAAATCTTTTCACTTATAGCTTTTAAGTAGGTTGTATCTATTCGTACATGGATTGAGAGGCATACACCAAAGGGGCTGTAGCAAAATCAATATTTAGGTTGTTGTTACATTTATTATTTTGCGAAAACTGCAGTTACAAATATCAATAATTTTCTTAGAAAAAGGCATGGAAAATTGGTAAAAGGCATGTTATAATTATTATGTATTATAAAATACAAATAGTAATAGTTGGTAAATTTTTAACCTTATACCTATTTAAGTAGTTACAAAATGAAAGAATAGTTACCAAAAGTTTCTTACGAAGGATCGTAATAACTACGAATTAAATCACAAAAGACAAGCTATATATTATAAGGTCAATCAGTATAAGTTAGAGCTGATTATTAAAACCGAAATCCGGAACTATTGTAAAAGTTTGGGGTTCTGGAGGTTCAATTATGTTTAACGTTGTAACCATATTGATTGGTCTTTATTCAGTTATGCCTAATGGTTATGCAGTTATTGCAAAAAACGGTTACATGTAAGTTGTACGTATGCAGTTCATCGTGGGACACTTATTCGTGCGCCGCAGTACGTGAAACAAGAGTTCGTATAACATTTTATCAAATGACGAGTTCTTCGTTGAACATTTCACCATGGAATACATTTGTACGTAACTTACAAAATGCGGCAACAGTTTGCAAATAGTACTGTTCCAATTAGATTAACCCTAATCTAATCTAACCTTACCTAACCTAACCTAGTAAAGACATTTTATAAAATTCGCCACATGTTGTAGCATACGTACAAATATACTCCACGGTGAAATGTTCAACGAAAAACTCGTCATTTGATTAAATGTTACACGAACTCATGTTTCACGTACTGCGGCGCACGAATAAGTGTCCTGCGGTGAACTGTTTACGTACAAATTTCCGGATACGACAAAAAACATAGGTAAGAAAGTTTTTTAGTAATCATTAATTCTGTTAAATATTTACAAATTATAAAACTTTGGTATTGATCATGTCGATGACGACCCTCGTTGTCCAGTGCGTAAGGTGCCGGCCTTTCTGGGTTCCCGGTGAGATCACAATATTATATTTATGCAATTTTTTTCAAAGTGTTTGTGATTATTGCACTTCTATTAGGTAAGTACTACATTACACTAGTCACTGGTGCTCATGGCCTCTTGTTGTATAAAAAAGAATATATATATTTTACCCATGCGCTAACATTTTGAGTTTTGAAATTCAATTAAATGTCTATATTATTATACAATATATAAGTTACTAGAATAAGTATCTATCTTATTTTTTAAAGAGTACTAAATCCATTTTTTTTTATACTGGAACCTAACCTTTAAAATATTGAAGAATCTAACAGCTCTGGTATAAACCATCATTAAAGGAAATGTCAGTAAGTATATTTTAAATAATATGTTCCTTGTTACCTATTTAAATCAATTGCAATGATTTTTTATGCTATTCATTTATGTAAGCATGTATTATAAACATATTATTAATCTATCTATATGTATCTAAGTGTAACAAAATCATGAAAAAGTGCATAAAAAAGTGTATCTAGTCCCGACTCCAGCTAATAATAATTTATATGACTCGGGCACATAGAACAGAGTACTTAATAAGTTTGTCGATATAAAAAATATGTTTTTTTTAGTTAGTTTTTGTTAGTATTTTACAAGTGTCCACTCAGAAGGGCGTATTCAGGGACCGGACCGTCCCCAATATTAGATAAAATATAAATAGTTGATAATAATCGAACAATGACATTTAAAATTTAAATCCTAACATTATTCAGGCCATGGCACTGAATTGTGAATTACAATGGTAGTTCTAGTTATTGGTTATCTTCGAATACAACGCGATAACTTAAACAATAATAATAAATAAAGATTTTTGATTGTATATTTCGATAATAGTTTACTATTTTATCATATTACATTCTAATTATGGTCAATAACTGGCACTACCATCGACGAATAGTGGGCTTTGGTGAAATTCGTAAACTTGTATTAATATATTATGAAAATAACAATGTTGTCATATAATTAGTAGTATGTACCTACTATTTAAATATAATAGAATATCGAATAAGTATATGACCGCTCTCAACTACATTTTTGTTTTTTTGTAGATTTTTTTGGCACATAGTATGACGTGTGAACTTTGGTCTCTTAAAAAATATATATAAAATAATGCGGTATACGTAACATAATAGTGGAAGTATTATATTTTTTAGCATAAGTATAGGGAGGTACCTATGTGGTATAGATATATGTACATTGTTTGCTCTCGTGTGAACATACGTTAAAGAAAAATAATAATATGTAAAAATACACGATGCATCAAAGTAGTTGACAGTGACGGAGTGATAAAATATTTGCTACAAATACGTCACGTGTTTTTTATTGGGGTTGAAATCTGGTGGAACTTATTTCTAAATAAATCGATTTACATAGTAGGTATACATAGGATAGATCTAATTTAATAATATAGTTGCATTGTGGCAAAAGTAACAACACGACGGACACAGTGGCGCATTTAGTGACTGACATAGAGATTCGATGCATTCAATGACATATTGATGCATTGATTAATTTTAAGGCTCGCTACGTTAAAAAAAAAGAATAGTTGGGCATCGAATTTAAATTTAAAAAAATGCATTCCAACGATTTTATTTTATTTTGTATAAATATTATATGAACATGGATTAATCGCATTGTATTACATTTATTCGCGTAAACATACTACTTTTTCACAAATCACAGTATAGGCCCACCAAATTTTATTAGTCATACCAACTTGTTTTGTTTTCATTGAACTAAGCATATGTATACATGCTGGTGTTGGTTAGTTTTTAAAATTCAATTAAAACTTGCTTCAACCAAACCGTAATAGATCAAAATATTTTATATATAAATAGGCAAGGTTTAATTGAAGTTTAAAAATCACAAAATACAATAATTTGTATTCTTAGTACAATAAAAACAAATACCTACCTAAGTATAATTGAAAAGGTTTAGTGTGCACTATTTATGTTGGTCGTTGGATCTCCACAGCCTACTTCCACAAAAAAACACTTTAATTATTCATAATATTAATTTTAACATATACCTATATATGTATTTAGCAACTCAAACATTGCAGTTAATGTACTTTGTGTAATAGTTATGTCTTTTATTTTTTTTATAATAATTATACATATTTAGGTAGCTTTGTTGTTATAATGTTTTTTTTTTTCAAATAGTGACTAGTGATATTTTTTATTATTAGAGGTATAGGCACCATACTGTAATTTTTTATAATTGTTTATACTTATCATTGAAGCCATGATTGAAATACTGCAAAAGTGATCCTGAACATTTATCGCAGATGTGATGTTGAATGTAGGTTTATATTATAATGGTGTAAGGATGAACCACAAAAAATATTTTGTTCAAGAAATATGATCTGAATATTCAGAAACATCCTTTCATGTTCATGTCTAAATGACACTTTTACTAAATGCAAAGGGAAAGACCGAAGAAAATAGGTAGGTATGTAAGTAAATAAGAAATATAAAATAGAACAACGGGCATTTTTTTGATCTCGATACTATACGGTCATTTTTTGATAAGAAAACTCAAGTGAGCTATGCTATGCGAAAATATAATTTGAAATTGTCAGTTAACTTACACCAATGTAATGTCACGTCATCGAGTGTCAGAAAGGAAAGCAGATGACGGAAGACGAATAATTAACTTATGTATTTGTTGTGTGAATGAAATTGACTACATCAATATCCGCTAATAATGAGAGGCTTCTAAAAAAATGGTATGGCGCTTAAATATAATAAACTCAATACAGAAACGCTTTGATACAGAAAGTAGCTAGCCGACAAATAAAATCATGACTCAGTAGGCAAGGTGGACTACCCGTGGTGCACGACGGGACGCTTTTGTGTGTAGGGTCAGAAATCTTTAACACTGTTTAGATTATCTGCTCTTATCCGTGAAATTATATTGAATTGTTTGCATTAATACTGTAAATAAAAAAACCCATGAATGTGGGCGCGTCATGTTAGTAGGTAGGTACCTAATTATTCTCCTCAATATTGTTATTATTACCTATAATCTACAATATAATATTCTTTAGTTACATGAATTTACTATGAGACTGTTGAGTTTTGTATTATATTGTTCAGCAGCACAGAACAGATTAATAAATAGAATTCCGATAGGCTATAGGTAAGTACCCCAATACACTGCATTTTAACGCAGAGTTTTGAGTGTGTGAGTGTCCTACAAAAATGAAACACACATTATAGACGTGCAATAGTGTGTGTTGCAGATGACACAATTAATTCGAAACAGTTCAAGCCAGTCATTCAATTGTTAAATCAAAAATTGATTTTAAAATATTACCCAAATTATAACAAAATCCTTGCAACTGATGTCAAAGGAGCATAAACATAACCACTTAAACAGATTATTAATGAGTTAGCATTTACTTGGTAGAATTCCATTTTACAAGAAATAAAAATATGATTAATATAAAATGCTACAGGTTTTTAAAAAGGTTTTGTCGATAGCTATTTCGGTTGTAACACCATTAACAAAACTAATTAGTTTTGACAACCGAAATAGCTATCGACAAAACCTTTTAAAAACCTGTAGAATTTAATATTACTTAAACAGATATTTACCTACACAAAAAATGATAGGTAGGTTACATTACTTTCATTACCTACATTTATACCTACATTTTTACTAGGTACCTACGTTGGTAGTTGGATTTTGTGGTTTTCACATTTTTTTTATGTGGGGGCCTCAAAATCAGTGAATGCCGCGGGTATCTACGTTCCTAAATCGCCACAGGATAAAATTAAACACGCATTAAAGAATTTGTTATTTTTAATAGTAAGTACCTACTTCTTTATCATAATAAGTATGCAATACAGTCATCACGTAAACGAAACGCGCTTTTAATATTGGTAAAATTAGAGGACACTGCTCTCTTTATTTGTATTGGATTTTTTGGCCTGATAAGTAATAAACTAGACTAATCAGTTGAATTTGATAGCTATATTATGAACGATGGAAATGAACCTGAATCATAAAAATACCTATTATAATTTAGGTACCTTACCGATTTTAAAACCAATAACCTAATACTTAAGTACATAGTTGTGAAATGTAGGTACCTATGTAGGTGGGTATTGATCAAACTGCATAGTGCTTAGGAGGTACATGATAAATATGTAGTTACCTGGAATCTTTCTACACTGACACCATGGACGATTGGTATGCAATGGGTGTTTTAATACTAGCACAAAATACCAATAAAACTGCGTATTGTTTTGCCGTACGCATAATCACATTTTAGAATGAATAAATTAAATTAGGTATAAGTACCTACCTATATAATACACCTTTTGGAAATAAATACCTTCCTCTTAAGGCCAAAGCACACTGTGAGTGGCGCAAGAGATGTAAAAAGTACTTGCTTTGCGCAAAGCAAGTTCTGTTTGAGCTCCTGCGCCATGCGCGCATCGCACGTCTTCTTGCAGTGTGGTCCGCCACTTAAATTTAGACTGGTCACAATTTGAATTTGGTTAAAAGTTTCTAATAAATCTAGATCTAGGTGTGCATAATACATAATATTTGATACCACAGTTCAATAGAGGCACAACTCAAAATTTAAAGGTTTTGAGTTAAGAATGCTATTCGATGTAAAAAGATTTTTTCTTTATAATTCAGCAAAAAAAATAGTCAAAAATTTCTTTAATGTGTCATAAAATCGAATAACCCTTTCTGAGATTAATCAGTAATTCAGTTATATAATCAAATTTATTGGCTAATTCCTTATGAAAATGTACAATTTCATTGTGCATTGATGAATTCCACTAAATTAAATATAAAAAAAACATACACTTTCATCGAAATCCAGGCTTTAAAATTAAAATGAGAATTACTGCAAAAAATTCAAACGCCATTATCTTGGAACAAGGTTTTATGAGTTGTTCCCCTATTGAACTATGGTATCGTATAATATACATAATATACTATACCTACAAATCAATAAGAATTTAGTTTTTTTAAATTACTAATTATATTTTTATCACTATAATATAATAGGTAGTAGGTACTTCCGTATACATACATACCTAAGTAGTATTACTATAAATGCTGTGGTTAGCTACTATTTTAATGCTTTAATCATTAATTTTAAGATCATTCAAATTATTATATTTTTATAAATGTCAAGCAGTGTCATTTTTTGTCATTTCTAATTAGCCAACTATATTTTTATTTTTCGCTTGTTTGTCCATTTATTTCATCCGACTGAAAACTTGACGATTTACATGAGTTTTTAATTGAAAAATAGAAGAGTTTTAAGTTTATAATAATACATAAATGGATTCTGTGAAATTTTATTTTATGGGTTTATTTATTTAAAGTGTCTTTTCGGTTTTATATGTAATAATCAGCCAGAGGTATACGATATTTTTAAAATATTTAAATCAAATGGAAGCAGGATATTCATTGAATTCAATTATGGTAATATGGTGAAAGGAAAATGAACAGCAACGGAAGTATCGAAAATTATGCTTTCTGGCTATATATATTAAATCTGACCTTTTAGATGAGTAGGTAAGTACCTATACGTTTTTTTAAGAAACTTATGACCTTTTCCTTTACATAATTAAATGAAAGATGGCTCTAACTGAAAAAAAAATATATTTAAGTATATTTTAGATTTTTTGTGGCGGTCCGGACTGTATCACAATTGTGCATTTTTGTATGTTAGATTATTACAATTGGTGCTATTCTATTTTTCTTTTAATTGAATATAATTTAATTAAAATTACCTACTTCGTATATTTATTCAAATAGTAATTTATTAACTATCTATTGTGATGTAGCTTGTTGGTTTAAAATAACAAAAATTGAATAAAAAATATTTGAGAACATTGTTTCATAAAATAACAATACATTGTTGAATTGTTTTGTAAAGAGAAAAAAACGCGTGTAACTGATTTTCGTACGAAGATAATAATTTTTAAAAAAAGAACGAAATTTGAATGTTAAAAAAAAAAGAATACACGCCGTCCCAGTCACAATGCCCCGCTGGATATTCGAATTTCGAATCCATTGTCTCTATGGCCAATAATTTAATACAGATTCAAAATATTTCAAATGGCCGACTTCCTCTCGGCGCGGCAGTACAATTTTGATACTACACAAAAGCAATTTGAGGGCCCGAAACAAAAATGAAGTGAACGTTTTTTTATGTACGAATTCATTCAAAACAATTTTCCAAAATAAGCGGTATCCGGCGGATAAATATATGGACGTTTGGGAAACGCATGACCGCATCCGTATACATGCCTAAATTTTGTTGTAAATTCCCTCTTGTTTAGGAAATAATGTATATATTTTCATCTTTTTAATAGGCAGTTTTGGACTACCATTCATATGATGTCAGCAAAGAATATTACACAGGGTTACAGCAAAATATATACGATATTTTTATTGCATATTGGTGGATATAATTTTTAAACCGTTTTTCAGATACTTATCACTATCTACCCAAACCAAAAAAAACTGTACCAAACTAGTATTATTTTAATTCCCAAAAAATGATGATAGTACACGTCGTGATAATCCATGTTCAATATAATAGGTACCTACTCCTATAGTACACGGCTGTATTCTGTGAGGACCAAATGTCGTTTGTTTAACGCGTGCGTGCTACCTTTGCTCCTGTATGGCTGTGAGACATGGCATCTTACTAAGCTTCAAGAGTCTCGGCTTTTGAGCTTTGAGAATCGATGTCTCCGCCGAATCTTAGGGGTACGTTGGTACGACCGCGTTACAAATACCGGAGTTCGTGAGCAGGCACAACAGCCTTCGGTGGTTGAAGTTATCATGAAAAGACGATTTACGGGGCTGGGACACGTATTCCGGATGCCGCCAAAGAGTGCGGCACTTCGTACCTTTGTGGCACTCCCTCACCCTGCAGCGATGCTACAAAAGCGACCTACGTGCTGCAGGTCTGACATGGCGGGAGGCGCAGGAGTTGGCGATGAACCGAGGGAAGTGGCGCCAACTTGTGTTTGCTCTATGCCCCAATGTTGGGACGTGACAGGGTGAAAGAAGAAGAAGACTCGTATTTATATTTTTCGCAAGATTTATATTTTGTTTTATTCATTAGTAGATGATTGCAAAGTGAACTAAAACCAACGAATTATTGCATTTTCATTGAAGTTTTCAGCTAAACAATATTTAAAAAATAGGTAAGTAGGTACCTAGGTACATCTTTTGAATATGTATTATGCATAGTGGCTACCTACACATGAGTATATATTTTTATTTCATCTGTCTTGTTTTCCCAAAGATTTTTTTTGACTTTAGATGTAAGTCTAGAGTTGTAGGTGTGAGTCTGACGTTGTTGTATTGGTAACAAGTTCATTGTATTCTTTTTCTATTGGATGCCATAAAATTGGCGGATTGCGTTTTGATTTGAAGCCTGTTATTTTATTTATAAAATCCACCTACCTTTTATACGCATTTCTCGATGTTATAATATAGGTACGTTTTCTTCTTAAAAATAATGCAGAATGTATTTCTTTTGAATGCCTATAAAATTGATGACGGAGTACATTTCCACGGTTATTTATAGCTAAATTTTATATTTAAATGTCTGTTTTGATATAGTAATGCCTATGTGAAATATCGAATTGAAGTCGGATTTAATCATATATTCAATACTTATTTTGACAATATCTGTAAGTACCTACATAAAAATATATAAGTATATTTATATAATTAACATACTTCTTGGTGAATCTGAAATTAAATGAAACTTCAATGCGAAGTAACTTGCAGCTAACTTATAGTAGACCAGGGGTCCTTTTTTGCTTTAATTTATTTAGATTCCATCTCCATCTTTGAGTTTTTTATAGTTTTTCAAACCAAAGATGGTAAGTACATAAGTATTATTATGTACCTACTTACCTACGAGTTTTGTTTTGTTATATTATATAGATATTGTAGAATACTACATTTTTCACTTATTATTAGTAATTACCTAAATATCTAGGTCATTAGCAACACATGTTTGGTTTTAGCTTAGTCACAAAACTTAAAGAAGTATGTAAGAACCTATTTTAAAATGTACTTAGGTAGGTACTATTAAAAAAAACTTACATCAAAAATAAATGTTGAATATTGTATTCTATTTTCAAATTTAGTTTATTACTTAGCGGTAGATTCATCTTCATACATTAAAATCGTAGTTATATTTTTCATTTTATTATTTTATATGACGAAATATTGAATATACCTAACTTTATTTTAAAAACAAATTCTTGTTGTTGAGTAAGTACTACAAACTTATGCAGGAATAGGTTATGCTATTCTCATGTAGGTAGGTACTTATGTGGTTCTCTGTAGGTACCACACACATAATGCTTAGAAGGGGTGCCTTATATTTTACCGATTGGAAAAAGCGTTTGCATGTAGTCTTAACGAAAAGAAAATCATGTCATAAGTCATCTTTATTTGCACATTATATATTAACTATTTTACTATAATACCTACCTAGATTTATAACCATTATTAACGGTGACCTATATGAAAAATATGTAAATAAGTATATAAGTACCTACATAGATACCTAAAATCAATGTTTTTAATCTCAATTTTGATATAAAATATCACTTACCTTGCTGACTGCTTTTTCTAGTTGTTTTCTTTTCTTTCATCCACGGGTACTCCGGCACAGGAAGACCTGGAGACCCAGGCGGCTGATGCGGATGAGGATGCTGGTACATCGCAGGCGGAGACCTCGATGGCGACAGGCCTCCCCTCAAGCCTTGAGGTAAGGGCGGAAGAGCAGTCATGAATTCAGCCATAGAAGGCTGGCTATTTATGAAACCGGTCTCTGTGCATCCGCCTTGTGATCCGGCGACGGATGCCAGCCAAAACCCTGGCTCCGGTTGAACTCCTGAACTGAGAGGCGACCGTGGCTTCATGGAGACGAAATCGTCTTCGACTAGGTCGTCCTGAGCCATTAATGGCGGACCTCTCAGGTTTCCAGTAGAAAAGTCTTCACATTTTATTTTCCTTGCCAAAGGATTTACCTCTAAAGGCATCGGCGCAGAATTGCATATCTCCTGCATGATGATATTGTTTTAAAATAACTAATTAGATAACACTGTTTTTGAATTTATTTTTATACACTGTTTTTGAGTTTATTTAATTTATTTTCTTGTCAGTTCACAGCATTTTATATTGTGTTTAATATCACTCGTTTTTCATTGTTGATATCACTCCGTAGGCGGGTTCAAATTATCTCGTCATTTTGTGTTGTCATTAAAAATCCAATAACACTTATAAATTCATAGTCTCAATTTGTTCTCATTCAGAGCAATCATCCCGCTTAATAAAACGACGTCGAATTCTGCAAAAGAGGAAGCGAGGCGCACATTATGGTGATATTATCTCTCGAGATGCGTTAATAGACGTGACAATAGGCCCCGCCGGCTGTATTGCCACAGTAAAAGGGTGGAATTATCGCCAATTAACCGAGCGAGAAAATGTTAACCGAGGTTTGAATATCCGAGCGACGTCGGATCAACCGCCGAGTAAATTAGAATTCAAGACACGCGCTACGCGGTTCTGCGGGCCTCTACGGCCTACGCTCCCCGGCGGAACTTTCGAGTTTCGACGTAGCGCTACGCCGGAGCTTTCGATAGGGCTTCCGCAGAATCGTGCAAAAAGGGGAAAGTTTATTTTATTACCGGCAAAGCTACAGGTTTTATGATTTTTACGACATGCCGTTTTATAAACACGGAAATATTTCACTCTATAAAAAGATGTTGACACTTTGAAAATATCTAAATATTCGTTCAGCCAGCTTCGAGGGAAACTTACACAAAAACTACAGCAATGCATTATATGTAGGTAATAACACATTTCATCAACATTCTTCTAGCCATCCTACCAGGTAGAAATGTACATAGATAACTTTTCTAGTTCGGAATGTTGTGTAACTTATTAACTTTCATAAAGAAACAGTCAAACATTAAATATATATACTTAGTTAAACATAGGAAACAGCTTTAGCTATTCTATATTTTTAAAATTAGAATAATCATTGTGTGATTATTTGATAGATAATATTTAATTAAAAGTTTGTTAACTACGTGTTAATGGCAAACTAAGGACCGAGAAGAGTGGAACGTGCTAGGGGATGCATTTATCAAACAATGCGCCGACCCCGACTGATGATTAATTTTATGGATTAATTAAAGCAAGGAATAATTGTTTATTATTATTGAAGAGTAGATAAATAATTGCCTATAGGTAGGTAGGTATGTCATTCCTTTGTGTATGTTGTGAAATAATTTTTTTTACGTTTAATTTAAAAAAAAAAAAATTGGTTAGGACATTAAAAAAAAAGTGTATGATATTCTTGATTAAAAGTGATATATTATTATAATGAAAATATTGCTTTATCTATAATACTCGTGGCATGAAGGTAATTACATATACGAGTACATTGGCCCAGTGGGATACATCTAATAAAGTCTAATAGATAGGATAGCTACCTACTTATCTAATAAACTGAAAATCTAAAATTGTTGAATGAGATCATACAAAATATTAATTACCGACGCCTTTCCATAGTGTGTTCACCTACTTATTACATTTTATCATACATCGATAATATTCGACAATATAAAGCTTTCATGTTGATATTTTCTTTACTGGTGTAAGATCGACTAGAAAATTACCCTGGCCGGTTTCAGACAACTAAACTACCCTATTTATTTCACCTGTGAACATTATGTTAACTAAAACAATTAAGTATGTAGAAAATAATTAAAATCTTTTGTCTGGAATTTAAACTACATAAAAGCCTTCAGTCGACATTAAAACTAGCCTATTTCGATATGCAACATTTCTATAGTGAGCTTTTCTACCCGAGTAGTTTAATAATCATGCAACGTTTTATTATAAGCATTCCATCGTATGTTATAAACCTGTTATATTATATAAATCGTGTTTTTGTGCGTTTTGCGAAGTAGGCGGGAGCTTTAGTGGGCGGGGGCGGGCCCTGGAAGCCTCCGACGAATCCTTGCGAGCCTTCGAAGCGTCCGCCGCTTTGTGGAAAACATCGCGTGCCAGCGCCAGCCGAACGAGATGCTAATCATATTCACTGGAGAATTGTAACGTGGCATTATTGTATTTATTATATAGATTTTTAGGAACCCCTTGTATTGTGGGCTCGTTTCTACGCGGTACCTACCTACCTACATACCTGCGTCATGCAGGTTTAATACCAAAGTGTTTCTTGTTCATGAAATTAACAACGGCGATTTTCTTTGACGCATACGCAATCGATTTGACAAATAATTTAAAAATGGAACTGGAAACATTTCAAATCAACCATACCATTAAAATTACATCTATAGGTACTAACGTCTTTAAAAACTGCATATTTTTCAAATATTGGGTATAACATATTAGGTAGGTACCCAACACAAAATATCTGATATCTACTAATATCAAAGGGGCCCATAACAACAAATTAATCAAATGCTAGTAGTAGGTACCTACTTGGGTACAGAAAACACATTTTGAAAATACCCGATATACCTACTGGATTATTAGTTAGTTTGGGTTAGTTTAGGTTAGGTTGGGTAGGGTTTGGTTAGGTTAACCTAACAAATAATCCAGTATATCTGCTATTTTCAAAATGTGTTTGCCGCTGTATTCCTCATAACCGAACTGTACTCCTACTTGTACTCAAAACAATAATCCACTTAGGTACTATGTGTTATCAGTGTCATTACTGTCACCTTCAACAAAAATACTAATTATCTTTAATTACCTACAGGATGTGATTCTAGGAAAGATTCACCTATCTACATTGATATTTACCTGGAAGAATCGATGATATGTACCTAGTTATGGTTTTATTTGATCTTATATCGCGGATAGGGGCTCAAAATCTATCGTTACTCTGGGCCTCCAAGTCTCTAATCAAACCACTGAAAATAAACGTTAATTGTCATTTTATTATATGTAGATGCTCACTAGAGTATGTACATATTTAGATTGAGATAATAGAAGGGCATTAGTCTTTAAAAAAGCTCTCTTACAAATGTCAAAAGTTTTGAAGGTAAGCAAGTAGATACGTATACCTACCCACCTCAATAAATTACTAATAGGTGTATGAATGGACCTTCGTTACTACTGAGGGTTAAATACGTATGTAGAGTGTGTTCTACTGGCTGTCTATATTTAATTAGAAAATTTTTGTGGTTAGTATTATTTTTTAGTAATATTTCGTCGGTAATCTAAAAAGTCATACAAATTAGTTATGCTACGGTTTGTGGACCAATTAAACTAAAAATTATTTGAGTACCTAATGTTATTTGACTGAATTTATTTAATTTTTTTTCACTTCTGAGAAAATGAAAAGCAAATAGCGTTATATAACTACCTACATATAAGTATCTATGTAGGTTCCTAGATATTTATTTTTTATATGCATATCTACCTGTCTAGATACCTACGTAACGGGTCTAGGACGATTTGGCACCGGGACAACTGGACGCCACGCAATTCGAAATTAAATAGACGTTACGTACTTATGGGTACCTTTAAAAAAATACTTAATATTATTACGTATATTTAAATTATTATATTATGATTTAATAGTTGGTGAGAATTTAAATATGCACACGTAAATAATGATTTAATCATGCATATGTTTAAGTTCCAACGAAAAAAGATTTTTTTATTTTATACAAAGCTTTAGGCATGGTAATTCTCAATCCGCAATAAAAAAAACATTATGTTAAGGGTAAAATGAATTAAAACTACTAAATAGTATATATAAACGACAGTGCGGCGTCTAATTGTTCTGGCGTCCAGTTGTCCCATTCCCCTACGTAACTATCAAATAATAAAGATTTTTTTTTAATTTAAATTGGTAGGTATTTAATATATAAATCCGTATCGTAAATTAATATACTTATCCCCTAAGTGTCCGATAAAAAAGCACAATTTAAAATTCTGCATTGCAATGATATATATTATTAGGATTTATCGGGCCATTGCTACATATGTAACTAGTACATAACATGACTCAATATGTTGTAGGTATCTATCAATCTACCTTTATTTAAGTAGATACCTAGGTAGGTAGGTACTAGGTACATACCTAGGATACCACTAACATAAATGTCCTGGATTTAATTATTATTAAAGTCAGTTGTGATAGGATATTATCAAATTCAAAATCCAACCCTAACTATAAAAGCCTTAAGTACATAGGTAAGTATGTACATTATTTGGTGACAGGAAAAAGCTTCTTAAATTTTAAAAAAATTGTTATACGAGTACCTAAGTATTTGAAATAGTAAATGCTTAACTGAATTATAACCACTTAGGTTCCTATGTATGTTGGTAAAGCTTTATAGGTAGCTCGCATTGCTGTACTCATAATGCTATTCTAACGTAATATGTACTCGTACTTTTATATAACTGTGTGGGTACCTACATATATTTGTAACGGATTTACGTAAAGTTAATATTTGATTTATAAAAATAAGGAAAAGCTTTTATTAATAATTACTTAGCGAATACTGATACCTAAGCTATTAATTATTAGGTACACACTAATTATAAAAACAGATGCAGATAATAAATATTATGTAAGTTTATCATCATATTTGAATACTTATAAGTACGTAGGTATATCTACATCAACTGTAGGTATAGATAGCGTGATAGAGGTAACAAAGGGTTACATAAACGTAGATCGATTCAAACCATGCGTTGAAATCAGCCTCACCTATTCGTTGAAAGCTGCGTCGCTACGACAAAAGCTCGGCTTAGCCATGAAAGCTCATACAAATGAATTTCTTTGAAAAATTCATTGAATAAATGTTAACTGTACCTAGTTTAAGGTAGTCCAGGTGACAATAAATTAATATTCTTCAATAGGATGCATTTGTAAGTTACCCACTGGAAACTTGTTTTCTTATTATCAAAATAATACGTTTATATTTATACTCAGTAAGTAGTAAATAGTTACCAACGTAGGCACTATAGGTAGGGTAGGTTTCTAACGCTTGATTTTTTTTAAATACCTACACCTCATCCAAAGAATGGGTTATACCTACCAACCAAAATTATTTTAACTTAACACATGTCTATTATTTTCACAGAAATATAATTATTAATTTATTAAATTCTACGAAGTAAATATTTGGTATGCCATACGTTTTTGTATAAGTGTAACTTTTTGGTACCTACCTAGCAAATGTATCTACATAAACACTTTTTAGGTTAATAGGCAGGTACCTACTATTCATAGTTAGTTTTCAATAAATTAATTATATTTTTATCGTTATCCGACAATTATTTATTGCTACTTAGTTATAATTAAATATAACTAAAGTGTTTAAATAAATTTATTAAATATTATTACGTACACAAGTGTTTTTTTTATTACAAATTTTATGGGCAATAAGTTGACCGCTGTCCCCACGAGCTACCACTGACTTTATATTGTTAAACTTTTTTTTTATAATCATACGAAAATATTAAAACAACCGGTAGATTTGGTACCCATACAAAAGGTGACCAGTGGTGTCCGAACCATAATGAAAAAAAAATATTTACTTAGATTATTATTTTTTTAGTTTTATTGAATGGTGATTGTTTTACAAAAAAAGTTTTGACAGTTGATTATTTTGTTTGTTTCACAGCGTGTGTTGTGTATTTTGGTTTAATTGCACGTGTTAAGTGTCAGTCGAAACTTTGTAGGGTAGCCTCCGCGTGGGCTTGCCGTATTGTCGGATTGTCGGATTCGTGAGGCCGGCAGAGATACGGCGGTCGACTGGCCGGATAGTCACGCTTCTTGCCAGCGTAGAGTTTTTCCCGACGATCATTTCGCGTCACGTGGTGCGCGTTTCCGCCAATCGCGGACCGGGGCGTCGCTGGTGGGCGAGGCCAAGCCGCCGCGCACCTCCCCCGCGCACCCGGGCCCGAGCGAGACGGCGTTGTTTATTTTCACTGCGGCGCGCATCCGTCTCGCTCTACGCGCGAGGTGAGGCTTCGAATGAAAAATTGAGTGTTCCTATTTTGAATTCGAAAAATATTTATTCGATTCGATTTTTTTGCCTCCTCGCGTGACGCCATCTGTTTTCGAAGAAATAATGTTATAAGGCAAGATGGTCTACGTTTCATATTAAACCGAAACTTCTTTTTTATTGTCCATATGGAGCTGAAAAACATTGCGAGCGACAGTAACTTTGTCGAGCTTTAATATCGTAAGGCTCTGTGTCTACCAGTAACAATAACTCTATAGTACTTACCTATGACTCTGTAAGTAAGTACTACATGATTATTAAACGTTTGCCATAACTAATAATAATTAAATCAACTACCTATCTAGGTAGGTACCTACATACTTTATTCAATTTTCATATTCAAATTCAAATTTTTATAGCACTTCTGCAAATGTCTGGTTCATAATTATAACATCTATAAATAGTAGGTAATAAGTGCTTTTAAATAATGTAGAATCTATTTTTTGTCTATACCTACCTACCTAAAATATTATATTAAACAATCCGTGGAGGAAAGTGATATTCGTGTTCACGATGCGACTAGCTAGCTACTAGACTGAACTATTATAGTTGACGAGTAAATTGGTTGGTGCCTACCTACCCGATTTTTTCAGCATATTGGAATCCTGGTCAAATTTATGTGGAATGTACAAAGAAAATAGGAATCGCAAGAAAAATATAACGAAACAACTTTGACAGTAATGGAACAATGGAACATCATGTTGGATGCAATGCAAGCAATGGAACGAAAAAACAAATCAAGTGTTTTAGGTTTTACTTGATCTAATTTAATATACGTAGGATGTACTTATACTTTACTAATCAAACTAATCTAATATCTTGGACTCAGTGACGTCCCGTGGGGGTAGGCAGATTGAGCGTCACTTGGGGGCGGCGGTTTCTCGAAGGATGGCAAACCATTTAGAATCATTTGGTAAAAAATGGGGCGGCATTTTGTCTAGGGACGTCACTACTTGGACTGATCGAGAGACAAAATGTTGACGTTTTCAACCGAATAGTAAAGGACGGTATCAAAACCAGAAATTTCCAGTCTACCTACCTCAGACAAATTATGAAAGGACAAAAGTAGGTAGGATAGTGTTTCCACAATTCGTTATTTAAACAAAAACACCGTGATTGGTAAGAGTGCAGCTCCAACGAACTTTTCCGGGTTAAGCTTAACGCTTTCGCTGCTGAATAGATAATGAGATTTTAATTGCCCCCTTTAAAATGCACGTTAATTACATCGATCGGCCGCCTGGTCATTACGCACCGTGTGCGTCTTCCGCGTCCAAAGTATTAATCGCCCTGATGGTGGCCGACCTCCGTTAGGGGATGACACGTTAAGAAGAAGAATGATGGTAAATATCGTCAAATCTGTCACTAAGTTTTTTGTAAGAGTCAACGATAAGCTACTTTTTCATGGTTTTGACACAAAATTCTTATTCTACTTAGGAACCTAATTCTGTAGCTACTATGTATTATAATCGGATTTACCTACTTCGGAAAGGGTATTTCGCCTGAAATGACTGTCAAAATCAATATGTAGGTATAGGTAGTGGATGCAGGTAGGTCTTGCATATCGAAAAACTTGCGAAATTATCAAAAAAAAAATGTATTTCATACTCATTATAATGGTATGTAGATACTTAAACGGCCGTTCAATTATGTAGGTACCTACCTAATAACTTTTTCATATCATTTTTTTGTCCGTTTCAATGTCAGATAGGAGACTCCTTAGAATTCGATGTCCGATTGGGTCCAATTAGTTGAATACCGGGCCTGGAATTTTCTCAATTCTTGAAAATTAGTCTGCCGTAACTGTACATTAAATAGCCTGTTCAGGACGAGAGTGATGACGACAAAGTTATAGGTACCTATATGTATAGGTCATGGACCCCACAAGGGGGGGGGGCTGACAGGGCTCTAGCCTGGGGGCCCGGCGAGGCGAGTCGACCAGATAATTGAGATAAACACACATTACCAATTTGGTTTAATAGTAAAAAAAGTCGCCTGCGGCGCTATTTTCCTTTTATTTTTCTTTTATTATTTTTTAAAGTTATGTGGTTGTACGATTCAATTTTTAATTGTGTATCAATACTCGACATCTACATAATTCAAATGGATATATTAAAATACACATTAAAGATACACAATAATTTTACCGCGTACCTACACCATTTGGAAAACGCTACTGTAGAGCGTCACACTGCCTTTATCCTTAGTGATAGGTAGGGGGGCCCGCCAAAGATTCTAGCCTGGGGGCCCGCTTCACGATGTGGGGCCCATGGCATAGGTACCATGGCAGCTACCTATGCACCGATCACACCACCTACAAAGAGAGCAACGTAGAAGAAACATTGCCATGTCAACCTAGGTTTTTACCAGGCTGGTAATACCAGCTGTCATAATTTTGCTAATCATCATCAGCCAGAAGCTGTCCATTTGAAGTTTTTGAAAACTCTATAATAGGTATAGAGCAATCTAGCATATTATCCTGTGATGCGTTTAGTCACGTAGAAATTGGACGCATACATTTTGAGGCAGCTACATTAAAATAAAGAATCGAATTGAAATTCCTAAAATAAATCTATGTACCTAGGTAGGTACCTATTTGAACGATTCATATATTATTTTTATTATGCAAACATGGCTTAATTGTATTCAACTAAATTTATTCGCATAAAAAATCGTTTTTTACAAATCACATTACATCCTACCTATATACAGATAACCTAACCTAACCTAAATATTATTTAGTATGTAGATATGTAGATATGTACCTATCTCATGAATTAGCAATATCATCGTACCTAATTACAATAATAAAGGTAGGTTATACCTTCCACAAACATTTTGAAAAATATATTTATAAAATACAACAAAGATACACTGAAATCTAAATTTGCATATATTTTTTTAGATTTTGCAAAGTAGGTAGGCATCTAATGTTTAATAATTTTATGACACATTTGTATTGTTTAGAGGCCCTCTTCTAAATTTTCTGACGAATCGATTGCGTCATTTACGTCAAAGGAAGTCGTTGATGCTTAGGTATAGATACCTACTCTTATCGAGTTATTCTGTTTTGTGTATTTACGCCTAGCAAGCACCTCTCCATACCACATTTTAGGCCTCTATTTTACTGGGGGTCTATGATTCGCATGCATATGTAGGACAATGTGATGACTGGGAGTAGATATCTTACGATCGTTGAATAATTTGCATTTTATGCTCAATAAAGGTCACTTTTGAAGACATTTTTCTAAAAATTTAATTATTTTACCTACTTACATTATTCTTGATAATTATGCAAAGACAGAACTACGAGTATGTACTATCAGCGTTGTCCAGTACCGCTGCTCTGAAGATCCAATACGTGACAATTTTATTTTTTATTAATTTGTGGTGTTCAAAAACGCTAAAATATTTGTAAGCTAGATTTAAAAAATCTTTATCTGGCAAGAAGTAAACAAATAAGTAGCTATAATAGGTACATAATATGTATTCTTTTTCATAGTTTAGAGGCGTAGTAAAATTGTACGCAAAAGTTCCATAAAAAGGCATTTCCTTCAAGCTTGTAGTGACAGTTTTCTCCGAAAAAAGAATCCAAAAATAAATGAATCGTCTCAACTCAAAGAAGGCATCTAAAGATACCTACATACTGACACCAACATAGGTCGAACCAACTCCTTGTTCTGAAAACTTTTATTCCGTTTGATCAAAACTTTTCTTTTAATTCGTCAAAAACTTTTGTCGTACTCTGTCCAGAACTTTGTCCGGAAACTTTTTTGTCCTTGCTTAAGTTTATACCGTTCTTCAATCCTTTTATTTAGTAGGTACTAGTTAGGTAGGTACCTAGCAATAAACTGTGTGTGGTGTTTTTCGAGATCAGGCATGCTCTTCAAAAATATAACATTTTGTTAGGTACAGCGGATATCAGTGAAGAAAGGTAGAGGTAGGCTGTGGAGATCCAACATAAATAGTAGATATACCTAGATTAAACATTGTCAGTGATACTTGTTTTTATTGTATTTATTTGTTATACTTTGTTTTCATTAAACTATGAATACAAATTACTGATGGTATTGATCAGTTTTTCAAATTTTGTGACAAGTTTAGTATACTTAAAGTATTTATGTCAAATCTCCACAGCCTATTTCTACCCTTCGTTTTCTATAAAATAAACTAGGTGGTTGCTTCATAAGAATTCTAAAAATCCTCTATAGATGCATCATCTTGATAGCCATATTCAGTCAGGACAATCAATCAAGCCAATCCGCTGGATTAATGGTGCTCCATCCACTTTTTTCAGTCCCTAGCTCTTCGCTGCCACGTACATCCACCGAAATTTATGAGTTTGAGTATCCTGAGGGTTTTAAGGTGTCCCTGTCGTCGTTTAGTCTCGCTTGTCCGCCGTTATCCACTCACCGAGCGACATGTCATCCATCCATCTGCTTATCGACCTCTAGTAGGTACCTACCTCTTGTCTGCTTCCTTAAATCCATTGACTTCATTTGTCCTCTTTCTGCGTTTTGCCCAACATGCCACTTTGCGCTACCTACTCGTACTTCACACTTAACACAGAATGGGAGGTCACCCTTGAAAATACTAATCAGGAGCCGAAATGCACAATACCAGTTATGTAGGTACCGCGAGACATCTCGTCATCAATGATGCGTATTTATTAGATACAATATAATTAGGTATTGAACATACATAATTTTGGAAACATACATACTTTTGAAAACACTTCTGAAAAAATATATTATAACCAATAGAATTTTTTTTTTGAACAAACTAAGACACCCCACAGGAATCAAACCTGCATCTGTCGGGTATCGCGCCACGCACATAGTCCACTATGATAAAGGACTAAACTACCTAAGACTTAATTACGACACACTTTAATTATTGGCCTTTTTAATACTCACTGAAGCGCATTCTAAATTGAGCTACTATATTGGCGATCGGCTTTTGTGTTTTAAATCAAAGTAGGTATTACTTTAATTACTAACCGACGTCACGGATCACTCCAAGGTTTTTTGTTTTAACTTAAGTACTTAACTTGCTAATAATTTTTGTAACTATTTTTTTGTTCAACAAATAATTCACAAGATTTAAGAATGTAATGTGCGTGGGCGCGATACCCGAGAGATGCAGGTTCGATTCCTGCGGAGTGTCTTACTTTAAAAAAAAAAAGATTTTTTTCTATTATATATAAGTAATATATTTTCTCAGTCTATTGTTTTCAAAATTATGAAGGTATGTTCAATAATTAGAATGTTACATTCTTAAATATTGTGAATTATTCGTTGAATAAAAAAATAGTTAGGTAATTAAAAAATATAATTAGATACTTTTCAAGATTGGTCAATCAACCTGTAGATATTCATGTATTTTAACATTCGGTGTTAGTTTATCGATTTTTTTGCAAGGAGGCTTCCAAGTCAGTCAAAGCTCTACTTGTCCCAAAAACCGTTGCATTCGATTGCCAAGGAGGCGTCTAATTTTGAGAAAAGCTAAATAATAAAAAAGCTAAATAAAGCAGCTAAATAATGAGAAAAGCTTACTTTTTTCAAAAAAGATTTTTTCTATTGGTTATAATATATTTTCTCAGAAAGTGTTATGTTATGAGAATGGTACTCGTACATTCTTAAATCTTGTGAATTATTCGTTCTAATAAAAGAAATATTTAATTATAAATTATTAGCAAGTTCAAGTAAGTTACATCATAAAAAATATTGGAGAAATCCACGACGTCGGTTAGTAATTGAAGTAATAGGTATCTACTTTGATTTAATAAACAAAAATCGATTGCCAAAGTAGCTTTATTTAGAAGAGCGCTGATGAGTGGGTATTAAAAAAAGTGGCCAATAGTTAAAATTTGTCGCAATTAGTATGTCACCGCGTAGCATATAGGTAATGCGCGGATGGGACGTAAACCCGGGAGATGCAGGGTTCGATTCCCTGCCGGGGTGGCTTACTTTTTTCAAAAAAGATTTTTTCTATTGGTTATAATATATTTTCTCAGAAAGTGTTTTTTTAAATTATATATGTTCAATAATTAGAATGGTACATTCTTAAATCTTGTGAATTATTCGTTGAATAAAAGAAATAGTTAATTATAAAGCTAAATATGTTTAACAGTTAATTTAGTATCCGAAAGAAGTAAAAATATGTAATCTAGTGCCCGTTGTGTATTTTTTTCCACTGTCTGTAGATTAATTCCATCCCAAATAGGCGCGGCGTTGTCCGCTTTAAAATACAGCATGCTAAAAATGTAAATTGCGTAGGAATTATTATGCAGAATTTTTAATTTTAATTTAACTTGTGCATAACTTCGCGTCGGTTCTAGCGGAACGGTGTCTTGGCGGAATATGTAGATGTGTAGCTACAGCTGCCCGAGCATTATAAGTATTTTACAAGTTTTTCTTTGGGCTAGGATGGGTAGGAAGTGGGTATTACCAAGTTTTCTTTTTAATAACGAAAAATGAAGCTTCCAGAATAGGAAAGCTTTAAAGTTATCTATAATTATTATTTGTGCTTTTTATTTGTTCGAAAGCTCTTTCAGAAATGTTTCATACACTATCTACTTCATGGCCCCCACATCCTGAAGCGGGCCTCCAGGGTAGGATCTTTGGCGGGCCCTCCTACCAAACGCTTAGAATAAAGGCACTGTGATGCTCTACAGTAGCGTTTTCTAAATGGTGTACGCGGTAAAATTAATGTGTAAGTATACCTATTTAGTGTTTTTTCTGTATATTTTAATACATCCATTTGAATTATGGAGTTGTCGAGTATCGATACACAATACAAAATTTGTATCTTACAACCAAATAATTTTAAATATTAACATTATTGAGTGAAGTAAAGAGAGAAAAGTAGCGCCGCAGGCGACTTTTTTTAATATTAAGGAGAATTTTTGATGTGTGTCACTAATCTGGTCGACTCACGACGCCGGGCCCTTCTTGAGCCCGGGCCCCCAGGCTAGAGCCCTGTCAGCCCCACCCCTTGTGGGAGCCATGATCTACTTACAATACAAACACTAAACTTAAAGATTATACTAAAAAAACAATCAAACAATGACTGACAAAGTTTAGTATGAAGTATTTATGTCAGATCTTAACAAGCTACTTCCACTCTTAGCCATTTATACCTATAAATTAACGCAGTTTGGAAATTACGCCTTATAATATTGCGCATTAAAGTTCATTTTTGCATCATTTTCGTTTTATCTGTTTATTACAAAAGAATAATATTATTGTTTTTATTTAATAAAACGCATTTTTTTTATAGTACTTATTCCACTTTAATTAATATATTAGGACCGGTTTCGTTCGCCTCAGAAAATGTCCCACTGAGGCGGACGAAACCGGTCCTAATATATTAATTAAAGTGGAATAAGTGCTATAAAATAATTGCGTTTTATTAAATAAAAACAATAATACAATGCAGTTCCACCATGAATTGACAGTTAACAAAATAAAAGAAAAACAAAAGAATAAAAAATATATGACAGTTAAACTCCAGAGCAGAGTACCTACAAATTTGTAGTAAGTAATTTATTTTTCACTCACTTTCTCTAGGTATATCTATAATAATATAGGTCAATGGAGTCGTATAGTATCAAAAGTAAAACTGTCGCAAATATATCGAAATGTAACTAATAGGCTATCCATGGACTGAAACCGTATGCGGTTTTGAACCGTGTGCTGTACTAAGCCTATCTATTCTGTTCTTGGAAATATATTTTCACAAACTATATTATAAGCATCTGATCGTATCCATTTATACCATACACTTACACTTACAAATTTAGTGAAAATATATTCTCATGAACAAAAATCATAAGTTTAGCATGGCACACGGATCTAAACCGCATACGGTTTCAGTCCATGGATGGCCTCTCAGTATGCCAAATTATTCTTCTGACCATATTGTACGACTCGCAATATAATATTCGAATCAAAATCATAGCTGTGTGGTATAAAATTGTGATGGAAAATAGGGCTTGGTATCAGAATTAGAACTGTTCAATAATTTGGAAACAAAAGTAGAACTATTGAATTTGAATTAAATTTCTAATTTCTAAATGTAGAAACATATTTCATGTTATTATAACACTAAAAAAAACCCAACAAAACGTTTTTCGTCATTTTATCGAAATGATGAATAACGCACAGATCTACTTTTGATACTATACGACTCAATGATCGAATAGTTTTTTCTTATCCAGCCTGATTTATTTTTAACAACGAAAGTTGGATTTTCAAAATACTAGATAGGTACTATCGATTTTTAAAACGTCATAGTAACCATTATTTTTTTCTGGTTCCCACTAAAATTGACATTTATATTCAGTATAATTAATTGATAAATCATCATGGAAAGATACATACATAAGTTGTACAGCAAATAATAAATGTTAAAATTTATTACAACAGTAATGAATCTATTTGAACTACGTTTCGGGTAGGTAAGTGAAATTTATGGTCAAAATAATCAACTTACAGAGTTTACAATTCGTAATTTAATCGGAGAATTCGAGTGAAATAGTAATTTTTGTGATGTTGAGAATTTAAGCAGTCGTAAAAAGTAAACGTACTGCTGAAAATATGGATGTTGAGAAGCAATGTGTGGATGAAAATCCGGAGCAATCAATTACATGTCATTCTCAAGAACTTGCTCTTTCTTATGGCATTAGGTACATGGAATATTCTTCATTAAGATTTTCATTTGAAGACGTATAAAATGCAGTTAACACAAGAACTTAAATCGAATGACCATTTGGTACAGTGACGTCCCGTGGGGGTAGGCAGATTGAGCGTCGCATGGGGGCGGCAGTTACTCGAAGGGCGGCAAATCGAGGAGAATCATTTGGAATATATATATAAATAGTACTTAATAACGAATATATCTCTCCTTTAAATAAATCAGCTCACTGGTTGGAAACAAAATGAATTAATTAACATAAAAGGTTTAACAGGACTTTATTTTTTTTTCGGGTTCGCGATGTCTAGTTAACTTCCGTTGCTCTTCGACGTCCTTGGTGACCAGAAACGTCACGAACGCGGATGATAAAAAATATTGTAAATAAAAATGGGGCGGCATTATGGCACTGCCCAGGGGTGGCATTTTGTCTAGGGACGTCACTGATTTGGTACGATGAAATTTTGCTGATTGGACTTTAGAGAAACTTGAAACAGATCCATTATTTCGTGAAATAATCGTAAATACGCACAAGTGTCGCATTTAGAGTAATGAAAAACCACATGCTATTCTTAAAACACCTTTACATCCAAAAACACATCACAGTTTGGTGTGGTTTGTGATCTGGAGGTGTAATTGGAACGTATTTTTTTGACAACGAAAATGGTAATACAGTTAGGTGTCAATGGAGAACGCTAAACTGATATTTTCTGGCATGAATTATATGACTTTGATCTGGACGATATATGATTCCAACAAGATGGTGCAACATGCCATACAGCTCGTGATACAATCAACTTATTGAGAGAAAAATTTAGTTTATAACATATCTCTTATTTGATAACCTTATAGTATTGGCCACTCTGCCTAATATTGAATAATTTATGACTGTATGGAGATACATATACAACTAAACAAAAAACTATCGACCAACAAACCACCGGCAAAAAAAGTGTGTAATTATAATATCTTTATTAATTTATCAAGCTTATTTTTAAGTAATTAATTCTGACAGAAATCAAAAATCATTGTTATTCGTATTAAATATAACTTGGCAGACTTTCTAGTTTTTCATCTCTTCGCTGGCGTATTGATAAATTTTCTCCTCTGGCCGCAGCCGTATTATTTAAAACTGTTTGCTATTCTTTCTTTCCGACCAAGAAAGTCTGAATTATGTTATACCTATTGTACCTACTTACCCGCAGCTATTATTAAAAATAGCGGTCCTCATGCAAAACACCGCAGTGGCGGCGATCGAAAGACTTAAACTAACTTAACTAAATACTAAAACTGTTCATTAATAATTCAGTTCATAGAATAGAAATTATAATAAGTCAGTGGTTATTTTTCAAAACTGGACATGTCCACTATTCACTCCTCAGAGATAAATGAACTTTTCAAATAAAAACACAGAACGAAAACACGCACGCGACAAAAACCAAACTGTCAGATTGTATGACAACATACTTGGTCACGTGACTCAATACAGTCCCGCCATTAGCTGAAAGTGACATGTCTCATTTCGAATGTCAATAACGTTGAACGTGTCCATATTTGAATCTCAACTTACTTTTGAAACCTCTTTTCAATATGAAATTGGTGTTTTGTGGCTATTTTTGAAAGTCAACAAAGTGTGTATGAGGTTATAGAATGATATTCCGATAATAGCTCATTTTTAGCATATATGGGGCATGTCCAGTTTTGAAAGTTAACCACTGAAGTATGTATGTTTCTATGTCGTCAATTATTTCAGTTGTAATACCATTCCAAGACTACAAAAATAAATTAGTACGTTTTATAACTTTGCACATTTTTGCACTCTTTACTATACTGATACGTCTCGTTGTCTGATTATCTCGCATAAAATCAGTTGAAATGATATTTACTTGTATTAATATACTATGTAGTAATTAATAAATATACAGATAAAATTATATTATGTAAAATATATATTTTTTAAATATATTAACTACATCATTTTCATTTTAGAGCTGGAGTGTAAAGTTTAAAAATAATTAAATACCACCAAAACATTGAGATATTTTCATTATAAAATAGTATACCTTATTGTATTAAAGTGACCTTCCACTGTGCCTAAAGCGCAAAGTGTTCAACGTGTGTGGTTCCCGTGATTACATATGCGTGGACCCTAAGTAAAAGAGAGATCCAGAAACATAGAGTAGCACAACGTGGTATGGAGAGGTGCATGCTGGGCATAACGCGAAAGGACAAAAAGAGGAATTAGTGGATAAGGAAGCAGCCAAGGGTTTGCGATGTAATAGAGTTTATTAATAGCCCTAAATAGAGATGGGCTGGACACATAGCTCAAAAAAGAGACAATCGTCGGACAAATCTAGTCATCTAGTGGTATCCAAGAAGTACAAAACGTCCGCAAGGTAGACCTAGATGCCGCTGGATCGATGAAATGATAAAGTTCTGCGGAAGTACGTGGCAACGCAATGCACAGGACCGAGAGAAGTGGAAGCAGCTTGAAGAGGCCTTCATCCAGCAGTGGATAGATTCATGCTGATGATGATGATGATACCATATTGTTAAAACTCCTGAATAATGAGGACCGCGTGGGAACGTTCGCGCCAAATACGGACGATGCACCTATTGAGTTCTGATGTAGGGTTTGTATTTGTAGTTTATATGAGTGATGTTGAAATGCGGTCGCCAAAAGCTACATCGATGTTGGCGTGAAAATTGTTTTATTTTCTGATTTCTCTGTAAAAAAAAAATCATTGTATAAAACGTAAAGATTAATATTTATTTGGTTCACAATCATTTTCATCCTTAATGCAAACTATTTATTAATGCTGAATATTCCAAGATTAATTGTCACCTTTTTATATTGGCATGTTCTTACGGCACTGGCCAACGCTGTACAAAACAACAAGCAAGCACCAAGAGCGAAAAAGTAAAAATAAAATAATAATAATACTTACTTCGGTGAGGAGAAAACAAAAATCCGCGCACATAATATATACACGGCAAGAGTTATGTAAAAAAATACTGCCTTAACACTTTGGGAACCGTTTGACCTTTCGAAATATGCGTTACAAAAAATGAGATATCTTCATATATATATATATGTTTTTTAACCATGTTCAATCCTAAGAAGATCATACTATGGGCATTTACAGAGTGAAGGTTTGTTTTAACACAATTTGTAACACATTGAAAAACATGTGAATTTCCAAACCCGGCATTCAAACCCGGGACCTACGACATTATAAGCCTGATTCGTAACCGGTCTGCCATCGCGGGACCGTTGAATATTTACCAAAGATTAACGTACACAGCTTAGAAAATCATATCAGATGGTAACTTGACAGGTAGAACCCAGGTACGGGAATAGTCATGGCCCCCATATCCTGAAGCGGCCCCCCAGGCCAAGATGTTTGACGGGACCCCCTACCTATCGCTAAGGTTAAGAGCCATGTAATGTTCTACAATAGTAATCCCCAAATGGTATTCTGAGGAACTGCAGTGCTCTGTGTAAAATAAACGTTTTTCCGAGATTTTTAGCATTTTTAAATAAATAAGCTTAAATTTTTGGCACGGTATCATATTTATTATGAAGCAATGATCGCGATCCCCTTTTGTGATAGCCAAGTAACATGTGGCCTTTCGCCGTATTGAATAAATAGCCATTTTTATTAGCCAGGAAACACTAAAAATAGTTATAAAATAAAATTTCGCTTGTGAAATAGCTCCGCAGGCGACTTTTTTACCATTAGCGCAAATTTTTAGTGTGTGTTTATCTCGCTTAAGTGACCGCCACGCCAGGCCCCTCCTAAGCCCCGGCCCCCAGGCTAGAGCCCTGCCAGCCCCCCCCCCCTTGTGGGGGCCATGGGAATAGCAGTATGGCCAGTATGATCATCATCCTCTCTTTAAAATTCATGCGGACTACACATAATGCTCGCGCATCATTCTGGCAAATTAAAAAAAAAGATTAAAATTTCCAAAAAATCCTCAGATGGATTTATAAACATTTATCTAAAAATTTATGTACCAGGCACGCACATAAGGGGGGTGGGGGGGGGTATTTCGGGTCCGGACCCCTCATTTAATTTAATGATAAAATTTACTGAACATAAAATATTATATTTAACTTTTTTATAAAAGATATTTCATTAAAAAAACTAATGCCGAACCGAGATCAAACTTGTGCTTAAAAATCCACGGTTTTGTTTGGATTTCTTGTCTGGTAAATAACATAGGCAGGTAATGCGTAAAGGTAGGTAGGCATTGTCGTGAAAATATCACCTTAGTTTCATACAACGAAGTAGATCCTATCTCAAGGACAAACACCATCAAAGTTTATATAAAAACTTTGTATTATACAAAGCTTTTATTTATTTGCTTGTGTTAGTAGAAGATTCGATAGACTTAGATAGCTACAATATATTTATATGTATGAGAAAGCTAAATTCAATATTTAGAGACGAATTTCTCTGTTACTTTATAATATTTAGATATTTGTTGTTATTTTTTTTACATTTTAAATGTCTTTAGGTTATACCTAAATATATTTCGTAAGAAGGTATGCTTTAAATAACTCTAGTATGTAGTCTTCGCCTCTGTTTAAATGACAGGCTGTGATTGTGTATTTTACACAATATTATATTTCTGACGGTTTTCAAAATAATTATGTAGGTGCTTATGTTAAATAAAAATAAAGATAGGTACTCTAGAGTTGGTAGACTATAGAATATAGATAGAGCGTCCGATTAATGAATTATAACAACGTTAGGAAACAGTATTAAGAGTCGCTTGGAGTCACATTGTGCAATTTTATCGTTTTTGAGTTAAATATGCCAAGTGATTCTAAATGCATTAATCGATACAAAAAAATAGTTGGGTATCAAAAGTCACTTTAAACCATGTGAAAATCGTTGACAAAGTTCACTGTTGGTATCATACATGGCCCCCACAAGGGGGGGGGGCTGACAGGGCTCTAGACTGAGGGCCAGGGCTCAGGAGGGGCCCGGCGAGGCGAGTCGACCAAATAAGTGAGATAAACATACATCACAAATTTGCTTTAATAGTAAAAAAGTCGCTTGCGGCGCTATTTCCATCCCAGTAATATTACGTATTGGGTATTTAAAATTATGTGGTTGTACGATGATACAATTTTTAATTGTGTATCAATACTAGATAACCCATAATTTAAATGGATGGATACACAAAAAACACTAAATATACAAAATGATTTTACCGCGTACCTACACCATTTGGAAAACGCTACAGTAGCGTCACACTGCCTTTATCCTTAGCGATAGGTAGGGGCCCCGCCAAAGATCCTAGCTTGGGGGCCCGCTTCAGGATGTGGGGGCAATGGTGTCATAGCTCACATATCTATGTATTTCAAAGATTAATGTGAATTTTGTCACCAAAGTCTTTCTAATATATCAGGGAGCTCTATTTCTTATAGTATGCTGTAAGTCTGCAGCGTTAGGAGTATTATAATATACATATATTTTAAAAAATAATGTAAATCGACTTACTCACTCATTAAGAGCGTACATAAGTGAAACGGCAAATAATTTTCATCTGTATGTGGAAAGAAATTACGGCCGCGTTGCCATTCGGAGAGCGATAGTCGAGGTGTCTGCACGTCGATTCGACTAAAAAACTTATTTACGTACTTAAAAAAGAAAACATGTCAATGAACATACTATTGTTATTACGAATAAAATAATAAACATAACATAAAAAGGACGCATGTTGAACTTTTATGACAAATTATATTTCGTTCGGCTTGCGTCATTTGATCCCGCGACCCGCAATCCGCGCATCGTCTGCCCTAGATAGAACATTTTAGACCATGCCTCAGCTAAGGTATAGCCTTAATATTCAAGGGAGTTCAATACTTTTCTACTAATTACAAAAAATAGTGCCCTGATGTTTTTTGCGATTATCTCAAAACATGATTTTTGGAGTAATGTGAGTTATGACTCCAAGCGACTGACTAACTGTTATGTATAATTAGATATCAATTCGTAGGTTTTGTCCAGTCGCGAGAGGTTAACAGTGGCGCGACGTGAAAAGGGAGGGAAATAAAAAAGGGTTGTTTCCTTAAATTTTGAAACTGTGCCTTCCCCCGTGCGTCCCCGGCCGTCCCCTCCTCCTGCCACGGCCTTTCCTTTGCCTCAGAGATGATGATTAATGATGCTAAATAAGCAGGCCGACTAGTAAAAATTACGATTGCCTGCCGCTCTCGAATAATGCAGTGCCGCAATCGGCCGGCCGATCTGACATTCCGAACAGAGAAAACCATGCACATATTACATACATACAATATGCCTACAATATTGTTAAAATCTTTTCATTTATTTGTCACAATTTTGCTGGTTTGTTAATAACAGGCATGTCCAATGCGTCGATGGCGAGATGGATTTTGAACGATTGAGTACATTCAGTTGTAAAAGATATTGTTTGATTAAAATTTTAATAAATAAGCCCTAGCAAAAAATTCGGTACAAGTCGGTTATGGGAAAGCCAGGCGGGAACCGCGCTAGAGTCCGATTTCTATAAGCTGGCGTACACGTCAACACGGTTCTTTTATGAACTAGTGGAACTAAATTCCTAAATTCCCCCCGCTTCAGCATCTTAACACTGCATTACGTCCGCCCCCCGCCAACTCCATCGTCAATGCAACGCTAGCGACGCGATGATGTGTACGCCAGCTTATAGAAATTGGAGTCTAATTTTCATGGCCGATTTTGGCAAAATTTAAGAATGAAAACCTAACCTAACCTAACCTAAACTAATCCAACCTAACAAATAATATATCGGTTATTTTCAAAATGTGTGCCACTGGCTTCCCCATAACCGACTTGTAGGTACCATAGATTCTGATTAATTTTATTAACCGCGAGGAAGCCCGAGTAACCTCGTTGCAAGAAGATCTCTTTACATAGTTCTGTATATCCATATTATTTTAACTTTGTACTATATATTTATTAATTAGAATCTTTCATTAGAAAGGCTCAGTCAAACCACAGTGCGTGGCGACCTCAGTATTAGGTATCTGCTGCTGAGACATTCCCGGGCATAAAAAACTGCTGATGCTTCAGATCAAACGTAGGCGCTCGTGATACGCTTGATTGAGACCGACTGTAGTGGGGGTTGGTTGGTTTGAAGTGGTTTTTGTTTGTGTTACTGCAGGAGTTATGGAAAGAGAATATGATGGGTCAGTCATACTTATTTGTTTTAATTGAACACAAAATACAATTTGCAGATGGTACTGGTTAGTTTAAAATTCAGTTAACATTAAACTCTGCCTAAATCTGACCACAATAATACTTTTGGTAGATATGCTATGGGTGATTCGACAAACATAGTAAACACTTTTTCAGTCATACTTATTTGTCTCCATTAAATTAAGAAAACATATTATTACAGATGGTGTTGGTTAGTTTTTTTAAAGTTCATTAAGCTCTGCCTGAACCTAACTATAATTATTGATCTTCTATTTGTAAAATATCTAAAATTATGTATGGTTTAATAGCATAATTTTACATAATATTTTTTAACTATTATCTATTATAGCTTAAATTAAGCAGTTTAATTAAATTTTAAAAACTAACAAACACTATCTACCTACACGTTGAAGTCATAGTTCAATGACATCAAATAGCTATGTTTGACTGACAAAATTTGATATGCACTATTTATATTGGATCTTAACAGCCCACCTCCACTCTTCGCCACTGACTTAATGGCCATTCAATTCATTCCTTCGATATTTCAAGAAAAGGTCTTCTGTATTGTATTTGTTTGACATTGGCCACACTGTAGCCACTACAGCTCTGTTTCCCAATGATGGCCATCTACGATTTCAGAATCGGGATTTACTAGGCACGACGTCCCGCAAAATATCATCACTGCAGTAGATAGGTACCGACGGTCCGGAGTATTTTTTCCCCCCAAATTTTTTGTTGTTATTTTTTGACCCAAAGTCGCTCTTGCTTTGTTTTTATAACGAAATTAATAATAATGAAGGAAGGGAGACGGGTTCGGAAGCCGGCGAGCCGGTTCGATAATTAGATTTCATCTTTTCGATCGGCGAGGCTCTCCATGAAAAATTGATGTCGGAAATCTATAAGATAACATGCCAGTTGGGCTGTAGGTATAGGTACTTACCATGTGTAGCTACATATAAGACAAAAATGGATTATGTACATTCGGATCTACATGTAGGTACCTAATATTATTATGTATACTAGGCGGCTCTTGTAGTGCAGTGCGTAAGGCGCTTGCCTTCCACCCGAGAGTTCTGGGTTCGATTCCTGGTCAAGGCACAATATTTATGTGTTTTTCTCAAAGTCTGGGTGTTTGTGATTGTTCAAAATTGCTAACAACCACCTTGTACGATAAAGCAAGGACATGGTTATTAATAATTCTAAGAAAAAAGTACAAGTTGGTTATGGGGAAGCCAGGCGGGAACCACGCTAATTGTCATAGCCAATTTTGGCAAAATTCATGAATTCAAGAGTGAAAAACTAATCTAACCTAACCTAACGTAAACTAACCCAATATAACAAATATTAATCCAGTATATCGGCTATTTTCAAAATGTGTTTGCCGCTGGCTTCTCCATAACCGACTTGTACCAAAAAAAATAATATTATTTATAGGTAGGTACCTACCCAACATCCACCATCAGAAAATGTGTTAATACCTACCAATATATATCTATGTAGGTATCGTAATTCGAAATAGTTCTTTAGTTCCACGAGTATAGGTTGTGATAAGAAATTTGGTACAAGTCTTTTTACCGGAAGCCAAACGGAAATAGCGGCAATTATCATAGCCGATTTTGCATAAATTCATGTACCTATTCAAGAATGATAATCTAACTTAACTCAACAAATCATCCAGTATCGGGTATTATCAAAATTTATTTGCCGATAGCTTTCACTAAACAGACAAGAACCTGAAAATTCAATAATTCTCATTTCTCGAAAAATCTCGAGAGAAATCGAGATATTGTAACTACGATAAGTAGCCGACCGCAACCGGAATTTAAAGAAAAATACAATGGAATTTCTCAATAAAATAGATGATTTCTCGTTTAAAAAAAAAACGTTACCAACTCAGCGTTTTTCTTGCTAGTGTTTACATCCTATTTTTCTATGCGTCGAACAGGTTTAATCGTAGGTAGGTACGTACGACGCTACAAATTCATGTTGCATATTATTTTCTCTCGACTTTTCCGGCCGAGAGGTAAAAAAAGCTCGCGATTTTGATTTTGAACAAAAGTTTTACATTTTCTCCATAAATACGTGCTTTTTATACAAATGGTCAAGGATGGGAAGTCCTAGTCATCGCAATGATATATAATATAGGTTTCAATTTGTGTATTAGGTAATTTATTATTAAATTTCCAATAATAGGTATATTTGTCTAGTTTAGAGTTATACATAAACGTATAGGTACCTCACCTTTGTAAAATTCATTCAAAATGCCAAGCAATCATTAAAAAACTTTCGTTTTATAGAAATTTGATTATTCTTGGTACGATAAATTAATTATTTCTATATTGCGTAAGAAGTTAGCAAGTATGCCGATAGGCACGTTTGTGTTTCTAAGATTAACACATTTCTCTGCATGACGTGTCGTAAATTATTATTTTATATATTTTTTGCGTCGAATTTTAACAAAGTTTAAATGTGTCATATTACATAAGCTTGCATGTGGAAAGTTGTACTATGCCGGTGTAATATTTTATCACGTTCGCTGTTGTGATTTATTTTTCTATCACGTTTTTTTTTTTGTTTTCAATATTAAATATGTTGGAAAAAATAAGCTATCACGCGATTCACGTGCGAGTCAAATACTTGAAGAATGTTAGTCGGGAGTTTAATGGGAATGGGATATGAACAGACACATCAGCCGTAGATTGATTTACAATTAAAATTTGACAGTGAGTTGATAACTAACCACTCTACAATAGCCTTAAGGAGAATAGAAGCTAATGATTAAAAGTGATAAATAGAAGTCGCAGGCTAATGCTAGAAACACATTACGATTACATCACGTGAGCGCACGTGAGCTCTAAAAACCTATAACATGTGTGTATTTCCCACAAATTATCATAAGTATATATTTTTTTAATAATATTGATTTCACAGAACAAACTCTCTACTATCATTCAATAATGTTAAAATCTGTCACGTCCCGTGAAAATAGGCAGGCCATGCGTTGCCAAAAAACAGCAAATTAAAGTAGAAATTACAAATATTATTTAGGTATTATAGCTATCTAAATCTTTTATAGTAGATTTCATAGGCACGAAATTGTTCATTTTTTCACTGAACGCGACACTGCGCTACGGGCATAATTAGTATAGAATGTTGTTTTGAACATAAGTAGAAACTTACCTAATTTGAAAACATCTCATGCATAATATACCCACTAGAAAATATCTTTTTTAGAAAAAAAATACGATACCCGACAGGATTTGAACCTGTAACCGCTTGATTCGCGCCAGTGTGCTTTTCCAATTAAGCTACGAGCAAATTACTTAATTACCACGATTTTAACGAGAAGTTCTTACATGAAATGCTTATCAAATGGCGTTAAAATGTTTGCTATCGGTTTTTTTATATTAAATCAAAGTAGGTATCAATTAACTAATTACTCACTGATGTCACGGATCACTTCAATATTAAGTTTTTAAAACGTACTTAGACTTGCCAATAATATAATACATTGTTTCTTTTATTCAACCAATAGAGGAAGGGTGCCTATTATGAGATAGGTGCCTAATATGAGATATAGCAATAACTCAGCAACCGGACGATAATAAAATATGGTGATGGTGTCACACGGTAGCGAGGAGTAATAGCTCCAAACGACTGTCGGTGCACAGGGTGCAGCGCCTGTCTTTGGTGATGTATGTGTGTTTTCGTCGATCACTCGTCCAAGAAATTTTGCCGCATGCTACTTTTGATGATCGTAGAACATCTCTAAGGTATCGTACAATGTTTATTTCTTAATTAAACACGTAGTTTGGTAGTTAAATTTATATTTGAGTATCTTCTGTATCATTATCGACTCTAGAAGAAGAATAGTTAATTTTATTATGTCAAATTTTGAATGTGCCTAAAATGAGATACTTGAGTGTGCCCAATATGAGATATCTCATATTAGGGACACATTTTACTTTGAAACCATATCAACGTTTATAACGTGTGTATGTTTTATATTATATTGTCCATAGATGCCTCCGTCAAAAAAGAAAAGCTGGGACCCCGGGTCTATGAGATATCTCATATTAGGGACACATTTTACTTTGAAACCATATCAACGTTTATAACGTGTGTATGTTTTATATTATTATATTGTCCATAGATGCCTCCGTCAAAAAAGAAAAGCTGGGACCCCGGGTCTATGTTTCAGGCTATGAATGCCGTTTGCAAGAAAGAAATGGGCTATCTGAAAGCTGCCAAACAGTTCGGAGTACCAAAAGGCACACTGAAGCGTTATGTCAAAGATGATCGAGACCCAGTAAGCGAACGAAATCAAAATACAAAAAGAAAAGACGGCTGAGGAAAAAAAAAAACTAGAATGGAAAAAGCGATGGGAAAGAAAAATTAGATATAAATTAAAAGAAAGAAGAAGGAGGAATCTGAGTCGTCGTCAAGCGAAGGTGGAGAAAAGATGATAGTGCTGATGACGACGATGAAGAAAATAATGCGATGTGTATTTATTTACTGTAGTTGGAATTTTATGGAAGATACAAGAGTAGAAAAATGGACGCAGGTGTTTGAAATGGAGTCACGAAGATTGTGGTAATTTAACAGCAGGAGATGTTTTTATTTGTGTATTTTGTTATGATAATATTTGAATAAAAGGTGGATATGGATTAAATGAGACCATGTGAAATGTAAACAAATATATAATTATTCATATCAATTACAGCTATTGTTTTTTTTTCATAATGTTCCCAATATGAGATAGTCTCATATTAGGAACAGTGACTATCTCAAATTAGGAACACTTTTTGGAGAACAGCTTATTTGACATTTTTCACTAAAATGTGAATCTAAAATAAACTGGCTGAAAGAAAAATCTCATGACTACAAATTTATTAGTAAACAGTATGTTTGATGTATTTATAATAATAGATACCCTGCAATGCGTTTATTTTAGATTTGAGAATGTCTCAAAAAAAAGTATCTCATAATAGGCACCCTTCCTCTACTCTACAAGATTTGAGAATGTGACTAATTTTATAATAATATATTGAACATACATAATTTGAAAACACCTACTGAAAAGACAAACTAAAATCACTCACAAATTGTGATAATTGATGTCAATTGATATATTTGTTAAGTATTAATGTTCCGAGAGAGAGAGAGAGAGGTTCGAACCTGTTGGGTATTGTATTTTTTTCAAAAGAAATTTTTTCTACAGGTTATAATTTATTCCTCAGAAGTGCTTTCAAAATTATGTATATTTAAGAAAAAGAAGAAAGAATGTTACATTTTTAAATCTTGTGTACCTATTACTCGTTGAATTAAAAAAAAATAATTTAATTATTAGCAAGTACAAAATATGTTACAACGAAAAAATCTTGAAGTGATCCGTGACGTCGGTTAGTAATTAAGGTAATTTAATACCTACTTTGATTTAAAATACAAAAGCCGATTGCCAATAGTAACGCAATTTTGAAAGCACTTCAGAGAGTATTCTAAGAACCATTAGTTAAAATTCGTCGCAATTAGATAAGATACATATAGCATAGTGGTCAGTGCACGTGGGCATGATTCCCGAGAAACGCAGGTTTGAACCTGGTGGGTGTCGTATTTTTTTCAAAAAGATTTTTCGGTACAGTTCGGTTATGAGGAATACAGCGGAAAACACATTTTGAAAATACCCGATATAATGGATTATGTGTTAGTTTGGGTTAGTTTAGGTTTGGTTAAGTTAGGTTAGATTAGGTTAGGTTAGGTTTGGTTGGGTTAACTTAATAAATAATCCAGTATATAGGCTATTTTCAAAATGTGTTTGCCGCTGTATTCCTCTTAACCGAACTGTACCGATTTTTACTATTGGTTATACATTTCTCAGAAGTCAAATTATGTATGTTCATTAAATATGTATTGTAAAACTATAGAAAATAAACAACTTCGTGACCTTAACTCCATTTTGACAAAAATGTGAGTTAATGCTATTCATTTTATGAGGGCAGAGTCGATTATTCTACAACTTACGTAAATGTTGACGTTTCTCAAACCTGTTTAAGTTCACGGTGTGAACACATTTGTGGCTAGCCTTCATTAAAATGATTAATATTTGTAAATAACAGAGTGACCGGTCCGCGGCTCCAAAACAAAATTAATTGATTTACTTACTCTTCCGCTTTTGCAGAAAATATATATAAAATAAAATACTTCAACTCAATCTTGATTATTTTTTTAAACCAACTTGTAAACAGAATATTTGTGTTTTACGTTACATTAAGTATTCTACGTCACGTTGATTAAAACTGTGTTTTTTATTTCTAGAAAGTTTTATGTATACCTAATATTTTACAACGTTTTTATTAGCTCGTATTCTTGTTTGTCTGGTGGTTGTTTGTCCAGAACAAATCTTGCAATAGATTTTTAACTAACTTCCCGACTAGCTAGACATTTAAAACTTTTAGAATATATCCGAACACGATGCCAATGCATTCTTTTAATACTTTTAGCCATCTTTAAGTATAATTGAATTCATTTTCAGTTAATTCTGTTTTGTATGAAAACTTATTTCGGAAGAAATCCGTAATCCAATCCACTATTATCTGTTGCTAAGATGGGTGGTTCTAGCAACTAAATTATTAATATATACATGCGTTACTATGGAAATCTAAATGAAATGTAAAAATTACATTTCAGTATTCGATATTTGTTTGTTTTTTATTTACTTCATATTATCAAGTACAAGTTTGAGCATATTGAGCATAATGATAATTCAACAGAAAATTAAAAAACGTTGTATATAAAAAGTTCTTTTTATCTTGTAATTATTTTAATTTTAAATTATTGTAATATTATTAGGTAGCAGTGGCGAGGGGTGGAGATAGGCTGTTAAGATTCGACATAAATAATGAACACTAAACTTTATCGGTCATACTTATTTTCTTTTCATTGAACTAAGAATACAATTTGAAGATGGTGCTGCTTAGTTTTTAAAATTCAATTAAATCCTGCCTAATCGAAACCATAATAGTTTAGGTATGCTATGGGCGATCCGATAAAATAGTGTAGGTACACTTATTCAGTCATACTTATTTGTTTTCGTTGAATTAAGAATACATATTACATCTGGTGTTCGTTATTTTTTTTTAATTCATTAAGCACTACCTACTCCAAACCAAAATTGATAAAAAATATTGTTCTATCTACAAAATAGGTATCTAAAATTATATATGATTTAATGGATTTAATTATATATGATTAAAATTATATATGATTTAATTAATTTTGGATATTTTATAGATAAACGAATAGTTTACTACTATGGCTTGGATTAGGCGGGGTTTAATTGAATTTTAAAAACTAACAAATACTATTCAAACATTGTAGTCTTAGTTAAATGAAAACAAACACGTTTTACTGACAAAGTGTAGTGTGCACTAATGTTGGATCTTAACAGCCTACCTCCACCCTTCGCCACTGTTAGGTAGGTATATAATATGGCGATATTAAGTGCATTGCACATATTTCTTCTATACATTGTGCAATATCCGGACGTCGACGATTAGTTCACAATTTTTTTCCCTTTCTGCCGTTGTTATAAAATTCTAAATAATGGGGATAGAGTATACTTAAGAGGACGTTCTACAGAATTGGCCTTGAGAATTGAAAATATGATTTTTTACATTTGGTCCATAATATCTGGTCTACTAGTTAATATAAAAAGGTCGTGTCAAAGTTGTTTGTGTTAATAAATTTGCTCTGTGACTGATCCGACTCATATTTCACATTTATTTCATCAGGGCTGTCGAAGACATAAATCATAATATATATTTATAATTTTAAATTTTTATTTATAATATATATTATTTAAGTTTTGTGCATCTAATGCCGGGTCCACACTGGCAACAAGTTAATTTGCTGGCAACCTCGTTAGATTTTACGATAATTATTGTAAAATTTCTTAAGCAATTATGGTAAGTATCGTAAAATTTAATGAGGTTGCCAGCAACTTGTTGCCAGTGTGGAAATGGCTTAATATCCACTGTGGTTCACGTAGTGGCATCCTGGGGTTAGCTAATTCAGGAAGTCAACACCCATGATAGAATTTTTTCCAGTTTTGGTTGCATTATATTCCAAAACTCTTCTGTAAAAATCGTTTCCGAGTTTATAAATGGAAATTTCTCGGTGTACATAGTAAACAAACCTACGAATAAAAAAAGACAAAAAGGAACATACTGATTCATCGCAGTAAAATCTGATTATTCAAATTCGCCATTTTGAAAAGCGACGATTTTGCGTAAACAAATATCACGTGGTCTGTACGTGTGCGGCAAACTTCGAATGTGTTTGTAATTTTGTGCAAAGTGCGAATGTAATGTTTTCAAATAATTGATATGGATTAATTATACCATCGTATTATTTTCTCGAAATCATAAACATACTATAATAGTATTTGAGTATCAACCTATGTTCAATTTGAATTGGGTTATAATAATAATATACCCGTATATATCAATAGTATGTTTGCTACAAAATCCACCCAAGTTATCAGTACGTACTTGCACAGGTTTGATTAAAAACCATGATGAAATTAACATTTAAAAAATATGAATGCTTAATATTATTTTGACAGCCCTGTTTTCTGATCGGCTTCATCTCGCAGGTGTTCATAAAATAATAATAATTCTCCGGGCGGCAGAAATTATCAGTAATAATAATAATATTTCTTGAAATAAAATCTCCGATGATTAGTGATTTTTGCGAAAAGATCGATTTAAATTGACGTAGTTACGACGCCGAGGTCCTTTTTATACTGAATTATATTTGAACGGCGGGCTCTTCAGCGGGCCCTTAAGGCCATACCTCAGTTGAGACACGGTCCAAAAAGATCGTCGCTATGCGATGCGCGGATTGCGGTTCGCGGGTGCAAATGAGGCATGTCAAACGAAATATAATTTGTCTTATAAATCCAACATGTGTCCATTTAATGTTCTGTTTATTGTTTTATCAGTAACAATAATAATATATTCATTGAAATGTTTTTTTTTTAAAAGTAAATGGGTAACGTTTTAAGTCATATTTACACGATTTAAGAATTATTACGGCCGTCGCCATCACGAAGCAAAATGTCGTGTTTCCAGCTCTACATTCTCTCTCCGAATGGGAGCGAGTGCAAAATTTCGTCGCGCCTACGGTTGAAAATTATTTGCCGTTTCACTGATGAATCACCTTAACTCAGATTAGTCTCTTTAGCCAGAATCTTAAGGGGGGACATGCTCGTCGAAGGTCAAAATTGAGTTTTTATTGTATATTCAAACCATGATCCTGGACACTCCTTAAACGTTATAGATGATCTATTTATATAATTTTGAAGCCTTATTATCCTTTATAGTTATTTTAAACATTTGATGACTGCATGAAGTATTTTTGTTACATAAAATAGTATTCTTTTAAACCTCTCGCTCTAATGTTTTAGAATATAGTCATATTTCGGTACATAACTGTGCAGTGGTGTTAAGATTTTTTACATTTATTAATTTTTAAACGCATTTATAAAACCATTAGCATAATTTATTACGAGATAATTTTTGTAAAATATTCACGATAAAAAATTATATTGATAATCTCTGTGATCCCAAATTTGACAAGAATTAGGCATTTTATTATTAAAAAAATCGGCAAGATTAACACATTTCAAGACAATTCTAAAGATATTTATTATAAGCTATGTCTTTGACCATTCAAGTGTGATAAACATCTTATGAATAATGATTGCTTTATAATAATTATTGACCTAAGAATAAGGTAGTGTTTTTTTGAAATACGCCATTTCTTTTGTCATTCCCCAGTGGTTAAGCTACAACATACGGCCGTAGCCATAAATTGACAAACTATAATTGAAGTAGGGAGTAAAATGATATTGACGCGCGTGTTTGAACATGTACCGTTTAAAAAAAAATAAAAAATAAATTCGGTTAAGTACATGTTCAAACACGCGCGTTAACATAATTTTACTCCCTACTTTAATTATAGTTTGTCATTTTATGGCTACGGCCGTATGTTGTAGCTTAACCACTAGGGAATGACAAAAGAAATGGCGTATTTCAAAAAAACACTACATTATTCTTAGGTCAATAATTATTATAAAGCAATCATTATTCATAAGATGTTTATCACACTTGAATGGTCAAAGACATAGCTTATAATAAATATCTTTAGATTCATCTTCAAATGTGTTAATCTTGCCGATTTTTTGAATAATAAAATGCCTAATTCTTGTCAAATTTGGGATCACAGAGATTATCAAAATATTTTTTTATCGTGAATAATTTACAAAAATTATCTCGTAATAAATTATACTAATGATTTCATAAATGCGTTTAAAAATTAATAAATGTGAAAAATCTTAACACCACTGCACAGTTATGTACCGAAATATGACTATATTCTAAAACATTAGAGCGAGAGGTTTAAAAGAATACTATTTTATGTAACAAAAATACTTCATGCAGTCATCAAATGTTTAAAATAACTATAAAGGATAATAAGGCTTCAAAATTATATAAATAGATCATCTACAACGTTTAAGGAGTGTCCAGGATCATGGTTTGAAAATACAATAAAAACTCAATTTTGACCTTCGACGAGCATGTCCCCCCAAATGATGTAGAAATATGCCAACTTTCTGGTTTTTATTTCTATGATAATTTCTTTGGTTTTTTCATCCACGATAGATATTCATAACTCTTTCTAGCTGATACAGAACCGGTGTAGGTACACCCACATTTTGGATGCTTTAATTTTCCTAAGCATTTCTTTTGTGAGTTCCTCCCCATTCTGTATAATAGGGCTAAAAAGACACACTTTACCATTCCCAGATTTAGATCGTAGCTATAATATAATATTTAAGTCATGTAAAAGCAGACCTGGCTTTTTCGACTCAGAATTTCAGTTCAATGGTATGCTCAGAGTTATCATCCAGAGTTAAACCTAAGTTTATAATGGAATAATATGTTCTCTTCAAAGGCACTCAAGACACTTCGCAGGTTCTGTCATCTATAGGGGACTTACATAATTATACTCATATTATATATATATATATATATATATATATAGGTATACATTGTATTTTAACACGTTTTTATTAGCTCGTAGTCTTGTTTGTCCAGTACAATTTTTTTCTTGTTTGTCCAATACAAATCTTGCAATCGATTTTTAACTTCCCAACTAGCTACACATTTTAAACTTTTAGAATACATCAGAACACGATAACAATGCGTTCTTTTAATACTTTTAGCCATCTTTAAGCAGAATTTAATTCATTTTCAGTTAATTCTGTTTTGTATAGAAAGTTATTTCGGAAAAAAATCGTAAAAAGTAAAACACTATTATTGGTTGCTAAGGGGGTCCTAGCAACTAAATTGTTAATATATACGTGCGTTACTATGGAAATCATTATGAAATGTCAAAATAACATTTCAGTATTCTATATTTTTTCAGTAAGTATTTCTATCAAGTACAAAAAAAGTATTTATTTTTATATAGAATTGTCGAATTTATATGATTCCACAAAAAAATTAAAAACGTGATATATAAAAAGTTCTTTTTATCTTGTAATTATTTAGTGTTTAGGTTTAGACCCTATCTACATATCGCAGACCTCCGTTACCCTAGTAGGTAATGAGTATTTGCAAACCTTCATATTATATTAAAATATTGCAATTAATAAGTTATTGAAAAACATAAATAATTGTGCATTTGGTAGTGCGCTTGACTGTCAACTGAAATATTGGTAGTTTGACGCCAGAGAACATGAAAATGATGCGAAGTGGCTTGTCTTCTGAGTGAGGCTATAATAAACTTTAATTCTCGAATGTAGAGAAAATGGCATAAACTTAAGCACGTGTTAAAGAACATGCTATTTTAAAAATTTGTCACGTAAACAATACTTACGCGTAATCGTAATAAATTTATATTGTTAATATAAATGACAACATTCACGCGTGGTTAGTATTTCATACGTTTTATAATCTGACCGTCAAAGTCTTAAGTCAAAATTAGCTTCAAAGCCTAAATCCTGGCGACTGGCTTTCATACCTATTTTTATTTTTGAAATCTGTTCTGCGTTAACACTAACCGTGGCCTACTGTGTGCATTTTTTGTTTTTAAATTAACAATTAATTGATTACACGGATTTTACGTTATACATCAGTCGGATTCATCCTACTGGAAAATTTTCTGTACCTAATGCACGTAAAAATACTATGTCAATAATTGATTAGATTCTCATTATTTTTCTTAGATCATCATAGATTTATTTTTGAGCAGTAACTGTACACGTAATTAACAGATATATTCTTACAAATTACCTAAAATAAATTATAAGTCATAATTCAAAACAAAACATCACGACTTGTTTTGTTAAAACGAAAAAACAAATGACTTACATAGTCGCTAAAAGACAAAGTGAGCAGCTTCATAGCTTTAACTCAAACTGTTCACCATATTAAAAGCTATTACAAGTTATGTTAATTTCTCAAGCCAAGTTTTTTTTTAGTTAGTTCAGTATGTACTACTTACATAAAATGCTACCGAACCAATTTCCTATACACATTACTAACAAATAGCACGTCAGACGTTCTGCATCGTAGATCATTTGCCATTGTGTACCTATCTAGTTTTTGTGTATAGTATTGCCATGGGGCAGGGATACAAAAATAAATTCCCTACACTGTAAAAATATAATAAAATATCAATTGTTAGATATGTTATTTCCGAAGACATACATATAATGAAACTTTAACTATATTTTGGTTTTTACCGTATGCCATAATATTGAAATTGAAATTGTTTTATCTCTATTCTGTTGATAGATTTTTAATAGCACAGATTTTCAATACGCCATAATAAATCAAATTAAATACCTAATTTTTGCATTCCTAGTCGCTAGAAAGCCTCAAATAAACGGGACTTTGCCGGCAAGCTTAGGATATCTCACCTTAATCAATATAATATGTTCAAAATTATTGGATGACTAGGTACAATGAAATAATGACCTAACCACACCTAACATAACCTAACCTAAATAGATTCCACAAAACTTAATGTTTCATTTTTCCCCTGGCTGTTCTGTTTTGTCACTGTTCTGTTTTGTCATGTTCTGTTTTGTCCGGTTACCGAAAAGAGTCTACTGCGCGACGGTAAGACGAAACTGTGAATGCAGACCTCCTATATTTTTCACTCCTGTGGCAGGCCATTAGTGATGTAATACGAATCAAGTGATACTTAGAGCTCAGGAGGACGTTTTCTTATGATTAATTTAAAAATAAAATACCATGGTCAATGCTTCCTTTTCAAAATGTTAATGAAATCATAATTATTACCTATATGACAACTGAATGTATACCTATGCTATTTATATTTTCACAACTCAATTCTTATGTTTTCATCTATGGTATGATCGACGCGTTGGACATGTCTGTTCTATAGGTAATTAACTTACAATAACTGAAATGAATTTATTCTATTCATAATAACAAAAATTAAGAATGCAATATTTTTGACATAAGTATGGGATTTTCAATGTTATAACATTTCAATAAATAATACCACATTCCTGAATCTTCTACTTATTAAATTTTAAATTAAAAATAATTAATTACATATTGTCGTCACTGTTCTGGCAGAAGACACTAATTCGAAAAAATGACATATTGAGTTAGTTATACCAAAATGTTCCTTATTTCAAACTTTACCGTCTGAAAACCTTCTTAATAAATATACAGTCTTTATTTTAAAGTCATCCTTTTTACGATTACTTAATAAACTCACATGACAGACCATTTCAAACATTTTAACAACTTCAAAGTCAAATTACTTAAAACTAGTATTCTCCAGTTAGTGTGTTCTGCCAGAACAGAAACGTTATTATCGTTACAACTATTATTTTTACCAATCTGATACTATTTATGAATCAAAATCAGTAATGTCATAACACTCATAACTTAACTTAAAATACAAAGATGATTGGCGATCTATTGCCGGAATTTCAAACCATCACAGATTATAGCATTATTATCATCATCATCTTGGCATCTTCTTCCACTTTTTTCAGTCTCTTGTGCTTTGCAGCTGCGTATATCCGCCGAACTTCATGAGCTTTGATCCAACTGGTTTTAGGGCGTATATATAATCTTGAAAAATGAAAACGAAGACCTATTAAATATCGTAAAATATGGAAGAATAATGGTACATTTTTTTCCCCGACCATGTCCGATCCTAATATAATCATATAGGCCTCTACAGAGTAGAGGTTTGTATTAACAGATTTTTTTTTTTTTTTACGAGAAGTGGATGTCAGCCACTTGCTCAACCTATTAGTTATATACCCTGACTCACGCACAAATTGAAAAACAATATGTGTACTTGCCAGACCCAGGATTCGAACCTGGGACCCACAGCGTGATAGTCCAACGCTTAAGCCGCGCGGCCACCCATAGTTTAGTTTAATTTAAAATAAAATAAAATTGGTAAAAATTATAGACTCTAGGGGTGAAAATACACCCCAGAATCAAACCCCTGGCGAGAGCAATTCAGAGGATGCAGAAATATGATGGATCGCTTCGATTTGTTCGAATCGAAGTGATCTGAATCTCGCAAAACTCTATTCTCTGTGTATGCATTATTTTATTTATTTCACCAGTATTTTTTATATTATGACATTCTTTATTTGATACGTCGATAGAAATTTATTTCGCTTAGTGATTGATCAAAATTAGTTTACGCCTTGGGTTGATCTGTGAACTTTTATTCAACGTTTATTTATGTTTTTTTATGTTATAAATTTCGTACTTTGGCGGACCTTAATTTTTATAAACATCTGGATCAAAACCGATTATATAATACAGGCAGTGGTTCTGAATTTCGAATTACGGTGGTAGTGCTGCTAATTAATCTGCTAATTAATACATCTTCAAATGCAATTCGGTAACCTGTGCGCATTAAATTGAAGGCTGCTGTTTGTGACCTGGGCGTGAGTAAGAGTATCACTGAGGAAGCGGACAATTCTGGATGCGGTGTTGAGAACCTGACTGCAAAAGTGCCTCCACCAAGGGCAGGCAAACATATTTGTTATTTTGTGATGCCCAATGGCGACTGACTCCTGACCACTAAACCAGTAAAATTTTGACTTGATAGGAAATGGGCCGGAATGCACATGCAGGCACGACATCACGTCTTTTGGGGCTGCCCGCTAATGCGATTTGACCGAGCGCAGCTGTTTGCCAGGGTCCGTCCACACATGGAACCGATTGATCACGCGCATTTTATATCAACCAAGGCCAATTTTGAGGCATTTGAAAAAAAATCTGGGTCATATGGAGGACGGAATAATCCCGACCCCTCCTTAGATTCATCACTTTCAACTTCTAACTCCTCTGTTTTGGCAGATTTTCAGTAAACGAATACAGAGAGGACACTTTATGTCACTAAAGATAAATGTCAGCAGAATAGTTTCTAAATTCTTTCTTTAAACACCAAGGTGAATGGTTGCTACATAACGGAACTGATTCGGTGTGGGACAAGGATGGATCATCATGGCAGATGGCACTATATACATGACGGGTGGAGATGGCGTAACTCAAATCATTGTCCACTTTGGTCAAATTATTAGATATTATTTATTTCAATATGTAACAATCACCATGTTCTACAAATAGTTTACCATATTGAATTCGAACTATAAACTATAAGTCGCATTTTGGATTCAGGATCGGAACCGTTTCCTCGTGTCAACCCTATCAGACAACCATTAACGAGGGGTGCAAGACTAGTCAATGCACTCCCCAAAGACGTAGACATTTTCGGTCTATGTATTTTGTATTCGACATTTTATTTTTCTGTATAAAATTGTAGGTACTTAAGTATGTTTATTAATATTATTATCATTATTTTATATATTCTCTTCTTCTCTCTTGTGAGGGTAATATTTGTTATAATGTAAAACTCATGTCGTGCACGGCTTGAATTTAGATTTGTTATGTCCACAATGTTTTGTTTTCTTAGATAAAAATAAATAAATAAATTGTACCAATCAGTGCCACGTCCTAAATAGAGACGATCTTGAGTAAGCAGTATTCTAAAACTATATAAAACAAACAACGCCATAGCCGTAACGCCATCTTGACAAAAATGTAAGTTAAGATTCATTTTATATTAGCAGAATTATTGGTATGTTGGTATGTACAGCCAATTATTTTTTCATAATATGTGGCATGGTCCCAACGTGGAAAATGAATAGCGCGGTCCAATTATATTTGTACGAATCTAAATTTATAACATAGCAACTTAATATGACTTAATAATTTAATAGTATAATTGACATCGAAATAATTATTATTTCATCATTGTTATAAAAACGTTTCCTACTGACAGAACTCTAGGCAACTAGGTACCTAGGTATTATACAACTATTTTGATAATAAAGAAACACATATTACGACATGAAGATATTATCTGTATAGGTGACTCGTATCTGGAAATTTGTACGTAAACAGTTCAACGTAGAACACTTATTCGTGCGCCGCAGTACGTGAAACATGAGTTCGTGCAATCAAAAAGTGTTAATCAAATGACGAGTTCTTCGTTGAACATTTCACCGTGGAATGCGTATTCTACAGCATGTGGCGCTAGTTTGCTGTTCCAATTAGATTCAATACGAATTTTATGAGATGTATTTATTGGTTTTAAATAATTTAATGTTGAAACTACATAAATAATATACCTATACGATGTGATTGTATTTAGAATCTACTTACCTACCTATTTTTTAATGTGTGTTCCTTGTATTACGATATACGAATAAGTGTCCCACGAAGAACTGCATACGTACAACTTACATGTAACCATAGGTGACTAACCCACTGGTAGTCAGTGTTTACCAAAGTGGGCTCTGAAGCAAAATAGATCGTTCTAATTAGGATTTTGGTATTCTAATTTAATTTGTTCCATTATTTTAATTTAATTTATTTAATACGAATATTACTATGCTTGATTTAGATTGAAAATCGAATCGATAGGACGCCTAAGATCAATTTATTATTTTAGAAATTGAACTGCCTTATCGCTTCCCTCACACTTTTATTCCCAGTTTACAAGTTCTTGGTAGTTAAGTTAAAAATGACGTCGAAATAATTTTATTTATTCACGTGACTCGATAAAATAATGTTGATGAAAATTCTAGAGAAGTGGTAGAGTGACAACCCTCCCCGCTTTGGCACCACTACACTACCGATAATTTAAAGAATACTTACCATACTAGACATCGTTTCGTATGCCTAGTTATGTTATTGCTTAAGATCATACATAAGTGAAACGGCAAATAATTTTCAACAGTAGGTGGGACGAAATTTTTCACTCGTCACCAATCGGAGACCGACAGTCGAGGTGTAAGCACGTAAATTTGTTTTAGATGGCGTCGGAGGAATATGTTCTTAAATCGTGTAAAGATGACTAAAATACGTTACCCATTTACTTTAAAAAGAAAACATGTCAATGAATATACTATTATTATTATTACTAATATAACAGTAACATAACATTAAATGGACGCGTGTTGAATTTTTATGACAAATTATATTTCGTTTGGCTCGCGTCATTTGCACAATACGCGCATCGCCTAGTCACGATCTTTTTGGACCATGCCTCAACTGAGAATCGAAAATTGTTCAAAAATATCATATTCCACCCACGGTGACTGGTTGATCGAAAAGGACCATTTCTTAAATCGTGGAAAAATAAATGGTTGTTATGGAAACCCATCATCTACAGCAGTGGTTCCCAACGTGGGGGGGGGGGGGGGGCATTTTGTATGTTATGGAGGGCAAAAAGCTCATGTTGAAAATAATTTGAAGACAAAGCATAGCAAAATGATCGCACTATTTTTTTCCAAAATTAATTTAAATTTAAAAGTTACCTTTGTGCATTTTTTTTTTTTTTAGAATTAATAATAACCATGTCCTTGCTTTTTCGTACAAGGTGGTTGTTAGTAATTTTCGAACAAACACCCAGGCTTTGAGAGAAACACATAAATGTTTTTGTCATGACCGGGAATCGAACCCAGGAACTCTCGGGTGGAAGGCGAGCGCCTTACCAACTTCATCACGAGAGCCGCCTTGCCTGCATTTTTTTATTTGAAGCAATTCTTTTTTTTTCAGAATTAGTCAAGTAACTATAAAATTTTGCATGGAGATTTTTGAAGCATTGAAGTGGGGCTTAGAAGAAATAAGGTTGGAAAACACTGCTCTATAGAGTTCTATGTGCTCCGCTCATGTAAAATAAAGTGATGATTATAAATGGATCGATAGCTGAAAGTATAAGAGCATGCAGTCCATTTTTTTAAAATCCGAGTTTTTATTAAATTACGTATTTTCAATAAATAAAAAATAATACATTTTTAGATTATATACAATGTTGAATAATAAAAAATATAATTTGTTGTGTTTTTTAGGAACTTTAACATTTTAATATATTGTGTAACTAACATTAAACATTTAAAAATATTTGAACTTGGTAATTAATTCACTTTCAATAAAAAAAAACCAATGTATGCAACCATTTTCTCATAAAATAAAACATCGCGGCAATCATTTTGATGCTTGTAATATTTTTATTCTTCTATTAAGATAAGGCGTGTAGAGGCTCTAAAGCGAAATTGCCACAGAGAAAAAAATCGCTCGAGAAGACGAGAGAAGTATAAATTGTGAAGTGGGAAAGAGAGCTGGGAGTGGAGATGGAAAAGTGGAAGACGAAGGGACGAAGAGCGACAGATGTAGTGCACGACTGCCATGCGAAGCTGATCTGCTCCCACCAGGTCCGTATCGACGTCTTATTTTGCCACTTTAATCTTGTTGAAGTTGTATTTATATATTTTTTTTAAATTTTCCAAGAAGTTAAGTCAGACATACCCACGGATCTTCTGCATAGTTCAAAGCTTAAAAATATCATTTGGCAGTCGATGACAGATTAACAAAACAAATAAAAGTATCGTTACTATTATTTGCATCGTGCACTTAATAATTATAATAATACACAACAAGTTATTAATTCAAGACGTTCATAACATGACATGTAGAATAAAAAGAACAGGTAAATCAAGTTAGTAGAACAAGCCAAAAAATAATCGTATATCAAAAAAACAACAACAATGAAATCAAATTTAAAAAAAAAATATATAGCACACCACTAAAAATGTTTACGTCTCTAGAGAGTGCATTGACCACCCACACAGCCTCTCGCTATTGATGCCTGATAAGCCTGACACGAGGAAACAGTTTTTATTCAAAAGTTTAAATTAAAATTTACCAGAATATCAGGATATCAGAATATCACGTGACAGCAGGGAAAATATTTTATGACCAGAAGGAATCTACAAGCTTCAAGAAAATGATATGCGCCTTGAAGAAAGCTAGTCGAATAATACTCGTTTAGGAAATTAGCTTATATTAAAATAGTTATTAAGTAATTATATTGAAATAATAATGTCGAAGAAATTTCTTCTGGATACGCTCTAAAACAAGCTTACTTATTACTTATCCTCATAAGGATTCCTGATAATAGATCCATATTCAAGAATACGCCGTACTAACGACACGCGAAGTATACGTAAAATATTTGGATTCTGGTGGTGGTTCCTCAAAAAAGGAAAACGTCTCATTCGAAGGATTTGGAATATATTCTGGTTATTTGAATGATTGACATGAATTGACAATATTGTTGCAATATTAATTTTGTATACATAAGCCATCTTTCACCTATAAATTTTCATTGATCTACATATATGTGAGTAACAGCTGGAAACATTTTCTAAAAAAACTCTACCTACTTAACATTTTGAATAGGTTGCAAAATCGCATCATTCCATTTTTGAAATTCTCAAACTTTTTTTCTTTTGACCATGTCCGATCCTAATAAGAACACAAGCCTCGTTTTTACGAGTAATGGATGTTAACGACTTGCTTAGTCTGTTAGGTTAATATTCAAATACTCCAAACACAAATTGAAAAACATGTGTATTATTGCCAGACCCAGGATTCGAACCTGGTACCCACGACTTTATAAACCAACCCTTAAGCTGCTCTCAAATTATGTTAAATAAAAACAAAGTTATTTTTAATTTTATCAATAATCAAAATAGCTCAGCATACTAGCAATGGACTTTTGGATAGGGTATTTAGCAATATCGACTTATCGCTTTCACGATGCACATCTCCTCTTGTACGCGAAGATGTGTATCATCCAACTTTAGTTTTTCTGCTCAGGTTTCGGTCGACTCGTCCGCTTCAGACTCCAATTCCCTCTTACAAAACCAACCAATTCGGCGGGTGGAGGTTTGAAGGCGGAAACTTCAAGCTACTTTACTCATTGATGAGTGAAGTGGACTGGAGTGAGTTGCTCGAGATTTGTGATGTGAATAAGGCGGTACAATGTTTTTACAATATTGTGTATAATATATTTGATCAATGTTTTTCGAGGAAGTCGCCATGTCGTCGTGGAAGGCGATACCCGAGGTGGTTTTCTCGGGAGATTATTGGGGACATTAAGGTCAAGCATAACTATCATACAGCATGGAAGGCTGGGCATGATCAGACTGACTATATCATGTTTAGCATCTATCGTTCGAAAGTGAGACAAGCTGTTCGACGGGCCTATCGAACATATATGGAAACGGTAGGAGATTCCATTCGCGAAAATCCTAAATTGTTTTGGAATTACGTAAAATCGTTAAGAAGAGATGGTGGGTTTACTGATAGGATGAGTTGGAAGGGCGAAGAGGTGACCGGACATGGAGTGGCAGAAGCATTCGCTGGTCATTTCAAGTCTGTCTACGCAAGTAGTATTCCAAATCTGGATGTTGCCTCAACGTCAGGAAAACCGTCATGTGGTGCCCAATCCGTCGATATTTTTTCAATTAATGAGGGCGATGTACTTCAGTTTATTAAAAAACTGAAGAATACTTGCTCTTTGGGACCTGATTATGTTCCTACATTTTTTTAAAGGGTTGTATTGACTTCGTTAAAGGCCCGCTTTCATATATATTTAATCTCGCAATGGAGACAGGTATCTTCCCGGAAACGTGGAAGATGTCGAAGGTTACTCCAATCCATAAGACTGGTACAGAGTCATCAGTGGAGAATTACAGGCCGGTAGCTGTTCTCTCTGCACCAGCAAAAGTTATTGAGATGATCATGCACAACATGATTTATCCAAAAATTGAGTCATTCATAATAAATGAACAGCATGGATTTAGAGCAGGCCGATCAACGGAAACTAACCTGATGGTATTTACCGATTATGTGTCATCGGCACTGGATAGAGGCCACCAGGTTGACTGTTCTTACAATGACTTCTCGAAAGCATTTGACAAGGTCGATCATGACATCCTGATGGAAAAACTCCAACTTATTGGATTGTCGGATCGATTTTTGAAACTATTCGGGAGTTATTTTAGGAACCGTCAACAATACGTATCGTACGGCCTTTATCAGTCACAGACCTTTTACACATTTTCTGGTGTCCCCCAGGGCTCAAACTTAGGGCCGTTGCTGTTCACGATTTTTATAAATGACATAGCATTGGTAATAAAAAATGCTATGTTTTTGTTGTTCGCTGATGACTTGAAACTCTTTTTGGAAGTTGTCACCTTGGACGATTGTCGTCAGCTCCAACTTGATATAGATAATGTATTAAATTGGGGCAGGCGTAACAAACTAGAATTCAATATTGATAAATGCAATCTTTTATCGTTTACCAGAGCCTCAAAAGTGTTGTTTTTCCAATACTCGATGCATGGCAGAGTTCTGTCATGAATATCATCTGTAAGGGATCTTGGCATTACGTTTGAGAGTAAACTGACATTTATTAGCCATATAGTTACCATTTGTAACAAAGCGCTTAAAATGTTGGGCTTCGTCATGCGTACTTCCCGGGTCTTTTCAGATGTTACGGTATTAAAACTTTTATTTAATTCTTTAGTTCGAAGCAGACTTGAGAGTGGGTCTATTGTTTGGGCACCGCACCAGTTGAAGTATGGCCTTATGGTGGAGAGGGTACAGAAGAAATTCTTGAGACTCCTTTACTTGAGGTTGTATGGATACTATCCGTGGCTTTATCCAACTGACTTTCTCTTAGGCATGCTTACATACTGCAGTCTGCAATTTAGAAGAAATCTTTATTTAGCTACGTATTTTTTTCGACTTATACAAGGTATAAATGAGAACTCTGCCATTCTGGGCAGTGTTGACATGTGTGTCCCTGATAACTATCTTAGAAATAGAGACCACCAGTTGTTTATTCTCCCAAGGTGCAGAACCAACCTGCCACTGGTAATGCCAATTGGGAGAGTGATAACTATGTTCAACGAAATATCTTCGGGTGTTGATATATTCCACCTACGTGAGAATGAGTTTAGTTGGATGTTGTTTTATAAAATCTTAAAATAGGGTCTGCTTAACTCATCCGGTGTACTTCCTTGTACCTATCTAATTCATCTACTGATATATCTCTTTTTTTATGTAATACTGTTATATTTATATATCTTTCTTTCTAAATGTCATGTTGTGAACGTCTTAAACTTATAATTTGTAATGTCCACAATATGTTAAAAAAAATAAATGAATTGAATAAATAAATGAATTGAAAATGTATATTCTCGATCCACATTGTATGTCATTATTTTTGTACGAATATTTAAATATAAGTGAGTGATGGAAAACACCCTTTTGATTTTAACCTACTTTATCGAATGAAAGATATGTCCAGATATGTAGATAATTGTATTATACATATATTTAAAATTGTATATTTTTTTAAAACATGTATTTTCGCCTCCAATTCAACCCTGGCACTTATCCCGCAACGGGTTGCGATTCTTGCGCCATCCACCCGTCGACAAAATACAAATTTTATTTTATTAAATTCAAAAAAGCTCTCGTGATTGATAGGAGCCGAGCATCCTCCCTCTTCTGTCTCTCTTGTGTCTCGCGGCTGTCTCTCTCTAGCGCCAAAACATGTCACCGTTCCAAATTTGAATCTTGAAAAGCTCTCGGAGCGACATTTTTATGATTTTGCAATACAGAGCTTTTTCACTCTGGTAATAATACATGGCGAGCTTTTGCTTGCACATGGTGCTTTTATTTGAAATTTAGGCTCTACCATACAAGATTTCAATTTCTATTTATAGGCAATTCGATTAAATAAAACACGAATGTGGTGTGAAAGTTATTTTTAGATATTAACATGATGGCTAGTACCCACAAATAGGTAGGTACTGAATTCTTCTTAAAAACTATTAGGAAGTGGCGAAGAGTGGACGTAGGTTATTAAGATTCGACATAAATAGTGCACATTAAACTTTGTCAGTCATGCTAATTTGTTTTCATTGAACTAAGAATAGGTACAAATTGCACATGGTACCTACTGGTTAGTTTTTAAAATTCAATTATTTCCTTCCTTAACCAAACCATAATAGTTTTGGTATACTACAGGCGATCCGACAAAAATAGTGCACACTTTTTCAGTAGCTACTTATTTGTTTTCATTGAAGAATTTCTTTTGTAATTCAGTCCTGTCTAACCAAACCATAATAGATAAATAATAATCGTCAATATAAAACAAATAAAATAATTTATAAATTAATGGCATCATTTTAAATATTTTATAGATAGACGAATATTTTTTTTACTATTATGTAGGTACTATAATATACTAATGTTATGACTTGGTTTAGGCAGGGTTTAATTGAATTTTAAAAACTAACCAACAATATATGCAATTTGTACTCTTAGTTCAATAAAAATAAAGACGTATGACTAAAAAAGTTTCGTGTCCACTATTTATGTCTATTATGGGTAGGTATAATATTTAATAAGTACTTAGAGTCAGATGGCTATGTTGGTATTTTTAAATTTTTAAATGTCTTTAGATGATTGAAATCTGTTTTTATTAAGACAGGAGGATTTAACTAATCACCTAGTATGGATTATTCGCCTCTAAAATATATCTGCAATCTATAAATCATATTTTCCCGAATACACTGGTATTTATTTATCTACAATATCATATTATTCTCTGGACTTTTGTCGCTGAGTAGGTAAGTACTTCTTACTAAACATTGGCTGCCAGAACGGCTATAATACAAGTTTATATTATTATTATAAGTTAAAACATCATGTCGCTCCCGACTTGACTAATGAACCAGTTACGGCAGCCGGACTTCATTGCGAGCGTGTGCACCGACACTTTTCTTTGTGACCGCCGCGCACATTTTTTGCGCACACTTCCTGTCCGGATGGTGCGGCCATTTCCGGCAAGGTGCGAAACCCGCAAATATGAAATATTGTATTATTTTTCAGCCCGCCATTTTAATAAATTTTCATTATATTATTATGCCCGCGAGCTATCTGTATGATAATACTTTTGACAATGTAAACGGGTGTTATTATATTATTCATGTAAAAGAACATTATCATAAAAGTATCCATGCACCTTTAAAGAGACCATATAATTAAAAAAATATTCTTTATTTGCTATTTTGTATGACCAGCTTAGAAGTGGCCCCTGCAATCAGTGATGTTGTATTACATTAAATTGTACGTACGTATTACATTTAGCCGTATCACAGATCACCGTAAGTTAACATACCATTAATAGATGGAAGAGGACACTCAAAAATACGTAAGAAAACCCACCGGAATACAAGGGAATGAAAATAGGTAATATATTTGTAGTACAATCATATCGTACATGTTTATATAAAATTCAGGTAGATGCTCGTAAGGATCAAATTACAGTGGCGAAGGGTGAAGGTATGTTTTAGAGATCTGACATAAATAATGTACACTAAACTTTATCCTTCATATTTAGTTGTTTTACGTAATATGTAATACAAACTGCAGATAGTGTTGCCAAACGATAATGTATAAAAGGTATAAAATATTTTTCTATCACTATTAAGTATCTAGAATTATTCCATTTAATCATACACGATTTTAGCTATTGTGCAGATAAAAGATTTTAAAATGAATTAAAAAAAGCTAACCAACACTATCTGCAATAATTTGTATAATTAGTTCAATGAAAACAAATAAGTATGATTGACAATGTTTAGTGTGCACTAATTATGTTGGATTTTCATAGCCTATCTCTACTCTTCACCACTGATCAAATATCTGATAATGACTGCATGTTTGCAAACTCCACGAACAACGCATCATTTTTTGATCTCAAAGCTATACGTCCATCTATTTACGATAAACGATACGGAATAATGTAATACCTTCATACAATTTACATGCAATCAAAAGTGTAATGTCATCCAAGTAGCCAGAATGTATTTATAAGCTTCCAATAAAATATCTTTTAGAAGCTTTGCGAAATGTTCTCTATTACTTTAGGGAAATATTACACTATATATTAGGTAATATGCACATATTTTCTTAGTGTACCATCCCCTAGCGGAGGTCGAATAACATCAAGGCGATCTTATCTTTGTCATCTGTTACCCGGAACAGTTCAGTGGAGCTGCATTCGTACCAATCACGGAGGTTCTTGAGCCACAAAATGCGGCGCCGTCCTCTGCTGCGCTTCCCATTGATCTTTCTTTGAATGACAAGTTGGGGAATGCTGTATTTTTGTCCTCTCATAATGTGGCCGGGGTACTGTAGTTTCCTAGTTTTGATACTACGTATAACTTCTCGGTCCTTCCCCATTCGATTGAGAACTTCAACATTTGTCACCCGGTCAGTCCAAGAAATTTTGAGGATGCGCCTATACTGCCACATTTCGAAAGCTTCGAGTCTCCGTGACATCTCTTGTTTTAGCGTCCATACTTCCATACCATAAAAAAGAATTGAGAGAACATAACAACGTATCATACGCAGTCACAGACCTAGGTTAAGATTTCGATTGCTAAGGAGGCGTCTCGTTTTGAGAAAGGCGCTCCTTGCGATCTCAATTCTAGTTTTTATTTCCTGAGAATGAGAATTTCTCATTGACCCATGTACCTAAATATTTACAATGGGTCACACGTTCGATTGGTTCGCTGTTAATGACAAACTTTGTGTTGGCGTCTGGTGTCGCTATTTTTGATACTACTAATAGTTTTGTTTTCTTGAGGTTCATTTTTAAACCATAAGAATTACTGACCTCATTAACCTTTTCTACCAGTTGATGTAAACTCTTTAAACTATCAGCAATCAGCACAGTATCATCGGCATATCGTATATTGTTGATATGTTTGCCAGTGACGTCCCGTGGGGGTAGGCAGATTGAGCGTCGCTTGGGGGCGGCAGTTACTTGAAGGGTGGCAAATTGAGGAGAATCATTAGGTATATTATATAGAAATAGGTACCTAATAACGAAAATATCGATTAAAAAAATCAGCTCACTGGATGGAAACAAAATGTATTAAGAATTAACATACAAGGTTTAACAGGACTGTATTTTTTGTCGGTTTCGCGATGTCTAGTTTACTTCTGTTGTCCTTGGACATCACGTCCTTGATAACCAGCAATGACACGTGCAGATTTGCGAATTATATTTGAATTATAGGTAGGTACATAGGTACTTATCTAGCTTGCGTGTTTTGAAAGTTGTCAGGTGTATTTTAAAATGTATCTGAAACCGTGGACTCACAATATTGATTATTGAAGTAGAGATGGCATTTAAATTGGATTTAGTGGTATATATTTTGTTAGTAATGTATCCATACAAGACATTTCTTAAACATTTGGGTGTTGTAAGGATGATAAAAAATACTGTATAAAAATGGGGCGGCAATTTAGCGCTGCCTGCCCAGGGGCGGCATTTTGTCTAGGGACGTCACTGATGTTTGCCATTAACCATAATACCCACCGATGCACATATAATATAACTTTTTTTTATATGTTATCGGCTTCAAAACATATATGTTTTAAAATTAGAACTACGCGGAAAATCCATGCGCATTTCAGGCTTCATTGTTTGGAAAATTATAACGTATAACAAAAAAAAACCGCTTTTAATAATGTTTTTACAGATATTAAACTTATAATGGTACACAAAAAGCTTTCAATGTGTTGACAGAAAATGTTAAAAATGCAGTAGCGGCCCAATTAGAGCGAATTAACTTAATCGCAAAATAATTGGTCTAATAACATCATAATTTACATTAATAGTAACCTATTAAGAAAATATCAGCTCTTGCCTCCATAACATTTCTTCACACGAAGGGTTGGGTGTAATTATTTTTAATTGTGCATAATGACACGGTACTACATGTTATGAAAGAGTCAAAATATATATATATCAAGTCATTTTTATACATAATCATGACATCATACATTCATGCATACATTGTAATACATTTTTGACTCGGCAAAGATTTTCTTTGACGCACTTAACGCAATCGATTCGTGAAAAAATTAAAGGGGGTTTTGAAACAGTGCATACCGGTCATACAACAGTACAACGATTGAGATTTTTTTTGAGAGCCAAATTTCTTAAACTTACTATATATGTAGGTACACTGTTAACGTGATATCATTCTTAATACATAATGATCTTATTTATTGATAAAAATTAAATTGTAGGTAAGGTATCTATAAAATTAAATCATGACAATGACTAACAAACACTTAATGTGAACAATGGCCTTGCATCTCCTTCAAAAGTTTTGATAAGTCAGGTTTGTATGTTGTTGTCTTTAATTTTAGGCACGATTCCAGGTTCTCATCAATAAAAAGACTTCTCAATTTACTCTTGATAAGGTTCATGCTTGAAAAAGATTGTTCGCATGAATATGTAGAACCGGAAAGGGAAAGAACAGCAAACGCTAGTTTTTTCAACTGATCATATGAGTCAGGAATACTATTCCAGGTATTAAAAATCATCATGTCTTTCTTCTCCAGGTCTTTCAAAGCAGACTACTAAACTTGTGCTGTGAAACATGTTCACATTTGTTTTTCTCCAACATGTCCATATCAGCACAGAGATGTTCAAATTTAGAGCTCCATAATTCTTTATCCATAAGCTTTATCTATAATAGAGTTGATAATCTTAATCACCAATTCTATAACTTTGCAAATGTCTGCGAACAAAGTGTCGTCAATGGTGCAATGGTAAGCAAGTATCTCGTGATTTTTTTTCTTTCAAAATAGCAACAACCCCTTTTTTTACGCCGGTCATACTTAACGCTGTTTAACGTCTGTTGAAATTGACATAATTTTATCGAGTGCAATATGATGTGTTTCCATACACTCAATTACAGCATTTGCAATATCCTCTCCACGTGTTTGGTATTTGAGTGGCAATAATCCTACAAGTTCTTCTTTAGGACCTGTAGATGAAATAAATCGTACAAAACGTGAAACTTGTGCTGTATCATTTATGTCACAAGACTCGTTAACTGCTATTGATAAAGCTGAAACCAATTTAAAATCTTCGACTTGCTGGTTGGTTATATTCGAAGACATTTTGACTGTTATATTTTCCCCTGTTTTAGCCCGTACGTGGTCATTTGTGGCAGAGCCACACCCAAGGAGCCAAAGAGCCACAAGTGACTCGCGAGCCGTGGTTTGCCGACCACTGCACTATACCACTATAATCTAGATTAGTCTATCTAAATCTAAATCTAAATTAGTTATCACTACTTCACCACTAATTATTATTCATACTTAAATAGGCAACCAAATACACTGTACCATAATCATTTAAAATATTTATGCATATGGCATATCTATAAACATAATACTGAAATGTCAAAGCACCTGTTAATAATTATAGGAGTTTACAAAACAATTCGTTTTAATTCGCTGCGGCCGCAAATTTAACTTCACTTAATGCGGAATCTCGATTAAGTATTGTAATACTGAAATTGCAGAATATTAAGTCAGTTAGGTAAGGTAATAATTCCAGGTATAATCAGTAATTCCAAACCTTTTTGCTTGGTAGAATCCTTGGAACATTTTTTGGAAACTCGAGGAATCTATTTGGCCTACACACTTAGGAAAATTATAAAATATATAATACTATGTAAACTAGTATGCACTATACAGTGATATACCGAAGCAAAGCTTTAAGCCAGTTTAAGTAGATAAAACCTTCGTCTTACTGGTGCACCAGACTTTTAGTGTAAATGCTAATAGTGGATTAGAGACCCAGGTTAAAATGTTGATACGGTACCTAGTTATATTGTAACATACTGTTGTCAAAAACTATTGGGTAGGGCAATAAACACACACTTAACAATAAATAGTAGTAGTAAACCATTTTCGAGCTGTAACTATAATGTTATCGTGCAAATTATAAACGCTTTGACAAAAATAAAATGAATAGTGCATGGTAGACGATGATCGTCATAAGCCGGCTCTCACATATAAACTCGCCTCGTCTCCCGCACAGCCATAAATCAAACCTTCCAAGAACGTCGATCCGGTGTTGCATATGATGACCGCGCACATCTACATATCAACAATCGCACGTAACCTTTGTAACGTATAGATATTTGGATGCGGCCATCGGCGAGCCAGTATAGGAATGACCAATTCTTAGGTGTTTGTATGCGTCCTGGCGTCTTCGACTCGCAGCACGAGAAGCATGCAACTTGTCGATTGCAACAGTAGATGTTTTTTTTTCAAGCTAAAAAGTCGCATTCGACCAATCTGTGGAGCTCCATTTGGTAACGTATGTTTTGGGAATGGCGATGACGTCACATCGACGTATTCGACAGGTTGCAGGCGAGACGAGTTTTCATGTGAGAGCCGGCTTACTGTAGTTCTCGATTTTACTTTAAACCTAAAAATACTGCATGTAACATCTTTTTTATAAATAATTACACACATTTATTTCAAGTAATTTCAAGTAAGTAATTATTGCGAGTTTCCGTGGAACTTTGGTTGGGAATAACTGGGTATGGGTAGGTATAGGTATGAAAAAAGTTTGTAATAATTTGACATTTGTTGGACATATTTTAGGAGTTACATACCTTTTTGACTCGCACTTCAGTTTAAAATAAATATAAAAGTTTGCAACCTTTATATTATCCTATCCTTACGTATGCAAAATTTAAGGATTTTAACCGAAAAACTATTGTTGAAAATTTATAAACATCACCTCCATTAATTTTATTTTATCTCACCCTCTCACATATGGAGTAAAGTCACGCCGAAATGCCCCATAGATGTCGCTACAATCGGCTCCAGAAAATATATTTCACCAAGCTCACCGCAAAAGCTTACCGCCGGTAGAGCTTAACAATTAGTGGCTGAGCTTCTCTTCCACCCTTTTACTTGTTTTACTTTAACCTTTTCCGGATGTATTCAGTGACGTTCCTAAGCAAAGTGCCGCCCTTAAGCAGATTTATAATGCAGCCTCCTTCATTTTTAGTCTCCATGGTATCATATTTTTTATAAGGAACCTATTTATTTTCGACTATCTTAAAGAGACAAATACAACAGAAATCTCGAAAAAATAACATATACATCATATTATTAGAGCTAACTGGTGGTTTTATGTACGCGGAGAGCGATGACAGGTTTTGAAGCACTTCATGATTTTATAAACTAGGTACCGTATCATCTGGTTCATGAAAAGCCGCCACTGAACATATAATGATAACGCTTGCCATAACACGCTTCAGTTGTATCGGAAACCGATGGCTGTATAGAATTGAGATAAAATACATGTCGAAATAAAACACTTAACAATACAATGGAAAACAGGGAAAGGGACAAAGGAAAATTGGTAGGCAAGTAAATTAGCAATACAATCATATCGTAGGTATTTATATTATAGAATAATGAATAATTCAAAGGTAGGTTAACATATAGGTGCTGGTAAGTATCAAATATCTTATAATGTCGGCGTTATCATCAGATATTTGATACCAATCAATATTTATTTTTTATCTCAATGCTATACGAAAATTTTTCCGATACCTACGACGATTCACGGTGAGCTGTGATACTATGAAATTTAATATGTATAATTATATAACCACACAGATAACACTTGCTAATAGTCAGTTCCTGCTTCCTGCAGTACCGAGACATTAGTTAGCCAGAACCGCATCCTGAATACGTCTCTTATTTTTCTTGACTCGTACCTAATTGTCAGAATTCCGTACCAGACATGATACAAATTGAAAACAGAAATGTCTGTACCAGTTTTTTCTTTTGGTTGGTATAATAAGAAATAATTAATAAAAAGTGCAAAAGGTCTTTTACTGATACATTCTCTGCATCATGTCCGGAAACTTGTACGTATGCAGTTCGCCGTCGAAATGTTGTATCGGAAATATAAGGCCGTATATTAAAGACCGTCCAACCTCTTTGGATCGTATAGTACTGACATAAAATTCATGCTTAAATAAAACACGGTTTTTGTCGGTTTAAAATTGACAGAAAGCCAGCAGCAAACAAATTTTACTATCGATATATTGCTTTTATTTTGTTAACTGTCAATTCATGGTGGAACTGCATTATATTGTTGTTTTAATTTAATAAAACGCAATTTTTTTGTAGTACCTACTTATTCCACTTTTAATCAATAGATTAAGACCGGTTTCGTCCGCTACAGAGGAACATTTTAAACTTATACAATAAGTCGATATGTTGGATTATTTGTTAGGTTAGGTTAGGTTTTTATTCTTGAATTTTGCCAAAATCAGCTATGAAAATTGAATAATTAATGTTCATATTTAATCTAATAAAATTGTAGACGGTATACTATACGGCGTATACCTAGTATATCGTCATCTCTTTCCGATAGAAAGCTCACGGCGAACTGTGCCACGGTGAAATATTTTACGTACAATTCACATGCAACCTCTCTGCATATCGACATAAACCAAGCCGTCGAAAAGGTTTCTGTCGATGGTCAAATCATCCAAAAATATGGTAATTACTATACAGTATAACCCCTATTTTACGTTTTTTAAGGGACTGAAAAAAAAACCTAATTGGGTTGAAAATGTAAAAGGGGGGTATTGAAAAAAAGAACATTTAAATTTTATGTTTCTAAAAAAATAACGTTTTATTAAAAAACAACATTCAATTAAAATTTTTGTTGAATTTTTTATTTTATTAATATTAATCATAGTTCGTTGCATTTTTGTTTTTTTGTTATGTCATTCTCTTTCAAGACTATATAAACATTTAAAAGTGTCATCTTGAATATCAGCAAAGCTTGTAAAGTAGGTTTTTAAACCCTCGATGAACCTCATTGCTTCTTCTTTTGTTGGAATATCAACCTCTTCTTCATCAGACAGTTCTTCAGCAACCAAGTCTGCTGGACGCTGGTGTTAAATGACTCAACAATGTCATCAACTTCCACCAAGTCTGATGTCATAACATTGGAGTCAACGTTTACATAATCCTCCAGGGATTGGTCTGAAATCCTTTCCCAGCCTTCTATAACATCACACTGGATATTTTCATATCATATTTTGAATATTTCCGACGTAAATTGCGGGAAAGAAAAACGTAAATGCGGATAATAAACGTACTGTAATACATCGGGACTGAAAAAATACACGCAATTGCCGGGAAAACGTGAATTCCGGGCACGTAAAAACGAGGTTATACTGTATATAATACTTATTCAAACATGTACCTAGCTTTCATTTAACGTAATATTATTATTAGCTACTCGCAATACCTAATCGTAAAAAAAACACAATATCTCGATATTCGAATTTATGAGCTAAGTATTAGATGACGGGCATTCAGCTTATAACCCCAAAATAAAGATAATACAGACTTATAATAATATACCTACTTTATCATGCACCGAGAAATTTAATATGTAAAATAGTTATTGAGAAAAAGCTTCGAATTTATTTATATATTTTTTATTATGTATGTAAAACTTAAAGGTTTCCGACATAGCCGGGGGACTTTGTCGCGCCCTAACATCAGTTGATAGGTGTAAAAGTTGAACGCTTAGTGTGCAAGTGTATAAACTGGTGTCCGAGAGTGTGTGTGGCCTATCTCCTTCCCCTGGAGGTGCTTGGTAGACTACATTAAAGTGTGAAGCTTAAAGCTCGAGAGTTCCATCGGCAAAGTGCGCGACAAGGTACGTATTAGGTACCTACTTTCTTTATACATATGTTGCAAGGCAAAACGAGGATTTCCAAAGTTTTTCATGTTAATGCATTTGATTGTAGGTTTCGTTTGAATTTAAATTCTATTCTTACGGTTACGGTTTTATAATGTGGTTATAAGAAATTTTTATAAGCTTGTTTGATTATAGCTAGTATTTTTTTAAAACAAATAAATTAGGGACATCGTGATATCAGTGGCGAGTAATCCAAAGTAAGCGATTATTTAAAGTCTACTTTCTTAAGAAATATATTTCTTAATTGCATATTTTAAACGACAGATGTCGTATATGTAGGAATGTATTATACAGATTACAAAAAAATCTGCAAAGGTGCAAAAAATATACCATAGCGCACCATCTGTCTTGACGTAAGTAAATGTTGGATTATTTCTCAAGGAATTATTGTGATATTTTTTTGTATGGACTTTACGTCACATAACCTCAGTCAGTCCATCGAATTGTATGAAATATGGAATGCTCCTATCGCTGGGTCTAAAACCTTCACGCATAATATTTAACGTCAAATTACTAAATGGATTATAGCAAATACGTTGTTTCTAATTTATAATAACCCATACCTTTAAAACGTTTGCCAACTAGGTATCTTGACAAAGAAGTAGATAGCGTCATTCCACCCCATCCTGTCCTCTTTGGAACTATCGGAGCTGAGAGATACCTGTCAGTTATACGTATCTACACATTAATGAATGTACACATCCAGTAGCGAAGGGTGGAGGTAGGTTGTTTAGATCTGACATAAATAGTCCATAGGTCTCAACTTTTTCAGTTATACGTATTTGTTTTCATTGAACTAAGACTACAAATTGCAGATAGTGTTGGTTAGTTTTTAAAATTCAATTAAACCCTCTGCATAAGTAAACCAAGCCATAATAGATAAAAGTCATATAATATTCGTCTATCTATAAAATGCCATTATTTTATAGATAGAAGAATATTTTTTATATATCATGGTTAAGCAACGTTTAATGAATTAAAAATAACTGACTAATGCCATATATAATTTGTATTTTTAATTCAACGAAAACAATTAAGTATGGCTGAAAAGGTAAGCACTATTATTGTCGGATAACCTATGCCATATAGCATACCTAAACTATTTAGTTTAGACAGGGTTTAGTTGAATTTTACAAACTAACCTACCACCATTTGCAATTTGAATTCTTTGTTAAATGAAAGCAAATAAGTATGGTTGAAAATGTTTAGTACCTACGTATTATTTATGTCACATCTTAACAGCTTACCATCACCCCTTGCCACTGTAACACATCAATGACTATGATTCCCATTCCCAAATCATCCTTCAAAATGTATCGTAAATGTGTTATGTAATAAATTACATACACTATTTTTAGATAATTTTCCAGGGTTTAAGAAGCTTTTCCGGGGCCCGTTCACGGCGCAAGTGTTACCGCTTTGCACTCCGCATCCAGCGCCACGTACCGCACTCCCGGCCATGCCTCATTCCACGGCAATAAACCTGTCTTGAGACGGTCAGAGACATATTGTGCGAACGCGGCGCGGCGGGTTATTTACATGGCCGCTGCGGCTGCGATGCCGGACAACGCATAACTCAAATGAAAACTTGTGCGCCCACCCTTATTTTTGGAAATTCAACATCCACCCCTCCAGAGGTCGCAAACGAGAGAGGATTTCATCGAATTTTCCTGCGCATTTCTGTCGAATCTGCGCCAGTTAAGACCACTAAAATATCTTTGCTATTACTGTCCGACAAGATGATCTAGGCGATAACCGGAAGTCGCTGTAGTCGACGTGCAACTAAATAGGGAGGGATTTTTAGTTCAAAGTTTTAACACGTGGACAAGTTGTCGATAACCGGAAGTCGTTGCAGTTGACGTGCGGTTAAAAACAGGAGGGGCTTATTAGTTCACAGTTTTAACACGTATACGAGAAGATCTTGTTCGACAGTAGTTAGTAGTACCTTCAGAAATGACCTCCCATTATGTCGTAAGTGTAAGTCGGCTCTTACATATAAACTCGCATCGTCTGCCGCACATCCATAAATCAAACCTTTTAGGAACGTCGTTTCGATGTTGCATATGAAGACCGCGCACATCTACCTCGCGACAGTCGCGCGTAACCTCTCGAAATATATATATATTTGGAAGCGGCGACCGGCAAGCTGGTATAGGAATGACCAGTTTGTATGTGTGCGTATGCATTCTGGCGTTTTCGACTAGCAGCCTGAGACGCATGCGATTTGTTGATAGCAGCACTAGATGTTTTTTTTTTTCAAACAAAAAAGTCGCATTCGACCAATCTGCGTAATAATCATCACACCGACGTATTCGACACGTTGCAGACGAGACGAATTTTGATGTGTGAGCCGGCTTAATGAATGAGTGATACCAGTGCTCTCGTATTCGTGTGAAACATAGAACCTAATGAGAGAGAAATCGCGTGGAAAGGTGCACAATGCAAAAAGACCTCAAAATAAACCAATTGATAAACAGGGAGATAATAATTCACGATGTAATAGAAGTTGCTAAGCAAATGAAATGGCAAATAGCTGGATATGTCGCTCAGTAATTAGACAACCGCCATTATACAGTGGTACCCAAGGTAGGTACCGAGAAGAGAGGAAAAAACTAGAGGAGGCCTTCATCCAAAAGTGGGTCAATCTTGGCTGATGATGAGGATCATGAATTTTATTATTCTTTCTGTATCTTTTCGGCATATTAAATATTTGCAGTGTGTCTAAATAAACATCTCTCATAAATGATGGTGCCCATACACATCTTGGCCTGTCCGAGTACGCTAATAAAAAAATCCCTTTTTCATTAACAAATAAATACAGGTGCTTAAAAAGTGAACTAACTTAGGTACATATATTGCAGGTAATTATATACAGCTATACCGCCAAATTCAATGTGAATACAATAATAAAAATATACCGATGGCCGAGGAGTTACCGTCGCGTGTGCCGCGCTTAGTCTAGAAAATTCACATGTTTTTTTAAAATGTGTGTTTAGAACAGAGTATGGACATCATATATTGAGTGGCTAACGAAATTGTAAAATCAAAAATTTGTTTATATAACCTCCACTCGGTGGAGGCCAATATTAATTTGGTCTTTTCAAAGATCGGTAAATCATGGTAAAATAATAATCTTTTGGCAACCCCTGCATTTAAAGCTTAGGCCACAGCAGTTTAAAAGAGCAAGTGTTTTTGGAACAAGTGGTACTGAATGAATGGTCTAACTAAGGGGGCCGAAAGACGCATTGCCACTTCGGTTTATTTAATTCAACAATTGTTTTAAAGTGCTACTTTCGGTTAAGCCTTTTACTCGCCTTCAAGAGTTAAATAATAAATTTTATTTAGTCATTTAATTTAAAATAAAAATACAACACATTTATTTTCTATTATTCTACGTACTATTTAATTATATATTAATTGTTAGTGAAGACATGTTAATCGTTAAATTTATAAAGCACATTACTACCCTCCTTTTTGCATCCACAATGACCTAGTTGGCAGCGTCCCTACCACCTCTGAAGCTAGTAGCGGGCTTAGTGACTTAGAGCCCTGAAGCTCTGACTGATCTTGAGGCCCCAACTATAAAAATAAATAAAAGCCATAAATTCCAAGTACCTAGTAGGTAAACATTATAGTAATTTATCTCTACCAACGATCGCATGTGCGTGTGAAATATTGATTATTTATGTAAGACAAATTCAAAAATTACGAGTAGCCTAACGTGGCATATAAAGATGTAGGTGTGTTGGGCATAACACGGAGGGATCACAAAAAAACCGATTTATAATGAAGTAGATAAAAGTACGTGATGTGATAGAGGTAGCTGAGTAAATGAAATGGCAACGGGCTGCACATATCACTGGTGAGTGGACAACCACTGGACAAATTCCAACTAAACGCCCACAGGATGCCCTGAAACACTCTAGAGTCTAGATTGACGGAGTTATAAAGTTTGGTTGATGTGCGTGGCAGCGAAGAACTATCGAGGAAGATGGTTGGAGGAACCTAAGGGTCGCCCTCATAAGCAGTGGATCGATCCCAGCTGATGATTACGATGATGATGATATTGTTAGATATCCACTGTTAGATCATATTTTGTTGTAAACAATTCACATCCACTTTCAATAAGTACTTATTGTATGCTGTGTAGTGTATATTATCCTCTCAATAATTGTACCCTTACATAATATGGTTGCTATTTTCCACCATATAAGTGTCACCTTGACGTCTTGGCATTTGATATGTTTATCTAAAACATTTTTAATTTCCTCCTGTGTTTAAAAAGTCTGACATGCCAGAGGTGCATTAGGGAAATTGATGTTAAAATGGACTATAATGGGAATTTTATCAAATTTATTTTATTTAAAATTTTTATCAATGATTATAAACCTCCGTAGGTTAGTGGTAGAGTTTGATATCATTACCAGCATAGTTATTACCTACATGTCACAAGTTCAAATCTCAACTGGAAACGTCACACGTTCAATTCAATTTAATTTATTTATTTTTACATATTGTGGACATTACGAATTATTATAAGCTTAAGACATTCACAACATGACATAAAACATTAATATAAAGAAGTAGGCGGCTCGGCGTTCGTAAGGCGCTGGCTTTCCACCCGAAAGTTTTGGGCTCGATCCGGTGAGGACACAATATTTATGTGTTTTTCTCAAAGCCTGGATGTTTGTGATTGTTCAAAATTACTAACAACCACCTTGTACAAAAATGCAAGGACATGGTTATTAATAATTCAAAAAAATATATAAAGAAGAATTATATTATTATAATTATACATACCCATATAAAAGTTCAAAGAAGTTCACCGAGTTTGCTAAGGAGGGTCTATTTTAAGAATTTATAAAATAGCGTACACCTAAACTCATTCTCACGCAAGTGGAGTATATCAACGCCCGAAGCAATTTGGTTGAACATATTTATCGCCCTCCCAATTGGCATTACCAGTGGCAGGTTGGTTCTGCACCTTGGGATGATAAACAACTGATGCTCTCTATTTCTAAGATAGTTATCAGGGACATACAGGTCAACACTGCTCTCAGAATGGCAGATTTCTTATTTATACCTCGTATAAGTCGAAAAAAATACGTAGCTAAATAAAGATCTCTTCTAAATTGCAGACTACAGTATATAAGCATTCCTAGAGAAATTCAGTTGGATAAAGCCACGGATAGTATCCTTACAACCTCAAGTTGTATTAATCTGACACTACAGATCATTTAGTTAGATCCATAACTGACTGTACAACCATCTTCAAAGCATCTTTATCCCGACGTCTCTCTCTCTCTCTCTAGTCGGTCACACTCGGCCTCCCCATATCCTTTTTAACGTTGTTCGCTCATCACTTCCGGAACCAACCCTTGGGGATAGTTATTTCATCGGTTTCTTCATAAACTTTATGGAGAGCCGTATATCCCGTGTCTAGGAAATTGTACGTATGCAGTTTGCCGTATCACAGTTTACCGTGAGCTATTGTAGATGGCTGTATGTATGATATGTGTAGCTAGACGTTGCTAATTTTAACATTGTTAAGGGGGGACATGCTCGTCGAAGGTCAAAATTGAGTTTTTATTGTATATTCAAACCATGATCCTGGACACTCCTTAAACGTTGTAGATGATCTATTTATATAATTTTGAAGCCTTGTTATCCTTTATAGTTATTTTAAACATTTGATGACTGCATGAAGTATTTTTGTTACATAAAATAGTATTCTTTTAAACCTCTCGCTCTAATGTTTTAGAATATAGTCATATTTCGGTACATAACTGTGCAGTGGTGTTAAGATTTTTTACATGCATTAATTTTTAAACGTATTTATAAAACCATTAGCATAATTTATTACGAGATAATTTTTGTAAAATATTCACGATAAAAAATTATTTTGATAATCTCTGTGATCCCAAATTTGACAAGAATTAGGCATTTTATTATTCAAAAAATCGGCAAGAATAACACATTTCAAGATGATTCTAAAGATATTTATTATAAGCTATGTCTTTGACCATTCAAGTGTGATAAACATCTTATGAATAATGATTGCTTTATAATAATTATTGACCTAAGAATAAGGTAGTGTTTTTTTGAAATACGCCATTTCTTTTGTCATTCCCCAGTGGTTAAGCTACAACATACGGCCGTAGCCATAAATTAACAAACTATAATTGAAGTAGGGAGTAAAATGATATTAACGCGCGTGTTTGAACATGTACCGTTTAAAAAAAAATTAAAAAAAATTCGGTTAGGTACATGCTCAAACACGCGCGTTAACATAATTTTACTCCCTACTTTAATTATAGTTTGTCATTTTATGGCTACGGCCGTATGTTGTAGCTTAACCACTAGGGAATGACAAAAGAAATGGCGTATTTCAAAAAAACACTACCTTATTCTTAGGTCAATAATTATTATAAAGCAATCATTATTCATAAGATTTTTATCACACTTGAATGGTCAAAGACATAGCTTATAATAAGTATCTTTAGAATCATCTTCAAATATGTTAATCTTGCCGATTTTTTGAATAATAAAATGCCTAATTCTTGTCAAATTTGGGATCACAGAGATTATCAAAATAATTTTTTATCGTGAATATTTTACAAAAATTATCTCGTAATAAATTATACTAATGGTTTTATAAATGCGTTTAAAAATTAATAAATGTAAAAAATTTTAACACCACTGCACAGTTCTGTACCGAAATATGACTATATTCTAAAACATTAGAGCGAGAGGTTTAAAAGAATACTATTTTATGTAACAAAAATACTTTATGCAGTCATCAAATGTTTAAAATAACTATAAAGGATAATAAGGCTTCAAAATTATATAAATAGATTATCTACAACGTTTAAGGAGTGTCCAGGATCATGGTTTGAAAATACAATAAAAACTCAATTTTGACCTTCGACGAGCATGTCCCCCCTTAAATCATCAATTTGTGAGAAATACGCATATTTTAATAAATTTTGGTATAATTTCATATTTTTATAACTGTTGATAAATTTTGAGGCACCTTTTTAAATTTGTTGGTGAATCGGTTTCATCATTTGCGTCAAAGTTGCCGCTGGTTATTTTAATTGTTTTTTTTAATATCGTAGATATTTGACTCTATACCAAATTGGGCTATAGAATAAAATGGCCCTATTCACGTGCCAACGGATTTGAATTCTGTTCCACCATAATGTTGGTAAAATTATCTACTAAAATCTAAATAATAAATGATTTCTCTGATTAGATGGACATCATAATTTGTACCAATCTAGACCTGGATGAACCAATGTCGTGACACCTTTCTAAGCTCTTTGGTAGATTATGTTTTAAGGATAGAACAAACATCCCCTACACTTATTTGCATATTATTCCCTCAAATATTTACTCTAGCCAGAAGAGTAAAGTAGGGATGGGTGCTTGTGTTTTTTCTACTCTTATGTCATTTTAAAACATTGCAATGTAAAATATTGTTACATACTTACCTGCTATAAGTTTTTATTATTGTGACATTATAATTATCTACTTAGCTTGTTAACACAATAGCCTTAATCTAGGGGTAGTTATCTACCTTGTGAGCTATCTTGGGTGTCTGGTAAAATCTAATTACCATATTACTGTCTGCAAATATGCGTTGCATCTCAAATAAATGACACATATTATTATTATTATTAAATTCGTACAAATTACCACACAGTGGAATGCTATCGAAGAACATGTAATTTGGTCTCGATGATTTTTTGCCATCTGCAATGAGTAGGTACATATGTTTCGGCCAAAGTGTATTCGTAAAAAAATCTCTTGGCCTTAGCCTCTAGTTCTTTATAATATTTTTTTTTGCAATTATCTTAGGACCCATCTGTTTCATTCAGGTCACCAAACATCGAAATTAATTCTGTAGTTTTTACATAAATTCAATTAAAATACAGAATTTTACATATAATGATATAGGTATAACAGTTCGGTAAACAAGTAGATTAAAAGTAAAATGGCTTCTCTCCATTTTTCAAATGCACAACAGTCACTCTTTAAAATGTAAAAATAGGCCATCCATGGACTGAAACCATATGCGGTTTTGAACCGTGTGCTATACTAAGCTTATCTTTTTTGGTCATGGAAATATATTGGCAACTAAATTATTAATATATACGTGCGTTACTATGGAAATCAATATGAAATGTCAAAATGACATTTCAGTAGATATTCTATATTTATTCAGTGTTTCTATCAAGTACAAATTTTTTTGATCGTTTAAGCTAGTCAAGTCAAGTTTATATGATTCAACAGAAAATTTAAAAACGTTGTAGGTATATACAAAGTTCTTTTTATTTAGTAATTATTTTCTTTTGACCTACTCATATGATGATAAATTAGTGGACTGCAGTAATTGGGATGATGGATATAGTGGACGAAAAAACTCCGGGCACTAACCTTTGGCTAAATTAGCTTAGGATTAATTTGGGCAGATGATGTATCTCACTCTTTTTTCATAAATCGTTAGATTTGTCATCTTCTGAAATACGATGGACTAATAATAATAAACCCTGGCTTACGAAGAATGCCCAATTTAAAAAATATATTTTGAATGTTCTTAGATACGTATCTACCTATTGATTATTTAAAATGAATGCCATCAATAAAATGTGTTTAATTAAAAATTTTAAATTCATAATTATACCGCATTATTTAGGATTAAAGGAACGGTACACAATTTCATTTAAATGATTCATCGCAAGATTACAGCGATACAAATATTCCAAAACAGATCATTAATCAGACCTCGAACCAAAGTCAGCAATAACACTGTTATAAAGCATCAAACCCTTACGGTTCATTTGTAACATGTGTGCAGTGGAATCGTATTTTTCGGATGAGGGTTGGCCCCTTTTGAGGGGGCGCTGAGGGGCGGCGAGACTGCAAGCGGGCGCTATCCCCTTGGGGGCGCTCTGTCTTGGTATCATGGGCACCGACCCACCATACGACATTTCTTATTTCTTACTTTTAAAAGTCAACTTGTGGTGAGATACGGGATCACCTTTGAACCGGTTTTCTTTGCGGTCATGTGTTTGGTAGACAATACCCTATTGTTAAAATGGAATATAGCTTTTTTGATTCGTTTGAAGTGCTTAAGGTGCCGACTGTACAATATGTAAAGTGATTGTAATGTAATTAGTGACAGACATGTCAAGTTTAATTTATTTTAATATTGTGGCTCCATGAGAAAATTTCTATTATTAAGAAACTAACTAATTCAATACTCAATAACGCCTTAGCGTCTTCATTTCTTTTGCTACTCTATATAGGGCACATGTTAGCACATGATATTGGCGAAGGGTGGAAGTAGGCTGTTAAAATCCGTCATAAATAGTGCAATCGAAACTTTGTCAGTCATACATATTTGTTTTTATTGAAATAAGATAATTTGTAGATTGTGTTGGTTAGTTTTAATATTCAATTAAACCCTGTGAAAACTAAACCATAATGTACATTAAAGATAATAGTAAAAAAATACTCGTCTATCTATAAAATATATAAAATATCTAAAATTATTCAATTAACTCATCATAACTTTGAATATTTTAAAGATAGAATAGGTAATATTATTTATCCATTATAGTTTGGTTTAGGCAGGGCTTAATGAATTTAAAAAATAACCAACAATAATTAATACGTGTAACATGTGTTTTTAACCCAAAAAAAAAATTAAGAATAAAAAAATGTGTAGAATTTTGTCGTTACCCAAAATATAACAAAAATATTATGGTTTGGTTTAGGTAGGGTTTAATTGTTTTTTAAAAACTAACCAATACCATCTGTAAATTATAGTATTAGTTTAATAAAAACAAATACGTATGACTAACAAAGTTTAATGTGCACTATTTATGACGGATCTTAACAGATTACCTCCACCCTTCGCCACTGGCACATGATCACTTTGATTAGTGAATTGCGTTTCTATTTCATTGTTCTACTTTGTCTATATCAGCTACTTAGGTGGAGCATATAGACACCGAGTGGCGACGACTCCAAGAATCCTTGTCGTTCACCAATCGTATTGCGTCTTCCCAGGTTATATCAATTCGAAAATCCTCGCCCCTAATTAACATGTTACAATTTGATTTTGTAATTTAAATATTGAAAGAATTGAAAAATGCTATTTTTCCACCAGTTATTATAGGGTTGAAAAAAGGGTTTTCACTGAAAATTACCAAGCGCGCACACAGAGGGCGAGAGGGGGGGGATTCGGGTCCAAACCTCCCCCCATGTTGATATACTAAACTATAATAATATGTGATAAAATAAAATAAAATAATGTCGATCTCCAGCACATTATATTATATTATATTATTATACAGATGGGGTTGTCCCTTGCACTCAGTTAAGAAGGTAATTTGTGTAGCCGGGAGTCCCAGGAGGGCGCGTGTGACGTCACTTCCTGGACACTTGGTTCTAGACTAGCCACTGGTGGGGTTGGCGACAGGTACACAACCGGAAACGGGGAAATCCAGTGGCGCTTGATTCGAATTCACGTGAGTTGGGGGTTTATTATTAAATTAATATAATATAGTCAATTTCTATTTACAGTGTCATTTTGTGAGCGTGGAGTGAAGTAGACAGCTTAAGCGAAGAGCTGAACAAAAACCATGAGTGTTAAAGTTAGAAAGCGTTGAGCACTTTGCAATATACGTTAAAGTGAGATATAGGTAATACATATTATAATTAATCGACTTAGTGAAGCTAGAAGTGAATAATAAAATGAAGTCAGTAAATAAATATAGGTTTGACTTAATATTTCCTTAGGAAAAAACCAAGAGTAGGTACGTGTTTCTGAAAGATATGCGAAATATATAGTTACTGGTTAATATGTTTAGTTAATTAAGTAGAAAAAATGGTTTAATTTTGGTAGCCGTACTGAGAAGCAAGATGATGGTATAACATTTCATAGATAAGTAAGTTAATATCCAATAATACCAATAATAATACCCAAAGAAAACTTTTTCATATATAGCGGATAGCCGAACAATATAAGTACCTTCGCTCTTTAGCATTGCTACTCTGGAGTTTAACCGCATTTCTTATATTTTCTTTATCTATTCTCTAGTTATTTTTGTTGTTGGTTCTACAGTCTGGAGTGACCCTTCACCACCTCCATTGGCATTCTTCGCCATCTTGATCACGAATTGGATTGGACACACCTGCGAATGCAGTGACGTCCCTAGACAAAATGCCGCCCCTAGGCAGCGCTAAAATGCCATCCCATTTTTTTATAGAATATTTTTTATCATCCTTCCATGACTCCAATATCTAAGAAATGTGTTGTATGGATACAATACTAACAATATATATATGTCTAATTTAAATGCCATCTCTACTTCGAAAGACAATATTGCGAGTCCACGGTTTTCAGATACAATTCAATATACACCTGACAACTTTCAAAACTCTCGAGTGACTGGCAAACATATTTGGATAAATTAATTAGGTACTCTCCAAGAAGATTTGGGCAAAAGGCTCTGTTGTCGACTAAATGGGTGGAGCTTGTTAGTTTATAATGGAATTGCGGTTAAAAATGGGAGGAGCTTGTAGTTCACAGTTTTAACACCTAGCCAAAAAGATGTTGTTCGAGTATAAGTACGAGTATGTACCTACCTACCTACATATAATTCAAATATAATTCTCAAATTAGCACGTGTCATTGCTCGTTATCAAGGATGTGACGTCCAAAGACAACGGAAGTAAACTAGACATCGCAAACCCGACAAAAAATACACTCCGGTTAAACATTCCATGTCAATTAATACATTTTGTTACCAATCAGTGACCTGTATTTTTTAATGGAGAGATATTTCCGTAATTACTAAGTTAGGTATGTATCTATTTCTACGTATACCTAATGATTCTACTCGATTTGCCGCCCTTCGAGTAACTGCCGCCCCCAAGCGACGCTCAATTTGCCTACCCCTACGGGACGTCACTGTGCGAATGCGAATTAAATTATAACCATGTACAATCTAAACTATTGGCACGAGGAATATCTTAAGATGAAGTTGCATTTGGTAAAGGTGCAATTATTATTTTTAGAGTTAAAAATAAACTCTCGATTTTAGATGGAATTCATTTTTTGCGGTAAAATCCTATCGAATCAATAATTTAAAAAAATAAAGAAAGATCAAAAATAAGTCTTTACTTTAATTCTGGATACCAACAAAAATCAAAAAAAAAAAAAAAAATTGAAAAAAAGCTGAAAAATCTGAACTTTTTACGAAAAAAATATCACATTGATTCTCAAAGCTCAAAAGTCGAAACCTTTCAAGCCTGGTAAGATGCCATGTCTACATGAGTAAAAGCAGCTTGCACCCGTTGAACAAACATTTAGTCCGCATATAATACAGCCTTGATCTCCATGCGTCTCCAAGTTAGCTGAATGCAGCCCGCTACACCAATGCGGATTCCAAGTTCACTGAAAAGACTGCCACCAAAAATATCTAATATTATCAGAAATAAAAATACCTTAAAGTACTTACCTATATCTAATATTATCTATAATAACCACATATTTTACAATATTGCGTATTATATTATTACCCTGTCACTGGAATCCTATTTATTTAGAAAAAAATCCTTTCGTGCTCACTCTTATATCTACCCTTCCCCGTTGTGGTCAGTTTTCCTTCTGGTGACATTTTCCGCAGTGGACTTTTGCTATTATGAAGTCGCTCAAGTAAGTAAGTAATAGCCATAGGGGAGGTGTCATGTATTGGCAGTTTTTTCAGGTAGGGTAAGGGTCTGTGAAAAATCAAAACAGCCCTTTTTATAACCATGTCCGGAAATTCGCACGTATGCAGTTAGCCATATCACATCGTGAGCTTTTGTATCGGAAATAGATGGTTGTATACTATTCATAATTTAGATCAAATCCATGTCTAAATAAAACACTTAAGAATACACAATAAAAACCAGAAAAATAGGCTGGTAAGTAAATGAGAAATACAGTCATATTGTATTGTACATTGGCTAGAGTCCGATGGATGCAGATTTGATTCCCACTCGGCGTAATTTAACGAAACTTTACTGAGGTAATTTAAAATTATACATGTTAAATAATTAATTCATTGAAATAATATTGAAAGAATTGGTAAAAGTAATACCAAAATCCGGAAATCAACCAGAGACGCGTAACATTTATATAAAAAAAAAACTGTTTTAAAACAAATAAGTAGGTCCCTAAGTAAATACATATTGCAAAATCAAAAAACATCAGTGTGTGTATAAATGCAAGACGAGAAGCGATGTGATTTATGTCCAGAGAGGGCGAAAGGTTATAAGGGCCCGCTAGCCCTGTCGGCCGACACAATAAACGGTCCAATTGACCGTCCCGTGGGACTCACCCCAAGTTTACTTTTAGCCTACACAAGACTGTGAAGATCGCACAGGGGGGTGGCGAGAATTTAAAAATGGAATACTCAATTTGAATCAAAACAAAATGCATTCTATAGGTACTATCTATAAGTAAGAGTGAAAGATTTTGTGTTCGAAATTCGAATGCCAATTTGACCAGAAAAAAATCTAGGATTTCCCTAAATTATTTTTATAAATTTTATGCTACACTCTTAAATCTTTAGTAGTAAGTATAATAGTTACATATTTTTGGTTGACATAGACAAAACAGGGCTGGAGTCAATAGTGATTTTCTTTGATCATGATGACAATGAAAATGGACTAGGCAAATAAGGGAAAATCTAGTCATCCAGTGATAATCAAGTGTAGACAACGTCCGAATGTCAGACTCAAAGGCCACCGGATTGCCTTCATCGTTAAGTTCTGTAAAATTATGTGGCAATGAAATGGAATCAACTTAGCAGTGGTTATATATATTAATATTGAAGAATGCCATGGCTTTTGAATGGAAATGACAATTATAAGTTTGCAAAAAGTATCTCTTTCATGGCCCCCACATCCTAAAACGGGCTCCCCGGCCAGGATCTTTGGCGGGACCCCTACCTATTGCTAAGTTTAATGGCATGTGTCACGCACAACAGAAGCGTTTTCAAAATTGTGATAGAGTTAAAAGTAAGGGCCTTCGGTTTATTTTAAGGGATTTTTGTAGTTTTAATACATCTACTTGAATTATGTAATTATCAAGTATCAACACAAAACAATAAAAATTCATCTAACGACATCATTTTTTAAATGTAAAATTCTCTCTCGTGAAATAGCGACTTTTTTTACCTACTATTAGAGCAAATTTGTGGTATGTGTTTATCTTAAATATCTGATTGACCCGTCATGCCGCCCCCCCTGAGCCCGGGCCTCTAGGCTAGAGCCCTTGTGGGGGCCATGATCTTTTTATTTTATATCTGTAGTCATAAAAACGCGCCGCAACTTGGTTTTGGTTAATGATCGAACGAGTGTTATTAAACGTGTCAATGATTGATTTTAAAATTGTAGGCAATTTATTCACTAAATCCGAGTCTGTCTTTGTGTATTTTCCCGTGCGTTAACAGGAAGGGTCGAACAGTAAAATGTGATGGCCCCTGTGTCGGGATTTTATGGCATTTTTATGGAGGACAGTCAATAAAAATATTTTTTTATGTGGGAAAATGTCGCGCTCGAGGAAGAATTTCCCGAAATCAAAAAAGATTTTTTTTATATCCGTATAGGGAGTGGGTGAATTTATTTTATATTATGAAGGCTTTCAAAACAATTATTTATCGGCCTATATATAATATTAGAGTAATAACATTATGACTGGCTGGAGATAAAAACTAGAGTGGAGTTCATTTTTACTTATGAATACCTATAATATTCAAAAGTGACCTCTCAATATTCCCAAAAATACTTTTGAGTAGGTAGCTACCGACATATTGGTGCAGTAAATAAAGCTTAATTCAAAAGACGTTATAGGTACCTACCACGCAATATTAAAAAAAATCTTCACGAAATCACCAATGACACCAAACGTAAATTTTAACAGTTTTCAAATATTCTCTATAGATACACTATTAGTCAGTAGCGAAGAGTGGAGGTAAACTCGAGTGCTTAAAGTCAGACAACGTTATCTACAAAAAAGTGTTTTTTTTTTTTTTTTTGAGATAACGTTATTTTACATTTACGGCTACATGATAGTCAAACAACGTTATGTCAATCTTTTCTAATTTCTTATTAAATCGTCAGTAAAGTTTAACGCTAATTACATAAGTTACCCTTGTTTTCATTTTTTTTAAACTATCCCTATGAATTTTAACATCATCATAAGCAAGATAAATGTACAATACACAATAAATTATAAAATATTAACATTAGGTTTTAAATAAACATTTCCCTTGTTAAGTTACAAGAATCTAAAATAACAATTTTTGGCTCTCCTGTAAAGTTGCACTTTTGTAGATAGTGTTGTTTGACACTAAGTCCTCGAACAGTTAAAATCTGCGATAAATAGTGCATATTAAACTTTGTTAGTCATACGTATTTGTTTGTATTGAACTAAGACTACAATAATTTACAGATGGTGTTGGTTAGTTTTTAAAAATCAATTAAACCTTGTCTAAACGAAACCATAATATTTTTTTTGGTATACTTTGGCGATACGACAAAATTGTGCAAACTTTTTCATATACGTTTGTTTATATTGTTTTCGTTGGATTAAGAATATATATTACACCTATTGTTGGTTTATTTTTTTAAATTCAATTATCTCTGCTTAAACCAAACTATAATGGATAAAACATATTATTATATCTAGAAAATATTCAACGTTATATATGATTTAATTGCATCATTTTAGATATTTTATAGATATACGAGTATTTGTTGACTATTATCTATTATTGCCTGGTTTAATTGAATTTTAAAAATTAGCCAATAAACTACTATTACTTATAAATTGTCTTATTTCAATGAAAACAAATACGTATGTTCGATAAAGTGTAGCGTGTATATAGTGTGTAAAAATAGTGTGCACTATATATGGCGAATCTTAACAGCCTACTTCCACCCTTCGCCACTGTCATCTGCTAACCTATGCTCTATATAGGGCGGGAAAAGAGAAAAAACATACAGATGCTAAGACTATTATCTATTATGGCTTGGTTTAATTAAATTTTACTGAAATTACTTAAACTAACACCATCTATAAATAATTGTAGTCTTATTTCAATTAAAACAAAAACGTATGACCGACAAAATTTAGTGTGCACTATTTGTGGCGGATCTTAACAACTTACCTCCATCCTTAGCCACTGCTATTTTAGTCTAGCCACTGCTATTAGTTTTGATTCTATCATACTAATATATCGATAATTTACTATGATTTTGTTATCGATAATATTCACATATCACTAGATCTATACTAACAAAATCAAAAACCACTATTTGAAGTTTCGGCAAAAACTTGGCATAAGACTTTATTGTTCATCCTATAATCATTTTATAAGCACACGTGTATTGTTTTAAAAAAATGATTGAGTGCATCATAAAATGTGTTAATTTTTGACAATCGGTACCTGTATAACATTCTAAATCTAAATCAAAGTATCAATTGCCCTAAATACTAATCCCTGTCAGAATCTCTCCGAATTTTAGTTATAACGTACTTGCACTTGCTAATGATTTAATAAAGGTTCCGTATTTTTCAAAAACATTTTTTCTAGTAGTTATATATTTTTCTGAGGTATTTTCAAATTGTGTATGTTCAATAATGTTGTATTTTCAATTTTTTTTAAAGTATTCATTGAATAAAAAAATAGTGGTTCTTGTTGGTTAACAGGAAGCCCGCGGCAAACATATTTTGAAAATAACCGATAACCGAACTGGATTATTTGTTAGGTTAGGTTAGGTTTTCATTTTTTAATAAATTCATGAATTTTACCAAAATCGGCCATGAAAATTGGCGCGGCTTCCGACTGGTATATTAAAACCACTTATTTTGAAGAGCATATACTATTTAAAAAGTCACCCCACGCAACCGATAGAGAGGTTTTTCTTCGACGCCTTTACAATGTAGGTAGAGGTGAATTTAATACTTTTTTTTCCCGAGCATGTCCGATCCCAATAGGATCATTATGGGCCTCCACAGAGTGGAGGTTTGTATTAACAGATTTTGTTTTTAATAGAAATGTATGTCAGCCACTTGCTCTACCTATTAGGTCCATACCCTGACTTAAACAAAAATTGAAAAACAATATGTGCACTTGCCATGGCGTTACATGGCGTTACAGTCCAACGCTTAAGAAAAAAAATACTTTATGCAGTCATCAAATGTTTAAAATAAATTTAATATAAAGGATAATAATGCTTCAAAATTATATAAATAGATTATCTACGACGTTTAAGGAATGTTCAGGCTAATGCTTTGAAAATACCATAAAACCTCCATTTTGACCTTCGTTGGGCATGTGGGCCCTTAAGATTTTTCAATTACGACAAATTCTATGAATAATTCCGATAGAATTTGCTTTATATGGCTACCCATTGGCCGTTATAAATAGTTAGTATTATCAGTTATGTTAATTAAATTTTATTGTATATAATCTTTTAGCTTAAACTATTATTTTTGAGAACAAAATGCTACACAAAACCGTCTTATAAATTTTTGCTGTGTCTACCTACCTATTTGTATTTTATAAGTAAACTATAGATTAAGTTAACAACACACTCCATCATTCTATGTTATATGTAGGTATATTGGCCCTTGAAAAAGTCGATAACCTAATAATATCAGCCTTAAGGTCATCGTAAATACACGAAGATATGCCATAAACAATGTCTAAAACAATACAAAACAAGTTAACCTTTCCGCGAACGCTGTATTAATAATTCATATCCATTGTTCTATGGGCCCTCCTTACTAGATGTTCTGCCCAATAACAACGAACATATTTCAACAACGCGCATATTAAATAGCCAATTTTAGTTTTGGTACGTTTATATTACGAAATAGGGGCGTTATCGGTACTGACTACAACACTTTTTTCTCGATTGCGTATTTTTTAAAATTTTGAAGGATGTTATAGTAGGTATATATTAATATATCAGTAGCGAAGGGTGGAGGTATGCTGTGGAGATCTAAGATAAATGAGTCGCCTTTAGTCATAGCTTACATTTCGCAATTTTGCTCTTTTTGAGTTAGGTAAATATACCAAGTGATTATAAATTATAAATCAAACATAGTTGGATATCAAAAGTCACTTTAAACCATGTGAAAATCGTTGACAAAGTTGACTATTTGTGTCATAACTCACATTTTTCAATGAATAATGTGAGTTCTGTCATGAAAGCCTTTCTAACCAATCAGGGAGCTATATTTCTCATAGTTTGCTGTGTGTCTGCAACCTTACGAAAATTATATATATATTTAAAAAAAAAATGTAAATCGTCTCACTAATTTATTAATATTTAAGGGAGTTCAACACTTTTCTTCTAATTACAAAAAACAGTGGTCTTGTGGTTTTTTGCGATTATCTCAAAACTCGATTTTTGGAATATGTGAGTTATGACTCTAGGCAACTCAAATAACCCACAGTAAACTTTGTTAGCCATACTAATATTTATTGTTTTCATTCAACTAAGGATACAAATTATTGGTGGTATTGGTTATTTCTTTAAATTCAATTAAACCCTGCCTATGTCCGGTTGGAGAATATCAACTCATATTTTGTTTGGCTTACATGAAATGTCTAGTCTAAGCCTAATACCTATGCGTCGTACTTTGTTGATAGGGAGGAACATGTTTAATTATCACTTTTTCAATAATTGGTGTGCCATGGGAGTCTGGTATAGGGTAAAGTATGACGATTTAATAAAATTATTTGCAAAACTAACGCGAACTAGGTTAACACTACCATGGAATAATACTTAATAACAAGTCATCAAAATAGATTGTATTCAACATAGATTTCATATGTACTGATACCTCCCACACCAGAGCGGGTCGAGTGGCGTTACCTCTCTACCGAGGCAATTGGCAAACGTTTTGCAGGTACGGGTTATTGTAAAGTGAAAATACGATATCTAGTAGCGCCGCCTTAATTTATTAAATCCCTTGACGTTATAGAATATTACCAAATAATGAGATAACTAGGTTAGGTATGTAGGTACTAACAACACATGATTTAGGTACCTCCGCGGACAGACATCGAAGTCTGAAACAAGGAACAAGGGATGTCCGAATTTCCAAAAAAGAGACACACAGAGTCTGTCAGTCCTCTGGAGAGACAAAGATGGAAGATTATGATTAATGAAGATAACACGTCACTAGATATGTACCTTTTTCTAAACAATAACTTATTATAGGTACGTATACTAAATTTTACTATCCAAAATGACTAAAATTAAAATTTTGTCGCAGCGACCTGACGTCTTCATTTGGTGATGCTACCTACGCGTCTATCCCAAACGTACCCTTTATAATTATAAAACCTAAGAGATAGTTGTAGTTAAAAAGACAACATTGTATTTGTTACCACAGATTATTAAAAAAAAACCTTTAGACGTCGAAAAAATTACAACATTATTTTTTCCGTTGTATAAAACTCCATTAATTATTCTCGCGAATCTTTTGTCCGACGTTAAAAGTGTGTTTTGAAAGGTAAACAAACCTGTATATTGTATCAGGCGCACATCCATTTATAGGAGGTATTTTTTTCCCTAGCACAAAGCCTCGCGGATGCCTGCTCCTGGTGGGATGATGTGGAAATAATGGCTCACCTGTTGTGGCTTTGGACGGCCGGGGGAACGAACTAACCTTTATGAATTTATCCTCGACGTGCTTACAGTACTTCTTTATATTATATAAAATTGTATGCGAGTTTATATCTGTAATGCGTTATGTTGCCCTAATACTTTCATTTTTTTCTATGAGAGATTTTTTGGTGAAAATCGCCGTTTACTTTTTGTTATAAGTAGGTATATATATGTACTATTATACAATAACGTGTATTTTAATTGTAGTGCCAATTTTTTATCATGTTATAAAAAATAAATATATAAATAATTTTGCTTTGATTCGACACAATATATTCAGAATTAGGTAACCCGGATATTTTCGTAGGTTTATAAAACTGTTTAAAAACATATTACCAACTCTGTATACTTAGAGCGGCATACACAATCTAAGATTTCGATCCTAAGGATAAGTCGCCGAAAAACATGACTTAACTATAGACAATCCTGAGTATAGAGTTAAAGAATCCTTAACCATATACTAATTTTGTCATGAACACGCCCCCTTCTGTATTACCATTTACCACTGACAGCTGCTGTCAAAATAAATTCGCATGTCTATAAAACAGTCCATACACTCAAATTCTTTTAACAATGTATCTCAATATGGATATTGATAGTGTTAATTCATTTGGCATGTAGTTGCAGAATATTATTTTACTTTTATACGCCAGCCCGCAGAAATACAAGATGCCAGATGATAGAATGACACTTGACGCTAGTGTTACCATGTTAAAAAAATATCTTGCGGTGCCTGTGGAATCACGTATAATGACTTATAACGGAAACATAAGAGTATTATAATTAAATATTAATATGTATTTATAGTTATTGCATTTATAAAATGCAGTTGTCATATTTTTATCATCGTTTAACAATTATAAAATAATTTACCCAAACTATAGGAAAGATAATTTTTAAATATGGTACTATTTTCAATAGAAATGATCTTAACTAAGGACAATGTTTCTGCATAGTGTTTTCTGCTAAGGAAATTTTAGTTATGACAAATGTTTCTGCATTCCGCTCTTACTATTAAAGAAAATAATGATCATTACTATGAGATAATATAAATCTGCATTAACCACTTTTTCACTATAAATAACATTAGATTTGCTGATAAGGGTAGGAGTATAATATTCGGTATCTTATGTAATAATAAATGTATCTACTAGTGCTTCTACCTAACTTCCTTTTTGGGTTTTCAACTTGTCAATGACGTTACTTCTTGAGAATGAATGACGATATTGTGAAGAAAATCATCAGCACGGTTTACAATGGGGCCGAACATAATAAATTATATTATTAATAAATATTATTATCACTTTCTCTATACCAGAAAATCGTCTCACAATGATCAAAATTTCTAGTTTCTTTATTCTTAGAATTCAATTTCAAAAATATCTACATCCTTCATTATATGATTGTAAAATTGTAGATACATACTATCGGTGAATGCTGAATTCAAATCAATACATGTTTTTTTGACTAATGGCATTAGATAATTTAGTAGAAGTCTCTTTACTTGGAGCCAGGCAGGAACAGCGGATTTTTATAATCGATTTCGACAAAATTTATTAATTCAAGAATGATAATCTAACCTAACCTAACAAGTAATCCAGTATTATCGGTTATTTTCAAAAAAAAATTTGCCGCTGGCTTTCAATAAACAGACAAGAACCGATAATTTTGTTGTTCCGTTACCAAGGTTACCGATTATTAAAGGAACGTAAATTCAATTTTTTACAATATGTAGGAAACTTTAAATGTTTATAGGTATCTCGCGAATTAAATTACACAAACACTTCAAAATAATGAATTATTGATCCAAATTTTAACCAAAGAATCTCCAGTAAAAAAAAAGCATTCTGGACACTGCTTCTTCGGAGCCTATTCCCGACAAATTTTGTTTTTTATAGTAAGTAGAGATAATATTACATTTTCCAAAAAAATAACCCTGACAATATATGCTCGATTCTTATGCGTAGTTCCGATTAAAATAAATGTCGATAAAAGAATGGTAACTGTATTAAAAATTATATTCTCTCAAAGATGTTAAATACCTATATTAGGTATTCTTTCTATTTGCAGAAATGAACGCATTATTTTGTAAGTCCAAATGATAAATATTTGGCGTGCTGTTGAAGTCATGATTATATTATTTACGTAAGTATCTACTGACTCTACTATTATATGTGATCGTTTATCTAAATAATTATGGCGAATTGAAAAACTTATAATAGACTTGTGACACTAGCTCAAGGGCGTTTTATGTTAGTGTGAATTAACAATTAAATATTACAGAAAAAGATTAGAGTATTAACCTTTCACGAATGGATCCTCAATTCGAAATATTGTCCAACTTAACCATCAGCCTTATAACTCAGACATACAGCACTGCAGTTTCAGTGCATCGACGCAGGTCTTGATTCCAAATGCATCCCATCAGAATCTCTAGTTGGATAAACAAAAATCAAATTTGAGATTCAAACAGAATACACATGCAATCAAGTGCTGTGTGTTTGTCATTAGTACCTAGTCTTTTTCATATGTTTATTAAATAGGCATCTATGTATAAAGGCTCTATTTTAAGTTTTACTTGGAATTACGTTTGACAGTAAACTGACGTTTAGTGGTCATATAGATACCACATCTGTAAAAAGGCGCTAAAGGTGTTGGGTACTTGCGTACTTCCCGGGTCTTTTCGGATGTTACAGTACTAAAAATTCTCTATAATTTCTTAGTTAGAAGCAGAATTGAGAGTGGGTCTATCGTTTGGGCGCTGCATCAGTTGAAGTAGGGCCTTATGGTGGAGAGAGTCCAAAAGAAATTTTTAAGACTCTCACTTATCCGTGGCTCTATCCGACTGATTTTCTCTTGGGGATGCTTACATACTGTAGCTTAAAATTTAGAAGGGATCTTTATTTAGCTAAATATTTTTTCAGACTTGTACGCGGCGTAAATGTGAACTCTGCCATTCTTGGTGGTGTTGGCTTGTGTGTCTCTGATAATTACCTTAGGAATCGAGGATATCCGTTGTTTGTTCTCCCACGGTGCAGAACTAACTTGCCATTAGTAATGCCAATTGGGAGGGCAATAACCATGTTTAATGAAATCGCTTCGGATATTGATATAGTCCACTTACGTGAGGGTGAATTTGGGTGGACGTTGTTTTATAAGTTTTTAAGATAGGGTCTATCAAAGTTCACTCTGTGTGATTCCATCTACTTTTATTTTGTAATTTTGTTATTTACTTATTTTATTTCTTTTCTTATTTTATTACTTATTGTATTATTAACGCACACTACTTGTATTATATTATATCCTGTATTTTTATTTTTAAAAATTATTAACACTTATTTTATGCCATGTCGTGAACGATTTGAATTTATAATTTGTTATGTTCATTATATGTAAAATAAATAAATTTGATTTGATTTGATTTGGAATAGGCATAACATTAGATTTTTCCTCCTCTTAGTAGGTTGGTATGATATTATCTTTAAAAAACGCCAAAAGCAACATGAATAGAGAATAGGTGTGTATAAAAATTATCTCTCCGAACCTATCATGTCGTATTCTCCCATGATTGTATTAGATGCCTCATTGTTTCATTTTTATTATTATAATAATAAAACGACCGCCATTTTGGGTAGGCCGGCCCGATCCACGAAGAGACGTCACGTTTTGTTCCTTTTGCGGCGATCAAACCGAAATGTTAATAACAATTTATAATCATAAAAAATCTATTCATGATTACAATATTATTCTTCGATGAGAAATAATAATCGAAGCAGTCTAAGCCCGGGGATGTTTTGTATAATATTATTTTCCTGAGGTCTGCCCACGAATAATAACTGGCCCGGCCTATTAAACATTATCTTTGTCTATGATTCTTGAACGGTTTATGGAAAGTAACCCCCATCATGTTATTACGCCAGTTAAACTTCTGTTGACATCAAACGCGAACTCATAAAAATAGTGTTCAATTTTGAAAAAAAATGTCAGCTGAATGCAGAACTATTCTAACTTACATTTGAAATTTTGAGGAGAGAGTTTTTTGAAACAACTTACTGACGTTATTTATTATTTTTATGGATAAAAAATGTAGGTATCTATGTGTCATATTTTAATAGGATTATTGATGAAAAAAATGGTGCATATCTATATCAATAATACATAGTTAACTAAAGTAGACTATTTCAAAAAACTCTTCTCCAAAATACTTTAAAATATTATCTAATTTAATATCCATAATAATTTATTATCATTTTTTTTACGGCGAGAGGGGGTAGAGTTATAAATCTAGAAGGTGCCAATAATTTCCGCATTTTTTCTGCCTACTACATAAAGCTTCTCGTCTCTTAAACCACAGACCCCCTTTCAACGTACTTTACCAAAACACTTTCAACGTACTTTACCCATACCCAGACACTCCACACGTTGACTATGAATAACGATGAATACCTGGCCTGCAGCTTTAATTACGAGTGCTTACTTACGATCTATTGAAAGTTTGCGGACCGTTCAAAGGGATTATATCATAAGTGTCATATTCGTTAGTATCGTTGGTGTCCGTTTGTATCATCCATGCTTTGAATATCTCATACGGTTACACCAATTCACGAGTGCCATGTAACACAAACTGATACAGGCCTTGGTTATCGTAGAATGCATTATAGGAAAGGAGGCAACCATTTGAGAAAGCTGTTTAACAGTCAATATGAGGCCCTGACAAAAACGAAGATAAAGTAGTAATACATTCTACTAAATAATATGTATTTTTTTTCATTTCTAAGGAGGGGTTCCGGACTCGAAAATATAAATAAGTACTTAGTATAATGTCATAATAGTATAATAATATTTTAGGTATTAAGTTATAAATATATATCTACAAACGTATCATTATCTCTCTCACCTAATCGATATTTACACGCAAACTATTGATATTTCATTTGACTCAGAAAAAAAAAACATTTAATATAAATATTAACATCTTAAAAATATGAGTAGGTATGTCTCAAAATCTCAGTTGTAACTCTAGTCTCAAGTGTAACAATATCATGGTAACACAACTATTGCTGCCAGAGCTTCGGGCCTCCACGTATCTAAAATCACCGCTGAGCAATGACATACATTTATTAGGAAAGTATAATATTGTATAGGTACCTACCATATTGTCCAGTTTATCGATTATTTTACTAACAAGATAAGTACATATTATTTTTACCCAATCAATTGAAATTCGATTGTATCTAAATAAAAAAATATTTGTAAAGTAACTCATTGTTGACATATTTTGAGAACACCTTTACCATCCTACATAACCGTCCCACCGAGTATTTTAATACTTTATTATCGAGCCAGCTCTACGCGATGTAAAATAAAATAAAATTACCTACCTACCTATACCTAAGTAGTAGAAAGGAACATCGCCTTGGCGGTACCAATTTATCATAAGTATAGGTTTGGAACACTCGGATCGGCGATTCGTGAATCACGAATCGAGTTTGGTTGGAGCAAGGCGTGGACGAAATAATACGATACTTGATGCTTTTTATAGGCACGGAACAGGTTTGTTTCTTGTCGACGTATGTTTCGAACCGGGCATATTTTATAAGAGACTTTATAATGCATGGCCGCTTTCAGAGGTTCTGAATTCAAATTTGAATCAAAATGGCCGATTATTTTTTTATCGTTTCATTTTCAATCCCACAAAATTCATGATTTCTTTTTTTATTAAATTTGTTAACTAGAAGTGTTTAAGTATCCTATCTAATCTCAAAACCGTTCTGTAAAATAATCATATCCATGTAAAATTGAACAAGAAGTTTTCCAGGGTGTATCACAACCATAATTTATATGTAAGTACTTAGGTACCTACCTACAAGAAAATATAAACTTTGAAGGGTGAAGAGGTAAAGTTGTACGTGTAATAAATAGATTCCTCTGCACAAGTACTTAATTAAACATCTGAAGCATCCTCACTTGTTTTCAAGATAAAAATAACAACTACATAGTTACCAATTTTCTTTATTGAACTCGGTCGAAACAATTGTAGACGCGGGTTTGTACCTGCGGCAGGGGTTAATAATTATAAGTATGGAAATAAAACCTACACTACGTAGTGTAGGTACATCCACTAATATAACATCAAGTGATAATCATGCAGACATACGCGGATCGATAGCTCAAAGGATAAGAGCACTCAGTCCATTTTTTTCTAGATTACAAAAAACTTTTAACTTTTTTTAAACTATCAATAATTCATGGTAAGATGCCATGTCTCACAGCCATAAATAGTTTACCACAGCTTCAAAGATCTCGGCTTTTTAGCTTTGAAAATCGATGCTCCACAGAATCTTAGGGGTACATTGGTACGACCACGTTACAAACACTCGAGTTCGTGAGCAGACACAGTAGCCTTCGGTGACTGAGGTAATCACGAAGAGACGCTTTACGTGGCTGTGTTCCGGATACCGCCAGAGAGTGCGACACTTCGTGCCCTTGTGGCGCAACTGAAGGGTTTCGTTGCCATGGCCGGCCCTCCATCACCCTGCAGCGGTACTACAAAAGCCATATACGCGCTGCTGGTCTAGGATGGCGGGAGGCGCAAGAGTTGGCGATGGCGATGGATCGCAAACTTGCGCTTGCCTTATGCCCTAATGCTGGGTCGTGACAGAGTGAAAGAAGAATAAGAAGATCAATTAATGGTGGAAATGGATTTTATTATTAATTTAAATAAAACGATTTTTTTCGGCCGGTTGTGTCCGCCGTTGTCAATTACTAGTGGAATTAGTACAGTATAGGTATCTACACTTCATAACTTTGCATTCCGCACTTTATAATATATTCTAAAAATATTTATTCCTCATAATATAAGTATTATCTATGTATTTATTTATAACTACAAGTGAATATCATTTATTGATCTAATTTTATGCGAGGTAATCAGGGAAAGAGGTGTATCAGTGTAGTAAAAAGTGCAAAAAATGTATGTATGTATGCGTATACTCTACCTTCTATAAAATTACGTTTTATTTAAATTAATAATACAGAATGTAACATTTTTAAATCTTATATAGATATAATATTCAGTATTGAATAAAAAAATATAATTTAGTATTTTTTTCTCCATTTTTTTCTTCTAATTCTAGAGAATGCTAAAGTTCTAAGGGATGTTTCTTAAATTATGTACCTACAGTCCAAATACTTAATACGAACTTAACTTAGGTATGTACCTACTGTTGTAGTTCAAGAGTCGGTATTTAATACAAAATTTCTTTTCTATAAATTTTATTCTTTGAGCGTCTAAAATTACTTAGTAATTTATAATGTCCATAAGAAAACGAAATTGGATAATTCTGGTTTATCTTTTGACAGCCCCTGCCCTCGCCCTCCGCCTCGCAAGCGCGCAAGGGGAAAAGGACGGAGGCGATCTCATGGAAATATCGAAGAAAAAAGAAATTACACATGATTATTGTCATTATGGAGTATTATTTATGGGAGAATTCAGGCATAAAAAATCGACTGGGATTAAATTTACTTGTTTTTTTTACCGATGCCGACATTCGGCTCGTATGCAGCCGGCCTTTTATCGAAAGCACCTGATTGGTCATATTACAACCAATGGAATGAGAGATCGATAAAGTTTTAGATAAAGCTTCATTGATTTATAGCCGATGATTTATCCAATCGTGATCAAAGAAAAACCTGTTTGGTATTTTGATTACATAGTCAATTTATACACCCGAGGCACACTCACCTTACATTTTGCAAGCCTCCATAGTTTTTTTTTTATTGAAATTCTATTAAACTTTATTTAGGTACTTAGATACCAGCCGCGCATACAAGAGGGGTTTTTGGGTCCGGACCCCTCTTAGAAATGAAAAAAAAAATACAAAATATTTAAGTGACTGGAATATTATTCTTCTTATTACTTATTCCTCATGACTGACGATGATGACCTAGATGATTTGACTATCGAATAGTCTTCTCAACCAGTTGCCACCTCTTCTCTCGGCATTCTACGTCAGCGGAAGAAACCGTGGAATTAGTGTATTCGTAGTTATAGTAGCAAACCAGGTAGGTATCGCTATACCCGAAGTGAGGAGTGTCTTAGAAGGTATGAGGAATGTACCTGAAAAAATGCGGGAATACGCGGTTTAGTGGCGAGAAACTATACGTATCTAGTAGATGGGGTAAATGCGGAAATCAATAGCAACTGCTAGATTTTGTGAAATCAATCCCACCCCGCATTAAAAAATCAATAATAAATTATTTTGAATGTTTTTTTAGAAATGAACCCCCCCCCCCCATACTATTTTCTATGTGCGTGTCTCCTAATACATGTCTCCTCACAGTCACCATCAGACATTAATAATTGAGTTTGATCCATTGCGCGATGAAAGCCTTCCTTAGTTTCCCCCCTCATCACCTTCGTTACCAACATCTGACGAATCTACACACAACTCGAGCGTTCGTGACGCGGTTTTAGCAGTGCACCTCAAAGTATCAGCGGGATCATTGATTCTCAATACTTAATAATTACAAGATAAAAATAACTTTTAATATACAACGTTTTTAAATTTTCTGTTGAATCATATAAACTTGACTTGACTAGCTTAAACGATCAAAAAAAAATTGTACTTGATAGAAATACTGAATAATGAAATGTCGTTCCATATTGATTTCCATAGTAACGCACGTAGGTATATATTATTTATAATAATTTAGTTGCTAGGACCCCGTAGCAACCAATAATGGTATCGAAATAACTTTTCATACAAAACAGAATTAACTAAAAATGAATTTAATTCTACTTAAAGATGGCTAAAAATGCATTGGCATCGTGTTCTGATATATTCTAAAAGTTTCAAATGTCCTAGCTAGTCGGGAAGTTAGTTAAAAATCGATTGCAAGATTTGTACCGGACAAACAACCACCGGACAAATAAGAATACGACCTAAGAAAAACGTTGTAATAATGTAAAATCCAAGACCCTTGAGATTTTGTCGGATGCCACGTCAACAGTCAAACACAGGAAGTACTCTAGCGGTGAATAACTGGAGTTAACAGTCTACCTACGCCAAATTAATGGAAGTATCTACCTAGAAATTAGGTACATTCCATGAATGTTTCTGTTAATTATATTATTTACGGATTATTGTCTAAGAATTCTTAAATGAAATATTTTGTTTAAATAAATTAAAACTTCAAGGGAACCGATTATATTTAGTATCAATTCATTTATAAAAAAACAGTAAACAAAAAAAAACAAATAGAAATATCTAAATTTAAACAACTTATACGTAGGACCTACGTACGAGAATAGATGTTTATTTTTATGTCACATTTTTGTGAGACGTCACAATCTACGTAGGTATCTTTACAAAAGTAGCTCATTGAATAAAACAGTTACCTACCTTACCGACATATCTATTTGATAAGGAAAATGAAACGAAATAGTTGAGCGGTGAAATCATTTTCGCGGAAGACCATAACTTCGGTGGCTCGGCGCTATCCAGAAAAACTTGCAAGCACTGGGGATCGATAACTGGAGATGAGAAGCAGAAGACAAATATAATGGAGAAGTCTGGTTAAGGCGTTCCAGATTCAAGACTAGATGAGGCTTATTTCGACACAATCATATTATTAATAATAAAACATAATATTAGTAGGCGCCTACTTACCCACTGTATAATATTCCTATGACTTACAATATACGAGTAGTATGAATTATATTTTTCAATTTTTTCTTCTTTTTTTTCTTTAAACATATTTACACATTACAAATTATAAGTTTAAGACATGAAAAATTATTATAAAGAAGAAAGAAAAAGTAAAGTAATAAAAGGGATAAAAAAGAGAACATAATATAAACATACAAAAACAGTGAAAATACGATTATACATATTATAGAAGTTCAAAGAAGTATACCAAGTTTGCTAAGGAGACCCTATTTCAAGAATTTACAAAATATCGTCCACCTAAACTCACTCTCACGCAAGTGGAATACATCAATACCCGAAGCAATTTGGTTGAACATAGTTATCGCCCTCCCAATTGGCATTGCCAATGGCAGCTTGGTTCTGCCGCTTGGGAAAATAAACAACTGATGCTCCCTATTTCTAAGATAGTTATCAGGGACACACATAAGTCAACACTACCTAGAATGGCAGAGTTCTCATTTATATTTATTCATTTATTCCTGAAGTCTAAGGTAAATTGAAATACGTCAATATGTTTTGATATAAAGAAAAAGTATTTCACGATAAACATATTTTATTTTTCTAAAACTTCGATGTTCTTTAAATAAATTAAAAAAAAACCATCACATTAACTTATTTAAGAGACTTGTCTCACTATATTTCAATAATAAAAAAATCATAATAAAAGACGCTTTATAATAATATGGAAGCCTTTAATGGACCCACATTTCATTACAGTTTTTTTTTCCATTTAATATGTAATTTAAGTTTGTCTTTTAATTAATTAAAAAAATGTTTTCAAATAAACTTATTGATTAATTAAAAACCCTTTTATTTATAAGTTAAATTATATCTCATTTTTTTATATTAATTTTATTGTGTTAACGACCTTAAAAATGGTTGTACAGTGAAAAAATATTCTAATGATTGATTTAGGGATGTTGTAATATGGTGTTTTCTGCCTTTAAAAAAAACCTAATCGATTCATTAATGCGCCGTACTTTCACACTATTATAATATTTTTCTCAGTGGATTTTCGCGAAATACACACTGCAGTTTTCACGATGTTATTTGTTTGCCGCTCAACGTTTTGAATTTCGGTTAGCTTACTATCTCCTCTTACACTTGTGTGCCCTAATACATCTCCATTTGCCTTTGTGAATTATTGAAGATGAAAGAAGCGGCTGAAGAAATAAAAATAAATCTTGTCAACAAAAAAAATGACGCACGATTTGCACATTTACATCACTCAACCGACAAAAGAATTACAATGACGTTCTAAAATCAAAACATTTTATAATTATTGTACCTACCTAAGTATTCTAATTTTTACAATTGTTTTGTGTTACCTGGTATTTTTAATTTCACCGAAAATTTCATCACAGCGGAAGCATTATATAACATTGTCATACCTATATACAAATATAGGTACGGAGGTAAATAGGTACCTATTCCTTCCGTCATTAAAAACAATATTAAAAATTTTATCGTACTATCTTATAAACCTCAAAAATTCATTTTTTTTCAAGATATAGTAACTGTTCAACATTAATTTTAAATATAAGATTTAAATAAAAATAATTACAAGATAAAAAGAACTTTTCATATACAGTGTTTTTAAATTTTCTGTTGAATTATTATCCTCAATATGCTCAAACTTGTACTTGATATGAACTAAATAAAAAACAAACAAACTAACATATAGGTATAGAATACTGAAATGTCATTTTGACATTTCATTTTGATTTCCATAGTAACGCACGTGTATATTAATAATTTAGTTGCTAGGACCACCTCCTTAGCAACCAATAATAGTCTTTTACTTTTTACGGATTTTTCTGAAATGACTTTCCATACAAAACAGAATTAACTGAAAATGAATTCAATTCTGCTTAAAGATGGCTAAAAGTATTAAAAGAATGTATTGGCGTCGTGTTCTGATATATTTTAAAAGTTTCATATGTCTAGCTAGTCGGGAAGTTAGTTAAAAATCGATTGCAAGATTTGTACTGGACAAACAACCACCGGACAAACAAGAATACGAGCTAATAAAAACGTTGTAAAAAATAAAAAAAAACACAAGAAGCCAAAGGTGTTATATTGAGATTGAACTGTGCTAGGTCAAACTCGAACATGTTTTAGCAGTTTTATGGAGAAACCACAAAAGGTTTAACCTGGAAGAAAATTCAACATCATGGGAACAAAATCTCTGCACAAAATATTAGGTAATGAGGATCTCGACCTACACTTACCCAAACAGTTTAGTTAACTTTGACAATTCCCGCCATTCCATCCTACACTCCGCAGGTAGGTAGACGAAGGTATCCATCCGCGACCTCTGCGTCCTTCGACGTTTCCTCCTCAGTACAATACGCACTCATCAAAGCACTGATCAATGCGTTATAATATGTCTTCAGTATTAACGCATTCTAACGCCAAGCAACCTTGAAAAAATCAAAACAAACTGGATAAATTCAGAATTTTTCAATTAATGTTATTTTTCCATATAAATTGAATCCTTCTAGATCTGCAAAATTCGGCACCAACTCTTTATTCATACAAATATTACGATTGCAGACCGAATAATTTCAAAACTATAGGCAGTGCTTATCATCATTAATTTATTAATTATGGATCAAATAGTGAACAATTAATGATTTGTCGTTAGGTATATGTGTCAATTTTCATGTAAGTACCTATGTACATGTAAATATTATTACATACGTTTAGAAAATTTGTATATTCTTTTTTTACGATGTTTAAAGTAGTAGATCATAAGGGCCACCGCAGAGTAGATGTTGTATTAACAGATTTTTGATTTTACGATACTCAGATGAATGTTAGCCACTTACCTAAATTTAAAAAAAAACGGTGTGTGTACTTATGTACGCGCGTTAGAAGTTATACTTCTTCGGCGTAACAAAACAAAAACAAAACTTGTGATAACCTAGATTCTTCGACTAGTTCTTAATTATCTTGTTAAATTACACACTCAAGAAAAAGGACCGTTTATTGGAACGCCGTTGGTTTATATATTACTAAATTATATAATTATTTATCGTTGTTTTTATTTTTAAAGTAACAACTGCCACTATGACGTTTAATAGTTTGTTTACGTAAGGAATTGCAAATGGCCGACAATAATAAATTCGCTGCCTAGATAACGGAACAATTCTAAACTATAATATACTGTATAATCGTCACGATTGGAGTATCATACTGTGGCGTAAAGGTAGCGCGTTCGGCTGATCTAACAATCAGTGGTTCGAATCCAGTCGAGTGCTTTTATTTTTGTGTGAAAAAATAAATTATGTATTACATGTCACGCCAAAAAACACTCATTTTCCAAACGCGCCTAAAGAAGTATAACTTCAAAACTGCTTACATATTGTCATGTCTTCGCTACTAATTGTACATTCTTCCTCTTCCTGACGCTATAATCCTATGTGTGTTACCATTCTCCAGCATCCGCCTATATCCAGGTCTATCCAAAGCTGATTCTCACAAGATTTTGACGCCCAATATCTTTAATTTCAACTACACTCCCCTGCATCTTGTATTGGATTGACTTTGCAATCCAGCTTTTCTAGTGTCAGTTTTCTATCAAGTGTTACATGGTACAGACCATTCAGGTTCATGGCCGACTTCACAACTTCAATCGATCACACTCAGCCTCTCAGCGTCCCTCCGCATATTAGCCACACATCTACTTTGGGGACGGCCAAGGTAGGTATCAAATACTTACATGGGTTCCTTCATAAATTTTATGAACAGTCGTAGATCTATCGGATCTAACGACGTTATCAGCCCTCCAGGGTCTTTGCGCCTTCAAGGAATTGACTACATTGGTCCTAAATTATTGTTCGCAGATACGGATGCGTCACCTTTTGTTTTCTTCAACCGGTTCAGATATTTTTTGGAAATTTTGGTTTTCGAATACTTATATAGCATTCTCTTGTTTCTTCGTTAGGCTCCAGATTTCATACTCATACAGAGCGATTGGTTCACGATCATTTTGTTTACCCTGAAATTTGTCATGCTTTGATGTGATGGTGATTCTGAATAGACCTTTGGTGCAAAGAACTCTGCATTTCCACTCTTTTATCGGCTGGTGGGTTTCAGGTTCATTTTGGAAGATGCTGGTTTCCAGATACCTACTTAAAAACAGACAATTTTATGGAGTGCACTGACCAATGTCACCTATAGTCAAACTACAGCACTTAACGGTGAGTTCCGATTGTAGTGTTAATTATTGCGTAGATTTTTGATTGCATATTTCATTCATTATTAATCGTACTGCCATATTTTTTTCAATATGAAATAATGAACGTTTTCTACTAATAGTTTACCATACTTATTGCATTCGAAGTAGGTATAAGCAATAAATAGCACTACAATCGAAATTCACAGTTTCGCGGTTTGAATATAATAGTAGGCCTTGGTACTGTCAGTGTATATAGGTAGTTACGTACCTACCTATAAAAATAGTTTTGAATAAAAATAATAAGTAAATTGCAATTCGAAGAACGGTTGGATTTCGATATAAAATTATAATAGCTTGACTAATTCATTTTTTTTGAAAATGGAATAGAGGTGACACGATTGACTCATACGACTTTTTCGTTTTAAAAAAGACTCATCTCTCAGGTAGGTATATTAGGTATGTCGATAGGTAGGTGTGGTAGGTAAAAGGTGGTAGGTGGGTATGTTGGGTAGGTAGGTAAGTATGGTAGGAAGTTTTAATGTGTTGACGCCGCCCGTTGCGATTTCAATAATAACACATAATGACAGAGTCGTCAGAGCAAGGCACCGGCGGGCCCCTGTATACCAACCATAGACTTGTGCCGGCACTGGAATTCATCGGTTCCCTGACAATTCGAACGATATCACATTTATTACCTACATACTTAAACATATCAGTAAACCAATTGAACGTGTGAGTCGTGTGACCCACTATATCATATATATAGGAACATGGGTCAATGATAAATGAGACCAGTTTCATGAAATAAAAATAAGAATTGAGCACAGAACAGATAAGATTCCGATAGGCTATATACCATTATAGTAAATTTTGACGCAGGGTTTTAAATGTGTGAGTGTTCTACGAAAATGAACCACGCAAAACAGACGTGCAATAGTGTGTGTAATACACCAATATTAAATGAGCGTCAATATCGAGTATAAATCGAGAGCAGTTGTCAGTATTCGATGTATGACGTATTCTTGACACGTGTTTAAATTTATCTCGTATTCTTCCTTACTCTAGATCGGTTGCCTGCTTCTCCTTAATCATTAGGTATTTCAGTTCCCTTTTTTGTCCGAGTTCCCTGGAATTGAGATAGCAAGGAGTGTCTTTCTGAAAATGAAAAGCTTTATCGACAAGCTTAAGTTTAGCCTAGGCAATGACATTAAGCCTAGATCTGAGACTGGAGACAGATAGACTATTTGCTCTAATACTCTCCCTATCATATTCTATGGAATGGATGTAAGGATGGCACCAGATGTCACAGATAGTTGAGGCTTTTCAGATGTAGTTGTATAGATGCATACTCAACATGTCTTGGGCTGACAAAGACAAAGTGTCAAGTTTTGACGTCCCCAAACGATTAGGACATGACCGAATAGTTCTGCATAGTATCAAAACCAGATAACTACAGTATTTACCATGGCCACACTATGAAAAAAGATGAAAGCACAGCTTTTTGTCCAAATCAACGATAAATAAAGCAACGGATGATGCCACATTTTATGGTTTAAGAACGTCTGTGATTGGTATAAGTGCACCTCCACAAAAAATATTTCATTGCTAAAGAACATGTCGACTTGAATAAGACTATAGGTTGGTAGGCATCTATTTCGAGCTTTATCCAGAGTGACAGTATTATGAAAGAGCTACCACGCGGGCCCGATTGTGTTATGATTATTACTATGCAGTGTAATGCGACTGCTCTGAAGGGCAATTCACGAACGAAGCAGTAAAAAACACCGCTTAACTGAAGCATGTAAAATTTTTAGTTTTATAGGAGATATTGAGTGTGTAGAGCTTCGAACGACATCAATACGTTCGAGTGAGAAAGCATTCAGCATGCTTATACCTCATGTCCATGCGTTAGAGTAAGATAGAAAGTAAACATGCCAAAACGGATCGTTTGTGAATGTCATAGAAATTAAATAACATTTTTATCCATTTTGGCAATGACTTCATATTTAATCAGTACTTACCGTAAAACCCCCTAACTTCGCCCGGTTTTTTAACAGAAAGTCGTTTTGCCACCAAAATATCCACCAATATGAAGTCTTATAGATCTTATGTAATGCACAATGATAGTGTTTAATTTTATTTATATTGAAGTAATACCCTTTTCATACTAAATAATACAATAAATCACTATTTTTTATATAGACGAAGTTACGGCACGATTCCCTAACTTCGCCTAATGTGTTTTAGTAGGTACAATAAAAAAATATTGTCTATGGATACTCACGAAATCTATAATAAAAAATAGCCTTAAGCAAATTCAAGTCTTATGCTAGAGACAATTTGACATATTTTAAAGAAATATCTACGTTGGCGAAGATAGGAATCACTTCAATGACTGTTTCATACAACCTACCAATTTACGCTAGGGCTGCCAAAACCCAAAGCATTATAGTATCATTTTTATGTGTTGATTTACATAGTAAATTTTTAATAAAGGAAATATGAGAAAAATCGTTAACTGGTGATTCAAAGTGATGAATAGTTTTTAGTCTAAAAACAATAAAAATAAAAAAAACACATTTATTTCAAGAAAATCGTTTTTTTGTGACAACCCTAAAGCCAGGGGAAGTGTAGGAACAAGTAGTTCAAAAAACATAGCCTGACATTGCATACTCAAATAATTGATGTTTTATTATAAATATCGGAAATCGCACGTTACATTTGGCAAGCAGACTATATCACTATATTATATTAAAAATATGAAGAACCTACCTTTACAAGATTCGTAGAAATCAGCAAAAGTTCAGAGGTATTCCGAAAAAATCTCTTCAAACCGGACTCGAAAAAACGGTACTAACACAAACACGGCGAAAAGAATGGCGGTTTGAAAATTGTGTGGTGACAGGACGAATATTATCTTTAAAATCGCCTCAGTGACTTAAAGTGGTGCAATAGTAAAAACATGAGTTTTTAGTGTTTAATTGATTTAGGTGAAGTTAGGGACACTTGGCGAAGTTAGGGGGTTTTACGGTACTGTTAACGTTGCATGATTAAATCATTCATTGTTGAAGTACGTAGCCAATTAATTTTTAAACAGGCTAGTTACGTCTACAATATAACAATATTACAACACGGAATTTCCGTTGTATTTTGCAAACAAACATGTGTGTTTCTGTATTACAAAATCACAATAAATATTTAAGTGAGAATTTAAACTCAAAATAATACTTTCAGCGGTAATAGAAAAAATAGAATAACAGCCTGCTCACTACGTACAAATTTTTGACGTTTAATAATATGTCAAAGTCAAACAGATAGTTACTAGCGCCTCTACCGGCAAAGCGTGTATACTAAATTGCATACTGTACCCGACACCACCGGTTGACATTTAATATACTTCGTTGTAGTAGGTTTGCGCTTAGGTTGTGCTACCGGCAATACTGCTTCATTCAAGAATTGGACTTGGTGCAGAAAGAGATTGCGTGTATGTGTGCTGTGCTGCGTTACAGATATACCTACGGACCTTTTTTGAAATTTTAGCTTTCGTAAATATTCCTGCTATTCGTGACTAGTAAGTTAGAAGCGGATCTGGCAAATCCACGTGTTATTTTTCAATGTGTGTTTGGATTTTGTGATTGGTGTGTATCGACCTAATAGCTTGAGCACGTGGCTAACGACTAATAAACCTCCATTCTGTCCAGACAAATATGATCTTCTTAGGATCGAACATGATGATGTAATATTAGCTTGGCCCCATAAGGGAAAGTGGAGTGATATGCCTCTAGTATAGGAGCCCGGGCATAAGAAGGGCCCGTCGTGGCGGGTCGACCAGTTAAATGAAATTAACACATCACAAATTTACTTACTACTACGCTACTTCACTTCAAGACTATTAAATATTTAAAAAATGTGGTTGTGCATTGCAATTTAATGTGAAAGTGTGATTGTTATACTAAAATTTTAATTTCCGTGTAGAATTTTGGAAACACAACTCTAGAATATTACACTGCCTTTAGCAATTGAATTAGGAATGGAATTGGACTTCCACAACTATCATAATACGGGCGATGTGCTTTACCAATTAAATTATTAATGACCTCTAGTCACGTATCTGTGCGTTTTAGGTGTTTTTTTTCTAAATCCTATTAATATTGACGACCATAGGTATTGCATTTAATTTGGACAACTATTAAATACTGTAAATCTGGCGACGAACTCTCTGAGTATCTATAAACATGGCATGTAAATGTAACACACGCCATGAAATTGCTATCGTGTGTAATAATTCGAAAACTTTATTCAATGTAATAATATTAGGTATGGGGTTTTCTTTTAAAACAGCCCTTTCAGAGCCAAGGCAGTTGTTTTCCTATGGCGAAGTCATGCAACCAACCAACCAGTCTGCTGTTATTATTTTCTGGAAATAGTATATAGGTACATACCTACTACTTATGTTATACATTGTATACTTCTATGAAATGGTAGTGTTGTACATTGTACAGTTTGATAAAATATATGGTGGTGCATATGTTTTTACACCGGCGCAGCGAAGTGGTTGATATAGTTGATAATAATGTCACCTAAAACCGAACCGGTTGTTACTCAATTATTAAATTCCAGATTGTGAAATAATTATTGGTACTGTCCAGTTTATCGGCTATTTTCAAAATGTGTTTTCCGCTGTATTCTTGATAACCGAACAGTACCTAATTATTGTATTAAAAATATATAGGTAGGTACATGCCATTTATAATATGTATTCATAACTTCAATCATGTGGTATTATAAATTAAACTTGCAAGTTACATTCTATAAAAAATATTTAGATACACAAAAACGCTTTGATGTTTGGCTGAACTATTAACAACTCAAGACTAAGTGGTAATTGATAATTTTGACATTCAAGAAACCTTTATCTTTGACCATCAGAGCTAAGCAAAGTGATTTGTATCTTCACGTCATTTCCGCGTTGACATTTAAGATCACTTTGTTGTTGTAGGTACCTAAGCAAGCTGGAGATGTTGCGATATTGCGATATTGCAGTGATCAGCTCAGCAGCGATGAATTGTTACAATTATTTCCTTATCAATCAATTTATTGGCGTAGGTACCATGGTTTGGTTTTACTACTGTCAAACACGCGCGTTAACATCATTTTACTCCCTACTTCAATTATAGTTTGTCAATTTATGGTTACGGCCGTATGTTGTAGCTTAACTACTGGGGAATGCCAAAAGAAATGTCGTATTTCAAAAAAACACTACCTTATTCTTAGGTCAATAATTATTATAAAGCAATCATTATTCGTAGGATACTTATCACACTTGAATGGTCAAAGATATAGCTTATAATTAGCATCTTTAGAATTATCTTCAAATGTGTTAATCTTGCCCATTTTTTGAATAATAAAATGCCTAATTCTTGTCAAATTTGGGATCACAGTGATTATCAATATAATTTTTTATCGTAAATATTTCACTATAATAATGTCGACATAAATTATACTAATGGTTTTGTAAATGCGTTTAAAAATTAATAAACGTAAACAATCTTAACACCACTGCACATGTATGTACTGAAATATGACTATATTCTAAAACATTAGAGCGAGAGGTTTAAAAGAATACTATTTTATGTAATAAAAATACTTTATGCAGTCATCAAATATTTATTAAATATAAAGGATAATAAGGCTTCAAAAATATATAAAAAGATTATCTACAACGTTTAAGGAATTTCCAGGATCATGCTTTGAAAAATGCAATAAAAGCTCCATTTTCACCAACGCTGAGCACGTCCGCCCTTAACCTAACCTTATCTTACTTTGCAATTTTCTCGGTCCATGACGATGGCTTTTACATTCTTTTTTATTAATCTGTTCTGAAATCTTTATTAAAGAAGTAACAAAATTTTGAAAAAAAATGGAACAGAGTTGCACTGGATGAGAAACGAACTCACATTTTTTTAATATTCGATTACGATACGATTAAGTTTGTAATGTTTTTAATTAAATTAAATTTGTTCTAAAGCATATTGCTTCCTGATTGGCATAAATTTATGTTATAAAAATAATTATACGAAAATATGATTTTTTTTATTAAAAAGTATGTTTCTCAGATTTTTCTAAATTGTGTAGATATTTTCATATAATATATAATCCAACAATATTATTAACCTTGCGAATATTCAGTTTTGAATTAAAAAAAATACAAAAATACTCTTTTGTAGCGTCAATGTATTTAATGTGACCATAAAAATTATAGAATGTATATAAAAATATGAGAAAAGGACAAGGAAACATTATGACATATAGGTACCTACATCGATCCTAAAAAGTCTACAAATCATTCAAGTTTAGCTCATACACATACCCTAAATTCTTTATTTTCACCTGTAGGTACACTGCACATGGGCCCCTAAAATTTACAAAAAACTAAACATCATGTTTTCGTTTCGATTAATATAAATTGTAGATACCTACCAACTAAAAGATAACATTTCTACCTATACCAAAACTCAATGTTAAATAACATCTATTACCATTTTAATTATTTTAATTTAAACTGTAGGTATCCAGTATTTGGTACAGTTCCTTTAAATATTCACATATTAGGTACTATATTTCTACAATTGGTTAGTAGGTAGGTACCATACTTACCCCCCTCTATAATATAAATAATATAATACACTCTATACCTAATATAAATAATAATAATACACAATATATATGTAAGTAGGTACCTACCTGAAACATAATATTATTTTAAATGAATATTTTTGTGTATCTACACTGTGTGAGAAACTCTTAACCTTCTAGATTGTAGATTGTAGACCTACTTCATGAAGTATATTAACCTACCTATTTCTTCCATCCATTGTGAAGCCACGAATAATAATTTCACGGGCTTTCAAAATAAAATGAAAAATAAAACATATCTGATCCCATGACATTGTTTTTTTGATGGCGTGCCTCTTTGTATTGGCCGAGCATAGCAATCCGCCTACGCCCACTTCAATTCCGCCCAAAACCACCTACCTCCATCCCAGATAACATCTATAAGCCGGTTTCCCACGTGAGCAGGACAGGGTTTTATTCTTAAGCCTGTTGTAGTATAACGCAATGAGATATTATATCAGATAATTTAGTTTAAAAAATTCTTTTATATAACTGAAGTGTTCATTATTATTAAATTAATCTGTTATAAACATTTAAGAAAGGGAATAACTACATAAGTTCGGTTATGACGAATACAGCGGAAAACACATTTTGAAAATACCCGATATACTGGATTATTTGTTAGCTTGGGTTAGTTTAGGTTAGGTTAGGTTGGGTTAGGTTAGGTTAGGTTAACCTAACAAATAATCCAGTATATAGGCTATTTTCAAAATGTGTTTGCCGCTTTATTCCTCATAACCGAACTGTACCTCCTAAACTTATCATCGCGTATGTAGAATCTACCTACCTATCAATGTCCGAAAAGATTTGGTTGAACATAATTTTTTCCCTGCCCAATAGGTTTCACCGTTGGCAGGGTAGTTCTGCACCTTGTGAGAACAAACTGCTGATGCTCCCGATTTGTAACAGGGACACACATATACCAGGACACTCCCTCATATTAAAATACGTACTTGTAGAATACGTATGTTAACATAAATAGAAACTTACAATTGAAATGTAGATTATACCTAGGTGCCGAAATACAATAGGTACCTACCTAAAGGTATATTTAAAAAAAACAATGTGCGGTCGTCTATGGATAGTTTAGCAGAATATGATAAAAATGCGGTTGGACCATGAACGCAGTGACGTCCCTAGACAACATGCCGCCCCTATGGCAGCGCCAAAATGCCGCCCCACTTTTTAATACACTATTTTTTATCATCCTTTCATGACTTCAGCATCTAAGAAATGTGTTATATTGATACATTACTATCAATTTTTCATCAAAAGTGGGGAATTTTTTGACGTTGGTAATACAGTGGTTTATTGCATGTCATTTTTGCGATACATTAATTTGCTCTATCTTGAAGGATTAAGGGTAATCCGTGTCGTTTTTCATCTTCACAAAACTTTTGCAACATTTGTAATGGTATTTTTAGCCTGAGATCGCAAAGATTTAAGCGTTATTTAATCAATAATCGATATAATGAGTTAAGGTAGTTATTTCTATATATACTAAATGATTCTCCTCGATTTGCCGCCATTGGAGTAGCTGCCGCCCCCAAGCGACGCTCAATCTGCCTACTCTCACGGGACGTCACTGCATGAACATGACTTTACAAGAAACACTTCTATTGCAATGTAAAATATAATTCATTTTCAAGCACCATTATTTTATCTGTATTATTTGTTTACGAAAGAATGACATTGGTATGAGCACACTAAGGCCATCCATAGACTGAAACCGTATGGAGTTTAGAACCGTGTGCCATACAAAACTTATGATTTCTGTTCATGAAAATATATTTTAACTAAGTTTGTAATTGTAAATGTATATAAACGGATACGATCAGGTGCTTATAATATACTTAGTGAAAATATGGTTTCATGCACAGAAATCATAAGTTTAGTATGGCAAATCGGTTGACTATAAGGTCATAACTAGGACCTTTTACGACGGACTTTCTATTATTTAGAAGCTGATAGGTAAATCACTCTACATTGTCACCATAGGCGATTCGCAAGTATATTGGAGTTGTTTAAATAAATGCCTGTTACAATGCTAGCAAACAGTAACACCAAAGCTGCAACCCGCTTTTGCCGTATTTATATGATACCACTGAATAATAATTTACCTATATGATATGATAGGGTTGACAAACTTATTATGCTCAACTGAAATTCAGAGTTTTTCAGAGCAGACCAGTCGAGAGCTTTTTCTAGTTCTTCTTCTTAAAAAAACACTCAGACAAAATTGCCGCTTTATTTACCTTGATACTAGTTAGCTGAGATGTTTTGCACGCCAGTGGCAGAGGTTTTACATGGTTCTACAATTCATTCATAGGTAAACAGAAAATTTCCGCGTCCTATAAGTTTGCCACTTCTGATATAAGAAATTTTGTTTTTTTTCATAAACCATCATTACAACTATTACCTATAATTAATAGAAAGTTTTATTTTTTATTCTAAGATTTGAATCCAAATATTTGCTCGTTCAATTAGTTACCAACTTACCAACTTACAAAAGTAGATACCTACTTCAGTAGTTACATGCGATAAATAAAGGGCACATGTAAACCATGTTGAAAGTCACTGATTCGTGACCGAAAATATACCTACTCTTTCCACCGTATTACTACAAAAACTGTCAAATCAAAAAATCTATAGGGAATTTAAAAATTATAGCTCAATTTACCTACATACCTAATGATTTTTAAAACAAGTCAAGTAGGTACCAACCTACTTTATACCTATAAGCATAAATGTGTAATACCATTCCCCCTATTTGTGGTGAAATAAAACACGTCATCCTGCGTTCGTGAGCGAAACATAATATGAGCCTCCGAGAGGAATAGTTGTTAGTCATTCGCTAAAGTCATTGATACATGCAAAATTTGAAATGGCACCCACAGCTACAGAGTCTAACGCTCTGTCAACACGTCACGTAATAGGAGTGGCAGAGCTCTACTAAATATAATATTATAGTACCAATACATTTTTTTTTTGTTTTTATTGTAAAATGTATATTGTCGTATTTTTGGTTAACTTTAGGCCGAGTTTTTTTTTTGGATTATTAAAACCATGTCCTTGTTTTTTCGTATAAGGTGGTTGTTAGTAATTTTGATCAATCACAAACACCCAGGCTTTGAGAAAAACACATAAATATTGTGTCCTGACCGGGAATCAAACCCAGAATCTCGGGTGGAAGGCAAGCGCCTAACGCACTGCACCACGACAGCCGCATTTTTAAGCCGAGTTTAATTGAATTAAGTAAAAAAAAAAAAACTAACCAATAGATACCATCTTTATTTTGTATTCTTAGTTCAATAAAAACAAATAAGTAGGTATGACTAATAAAATTTAGTGTGCACTATTTATGTCGAATCTCCACAGCCTACCTCCACCTTTCGCCAATGACGAGTATAGGTATTGCTCTTGCGCGAGACGAGTTTAGGTAGATAGTGTTTTATAAATCCTTAATTTATTTAGGCCAACCAACAGGACCAATCACAGAGAATAAGTATAATTATAATATGGAATAAAATAATATGTGATGATTCTAATAACAGGCGGACACAAAAAAGCATAATAAATTTAATTAAAATAAATCAAATAATAAGTACAGCTGTAATGAATACAATTAAAGAGTTATTGAAAATGTTTAAAAAAGAAAATACATTAATAGAAATCATTAACAGAAAAATAGAGGAAAGAAACTGAAAAAAATATATAGATAATTATGACAGCTAATATTTATGAAAAGAAAAATACAATAAAAAAGCAGTCCTCTAAATGCAGTTAGTCATAGATTTTGGAATAACTTAATTTGAAAGAGGCAAGAGAACAAAAAAATCCACTCGATCACTGTGAAGATTCAAGGTCCTGTAGAGTCATCTTATAATAGGGTCTACGTATCTCACTTGCTGTACTTTCAAATGCTTTTTGTAATTCATAACTTATCTATTATTTGCTCTTCTTATTACCTATGCACTGCTGTGAACGTCTTTGAAGTTTGTAATGTTTGCTACTTATTTGTAAAATATGAATTTAAAGGAGTGGGCTATTACTTTACAGCTAGTGATGGTATGCTTAGTTCTGAATAATATGATCACTTAAATCTTATTAATTACAGATGCTTAAGTAATTCAAAATGATGCCTTCTTCAAAAAATAATTGTTTTATAAATCAAATATGCCTAATTGATAAAGCCACGATGACTGAGGAAACAAATTTAAATATGCGAATTTTAAATACCTACTTGCCTTGATTTTGTTGTTCCATTGTAGTCTGGAATATTGTTTATCTGCGGTGGGGGGGGGGGGGCACAGGTAAATATCTTGAACATAATTACCTGTCATGTATTAAGTCCCATCATTACCCAAAGTAACATCACTATTGAAAATTTAATTATTCATAAATTCATAAACAATAACTTGTATCCATCCTATATTTTTGAAATATTAATAATCATCAGTGGCGTCGTCTCAAATTTTATTACGTAGGTAGATACTATACTTAAATTACTTTTGTATATAATATACTGTAAATTAATTCTACTATGTGACATTTATTTTGGTAATCATGTCAGAGGATGTCTATTTATTTTGTGATATTTGCTAGTTCACTAGAATTTAGAAGAGTTCATTAGAATCTTTTTCACCTACAAAAATATAAAAAATTACATTTTAGGAGTTTTCTTACTGACAATTCATCTAATCTACCAATATTTTGATTATTTTTTTTTGTTATCATAACAAGCCAATTACTGAAATAATATTGATACCTTAGTCCAAGATACAACTAAAAAAACAATATTTCTAAAATAATGGAGCATCAATTCTCAGTTTAATTAGAAAGTCTTGATATTTTTCTTAAAATCGAATTAATGACTAATCCCAGAGAGCTTGTTTTTTTGTTATTTTATTTATTTTTTTGTTTTTATCACTCGTTGAAGTAATAATTGTTAACTATTCTTTTTTGACATCGAATGGCATTAGGTAATACTCAAAACCTTGAAATTTTTAGTTGTTTCCCTATTTTCCTATCGAACTAGTGTATCGATATATATAATATAGTAGTGTACCTAGTTAGTATAAGAAGTGAAACAATCACAAACATTCAAGCTTTGAGAAAATCACATAATAAATTTATAATTATGACCTCACCGGGTCAAACCCGGGAGTACCCGAATGAAAGAGCAGCGCCTTAAGCACTGGCCTATCAGCGCAAACAAGGCCAACCACAGCCAGGATCCGACACGAAACTGTAAATTTCGATCGTAGTGCTAGTAATTTCTCATATAAATATCATGATTGTTTCATATTTAAATAAACGGTAACACGTTAATTGAATTGAAAAAATTAAACATTCTACATTACTGGAAAAAACTACACATTTATTTTATGTTAAGCATAGTCATACTTCTGGAGTTGAATGATTGAATAACTTGGGTTATTCAACTGCGGTGTGTTTTGATTATTGCCCAGTAGATGGTAACAACAGTATTTTGATAATCCAATATATTCAACAGAAAAGGTTTGTTTCATTTGCCGCAAGTAGGTACAATATTAAATTATATATCATCATTATCAGCCTTCATCTATCCAATACTGAATGAAGACCCCTTCAAGCTTGTTTCAAATTAGGTAATGGCTATAAACGCTAAGTGTTATGCCGTCCTTTAGTCAATAATACATTATAATACAGAATATACCTACACATACAAGATATCTCAGTGGGTCTATTCTATACTTATCGACTGCTAACGTGATAAAGTGATGAATATTATCAAACTTAGGGTAGGTTTGTATCAAAGTATTAGCACTTATAGTAACAATTACAATACGTTGATTGTATTGTTGCAATAAGTGCCATATTTTAACAGCACCTCTCTTACTGCTGTTAAAATATAATATTCATTGCAACAATACAACCAACGTATTGTAATTGTTACAATAAGTGCTAATACTTTGATACAAACCTACCCTTAGTTTGATAATATTTATCACTTTGGCGGTCGATATGTATAGAATAGACCCACAGACAGGCATATAAATGAACACACTAGCAGTAGTTGGTATTGTTACACTCATTTTGGTGGTATTTAATTTAAAAAGGTACAGTTAGACAATGTCGAGATATTAACATAATAGGCGTTCTTTTATCTTGTGAATAAGTAACAAAACCGATTCACAACAATTTGGTTACCAAATTAAAATAATGTCGGTGTATCGACAACTAAAAATGTTGTCTATTATTCTTTTTTAAACTTAATTTGATCAAATTCCAATAGAAGGAAGTAGCCGTTGCAAGTACCCTATGATTTTCCGCTCAGTAAGCCACTGTATATTATGTGTATATACAAAAACACATACATACGAAGTATTTTTATTAAAATAAAAACGAGTTGCGTGACTGGTGGGAGGAGCCACTATTCAAATTCAAATATCGAACATTCTTTATTCCATCTATATGACAGTTTACGGCTAGTGAGTGCTCACTCTATCATAAAAAAGTGTTAAACTTAAACTTGGTACAAATTTTGTATGCAAAAGTGAAGAAACTAAACGAAATCAATGAATACACTATACGGTAGGCAAATAATATTTTTATCACATAATACATTCGAATTACGGTGGATATTTACCATTGTAATACATTGTATGTACCATAATATGGATTAAAGTATTCAATGGATATTAATAGATTTATTAGTAATTTCTTTTTCCTACGACTTCTTTCTTTTTCCGACAGTGGAGTATTTAGGTAGGTACAAGGTACAACTCGAAGGGTTCATATTTGGTATTTTAATTTTATTAGTAACAAAACTGGATGTGGATTAAATATTTTGACAATATACTTAATTATTACAGATAAGATTTTGAAGAACAACTTGTGCAATCAAGTGAACTTAAACAATTTTGCCAGTGTTAGGTATTGCGTAAACAATTTTTAATTAGTGAGTTTTTTAATTTCTGAAAAAATATCTAGAAATAATAAAAAGAAAAATAATTATTTTTGAATTCAAATATAAATATAGGAAAGTGCCGCTAAAAATATTGTTAATAAGCCAATTCTTATTATTACATCGTATTTTATGTTTATTTTTATCATTACAATGTAATTTATTAATTAGTTCTTTTTGAGATCATTTTCAATCAATTTTGGACCAATTCATAGTAACAATATGTATTTTATATTTAAATAAACAAGAAAAAAAATACTTAGAAGCTAATGTCTACCTACATTTAACTTGAATACATTTTTAGTTAGGTATATAGAATTGAACTTCGCTATTGTAACCTTACTCATAAGTAGGTAAGTATAGATTTTTTTTCGTGTGAATTAGTTTCCAAAAATTTTCTTAAGCACTTTTGCCCCAGTCCTGAATCAAAATACGCCACATAATACCTCCCTAATTTTTTCCACAAACCGCTTCGTAGGCAGAATGATAACAGATAAGCAGTTATTATGCATTTATTTTTCTGTAAAAATATATTTTTATGTTATAGTAATATCTAGCGATAACCTTCAAAGAATTTTCTATCCGTTTGTTTGGCTGCTATTCGTGTTCCAAATTTGAACGTGCCACAGACGATGGAAAATACAAGGTAGATAACTTGAATGTATGCGTGGATTAAATATTACCTTGTGTGTGTGTGTAAATAAATACACTTTGATATTTTTATTGGAGATTTTGAAAATGGAATGAAAGAATTCCATATTTGAATTTAGTAGATTAAAAGCCTTCTACACGGTCAATATTTTTATCGACTAGGTGCCAATTATATTTCTAGGTTAAAAGTCACTGCGTATTTTAAATTGTTTATAAACCTATATCCAGGTTAGAGGGATTTAATTGAGTTAAGCAACAAATTGTAGGTACCTACCTACATTCGATTATATTATAGCGATATTTTATACATATATAATGCATTAATATACTCATCCAACGATACCACAAGAACGATCTACGCACTGCAGATCTGATCCAGCAAGAGACACGGTTGTGGTGCTGGGATGGATGAACGTTGTGATTGCTCTGTACGCTAATACTCGAACCCGACAGGTTGAATTATTAAGCTAGGCAAATTCAAATTCTCTTATAGTATCAAGGCCCTCTATGGTCAGTTCCTAGCGCCTAGGAGCAGAAGTGGAATTACAAAAATAAATATAGATACATCGAGCATGTATGTACCTATGTTCTTTCTTCTTCTATATTCTTATTTTTAATTATTTTGGACAAAGCTGCAGTCATAATATACAATAATATTATGCGGAAAGGCTTCGCCTTTAGAGCCTACCTTATTACATACATTTCGGTAGTCGGGGCTGAGGTCACGTAACCCGACGGCCATACAAAATTAATTTGAATTCCTAACAAAATAATCGTATAAATACAATAGTAGAAAACAGATTACACTGTCGCATTTTTTACCTTTGATACGAATCCTTAATTCAATACTAGAATATTCTGATGGCGGATGGTTATGTTTATTTTTTAACTTTATAATGTCTTTAGCCTTTTCTTTTTTTCTTAGAAAGTAGACTTTAATTAAATACTCACCAATTATGGAGCCATAGAACATAATATAAGACATAGCCCCCACATCATCCTGAAGTGGGCCCCCAGGCTTGGATCTTTGGAGGCCCTCCTACCTATCGCTAAGGACATAGGCAGTGTGACGATCTACAGTAGCGTTTTTCAAATTGTGTACGCGGTAAAATTAAAGTACATATTATTATGTATTTATTGTTTTTTTGTATAGATTAATAGGTACATCCATTTGAATTATGGAGTAATGGAAAATTGTATTGTAGAACCGCATAGTTTTTAATAATAACAGTATTGTAGGAAAATAGCGACTTTTTTTAATTAGTGAAGCAAATTTGTGATGTGTGCTTATCTCACTTATCTGGTCGACTCGCCTCGCCGGGCCCCTCCTGAGCCCGGGCCCCCAGGCTAGGGCTCTATCAGCCACCCCCTTGTGGGGGCCATGATATAAGGTATAGGTCTGCATACGCTTAAGTTTTGTAGGTATTGCGTAGTGGGCGAATTTTTTGTTAATGCCCCGAGCACTGAAACACATTACTATGCCTCTGTGTCTTAATAAGCAATACACTCATATTTTTACGCCGTGACATATTTGTCAAAGGTCTCCTTGCCTAGTTAGGTACTAACTAATAAATATTTAAAAAAAATCATTCATGATAAGTATCTACAAATATTTCTATTGCCTACCTACCTATCACACATAAGTTGACTACTTCGTGAAAGCTCTATTTATTTTCAAGTATGTACTCCCGGAACAAACATTTACCAATTCGTACATGTTTTCGATTTAAGTAAACATAAGGGGCCTTAAAATGGCGCTGTAATTCAAAAATCGTGTTATTTATTCAATGTCGCAGTGTCGTTGCCATCAATACGTTTGCAATGGACATTGGTACGCCTGAAAGTATGCCGACACTAACAGTTCTACGCCGGATAATAGGTTGACGATTTTAATGGGAAAACAAAGAAATTTAGGAAAAGCTAGTATTAGATTCATATAGATACCATTAAAATTGAATTTATGACAACTTAAAAGCTTCTTGTATCGGTCATACTCTATACAATTAGGTATGAGTCTTGCTGAGTCCGCTTATACAAATGTTATTGTTTCCTAAACGTATACATACTCAAGCATTATTATGGAAATAGTGAAAATGACAATTAATGAAATCTAGCTTGCGTGTTAACAAGGGTCTATTTCACAAATATTCTTTAATGTTTATACTATACTATAGTCCAATTCTGTAAACTCGTTTACTATCTATAGATTTTTATTGCAGAACACGTCATATTATGGTGTGTAGACAACGAGTGCCGTAAGGTCGATCGCGCATATTATGTATAAACTCGTCGACTGCAACACGTCGAATTTGTTGTCATTCAAAAAACACATGTAACTTAATGCCTACTGACGCATATAGCTTCGGTGCGACATTTTGGTAGAAAAAAAACATCTGTTTGTCACCTGTAACAAATTTCACTCGATATGAGCCGCAGGTAGATTATCAAAATGTTGCATCGGTGCGTGTGCAGAAACTATTTTAAGCTTTTCAGTCGTTTTGGTTAGCCGGGTGACGTCACTATCCAGTATGTACAATCGCCTATGAATGCGCACAAAATATACTATTGTAACATTGGCGGCAGTAATGATTTTTGATCATATCCCAGTCGAGACAAGTTTGTATGTGCGATCAGACTAAGAGTGAGGTCACGTGTTGCAATCTAATTTTAAATATCGCGTTTTCTTAAGCCTAGGGTTGTAAATTATAATCCTTTTGGCTGGACTAAATTGATATCATGTTTTTTGTAGCCAATATCATAATATACCTACAGTGTGTCAAAAACGTGCAATGTAAGTAAATATTATAAGTAACAAATCAATACTCGATATAAGGATGATTGAATCTACCTATATAATAGATAAGTTAGAGTAAGAAAGGTAAGAATATTAAGAAAAAAGACGAAATTCTTAGCAATCATTTTAACAAGTTCATTGATACTAAGCCAGTTCTTAGAGTTCGAGATCCAAAAAAAATACGTTCAGAATTAATGTCAGAGATTTAAAGGCTTATACTTGCATTAATAAATTATAAGTTCAAGGTATTCATGTAAAAAAAAAAAAACAATCAAATGTAATTAAATATTTTCGTAAAATTTTCCATTTCGAAGGATTTCATAAACATATTCATAAAGTAGGTAGTTAGTTGACACCTATGTATGTAGTTATCTAGAGTCTAAACGTTATTATTATTATAACTGATACGTAAATAAAAAATAACCTTAGATTAATTTTTCGTTTCGCAACAAAGAATGAACTGGATTATTTAAAATATTTTCGCGGTGAAAAACTGTCGATGTTTCGATCTGATATCACATAAGTTTTTATGAGTTGGCTAACATGTCCAAGCACTATGATTATAGTAGGCAACGATTACATTTTTTATTTTTTTAATATCATAGCATAGAGACAGCTGCAGAATAAAACATAACCTAAAAGCAATTCGATGGGAACATCGCATTGACATCGTGATTGAATTACAATGATGGAATATTAATTATTTTAGTAACAAATAATATTATGAATTAACTGTTAAATAAGTAATTGTTGGAAAGCATCGTCTTTTACACAACACTTTGGCGTCACAGAAAACATTCCAGATATTTCTACCTTGATTGTCTTGAATTCTTGATTGAGGGCCAATGTGTTGTGCGAAGAAAATGATGTTGTATCAGAGGCGTCTAATTACAAAAAGCGACATGTCCACCATTAGATATTTGTGGGAAACAACGTTTTAATGTTTCAAGCTTCAATTATTTGTTTTAACGTTTGTTTATTTTTACCGTTGCATTCTATGTCGAAATTAGAACCAGATGGAAATTTGTTTCAGCCGATAAACTCTTAAATGTAATAAATATAGGCAAAATAAAATTGGACATAGCGCTACTTGTACCTCACTTTATAATTTTGTTCGGATAAGGCACATATTTCCGTGGCACTGTCATGAATTTACCGGATGCTACATCATGGAAGACGCCATTTTTAATATTGAACGTTCCCTTATTGGTTGACACGCGCGAAATCAAACAAGCTTTAAATAATATGAAACACGGACGTGGCGCTTTTTGTAATAAATCGAGAGTTAAAATATTTTTTTTCGTAGGGTTTTGTCGCGTTTGGAATTTATAGATCAATACATATTGTGTAAAATTACACAAAGAATACGGGCGTATTTTTTCTCGATTTTGACCAAAATGTAGACTTATCGCTTTTTGGAATTAGAAGCCTTCAATAACAGATGACCGTATAGCACTGATATCAAATTCATGTTTAAATATAACCTTAAAAATGCGTACTTAATAAAAAGCACCGGACGACAAAGGAAAGTCAGAGGAAAATAGCTACCTGGGTAGTAAATTCAAAATACAATTTAGAATTCTGGTAGGCAATTGTAAGTCGTAAGTCGTTCCTATCATATATAAGTTTCTAATAAATAAGATGTTTGATATCAATAAATATCTAATTAATATTGTTCTTATTGAATCTAATGAAATTTGAATACGAGTATGATCCTCCTGATAATTCAAAAGTAGTATAGTAAGTAGGCGTTCGTAAGTATCAAGTCGTATTACAACACTCTTTATTGGGAAAAAATCGAACAACTTAACTCAGCTGAGGCATGGTCTAAAAAGATCGTGACTAGGCGATGCGCGGATTGTGCAAATGACGCGAGCCGAACGAAATATAATTTGTCATAAAAATTCAACATGCGTCCTTTTAATGTTATGTTTATTATTATATTCGTAATAATAATAGTATATTCATTGACATGTGTTCTTTTTCAAGTACATGCGGAACGCTTTTTAGTCATCTTTACACGATTTAAGAATATATTCCTCCGACGCTATCACAAAACAAATTGACGTGCGAACAGGTCGACTATCGCTATCCGACTGGCAACGCGGCCGAAATTACGTCCCACATACTGTTGAAAATTATTTGCCGTTTCACTTATGTACGCTCTTAAAGATACTGTTCGAAAAATATTGATTACTTTTGGATCAACCTACATAATAATATGTATTATTATTCTTCTTCTTCTTATTGTGCCATCCTTAGCGGAGGTCGGCCACCATCAAGGCGATCTTATCTTTGTCGTCTGCTACCCGGAACAGTTCGGTGGAGCTGCACTCGTACCAATCACGAAGGTTCTTAAGCCACGAAATGCGGCGCCGTCCTCTGCTACGCTTCCCATTGATCTTTCCTTGAATGACAAGTTGGGGAATGCTGAATTTTTTTCCTCTCATAATGTGGCCGAGGTATTGTAGTTTTCTGGTTTTGATACTACGTAGAACTTCTCGGTCCTTCCCCGTTCGATTGAGAACTTCAAAATTTGTCACCCGGTCAGTCCAAGGAATTTTGAGGATGCGTCTATTGAATCTAGGAATTCGTCTAGGAATTATTCTTCACATAATATTATTATGTGAATAAACATTTTCATTTATGAATATCAATAAAAACTCTTCAAGATCAAGCATCACCGGTGAACATTTACAAGAAGTTTTAAGAATCTCAATAATAATTACAAAATTAACACCTGAAATTAAAAGAAAAATGTAAAACTGTTTCATTCTTGTCGATGATTACTATTAGAGTATTATTTATTTTTTATGTTGAAATTCCTTTATCGTGATAATAAGTAATGCAGGTATGTCTAAAAATAATATTTTACTTGCGGCCCGCCGTTCATTTTATATTCCTAATGTGGCCCTTTATCCAAAAAGTTTACCCAGGCCTGGTCTATATGCTTCACTTGCTTTGCATTAAGTTAAGTTAATTATTTATTTCTCTTGTGGTCACAGCATGGCCCCCACATCCTAAAGCGGACCCTCAGGCTAGGGTCTTTAGCGGACCCCCTACCTATCGCTAAGGTTAAAGGCAGTGTGACGCACCAAATTAGCGTTTTTCAAATTGTGTTTTAGGTCAAATTAAGGGTACGTATTCAATGTATTACTAGCAATTTTCGTATTTTTAATACACCTACTTTAATTAATTAGGTGTCATCTGTTAATGAGGTGTCGATTATCGACACATAATAATGCAAAAATAACATCGCATCATCATTATATAATTGAAAATGTTAATGGCCATAAGTATAATCGCAACGCAGGCGACTTTTTTTACTACTTATTAACGGCCCACATGCTCAGCGTAGGTCAAAATGGAGCCTCAATGGAATTTTCAGAGCATAACCCTGAACATTCCTTATACGTTGTAGATAATCTATTTATATAATTTTGAAGCCTTATTATCCTTTATATTTATTTTAAATATTTGATGACTGCATTAAGTATTTTTATTGCATAAAATAGTATTCTTTTAAACCTCTCGCTCTAATGTTTTAGAATATAGTCATATTTCAGTACATCCATGTGCAGTGGTGTTAAGATTTTTAGATTAAATTTATTAATTTTTAAAAGCATTTACAAAACCATTTGTAAACTTAATGTTAACATTATATAGTGACATATTTACGATAAAAAAATATATTTTATAATCTTTGTGATCCCAAATTTGACAAGAATTAGGCATTTTATTATTCAAAATGGGCACGATTAACACATTTAAAGATAATTCTAAAGATTCTGATTATAAGCTATGTTTTTGACCATTCAAATGTGATAAACATCCTACGAATAATGATTGCTTTATAATAATTATTGACCTAAGAATAAGGTAGTATATTTTTGAAATACGCCATTTCTATTGGCATTTCCCAGTGGCTAAGCTACAACATACGGCCGTAGCCATAAATTGACAAACGATAAATGAAGTAAGGAGTAAGACCATGTTGACGCGCGTGTTTGAACATGAACCTAACCGATTTTTTTTAAACGGTAACGTTAAAGCTCTCAAGACTCCTATAAATTTTCCAGGAGAGGGATTTCAGATTGTGTACTGTACGTTTACATTTTTTTGATATTTTTCCACCATTCAAAAACTTGATGACAAGCCGAAGCATTTATATGCTAAATTATTCTAACAAGTGACTATTATAAAAAATAAATTGAATAATAATATCATTATTAACGTCAAACATCCGTTTCAATTTTCAATTGCCAGAATTCTGAATATTTACTTGACTTTTGTTAATAGCACTATTATCAAGAACAAAAAAACTAGAAACCACAACAATTCGACAGTGATCTTTGTACGGAGCCGAAAAACGTTTTTCCCCATACAAAAACAATATCTCCATTCACATAATAGTCGGCAGAGGCCAACCTCGGTGACATCATTTTACGAATGGTCGATTTTTTTCATTTTTTTTTCAAACACGTCACGTCTAACTCCGGCCATTGTGTTGGCCTACCTGTATTTAATTTACAGTGGTTGTCAAAAAAAAACATTGTTTAATTAATTTTATTTTGTTATCATTTGTTTTGTTGACAGCCTGGTGGAGGTGCTCTACAGTGCCTGTCGTATGGCGATTGAGTGGATTGCCTCGCGCCCAAAGTATTGTCGAACAAAAACTTCTTAGCCATGTTTTAAAACTGTGAACTAACAATCCCCTCCAGTCCAGCTAATCGCACTTACGTCTTCAAATGACATTACTAATGTATCATTTCGTGGTGTACGGATCTATCAATTTATGTAATTTGAAGTTTATTATAATAAAAATATGTCTAAAACGATCAGGAGTGATGTTATAATTATTATCAGTGAACTTTTGGTTTATTGAAAAGAAGAAAAGGAGACACATCTAAAAATAGAGGCGATATATTATTTAATTACGCCTGCCGTGCGCGTGTTACCGCCATGACAGGTACATCACTGATAAGTCTACTATATGCAACTACAGCGACTTCCTATTACCGCCAATTTCTTGCTGTCTGACTAAAGCCCAAGTCAAATATATGCAATGTCAAAGAACACACTGAAACTCCAAAAAAAAAGTTGGTTTTTAATTTGATTGTAAGGCATATAAATCGCCAGAACCTTTTGCAGAAGAATTGTAAAATTCGGGAGAAGATTGAAACCAATTATTCAAGAACATAAAGCTTTTCTAAGAAATATATTATTCATAAAAAAGAGCTAAAAACAGATATATGGTAAAAACTACTTATATAGTATAAAACTGGAGCAGTCCAAATAGCTTCAAGTGATTTTTCATTGCAGGTTTATCTGCAGATAACTTTTTACTACTGCTATGACATTTATTTGCCAATTTTTAAGGCGTTTAAAAAGACAATAAGTCACGATGAGTTAATAATAAGTCAGTAATAATACACTTCGGCAGTATTGTTCAAATTAAAAATCGTACAACATTTGTATAAAACCATTTATATCTGCACCCGAAATCATAATGAACATAAAAAGTAGCCACCATGTTGCGTGAATAAAAACATCGGAATGACAACTGAGCAATGCCCATATTTGTGTAGTTTATCAACTTAAAATTTGGAAGAGATCTTTATATTTAATTATTACTTACTTACATATTTTTTTCCGACTTATCGTAAAACTTTTTTGGTAGTATTGACTTGTGTGGCTCTTATTATCTTTGAAATCGGGAGCATCCGTTGTTATTTCTCCCAAGGTGCAGAACTAACCTGCCATTAGTAATACCAATCGGGAGGACAATAACTATGTTCGATGAAATTGCTTCGGATATGGATATATTCCACTTACTTGAGAGTGAGTTGAGGTAGACGTTGTTTTATAAGTAGTAGTTTACTCGATATGCTTCCGTGTACTTTAATTTTTATTATTTACTGATATTACCCTGTATTTTTATTTGACCAATGTTAATAATTATGTCACGTCAAGAACGCTTAGAATTTATAATTTGTCATGTTCATTATATTATGTCAAATAAATAATTTTAATTGAAATCACGCGCTTGCTAAATAATTTGAAATGCCATAGAAACAGCGTATGAGGTCCTTATACATTATTTATATATTGTTATTAATTAAGTGGCAGAGTATGTTTTATAATACACCTGATCATGGCCCCACAAGGGAGGGGCTGACAGGGCTCTAGCCTGGGGGCCCGGCGTGGCGAGTCAACCAGATAAGTGAGATAAACACACACCACAAATTTGATTTAATAGCAAAAAAGTCGCCTGCGGCGCTATTCTCCTTCGATGATGTTATTATTAAAATTTATGTGGTTGTACGATACAATTTTAATTGTGTATCGATGCTCGACAACTCCATAATTCAAATGGATGTATTAAAATATACAAAAAAACACTGAATATAGGTATACATTAATTTTACCGCGTACACCATTAAAAAAACACTACTGTAGAGTGTCACACTGTCTTTATTCTTAGCGATAGGTAGTGGGGCCGCAAAAGATCCTAGCCTGGGGGCCCGCTTCAGGATGTGGGGCCTATGCACCTGATATCAACAATCCGGAAAAATAAATGTCCCTTATTCCAAAACCCGATTCGAGTATCCACAATGGAAAACTATTTAATCAAGACAAACATTTTCCTCAGAGCTTAAGAACCAATGATTGAGTCGCAACTTATTATTATTTTTCTTCCACCGTATTTTACGAAACACAAGAGCGGTTCTTCTAATGTTTTATTAGATGACCTTATCTGACAGACGGTATCAAAAATATAATTACTCATCTATGTGGTTCACTGTATACTGACTATATACATATATTGGCTTACTTGTGTGGTTCTGTACAGGTTTATGGGTGTGTGTTTGGGTAGGTTTTCCACTGTATTCCTTTAGGTTTACACGTATATATATTGTCTACAAGGAACGAAATAGTATATCGAATTGTGGAGACAATACAGTAACGGTAATTAAGTTATACTATGCTTTATATTAAATTTCTGTGTTGTTAATTATTTTATTCAAAGAAAATGTAATAGTAATACATATGAAAATTTAAAAGAAGATGCGTATATCTCACAAAATTATATTATTTTTAATAATATATATTTAAATTTACCAGAATCATTCAATAATGTTAAAATTAGTGGGAGTAGGCCGGTCATACAATGCTAAGAGGTGGCAAATTAAGGCAGAAATTTAAAAATATTATATAGGTACATACCTACATATTATTTGATAGTCGATTTCGTGAACGTGATATTTTTTTTCCTACGCTAAAGTCACAGCTTGTTTCATTAATAGAAGTTAAAATATTTTTTTTTTTGAAAATTTTTAATAAAGATTTTTTAGAAAAATAAAAATTCGATTACATTTTTTTTATCGTAGGAGGCAGGTAGCTTTAAAATTAGTTAGTGCGCCGGGTCTTTAGGGCTTGCGCAGACAGAGAGCGGTCGGAGTTCTGCGTTCAACCGACCGTTGACCGCTAACGTTCAGGGACAGCAGACAGGTGGCGGTCAACAATAAGCGTTCCATTTGTTTACAAACGTTGTACTGACACAAGCGCTGCATAATGCGAGACCGCTATATTCCGACTGCGAGTGGAAGTGAGAAAGCACCGCTGTTGCGTACTCACTCCCCCGTGTGGTTTCGCTCTATGTTGTGTGACTGCTCAAATTCCTATGACGGGACTGGACGGGAGGTACGGCGTTCTTTGTAATTCCGGGCATAGAACTCCAGAACTCTACCGTTCCAATTGACCGGCGCGGTCTGACCGCCGGCTGTGTACCCATACAGTATGAAGTCCATACAGTACAAAGAACGCCGAGCTCCGAACGCGGAACGCAGACCGCCTGACCGCGCTCTGTCTGCGCAAGCCCTTACACCACTAAGTGTCCCTCTATTCTTACAGATATAATGAGCAGGTACGTATTTTAAGTGCTAAAGATTGCTTTCTCTTTCGAATAGTTATTCTATTACCATGTTCAATATATCCACTCAGGCACCAAACACTGCTTTTTCTTTGTACCCCTACTCAACTTATTTTTCATTATACCTACGCTGATTTTAATGTAGTTTTTGTTGTGTCAGATTTAATGATAATTTGTATCTTTTATATATTTAAGTATCATATTTTTTTATTTAATTGTATAATATTTATACGTTTATGTATTTTATACTCATTTGTGTATATTTTATATAATTTTCTTTATTACTCTACCGTACGCTCTCAATACATTCAGCCATATCGTCGCTATAGGTTTTGTTTCCCGAATAGACCAAATGTCAATTTTACAGGAGACGAAAAACAAACTTCATTGTCGTATATTTTAATATCAGTAGATGTATCAATCATTCTTTCTACACTATATGATTGCGACATTATCTAAAAATAGATTCCAAGAATAATATACTGGTATAAATCATTAAATTCACAGAAAATGCGTTTTATTTACAAGTACTCACTCTGGATATTCGGGAAATTTTTAGCGCTCTCTCAGAATAGCGGATATTCGGGACAAAACATGGATATTCGGGATTTAAGACCGTAGCGTAATGCGGCACGACCGACGGAGTACTGAGTGGTCAAAAAATACGAACCTCAAATGTTATATTTATTTACACGATAAATGTTAATAATTACTTTTACTACTTATATAAATACCTAATTATGTTATATGAAGGTATTCGCTATGTTCGGTTTATTTCGGAATAAATAATTAAATACTTAGTTATAAAATAATCCATCGACTAAAAATGTATATTTTCAATTGTTTTAGGCTTTTCACCGGGATGCATAGGTACCACAGCATTACCCCTATTTCGCTATATTATAATAGTTTAGTGAAATTATTTTCCTAGCTATTACTCTCATTACCGCAAATATTGAATTTATTATTTATTACCTACCTAGTTTTGCAATGACGTATTACCTGCTGATAATTATCTGCCTATCTATTACCTACCATACGAGTCTATCGTTTATTCCGCTCCCCACCTACTTCTCAGTACCACAACCATTATGTTTACAGCAAATGCTATCTTCTTTCAAGTATTTTGAGCAATATAATCGTTGAGCAACACTGACAATCTTTGTATCGCATATTTATTAGAACCATGAGCGGTGATTAGTACTTACTAAAAAAACCAAGAGCCGTTGAAAAATGAAAAATAATAATTGCCTTACCCAAAAGGGCGTCGCATGCGGATTTTGCCTAAGGTTTGAGCCCCATGGACTACCGGACTGCAAGTAGGGTTGCCAACCATCCCGGATTGGCCGAAATTTCCCGGAATCGGAATCGCTGTCCCAGATCCCGGATGAATACTCAATTGTCCCGGAAATTTATAAATTGCTAAAAAACGAGAAGAATGATTTCATATCTGATGCTAATTGTTTTCTTACGAGATGTATCACATATTTGAAAGAAAATTATTTATTTAACGAAAGTAATATTTTTAACAAAATAAAATGTCTTTCTTTAAAGAAAAATAAAGAATTTTCTGAATTGACATGGGAGCAATTATCCGTTTTCCCAAATATATTACAAATCAAAATTGTCATCGATGCGTTATAGGCACATTTTTTACGGTATTTTTAATGTTTCAAAAGCAATTAGGTGAAACAATGTTCGCGCTTAGGTACATACTACAAGCTAATTTTCCTGCATCATCTCATAGGAAAAGATATATCCTGGAAAACCATCGCGTTTAATATATGCCTTGAGTTATATTACCATGTCTTCAAGTGAACGTGAAAGTGAATTTTCGAAAATGAATCTAATTTTTACCCCAATAAGAGTTTTATTGAAGACCAAAAAAGGTTCGGCAGTTTTGTTTATCAAACTCGCCTGACCATCTTTGACACTTCTCGATCCTTCAAAATACGTTGATCGGTGGTTACTCAGTGTAAGACATTCGGCCATAGACTCGTAACGCTAAGAAAAGGAATCGAGACGATTTGCCAGACGAGAATTGGACTGAACTTTGAAAATACCATGGCCCCCAAAACGAGAGGGCTGACAGGGCTCTAGCCTGGGGGATCGCCCAGATAAGTGAGATAAACGCACATCACAAATTTGCTCTAAACGTAAAAAAATCGCTTGCGGAGCTTCTTTCCTTCAGGCGTATTTACATTTTAAAATAAATGTTGTGGAATTGCATTTTTTGGTTAATGTTTATGATACACTGAATACCCTTAATTTTACCTCGAACACCATTTGAAAAACGCTACTATAGAGGGTCACACTGCCTTTAATCTTAGTGTAATATGTGTGTATAGGTAAGGGTCCGCCAAAGATCCTGGACTGGGGGCCCGCTTCAGGATATGGGGACTATGGAAAGCACCACATACTTTTATTCAAATATATGTTTTTACAATATTATTTTTTACAACTTTAGTTGTTTATGTGTACCTATTTGTTTGTTTGTTTAATTTTTTATGCGCTTCCTGGCATAGAAAAGGTTGCTTTAAATTATATTTGAATGTAATTTTCTTTAGAAGGTAAGAAGTTTGGCAAGAAGTGAGTTCCGGCACCTTTGTTTAAAAAAAGCTCTGTATAGGTATATGTAATTAAGTTGCACATAAAAAGTTTCCTCAGAAAATTAGGTAATGGCTGACTGATGGTGATGTTCAGTTTTGAGATATTTGTCCCGTAATCGTCACAGGAAAAGTTGGCAACCCTAACTGCTAGGCACTTGCGCTTGCTCGATCGAAAACAGAGGGGAAAAACCGCGTGGCAACTTACGTTCGTCGCGCGGGCCATAGTTTTGAAACTTCATAATTCTTGTATAAATAAAAAAAACAAGTATTTAGTCCTTTTTTTATTAAACAACATTATTTACTTTACACTGGAAAGCACAAGGCCTCTTCAATTATGTAATACAAATACGACAATTAATACTTACAGATATAGAGAAATAGAAATTCAATACAGAATAAAATAGAGAGGGTTCAGTAAACAAAAATAATAATATGTATAAGTAAAGTAAATAGTTAAACAAGTGAACAGAAAAAAATATAGCAAAATAGTGAAACCAACAAAGATAATTGAAGTGCATTGTACTTCATTCATAGTTTTTGAAACTCTCGACGAGCGCATAGTGCGCATTAAAAATCATTGGTTCTAGACAGAAGAATTTTTCACAATGATATAAATAATATTCCAATATTATCACGTAGGTACCTGAGTGATTAAAATATTAAAAAAAAACATGCTACACCGAAACCAGATCGTGTAAACCGATTAGCTGTCGCGACAAAACGTGTAAAGGAAATTGATGTACCTTCAGACAACATTTTTATTGATAGCGAATAAATTTCTTCAATAAAAATATAGTTTATTTAAACAACAAGATATATCTATGTACGTATACAACATATAATTATAATACTTTATTTACCTTACGTGATTAGGTAAAACAATAAATTGGTAGGTACCTTTTTTGCAGTCGCGAAAAATATCGACGTTTTTATTAAAATCGCAATATCTCTTTAATGCGTCGACATATTGACATGGAATTTTCAGGATTCGTCAAAAATGTATCGATAATTAAATAAATATTTGTATTTATTAATGATTTAATGTTTTTCAAACTATGGTTTATAGTTTCCGAAGAGTAGGTACGAGGGTGGGTCAATAATTCCTTAGAAAAAAGCATTAAAACAGTTTTTATTTTTGTATTTTTTTTTTATTTCTCAACATAATCTCCTTGGAGCTCAATACACTTGGTTAGACGTTTCTCAATTTTTTTTAAACCGTCAGAAAAATAAGTTTTCGGAAGGTCCTCAAAATAAGCATTTGTCCGATCGATGACTTCTTCATTTGAAAAAAAACGTTGTCCACTTAGCCATTTTTTTAAGTTTGGGAAAAGGAAAAAGTCACTGGGGGCTAAATCTGGCGAATACGGTGGGTGGTCAACCAATTCGAACTTCAATTCTTCAATTTTAGCCATTGATCGTAAACATGTGTGAACACGGGCATTGTCCTGATGAAAGAAGATTTTTTTCCTGTTTAAATGAGGCCGTTTTTCTTCAATTTTGTTTTTTAGCTGGTCCAATAAAGATGCATAATAATCCCCTGTTATTGTTTTTCCTTTTTCCAAATAGTCAACGAAAATAATTTTACGTGCATCCCAAAATACAGTAGCCATAACCTTACCAGCTGATTTTACGGTTTTCGCCTTCTTTGGACATGGTTTGCCTTCGCAATCCACTGCTTTGACTGTTCTTTCGTCTCGGGAGTATAATGGTGTATCCATGTTTCATCTACAGTCACAAAGCGACGAAAAAATTCATCCGGATTGCGTTGCATGAGCGACAACAGGGCTTTAGAGGCCACCACCCTATTGCGTTTATTGTCGACTGTGAGCAAACGCGGCACCCATCTTGCAAAAATATTTTTCATGCCCAATTTGTCATGTAAAATAGAAATGACGCTACCTTTTGAGATCCCTGTAACCTAAATTATCTCACTCAACTTTAATCTTCGGTCACTTAACACCATATCGTGGATTTTATTGACCATTTCTGGTGTAGTCACCTCTACAGGACGTCCTGAGCGTGGTTCATCCTTTGTTGATGTACGACCACGTTTAAATTCATTTAACCAGTTATAAATAGTTGCAAGTGAAGGAGCAGATATGCCGTGAACTAAATCCAACTCATTTTTTATTTCCTTTGCTGTTAACCCTTTTATATTAAAATGTTTAATAACAGCTCTAAACTCAATTTTCTCCATTTTCCATTTTTCCATTTTCCACAAGCAATTTTTTTTTTTTAAATGTACGAGAAACACACAACAACCCGACCAATCTGATTGAAACTTCGCAGCATACTGAATCGGTAGTGCCGCTGCATGAAAACAAACCGCTTACAGTACTAGTCGCGCCACCTGTCGGCTTTTCTAAGGACTTATTGACCCACCCTCGTACATACGATTTTCATACAGTTAGTTGATAATTTATTTTGATCACCCCAATCTTTGTCAAATAAGTATTCATACAAAAAATAAGAAAACTAACAGTACACATTTTAGATTATAATAATTATATAAATAGAAAAATAAATATGGTTCAAACTAACCATGAAACTTAACACCTTGTTTCAAATACCCACATTTAAACAATGATCTTTTGTTATATTTGCCAGAATTAGTCATTGATACCGAGTCTAGACTCTTGAGTCGCCACATAAATATGTCACATAAACATGAGTGCAAATTACATGCAATGGATAAAAATTATTTACGCACGACTCAGAGGTTCTCAATCCATAGAAATAAAAGTTTTTACTTCGACAAGTAAACGGTTTTGGACAATTTGTGCCTATAATAAATTCGTTGACAGATTTGAATCATAAACAATAATCAAAATTTTTTAAATCATTTAAAATTAATCATTTTTTACCCATTATAATATTGCAATACACTTATACAAATAAGTCTACTTATAATAAATTACAAAAAAAAAGACTATGGTCAAGTGGAGTCACATAGAAAATGTAGTCATAAACATGTTTTAAAACGTTTAGTTTATGCACTAGGATTACATTTAGCATTTTTTACAAAAAGCATAAAATTTTACAAAGACATATCGGTACATAATTAATAAAAATAAGTGAATGAGTATTTGGTTAATAGACGGGATCATTAAAAATGTCGCCTGGTAACGTTGATCTATGCTAATCTTAGGTCTAAAAACATTTGTCTAAATCGAATTAGGAAAAAGTCCTTTATCGCTTAATCCTAAAATAGCTTTATAATATGTGACATCAATGTCTGGCATGTATGGAAACATTGCTATCAAATCTTTCACTTTTTTCTCGGTCAATTTCGTGATATTAGTGGACATCCTTCGAATTGTAGGAAAACTTATTTCCTTGTTAGACGGTGTACGGTTAACTTTCTTATAAATATTAACTGTTATGAAATCTGAGGCAAATGATATTTTATATTCTACTAAATCAATTTGGTCGAGGTTATAACGAATATGTTTAATTTTTGTGTACGGAATTTGTGCGTACAATAGTTTTACCGCTGCATTCCCATAATCAAGACTATCACCTGCCATCATTTGTAATACGACAAATTTATTTTTAACGCTACGAATTTTTAAAAATTGGCGAACTAATCCCAATGGGCTATATATTTCGATGTTTCTTAATGATTTTTCTATGACACTGTGTGCTGAATCGATCTCTTGAATGTTTCCATGACCTGGCTCAGAAAATTTTTGCTCTACGACTTTAATTGTTTTTATCTCCTGATTCAATAAAAAGTTTTTTATGGCGGTGCTCATGAAAGAGTTTTTATTTTGTGGGACGCAACTATCCGACCATAATATTAAATGTTGGACATCCGGATTGTCCGAAGCGATAGCTTTTAATATTTTAATAAGCGCACTTGCAATATCGTTACCTGAGCGACCACTATATCCTTCGTGCCAAATTGCGTTATATATATGACTATTGCAATGACCGGTTAAATTATACATATTAATTTTGCTTCTATAATAAAAATTGGAAACATTAGCTTTGGGCAAACTAAAAACATTTTGTAAATCAAATGTTACCACAGCAGAAACAAGAGTAACATTATTAACATTGGTATTAATTATAATACCTCTGTCTTTGGTTCTTTCTTCAGCGCCTTCAACTTTTCTTTGGATATGTTTGTCGTTGTCCATAATTTCGTCAGCAGTTGGATTTTTCAGGTATTTAAATTTTTCACACGAATCACACCGATCTTTTTTTGGATGTTGAAATGCCAGGCTAAAATCTCGTTTAAATACTTCACGGTAAATGTTTATTTTGACCGGGTTTTCCGTTTGTGAAAAATACAAGTCGTACATTTTCTGTACGTTCAATGATGCTTCAAGATATTTCATGGTTGTGCTCTTCCGACAGTAGTGCGATTCAACAGCCGGAAACGATTGAATGTGAGACCGGACAATATCTAAATCAGTAGTGCTTGTACACCTCTTCACATATTTCCCTTTTGTCGGGGTTCTAGGCACATTTGTCACACTATTTTGCACCTTCTCGTGAAAATAATACACTCTACTATCACAGATGTCTAAAGTGCTGCAAAAAAATTTTTGGCACACCTTAATTTTTTCGGCAAGCAGTTCAAAATAATAAGTATATGAGAAGCGTTTCCGACTTGTTTCTTTCTTTGTCCGTTTTCTTGTTGGTATTGACCTCGTTGTATATTTGCTGTAATAATGGTTTTTTTATCATCACTTAACTTATAAAATTGAGAGTGGATAATTTTTCTTTCGTCTTCCGTAAATTTACTCATACATTTTAGATGACATGTTGGGAAACATGTGCTTTTCACAATTTTTGCTGGATGTGTTTTCTTCATAATATCGACGTATTCTTCGCCATGTTCCCTTTTATTTTTCCGGACATTTCGTGTCCACTCCGTTGGATTAATTTTTCTTTTAACGCCACAGGAATTTTGAGAAGAGGAACATATTATGGACATCTCATTCTCTTCGCCTTGGGTTTGGTTTGGTGACGGGGCTTCTAGATACAGTCTCTGAAGGTACTGGAAAAAGGTAAATTTAAATAAAACACAAAATAAAATAAGCAAATTAAATAAAAGGAAGCTGTTTTCATATAATACAAACCCTAAAAATGACGTAGTCAAAATTTCATTAAACAATTCGAGATTAGGACCAAAGTAAAATTTAAGTTTTAATACAATCAATTTCTATATTTTCTTTCCATATTGTAACATTTTTATATGATATTCTTATTGACAGAAAAATAATGCGTCATTATGGTCTTCAATCGAACTTGTTAGTTTTATTACAAACCACCAAATAAATATTATATATTTATTATTGTAAGGAATAAGAACTATGTGAGCATGTATAAATTATTAACCATTAGCTGATAATATTAGATTAGTACATATTATATCGTAAGTGTATAATATTAACTAAATAAAATATTACTAGGTAACGTAAATAATAAATTAAATTAACTATTAACGCATTCTAAAATAAATAATATCACCGTCTTTATTTTCACAGAAATAGGTACCTACGTTAAAAGTAAAATAAAGACAAACCATGTTTGATGAAGAAATAATAATTAATTCTTTACGTTACGGTAGTTACCGGGTCACACTGTAGAAATGCTGTATAATTCATATGACCGTTGGGTTTTGTCGCTATTCATCGATACAAAATACAGTTATTTAGGTTAAAATACTCACTTCCATAACTCTGTTGTAAGTTCAGGGCGAACTGGTGACGTATCAGCCATGATTTATCTCTTCAAATTTGTTGAACTCACTATTAAAACAATGGTAACTTTAAAAACAATACTTAACAGCTCGAACTTTGAAAGATGAATCCGGAGGGCCAAAAAGTATGATTGCGGGCGTGATTGTTTTAGAGCTAGACAGCGTGAATGTGGGAGCGAGATGCACGAGATCAGCGCGGTTTGATTGGCTTAAGTGATATTCGGGAAATAAAAACTCAGCCAGCGGTATATTTTGACACAAATTAACTTGGATATTCAGGAACGGATAGTTGGACGTTCGGGAGAAAAGCACGGAATAATTGTTGCTTAATATGGCCTATTCGGGTTTTTTTTTTTAAATATCTCTATTTCTAGATAAAAATATATTGTTTTTATAAATGATTTCGGTAGAGTTCGGTAAAAGAAATCGAACTGCATTAAAATGTCGATTTCGACTAAAATGGATATTCGGGAAACAAATCCTATAGCGACGATATATTGCGGACGTTGGAATGCAAGGATCGGTGGAAAGCCTAGGGCCAAATAGGACATTTTAAAATGAGGTTTCATTTTAGTTTTCCAGAATAGTGAGGGAGACTTGCATATAAACAACTAGCAGTATCACCCGGCGGTGTCCGGGAGTGAAATGGTTTAATATTTGAAAATAAAAATTCTAAATTTAATACGTATAGTGCAAAGGATTGAATTTAAAAAAAGTAAAAAAAAAGTATAATATTAGAGATTTTTATTGCATTTAAATATATTAAAAAGTAGTATCTATATATTCAATTTATTATTTTAAGACTTTTTTATATAATATAAATATCCAATCCACCATTCCAGGGTTTTTCGATATACAATATTTGTGGCTTTTCCATTTGGTGCCATAATATATAGATTTTTACTACTCCCCACTTTTGATGCCGCTATATACGGTTAATTGTCCGTGTAATAACACAATTATTTGCATCTAACATTGCCATTTGACCTCCGATCGAGCTGAAATAAGCACAAATATTTTTTAAATGTACACATTCTAGCGACATTTTTAATAAAAATGAGGATTGCAGCATTAAATTCCGCATTTTAAGGCCATGTACGCGGCGGCCTATTCCACAAAAACCGTAAAACTGTCCACGAGGTGCAACGGGTTAAATATGAAATTCGAGACCCCGACCACGCACTCAGGCTCATCGGCCTCCTTCTACTATTCAAATTTTGTCGAAATCTGACTGCGCGTGTGGATTTTTATAAAGAGAAATTATTGACGGTATAAACATACAAACATCCAAATATATTCTTCAAATTATAGTACCTATAGATTTATATATATTATCTACTTGCGTATATATTCCAAACATCTATTCCTTAGTATTAATATTCGTTATTTAAGCTTTAGTGTAATATATATTTAATAATTAACTCTGTAACTTTATTTAACGTAGAATTAATGTAAAATTAAAATTTCACTACCTGGGTTTTATATATTTTACCACAGGTATGGCAAACCCATGAGCCGTAAACCGTTTTTGACAAACACAAGAAAATATTAAATATTCGTCCAAAGATTTCAATGAGAAACAAAAATAGTAAATACCTTCCAGTTACCAATTTAACCTCCAATCACCGCTAATTTAAGATCTTATATTACCAATATTAAATTGTATTAACTTAAAAATGGAGTCAGTCGAGCTGTAAAATAGTTCTCTCATTTTTAGAAATGTCGAGTAACACGGTGAAATAATATTATTGTATAATGTACCGACATACTTTTAAAAGAATTGAACTATTTACTATAGGTACTCGTACTTATACTATTATAGGCACATTTAATTATACTTTTTTTACGTTTTTATAATATTTTTATAACACGTTTCTTCTTCTTATTGTGCCACCATCAGGACGATCTTAGCTTTGTCTTCTGCTATCCGGAACAATTGAGTGGAGCTGCACTCGTACCAATTACAGGGGTTCTTAAGCCTAAAAATGCGGCGTCGTTCTATGCTACGTCTACCGTTGATCTTTTCTTGGATGACAAGTTGTACAATGCTGTACTTAAATCCTCTTATAAAGTGGCCGAGACTGTAGTTTCTTGGTTTTGATACTACGCAAAACTTCTCTTACATTTCCCATTCAACTTCAACATTTGTCACCTGGTCGTCTATACACTCTACAGCCATATTTCGAAAGCTTCAACTATCCGTGACATTTATGTTGGAGATTTTTATAAACAAATATTTTCGTCGATGGATCATATCGAATCTAAAGTAAAAAATTGTCTTGATAATCATTTGACTGTTAATAATTAAACGTCTCCATTTAAAACCGCAAATAAATAAATTAATGCCATTTACGTAAATCACGCACTAAACCGTAAAAAAGAAATAAAAAATTGTGTGTATTGTATAAATAAATTTTCAAAAAAATAGTCGATACCTAGTCTTTTTAGATGAGGTTAGGTAAAATGTTATTTATATTCATTGTGTAAAAATAAAATTTGGATTTGAAAATTTTTGTTTTAAAAATTTGCCATTTACTTTGTCACACACGTCATATAGAAAAAGGTCCCCCTTCACTGTTATAATATATAGATACCTATACATTCAACATTCATCTCGCGTCAAATATTCCTAACTGGCAGTGTTATTACACAAATTAATGACCTTCATTAATTAAACACTATCTTTCATAAAAAAAACTTAATTAAAATTTTTAGAAAAAATCACCTTGGCCATAGTGCGAAGACTAGCAATTTTATATTTAAAAAATCTAATCATTATTGTGGCAGATACCTAGCTACCAATTTCGTGATATTGACACGCGTATACATTTTCGTAATACCTACCCACTTGATAATTAGCGAGTTATTAATTGACAATAATTAATAATACACTAACTATTGGCTACAGTCATTGATGTAATACAAAGATTCTACCTCATACACTCAGTGATGTCCCTAGCCAAAGTGCCACCCTTATGCAGACTTGTGAATGCTGTCTCCTTTATTTTTGTATCTCAAATTGTATGCAAAATTGTTATGAGCATAATATATATTATCATCTACTGAGGATTAGAAAATTTCTACGAAATCTACTCTCAAACACTAGTGGTTATAGTTATATGGAGGTCTGAGCTCTGACTAGTTTGGATGGCCCCATATTATTTTTTAAACACTTATGCGGCCCATGCTAGTACTTTCAACTAACAGCTACTGCTTTCAAAGGTTTTAATCATGGCCCCCACATCCTGAAGCGGGTCTCCAGGCCAGGATGTGGAGGGGGTCCATTTTGACAACATATCCATAATAATTTATTTTTGATTTTTTAATGCGGCAGAAGGGGGTGAGATTAACAAAATATAGCAGGTGCCATTCACTTCGGAATTTACTCCACCAACTCTACCACCTTCCTCGCAGTTTTCTGGGTACATTCAACATACCCAGACACTCCGATTTTTTTATTCTTGCGATGATCACCTGGCTTCTAACTATAAACTAGGATGCTCATCTATATAGCAATGTGTGATACAATTTGATAACCACAAGTGGTTATCGAATGCTCGTGGCTTAGAAGTCATAATTATTAGGATCATTAGTGTCCGTTTGTATCGTTCGCCTCTCTTATCTTTTAGATTGACGTGTAGGAATATTAAAACAAACATAATATGATGCCCCAGGTGGTTGCACCTATTCAATAGTGCCACTTTTCCACTGACCCTTGCGTATCATATAATGCACAGAGGAGGAGGGCCAACCCGTTGGTAAAGCTGTTCGACAGCCAAATTATCCAGGACACAAGGTCCTCAATCATGAACTCCTGACGAAAGAGAAGAAGAACTAATATTCTATTATCATAATGATTTGTATTTTTCTCGTTCCTGGGGGGATCTGGGCCTGAAATATCTCCCCTTGTGTGCGCGCCTGAAATTTTCTAAAACTACATAATATATTATAAACTTAACCCGTTCACTGTCGAAACCTTAACAGTATAAGTATATCTACTTTTAAATATATGTAATACATTATACCTATGTTGGATTGAATTGAATACGAAAGGAATCCAATTAAATGTGCCGCGACTGACGTGCCGTGACGTATATTGATAGACACAATATTTTATACGCGGCATAATAATACAATTATTTAATACTTTTGTTTTTACCAACCACATATTCATAGTATGTCGGTTCGACGGTAGCTGGAGAAAAAACAAATTAACGTGCAACTTAAAAAAACCTATTGAAATATTTTCGTGTCTTGCCATAGCAACCACATACCTATTGAATTTACATAATATACCTACCTACCGACTACATTCATGCTCGTTTATGTCTTGTATGATGAATTTAACCTTTAAAATGCCATTTATATAATTATTTGCTTTGAGTAAGATTTTTATAATAGTTTATGCATCCTTCGAACGGCAAATATTTTTTTAATCTGTACCAAAAATAAAACAAACTATTTAAAAACATTCAATAGTAGTGGTCAGAGTGAGTCAAATCGGCGTCCCTTGACTTTTTTCCAGGACAAGCGCGTTTCGGTACTTTTCCAGACATTTCCCCGAATATATAAAATTATTAATATATTCTTATTTAAAACTCGCCATATCGTAGGGTTGCAGCCAAAAGTTGGTAAGTCGATAATTTAAGTATTAAGAGTTATCCAGTTATGTATCTATATATAAATATGTATAGGTACTAGAAAAAAATCAAGTCATCCGATATATCTAGAACACGCATCAAAAGCATAAAGAAATTAGCATTTGCCAGATTTTAGAGGGCAAATGCCAAACCAAAAATGTCAAACTTTCATCTCTACCAATTACTGTAAGCCAGCGTTCGAAATGGAAAAGTTTACGAACCGGAGCGCTCGACAAGTTTCTGAAGATATTTAGAAAGTTATCAAGCACTGTGTGAATTTTATAAAAAGAGGTGTGTTAGATTTTCTATTATATGGCTTATCTAGCTCAGATGGTCAAATATTTTTTTCTACGAGACGGAGCGATAATTTTACCGATTTTACGAACCGGAACGGAGCTCCGGTGCGCTCCGGTCCATTTCGAGCCCTGCTGTAAGCAGTAAATAACTCTACGATATGTCGGTTAAAGTTGGTCTGATTGGTCTGCGTCTGATTGGTCTGTTGGGCCGGTCGGCCATTGCAACTTGGTAAATTTCTCAGCTTTCAAAAAGTTTGCGGTCATTTTACCGCGAGCGACAAGAATCGAGGATTGAACGTAGTATAGGTATTTTTCATGAAAATAGGAATCAAGGTCTTGGGAAATTTCTTTTGGGACAATCTTAGAGCACAACATTGAAAGACGCAGATGGTGATATTAACACTTCGAAAATGATTACATCATATATGTATTTGTCACTCTGGCTGTAACGCAACCTATCATATATAATATAAATATATACACACGCACAATCGCTTTCTGCCTGCTAAAGATATGCTCGTCTAACGATAAGCTGTCCCTCTCTGATAAACGTAAATTTTCATGCGAAAAAATTTGCGTATTTGTTGTGCGATCGCATAAACAGAACAGACACTATATGCGCCCACGATGGCCAAACGTCGTGGGTCCCAGGTTCGAATCCTGGGTCTGGCAAATACCTACACATAATGTTTTTCAATTTGTGTTTGAGTCAGAGTATGGACCTAATAGGTTGAGCAAGTGGCTAACATCCATTTCTCGTAAAAAAATCTGTTAATACAACCTCAACTTTGTGGAGGCCCATATGATCCTCTCAGGATCGAACATGGTTTAGGTATTGTGTGTTGTATTAAAATCGATGCGTTCTTTAGCTATGAATATTGATTGTGACCCTATATTGCTTTGGTAATGATATCAAAAAATAGTAGAATATAATAGACAATAATGTTGACAAGTGGCAAAGTGCCACTGCTACGTGGTATTTTTTCTAGTATTTTAATATTGATACAATCTACTAGATTATTTGATGGAGTTTGTATTTCGATGGAGTCTTTTAATGGTTAACGAAAATTTCTCTGTAGCCCGAAGCAGTATTTGAAATTTTAAATAATACATTTGTCAAATTAATGGTGAACACGGTGATTGATTTTTCATGACAAAGTAGAAACTGTTACGCCGAGACATTTAGCGTTCAAAATAATCAATAAATCATCTTTTGTTTCTGTATACGCTTTCAATTACTACTGTCAGTAGACAAACCACGTCTACTTATTTTTTGTTTGTATTTCATACCTAATAGTTCTATTAATTTTTTTTAATGAATTTTCTGTATTTTTTTATTATTAACGGTGTGTTTATCTCAGTGGCGAAGGGTAAAGGTAGGCTGTTAAGATCAGCCATAAATAGTGCACACTAAACTTCGTCAGTTGTACCTATTTGTTTTCATTGAAATAAGACTACAATAATTTGACCAAAAAAATAATAGTCAAAAAATATCTTAAATTATACAATTAACTCATATATAATATTGAATATTTTATAGATAGAATAATATTTTGTATAAATTATAGTTTAGTTTAGGCAGGGCCTAATAAATTAAAAATAAATATATCAACAATATATTGTGTAATACTTATGTCCTTATTCTTAATCCAACGAAAACAAATGTGTGAAAGAATGAAAAAGTGTGCACAATTTTGTCGTATCGTCTAAAGTATACCAAAACTATTATGGTTTGGTTGATTCAGGGTTTATTTGTTTTTAAAAACTAACCAATGCCATCTGTAAATTGTAGTCTTAGTTCAATAAAAACAAATACGTATAACCAACAAACTTTAATTTGCACTATTCATGGTGGATCTTAACAGCCTACCTCCACCCTACGCTACTGGTTCGTACATGTCCAACGCGTAGAATTGACCGGAAATAGTTGGCCGTATAGTACCTACAGAGATCTAAATCATCTCTAAATAAAACCAACGTAATTTAAATTAGTATAAAAGTGTGATGACTATCTCCTAATCGTGTACCTAATTCATCCTTCTACGATCATAAGCCACATGTCTGGAAAATTTTAGGGATGCAGTTACGGACGGATACGGACAACTGCATACGTACAAAATTCCGAACACGTCGCTCAGGCGTGCTGGATGATGTAGATATTAGTTATAAATTAATATTATTAGTTATAAATTAACCACACATATGTAAATATGCATTACACTTTTATGGTGATTTAAAGTATATTGGCTTTATTTTGACATTATTTTGATCTCAATACTATACGGTCAATTGTGTAAGTCCAGATTTTCGAACACTCAATTTTTATGGACATATCGTCGCTGTAGAATTGGTTTCCCGAATAGACCAAATGTTCAGGAGACGAAAAACAAATTTCATAATCCTATATTTAAATACATGGAGATATTTAAATTGTTATTTTTACAGCATATGATTGATATATTCATTACCATTACAAAGTAATTTAAAGAATGGGATGGTTCTCGTCCAATTAGATACAAAAAAACATTCTGCATTAAGAGGTTGATTTCGACAAAAACGGATATTCGGGAAACCAATCCTATAGCGACGATATGGTGCGATCGACCAAAATCCATCCCTCGGTCGATGCGTCGGGCATGTCTTAGATAAACTCACCGTTAATTTAAAAAAAAACAGCGAAATTATTAAAAAATAAATTGTAATTAATACACAATGGCGGTTTATTGCATAGGGGAAAAAATAACGAGAAGGCTTCCTAACCTGTCAGTGCCTCGCCGCTGTTTGAGAATATTATGTTTAGTTGAAATACTCTAAATCCACAGTAGGTACATGACGACTTACAAAATAGATCGGTACGTACCCAAAGAAAATGCATTCAATTTGGAGACTAAAAATGAAATAGGGTGGCATTCTAAGTCAGCCTAGGGGCGGCACTTTGCCTAGAGACACCACTGCTTTACATACCAGAACCTAATCATTGCATTATCCGTGTTAACTAAACGACTAACTTCACTTAAGTGGCACCTAAGTAACTACACAAATAAACTAGATAATGAAGTAAATTGTTGGTCTTATTCGATTAAGCCAGATACTTACACTACCATACACTAGTGCCGAAGACTCCATACTAGGCGATTATTTAAAACCTACCTTCTTAAGAAAAATATTTTTAATTTCATATTGACTTTATATCACTTGATTATTTTATATTCTATAAAAATAATTTAATTTACCTACATCTGTCGTATATCTACAGTGACGTCCCGTGGCGGTAAATCGAGATTTGGTATAGGTACTTATAGAAATAGCTAAAAATATTTTGTTTACATGTTGTACCTACCTACAATAATAGCTTTGTAAAAATGGTGTGTAAATAACAAATCTGTATATTGCTAAATGGTACAAACCAAATGAATCAGAAATATCAACCAAATACGACATCAGACTTTGATGATTTGGGTAAGTGTCTAACTTAATTATATTTATTCGCTTTTTATTTCTATTATACTGGAGTCATGAAAGGGTGATAAAAATACTGTATAAAAAATGGGGCGGCTTTCTGGCGCTGCCCAGGGGCGGCATTTTGCCTAGGGATGTCACTTAATATATTATAAATAAAATAGATTACAGAACAATATGTCAAAGGTTTAAAAAATATACTAAAGCGCGCCATGTGTCTTTAACGTATTTTTCGGATTATTCGTCGAGGAATAGTGATGTATTTTTGTATTAACTTTACGTCTCGTAATCTCAGTCTGTCTATTGCATTGTATGCAATATGGTAGGCTCCGATCGCCAAGTCTAAAACCTTTGTGCAAAATATTATGAATGCAGCTTTATCCAAAATTCATAATTAATAATAAGATAATTTATACAAATAATTTATATGGCATTTACATCATCACATTTAAATATAATAATTACAAGATAAAAAGAACTTTTTATATACAACGTTTTTAAATTTTCTGTTGAATCATATAAACTTGACTTGACTAGCTTAAACGATAAAAAAAATGTATTTGATAGAAATAATGTCATATTGATTTCCATAGTAACGTACGTATATATTAATATTAATAATTTAGTTGCTAGGACCCATTTAGCAACCAATAATAGCTTTACTTTTTACGGATTTCTTCCGAAATAACTTTTCATACGAAACAGAATTAACTGAAGATGAATTCAATTCTGCTTTAAGATAGCTAAAAGTATTAAAAGAATGCATTGGCATCGTGTTCTGATAAATTCTAAAAGTTTCAAATGTCTAGCTAGTCGGGAAGTTAGTTAAAAATCGATTGCAAGATTTTTACTGGATAAACAACCACACGACAAATAAGAATACGAGCTAATAAAAACGTTGTAAAAAATATTTTTTTCAAATGATTTTTGATGTGTATAAATAAGAAAAGAAAATACGTAATTGAAACTCATCGCTTAATTTTCTGTCGTCAGTAAGCTATTAAAATTTCATCAAATTAGTGTGTCAATGTATGTAGGTACCTACCTATTCATAGTAGTAATATCGTATGATAATTTTATTTTCCGTAAGTACACCTGACAAGTTCTTTTCAAATATTCATAGCCTACCTCTTTCCAAAAGTCATTGTTCGCCACTGCCATAAACTAAAAAATAAATATTAAATTCATCATCCATATTTATAATTATATTAAAGCTTCAACAAAAAGTATGAAGAGATTTAAATTCTGTGATAAGAAGGTTGACTGAATTATAATTTTTGTTTTGCCGTCTACGGCAGTTTACAAAATATATTTTCCCAGACGTATAATTTATAGCTAATCACAAAAAAGAGTAATGTTCCCAGATGCTATTTTAAATTGGTTTTTATTATAAATGTTAAAAACGACCTTATTTTTCGAAAATGGCGTGTCACACACGCGTTTGTCAACGTAGTAGAGATTTCAATTTTCGTAACAAAGAAATTAACTTAAATGTTTATTTCGTCCAGACTACACGCATTGCAAACATACGTCACATATAAATGCCCATTTTAGGCAAAATACTTCAAAAAATCATACGTCTGATCGTCGCCTACCAAACAATCTAGATTCTAGGTTTTCTCATCTGATGCACTTAGGGCCGTATGTATGAGATTCCCAAATTCTTTATAAGCTATGTAACCGATTTTCCACCATATAGCGTATATCACTGTTTGTGACGTAAGCAATCTGACGTCACACGTCATTCAAAATGGCTGCTTCATCTGTCACTTTCAAATGTCATTTTAATAATGCATTCATTACAACAAACGTTTGCTTGAGGCCCTCGTTCATTTTGTAGACTCTGTAAAACATTTGCGAACTATAAAAACAGTTCATAGTCGTACTGTTTACAAAATACGTATAATTTTGATCCATAATCTATAATCTAGATAGTAGGATGGTAGATAGATAGATAGTAGGATAAGATAGATTTACGTAAGATAACGATAAAATACCTACGCTAAACGACCGCAAAGATAGGTACCTACTGCTGTATCTGTATAATATTATACAGAGATCATTACATTACATTCTAAACTAAATCCATTTTAATGTCTCTCATTTCTTATTCCGTTTTGACATCTCATAATATTTTAAGTGATTGAAGTGAAGTTAGTCATAATATAACTATGTATTGCCATCAAATGGAAATGTTTACCGGGAATACTTTATCCTTTCGTACAGTAGAATTATAAAATAAATGTGATAAAATAACTGATAAAATATTTAAAGTTTATAATAATTATTCATTTATGATTATTAAATTTATATGTTACCGTTCGCACACTTTCAGACACATTTATAATTTCAAAATTTTAAATTAATGATCGGGGAATGAAATTTTATAAGTTTTCCATTATATGGACGCCATGACACATTATGACGTCACATCGTAACATTGCCAACCAACAGATTACATTTGCACTTATGCATACAAATGAGCAGTATTTAGCCCATAAAGTATTTGGGAATCTCATGCATACGACCCTTAGTAAAGAAGTGCTGTAGCATTTCAAACACATCATGACGATTTTGTAAAAACCAATGTACTGGTTTGAGTAATTTGCGGGATTTGAATCTGTGACCCTCAAATTTCGATGTGTTATCTACTACTCTTCCGTTAACATATTACATCTGCATACATATAAATAGATCAGCGATAGTAAACCCTTGACTCACGTAAAAAATTCAATACATATTTAAATTATTGTTATACACGATACAGTACCTACTCCAAATGAAAAATCTCTATAAAATAAAAACATTAAAGTAAATACTTTTGCAGAATGAGTCAAAACTAAGACCTATTATTGTATAATCTGCGAAGCTATTCTATACATAAGGCGGCTATCGACGGCTATCAACGGTGGTTTACCATATTACAACGTTTTTATTAGCTCGTATTCTTGTTTGTCCGGTGGTTGTTTGTCCAGTAAAAATCTTGCAATCGATTTTTAACTAACTTCCCGACTAGCTAGACATTTGAAACTTTTAGAATATATCATAACACGATGCTAATGCATTCTTTTAATACTTTTAGCCATCTTCAAGCATAATTGAATTCATTTTCAGTTAATTCTATTTTGTATGGAAAGTTATTTCAGAACAATCCGTAAAAAGTAAAAGACTGTTATTGATTGCTAAGGGGGTGGTCCTATCAACTAAATTATTAATATATACGTGCGTTACTATGGAAATCAAAATGACATTTCAGTATTCTATGTTTGTTTGTTTTTTATTTACTTCATATCAAGTACAAGTTTGAGCATATTGAGCATACAAAAACGTTGTATATAAAAAGTTATTTTTATCTTGTAATTATTTATCTAATGATGTTTACAATAAGTTAACTGTCTTAACTCAGTGTGCACTAATTATATCGGATAATAAAAGCCTGCCTCCACGCTAAGCTACTGATTGATACTAACTAGCCTTAATAATTATTGTAACTAATATTCACCTACAAAAATCAAGCATTTTAAATAAGTTGAAAAATTCTTCTTGTGTGTAGATGGGCCTAAAATTTTGAAATACGGAAAAAGGACGTCTGGGAGCTCTAATTTTCATACAACCTAGTAACATAGTCTAAGGTACATCTTGTTTTTTGCATAGGTACCAAAGTAGTAAGTAGGTAGTTGTATCAATCTGGAAATTACTTTAACAATAGTATTGTTACAGGGAAATCACAAACGCTTCTATCTGCGAGAAGATTCAGCGTCGTTGATTATTTTTAAATGTTCTGTTTGTACTGAAGTCGAAGTTGACATCATTAGTTTGAGTTTTGTTTATAGCAAAATTTATCAACGATTAAAAATGTTTGAGAATCACTGTGAAAGCAAAATATTACACTTGATAAGGTATAATGTTCTCTGTTCATTTCTCTCATACGTTACATGCTTGTGACATGTTATCCAGTTTACATGGCGACTACCTGTACGGCGGAAGGCTTACAACTAATTAGGGAAACATAAAACAGAAGTGGTAGCACTGTACCTGTTTTAAATGGCCGCATTAAGAGTGGCATACAAATATAATATGAAGATCACCACAAACTAACAGATTATTCTATTTTTTAAATCATGTTTGCACCGCGTCAGACTTCGTAATGGAAGTAAACAAACTAGATGAAAAAGCGCCGGGTCGCAATTTTTAAATATCATCATCCCACCCCCCTCCTCCAGCCCACTACTTTTATAAAGCAGATTTTTTGAGACCTTTTTAAGTGCAATTAGTACCAACCTACTAGCAACGTTCCCTCTAATTTTTCTATTGTGTGTGCGGATCATCAACGCATCTGAGCATTTTTTATATTTTGCATTCGAGCAAAACTAAAATCTGGCAAAGGAAACTTTCTTTTGCAATATTTTTGTGCGGGCGATGAAAACATGTGTGCGGACACATTTTGGTAGGTGTGCGCGCGCACACCTTACAGGGAACATTGCCTACTAGGTATAATATATTGTGTTTTATTCTATTTAATACAAAACATATCCACCACGAATTGAGAGTAACACCATAAAAGAATTTTGTCATGACACGGCGTAAAACGTTGCTGTATTAATAATTTTAATAAAACATATTTTTGTACTGAATCCACTTTTTTATATTAAATAATTATACCGGTTTTGTCCACCCCAGAGAGAAATTTTCAACTGATGACAACAAACGTTGGTGTGCATGGTTTTCTTATAAATTAAGATCATCTTCATCAATCACTACATTTCAATAGCGTTCATCTGTTTTCTTGCTCATTCCTTGAATATCCTTGCCTTCACACCGTATTGCGATATATTATAGAGAGGACAACCGATCATATTAGACTATTATTTTTTTAATTATATAATATAGTTCAGTTTTTAGTTCAAAGTAATAATAATATATTAGTAAGCGTAGCAGAGGACGACGCCGCATTCCGTGGCTTAAGAACCTCCGTGATGGGTACGAGTGCAACTCTATTGAACTGTTTCGGGTAACAATTTTTTTTAAATTATTTAATAACCATGTTCCTGCCTTTTCGTACAAGGTCGTTGTAAGTAATTTTTAACAATCACAATCACCCAGGCTTTGAGAAAATAATATACATATTGTGTACTCACGGGGAATCGAACCCAGAGCTCCCGGAAAGAAGTCCAGTGTCTTACACACTGCACCACGAGAGCCGCCTTTAGGGTATCAGTTGATAAGGCTAAGATCGCCCCACAGAACAGATAATAAATAGAATACCGATAAACTATATTCAGTACGCCGCATGTTGATGCAGGGTTTTTGAATGTGTGAGTGTCCTACGAAAATGAAGCACGCATTATGCACGTGCAATAGTGTGTGTAATACACCAACATTAAATGAGCGTAAATCCATAAACCGAGAGCAGTTTTCGTTAGTTATTCGACGTACAACGTATTCTTGACACGTGTGTAAGTTTAACCCGGATTCTTCCTTACTCGAATCGGTTATCTGCTATCGCCTTACCCGTTAGGTATTTCAGTTCCCATTATTTCTGAGTTTCCTGGATCGCCCTGATGGTGACCGACCTCCGCGAGAAGAGTAATATAAGTAGGTACTAATTATTAGAATTACATATTGAAAATTTAAAAGACAATTATTTTCCATGCACATATACATTAACACATGTGTATTTTTACACTGAATGGGATTTGACACCATAACCACCTCATTCCAAGCGCTATGATTGACTGTTCTTACAAAATCGACTAAATTCGTAAAAAAAAATATGTAGGTATTCAGATGGTATGCAAAGTCTACATATTAATTAGGCCAAGCTCGCAATGATATCCCATTTTTTTTTTACCAACACACAACATATTGGCCCTTAAAAGAATCTCTCATAAAACATTTAATTGTATACACTTTTCCGGCTCAAGAATAGTACCATATACCTCTGTAAACATATATTATACCTAATACATACATTATTATAATATATTCCAACCGCAGTTACCTACGTGAAATTTCGTAATGAGACAGACGGCGAAACAACTACCGTTGGCTCGACCATAATGATTTTTTTTAACAGATTGTTATTTTGTGAGATTAAATAAAAGCACGTGTAAATTGCCAGGAGAATTAGACAAGTACAAACTATCAGCTTTAAATCACATCATAATGGTTATTTTAGTATTAATTTATCCTGTTTTTCTTAAGGAGTTAAAAATGAATGATTGACATATAGCATTTATTAAGAGGGAGGGGCATGCCAGCAGAGGCACCTAGCGGAAAAATACGAAGCTTGCATTTTGAGACCTTTTTTGATAATTCACAATTTCAACTGTATTAAGGGCGATGCTTATACCAGCAAAATACTAGCAGAGGCACCTTACGGGAAAATACGAAACTTGCAATTTGATACATTATTTTGATAATTTACAATTTCAACTGTATGAAATAATAAATATGTATCAGAAAACATTAAAAATTTTTTTTTTTAAGTCAAAGATACACTTACAAAGTTTTTTCTACGCCGTTAATCATTGTGCAAATGAAATATATTATGAAATTTAATCTTTTATGGTTTTGTGTTCAAGAAATACCGATATACACAGTTTTAATATATTATTATGTATTATTTAATGATACATTGTGATATCATATTATGTACTGTAGGTACCTATCTAATTAATTATTGTATTTTATTTTATACTGCATGTGACTACATTCATACGTTTTATTTTGTAAGTATGAATATTTCCTTTCCACTCACATAATTTCGGTTTACTCGCCAAAGCCGAAGATTGTCGAACATAGCCGATGATTCAAGACTATTTGTACGAGTTCTATCAATAACTTAACTAACTGTTACATATTTTATTTAATGTGAGCGACCACACTATAATTGCAACTAAAAACAGTTAAACTGTATTTTATTATTATCTATGAATGTACATATATATTTGACAGACAGACATATACACAAAATAAAGAAAACACAGGTTTTCCGTGGTCTAATATCTTCATTAATGAATTCGGCACGGAGGCCATATGCAAATGTCGCGAACAGGTTGTCAGTGGAGCCACAAAAGGGGCGAGGGGAAATAGCGCCGTCCGATTTTTTCCGCGGGCTATTCTTTCGCAATTAGCTTAGAGCGGCACGTCCGGACGCGCCCGCAGCATGTCGCCGCTGGAATAAAAACGGACACGGCCGCCGTTTCTTTTTTAACGTTTTTCCCACGACGGGGATACGGGGAAATAAGAAGAAAAAAATAACGTTGCAGGACCGACATATTAATGTTTACCCCAATATCTAAATGTTGACGACACCTGCATTAGAGCTTCAGCTATCATCACATCACATCACATCACAATCGACGAGTCTATTACATAAAAGGCTTTTGTCAAAAAACACGATTTTTCAGAAGAGAGAAATAACTGTCCATCTTGGGTAATAATAAAAAACAAAATATTTAAAAAAAATATTTTATTAGTGAAGTACCTTTATGAGACATGGTTTAAAGAAAAAACATTTTAAAATAACATCTAGAAGTGTGAGAAAAAAGATACTAAAAATAGCAACTCCTTGACTTATGACATTTTTGTAGGAAAACAGCTGAAAAATCAATCATTTTTAGTTTAAAAAGGTATTTTATTTAACACCCACGGTGGCCGCGCGGTTTAAGCGTTGGAATATCACGCCGTGAGTCCCAGGTTCGAGTCCTGGGACTGGCAAGTACACATATTGTTTTTCAATTTGTGTGTGAGTCAGGGTATGGACCTAATAGGTTGAGCAAGTGGCTGACATCCATTTCTCGTAAAAAACAAAATCTGTTAACACAAACCTCTACTCGGTGGAGGCCCATATGATCCTATTAGGATCGGACATGGTCGGAAAAACTATGAATAATTAAAAATAAAGCTCTTGGCTCTTAGAGTAAAATATAAATTTTAAATTTTAAACACCAATTAAATAAAGACCAAACAAATAAAATAGTAGAAAAATATTATAACAATTTCTATAAAAATTAACAAATGCCCTTTTTGTTATCAACTCGTCTATCATCAAAGATCTGTTGACTGCTTGACGAAGACTTACTAGTATTCTTTAGATATTTGCTGTCACGATTGGTTGATCCACCAAGTTGGCGAACCTGTAACCGTTTAGTTAGTGCTTCCTGGCAGTATCAAAACAAGAGGCGGTCAAGACTGGTTGACACCTAGGCACAACCAGGGTTTGTGCGCTAAACTGAATTTTCGTTGAATGTGTTTTTTTGAAATAACACTTTTTTGATCTTGAGAATCAGTGACAATTTATTATTCAGAACCACTGGTTTTTGAAACAGTTTCACTAGATTTGGAAAATTAAAATCAATAAAAATACTAGATAGGTACCATAAACAAAAGGAAAGTGTTTTTTTAATCTATTTCATTGGTACTGTTTATAATTTTATAGGTACTTAATTTGTATTATATTATGCATTATGGCGCGTTGGCCAATAGCTGTAATGTCATAATACTCTTTTATAGAAAAAAATATAGATGCCCTAACGGTATCATGTTAGCTTATGAAGTCGTGCGTCACGGCTTCTAATCCCGGGTCTGTCCAAATCACATTTGGTTTGGACCCAGAGCATTATCTCGTGAAACAAAACAAAATATAACAAAACTTCTTCGTTCAGGCGACCAAGATCAACTTTGGATTGTTTGTAGAGCCTGTGTCAACCAATTTTTCCAACTATCATTTACAAAAATATGCCAAATAGAGTAAAAAAATTTAGTTGTAGAAAGAAATGCTAGACTTTCTCAAAATTAGATTAAGGAAGATTTATTGTATAACAAAATATCGCAACTAATAAATATGTCACAAACCTCAAAATTAATGCATGAACAAAAATTGGTTATCAGTTAAATATTGTATATAAAATTTATGTTATTTGTAAGATATAATATTCAAAAAGACAGCATGATGATTTTCAAGTAAATCTGATTTATATTCTTGTTCTTTTACTACGCTAGATTTAACGCCATTCGCCAGATGCGAATTTAGCAATGCTATATGCCTACTCAAAAATGTTACATCTGAAGAGAAAACGGTAAGTTGACAACGCTAGACTGTCATCGCGATGGATATTTTCAATTTATCAATCTTTTCACTTACTTATAGTTTACCTTCCTTCAACAGGCACTCCTCGTCACTGCGACATACCATTCATATAAAATGGACGGAAGATTGTTCGTATGTATGTTAGCATTTATCTACATTGTATCTACATAGTAGTGTAAAATGATACATAATATTTTTATGCTCAAGGTGGATAATATGTAATGTAAAACACGATACGCGACAACCGTGGAAATCATTACTCCAGTGTCTCTTTAACGGTGGGTAAAACAGAATAGTATTTAAGGGGGGACATGCTTGTCGAAGGTCAAAATTTAGTTTTTATTGTATTTTCAAACCATGATCCTGGACACTCCTTAAACGTTATAGATAATCTATTTACATAATTTTGAAGCCTTATTATCCTTTATAGTTATTTTAAGCATTTGATGACTGCATAAAGTATTTTTGTTACATAAAATAGTTTTCTTTTAAACCTCTCTCTCTAATGTTTTAGAATATAGTCATATTTCGGTACATAACTGTGCAGTGGTGTTAAGATTTTTTACATTTATTAATTTTTAAACGCATTTATAAAACCATTAGTATAATTTATTACGAGATAATTTTTGTAAAATATTCACGATAAAAAATTATAATGATAATCTCTGTGATCCCAAATTTGACAAGAATTAGGCATTTTATTATTCAAAAAATCGGCAAGATCAACACATTTGAAGATAATTCTAAAGATACTTATCATAAGCTATGTCTTTGGCCATTCAAGTGTGATAAACATCTTATGAATAATGATTGCTTTATAATAATTATTGACCTAAGAATAAGGTAGTGTTTTTTTTAAATACGCCATTTCTTTTGGCATTCCCCAGTGGTTAAGCTACAACATACGGCCGTAGCCATAAATTGACAAACTATAATTGAAGTAGGGAGTAAAATGATATTAACGCGCGTGTTTGAACATGTACCGTTAAAAAAATAAATTAAAAAAAATTCGGTTAGGTACATGTTCAAACATGCGCGTTAACATAATTTTACTCCCTACTTTAATTATAGTTTGTCAATTTATGGCTACGGCCGTATGTTGTAGCTTAACCACTGGAGAATGACAAAAGAAATGGCGTATTTCAAAAAAACACTACCTTATTCTTAGGTCAATAATTATTATAAAGCAATCATTATTCATAACATGTTTATCACACTTGAATGGTCAAAGACATAGCTTATAATAAGTATCTTTAGAATTATCTTCAAATGTGTTGATCTTGCCGATTTTTTGAATAATAAAATGCCTAATTCTTGTCAAATTTGGGATCACAGAGATTATCATTATAATTTTTTATCGTGAATATTTTACAAAAATTATCTCGTAATAAATTATACTAATGGTTTTATAAATGCGTTTAAAAAATAATAAATGTAAAAAATGTTAACACCACTGCACAGTTATGTACCGAAATGTGACTATATTCTAAAACATTAGAGCGAGAGGTTTAAAAGAATACTATTTTATGTAACAAAAATACTTTATGCAGTCATCAAATGTTTAAAATAACTATAAAGGATAATAAGGCTTCAAAATTATATAAATAGATTATCTACAACGTTTAAGGAGTGTCCAGGATCATGGTTTGAAAAAACGATAAAAATTCAATTTTGACCTACGACGAGCATGTGGGCCGTTAATAAAAGTACCTCGATTTGCAAGAAATAAATTTGGCTAACGCCTGAACAGTTCTATAAATTTAATCATGTTAGTACCTAATATCAAATCTGGTTCCCCCTTTAAGCGAAATTTCAAATACTTTCAAATACGAAAGAATATTAAAATCAATTAGCATCGCTCATAGACGGAACGATAGTTCAAAAGATAAGAGCACTCACTTGGACAGTGAAAGGTGTGGGTTTGAATCCCATTCGATCCATTTTTAATAGGATTCTAATATGTAGGTATATAAAAGGGTTTCATGTCATTATTGCTATTTTTTGTAGACCCCTAATTATAATCTTAATCCATTACCTGTTTAGAGTACGCATAGACACAGTCATTAACAACAGTCACCGGTGGTTATATTCCCAAAACTGTTTGTATGGCACGTCCAGACACGACGCATAGCGTACATCGGCGAGATTCTATACTATACGGAGTACAAAATACACATAGCTAGTGCTTGTAGCTGGAGACTCTATCATGTTTTCCGAGGAACCGCACATTATCTTGCGTACATTCCCCATGTACAGACACTCCGTACTTCGATTGTGGCGATAAGTAACTAGTCTGCAGCTGTAACATACACTGGATCAGAATACAACGGTACCTACTTGAAAAAATAAACATTGAACAAAAACTGTTTAGAAACATTGCCATAGGAAAATTTCGATAATAAATTTCGATAATGATGGGGTACGAAGACAAGCCAATAAGCCAATAGAACTTATAGCTATCAAGCTTATCCAAAAAATTATATCAAAGTACACCGTGTGCTGTTATATCGAAAATTGATGGCCGTATATTATTGAGATCAAATTGATGTCTAAATAAAACACTTTAAAAATACGTCATAAATAATTACAAGATAAAAAGAACTTTTTATATACAACATTTTTAATTTTTCTGTTGAATCATATAAACTTGACTTGACTAGCTTAAACGATCAAAAAAAATTGTACTTGATAGAAATACTGAATAATAAAATGTCATTTCATATTGATTTCCATAGTAACGCACGTATATATTATTTAATAATTTAGTTGCTAGAACCCCTAGCAACCAATAATGGTATCGAAATAACTTTTCATACAAAACAGAATTAACTAAAAATTAATTCAATTCTACTTAAAGATGGCTAAAATTATTAAAAGAATGCATTGGCATCGTGTTCTGATACATTTTAAAAGTTTCAAATGTCTAGCTAGTCGGGAAGTTAGTTAAAAATCGATTGCAAGATTTGTACCGGACAAACAACTACCGGACAAATAAGAATACGATCTAAGAAAAACGTTGTAAAATCACCGGAATACAAGGGAAAGACAGCTGAAAATAGGCAGATAAGTAAATAAGGAATTAAATCATATCGTACCTATATATTTATATATAAATCCAGCAGTGGATTGACTCGGTTTGAAGATGACATTAAATTCATTAATTTGTTTCAATTTTGGTTCATTGGTTGATATATTAAATAAAACTTTAAACGATTTCTTAGTGTTTTAAAACAGTGGTGTATCATTAAAAAAATGTTTAAGAGGCTCTGAAACATGCGACACAAAAGTATTAAAACGAGTGACGTCGCATCATCACATTTCCGGTCGAGCGAAGACGTCGCATATCCGAGGCTTTACAATCTGTAAGGCAGTCACTCTTAACATTTTGAAACATTTAGAGCGTGAATCTTATGTAAAAATACGCATTGGTTCATATGCGGCAATGTCACGGAACCATGATAGACGTCCACGAGTATATATTAAAATTTAAAATTTTCACTAAATTCTATCTGCCTGGAACTACTACATATGGGAGCACATTTGATGTGGTATGAGATTTGCTATATGGTAGTGAAAAATATAATTGGTATAAACTTCAAATTTTCGTTTAAATATTGTATAAAAGTGGAATAATATATCTAATAATTATAATTTGAAAACACCTTAATTATATAGTATTTAATATACCTTTTAGGAAAATTCTTTTTTGAAAAATACGACGCCCGATGGGACTGGATTCGCCCAAATATGCTTTAACCAATTAAGCTTCGGGCATCCTACTGAATTAAGACGAATTTAACTATTCTACTACAACATCTTCTTGGCTACGTGAAGGAAGGCGCTGTTGTCGACTATTCTTACATGAAATGCTTATCAAATTGCGTTAATGTTGACTATCGGTTTAATTACTAACCGACGCCCGGATCTCTCATAATGTTAAGTTAAATGTACTTGCACTTGCTATTAATTTAATAGACCATTTTTCATATATTATGTTTATGCTAAAAATATACTTATATAAATATGTAGGTACCTAACGCACACGTAATTTTGTAAGATGGCAATTCTTAGATCTATGCTAGGCAAAACACTGAAAAAAATATTTTATTTATAATAATATACCTACTTATGAAATTTCTACTATACTAATTTTTAATTAACTATTTCTTTTATTCAATTAAATTTTTATTCTTGTAGCATAGAGTATAATGCATTAAATAACCCAGAAGACGCAGGGTTCGATTTCCTGCCGGGGCTTACTTTTTTCAAAAAAAAAAAAATTCTATTGGTTATAATATATTTTTTCCAGAAGTGGTTTCAAAATTATGTATATACTAATTTTATTTTTGACTACCAAATAGCAAATTTACACCACGCCACTTTGCCCCCATGCAGCTAGTAATAGTTAAAAACATATTTAATTTCAACAGTGGTGTAGTTATTTACCACTGTTAAAGATGTCTTTGTCAAATATTAGTCAGTGGAGGGGTGTCGTAGAGGGGGGTTTCATTTCATTTTTTATCAAACAACCCTCTGAAATACTGTTCATTCCATTAACTATACATAAAGCACGAGTGAAATTCGCCAATCTCACCCACTAAGCTTCTCTAACAAGTGAAGTAGGTAGGTCCTATCATAGCATCTTGAAACGCGATACATAAATTATTCACCTAAGTGCATGTTTTAGAAAAAAAGTTATTCTTTGCCAAAATATGTATATCTACAGTTTATTTCGATAATTCTTTACTTTCAAAATTTACGGTTTTAACGAATTTATTTTTCTACATTGGAAGGTAAGTATATATTATATTAAGTATATAAATTAATATTTTAATGTATATTCTTTCTAACACTAGGATAACATGCCATGATTAGGCATAATGACAGTAGTGAAACAAACACAAATATAGAGTGACCTGATCGGGAATCGTACCTGAAGCCCCAAGATGAAAAGCCTGCGCCTTATGCACTGGGCTATGAGGCTATGAACACATTTTAAGGCAGTGTGAGTGAAGTGATAATTTAATGATATGTACTAGTATCGCCAACATCTTAATAATCAACATATATTACTAGTGTTTTAACTAATCAAGATGCATTTAAAATCCACTACACCACTGTGTATCATACAAATTTGTATTTGGAAATGCTTCGTAATCCTCAGACTACAACATGATAGCAAGCTACACCTGTCTTCATCAGGACCAGTAATTATTTATTATCTTATTTACTGAATATTGATGCCTTTGAAATGTAGGACTGTCGTCGAACGTTTCGTATTTCTTGAACAGAGCACAGGACGAACCAGTCCATCATCCAGAGTCGACAGGTAAAGGAACGGTTCTCGACAATATTATTATATTTGAAACGCATTCTACAGTTTTTTGAACATATTGTTCGGCCTGATAACCTGAAGAGACTAGTAGTTTTCGGTAACCACCAGAGAAATCTGGATTAATCAAGTGAAGGAGCTGAATGGGGGCAGCCTTCAATCTACATAGGATCGAGAGGGGTGGAAAGTGGAAAGACTGAATATCGGGTTCCTTTTTTCACTGTAGTGTGCACATTCTCATTCTGCCACGAAGTTAAATATAATTATAATATTAATATTATCTTAATTACACGTCGGAAATATGTTTCTAATGCGGTTGTACCAGTGTACTCCTAAGATTTAGCGAAGACATCGATCATAAAAGTTAAAAAAACATGATGTGCAAACCGCATGATAAAACAGGCGGAAGTGTTATAAAGTATAAAATATAAAATATTCCTAGAGTTGCAAATATTATATCAAATCTCTTGACTTGGTGTAGTTAACCAAAGTTAGCTAGTCATGTCGAAAACAGTGGATAATAATATGTAGAAGTAAAGGGGGTAGGGGGTTGTTAGGGTGTTTATGAAAAGGAGACGGCGTCAGCAGGACGAGGGGGGATGGGGGCTTACATAGATAATAATATGTGCGAGAATGTTTGTCGGAAACCAAAGCAATTTATCACAATGGAAGGCGAGAGAGCGCCATACTACAAGGGAACAAACACATATTGGGAGAAGTTAGCAACGAGACTGAGGTATGCTTTCACGATAACATATAATATTAATTAATGAATAATGTTCACTAGTATCTATCTGCTTGGAGTAAATTAGTGAAGAGAAAAAAATCTTGCGTCTAAATCAGCGGTCTGAGTTAAATCCCGCATCTGGATCGAATCAAAATATTATTTTATTGAACATACATAACTTGAAAATACCTCAGACATATTCCTATTAGAAAAAATCACATTTGAAAAAATACAATGCTTGACGGGATTTTATATATCCATTGATATCGTGCCAATATGCTTTAACCAATTAAGCTACGAGCATTCTATCTAATTGCGACAATTTCCTAAATGAAATGCTTATCAAATTGCGTTATTATTGACTTTCGGTTTTTGTATTTTAAATCAAGGAATATTAACTACCTTAATTACTAACCGACGTCCGGCTCTCGCCAAATATTAACTTATAACGTCTACTTGAACTTGCTAACAATTTTAATAAGCCATTTCATTTATTCAACGAATAATTCACAAGATTTGAGAATGTAACATTCCATATATCGAACAAACATAACTTTAAAACATCTCAGAAAACACTATAAAATCATTCTTAAAAAAAATACTATGCTCAATAGGATTTGAACCCGTATATCCACTGGTATCTCACCAACATACTATTACAAATTAAACTACGAGCCTCCTATCTAAGACCTCATATGACAGTCGACAGTTTCATATATCTTGGTTCTCTTGTAACTCGACATAATGATATTATAGAAGAAATCAACAAGAGAATCATGTCTGCGAATAAATCCTACTTTGGCCTGTTAAGACATTTTAAGTCCCGCTTACTATCTCGTCGAACTAAAAGCACTCTTTACAAGACACTTGTAAAGCCAGTGCTCACATACGCATCGGATACCTGGACATTAACTCTGCGAAATGAACGAGCCCTGAACATTTTTGAAAGAAAAATTCTCCGCCGTATATATGGACCGATCAGGGACGGCACCAATTGGAGGAGAAGATAATGCTGAGCTCTACGGGCTGTACGAAGATTGCAGCGCATTTCAATCAATTAAGATTGGGAGACTGCGATGGCTAGGTCATGTGCACCTTATGAATGACAATGAACCGGCATAGAGACTGATATCCAGCAATCCAATACGGCATAGAAGAGGTATGCCAAAGATTCGCTGGTTAGATGGAGCTCCCAGTGACTGCCGTCTTCTGGGGGTACCGAATTGGAAAGCGGCCACACTGGATAGGTGCAGGTGGAGGGAGCTGTTGGAGGAGGCCAAGACGATGATGATGATGATTATATTTAGCTAATGGATATTACCAATTACATATAATATAAATTTAATAACGAAAGATAATAAATTAAGTTACGTTATATATTTTATTATTTTTTAGTGTAGGTACTTATTTATTAAATTTGTTTCCAAAAGCATACCGCAATCACGCACACCGTGCCGGCGCGTAAGCCTTTCATCCGGTTGACAAGACGTTGATTGGCTCTCATTGGCTGCTTAACAAGCCTCAAGCCATGTCGGCATATCCTTCGGCATCTTGATACGGTGGCAGGGGGGCAGAGGAAATGGTAGGGTGGAAAATTTGGTGGCGGGGTCGCCCTTCTGAGCCAACATACTGGCTTACTTCCTGTCGTTCCAAGTTCGAAACATCTCGTCTTCTATTCTGACGCCCTGGCATTCAAAACTTCTCCAATGCTTTGATACCATAACAATTATTGTAATCTATAACTAAATTGAAATAATACCTTTTGTTAAATTCTTTTCAATATAATAAACCTCACAAATATTTCAAACCATTAATAAGCGGGGTGAGTTCTAGGTTATTAATTTCATATTTAGTATATCATTACATTTATAATAATTCGTATAAGCAATAGTTTTAGAGGAAAACTTGGTATAAGCAAGCTTGCATCAAGTTTCATATAAACTATGAAACAATCAAGCGTTGTAATATACACAAATCATAATACTATGTTAGTTTTAATCAGGGGTGAGGAATATTGACATATTGGAAGACCCAGTGCTGTCCCGCGGCAAAGTGACTCCCTTAAGCAAGCCTAGAATATCGCTACCTTTCATTTTCAGTTTAAGCTTGTCAGCAAATTTATTAGGTACGTAATTAAGTATTTTATTATTTATTTTTGGCAGTCTTAAATCGAAAAATACACCAAAAAATCTTCAAATTGACAAACATTTTAAGAGAATTAAAGCATTTCCAAAAAATCTGCTCTCAAACAGTGGTGGTTTTAGGTATGTGGAGGTCTTTGGCGCTGATAAGTTTGGAAGCACCCTTGTGAAAAATTTCCTGTGCGATAAATTGCCATTACAATTAATATATACATCCTGCGACAGTTTATGCTGTGAGGATTTTCTACTTTGATTATTTTTTAAACTTAAATCTCGATGTTTTTTATTTTTTAATATTAAATACCTATATATATATATATAATATGTGTTCTTTTTAGCACTACAACAGGCCACGAGGTCCACTGACGGAAGTGTAAGTAGTAGGTAATATAATTAAAATAATCACAATAATAACTTCACTGGGATCGAACCCGGATCCCCCGGAAGAAAAGACTACGGCATCCGCCTATGTCACTGATGAAGCGACCGCATCATCTATTTCTTGGAAAATCGCAACTGCTTTCAAAACTTTCAATATTTTTATTCGTTCCTTCATTCGCCGCCCTTTATAATGTACAGCCCTATGCAACGTATGACCTGCCAACCCAAACAGGACGTCACTGAAAGCGACCGTATTATAATATATGCACTTAAAAATATTGATCTTCTATGTGCTTACTTAAAAAGGTGGTATTTATTTATCTATTAAAAACCCCCACTTCATAGCTGACCGCACGTCCCCCATCCGTCGTGTAAGCTTTTTGAATTGACATTTTTTGTTAAGGGCTCACATGCTCAGCGTGGGTCAAAATGGAGCTTTTATGGTATTTTCAGTGCATAACCCTGGACATTCCTTAAACGTTGTAGATAATCTATTTATATAATTCTGAAGCCTTATTATCCTTTATATTTATTATAAACATTTGATGACTGCATAAAGTATTTTTATTACATAAAATAGTATTCTTATAAACCTCTCGCTCTAATGTTATAGAATATAGTCATATTTCAGTACATCCATGTGCAGTGGTGTTTAGATTTTTTATATTTACAAAACCATTAGTAAAATTAATGTTAACATTATATAGTGACATATTTACGATAAAAAATTATATTTTATAATCTTTGTGATCCCAAATTTTACAAGAATTAGGCATTTTATTATTAAAAAAATGAGCACGATTAACACATTTGAAGATAATTCTAAAGATACTGATTATAAGCTATGTCTTTGACCATTCAAATGTGATAAACGCCCTACGAATAATGATTGCTTTATACTAATTATTGACCTAAGAATAAGGTAGTATTTTTTTGAAATAAGCCATTTCTATTGGCATTTCCCAGTAGTTAAGCTACAACATACAGCCGTAGCCATAAATTGACAAACGATAAATGAAGTAGGGAGTAAGATCATGGTAACACGCGTATTTGAACATGTACCGTTTTAAAAAATAAAAAATAAATCGGTTAGGTACATGTTCAAACACGCGCGTTAACATGATTTTACTCCCTACTTCATTTATCGTTTGTCAATTTATGGCTTTATTATATTCATTAAAAATCTTAAAACATATTATAGACATTGCAAACACACAACGTCGATCATAACATGACTTTTATCAACCTCGTAGCCTTCATCATGCATGCGTTGATGAGTCTGATACGAGAAAACTGTTTTAATCCAGAAGAGGTCATGATTACGACCACGTAGAAAATTAACATTTTCTCATATTTTCAAAACTTCGAGATTGAAAAATGTGACAGTCAAACATTAGATAATGCCACAGTATTTTATTTAAATTAGTAGGTGGCCGCGCGGCTTAAGCGTTGGACTATCATGCCGTGGGTCCCAAGTTCGAATCCTGGGTCTGGCAAGTACACATATTGTTTTTCAATTTGTGTGAGTCAGGGAATGGACCTAATTGGTTGAGCAAGTGGATGACATTGTTCGTAAAACCAAAATCTGTTAATACAAACCTCTACTTTGTGGAGGCCCATATTATGATTCTATTAGGATCGGACATGGTCGGAAAAAAGTAGGTATATACAGGAGCTTTTGATTTCTTGGCTTTTTAATTTCTCGAGATTCGAGAATTCTGTGAATCAAGTACTTATATTTATTTTCTCGATAAATCAATATTTATTTTTTGTTTCCTCATAATCCTCGAGATTCTCAGGAAATCGTCTTTATCACGAAATTACTTCTTGTCGATTTTCGAGAGCTTTTTTATAATTCTGTCGATCGTTTTTTAACCAGTGAATTAGAGAAATTCAGTTGTGATAATGTCTCGATTTCTCGAGAGCCTCATTGATGATTTATGGAGAAATGAAAATGTAATTGAAATTTCGAAAAATTTATTTCCCTGCATTCGAGATTTGTATATTTCGAATATTTCTCGAGAATTCTCAATCACAACTCTTGTATAATATTACCTTTACTAAATAGATACATATAAATTCTATTTACCTTCCTACTATGTACAGTACACTAGTTTTTGTTGTATTTTCAAGTTAAAATGACTGCACCCTAACGTTTTGGTCTCTCTGAAGCAATACTAGGTATTCATAGCAGTCAAGTTACGAATGTATCAGATAATTTTCAATGACATATCACGCAAGAATAATCCAACTAACTAATCAAATCCGCTTCCGTTCATTGAACTATTATTGTCGATCAATACGTCATTGTTTTGGGCGAACGCTTTTGTCAGAATTGCGTAACTACTTAGCTATTGCATTTTATTAAGGCCAAACCTTATAAAAGGTTGGTGTGTATAAATTGTAAATATTACTTAATTGAAGGTTTATCCAGTCGTCGCTGTAGAATTGGTTTCCCGAATAGACCAAATGTTCAGGAGACGAAAACAAATTTCATAATCCTATATTTAAATACATGGAGATATTTAAATTGTTATTTTTACAGCATATGAATGATGTGTTCATTACCATTACAAAGTAATTTAAAGAAAGGGATGGTTCTAGTCCAATTAGATACAAAAAAACATTCTGCATTAAAAGGTCGATTTCGACAAAAACGGATATTCGGGAAACCAATCCTATAGCGACGCAATGTCGCCTCGTAAGACAAACAATGTTAATAATTTCCTTTGACAAATATATATTACACGCGTTCTCCAATAATTCCTATGTGACATGGAAAGAAAAAAATGTAAGCAGCCTGGAAAGACAAGTGATCTCTGGCGTGTCTGGAAACTTGTACGTATGCAGTTCGCTGTATCACACTTCACCGTGAAATGTTGTATCGGAAATATATGGCCGTATATTAAAGACCGTCCAAACGCTTTGGGTCGTATACTACCTACTGGCATAAAATTAATGACTAAATAATAAAACACGGTTCATGTTGGTTTACACTTTACAGGAAGCCGGCAGAAAACAAATTTTGAAAATAGCCGATATACCGGATTATTTGTTAGGTTAGGTTAGGTTTTCATTCTTGAATTTTATTCATGAATTTTGCTAACATCAGCTATGAAAATTTAATTAATGTTCATATTGAATCTAAAAAAAATGAAGACCGTATAGTATACGTTCATCTCTTTCCGATAAGAAATCTCACGGCGAACTGTGCCACGGTGAAATTTTTTACGTGCAATTTACATATTGTAACCGATCTCTGGTGGCGACGTATGCAAGAGGTCCCGAGGACGTGCGCCTTTGAGATGGAACGATACTATCAAGAAGGAGACTCAATCTACAAGATCATTGCAGGATTATTCTAGATGGAAGTAGATTTTGACAAGGCCTATAATTTCAATGGTCATCATCCTCAGTAATGAGGCAATGGATATGACTGAAGAAAAGGCTGGAAAAGGCAAGCAGAGAAGGTGCTCGTTTACTATTCGTAATATTCGAAAAGCACATATTTAATATAAAACTTCTAGCAACAGATATATTATATTAGTATATTTCTAATACCCAGTGGCGACTTATTACTAATTTTCGACGAAGCCTCCAAAACTGTCATAATGTCTCGGAAAATGATTATGCCAACACTGGTGTAGATAAGTGCCTACCATCTGGCATCTAACCCGCTAACTAGTGGTTTATTAAGTTTATTTTTACTAATAGTAACTAAATTTACACACTATTAATATAATTCTATATGAAGCCCATACCTACTGTATTTTTACTATTATTGTCGATATAAGGAATAATGTATTGTGTAGACACTATTATTGCTATCTATCCATTGTCAGACATTTTGGGGTTATTAACTCGTAATAACCAAGGCGCCAATCCCGATATTTCGTTTGATGGGTTTCATTTTGAAAAATTAGCCTAAATTAGATAACCATCTATATCAGTCAAGCGCAACCATTTCATGCGTGAATATTTTATTTTTCTAGATGCCTTTATGGATACCTCGCATTTGCTATCAAAGTTGCTTTAAGGAATTTGGCACGCAAACTACTCTACTTGATGCTAGTCAAATGAAAATTGTGCCGGCTGAGAGAATATGCATTATTGAAAACTATTCTTCTACCCGCATCGGGTATTGCTAATCTAAATTCGGCCAGGGCCTATGAAACCGCATTGCAAAAACCATGGAAAATTATTTGTTGTGCAAGGCGGTAGTGATACTGATAAATATTTTATCGTATTCATTGGGAACTGAGGACTGCGATTTGTAGCCGAGTTTTTCCCGTGGTAAAAGAAATGTCACATATGACTGATATTCTGAGCATATACTATTATCCTATCTTATATGACTGCAGTCACGGGATCTGAAAGGCATGAATCATCATTACATGTCACCATTTATTATTTTGATTCTTTTTATAACATCAATACAGAAATTAAAAAGTGCACCTCTTCCGGCCTCGTTTGCCATGGTCCGCATCTGCCATCTGTAATAAAAAGTTCAGGCTGTGACGCTCCTTGATAAAAATTTGACAATCTAGGAGTAAATGTAGGACGTTCTGGTCGCTTCCTTGCGTGAATATTAACTTTTAAAATAATTAAAAACGTGCCTTGGTAAGAAATAAATACGATAATTATATTAGGTATATTACGAACATCATGACGTGGCATTTAAAAATGATAAAGAAACTGTACTGATAACTGGATATGTACTTAGATATTGTTAAAAAAAAAAATTATAGAATATATATTTAAGATATAATTAAAAAATGACATTTTGCAACTCTGTCATGAATTAAATGTGTTGATTAAATGAGTTAAAAGCCACAGTCTCTATCCAATATTGGGATTTTTTTATTACAAAAAATCAAGTTTCTAACAAGTATCTCAGTCTTTTCGAGTAATAACCCACTATTTCAAAAACTCTTCAGTTGACAAGACAGAAAAACAGTCACAACAGTAGGTAGATATTTAGAGTCTGTCTTCTATAAGCTGGCGTGCGGTTCCCCTTCCCCGCTTCAGCATTCAGCACTGCGTTCCCTCTCGTTTCCTCCCATTGAATACTTGCAACAGTGGAATGCGATGGCATAATACTCATCATCCACGAACGACGTGACGTGAACGCCAGCTTATAGAATACATACTCAACCATAGATTTTTGCAAGGCGTGGTAGTTATAAAAAAAACAAAAAATGATTAAATTATTTACTGCTTATATAATTTTACAATTTCCAAAAAAAAATAAGCTTGGATCTTCTGAATAATTATTTCTTTTTAAAAACATTATTTTGAAGTTGATGACGGATGAACAAAACAAATGAACGGCTATCATTTTCATTATGCACTGAAAAATAGTTATTACCTAAGATGACATTATGTCACCTGTAATCTACTACATCTAATCTGTCTACTGTAATGTCACCTTAGGTTACCCAGCCCAATAAACTGCAAATAGTTTTGTTAATATTTTGGCTATACCTAAAATCATTAATAATATCTACCTATATCTTATTAAAATGTTATTATTTTCAAATTCGATAGAATTATCCAGTAAATACATATAATTGACAGATATCCGTCAGATTTCATTTACATGACATAAATTATAAATGCACATTGAAAACAGAGTGTCGCATTCCATTACGAACAAAATAGATATAATTATGTAAAAGTACCTACCTATATGCGAATTAGAAAGACATATCTATTCAATTCTGTGAAAAAGATATTAAAGTAGGGGGTGAGATCAAGATAGTATAATGACTTGTAGGCTGTAATAATGTATAGAAATACTCTTATGATTATAATTAATTAAGTTACGATGCTTTGATCATTTTATAGATAAAACAAATAGCAAATAATAATGATGAAACTTTATTATATTTATCAAGTTGCCCTTTTACCCACTGTAATATTGTCAATATCGTACGGTAACCAGCGCTTGGAATGGAGCGGAACGCCCCGGAGCGCCGTTCCTGTTCGTGGGATTTCCAAGGATGGCGTTCCTGTTCGTTAAAACCTCGAAAATGGCGTACCGGTTCGTAAAATATCCGACGGACAGCGAGTCGTCTAGTAAAATCCTCAAGCGTCATACTTAATATTATTACGTTCCGGGTTAGATTTAAAATTTACGAAAATGAACTGATAGGTACAAAAACATAAATATTTTTTTTATTAAAAAATAATTTTACTGGTTTAGAACCACTGAATTTTCTATGACCCGTATATAATGTACTTAAGTTTTTTTGAAATAGTGATAGAGTAAATGTAAGACAACGTATTTGAGAACTAACCTTTTTCAAGACAATACTGTTTTCAACGAATTTGGCATTGAATGCACTAATAGACATACCCTTTTGCGTCAATGGTGATAAAACAATAAAATTGTATACAAAGAAATGCACTGGGTAAGATTTATTGCATTGTCGCACGTTATGGGACAATAATTATTTTGAAAAAAAAATGTTTTTATGATTGTAAGGAAATGTTGGAAGCTTTTTTACATTGGAATGTAGATTTACTGTAGTATTAATTTATAAAACGAGACATTTATTTTTTTGCAAGTTCATACATATTATTTTAATACAGTTAAGGTTAAAGTACATGCCTAAATATAGTGAGTTAATAACGTAATAGTTATAATGCACACTGGAACTTTAAAATTTTTAAATGAAACACAATAAATACATGTATTATCTTTACTCTATAAATGACTTAATTAATTTGTTAAATATTGCACAAAAATAACATAGTAAAAATAGTGTGAATAAAACTACGTGCCCTACCTAAGTATCTACCGAGATAGGTAGGTATACTATATCTGTCCTACCGAGGGTTGAAATTCTTGAGCACGTTTATGGTAGCCAATTGTTTTTTGTAATGAAACTTAAAATTTTGTATCGAGACAACCATAATTGACCGAATTGTCCATTTATCATATTATTATGTTAGCGAAATTTACATGGGTTTGACGCGTTCATAGTTTTTGTATTTCATAATGCAATCGGGGTCGTTCATTGGTCTTTTATCAATATTTAACCCAATGCTTACGGGCCCTTTTGATTAATTTTGTAATTAACGTGTTAATTTGCATTTGAAAAGTAATTAGCAAAAACACAATTTTGTGCGGCCCGTAAACATTGGGTTAAGTTGTATGCAGCCAATGATAAGCGTTTTCATCAGAGGAAGCGACAAAATTAGACTCCTTATTTTTACAAATTTAATCATTTTAAGTTGTGTTTTTTTGGTTTCCCATTACCTAACCCCCATGCTTTGCTGCTCTACACTAATTTATTTTTTATATTTCTTACATTATTGATGAATTGATGAAGTTCAGCGGAAATACTTTGCAGTGAAAAACTAAGTAGGTACCGAGAGAGATGGAATAAAATAAGGGAGGCCTTCATCCAGCACTAAATCGACCGAGGTTGATGGGTTGGGTTCTAAATAATTATTATTGCATACATGAAAAAACCTAACTATTGGAGCTGCTTTGCTAAATTTTTAAATTTCCGAAAAACTTGTGCTCTGACATCGTTTAAAAACTCTTTGTAGGTACCTAATAGCTTAAATTGTTGTTTAATAATTTCTAAGGGGGTAAAATATTTCATAATAAATAGTAAATACAGTCATGCTTTTCCTTGTGACCAGAACATACGTATTTGCTGTTTTATCTACCTACTCAACGTTACGGAATCGCCAGATAATAATTATTTATCCTAATCTATTATAATATTTTACATTGAGTGACAAAAAAAATATCATTTCCTCATATATTTTTATTGTTTTAATTTTATATGGATATTTTTCGGGTTGAATGAACTATGTTTTTGATGCTTAAACTAACAAAATAATACATTTAATAACTGAAATCAAATAATTCCTTAATTAATATAGATAAAAATTCGTGAACATCGTATGCATGTAAAATTTTTCTGTATTGTTTAAGGTACAATACGAAATAAAAATATTTAAATAAATCAATCAGAATCCAACGGGATAAATATATGAAAAATTTCCCTGTATATAACAATTTCTATAACATTGGAAACCTATTAGAATAAATTATCCTACATTTCCACATGATGTAAATATTTTTTTTTCTAATAATATGTACCTACACTTCTGAGGTTGTTTAAAATGATTCATATTTAATAAAGAATGCTACATTTGTAAAACTTGCGTATTAGATATTTTTTAAATTAATTTATTAAAAACCGTGCCCTTGCTTTTTTGTATACGATGGATTTTAATTTGATTAAAAAATAGTTTACCTTAATCAAAATATTTCGAATTTACGAAAAATCAGAGCTTTGAAAAAAGCGGCATGTATTTTGTTTAAGCCGAAGTATCTTCACTCATATTTCTATCCACTCTTAGTTGCATATTTTTATTCAAACTGCTAAAGAAACCAATGGGAAATTGTGATTAGTTTGTCTATTATTTCATGTATTTTAATAATGTTTCCCACTCCAATTAGATTCATATACGTTTAGTTATTTATATTTGTATAATTATTAATGTATTTTTTAGAAAACGATTTCGTAAACTAAAATGACTATATTTGTATGTTACCACTAATTGTTATAGCCGATAGCGTATTGGGAGAAGATGATGATGAAAAAAGTAAATCATGTAAAACTAAAAGATATTTTTATGTTACAGATATTATTATATCTAATATCACACATTTTTGGAAAATTGTCGAGCGTTCCTGTTCGTGAAATTTTCCATTTCGAGCACTGACGGTAACCCAAGGTTACATCACCGGAACAGACGGAATTTATTAACATCGTAAAGGAAATGTTAATTATTATACGTGCATATCATATTATATTGTGGTAGTTCCTTAAAACAATGGGGATAGCTTTGTTTGGATTACGTTATTAATAGGTAATTAATTTTAAAATAATGCTTTCACATATATTTTCCTTGGCAGTGGTAAAAAATGATAATGGTATTAAGTATCAACTTTAAAAAGCCTTTAAGGCATTTTTTATATTATTGTAAATTAGACATGTTCTTAATATTTTAACAAGACTAGATATTTTTTCGCACGTCCTTGGATGGTATTTCCACACAGTTAACCTTAATTAAGGAATAGGTACTAAAAATTAACTTATTATTTAAAAAAAAATTACATATCATAATTCGTAAGTTATTCTGGGCGAATGGTTTTACATTACTGACCATTCATCTATTCTTAGTATTTGTAGCTAGTTCGACATAGAGGGCGTTCCTAGATACAAAGTGGCGTGGTGTGGTATTTTATAATATAATGCCGAGCTTTTTTTACATTTTGAAATTTATTTTTTATACTCTCTACGTCCTACGACGATTAATAATCAATCATGACGTACCCAGGGATTATGTTTTGTTTAAAGTTATCTTACTTTGAATATGCCTAGTTTAGATTGTTTTTAAATCTTTTTAGCGAGGTATTGGTTAATATAGGTGCGCGCACAGATAAATTTGAATGGGGATGAGGTACCAACATTTTGGAAAAAATATCCATAATATAATGTTATAAATATTAAAGCCAATGATCACACACGATTTCATCCACATGAAATACGGAAAGAAAAAATTATTAGTATAAATAATTATTTTATAGTTATGAAAATTTAAGCCCGAAATACACATGGGTTTTAAAACACTGTATAATTTCACATTACTAACAATAATGAACATAAGTTAGATACACATTATGCAAATCGAATAATAATAGACTTATTTAAGTGACATAACTGAGGAATGTTAACTGGACGATTTGGCTGACGAACAGCCTTCTCAAAGGGTTGGCTCCATCCCTCTTGGCATTCTACGGTATACAAGACCCGTGACAGTGGAAGACCCATGAGTTACTGCAATCGTCAGATGTATATCCAATGTTTTTTCGTCACGTCTAAATAAATAAAAAAAAATGCAAGCCAGGTGTTCATCGCTAGACTCAATGTGCGGAATGTCTGGGTATATGGTATACGCCCGAAAAAGTGCGAGGTTCCGCGAGGTAAATGTGGTGACATCTGTTAGATTTTGTTAACTCTGCCTCCTCTCGCCGCCTTAAAAATTATTATACGTAATTTTTCGAAATGGACCCTCCCCCCAGACTTTTTTAATATGTGCGTGCCTGTCCGTTTGTCATAATTAGTAATGTGATCAACCAATAATATCTTCATGATATGTCGATACAGCCTCCAGTATTCTTATGGTCTGTTTATTTAACGGTACTTGTTACACGACCAACATGTCCATGTAGCAGAACCACATAGTCCGAGAATATTCTATGAGGATGAATAGATCCTCAAGTCGTTGGACGCCACAAAGGCCAATTTTGTTGCGTTTAAAAATATACGGCGTCTTATTGCGGACATCTTCATCTTCACATATTTTGATATCCGTGTATTATTTTGACTTTTTTGAATTATATATTTATTAATTAGAATCTTTTATTTTTATAAACGCACCGTGTTCCTCTGTCCTATGGGCACATTTCATTAGAAAGTCTTTGTTAACTTAGTCAACGCAAATTTGAATGTGTGGTGATCTCAGTCTTGGGTATCTTGGACATTGCGAATTGGACATTGCGAGATGTAAAAAAACTGCTAATCCTTCAAACTTACGTGATACACTCGATTGGAGGGTTACTTATATGTTTGTGTTGTCTGTTAGTCACCATTTATAATGTGATCAACCCTGGATATCTTTATGGTACGCCATTACAGTCTCCAGTATTATTATGGTATGTTATTTTAACATCCAGGCTTTGACTCTGTAGACCAGTACCTACGGCCCAGATCTAGGTCTTGATTGCTAAAGATATGTTTCATTTTTACCACGTTTTTATTAGCTAGTATTCATGTTTGTGCAGTACTAATTTTTTCTTGTGTGTCCAGTACAATGACATATTAAATGGACAACTCACTTCATACCGGCGCGCACGAGAAATTGTGCATGAAAGTCATTCACAGATGTATGGTAGATGTCACGTGACCATATGACGTATCCATTTCCATTATGCGATACAAGCTTCGAGAATTTATAGTAATATAACCTTTATTGTAATAGCGTATTAGTGTCATGACTCATTGCGTTAGAAACAGATTCTCGGTTACTTACGACTTCTCGGATATTAGACGCAAGTGAGCCAGCGCATCACAGGCGACTGTCCAATGGTTTCTGTCATTCAATTGCATTGAATAAACATTATCTTAAAATGGCATTTTATAAATAATAAATAATGCTAACACATGAAAAGTGATATCCCATCTTTCTTGGAGTGTTTAGTAGTTTTTTTTTACAATTTTTAACTAGGCACATTGGCATTTTGTAACACAATAATAACGGTAGAGTCGAAACCTGACAGTCAGAAATTTTGTATGGGCAGACCCAGTGGTGTCGCCAGACCGCTTGCAAGCAGAATGTTCATTTGAGCGTAGGATACCGATATTAAAATATGAATTTCGCCATCCGGCAGACCCGACACAAAGTGAGTGTCATTTTATTTTCTAGATGCTTCGTCCATATTAATGTCATTGGTCCAGTACATCATTTTTTTTTGTTTGTCCAAGATTTTTATTGGACGATTGAAGATTTTTTAAACTAACTTCCCGACTAGCTAGACATTTGAAACTTTTAGAATAAATCAGAACACGACGACAATGCATTCTTTTACCACTTTTAGCCATTTTTAAGCAGAATTGAATTAATTTTCAGTTAATTCCGTTTTGTATGGAAAGTTATTATCAGTGGCGAAGGGTGACTTTTGGAAAGAGGTAGGCTGTGGAGATCTGATAAAAAGAACACACTTGTCAGGTATACTTACGAGAAATAAGAAGATAGCACGATATTACTACTAATAAATAGGTACACACTAATGACAACGACACACTAATTTAATGAAACTTCAAAAACTCACTGACGACATAAAATTAAGCGATCAGATTAAATTAAGTACTTACATATTTTTTTAAAACATTTATAGATACGTATCAAAAATCATTAGATAAAAGTTCTTTTAATTTAAAAAAACAGTCTATATTTATTAATATTCGATTAAACACCATAGAAATTATTTTTTTAAATTATAAATTATTTAGTTTTAGGCTCTGCGATCGGAGCTTACGTTAGTTCATCATTACGGAAATTCCAACAGCGACATCTGTTATTAATCGCGTTGCTCCATCGACGTTACCATAGATCATCGTCGGGGTTGCCAGCGGTATAAATGTTGGTTATGTTCATTTTGAACATAACAACTGGTTATTATTGTTGGTTGCTAAGGGGGTCCTAGCAACTTAATTATTAATATATACATGCGTTACTATGGAAACCAATATGAAATGTCAAAATAACATTTCTGTATTCTATATTTATTCAGTATTTCTATCAAGTACAATAAAAAGTTTTTATTAATACATAGAATTGTCAAGTTTATATGATTCAACAGAAAATTTAAAAACGTGGTATATAAAAAGTTCTTTTTATCTTGTAATTATTTACTATAAAATTTACTTGATTTATTTAGCGGATAAATATTTTAATATCTTGCAGATATACGTATTATTATTTATGAACCTACGAAAGCTATGAAAGTTACACACATGAGTATATCCAATAAAATATTCGAATATAATATACTATTACCCACTATTGCAGGTAGGTAGTAATAATAAATTATATCCTGTTTTCTCTCACACGTTATGTTTGATGGATACGGGCGGTACTAAACCTGTCCGCCCTGCATCGACCGCCGCCCATCGCATTCGACTACGGTGGATATTTCGAAGATATATTAGGAAGTAGGCGGAATTTCTCCGATCGAGACTGTACATATCGGAGACATGACCGGTCAAGCCGTCCTGCATGCTTGAGGAGAGAAGAGGTCATACTGGAAAGTGTTAATAATTTTAATCATACACTATTACATTGATGCTAGGGATTGTAATACCGGTATTTCAAAACTGGTATTCTAGTATTTATTAATACCGAAATACCGGTTTTATAAATCCAAAATACTGGAATTTTCGGTATTAAGAAAGCACACTCGTTTACATTCTTGAAAATGAATTATAAGTTATGTGCTGCTAAAATCCAAATATATTGTACCTTTTGTTGTTTTTATTTAATAAAACGCATTTTTTTGTAGTACTTATGTAGTACCTCTGAGGCGGACGAAACCGGTCCTAATCTCTTGATTAAAAGTGGAATAAGTACTACAAAAAATTGCGTTTTATTAAATAAAAACAACAATACAATGCAGTTACACCATGAATTGACAGTTAACAAAATAAAAGAAACCAAATATATTGAGTGAATCCAACAGAGGTAAAAAAACAATACAAAAAAATCATCAAATATATTTATATAAGTAATCGTCGCAATGAATTATCATAGTATTATTTCGAAATAGAAGACAGCCGGACAAAAATGTTCAATTATTCTTTAATTATTGATGACTGTACAAGCGTTGAATTTAAGAAGCTTTTCCTGCAGTCGGGGCTTTAGTTAAAATTATCAATATATTCAAATTATTTGTCAAAAATCACTACTTCTAAAATTATGATCAATACATATTTTTATATGTAATTATGATACTCGTAAATGCAAGAATGTAGGTTTTTGCTATAAAATAATATTTTTAAAAGATTTTTATAGCTATATTTATTGATAAGCACCTACTTCTGTTTTTTTTAATGTTTAAGAAATATCGGTATTAATACCAGTATTTAATAAGAAATACCGAAAAACCGGTATTGACATTTTCATTCGGTATTGCAATCCCCAATTGGCGCATTGAGTCAACGTAGTGCCAAATCTGTACCAACATAATTTAATCTATCGGTAGCAATAATTTTATGTACTTATGATAAAATGTGTTCTTGGCATTTTTTGTGAGTATTCATCTAAATATTCTAAATAAAGATAGTCTGTCATTTTTGACTGCATGTATAAAATGTGCAACAATAATTGGCGATAATCTTTTCTTTAACAAAATTATGCTATGTGGAAGAACACAAAATATCCATGCTTTGGGTCCGGTACAAGTCGAACGTGAGACGTATTCAAAATGGTCAATATACCTACCTTTTTATAAATCAACACAGTAAAGTGTATGGAATTGACTCACTGAATTAATTTTTAAGTGTCTATGGGTGCTTGTGGTTTTAAACAGATCCAGGTTATGATAGTTTGAACTTTTCTGCGTATTAATCTACAATGCAAAATGTCTTGCGTCTAATTTAATCATTAGATTTAGTAGTCTTTTATTCTACTTCATTTTCATGTATTTTTTCCAGTCCATAGAGAGAAAGTTTTCTTTATCATTTGTATTAAGGTAGACTAAATGTTTTATAATCCATTTACTTTCTGTGTAATGCAGCAACCATTGAGTAAACAAATAAACGGTTTTAAATATTATAATATAAATTTCGTTTACGGTCAATTTCTTTGAATTCGTTATATTTGTACCTTAATAAGTCGTAACGCCCACGATGACCGAGCGGTTACCACGTCGGCTTATAATATCGTCGGTCCCGGGTTCAAATCCCAGGTCTGGCAAAATCACATGTTGTTTTCCAATATGTGTTTGGACCAGAGTATGTATCTAATAGGTTGAGCAAGTGACCAAAATGTATTTTTCGTAAAAACAAAAATCGGTTATTAAATATCCCCATTACGGAGGATCTTCTTCGGATCTGACATGGTTTTAAAAATTCATATCATGAATAATACAGTAATTAATCCACACTGTATTTTATGAGTAGGTATCAAATGTGTTGAATATTCTTTCACATTGAGCCTATAGTTTCCCTATAAAAATCTCTGAAACATCTTCCAGATTGACGTAAGTGACATTTGAGTAGGATACAAGAAACGAACAGTAGAGATTTCGTCCCAAAAGTCCTCAATGTTATATATTTAGATTCCATTTTTATAAAAGAAGATTAATTCATTCGGTAACATGTAAGTTGTACGCATGCAGTTCATCGTAGGACACTTATTCGTGTGCCGCAGTACGTGAAACATGAGTTCGTATAACATTTTATGAAATGACGTGTTCTTCGTTGAACATTTCACCGTGGAATACATTTGTACGTATCTTACAAAATGCGGTGATAGTTTGCAAATAGTACTGTTCCAATTAGATTAACCCTAACCTAACCTAACCTAACCTAACCTCACTTAACATAATTTAATCTAACCCAACCTAGTAAAGACATCTCATAAAATTTGCCACATGTTGTAGCATACACGGTGAAATGTTCAACGAAGAACTCGTCATTTGATTAAATGTTACACGAACTCATGTTTCACGTACTGCGGCGCATGAATAAGTGTCCTGCGGTGAACTGTTTACGTACAAATTTCCGGATACGAATTTATTCAACTTATTTTTTAGCTACTTATAAAAAATAGCTAATTTAATTTGATTTATTTTTCTGCGTATTTTTTAAATCTAGTACCAATGGGCATTACTATTACGCCGTAGGCAAGTAAAGTTCTAGCTAAAACAGCAATTATAAATATTTTGAAATCAACGAAATCAGATTATTCAAAAACCACACTCTTAATCATAAATTCAAAATATATATATTCGTAGATTTTTTTAGGAATACTTGTTGTGAACATTTTTTTTATTAACATGCCCAATCACAAAGGTACGCTGCAAAGGTGCACGGCGCGAAGCAAACTGCCCGCCCCTTACAAAGTAGACAAATCGAACGTCAAGCTTTAATAAGCACTTTGAGGTCTTCGGACAAATGTCTTTCCTTCACAATCCACCAGCGGCCGTACTAAACAGTAATTTAAAAATAAATCGTCACATCATAGAAGGGAATATTTTACAATATCTATCTTCCTGTAGAGGTATAACAGGTTTTTTAATATATTTTTTTATTCAAACCGAAGCATAGAATTTTAAGTGAATTTTAGAAAAGGTGCTATCATTCAATGCTAAAATTTATTTATTTAATTCTCGCGAGCTGATATTTCGTTCATAATACTAATACATTAATATTGGGTATGTAATATAGACTAGAGTGGCGAAAGGTGAAGATAGGCTACATGGTGCACACTAAATTTTGTCAGGCACACCAGCGCTCGAAATGGAAGATTTTACGAACCGGAGCGCTCGATAATTTTCCAAAAATATTTACATATTTAAGTACCTATGTATTATATAGAACTGCCGAGCTCAGGCCGTCAAATAAAGTAACTGTCTTGTGGTGTCTAGTCCAGTGGCATGCAAGATTTGGTCATAATGTTGTGACACTGACAAAAAGCGTCATAAGTATTACTTTTTTTACTATGATTCCGATAATTTTTGTATTTTAGTACTTATTAATGATTCACAAACGGTAATACAATATTTATTTTTTCCACGAGACAGCGATAATCTCGGGGATTTCACAAACATAAGCTGCGTTCCGATTCATTTCGAGCGCTGGGCATACGTATTTATTTTCATTGAACTAAGACTAATAATTACAAGATAAAAAGAACTTTTTATATACCACGTTTTTAAATTTTCTGTTGAATCATATAAACTTGATAATTCCATGTTTTAATAATTTAGGACAAATAAGGCAATTGTCAACAAATCATTTTTTTGCTATTTTGCAACAAACAAACAAATATAGAATACTGAAATGTCATTTTGATTTCCATTGTAACGCACGTATATATTAATAATTTAGTTTCTAGGACCACCCCCTTAGCAACCAATAATAGTGGATTGGATTACGGATTTATTCCGAAATAACTTTTCATATAAAACAGAATTAACTGAAAATGAATTCAATTATACTTAAAGATGGCTAAAAGTATTAAAATAATGCATTGGCATCGTGTTCTGATATATTCTATGTGTATGTCTAGCTAGTCGGGAAGTTAGTTAAAAATCGATTGCAAGATTTGTTCTGGATAAACAACTACCGGACAAACAAGAATACGAGCTAAGAAAAACGTGGTAAAATTGCATGGTCACGGACTTGAATGGTCTGCAATGCGAGGTTATCTAATTAATTAAACACAATAAGAAGATTTCTGTAGTTACGTTTTAATAATGTCATCTACGAAGGAAGTCTATGGAGAATAATTATTTTGATTTTCAATGATTCAAGTTCCATGAAATACATTAGGCGTAAAATTTTAGATGAATATTGTTACACGAACAACAGTTTCTCAAATATTTTTAATGCTAAAATGCGGTTTATAAAAAATGCTATCCTACAATCTACATCTTCTTATAATATATTATGATACATACGGAAGAGAAGAAAAAACACGTTATAAGTATTATCTACACGCATGATGGAATATAATAAATCGTTTTATAATAATATGTAATATATTTTTAGTTTGAAAATTTTGAATTATGTCGTTCAAGTAGGTAATAGGTATCTACAACAAACACTTTTGTGATATTGATGAAATTTGCACAGCTTACAGACAGTATTGGTACCAACTTAGTAGATTTTTAGTAACCTTTCATGTCGATTCTCGATATCTCAAAAGAAACTTGGCCGAAAATAACCCACTTTCAACAATATAAGATATTATAAGGTGTGACGCAAGTAGAGAACCGCCCGTCTAGAAATCAAACAACCAATAGGTAATACAAAGCAATAAATTTCTTAATCGTGCATATTATAATATGTGTACCCACCTACTTTTCTTTTCTTATTCCACACGGACAAAATCGTAGGCGATTGCAATTGGTTTATATAGTTTGATGCAAAAATTCAACACATTCAAGGGTTTTTAAATACAGTATATTCTTATACAACACAACAGATCTTATGCTAATGTACAAACTAATATCTTACGTGTATTTAGATCCAGAGCATGGATATAATAGGTTGGTCAAGTGATAAACATCCATTTTTCGTAAAAAAAAAATAATATAAAACTGTTTGGATTAAAAAAAACTTTGTGAGGCGGCCAAGACCCACACCGGACTGTAGAACGAATTGAAAATATATTATTCTATCAATCTAAACTATAAAATTACTGGGTGGTTGTGCCACCTGTCAACATTTTTAAATGTGGATTTCCGCAACAGAAAATATTTTGATGAAAATCACATTAAGACGTTATTACTGAAAAACCCTATCTCGCTCTATCTCACACATTTACATAATATATTTTGTCTATTCAATTAAGATTTCTTAATACGTTTACGTTCCCCATCATTTGATTTACTAATTTTAATCTTAACACACATTGACGTGTGTTTTCTCTCACCTTACACCTTTTGTAACTTCTTCTCTTTGTTTCGCTGTGTCCAGCAAAATTTCGAATATGATTTTTTTTCGTCTGCTTTACATGCAGTAAAGATAGGTAAACCAAAACAAATATATTATAATAATGTAATTTTCATTAAAAATATATTGTGGAATTCTGTAGGATGGGCGTTTATAAAATTGCCACCAATCACGATTTCAACGAAATTTATTAGTTGTACGACAGATGCTAGTGTAATACACACTTTGTTGTAAAAATCAGTTGAATATATTGCATCAGACTGGATATATTATTAAAAGTTTGTTTACGCTTACTCAGAGTATTTTTAAAAGTAAATATTACATACACAAGTTTGAGAACCTTCTTCTAAACTATTCAGATTACAGTACCCAAGTACCCGATGTCTAGTCATCATACATATTTGCCTCGCCTTTATTCGTAAATCAATGTCTTTAATTTACCGTAGAATAGGCAGCATTCACCTTTGTGATTTTCTAAAGACCCTATTCATACAGAAATTATTATGTTACCAGTTCGCTACGAAGGTGATTCTATTATACTATACGATTTTATTATGATGTTATCTCATATAAGTAGTCGAAATACATGCCGCATTCCTTTAGACGCCTCATTTAGGATTTTTATTAAAAAGAAGATTAATTACCATTATTTTTAAAGCATTTTATTGATGGCAGTCTTGTGTAATAAATTTAATATAAAAAATGTAGATTTCTTAACAGTTTTTATCAATGTTTATGTATATATTATTGCTCAGCGTCATATTATGCGTGAAGGTGTTTAATAACTCTAATTCAGTATTGAATACTTCTTATAGTCGATTTAAATACGCGTGGCTTTACTTCTATCAATACGTATTGTCGCGATTCACGACATTAACAATAATAATTACAAGATAAAAAGAACTTTTTATATACAACGTTTTTAAATTTTCTGTTGAATCATATAAACTTGACTTGACTAGTTTATTTATTGACATGTTTTCTTTTTCAAGTAAATGGGTGACGTTTTTAGTCATCTATACACGATTTAAGAATTAATACCTCCGTCGCCATCACGAAACATATTGACATATTCACACCTCGACGTTCGCTCTCCGATTGCCAGCGAGTCCAAAATTTCGTCGCGAATATAGTTGAAAATTATTTGCCGTTTCACTGAAGTATCGTCTTAAGGAGATGATGAGAAAGTGCTAGTACAGTCATACTTAAACCGACGCAACAGAAAATAATAGATACAGACAAGAGTCATATTGAGTTGTAGCAGGTAGATATTATGTACTTACCTATGATAATGAAATTTGATTTTCACCAAAATAATACTTAGGATTATATTATTTTCTTCATAATTCCTTTAATGTTCTCAAAGCACGATTCTTCAATCGTCAGCAAAATATTATAAACGAAGACGTCTTTTATATAATAATATAACACCTCTTATTCTCCAGATTTTCTTTTAATATCGAAATTTTCCTTTTATCCCCTGCATTATCATCTTATAAATACAAAACGTGTTGGAGAGAAATTTCTCGAAGATCACCTCCGAGTGAAAAATGCCAAACGACGTCGGCGTAACAAAGCCCGCAAAGGACCCTTTATATCTCGGTTTCCGATTATCATACCAACATAATGGACTTCAATTACAATAAAACCCTTATAAAATCTCAAGAAATATTATTATATTGGTATTCGTAACATGGCCCCCTTGCAGTGGCGCGCTGGCACGCTAAGCTTAGGCCAAATATTTATGTCGAAAGGGTTTCAAAGAATTGCATAATTTTTATATTAAATTTCAAGTATAAATGATTTTTCATTTTAATGCATTCAAATTTGAAAAAAAAAATCTATCTAACTTGTATTGGTTCATGGCTTCTAATATGTTAAGTGCTTTCATCAAACCATGCTGACAACCAATGCTCGTAATAACCTTATATTACTAATGTCACAATGACTTTCTATTATGTAATATCATAATCACGATCATCATCTGGGGTCCATCCACTGCTGGATGAAGATATTCCCTAGTTTCCGCCACTCTTCTCGGTCAATACTTCTTCGCTGCCACGTACATTCACATAACTTTATAAGTTCTTTGATACAACGTATTTTAGAGCAACCCTTTAGTCGTTTACTGCCACTTGGGTAGGTAACACTGTATGACGGCATTTATCCAGCGGTTGTCCATTTGCTGAGAGACATGTCCAGCCTACTGCCATTTCACTTTCTTGGAGACCACTATCACATCGCATACTCTTGCCTGCTTTCTTATCCATTAATTTATGTTGTGATCTTTCCGCGTTATGCACAACATGCACGTTTCCACGCCGCGTTACACAACTTAAAATTGTTGTATTTCATTAGGATCCACGTTTCATATCACCACTGGTAGTACCTACACATTTCTGGCCATTTTACGCATAATGCACAATAGTTGGTCATGCCAATTTAGTTCTACAAGCAATCTCGTCATACATACCACCGTAAAATAACATTTGTTGACCGAGTTAGACGTAGTTGTTGACCCACTTAATCTGAGTGCCATTAATTAAGATAGCTTTTAGTTTATATAATATAATATTACAATATAAGTAACACCATTAAATTGCCAACAGATAAATTGGTCGCCTAGAGTCATAACTCACATTTTACAATTTTGTAATTTTTTAGTTAAAGTGATTCTAAAACTATATAACGAAAAATAGTTGGGTATCAAAGGTCACTTTAAACCATGTAAAAATCGCTGACTAAGTTGACTGTTCGTTTCATAATTCATATTTTTCAGTGAATAATGTGAGTTCTGTCACCAAAGCCTTTCTAACCAATCAGAAAGCTCAATTTCTCAGTGTGCTATGTGCCTGCAGCCTTAGGAGTAGGTATTATCTCTATATATATAAAAATCTCGTGTCACGATGTTTGTGGTCGAACTCCTCCGAAATGGCTCGACCGATTTTTATGAAATTTTTTATGTATATTTTTTAGGTATGAGAATAGGTCAACAAGTATATTTCATACCGCTAGGTGATTAGGGTATCTCTATCCAGAAAATTTTTTCTTTTATTTTTTTGAAAATTTATTTTTGTATTTTTTTTATTATTTTGCATCAAAAAATACTTATAGCCCCAAATTTTCATCCTCCTACCCCTACCCTCCCATTTTTTAATCGCGATTTTATTATTTTTGTATGAACAAATTTAACCGTCGTTCGTATTTCAAACAGAACGAAATTATTTATGTTGTTGAATGACAGATGGCGCTACGTCCGAGAAGAATTCAAGAGAAGCGTCGCGTCATTTTGACATTTCATTCGGCATATCACAACGCAGTGCGTGCAAAATTTTGTATGATTTATTTTAATTTATCTATTTTTGTGTGCGTGTATTACAGTGCACAATGCCAGCAAGACGCAAGGGGGGCCATTTGGGCCGTCGAACGAATAAAGCAACAAACATGCGAAATAGTAGAGCAGAAAGAACAGACGAACAAATCCAACAAGATAACAAAAACTTGCGTGTGAGCATGTCGCAATTGAGTGCATCTCAATCACAAGAGGCACGAGCTGAACGAAGTCAACAACGACAATTGTAACGGAGCCAAGCGCGCCGGTTCGTAGTTAACACATGCAGAGCGAATGACCGACAATGCCAACAAGTACATCGAGCATTTACATCCGCTTCGTTCCTTCGTCTCGCATTCGAGTACGAGCCAGATATTGAATATTCCGCTCATCCGAAAGTGCTGATTGGTGCTATGGACAAAGAATGTCCCCATTGTCATGCTCTCAAATTCAAACATGAGTCAGCCGGGATGTGTTGCGCATCAGGAAAAGTGCAACTACCAGAAATTGAGATACCACCAGAACCATTGAACGGCTTGCTCATCGGCACGGTTCCAGATTCAAACCTGTTCCTGAAGTCCATTCGCACATTCAATTCATACTTCCAAATGACTTCGTTCGGAGCAACAGAAATAGTTCACAATACTGCGGCAAATGGTCAACAATTCTATTCTACGTTCAAAAACAAAGGCCAAGTATACCACAAAGTAGGCTCATTGCTGCCAATGCCAAACGAACCACATAATTTTTTACAAATCTACTTAATGGACGGTGAGGACATCAATCGTGTGGATGCACGTTGCGGCTACAATAACCTCAATTCGCCTAATGCCAGGTGCATCGTCGGCAAACTGGACGCCCTATTGAATGAGCACAATGAATTATTGAAATTCTTCAAAGCACACATGCACGAATTGCAAAGTGACAATCACTTTATTGTCATGAATCCTGATAAAACACCAGCTGGAGAGCACGTGCGTCGATTCAATGCGCCTGTTGTTGACGACATTGCTGGAATCATGGTTGGCGACCGCACATCGACGCGAGAAATCGTGATTCGAAGAAGAAACAATAATCTGGAGTTCATCGCTGACACACACCGTTCATACGACGCTCTCCAATATCCGCTAATTTTCTGGAAGGGACAAGACGGATATTGCATAAACATTAAACAACGAGATCCTGTCACAGGTAATTCATTCATTATGAACATCATTACTCATTTTGAATTGAGAAAATGAATGGTTGATGTTTTTTTGTTTTTATCGGCGGTCATCGTCTACAGCGCTCTATTCCTCTTTCTGTCATATATCCTATCCCCACACACTTACGATACATTCGTTATTTTTTATTTAACAACCAAAATATTCACTAGAAATAATTTATATGGCAGAACAACGTTTGCCGGGTCAGCTAGTATACTTATATATTTTTATTAAATAATGTATATTGACTCACTCTTTCATTAAGGCTATACCTCAGTTGAGGCACGGTTTAAAAAGATCGTGGCTAGGCTATGCGCGGTCTCGCGGATTGCGGGTGCAAATGACGTATGCCGAACGAAATAAAATTTGTCATATAAATCCAACATGTGTCCATTTAATGTTCTGTTTATTGTTCTATTAGTAACAATAATAATATATTCATTGACACGTTTTCTTTTTCAAGTAAATGGGTAACGTTTTTAGTCATCTTTACACGATTTAAGAATTAATACCCCCGTCGCCATCACGAAATAAATTGACGTGTTCCTAGCTCGACGTTCTCTCTCCGAATGCCAGCGAGTCCAAAATTTCGTCGCGCCTATAGTTGAAAATTATTTGCTGTTTCACTGATGTATTGTCTTAATATTCAAGGGAGTTCAATGCCTCTCTTGTAATTACAAAAAACGGTTTTTTGTGATAACTCAATTTTTGGAATATGTGAGTTATGACTCTAGGCTACTTAACTATTCTATTTCCCGTTTACCTATATAGATGAAATTTGATACACATAGGTAAAATACGGTGACAATGCATACTAATAAAATTGATGATTCAAAATTGACCACAAAATTGTACCATAATTATTACGGTGACACATTTACGATGGTTTTATAGTATAATCTTAACTTATCTTATTTACTTATATACTTACGATATCTTTGTTCCTATGTATCAATCAGGGAACACAGACATAATGGGAAATACAAAACGGGTAAGGCGATAGTAGGTAACCGACTCGAGTAAGGAAGAATCCGGGCTAAACTTTCACACGTGTCAAGAATAGTTTTAGGTCGAATACTGAAAAATGCTCTCGGTATATGCATTTACGCTCATTTAATGTTGGTGTATTACACATACTATTGCACGTGTATAATGCGTGCTTCATTTTTCGTAGGACACTCACACATTCAAAACACTGCATCAACATGCGGCGTATTGAATATAGCCTATCGGTATTCTATTTATTATCTGTTCTGTGGTATCAATCTATTTTTAAAATATATGCTTATCAATCAAAAGCTCTCGTAAATGAGAATACATTGAAATAAATATGTTAGACAATCAACGAATGTGGTGTTTTTGTGTGAAATGAGTACAAACTTTGGTCAAAATTCTTCTTTTTCTTTCGACCATGTCCGATCCTAATAGGTTTGTGTTAACAGATTTTTGTTTTTTTACGAAAAATGGATGTCAGCCACTTGCGCAACCTATTAGGTCCATACCCTGAGAGACACAAATTGAAAAACAATATGTGTACTTGCCAGACCCAGGATTCGAACCTGGGACCCACAGCGTTATAGTCCAACGCTTAAGCCGCGCGGCCACCGTGGTTGTCAAAATATCGTAGGTATCGTATTTATTAATGAGCAATAATTTTCCCAATATATACCTTTATTATTTTAGTGTATATCTGCACCCTGCTTGTGAAAGTTTGTAAACACGTCATTGTAAGTATTTTCCCATAGAAAAGCTCGAAATCGCAATATCTCATTCAGGTTATCAAACACAATGATTTGCAAAAAATCTTTTCCAATTCTGTCTCGCATCCCTTTCAACTGAAATCCGAGATTTGGTTTTTCTCCTTCGTTCTTGCTTATGCCCATCCATCCTTTTACAGATCCAATTGTGCTGATGGATTTACGAGAAAAAAGAACCGAGTATGAAGAACTGTTCGAGTTGACCGGGGAAAGCTGCGACGCAGTTAGAATGGAAAGCGGCAACTTCATTTTTTTTGTTACTGGCTAGATTTTTTTGAGTTCTTCTAGTTTTTTTTATAAAATTTTACAGCATGATTCGTTATGACAAAAATAATTGAAAATACATAATATCTAATAACAGTAAAACGATATAACATCATATTATAAACAAGGTACATGTATAATATGCAGGGGCGTGCGGTGATTTTTTTTAGAGATGTTGTTGAAAGAAAAATATGTGATTACATATTATTATTATCTATTTAGGATTGAGTAAATAATTGAATATTAGCGAGTTAAATGGTTATTTTAGTATTAATTTCATCCTGTTTTCCTTAAGGAGATAAAAATTAATAATTGACAATGGATTTTTTAGAAGCAAACCGCGTTTTTGAATACTTAGTTTAAATTCATTTAATATGTTAGGTATAATTTATTGCATAATATCAAAATGTTGAAAATCAATAATCTACAACTTCATCCATAACGTGACAAAACAAAAACATAAACAAGCTAGACAAACACGTTGAACAAATATATTGATTCAATTTTAATGTAATTCAACCACCTATTATTATTTTACAAATCAATGATATAGACAACGGTTGTATCTTCAGGATTAGCGAGTCGCGAAGAAATGACTGACGATTATTTAAAACTCGCTTTAACAAAAAAAAATGGATTCAATTATATCAGTAAGTGTCTAAATGAGGTACCGGTATGTCATAATATAATGCCATAGTTCAGAGCAGGGAACTCAAAATAAATGGGAACTGAAACGTTTGTGGTCAAAAGAAAGGCTGCTTAAATACTTTGATAAATGAGAATGCATAATATTATGTAGGTATTCAAATAATTATTAATTTTTAATACGCCATGATATTGTTTCAGGAAAAATATAATTAAAATAGTCAAAAAACAAAATGAAGAAAAATAGATCACACTTCAATACGGAAATCCGTAACAGAATTTAAATTGGGGTATAGCCTATCGGAATTCTATTGATTAATCTGTTCTGTTTGCGTGATATTTTGAAGTAGTAACTCTGCTGTATTCTGAACACATTTATGTAATATTCATAATATATAACGTAAATAATAATAACTAACCGTGAAAATCTGGAGCAATGTGTAAATAATATAAAACCTTTAACTTAGTATGTAAATATTATTATTTTATTTTATCTATTTTTAGAATATTTCTGGGCTTGCTGTGCATCCATGGCATCTATGGTACGTCAGTGATAATCAGTTTTATATGTAATATGTATTTTTTTCTGTGTGCCTTTATTAAACTTAATTATTAAAACTTTGGTACAGAAACTACTCTGTTTACTTGATGCTAAATTAAAGTAAAACTGTACTGAGTGACGAAAGTGCCTAATTGAAAACAATCATAATTCATATACTCGCATCGAGAATTTGTAATTTGAAGTTGGCTAGAGCCTATGAAATCACCTTTCAAAAACCCTGAAAAAAAATGTAGTGCAAAGTGATGATTCTGATGGATATGTTATTGTATTCATTGGAAAATGAGAATTGTTTTCCCGAATATATCGAATTGTTTTCAGTTTTCCGATGGAAGTTGTTTGTTGATCATATAATTAAGATTTTGATACAATTTATCCCAGTTTATTTATTATTAGAATTGCTGAATTTTAAAATTTATAAAAAATATATTTAATATGAGAAAAATGTAAGATGTGACGTTTTCTGAGAATAACGAATAGTGAATCTTCCTTTTTCCATTCGGACGATCGTCTTTCCGGCCGATTCCCGGTTTCTTCTCACGCAAACAGAATACATTCACGTTCTCAAAAATACAGAGCCAAACTCTTTTCATGAATAATTAAATAATTTATATTTATGACTATACTATGATATGCAATATTTTTTATAGTAGGTACCTACCCACCTTCAAAAAGTTTTCAATATTCACTTTTGTAGAAATCATTCAGCACACATAGCATTTTATTTACAATCCATACCTAACCGATTTTTTTTTTAAACGGTACATGTTCAAACAGGCGTGTTACCATGATCTTACTCCCTACTTCATTTATCAATTGTTAATTTATGGCTACGGTCGTATGTTGTAGCTTAGCTACTGGGAAATGCCAATAGAAATGGCGTATTTCAAAAAAATACTACCTTATTCTTAGGTCAATAATTATTACAAAACAAACATTATTCGTAGGATGTATATCACATTTAAATGGTCAAATACATAGCTTATAATCCGTATCTTTAGAATTATCTTCAAATGTGTTAATCGTGCCCATTTTTTAATAATAAAATGCCTAATTCTTGTCAAATTTGGGATCAAAAAGATTATAAAATATATTTTTTTATCATAAATATGTCATTAAGTATATAATGTTAACATTAATTTTACTAATTATTTTGTAAATGCGTTTAAAAATTAATAAAAATTAAAAATCTTAACACCACTGCACATGGATGTACTGAAATATGACTATATTCTAAAACATTAAAGCCAGAGGTTTAAATTAATACTATTTTATGTAATAAAAATACTTTATGCAGTCATGAAATGTTTAAAATAAACATTAAGGATAATAAGGCTTCAAAATTATATAAATAGATTATCTACAACGTTTAAGGAATATCCAGGGTTATGCTTTGAAAATACCATAAAAGCTCCATTTAGAATGCCATCCCCATTCATTTTTAGTTCGCGAATTGTTTGCAAATTTGTTAGGTACGTACTTAACAATGTTATTATTTATTTTCGCCTATCTCAAACAGATAAATAAACTAAAGATCTTTTGATTGATATACACATCCTCTATTTTAAAAAAGTATAACATTTCCACGAAACCTACTTTCAAACAGTGGTGTCGTCAGGTAGGTGAAAGTCTATAGGTATCACTGACAGGTCTGGAAGCAACCTTGTGACTATTTTTCCTGTGCGATAAACTCTCATTACAATTTGTATTTACAAAATCATCGAAGTCATTAAGAACTTCATTCACTTATATTTTTATGTTTTAAAAGTAATTATTATTTTTTCCCTCATTTTACAACGTTTTTATTAGGTCGTATTCATATTTGTCCGGTGGTTGTTTGTCCGGTACAAATCTTGCAATCGATTTTTAGCTAACTTCCCGACTAGCTAGATATTTGAAACTTTTAGAATATATCAGAACACGATGCCAATGCATTTTTTAATACTTTTAGCCATTTTTAAGTAGAATTAAATTAATTTTCAGTTAATTCTGTTTTGTATGAAAAGTTATTTCGGAAGAAATCCGTAATCCAATCCACTATTATTGGTTGCTAGGGTCCTAACAACTAAATTATTAATATATAAGTGCGTTACTATGGAAATCAATATGATTGTCAAAATGACATTTCAGTATTATTTCTATCAAATACAATTTTTTTGATCGTTTAAGCTAGTCAAGTCAAGTTATAGTTATAGTTATTTTTATCTTGTAATTATTTTAAAATATTATTATTGATTATGTATTATTTACCTACCCTACAAAATAAACAAGGTGTTCCTAACGACAAAGCCTTTACAATAGTGTTTATCATTTTCGTATCACTCATATATTTCAAATAAGGAACGACCATGAACAAAAAAATATAAATTTTGGGCAATTAATATATTCATTCCGATCCTGCCTTCACCGGCCCAAGAAACGCTCTTCGTGATGACAATTCTTTTTTGCTCACAGTCGATCCTCCCACGAATCGTATCATCGAAACCATCACATCACCATGCCGTCTCTCACATTTAAAACTGTCCAATACATCACTTATTATACGTAATATACTTATCCATTTACTTATGTCTTATACAATAAAATAAAATTACGTGCAAATTTGAAAAATATAAACATTATAGGTATCTATATTACATAGGTGATGATGGTGGTATTTCTAGTGAGCTTGGAATCCGCATGAGTGTGACGGGCTCTGCGTTCAACCAACTTGGAGTCGCATGGAGGTCAAGGCTGTATTCTGTGAGGACCAAATGTCGTTTTTTTAACGCGTGCGTGCTACCTGTGCTCCTGTATGGCTGTGAGACATGGCATCTTACTAAGCTTCAAGAGTCTCGGCTTTGAGCTTTGAGAATCGAATCTTATGGGTACATTGGTACGACCGCGTTACAAACACCCGAGTTCGTGAGCAGACACAACAGCCTTCGGTGATTGAAGTTATCACAAAGAGACGCTTTACGTGGCTGGGACACGTATTCCGGATGCCGCCAAAGAGTGCGGCACTTCGTACTGTGGCTGCGGCTGTGCCTCAAAGGTTCCGTCGCCGTGGCCGGCCTTCCCTCACCCTGCAGCGGTGCTACAAGAGCGACTTACGTGCTGCAGGTCTGACATGGCGGGAGGCACAAGATTTGGCGATGGACCGAGGGAAGTGGCGCCAACTTGTGCTTGCCCTATGCCCCAATGTTGGGACGTGACAGGGTGGAAGAAGAAGATATTACATAGGTACACTGAAAATCAAAACTAGAAGATGATTTATGTCAGTTTTACATGAAGCAGGTGAGCAACGGATGGCACCTATCCATTCAGCGTCAAATAAAGATAATGAAAAGAAGTTCTGCGAGATGACCTGACTGACACTTATATAGAGAGGTTGTAACATTTCCACAATAAAAAAAGTTAGTTTTAGTGTTTTCAATTTTCGTGTATGGAAATAGAATCCTAGACATATCGAGTTTTAGAAACAAACTATTACTTCAGGCTGTTACGCCCTAGCATTGGGGTATATACCTATCAAACATAAGGTCGCGCCAGTTCCATCGGCCTATTGCCACAACTCGCGCCTCATGCCACGTAAGACCCGCACTATGTAGATCGCTTTTATAGCACCACTGCAGGGTGAGGGAGGAAAGTGGGGATCCGGAACACATGTACCAATCATGTACCATTCTAACTACTTCAATCACTAAGAGCTGCCGTGTCCGCTCACGAGCTCGAATATGTAACTCTGTCGTACTAATGTACCCCTTCGATCCAGCTGAGAGACATCAATTCTCAAAGTCTCACAGCCATATAAAAGCACAAGTAAAACACATGCGTTGAACAAAAAATACACTCTTGACCTCTATGCGACTCTTAGTTGGCTGAATGCAGACCTCACCATACACATACGGATTCCAAGTTGACTGGAAAGACCGCTTTCAAAAATTGTTGACGTTTTCGTGATTTGTGGTTCTGATGACGACAGCTGAGGGTAGCCAGGACGTAACACAGAATTAATAGCTCAGAGCGGAATACAAAAACATTTGTCATAACTAAACTTTCTTTAGCAGAAAACACTATGCAGAAACATTGTCCTTAGTTAAGATCGTGTTGTTTATGGTTCACCTCGTCTTAAAGCTTCATTCGTTTTTTATATTGAAAATAATACCATATTTAAAAATTCTCTTTCCAATAGTTTAGGTAAATTATTTTATAATTGTTAAACGATGACAAAAATATAACAACTGCACTTTATAAATGCAATAACTATAAATACATATTAATATTTAATTATAATACTCTTATGTTTCCGTTATCAGAGTCAATATACGTGATTCCACAGGCACCGCAAGATATTTTTTTTAACATGGTAACACTAGCGTCAAGTGTCATTCTGTTTGGCATCTTGTATTTCTATGAGCTGGCGTATAAAAAGTAAAATAATATTCTGCAAGTACCTACATGCTAAACGAATTCACACTATCAATATTCATATTGAGATAAATTGTTAAATGAATTTGAGTGTATGGACTGTTTTATAGACACGCGAATTTATTTTGACAGCAGCTGTCAGTGGTAAATGGTAATACAGAAGGGGGCGTGCTCATAACAAAAGTAGTTTATGGTTAAGGATTCCTTAACTCTATAGTCAGTATAGTCTATAGTTAAGTCATCCTTTTCGGCAACTTATCCTTAAGCTTGGATTCTGCATTCCGCTCTCCGAGCTTCCGAGTCGATAGGAACTCCACGAGCTGCGTGTCAGCGAGAGACTGTCTTCTGTTTACCTACTTTATTTTTAACTATTCTTTAGACATACTGTTTGTTGAGACCCAGAAAGACTCAAACAGTTAAAAGAAATTAAATTAAATCACCTGGTGAAGAAATTTATTGGAAAACCGTTATTATCCATCATTTGACTCGTAAATGATGGGTACACTAACGAGAAGGCTGATCCAGAAATTTATAATACCTACCTATTCTGGAATGATCGTGGTCACCAGATTACGACGACGATGAGCGATATGATGACGAAGAAATTAAAACCACAAACAACCTTTATATACTTGCATTGATTACTGCAGTGGTTTCCAAAAATCTTGGCACCTTTTTAAATAGCCAAAAATGTACCTACTACTTAATACAACAAAGAAAAAAAACTTAATTAAATATAAAAATAAACAAGATTTTACTACGTATTTTTATTATATTCATTTTTAAATCAATTTGTTTTTCATGCGATGGATGTGCTTGTTTCTCAGCACAAAGTGCTATTTTTCTACTAAACGGGTCGATTTTTGGATTTCATTGCAGCTAACGCAGAAAATCCCGTTTCGCATCCAAATATGATGTTACGAATGGTACTTACATTGTTTTTCTTGACAAAGTATTATATTATTTCTTCACTTCTATTTAATCAAAATTGAACTAGGGTTTTTGTTTCAATGAAATATCGCATGATAATTCAATCAATGTTTTCCTTTTCAATATTAGTCAATCCAAATTCATCATCGTTTATTGACAAATGAATTCTATTATGGGCCCCACATCCTGAAGCGGGCCCCTAGGCCAAAATCTTTGGCGGGCCCACCTACCTATCGCTGAGGTTAAGAGCAGTGTGGTGCTCTAAAGTAGTGTTTCCTAAATTATACACGGGAATTATCATTTAAGTACTTACCTATAGCAATCATCATATAGGTATCACATCAAATTGCAATACACAACTACATATTCAAAATATTTAACAGTCTTGAAACAAAGTGACTTTTTTTAAACTATTGGATTAAATTTGTGATGTCTGGTATTCCCGGGCCCCAGGATCTTTATAAACTATGCATTTGCATTTGCCAACTGCAAACCTGTAGCTACATTTGGGTTAAACTTTTCACGTCTCCCTTTGCAACACTTCGCGCCTCCCAGTTTGTAAATCGCTGGATTACTGTGTCGTTGCATACGTGAAAGCATAGCGATTTCATTTGGCAAGCCATATCGCAACCGCCCAAATGGTTTGTGTGACTTATACTGCGGTGTTTTAACAATGTAGAAAAATACACAGCGTCCCTGGGATAATATCAGTGCACATACAGTATCCATATTGGGTTGTGATGCTAATTATGATGGCGCCCATTGCAAATTATATGTAACTACTAACTGTTAAACCTATCCATTGTACACTATAATGTATGTATGTATGAATAAAAGTACCGACATTATAAATTTCGATCTTAAATAGAGTACAATGAGCCTGTACAGTATTATTGCGAGGAATTTTTCATAGTCATTTGCATCGTATCCGGAAATTTGTACGTAAACAGTTCACCGCAGGACACTTATTCGTGCGCCGCAGTACGTGAAACATGAGTTCGTGTAACATTTAATCAAATGACGAGTAAGTTCTTCGTTGAACATTTCACCGTGGAGTATATTTGTACGTATGCTACAACATGTGAAGATGTCTTTACTAGTTTTTTTTTTTTTTTTTTAAGAATTATTAATAACCATGTCCTTGCTTTTTCGTACAAGGTGGTTGTTAATAATTTTGAACAATCAGAAACACCCAGGCTTTGAGAAAAACACATAAATGTTTTTGTCATGACCGGGAATCGAACCCAGAACTCTCGAGTGGAAGGCCAGCGCCTTACCCACTCCACCACGAGAGCCGCATGTCTTTACTAGGTTAGGTTAGGGTTAATCTAATTGGAACAGTACTATTTGCAAACTATCGCCGCATTTTGTAAGATACGTACAAATGTATTCCACGGTGAAATGTTAAACGAATAACTCGTTATTTGATAAAACGTTATTCGAACTCATGTTTCACGTACTGCGGCGCACGTATAAGTGTCACACGATGAACTGCATACGTACAACTTACATGTAACCTATTTGCCTAACTCATCGGGTACATTCTCGTGATTAAACATATCTTATTAAAAGAAAAACTCTAGAATAAGAATAGATAGGACATAATGACATACACATCTTTCCTACTAAGTACCTATCCAGATTATTACAAGTAAAAAAGCGTGTGAGTTTAAAATATTACATCGTTGATATTTTTATTAGTTGCAATGACGAACAAATTATATGCTAGCAAGTGAAGTACAGTAGGTAATTGACACCCATGGTTTTTTTTTCTGAAGTCTGATATAGCTACATATGCCGAAACTTAATGCCTGTACGTATATCACGATTTATATCACCATCATCATCAGCCAGGGTCGATCCACTGCTAGTTGAGGGCCTCCCCTAGCTCCCTCCACTATTCTCAGTCCCTAGTTATTGCTGCCACGTACATCTACCAAACTTTATGAGTTCGTCTATCCAGCTGGATTTAGGGCATCTCTGTGGTCGTTTAGTGCTCCTTCGGTATGATGGCATTTGTCCAGGGGTTGTTATTCATTGATTTCTTGTGTGACCTTCTCGCGTTAAACCCAACACGCACCTTGCCATTTCCACGTTACGCTATTCGTAAGTTTTGTATTTATCTTACATTATTAAGAGTCCATGTATCACACGCATACGTGAGTGTTAGTAGCACACATTGATTGAACACTTTACGATTAATCCGCAGAACTTTATGAGTTCGTCTATCCAGCAGGACATTTAATGTGTCTGGATACCACTGTATGATGGCATTTATCCACTCTCTCCTTAACGACCTCTATCACATTGCGTACTCTTGTCTGTTTCACTACATTTTTTATTTTATTTTGTGATATTTCCGCGTTATGCCCAATATGTACCTGTAGTGTTGACCTTGTCGGTAGAAGATCACGCCGGAGTCACAACTGTGGTGTTCGATGTGTGAGTTACCACTTTGGGAGTAGTCGATGTGTCGTAGGTTATGGTGTTGAGGATGATGATAAGGAAGTCGAAGATGTATGCAGGAGCGAGTTTTATTGAGCGTAACGGTTGGTACAATAGTATGTTACAGCAGTTATGTTACAATACTAAACATATGATAGGTACGGATCCGAGGTCCGCATCTCGGTACAATCAGATGTTGGGCGAAGCGATATAGAGACTGCGATGGTAACAGACTGGAAACGTATATTCGAGTGATATTTTTATAATGTTATTTATACAGTCAAAAGTAATACCTAAACATTATATTCCAGTACATAATTATATTGAATGAGTCAACGGTTTAAATACGAGTAGCTGTGAATTTTATATATTATTTCAGTCATAATATAATATGATACTATGGGAATGGATATTAGACTAATTTTCCATTGCGACACCGTATTTAATATCGCCAATCAATCTGCTGATACAGGTAATTTACCGGCAATGAGTCCCTGGGAATTTATTATTGCGGTCGAATAATTTGATACACTAAAAATAGATATTTGGTCAATAATATACTGACAGCTACACACCTTTAATATCTTTACTTACGCTATTTATAGAGTTTGTATTAATTAAAAAACAATATAATACTATTATTTGACATGATAATGGCTGTGCATTTAAAATTGAGTGTATTTCGTTTTGAATAGTATTGCACTAATATAGGAATAAATTTATAGATGCAGGCTTATGTCCTGCTAAATACTAATTTAAAAAAGGTATTCTGAGGTGTTACTTTAAACAATTTAGTCATCCATGCATTTGGATAGTCGATTTTCTCAATCAACCCCTCAGTTATATTTTCAGTTCATACAAGCGATGTGGTTCAATATTTCGAATCTTGATTTTCTAAAACACATGATAATAATAATGACATGACGGTACCTATGTCAACGAGCAAACCAAATTGATCAAAAACCAACTGTCACCCTCCGCTACGTCGTGGCTAAACAGTTGACGGAGGGGGGTTGTGTTATTTTTTTCATCGCAGTTTTCCTTTCGTTTTCACGTTTGACGCCACTTCCTCAGCCACCCTCCCCGCAGACTACTTTTTGTACGCCCCTGGAACATTTCGCGTCACGTGATTAATGATGAACGTTTGGTTGAGGAAATGTCGGAGAATATTGTCGCGGTTTTCACTAAGATGAGTGTTGCACCGCCAATGGAAAAAATATATAAAATTACCAACTTATTATCAAAGATATAATTGTTTGTGTGTACCTAAATGTATGAAGCATTAAGCAAAAAGACTTCTGTGGGTCTATTCTATACTTTTATCGACCGCTAAAGTGATAAATATTATCAAACTCAGGGTAGGTTTATACCAAGGTATTAGAACCCACGATGGCCGAGTGGCTTAAATGCCAGCCTATAGAGTCGAGGGTCCCAGGTTCGAATCCTGGGTCTGGCTAGTACACATATTGTTTTTCAATTTGTGTATGAGTCAGAGTATGGACCTAATAGGTTGAGCAAGTGGCTGACATCCATTTCTCGTAAAAAAAACAAAAATCTGTCAATACAAACCTCCACTCTGTGGAGGCCCATATGATCCTATTAGGATCGGACATGGTCGAAAGAAAGAAGTAACAATTACAATAAGATGTTTGTAATTGTTGCAATACATGCTATATTTTAACAGCACCTCTCTTGCTGCTGTTAAAATTTAGCACGTATTGCAACAATTAGAAACATCGTATTGTAATTGATACAATAAGTGCTAATACTTTGATACAAATCTACCCTAAGTTTGATAATACTTATCACTTTATCACTTTAGCAGTCGATAAGTATAGAATAGACCAGCTGGTTTACTTATTAAATTAGGTGATCTAGCATTGCAGTATATTTTAAGATAACTTCTTACTTCTACAAGGATATTCGATTATAATTTCACATTCAGCCAATTAGTTAAATACGTACATGATTATATCTGCGGATATTGCCAAAATAAGCATTAAATACTTAAATTCATGGAATTGCATGCATGTAAGTGTTTGTAAGTATCAAGTTATCAAATATCTGTGGCTGTCATTGGAGTCCTGTAACCCAGATCTCAATTATAATATTATTTATTAAATATTAATTTTTCGCGTACAACTAGTCAGTACCTACCTATAAAAATATATGTTTTCATAATGTTATGAGGTAGCAGATCTGCAATGTCATAACATTACGAGTTCATATTATTTCATAATAATTTCAACTTATTATTTCATAGTGCGCCAGTCAATAAATTTCAGGTCAGAACCAATTGGACATCTCACTCGATTACAAGTTTCCGTTAAAGACACATCGCACCGAATTAGCGTTATATTTATTATACTGCATCGATGTACCCTTGTAGTTATTTGAAACAGTAAATAAATTCTCGCCTCCTCCATCATCACGAACAACTACTACCGTTTTTCATCTGCAATACCTATCCTCCGCCGAACCAGAATATAAATAAATATAGACATAAGATAATAATGACAGCGTTATTATCAGATATTTTATGCCAAATAATATGAAATTAATGTTCTTGTTGAATCTAGAAACATTGGAACATTACTGTCTATCAATGCTATGCGGCCGTCTCTTTCCTGTACAACATTTCACGCTTAACTGTCATACGGCGAGATGTAATACGTGCAGTTTACGTGTAACCGTTCCTGTCGTGTCGCGTTTACAAGATTCTACATATATCTGTATCATCATCAGCCAGGGTCGATCCAAAACTAGATAAAGACCCACCAGGCTTCTTACACTCTTCTCGGTCCTTTGTTCTTCGTTGCCACGTACATCCACCAAACTTTATGAGCTTATCTATCCGACGTGTTTTAAGGCATCCTTGTGGTCGTGTAATTTCTCTTGGGTAGGTACATCATCTGGAAATTTCCCTATATGTCGGTTGAAAAGATAAAGCTTATGAAGTCGGTCCGACTCTTTTCTTGTCTTTGTCAGTGTATTGTGACTTGGTATCTACGCGGGAAAATTTCTCAGTTTTCAAAAAGTTTACGACATTTTACGGCGAGCGAGAAGGGGCCGTAATTTACAATATCAAAGCAGGAATCACGCACACTCTAGTGCATGCCAATCAAAGTCTTGGAGAGTTGCTCCTGGGATACTATCAGCAGAAATTTTAAGTGCGCCTAACGTACGTATAACCTGTATAATGGGTGTGTAAACGTGGCGGGTGGTGTAATGAAAATCAAGTGTCCTTTGGGTACCACTGTATGACGACAGTTGTCAATTTTTGTCCCTTTTTCGAGCGATATGTCCAGCCCATTGCTATTTAATCTGATTGGCGACCCCTATCGCATCGCGTACTTTTATTTCTTACGTGGTTTTTTTTCGTTATGGCCAATACCTATAAACCTTTCCATGTCACGTTTCACTAAGTACCTACTCATAATTTTAGATCTCGACATTTATATAAAATACAGTTAAAACAAACCCGTGTATTGTATAATATATCCACCCAAAACATATGGTAGATTACTATAAGATTGTTTGGATAATGTCTCCCTCCATGCCTTGTTGGATTATTAACTAGTTTCACAGGTATGATAGAAAGAAATACACCTGTAAGCATTTTTCTAATTTTGATAACTCTACGAAAGTGCATAACCAATGTGTCTGTATATATGTCCAAACGAGATTGCCATTGAATTCTTTATTTTTCAAATTCTATAAAATATAAGTACATTAATATTACATCCAGCAATCACCTGTCGTAGATTCTCCAAAAAAAATTCGCGGGGAAAGTATGGTTAAATGGAACAAAGTATGGTACGGTATCTCTCTACTAAAAAATAGTTATATGGCGAACGAGATTCCTTGTTGGCAATTTAATATAAAACAGAGGAATTTATTAAAGAAAGCGGCACATCAACCAGCGTGTCCCCACCAAAAGAAAACGATGCTTATAGAATCAGTTATTTTTCTAGAACATTTCTCTCTCGATCTTTTCTCGGTCATTCCTTCATGGCTGAAGATCGTAACTTATCTTTTAGACATGCCGCGTCAGAATATAAAAGCAAAAAATGAATGTCCCAGATGGTTGTGCCAATTCATACGTGCTACGGGTCTTCCACTGACATACGCCTTGGGTGTCGTATCTTACCGAAAGGAGTGGGGAAAATCCATTAAAAAAGCTGTCCAACAGTTAAATCATTCGGGCTATAATCCTCAATTATGAGGTCCTGACGAAGATGGAGAAGTAAGGGATCTAATCTCTAATATATTCAATATACTTTGATTTATTGAAATGCGTTACAGTGCAATATTGAAATGTAAACGTACACAATCCATAATGTATGTTCGCAGTAATGAATGATATAAGTAGGCTCTTAAGATCTGATAAACATTCATAGTGCATACTAAACTTTGTCAGTCATACGTAACTGTTTTCATTGAACTAAAACCACAAATTACTGATGGTGTTGGGTAGTTTTTAAAATTCAATTAAATCTTCCATAAACCAAGCCATAATAGATAATAGTCAACAAATATTCGTCTATCTAAAAAATACTTTTAATTACGAAATTAAATCATATATCATTTTTAATATTTTATATAGAGGATATTTTTGTATCTATTATGGTTTAGTTTAGGCAGGATTTAATTGAATTTAAAAAAATTACCAACACCATATTATGTAATAGAAAACAAATAAGTATGACTGAAAAAGTGTGCACTATTTTTGTCTGATCGCCCATAGCATACCAAAACTATTATGGTTTGGTCTACACATGGACATCTGCAAACTGTAGTCTTAGTTCAGTGAAAGCAAATACGTATGACTGATAAAGTTTAATGTGCACTATTTAGGTCGGACTTTACAGTCTACCTCCACCCTTCGCCACTGGCAATGATTATAAGCTTTGCTTTGTTGTAGGTAGATATTTTATATTCATTCTGCTCGTCTACTTGTTGATTTAAATTATCTATGAGGCGACCAGACTTCCGTCATTCAGTATTTTCCAATCCTCCAGGTGACCAGTCATATGCGCTGAATTCCACCCTCCTACGAGGTACTTTTGAATTTATCAATTTGTATCTTGACTCTATATAGTACCTACTAAATCTTCTGCCTATCTGACCTAGATAAACTATTGGATAATTTCTACACTGCAAGGCATTTATTATTTAATCTTCTTCGTAGTAATAACCCTGTATCTTGTGTACGGCATTTTAGGAATGCAAAAAATACCTATGCGGGGATGCCAGATCAAGATAAAAAAAATACTCAACCACATAAATATATTTCTCTGTTTATTTCACATTGTCAGTATATACGTATGTATACTTGATATTTAAAAATCGAACGTTCGCGTTTATATTGCGGTATTTATCGTATCTCTAAAATTCGCAGCCGCTTAAAAATAAAAAAAACGCGCGGGACTTCTTCCATCTTTGGCGGGAAAAAAAACCAAATGAGTTTTTCCGATTTTACGACGGCGTAATTCAATTCGTTACGTGCGTATTCGTTATCAATAACGGCAGGTAACGGAAGCTAGCTGGGGCCGTTACAAGGTTCGACTGCGGTAACGGGCGCCACCGGAGGGTACTTAAGCCGGCGCTATCTTCTCGGTGATGACATAAATGACACATCTTTAAAACGTGTGACGTCACACGGCGCCCACCCCCCTCCTCCCCAACGCCCGTAGACGACATCGCTGGTTTAATTTCCATGCTACGCCGTAGACCACCGTAGCGGTTGATGTGTTCATATACTCAATACACTATCTTATTATTTATGCAACCATATTCTCGCAGGCTTAGTACGCCGTGAAGATAAAAGTCTTGAATTAATGTCGGTTGATTTTAGAAGTTTTCGTTTAGTATTTGTATGGAAACAGTGACAACGATGTTAAAACTATTAAGTAATAAATTCACAAGATAACTAAATTAATATTAATATCTAAATCATAATGTTATAATAATTACATACATTGTCAACAAAGTTAAAACTACAAGTTAATTTTCCAGTTCCTGTCATATAAAAAATATTTAAGTTAATAGGACATTCGATAAGAAAAAAATCGCAGTACTTAAGTAAGAGTAATAAATATTTTTTTTACATTTACTACTTCGACCCAAAAAATGATTTTCTTTGACACAGGTAAAGCAATCAATTAAGGTGAAGCCTTTACTCAGCCTTTCGAAAAGAGCCACCTAGCGGAAAAATACGAAGCTTGCGATTTGAGACATTTAAAAAAATATAAATCTGTATAACTTGAAATAATTTTTATTTATAGGTATCAAATTTTATTTAGTTATGGTCCCAATATGAAGCTCGATTTGATATAAATAAAAAGGATTTAAAGTTATACACATTTATATTTTTATAAAAATCGATGTTTTTTTAAATTGATATAAAAAATATTGAAACACTATGACTTTGTCAAAAATCTCTTAAGCGATGCTTAGAAAACTTAATAAACTAAATTTTAATAATAAATATGATCATAAAGTATATGTAATAATAAGATGCGGTCCGATTCAACAAATTAACATTTTATTACATTTTTTACAATAATAATTGTAAGTTTATCTTTGACTTAAAATAAAAAAATATTTTTCTTTTTCATGTTTTCAGTTCCATATTTATTAATTAATATATTTTACGATAATTTGACGATTAATTAATTAATTAATCGTCAAATGTAACAGACTACTTGCTCACTTACTGAGATAAAGTGTTTTGCCACTGAACCATTTCAGAACTGGGTGCGGGACATTCATATCGAAACAAAATTTATTTTGGGTAGGGTTTGGGTATTATAAATACTATAAATAGGTAGGTATATAAAATCACAAATTAAAAAAAATATAGCAATTTATTTGACCAAGTAGAGTAGAATTAGGTTGGGATAAACTTCATCCAGCAGTGGATTGATCCTGGTTGATGATGATAAAAACGATATTATGAATGGGTAAATATAATATCAACAATTTTGATAAATATAGCAATCGTTTAACCGCTAGTAGTAGAATCAAGTTGCGGAACCCTTCATCCAGCAGTGGATTGATCCTGGTTGATGATGATGACGATTATGATGACGATATGAATATGTAGATAAATAACATTAGCATTTTTAATAAATATAGAAATTCAATACTGTCAAGAATCAGATTGCGGAACCCTTCATCTAGCAATGGATTGATCCTGGTTGATGATGATGATGATAATGACGATATGAATTATGTAGATAAATATAATATCACCGATTTTGATAAATACAGCAATTCAAATGACAGAAAAGAGTAGAATCAGGCTAGGGAGACCTTTATCCAGCAGTGGATTGGCTCAGGTCGATGATGATGAGAATGATAGAAATAGGTATAATATCACAAATTTGTTTAACCGCTAGTAGTAGAATCAGGTTGTGGAACCCTTCATCCAGCAGTGGATTGATCCTGGTTAATGATGATGACTATATGAATATGTAAATAAATATACTATCACAGATTTTGATAAATACAGCAATTCAAATGACAGAAAGAAATAGAATCAAGCATGGGAGGCCTTTATCCAGCAGTGGAATTGTTCAGGTCGATGATGATGAGGATGATAGAAATATGTAGGTATAATATCACAAATTTGTTTAACCGCTAGTAGTAGAATCAGGTTGTGAAACCGTTCATCCAGCAGTGGATTGATCCTGGTTGATGATGATGACTATATAAATATGTAGATAAATATAATATCACAGATTTTGATAAATACAGCAATTCGAATGGCAGAAAGGAATAGAATCAGGCTAGGGAGGTCTTTGTCCAGCAGCGGATTGGTTCAGGTCGATAATGATAAGGATAATAGAAATAGGTATAATATCACAAATTCGTTCAACCGATAGTAGTAGGATCACGTTGCGGAACCCTTCATCCAGCAGTCGATTGATGATGATGATGACGATATGAATATGTAGATAAATAACATTAGCATTTTAAATTTTTTGTTGAATCATATAAACTTGACTTAAACTATCTTAAACGGTCAAAAAATTTGTGGTTGTCATGTCATGTGGATTTCCATAGTAACGCACGTATATATTATTAATTTTGTTGCTAGGACCCCAGACCCCTTAGCAACAAATAATGGTGTCAAAATAACTTGTAATACAAAACAGAATTAACTAAAAATTAATTCAATTCTACTTAAACACGTGTTGCATGGCTGCGTTGTTGGTGATTAGTGATCAAATGTCCACCCCCTGCTCTCTGTCCCTTGGCGTCTGCAATATTTGGGCATAAAACGACAACCGCGAATTCTTTGTTTACTCACCACCTAAAACCGGTCAAACTAGTAATTATTTACTACTACTTATTAAGTTTATCACTCTGTAGAGTATAAGTTGCGAAACGCCAAACTGTCTGCAATTTTCTAATATAGAGATAATATATACCCAACTCTACCAGTTGGATATTTCCCGAGAAAATTTCAATCTCGAGATTCGGGATTTCCCGAAATGATGAAATTTTGAATTCTCGAGATTCAGGATTTCCAGAAAAGAATTCCGAGAAATCGGGAAATTTATAAAAACATGTAAAAATCCTAAAATCTGTGTAAAAACAGACAAATTCCAAAAAATATGATTTTTTTTATTTATGTAAGAAGACAAACAAAATAGAAGTAGGAAAACAAAAATAATTCAAAACAATACTTATTGAAATAGAATTTAAAAAAACACAGACCGTCAATCGCTGCGTCTGACAATCGCGTACGCCTTTGAAAAGCAAAATGCCCTGATGTTTCAAAAATTGCGCTCATTTTGAGTCGACGTTGGCTTAATTGTGTTAAATGACCCGATCAGTATTTGAACTTTTTATGTTATATTATATATTATGTTATATTTGATAATAGAGAAATCCCGAGAAAAGATTCTCGAGATCTGGGATTTACCGAAATGTTAAAAATATCTATTCTCGAGATTCGGGATGGAAAATCTCGAAAATTTCCATCGGGAAATTCCCGAAACTCAACTCTAAGAGTAGGTACCTAAGTACGCGCCTAAATAAATAAGAGATTTTTAATTTAATTTATTGAGAACTAATCACAAAAGTATTCATGAGTAAAAGTCCATGAAATTGCGCAGATTGCGATTTCTTCTGCTGTGCACGAATCACATTTTCTGTCAAAACTATCGAGCTTCAAACTCATGTGGAATGTTTATATTAATATATCTATCGCAAATTTCTATCGAAAATATTACGACAAACTTTTGATTATTACAATATATTGCAGTTACGTTCAAACGACTGAAAATATTGCGCAATAATATTAACAAATCAATGAGCAAATATTGTTGAAACGATAAAATTGCGTATCCGGAAACTTGTACGTATGCAGTTCACCGTATCACAATTCATCGTGAAATGTTGTATCGGAAATATATGGCCGTATATTAAAGACCCTCCAACCTCTTTGGGTCGTATTATAGTACTGACATAAAATTCATGTCTAAATTAAACACGGTTCTTGACGGTTTATACTTTACAAGAAGCCAGCAGCAAACAGATTTTAAAAATAGTCGATATACTGGATTATTTGTTAGCTTAGGATTTCATTCTTTAATTCATGAATTTTGCTAAAAACAGCCATGAAAATTGAATTAATGTTTATAAAATTGGATACCATTTAGTAGCTATACGGTCATCTCTTTCCGATAGAAAGCTCACGGCGATCTGTGCCACGGTGGAATGTTTTACGAACAATTTACATGTAACCATACAATTGATACGACGAGTAAGTAGGTTGTCTAGATTTGCAAACCAGACCAAACCATTTATAATATTACATGACAGCGAATACGGTGTTGGTGTAAGCAAACGAAGACATATTTTGTGGCTACTTAGGGGTAGGTGTGATCTGTTGACGCATTCCAGACGCTACGCATACACTCAGCGGGGTGCGAGAGCGTCGCGACGCATGCTGTGTAAGTACATTAATTGTACAGCCCTCCCTAAAACGTAAGGGTATTATGTTACATTTATTTCAGTTATCTGTCAATATTATCAGTGTATATATTCTTATGATATTTTGCCGTGGCATAAATTTAATATTGAAAATGATTGATATCTTAATTAAATTATAGCTTAGTAAGTGAGGCAGCATTGAAAGACCGAGCGAGAATAATGACAACCACTGCGTCACATTATAAAGTTTTAATAGAGTGTCCCATCGCGCTTTACGCCCGAGTACCAAAAATGTGCTCCGCCCATATAACGCGTTTCATGTGGCAGTGAACAAACTAGGTGACGTAATTCATTTTTGATCGGCATTAAAAACAAACTCGAATGCAAGAAGAAAAACCACCGAATCTATTGTGATATTCGGTTTCTACCGCACTTGCAATATGTATTCTTGGCACTTTTCAAGTTAGGTGACGTAATTTATTTTGGAGTAGGTAACTAGCCATAAAGAATGTCGCGTTCGAGCGTGAGTCGGTCGTAATTCATGTTGGAATGGCTGTAAACGCCGCGTTCTCCAGAGTGCCGCATTCGCTTGCGCTTGTCTGCTTGTGAATGTATGTGGACTGCTCAATGAGGTCACATTTACCTAGAAAACGCACAACTATTGTTACGCGCGAGTCAAATCCCGCCATTTGGTCATCATTCAGCGACGCGTTTAGTGACGTAGAGGCCCGGCGCACATTAAAATAACATTTAAGATTTTGGCATAATTTAATAATTGTATGAATAGTTTCAACTGTTTCAAAGCCCGTTTTAAAATTTTCTGACTAATCGCCGTTGCTCTTATTTAGAGAATGTTATGATATCAAATTATAATAAGTTAAAACATCTAAGTATAAACAATTACTATGTGTAAGTTCTATAAAGAAGGTACTAGGTAGCTAATATAGTAATACCAGTTCGTTGTAATTATTCTTGAAAAGTATTCCTAAGTTTTCCATTTAAATTAAAATATACATACGTTTTAAATTAACTTTTAAGTATCAATAAAAATGTACTTAATATTAAAATATATTACCTTCTTGACATTCTGTATAGCTAGGTACATAGTCTCTCCCTTACAATAGATTGTGCAGTTAGTTAGTAAGAACTTATCTTATTCCGTTTATAGGGGTTCCAAAGACGCTAGATTTAATAATTTTGTAAATTTATATAAATAAATACATGTTGTCAATCAAAAAAACAATAACAATATCTCACAGATTGTGTCAGAAAGCCCAAATGCCGTGTTCCCACAATATGTCTATTTTTATTGATCAATTAGCTGTTAAATGTTGAATAAGAAATTGATAGAAACGTTTCCATAATAAAATTTATAGTCGTTGTTAAAATAGTACGGAATAAATTTGTTAGATCGTTAACATCATTTTGTCTGACCACTTTAAAACTTTTTTCTGGATAGAGATGTGATACTCAATTCAAAAACTAAAACAAGGGCACTCTGTGGTATACGATAGTACTATTTATAACATCTTTGACAAGAAAGAAAGACATCAACCTTATTCAATGCAACTTCAAAATTGCTGAATTATGATTTCTACTTGTCAATTTAATTCAGTCAGTTAATCTACAAATAATTACAAGATAAAAAGAACTTTTTATATACAACTTTTTTAAATTTTATGTTGAATTATTATGTTCAATATGCTCAAACTTGTACTTGATATGAAGTAAATAAAAAAAAACAAATACAGAATACTGAAATGTCATTTTGACATTTCATTGTGATTTCCATAGTAATGCACGTATATATTAATAATTTAGTTACAAGGACCACCAGGGGAGCAACCAATAATAGTATTTTACTTTTTACGGATTTTTCTGAAATAACTTTCCATACAAAACAGAATTAACTGAAAATGGATTCAATTCTGCTTAAAGATTGCTAAAAGTATTAAAAGAATGCATTTGCATCGTGTTCTGATACATTCTAAAAGTTTCAAATGTCTAGCTAGTCGGAAAGTTAGTTATAAATCGATTTGTACTGGACAAACAACCACCGGACAAACAAGAATACGAGCTAATAAAAATCGACACGTGGGAATGAAACAAAACAGTCGTCTCTAAAGCAACTACATTAGGAGTATGCAATTATATTATAATATTAATTGATCATTAACATTTTAGAGTATTTTAATAATTATACAAAAATATCTGGAAACATTAAAAATAAATATGAATATTTTTTAAATCAAAGATAAACTTTCAATTTAAAAAAAAAAAAACTTTATAAACGTCAATCTGTTAACGGATTTAATCTTAGATATTAATACCTACAAATTATTTTATAGTTATATTTATCATTAAACTATAATTTATTAAGTTTCTCTTAGAATTATTTTTAATAATTTATAATAGTGTTAATGTATTTTATATTTTATTCAAAATTGATCATTAAAAAAGCTACAATTAATGTGTATAACTTGAAACTAATTGAAATCATTTTATTTTTATATCAAACCTAGCTTTAATATTGTGACAATGACTAAATTATATTTAATTAAAATATTAAATAAAGAAACAATGCTATTTGTGAAAGTCCTGCATTTTTAGGAAATTCCTATTTTTAAATAATTAAGGGGTCTGATTCCGTTTCAATTTCCAGCTCTACATTGCTGATGAGTTTCCTTATATGTATTTAAATCTTGTTCTGCCGCCAAAAATGGGAAATTTCCAAATAGTGTACCGGTATAATCAAAAAGTTCCGATACGATATCGCGGCCAAATTTTCCGCGAGGTAAGAGTTTCTTTCGATATTTTATAGGCATGGGATAGTCTAACATGACGTGGTCATGAAAAATAAGTTATAACGAAAATATACATATCAAGTTGAATGAGTTATGAATTGAAACTGCTTGCAGATGTTTTTTCTAATTAAATACATAACATAAATTAAAACACGCAATAACTATAATTCAGTGGCGAAGACTCCATACTAGGCGATTATTTAAAGCCTACCTACTTAAGAAAAATATTTTTAATTGCATATTGACATATTTATATACTTAATAACTTCATTATTTTATTTTATATAAAAATAATTTATTTTGCCAACGAGAGATGTCGTATAATATGTAGGAAAGTATTACAGTATTACACAGTTTACAAAACAACTGCAAAGTAATTAAAAAATATACCACAGCGCGCCGTAAATAAATAATAAACGCCGCGACGTTTCGACGTAAATAAATCTCCGATTATGTGTGAAATAATTCTGATTTTTTTCGTATGGAGTTTACGTCTCGTAACCTCAGCAAGTCTGCTGATTTGTACGAAATAAGGTAAGCTCCTATCGCAGAGCCTAAAAAATTCGCGCATAATAACGTTGTCACGACTGCGCACTTTGTCCAAAATCATTAATAATTAGATAATTAAAAAAATAATTTCACTGGCGTTTAATCTAATATTGATAAATAAGTAAGTAGAGATTGTTTTTATAAATAAAAATAAATTTTATCCAATGATTTTTGATGGGTATGCATGTTTTGAAAGATACGGTTTTTAAACACATCGCTCATTTTTATGTCGTCAATGAGTTTTTGAAGTTTCATTGAATTAGTGTGTCGTTGTCATTTACTAGTCTGTACCTATCAAGGCCTGAACAAAAACGATGCATGAGTGCGAGTGAGAAAGTATTCGGCACCCTTATAATCTCTGCGACACGCGCTAGAGTAAGATAAAAGGTCTACATATTTTTGAGTCAGTTTCCAAAAGTATCGTTGGCAAATCGTGGTGAATCGCTTCATGTAGCATCGATAATCTGCGAGTTCGTGTTGCTAAATTTGCTATTTTTTGTATTAAACATAAAGTCAGTGGTATATATTTTTAGTTAATTAAGTAGGAAAGGTAGTTCTTCGTGTTGTATTAAAATATGGTAGCCGTACTAATAAGCAAGAAGATGGTATTACGTTTCATAGGTAAGTTGATACATGTTCGTGACAATTTATTTGTATATTATTATTTATTTTAATATCAGTGACCTAGTGTTTCTTTAAAATAACTTAAATTATGGATATCTTTACCTAATGGTTGCATTTTGACCGCTTAAAAATACTATATTACGTAAAAAAATTGAAAATTATATTTTAATTCTGAGCGTCTAGTGCGAGCACTTTGGGCGAGCACTAGCGAAATGGTATATGGTCTCGAACATTTGTAGGCGAATGCGTACGCTCGCCCACAAACCAAACGCACGGCACGTAGCTTCATTTAGCAATGCAACGGGTGGCGTCTAGATGTATCTATAGTCTATGGTACCTATTCATTCGTAGTAAATATCGTACTATTCTCGTAAGTATACCTGACAAGTGTGCTCTTTTTATCAGATCTCCACAGCCTACCTCTTTCCAAAAGTCACCCTTCGCCACTGCTATAATTGATCAGTAAGTTGTATTCCTCTATAGCAGATGTAGCCAACAAATTGATTGAAAAAAAAATGTTTGTACATTGCAACCGTATTCGTAATTTGACAACATCGAATTTTGAATATTTTGAGTGTGGTAAAAAAACAGATTTTTGCGGCGTATACTGGGTGTCTACATATTCATCAGCCGAAGTCGATCCACTGTTGGATGAAGGCCTTCTGAAGGCAGACTTCTCCGTGGCTTAGTTTCATCCAGGGAGTACATAAGTAATGGGATATTTTTTGGATGTGGCAATCAGAAGGTTTATTTCTTGAGTTTGAAGAAATATGCGATAAACTTAAACACGCGTTAGAGAATATCTTATGTTCAATAGTAACCGAAACGCTCATTCAATATTGGTAGTCATCATCATCATAATCAGATGAGACCTGCTCTAGCTCCCTCCACTCTTCTTGGATCCTATTTTTTTGCTGCCACGTACATCTACCGAAATTGTATGAGTTTGTTTATCCAGCGGGTTGTAGGGTGTCTCTGTGGACGTTTAGTGTTTTTTACTTTTTTAAAACTTCTGTGTTTAAACGTATTCTACAACAAATAATTTTATTCTGTACATTTGTTACTTAGTATAAATAACAACGCGATCTAAATGCTATACAGTCATCTGTTCCAGACACAACAGGTTATGGTGAACTAAGATACGGACACTGCATAGGTACAATTGACATGTAACTATTTTTTCTATGACTACTCTTTCACCCAATCTAAACATGTTCTGGAACCTTCTAGTTATAGTCAAAATTCTTTGCCTCGGTTATTATTTTAATGGTTATTATTACGTGCAAAAATATGAGAATTAAAGCAGCTAAAAAAATAATAGAGATAGATACTAAGATATATAATTATTATGTCGCACAAAAAATATAAAACCAGGCGTGGCGTAAAAGGGTTTTTAACGACTGGTATTGACATACTCTAAATATTCATTAGACTGACAACGTGACCGATAATAAAAAGTCGTCAAACCAATGACAAAAAAATGGAGAAAAAATCTACACAACAGTTCTATAGTTACTACAGATGCATAACGCAGTCCAAATATTGAAAACATCACACACGTATCGATGACCAATATTTATGAGTGAGATTGGGGAAAGTTTCATAAGCACAGTCACGTGATGGTAACAACAACGTGATATCAGCCGCGGGCCGTTTCCGCAGCGTCACATTTCCCGCCTAAAAATCAGCGCCATTTTCAGCTTTTCTCAACCGGAAGCCTTCCCTCGCGGGCCCCGAATACCGGAAATGGTCGGAACTTCGATTCTTTGCATGTTGCGGGGCGGAGGGAGGGAGCGACTGTGAATTTGAGAAGGGGATCGGGATATTTACCCGCGCGGGTATTTTGAAATTGAAATTAGGACAGCGCCGCCTCGTCGCGGGGCAGGGGGTGTGAGGAGCCGCTGGGTGTTAGGGGAGAGTATTTTTTGAGTAAATTAAATACGGGAAACGGTTTCGCGGTATTGCCGCATTCTTGATTGAAACGAATGCGAACCTATATTTTCTAGTTATTTGATAGTCGGTGCAATATTTTTTTTATCAATTCTTCCTCGTCACCACTTTCACGACTGAGAATCATGGGCATTCTGGAAAAGTTACTGCAGAATTATAGATCAGGTTTTTCCAACTTTCTTTATAGTATACAATAAAATTAATTGTCTTATCTTTTCCGGTGTTTCCTTCATTTGGTCACTACATTCAGCGACAATTTTCTTTAAGGCAGATTACGTAATTTGAAGGCCTATAACAAATAAAAAGGATTTCAAGTTATAAGTACACATGAAGAATTTCAGACACGTTTCAGAAGTGAAAAATCTCTTAGGTACCTACAACATAGAAAACTTAACTCATTCACTTACTATTTAATTACCACATTAAATTAACATGCTAATAGTATATAATGGCCAACTAATTGGCAACACACCTGTTGCGTTGGACGTACGGAATGAGTTTTAGTAAACTAAATTTTAATAATAATGTGACCATAAAATAAAAATATGTTTCTTTTTAATGTTTTCAGCTACATATTTATTAATTAATACAATTTAAATTGTAAATTATCAAAAAATGTCTCCAATTGTAAGTTTCGTATTTTTCCGCTAGATGCCTCTGGTAGGTAAAGACATCGCCTTAAGGGGGATGCTTATACTATCAGAGGCGAAAAGAGGCACCTAACGGAAAAATACGAAGCTTGCAATTTGAGATTTTTTTTTGATAATTTACAATTTCAACTGTAGTAATTAATAAATATGTATCTGAAAACACTAAAAAGATTTTTTATTTTTTTTTTTTAATTTAAAGATAAACTGGCAATTGTAAAAAAATGTAATAAAACGTGAATTCGTTGCAGGGTCAAATCTTATTATTACATTATATTTTATGGCCATATTTATTATTAAAATTTAGTTAATTAAGTTTTAGATTTTTTTCGTTTAGATTTGTGACTAATTCATCGTTTTAATATTTTTTATATATATTTTAAAAAACATCGATTTTTATAAAAATATAAATGTGTATAACTTGAAATACTTTTTATTTATATATATTTTATGGCGATAAACTATAATGTAATATAAAGATGTGTCTCTGCAACGAATTCACATTTTATTACAATTGTAAGTTTATCTTTAAATTAAAAACCTTTTTAATGTTTTCAGATACATATTAATTAATTAATACAGTTAAAATTGTAAATTATCAACAAAAAAAATCTCAAATTGCAAGCTTCGAATTTTTCCGCTAGGTTCTCTGCTGGCGTGCCTGTCCCCCTTAAATATGTTTTTTTCAATAATAATCCCAATCGCATTAACACACTATTAATGAATACCTACTATGGGTGGTGGTGGTACTAATAATAGATATGTCCGAGAGTGGTGTGCAAAATACAAAATTACACCTATATTGCATATTTTCGTCACACACATCATTCGTACATTCTTTTATAGTGTTAATTGCCAATTCATGGTGGATTTGCATTGTATTATTACAGTATTAACTGTATTTTAATAATATAATTTAATTACAGATAGGCATCACTGCGAGCAAATGGCGAAAAAAACCGCAACGATTACAGGGACAAAACGAAAGCAAGAACGAAAAGTATTAGTTTAAAAGAGGAACGGGGAGAAAAATAAAAGTAAATTATGGTGAACAAGTTCGCGAAAATAAATGGCCGCGATCTCCTCCGTTCCGTTTGATTATTTGCTTTTCCAGCACTGGCTACACGCCTGCCTATAACGCTACACGAAGAGGGGCGGGAGGGAAAAAAACTCCGGATAGATGGCAGTCGAATTCCGGATACCGGAATGGAGCAGCGCGAAAAGTTTTAAGACGAAATTAGAAAAGAAAAACTTTTATATTATATTATTTGGCTGTGCGTAAAACAGTATATTCAGATGAACGATGAACTAGGGATTGAAATCGAAAAATACTGGAATACCGGTTGTAAAAATCAGCCAATACTGATATATTCGATATCGAAAGTGTAAACAAAATGTTTCAATTAACATAAAAGGCTTAACAAGATTGTATTTTTGTCGGGTTACGCAATGTCTAGTTTACTTCCACGGCCCTTCATTGGTGACCAGCAATGACACATTCTATAAAATATTAATATTTTAAATGTATTATGTTTATTTGTTTATCACATATTATTTTATTGGTACTTAAAAACTCTTGTTATTTTTTTCAATTATTTTACGAATACTGGTATTCAATGGGTAATACCGGAATACCGGTATTGGTATTTTCATTCGGTATTGCAATCTCTACGTTGAACTTGTAGAGACGAATAATTGAAATGATCTAAACACCATACTGTAATTTATTTTTACCACGCTAAGAAAAAGGCTCGTAGTCTTGATTGTCCGGTGGTTGTTTATCCAGTACAAATCTTGCAATCGATTTTTAACTAACTTCCCGACTAGCTAGACATTTGAAACTTTTAGAAAATATCAGAACACGATGCCAATGCATTCTTTTAATACTTTTAGCCATCTTTCAGTAGAATTGAATTAATTTTCAGTTAATTCTGTTTTGTATGAAAAGTTATTTCGGAATAAATCCGTAATACAATCCACTATTATTGGTTGCTAAGGGGGTGGTTTTAGCAACTAAATTATTAATATATACGTGCGTTACTATGGAAATCAAAATGACATTTCACTATTCTATATTTATTTTGTTCGTTTGTTGCAAAATAGCAAAAAAATGATTTGTTGACAGTTGTCTTATTTGTCCTAAATTATTAATACATAGAATTGTCTAATTTATATGATTCAACAGAAAATTTAAAAACGTGGTATATAAAAAGTTATTTTTATCTTGTAATTATTAATTAGTGATTTAGACTTTATTATGTTACTAAAAGCAAATCCATTTCCTTCTCTTCGGATCTCATCTCTCGTGATCGTGATGATTTGGAAGCCTGAAAGCCTTATCCACTAGCATTGGCAAGTTTAGTGATGTAGACGTCCAACGAACTTAATGATTTTAATGTAATTAATTCTCTGCCATACAAACATTGGCCTTTTGTCCGAATTATGTAGCTAATGTAGCGAATTATGTACCAGTGATGAAGAGTGGAAGTATGTTGTTAAGATCCGACATAAATAGTGCACACTAAAGTCTGTCAGTAATACTAATTTGTTTTCATTGAACTAAGAATACAAACTGCAGATGGTGCTGATTAGTTTTTAAAAATTCTGTATCAAACCATAATAGTGCTAAGGGCGATCCGACAAAAATAGTTCACACTTTGTTAGTTAGTTGTTATTAAATTCATTAAGCCCTGCCTAAACCAAACAACAATAGATTAAAATTATTCTTCTATTTATTAAATATCTAAAATTATGCTATAATTTTAGATATTTTATAAATTCAAAAATATTTTTGACTATTATTTATGAAGGCTTGGTGACGCAGGGTTTATTTCAATTTTAAAAATTAACCAACACTTTCTGCAATAATCGTTGTTAGTCTTAGTTTAATTTTTCAGTTTTATAGTATTCTACACATGTCGTGTGTTAGGTACTAGAATAATATCCATTACCTCTTCTTCTTCTTCGACGGGACCTTATCACTCGTGATTGTGATTATTTGCAAGTATGACAGCCTTTTACACCGGTGGTGTAGTGGGATACGATGCTCCGGCACTTCCCCAGACAGGTTTCATCAATATTATGTTGCATGTAATAATTTTGAGTCACGTGAATAAAAAAACTATGTCGTTGTTATTTTTAACTTAGAAACAATCAAGAACTAATAAACTAGGCGACACTGGAAACCAATAAACAATAATTAATTGATTAATAAAAATATATTTTAAAATCAGCACAAACCGTTGGCAATATAGGGATTCCTCTCGCGATCACTCGCGAGCTCTGCGTTTCAGACCTCTGCTTTGATTGTACCATTACTCAAGACATTCAAAACATGCAAAATATGACAATAAACAGTGAACAAATATGTATCTACGTACAGTGACGGGATGCTTTGACTAATATTTTTGTTTAGTCAATTTTTGAGAAATACGCATTCTTTAATAGTGTATTTTTAATAATTGTATGACTGGTTTGAACTATTTCGAGGTCCGCTTTTAAAACTTCTGACAAATCGATTACGTCATCTGCGTCAAAGAAAATCACCGCTGCTTATGTAGGTATAATGCATAAAAATATTCTTTTGAAAATATCTGTGTTTACTTATTGTCTATTGGAAATTAGGAAAACTTTCAACTGAAGGTACCTGAAGACAACTATTAATTATATATGTAGAAATACATAATGTATCAAACATAATACATTATTATGTATGTATAAGAAAATACAACATATATATGTGGAGGTAATATCTACATGTACTATAATACACAGGTTTTACTGAAGCAAACTTATAACCTATCACGACTTCCCATCACGAACTTTGAATTCGTCTTCTCTCTCTTTCTGGCGCGTGTTCGGAGGCCTATCTCCCTCCCTGTCTCGTAACAGGTGCCACTGATGGCTTGAGATGAATAAATTTCATTATTTTCAATATCTGACTTTTTAAAATGCGAATATATTCGAGGGTTCATTTCTCATGATCGTTTTTTTCGGGGAAAAAACATCACTGAAAAGCTTCTTTTAACGCTGTAGGTATGTATGTATATACCATTTATTAACCTACTTATAATGTGTGGTTATTTGATTCCAAGTGTACATAAACTATATTGTATTCGACGCGAGCTATTATTTTTTTTAAAAAAATTTAAAACTCCCTTTATTTTAAATTATTTTTACGAGAAAACCCTAATTTATTATTGAAAAAGATATTACAATAATGCTAATTCTAGTTTTGAATATATAGAAAGTTTCTTTCAAAAGTGGATTTCAACGACACAAAAATTAGACAAGTGGATTACCTTCTGGGTGAGGCTATATCAAAATTTTAGTAAATCTAGGGACTTAAACAAATCGCGCATTCAATATTGGTAATATTTGAGCTCGACACTAGACGGCTTTTGTATACCTTTGTATCTAATTAATCTGTTCCGTGGTTTGCAGCTTAGTACCATATTATTTTGATTTTTAAAAACGTTTTTGTAATATATATATTAACACCACCAAAAGATGTCATCCCCGAAGAATAAAATTCCAAGGAACCCTGAAGAGGCCGGAATCATTATAGTGCAAACTCATAAACATATGAGCATCGTTGACTACGAGACTTATTATGAGATTATCATTGTTAATAATAATATTAAAGTTTGTTTCGTATGCGCAATATGTTAAGACGGAGCAGATAATATGTCACATGATCTGACTCGTTGCTCATTGGCGTAAGACGCTCTGTTCTATTTTTAGATTATTGCATCGCTTCGGAAGATCAATTCAAATGGCACTGTTACCGCACCATCACTTTTGTACCCTTTATATAATATCTATCACTGTAAAAATTCATAATCTATGTCCAAATTAAATATCGCCGTTTCATCCTTGTTTTTATTATTATCTGAAATTTACAAAAACAGACAACACCATTCATTTAACGTAACAGCAAACAAGGAGAGAGGGAGTACATAAAGCTCTCTCCCTTTCCTCCGGAAGTGATAATACATCATAATATAGGTGTATATAATATATATTATATATATATATTTTTTCCCTTATTATTTCTTTTTTCTTTTCTCTGTTATCTCTTACACTGGCATTTTTAAAATCAATAATACCTACCACCGATATAATATCTATATTATCCTTTTGTTTATGATTATTCTGTATTCATTTTCTATTTTACAACGTTTTTATTAGCTCGCATTCTTGTTTGTCCGGTGGTTGTCTGTCCAGTACAAATCTTGCAATCAATTTTTAACTAACTTCCCGACTAGCTAGACATTTGAAACTTTTAGAATATATCAGAACACGATGCCAATGCATTCTTTTAATACTTTTAGCCATCTTTAAGCAGAATTGAATTCATTTTCAGTTAATTCTGTTTTGTATGGAAAGTTATTTCAGAAAAATCCTAAAGACTATTATTAGTTACTAAGGGGGTGGTTCTAGCAACTAAATTATTAATATATACGTGCGTTACTATGGAAATCAAAATGACATTATTTCAGTATTCTACATTTGTTTGTTTGTTTGTTTTTTATTTACTTCATATCAAGTACAATTTTGGGCATATTGAGCATAATAATTCAACGGAAAATTTAAAAACGTTGTATTTAAAAAGTTCTTTTTATCTTGTAATTATTTTGTCTACTTCCTTACTACTTTATGTTTTTTTTCTATCTTGTTAGTCTTTACTATACTTATTAGATATAATTTATGTATTAAAACTTTACTGGTTACAATATCTTCTATTATACTTCTATTTTTATAGAATATAATCAATGATACTGTTTGTTTTCCTGAAATAAATTATATAATATACTTATTATAATATGATAAAACGAAAAACGAAAATGGTTTATAATTTTTTTGCACAAAAAACCATCATGAGAAACACAATCGAAGCTCCGGAAAAAATCCGAAGGCTGTACGTAGTAGATATAGTTTTTTTCGCGTTCTCTTCAAACGAAATATGCTTTCAATATATTCCATACTTTATTGGAATTCATTTTGTAGTTTTTCGAAATGATGTATTTTTTTGGTGTATTGTAAAAACGACATGTTATTTGAAAGATTTTTATGAAATGTTTTATCCTCATATCTTTTTCTGATTTCTACAATATCGTGTTATTAAATTTATCATACGAGTATCTTTTTACAGATGAAAAAAAATGATATCTACAACATCAGAGTACCTATAACATTGAATCAAAGCTTCATAATATTTTCGTTTCGTAAGTGACCAATATCATAATGTAATTTTAGAAAATAATATAATTTATCAACTTTCTACAGATACCTATAATCATGGCCCCCACAAGGGGGGAGCTGACAGGGCTTTAGCCCGGGGGCCCGGGCTCAGAAAGGGCCCGGTGTGACGAGCCAACCTGATAAGTGAGATAAACACAGATCACAAATGTGCTCTAATAGTAATAAAAAGTCGCCTGCAGCGTTATTTTACTTGAATGATATTAATAATAATACTATGTGATTATACGATGCAATTTTTTACTGTCTGCCGATACTTGACAACCCCATAATTCAAAATATGGATGTACTCGTACATATTAAAAATATAAAAAAATCGCTAGAAATAAAATATTTGGATAACGCTATTGCAGCGCGTCACACTGACTTTACCCTTAGAGATAGGTAGGGGGGGTCGCCAATCACCCTAATCTGGGTGCCCGCTTCAGGATGTGGTGGCCATGCCTATAATAATATTATACATGTCGCAGTTAGGAGCGTACACCATTTATAACCCAAGCTATTGATTATTATACTACCTTGTTTAAATTATTACAAAGCTGGTCGCCTTTGTAATAGTTAGAGTAATTTACCGACTCGTAGACGGATCGATAACTTAAAAGATGAGAACATCTCAACTGATCCGATATGTTTTTAAAAATTTTCAAAATAATGTATTTTTATATGATAATGAATTACCTACTAAATACTGAAATAAAAAATGTGTTCCTTCAGTATCTCCGAAATAGACTTTATTGTAGATAGTTCACAGTGGATGGTTGAGAGACTTGGAGGCCTGAAGCACTGACTGATACTAACCCCCCCCCCCCACCGTGATAATGAAAAAATAAAAACCATTAATTACCACTACCAATGTCAACTACAACTATCTAGTAAAAACACCAATGTATCTCTTTCCTAGAACCACATTCTAATAAAAATGTCAATAATTATCACACGTACTATTATTAATTAGTGTTTACAAGTAGATACGTATGTGTTTGTGTGGTTATGTTATGGGCCCATTTGATGTTAGTTGCAAGGATTTTATTATGCCTTATGTAATATTTTATATTCAACTTGTGTATCTAAAATATGCATTATTTTAATGATTTTGTATAATTTAATGACCGGTTTGAACAGTTTCGAGGACCGTTTTTAAATTGTGTGACAAATATCTTGCGTAATTTGCGTCAAATAAAATCGCCGCTGATAGTTCTACTTTGAATTATATTCAATGTATCATTAATAAAATGACAAGTCTTAACTTACTTCTAAGTGCGACAGAGTACACAAGTATGTTCAGAATACATTATGGATATGTCTCAACCACATTTACCTATTCTACCCACAGTTCAGTGCAGGGGTTGAGATTTATAATGGGGAGGGGTGGCGGGTTCACTTATACACTTATACCTATCTGCATATTATTCTGCATTTTAACTATTCCCTTTGGTTGCAGTGCAGGCGGGATTAAAATTAATTAACTTGTAAAAATAAAGTGTAACAATCAAAAACAATATGTTTTTATCGTAAATATTGTAATAGCAATTCAAAAGTTTTTTGTTTATTTATGGCGAAGTAAGTATACTTTTGTAGGAATTTAAAAAAAAATGATTTTACCAATCGCACCGTAAAATTTAATCCACCAAAGTATAGAATGACTAAATGTGGCATAGGTATATTTTCAACAACCGCTAAGTTTACCTTTAATTTTTATATAATGAAGTTTTTGTGTTTCAAGCTTAAATGATTTGTTTTACTTGGATTATTCTTTTCCATTGTATTTCCAACAAACCGTGTAATCAATAAATACACACAAACTAAAAGTTTACGAAAAATAATCGGCATTCATTTGTATAATTTTAATAAAATCATTGAGATTGTAAGTAAAATTATACATATTACCTCGAAAAAACCTCGAAACAGTCGACGAGTTTGTATATCTGGGATCGACCATCGGTGGAAAGGGCGGATGCGAAGCGGAAATAAGAAGGCGCACACAGATTGCAAAAAATGCGATGGCACGCCTTACCACTATATGGAAGGATCGGGGAATTTTGATTGCCACAAAAATGATGCTTGTGCAAACATTAGTGTTCTCGATATTTCTATACGGAGTCGAGTCGTGGACCCTGAAGGCAAGGGAACGGAAGGCAATTAATGCCTTTGAGATGTGGTGTTGGCGACGAATGCTTCGTATTTCTTGGACGGAGCCCAGGACAAACCAGTGAATCATCCAGAGACTGAAGATAAAGGAACGGCTCTCGACAATATGCCTGAGAAGAATTCCGCAGTTTTTTGGACATACTATCAGGTGCGGACCGGACAACCTGGAGAGACTGGTAGTTTTGGGTGGCCTCCAGGGAAGGCAAAGCTGTGTAAGAAAAGTGAAAGAGCTGACTGGGGGCACCATCCATTCTGCCCTGAGAGAAGCGGAAGATCGAGAAGGATGGAAAGTCTTGGTCAAAACAAAAATATATATCTATAGTTCTTCTTCATATTGTGACCTTCCCTAACGGAAGTCGGCCACCATCAGGGCGATCTTAGCTTTATCATCTGCTACTCGGAACAGTACTACACTTGCACCAATCACAGAGGTTCTTAAGTCATGAAATGAAGTGTCGTCGTCTGTTCTACACTAATCATTAATCTTTTCGTGGATGACAAGTTGTGGAATATGTACTATACTTTTGTCCTCTCCTAATGTGGTAGTATAGTTTTCTGGTTTTGATACTACGCAGAACATCTCGGTTCTTTCCCATTCTATTGAGAACGTCAACATTTGTCACCCGGTCAGTCCAAAGAATTTTGGGAATGTGTACCTAATGACAATATTAATAAACAGAAATGAATTATTTCTAGATACGTTGCTCATTTTACTACCTAAAATCACCCTTCCAGTTTTAATGTTTCAGTTAGAACGGTGTTAATGCATATTTAGTTAACATTCTTTCACGAACCGCCTTTCGCAAATGTTCATCAGCCGTGCTCCGGTTCCTCCGCGGGACCCCTCCCCACTAACTGGAAGAGTTAAACACCCCTGCACTGCCTAACAAGTCTCCTGCAATTGTTTTTATGGCCTGCGCTTTTTTGTTCTCCGAGCTTTTTTCAATTTTAAGAGAGGATTTTTCCAACTGTAATAATGTGCACTAAACGGAAGAAAGGCGTCATTGTGCGACGAGCTACCCTAAGTTTGTTAAGTCAAACAGTCATAGATAGTTTTCTTTATAATTACTAGATATAACTTATATGTAATGCTAAGTTACTGGTTTTTACATATATACTAATTCCACCCTCCCCCACCCAATTACCACATGTTTTAATGTTTCGACAGATATGTACCTGCCTACACTTCATTCACAACGATAATCGAGAGATAAAAATATCGAAGCAACTGGATACTATTTAATACTAATACACGTGTTTAGAAATCCGTTGTCAATTAATATAAAACGCGATAATGGATATCTAATTTATGGATCCAATGAATACAGTAAATTCACTGTAAATGTTCAATTTATTTATGAATTTAAGATATGTTGGTTTTGGTACATTAATAACCAATGATATATTAAAACAAATACATTCTAAAGCTTATTCTGAAATATCTAATGTACCCTACATAGGTAAGTTGTGACATCAAATACTAAAAAAAATCTCCACGTTTGATTCGCCCCTCGCTCCAACTCTTGGCGGAGTAACACACGTCACGTTTTGTAAGGTGTCGGAGGGCGACTCCACGACCACGCACTCTATAAAACCAGGTTTCTCCAACACTAAACATATATATTAACTAAAAATTGCATTGCCGCCATTTCTATTTTTTAAGTTTGACTTCCCATGTGTCAACAATGTCAATCAAATTTACTCAGTGACGTTCCTAGAAAAAATGCCGCCCCCAGGCAGGGCCAAAATCCACCCCATTTTTTATACAGTGTTTTATATAATTTTATTGTTTCATAACTCCAATATCTAAGAAATTTGTTGTATGGATATTTGCTAACAAAATATAATTACCACTAAATTTATTTTTATTTAAATGGCGTCTCTGCTTCAATAGACAATATTGCGAGTCCACGATGCATTTAAAAATACACCTTCACCTTCAAAACTTGCAAGTGACTGGCAAAAATATTTTTGGATACAAAAAGAAGTAAAGTAAACGGAAGTAAGCCAGACATCGCAAACCCGGATAAATTTACAGTCCTGTTAAACCTTTTATGTCAATTAATACATTTTGTTTCCAACCAGTGAGCTGATTTTTTTAATGGAAAGATATTTCCGTTATTACATACTAAGTTTAGGTAGCTATTTCTACATATACTTAATGATACTCCTTGATTTGCCGCCCCCAAGCGACGCTCAATCTGCCTACCCCCACGTGACGTCACTGACTTTACTGTCTGTTGATTGACAGTTGAAACTAAATTGATCAGTAGGAACACACTTTAATAAAGTTAATCAACTTGTAAGTTGAATTGAACGATGGTCAGGTCCTTTCTACTTCTTATCGATTCAACTGTGAATTATCATTCGAGTCAACAATGCATCGGCGCATTACATAATTATAGCTACAACCTATCTTCGCAGGCTCCTCGTTGCTTTAAGTTGTTTTAGAGACATTTGGGTATATAACATTCATAATATGTCAAATTGACACAATATTTATATCAATTAGATTTATAAGAATACATACAATCAGTGACGTCCCGTGGGGGTAGGCAGATTGAGCATCGCTTGGGGGCGGCAGTTACCCAAAAGGCGGCAAATTGAGGAGAATCATTAGGTATATAGAAATAAGTACACAAACTTAGTAATAACGGAAATGGTAGGAAACAAGATGTATTTATTAGGTACCTACTATAAAAGTTTTAACAGGACTTTTTGTCTGGCTCGCGATGTCTAGTTCACTTTCGTTGTTGTTGGACGTCACTTTCTTGGTGAACAGCAATGATACGTGGAGATTTGCAAATATATTTGAAAAAAATATAGGTAGGTAGGTACTTACTTACCTAATTTAATATTTATCCAAATATGTTTGCCAGTCACCCGCGAGTTTTGGAAGTTGTCAGGTGTATGTTTAAATGTACCTATCTGAAACAGTAGACTCGCAATATGGCAGAGATATCATTTAATAATAATATAATTTAATATATCATTAATTAACATAATAATATTATATTAATTAGTGATATATTAAATTATATATGTTGTATTATATATGTTGGTATTGGTAATGTATCCCATTATTCTTAGATATTGAAGCCATGAAAGGATGATAAAAAGTACTGTATAAAAGAATGTGGCAGCATTTTAACATTGCCTAGGGGAGGCATTCTGTCTAAGGAAGTCGTCACTGCGTACAATTGAAATTAGATACAAACAGATTTATGTAAAATACTGAGTGCAGCAACGTAATCGCTTCGTCAGGAAATTTCAACGGGGGCCTCGAAACAGTTCAAACCAGTCATACAATTTTTAAATGATACCAACAACGAGCGTATTTGTTTACGAATTGAGTATACAAATTACTCAAAGCATTCCCCTGCAACAGCTAACATCAGCTGATAATAATATGTTATAATTTTAATTATAAACACACAAACAAATATACGCACTTACACACAACAAATTAACTATGTACCTACATACTGTCACCGTTATCTTAAATAATACATAATTATTTTAATTAAAATAATCTGATTACAAAATATGTACACAGAACATGTTTATACATTTATATTTTTAGTTTGTACTTCGGGAGTTGGAATTTATAATTTTGTTTAGTTTTTGATGTGGGGGGTCTCAAAATTTCGCTCTACTCATACTGACTAAATGAACCATGAATATTAAAATTCCCACATATTCATTTAGTGATTCAAATTAATATTGTTTTTATACTATTAATTAATATAAAATTAATCTTGAGTTTACCCGACCTGAAAATATGCAATAGTACTATCTTCATACGTGTGGCGTATAGGGAAAATGTGAAAACCCTACAAAGTTCTTTTATATTTAGCGGAGACGCAACCCTTGGTTCGTACCTCTGCTAGTTCACGTGTACACGGGTAACAGATGGCGCCACCTGCGCAATAAAAATGCACATAAGTTTGAATCCAAAGTCCTGGTACGAATTTGTAAATTTTCTCCACACACACGTGTAAAATAAAAATCGGTATTGCAGACAAATGGTACAAACTTTCAGCACTGTCAGCACTTTATGTATTAATGTATTATTAAAAATAATTCTATCGATTTATAATAGTTATTTAAAATATATATATATTTATTTCTCGTGCGTTACCTATGTGAAAAAAGAAGAAGGTACCTATATTATAACAACTGATGTCTTTCTTTCTTAATCCTAAATTCATCAACTCATCTAGTTAGTATCTTCTACACATTGAGCATTGAAACCTATGACAAGGCTGTATATTATATAGGTATTATATAAGTATTACTCACATTGCAACGCTAGTGCGACCGTACCTCACCTCTAGTTATCGTTGCTATCTTACCTAAATATCCAAAATCTGTAAAATGTCATTAATGTAATAAATGAAATATTTTCATTAATTTGCATAGGTACGAATACATAATATATATATATATATATACAATACTTTGTAAGCAATATAGTAATTTTGAAGCAAGTGATATGATATTATAAACACGATATTATAATACAACAATAATTACCGCGATATAGTGTAGGTATATACATTCCGTTTCGACAACATCTTTTTTAAAGTTAAGTAAACTAAGCGACACAGTGTGAATAGTTGAAATAGAGATGTAGATTCTGAGAATTTCAAAAATACGCATATTATTACTTTCTGACGAAATGACGAAATGGCCGTAGATAAATAATTGTTTCTACATTTCCTGTCATTGCATGTAATTCTTTTTGGTGACTACGGTTCCTGTTCTGTGATTTTTATTACCACGTTTTTATTACCTCGTATTTTTATTTGTCCAGTATATTTTTTTTCTTGTTAGTCCAATACAAATCTTGCAATAATCTGAATAATCCATCCATCAAAACTTCCCGACTAGATAGACATTTGAAACTTTTAGAATATATCAGAACACGATGAAAATGCATTCTTTTAATACTTTTAGCCATTTTTAAGCAGAATTGAATTCATTTTCAGTTAATTCTGTTTTGAATGGAAAGTTATTTCGGAAAAAATTCGTATAAAGTAAAACACTATTATTGGTTGCTAAGGGGGTCCTAGAAACTAAATTATTAATATATAAGTGCGTTACTATGGAAATCAATATGAAATGACAAAATGACATTTCAGTATTTTATATTTATTCAGAATTTCTATCAAGTACCTACAAAAAAAGTATTTATTAATACATAGAATTGTCAAGTTTATATGATTCAACAGAAAATTTGAAAACATGGTATAAAAAGTTCTTTTCATCTTGTAATTATTCTATATTATTGTCTGCATACTACACCCTACCGCCATACGAATGAATGAATCAGTGAATGTGTACTAGCATTACAAAAATAGTTATGAACAGGGTAGTAACTACAGCAAAGGTAAATTTACCCCAATGATCCGAACCAGTTACATTTTAACCCCCCAGTGAAACTTTAATCGCCGGGACACCTTTGAATTTTTATTGCGATTTCATTGTCTCGTGAGGGTCGCGAGGGGTCTCTGTTTGCTCACGGGGTTGGCGTTGATGTGTTAAATATCAATACATTTAAAAAAACATATTTTGTTTATTTAGGATGCCTATTGATTTACTCAAATTATATAACTGTATTGCAGTATTTAAAAAGTATTTTCAATGCGTTTGAGTATAAGTTGAACACGTAAAGCAACAAATTTCACTCGACATGGGAAGCAGTACCTATAAGTCCAAAATGTAGCATCAGCACATATTTAGGAGCTATTTTTTTATTCGTTTCAGTTAGACGTTACGGAAGAAAGTTACAACATAGCAGCCAGTTTTGATTTATTACTATATCTGAGTCGAGATGATTTTCATTATGACACTGGGCTAATAGATTAACTGGGTATGTACTATTATATACTTTTAATACTATAACACACCATGAAGTTGAACAGAACTAATGACAGTTAGAAATGTAGTATAACAGTTGTATAGCACTAGAAGTGAAGCAATCACATAAACACGCAGGTTTAAAAAAATAGCATAAATGGACTGCAGCTTCACCATGAATCGAACCTGGAGCCCTTAGGTGTGAAATTAGTTCGAAACTGAGCGTTGGAGCGGACCCTTTTTTGAGTTGCTCCGCTCCGGGACCTAATACTTGCTCCGGCTTGGCTCCAGAGTTTGCTCCGCTCTGGGTCAAAAGTTTTAATAAGTATTATATGTATACAAATGTTAAAAAATAAAAAATAAGTAGTAGTTTAATATAATCGTCATTTTCATTATTAATTCTATTAAACAAATCCGACAGCAAATCGTTTCTCATTATTTGCCTCTTCTGTCAAAAAAGTGAGGTTATTTATCACTCGGCAGTGTTGCTATATTTCAAACGATTCCAGTGTTGCAAAGTGTCAAAATATACTACAATTTTAATTGGATTTTAGAACGAAAATTTAATAATAAAAAAACATCCGGAGCAGTGGATCACTACAAATTTTTGGTGCTCCGGGTAAAATCCCATTGCTCCAGTGCTCCGTGCTCCTGCTTCGAGCACCGCTCCAACGCTCAGGTTCCATACGCACTCGATTACGAAGTGACTCACAGAAAGATCGAAAACAAGTAGGAAAAATATTTGTGTCATTGAGGTGCCGATTTTTTTCTCGTCATATGATATAATTATTTATATACATATAATAATAATTCTATTTGTAATGTATTAGTTACAAAAATTTTATTGAAGACATACTTCGTTTCATTACATAATCTGTGGTTATTATATTTCATATTTTTTTGTTTTTATATGTTTAATTTAATTTCCACTTTCAATAAAACTTTCTATTTTGAGTTTGAAATTAATTCGAAATTCAAAGTCATTTGTTTTTTTTATTATAAAGACATGTAGCTAATTTAGTTATTCCATAAACAGTGTTACCTTCCTGTTGAGAAATCTAGTCAACCAGTGGTATACAAGAGATATAAAACGTTCATAAAGTGGACCTAAACAAAATAGTTCAGTTCCATGCAAGTAGGTACTCGTACCTATGTCACAATGCAATATACAGAACTGAAATGAAAGGAATCAGCTTTGGAAGGCCTTTATTTAGGTAAATACCTCAAAATCTTTCAAAAATTAACATGGAATATACGAGTAGTAAATATATATATATTAAATATATCTTCATGATATACCAAAATTAATATGTATCACATTCATGATATGCATCCCTTATTTCGTTACTATTGAATCATATTGCATACGATTAATCAAAATCGACAACACTGTGTTTTAATATTGAAGAGTGTTTTGAGCAAGGGTAGATATTTTTTTATATAAGTCTACTTATGTATTATCAATAGAGAGTGTCTGATACAAAGTTGATTTTTACATTCATAAAATATTCACATTTATTTAAAATTAAATCCCATATGCTAAGTTCTATTTTTACTCAGTTCCATTTTCTTCTATGACTACCTATGAGATTTTTCAATAAGTGATGTATTTTCTATACTTAATTAAAAATCTAACACTATTATAATATTGTATGTATTATGTGTATCCCACGATGGCTGAGCGACTTACACGTCGGCTTATAATGTCGTGAGTACCAGGTTCAAATCCTGGGTCTGGCAAATACACATATTATTCTTCAATTTGGGTCTGGAGTCAGAGTATTGACGTAATAGGTTAAGCAAGTGTCTGACATCCATTTCTCGTAAAAACAAAAATTTGTTAATACCTACAAACCTTCACACTGCGGAGGCCCAAGTGATCTTATTAGGATCAGACATAATCAAAAGATAGAAGAAGAAGAAGTAAGTAGTAACGAATAAAAAAATAGTAATTTCTGAATTATGTATACAAAAACTATGGAGAAATTATCTTAACTAAGAGAAGAGGTGTACCTACTAGGCAACAAATACGTTTCATCGGATTGAATACTTGGAATGCATCTAATAATATATGGCAAATTGTCATGTAGGTATGGCTCAGAAACCTGGTATATGAAAAAGAGCAGGATTCATTTGGACAAAGTGGGCTGCGAAGTTTCTTCATAACCATCACTGACACATAGTCAAAGTGGATATGGAGAAACAATAACGATCTACACGTTATGTAACGTAGCCTCACATTTTACAGTCAATTAAATTGAGCGGCCTTGATGGTTCGGTTATGGACGAGTCACGCATAACAAACATTCTAGAAGTGAGAAAACAAACTAAAACCTGGTCGACCTCGTACTGAGTAGAGGGATACTATCGAGTAGGAAGACCTGGGGCATCTTAAACTGGACATAAGTGACTTTGGACAGATGTGGTTGGAGGTATACATATGTTAGAAGAGACTAAGACGTGCATAGAGTTGTAGCAACATGAAGAAGCAGAAAATTATTCATCACTGTAAATCATCCTATCTTGACTTCCACTAATGGTCTCCACCAAGTCCGATTATATTCAGGCCGTACCGCTGAATTGCGAATTACAATGTTAGTAGTGTTAGTTATTTATTTTCTTCAAATGCAATGTGGTAGGTAATCTGTTCGCAATAAATGAAGATTTTCGATTGCATATTTCTTTCAAATTATAACTATTTATTTCAATATGCAACAATCATCATTTTCTACAAATTGTTCATTATAATATAGCATTCAAAGTATGAACAATAACTAGCACTACCATCGAATATTAAAGTTTTCTGTCACGGCTTGATTATAATAGACCATGTTTTCTATATACCTACCTACTCATCAGTAAATCGTACCCTTGTAGTCTTCGTTACATATTTGTATTCGTAATAGATAAATTCGCCAAAGTAGACCAAATGCACGATTTACTACGTCATGTACTGGTGATTTCTATTTAATATTATTAAAATTTAAATTAGAGTAGGATTTATTTAAAATTTACGCGGTTGGGCGGCCGACTCATAATTTAATCAATCCTCGCCATCCAATTTATTGTTTTTAAGTTTTCGATTGGAGACCTGCTCGCCTGTCAATGGAAAGGCTGGTGGGCGTTCGATTTCTTATCGGCCACAACGGCATTTTGTTACACATTAGCCGAATTCACAATACCATTGAAAAGATTTCCTTTAATAAAGTGTAAGTTTTAGTCTTATTATCACGATTATATCGAGTCGATAACTGAATGAATGAATGCATACAAAAAAAATCTTGCAAAAATTGGCAAATTGCGTGGCCCGCATTTACATTTATATTAAAGGTGATGTCGATTGGAGTCCACCCCTGGCGGCGGCTGTCACAGGACGTCCTAGAGGAAGATGGATGAGCCTGCGATGGAAATCTTGTCGGTTGGATAGAGAGAGAGTCAGATATGTGCGTCGAATGGACTCCGCAATCCTTAATAATTATAGATAGTACTCACTAGTTTCGAAAATAACCGTAATCCCCCGTCGATTCAAATATACCATATTGTTATTATTATCAAGTGCGATTTTCTTTGACGCAGATGACGCAATCAATTTGTTGCCCTAAAAGGGCCCTCGAAACAGTTCGAACAAGTCATATACGAAAATTTCTTTTATTGTGTTAACTGTCAATTCATCTGGAACTGCATTGTATTATTGATTAATATGAGGCGAACAAAACCGGTTCAGATTTATTTATTAAAAATGGAATAAGTACTAAAAAAATTGCGTTTTATTAAATTAATCAATAATAATCGAAATTTTTAAAAAGATCTGTATTTCTCATAAATTTATCAAGCTAAAAATAACAACGACATAATTTTCTATATTGACATGATTAATTTTATAGGCTTATAGGTACGTGGTGTAAATGAGAACTCTGCCATTCTTGGTAGTATTAACTTGTGTGTCCCTAATAACTATCTTAGAATTCGGGAGTATCAGTTGTTTGTTCTCCCAAGGAGCAGAACTAACCTGCCATTGGTGATGCCAATTGGAAGGGCAACAATTCTGTTCAACCAAATCGCTTTGGATTTTGATATATTCCACCTACGTGAGGATGAGTATAGGTGGGCGTTGTTTTATAAATTCTTAAAATATGGTCCACTTAGCTCATTCGGTGTGCTTCCATGCTTTATAATTTATAATTTTTATAATTATCGTACCTTTTATTTTCCTTTTCATACTGTTTTTGTGATACTGCATATTATATTTATTTCTTCTTTACACTGTTTAATACTATTTATTTGCTTTTAAATGTCATATTGTGAATGTCTTAAATTAATAATTTGTAATGTTCACCGTACTTATGTAAAAAAAAAATTGAATTTGAAAAAGTGCTCAAACGCGATGCGCTCGGGCTTGACTACACCACCGCACTAATATATTATTAATACTTTAGTGTTCTTAAGACATTATTTTTAACTGTCTTTCAATTTTTCTCTTCATAGCTAATAACATGTGTTTTAAAACTCTTGTTTTTTTTTTTTTTTAGAATTATTAATAACCATGTCCTTGCTTTTTCGTACAAGGTGGTTGTTAGTAATTTTGGACAATCACAAACACCCAGGCTTTGAGAAAAACACATACATACTGTGTTCTCATCGGGAATCGAACCCAGAACTCTTGGGTGGAAGGCCAGTGCCTTATCCACTGCACCACGAGAGCCGCCTTAAAACTCTTGTTACTATAAATAATAAAAGTTTTTCAGTATATTTATGTGTAGGGGCCACGTTAATGGTCGTCAAACATCTACAGACAGACAGGCAACAAGGGGTCGCTTCACCCCGCGGGCTCACACATTCAAAAAACCATGTCACACAAACACACGTCAAATACCAACTAATAATAAATTTTACATATTATTATCCTATATTATTTATTTTGCATCAATATTTTCAACTATTTTCGCTTGACATTTTTTCAATGCTATTTACTATATTATTTTAAGTCACTCTTCATTCATACAATAAATAGTCAGTGGCGCGTTTAGTGGCGTAGAGCTCTAACGCAATGACTGATTTTGAGGTCCTCCACGATAAAAAAAAAAATTATAAAATTTTAATTTTTCAAATAAATTCATGTAGGTATCTACGTAAACGATTTTTTTTATTTTGAAATAATAATACATTTAAATTTGATTGAATTTATACGCTTAAATAGACTCCTTTTATTACGACAGTAGGTACTTCTACAAATTTTAGTTGGCAAATAGCTTTTATAAATTTATATTCTTTTTATAATATTTTATACTCAATTTCTAATAAATACCTAGACATCTTTTTCCATTAAGTATATTATAATTTAATGACTTTACTGTATTACTTGTTTGAACTATTTGGAGGCCCCTTTTATTTTTTATGGCGGATTAATTGCGACATTTGAATCAAAGAAAATAAACGAATTCAGTACTCATTAAAACCCCTATATCCCAGATTAAAAAAAATGTACTTAGTGCCTATTTTAATTCGTGTATTCAATTCATGGCCCCCACAAAGGGGGGCTGACAGAGCTCTAGCCTAGGGGCCCGGGCTCAGGAAGGGCCCGGCGTGGCGAATCGACCAGATAAGTGATTTAAACACACATCACAAATTCTCTCGAATAGTAAAAAAGGCGCTATTTATCTTCAATATTATTATTATTTTAAATTATGTGGTTGTACGATACAATTTTTAATTATGTATCGATACTCGACAACTCCATAATTCAAAAATACAAAAAACACTAAATATACACATTAATTTTACCGCGTAGGTACACCATTTGGAAAACGCTACTGTAGAGTGTCACATTGCCTTTATCTTTAGCGGTAGGTAGGGGGCCGTCAAAGATCCTAGCCTGGGGGCCCGCTTCATGATGTGGGGGCCATGATTCAATTATATAGTATAAAAGTTACAATTAAGAAACTTTAAACTAGACTTAACTCCTCGTCATTTAGTTTTAACAACACAATGTATTATTTATTTAAAAAAAAAAAAAAAAAAATGTGAATTTAACTCGCATAATTTGAACCTGTGCGTTCAAAGTACGAGCAACCTTGATTTGCTGTATTTATTTAGATATTTTCTTATATCAGTTGAAACAAGTAACCTCCGCCCTTATTTCGAGAATTCAGAAAATAGGTGCAACATCACAGCCTAGCACACCCCCAGGGGATGGTCCTTCCTCCCCAACTGCGTTTAAGGGATGAAGAAATGTGTTATCAAAGGATTCAACAAAATGGGAATATGATTTCGAAAGGCTTAATAATATTATGTAAATAAATGGAAACTATTTTAGAGTATTATAATTTAATACATAAGCTTATCGGAAAATAATAATGAAAATAAAATACAGTTTGTAATATGTAAGATAAAATTTATTTTTGTGTTTTTACCCTGTTAGTACAATAAATTCTACAGTGCTAAAACTAGATATTTTTAAAACGGCATTGATCAATATCATTTCTTTAATGATAAGTACCGTTTTAATAAAATATTTACTTATTATAAAGTTATCAGTAGGTATCTTAAAATATTTACAAATTAAAAGTAGGTTTATCATAGTTTTGTAATAAATGTTCTTTGCACAGAACTCTAAGTTCCCTGGTTCTACGTAATCTAACACAAGACAATCATGAAATATAATATTATAAGAAAGTATTAAAAGGCGAAACTAAAACAACTAATTTAATATTAAATGTCTTTTATTAATCAATGGCGGTAACTTTTTTTTATTTACAACATTCGAACAATTTCTTAAAAAACTAATCAGTGCAAAAAAAGTTTTCTGTAAAATTATAAAAAAAAATCTTTTAAAAATATGGTAAGTAGAAAAAATCGTTAAGTAGGTACTAATTATATTGTAGGTTCCTTGGATACCATTTATTTAAACAAAAATAGGACAGTAAAATTTGAATATTTTGTGACATTCTTTAATTAAAATTTGTAATCTGTTCCAAATTCAAAATATTCAAATTTGCAAAATGTTCCAAGTAAGAAAAAGAGAGTTAACTTGTAATTTTATGACCACATTTATCTTACAAGTATAATATTGAAAAGGTGTCACCTAACAACAAATTAGAATTATGTTATAATTTTTTGTTAAGTGTATCAAAAAAAATCTAATTAAAAATAAGTAGGATACCGAATATATTAATTTACATAATTAAAAATAATCTTAAAACTATAGTAGTCCTTTTATTACATTTTTTTTTAAATTAAGGCCATAAATCTATTATAATTAAAACTACTTTGGATAACTATAAATGCTGTTTTCATTAAGCTTGCTCTACACGGATTATATTTTGCGATAAATACTTATCTACTGATCATATGTTACAGTAAAGTCTCGTATAAACGACAATATTTTTAAACAATTTCAAAATACGGTCGGCGTAGGGCATATTTTTTTTATACACCTATAATATGACTGATTTTGATTTAAACGTAAGAGAAATAAAAATCGGTTTACATGTCAATTTTTTACAAACCTTTTTATTAATTTCACATAATACTATCTTTTGTATAAACTATTGTAGAAAATACTCTTATTTCATGTAACAAATGTCATTTATCACTTTTGTCTTAATAGCGTAACTTTTTTTATCAAAAATCTTATAATTATAAAATAAACTTATTCAAGTAAGGCATATAGGTAAAACAAGAAGGTTTTTTTAAACGTATGACTAAGTAGTACAATAAATTGAGGTGTGTTATAACTTGTATAGTAATATTATAGTATTAAACAAACATCACCTAGCATAATCAAAAGAAAATAAACAAGTCACGAGTATTCTTATAAAATTCTCAATCGTACTTATTTATTACAATAACGTTTAATCTAACCATATTATGATAATGTCAAACATACTCAGTATAATTCCTCTGTCATTTCTCAAGTATTAAAAATACGCAGAATCATTAAGAGCATAAGCACTTTCACGAAAATCATGATCCTTAATAAAATTTAATCTAAAAATATATTATAACAGGATTTTTCAAAGTAATTTAAATACAGTTATACTATTTTTATAGCTGCGTTATGTTATGATCGTTCCACTGCTGCGTCGCTTGATTTGAAGTCTGTGCTGACTGTTGGAACCTGGCGGCTTCTGAAGGATTACGTCCCCAAGGCACCATGTTACCATTTGGGTGATGAGAAGCATGCGACATCAGCCTTTCGACTAGAGCGTGTTGAATACGGAGATCTTTCTCAGTTCCCGGTGATACAGATCCAGAACGGCTGGACGCAGCCGGAGAGCAGAGGCTTTTATCTGATACGCTGCTAGTGTTTGGGCATTTGTGCTCTTTTTTGTACTTCATCCTTCTGTTCTGGAACCAGATCTTGATCTGACGCTCGCTGAGGTTTAATACGGCGGCCAGTTCGATGCGACGAGGGCGGCATAAGTAACGGCCGCAGTGGAATTCTTTTTCCAACTCGACGAGCTGAGCGCTGGTGTAAGCGGTTCTGGCGCGTTTTCCTGAAGATATGACTGATGCTGGTGAAGCAGCGATTGGTCCTGCATTTGCGCCGGGCAGGGAGGGAGTATGTCCTTCTGAAAAATAGAAAACAGTTGGTTATTGGAATGCTATTATATTAAAACATAAAAAAACTTAGTGACTAATAAAAGTAACAGTAGGTATACTATATAAACTAAAAATATACCCAATAATTCATTAAAACTTAAAAACTTCGTAAAACTAAATTTCCAATTAATATGTAGGTTAGGAAGGAATAAACGAAAGTAAGGTTGGAAAAAAATAAAAAATAAACATACGATTTTTTAAAAATCTTATATTAAATTACTGTCCAAATATTATTAAATGTTACAATTCTTTATGTCATCATTATTTGGAACATTCTTTCATAATCGACGAAACTGTATACATTTACATTGTCGCAAATGTTAAGCTATGTGTAATTTCTTTTATTATTGTTTATCTCGGGTCCAGGATGCTGAAATCACAAGTAAAATTACAATGGTAAAATCGCCATATCGAAACTGCAACACAACTTTAATAGCAAAAACATTTCAAAGATGACTTAAAATAGTGTGTAAAATTTCTTGTCTTGTCGGAGACATGGATGACCAACCAAGCCTATTCTCAGTCAAACAGTCAGTTTGCTTTCGTCGTATTTTTTAGTATATAAATCTTAGTTCGCATAGTGGCTGCTAAAGAAACGCGCCGCTGTACATACTATTTATAATACTAAATGAAAAAATATTTTTTTTGCATGTGGCCTTTTTTATTGAAATAAATCAAATATTTTTTTGAATAGGCGGCTTTATTGATTTTCACTGGCCTAATATACATAATATAATAATTGTCTTGATTTATCAAAACACATGTAAATGTGTAGGAAAGAGCGAGGCACGGAGAAAACGTATTAACCAGGGAACTCAGAAATAATGGGAACTGAAATACTTAACGGGTAAGGCGATAGCAGGTAACCGACTCGATTAATGAAGAACCCGGGTTAAACTAACACACGTGTCAAGAATACGTTGTACGTCAAATACTGAAAACTGCTCTCGGTTTATGCATTTACGCTCATTTAATGTTGGTGTATTACACACACTATTGCACGTGCACAATGCGTGCTTCATTTTCGTAGGACACTCACACATTTAAAACCCTGCATCAAGATGCGTGTTGAATATAACCTATCGGTATTCTATTTATTATCTGTTCTGTGATATTAACTTATTGAAGGTGAGAGAAAACATGTAAATGCAAATTCTAAATTTGATATCCTGATGTATCCATTACAACGGTAACAGTAGGTATCTACCTATTAATAATATGCTCTATTCTTGTATTGTTGTTATACGTTGCGCAAAGATCGGCTTTACAGTGTAACTTTTAAACAAAACTTTGTAATTGAAATATACAGCCTTTTATAGCTCATCTCATTACAAGAAGTGAAATTCAACATCGTAGAGCCTGACGAATATCGAAAAGGCGCACGTCGGCGGCGTTAGTGATGCCCCGCTAAATAAATAATTAACAAACGGTTCTTTATTGTTAAAAACAATACCTAGGAAACAACCTAGGAAATTTTAGCTCAATATTCAATATAAAAAGTGATATCGTAATAACTAATACAGAATCGATCTAATGATTGAATACAATTTATTGATGAGCTAGCTACTAGTAAGTAGTAAATATTTTTATTTTCTAGAATTTTTTAGAGGATAAAGACTTCCTCTAGCTATAGCTTCTGATATATATATATATATATATATATATATATATATATATATATATATATATGCAACAGTAGCGAAGGGTGGATGTAAGCTATGGAAATACGACATAAATAGTCCACTGTGTCAATGATACTTATTTGATTTTATTGAGCTAATCATTAAAATTGCAGATGGTGTTGGTTGATTTTTTAAATTCAATTAAACTCTGCCAAAATAAAGCCATACTTAATAGATATATTTGATAAAAAAAAGTATTTTCCTATCTATAGAATATCTAAAAATATACCATTAAATCATACATCATTTTAGATATTTTATAGATAAAAGAATATTTATTATCTATAATGGTTTGGTTTATGCAGGTTTTAATCGATTTTTAAAATCATCTGCAATTTATACTAGTTCAATGATAACAAGTAAGTATGACTGCCAAAGTTAAATGTGCATTATTTATACTGATTAAAAGTACACCTAACCTGACGTGCAAAAGGTCTGACTCTCACTCTAAGGTTACTCTGAGGTCTCAACAGTCGAATCCGACGAAATTAAATTTATCGACATAGGGTTCGCACGATCCGTTTGTTAAATTTTCACGAAATCGTCGGGCGTCGCGTCCGGCGTCGAAACGCGAGAGGCGTCCTCATGAATAAAACAAAGACGTCGCTCGCTCCGCGCCGAGGCTTCAATCCCGCGATTCTTCGGCGGATAAAATAACTTTAAAAAGTTTTACGTATTCCGGCGTTTACGTTGCCGCACTAGCGTTTGTATTCTGATCTAATATTCAGCGGGGAAGATAAACATAAAGAAAAGCCTTCGAGGAGTGGGGGGTTTCACTTGTCTGCTTTTCATACAAGTCGCAAAAAAGGAGAATTTCGGTGTGCTTACGTGTATAATCTAGATGTAGGTACATACGTAGTACATACCTTTACTCGCTGATAGATATACTAACCTACTTTTTAGGTACCTATCTAACATTTAAGTACGCAAATAATCAAGATACTTCAATTCATTGACGTCCCGTGGGGGTAAGCGTTGAAGTTTATCCCTCTAAACCAAACCCGCCTTGCACCACACTCGGTCTTCATCGAGCGTATCACGGGACCCTACAGTGGCGATGTGAAGCATCTATTTAATGTATGAGTGGGAATGTTTTTATCTCTTTTGTGTTCTATTTGTGTTTTTATCTCTTAAAAATTGCCGAAAAATAATAATAAAATGGGTAGGTACCTAAGTAGGTGCTTTGCGAACAATTTGAAACTAAAAATGAAAGGGGGTGGAATTTTAAGTATGTTTAATATTGGCACTTTTCATAGGGACGTCACAACCCAAGAAAAACTAATTATTTGTATGGGATATTACTTCCTTTTCTTCTTCGACATTCGGCGTTCAATGACACACAAGTCATGTATCAGTGGAACTTACAAATTGGTGCAACTATCTGAGGCATCCAATGTTTGCTCTAATAATCTGACAAACATCGTGGACGACACAAACTGACACTAACGATCCTAATAATTATAATCGTTAGGCCAAGTGTATTCGATAGCCACCCGTACTTATAGCTACCAGCCAGACTCTAGAGTGTCTGAGTATGGAGAATGTACCTGGACAGTGCGGGTGTTCACGGTGACGAGAAGATGAGAAGAAGAAAATGCAGAAATCAATGACAACTGTCAGATTTTGTTAAGCCCACCCCCACCCACCATCTTAAAAATCAATAATAAATTCTGAGTACCTACGCAAGGTACAAATTCCTTAGTCGCGTTTTTACGAAATTAAGATTTTAATGCCAATTTGTATAAAATATTGTGCTCTTTTTTGAATATTATAGATTTTGTCACATGTAAGCAAAATAAATCGATATTTTAATTTGTAGAAATAGCTTGAATCCAGAAATTATAATTAAATTACTTCATTAATTACAAAATATTGTATAATAAAAACTTTATTATACAATAAAAGAAATAAAAAAAAAGATACCAATAATTAGCTTCTAAGCAAGAGTATTTTGAAAACTGATTTATTTCAAAACCGATTATCTCAGCTGCAACCATACTGACAAGCACTTTTACCCAGAAATCACAGAATTATTATGGATATTTTTATAGAAATAGACCCCCCCCCATACCATTGTTCTGTGTGCGCGACTGTTTGCCACTAGTATGCACGTATACGTAGGTACCTACTCTAAAAGCCAGACAGATTTTTAAATATTTAAAATATAAAGTTTTTAAATTGATTATATTTTTCTAAATGTAACCTAAGAGAGTCGAAATGTCCAGGTAAATGTAGGTTGTAGGTAAAACCATCAAGATAAACCAAACAATGACATATTATTGCTACTAAAGGGATCATAATAACACACCACAGAGTTAACCCTTCTAGAGTGAGAACAAAGCTTTGCAGAAGTGATTCATTGTTTTGCACAACTTACTGTGACAAAATGATGACAAATTTATGACGCCATTGTCTGATCTTGGCTGGCTCAGTGCAAAACATCAACTCGACTTGTTACGGTTTAAATTCATAGGAATGATTTACTTTATGGGAAACGATTGTGCATAAAAAATAATAATTATAGGTATCAAATTTGGCTAATAGTTTTATTGGCTCGAAAAAAATTAAACTATCCCTTCAATACACGCGCAAAATAACGACAGGCATTAATACAATCTTTAACTTATATTATCTCTAAAAGTAAATCGATGACACCCATGTATGTATATATAAATATCTGTTATTACCATTCACGAGGAATCACTTTGTAAAGGTTGCATTACAGATCAACATGATCGTTACTATATATAAAAATAACGAACGCTTGATGTACCGGACCGCCCCCAAATTTTAAAGAATGTAGGTATTGTCACTATACTATCATATGTGCATCGGAATATGAGTACCTAATTGAATTTACGGGAAGTACTTAGTCGAAAAGGTATTTTGAGCGAAACCGAAAGTTTAGTACCTACACTTTGAACAACCTCTGGATTCAAACGGGTTGTTTTTTTTAACCTGTATTTGATCCAGTGAAAGGTCCCAATTATTGCCCACTGAAGAAGGAAGCCGATACATTACATGACTGGTCCTACTTTCCGCCCCTCCCGTTGTCTATAGATGACCTGTCATTGCCTGGCATTGTCCATAGAGTGCTCATACTGACGCGTGTGTCGTGTTCACTTGTCGGAGTATTCTTAGTTTCAGATTTCTTTCAGATTATTTTAACGTATCTTGGAGACCTTAGAGTTCATCTGACTTAGTGGTTATGTGTTATTAATAATTGGAAGTGACGATCAAAGTAAGTAAACTTCTTCTGTGTATAATAATATCATAATACACTAGGACGTTTGTCAATGTGACAGTCGATTCTAAACGACAATAACTAATAGCTTATTATTATACTCCTCAGTCATTATAGAATATCAAACTCTAAACTAAAGATGTCGGTGTCCCAATAGATTAAGAATGGCTGACAACTTTCTTTAAAAAGTCTGTTAATATAACCCTGTAATGGTACAAATACTCAGCTTAGGATCAAACTTAATACATAATAATATGCATAGAAAGTATATATATCAATATTTTTTCTACCTGTATGTCTTTTTAGGCGTCGATTGATTGACAGCATACCACTTCAGTTCTTGTATCTTTTCAGAGTGGTAGATACTGACTACTGTTGATATATTATATTATTGGGTGTCCCTTATTTCTATATACAAAACAAAAGGGCCCAAATAATAAAAATTACAAATTACTATTAATTCATAAAACATCAAAAGTCATAGTATTATTAATTATTGCATAATCTTCGATGGAAACCAACAGTACCAAAGTACCTAGTACCAATGTAGGTATCTCTTCCTTATCCAATTATTATTATTATTGAAGATGACAGTTGCAAGATAACACATAGGTGTATTATTTTTTCTGTATACCTATGTTAGAATGCTTATATTATTATAGGCTATTCTGAAATTAGGTGCAGGGATCTTGTTATGATATTTTATAAGTATGTACTAATTTTGTAAGAAATACGCATGTTTTAAGCATTTTCATCCAATTTAATAATTGTAACTTTGACCTGTTTGAATTGTTTCGAGGCCCCCTTTTAAATTTTCCGGTGAATCAATCGCATCAACTGCGTTAACGAAAATGGCCGATGATAAATTTGTTTGCATAATGTAAAAAAAAATATTTATAATAACGAATATAATATCACAAGTGAGTAAAATACTACACATCCGATTAAAACCGGTGTCTCCTAATCTGACAACATACTATAACGTCTTTAATAAATCTGTAGATTATAACGGCGTACACCTAAGTCTTTTTTATACTTTAGTAATAATTGAACTGGTATTTACGTGGTAATACCTACTAATTAGGAATATTATGCATATTAGGTTCTAAGAAAAAAGGGCTCGAAAACCAAAAATGGCAGTACCTACCCATTTTTGGAAATTTTAAATATATCTTATTTGTCTTTTATATTATGTATACTTCCTTTTAAAAAGGTCATACAGTGGTATCCATGGGGCACTAAGTGCCCACAGGGACGCCTTAAAACCCATGTGCGTTGTGTGCATGTGCGTTGCAGCGAAAAACAAGAGACCGAAAAGAGTGTAGGGAGCTAGGGGGAGCCTTCACCTAGCAGTGGATTGACCACGGCTGACTATGATGTAACATTTGAACAGGTAAAGATTATCATCTATGTTATTTCGAGAGATAAAGGAATCAGCATTATTGAAATAAATGCATATATTATTATATTGAATAAGAAGCATTACTTAAAAACGTCAATATAGCCTCTTTGCCTCAACAGCATAATATTAGTATCATGGACGTATAAAACTGGGGGAGAGAGAGCTAGGTATACTTACTAAGTTTTATGTGTTGTCGGATTGACGTTCGCGAATCCAATTTGTGGTAGGGGATATATTAATTTCCTCTCCATATGCATAGTATTATTTAGTTTTGAGTATTTATTCGCCGTCTACAAAGTAAAGTACAGTAGCGGATTTGCGGAGGGGGGTTTCCATCATCTGTATAAGCAGCGACGATAACGAAACTGTGTAGAATTCACATTAATTATTGGGTTAATATAGTTAGGTATTATTTTTAATTTTATCTGCTTATATCAGTTGTATTCAATAATATTGATAATTAAATAATAATAGATTGTGTACCCGTATGTTATATACTTATATACACTGTGATATGTAATAATTAGATGAATAGTTTTTAGTATATTAAAAAAAAAAATAAGCTTTCTAATTTTACCGTAGTGCGGAGTAAGTTGTTTTCATATATTTCTAAATTCCTAATCCTGGTTAATAATATATTCAAATACCTTGTCACTGTTGCAATACCGTTTACTTACACATAAACATTAATAATTGTACTTTTAATCATGTAATTTAACTAGAAAAAATACTAGGTGGCAGTGCCACCTATCAACATTCTTGCTAATGCGCTCGATAATAATATTTAGCTCATAATAATACTATTTTTATATCATAAGCAAAGCCATATAAGGTACCTAACAATATTTATAGCTAGAGAACGTATCGATTTTAATAGCAATATAGATTGTATATATTTCGATAACGCCGGTGTATTTTATGTGAGTTTCATTGGTAATGTCTTAAAATAGTTTTATTTTTATAAAATTTCATTATTATAAGTTAGAAACGGGATGACGATGTGCTGAGAACTACCCTGTTGCCATTATGTATATTGGCATTATTAGGTACCTACAGTATTGAGTACAGTAATTCTGAAACAATCACAGATAATCGTAATAATGCTTGCTTATAAATAATATCGTGTGATATTATGATTAATACACCACCAAATAGCGTGCGTATTTTGGTTCAAATAACAGTTTGAGAACTATTTTTTTAAAAACATAGTTTGAGAACCATTATTTGAAGCGAGGAGTGTCTTTTTGGCGTAAACACTTGGGTCTTCGATTTGCATTCGATTCAGCCCCAGGAAGGGTGAATATATTATGTATTTAAATTTGAAAATATTATAATGCACAGTTTAAAGGTTTGAGTTGTATAAAATTCGAATGGATTTCTGCGTTGCCGCCCCGGGAAAATATGTGGAAAGAAATATGGAAATTATTATAAGATATATATATATGTGCGTAATATATACCAATATATATATATATATATATGTTACATAAATATATTATATAAAACTAATCATAGACGCTAGAGAAAGGGGGGTGTTATATTGAAGCATCAATAGTTTAATAATCGCTGTTATGTTGAAAGCTTCCATTTCTTTAGTATCAATAAATTGTACCTATGTCACAAAATCATCTTACTTTCGCAATAAAAATAAAACGTATTATTATCTATATATAATAGAAATGAGTAACTAAAGCCAATAACTGCAACCCATGCTTATTTTTAATCACAAAAATAAACGTACATTTTTTGAAATTTTAAAACGGTTCCCAACAGCGTGACCGCAAGCGCGCCCGCGTCCCTACTTGAGAGCGACTGCAGCAACATGTTTTTTTTTTATATAAGTATTATAAATATATTTATATAGTATTTAATATTTAACAAGTCCGTTAAAACATTGTAATAAATTCTGTTAATTAATATAATATGCATGCTCTAAAAACAATCGCGGCAGTGTCCATTCCGGAAAAAAATTACAACATATATTTTTATATATTTTTTTGATAGTCGAATGGAAACTACCGTGTTTGTTTCCAGTGCCCTCATGTTGGTGCAAAGGTAGAATAAAACATCCACAAATGGTCAATTGGGAAAACTAACCTAGTATGTCACCATTGAGATAAAAAATAATATTTCATTCATGCAATAAAAAAGTGACCTTTGACAAACTTTGTATGGTCGATCAAAAATACTAGTACTTATTTGTTGTACTGCAGACACATACATACATAATAATATCGTTTCCTCTCTCCAAAATGATGGACATTCCATTTCAAAAATATCTATCCGTTTTTTATCGTAAAAATTGCTCCTGATCAAAAATCAGTAGGGAACCCCTAAGTCTAAATATTGACAATAATGATAATTCGTTGTACATATGTACATGTATAATTAAATTCAAAAATAATGAAAAATTATAATGTCAAATAAATATTTAATTTGAAATGAATATCAAATGACTTTCAGTATTAATAGTTATTGGTAGTAGTAACCTGCTTTAGTTTCAATTTCATAATACGTTTAGGCTCGTCTCTATGGAAGAAGGTTTTTTATGGTATCTTTGGGTAGGTATAATTTATAAATTTACATAATATAATATATGTTTTTAGCGCAGTATGATTTTTTCTTTGGTGTTTGCAAATAATACCAAACGTTGATTTCACTGCTATGTATACGTTCAAGTCTCTCTATAGCAGGTGAGGGCGACTGGGCCGAGTAAGGGGGTAGGCGCGCGAGGATGAGTTGCCAAATCGCGAAATAATGACACGCCGGGGGTGGGGGCGCGCGCTCTGCGTCGCGGGGGCTAGGAGGAACCTAGAGAAGGAGGCGCAGGGTGGCGCACGCACTTCTACGTGACGATATCAAGGTGGAAATTCAAAAAAAAAAATCACGAAATTGATTTCGGCACGGACTCGCGATTGATTTTTCAACAGTCCTGCGGTGAAATTTCGCATCAAAATTGTTATCAGACGCACATTTTTGTACGTATATTTTTTACAAATTCTAGACTCATAATTAATAAAATATAATCCATGCTTCCAAAATAGGTATTGTTTCCCAAGAAATAGAGTTGGGTAAGTTAAAATAGGGTGGCCGCGCGGCAAAAGCGTTGGACTATCACGCTGTGGGCTCAGGTTCGAATCCTGGATCTGGCAAGCACACATATTGTTTTTCAGTTTGTGTGTGAGTCAGGGTATGGACCTAATGGGTTGAGCAAGTGGCTGACATCCATTTCTCGTAAATAAAACAAAATCTGTTAATACAAACCTCTACTCTGTGGAGGCCCATATGATCCTATTAGGATCGGACATGGTCAAAAAAAAAATTACAATAATTTGATTTTACTTAGCATCAAAATATTCATAATATATTAATTATTACGAATGCGACATTTAGGTGACAATTAATTTCTTGAACTGTCGTTGAAGATAAAGAAACGTAAGTCCATTTTGAACATTAAATATATTTTAAATAAAATGTAAAATTGATTTTTAAAATTAAAAATTATACATGTTATATAATATAAGAAAAGTAAATAAAGTTAGTAATATTTGGGGACACTGTATTTTTGCGTTTTATGGTCTAACCGCCATAAAGTAATAAACCTAATTTGACTTCAAAGCTTTGTTTCATGGTGACTGGCTGTCGCAATACAATTTCTCATTACTCTCCTGTAAAGTTCTTGGCCGGCTCGATATTATGTAGTGTTCTTCAAACCAAATCGTTAAATATTTTTTTTCAATTATAATAAATATAGTAATAACCTACTTGTGGGAATGAAAACACTCTTTCGTACATATTAAAATATTTGTACGACATAGGTATGAATTATGGTACAATAATATATATATATAAGGGTTATAATATACCTAAGTTAAAAAGGATTTATTTGGTAACAAGATCAGTTAAGTTTTACGAGATAAATTTATTATTGTATACCTACCTAATGAAATCTCAGTTAGAAGTTTAGTTCGCAATGGCGGCAAAACTGCTTTCGTTTCACCTACATTCAAATATGGCCACACTAGCTGTCAATCACCCGAACACATAAATTCACGTAAAATCTAAATACACATGAATCCCCATTTCGATTGGCCGAAACACCTCTCTGTTCGCCTATTCAAGATTCTAATTCAGATGTTATATCATTTCTAGAAATACACTATGATTGTGTGCGTGCGTTGGGCTATATCCAGAAGGACAAAAGTTTAAAATACTATATTAATAATATGATTGCGGAAATATTTGGGGCAATATTTCGTTATCACGTTATCTCTGTGAAATTTAAATCTATTGTTACTATTATTGCTTCCATTTTAAGTGACATATTAATACAAATATTACACATACTTATTGAAGGTAATGGATAATATGTATTGTAAATATATAAATAGTATTTATATAACTATAAATGTACGATTAATTCATTTACGGAAATCCGTACGAGCATTTTTTTCTAATAGGTATTAGTGTTCGATGATTTTTTTTAAAAATGCTGGGATTCTGTTATGAATTGGAACTGAAGGATTTCTCTGTAAAATTTAACTAGACAGTATTAAATTTACCTGAATAAACTTGTTTTCTAATAATGATCATCACATATGAAAAATGTCATATAAACGTAATGAGTTAAATAATATTATGTACACCAATAATTATTATTGTGACGAAGACTGCTTTTAGGGTGAGTGTAAATGGTAAGTTAGCAGATTTACTAAAATTGTTTTTTATATTATATATATATAGTTTCTAATCTTTCCCACGATCCGTAGTAACGCGTCAGCTGAATAAATATGTCATAAATTTCTTATTTTATATTTTTTGGCAATAATTCTAGCCTTAACATTAATGGCTTAAAAAGCCATTTTAATTTCAATATAGTACACGGCTTACGGAAAGTATTTTAATTATTCAATACCTACCTACATAATATCTAATAACTAAAAAATAAACGTTAGTTTAACAAATTTTTAAATAAGTATTAATAAAACGGGTTTGTAATAGCTTTCAGCTTATTATATCACTGTTTGATTATTTTTCTTATTATATATTTAAGGGTTTTTTTATTATTCATAGTTTTAATGTAAGTTTATATAATTTAATAATATCTATTTTATAAAATATAAATGTGTTCAACACAAAATTCCTTTCATGAATACACAATTAATTATCGAGCAAGCTTCGGTATTGTAACAATAATGACTAAATCTTTCATGATATTTGCACTTGTATTCCCTCAATCAACTAATATATTTTAAATTATGATAATATTATGCAGTGGGTAGGTATCTTCCATGAAAATAGTTCAAAATTACGTATCTTTCATTATTAACGATCATAAAATATTGTCTGAAAATATTGCGCCCTTGTACATAAAGTTTCACCCCATTCTAAATTCACCCTCTCATAGCACCCCTGTGCAGCCGTATCACCCCAACGCCCCCCTCCGCTCGCCTAGCTGTCAACCTTTCCCAGACCTGTCACTCATTCGTCACCGGCTCGTCAAAAACATGGACGGGACGAAACACTCAACTGTTAGGAAATTTACCAACCAAAGGGAATATTGTATGGATACTTCTATCTCTTTCTATGCATGGAATAACATTACGATGTAATATAACAGTTTTGTTACTTTTGTACTATCTTAATAAAATAACTAATATACATAGCATCTGTTATTTTTTTAATACTCACAAAAATTTATAAGTAGGTACAACAAAAAATAGGTTTAATTAAAATGTCTCCATAGTATGGCTATGATAGTGCCAATTAACTACATATAATAATAGATTAGATTAGGTAGTGCGAGATTTCAAACTCTTCATAAGTTTTAAGCGCCGCAGGAGAAATACAATGTAAAAACATACAATAAAATCTGTGGCAATTTTCTTCGACGCAGATGACACAATCATTTTGACAGAATATTTAAAAGGTATCTTCAAAACAGTTCAAACCTCATGAAATTTTTATACTAAATCAAAGTCTTCAGTCAGTGCCTCGGGTCCCTAAACCAACCAGTGAATAAAACCTATAGCATCATTAAGATAAGCAGAAAAAACGTAGCGACACTAACCTCACATATATGGTAAGTACATAATATGTATAACTGTTCTGTGTTATCATATATTATAATAAGTATGCATTAAAATTTGTCACGTAAGCCAAGCGCGCATTCAATATTGATAATGTTTTATGAAATTTTTGAAGCTTTTTTATTTCTTGCGTTTATGATATTATGACAGTCATTAACTAATAATCCAAATCCCGTTTCAAATTCTAGGTCTCTAACGATTGGCTTCACATTTATATATTATTAATATTTTCGGTATAACTGTAGGTAGGTACCTACTTGGGCAGTACTTATATAAATGTTTTACTTACGAAACTTAGGTAACTGATAAAATTAATATTAAAATACTGTGACATAAATCTGAAATCAAGTCGTCGGTGGCTTTAAAAAAGTAAATAATAACATTTTCATCATTCTTTTTTTTTAATGTCTGTCTATAAATATTGAGTTTCTATGCACGGCAGAATTTTTCATCCACTTTAAAATTACTATCTAATATTAACAATTATTACAGCTAAATAGTTACTAATGGTAATTAATCATATTATAGATGGCCATTTTAATACATACTTTAAATTAAACTAAGAAGTACTACGTAATTTTTTCCAGGAATTTATTGATCCTATACACGGCAGTAATAATAATATCTCGGACGGGCCCACTCACTTTGCCACTTTATTTAAAAATTCAAATAAGGCTATCTGTAATCTAAACTTGTTTGATCAGTCCACCCCTGTCCGTCGCAGGGTTGACGGATATCATATGAATATGACTGCTGCGTATGCTGGGTAACAGCACGAACAGACACGAATTGGGAGGTTTATTCAATTTTTGCAGTCTGGACTTCAATAAAGTATTATTTTTAAAGTATACGTACTCACTAACAAGTATTTAATAATAGACAGTAAGTATATAAATGAGATTTTCATGCTGTCATTATATTTAGTTTTTGGGCTGTCGCCGTATGACACGGTATTGAAGCAATACGATACGTTTTTTAATAAGGCAACATTATAAGTAACCAACAGGTAGGAAATATGGAAAAAAACATTCTTATTTTAAAATCAATATCCGCTTTATCAATCTATTTAACAGGACGTGTAAGTTATTCTGTAATATATATATATATATGCGATTAATAGTGATTTGATTTGATTGACCACAAAAACGGAAAGTTAACGTAATAACCCCTGTATACGTACGTGCATGAATTTATTTGCACCAATAGTTTGTATTTCAAACTATCGTTAATAACTGTTTATACGTAAGACAGTCAGCACTTTTGCCTGTAAACAGTTAGATATAATCGCGACAGTTGAATTTACACACTATCGGTGCCAGTAAATCCATAAATTCATACACGTGTAAATACTTGCATTGCTAATTATAATACCTACATGCAAAACTACTCTTTAACTGATGATAAACTACAATTGAAAAAAAAGTTGATTAACAGTTTTTTTTTAATAAATTCAGTGCTTAATTGAAAATAAAAAAATATTTAAAAGTTGTAAATGCACATGTGTTATTATTTAGATAATATCTATCTACCATATTATGTTAATACCTAGGTACCTAACCATTTTTAAAGAACTATCGTTAGATACTCCACATTGGCAAGTAGATAACTATAATTTTGAATTTATAATAAAATCCATTAATCTAAAGTTACACTAATTCGGCCCTGTGTTTTCACGATCTGATCGCATTGCAAATCGAAGCGCGTTCAAATATTTAACCCATTTTTTATTTGATTACATAATCAGGAAATAATATTCATTGCACGCATTGTATGAACATGGCTGGGCGAAGCTATCGGTAGGTAGGTATTGAAAATATATGGAGCAACGGATTCGCAGCTGGTTATGACAGAGGGAAGAATTTTACGACAGCGATTAAATGATGCATAATATTATGGAAATTTGCCGTTTGATTTCTAAATTCAATTAAACCAATCAATATTACATACAATGCAGTTGTTTTATTCATTCTCGTCGAGGTAAACCATTTGTAGTTTGATTTATACTAAATCTACTTTTTTAAATTACATAATTCTTACACACACATAATATATTATATCGAACTGCAATCTTATAATATAACAAAAATAATTTAATTAGCTTTACATTACCTACTTGCGAATAGACTACGTCTAGCAGTGGTGAGGGTTGGAGGTGGGCTGTTAAGATTCGGCATAAATAGTGCACACTAAACTTTGTCAGTCATATTCATTTATTTTCATTGAATATCGTCACTGTTCTGGCAGAAGACACTAATTCGAAAAAATGACATATTGAGTTAGTTATACCAAAATGTTCGTTATTTCGAACTTTAAGGTCTGGAAACCTTCTTAATAAATAAACAGTTTTTATTTTAAAGTCATCCTTTTTACGATTACTTAATAAACTCACATGATAGACCATTTCATCATATAATGATAGACATTTTAACAACTTCAAAGTCAAATTACTCAAAACTAGTATTCTCCAGTTAGTGTGTTCTGCCAGAACAGAGACGATATTATCTATATTATAATATTATAATCTGAATTATTAACATAAATAAGTTAAAGCAACCAATTTCTTATATTTATTAAAACCGACGATATGTTTACCTGTCCCTACCTATTCATAATGATAATACCAGGTGAGTCTTTTTGATTTCATTTACCAGTTACCTGATATTATGTGAACTTTAAACTCACCCATGTACCTGACAAAAATTAAATATAATGGAATTTCCAAGAAAAATGACTGGAAGTATAAGGTCTCACAGAAAGAAAGCTATTAGTATAAACATAAGCCGATAAGACAGTTAACTGATCAAGGGTGAATATTTACCCCTGCTTACCGATCAAAGGTTGCAATGGTTTCGTACTTGAATCTAAGTCGACAGGTAATAGATTGTACCTAGGTACCTACCTATATTCTTCCGTATTTGGTATATAGCAAGAATTAACTAATTAGATAGGCACAGTGACAAGGTTATTATTTGATATTAGGTATACGATGACGCACGTACATAATAATTGGTAGCAGCACTTATATGTACATGGAATTGTTTCATAATAATTAATGTATAAGAAAATCTTTATGCTGTTAAGCAGTTTGTATTAAGTATATATTATTTTAAACATTCAAGACAATTCAAACAACCACAGGCATATCAACATAGGTGAGATTGAAAATAAATTTCATATAAATTAAAAATGGATTGACCGTTAAGTTAGCGTTCAAATTTATAACATTTTATATTATAAATATTAACAATGTTATAAAGAGTGCTAAATAAAATAGTGCCGGGTCGATTTTGAAATATTCTAATTGCGCTCCCCCTGCAAACCGCGATTTATAATAAATATATTATATATTAAAACATTCGACGTTGAAAAAATTCAACAACCACGGAATCGACCATCAAAGATGTGTGTAATATTTTTAATTTCTGCCTCAATTTTTAATTTCTAATCAACGCATGATTTGCCTACTCCAATGTGACGTCACTGGTTTTGATATCGTTGAATGTTAAGCATATTATATTACTAGAGTAGTATTTTTTATAACAAGGGTTTTTACATTCTTACCTACCTATTTAATTAACCTACTTTTACTTTAAATCAGAGCTATTAGAACTCAACGTTTTTTAAGGTTTGCATTGGACTCTTCAAATTTTCTGACAAATCGCTTTCATCATTCAAATAAATGCATCGCTGAGTAGTAAATAAAATAGATAAATCTCAACTTTATTTACATCACTGTTCTAGAAAATACTAGATAGCTATAAAATATATTTTTTTTAAATTTTAATATTTAGAAAAAAATAATATCGTTTAAATATAGAGTTATATAATATAGTGATGAACTGTCTCATTATATTATGATTTGCACTGATAAATAATAGGAACCGGATGTTAATAACTTCTTAATCTTAATTGCCTATTATTTAACTGCCCTGGCTAAAATTTCCTATGCACACTACAAATACGTCTGATTATCTACATACCACCACTAGGTATACAAAAGTATTCCTAGAGTTAAAATTTATTCATATAAGAAACTTTGACACGATCTTTGGAAGATTCCAATATATAATATAAAATATATTTTAAACTTCTAAAAGAACTTATTTTATTAAGATAAAACCTATGTATCTGTTACATTCTTCAAACCAACATCAGATTGACAGCAAAAAATATTTTATTTAAAAAGTAATACTACCTATTGTACGAAAACATTTTCTTGGCTACGTGTTAAAACTGTGAACTAATATGCTCCGCCCATTTCTAACCGCAATTCCATTATAAGCTCCTCCCATTTATTAAACAGCAGTGCCTGGAAACGTAGCCAAGAAGATGTTTTCGTACAGTACATAAAACCATTCCCAATGCATTAAATTAGTTGAACTTTATTTGTTTTGTTTTCAAACCTGGACTGGAGCTCGACGGATAGCCAGCTGCGACGGTTCGCTGAGGATCAGGCCTGGGTCCACCGTGGCCGACGTGAGATCCGCAAGTGGTTCCGCATCCTATCGAAGATGTGGACGATGGAGCGTCTCCGGTAGCTGCTGCAGCTTGCTCTGGGGGCCAGTCGAAGTTGCGGGATGCTTGGAGCTGATAACAGAAACAATAAAATAAATATTCCAGCTGTCTTTCATATTATTATGTCTGAGTTTTAAAACGTGTAGATGTATGCAATATAGATTGTTTATGATCTTCTTGTTAGCTTGTTCGATGATGACAGTGGGCGACTTTACAGGCAGATTGTAAATTCGCTAACAAGCAGCTCGTAAAGTAGCTCAATGTCATTGACGCTTTAGATATCTTAGAATATCCAGTAGTAATAAGTATAATAAAATTGTTTTGAATATCTACAACTACATATGTCATAATAATAATTATTCGTTCATAACAATACTGATTGTAATAGATAATTATTATGGTTTACTATGATAGTTAGTACCTATAAAGTATTTTATTGGCTAACATATTATATCAATTCATTTTCCAATTAAACTAACTGCATCTTTATAGAGATCTATTTAACAGTAATGTATTTTATAATAATACAGGTAAGTATTAATCTTAATGGCTAACTAATATGCATATTTAATAAAGTATTAAATTGTTTAATAAGCATCCTTTAAATACAAATTAAACTGTCACAAATCAATGAAATAATCACAAATTAATTTAAAGTGACGTTTGGGAGTATAGTATTTTTTAATATATTTACAAATCACATTAAACAATAAATGAAATTTATTCAGATTCTTCTGACAGTGTAGACAATGATACTCAACCTTTTTTTCTTCGGGCCAAATACATATATTTGTAAAGTAACGCGGGCCGCATCACTACTGGTGTGACGAAAAAAATCATGAAACCACCCTCCCTTTTTTACAAAAAATTTTTGAGATTTTAAAAATTATGCGTGTTTTTTTTAATTAATCGTGTGCAATAGCAATACTCTTATACCAGATAATTCTGATGTGGACCATAATGACAATCCTCTTCGGGTGTCACTATCTATGAGTCAAAGTCGAAACAAATCTCAAGATATACGAAATTCCTGATAATGAATGTGTTTCGGGCCGCACATAAAAGCTTAAAGGGCCGCATGTGGCCCGCGGGCCGCAGGTTGAGTATCGCTGGTGTAGACCAATCATTTAAGTGTTGGTATCTGTACTTTTAAATGACACTAACACCGTTACAAAGTGATTTCATCGTGGCCGCAATGACAGACGATTTTATCCTTTTACATTCGACATTTTTAAATATCATTAACTACAAAGATATTATCACAACTTTAGCATTAAAACAGGTAGATGCACATTCTTAACTAAATATTAGCGAGTACCTACTTATCAATAACACATTGTCAATACAATATGTTTTTACAACAATACTGTATTTATTACCAAAAATGCTTACTGATTTTGCAACGATGCATTCAGAGTTTTGCATCGTATTTTATATAATAAATAATATTATAATTATAGACATACATTAATTCTTCATTTTATAATATTACACTAGTACTGAGTAAGTAATTAAAATTCTCATCACGGCGTCAAATGACAGACCACGTGAACTGTGATTTATAAAATATTATATATGCATATAAAAATACGTGACACCACTAAAATACCTTTACTTATTATTTTATTAATCAATTTAGTTTCTCAATAATATAATAAAGTTCTACCTTGATAATAATATATTAAATATAAACTTACATGTTCAAAGTAGGTTGGATATCCTGCAGAATGCCTCAGCTGATGTGCAGCATAATTATTAGTCTGGTAGTTTCCTCCGTAGATCAAATTACTTGGAACACTCCCAGGATACTCCGTATAGTTAGGAAACGGCGGAGAACCACCGTCTCCGTTAGCAGCCTGGACCTGATACACCAGCTCCTGGTTAAGGCGATGCGTAGCAGCTAGGTATTCGGCCGATCCATTCAACGTCTTGCTATCGAATTCACTGAGTACCGGAGACGGTGCAGGGTATTCCAACTTCATTGTCATAATCTCGGGGTGCACTGGATATTGATGCGATGATATTCCAAGGATATCTTGGATGCTAAACGCAGTGGAGTCTTTGCTGTCAGCAATTTGTGAATGATAGTCTTGGGCGAAGCGGATATTATACGCTGAATAGTCGTCTTGATGATGATGACCGTATTCAGTTTCTTCTTCTTCAGTATTAGAATAATTCACTTGATTGTTAATTGCTAAGATATCTTGAACACTGTGCGAAATACTTGGTATTTTGTTAGGGTATTGATTATCACTGCAAACACTTGATCGGTCACTGTCTTCACGTTTGAAAGTTATGTGTAATTCTTGAACTGCTCCTGGTGAACGTCGAAGGATTTGTGACCTGCCGCTTGCGGGATGGACTCCTTCAGAGTCGCGATTATTCGCCTCGGACATTGTCAGCCAATTGTTTTGCAGGAATTCGATCGAAAGGACACCTGTGGTGGGGGTGTACCTGATAATTAATTACTTGCGCTCGCCGACGTGTTCTCACCTGGACTTTGTAATTATTATCAATTAACGCCAATATTTATGTTGCGTTTAAATGTCAATTTTTAAATCACTTCATTCATGTTGTTAACTTATTCTACAATTTAAAAAATACTAAAATAAATTTTGTGCATAATATTATTAAGATCTCTTGTAGGTAATATTAGGTATAAAATAATATATTACCTAAAAAAGATAATATACTTATATATAACTAGGTAGTCCAGTGGTGAAGGGTGGAGGTAGGCTGTTAAGATCCACCATAAATATTGCACACTAAACTTTGTCAGTCATACATACATGTTTTCATTGAAATAAGATTACATTTTAGAGATGGTGTTGGTTAGTTTTTAAAATTCAATCAAACCCTGCGAAACCAAGCCATAATAGAATATAATAATCAAAAAAATACTCGTATATCTATAAACTATCTAAAATTATGCAATTAAATCATACATAAATTTGGATATTTTATAGATAGGTATAATAATAATTTTTATTTATTATAGTTTGGTTTAGGCATAGCTTGATGAATTAAAAAAAATGAACCAACAATATGTGTAATACGTATTCTTAATCTAACGAAAACAAATAAGTAAGAATGAAAAAATGTGCACAATTTTGTCATATCGCCTAAAATATACCAATACTATTATGGTTTGGTGTAGACAGGGTTTAATTGATTTTTAAAACCTAACCAATACTCTGTAAATTATGTAAATTGCAGTCTTATTTCAATAAAAACATATATATTTGACTGAAAGGGGTTAATGTGCACTATTTATGGCGGATCTTAACAGCCTACCTCTACCCTTCGCCACTGCTAGGTACTATCCAACGATCAGTAGTAAAAAATAACAATAAGATAAATTAATACGGTGAACTAGTACCTACGCTTTAACGTTTTAAGGTGCCTTATCAATAATTATCATTCATCATTTGTAGGTATAATAAAAAAGCCAACATACACTAGCGGATCCAGACACGGTTAGAGGGAAGGCCATTCAATTAAAAAAGGTGTCTAATACCTATCAAACAACACACAAATAACCAAAGTGGATTAGTGGGTGTACCTATAAGGTACGATTCTCGAGTGTGGAGAAATATGGAATACACACAAGTGTTAAAAAATAGTAATATGTTATTTTCAATGTTTACGTCTGTATCATTGTCACGTAAGATTTGAAGACGTTTCTTGCGTTTAATGGCGTATCAATCATTATGTCATAAACCAAAACTAATTTCAATCATGGTCTATGGCGACTGGCTTACGCATGTATATACATACTATAAATCTGTTATATGGGTATTTTAAAAGAATAAATTATGCATTACGACGATAGTACGATAATATACCTTAAAGTAGTGGTGTTTAACACTTTTGGCATTCAGAGCTTACTACTTTCATAATAATATAAAACCACAGAAAAATTCTAACAATGATGAAAACAATAATATGGTGCAATCAAATTTATCGTAAGCCTAGACAAGAAACTGACCATAAGAAGGCTGGAGATTACAGATATTACAAAAACGCTTTATAAAATTGCGGAGTCTCATATGGTCTAGCATGGCCCCCACAAGGGGGGGCTGACAGGGCTCTAGCCTAGGGGCCCGGGCTCAGGAGGGGCCCGGCGTTGTGGGTAAACCAAATAAGTGTCAAGTTGACCCTAATTGTTAAAAAGTCGCCTGCAGCGCTAATTTACTTCAAATGTTAATGTTATTATGGTTTTAAACATGTAGTTATGCGATGCAATTTTTGATATGTGTCGATACTCGACAATTCAATAATTCAAGTGGATGTATTAAAAAAATACTAAAAATTGCTAAAAAATATACTAAATACTCTTAATTTTTACCTTAAACACCATTTTGAAAAAGTTACTGTAGAGCGCCATACTGCCTTTAATTTTAGTGATAGGTAAGGGGGGCTACAAAAGATCCTGGCCTGGGGGCAGCTTCAGGGTGTGGGGACCATGTGGTTGAGAATTACCTAGCTAGATCTACAAGTGACGAAGAGTGAAGGTAAGCTGTGAAGAGCCGTCTTAAATAGTTCACACTAAACTTTGTCAGTAAATAGTTATACTTATTTGTTTTTATTGAACTAATAATCTAATTTGCAGACGGTATTGGTTAGTTTTTAAAGTTTAATTAAACACTGCCTTTATAAAACTATAATAAAGGTATATTAAATTGAAAAAATGTTCTTCTATTAAGATAAGTTCTGCTATTAAATCATACATCATTTTAGATATTTTATATACTTATAAGTAGAGAATTTGTATTATGGCTTGGTTTAAGCAAGGTTTAATCAAATTTTAAAAACAACAGCCTACCTTAGGTATTGTTTGATCTAGGCAGGGCTTAATTGAATTTAAAAAAAACTAACCGACACCATCTACAATTAGCATTCTTAGTTCAATGAAACCAAATAAGTATAACTGATAGAGTTTAGTGTGCACTATTTATGTCGAATCTCCACACCCTACCTCCACCCTTCACCACTGCTAGATACCTACCAATGTTCCTACAACATGGAACTATACATCAATATAAAAATGTATAGATAAATATTTAATTTATGTATAAGTATCCATACTTAGTATCGTGTTTGTTTATAAAATTGAAATTTAAAATAATATTATATTATATTGTACCTAGTTGACGAATTACTGCATCTATTATTATTGCGATCCTTTGACAACGGATATTTGTCATTATTGGGTGTAATAATAATATGTATTAATTCGCATTAACGGTAAGTTTATAATAAGTAATTAATAACAATATCATTCTATTACTTCATATTAGTGTGCTGTGCCTTCTTACATCAAGTTTTAACAAATTAATTCTGGTGAATTTGAATGTTAATTAATATGATTGTAGCAGCAGGTAAATGTGGCATCCATTTCTGAAAACTTTTAAGTCTACGTACACTGTTAAAAAACAATAAAAATACTTGCATAATATATTATTATACGCATGGCCCCCACAAACTGGGCTGACATGCTGGCCTGGGGGCCCGGGCTGAGGAAGGGCCCGGCGTGGTAAATCGTGATCGACATCAAAAATTCTCTCAAATAGTAAAAAAAAGCGCTATTTATCTGCAATATTAGTATTATTTAAAATTATGTGGTTGTACGATTTTTGATTGTGTATCGATACTCGACAACTCCATAATAATTCAAATAGATGAATTATTCAAATATACAAAAAACACTAAATATAGGTAGGTACACATTAATTTTACCGCGTACACCATTTGGAAAACGCTACTGTAGAGCGTTACACCGCCTTTATCTTTAGCGACAGGTAGGGGGCCCGTCAAAGATCCTAGCCTGGGGGCCTGCTTCAGGATGTAGGGGCCATGATTATACGTGTAATTTCACATAAATAGGTATCAGTTTCGAGGAGTGGAGGTAGACTGTTAAGATTCGACATAAATGGTGAACACTAAACTTTGTCAGTCACTTATTAGTTTTCGATGAATTAAAAATAAAGTCAGTTTTTTTTTAAATTCATTAATCTATAAAAAAAATAATCTTTTATCTAAGTATATAATATCTAAAATTATGTATGATTTAATGTTAAAATGAGGGATTTACTATTTAAAGCTTGGATTAGATTAGGTAGTCTTAGTTCAGTGAAAACAAATACGTTTGAATGACAAACTTAAGTGTGGACTATTTATAGCGGATCTTAACAGCCTACATCCATCCTTTACTACTGCTAGGTATAATGAATGTTTTTTAACTTCTAAAACATGCCAGCAGAGCACAAAAAACATGTTTTATACGTACCTACTGACTTATTAAATCATTTAAATGACACAAATATATGCCTGATATATATAATTTTATTTTGAATGCATTTAGGTATTACAATAAAAAGTTTATTACATAATCAAAATGGACACATTTTTCTAATTTTAAAATAGTTAAAACTAACAATTTACGAAAGAAACGCAAGAATTTTGTTTACCTACTTCAAATATTTAAATCTAACCTTAATATAAAATAATAAATCAAACATTTTTTTATTATTATATCGTGGGTATAAATGTAGGTATATATCTATTATATTATCTCTCTCTTTAGAGTTATATATTTTTAGACCAGTTCAGTCATTGATTTATAGTAGGCATTAGTAACGTCAGTGCTGACAAAATATGTCAGAAACGGTAATAAAGAAGCCATTGAGAATTGATAAAATGCTAGATTTGTATCAATTTTGTTAATTCTTATAAGTATGAAAGTAATGGGATCAGTGTTAGGAAATAAAAACTAGAATTGAGATCGCAAGGAGCGCCTTTCTCAAAATGAGACGCCTCCTTAGCAATCGAGATCTTAACCTATGTCTGAGACTGCGTATGGTACGTAGTTATGTGCTCTCAATTTTTTTCTATGGTATGGAAATATGGACGCTAAACCAAGAGATGTCACGGAGACTTGAAGATTTCGAGATGTGGCTGTATAGACGCATCCTCGTCATTTCTCGTCACGCAACTTGTCATTCAAGGAAAGATCAATGGGAAGCGTAGCAGAGGACGGCGCCGCATTTAGTGGCTTAAGAACCTCCGTGATTGGTACGAGTGCAGCTCCACTGAACTGCTCCGGGTAGCAGATGACAAAGATAAGATCGCCTTGATGGTGGCCGACCTCCGTTAGAAGATAGGTATTTCTTATAAATTCGTTCAATATTCAGTAAAAAAAATGTCACCCGCGCCGCAATTTTATTTAATAGCGACGTGCATTAAAAACGGTTATGGCATAATACTACATATTTTTCAGTGTTTAAGCTTTTATTTTGTCAAAAATGGTGAATTTCAAATGTTGGATAACGCCACGCCATCCATGACGAAAAGGTTGCCAACACATGATCTATCTATTATCGAAGTAGCGTGTATATATATAGTTTCTTACGAGAATATAATTTAACCGTAAAAATATATTTGTAGGTTCCTAAATCTATCGTCACCTCAATATTAGATATATCTAGCTTATTGGATTTATGCTATTTTACAACGTTTTTATTAGCTCGTATTCTTATTTGTCCGGTACAAATCTTGCAATCGATTTTTATCTTACTTCCCAACTAGCTAGACATTCGAAACTTTTAGAATATATCAGAACACGATGACAATGCATTCTTTTAATACTTTTAGCCATCCATAAGTAGAATTGAATTAATTTTCACTTAATTCTCTTTTGTATGAAAAGTTATTTCGGAAGAAATCCGTAATCAAATCCACTATTATTGGTTGCTAGGGGTCTGGGGTCCTTCCAATCAACTATTATTGGTTACTAAGTGGGTGGTCCTAGCAACTAAATTATTAATATATACGTGTGTTACTATGGAAATCAATATCAAATGTCAAAATGACATTTCAGTATTATTTCTATCAAGTACAAATTTTTTTGATCGTTTAAGCTAGTCAAGTCAAGTTTATATGATTCAACAGAAAATTTGAAAACGTTGTATATAAAAAGTTGTTTTTATCTTGTTATTATTTTTTAAATATTACCGAAACTAGTAATACTTATTGTATTTTAAATCCTAATGCAATCAACATATAACGCAATAGTAACCAATATGGCAATATTAGTTTGCAAATATAATACAATAATTAGTGGCTCGTTGCGACAATCACTCCAATTTAGGGGTACGTCTTGGCCTTTCTCATTAGCTGAACCGTTAGTTTTTTTGTAGGTAATACCTACATTTAATAAGATTCTACTTCTCGGAACCTACGTTTTTCAATCGAACCTTCAATTACCGACGTCAGTTCAACGATTTCGCATATTTTCATGTAAGCAATATAATGGAATTATATATATAAAATAATATTACAATATAACCTTTAAATTAAATAAAACACAATTTGTAGTATGTACTAAATTCACTTAGCTCAATAGTAATCAGCGCGTCTATTCTATACACAAGACTGCTTTTCGGCCTCTACGGCAGCTATCTAGGGTAGGTTTGTATCGAAATATTAGCGCGTATTGTAACAATTACAATAAATTAGTTGTAATTATTACAATAAGTGCTATGTTATAACAGCACCTCTCTTGGCTGTGTTAACTTTAGAACGAGATAGGAGATGCTGTTTAGACGGCAAACTTATTGTAACAATAGTACCTATCTCAATACATAAATATGATAAAGTGATAATATTTATCACTTTAGCGGTCGATAAGTATAGAATGGACCCCCAGGACTGGTTTTATTCGTTTCAAATGACATTGTCAACTGGTAAAGAATATACCGATATCTATATTAATTGGTAGAACTCTAGATAGAACTAGAAAATAATATTAAATTAAATTATAATAAATTCTACAGTATATTTTTTTAAAGTCGAATAGCTATTTTGGTTATAACAGTTGTCCTTATAATGGTGTTACAACCGAAATAGGTATCGACTTACAAAATATATCTACTGTAGAATTTAATAAACTTAACATATATTATTATATGTTTAAGGGCAAAATTGTTTGTTGAAGATACGGATTAAATTTGTTAGTATGCATATCTGTATTATTGTATAATATTCTTTACCTGTTGACAATTTATCTTAGAAGATAAAACCGGCCCTGGTTAATATTAAACCAAGTGGAATTAATACTACAAATTCTGTTTTATTTAATTAATACAGTGTATTTCCAACAAGAATTTATAGTTAACACAATAAAAGTACCTAATTAAAGCAGTACCTACTAGGATTAACAATTTAATTGTCACCACCGTTAAAATTTCACTGCAGAATTAATTATAATAGACATATTATAATAGTGGACACAAGTGATGGTTTTTTTACATAATTAACTATGCACATAAATTTGTTGTTATTATTTATGGTTTTACTAGACTTTTAGGCACACTTTTATTCGCTTTTAAATCACAGAGCTATAGAGAATATTAGATAAAATGTTTTAAAGTTTTTATGTTTTATACTAATTAACACTTGATCAAAATATCACTTGTCAATGATGATTTTAGTGATTATTATTATGTAATTACTTAAGCTTTTCCATCATTACTTTTTAATTATTTCGATCACTTTTTTTTCATTAATATTCATGATGAGTTAAAATAATATAATACTGAATTTTGAAATTTGTGACAAACAACTACCTTGACAGCTAAACAAAAGAAACTACTTTTAAAATGAAATATGTGGTATCGATATCAACATTCGGCCGTCACTCATAGCATATTGCGGAGACAGGTTTTCACAGAGGCGATTACACGGAGTGACACTGACCTTACAGACAAAATTTTGACAAAAATTTCATTTAAAATACGAAATAGTTTTGTACTTACTTAAAAACAAGTGCCGGCGTAAATTGTTTTCTTATTCATTATCAATTTTTAAACTAGTAATGCACTTAGAAAAATGACAATATCAAAGTTTTTGAGATAAGACAGTGTTCAAGTCAACAGTATTGAAGGACCAGTCACCAGATGGACAGTTTTGCGATACGATATTTAAAAAAAAATACATTTTTACAAATATGTATGATAAAAACGCTTTATTATAGTCAGGCCGCAGTACGAAACTGTGAATTTCCATCGTAGTGCTAGTCAATGCTTATACTCATGGCCCCCACATAGGGGGGGCTGACAGGGGTCTAGCCTGGGAGCCCGGGTTCAGGAAGGGCCCGGCGTGGCGAATCGACCACATCACAAATTCTCTCGAATATTAAAAAAAAGTCGCCTGCGGCGCTAGTTATCTTCAATATTAGTATTATTTAAAATTATGTGGTTGTACGATACAATTTTTGATTGTGTATCGATACTAGACTACTCCATAATTCAAATAGATGAATTTAAATATAGAAAAAAAACACTAAATATAGGTACACATTAATTTTACCGGGTACACCATTTGGAAAACGCTACTGTAGAGCGTCACACTGCCTTTATCTTTAGCGATAGGTAAGGGGCCCGTCAAAGATCCTAGCCTGGGGGCCCGCTTCAGGATGTGAGGGCCGTGCTTATACTACTATATGTCAGTAGAAAGTGATGATTGTTTCCTATTGCAAAATAATAATAAAACGTTAATTTTAATACTAATATAAAATAAACGAATCTTCATTTACTTCGAACAGCTTGTTGCATTTTATTCGAAGTCAAGCAATAGCGAACTCTACAATGGATGTTACAATTTGTTGCCGCAGCCTGACTATAGACGGCCTTTTTAATTAAATTTTAAATTATTTTTACGGAACATGTTTCGCTCACATGGTCAGCTTTTTCAAACATGAGTAGATACTGAAACAATCAAGCGGGGGGTGTTTTGGGTCCAGACCAGTGTCTGGGTATGGGTAATGCAATCAGAAGCACATATAGCGGAGTAAATACGAAAGTCAGTGGCACCTGGTAGATTTTGTTAAGCACGCCCCCTTCCATCGCCTTAAAATCGTATATAAATTATTATGGATATTTTTTTCCAAATGGATCCCCGTTCAATTTTTCTGTGTGCGCGTTTGACACCAACTGTCTATTATTCTAAGTATTTTTACAAAACTCAATCGTATGTCAGACGTCAGGCTCATGGAAGATCTTATAGAGTACATTGTGACGTCGGCAGCTGCCATCTTCGCTGATTCTTGCATCATTTTACGCTAAAATTAGTGTAGCTTCTGAAACTGTGGCATAATACAGCTGGTATCAACAAGGTTTACATAGGTGCAATTTTATCACCTATAAAGACAATAGCTACATTTATTATTTGCAATTATAGGTACTATAAGAAATTTGTAGCATGAGTTGTTTATTTTCCCAAGAAGCAGAACATTTCCACAAATATTAGGTACAGAACAAACATGCGAATCCAATTATTAAGAACAGAATAATCGATGTGTTTAACCAAATTGATTCGGATAATGATATAGATAATTAACAAATTTTCATATGTAAATATTGTTTTATACATTTTAATAATATGTACTAAGCTTATTACTTACTTGGTATGTACCTCCTTCTATAAAGTGTACGTTTGTGCACACATGATTCTAAGAAAGTGCACATGCAAAATTTATTGCTGTACCTACATAGCACAAATTAAAATTTGTTACTTAAAAAATGAACATTATTTTTTCAGTATAATAACAACGGACCACCAATAGAAAGTTTTTTGTCTAGCATCACTCTGCTATCTCAATTGTGGCTTATTTTTTATACAACGTCGACTTTTGAAAACAGATGTCTCATTCATAAGTTAATAATAAATCGTAAAAATCTAACAATAATAACGTACTTTTTTATATATAATTTCACACGTTATGTATTGATATATAACTTCTAAAACCCGCCAAAATAATACATAAAATATGTTTAAAAACTTAACGATATACAGAAACCGATTATTTAAAGTGATAGGTATAAATAAATAAAAGTTGATATGTCCAATTATATGAATTTTTATTGTAATAAAGGGGTTTATCAGCTAATATATGGCAGATGTGTGCTACCCGTGCTCACGTATGGCTGCGAGACGTGGACCCTGGTAAAGTTCGGCGGAAATACGTGGCAGCGAATGACACAGGACCAAGAGAGTTGGAAGAAGCTTGGGAAGGCCTTCATCCAGCAGTGGATTGACCCCGGCTGATGATGATGATTTGGCAGATTGTCTAAAACCAACTAGTTACATTTGACGCAGAAAAACGTCAATTAGGTAACAATAATATTGAAATGTGGATGAATCACTGTAGTTTTTTTTTAATTAGATGCCTTAAGCATGTTTATAGCATTGCTTTTATATATATAATGTTATTATTTTTTTCTTTGTACGTTTTCATAAATGTGATCTTAATAAATTATTTTGCATACTTATTTATGTACTCCTATTTTTTTTTAATTCGCGCGCCCCTGCCTCTCAAAATACATTGCATAGTTACAGGTTACAAGTTTATGCGGCAGATAGTCACGAGTTGACAAGTTTCACATACTTCTTCTGCACAAGATTGTGGGAGGGGGTCAGGTGACTTTCGGGAGGGTCAAGAGGGGCCGCGAGATGCCCCTGGCTCTGAAATGTTGTTCGCTGCCTGTTCACGTTTCTTCATCCCTCCAAGGCTATCGTGTGAGCAGGCGTTTTGTCACACAGAAGAAGAAATAAACATGGCGCCGATGTTATCGCAATATTACAATTTGAAAAAAGTTTACTTTTATATTCATAATAATATTATTAATTTTTATTTTATCAAAGAAACTAATACTCATTTCCATCAGACAAAACATACGTGATTATGACATTCATTATAATCGAAAATTAAGGTTGTGTTTTCTAGACTTTTTTCGATTCTCTAGAATGGTTTATTGATTTTTTCAGATCTGCTGGCAAATTTATGTGAATTTTATACAAAACTATCCGTCGAAGTCATTTTTTTCAGCTTTTTATAAACAAAATTTTTCTCTCTGAAACCAAAGTTCAAACCTTTTTTAACATCTTCCAAAAATTGAATGCTCATGGCATTTATGCCAAACTTTAATGCATATTATTATTATGATAGATGTAATTACTGAAAATAACAAATTTAATACAGTTACCATTCATTTTATGTTCCCTGGGTAGGATGCTCGAGTACAAGTCGTTACTACATGTCGCACCTTCGAGTGGGTAGCGTGGTCTTAATTAGATAGATACCTACTTGCACAATTCGTCTTCACGATTCGTGGTGTGGCTTGTCAAAGTGGAATTTGTTTTGATTACCTACACATGCATTGTTGTATGATTAATGCAACCATATTAGTTGTTATTTTTTTTTCATTTTTGAATTTCGAACATCGAACTTATTATTTAAAACAAAAATAAGATGAAAAAATCGACGACAAAAATTTATTATTTATTTTTAAATTAAAATTAATTTAATCATAAAATGGAGTGATGTCAGCGAAAGCAGTAACATCACGTGTGGTGTGGGTAGACAGGCCATGCGTTGCTTAGGTACGACGCATTATAAAACGCGGCAAATAATGAAACTAATACGATCACCATAACTTATGAAAACGGTGAAGGATTTGCATTAAGCGGGCGATTCGGTCGCTTTATTGGAAAGTATCAACATCTTACTTTTTAAAACTCACAAAGTGGGCTCCAAACTTTTCAGCGCCTCAGACCTTCACGTCCCTAATTTCATCGCTATTTGAGAGTAGGTTCCGTGTCTCTAATCCTCAGTAGTTTGATTGTTTCTCTACACTACTAACTGTCATTGGACCTAATGGCCTGTTGTAGTGTTAAAAAATAATATATATTATGTACCTACACCCACGGTGGCCGCTCGGCTTAAGCGTTGTAATATCACGCCGTAGGTCCCAGGTTCGAATCCTGAGTCTGGCAAGTACACATATTGTTTTTCAATTTGTGTGTGAGTCAGGGTATGCACCTAATAGGTTGAGCAAGTGGCTGACATCCATTTCTCGTAAAAAACAAAATCTGTTAATACAAACCTTTACTCTGTGGAGGCCCATATTATGATCCTATTAGGATCGGACATGGTCGGAAGTAGAAGAAGTATGTATCTATAAGTTTTTTTGATCCATTCGTCTGTTTAATATAGCCAAAAAATAAAGAGGTAAGAATGTACTTACTTAATAAATTTGCATACAATTGTATACCTACTTACTAAAAATTAAAAGAAATAGCATTCTACCTAACGGCGTCATTTTGCCCCGGGACGTCACTACTTACAAGTCAGTACAAAATATATGTAAAAGAATGACTAGGTATTTTGTAGGTATGTATGTAAATCATTTAATTGGAAAAATATAAATTTCTGGGTAATTTTCTGACATCACGTTGAAAAATAAAATATTTTACACAATTACGTATTTAGTTTTATTATTATTAATATACGAACGAAACATTCTCAAACTTTTTAACTTAACTGTCCTTTCTTTAAATTTATATGTTATAAAATAATACTTCTATAGTAGGAACTTTTTCCGACCATGTCCGATCCTAATAGGATCATATGGGCCTCCACAGAGTAGAGGTTAGTATTAACAGATTTTTTTTTACGAGAAATTGATGTCGGCCACTTGCTCAACCTATTAGGTCCATACCCTGACAGACACAAATTGAAAAACAATATGTGTACTTGCACGGACCCAGGATTCAAACCTGGGACCCACGGCATTATAGTTCAACGCTTAAGCCGCGCGGCCACCGTGGGTGTGTCCAGTAGGAACTATCCACTTGTATTTTTATTTATATTGTTGATAGGTAAAAATACAGACTTACAAAAATGATTATAAGACTTTCAATATAGAAAGACAAACTTTGGATATTAATCTGCATTTCGTCTATATCATAATGTAGAAAGAATAACCTATCGTAAAATATTATGACATTGTCATCGATAACGGTTTTCCCTTTGGTAATTGCATCAGTGTCGACTAAAACAAAATTGAGTACCTATGTATATGGCATTTTTATTAAATCAGGAATTATTTGCATTTTTTAAATATATACACACGTATAGGTACACATATAACTCAGATAAACTTAATATTATGTAGTAATAACTATAAAATTAGTAAAATAAAAAAGATGTTTTTTTCATTAATAAGATTGTTATTCAAAACAATCCTAATTAAATCTTTAAGTATGTAGCCATATAGATATACATTTATATTAAAATATACATTTATATTAAAATCATTATGATTGCTATGCCTTTTAAACAGAGATGATAATATATCAATTAAAATTCTACACAAAAACTCAAAGAAACCACCATAATAACATAATCTTGGCGCCTATAAGACTAGATACACACAATAGTCTGTATTAATATCGATTAAACTACCTAAAATTACATTTGATTAAATCTGTACCGGAGCGCCGGTTTATTGTGTATTCCCAGGGAACACAGAATTAATGGGAACTGAAATACCTAACGGGTGTGAAGTAATAGTCAACCGATCTCTAATATGGAAGAATATGAGATAAGCTTAAACACGTGCCGAGAATACGTCATTCTAATCTTGACCTTCATTTTGATAATATTGCTCTCGGTTTATGCACTGACGGTCATTAAAAATTGGTGTATTTGAAGGTTGCAACACACTATTGCACGTCTGTAATGTGTGTTCCGTTTTTGTATGACACTCACACATTAAAAACCCTGCTATATAATTTAGCAGTATAGCCCATTTGAATTAAATTTATTAATCTGTTTTGTGTGTATTCTTATGTCAAAAAAAAATGAATTTTGAAAGATGATTTTTTACAATATCGTCCATACACCAGCTTTGTGCAGTGGTGAGCTTAAGGGCGTGTATATCCGACGCATTAACTGATTTTGAGGACTCTATGATAAAACCCCATCCAACTATTTTTTATATGGCTAACCGAAATAAATTCAATAAAACAAATTTCAAACTCATTTCCGTAAAACTATTAATGAAAGTCTTTTTAGAATTACACCATTTATCTAAAAATAACAATAATTATTATTGAAGATGACAGTGATGACATATCAGAGGTTTGTTTTTTTGTGTATGTACAAGTAGGATCTGTTTGGATAGTTTGGACTGATTCGAGACCCCTTTTTAAATCTTCAGATGAATCGATTGTGTCATCTGCATCAATGACAGTCGCTAGTGGCTCTAATGTACATAGGTACAATATTAAATTAAATTACCTATTATGCCGTGGAATGAAAAATATTCAAAATAATGGCCATTTTAACAAGTTATTATCACTATAAAATAAGTTTTTTTATTTCAACAATGCCAAGTGCACATGTATTGAAATAAATTTAAAACAATTTATTATTAACCAACACTGAAAGTTTAAGAACCCCTGAGCCGCTGTACCTACAAGAATCTAGTTTTACAAAAGTTCTGACAATCCCCTAGCCTCGGGCCAAAACATAATGTATTCGTGTCTCTCCATTCTAGATATCAAAAATTTACAACATATTTTATTTTATTTCAAATAATAATATTATTTACCTGAACTTAGGTAGGTACACACTAGAGTGGGTAAGTTTTGTTATCAAAATGTTTGTAACTCCGAAAAATCCAGTTGGGATTTAGATCTTGGGTAAACCCAAATAATTCAACATTACATAATAAATATTGCAAGTTAAAGAATTGTTCACATAACAGATAATAAATAGAATTCCGATAGGCTATAATACCAATAAACAAAATTTTGACGCTGGCTTTTGAATGTATGAGTGTCCTACGAAAATGAAACACACATTATAGACGTGCAATAGTGTAATTGTAATACATCAATATTAAATGAGCGTCAATGCATAAACCGGGGGCAGTTGTCAGTATTCCACGTATGACATATTCTTCACGCACTTTTTAATTTATCCCGTATTCTTCCTTACTCGAGATCGGTTGCCTGCTTCTCCTTACCCGTTAGGTATTTTAGTTCCCATTTTTCTGAGTTCCCTGGATTTGCTATATTATTTAAGTTTAATTTTTTTTAGTTTGAAGTTAATTTTTTGAGGCACTGAAGCGTGCTATCAATGCGGTGAGACATGGAAGGGTGGTATTAATGAACTCAAAAATAAGGGTAGGTACCATGTAGGTACCTCATGCAAGCGTGCACACAAGTGCGGGGCTTACGGTTACGGACACCCCAGAAAAAAAACAAAAAATACAAAATATTTAATTACCTACCTAAATGTAATATTACTTCTTATTCTTCTTCCTTTTCATGATCTTATCACCGAAGATCGTGACCCAGATGATTTGATTATCGACTGACGAAGTGGGTTCCTACATGAAAACTGAACTCTACCTATATTGCAATCAAGACGATTCTTACAGACTTTTTTGTCAAATGTCTATAACTTTTTCTAGAAAAAATTACCAATTTTTTCTTCAGATATTATATGGAATGAATGATGTTTCTTCTACTTATATAAATGGTTCAAAATAGGTTACATACAAACAAGGCATATCTCTAGGCGTATCTGTAAGAAGGTAAAATTCTCGATTGTGGAGAAATATGGGATTAACAACCTAAGCAACTAAAGTATGTGTTATTTTCGATAGTTACGTATGTCTGTACCCATAATATGCATTAAATTAACGTTTGTAGCGTAAAGGAACCGCGCATTTGAAGACAATGAACGGACTTTCATTTTATCGCCTGACCGTCATTAAATCGTAAACCAATACTGGCTTCAAAGTGATGGCGACTGGCTTTTTTTCTATATTATTGATCTTTTGTGTGTTTTATTATTCAGTACTTATTACTGTATGTATTCATATGTATGAAACATTATTCTCTACTCTAGTCGTCGAATTTGTTATTTTTCTTAGTTAAGATAGGCTTATCAATCAAATATTACAATTAAATAATAATGTATTTCATAAAAGTAATTATTATATAACATAAATCATAGAAAATGAGTTTGATAAACTATTAATTATAATATAATTGTATCAAAATCGATTAAGGCATGATTTACCATGTATGTAGGTACCTATAATATTATTATTCCATGTTTAAGGGTTTGATTGCTCTGTCTAGATAGAATCTATTCCGAATACTGAAAAGATAAACAAAGGTAGAACTATATCGCGTTGACCAAGTTGGTTGAGCGCACATCACTGGAGTCAAGGGTCGGGTCCATTCCACAGTTACCAATAACTGCATTAAGTATGTGTTTTCAAGTTTGTATTTGACTCAATCGCGTGAGATAATAGCCAACAACCATTTTTCAAAAAAGGATCGAACATAGTAATTCTTATATACAGGATCTTGAAAACTTATCTGTTTTCCAATTCAAATATTTTTTCTAATAAGGAAAATACTTTTATATGTGAAACATCTTAGTTAGGTAGATACACTGTTTGATTATTACCACGTTTTTCTTAGCTCGTATTCTTGTTTGTCCGGTGGTTGTTTATCCAGTACAAATCTTGCAATCGATTTTTAACTAACTTCCCGACTAGCTAGACATTTGAAACTTTTAAACGAATGCACGAAACACGATGCCAATGCATTCTTTTAATACTTTTAGCCATCTTTAAGTACAATTGAATTCATTTTCAGTTAATTCTGTTTTGTATAAAAGTTATTTCGGAAGAAATCCGTAATCCAATCCACTATTATTGGTTGCTACGGAGGTGGTCCTAGCAACTAAATTATTAATATATACGTGCGTTAATATGGAAATAAAAATGATATTTCAGTATTCTATATTTGTTTGGTTGTTGCAAAATAGCAAAAAAATGATTTGTTGACAATTGCTTTATTTGTCCTAAATTATTAATACATAGAATTGTCAAGTTTATATGATTCAACAGAAAATTTTAAAACGTGGTATATAAAAAGTTCTTTTTATCTTGTAATTATTTTTAGTTTGACGTAGCAATTGTCTAATATACTTTAATTCATTCTCTCTTTGGTGGGTGGGCACTTATTCTTATTTGAAAGTTTTATTTCACAAACTCTATAAAACTTTGTTATGTAGGTAAATTCAATCAACTGCCGTATTCATATACATTTGAACTGCGTTCAACGTAGTAAGCCGTTTATCGGCCGATTAAGGAAACTATAAAAAATGCATACGTCACGAGATGCGCACAGGAATGCGCACCAAACTTAAAATGGCGGCGATCTGCGCGAGCTGTCAGTGTCACTTTAATACACAATGACTTCATCACAACAAACGTTTAGTAGGAGGCTTGAAACCTTCGTAGGTTTTATAAATTATTGCGAAAATGTGTGTGAAACAGAAAGGAGGAGACGCTTGCGACTGCAAAAAAGATACATCAGAGATATGGACAACCCATACTCAAGGTATAGTGCGGTGGAATTTCGAAACAAGTTTCGATTTTCGAAAGATGTCGTTCGAAACGCGATATTCCCGATGGTGAGAAGTGACCTGCAAAAAGTTACACAGAAAGGCTTACCCATTGCACAAGAAGTGCAACTTCTTCTTACCCTCTAAATTTAAAATTAGGTAACATTATCCATGGCATGACGCGTATTACGTCGGCGACGTGACGTCACTATCCGTCAGATACATTTAGGTTTATGCATGCAAATTTGCAGTAAATAGCTTGAATGCAGTTTGCTGTTATATGCATACGCCTGGAAGGATTCAATAGATTAACAAAAATTGTTAAACCTCTATTTTTGTGCATCCAGTATTTATACCTGTAAGGTAGGTGTATTTAATTAATTATCTCTTTAATAATAAACTTATTTTCACTTTCTCTTCTCAGAAATTTCTGCGGTCGGTAAGTAATGTTTATTGGATTATAAGAAAACTATAATTGATTATTGATTAGATTATGTCAACTTAATAATTAATCCTGCCTTCCAAGAAAATCATTATAAATATATTTGAAAACCCGTCCGTATTATCCTGGAGTTGAAATACGTGTAGGTATGTAATTATTTTATTTATCTGTGTTGTTAAATCACCATACACGTTTCAAAACGGATAATTTAACTCTACACAGTTAAAATATTTAAGAAAATAGGATATTAACCCTTCTTTCTAGGACATAGCTGGATTCAAACATACCTACTTAAGTAGGTACTTGTTAATTTAAAAGAAACAAGTATGTACATTTTACGTGGCGTTAACCATAAACCGGTCACAATATATTATACCTACCTATCAATATTTATATAAAAAAAGATTTTAAGTTACTATACATTTACATTTTGTAAAAAAAATATGTTTAAATTACTTATATTTTTTTCAAAAATCACTGTCTGTATCTCTGAAGACTTCATCGCACTACATTGTAATGATAAACGTATTTTTTAAATATTTTATTAGACAATCAATAAATTTACATTTTATATTGTTTTTTTTTGTTAATAAAAAATAACTAAGTTGGTCGTATCCATTGATATAATTTTCCGTGAGGTGTTGTATTAAAAACCGAAGGCCGTATAGCAATTAGATTAGATTATTTAGATTTATATTAATTATTAGATTAGATTAAATTAGAACTCTGCCACTTGACCTGTGTATCCCTGATAACTATCTTAGAAATAGAGACCATCAGTTGTTTATTCTCCCAAGGTGCAGAACCAACCTGCCACTGGTAATGCCAATTGGGAGGGCGATAACTATGTTCAACGAAATTGCTTCGGGTGTTGATATATTCCACCTACGTGAGGATGAGTATAGGTGGACGTTGTTTTATAAATTCCTAAAATAGGATCTGCTTAACTCATCCGGTGTACTTCTTTGTACCTATCTAATTTGTATTTTTTGTATTTACACATTTCTACTGTTTAATAACATACTATCTATCTCTTACTGATATTTTTTTAAATGTAATACTGTTTTATATTTCTTTGTTTCTAAATGTCATGTTGTAAACGTCTTAAACTTATAATTTGTAATGTCTACAATATGCTAAAAATAAATGAATTGAATAGATCAAAATTAATGTTTATGTAAAACACTTAAAAAAATAAGTGATAAAAACTACTGGAAAACAAGATAAATATAGAAGAATACTTGTTACTTGTTAAATTAGAAATACAATCATATCGTATTATATAATTATGAATGATTCAAAAGTAGGTTAGCATGTAGGTCATCGTAAGTCTCAAATCTTACATATCAAACATCTGATAAAAATAACAGCGTTATTTACAGATATTTATACCAATCAATTTTAATGCATTTATTGAATCTATTAACCTCAAGAAAACAAAACTATTACTAGTATCAAAAACAGCGATACCAGACACCAACACAAATTATGTTATTAACAGCGAACCAATCGAACGTATGACCCATTATAAATATTTAGGTACATGGGTCAATGAGAAATGGGACCAGTCTCAGGAAATAAAAACTAGAATTGAGATCGCAAGGAGCGCCTTTTTCAAAATGAGACGCCTCCTTCGCAATCGAGATCTTAACCTAGGTCTGAGACTGCGGATGGTACGTTGTTATGTGCTCTCAATTTTATTATTTTCTATTGTATGGAAGTATGGACGCTAAACCAAGAGATGTCACGGAGACTTGAAGCTTTCGAGATGTGGCTGTATAGACGCATCCTCAAAATTCCTTGGACTGACCGGGTGACAAATGTTGAAGTTCTCATTCGAATGGAGAAGGACCGAGAAGTTCTACATAGTATCAAAACCAGGAAACTACAATACCTCGGCCACATTATGAGAGGACAAAAATACAGCATTCCCCAACTTGTCATTCAAGGAAAGATCAATGGGAAGCGTAGCAGAGGACGGCGCCGCATTTCGTGGCTTAAGAACCTCCGTGATTGGTACGAGTGCAGCTCCACCGAACTGTTCCGGGTTGCAGACGACATAGATAAGATAGCCTTGATGGTGGCCGACCTCCGCTAGGGGATGGCACAATAAGAAGATTAAAACTCCACGAACAGGCTCACGGTGAACTTTGATACGGCGAAATGTTATAAGTACAATTATTAACATGTACCTACCTAACCACAGACTATTTAAAATAAAAGTCATCGTTAATTATTGTGTTAAATTGAAGAAAAACATTGCTGCCACTCTTAAGAGATGAAGTTTTTCTATGTACCTATGTCACTGGGTACAGTTAAATCAGTATACAGTGGCACCATAAGTATTTTTTAGGTATATTGAAATAAATTGTTTGCTGTATGCCAAATTTCAATGCTAGCAAACAGTACCACCACAACTGCAAGGCGCTTTTACCATACTCACGGCCATGGCCCTCACATCCTGAAGCGGGCCCCCAGGCTAGGATGTTTGGTGGGCCCCCCTACCTATCGCTAAGGGTAAAGTCAGTGTGACGCGCTGCAGTAGCGTTATCCAAATGGTGTATTTTTAGCGATTGTTTATATTTTTAATATGTACGAGTACATCCATTTGAATGATGGAGTTGTCGAGTATCGGCACACAGTAAAAATTACATCGTACAACCAAATAGTTTTAATTATTAATATCATTTAATTATTTAATTTCACTATTAGACTAAATTTGTGATCTGTGTTTATCTGACTTATCTGGTCGGCTCGCCACGCCGGGCCCTTCTTGAGTCCGGGCCCCCAGGCTAGAGTCTTGTCAGCTCCCCCCCCCCTTATGGGGGCCATGCCCACGGTACCACTGTGTACTAATTTACCTACTACAACTGTATCTAGTTTGATTTTTAAATTTTAGAAATTGTGTGCTCACCCATCTAACTAATTTGTAATTTTATAGTGTAGTGATTTAACAAAAAAAAACAAAACAATGCATTAGAATATCTTTGTCATTTTCACTTTAATATTATTTTTTTATGCTCCAACATCTTTGTATTTTTTGTTATAATTAAGTAGGTACCTACCCACAATCTAGCAACACTTGTAAAAAATATTCATGTTTCGTTTTGAAATGTAATTTACTTTGTCATTTTGATAATAATCTTGATATTTATTACATATTTGAAGTAAGAGATTTATTTATCAACAAACCATCAAATAAAATTAATATGCCCTGAAGAATCAACAATCATTATATATGTAATTAAGACTTCAATGTATATAACAGCACAATGCTTATCAAATAATATTATGAACCTACTACAAACTTACCTGGTTTTTTTGTATTATTTTATAAATCACTCATCGTTGATAATGAGGTATTGTTATGTGGCTATGTATAAGCTATATAATTATACTCTTGATTTAACAGTTACTTAATGTAGAACTGTAGGTAATTCTAAGTACATAAATCACAGAATATCTGTTATGCATGTATTAATAATTACATTTGCTATATTTACCCCGATCATGGAACTAGGGACTAATGCCAGAGCTCCATTGGCGAGCCAAAAGTCCGAGGACAATAAATCGTCCGATTTGTCTATGCTCTGCTACTGATCAACGAATGAATAAAAAAGTCTGTCAAATTTAAAAAATTGCGATTATCGTAATGTCTTCCGATAATCCTATCTATAATTTTGTGTTTTTTATGTAGACTTGCATAAAATAATATAGCAGTGAAAACAACAAAAGTTTTACGTTTTCTTTTATGAATTTCATAAATACAAATTTAAAAAAAATAATTGATAAATCTCTCATTTTCTAATGTGTAAATTAACAAATTAATCAAATAAAATGTTTAAAACATTATAGATTTTTTTTCGGTAGGAATGATTGCATAATTAATGTCAAATCGAATTTGTATAGTGGTGGACGGACGAAGTCTGGCAACTCGGAGAGTAAAATATCAAACATGTTTGAAATCCAACGAGCCTGGTCTGCGAATTAAAAAGTTGTTGATGCGGATGCTAGGCCCAGGCGCGCATACAAGGAATGAAGGATTCGGGTCCATACTAAAGATTAAGCCGATTAGGATTAGAGCATTCCAACGAAGCATAGTCTCAAACATCGCTGTTTTAGGTGTGTGAGCGCTCTGACTGGTTAGAAGGTCCCCTCATAATTTTTATTCCAATGCAATAAAACCACATGGGTACTACAAAATACAACACAAAATAGGAATAATAGGATAGGTTACCAGGATTTTTAATGTTTCCACTATTTTTTAAACTAAGATGTTGACACTTTCTAACGAATCGACCGCATCATCTGCTTCATTGACAACCACCACTGTTCTCAGAAGTTGTAATATTTGTGTTCGTTCGTAATTGTCCGCCCCTAAGCAACGTATTACCTGCCTACCCCTACAGAACGTTCCTGTGTTTTGATAATGTAATTGTCTTTTAATGTATGACTGTAATTAATATAGATAATGTGCTGCAACCCAGTCTGAATATAGGTATGCTGAATATAAACTACCTACTTCTTGGGTTTGGTTAATAATCAATTGTATACGACTTATTGTCATGGTAGATACTAACCTATCTTCGTATTGTATCACTATTCTTATCAGCTGGCTCCACTCATACGCTCGTTGGTCCCTATGTCTTCACTGCGAACTACCAGCGAACTTCATGAGTTCGCCAATCCAGCTAGTTTTAGGATGGCCTTTGGTACCACTGTATGAATACGCCACATGCTAACATTTGCATATAATTCAATACTTTTATACTGTGATGAGCTTAGTTCTAAATTCGAACACCGGACGATTTATGATGATATATTTAGTCTTATTTGAAATAATTACTAGATAAAAAGAACTTTTTATATACCACGTTTTTAAATTTTCTGTTGAATCATATAAACTTGACCATTCTATGTATTAATAATTTAGGACAAATATGGCAATTGTCAATAAATCATTTTTTTGCTGTTTTACAACAAACAAACAAACAAATATAGAATACTGAATTGTCATTTTGAGTTCCATAGTAACGCACGTATATATCAATAATTTAGTTGCTAGGACCATCCCCTTAGCAACCGATAATAGTGGATTGGATTACGGATTTCTTCCGAAATAACTTTTCATACAAAACAGAATTAACTGAAAATGAATTCAATTGTACCTAAAGATGGCTAAAAGTATTAAAAGAATGCATTGGCATCGTGTTCTGATATATTATAAAAGTTTCAGATGTCTAGCTAGTCGGGAAGTTAGTTAAAAATAGATTGCAAGATTTTTACTGGATAAACAACCACCGGACAAACAAGAATACGAGCTAAGGAAAACGTGGTAAAATCACAAGTAACCTCATAATATAGCATAGTCGTCAACCACCCAGTATAATAATATTAACACTGTTTTCCATACGACACATTTTAAACTATCCGCTGACCCACCCCTTTTATCAGACAGGAAGTGAGTACCTACATTCGAAGGGGATGCAAGCGCCATGAAAGCGTTAGGGGGTTGTACTGCCCTCAACAAACCTCTTACGGATAAGAAGGACATATGCTTTTATCTAAATTAAACGTCGCGATGTTTGAACACCATGTGTAAACTTCAAAAGCTCAAAATGCAGTAGGTAGTTACTGTAGTATGGAAACTTTATTCGATAATCGCATCAAAGAGCCAATGTGTAGCTAACTAAACACATACTAATTCTCACGTTTATCTACCATGAATTATTTAAAAAAAAAACACGTAGACTATCCAACAAACGCCATTCGCGATTCTATCGACTTACTAATTAACACTATATTATATAAATACGAGTATTATATAAAGAATGAAAATGCATTCGTAAATGATCTTGCTCCTTTACAAGACAATGTGAAGGATCCAGGTGTTGACTGAATTAGAGGCGTCCACACCTACAGGCTCGCTGAGGTTTACAAAAACATATAGGCTATAAATACTATCGACCGAAGGTACTGATGGAATTTGAATTGAAATTCTAATATAGGGCAACCACATATATTCTATAGGGCAACCACAAGTTCGCGCCACTTTCCTCAGCCCACCCCAACTCTCGTGCCTCTCGCCATGCCAGACATGCAGCGCGTAGATCGCTTTTGTAGCACCGCCGGAGGGTGAGGAATGGCCGGCCACGGCGACGGAACCCTTGAAGCAGTGCCACAGGGGTACGAAGTGTCTCACTCTCTGGCGGCATCCGGAACACATGTCCCATCCACGTAAAGCATCTCTTCGTGATTATCGAGGGCTGCCATGTCCGCTCACGAACTCGACAAACGCGGTCGTACCAATGTACCCCTGGGATTCGGCGGGGACATCGATTCTCAAAGCTCAAAACCGATACCTTTGAAGCTTAGTAAGAACAGGAAGAACGTATGCGTTAAAAAAACGACATTTGGTCCTCAAAGAATATAGCCTTGACATCCATGTGACTCCAAGCTGGCTGTATGCAGACCCCACCACATCCTGGTGGATTCCAAGTTTGCTGGAAAGACCACCATCTCCGGCAACCATTGGTAGTGTAGTATAAGAAGGTAAATAATCACATAAACACCCAGGCAGGCATTCATAAATGTATTGTGACCTCACATCAGTGACGTCCCGTGGGGGTAGGCAGATTGAGCGTCGCTTGGGGGTGGCAGTTACACGAAGGGCGGCAAATCGAGGAGAATCATTGGGTATATAGAAATAACTGTACCTAAGCTTAGTTAAAACGGAAAATTTCCATTAAAAAATTCAACTCACTGGTTGGACAATTACTATAAAAGTTTTAATATGACTATAATTTTTGTCGAGTTCGCGATGTCTAGTTTATTTTCGTTGTCCTTGGAAGTCACGTCCTTAGTGAACAGCAATGACACGTGCAGATTTGCGAATTATATTTGAATTACGTATAGGTAGGTAGATAGTATGTACATATTTACTAATTTTGTGTAAAATGTTTGCCAGTCACTCACGAGTTTTGGAAGTTGTCAGGTGTATTTTTAAATGTACCTGAAACCATGGACTCGCAATAGGTACCTATAGTCTAATGAAGCAGAGATTGCATTTAAATTAAATTTAGTGGTATATATCTTGTTATTGTATGTACCTATCCATACAACACATTTCTTAGATATTGCAGTCATGAAAGAATGATAAAAATACTTGGTAAAAAATGTGGCAGCATTTTGGCGCTGCCTAGGGGCGGCATTTTGTCTAGGGACGTCACTGCCTCACAGGGATTGAACCCGAAGCCCCCGGATGAAAAGCTGGACAACGAAACCGCAATAATATATGACTATAATCCATAAAGCATTTTGTCAAGTTTGTGGTAGGTAGGTGTTACTAAATGATCAATAAATACATATTAAGCTAGTTCTACCTACCAACCAATTGAAAACTGTAAATATACCTACTATAGATAAATGCATTTTATAAATAGAGCTGTCAAAACTCTCTCCCCGTCAAAACAGTATGCAAATTGTTATCAAATCAATCGATAATGCGAAGTTTTATTCACTCCGCGAGTAACAGCGCCCCCACCACTTTCCCGTCCGCCATGTTGAATGACGGATGACGTCACACCGGCTTCCCGCGCGCGGCCGTCACTCAAATTTTGTGGGACCCCTTCCGCCTGCGGAACGGCGTAAGTGACACGTTCACGTCTTCATAATAATGTAATTAAAATCGGGCAATATTGCCTTTTATGCGAATTCATATTAAAAGCTTTATAATATTTTTCACACAATTTGTTCGTCAAAACGGTTTTGTTCTGAATCCTATCTAATACGCACACGATGGCCGAGCGGCTAACGGGTTGGCTTATCGTTATCTTATAATGTCGTGGGTCCCAGATTCGAAGCCTGGGTCTGGCAAATACCCATATTGTTTTTCAATGCGCAGTAACGTCCCTAGATAAAATGCCGCCCCATTTTTTTATACAGTATTTTTATCATCCTTTCATGAGCCCAATATCTAAGAAATGTATTGTATGGATACATTATTAACAAAATATCAGGTTGTAATTATTTTGTTGTTGCAAATTTGCACGTGTCATTTCTGGTCGCCAAGGACGTGGAAGGGCAACGGAAGTAAACTAGAAATCGCTAACCCGACAAAATCAGTGAACTGAATTTTTTAATGGAATGATATTTTCGTTATTACTAAGTTTATGTACCTAGCTATTTCTATATATTCCAAATGATTCTCCTCGATTTTCCACCCTTTGAGTAACTGCCGCCCCCAAGCGACGCTCAATCTGCCTACCCCCACGGGGCGTCACTGTCAACGCGTGTTTGAACAGGTGGCTAACATTCATTACTCGTAAAATAAAAAAAATCTGTTAATACAACGAAATACAATAAATATGATCTTCTCAGGAATGAACATGGTGATAATGTAAGATTATAAACCGAGTACAGTAGAGATAGCAAGGAGAGGCTTTCATCCAGCAGTGGATCGTGTGTGATTCGGATGACAATAATGATCCAAAAATCCAAATTGAGTTGCGGCCAAAGATGTTGTTTCACTATCGAAATCGCTGAAACAAATGTTGACAAACAAACAAACAAAAACATACTTGAGTCGCATTTTTCTATGCGACAACGTGACTTGCTTAACTTGTTACATGCTACCTGAAACATTTAAATTTTGTCAAACCCAGGAATCGTACCCGAGATACTCAACATTATAAGCCGATACGTTACCGCGCGGCCATCGTGGCTAAGTGGGCATATGGAATAAGACGTATTAAGTACATACTTAATATTATTATTCTGGTTGATTAAATAATAACTACAAAGACTTTCCAACGAGAATTGACAATGATTAACCCAATTTATAATAAAATCTTAACATCATTATTTTACCGATATTTTATGATTTATAAAGGTCCTTTAAACCGGTAAATCTTGCTAATATATACAGGAGTTCACACCTTATTATTTGTACCGCAGACTCACCCCCGACCATTATTCATCTTTTAAAACAACACAACGATGCTGTTATTACAAGTATTATGAAGTTATAACCTCAAAGTGATAGTATATCAACGAAGCTATTGCCGAGGCTCCTTTGCGCTCGCAATTGATTTATAGTAGGCTGGGGATGTTTTCATGTAGCTGTGTAAGCAGGGATATTTACCGGTTACCGGTTATGTCAGAACAAAACCGGTTATTTATAAAATTCGGTAAAATATACCGACTTTAAATGCAAATAATATTTATAACGATGTTCAATTTAAAACCCACTCTAAAATGGCATTGTGGCAACTGTTTAAATACGTATGGATATGATGGCGATATTTTCTTTTGTCTGTAAAGTAAAACAAATAATTATGTCGATTTCAACCAAAGATAGATCAGTTTCTGCATTAATCCCAGCGTGAACAAGAACAGACGTACTATTACATGATGCAGTTATGATTATTAAATGATATTAATACTCAACGCATAAAAACTGCTATTGGTATAATAAACGTTAAAAGAATTTTTTGACGTTTGTATATTTTGACACCGACATAATAAACATCATTTACCTATTTATTATGCAGATTCCATCGCCATTACAGGTATATTTAGTGGTCGAGACATTTAAGAGTTTATTTAACGAAATTTATTTACATTATAATAAATTAGAGAGTAATTATGGTACAAGACGGTTATGGGGAAGCTAGGCGGGAACTGCGTCAATTGTCATTGCCGATTTTGGCATAATACATTAATTCAAGAATGAAAACCTAACCTTACTTAACTTAACCTAACCTAACCTAACTTAACCTAACCCAACCTAACAAATAATCCAGTATATCGGCTATTTTCAAAATGTGTTTGCGGCTGGCTTCCCCATAACCGACTTGTACCGTAATTATTTATACCGATTTCTTTATAAACCGTTCATAAACATACCGATTTTCGGCGAGCCCTGCTAATAAGACACCAGGGGCGCGCGAGGAAGGGGGATGACTTTTTGTGATTTATGAAGAGAGAGAGAGATTTCGCTTTGGGCTTTCCAGGCTTCTTTGTCGTCGAGATGCGCCGTACTTACATGACTACTATTAGATATACTAATAATAATATGACTACATGACTATGTTTGGAAAGGTACCTTTGGCTTACGGTGGCGTTGCTGTGTGAATTTTAAAACACTTCTTGGCACAATTTTAAATCGTGATTCACTATGTCTATTACAACACGACTTTTTCAAAATATTTTTTTTTAATCTCAAATAGGTATAGCTTTTATCATTAGTTCTGAGTCCCAGCTGTCTTTCCATTTTTGGGAGGTGTACCGGAAAGACGACAGCTAACGAATCTTCTGTGCAACACGACACCTGTGGACACTAGTTTTGTACACCCTTTCCAGGAGGACATTCCAGATATTTCTCCGCTTTCTTCTCCACCCGACCACATCATCAACTTTTCAAATTTCTAGGATCTGTTCACTTTTTATGTGATACTGTGTATTATGTGTACTATTCTTTTATCTATGGTGATCACTTAGGGTTTTGCTTTCGATGCTTTTGCGTCCATTGCATATAGATAGACCTATATATAATAATATATTAAAATACATATATCAGTGAATTGCAAACTCCGTTGAAAAATATACCGAATATATTTTACTGTACAACATTAAATTAGATGAAAATTGAAGATATATCTACAATTATTATTGGACACAATGATGACAAAAAAATAATTTGAAAAAGTAGATACCATAGCTAATTATATGGTTTTATTAATTATTATTATTATTTAACACGACAACCTTAACAATAATATTAATTTATATGATGTATTTGGTCATTGAATGTTATTTTAAAAGATCGTAATGTATCATAATGACATATTACATGTCTTTCCTACAAAGTCTACAGATTATTTAAACATAGCTCTCAAAGACATCCCAAATTCTTCATTTTCGAATTTTACGCAATAACTTGACCCCTAAGATGAAATTCAGCGCTACTGCAGTACTAGTAAGTAGATCTGTCGATCGTAATCTATCGAAAATACAATAGATGCAAGTGAAATCCCATTCGCTGCGGACCTTTTATTTAATATTTAATTACTACATTTAAATAAAATGCTAATTATATGTAACGGCCACCTGATGGGAAACGCACCAGTTGCGTTGGACGCAATAGTATGTGTTGTACGACAACATCTTCTTGGCTACGTGAAGGAGGGCGCTGTTGTCGACTGAATGGGAGGAGCTTGTTACTTTATAATGGAAGTGTGGTTAAAAATGGAAGGAGCATGCTAGTTCATAGTTTTAACACGTAGCCAAGAAGATGTTGTCAAAGAGTAGGTACATACAGTTTGCTAATAAATTTACATTTTAAAGAATTTTTATTACTCAAAAACCTCATCGTATTATTTGTAAGAGAGATGTTTTTATAATAATTTATGGCTTTAATATATTTTTATAATTTCATTTAATATTGTGGGTAAAATATGTATTTTTTTACAGAGTAAAAATTTGTTTAACTTTAAAATAAATTTTCTTTAATGTATTGAATTGGACATCGAAATTGCGTCTCCCATATTCCTTCGATATATTATTATGTCCCTAGTAGTGCTTCACTAGTGATCATAATATTTCAATACCTTGCAGCATTCTGTGACAGACTGTACAGGCGAGCAACATCCAGCAACAACAACTGTCATTCACTAGAACTAACCGCCATTTAAGTTTACGGTGTCAATATTTCAAACTGTAATCATCTCCTCGGGTCTCTTGGGACGAGATGAGGTCACGGGTCTTTGGTTGTAGGACTTGGTTAAGTCGCCAGAAGGCATCCATATGGGAAAACAGAAGCCTGGTAAGGTATAATATTATCACAGTGGTGAAGAATCGATACTAAGTGATTACCTACTTAACTTTTACTTACATTGACCTGTAAAAATACTTTATAAAAAGCATAATAAATACCTAGCTAAGTGTCTGAGGTGTTCGGGGCACCTTAAGTTTGTTTAAAACTTGATACTAATTGTTAGACATCTGAAGCCAAACATACATTAGGTACACAGAAAATCTTATAAAAATTACAATTTCAATACAAAATTTATTTTCAGTAAACAGTAAAAACCGTCTAGTTTTTCCATAAATCAAAACCGGGCGCAATGTTGCAACTCTATTCGCACATCAAAAACCATGCCGGGATAGTCGAAACAAATGAAAAAACAACTTCTGCACATGCGCCGATGTGACATGATATTATACCATGCCTCGTGATATACAGTATAACCTCGTTTTTACGTGCCCGGTATTCACGTTTTCCCGGCAATTGCGTGTAATTTTTTCGGTCCCGATGTATTTCAGTACATTTAATACCCGCATTTACGTTTTTCTTTCCCGCGATTTACGTCGGAAATATTCAAAATATGCGAGTTACGCGCGCTTCTGAAGAACTGTCTGATGAAGACGAGGTTGATATTCCAAAAGAAGAAGCAATGAGGTTCATCGAGGGTTTAAAAACCTACTTTACAAACTTTTCTGATATCCAAGATGACACTTTTAAATGTTTATATAGTCTTGAAAGTGAATTACATAACAAAAAAACAAAAATGCAACAAACTTATATACATATGTACATGATTTTTTCAATAAAAATTTTAATTGAATGTTGTTTTTTAATAAAACGTTATTTTTTTAGAAACATAAAATTTTAATGTTCTTTTTTTCAATACCCCCTTTTACATTTTCCCTCCAATTAGGTTTTTTTTCCAGTCCCTTAAAAAACGTAAAATAGGGGTTATACTGTATTATCTTATAACTTTGTTATACTCGACAAGCAGATTTTTTTTAACCAAAAAAGCCGCACCGACTCTACGCGGATTTACATTACGTTACATGTGTTTTGTGAATGACAACAAAATTACACCGATATATAAGATTTTTACCTAGGTGTTTGACAATCTAATAAGTATAGGTATTCAATAAAAATCTAATTTTTAATACAATTTATATAGGTACAAGATGTTCTAAAGATTTTGCTTGACGCGAGATTCGAATTGGCGGTCCACGGCTTCATAATTGGACACTACCATTCAGCCATTGCGGGCGAGACATATTATTTATACGTATATAGGTATATTTAACTAAAAACCCAAATATTCCTAAAAAACTACCCATATAACAAACCTAAGTATTAGAATGATAATTGGTATGAATGCTCATTAAATATATTTGTAACTTAATAGAATTAACAAATTGGTGGGTATAGATAAAAGTAAAATTTCATTTTAAAATGCGTTTTCGTGCAATACGAAATTCCGTGTAGGTAATTACAGGTTGACTGTATCATTTAGAGCGGTGCTTCTTAAACTTTTTACGACATGACACATAGGAGTACCTAATCATTTTTACCTGACTACCATTTCTCGTAAACATAGTAATATTTCCATTTGCAGCACACAGATCGCCTATTCTAGGATTGCCTGCAGATGTAAACACGACGAGGTTGCGTAGTTAGGGTAATACTAAAGTATTATAAAAATTAGCCACGTTAGATTATGACAAACAGAAAATAAATAATATGCTTTTTCATTCTCGTCAATTTTCTTTACTTAATACTTTTAGAAGTCCCGGATATTTTGTTATGGATATAAGTTGTAAGTTGTAATCAAGAATGTAAACCTAATAATTGTGGTTAGTTTTTAAATATCATAAGATGGTAGAGCACTCGTCTACGAAGCCACGCATCGCGTATAAAATCCCGCGACAACCAAAAATGCATTTCTTAAATATGTACTTGATCCGGTACCAGGATCCAATTGATTGCGTGAATAGTTAACAACCATACATTGTAAAAAGTATACCTATATATTATAACATCCACTCCGTGGATACTGTAATTAAGGTCTCTGCTTAAGAGCAAACTAGTAGGTACATTACATATTTTTAATATCTCGTAAAATATTGAGTCATAGATGAACAGTTTCGTAATAATAAATAATACGCAGATGTAGCTTGCGATGGAAAGTATCCACTTGTTAAGTCGTGGATATCGAGTTTATGTTGCGGGTCTGACTAATTAACATGTTGTTTTTCAAAATGTATTTAGACCCAGAGCACGAATCTAATGTCCATTTTCCGTAAAAACATCTGTAAAGAATCCTCTCCGTGAAGCCGCCAAGATACACATCAAATTGTAAAGCCAATGAAAAAATGTAGGTATCTGCGCTGATTATCATTTTACTATTTATCTCTAATAATTGTCAATGCTGTGGTAATATGTAAAATTTCGTCATTTTCATAAGCCTGGATACTGCTTGATAATGATGTCTCCAAGCTGACTCCATCTCTTTCGGTTTTGTGTATTGCATTGCCTCGTAGATGCTTCCACAGGTATTAACTATTTCGTTGATTCAGATGTATATGTTACGCCGAATGTGCGAAATTAACAATTACATGAAATGGGCAAAATTTTGCCTAAATCATGAAAAATTCAAGCCCGTTGCCTTATTCATGCATTAGACAAAATATCTACCGAGTGCGTGAGTTCGGCAGTAATTTTTCTGCCTAGTTCGTGCATTGGATAAATTAGATAGTAGCGCTACGGTGGTGTTTTTTGCAACTAAACTAAATGTGTCAAATGCTCATGCATTGGTCAAAATTTACGTTTATTATCTATAGTCAAAATAGATGGTCGCGCTCCGGTGGTATTTTTTGCAACTAATCAAACTAACCAAATGTGTCAAATGTCATTGATTATAATATAAAAATATACCAATCCATAGCTACATTGACGTTCATATCCATTTACTATGCGCAAAAAAATCTAGAACTATAATATGATAACGGAAGAAATTTATTAAAAGGTAGGTACCTATTTTCGCGATTTGATTCGTGCTTGGGTATCAATCGTGCAATGGTCGATTGTATGTTTGTTATAGTTTGTTGATACTTGTTAGCTAACCTCAAAATGGACATTCAGTTGAATTCAGAATTACAAAACCTTACCTAACCTAACCCAACCTAACCTAATAATAATAACATTATATTATGTCAAATTATAACTAATAAAACCTTCCGTATTAAATTTACTTGTTCTACTGTCATGTTGAAGTTTAAGAATTCCATACCCTGGCGAATTCACGTACTCGGCAGATAATTTAATTCATGAATAAGGCAACGGGCTTGACTGTTACATGAATTAGCCAAAATTTTTCCCTTTTCATGTAATAGTCAATTTCGCACATTCGGCGTAACATATATAACTCTACTTACGAGACGTTTTCTGTATAAACATCGTGGATGTTTTCCAGTTTTGGTTTTAATAATATTATTTACTTATACAAAAAACACTACCTATCCGTAAATTAAGCTTAACATATCTTTGTCGTCAAATGTAATGTTTCATCATTGCACATAATTGTTTTATTCTATTTTACGCAGCTGCGTATAATATTTGAGAATGATCGGTTATCATCATTTGGAATATGAAGGGTTCTGTTACATTTAACAGTAATATATCCATTTATAACTTCAATGTAGCATGTCGTCGCCATGAACCATCTTTGAATAATTCCATTTAATAAATTATTTAATAATACGCGTTGGGCGTTAGCGACAGGTAGACGCCAGTCCGCTCCTGTCTAGACTAATGACATTTACGAAGAAACTGACCGGATGCGGCCATAACCAATTTTACATTACAATAATAAAAGTTTATCGAATCCAGGGTAGGACAATATGTGGTCCATTAATTACCTATTTTCTTTGGTAGTAGATATTATTATTTTTAACTTGAAAATCGTGGATTTATCTATACATACTAATACTAAAAGAATAAAAATATATTCTAATAAAAAATAAAGTGGGTACTGTTCGGTTATACGGAATATAGCGGAAAACGCATTTTGAAAATAGCCGATAAACTGGATTATTTTTAGTTTTGGTTAGTTTAGGTTGGGTTAGGTAAGGTTAAGTTAGGTTTGGTTAGGTTAACCTAACAAATAATCCAGTTTATCGGCTATTTTTCTGCTACCCGCAACAGTTCAGTGGAGCTGTACTTGTACCAATCACGGAGGTTCTTAAGCCACGAAATGCGGCGTCGTGCTCTACTCACCATTGATCTCTCCATGAATGACAAGTTGGGGAATGCTGTACTTTTGTCCTCTCACAATGTGGCCGAGGTACTGTAGTTTTCTGATTTTGAAACTACGCAGAACTTATCGGTCCTTTCCCATTCGATTAAGAACTTAACCATTATTTGTCACCGGGTCAGTCCAATGAATTTTGAGGATGCGTCTATACAGCCATATCTCGAAAGCTTCAACTCTCCGTGACATCTCATGGTTTAACGTCCATACTTCCATAACATAGAAAATAATTGAGAGAACACAAAAACGTACCATACGCAGTCTCAGACTTAGGTTAAGGTCTCGATTGCTAAGGAGGCGTCTCATTTTGTCAATTCTAGTTTTTATTTCCTGAGACTGGTCCCATTTCTCATTGACCCATGTACCTAAATATTTATAATGGGTCACACGTTCAATTGGCTCGCTGTTAATGACAAAACTTGTATTGGTGTTTGGTGTAAACCACCGTCATCTTTAGATTAATAAAGCTTGAGCATAACTTTTTGCACATGCAACGAGTGGTCCACTTTTCAGCTGTCAAAATCAGATCCAAGATTGCTTGACATATTGATTCGCCTTGATTCAAATTGAATTATAAAAAATTCTCAAATCAAATATATTAACAATCAATGTTGTTTATAAATAATATACATTCCTGTTATTAATCAGCTGTCAAAGTCAGACTAGTCATTCACACAAAAACCGGTGGTAATATCGATTTCCAAAAAATATGTAGCATTGATCTATGCATTATATATTTTGTAGAAGGTGTGTTAATGCTAGTGTATTATTTATCATGTAACTCATCTATCCAAATCAAACCATTCCCTGTGTGAACGCGACAGTATGAGCACTTTATAGATAGAACAATGACAGGTCATCCATAGACAATAACGGGAGGGGCGAAAAAAGTAGGACCAGTCGTTGTGAATGTATCGGCTTTCTACTTGAGTCGGCAATATTATGTGAACACTTAAAGGTATTCAAAGACTCAAAGCGAGTCGCTAAACCCGAACGTATGAAAAAATTTAGTGGAAATTAATGTATTATGGTGTGATCATTCAAAATCAGCGTCTTAAAGATGCATCAGGTAGAGTTATTCCATAACGAAGTTACAATTATTATCCGGTAGGGTAGACATGAAAAAAAATGACAAAACAGTTACTTTTATAATAATATTATGTAACACCTGTTCTATGATAATATAGCTATTCAACAAAGTTATTAAAACAATTAAACATACCTAAATAAATTTAATTCACTTACAATTCTCCAAGATAAGATGTCTCAACAGAGGTAACTAAATAATTATTTTCTATTATCTTTAAAATTCATCATACTATCAAACGATGCGTTATGGCCACGGGCAAAATTATATGTAAGAGATAAATAATAATGATATACATATTCATTATTTTCTCTCGTAGATGTGTTATTTAAACAGATAAGTAGGTATTATACTGTACGTGTATGACATTTTGCGCCATCGTCAGCGATCTTCTTCTGTTGTGACCATGCGAGAGATGCGGCCCTAGACTATTCCCTTGGTTACATGTGTACGTAAAACACGTATTTTACGTAAAACATTTCACCGAGGCACAGTTCACCGTGAGTTTTCTATCGGAAAGATATGACCGTATACTATATGGTCTCCAATTTTATTAAATTCAATATGAACATTAATTCAATTTTCATAGCTTAATTTGGCAAAATTCATGAATTCAAGAATGAAAACCTAACCTAACATAAGGGCGGTTCTCATGGTGCAGTGCGTAAGGCGCTGGCCTTCCACCTGAGAGTTCTGGGTTCGATCCCCGGCGGGGACACAATATTTATGTGATTGTTCAAAATTACTAACAACCACCTTGTACGAAAAAGCAAGGACATGGTTATTAATAATTCAAAAAAAAAACCTAACCTAACCTAACAAATAATCCATTATATCGGCTATTTTCAAAATTTGTTTGCTGCTGGCATCCTGTAATGTGCACACCGACAAGAACCGTGTTTTATTTAGACATGAATTTTATTTTAGTACTATACGACCCAAAGAGGTTGGACGGTCTTTAATATACGGCCATATATTTCCGATACAATATTTCACGATGAAGCGTGATACGATGAACTGCATACGTACAAATTTCCGGACACTTATTCCCTTGCCATGTATACCGTTGGCCTGTTGGCCACCGAGATGTCCGCGTAATTCGCTTCAAATAGATCATCGATGGTGCAGTTAGTTGCAATGATCAGTTTCTTTGTAGCGCCACATTCGTAGTTTGAAGGATCATCGGAATATCCCCACTTCTTCATATTATACTTGACTCCGGTTCGTATTCGCTTCATTGTTCTTCAAACTGCGAAGCCCTACGTTCCCACAGTTGGCAGCTTCCCGTCGGGCACCATTGAGAAGGTTTCGTAGTCGAATCTCTCTCTCCATCTCGCCAGTCTTTCCACCGCAGACGGCTCCGAAATTACATAAAGGGGTCCCTGTATACTACACTGTGGATGTCTTTCAATACACATTTAGGCTGAGCGGTGTACATCGTCGGCTACTTCGCTACAGACATGCGGTGATCTGATTCCAGTCAAAATGTGTACTTTTCCCACAAAAGTCGGTTTCAAACACGCCGTTAATATGAAATTGTTGGTTTTTATGGGTCACCTGATTTGGAGTTAAACTTAGGACCAATTAATCCCATTCACTGCGGACATTATAATTAATATTTAATTACCACATTTAAATAACATGCTAATTCTTCCTAATGGCTACCTGATGGGCAACGTACCAGTTGCGTCAATGACTCAATGAAAATCCTCAAAACTCTAAGACGCCCAGCTTGAAAAGATCATTTCTATTGATTATTAAGATGAGTGACATAGCAGATAGGTAATACCTATAATACGTAGCTGTGACAACGGTATGGCTACAGAATTTATTAATGTGCGAATTCCAGTCACCATAGACCAAATCTTTAAAACCAAATTTGGGTAAAACGCAAGAAATGCAAAATACCGCCTGAGTGTCCTCAAATATTAGGTACCAATATAATGCGGTTTCATTTAAGTGACAAACTTTAATGATACATTTTCTGATATATATGTAGGTAGGTACGTAAATATTGAAAATAACTAATTGTTTAATTTTAATACGTTTATCCCATATTTATACACACTCTAGAATTATTGTAACTTTCACTTCTGATACTGTTGTGTTCCCTGGGAACGGTGAATTTTTTTAGTATAATCAAAGTCCTGATAATCTACTAACACCGCTAGGAAAACACAGGAAAGTATATTTTTTATCCAGTCAATCAACATTGAATCCTTATTACTTGTGACTTTTAAATTATTTTATTAATCAAATAATAATATGCGTTCTTTGCGTTGGTATCTACTTACATAAACAAATTATTTATTCGATATTACGACCGTACAAACATCTGCTATGCGAGCAACTTAGTTTTCCCAGTGTTTTCCCCGATGCGACTACCATCTGTGGGTGAATTAATGAAAACTCAATATACCTTATTTTTAGTTCAGATGTATTATCATAGATGGCGCTAAATATTAAAGCGAAGACACAAACCAAGATTATTAATGACAAAACGTCTTTTCGTTTCTTTGGAAAACAATAATAGGTAGGTAGCTAATCAACTTTATATTATTTTTATTTTTTAGAAACGTTCGTATGAAGTGAGAATAGTGTAATCAAAAATGCTTATTACATACTTATTAGTTTAATATAATATGTGATAATAAAAATGTGGTGTTATTATTACCTTTTGAGCGGAATAATTTTAACATAACAAAATGCATTTTTTTCATTCTACAAACTGTTTTTGGATGAAAATATAAACTAGTAAACATTTTTTAAATTATTACGTGTTTATAATATCGTATTCTTATTTGTCCGGTGGTTGTTTATCCAGTGCAAATCTTGCAATCGATTTTTAACTAACTTCCCGACTAGCTAGACATTTGAAACTTTTAGAATATATCAGAATACGATGCCAATGCATTCTTTTAATACTTTTAGCCATCTTTAAGTAGAATTGAATTCATTTTCAGTTAGTTCTGTTTTGTATGAAAAGTTATTTCGACACCATTATCGGTTGCTAGGGGTCTAGGGTCCTAGCAACTAAATTATTAATATATACGTGCGTTATTATGGAAATCAATATGACATGTCAAGTACAAATTTTTTTGATCGTTTAAGCTAATCAAGTCAAGTTTATATGGTTCAACAGAAAATTTTAAAACGTTGTATTTAAAAAGTTCTTTTTATCTTGTAATTATTTAGTTTCAAATTATCTGCAAGTTATGTACCTACCTACTAACCTATTTTATTATTTGTATTCGGCTATATTAAATAGATAAAGACACCATAAATTTTTAAATTGACATACCTATTATACGCTATGTAGGTACTGAGAATTAGTGCAATTGCACAAAAACTACTCGCAAACACTGGTAGTTTCAGGTACGTCGAAGTTTATGGCACCAACAGGTTTGGAACACCATTGAAAAAAATCCTGTATAGAAAACCGACAATATGATGTATTACAGTGTGTATTTGGCACAATACAATAATATTTATGTTGCAAGGCTTCGATTATTGTTCAAACTGAAGTGTCAATATTTTTAATGATGCAACAGCATCGTTTGCTTCATGAAAAACTGTCAATGCTCTCAAAAGTCGCAATATTTGTACTTATCCATTTCAACATAAGCCGCTCCTATGCAACGCATGACCTGCCAACACTCACAAAACACCACTATATCTAGTTAACATAACAATGTCTCTTTTCCCTATCCAAAAATTATGATTATATAGCTAATAATATAAGCGATTTATTTTTTGAGTGCAAGTAGGTATCCAATTGTGTGATTGTGTTATATCTATGCCCTTTTGATGTTAGTTGCAGGAATGTTGTATGCTTTGGGTAAAACTATATACATAAGTATTCAATTTGTGATTAAAATTATTGAATGACTAATTTGAACTGTTTCAAGACCCCCTTTTACATCTTCTGATGAATCCAATGCGTAACTTGCATCACATAAAATCGCCACTGCTTGCAGTTTTAAATGAATCATTATCTGAGTATCACATTAATTTTCGTATAATATTTAGGCTACGTCCTATATAGAATGTTTTCTTCGGTGCCTTTGACTATAAGTCTTCAGCATCTTCTTCCCTCTGAGAAAGAACAAAGGGGCCGTTCCGCATGACAAATTGCTATCATTTCAAGTCTGAAGCAATATTGACTCTTGTATCGCAATTTGTTCCGGAACACTCAGCGCCTGCGAGAAGTATGGAAAGTTTTTTTTTTATCCTACTTGTTGCCAGAGGAAATATTATATTGCATAACTTTCCTCAGATGGAATATCAAATAGGTTATTCTGACGTCACATGTGACTATCATTTATCTTACGGAAAAGTAATAAGTTTCTCTTATAATGTAATATGCATACTTCTAGATACTGAGGAAAGCTTTCATGTAAGCTTTTGGTATAACATATTGTATATAATATAAAATAACGAGCGCTGACATTCAAAACATTTTAACAAACGGTTGATAACATAATGGGAACCATTAGCATAATTTCCCTTTTTTCAAACCGGTTGTCTCAACACCGACGATAATAATTAAATCGGGCACTGAGTAGTGAGTTACGATTGTAGTGCTAGTTCGCAATAAATGAAGATCTTCGATTTAATTATTCGTTCAGATTATTTAATATACCTATTGCGATTTTATAAAAATCATCGTTTTATGCAAATAGTTAACCATATTTGATTCAAATAACAAGAATCAACTGGCACCACGATCGAAATTATTCCCAGATGGCCTTGGGTTATCTTATTCGGAATCAAACAGGAAAATACGCACCTACATCTAATCAGGGTCAGTGGTGTAGTTCTAAATAAAATAGTGCCAGGTCACAGCTTTTAAACATCCCAATCCCCTTGCTGTCATCCAGTATTGTTTCTAAAGCACTTTTTAATATTTAGATGCATACCTACGTACATACCTAAAATTTCGTAAATGGAATGACAACGATAATCGATAGACAACAATATCTTAGCGATGCACTGCTAAAGATAAATACATTTTCTTATAATCACTTAGGAATTGAACTGACTAATAATGTATATTAATACAGAGAACAAGTATAAGCATTTCAGCTCAGAAAATAGTAAAATTTAACCGTTTCTGGGACTAGAACCCTAGACGTTTTCTACAAAATCATGGCAGTCCATTTGAAACATTTCTACCAATAAGGGTAAGAGACAATATAATTTTCTTAATTAAGCCATTTTAGTAAGAGTACAAAATAATCTAAATTTTATTCTCCCTCAGTTTGCATAGTATGGAGAAATCAACTGCGCGAACTTCATTCATTTAATTCAATATCCAATCCTCAACCCCTTCCAAGTGGTATCATTGCATTAGAGAGACGGGGGGAGGTACACACTTCTCGTTTAGAAATAGGGGTTGAAAACGTAGAAGTGGGGGATCTTGCTTTTCAATGCTCGATACTCGTTTCATTTAGGGGTGGCTATTTGAGTGTCGCTTATGTGCCGACGTTCCGAGGTATCTGCAAAAAAAGATATAACGTGTGAGTGCAGATAAAGGTGAAACGGTTTATCAAATTGTCGGTGATATCACAATGAAAACAAACCCTTGTTTCATTATTTAATTCTTTAAATACACACTTGTGTAGTTGGTTACCAATGTGATATAATAATTATGGTAATTATAATAATTATAGTAATATCATCAACCTGGATCAATTCACTAATCAGCGAATGCTTCTTGATCCTGTGAATTGCATTTCTACATTCCTACTTCGGCACACCACAGAACTTAACTGTATCATCGATTCAGCTGTAGATAACTAGCGATTGTCTCTTCTTTGAGCCATGTCCTACACACTTCCGTTTAACGGTGTAATTCTATTTCATCTTAGTTTAATATACCTATGTACATAATATTTATAACAATGACTTTTACATAATAACAATGAGAATTTTATTACCAAAGCACACTTGCGCCACACCATACCCATCTTAATCAGGCGTATCACAGGACCCTACGTTTGGTGTGAAGCATCAGTATTTTTATATCTGAGAAACTTAAGGAGTAGTTACCTAAGACTGTGGTCGCCACAAACTCAAATGTGCTTTAACTGAATTTTTCTGGAAAGAGCCTGAACAATACAGATGAGAAAAGGCAATAAAACAGTGGGTTGCAAGTAAAGCCTTTATAATCAACCAATACTGTTACTATGTATGAGCTTTTAAATATATTATATACCTTTAAAATCTTCATGTATTTATGTTTAAATGTCGAGATCATACTAACAGTCATAATATTGATTCAATTTGATTATTGAATGAATTGTCCTAGTTGAATTAATTGAATGAATTATCCTAGATGATTTTTTTTAATTATTTGAATTAGGCAAGTACCTATTATTTTAATTATAAATAATTTTCCATTACTTTCAAACGCCGGTTGATATTAACTAATTAAAAATCTTGTTATAGTAGTTCCATTATTAAACATGGTAGGTGAGATAATTTATTATTTTCATGGGATTCTAAAACAGCTGATTAAATCGTTCGATATCCAATGTTTACAACGGTATATTGCAATATTATGTTTGGTTCCAATCCGTCCCGCTAGGCGCGAGTACTTCGCCGCTATGCAGAAGGTCGGCGGCAGCTGCGAACTACCGCTTGTGATTGTCTCGCAGGATGATTGATGATCTCGGCCACCCTAAACCCCAGCCCTGTCGCCGCGAAAGCCCTGTCGAGTGCAGGGCTGCCACCTCTGCAAAGTTGCGTCACTGCCAATTCGACAGAATTTCAAATACATCATCGTCTATCATATTAGACAGATTTATCTGCAACATAGTTGAATTCACATAAGTGTACATTATGCAAATAATTTTGTAAAATCTTAAACTGTTAAGTACCTAAATATAATTTTAATGTGTTATATTTATATTATTACATTGGGTAAATACGGTCTTTACACATTATTTATAATTTTATCGTCCATTCAATGTTATATTTTATTACATGTAAGTACATGAAATGACAAATTTATTTACTAATTGCACTTAATATTAAAATTAAATCAAAAATATAAACGTGAAATTACAATACGGACAATAATTTTTCAACCACATATCCTGCCTGCTGTGAATACATTGACGTCAATTGCAATATGCATCCATATTTTAATGTAGGTAGACATCATTTTACAACGTTTCTATTAGGTCGTATTCTTATTTGTCCGGTCGTTGTTTATCCAGTACAAATCTTGCAATCGATTTTTAAAAAATTTCCTGACTAGCTAGACATTTAAAACTTTTAGAATATATCAGAACACGATGCCAATGCATTCTTTTAATACTTTTAGCCATCTTTAACTAGAACTGAATTCATTTTCAGTTAATTCTGTTTTGTGTGAAAAGTTATTTTGGAAGAAAACCGTAATCCAATCCACTATTATTGGTTGCTAAGTGGGTGGTCCTATCAACTAAATTATTAATATATACGTGCGTTACTATGGAAATCAAAATGACATTTCAGTATTCTATATTTGTTTGTTTTTTATTTACTTCAATTATCAAGTACAAGTTTGAGCATATTGAGCATAATAATTCAACAGAAAATTTAAAAACGTTGTATATAAAAAGTTCTTTTTTATTTTTTTTATCATATTCATCTGTTTACGAAAGAATTAAATATGTATGAATAAACCCAGGTATCAATGCTACCAAAGGCTCCAAATGCAATGCATGGTCAATGCAATGCAAGGTCGTGGAGCTTAGAATTTGCTAAGAAAAATGATGATATGGACAAAATAGAATGGACGACTTGTGAATATAACCATAATACACTAATTGGGTACTACTATTTTAATAAAATACTGTTATTATTATGAATAGTAAACAAATTTTTTGTTTTTTTTTTACATAATTGCATAATAAAACAGTTAAATAATTTATTTTTATAAATTTGGTAACTCACGCGCTCCAGTTATAGCTATTTTTCTTAAAGTATTAATACATACCATTGCTGGAATCAAATACACTTTTCACTCAAATTCTATCATGTGGAGCTTAGACTATAGATACATCATATTATGGAGCCATTTTAATTAAATTTTATCCGGCTGTAAATTAGCTGGCTTTGCACGAGGTCACTTTATTGATCGATACCTATAATACATTTATCTTATTTAACAAAACAATAATAATTATATTCTTGAATATTAAAATATCACCATCTAGACATGTCAAAATAAAAATAATTCTGACAGCTAAGCGAAACAAAAGAAAAACAAAATATTAAAATCGAATCCAAAATATTCAAACTTTATCTTGATATGTCGTAAAAATTCAAAGTTGGAATCGGTAGAAATGGTAATTCGAACAACTTTGACATTTTATAATAATATAGGAGACGGATAGATGAAAACATTCCTGTAATTTCTAAAATCTTCTGCTTTTTTTTACATTTTATATTTTTTATTATTTTATTTAATTACAAAACAATTATTTTTTGTAGGGCACACTTATAATTCCATGTACGAATACATAAACTTACCAAAATATTTCGCTTTACAAGCGAAAATACTTCATTATAATTAGCAACCCTTAAAACTAATTTAAATCCACAGTCACTCCCTAGGAACAAAATAATGCGCAGCCCTACAACATGAAAATATCACACAGAACGCGATACCTACCTACCAACCTACAAAAATCGTCTTCTTTTGATTTCTTTCTTCCGAAATGTATACAGAGATTCTTTTCTCTTTTAAACATTTCATTCATCGTCGCTTCGACCATAAACAATAAATTTATTGTAATATTGTTTTCATTCGAAATTTTTCCACGTCTCTATGATTCATAGATATTAACAACTCACATCAATTGTCGAATTAAAAAAAATACTGGTTTGACTTTTAGGGAACTACAATAATGATCGTGCCGGATTGTAAGGTTAGTATACGGTTGTCGTTGGTTTAAATTGGAGGGAATTTTAGTCTAACTGTTCGATATTTAAAATAGTGCTAATTAATACATTTAAAAGAAAACCACGTGTTTGTGTTATGTGAATTTTGTCAATCGTCATTTAGTTAGAGGTGTTAATGATGGATACCCACTATTAAAAACAACTCTGTCTTGATGTTAGAGGTACAGAATTTTAATGAGACCTCTTTGGATTGAGACAGATGCAAAAAAGTTCTTAAAGGTAACAATCGATGATGTTATAAATGTTGAACAGTTTTAAAATCGTTACATTTTTTTTCTCACTTTTGTATAAGATATTGTAATCGGCACAGGAGGGATTCTGGATCGGACCACCCCCCCCCCCCCCCCCCCGCAGAAACGAATAAATTATTTAGTCAAATGGAATATCAATTCATCTTATTCTTCATACAACCTTTGAACGGGTTGGCCCCACTCATCGATGACAAATATATAGTACCTATATGGTTTTCTCTGTATTTGGTGGTATCAATGACTTCTTCCTTTGATTTAGTGAACGATCCGGAAAATCTACTTCATGTACCGATATACGAATACGACCAGTCTGCTGATGACCCATTCCTCAACTTTCGATTTCGTAGACTAGTACAGATATAATGTGCTATCTGATTGTGTGAAATATAAATCCTATAAATTTATGTACTTACCTATATTTTAACTGATATTATAATTGCTATCTACTTGCTATTTAAGTAAGTATCTACCTCTATATAGAACAAAACCTACTTTCGTACACAAGCATCATAATACTTTATTATTATAATACTTATAATCCAATTAATTCCAAAAATAATTATTATAGTATGACGTTCATTTTAGGATTTCAAAATAATTTTATAACTGTATGTAACTTTCGATTTCACGGTGAGCTTTTTTCACCCTCGTAAATTTTCAATGCGCCACAGCTGATTAGCTACACTGAACGATTGGTACTAAACCATGATCAGCTGTTGTAATAATTATTTCAATGTAATTAAATATACACAATATTCAATTCGAACGATAGATTTAAGATATTTCATATTCATGACTTATTTGTACATATTATAATTAAAATTAGTAGATAAGTATTATACTCGTATTATAAAATGCAATACTTACAATAAAACACCATTGGCGAAGTGACTTTTGGAAGCAGGTAGGTAGTGGCGGATTTGAATGTGGGTATCGTGTAGTACAGTAACTGTAGTAGATAACTGAAAAAAGTCCTAGGCCAGCCATATTTACGGGACTTGATTTAAAATTTTGTTTCTGTGTTTTACTGATACAATTTACTCAACATAAAATATTATGGTTTGCAAAATACAACATATTACACTAAACTTTACAAAAAAAAAAAATGATGACCAACCGGTGCGCCATGTGGACTTACTCTACTGTGTCCAAAATAACACGTCTATTACGACATATGTAATTACACCATGTGGGCATTGTAAGTTGTCGTTGTCGTGGTAGCATTAGACGTTTCATAATATAATGAAGAAGACAGCTTTGAAATCTCAAGGACAAACACAATCAAACTTCATACAAAAAACTTTGTATTATACCAAACCTCTGTTTGTATGTTGCGTTAGTAGAAAACTTGGATACGGGATATCTACGTGAACGGATTAGGGACTGCAATACCGGTATTCCAATATTTATCAATACCGAAATACCGGTTTTAAAAATCTAAAATACCTACCGGAATTTTTGGTATTCAGAAAGCAAACTCGTTTACGTTTTTGAAAATGAATTATAAGTTATGTGCTGCTAAAATGCAAATATATTGAGTGAATCCAACAGTACTAGTACCTAATAGTAACAGTAATACGCCCACGGTGGCCGCGCGGTACGTTGGACTATAAAGCCGTGGGTCCCAGGTTCGAATCCTGGGTCTGGCAAGTACACGTCATATTGTTTTTCAATTTGTGTGTGTCAGGGTATGGACCTAATAGGTTGAGCAAGTGGCTGACATCCATTTCTCGTAAAAAAAAACAAAATCTGTCAATACAAACCTCCACTCTGTGGAGGCCGATATGATCCTATCAGGATCGGACATGGTCGGAATCCAACAGAGGTGACAAAATAATAAAACAAATTATCATCAAATACATTTATATAAGTAATTGTTGAGATAAATTATCATAATATTATAATACATAACATCCGTGACAAAAATGTTCAATTATTCTATAATTATTAATGACAAGCGTTGAATTTAAGAAGTTTTTCCTGCAGCTGGACTTATTTGCAGTTGGTGAACTTTTGAGGGATTTAGTTAAAATTATGAATATATTCAAATTATTTGTAAAAAATCACGTTATTATGATCAATGCATATTTTTAAATGTCAATATAATAAATGTAGGTATGTAGGTTTTTTCTATAAAATCTTTTTAATATTCTAAAAAGATTTTAATAGCTATATTTTATTGATAAGCACCTACTTATTTAGTTTTTAATGTTTAAGAAATACCGGTATTCAGTAAGAAATACCGAAAAACCGGTAGTGACATTTTCATTCGGTATTGCAATCACTAGAACGGATGACCGCTGGAATTTCTTTTATCTTTTAAATTTAATATCTCGCCTAGTAGGTACCTACGGAGTCTTCACTTACTAAATACATGTATTGTAAGTATTACATCTATCATTTTCTTCATCTACTCTAATCTAGATTACAATTTTGCACCTCATAGGAGCATATGGGCATCCAAAGAGCGGTCTTTATATTCACAGGCTTTGCATGAGGAATGTGTGAGAGTCGGTCTATTGTTTGAGCCCTGCTTCAATTGAAGTACGACCTTTGGGTGGAGAGGGTTCAAAATACATTTTTGAGACTCCTTTACTTGCTGTATATTATCCGTGATGCTATCTAACTGACATTCTCTTATGTATGCTTATATACTGTATAAATACTAGAAGTTATCTATATATGACCACGTAATAAACAAAGCATAATAAAATGATCTGCAACTAATTTACCCACTTAAACAGATAAGTACGTACTTTTAAACAACAAAATTAACCACTATTATGATTATATGTCACCACACGTATCACAGTTAGATATATTCAGTTACAATTATTATTTTTTGTAGTAGTAATAGCAGGATGTGATTCTAGAAGATATGCAATATCTTGATAGTTGAAATCATGATTTTTTATATTTTATTTTATATTGTGGGTCCCTAAATTCACCACTATATACATGGCATACATAAGCAACTTCAATTTTTGCGTTTAGATTTTTTTTAAATACGTGTATAAACATGATTCTCGTAGGAAAATTCACGGAAAATATTTCATAGTGCCATCTGTTGATTGACTGAACAAATTTTATACAATTCTACCACGCAGAAAAGAAGTCAGAAAACTGCTTTTGGATTTTCCGGAACATCTATTTATTTAAATACTAACTTACTACGTAGATATATTTTTAAATGTTGCATTTTATTTTTCATAACAGTATGCATTGTTCAATGTACTAAATAATTTTAACGAATAATGTTTATATATTATTATTATATTTCTAAATTATAAATAATATATGACTTCTTTCATTTAGTTGTACATTTAGCTTTATTTCAGTATTGTCACAATGAATAAATGATTTGTAATTTATTCGTCATCCGTAAACCTATTATTATGTAGACGATTATCAAATTTTTACTGTTGATTTAATGGTATTATTATCATAAAATAGGTAATTGAAAGATTGCAACATCTAGGAAAGTTTTCTTAAACAAAATATTTCAATGTTCTATATTTGAATTTCTATAGTTATCAAAGCACCGCTAGATGGCTATGACCTTGGCTTACAACGTAATATCAAGAATTATATTATTATTTTCAAGAGAAAAGGAATGATTTCACTTACCTTATGTATTTTAGGTCATAGTTAGGTCGACATTTTGACTTTTCTCGAAAAAGATGATTAATTACACGAGATACATTCGTTTTCAATTTTCATTTATATTTGTATAATATAAATATAATATATTATACGTGCATTGAGCTTTTAGTACTTATAATAAATTATAAACGATGTATTCCATGTTCATAGAAATCTAATTTGTTACTTCAAAAATACAAAAATAATTATGAATTTCGGTTTTTATGACTATTATAATACATAATAATATCCACTATTCCGTTCCCTGCCGTAGGTTTCCATTAGTTCCTAGCTAGGTACCTACCAGTTTACTTTTTTTATATTCATAAAAAATAGTGTGTATATGTGCCAAACACACCCGACAGAAGTGAAATAAGGTATTTTTTTCTCCATTTCGTTATCAACGTATGTCATCTCAACACAGAATTTTAATCTTTACTATCATCATCAGTCTGAATCTATCCACTGCTGGATGAAGGCCTCTTCAAGCTGATTCCACTTATCTCGGTCCTGTGAGTTGCGTTGCCACGTACTTCCTCTGAACTTTATCATTTCATCGGTCCAGCGGCCTCTAGGTTTGCCTTGCGGACGTTTTGTACCTCTTGGATACCACTGGATGACTAAATCTGTCCAACGATTGTCTAACGAACTCTATTACATCGCAAACCCTTGTCTGATTCCTTATTTCTTATTATAATCCAGTCTAAAGTGTCGATCTCGTAATGAATTTTAGTCGATTCAAAGCCGACTATATTCAGACCATGGTTCTGAATTGCGAATTATAATGGTAGTGCTAGTTATTGATTATATTGGAATGCAATGCGGTAACCTGTTGTATGTTTGCAATAAAAGAAGATTTACGATTGCATATTTCCGTTCAAATTATTACCATTTATTTCAATATTCAAAACACTGATCAAAGAGTAAATATTTTTAAAACACAGACATATACTTCAATTTTCTTATACCTAAGTATATATGGACAACGTCTAATATTATTGAAGTTTGTAGAATATATAAATATCTATCTACATTGAAAATATTTGCCGTGTGGTAGGTACCGCTCGAAAACAGTTCCCAATGAGTAATGTCTTCATATTTACTCGGCTATTCTTTTCACGGGAATGGCGATGTCATAAATCATAAAAAGTGGATCCTAATTGACACATATATACGACAGACGTGTCACCGGCCATCTTTGTCCGCCGACATTTATGTCAGCAATCTTACTCGATCGCCACACAATAATAATATTTCCGAAAAATCATCTTGCAAATAATAGACAGTCGGAATTCAGGGACAAGTGAAAATTTCGACAGATTTTTTTCTGAAAACAACTAACGAACCTAGACTTTCATCTTATATTACTTGACACTTTCACTGTTGTTTAGTATAGTCGGCTTGTTTTTGGTGTTTCAATAGTCATGTTGTGTTCTTACTCTTTCTTTCCTCGACGTTTCGGGCTTGATAGCAGTATCGAAGGGTGGAGGTAGGCTGTTAAGATCAGCCATAAATAGTGCACATTAAACTTTCTTAGTCATACGTATTTGTTTTTATTGAACTAAGACTACAATTATTTACAGATGGTGTTGGTTAGTTTTTGAAAATCAATAATTAAACCCTGTCTAAACCAAAACATACCTAACAGTTTTGGTATACTTTGGGCGATAAGACAAGATTGAAGATTATGCACACTTTTACATTCATAATAATTTATTTTCGTTGGATTAAGAATACAATATTATTACACATATTGTTGGCTCATTTTTTTTAAATTCATTAAGCCCAGCCTAAACCAAACTATGATACATACAAATAATATTCTATCTATAAAATATGTAATGTTATGCACCTATGATTTATTGCATAATCTTAGATATTTTATAGATAGACGTGTATTTTTTTACTATTATACCGATATTATGGTTTAGTTTTCGCAGGGTTTCATTGAATTTTAAAAACTAACCGACACTATCTACATAATGTATTCTTAGTTCAATGAAAACAAATACTTTTGAATGACAAAGTTTAGTGTACACTATTTATGACGGATATTAAAAGCCTACCTCCACCCTTCGCCATTATTGTAGAGATAACGTATTGAAGGTACTTCATGAATTCTATTTGAGAACCATTTTTTAATAACTCTCTCTTTCAGCCATTCCCTCGTGACTCAGGATCATAACACCTCTGAAATACAGCAAGACTTTCCGTTCCTCCAATCTCTCTTGAATCTAGCTAAATTATTCGGTTCGCGAACAACAATAATATGTCCAAAAATGCATCTCAGATACAGAATGGCGACAAACAGACGCCATACACCAAGATTTAACACATTTAATTAATATTTAATTACCACATTTAAATAACATGCTAAGTATATCTAACGGCCACCTGATGGGCAACGCACCGGTTGCGTTGGACGCAGCGTCATTAAATATTATCAATATTGATCACGCGTTTCGTTTACATGACAAACTTTATGCAGTCGCGCGTTTCTTTGACACAAATGACGCAATCGATTCGTTAGAAAATTTTAAAGGGGGCCTCCTAAAATCCCAAAAGTTAATACTCTTGTAACATTAATGGAAATTGTTTAAAGAAGAAAGTTTTAAAGAAATTCACCTTTATTATGTACCTACCTATTGTAATTGTTATAAATCCATGAAAGCAATTTTCCAAATATTAAATTGGTAGGTATACTACTGTATATACCTATTTATGTATTGTGATTAATAAGAATTCAATTAAACCAAGTTTCTATAATTACAAAATTAAAGTTGTTTGAATGCATGAATTTACTTGGTAAATTTAAATTAGATTGTTATTTTTATCGTAGAGTGAGGCCCTCTACGTGACTAAATTCCTCACTGACTCTATGCATGATACAAGCTTAACTAGGTATTGAAAATAACGTATTATTAAACACTCATTTAAGTGTATTTTATACTTTTCACCTTCGAGGATTGTACATTCATACACGCAGAAGGTAAAACACTTATTCTTGTATTTCCTGGTTTCAGATACATTGTCGATTCGTTTTTCAGAGTTTCTTGATAATTGATTGATTTGTTTTGTCAAATTATCAATAGTTTTTAGCTCCATTGCCCTAAGGGTCCATGATTTAGCAATAACTAAACTAACTAGGTACCTACGTAATCACAAAATACCAATCAATTTATATGTTATATAATAAGTATAACTAAAAGTTAACCATTTTGCGGTGTATATATTATGTAACATACATGAAGAAGTTAAATTCGTATTGACTGACTGATGCTTACCCTTAAATGGTTTAACTAAGCTTGTAGGCAGCCAAAAGGCAGCACGGGATCACCAACTGTCAGGTGGCAAACTGGTTAACTTAACTAGACTCTACTACCCGTATCGAGCGTCTGTCTGCGTTACATGTGGGTATCAACACTACCGTCATTCAAAGGGTTAAATTGGGGAAAATATTCATAATGACAATTTAAAAAAAATATTAACCTATGTCTTCAATTTTAATTTTTGCTTATTCTACAATTTATTATTGCCACTAGGGTGTGCGATCTTGAAATCCCGGGATCGCACCGATTTGATGATTGTAAAATCACGAGATCGAAAATGATTCAATTCATAATCAGTACTAGATTTCCTCTGAAATAAGCTTTATTACAACGTTTTTGTTAGCTCGTATTCTTGTTTGTCCAGTGGCTGTTTATACAGTACAAATCTTGCTATCGATTTTTAACTAACTTCCCGACTAGCTAGACATTTGTAACTTTTAGAATATATCAGAACACGGTACCAATGCATTCTTTTAATACGTTAGCCATCTTTAAGCAGAATTGAATTAATTTTCAGTTAATTCTGTTTTGTATCGAAAGTTATTTCAGAAAAATCCGTAAAAAGTAAAAGACTATTATTGGTTGCTAAAGAGGTGGGGTCCTATCAACTAAATTATTAATATATACGTGCGTTAATATGGAAATTAAAATGAAATGTCAAAATGACATTTCAGTATTCTATATTTGTTTGTTTTTTATTTACTTCAATTACCAAGTACAAGTTTGAGCATATTGAGCATAATAATTCAACAGAAAATTTAAAAACGTTGTATTTAAAAAATTATTTTTATCTTGTAATTATTTTTTTAATCAAGTATAAATGCAGGGAAGCATAAAGTTGGGATGTTCGGGGCGACATGATTTGAGGGGTGGCAAAATATATAGAAAATACATTTTATTGTCAATTTCATAATAAAATAAATAAAGTATCTATGTATTTTCTTTTATTTTGTTAACTGTCAATTCATGGTGGAACTGCATTGTATTATTGATTAATTTATTAACACGCAAATTTTAATTATGTATGTTGCACATTACCGAATGGTAATATATAGCAAAGGGTAACAAATTGAAAAATTAACGCAAAATAATATATTTAAACAAGGATACAGCCATAATAATAATCTTATTTATGGCATAAGATCTTTGATTTACGACTTATGACAGGCATCAGAGTTGTGTGTTAATATACTGAAAAGCATTCTTTCAAAATTTCAATAACCACTATCCTATTCGTAGCATAAAATATATATAATGTTTATTCTGAATTTTCTGTTTCTTGCGAGACGAATGAACTCAGCTAGTTGCCGTCATTGGTAGACACCACTAGTGGTTGCGTTCAGTAGCAATGTATGCGATGGGGCTTATTAAATCAAGCAAAACTGTTTATTTGACAATTTTGATGTGTCGCTAAACCCTAAATATATAGGCATCACTACTTTAAAAATGATTTAAAAAACACTACTTTAAGACCATGGGCGATGCCGGCGCGACGCGTAAACATGAACATTGTATATTATAATTAAAATAGCCGGTTAAAAATACATACTTATTAGAATTTATTTTTGTATATGAATTAATGACCACGGTAGTAAATCAGAACACTTTTAATAAATCAAATATAAATGAAATACTTATTTAAAAAAAAAAATGTTTTCGCATAAATTGAATGAATGGGTGTTCAGCGCTCTAGCGCTCTCAAGGGCGCGCCGCCACTGCCGCCTCGCAAGAAACAGAAAATTCAGAAGAAACATAATATATATTTTATCTTAAGACATTGCCGTTTATAAATGAGTCAATACAATTGTATTAAGTAAAAATAGATTGTGAATACCTAATTGAACCCACTTGACAAAAATGTTAATTTTTATTTCATACTCAACTTAATAAAGGAATAATAATTATTGTATTATGAGTTATGACAGGCACGTTAAATTACTTATTTTCTTTATATTTTACCATGCCATATTGTGAATGTCTGAAACAAATAATTTGTATTATTCACAAATGGGTAAAAAATCATTTTAATTATGACGCGTGAATAATTTTTATTTATAATATTGCGATGTTGTGTGGATTAAACGTGCGCTAGTTGAAATCCCCCGAGCGTTCAATTAGGCGCGCGGTGTCTGCCCCCAACCGAGAACAGAACAAACGGGAAACGTGTACGTCCCTGCCAAATGGGGAGGGGCTCTCAAATGGTACACCAACAATAATACATTCTGCATATCATTATCAGCATGCCCTGGCATTCGATTTATCCAATTCATATCTAACAAGCATCAGGGTTTTCAAGGGAAACTTCTTCAGCCGCGATAACGTATAATAGGAACAAAATTTAACACAATATAATATCATAAATAATTACAAGATAAAAAGAACTTTTTATATACAACATTTTTAAATTTTCTGTTGAATTATTATGCTCAATATGCTTAAACTTGTACTTGATATGAAGTAAATAAAAAACAAACAAATATAGAATACTGACATGTCATTTAGACATTTCATTTTGATTTCCATAGTAACTCACCTATATATTAATAATTTAGTTACTAATATCACTCCCTTAGCAACCAATAATAGTCTTTTACTTTTTACGGATTTTTCTGAAATAAATTTCCATACAAAACAGAATTAACTGAAAATGAATTCAATTCTGTTTAAAGATGGCTAAAAGTATTAAAAGAATGCATTGGCATCGTGTTCTGATATATTCTAAAAGTTTCAATAATATCTAGCTAGTCGGGAAGGTAGTTAAAATTGATTGCAAGATACTGGACAAACAACCACCGGACAAACAAGAATACAAGCTAACAAAAACGTTGTAATAAAGTATCAGGTCTGTATGATGTGCGACGAGTTACATATTTCTGCACCACAAGAGGTACAATGTTTTAGTATGGATACATGCTTTAGCCTTGACCTCCCGGGCGGATCCGTTACGAAAAATCATGTCACAATTGTAGCGAGACTCCAGTCGGCCGCGAGCGGTATTAAGTACCTACCTATTAACATAAAAATTAATAATTTTTCTTTAGTACATTTTTGTAGTCTTGATAATGTGCATGAGCAGTTTTTAGTAGGTATGTCAGGTAAGTTCTCTTCGTCAATATTTTCCAATATTCCTACTGAGAACAATGTACTCTTACAATTAATAATTTAAAAAATATATTTCCACCTTCAACACCGTTTTAGAATATTTTTTATGATAAATGTAGAGTTGTCACTTCATAACTTTGCACTCCGTAATATATTTTAATAATATATTACCTATTTATTTATTACTACATATTATATTAATACAAGTGAATATTATTTGATTTAACCAAATGCGAGGTAATCAGTCGAAGAGGCGTGTCAGTGCAGTAAAAAAGTGAAAAGTTATAAAATGAATAAGTAAATAGTCGTATATAATTCGTTAGCAACAAAGATTGCCATTATTTTCTTTCGAATTTGGACAACCAGCATTCAGAGAATCGGTAGGCAAAGCATGTATCCATGTTTAATAATTTTAGCCATCAGGATTTAAGTAACCATCATTTGAGGGGCGATTCGCAATAATCCGAGGGGGCCAGAGGGCAAAGCCCCCCGCGAGGCGCAAAGCGCCGAGTTTTTTTAGCTAAACTTCCTTATACAGTTATTAATATCCATTAAATATGCAATATTTCTTTAAAAGGCTGTTTTTTTGATTAACTCATTCAGCTAGTCAGAGCTAGATACCATTTACGTGACGAATGCACAACCGTCCTTCTGTCTATCCAGTCAGTCACACTCAGCTGCTCTGCAATCCTCTCAACGTTATACGCCAATCTCCTCCGGGGGGTACCCAGGGCTGAGTGCCAACCGGAATTCCTTCATAAACTTTATGAAGAACTCGAGATTGATCGCTTCTAACAACATGATCAGCCCACATGAGTCTTCACGCCCTGAGCTTAAGCTGTCTTATATTGTTTCTCCGTTAGGCTCCAAGTTTCACATCTATACACAGCGATTGATTCTGTGGTCACGTTGTAGGTATCTCCTCAATTTCAGCGCTCGAAATGGAGCGGAACGCCCCGGAGCGCCGTTCATGTTCGTGGGATTTCCAAGGATGGCGTTCCTGTTCGTTAAAACCTCGAAAATGGCGTACCGGTTCGTAAAATATCCGACGGACAGCGAGTCGTCTAGTAAAATCCTCAAGCGTCATACTTAATATTATTACGTTCCGGGTTAGATTTAAAATTTACGAAAATGAATTGATAGGTACAAAAACATAAATATTTTTTTTATTAAAAAATAATTTTACTGGTTTAGAACCACTGAATTTTCTATGACCCGTATATAATGTACTTAAGTTTTTTTGAAATAGTGATAGAGTAAATGTAAGACAACGTATTTGAGAACTAACCTTTTTCAAGACAATACTGTTTTCAACGAATTTGGCATTGAATGCACTAATAGACAGACCCTTTTGCGTCAATGGTGATAAAACAATAAAATTGTATACAAAGAAATGCACTGGGTAAGATTTATTGCATTGTCGCACGTTATGGGACAATAATTATTTTGAAAAAAAAATGTTTTTATGATTGTAAGGAAATGTTGGAAGCTTTTTTACATTGGAATGTAGATTTACTGTAGTATTAATTTATAAAACGAGACATTTATTTTTTTGCAAGTTCATACATATTATTTTAATACAGTTAAGGTTAAAGTACATGCCTAAATATAGTGAGTTAATAACGTAATAGTTATAATGCACACTGGAACTTTAAAATTTTTAAATGAAACACAATAAATACATGTATTATCTTTACTCTATAAATGACTTAATTAATTTGTTAAATATTGCACAAAAATAACATAGTAAAAATAGTGTGAATAAAACTACGTGCCCTACCTAAGTATCTACCGAGATATGTAGGTATACTATATCTGTCCTACCGAGGGTTGAAATTCTTGAGCACGTTTATGGTAGCCAATTGTTTTTTGTAATGAAACTTAAAATTTTGTATCGAGACAACCATAATTGACCGAATTGTCCATTTATCATATTATTATGTTAGCGAAATTTACATGGGTTTGACGCGTTCATAGTTTTTGTATTTCATAATGCAATCGGGGTCGTTCATTGGTCTTTTATCAATATTTAACCCAATGCTTACGGGCCCTTTTGATTAATTTTGTAATTAACGTGTTAATTTTCATTTGAAAAGTAATTAGCAAAAACACAATTTTGTGCGGCCCGTAAACATTGGGTTAAGTTGTATGCAGCCAATGATAAGCGTTTTCATCAGAGGAAGCGACAAAATTAGACTCCTTATTTTTACAAATTTAATCATTTTAAGTTGTGTTTTTTTGGTTTCCCATTACCTAACCCCCATGTTTTGCTGCTCTACACTAATTTATTTTTTATATTTCTTACATTATTGATGAATTGATGAAGTTCAGCGGAAATACTTTGCAGTGAAAAACTAAGTAGGTACCGAGAGAGATGGAATAAAATAAGGGAGGCCTTCATCCAGCACTAAATTGACCGAGGTTGATGGGTTGGGTTCTAAATAATTATTATTGCATACATGAAAAAACCTAACTATTGGAGCTGCTTTGCTAAATTTTTAAATTTCCGAAAAACTTGTGCTCTGACATCGCTTAAAAACTCTTTGTAGGTACCTAATAGCTTAAATTGTTGTTTAATAATTTTTAAGGGGGTAAAATATTTCATATTAAATAGTAAATACAGTCATGCTTTTCCTTGTGACCAGAACATACGTATTTGCTGTTTTATCTACCTACTCAACGTTACGGAATCGCCAGATAATAATTATTTATCCTAATCTATTATAATATTTTACATTGAGTGACAAAAAAAAATATCATTTCCTCATATATTTTTATTGTTTTAATTTTATATGGATATTTTTCGGGTTGAATGAACTATGTTTTTGATGGTTAAACTAACAAAATAATACATTTAATAACTGAAATCAAATAATTCCTTAATTAATATAGATAAAAATTCGTGAACATCGTATGCATGTAAAAATTTTCTGTATTGCTTAAGGTACAATACGAAATAAAAATATTTAAATAAATCAATCAGAATCCAACGGGATAAATATATGAAAAATTTCCCTGTATATAACAATTTCTATAACATTGGAAACCTATTAGAATAAATTATCCTACATGTCCACATGATGTAAATATTTTTTTTTCTAATAATATGTACCTACACTTCTGAGGTTGTTTAAAATGATTCATATTTAATAAAGAATGCTACATTTGTAAAACTTGCGTATTAGATATTTTTTTAATTAATTTATTAAAAACCATGCCCTTGCTTTTTCGTATACGATGGATTTTAATTTGATTAAAAAATAGTTTACCTTAATCAAAATATTTCGAATTTACGAAAAATCAGAGCTTTGAAAAAAGCGGCATGTATTTTGTTTAAGCCGAAGTATCTTCACTCATTTTTCTATCCACTCTTAGTTGCATATTTTTATTCAAACTGCTAAAGAAACCAATGGGAAATTGTGATTAGTTTGTCTATTATTTCATGTATTTTAATAATGTTTCCCACTCCAATTAGATTCATATACGTTTAGTTATTTATATTTGTATAATTATTAATGTATTTTTTAGAAAACGATTTCGTAAACTAAAATGACTATATTTGTATGTCACCACTAATTGTTATAGCCGATAGCGTATTGGGAGAAGATGATGATGAAAAAAGTACATCATGTAAAACTAAAAGATATTTTTATGTTACAGATATTATTATATCTAATATCACACATTTTTTGGAAAATTGTCGAGCGTTCCTGTTCGTGAAATTTTTCATTTCGAGCACTGCAGTCAATTTTGTCTTCTTGTACAATAGCTTGGATCGGAAAAGACTCTTCATTGCGAAGAACGCTTCATTTCTACTCTTTAGTCTGCTGGAAACTTCTTTCTTTTGGAAGATGTTGGTTCCCAAGTACTTTAAAATAACGGTGCTCTATGGATCTTTTAAATATATGCTCTTCTCAATGTTAACTTTAAAATTTTTTCGTTTGTTTGCATCCTCCAGAGTAGTCTGATTATTAATGTATTTTTTTTAATACAACAACAATAATTGTACACACACAAAGGTTGAAAATCCCTGGCGTTTATATGCCGGAGGGCTGAAAGCAGTTAGCTACTGCTGTGAAAACTTCGCTTGTTTCGTTTTTTTCTCGCATCCTATTGACACCGGAGCTCACTTTCCGTACAGCGCCTTTCATTAATTCAGCGGCGAAAAAACGCGCGAATTCATAATTTCCCGCGCTTTGGGACGCGGGAAGTGCGTCATAACGGACCCCGGAAGTACTTTTCCCGCCAAATTAGAGCCAGGCGCAAGCTGTAGCTAACCATAGAGTATCTCGGTGTTTATCTCATACTCAGAGAGACGCAATAATTTGAGCGTCGTTTTATTTGGTGGCGTCTATAAATCGAACGACTTTTTTTGCATTTGCCACTTAACTGTGGTCAATTTGTATTTATATTAAAAATTATGTATTTTTTTGCATTTTTATAACTGTGGTGTTAAAAAATGATATACCGAAGTAAAAATAAATGAAGTTCAGGTACCTACTAATAATCATTATAAACGAACAGAAAGAAAAAAAGGTACGTAGGAACTATTGCTGTAGTTGAGTAGCTGAGTTTTTACAAGAGGGCCTTCAAACTTTGCGTACCTAAAACCACTACCTACTAGTCAGAATCTGTAGTATTTTTTCAGCTGTGCGTACCTACCACAGAACAGATAATAAATAGATTACCGATAGGCTATATTCAATACGCCGCATCTTGATGCAGGGTTTTGAATGTGTGAGTGTCCTACGAAAATGAAGCACGCATTATGCACGTACAATAGTGTGTGTAATACACCAACATTAAATGAGCGTAAATGCATAAGCCGAGAGCAGTTTTCGGTATTCGACGTAAAACGTATTCATGAGACGTATGTAAGTTTAACCCGGCTTCTTCCTTACTCGAGTCGGTTACCTGCTATCGCCTTACCCGTTACGTATTTCAGTTCCCATTATTTCTGAGTTCCCTGGTACCTACCTACAATAATCTCCGACTTACTGATGTGACGAATTGCAGGACGCTGGTCACATTATCTGGGCGTATCGCATACACCAATTAAAGAGGAAGACCTTCTCTAGCTATAGGGCTGCCTCTCCTCCTCCACTTGCCGAGCGAAATGTCTAGCCCATTGCTACTTATCTGCTTGGCGACCTCTACCACATCACGTAGGTACCTACTCTTGTCTCCCTCTTTATCCATTTGTTTATTATGTCGTCTTTCCGCGGTATGCCCAACATGCATCTTTCCATACCACGTTGCGTTACTCGTAATCTTTGGATTTCTCTCCATGTCTCACACGCATACCTGAGAGTTGTTAGCACACATTGGTTGAACACTTTACGGTTAAGACACAGTGGGAGGTCACTTTTGAAGATGGGTACTGTTCAGGCGTCCAAATATAGTACACGACAGTTTGGTTCTACGAGCAATCTCGTCATACATATTACCGTCGATTGACAATTTGTTGTCCGAGATCGACGTAATTGTTAACCCACTCGATTTGAGTGTCATTGATCAAAATCGTTTTTGGGTCAGCAAAGCAGTTTATCGTTAGGTACGTGGTACGTTTATTTTCGAGACATTTATCTTCAAACCTCTTTTGCGGCTTTCATTTGCAATCATTTATTAAAACCCAATTTTTGAGGAAACCAAACCATGAAATGGATTTAAAAGAATGATCAGATGAAAGGTCAGTTAATATTAAAAAAAAAATACTAGTTTAACGTACCTACTTATTTAATACATTCACAAAAACTATATTAGGTAGGTATATTAGGTATTAAAAAAAACCACCCTCGCGTTACGCGATTAGTGTCGTATGTCCTACGCATTATTTGATCATATTAATTACTATTTAATCACCGTATTTAAATAACATGCTAATTATATCGAAAGGCTAATTAATGAGGGCACAAATGGTTGGAAAGGATTAAAATAACATTTATGATTTTGGAATGCTGGACTGGTTTGAACTGTTTGAGGCGCCTTTTTAAATCGTCTGACGAAAGTCGTTTGCGTCATTTGCATCAAATAAAATCACCGCTGATGGCTCCATCGAATCGATAAACCGTACAATATACAGTATCATTTACCATAAAACATCACATCCGTCCTGCGATGGTGTAGCATTAAGATAACTCAATCTTTTTCTTATTTATTAAAAACCAATTTTCGACCAAACCAAACCGTGATTTCATGTACATATTTTGTAAACTATATTTGGAATTATTTAACAATTCCGTGCATGTTACGTACATGTTATAAAAGTCCGCAAATCTTTTGCCGTTATACAAAATTCACATGCGGCAACGCAAGAGTGTTTTATTAAAAGACGAGCATGTTGGCAAGTTAGGTAGTTACGGACACGTGGGGAAGGCGGAAGAGAGAAGTAGGAAAACCAACGAAAGCCTCACTCAGCGTTTGTGCTCTCCCGGCCGACGTTTTCAGTTACGCCGAATGAAAGCTCTCTCAGAGCTATTCAGAGACGCGTGTTAAAGCTCGTGATATCCAGCGAGAAACAAACAGGAAGTGAAATATGGCCCTTTCAGTATCAGACATAAGAAATATTCTGCGACGCCTACACACGTTTTGATACTGTACTCTAGCAAAGAAAGTATTCTCATGAATTTTACATGATGGTACACTTTTTAAAATTGGAACACAGCGTTCAAAATGTTTATGAAATGGAACATTCATTCAAATTTTATCTCATTTAAAATAAATGAACGTATAAATATTTTTATGGCAATATTATTTAACTGTTTAATATGGAACATTACGAAATCGTAATCGTAACTCGTAAACAGTATCTACCTACCTACCTAAATGCAATAAATTATTATTTTAAAAGAAGAAGACTGTTGTTTCAACATTTTAATATGTCAAAACAGTTAGGTATACTTATGTTGAATTAATATATTCAAGGTTTTATACCATTTTCAGTAGTTTAATTATAATACATTTAAACAAAAAATGCGTACCTAATAATATATTCTGAATATTATGACAACCGTTATCTTGGTGATTATTCCAATGTTTTTCTTTTTTTATCATTAAACGTTATTAGTATTTTTTGTCTCATAATATGCTGCCATTTATTCATTAAATATGTGTAAATCTTTCAAATTTCTACAATACACTTCAATTAAGTTTTTATCATGATTGTAAATAAATTTATATTGTAAGAATATATTTTTGGAAAGATGTAATCCACACATGGATCTCTGATACCGTGTGATATCAAAAATAAGTAAAATCATATATATATATATATATATATATATATATATAAATATTGGCACTAGCGAGATATTAATTAAAAATAATTTTAGTTTAAGGAATAATACTTAAAGGTTATTTTTACATTTAAGTAGGTACCTACCATATTAAAAAACAATCATAATCGAAATATCAACAATGCTTTGGTTTATAATATTATGATGAGGTAAATAGTTAGTAAATTTTATATTTTACAGTTAACCGAATATATTATACATGTATCTCTGCAGATAAAAAAATGGATGGTAAGTAGAATATAACAACATCAATAAAAAACCTCTTATAGTGATGAAAATGCTAAAGAAAACTACAGGAATAAAATGGCTGTAAAAAGATATTTCAAGAAACTGCTAAGAAATAAAAACATATTTTGTGGATGCGCGAAATGTCTATGTAAATATTTTATTTATTTAGCAGTACATTCACGATCCATTGTATTTAAATACATCTCAATAAAAAATAAAACTCTATGGCAATATTTAAACATCGAATATTGTTTCCCGGCATTATAGAATGACTCGACAATATTTTTTATGTCGCACACGAGGATAAAAGCCCAATCATTTCTGATATAAACCAGATATAACCGCCATGTAATTCTAGAAGGATATTTTCTCTGAAATATGCCAAGAAAAATATTATTTTCTCTATGAATAAAGCAAGCTAGCACCCCTCAGCTGTGAAAAGCGCGGAAAATGGAATCGCCCGTCGCCACCTACCGCATACAAGGATCAATATCTCGTACCAGACTGTGTGCACCTCTCGCTCTGCTATATGGACCCGTCCCTCTCGCTCTCGGTCGGCCATTACGGACCATCCCCGTGACGTCATAATGACGTATCACTACGACACACGAAACATCGGCTGCATATTTCCCAGTATGGAAGCCTTTGGCGTTAAGGTCGAAATTTATTTGCACTGCATTTGTGAAATCAAAATTTGTCCTTGATGGTTTTTCCTCGCCTCTGTGAAAACGTGAGGCCGACACCTACAACCGCAACGCCGTAAGTTACGATGAAGTCTTACGCCAATGTGGACTTTATATTCTTTGTTTTTCGTATGAGATTAAATGAATTTTCAATTGGATACCGTTTTTGTCGGAGTTTTGGTTTAAATAATACAGACGGCGCTTTGAGAACACTTCGGCGGATCTTAAAAAAGGCGGCATTTTTTTCTTCGTTATAACGTTATCCGAATAATTCTTTTTGTATTCCGCAAGGCGCTGATAAAGGGCCTAAATGCGATTACGGCATATTAAAAGAATTTATGCCGAAACAACCACGCCTATGTTTAAGGTTTTCGGGCCTTTTTCGTAATATCTTTGAATTTTTGTTTTACATACATAATTAAGTGGGGAATTTTGCATTTCGGTTATTTCGACCCTTTCAAAATAAAGTGGAATTTTCTTTTGGACACACCCGTGAATCAGTGACTATGCTTTCGCTAAAATTTAAACCACACTACGAATATACATACATACTCAAGTCCAATCCTATATATTATATATGTGTGTGTATATCTTTGGAATAAGCATATAGACAATCATAATATATACAGTGGCAGTTTTAAGTAAATGGAGGCCTTAGGCACTGACAAGTGTGAATGTCTGAAACGCGTGAAATTCTTTGTTTTTAATTTGTAATTCTTACTTTTTCTTTGATCGGTTATGAAGTTTCTGAATATTATAAATATACATATTTTTGTTTGATACAAGTAAATTAACTGTACATATTAAATTTCGGCGTACCACAGTTCACTGTGAGCTGTTGTACCAGAAAAATGTGGCCGTTGGTCGCGGATCGATTTAGACAGTAATATTTCAATTTTATTAGATTCCATAAGAACATTAATTTGTTATTAATTTGTATCAAATATTTGATAATAACGCTTTCATTATTATCAAGTAATTGATAGGTAGAATGGTGTCAGAGTCTTGTGACGCAGGCGACTCATTTAGGTGTTGGTATCGTTACTTTCAAATGACACTAACACCGCTCCAATGGTAGAAGACTGTCCACCTTTTACGACTTACGAGAACTTACTTGCTAACCTAATTTAGAGTTTTATATAAATTAATACAATATGGCCGCATCTTTAATTTACTTTCCTACCTATTTATTCTATCTTTCCCTTGTATTTCTGTAGTTTTTAATACATATTTTTAGGTATTTTATTTAGACATGAATTTAATCACAATATTATAATGCCATCTGTTTCCGATACAAGATCTCACGGTGAACTTTGGTACGGTGAATTGCATCCGTGTAATTTTCCGGACAAAATTTTTATTGTAGGTATTCCCAATCTATAACGATTTTTAATATTTTTCTCATCATAATATCAGTGTTGTCAAATCAATTAAAATAACATAGCAACCTGTCTTAAACTGTTTTTTGTAATATTATGTGAGCATTCATCTAAATATTCGAAATAATGATGGTTCACGGTATAACAAACATTGTTAGGTTAGACTACAAGTTGGAAGCTTATTATAAATTAATCTCTAATAAAATAACTTGCAGCTACATTAATCATTAGTCTTGGTAATCTTTTTTAGTTAAACTTTCACATATTGAGGCTGTATCTAAATAAAAGAAGGATCTCTTCAACATCGTCTTCTTGTATCTACGTTGTTTTAATTTGCTTTATTATAAAACTATGTGGAAAAACCTTTTAATGATGTAAGTAATTATAAATTCATTTTAACAATAATTATTACAAACTTTATGCTAGCATTATAGTATTTAAAAACGTGTCTCATATAAAAAAACAGAAAAATATCCCCTAAAGTTCCCCCCCGATGTTATCTATGTACCACTTTACCAAGGAAAATGTTTTACGTATATAAAACTATTATAGGTAGGTATGCACAATAAGAATTAATGAACTCATCCAAATAACCAGCATATCTTCCAAGCCCTAACATTTTTTTTATAGAACCATCACAACATTTTATTATAAAATGCACATATGATTTTATTTATAACTATTTTCAGTACGTAATGCTAATGGCAGTAACGCTATTTTTATTTTTTTATCATTTGACTTAAAAATAATGTTTTTAAATTTGAAATTGCACAGAAAACCCTTGCGCATTCCAGGCTTCAAAATTTGTAAAATGTAAAAATAAATATTTAAAGGCTTAATAAAAATGTATTCATATATATATTCTTTTTCTTGGTGGTTCCTTCATGGCTGAGGATTGTGAGCACCTTAAAATTCAGTCAACTAAGCGACCAAGACTCTCTCGCAGGCCTGAGTGAACGTTGCCCCCAGCGAGCTCCTTAACTCGATCTCTTCTGCGCGCCGATGCTCTTCCTCTGCTTCGCTTTCCCTGGAGGCTACTCAAAACTACCAGCCTGTTCAGGTTATCTGGTCTGCGCCGAATAATATTTCCAAAAAACTGCAGAATGAAAAAAATACAAAGCATTCAGCACCAACGCCATATTATAAAGGCATCAATTGCCTTCTCTCAGGGTCCATGGCTCAACACTGTACAAAAATATGGAAAACACAAATGTTTGCACAATCATCAATTCTGTGGCAATTGTAAGCATATAAAATTAAGTAGGTATACCTACTATTTTTAGAAATTACAATATTTTTGAAGTTATACTTCTTTAGGCGCCTTTAGAAAATCAGATCAGAGTGTATTTTTCGCATGTCACATGTAACACATAATTTATTTTTTCACACAAAAATAAGCGCACTCGATTGGATTCGAACCAACGATTGTTCGGTTATCTGCCGAACGCACTACCATTACACCACAGTATGATACTCCAATCGTGACGATTATACAGTATAATATTATAGTTTAGAATTGTTCCGTTGCCTAGGCAGCGAATGTATTATACAGCATAGTATTATAGTTTATAATTGTCCCATTGCCTAATCAGCGAATTTATTATTGTCGGCCATTTGCAATTCCTTACGTTAACAAACTGTTAAACGTCATAGTGGCAGTTGTTACTTTAAAAATAAAAACAACGATAAATAATTATATAATTTAGTAATATAAGTTTAAGTGTATAGAAATAAATCAACGGTGTTCCAATAAGCGGTCCTTTTTCTTGAGTGTGTAATTTAACAAGATAATTAAGAGCTAGTTGAAGAATCTAGGTTATCACAAGTTTTGCTTTGTTACGCCGAAGAAGTATAACTTCTAATGCGCGTATATAAGTACACACACCGATTTTTTTTAATAACTGCTTTAACACTTAACTTGATTTAAAATAAATTTTATTTCATATAAAATAAATTCGGAACAATCATGTTACATTAATTTATGGACAGAAATTTCCATCGGCCTGTCCGTATCGATGTATTGTCAATAGAAAAGTAGCGACACCATAGTATCAATACTTTCTTGCCATCCCTAGATAGAACTATAAAGTTATAATTAACAATAATGCCGTCATTTACCATTTAAACATACATTGTTGCACAATGCAGCACGTAATATTTACAATGTTAAATACCCGAACATTAAATACACAGGGTGTCCCATAGTAATCGCGAGCGCAATCAACACTCAATAACTTTATTAATAGTACGTCGCGAATCTTCGTTCGCGTTTAAGCCCACTTAGGTGCGCCGTTAAATTCAGAGTTATGATTGAGCAGTTAACTTGTTTAGTGGCTACATTATATCAGCTGGGGAGTTATTTCAATCTAGCGTTAAATCAATCAGAAGAATAACTTGCGTATTACAGGAATTTATTTTAATAGTACGTACTTAATGAATAACTGGTATTTTTAAAAAATCGATACTTATTTATATAGGTATCACTTCACATGAAATTATTTATATAATATGTTACGCCGAATGTGCGAAATTGACTATTACATGAAATGGGAAAAATTTTGCCTAATTCATGTAATAGTCAAGCTCGTTGCCTTATTCGTGAATTAGGTAAATTATCACATCCGAGTGCGTGAATTCGCCAGGGTATGGAATTCTTAAACAGTCAACATGACAGTAGAAAAAGTAAATTTAATACGGATGGTTTTATTAGTTATAATTGGACATACCTAATATAATATAATATTATTATTATTAGGTTGGGTTAGGTTTTGTAATTCTGAATTCAACTGAATGTCTATTTTGAGGTTATCTAACAAGTGTCAACAAACTATTAAATCATACTATCACAAACAAACAATCGACCATTGCACGATTGATACCCAAGCACGAATCAAATCGCGAAAATACTTTTTAATAAAATTCTTCCGTTATCATATTATAGTTCTAGATTTTTTTTCGGGCATAGTAAATGGATATGAACGTCATTGTAGTTATTGATTGATATATGTTTATATAATCAATGACATTTGACACATTTAGTTAGTTTGATTAGTTACAAAAAATACCACCGGAGCGCGACCATCTATTTTGACCAATGCATGAGTATTTGACACATTTGGTTTAGTTGCAAAAAACACCACCATAGCGCTACTATCTAATTTGCCCAATGCATGAACTAGGCAGTAAAATTACTGCCGAATTCACGAACTCGGCAGATATTTTGCCTAATTCATGTAATAGTCAATTTTTCACATTTGGCGTAACATATACAATATGACAGGGATCGAAATAAACTGGAACAGATCGGAACACAGGTCCGGTTTGTGGAATCCTCAAGATGACTGCTCCGTTTCATTGCGTTCCGGTTCATGATTAATTAAATTAATTTACTTTACATTTTCAGCAGTTACAAATATACCAATAAAACAATCGTAGGCACATAATACGTTATTATGAAGTCCCATCTCGACGTTTTGTAAGGATAGGCAGACAATCCATTGCGTGTGGGAAGCATATTATAAGGGAAACAATAAAATAATAACATTCTTGATTAGTTTTTCCTGCAGCGCTGACAAAATTTTATTGCCTAATTATCAGTAGAAACTTATAAATTCAGAAGTTTAAATACTGTTAGCAACACAAACATAGACCCCTCCAAACCAACCCGCGCAGCACCACACTCTGTACCCCGAGGGACTACATTTAGTTGTGAAGCATTAGCAGTTTTTTACACCTGACAATGTTCAGGAGCAGATACCCAACACTGAAGGCGCCACGCACTCAAGTGTGCTTTGACTGACATTGCAGATACTTTCTAATGAAAAGTGTACATGGGAAAGAGGATCACGGTGAGCTAACAAAAATAAAAGATTCTTATTAATAAATATATATTGGTAAAAAAAATCATTTGCATCAAGTAGGTAGGTATGTGTCAATATTATCTTCAGCCGGAATCGTTCCACTGTTAGATGAAGACCTCCCTAGCTCCTTCCATTTTTTTCGGTCTTTATTTTTTCGCTGCCACTTACAGCCACAAAACTTTATGAGTTCGTCTATGCAGTGGGCTTAAGAGCTTTCTTGTGGTCATTTAGTGCCCTATTGAGTACCACTGTACAACAGCATTTCTCCAGCGGTTTTCCACTTGTAAAGCAACATGTCCACAACATGGTTTATCCATCTGCATCTGTGATATAAAGCCAAATTGAAAATAACCGCCATACTATTAAAAACGTTTCTTCAAAGTAATCCTCAATGAGACAGATGGCTTAGCAGAGAAATCAAAGTTTATTGCTCAGGTAGACTCACCTAAAATTAGAACTTGCGTGTCGGCAGAAAATGTTATTTATGAAAGTATTATTTTATTAGATTTGTTTGAAGGGCTTTTTACAAACCCTGCATCTATACATTCCGTAAAACTATAGATGTCATAATATTCTTTTGTTTAATTTGCCATTGAATTTATGCAAGCCTATGCATGATTATCACCAGCCGTTCAATCTTCCAGTCAATGAAGACTTTGCCGTCTTCGTACCTACTTCAAATCACACTAGTTTTCTTTAAATGCGTCATAATAAGATAAAACAAACATAGACTCAGTTTTTATCGGTCGTATCACGAAGCCCTACTTTTGGATGTAAAACATCAGCAGTTATGTACATCCAAAAATAATCAGGAGCAGTAATTCAAAGCTGAGGTCACCACGTACTTAAGTATAATTTATAATAACTATAAGTAAAGAGTACCCACGAGAAAGAGAATCATAGGGAACAGACAAAAAATAAATAATAAAATACAAACAATAGCAAACGATCTTAGTTATGAGGTATTCACGTTTATAGAATGACACGGCATTTTTAATGCATTAAAATTGGCCTTTGTGGCAACCAGGTTGGACGGCCCGATGGGTCCAACAGCTGGTTGTACCGACTTCAGCAGCGCTTTTCTTTCGGTAAACATTTCAGGACATTCCCAGACGATGTGACTTAAACTCGAACAACATCTTCTTGGCTTCGTGTTAAAACTGTGAACTAACAAGCTCCTCCCAATTTTAACCCCAATTTCATTATAAACTAACAAGCTCCTCCCATTTAGTCGACAACAGCGTCTTCCAGCTTTTGCCTAAATCTTCTTGTTGGAGAATACATCCTGTAATTGGACATGTTAGTCCGCTAATAAGTCCAATCTCATAGGGCTTGCCAGCGAACCTATCGTGTCCAGTCAAAAATTGACCGGTATATAGTGGTCAAGAACCAGTTCGGTTATCTCCAATCGCCATTGCACATGCATTAAATTACGATATATGAAGTCGATGAAAGTTTAAAACCTCACAAACAATATTATAACAGTGTGTATGATATTCAATATTAAACATAATAATATATAGACAGTATGACGTCCCTAGGCAAAATGCCGCCCTTAAGCAAACTTCAAATGCCGCCCTCTTTTATTTCTAGTTTAAAAAGTTTAAAATTTTCTGCAAATTCTTTAGGTTAGGTTTCGGCTACCTTCAGCAAAATCTTTAAAATTACAGAGACACCATCTTTTGAAAATTAAAGCATAGCATAGCATACCGACGAAACTTACACGCAAACAGTTGGGTACGTAGAAACCTGTGTTACTACAGGTTTGTAGGCACCCTTGTAAAAAAAAATCTGTACGATAAACCACCATTACAATTTACAACAATAGATATATTGTCAGGATATTAATTTATTCTTTGTTTATTTTTTTAAACTAAGATGTCGATAGGTATTTTACAGTGAAATCAAATCTTCTGCTTCGTGGGAAACTCCTACTAATAATAAAATAACGAATATTTGTATTCGTTCCTCCATTTGCCGCCCTTTATAATCTGCCACCCTTGTGCAACGCATGACCTACCTATTCACACGGGACGTCCCCAATACTGAAAAAAAATATAGAATACTGAAATGTCATTTTGACATTTCATATTGATTTCCATAGTAATGCACGTATATATTAATAATTTAGTTGCTAGGACCCCTTAGCAACCAATAATAGTGAGTAGTAAATATTACTTTTAACGAATTTTTTCCGAAACATACAAAACAGAATTAACTGAAAATGAATTCAATTCTGCTTAAAGATGGCCAAAAGTATTAAAAGAATGCATTGTCGTCGTGTTCTGATATATTCTAAAAGTTTCAAATGTCTAGCTAGTCGGGAAGTTAGTTAAAAAATTTCAATCGTCCAATTCAAATCTTGGACAAACAAGGAAAAAATTGTACTGGACAAACAATAATACGAGATAATAAAAACGTGGTAAAATAAAAATGTCCGTGATCATAGTATTTTTTTAAATAATTGTTTTGCAATTTTCGTGTAAAATTATGTAAGTTATTTTTTCAATGTATTTTCTAATCGATTTGTTTTTTTTTGCGTCCCTTATTTGCATAGGCAACATTCTCGCAATGAGTCCTCGAAACCTGTATTGACCTAACACCTCTACTGATTTTTTGTTGTCATAATTCTAAAGAATGTTATTTTTTTACTCAAGGAGATAGGGGATTTTGAAATGGAAGTATCCACGCGTGTGTAAACACTAACACACGAACTACAGTGTGTAAAAATTGTGATCGAACGCTTTCGAGATAACCTTTGTTGGGTTGACCCGATCGAAACGATAATCTTTTTTGGCACACGCAGTGACGTAACCAGTTTTTTGACAATTGAAATCGATCGTTGTTTTAGACTTTATGTAGAACTCTAAATCCCTCGCATCTAACAATATGATCGGTCTATCTGAGTCTTCGCGCCCTAAAGACATTGACTATGGTGGGTCTAATCAAATAATTGTTCGCAGCTAGCATTCAAACCTTAGACTATAGATACATCTAGACGCCACCCATTTCATTGCTAAATGAAGCTGCGTGCCGTGCGTTTGGTTTGTGGGCGAGCGAACGCATTCGTATTCAAATGTTCGAGACCATAGACCATGTCGCTAGTGCTCGCCCAAAGTGCTCGCACTAGACGCTCAGAATTAAAATATATTTTTCTATTTTTTTACGTTATATAGTATTTTTAAGCCGTCAAAATGCACCCATTAGGTAAAAATGTCCATAATTTAAGTTATTTTAAAGAAACACGGTCACTTGATATTAAAATACATAATAATATACAAATAAATTATCACGAACATGTATCAACTTACCTATGAAACGTAATACCATCTTCTTGCTTATCAGTACGGCTACCGCATTTTAATACAACACACAGATTTCCGAACACAGACATCTTTTCTACTTAATTAACTAAAAATATTTACCACTAACTTTATGTTTAACACAAAAAATAGCAGTTTTAGCAACACGGTTATCGACGCTTAGTTAAATAATAAGGTAAGATTTGGCGACTACACCGTAGCAAACCATCTCCTACATCTGTAAACCTGTTATCTTACTCTAGCGCGTGTCGCAGAGATTATAAGGGAGCCGAATACTTTCTCACTCGCACTTATGCATCGTTTTTGTTCTGGCCTTGATTCAAACGGATTCGCCCTTAGACTATAGATACATCTAGACGCCACCCGTTGCATTGCTAAATGAAGCCGCGTGCCTTGCGTTTGGTTTGTGAGCGAGCGAACGCATTCGTCTACAAATGTTCGAGACCATAGACCATTTCGCTAGTGCTCGCCCAAAGTGCTCGCACTAGACGCTCAGAATTAAAATATAATTTTTAATTTTTTTTACGTTATATAGTATTTTTAAGCGGTCAAAATGCAACCATTAGATAAAGATATCCATAATTTAAGTTATTTTAAAGAAACACTAGGTCACTGATATTAAAATATATAATAAAATACAAATAAATTATCACGAACATGTATCAACTTACTTATGAAACGTAATACCATCTTCTTGCTTATCAGTACTGCTACCACATTTTAAGACAAGACACAGAACCATCTTTTCTACTTAATTAACCAAAAATATTTACCACTGACTTTATGTTTAACACAAAAAATATCAATTTTAGCAACACGAGCTCGCAAGTTATCGACGCTATGTGAAGCGTTTCGCCCCAATTTGATGGCGATACTTTTGGAAACTGGCTTGTAGCTAGTAGACCTTTTATCTTACTCTAGCGCGCGTCGCAGAGATTGTAAGGGTGCCGAATACTTTCTCACTCGCACTAATGCATCGTTTTTGTTCAGGCCTTGGATTCGCCACTTGAGTTATTCTTTAACTAGTCCATATTATATTCAACGGAGAATTTATTTTCCTTGCTTTTCCGTTAGGCTCCAGGTTTTACACCCAAACATTGCAATTAGTTTCACGGTCATGTTGTATAGGTACTTGGAATTTTGTATTTTGTGACAATAGCTTGGACCTGAATACACTATTCAGTGCGAAAAGTGCTATTTTACCACGTTTTTATTAGCTCGTATTCTTGTGTGTCCAGTACATATTTTTTCTTGTTTATCCAAGATTTGTATTGGACGATTGAAGATTTTTAACTAACTTCCCGACTAGCTAGACATTTGAAACTTTTAGAATATATCAGAACATGACGACAATGCATTATTTTAATACTTTTATCCATCTTTAAGTAGAATTGAATTCATTTTCATTTATTTCTGTTTTGTATGGAAAGTTATTTCGGAAAAAAATCGTAAAAAGTAAAACACTATTATTGGTTGCTAAGGGGGTTCTAGCAACTATATTATTAATATATACGTGTGTTACTATGGAAATCAATATGAAATGTGAAAATGACATTTCAGTATTCTATATTTATTCAGTATTTGTATCAAGTACAAAAAAAGTATTTATTAATAGATAGAATTGTCAAGTTTATATGATTCAACAGAAAATTTAAAAACGTGGTATATAAAAAGTTCTTTTTATCTTGTAATTATTTACTCTTAAGTCATCTGATGAGCTTGAAATTTACCCTGTTATTTGCATAGATATTGGTTCCCAAGTAAATACTTAAATGTCGTGGCAAAATTAAAAAAAAGTTTAAACCCTCTACCCAATATAAATATGTATTGTGCTCCTTTGGCATTATTGATAAAAAGGTTTCCAACATTTACACGGAAAAAATGATGGCGCTTTTAGCAGTGGACTGTAATTTGAAGGTGATGGTTGGTGGGGTGGTTTAACCAGGAATCCAGACACTGAACTTTATGTTGAGAGGTCTGGCGCGCGCTGGAGCCGGTTCGGTGTTCACGCAATCACCCACTGGTAAACGGACGGTTCGGAATGTCACTCTCACGGTTTCACTTGGTTTTGGGATGAATGATGATGACAAGTTCAGGATGGATAATAGACGCGACGTTCGCTCAAACCGTATCAGATTTAGCGCAACGAAGGTCAAACAGATGCATTTTGTATGAATCACTCTGTAGTTAACGTGGCCTCGTTTGTATCAGATATAGCGCGATAACTTTAACAAGCCTACGCGCTCGGCTCTTTTGGAGTAACTGAATATCATTTGCAATCACGGTCGTTTCATGACCCGTAAATTCTGGTTGCCTGGTCGTGTCACAATAATAAATAAGGATGTTAGGTAGGTGGGGAAATAAAGGATGACGGTCACCATATTCGGCTCAACCAAAAAATATTGACAAATATATCAATAACAGTATAAGGTACATTGTAACCAATACCTCTAAAATGTGGGTTCAAATGGGACTTAAATCCAATTCCATCGCCAATCCGGTCGAGAGCTTCCATTGCACGAATTTGTTTAAATCTTAAATCTTGTTAATAAAAAGAATAATAACTTATTTTTACTTGTTCAGCTTCCCTACGTCACTGATGTCTCATAGGCCCGTTACAAATAATGAAATTCTCTGCGAAAGGTCGTCGATCAGATTTACGGCCCTAGCTCGATCAAGCGCGGTCCACATGCAAATTTTCGAAAAACTTTATGATGGCCGGAATATTTTTCAAATAAGTATTCCGTTGAGAGATGTTTTTTCGAACATTTCGGGCGATCATTATCGAGATATATTAGACAATTCACTAACAAATAATTATCATACTCGTAGATATAGTATAAAATAATTAATTTTTTTACTATATTTTCAGTTTTCTCCTGTATGTCAGTTATCCACAACATTTTGATCACTTTATCAATTTTCTAATGATCGTAGGCCACACGGAACACCGGCAGATACATTATGTGTATGATTTTTCCCTTGCAATTATTATTTTTTAGATCAGGTGTTATAAATTTCACGTCACTTATACCTACTATATTTGAGTCGCTTAGAATCATAACTCACATATTGCAATTTTGTCGTTTTTTAGTTAAATATGCCAAGTGATTCTAAATGAATTAATCTATATACCGAAAAATAGTTGAGTGTTAAAAGTCAATTTAAACCATGTGAAAATCGTTGACAAAGTTCATTGTTGGTGTAATATGTCGTATATTTCAAAGAATAGAGTTTTGTCACCAACGCCTTCCTAACCAATCGGGGAGCTCTATTTCTCATAGTATGCTGTATGTCTGCAACGTTAGGAGTATTAGGTATATATATTTAAAAAAAAAAAATATTCGACTCTCTTACTCATTAATATTCTAGGGAGTTCAATACTGTTCTTCTAATTACAAAAAATAGTGCTCTGTTGGTTTTTAGCGATTATCTCAAAACTTGATTTTTGGAATATGTGAGTTATGATTCTAAGTGACTCATTTTTCTATAATAACTACAGCAGTAGGGATGCTCATCATCTACCTTCAGCATGTATGAATCGTGAGGCACTAGTATGTATATTATTTTATTTTAATTTTACATTTTTCAGAAGTTTAATTACATACTTACCTGATTTTTTATTATACCTTATACCTACTTAGGAATATATTTATTTAATAAAGGTGCCGAATTACTACCTAATTTGTATATTAATTTTATTATTTTATTAAATTTGACGGTGTATACCGGTTAACCGGTTTTATTTATAAATAAACCGATAACCGGATATTATTTTCACGTTAATTGGATGCCCTAACTACAGTGTATGTTGATGACTTTAAACTGTAAGTTATAATTAATGGACAAAAGCATGTTACCATTGGACATTTCATTTTTGACTTTTTGTCTCATTTAGTTAATGAGCCGCAATAATACATACAATCAATTGCCTAGATATGGTTGAGGATACTGTCAAAAGCGGCTATAAATATATCTATACTTGTATAATATGATTGTAGTTTTCTATATCAAATCTAGAATGGAGATAACCGCTTCGACACCCGGCTATTACAACAGTATTTTATAAACGATAATGGTATCTTCTTTGACAGGTTCTCTTCGAGTATGGTATCGTTACCCGTTCAACATGTCTATGTGGCGGAAAAATACAACCTAACATGTGTACAGAAGAGAAGAGCTACTCAAGTCGGTTCAACCAACCAAACCTCAATTTTGTTGCATTTAGAAAATTTGGTGAGCCATGCTGTCAACGTGAAGATCTCTTTACTTTGATTGTTGGGTAGTTTTATATTAGCTTTTGTTACTCTCTCTCACCTAAAGCCATGTAAATTTAGTCAAAGCACGCTTGAGTGCATGACGACTTAAGTCATTGGTAACTGCTCCTGAGACATTTCCAGTCATAAAATATACTGATGCTTCACACCAAACGCAAGGTCCCGTGATACGCCGGATTAAGACCGGTTTTGTTTTAGTGGGGACATTAACTTCAATGCGGTATTCTATTCCTACTGTAGGGTATGGCTATAATTCTCACCACATTTTCCATTGCTGGGTAAAATTCTTATATGGTTATTTTAATCGATATTCATATTTGATTCTAGGTATAAGATTTTTTTTAACTTCCGTAAAACATGACTTTTCTCACTATAGAACCCCCTATTACGCGGTAGAGATATAATATAGTAGGTACCCTTTTTTATTATAGCTGTCGCTTTAAGTGTTAAATCAGAATTTAGTACCTATGTAGGCACTGGTGAAGGATGGGATTATAATATTAGTCCCTATTATTTATTTCTATGGTAATGGTGTATGCATGTTAAATCATATTTTGGCGGGTTTTGGAAATTATACATCGATGTACAATTTTCTATGAAATTATACATCGAATGTGAACTTTGGTTTTGACAATATTATATAGACATCAGTTTATAATATTAATACTATCGACCGAAGGTACTTGATGGAATTTGAATTTAAATTAAATTCTAATGAGTTTAAGTTTTGTACTATTCCATTTGAGTCGTTTTTTGAGACCCGGGTTTCACTTTTCAGCACCTTCAGGTACTATGTGCACTAACCAAACGGTAAATACACACTGACAACGAATACAGTTTATCCTAACTTATATAAAAATTAAAACACAAACTAACACACCTTTGGTGAGTGTACACGGCGCCTGAAGATGACGAAAGGCGAAACCCGGGACGCAAAAAACGACTCAAATAGAATAGTACAAAACTTAAATCCATTAGAATTTAAATTCAAATTCCATCAAGTACCTTCGGTCGATACTATTAATATCACTAATTACCTATACACTCGATAAGCGTATAGATCGTCAAAACCTAATAATAGATCATTAGTAATAATTATAAACAATAAAAACACTACACTCAAGAAGTGTAAAATCGTCCATTCTGGTAACGTATTGGGAATTTAATGGAGTTAACTAATGAGATATATCTATGATACCTATCTGTCTTTAAAAAGTTATTTTTTTCAGACAGTTTCACTCGATAACTCTGTTGATTCATGTTTCCGCAGGGTTGAGCCACCTGACAATAGTACCCACCCGAGATTGAAAAGATTCCGACATCCTAGTTATCTTAACTGTACCTAAATCGCCGGATATAATGTTCTTGTTTATATCACCGTAAAGTTAACAACATAATCAAACCGAACGACTGTTGGTCCAATAATCGTGAATTGGGTAACGAAGGAGTAACGATCTTGGTCATTGCATGTGTTCCACTTCCGGCGGAGAGGTTATTTCCCGGAGCGCTTCAGGGATTTCCTCGCTCGCCAGTAAGGTCTTTCCGGTAAAAGGCACAAAGACGTGCAGGGAACTTTATAATATATAATATTAAAATGGACAAGTCCCAAGGACCCAATATTTCATTATTTAATTTTTTTTTCAATTGATTTATTTAATCTGTATTCATATCTGCCCTACGCTCTCGCATACCGTTGTAATATATAAAATAAATTAATAATTACTTCGCAGAATCTTATTGCATAAAATGATAATATCAATTAGATATAAAACAATGCCCATTTTCCTCCGGGGGAGGTCCAGGACTCAGGAGCCAACAGTAATATTTAATTGTGACCTGAGTAGTAACATATCGACTGTGGAAAGGAAAAAGAGCGAAATCCACACAAATCAAATTTTACAGGAGGCACAAAAACGTTTTTATTATGGTTTTTGGGCAAAGTTAAAATACAAAATAGACATAACCTTGAAGTGCATGATAATTAATGATTTGGTTTTTATATCCCTAATCTGATATTGATTATTGAGTTGAAAAAAACAATAATGACAGTTAAGTCATTTTTCCCACGTCACTTCCTTCTTTTTTTTTAAATTTTTATCTAAATTTAGATAATAAATCGGCATTTGCAGCTCACATCCTTTGAACACAACGTGGATTTAGTCGTGTACAACATTATTATGCAATAAAACATATTTCGAAAAAACTGAGGGTTACGCCCTTTTTCCTTTCTATAGTCGATATTAGCTCATAATGCCGTGGGTCTGGCAAATTCACATGTTGTTTTTCCATATTTGTTTAAACCCAGAGTACGTACCTAATAGGTTGAGCAAGTGGCTACGATACATTTATCATAAAAAGAAAAAAATATTTTAAACCACAAGATAGGATGCGGGTGGGTTAATTGGTAAAGCACCCATCAGGCGCCATATTTTTTTTTCAAATATTTTTTAATACATAAATATTATGTACTTACTTAATCTGGCGCTACATGGCCAACTGCAATTCTAGGATCTCTATCCTGAGCTCTTTCCAGGCTCTGATAATCATCTTCTCTACGCCTCTCTTGACGTTATCCGCCCATCTCCCCCGGAAGCGACCCAAGGGTTCCTTCATAAACTTTACGAAGATCTCTAGATCCATCGCATTTAACGAGTCTTCGCGCCTACAAGACATTGAGTATATAATATATTATATTTAATAAAGTATGTATATATCTGAGGTATTTTCAAATTATGCTTAATATTATTTTATTTATATATTAAATAATTCAGTAATTACAACCCTCCATTCATTAATTTTTCACCTGCGCCTCACTGGACACGTGGTTTGCCGGCACTTCTAAAGGAAGTCACGGAAAACAGTGATTCGTCTCCATCTGAAAGTCTGAGGTAAGTAGTAAAACTACCTGGCCATGACTGGCTTGGTGCGCCATAAAGGTGACTCCCAAGGGTGCCCTAATTCATCTTAAGCCCAAGTATGCCCATCTAAGGCGTTGTTTATTGAATGGATTATATGGGTGTTGATGGTGTGCTTACATACCCTTTGATGCAGAATTTACATTGAGCAAATATAAAATGCTTTAAAACTTATATTAAATAATGTAGTAGAAAACTTTTTTATTAAGCTACGAAATCTTATATTTAGCTTTACATTTTATACACTGTAATTACATTTATATAAGATGAATGAATATCTATTTAAAAATACATAAATTATTCATATTGTGTAGATACATAATATTAAAAGTTAGCTTCAAATATGTAGTATTATAATTTAGATTATTTGTAGGTACATTCTCTCACGAAAAATTGGATACACAAAACGCATTGATATATGGCTGAGCTATAAATTTCCCAAGTTAATTAAGTTAAATATTAAAATAATTTAAATCATATTTACGTAAATATTTTAAGTTTTGTACTATTCCATTTGATTCAAAACTTAAATCAATTAGAATTTTAATTTAAATTCCATCAAGTACCTTCGGTCGATAATATTAATAAGTACCTAATATAGTTGTACGTTTTCCAAAAAAATAGGTCTGAAATACGCACGGGTCTTCTGTAGAGTTACAGTATTAAAAAGATTATTTTAAAGTCGATGACAGATGAACAAAACAAATGAAAATAGCATTGCTGTCATTGGCATTACGCACTGAAAAAATGTTACTATTTAAATAATTATACGTGTATATTTTAAATTGTTAGCTCCTTAAAAATAGGGAACACAAAAATAATGATAAGTAGGTCGCCTTCTGGGCGAGGATGTAACAAGTAAATCTCGAATGTGGAGAAATTTTGGCTAAATATACACACGTTAAAGAATTTGTTATTTTCAATGGTTATGTATGTGTCATAGTATGCAATAAAGTTTGTCACGTATACAAAACGCGCAATGTGTTCCTTGCGTTTTATAGCCTGACCACCATTATGTCATTAAAACATAAACCAAAACCGCCTTGAAAGACTCAGCCTATCAAGGCCTGAACAAAAACGATGCATAAGTGCGAGTGAGAAAGTATTCAGCACTCTTATAATCTCTGCGACACGCGCTAGAGTAAGATAAAAGGTTTGCATATGTGTGAGATGATTTGCTGTGGTGTTGCCGCCAAATCTTAGTTTTTTGCATAGCTAAGCGTCGATAACCTGCGAGCGCGTGTTGTTAAAATTTATATTTTTTCTGTTGAACATAAAGTCAGTGGTAAATATTTTTAATTAATTAAGTAGAAAATATGGTTCTGTATGTTGCGTTAAAATGTGGTATCCGTACTGATTTGCAAGAAGATGGTATTACGTTTCATAGGTAAGTTGATACATTTTCGTGATAATTTATTTGTATATTATTATATATTTTAATATCAGTGACCTAGTGTTTCTTTAAAATAACTTAAATTATGGATATCTTTATCTAATGGTTGTATTTTGACCGCTTAAAAATACTATATAACGTAAAAAATTAGAAAATTATATTTTAATCCTGAGCGTCTAGTGCGAGCACTTTAGGCGAGCACTAGCGAAATGGTCTATGGTCTCAAACATTTGTGTACGAATGCGTTCGCTCGTCCACAAACCAAACGCACGGCACGCAGCTTCATTTACCAATGTAATGTATCTATACTGCCGTCCTAAGCGAAAGAGCGGTATCTCAAAAATGTTAACTTTTGGCTATGAGCAATTTTGTAAAGATACAAACCGCACCACTTTGTAAATTCTTATTTGATATTTATATGCGATATAATACCTCTTCGCACACTTACCTAACTGCTTATGGGTTAATTTTAATTAAAAATAAAAACTTAAGCTAATAAATGAGATACGTCCATTTTGCTTAGTAAATTTGGTTTCGAAATAATAGATACGACCTAGGCCTTTATGACATTGTAGGAAAACTTACGCTTATTTTCAAAAACTTGCATTTCTTTTACACTTTCGTACAAATAAATGTTTACAAAATTAGAAATACTTTTTAAAGATGTTTGAAGGACTTGTCATTTTAGAAAAAAATGTTTTACAAACCGATGAGAAATTCCACTCTCATCTTTTAAAGTATAATTAAACTGCTGACCAGATAATTATTAATTAATTACCACAATTAAATATCATGTTAATTATATCTAATGGCCAACTAATGCAAACGCGCCAGTCGCGTTGTCAGCACTAAATGAGTTAAAAGTGTTATTACTTCTAAAATCGTTCTCAGCATACACTACTAACTGTCATTTTGCTTGACAGGAACGTTGGAAACATGATGTAATATGAAAGATTTTCTTGTCGTAGAACTATCTATTTTCCAAATTTCTTTGTTACGTAACTGCCTCCTTTCTTTAGATATCATTTCAGCGCACTTATGTGCACATTTTTCATTATCACAACCATTTTTTTACCGCATGCATTTCTGCTATTGGTTGCAACTTTTGTTTTTTTTTCGTTCTTTTAAAGACAAATCAATTTTTTTCCTCTTTCTAATTAATCCCTTTTTTGTGTGAAGGACATCACTGTTGCATTCACGTTCACTAACAATTTCACCTGTGCCATTATTCTCACTGATCTCACCCTCATCCAATATAAATATTTGTCGAATATCTTCGGTGACAGTGTTATTAAAACTGACTGGATTAACTGGCTCAAGTTATAATAATAGTAATGAAAGTTTTTCAACTATAACATAATTTATTGAAGATTCTGTTTGATCCGTAGAAGTAGCATCATACATAGTCGGAGTAGCAGTAGCAGGACTAACTGGCGGCCTCCCCAAAAATAGTTTCATATTACATCCACGTTGGTCTGGAATAATAAAATCACGTATTATACCTAATACGTAATTTTATTATTTTATTGCTTGGTCTTTATCTAATAAAAATACACTATAAATACGGACATAATATTGAATTATATCAATTAAAACAAAACCTGTCAAGTTACCTTCAAAACACATGTTTTCATCCTGAGGCATTTCCAAAACCATACCCACCCAAATTGTTCTGCATTGCCTCTTGATCAACATCAGGTTCCAAACATTTAACAGTTTCTGAAATGACGTTAGTCTACACTTAATGTCCCACGTGCGTCACGTAGGTCAAAATGATTTTATGGTATTTTAAGAGCATAAGCCTGGATATTCCTTAAACGTTGTAGATAATCTGTTTATATGATTTTGAAGCCTTATTATCCTTTATATTTATTTTTAACATTTGATGACTACATAAAGTATTTTTAATACATAAAATAGTATTCTTTTAAACCTCTCGATCATTTGTTAAATTAATATTAACATTATATAGTGAAATATTTACTTATAATCTCTGTGATCCCAAATTTGACAAGAATTAGTCATTTTATTATTCAAAAAAATGGGCACTATTAACACATTTGAAGATAATTCTAGAGATACTGATTATAAACTATGTCTTTGACCATTCAAATGTGATAAACTTCCTACGAATAATGATGTTTTATAATAATTATTGACCTAAGAATAAGGTAGTATTTTTTTTTGAAATTCGCCATTTCTATTGGCATTTCCCAGTGGTTAAGCTACAAGATAAGACCGTAGACATAAGTTGACAAACGATAAATGAAGTAAGGAGTAAGATCATGTTAACGCGCGTGTTTGAACATGTACCGAACTGAAAACAAAAATCGTTTCAGCAACAGCTGAATTATTCTTTATTAATTCTTTCTCAGTTTTACATATAGATTTTTGAATACTTTCTGAAATGAAAACAACCAAATTTCGTAACAATAGCTGATAGTATTGTAGTATAAAAGAATATAAATGTCGACAAGTGATTGACATAACCTCACATAGGTACATTTTTCGATAAATTTAAATGCATTGTATTTGAATTATTGTCTTACTTAATTCCTTTATATTTTATTGACACATAATCATCATTTTCATCGCTCTTGAATACATTCTTGATACATTTTTGATAAAAACACGCTTGTCAAACCCACAATAATACACGCCAAAACGTCAAGCCGACAATGATGGCATTGTCGCTAGCGAAATATTGTGAGCTTTGCCGGTCATAATGGTAAGCGAAAAGGGCGTATCTCAGAGATACTACTTAACCGCTTAGGAAATTGAGATACTGCTATCGCGCTTAGGATTTCATTGTGATTTTGAGATACGCCATATAATACCTATTTAAAAATGAGATACGGCTATATCGCTTAGGAAAATAGATTGGGAGCCCCCTGAATGTACATAAGGCGACAAAAACCAGAAAACGCAAAAAAATGAGATACTGCTCTTTCGCTTAGGACGGCAGTATAGTCTAAGCAGCCTATGGTGACTGGCTTTGTCATATCTATCTTATTGAATCTTTTAAAAGATGACTTCATTAATTATTAATCTATTGTGCAAATAACACTTTTACAAAAATGCAAGATATTTTCCTTGGTAGTGGTAAATAATAGATATATTGGTATTATATTATTGAGCTCACTTTAGAAAATGACTTTGGGCTTTATCTGTTATTTTGCATGAGGGACGTTCCTAATAATTAACAATACATAATTTACTTTTTCTTTTTTTTTAATTTATTTTTTCGCACATAATTGGATGGGCTTTTCATATATTTACAAATAACTTGCAATTAAAATGGTGAATTACTCAACCACTATTTATAACTTCACTACTGTAGTGAGTCATCATCATGAGCTTAAATCAGTCCACTGCTAGAAGAAGGCCTCCCCGAGTCGGTCGTTTCCGTTGCGCTATCACGTAATTACTCAAAACTAACTTGATTAACTCAGCCAGCCAGCGACCTCTATGTCTATCTTTTAGACGTTTTGTCCCGCTGGGATATCTACTAGTTGACTAGATTGGTCCAACTTATTTAAGCTCTGTTGCCCGGCCCATTTGTATTTTAGCTTTTCATTAATGTCAAATATTAGGTAGTAACTGTACTTAGAGATTGCAATACCGGTATTTCAAAACCGGTATTCCAGTATTTATCAATACCGAAATACCGGGTTTAAAAATCCAAAATACCGAAATTTCCGGTATAAAGAAACCACGCTCGTTTACGTTTTTGACGATGAATTTAATGTTATTTCCTATTCAATTGAGTGTATAAGTTATGTGCTAATAAAATGCAAAATATTGACTGAATCCAACATAGATGAAATAACAATAAAACACAATTCATTAAATATACCCATTTATAAAATTGTCTCGATAAATTAACATAATCATATTATTTCGAAATAAAAAAACATACATGACAAATGTACAAATATTCTATAATAACATTATTGATGATTGTGAAAGTGTTGAATTGAAGAAGCTTTTCCTGCAGCCGCTCTTATTTACGCTCATTGAACTAGCCTTTGTGATGGTTTTAGTTGAAATTATCAATATATTCAAATTATTTGTAAAAATCACCAAATCTACAATATTGTGATTAATACATATTTTTTAATGTCACCATAATAAATGTAGGCAGGTAGGTTTTTTTCTACAAAATGATGTTTTTAAAGAGATTGTAATAGCTATATTTACCGATAAGTACTTATATTTTAACGAATACCGGTATTCAATAAGAAATACCGAAAAACCGGTAGTGATATTTTCATTCGGTATTGCAATCCTTAACTGTACTGCCGCTTACTATAGTTTAGAATTAAATTAAGAATCCAAGCTACATGCCTCGTTTGATGGGTAAAATATTAATTGTTTCAATCAATAGATAGTCCCGAGGTGAATACCATAATATATTAGGTGAATCGGTGAATGTCTGACGATAAATCCTTGTAAAAATATATGTTAGTATAACTTTCTGTTTACGGATGCAATAAGTGGAGGCTCCACCACTAAAAGCCGAACATGGTAATATAACTATATCTAATTCATTGGCGTTTTTAATATTCTCATTTCCTTCACGCCAAGTATCCATGCATCATACGAGGTTTGGATGAATGGTTGACAATCATCGACCCTCGTACTCTAGTGCGTAAAGCTCTGGCCTTTCATCTGGAAGTTCCGGGTTTGATTATCGGTGAGGTCACAATGTAATATTTATGTGATTTTTTCAAAGCTTGGATGTTTGTAGTTATTTATTTCTTATTACTAACTAGCTGAAGTACCCGGCTTCAAACAGGATCGCTTCGTGGTTATATTTATCTTAGATATTTGAAAAATAATAAGAGGAAATTTTTTTTTAATATTAAAATATCTGTGTAATACAATATGGCAATATGAAAATAATTCTAATAGGAGTAAAGGTCAAACATAGGAACACTAAATTAAAATCGAATCCAAAATATGAAAACGTTATTAATGTTATTAATATGTAGTAAAAAAAAAATCAAAATTGGATGGAACAAACAAACAACAAACTTTGTATGTTATATAATAATAATTTAGAAACCTTCGCAGGTGTGCGCACACAACTGACAAAAGTTTCATCGCAATCGGATGAATGGTATAGGAACGCATACGAATAGTAGAAGATGATTTTCTAAATTCAGAAATCTTCGTGGGCATGCGCATGACAACTCACCAAAGTTTCATTTCAATCGGATTAATGGTATAGGAACGCATACGAATAGAAGAAGAAGAAGATGGTTGTACTAATTCAAAAACCTTTGCGGGCGTGCGCACAACAACTGGTCAAAATTTCATCACAATCGGATGAATGGCATTAGAACGCATTCGAATAGAAGAATAAGATGATGGTTGTACTAATTCAGAAACCTTCGCAGGCGTGCGCACAATAACTCACCAAAGTTTCATTGCAATCAGATGAATGGCATAAGAACGCATACAAATAGAAGAAGAAAAAGATGGTTGTACTAATTCAGAAACCTTTGCGGGCGTGCGCACAACAACTGGTCAAAATTTCATCACAATCGGATGAATGGCATAAGAACGCATTCGTATAGAAGAATAAGATGATGGTTGTACTAGTTCAGAAACCTTCGCAGGCGTGCGCACAACAACTCACCAAAGTTTCATTGCAATCGGATGAATGGTATAGGAACGCATATGAATAGAAGAAGAAGAAGATGTTTGTACTAATTTAGAAACCTTCGCGGGTTTGCGCACAACAACTGGTCAAAATTTCATCGCAATTGGATGAATGGTATAAGAACTCATACGAATAGAAGAAGATAGAATAGAAGAAAAGAAGAAGAAAATGGTTGTATCAATTCAGAAACCTTTGCGGGCGTGAACACAACACTTAATCATATTTTCATTGCAATCGGATGAATGGTATAGGAATGCATACGAATAGAAGAAGAAGAAGAAGAAGATGGTTGTACTAATTCAGAACTCTTTGCGGGCGTGCTCACAACAACTGGTCAAAATTTCATCGCAATCGGATGAATGGTATAAGAACGCATACAAATAGAAGAAGATAGAATAGAAGAAAAAGAAAATAGTTGTAACAATTCAGAAACCTTTGCGGCGTGAGCACAACACTTGATCAAAATTTCATTGCAATCGGATGAATGGTATAGGAACGCATACGAATAGAAGATAGAATAGAAGAAGAAGATGGTTGTACTAATTCAGAAACCTTCGCGGGTGTTGGCACAATTACTGATGAAAATTTTATTGCAATCGGATGAATAGAATAGAAACGAATACGAATAGAAGAATATAGAATAGAAGAAAAAGAAGATAGTTGTACTAATTCAAAAACCATTGCGGGTGTTACCACAACAACTGACGAAGGTTTCATCGCAATCGGATGAATGGTATAGGGACCATACGAATAAAAGAAGATAAAATGAAGAAGAAGAAGAAGAAGAAGAAGATGGTTGTGCTAATTCAGAAACCTTTGCGGGTGTTGGCACAATTACTGACGAAAATTTTATTGCAATCGGATGAATGGAATAGGAACGCATACGAATAGAAGAATATAGAATAGAAGAAGAAGAAGAAGATAGTTGTATTAATTCAAAAACCATTGCGGGTGTTACCACAACAACTGACGAAGGTTTCATTGCAATCGGATGAATGGTATAGGGACCATACGAATAAAAGACGATAGAATGAAGAAGAAGAAGAGGATGATGATTTTTCTAATTCAAAAACCTTTATGGGTGTGCAAACAACCACTTACCAAAATTTCATTGCAATCGGATGAATGGTATAGGAACCATACGAATAAAAAAAAATATAATGAAGAAGAAGAAGAAGGTGATAATTTTTCTAATTGAGAAACCTTTATGGGTGTGCATACAACCACTTACTAAAATTTCATTGCAATCAGATGAATGGTATAGGAACCATACGAATAAAAGAAAATATAATGAAGAAGAAAAAGAAGATGATGATTTTTCTAATTCAGAAACCTTCATGGGTGTGCATACAACCACTTACCAAAATTTCATTGCAATCGGATGAATGGTATAGGAACGCATAAGGGACAGACAGACAGACATACAGACAGACAGACATTCATTTTTATATATTAGTATAGCCTATACTCTTTCCGCAAGTGCAAGCAATAAGTTTACAAAGTTTTATTGCAATCGGATGAACGGTATGGCTGCGCATTAAATACGAACAAACAAACACACAAACACACAAATATTATTTTTTATATATTAGATTACAGTACCTACCGTTTCACTACACTACTACCATTGGGCCTTATGCCATATTGTAGTGTTAACAAGACGATGGTTTAGTGCACAGATATTGTACGTCCAGTTTAGTATGTTTTGAGAAAATCGAAGTTTAAAATTTGAGATACGAGAAAAATGGACATTGAAGCGCCTAGTTTCAAAAGCCCCTAAAACAGTTTTTGAAAATTTTTGAGTTAGATATGTATTTAGATGAATATTTTTGTTACCTATATGATGGCCAAAGATTGAGCTTGAAAAAACGCTAAAAACCGTCAATACGTATGATCAAAAATTAGGGTATATTTCAAAACCCGCTAAAATGGTTGGGTGTGCTTTTTAAATACCCCTGAAATGGAAAGCCAAAATACTCTTTAGAATGTAACGAATTACAAAATAAATACATCAAATTCACAAATTTAATAGAAATGATTTTTTTCATTTTTCTCAAAACTACCTAAAACGGTTTTTCTCATTTTTCTCAGAACTGCCTAAAGTCGTTTTAGGGGCTTTTGAAACTAGGCGCTTCATATTGTGTATTTGAATGATACAGTATCTTCTAAAATATGCTATTTGGACGTACAATATTTTTACAGCATAAAGATATGATGCAGACGAACATTTTGTGTATGTTAACTCAATTTCGACAAAAACTGGACACACAATATCTCTGCACTAAACCATTGAAGAATATAAGTTTAAATATATTGTATTTAATATTATAAGTATAAATAACCGATTATCAAAAATTAACGCAATTTGTTGACCGCTTCAATATGTAAATACTACTATACAGCTAACTTCGTCGTAATTGGACAAGACCACGTAGCTCAACAATAAAGTTGGTAAAGCACATTTGCGCGAATCCAGTCGATGCGAGTTCGTGTCCGATTTTTTCTATAAGATTCAAAGTATTTATAATTTATATTTATTTAATAGGTAAAAAATAACAAAATATTGAATTTCACAAAAAACCTGATGTAATCTACCAGTCAAAAAGAACTAGATTTAATACAAGTTGCCAGATGCGTTTTATTTTCAACGTTATTCAAAAAAATACAAAATCTGCCAAGAAATTGGCTACGCTGATACCTATCTACTTCTCATAAACGTTATCTTCAACGGATATCAAAATACTTTGTCACATAATATGTAAACAACATAATTATTACCTAGTACCTATATTTAAAAGAATATTAAATTCAGATAAATAAATCAATCTTCATAGTATAAAAGTGGGCTGCCATCTTCAATTTTATTGCAGCAAACTAGAAACTCGCTTTGACATTTGGTACGTATATGGATTTTATAATATTTTTATTGAACACTATATTTCCTATTCTAACATTATTTCTTTAAATTCTCGTGTAAATAATAGGTATGTAAACTATCCTCATATAAGGCTTAGCAAATACCGAAGTGTTTGGTATTATTTCTCACGAAAAATAAAATACTTAATAAAAAAAGCTACGAAAACACTTAACTGTGAGAGAATTCGATCGCATTTTGTCTGGAAAGATAACGAAAGCTTTCCATCTGAGTTGGCGAGCCGCGGACTTGTGGCCCCCTAGGGGCACTTGGAGGTCTCTAGGGGGGATTTGGACCCCCCCATCCATCACCGAGCAAAGTCTCGGCTCTAACTGAACAAGACACGAGCAGACGTTTTTCATTCGCACCGATTTACAATGGGAAAAGCCTCGAGACGCGCGATTGAAAACTTGACTTGTTTTTGCGGTGTATTGAATCGAAAAGAAATCAAAATAAAACTGGTAAAATAAGCCAATAATAATTTCAAACAGAAACGTTGGCTATCCAGTTACATACACGTACTCATATACACATATGAGAGGTGTGAAGGGGATGTTAATTGCACACAGCAGCGGTGCATGTAACAAATTTCAGTCGACATGGGCTGCAGGTAAAATAGAAAAATGTTGTATAGGCATATGTGAAGATGCTGCTTTTTCATTCGTTTCGGTTAGTCACGTAACGTTACTGTCCCGGCATAGTCTCGCCGGTGCGTGTGGAATCGAGTTGCAACGTTACCAGTAGTATTAGTTACAGTATTAGTTACAGTCGAGACGATTTTGTATGTGCGACAGGGAAATTACAACAAGCGATGAAAACCTGATCAACAACTACGAGACACAGCAGAATGTCACATTCACGTATAGATAACAAATGCACGTGGCCTTGAGGTCATAATTATTAGGATCGTTAGTGTCCATTTGTGTCGTCCTTACTCTTTTGTCTTTTAAATATACCGTATCAGAATATCAAATCAAACATTGGATGCTCTAGATGAGGGCACACATTATTCATATCTGCCATGGATTTGGTGTCGTATAATGCCGAGAAAATTTATATTTGCCTGCCAAATCATCCGGGTCAGAATCCTCAGTCATGAGGTTCTGATAAAGTGAAGTAGAAGCAATCTTCCATTCACCTAAATAATTTGTATTTATCCGTTCCTGGGGGGAGGTCTGTATCCGAACCCCCCCCCCCCCCCCCCTACACCTTGTTTGAGCTCATGGTGTTGGAATATATAATTTCCTTATATCATAATAATATTATAAAACAACAAGTAGGTAGTTCCGAAAAATGAAAAATGGCAGATGGAAACGTGTGGAAAAATAAATTGCTAGTGCAATAAAAGAATCAAGAAGTGAAATGAAAACGATAAGCGCAATCGTAAAACAACTATTCGATCGTGACGATTACGTGACGCATCACGTGACGCACGTTCACGCTTAGGCGCACGTCACACTGATCAACTCAATTATTGCCGTCACGTAGTTGCCAACTCGTCAATATTGTTAACACCGCTTTGACATGATCATTTTCGCCGACAATATTGACAGCGGCACCTATTATTTTCCATGAAAACTTTCTTTTATCGAAATGAAATAATATACCTATCTACGTGTGATATGCGGTGACTTTTGATAATGGGGATGCTATTGACTAATATTTACTACATAGTATTATCTTAATATATTGTAAAATTGAATCCTGGCGGGCGATAAAATTTTGTGGTGTATTGCGGAATGGTATGATCTGCGATATTCTGAAAATATTTAATATACTAGTAATTAGTTTATGCGTCGTCTTATAATCTAGTAAGTCGCAGGTTCGGATCCTCGGCAAATATATTGTTACTGGCGTATGCATATAACAGCAAACTGCATTCAAGCTATTTACTGCAAATTTGCAAGCATCAACCTAATTTTAATCTGTCGAATAGTGACGTCATGTCGCTGACGTAATACGCGTCATGCCGTGGCTAATGTTACCATCTTTTAAATTTAAATTTCCCGATAATTATTTTAAAATTTTGAAATTGTGAATAGGTGTAAAAATGTACAAACGGTACCATATAAATTTAATAATTATAAATGAATAATTATCATGAACTTTAAATAATTTATTTGTTATAAAATCATATTTATTTTATACTTCTTAATGCACAAAATGATAAAGTATACCCAGTAAATATTTCCATAATATGGCAATACAGCTTCGCAGACTCATTGACAATATTACATACATCTCCATCGATCCACGATCTGTATACATTTTTACAACCATTTAGCATCATCATGAATCCGATTATAGCACAACGGCACGTTTCAAATCTCCTACTAAACGCTTGTTGTGATGAACTCATTTTAGACGTATATTAAAGTGATACTGACAGCTCGCGCAGATCGCCGCCATTTTAAGTTTGGTGCGCATTCCTGTACGCATCTTCATGACGTATGCATTTTTTATAGTTTTCTTATTTGGCCGATAAACCGCTTACTGCGTTGAATGCGGTTCAAAAGTGTATGAATACGGCAGCTAGACAGTATAGAAAGTGACGAACATCCATTTATCGTAAAAACAAAAATCTCTTAATACAAACCTTCATTCTGTGGAACCTTATAAATAATATTATTAGAATCGGACATGGTAAAAAGAAACTTACAAATATTACCAGGAGGCAGTATCACCCGTCAACATTCTTATACGTCTTCAACCTATCTTTCTTTCACACATACGGTTACGTGTATGTTCTGTCTAACTGTCTTTGTTCCGGTGACTCAATTCATTGTCTGTGAGCTGCTGCATCAGCCTCACGGTGTCTTTGTAGAGTCGGAGAGTTGTAGAGAGAGGTAGGTTAATATCGTATCTGTCTACCAGCGTACTTATATATATATTGTTATATTACGTAGCATAATATTTTATTAGGAACCCAATGTTTAATTTCGTAAAGTGTTGCCGTAAACTGTAAAGAACTCGTGTATTTGAACAATCCAATTTATTGATTCAACGTTGAACTTCACTTAGATGGCCATTAGATACTATAAGCATGTGAATTACATGTGGTAATTAAATAGTAAATGACTGGTCTGCATTGAATGGGTTAAAAAACCTTACTTAAGTATCGAAAATCCTGTAAAGTCAGGCGGGTTTATGTACGTGGAGACCTGACTGACTAATTGAGCCCCATCCCCCTCTATTATAAAAACCTAAACATAAATAACATAATTATTATTGATAATGACGCCGTTCTATTGAGACTTTAAGAGAATGCTTTGGTTTTTTTAATATAACTGTGATGCATGTCATAGATCTTAAATTAATAAATAGAATTGTTATTATGTACCTATGTTTAAACTTCATGTATTTGAACATTAAATTCAGTATAGGTACGTTATTATGTTTTTAATAATAAATGTATTATAACATGTTTTTATGTGTATTTTGTCACCCAGATGTTGCGCACCCATAATACCTCCGCTTTATGCGTCCCTGGTCACATAAGTAATAAATTAATGCAACAATGAAATTTGGTGATCACTTGTAATATTAATTCTACTGGTTAGTTGATATATTATGGTAATAAAGACCAGCATAGGTACTTTTGATTGTCAAGAAAATGTGATGTATTTTTGCAGTTTAAGAGATAAACTGTTTACAGTGTCGAAAAACGCTAAATTTAACGACATACGCCAGATGCAAATTTTACATGATAGAAAGATGCTTATTCGAAAAGACTAGATCTGACGATAAAAATGCTAAGTTGCCAACGCCACCACTCGACCATCGTGTTCATTAATTATTATACCTACTAACCATACAAATCAACATTCAAATTTAAATTTGATTTTGTGTAAATAATTGTGTAGATACAAAAACAAAAAAAACCTTTGAATTTCACTTTACATGTGAAAAGGACTTTGTTCTATTTTCAAATACGTAATACATTTGATATTCTACAAACAGAAGCAAAATTGTATGAGATTACATTACAGTAAAAATGCATGAAAAGTCACTAAATTGAAGAAAATGCATTGGGAAAGTATTCAGTACAATTGCACTATTTTCCAAGCATTTTACACATAACGAAATAATATACGGGTCTGCCAGTGTACACACAGGCCATATCTGTAGAGTTAGGTATAGTAGGAGTGTACAGATTTTCATGGTAGAGCAAATTGAACATACATTTCGATGCCAAATATCTCGAGTACAGGGTATTCATGAACAACAACAAAAATACTGTGGATCTGTAATCGAAATTTTAATAGAGTTCTCTTCTTTGGCATTCCCTAGTGACTGAGGATCGTGACCATCCTGAAATTCAGTCATATTTTGAGCGATCTTCATCCCTCTGGGCGCTCTGCTTTTGTCAAAACAGAGTGAAGACTGTCCTCAGTAAGCTCCTTTACTTGACCGCTTCAGCGCGCCGACGCTCTTCCTCTGCGTCACTTTCTGTAGTTTCCCTATAAAAATCCGTGAAGGATGTTCCAGTTTGACATGAATGTCATGGAAAACAAAAAATAAGTTTCTTCTATAATAATATTCTTACCTTCTAAGACGTCTTTTTTCTTCTTCTTCTTCTTCTTCTTCTTCTTCCATCCTGTCACGTCCCAACATTGGGGCATAGGGCAAGCACAAGTTGGCGCCACTTCCCTCGGTCCATCGCCAACTCCTGCGCCTCCCGCCATGTCAGACCTGCTGCACGTAGGTCGCTGTTGTAGCATCGCTGCAGGGTGAGGGAGGGCCGGCCACGGCGACGGAACCCTTGAGGCTGTGCCACAAACGTACGAAGTGCCGCACTCTTTGGCGGCATCCAGAATATGTGTCCCACCCACGTAAATCGTCTCTTCGTGATAACTTCAATCACCGAAGGCTGTTGTGTCTGCTCACGAACTCGGGTGTTTGTAACGCGGTTGTACCAATGTACCCCTAAGATTCGGCGGAGACATCGATTCTCAAAGCTCAAAAGCTGAGACTCTTGAAGCTTAGTAAGAAGCCATGTCTCACAGCCATACAGGAGCACAGGTAGCACGCACGCGTTAAAAAAACGACATTTGGTCCTCACAGAATACAGCCTTGACCTCCATGCGACTCCAAGTTGGTTGAACGCAGAGCCCGCTACACCCATGCGGATTCCAAGCTCACTAGAAATACCACCATCATCGACAACCGTGGCACCCAAGTATTTGAATGTGGACACCAGCTCGACGGGCAGACCGGAAACCCGCAGAAGAGTCTCGGCGTCGATGCATGCAGCACTGCACATGGATTTGGTTTTAGCGGCATTCAGATGAAGACCCACACGCTTCGAGTTCGCGGCGAGCCTGTTCACAGTTACCTCCAACCTTTCGATCGTCGAGTCAAACACGACTGCGTCGTCTGCATACTCCATGTCGCACAGTCTTTCTTCGCATAGATCGGTTGTGTCATCATGATGTAGGCGTATCCCACTGTCGGGGCAAACCGTCTTACGCATTATGAAATCCATCATGATGACAAAAAGAAAGGCCGCAAGTACACATCCTTGTTTGACTCCTGACGTGATTTCAAAGAGGTCAGAGGATGTTCCGGCTGCTCTCACGCGACACTCTGTATTGGTGTAGAGAGCACTTATCACGGCGACCAGTTTCCGTGGGACACCATAGCCTAGCAGAATTTGCCACAGAAATTCACGATGAGGACTGTCAAATGCCTTTATATAGCTTAGAGATTATTTACCTTGTTTATAATATTATTTATGGTACATCTTTATAAATTAAGGTTTTCTGCTCGAATTGTTTTTAACGCCGATTGTTTCCGACTCGAGATTTTTCCTTTAGAAAAAAACAGTATTTTCCGTTTTTGAAAAATCTACATCAAATCTTAAATGTGGCGACATTTTCTTTAAATAAAAAGATTTTAATTAAAAACTTATAGGTACCTAGTTGTTAAATTTACATATAATCCCACAAGTCGATGGATAATAATTACAAATAATGATAAGTATATAGGTACCTAGTAACACTTTCACATTGAATCAATATTATTTATCCTATTTTGATAATTATAGATCCACATACCACCAATACAAGTTTTCCGCTGAGTGAGGACGCCACATGCTAACATTAGACATAGCATTTAATACTTTTTATACTGTGATGGGCTTAGTTCTAATTTCGAACACCTCACGACTTATGATAGCAGTAGCGCACCCAGGGGGGGGGGGGCAAGGGGCCTTGGCCCCCCCCAAAAACATTGAAATTGTAAGCCAATAGATTAGACAAATAAAAACACGGCAAAAAATGATTTGTAATAATTCTCCATCACCCTTTTTAGAAAAATTTCTTAGATTTTAATTTCTAACACAAAAATTTCGAAACACTAATATCAGGTTTTTTTAGAAACCCAATACCTAAGGGAACTGTCAAAAAATTCTCGGTGTCCACCCGAATTCCGGAGTGGTGTAGGTCATGGCTGGGGAGGGCTGGCAGGGCTAAATTCCTAGCAACTAAATTATTAATATATACGTGCGTTACTATGGAAATTAATATGAATGCCAAAATTACATTTCAGTATTATTTCTATCAAATACAAATTTTTTTGATCGTTTAAGCTAGTCAAGTCAAGTTTATATGATTCAACAGAAAATTTCAAAACGTTGTATATAGAAAGTTCTTTTTATCTTGTAATTATTTCATCTTACGTTGTAAACGTCTAGACCTCTTAATTTGTAATGTTCGCTAATGTAAATAAATTAATTCTGCCAGAAAGACAGGATAGTTAAATAAAATATTTAACAGAAAATAAAGAGAGTAAATTACCATGTTCGAACCTAAGTAGAGGATGTTTTATAAACAGATTTTTATTTTACAAGAAATAGTTGTTAGCCAATTGCTCAACCTATTAGATCTATATAAATACTCTATGTTTGAACATTGAAAAAAAAAAAAGAATTTTCCAGACCCGGGATTAAAACATGTACCACGAGTCACGACTTTATCTCAGTGGCGAAGGGTGGAGAAAGGTCACAAAGATCCGACATAAATAGTGCTATAGATGTCGTGTCTCATGTTGTTTGGTGTAAGAATACAACATCACTATTATATTTATTTTAACAGAAAGTTGCGTTAATCGTGTGTAATGCGTGACGTCATGATTCGTTCGGGACACAGTTAAACTTTGCCAGTTATATGTATGTATTATCATTGAACCAAGACTACAAATTGCAGACAGTAATGGTTAGTTTTTAAAAATCAATTAAACCCTGCCTAAACCAAACCATATTAGTTTTGGTATGCTGTGAACGACAAAAATAGTGCACACTTTTTCAGTCATAATTATTTATTTTCGTTGAATTAAAAATATTGATACCTATTACATATGGTGTTGGTTAGTGTTTTTTTTAATTCATTAAGCCCTGCCTGAACCAAATCATAATAGATAAAAAAAAATCTTATATTTATAAAATATCAAAATATGGTTTAATGGCAATTTATAGTCTAGTTAAACTAAAACAACACGTATGACTGACAAAGTTTAGTGTACATTATTTATGTTGGATCTTAAAAGCCTCCCTCCACCATTCGCAACTGCTTATATGCCAACTCGTTACCGTTATTATTATATTAAACATTTGTATGTATAGTAAATTTCCATATAGATAAAATATTATGTATTAAACTGGTATTTATAATTATATTATAAATGTGTAAATTTCTTTTAACTGGACGAATTTCAATTTAAACTATAATTTTCATCATAAAAACGTTTTTGTGACTTAGTTTTTCGCTTCCTCCTAAGTGATTTGTTTATATGTGCTTTAGTAACAGAATGGTTATTAGGTCTGTTGCACTTATTTCTAAAGTTCATGTAAAAATAAATATGAATAATTGTGCCAATTTATCATACAATTATTTGAATGACAAAAGTAATTCCCGATTCATTGAAACCCATCATTTCCGAGCACCCATTCGCAAGCACTCAGCATCGCGCCCGCCCTCCGAGAGAGGGACGCATTCTGTGTTCCCTCTCCCTCTTGACCTCCTCCCCCAACCCCAGCCACCCCCCACCCCTCCATTAACCCACCCCTCCGGCGCGCCTTGCAGTCTCGTTCATATCACATCTACCTACTTCGCGCAGCATCCCCGGGATCTGAAATTGACTAAAATCAGAAAAGTTTAAGACCAGACTCGCCGTTTGCGGCAACCCTCCACAGTTATACCGCTTCAAGCCGAACCCTGCAGTACAAAATGTGCGATTTTCCGAACTCGAAGAGGTATTTTGCTCGATCGACAAAATGGTATCGGGAAATTTGGCTCTACAGTTTTCTGTTATGACGCAGCTCAACTGGGAAGTACTGCGTATATGATGCATAAGGTCGTAAGCGACATTTTATATTCAAACTAAAATAGTCTAAATGATTTTTTGGTTTATTTTTAGAATAGAATTTTATTTCCGGCTTAACATGAGTTCTGCGATCAATTTTCATGTAAGTAGGGTTTTTATAAATTAAAAAATTAATACTAAAGTGTATTTAATTATCTAATCATTAAAATTCTTAATAAGATCATAATATAAATAAAATACTTTATCATAAAAATATAATATATTTACAGTTTACTTGAAAATTATTTATGTAATTATACTTACATATTCGGCATTTTTTTGTTCACTTTGATTTTAATCATTAGAAAAATAACTTTTGTAATTCTTGACACATATTTTTGATTATTGATGAAAAATCACAAAAACGTAATAATTAATAATAAATAGTTAACAATTTTTGTATTAGACGTGAATAAATTGTAAATTATTATGTATAATTCAACTATTTTTTAATCCATTGTGTAAAAAAAAACGGGAGTGTCCGTTGGGTCGAAAATCGCCCGCGCTTCCCGGGGGCGGTTACCCCCGGCTGGGTGCAGGGTTGCCACAGCCTCCGGCGCCGGGAGCCGGGGTTCGGCGGCGAGAGTCTGCGTACAAGTTCCACTTCGGCAGGGGTGCGGTTCGGACCTAGACACCGCGCTGTCTGTTCCGTTTATTTCAAATTATATCTTCCCATCCTACATACCAAACTCACGAGGCAGTGCCCCGTTTAATATTCGACTTAAATCTAAAACTAAAATAACCGAATAGTGAATTTTTAATCGTTAAATATTTTCAAAATTCGGCAGATTTTTGCAGTGACAGAAAACATCAAAATTGGTGAGAAATAACTTGTTATATTTGTTTTTTTGCTAGGGTGATGATTTGTTTTCTGTATGCCCATCTGTGTCAAGGTAAATATGGCGACCGTTATTCTGCTTCCGTATCCGCTTTCCAAATTTATTTAATTTACGTGCAATTTATTATGATTAAATTTATAAATGTAAAAGTGTTCACATTTCATTAAAAAAACATTAAAATTCTCTCAAACTGAACAATAAATTACTTACTTATCGCTAAATTTAATATTGACATATTTTACATTAGAAAAAAGACATATTTTTATATTAGAAATTTTAAATTAAGTCGTTTTTAAAAATCGAATAAAATATAACTATGTTTTTTTGTTTATAAAACGTGTCAATAAAAATTAATTTCTATTCCTAACTACTCGACTAATTTCCACAGCATTTTTTACTGTTAAAACCTGTGAAATAAATATTAGAACATATTTTAACAGTGTTACTATCTAATTTATAATATCGTATCATTCACAAAAAAAAATGTATTAATTTTTTCTGTACATATAATTAAAAATTACGTAAGTACCTACTTATATTTCAAATTTTAAAAAATACTAACCCGTAGTTAATTAAATTAATGAAATTATAATATTTTTCACGTCCTCTTTTGCAATGGATCGCGCCAATTCGCATAATTTTGTGAAATTAGTATTTCAGAAATGTTAAACCTTTGTACATTGGTTTTAGATAATTTATCATGAAAAATTGAGGCTTTAATTTATAAAAGACACTTATTAAAATATTACCTTAAACACAGCATAATTTTTAAATGTCTCTCAATCAAAACATCCTAAAATAAAAATATCCTAAAGGCCATTCAAAATTTTAATAATATGCAGATACGTATATCTATACTAATATTTAGTCTAATTTAATTTGCACTCATATTTTACAAATATAGTATTTATACTTAACAGTTTTAACCTTAATAATTTGTCAGATAATTCAGTGTTTTACTGTACAATAATGCATATTTTGAATAAGATCTCTTTTATTGCTTTTTAAAAAGGTTCCCTACCCCTGCCCGTTACACAGACGCAATATACGATGACACTTATACTCGTGCACGATTAAACACAAGTAAACATACAATTGAGCATGGATCCACAAACACCGACGCATGTTAACAATACATTCGGAATGCACAGATACGGCAGCAAGTGCATGAGCTTTCGCGAGCTTTCACACAGACACAGACGCACTAATACGTTGATGCTTTTCGACACACGTACTTGCAGGGTGCAGGAGTGTTGAGTGCACTTATGTTGAAGGGATTCCTTACACGTGTTTTATTAAATTTCATATGATGCTGTAATACATAAGGGACCCTATTATGTAATGTGAATATTTAAGGATCTCTTCTGATTCAGTTATGTATATAATGAAATATGGAAGGATGTGATTTACATTAATGAAGATGCTTTTACGATAAAGATATTTTAGAGGACTATGTATGTTATCTTCATTATATTTATTTAACACCAACCACATATAGTTCACAAGTTTATTAAAAAAAAAAGAAAAACACTAGTAACTAATATATTGAAGAAAATTAAAAACTCGAGAGGAATGGATATATTATATAAGTAATTAAAAATATGAGCATACTTTACACGTTGAAATCTGTACCCGAGAAATTTAACGGTAATTGAACTTTCAAATATATTGGGGAAGTTATTTTTTTTTTACAAAAAACTATAAAATTTTTACTGTAAATTCAAACACTCTCGTACAATGTTAATTTTCTGCCTATGGCCGGAGCAGGCACGAGTCCGTAACAGCGACGATTTTCTCTGACGCAGATGACGTAATTTATTGACAGAAGATTTAAAAGGGAGCCTTTAAACAGTTAAAATCTGTCAATAAATTATACTGAAACCTTGAAAAGATTTTTATACAAATTGAGTACGAACCATTACGAACTAACATAATTTAAAAATACCTCATAGTAATAAATAAAATATCTAACCACTAGAAATATCTTTTTGAAAAAAATACGATACCCAGCAGGATTCGAACCCGCGCCTATATGCTCTACCATATAAGCAGGTGCAAGTAAGTTATAATTAAAATTTAGTAAGATCCTGAGACTGGTTAGTACCTAAGTAAGGTAATTAACATGGAATTTAGAAAGATTTTCCAAGAGAATGTTACATTCTTAAATCTTGTGAAATATTCGTTGAATAAAACAATTAGTTGATTACAGACTAACATCAAACCAAACTTAACCATTCAAAACGACTCTTAGGTACAGAAAAAATAAGCCTGTAATGCATCATCACTTTCATCCCCTAAAATAACTATTTTAAGTTAAATGATGTGTTTTATGACATTTTCTATCTATGCGTATAAGAGAAATCAACAAACGATAGGCTAATTAATCATTCCATTGTCAGGAGGTACTTTAAGAGGCTTTTTATGTTGATTTGTTGCTAGTTTTTGCACAACCCCTGATTCAAATACAATAATAATTATTGTTAATTTTACCCAAATGCGACATTTTAACGAGCCTCTACTCCACTGTATGCGCAAAATAGATGATAGGTAGTTAATTTCATTACCAATCTAACAATCTAAAAATATTAAGCTGACAGATTGACGTTGATTTTTCTTTAGTAGGCACACTTAAGGTGACGCATCAGTGTAACGCCAAATAATTTTCAACTGTACGCGCGACGAAATTTTGTACTCGCTTCGCATTCATTGAGAGAACGTCGAGTCAGGCATACGTCACTTTGCTGCGTGATGGCGACGGGCCAATTAATTCTAAAATCGTGTAAAGATGACTAAAAACGTTACCCATTTACTTTAAAAAGAAAACATGTCAATAAATATATTATTATTGTTACTAATAGAATAATAAACAGAACATAAAATGGACGTATGTTGGATTTATATGAGAAATAATATTTCGTTTGACAGGCGTCTTTTGCACCCGCGACCCGCAATCCGCACATCGCCTAGCAACGATATTTTTAGACCGTGCCTCAACTAATGCATGGCCTTAAGCAATGAGCATTTTAATATAAACATTTATATATAATGTTTCCTTCTGACCTTCCTCAGATAAGCCGGGATATGTAGGGAATGGGACAACTGGACGCCAGGACAATTGGACCCCGCACTGTCGTAGACACGTAAACAGAACGTAGACGAGTAATTTTAATTAGGTTCTATCTACTACTTAGTACTTTTAATTCATTTTACTCTTAATAACAAAATATTTTTTTATTGCGGATTGAGAATAACCGCCTAAGACTTTATATAATAATAAAAAAAATCTTTTTTCGTTGGAACTTAAGCATATGCACGATGAAATCATTATTTACGTGTGCATATTTAAATTCTCACTAACTATTAAATCATAATATAATATTTACGTATTGCGTGGCGTCCAGTTGTCCCGGCGCTAAATCGTCCTAGACCCCGCTATTCTGAGTATGTATCTTAAATATATCAGATATATTAATTTGATAATATATTTTGTAGCAGTAAATCATGGCGACAGTGCTTTATTTTGTTCATAAGTTTTAGCTACTATTTTATTTCATTTATTTTATTGTTGATAACATTAATCTTCTTTTTCTTTTTTGACCATGTCCGATCCTAATAGGATCATATAGGCCTCCACAGGGTGGAGGTTTGTATTAACAGATTTTGTCCTACACAATTCTGATATATTTATATAACTTGATTATTTACACCCCATCCTTGCCCAAAAAGACTCACTGGCACATAATAAGACACTCAGAGACCCCAGGTCCACATTTTGAGCCCCACACTAAAAATGGCAAATACCTAAGTACTAAAGTATCGTCAACTATATCGTTATATTATTTTATCATAATTATAAGAGGCGGGTATTAGCCCCATTACCTATTTTTAATAAACCGATTTTTCGGTAAATAGGTATAGCTAAATTTCATTGATTGGATTTATCAGTATAACATTTTTTAATTACCGGTATTTAGATAAATTTATTTTTACATGCCAATGTAATTACATTAGAATATAACTCTATTTTATGTGTGTAGAGTTCAGAAATCTAGTATAAATGAGAGAGAAATTTCTCTTCAGCAGAAATGATCTCTACTAATATTAAATTTAGTCTAAATTAAACACTGTAGATATTATGCTATGTTTATTTAGAACCTATTTCAATTCTGCTTCAGTCTGATAAATAACATTAAAGTTGATTGGTTTAAATGTGTTGTAAATGAGTAAAAATTACCTTTTACAACTAGCATTAGGTATATATTATATTCTCTAAAATTTACCGATTAGTTAATTACCGATTACCCAGTTTTATTTATTATGTTTTTTAACCAATTTACCGGTAATGACGTACCTCAATATTTTTGCATGCCCTAGTACAGGGGTCAGCAAACCGCGGCTCGCGAGCCACATGCGGCTCTTTGAGTATTGGCGTGCGGCTCTTTGCCAAATTCCAAATTCACATTTTTTACAAAAAAGTTATGAATGTTGTCGTTTTAAATCCGCCCATTGCAAAAGTCAACAAACTAAATTTTTCTTCTTTTCATATTGACACTAGCACTTTTGAAATAATTTTTTTTTGTGGATTCAACAAGTAAAGAGTTATGTAGCTCCAAATTTGTAGGTCTTGCCACCAAAATTGAGGATTTGGAGAGAGAAAAATGCAATTTAATTTCACAACACAGCGGAGCACTCTAAAAGATCGACATAATAAGGTATATACTACGATGAACAATATAAATATCATTTAGAGAAGCCAAAATAACCGATGAAAATTTGGAGTCACGCCTAAAATTGAAAACTACAAGTTACATACCAAACATACAGACACTCTCTAAAGAAATGCGAGGAAGGTCATTGTTCACGTTAGTTTTAAGGAATGCGTGAAAATTGTATGTAACTCATTTCCTGTAAAAATTATATTTATAATGTCAACAATAAAAAAAAATTAAATTTGCGTTAGTTTTATTCGCAAAATCTTCTTCACTTGATACATAAACAATAATATTCACTGAAATAAATCATATTTATAAAAATATATGTATGGCTCTCAAAAAAAATTTAACCGTTGTGGTACTCATATTTGGCTCTTTTGGTCCAAGAGTTTGCCGACCCCTGCCCTAGTAGATTCTCAAACTTTTAATTAACTACATTACATTTTAAAAGATATTGAGACCTCCATATGCTATTTTTTCAAAGGATCCACTTTGTCCACCTGTAGAATAAACTACAATCAATTAATCATAATATTTAAAGATTTTATAGTGAGAAGTCAATATGTATAAGTATAGATAGGAAAGTAAGGAAAATATCATAGCTTAATACCATTACCAGGGTATAAGATCATCTCCACTGCTGGTTCAATAACGAGCTTCCAGAGCTCACCCACGTATCCATGTTATAATATAATATTCGTTCATTATTTGCGAAAAGCGTTGTTATTATTCGGTGTCAACCTCAACCCCTCGTCGCAACGGTAGTCTGGGGTCAACGCCCTATTAATGCCCCCAGCCTACGGAGTAAGTAACATTTTGGCTGGCCTCTGCTGTAGCAGTTGGGGTTGAAAACATAGAGAAAAATATAATAATAGAGTGGATGTACAGCATCTTTTTTTATAAATACAAATAATTGTAATTAAACTGATTTATTATAAAAGTTTAACATTACGTAATAAAACAATTAATATGTGGATATCTAAAGTTGGAGCCTTTTTCACTATTCACACTTTGTGCCGTATCCGTTATTGGACGTCGGCGATGAGTTCGGCCATTTTCTCCCTGTCTGTCGCTGCCAATGACATTTATATGGACGAATCATCTGGAAAAAATAATGACACTCACTTTTTTGTCGGGTCTGCCGAATGGCATAATCTGTTCTAACGCCATTACAATAAAGGTGATATTGCTATAAATTCCCAATATTTGTTGTCAGGTCTGCCGAATGGTTCGGTTCGAACGGGTTCGCTCAAATGAACATTGACACTGGAAACACTGTTCTAACGCCATTACAATAAAGGTGATATTGCTATAAATTCCCGATGCGTGATATCGCATAATGGAAATTGCGTGACGTCTACTTATACACGTGCGAATATCGCTATGCGTGAATTTACTTGCTATCTACTGTATTGAGTGTGCTGTTCATTAATAATGTCATTGGTCGCTGCCCAAAACAGTTTCTGCATAGCTATTCCAACTAGTTAACACGTTATTGTTATTTTTTTTATCCAAAATAACACGAATATCACTCGGGGAAATTCCGTATACAAAGCGGTTATCAACAATAATTGGTAACACACTGATAAGCGACCTAAAACACACGGCACTGTGTCTTACTTAATTCTAAATGCAAACGATTAGAATCAAGTATGACGTATTTAAAAAAGTATATTGCGGTGAGTACTACCTACTCTTCTTTGGCAATCTCCGATCTAATAAGATCATAATATGGGCCTCCACAGAATGGAGGTTTGTATTAATAGGTTTACGAGAAATTGTTGTCAGCCACTTGCTCAACCTATTAGGTCCATAATCTGATTCATACACAAATTGAAAAACAATATGTGAACTTGCCAGACCCAGGATCGAACCTGAGACCCTCGACGCTATAATAGGCCGACGCTTAAAACGCGCGGCCATCGCGGGGTACTACTCAACGACACTTTACAATTCGTGGTGACTATGAGTTGAGGCGGAGGCCGAGCTGTGTCGCAATGTTTTTTTTTTTTTTTAAATCACTGCACCTCAATTCTCAACATATAATTGTCGTGGGTACTCTATCTCGCTCTAAAATAATTTTAAAAACATTACGCCAGACAGTTAACATCCTGGAATAAATAACCGTCTGAACTCGATACAGTATGTTTATCACTTTTTTTTTGTTATACGCAATACGCAAAATTTTCATTTAAATGTGTGTGCAGGAATATTTAAAGCTCCTTAATGACTTGTATGTAACCTACCAATTATGTTAAACTTCATTCTTTATTTTCAAATTAAACCATAAAAACCAAAAATAACAGTATATTTTCCAGTTATTTAATCGTCGACAAGTTTAGATAGGTATAACCACTTGGTGCTAATGTTTTAATTCATGTACCTATATTATGTTATCCACAGCGCTCGAAATGGAAAAGTTTACAAACCGGAGCGCTCGACAATTTTCTGAAACTGTTTACATACATACCAATTTTTTGTGTATTTTATAAAAATAAGTGTGTTAGATTTTCTATTATACGGCCTATCTAGCTCAGACGGTCAAAATCATAGAACAGATAATAAATAGAATTCCGATAGGCTATCCGCTATACGTATACCAATACAGTAAATTTTGACTCAGGGTTTTGAATGTGTGAGTGTCCTACGAAAATGAACAACACATTATATACGTACAACAGTGTGTGTAATACACTAATATTAAATTAACGTCAATGCATAAACCGAGAGCAGTTATCAGTATTCGACGTATGAATTATTCTTGACACATGTTTAAATTTATCCCGTATTCTTCTTTACTCGAAATCAGTTGCCTGCTTCTCCTTACCCGTTAGGCATTTTAGTTCCCATTATTTCTGAGTTCCCTTGCCAAAATATTTTTTCAACGAGACGGAGCGATGATTTTACCAATTCCGGTGCGCTCCTGTCCATTTTGAGCCCTGGTTATCCAGGTTAGCATCTAGTTATATTTAACTAAAAAATACTAAACGAACTATACAGAGTGCAGTAAGTTAACCTTGATAAATTAGATTAATGTTTGTGAAAATGAAACGTGCAATAAATGGGAATCGTCAAGTTTCAAAACTGGCGACAATTTGTCTTTGTAATTTTTTCTTTTATTACATTATTATCATAATCCGTTCTACAACCCAATGTTGATTTTGAACTTACTTGGAAACATATCCACTCTCTTATATTATTATCTGTCCAAGTTCTCTTCGTCATACACAGTCCAACCAACATAGTCAAGATCTCCCAACCTTACTTGCCCCCTCGCTCTATTGAAGAGAAGCATCTTGGGTGAATGTGTATCTTGTATTGGAAGCATTGATATACTACTAAATGAGGAGATCCCATACAAGTGTCATTTTAAAAAAGTACCACAAAAGAATATATTACGAATATCGTCTTATAATATTTCCTTGTAGGTATAATGCGCTAAGACCGTTAACGTGAATTCCCGAATTTTACCCGTATTGCCCTGGCTGTAAAACTAATTTTTTTGTTCTTGGAATAGTGACCCTAAGGGTGTCTGCAACCCAAAGCTTGCAAGCTACCAAAAATTCATGTCTGAGCGGACAGAGTAAGTCGTCATGCGCTGACTATTAGTAAGAGTAAGATCAGTGCTCGAAATAGAAAATCTTACGAACCGGAGCGCTGAATAATCATGCAAAAATATCAAATTATGTTAAATATTTTTCGGATATCATAAGGTCGACATGCATAATAATCCGGGTTTCATTTATACCTGAAGGGGCTCTGCGCTAATACACATTACCCCCTCCCCCCAATACAACATTAAAATGGGTACCTACTTATTTTTGCAAAATCACTTATTTTTCGTCAATTTTCTTAGAATTGGGCTCTTGTCTTCAAAATTCTAGAAGCTCGTACATTTGTGTATTTCTTCGCTGCAAGGTTCTTTTGTGATTTTTTTCAGGTTCCGGAGACCTACTAATTTAAGGTTCTGGACCTGTAGCCCCTTTAGCCCTTTTTGTAAACACATCTGAAGTCCAAACAGCCTAGATTATAAACTTTGCAGGACTATTCACTAAAAAATAACATAGACACGTTTTCAGCGCCGCAGGCGAATTTTTTTCCCACGAATCAGTTCTTTAAAAACTACATACTTACATGCAATATTATCTCAATAACATGAAACGGAACGCAATTTTCAAAGAAGCCACGAGCCGGAACGGTATCTTTTAGAATTTCACGAGCAGGAACAGCGCTCCGGTGCGTTCCGGTCTATTTCGAGCCCTGAGTAAGATGCAAGCTAGATCGGGCTTACTCATAATTATTGCCAGGTCGTTTTAGAGACAAATATTAAGTGAGCTTATATCGAGTTAAGTCCGCTGATATTAAAACAGTAACTTTTAACACTGGCCGAGTCGCTGAAAATTGGGCGTCATTTTAAGAAGCATATGATTCATCCAGTAGTATATCAATGATTAGAAGTAACCTTACCTTAGTTGTATTATTTATCTATATAACTACTGCGTGGAAGGATCGGAGAATTTCAGTTGCCATAAAATTGATACTTGTGCAGACATTAGTATTCCCCATAGTATTATAGTGTCAAGTTATGGGCCCAGAGGACCTAATTGATTCCTTAGAAATGTTGTGTTGGCGACGAATGCCTCGTATTTCTTGGACAGACACGAATCAGTCAATCAATAGACTACAGATAAAGGAACGGCTCTTGACAATATAATATTTGAGAAGTATTCTGAATTGACATATCATTCAGCGCGGACCAAATAACCTAAAGAAACTGGTAGTTTTGGGTAACCTCTAGTAAAGACAAAGCAGAGGAAGAACATTGGTGCGCTGGAACGACCAAGTGAAGGAGCACACTGGGGGCAACCTTCACTCTGTCCTAAGTGATGCGATAGATCGAGAGGGGTGGAAAGTCTTTGTCGCTCAAAGGTGGTCACAATACTCAACCGTGAAAGAATGACAAAAAAGAAAGAGACACAAGAGTCTCCTGTTTCTCAAATTTGTAATACATAAGTGAATAGATTTTAAATGTTTTTGCTTGCTTTTCAAATATCCAATGAAGTTGTGAAAATCTAAAATTCCCACCTACCGTAAAATTTTATTGGCGATAAGATAAACAAGAGTCGAGACTCGAGAGTGCTTGTCTGCGTATCCTAAAATCACTGCTTCGGCGCTATTTTATATGCGCACTGCCGATTTATTATTGGCGATTTTTACTTTGGGGTCTCATCAGTTTGGGCCCCAAGAGCCCTAAGGGTCTTAACCTACCGCTAGGTTTGAACATCGGTAGCAGACTAAAATCCACATGATATTTTTTGGCAGTATTTTTTTATTCGTATTAAAATTTATTTAATATCATAAGAGAACAACAACATGTACTAATTACGAATTTAATATACATAAATATAAAATGGCGTGACAAAGTACAAAATTATAAAAATATTATTGATAATATACTTACAATATTAAAATTAAAAAAAAATACAAAATTATAATATATACATAAGTACCTACAAGGAAGTAAAAACTAAGTGAGATATCAATACGTTATGAAATTTAGTTGAACGTAGATATTGCTCTCCCAATATTATAACATGAATATTTTGTTAAGTCTGTCAAAATTCAGAAGATTAGAGACATGTAAATAAACATAGAGATAATTATTTTAAGATACTTACAAACTTACACACTATAATTGTATATAAAAAGGCTCAGTTGTGAAATGTCTATTTAAGTATTTAGATTTTTTAGTAAAATTTAGATAAAATGTTTAAGACCCGCACACATAAAAATGGTTTCTACTATTCTACTTCCAAAAATATTCGCACTGTTTTTTAAATAATTTTTAAGTCGGCAGGAGGGGGTACGGTTAATAAAATCCAGCAGGTGACACTGACATCCAAATTTTCCCCGCCTACTACTCATGGCTTCCTCTCGCTTCACCGCGGAATGCTGCACTTTTCCGAGTACATTCCCTATTTCCAAACACTCCGCACTTTGTTTGAGTCTAGCTATAAAACTGTATAACTAAGGATGTTTCCTTTTATCCGCATCCGCAAGTGGTTATCGGATGTGCGTGGTTTAAGGGTCATAAAATTAGGTAATTATTAAGGTTACCCACAATGGCTGAGCAGCTAACGCGTCGTCTTATAATCTCGTGGGTTTCAAGTACGAAACATGGGTCTGGCAAATACACATATTGTTTTTCAATGTGTGTTTGGAGTCAGAGTATGGACCTAATAGATTTAACAAGTGGTTAACATCCATTTTTCGTGAAAACAAAAATTTGTTAATACAACCCCCCACTCTGTGGAACCGCATATTATGACCTTTTTAAGATCGGACATGATCAAAAAAATAAAAATTCTATACTTAAAGTGTATTTGTTTCGTTTCTGGGGGGTTCGCACCCCCCTGTGTGCACACTTGATACACAATTTAATTAGATTATGTAAATAATTATCGTAAACGCCAACAACTTTGTCCGACGTGATTATCGTTAGAAACTATAGTAACTAACCAATAGTGCCCATCATTAAAACACTCGATAAACTTAACATCTCTAGCCACCGTGGAAGTTGTACTAATGTGGTTCCAGCAAAGACAAAATAAACAGTTTTTATCTGATTTGGTTACGCCCACTGTGGCGAAACTCAGACAACTACTTTTGTTATTGTTGTTAGTCGTAATAATAGTCGAAAGTTTGTTGTACAACACCATTTTAATTAAGCCCTTAAAAGGCTTTGTCTATTAATTTAAATTACACTAATTATTAACTATCACGTAATATTGTAACAGTTTCCAACTGTATAACTTTAACATATTTAAAAAAAATACTGTTTAAAACGTAACTATGTTTAGTTAACATATTTTTTATTTAATTATTTATAATACACAATATTTGGTCTTAGTATTGCATTAATCAAACGTGTCCGGCAAGGCGATACCATCTCACTTAAACTATTTACTGATATTCAAATGAGTTAGCTGACTTGAAAAACAAAGAAATCTCCATTAATGGCGAATACCCTGCACTTTGCAGAAGACATTATTGTCTTTACATTTTCTCAAAAATAATTTGATTTAACACTTCAGACGTATAACTATGAAGAATTTGATTAATTAAACACATTGCCCATAATTATACGATATATGTGGATTTAAGTTCCTGATCGCTTAAAATAGTATTTATTTTTACACCGGTTGTTTTGTTGGTAAAACGTATTGCCCATAATATAATGGATCTGGATTTAAGTCCCGATCGGTACAAATTTCTTCGGATTTTCTTCATGGTGCTACATCCCTATGGTCATGGTTTTCTAAGATATCTGCCTCCATTCAGATCTACCAAAAACCGCTTCCCTCCAGTTTTGAATGCCTAAGGTTTTTAAATCCAACTCGACATTATCCACTCATTTTGTGCAAGGTCTTCTTATTGTGCCATCCCCTAGCGGAGGTCGGCCACCATCAAGGCGATCTTATCTTTGTCGTCTTCTATCCGGAAAAGTTTGGTGGAGCTGCACTCGTACCAATCACGGAGGTTCTTAAGCCACAAAATGCGGCGCCGTCCTCTGCTACGCTTCCCATTGATCTTTCCTTGAATGACGAGTTGGGGAATGCTGTATTTTGTCCTCTCATAATGTGGCCGAGGTATTGTAGTTTCCTGGTTTTGATACTATGTAGAACTTTTCGGTCCTTTCCCATTCGATTGAGAACTTCAACATTTGTCACCCGGTCAGTCCAAGGAATTTTGAGGATGCGTCTATACAGCCATATCTCGAAAGCTTCAAGTATCCGTGACATCTCTTGGTTTAGCGTCTATACTTCCATACCATAGAAAAGAATTGAGAGCACATAAGGTCTAACAAGCCTTAATTTTCCTTCCACTTCTTAAATAATATTAGTTTCTTTATCACGCATGACTACTTCATTCTGTGTATATTACATGATCCAGCTATCCCAACGGCTTAATAAGTTTGTTTATTATTTTTTCAATGTGTGTTTTATCCACATGAATTGGACAATTCACTAAAATCCATTCATCGTAACAAAAATATATATTACCTTCACTCTGTGGAGGTCCATATCATCCGCTCAATAGCAAAAATTCAGTGACGTTTTTCATTGGAACGCAGGAGGCTCTCGTTTCTTCAGAAAAAATATTTTTAATGAGATGCATATTTTCCAAATCTAAAGATTTAATTGTTAGAAATCATTGTAGCATTATTTTATTACCATTTTTAGCACTTATTAGAGCTCGAAACCTGTCATAAAATACCAAAAAGTAAGGCATCGTACAAAGGCGTCCGTACTCCGTACATGTACTATTTTTTTATAATGATAATTAGTTTAACTTATATCATTACGTATCTTAAACCATCACTGCAAATATTTGATGAAATATAACAATATACATGTCTTATTAATTTTATTTTTAACTGTCAAAAACGTTTAAAATGTTTGTGGTCACTTTTGAAAAGGTGCACCTTAGCAATCATTTCGGAGTCCCGACAGTACGTTTATGCGCTATTGAAATTCGCTGGAACCGTTGCATAGAATAATGGTTGGCCATAAATTACAAGTCGTGGCAGTCGTTTGAATAGGGTAGGCCCCGATATCGCTTTTTTACGTGATATTGCATTAAAATATGGAGACTTTCAACAAATCCACAGTAAGAATAATACAATACTAACGTATTCGGCAGCGGAATTTAAAAATCAGGGATCCCCCGCAAAAATATCAGCCCTTGAAAATATGTTCTAATAATGTTCTTGTTTGTAAAAAATACGTTTATATTAAGTTTATCAATTAGTACGTATTCCGTATTATAGGTAATATTTATTGTTATACTATAATACTTATATAGGTAAGTGTATTAAGTATGAAGTATGTCGAATAATCGTTTACATCAGTATATTTAATTAAAATAATCACAACCGAATTTCTTTTGGTGGTCATTTGGACCCTTTTTGTTTTATCGTTTTTTTTAGAATTCTTTGAATCTTTAAAAGTGATGTGTTTGCAATGACATTATTAATGGACAACGCACTCAATACAGTAGCTATCAAGTAAATTCGCACGTAGCGACATTCGCACATGTATAGGTAGACGTCACGCAATTTTCATTATGCGATATCACGCATCGGGAATTTATAGCAATATGACCTTTATTGTAATGGCGTTATAACAGTGTTTATAGTATCAATGTTCATTTGAGCAAACCCGTTCGAACCGAACCATTCGGCAGACCCGACAAAAAAGTGAGTGTCATTTTTTTCCAGATGCTTCGTCCGTATTAATGTCATTGTTTGTTTGACTATATGAATCAACATACTATTAAAGTCATTTAGTACCGCCCGTTTTTTTTTTTGTCCTGACATGCCATATTATCAGGATATTAAATATGGTTCTACCAATTATTCATGGGAACCATGGTTTTCCGGTGGTCACAGGCGTTGCGTATCGTAGAATGATCACGATCCTCGGTCATGAGTTCCTGACAAAGATGAAGAAGAAGTAATATGCCAATAAATTAAATAATTTGTATTTTTTCTGTTCAGGGGGGGGGGATCCTGACCCGTACCAACCCCCACCCTTGTATGCGCGCCTGCTGTGTTATTATACTGTGTTAGTATTAGGTACTATACTACCCACTGTAATTGAGCGTCGTGACATGCGTGTCCGGAAACTTGTACGTATGCAGTTCGCCGTATCACACTTCACCGTGAAATTTTGTATCGGAAATATATTATATCCGTATATTAAAGACGGTCCAACCTCTTTAGGTCGTATAGTACCTACTGACATAAAATGCATGTCTAAATAAAACACGGTTCTTGTAGGTTTACACTTTACAGGAAGCCAGCAGCAAACTAATTTTGAAAATAGCCGATATACTGGATTATTTGTTAGGTTAGGTTAGGTTTTCATTCTTGAATTAATGAATTTTGCCAAAATCAGCTATGAAAATTGAGTTAATGTTCATATTGAATCATATAAAATTGGAAACCGTATAGTACCTATACGGTCATATCTTTCCGATAAGAAAGCTCACGGCGAACTGTACCACGGTGAAATGTTTTACGTACAATGTACATGTAGCCTTGTAGTGTTAAAAATATTTTATAACGTGTATACAATATTATCACATTGAGTTCTCCTAGCAATAGAGTATTAGAAGATTATCCGGTAGCTAAATTCGATTTCAATACAATAAAATTGTAAACGACTCAAATTAGAGTTTTTAAATTCGAATTCAACTTCCATCTCGGACCAACTTACGTACTTTCAATAGATAATATTTATTATAAAAAACTGTGTTATTCTACTTTTGATCTCTTAATAATAAAAAAATATCAGTAAAATTATTTCCAGCAGAGCCTTTTCTCTATACGCTTGTGTATATAGGAAGTTACATTAATTTTCCAAAACTTGGCACTGGTCCATTGACAATGAGCCGTTTAGAGCCGTTTTATTGCGCGCTAAAAATGTTTGCATATTTTAATAGGCAAACTTTCAAACATTAGCTTTTGATTACTTTGAAACAAGCAAATACTTATTTTTTTAGAATAGCTGCTATTATAAGTATTTATTGATAATTTCCTTTTTTATTAATAAAAAATATTATCTTTGGTAGGTATATTATGACCAATTTAATAATATAATTTTATATTATGTAAGTACTAAACTGATACTGGAGCCTACCACGTTCTTATTATTTAATATTATTACAAATAACATCTTAATAAGATGAAACATAAAGCCTCCTTTTATTTAAAAAAAAATTAACAATTTTTGTAACAGTGATTTCATAGCCATTCACTTACGTCATTGTATAGGGGATGACGGCAAAAGGGGGTACTTTTACTAATTATAATATATTACATATGAACAAACATAATAAAATATTATATTTTCTTGAATTCTGTTTTCAATATAGATACTTGATTATTTTGACATCTTCTACCTGCGTTTCTCTAGTTTGCCACTATGTAGGTAATGGCTGCGCTGCTTGTGTACATATATAATTTGTCATTTCACCCTTAGTTATGTTCATTAAACGGTGTCATTTCTCCATCTGGCTCTGTCCCAACCCCAACGTTCCAAGTTTTGTAAGGGAGATAGACATATCGACCTTCGTATAACATTGTGTCCATATATTATATTGTTGTTATTAATAACGATGTCCTTGTTTTTTCATACAAAGTGATTGCTAGTAATTTTTAACAATTACAAACAACCAGGCTTTGAGAAAATCACATAAATATATTGTGTCTTCACGGGAAATCAAACCCAGAAGGCCAGTGTCGTACGCAATGCACCACGAGAGCCGCCCATGTGTTCATATAGTCCGTATAATAATAAAGGTAGAGTCTCTATAATCAGCGGTTTGACAATTTTCTATGATACCTAAGGACAAAATATTCCTACTTATTTTATGTCTGTCTGTCTGTCTATCTGACTGTTCATAGCTTATTGACTGCATTGTTTACATATTATATTTAGTATAGTTTCATGTCGATACCCACCTTTAAAATTTTTCGAAGTTACAAAATAAACATTCTCTTAAACCAGCGGTCCCCAACCTTTTGGACCTCGCGGACCACTAAACTCAAAATCTTGAATCCCGCGGACCACTACCACGTATTTTTTTCCACACTTGTCAAAAATTCGATATGTCAATATAATGATAAAATAATTATAATAAATAACATAGATATTCATTACGAAAAATGCAAAAACAAAACATTTGAAATTCCATTTTATTAAAAAAGAATCAATACAATTATTAAATTAATAAAAATTCTATGTCGATATAGTAGTGCATAAAAGATTAATAACAAAAGAGGTGAATGATCTCTCACAATAGAACAATATGCCAAAAGTATGGTGAAGAAATATGTAGCCATATTTTATCCCGACAGCAAACTTTATTCAATTTATTTCTTTTTTTAACACATTGAATATGGACTGACGACGCAATATGACGGCTAAAATTTAAAAAAAAAAATTATAAGAATATACTGAAACTTTTTGATGAATACGAAAATTGCAAATATATTCAAATTAGTCTGCGGTCCACTAAAATTCTCTCACGGCCCACTGGTAGTCCGCGGACCATCGGTTTGGGACCGCTGTCTTAAACAACGCAATTATTCATCACGAGTAGATAAATTCGACAGCTAGCAACCGTGGACTGGTGAGGTAAAACACATAAGGCGTAGGCACTGCTGATTTTCCATAAGTATAATATTATTATTTCTAAAAAAAACATTTTAATAATCGCAAGGAACTTTCACAGAATATCAATATTCCAATCAAGTAGGTGGTCACAGTAGGTATGGACTACGAACGAAAAACACTGCCATACATTTTAACATATATTGAAAACATCTCCAAGTCTGGCTGCGAAAGGGGTAGAAGCATAAACGGGTCGCTTCCGCAAAAAACAGGAGAGGGGGCAAGTTTGGATTTGGGGTAGGATTTAAAAAGACGGGAAGGTGGGGGGCGCTGGCTGGATTTGTAGGGACGGATTTCAAAGGGGGGCTTAGCTTCGCTAATCCTCGCCACTCCAGGGTCGATACTTGGTCCAATCCGGTGTCCTGTCTTTGTATAGATGTAAGTAATAATTTGTTCGAAAAGAAAACATTTTGCTGTACGTTTTACTAATACTCTTACGATATATCAAAAATTTTAATTGAACTTGATATTCATCACCATTTAAGACGGTACTTCAGTGAAACGGCAAATAATTTTCAACTATAGGTGCGACGAAATTTCGGACTGGCTGGCAATCGGAGAGCGAAAGAAGAGCTGTGAACACGTCAATTTGTTTTGTGATGGCGACGGGGGAATTATTTCTTAAATCGTGTAAAGATGACTGAAAAACGTTACCCATTTACTTAAAAAAGAAGACATGTCAAAGAATATATATTTAATATTAATAATTGAACAATAAATATAATATTAAATGGACGCATGTTGACATGTTATGACAAATTATGTTTTGTTCTGCACGTTCTGTCATTTGCACAATCTTCGCTTCGCGTAGTCACGATCGTTTTAGACCGTGCCCTAGCTGAAATATAGCATTAAAAAGATAAAGATGGAGTATTGAAATATGTAAACAATCTGTATGTACTTAAAGTACGTAACATTAAAATTGTTATCTGTGATTTTGAAGTATTTGCCTTTTTATCCGTGTTTTGACTATAGACATGATACACGATAAGAAAATATGTTTTTTATTCCATTATAACTCAAAAACGACTAACACAACTTATTGACGACAATGTTGTTGCCAATTTACTAGAGTTTCATTTCGATATCTAGTCTATGAAAGGTTCCAAAATTAATATAAAACTTCTCGAAGATAGCAACACACGTGCAACAATTCATCAACAGTAGTAGGTAAAGTGGTCAAATAGCAGTGATGGAGTGGTGAGGTGAAGCGCAGATAGAGGATCACGTGACTATAACGAACCATTATATATCTACCTATATTTCATTGATTTAAAAAAAAGAATCAGTATATGAATTCTTGACTCTTATTTCATGCGTACGAAGTCGTGGTTGATCGCTAGTACATAATATAATATGAAATCACTTTTTTACGGAAAATTATTCCTTTACAATTTATATTGTAGGTATCTAATCTTAATCATTATTGATAAAGTAGTGAATAGGTAGGTCACTAGTGGTACATAAAATAATATTTTTCTTTATTGTTATTTCTTGGTGGAAAAGAAAAATCGTTTCGTCTTACGACATCACGAATTTCATTGATAATGTAGTAAAACGAATCCAGGCTTGATGTTTGATAAATATGGAAAAGATCCATGAAAAGTTTAAAAAAAATATCGTTAAACCATTAAAGTTTTCAATGGACACCGAGTGCATTTGAAAATTTAAAAAAAACCCTTCGTAAACGGGCCAACTTACACTCACGTCATTCTATCGTAAAGCGATACCGGTCATTATTACATCATGATAATATTATTAAGTATATTCATTGTATTAACGTAGGTACCTACGTTGTGTTTATTTGTCAACAATTTTCCACGTAAAAATATTCCGCAAAGCAAATAAAAAAATAGGCCACTGATTAGGTTATTTTTAACTGACTCTACAATCTAACGTCAATCTTGCCCATCTCACGAAGAAGTTTTTTTTAACAGATTTTTGTTTTACGAGAAATGCATGTTAGCCACTTGCTCAACGTATTAAGTCCATGCTCCGGTGCAAACACATCTTAAAAAATCAAAACGTTATTTTTTTAGATTGGGGATTTGCCCACACTTTATAATGCGACACGTTACCGCTACGTGGATAGGTATTATTTAGGCAGTGACGTCTCGGGGCGACACATTATAAAGGGCGGCGAATGAAGGAACGAATACAAATAATAATATGTTTTACAACTTTTAAGAGCAGTGGCAGTTTGACAAGAATCAGACTATGTGGTCGCTTTATTAGAAAGTATGGACATATTACTTTTTAAAATAACCGGTATCTGAGTATTTTTTGGTACCGAAATACCGGTTTTAAAAATCAGACAATACCAATATATTCGGTATTGAAAGTGGAAACAAAATGTATTAAATAAAATAAAAGACTTAACAGGACTGTACATTTTTATCTGATTACGCGATGTCTAGTTTACTTCCGTTGCTATTAGACGTGTAAGTGTAAAAAGTATAATAAACTAATAAACATTAGGTGGAATTGTCAGTGGGGCACATACACATCTAAGATCACTTCATAATATAAATTTATTGAAAGATCATTCGAGGAAGAAAGTGCCAATCGTTCAACGAGTAAGTATTTGTAAACATCAGCATCTCTACCATATTTTACCTTTACCTATTTTTAAAGGTTTACATATTATAAATATGTACGTACGTATTTAGATTTTTTTCTATAAGTATAATATTAATATTTCAAAGAAATTTTTATATCTATATCTATTGGTTAATACTTGTAATAGTACCGGTTTCAATAGGAAATACCGAAACACCGATATTGGTATTTTAATTCGGTATTGCAATCCATAGTACCTACTACAAGTTGTAATACAAGTTGGAATGGCGGTTTATCGCACAGATATTTTTTTTACAATGATGCCTCCATACCTGTCAGCGCCAAAGATTAAACTAAAACCACCACTCTTTGAAAGTAGGTTCTATTAAAATGCTCCAATTTTGAGTAGATTGTGTGTAAGTTCATTCAAGTTATTCGGTTTATTTGAGATACGTAGCAGAAAATAAATAATAAAATTGATTATTTTAGTAGAAATTTTCAGATATTTTGAAACTAAAAATAAAAATAGACGGCATTCTACGTCTGCTGAAGGGCGACACTTTATCTAGGGACGTCACTGTATTTAAATTAAATGAATACATTCCACATAACATCCAAAACGCAAAAAAATATCACAGCATTAAACATGCACGATTCGGTGCAAAAAAATCATCAAAACGTACAAAAAAAACGATGGTTGAAAAAGTTATAAATTAGAACCATTTACATTCAAGGCACACTCCAATTATCGTGTCGAGATAAAGTCGGGAGTACAAATTTGTCCCGTGTCCACTTCCGCCACCCTCCGCCCACTACGGGGAGACTTTAAGCTCCGACCGGAAATGAAACTGCTCAACTACGTACTGCGAGTATTCAGTATGTAGATGGGTGATGTGAAACCTTTTTAAACTGACTTTAACAAACGCGATATATTACATATTATTTCATTACGCTGTTTTGTTATAAGTATCGGTTCATCTCTAACTAATTAAGAGGGGGAAGTGTAGAAGTAGGCTGTTAATATGCGACATAAATAATGCACATTAAACTTTGTCAGTCACACGTATTTGTTTTCATTAAGACTACAATTTGCAGATAGTTTTGGTTAGTTAGCATAATAGAAATAGTAAAAAAAATATACGTAGCTAGGTATATCAATAAAATATCTAAAATTATGCCATAAAATCATAAATAATTTTAGATTTATTTTAGATAGAAGAATACTTTTTTATATATTACTAGCTGAAGTACCCGGCTTCGCACAGGGTCGCTTCGTGGTTATATTTATCTTAGATATTTGAAAAATAATAAGAGGTAATTATTTTTTCAATATTAAAATATCTGTGTAATACAATATGGCAATATGAAAATAATTCTAATATGAGTAAAGGTCAAACATAAGAACACTAAATTAAAATCGAATCCAAAATATGAAAACGTTATTAATACTTTGGACGCTGAAGACGCACATGCGCGTAATGACCAGGCGGCCGATCGATGAAATTAACGTGCATTTTAAAGGTGCTAATTAAAATCTCATTATCTACTCAGCAGCGAATGCGTTAATGTTATTAATAGGTATGTAGTAAAAAAAAATCAAAATTGGATGGAACAAACAAACAACAAACTTTGTATTTTATATAATAATAATTTAGAAACCTTCGCAGGTGTGCGCACAGCAACTGACAAAAGTTTCATCGAAATCGGATGAATGGTATAGGAACGCATACGAATAGTAGAAGAAGATGATTTTCTAAATCAGAAATCTTTGTGGGCATGCGTATGACAACTCACCAAAGTTTCATCGCAATCGGATTAATGGTATAGGAACGCATACGAATAGAAGAAGATGGTTGTACTAATTCAAAAACCTTCGCGGGCGTGCGCACAACAACTGGTCAAAATTTCATCACAATCGGATGAATGGCATAAGAACGCATGCAAATAGAAGAAGAAAAAGATGATTGTACTAATTCAGAAACCTTTGCGGGCAAGGGCACAACACTTGATCAAAATGTCATTGCAATCGGATGAATGGTATAGGAACGCATAAGAATAGAAGTAGAAGATGATTTTCTAATTCAGAAATCTTCGTGGGCATGCGCACAACAACTCACCAAAGTTTCATTGCAATCGGATGAATGGTGTAGGTACGCATTCGAATAGAAGAAGAAGATGATGGTTTTACTAATTCAGAAACCTTTGCAGGCGTGCGCACGACAACTCACCAAAGTTTCATTGCAATCGGATGAATGGTATAGGAACGCATACGAATAGAAGAAGATGGTTGTACTAATTCAGAAACCTTCGCGGGCTTGCGCACAACAACTGGTCAAATTTTCATCGCAATTGGATGAATGGTATAAGAACGCATACGAATAGAAGAAGATAGAATGAAGAAGAAGAAGAAAATGATGATTTTTCTAATTCAGAAACCTTCATGAATATGCATACAACCACTTACCAAAATTTCATTGCAATCGGATGAATGGTATAGGAACCAAGGAAGAAGAAGAAGATACTTGTACTAATTCAAAAACCATTACGGGTGTTACCACAATAACTGACGAAGGTTTCATCGCAATCGGATGAATGGTATAGGGACCATACAAATAAAAGAAGATAGAATGAAGAAGAAGAAGAAGAAGAAGATGATGATTGTACTAATTCAGAAACTTTTGCGGGTGTTGGCACAATTATTGACGAAAATTTTATTGCAATCGGATGAATGGAATAGGAACGCATACGAATAGAAGAATATAGAATAGAAGAAAAAGAAGAAGAAGAAGAAGAAGATGGTTGTACTAATTCAAAAACCATTGCGGGTGTTACCACAACAACTGACGAAGGTTTTATTGCAATCGGATGAATGGTATAGGGACCATACGAATAAAAGAAGATAAAATGAAGAAGAAGAAGAAGATGGTTGTACTATTTTAGAAACCTTTGCGGGTATTAGCACAACAACTGACGAAGGTTTTATTGCAATCGGATGAATGGTATAGGGACCATACGAATAAAAGAAGATAAAATGAAGAAGAAGAAGAAGAAGGAGATGGTTGTACTATTTCAGAAACCTTTGCGGGTGTTAACACAACAACTGACGAAGTTTTCATTGCAATCGGATGAACGGTATAGGAACCATACGAATAAAATAAGATAGAATGAAGAAGAAGAAGATGATGATTTTTCTAATTTAGAAACCTTTATGGATGTGCATACAACCACTTACCAAAATTTCATTGCAATCGGATGAATGGTATAGAAACCATACGAATAAAAGAAAATAGAATGAAGAAGAAGAAGAAGATGATGATTTTTCTAATTCAGAAACCTTCATGGGTGTGCATACAACCACTTACCAAAATTTCATCGCAATCGGATGAATGGTGTAGGAACGCATACGGGACAGACACACAGACAGACAGACATACAGACAGACAGACAGACATTCATTTTTATATATTAGTATAGTCTATACTCTTCCCGCAAGTGCAAGCAATAAGTTTACAAAGTTTTATCGCAATCGGATGAACGGTATGGCTGCGCATTAAATACGAACAAACAAACACACAAACACACAAATATTATTTTTTATATATTAGATGTTTTAGTTTAAAGCAAGCTTTAATGAATTTTTAAAAAAAGTAACCAATACCATCTGTAATAATATGTATTCTTAATTCAACGTAAACTAATAATTATGACTGAAAAAGTGTGCACTATTTTTGTCGGATTTCCCATAGTATACCTAAACTATTAAGGCCATGCATTAGTTGAGACACGGTCTAAAAAGATCGTCGCTAGGCGATGCGCGGTTTGCGGGTCGCGGGTGCAAATGAGGCATGTCAAACCAAATATTATTTGTCTTATAAATCCAACATGTGTCCATTTAATGTTCTGTTTATTATTTTATCAGTGACAATAATAATATATTCATTGACATGTTTTCTTTTTAAAGTAAATGGGTAACGTTTTAAGTCATCTTTACACGATTTAGGAATTATTACGGCCGTCGCCATCACGAAGCAAAATGACGTCCTTCAAACTCTACATGCTCTCTCAGAATGGGAGCGAGTGCAAAATTTCGTCGCGCCTATGGTAGAAAATTATTTGGCGTTTCACTGATGAATCACCTTAAGGTTCGGTTTATGCAGGATTTAATTGAATTTTAAAAACTTGTACTGGTTAGTTCTACCATCTACATCTACAATTCGTATTCTAAGTTCAATGTAAACAAATAAGTATGACTGACAAAGTTTAATGTGCACTATTTATGTCGGATCTTCTACCTCCATATTCCTGTGGTGGTTGTGCATTAATTTCCAAAAGACGCCTGCCTGATTGCAATACATTTATTGCAATCAGGCTTGAGTTAACAAAAAAAATCTTCGTGAAGACTTACATAATATTCAAATTTAAATGTATTTATTTAAATATGTGAACTTTACAAATTCGAGACGTTCACAACATGACATTTAAAAATAATGAATTAGTAGCAAAACTGTATAAAGAGTACTTAAATACAAAAAAAATTAAAGTAAATCCTACACGGAAATACGTTGAATGAGCTACATAATGTCTCCCAAAAAAATATTACTTGGTGATTATTGTAATACCGCATTCATATCGAATTCTTCTAACGTATATGCATGGGTTTGCATGTGATATGATTGATATAAGCATAATTGTAAAATAAAGTATTCGCAAATCTACCAACTTTACGCCATGTCAGTTCTGGCTTTTTTCGTGCACATCCATTTCTTCAACCCACATGGAATTACAGAGTAAATTTTCTACAGCGGCGGTTTTATATACCAACGCGTAGGTCCAAGCCAATGACGGGTATGAAGCCCGATTCGTCAGACAATTTAAAAGGGGGACTCGAAACAGTTGTCTAAATATTGTAAATTTACAACATACCACTGTTTGAATTATTTACCAACTCAACATTCACAAAATTTATTTATTTATTGATATAATAATTTTACTCATAATACTTACATAAATATAGCCTCAAATCTTAATGAATAATCATAATAATAAATTGTGTTGCATCGGCGTCACACGCCAAAAATACACTCTGATCTGTTTACCCAAATGCGCCAAAAGAAGGATAACTTCAAAAACTTTCGTTTTAACACTCAGATTGTGAAAAAATACTTTAAGTATACGATTTTGTCACTTCTTATAAAGTGACCACCTTATCTGATTAATGGAAAATTGCTATTATGTCATATATGGTATGATTTCTTTAAACGGCCTTTCCACGATTATACGAAATTAATATCGGCTCGTTTATATTTATATCTACTCTATTACTCAGTATAAGATGTCACATGACATCCCAAGTTCACCATCGCTGCAGCTCGCATATAAGCACAGTATAAATGAAAACGCGTTGTATAGATTTGGGAATGAGTCCACAGAGTGTGCTTCCAGCGCCATCTCGCTTCGCGCCGCGCACTCAGGATAATTTACTCTTTTTGCGTCACGTCGCCTGCGGTGGGCACGAGGCACGAGGCCTCAGCACAGTGGGCCTTGGATGGATTACTTTCCACCTACTTTATATGCAAACTCTATAACGTAAGAGGTTTTTTACTTACATTTTACAACAACGACAATGTATTATTGTGTCGTAAGCCGTGTAGTAGATAGATATTGTAGATTGTTTTAGTATTTTCAATTAATTTATCATCCACATACTTTAGCGGCGACGGTTTTCTTTGACGCAGATAACGCAATCAATTCGTCAGAATATTTTAAAGGGGGCCTCGAAACAGTTCAATTACGTCATACAAATATTAATAATACGAATATCTTGAATAAATTCTGTATAAAATATTACCCAAAGCATTAAAAAAATACATATTATTAGTGGCGGCTCGACGACTTTCTAGGTGGTGGGGTTTAGCCATTAATTATTAAATCTACATACCTACCTACTTTCATATATTATACATTATGTACCAAGCTACTTATAATAATATGATTGTTGAGAAAATGAGTAATTTTTCAGAATAAATAATATGATTCGTTCACGTTATATATATATCAGTCGTTACTTAATCACATCTGAAAAGCGTACTTAATTAATAATAATGATTATTATAGACTTATCATTATCAGTTTCATATAGGGGTCATTTGATTCGCTCTCCAGTATGAGTACACTAACGCTAATCCATTCACATCCTTTGTAGAACTAGATTTGTACTGTGGCGACGGGATGAGAGTGAGTGACCCGGGTTAGCGTAATAAAGTAGGTATATTATGACAATAATAAAAATATCTGACGTGTATTGTTGACATGATAACGATGTGGGGATGGTCCCTACGAACCCTTAAGGTAGAGCCGCCTCTGCATATTATTATAACACCAAAGGGGCGTATACCATAACCAATTAAACAGACACGTACCTGCTTATATAGAAAAAAATTGAGCATTACCTAATTTACGTGTCATCACTGCCATCTTTAATATAGATTATTTCTAGTTGAATGATGCGATTTATGGTTTTTATTTTATTTCGCGGGGGCTCAAAATCAGTCAGTGCGTCGGGTCTCTAATATCACTACTACTTCACCATCTTCGATCCTTAGGGGATAATATGAACCTCCACAGAGTGGAGGTTGTATTAACAGATGTTCTTTTTACGAGAAATGGATTTTAGCCACTTGCTCAACCTGTTAGGTCCATAATCTGACTCCAAACACAAATTGAAAAACAATATGTGTATTTGCCAGACCCAGGATTCGAACCTGGGACTCACGGCATTATAGGACGATGCTTAAGCAGCTCGGCCATCGTGAGCGTGGACCTCTACCTCCTTAAATCCCTCACTGCACATAATGAATGATGTAACCGTGTGACAGCCTTCTACACATTGTGTACGGTTAAATAAAATATTCCCGGTTTGCAGTTTTTATCATTAAAATTCCCTCATCTTCCTCCCATCCACAACTTTGAACAAAACACATATTTTAATATTTAAATCTTCCCTCAAATAATTATGTTCAGTTTACTAGTTGTCGATCGTTTTCAAGTTATTTATTTTTCTTCAGTTACCTACGTGATTCAAAAATAATGCGTGTTAATTAACGGCCCACATGCTCGTCGTAGGTCAAAATTGAGTTTTTATTGTATTTTCAAACCATGATCCTGGACACTCCTTAAACGTTGTAGATAATCTATTTATATAATTTTGAAGCCTTAATATCCCTTATATTTATTTTATTTAATTATTTTATTTATTTATTTAATTAATTATTATTATTTGATGACTGCATAAAGTATTTTTGTTACATAAAATAGTATTCTTTTTGCAGTCTATATGACCAGTGATGTCCATAAGCAAAGTGCTGCCCTTAAGCAGACTTAGAATGGCGCCCCTTTCATTTTAGTTTCAAACTCTCTGAAAATGTGTTAGTTAGGTACCTACCTCCTTAACAGTAACGTCCCGTTGGGGTAGGCAGATTGAGCATCGCTTAGGGGCGGCAGTTACTCGAAGGGCGGCAAATCGAGGAAAATCATTTGGAATATATAGAAATAGCTACATAAACTTAGTAATAACAAAAATATCTTTCCATTAAAAATTTCAGTTCATTGATTTTGTCGGGTTTGCGATATCTAGTTTACTTCCGTTGCCCTTTGACATCTTTGGTGACCAGAAACGACACGTGCAGATTTGCGAATAATTAGTCATATATTATTTGTTAGTAATGTATTCATACAACACATTTCTTAGATATTGGATTCATGAAAGGTGATAAAAAAAAAATGGGGCGGCAATTTGTCTAGGGACACTACTGCTCCTTACCTATTTTATTATCAATTTTCGACTATCTTAGGCTGACAAATACGCCAAAAATCTTTAAATTCATATACACATCATCTACTGATAATTAAAGCATTTCCACGACATCCACTCTCAAACAGTGGTGGTTTTCGGTATGTGGAGGTCTATGGCACTGACAAGTTTGGAAGCACCCTTTAGAACAATTTTCCTATTCGATAAAACACCATTACAATATCTATTACAATACAAAAATAACAATGTTGTCAGGATTTTTTATACTAATTATTTTTTAAACCAACATGTTGATATATTTTAGTAAATTGAACGCATCTTCTACTTTATTTAAGACCGCCACTGCTCTCAAAAACTGTAATATCTGTATTCGCCGCCCCATTGCAACACATAATTTGCCTACCCCCACAGGACATCACTATCACTGAAGAAAACTATTAATATCATAATTTATTAGATAAACTGGGAAAACTTCTGAATAAAACTAGATATAAAGCCGATCCGCCATTTTGATCGTCAAACAGTCAATTACTAAAATGGTTTTGTTATTCACCCCGATAACTTCTTCTGGGAGTCACTCACTCACCTGTTGTGTGCTTAACTATAAATCGACACGTCTGTTAACTTACTTATAACTTATAAATAGCTCGCAAACTTTTGTTAGATGTTGCTAACATGGTTTATATACTTTATAGATTCCTAGGTCATTCACGGTGAAATAAACTTCATCGGAAGTTTTTATGGGAAATCAACACTTATGTAGGTACTGCCAGCAACTACTCTAGCATGTATACTTGTTTAGATCGTAAATATGTACATAGGTATTATAAACTTATTCACATCAAAACTATTTAAATATAACATGTTTTACCCAGTGACGTTCCTAGGCTAAATGCCGCCAATCGGACATAGAATGTCGCCCCTTTCATTTCGTTAGTTACCTACCTACTTACCTATCTATGTAATTATTTATTTTTGACTATCTGAAATAGACAAATAGACCAAAAATCTTTAAATTGGTATACACGCCATCTACTGAGAATTAAAACATTTCCACAAAATCTTCTGTCAAACGGTGGTGATTTTAGGTCACGATGTCTGTGGACTGACAGGTTTGATGACACTCTCATTACAAATTTTGCTGTGCGATAAACCGCCATTAAATAACTGTAGTTGTATGCTGTAGTGACTGTCGTTTTGTAGTTATGTACCGAATTGTATGCTTTATTAAAAACCGTCGTTGTTTTCAAAAGTTGTAATATTTGCAGGGCTTGAAATGATTAGGAGCATACCGGAACATAGTTCCGGTTCATTAAATTCCCGATGTCATTGCTCTCTCTCGTGAAAAAAATAATTTGACCGTCTGCGCTAGCTTGGCCATATAACACAAAATCGAACACATTTATTTTTATAAAACAGACCTACATAAAATTAGATAAATATGTGAAAAGTTTTGGAAACTTGTCGAGCGCTCCGGTTCGTAAAAATCGTCATTTTGAGTGCTATTTTGTATTTATTTCTTTATTCGCCGCCCCTATGCAACACATGATCTTCCTATCCCTACGGGACGTCACTAATTCTACCATATTTATAAAGTGTATTAAATAAACTGCAAGCTATAGTGCTAAATCGAATTATAGATTCCTATTTCAGCCGAAATCGAATACATTTTGATATTTAAATTTATAATGCAAATCTTATCAATTAATCTACTGAATAAAGCTTTATTATAATATGTATACATATCTGATCATTATATAGGGACGTGTAAAAAGGTGTTATCTGGATTTATATACTTCCTTCATTGTCCGCTTTGGAAGCGCACTGTAAGTTTTTTTATAGATGCCATTATGAGAGTATTTATATCTATAGGTAATGCATGTTTATTCTTTTAATTTAAATAATATTAATTAACATAGGTACGTATAAAATTAGGTAGATATAAATTATTGGCAAAACCTTTGTAAATAAACGTGCCAACTCAGTATTTGTATAATAGATAGATTCCTATATCAGTCGTTGTGGAATGAAATACTTCTGATTTTCAATGCAAATTGTACAAATTAGGATAAAGGGTAGTTAGATATGTATGTCTACTATGCATGTATATTCAATTAATCTGATTATATAATATGTAAGTTAGGTATATATGTTATTCATTCTACAGTGGCACCATAAACGATTCATGGGTGTATTGGTATTGTTTGCTACAATTCCTGTTTCATTGTTAGCAAACAACCACTACAATGCAAGCCTCTTTTACCGTGCCCATCGTGCGACTGTAGAATGATTTACCTATACTTAAGTACATTGGGTTGTTTTTTTTTTAAGTTATGGTCTATTTACTTAATTTATGCTATGAATTTGTCGTAATAATACTTAACATTTTTTTGGTGATTCATTCACTATATCTAGATAGACCATATTTATTAATATAATAAACCATTATGATATACTTATTTATAATATATTTACATGTGTGGACTGTAATAGGTATATGAACTTATTTACAGCGTATTACGTACCTAGAAATTATTTTTTAATACAACACTACGCGCATAAAAATAGGAAATACAACCCTCGCATGCTTCGTGGGTCGGGGTTAGAACCCCGTAGCTAGGTGTGATAATTTTCATGTGTCATATCAATCAATATGTATGCTTAATTCAACGAATTAACTCAAATGGGTAAAAAACTGACTAATAATCAATCCATAAAAAGCGGAACTTTGTAATCCCATAATTTGTAAAGTAATGTAACATAAGTTACATTAATGACACTTCTTAATTATTTTAATGGTAGGTAGGTATAAACTGTAAGCTTTTAAAATCTGTATTGCTTATAATGCTTATATTATATTATTCATTGCCTTTTTTGTAATCGTTTTTTTAATTACACCAATTCCGTACACATTTTAGGACATTCCCAGAGAATCTGGTTACCATCCTGTATTTCTACGCCACCGTATCCGGAAACTTGTACGTATGCAGTTCACCGTATCGGAAATATATGGCCGTATTAAAGAGCATCCATCCTCTTTGGGTCGTATAGTACCTACTGACATAAAATTCATGCTTAAATAAAACACGGTTCTTGTCGGTTTACACTTTACTTACAGGAAGCCAGCAGCAAACAAATTTAGAAAATAGCCGATTTACTGGATTATTTGTTTAGTTAGATTACGTCAGGTTAGGTTAAGTTAGGTTTTTTTTTCTTGAATTCATGAATTTTGTCAAAATCAGCTATGAAAATTGAATTATTAATATTCATAATGAATCTAATAAAATTGGAGACCGTATAGTATACGGTTATCTCTTTCCGATAAGAAAGCTCACGGCGAACTGTGCCACGGTGAAATGTTTTACGTACAATTTACATGTAACCCTCCACCACATAAATGCATGTTGAACTAGTAATAAGACCAAGCTCATAGAGCCTGTCAGCGGAGGCACAATGTCCGGTCAAGAATTGACTGGTGTAATAGTCCGGATTCAGAGCGGTCATCTCCAGTCACCATGTGATATTAAATTTAAAATATATATATACTTACCTACTATACTTGCCTACCTTCAAAGGACTCAACCCCTTTTTCCGCCAGGTTTTCAACGCTGCAACCAGTGTCATTTTTACCATATCAAAAAGTTTGTTACATGGGCACTGAACTGTATTTTACAACGTTTTTCTTATCTTGTATTCTTATTTGTCCGGTGGTTCTTTGTCCGGTACAAATCTTGCAATCAATTTTTAACTAACTTCCTGACTAGCTAGACATTTGTAACTTTTAGAATATATCAGAACACGATGCCAATGCATTCTTTAAATACTTTTAGCCATATTTAAGTAGAATTGAATTCATTTTCAGTTAATTCTGTTTTGTATGAAAAGTTATTTCGACACTATTATTGGTTGCTAGGGTCTGGGGTCCTAGCAAATAAAGTATTAATATATACGTGCGTTACTATGGAAATCAATATGACATGTAAAAATGACATTTCAGTATTATTTCTATCAAGTACAATTTTTTTTGATCGGCTAGTCAAGTCAAGTTTATATGATTCAACAGAAAATTTAAAAACGTTGTAAGTATATAAAAAGTTTTTTTTATCTTGTAATTATTATACTTAAGTAAGTTTCTAATTATTATTCATCAAAAAAAAATATTTCAGTCTACAATTTATTATTTCATATTCATGAAACTTAATAATATTGCAATATATTATAAATAATTGCAGAAATTGTCACTTCTCAAAATGTCTCATTATCTGGGCGAACTGCGAAGTATGCTGGTTTTTTAATTTAAATGTAATATGTATATAATAAATTCTTAATAGGTAGTTCATACTTAGGTATTCTAATTGTTCTTTTGGGTATCGATTGTAGATTTCTTTATAAAACAAACATTCTTTTGACATTCCACGGTAGATACAGAAAAATTTTAATAGACAATTAATTACTTAGATTTATTTATAATTAATGATTACTGATCAGTTATGTTATCAATCTTATTTGTATTCTTACCTCGGGTAGGCAATACTTGACTGCTCTCATAATATTGTTATGTATGTTACCGATCCCATATAAGGAGTGTATTTCAAAATAACCGTATAAAACAGATCTAGGTAATTTATCTATGCTTGATAAAAAGTAGATAGTGCAGCAAATAAAATAATAAATTTATCATTTTTCTTCTTTTGATATTTGCCGACATCATCGATCAATGAGAAAATATTAATTGAACACGTTGTTTAGTACCTGCCGATATGTTTTTTTTTTTTTAATCAATAGTTGCTCTGATAACTGTAGGGTGTAGAGTGTAGATATACCTCAATAAATTGGAAGGCTATACTTCAGCTGGGGCACGATCTAAAACGAACGTGACTACGTGACGCGAAGATTGTGCAAACGACGCGTGCAGAAAAAACATAATTTGTCATAAAAATTCAACATGCATCCATTTAATGTTATATTTATTGTTATATTAATAATAATATATTAATTGACATGTTTTGGTACAGTTCGGTTATGAGGAATACAGCGGAAAACACATTTTGAAAATACCCGATATATTGGATTATTCGTTAGTTTGGGCTAGTTTAGGTTAGGTTGGGTTAGGTTTGGTTAGGTTATATTTATATATTATTATTAATAGAACAATAAACATAACATTAATTGGATTCATGTTGAATTTTTATGGCAAATTATGTTTTGTTCTGCACGCGTCGTTTGCACAATCTTCACGTCACGTAGTCACGATCGTTTTAGACCGTGCCCCAGCTGAAGTATAGCATAGTATAGAAGTTTCCACGATTTAAGAATTAATTCCCCCGTGGCCATCACAAAACAAATTGACGTGTTCACTTCAGCTCGACTTTCGCTCTCCGATTGGCAGCGAATCCGAAACTTCGTCGCATCTATGGTTGAAAATTATTTGCCGTTTCACTGAAATAATATGCTCTTTAAACTAAACTACATAATATTGACTATTTTATTATTTAAGTTACGGACTCCATATAATATTATAATATATACTTACTCCATACTCGTATCTACACATCGCTACTTGAAAGCAACCGTGGATAAGAAAAAAAACATTAGTTTCTATACCTATACCTAATTAAACTTTAGTGTTTGTGTGTCATACAAATAAAATAGTGAACTAATTTATTTTGTTTTTTTTTTCTACGATTTATAATAATAATAATGTATGACTTTTTGTATGTATAACATTATTAACAGTTATTTTAGTTATCATTTTAATAAATGTAGGTAACAGTGGTGTTTATGTTCTTTTAGATGGGATGTTACAATAATTTAATAAGGATCAGTGATTCATTGCGTAGGTATAGCTTTCAGCAATCGATTGACATACTCATTCTCAAAATCGACTTTTTTTCACTTTCAATTATGTCACTGTTAGCGAAATATTCAAAATATATACCTACATATTTTCCATGGTACTTATATACCTACATGTAACCAAAATCATATATTAGCCATAAACACTCAGTGACTAGACATATATTATATTATACCTAATTGTAAATCGATTATATTGCATGTATTCAATGTCATTTTATTAGTTTGAAGCAGTGTTTTTTAGTAGAAATTAGAAAATAAATAAAAATATTCTTAAAATTTAATCATGAAATTATGAAAAAGTCGAATGTTCTTAAATCCATTTGCTCACTTTTTTCAGGATCTTAAACAAAACGTGTAGGTACCTTCCAAGCAATGGTACGTTTAGTGACTTAGATGCTCGATGCACTCACTGATTTTGAAGCCTCTACGATACATATCATAATATAACAACAATTAACGTCCACAAAATTTGCGATAAAATATGTTGTTATATAATACCTATGTTTCACGGGACGTAGCCGAATTTAACATTGTTGAATGATAGTTAAACGTTTGTTCTGTGAAGTCTAAATCGATATTATTAACACAATAATATAATCACCAATTTGTAAGATATACCTTAGCATATTTTATATACTTTGGTATAATTTAATATTTTTTATAACTGGTTAAAACTAATTGAAAGCCTTTTTTTAAATATTCTGACGAATCGGTTGTGCCATTTGCGTCGAAGAAAATCGCCACTGCTTCTAAGCATGATTGAAGTCAACTAACCGGTACCATGGTCCCCATATACTGAAGCGGGCCCTCAGGCCAGGATCTTTGGCAGGCCCCTCTACCTATCACTAAGGTTAAATGCATCTGACGTTCTACAGTGGCGTTTTCTAAATGATTTTCGAGCTCAATAAAAATTCATTATAGTTGTCGACTATCAACATACATTAAACCAAAATTGCATCGCACAACCATTTATATTTTTAAATGGTACCTAATAACTTCAAAGTAAAATAGCAACTTTTTTTACTATTAGAGCATATTTAAGATGTCTGTTTATCTCTGTAATTATGTGGTCGACAAATTGCCCCCACATCCTGATGTGGGCCCCCAGGCTAGGATGTTTGGCGGGCCTTCCTACCTATCGCTAAGGGTAAAGTCAGTGTGACGCGCTGCAGTAGCATTATCCAAATTTAATGTTGTATTTTTATATTTTTTTTTATATTTTTATTATGTACTTACATCTATTTGAATTATGGAGTTGTTGAGTATCGACACACTGTAAACAATTGGATCGTACAATCAAATAGTCTAAATTATTAATATCATCAAAGGAAAATAGCGCCAGGTGACTTTTTTTTACCATTAGAGCCAATGACATTAATATGGACGAATCATCTGGAAAAGAAAATGACACTCACTTTATTGTCGGGTCTGCCGAATGGCATAATCTGTTCTAACGCCATTACAATAAAGGTTACATTGCTATACATTCCTGATGCTTTTTGTTGGGTCTGCCGAATAGTTCGGTTCGAACGAGTTCGCTCAAACGAACATTGACATTAGAAACACTGCTCTAACGCCATTACAATAAAGGTCATATTGCTATAAATTCCCGATGCGTGATATCGCATAATGAAATTGCGTGACGTCTACCTATACATGCGAATGCGAGAATTTACTTGCTAGCTACTGTATTGAGTGCGTCGTCCATTAATAATGTCATTGATTAGAGCGAATTTGTGGTCTGTGTTTATCTTGGTATGGTCGGCTCGTCACGCCGGGCCCTTCCTGAGCCCGGGCCCCCAGGCTAGAGCCCTGTCAGCCCCCCCCCGGTACACATTAATTATTTTATTTTCTAAATGCTTTCCTGTGAATAGTATAATTAGATGACACTATTCCATACTTATTTTTACTAGTAATGCATAAAAAGAGTTTTAGAGTCTGGTGTTACGAATGAATTAAATGAAAAATCATAATATTATGCTTACCCAAATACTGTAATCAAACAAGATTTTATTAATTTTTCTAAATAGATCTTGGATATCAATTAATATCGGAAGCACACTGCGCCAAGCACTGTTCTGCGTTGGGCAGATAATATATAATTTACATACAAGCCATTCAAAATTCAACCGTTTTTTATTTTCCAAAAGTTAGTACAAAAGCCTTTCAGAAAGAGGGCAATAAATTATTCCGTTTCAAAGTAATACAAAAGTAGACAAATTTATAAGGAACTTATTTGACACAAAGGGTATATACCCGAGTATAATACCCCATAGTGTAGGGCAGAGAGTAAAATTGTGTTTGCTTACCAGTAAGTACGTACCTAAGTAGGTAAGGGGGTACCTTGAAGTAACAACCATACAAGATTAATGATGTAGCTATTCTGTACTGAAGTCGGCTTTCATGTGCTATCGGTGGTTTTCTATCGAAGATTACAGAACCGCATCTAGGATATTTTAACGCATTAAATATTTATATTTGTTCCCATTACGTTTTAGTGCATGCTTATTAAGTGGAGCATATTAATTGACCGATACTAAGAACCCTTGTTGTTCGGTTATTTTTTGCGCAAATACGATAGTATTGCTATGGTGAATTTTAGTAATTTGGCGGCGTTATGTGGCTAAATTAAATTAACAGTCTCGCTGAAAATCGTGAACAATCGAAATGTCATAAACTAGTGATCGCCCATGACTTCGTCCGCGTAAAATACGGAAATAAAAAATAGTCGACTGACAGCAAAGAAATACTTTACACGTGCGTCTTCGTTGCAAGTGCGTTATTTTTAAGTAATTTCTTTTCAGATATCGAGATGAAACAACTATTGAACATAAAATAATTTTGTACTAACAATGTATTTATAAGCTGTGCAAATTTCATCAATATTAGTCTAGTAGTTTTTAGTTAGGTTAGGTTAGGTTGTCAGATAAGAAAACGTTTAATCTTTATTAGTAGTAGGTACATACAGAAGATTTAAGTATCAATACTTATATATTTATTGTCAAACCTATAATAAAACAGTTGTATGCCTTAATTAATCAAAATAGTATAGTTTAAACTATTTTTTTTATTTCGTAACACATATAATAGGTATAGTAAACACAATGGATACAAAACCCGTTACTTGTCCAAATAGATATTTAATAATTTATCTCCAATAGTTCTCAGTATCAATCTAAATAATAACAATAACAAAAAAACACTAATGAAGACTATAGAAATACTATTTTTAGTAATCTTACAATTTTACTTGCTTGTTTAACGGTCGATGTGAATCTACAAGTCGTCGAACTGTTCATGAAATTTAGCCATTAGTTTAGAAGCTATTAAAATAGTTTAATTTTAAATCGCACTAGACAATAAACGCTTGTAAAACGAAAGTTTTCACATTATTGGTTTCTGTTTCTGCAGTTCCGTTCGTTTAAGTACATTTCAGTATATTTAGTACACAATTTTACGTTTTTATTTCGCGCAATTTTCGTTTTAAATATTCAAATTTCAATTTATTTCAACTGATTCAATTTAACGCGTGGCAATCATTAAAATGAATATTACGATTCAGACGCACGTGTGAGTTTCTATTTATATATACGTCTGCAGTATCCAAGGTCAAGATTACACAATTCAATTGGTGGGCGATCTTTTATTTTAGTAAATTAATAGAGACCGACAAGCTTAACGTGAGCCTCCGCTGAATAACTGCCTTGTTGCTGGGGAGCCTCACGTTTAACTTGTCGGTCTCTAGTAAGCACACGTTATTGTTTGTCATTCTGCGTTTGGCTTGTTCTATTTCTATTTCTGTTTATTCTTATTGTTTACATTCATCATTTCACTAGCATTGATGACATTCAATATGAAATCCTTTTAGATCAATGTATCATAATATTTTAAGAGTTTTGTATAAACACACAAAAAATATAGACCAAACCATTTTTTATGATTTTTTAAAAAAAATGTTTAAATTTCACACACTTATAGTATAAAGTAAATTTTTGTGCCAGTCTGCATCAATATAAGTAGGTATCTACTCTTTCATAATACCTACAGTACGTCGTTTTCGTTTTTCGCTTCAGTAGAATTAAATTATTGATATCCGTAGAAATCCGACCCTGCAATTTCTATAATGGAAACTTAGGTAGCCGATATTCGTTTCTGTATGGTCGGCGATCGCTTTGTTCATGCTCAGCCACGTTGAATTATCTGGTTGAGATTTACTAATAGACGATGAATAGATAGGTACCTACTCTCTACTCAATTTATTATCTTAAATGTATTTATTTTATTTTTAATACGAGAAATAATATATCTTTAACGCTATCACAGATAACTAACTGACAAAAGTGTGAAGAATCATATTTCTTATCATACTCACTAGTAGGTAATTCCATTGACGATTAACCTGGGATTATTAACGGTTATTCGATGAGGAAATATCAGTGAAAATGTGTAAATATCCATGATGGCCGCGCGGATTAAGCGTCGGCCTATAGCGTCGTGGGTCCCAGGTTCAACTCCTGGGTCTGACAAGTACACATGTTGTTTTTCAATTTGTGTATGAGTCAGAGTATGGACCTAATAGATTGAGCAAGTGGCTGACATCCATTTCTCGTAAAAACAAAATCTATTAATACCAATGACATTAATATGGACGAATCATCTGGAAAAAAAATGACACTCACTTTATTGTCGGGTCTGCCGAATGGCATAATCTGTTCTAACGCCATTACAATAAAGGTGATATTGCTATAAATTCCTGATGCTTTTTGTCGGGTCTGCCGAATGGTTCGGTTCGAACGGGTTCGCTCAAATGAACATTGACATTAGAAACACTGCTCTAACGCCATTACAATAAAGGTCATATTGCTATAAATTGCATGACGTCTACCTATACATGCGAATGCGTGAATTTACTTGCTAACTACTGTATCGAGTGCGTCGTCCATTAATAATGTCATTGATTAATACAAACCTCCACCCCTGTTGAGGCCCATAATATGATCTTATTAGGATCGGACATGGTCGGAAAAATATCAGTGACATCCAGTGGGGCGGCATAATATTATAAAGAACGGCGAATGAAGGAACAAATATCTCAACGCAGTCGATGCAAAAGTATCGCCATCTTAGTTACAAAAATAATCGAAAAATAAAATATTCTGACTATTGTTTTATTATAATACCCCAATGACATATTAAAAATAGCCATTGTAATACATATTTTTATGGCGATTTAACGCACGGGTTAAATTTTCACAATGGTGCCTCCACAGACTAAACCGAAACTACTACTAGTACTTTGGTCAACCGCTTAAAATCACAATTATACATCGATTCACACGTACCTATTATCGATACGGTATTACCATGGTAACGTTAGTTATAGGTCTTTCGTTCTACAGGGACACTGTTGTACGCTAAAAACGATTTGCAGTTGTGTTGGTGTTCGTTGGTAGTATTGACACAGGGTGTGCATGAAGAATTACGGAAAAATAAGAATATTTTTATGACTTATTGTTTTAATAAAATATGGAATAAAAATGCGTACATTAGAACGTAGGTACCTGTATATTATTTACTTATACTGATAGTTACAATTCAATGAAAACATCGTGTATTATTATTTATTTAGTTGGGATTGGGAATATACAATGTTTTGGAATTTATGAATTAGCCTTAACGATATCATTATTGTTATTTAACAGATTAGTTATAAATGTATAGAGAACTAAACAATTAAAGACAATTATAATACCGTAAATACATAATTTTGTTGGCAATGTCATTTAATTATACATATAATCATTAGGACTTCTGAGAACAACTACAAATGGCATTTTCAACTATACGTATAATGCTGTCAAAGTAAAATAAATAATAGGAAGAACATAATTTCATACATTGGACACTAAAGACGCGCCCAGCTATATAGATAACCAGATAACAGTCACTATATGAACACACTGTAGACGACTCCAAAAAATGAGTTTATGACCTGTTTATGACCAGCGACTCTCAATAACAATAGAAACTCCGCCCTTTACGCCCCTGCACTGTACGTCTAACCAATTGGTGATAAAGTAATAATTGCAGGCGGTTCTAAGTAGGGTTTTATTACAGGCCTTAATGCATACACACACATAATACTAATCCAGATGCGAAGCAATTTTAGCGTACAACAGTGACTCTGTAAAGTGCGTGGACTATACCTAGGTACCTAATTCATTCTGTCAATTTTCAAAAGTCAAAATACGTAATTTGTAATGACTTGTTGATGTATTATTAAATTTGCTGTATTTTATTTGGTTGTTACTGTAGAATTTCAAAATTAATCTAAACATTATATTTTTTATATTTTCAGATGGATGGATGACGACTTAATAAGTAATGCCACAAGAATTGATTGTATATGAAGAATTGGAACTCATTTTCATTGTGAACCAACGCACGGAGCCTTGTTGCAACGTCCAGTCTCCTTCAAGAAGAAAGCGACTATCTGTCATCTTATATTACATATAAGGCAAAATGAAACAAGGAAGAGACAAGTCACAAATCGCTAATACTATTCTTTGGAATATGGATGAAAACAACAGTGTCTGCGAAAGTGATTTCTAAATTCTGGATCACCTGAAATGAAAATACACATGTATCTCAATAAGTATAAAAATATACCTAATCTAATACATTTTAATACAGAATCTTGATATTACACATATGTACCTAACGTTAAGGCTGGGGGGTGGTGAGTCCAATAAACAAGAAATTAAACGGTTTATATTTTACTGATCAAGACAGACAGCATACAGCTTACAATATTTTATCTATTAAGTATTAATGCTAATTTTTGATACTTAAAACCAAAGCATCTTGCCCCGATACGAGACTTGATTCGAATGTCCTCATTCTATTTCTGGCACACGGCGTTTCCTTAACCTTGATTTCTAGTAATATGGGGCCAAGTAATACGTTAGTTACACAGGTTATAGCTATTAATTTATGCAAATAGATAGCATTATTTAAATATAACAAAATATTAATCTACGTTGCAGCCAAATCCTTGTTATAATACCGTCGAAAATCGGTTCTGGTCTAATTCTTGAATGGTGAATTTATCGGATAGTATCTATAAATCAAAGCATTTACCTACATAAAAAGGACAATTTTCATTTATCTATGACCAGAAACAAAATGCTGCTTCAAGCTTTCGTTAATTTATATTTAGTGAAAATCTGCTTAGAATCGAATAGAGCTTTTTGTAATTAATATTCTAATAGTCACGAAACGCTTGTAAATACAATATAACATAACGCAGACCATAAAAAATGAGATTTCTTTTCTTGCTACGAATTTTGTCACGAAACTCAAGTTTGAAAAAGTCTATTCTATAAAATCGAAACTTACAAGAAAGTGAAAATATTTTATCTGACGTATTCTTTTCTGTGGATTTCGTTTAATTTTTAAAATATGTCAGTAAAGATAAGCAATTTTGAATAACCAGGAAATGTTTAATAATGGAAATCTGTGGTCCATAAAAGATTCCAATATGGCTGCAGACACACGGCATTGCAGTAGACGTGCGTCGACGTAGGGTCTTATTTGATTCCAATTACATCCGATTAGAATCACCAATTAGATAAAACAAATCCAGCTGGTGATTCTAATCAGATGCAATTGGAATCAAATAAGACCCTGCGTCGACGCACGTCTACTGCAATGCCGTGTGTCTGCAGCTTAACTCTTTCCAAAGTTCAAAAATTCTAACGAAAAGTTGACTTCGTGATGCCACCAGACTTGATTGAATGCAAGAACATGTCCGAGTACTGACTAAGGGCGCATACACACGGCATTGCATTCGACGTGCGTAGGCGTGCGTCGACTTAGGTCTTATTTGATTCCAATGACATCCGATTATAATCACAAAATGAATAAAATAAATCACCATATTCTAATCGGATGCAATTCGAATCAAATAAGACCTGCGTCGACGCACGTTCACTGCAATGCCGTGTGTCTGCAGCCTAACCTAAATCTTTACGCTTCTTGCATGCTTCTTCTTCAGTTCCTTAGTCCAATTTTCCAGATGTTCATATTGAATCTAATAAAATTGGTAAAATAGTATACGGTCTTCTCTTTCCGACAAGAAAGCTCACGGTGAACTGTGTCACGGTTAAATGTTTTACGTACAATTTACATGTAACCATTTATTATGTAAGTGGTAAGAGTCGATGATAGAGACCATAAAAATAATCATATTAGCCCTGTCTAATTCTTGTACCTACACTGAAATATTCGCATATGCAAGGTTAAATAATTGTTCCATTATAGTACATAGTAACGTAAAAGTTCAATCCCAGAAGGGAATGGGACAACTGGACGCTAGGACAATTGGACGCCGCACTGTCGTAGATACGTATACAGAACGTAGACGAGGAATTTTAATCAGTTTCTATCTACTTCTTAGTAGTTTTAATTCATTTTACTCTTAACATAATGTTTTTATATTGAGGGTTGAGAATTACCATGCCTAAGGCTTTATATAAAAAAAACTCTTTTCGTTGTAACTTAAACATATGCATGATGAAAACATTATTTACGTGTGCATATTTAAATTCTCACCAACTATTAAATCATAATATAATAAATGAAATATAAATAATTACGAGATAAAAAGAACTTTTTAAATACCATGTTTTTAAATTTTCTGTTGAATCATATAAACTTGAAAATTCTACGTATTCTAATAATTTAGGACAAATAAGGCAATTGTCAACAAATCATTTTTTTGCTATTTTACAACCAACCAACAAACAAACAAACAAAATATAGAATACTGATGTCATTTTTGTCCATAGTAACGCACGTATATATTAATAATTTAGTTGCTAGGACCACCCCTTTAGTAACCAATAATAGTGGATTGGATTACGGATTTCTTCCGAAATAACTTTTCATACAAAACAGAATTAACTGAAAATGAATTCAATTCTACTTAAAGATGGCTAAAAGTATTAAAAGAATGCATTGGCATCGTGTCTAGCTAGTCGAGAAGTTAGTTAAAAATCGATTGCAAGATTTATGCTGGATAAACAACCACCGGACAAACAAGAATACGAGCTAAGAAAAACGTGGTAATAATAATATTTTTTTAAAGTACCCATAAGTACCTACCTAACGTCAATTTAATTTTGAATTGCGTGGCGTCCAGTTGTGCCGGCGCCAAATCGTCCTAGACCCATCCCAGAAACAATAGTTATAGATAAAATACTGTAATAAAAATGGTAAATGTAACACTACCAACCTACTTATTTATCTAAATTCCGATAAACCAATAAAAATAGGTTAAATGTTCTAAATTCAAACTAATCATGTTGAATGAAAGCTTTCAGATTCCGCTGACTACCCCATCCGCAAAACGGCCCGTTAAACTTCCGCCAGTGGCTGAGAGGGAAATACGAAATGACGTAATGAATGGCACATCCGTGATCTACCCTGTAGATCCGGGCTTTTGTAGTAAAACTATTTGATATCAGAAGCTCGTCTCTACAGGTATCTCACGGATGGAAGACCACGCTCCCGGAATTATCTCCAACTACTCCTGACGACCAGCTCTTCACCGAACGCAAGAAGAGCCCCGACATGATTTTTTTTAAATTATTATTAAGAGATGACTTTGTATTGAATATGTTATGTATTTTGCTCTTTCCACTTTGGGTTCTAGTCTGACACGAAAGATTCTAATAAGGCCTAATAGAATCTACTGTACGAAAACATCTTCTTGGCTACGCTTCCAGGCGCTGTTGTTTACTAAATGGGAGGAGCTTATAATGGATTGCGGTTAAAATGGGCGGGTGTGAGTTCACAGTTTTAACACGTAGCCAAGAAAATGTTTTCGTATGTAACAAATAGTTACCATCTCCAAAACAGTGTTGCCCACCGTATTATAATAATTATAGTACAATACTATAATTTTGAATCCACGAAAAATGTAAAATACTATAATTTTACACAAATATCACATAACTACTATAAATTTTGAAGGGTTCGAGACGAAAAATGTTCCGGTAGGTAGGTACTATAGTTTTTTTTTCAGAAATACTATAATTTTTACCCTTTTGTACTATAATCAACATAAAAAAGATGGCAACACTGCTCCAAAATCTAATAAAGAGTTTTAGATAAGTATGTATATATTTATTTACGAAATAAGGACTTGTTTGAAAGCCAATTCTATTGAGGTTTGTCATTGGACCGACAAATTAATACATTCGTATATAAATCGGAATGCCTAACACTTATTGGAGAAATAATGATCAGAGTTCTATAGGTTTTAAAACTTTATTGACAGACCAATATAAAACCAATTGGAGAAGATGTGAAAAAAATATGTAAACAGAGTATTGTGCATCATCTTAAAAACTAACAAGAGGTGCGAACCGCCCCATAAATTTAATAAATAAATTTGATAAAATACTTTTGAATTAATTAACTTTTAATAACTTAAAATAATAATACAGTAAAATATTCGTCTGCATATTTTTAGACCTACAACAATAAATTAATCACCGGCAGGCTTTGGAACGTGGAAGGCCAATGCACTGACCGCTTTTGAGGCCTCACACGATAAAATATAAAATAATTTACCAGCATATCTAGTAAAATCGTCAGTTTACCTCTTTCCTTGAATCACATCCTGTACTTACCTAACTAAAATTAATTATTTTTAAGATGACAGAAATGACAAATAATCTTTTATTATTCTTTGGGAAATATTGTACCTAGTACCTACTCATTCAAATTCTGAGAAATTCATGTTTTTTAACATTTAGGTATCGATTTAATAATAAGTGTATATATTATATATACGACCTGTTTGAGCTGTTTTGACGCCCCTTTCTTCTGATGAATCCATTGTATCATTTGCGTCAAAGACAATCGACGCTGAAATGAATTAATGGAGAAAATGATAAGTACCAGTGGCGTGCAGTGACGTCTGCTCGTCTATATTTGAAATATTGGAAATCATATTGCTCAAATTGGAAAAATCTATAAGTAAGTATATCTTAGGTTACCTATTATTTTCTACACATAATCAGGTCTTGAAAGCCAAGAAGATCGTTAATCACATAAAATTATACAATGTAACACACTCAAGAGTGAATGCAATTAGAAAAAATATAATAAAATAAAATATAGGTAAGTACAAGGCCTGAACAAAAACGATGCATGAGTGCGAGTGAGAAAGTATTCGGCACCCTTATAATCTCTGCGACGAGCGCTAGAGTAAGATAAAAGGTCTACATATTTTTAAGTTGGTTTCCAAAAATATCGCCGGCAAATTGTGCTGAATCGCTTCACGTAGCGTGTTGTCGTGTTGCTAAATTTGCTATTTTTTGTGTTAAACATAAAGTCAGTGGTAAATATTTTTAGTTAATTAAGTAGGAAAGGTGGTTCTGCATGTTGTATTAAAATATGGTAGCCGTACTGATAAGCAAGAAGATGGTATTACGTTTCATAGGTAAGTTGATACATGTTCGTGACAATTTATTTGTATATTATTATTTATTTTAATATCAGTGACCTAGTGTTTCTTTAAAATAACTTAAATTATGGATATATTTACCTAATTGGTTGCATTTTGACCGCTTAAAAATACTATATAACGTAAAAAAACAGAAAATTATATTTTAATTCTGAGCGTCTAGTGCAAGCACTTTGGGCGAGCACTAGCGAAATGGTCTATGGTCTCGAACATTTATAGGCGAATGCGTTCGCTCGCCCACAAACCAAACGCACGGCACGTAGCTTCATTTAGCAATGCAACGGGTGGCGTCTATATGTATCTATAGTCTATGGGTAAGTACCATTTGATTGCATAACCGAGCATTATCGCGTATGGACCGCACGCCACTGGTATATACCTATAATATATTATTAGGTAAGTGTGTTATTAAACGTAATTTGTTATGTCACCATCATCATCAGAAGCGTGGCAACCCGGATTGGCTCCCAACTTTCTCCAATAATAACCCTCTCCACCTGTCCATATTTGTGTATTATCATGTATTATCATGTTTGGTATGAGGTAGGTATCCTAAGTATGTAGGTATACTGCAGTCATCGATAACTTCATTACCCAAGACGCATGGCGATGCAAATTCTAAATTCAAAAACTAACACTACAACGCCGTTCTTGCCTGATTCCAATTGGATCTGATTAGAATCAGACAATATCTATATTGAACTGCATATTTCGCGTGAATTTGCAGAGCTGTATGTAGGTATTGACTCTACCAGAGAATTTCTTTCCTCCCTCATTTTTTGCATCCAACTGGATCTTGTACGATGTAATCATGCATAATTTATCTATGTGTCTACCTGTTAAACTGATTTGAAATAAAAATATAATATCTACAATACTTATTGTGTTATCTATCAAATCTTTAACCTGTAATATCACAACCGGATTTAGGTACATACTTACTAATAAAATAATTAGGTATATTAAGTATGTAGGTACCTACGCCTGAGATCACGAGCTGCCAAAGGTTTGTTGCATCATGAAAAGAACTAGACCTCTATTAGACAATCTATATTTATAAATATTGAAACATTTCTTTCAATAAATTATTATTATCGTACATAACATTTTTGCAAATATTTCTTTATTTTTTTATCTTATTAACATATAAAATGGAGTCTTATTATACAAATCTTATGAGATTGTCGAGGTACGTTTAACTTGAAGACCTTTTTCCGTTAGAATAGTTTTCGCTCCATTTTTTTCGAGGATCAAAGTCACACACATTAATTTATAATTTCATCCAAAAAAATACAAAATAATTTACGTTTTTAAATTTTCTGTTGAATCATAATATAAACTTGACTTGACCAGCTTAAACGATCAAAAAAAAATTATTGGTACTGTTCGGTTATACCGGAGGCAGCGGAAAACGCATTTTGAAAATAGCCGATAAACTGAATTATTTGTTAGGTTAACCTAACCAAACCTAACCTAACCTAACCTAACCTAACCTAACCCAACCTAACCGAACCTAAACTAACCCAAACTAACAAATAATCCAGTTTATCGGCTATTTTCAAAATGCGTTTTCCGCTGCCTCCGGTATAACCGAACAGTACCAAATTATTTGATAGAAATAATACCGAAATGTCATTTTGACATTTATATTGATTTCCATAGTAACGCACGTATAGATATATTAATAATTTCCTAGCAACCAATAATAGTGGATTGGATTACGGATTTCTTCCGAAATAACTTTTCCAACAAAACAGAATTAACTGAAAATGAATTTAATTCTACTTAAAGATGGCTAAAAGTATTTTAAAAAAATGCATTGGCATCAAGTTCTGATATATTCTAAAAGTTTTGAATGTCTAGCTAGTCGGGAAGTTAATTAAAAATCGATTGCAAGATTTGTACCGGACAAACAACCACCGGACAATTTGTCGAATTCTCGAGAATCTCAAAAAAACAGAATAACATACCAGAAGCTAAGAAAAATGAAATTCACCGTGGATAATAAAAATATAGTAGGTATATTTTGATATTTTCAACAACACTCATATTAGTAGGTATATTTCTTTATTTTTTATGTGGATTAAAATAAATATAAAAAAATGATACATAAATCATATTCAACCTAATATCAATTTTAGGTACTGTTCGGTTATGAGGAATACAGCGGAAAACTTATTTTGAAAATACCCGATATACTGGATTATTTGTTAGTTTCGGTTAGTTTAGGTTAGGTTAGGTTGGGTTAGGTTAGGTTAGGTTAAGTTAGGTTTGGTTAGGTTAACCTAACAAATAATCCAGTATATCGGCTATTTTCAAAATGTGTTTGCCGCAGTATTCCTCATAACCGAACAGTACCCAATTTGGTTTATATTTCTTGCTGGGATAAATAATGTGACCAACCCAACCCTATTTTTCACGTGCTGAATATTCAAATGAATAATATTCAAGAAAAATCTTCATTTTTGTAAGAAAAAAAAACAATTTTACACTCACAGCGTTTACATAAATAAATATAAACGGAAGGTGTAAATAAAATCATTATTAAAGTTATTGTATAGTTAGTATGTTAACGTACAATTTTATTGATAAGTAATACAATATGCCTACATACAGATTACAGAAAGAATTGTAAGTATGGAAAACTTTTTCATTCATCTCTACCAACTGGCTATATAAATGAAGTCATAAATAAGTCCGTAAGTATTTTACTACAATAATAACAATATAATAATATCACAAAATTATTAAAATAAAACAAAAAAAAAAACAAAAATATTATTTACTTATTTATATTTATTTATTATACTGGACCATAATAATATATGTAATCTCTACTCATTTCACTAACTAAATTTTAATTTTCCAGAAAATTACGTTGGTTGTGAACCAGGATAAAAAATTAAACATATGCAGAGACATCTGTCAGCATATAGTTGTACTATAATTTGTTAGTGTGTATCTGAACCTTTTATATTCTATTGCATACTAGATGTCACTATCATAAGAAAATTTATAACTAACTAATTATTTTGATGAGAATTCTAATATTATTATTTTATTTTACTAATAATTACGAATAATAATATTACTATTATTATGACCAAGAAATTAGTTCAGTAAATGAAACAGAATATCAGGTAGTATTATTATCAAGAACGTATATAACACCCATATTAAAATATTATGTTGATAAATAATATTGTAATACGAAATATTAGAGACGCGCCATGGTTACTGCCACCCCACCCCCTATTTGACAGAAGTATCAACATGTGAGTATAATAAAAATTATAACTTATATAGTATTAAATAATAATAACAATAAGAGCGCCTTAAATTGATAATGTATCGAATGAAACACGGAAACATAATTTATAAAATAAATATAAGTATTAAATGATAATATCATATTATGTTATGGTGATTGCACCGCAGGCGAGCATTTTCATAATAAATTTTACTTTGTGTCTAATTGAATAACATTATTTTTTTTTAAATACTAAGTATTGGAAATGCTATTTTCGGACTCTTGTCCTGAATCAAGCCGCCTGGGTGATTCGTATCAATCGTATCCAGTATCATAAAATAAGAATAATATAATATGTAGGTACCTAATAGTTTTATAATTAGCTCTTGCTCTTTGATTTGCCACCCGTCAGCAGTAGGAAATGTGTTTAAGTAGGTACTTCATATATTTCATTATTTTTCTTAGCTCGTATTCTTATTTATCCGATGGTTCTATTCGGTACAAATCTTGCAATCGATTTTTAACTAACTTCCCGACTAGCTAGACATTTGAAACTTTTAGAATATACCAGAACACGATGCCAATGCATTCTTTTAATACTTCTAGCCATCTTTAAGTAGAATTGAATTCATTTTCAGTTCGACACCATTATTGGTTGCTAGGGGTCTGGGGTCCTAGCAACAAAATTATTAAAAGTACGTTACTATGGAAATCAATTATATGACAAATGTCAAGTACAAATTTTTTTGATCGTTTAAGCTAGTCAAGTCAAGTTTATATGGTTCAACAGAATTTAAAAACGTTGTACTTATATAAAAAGTTCTTTTTATCTTGTAATTATTTTTTTTATTAAAAACATTACAATGTTTTTTTCGGACTCTTGCCGCCCGGGTGGATTCGTATCCCTAAAACCCCCGCTTTGTACAGCCCTGCAATTATAAATAATAATAATTTTATAAATATAGTGAAAAGTATATAATACATCTACATACGCACATAAGGTGGGCTTATTTCCTGAAAACAACAGAAGTTTCGATCGCGTTTTCTAACAATATTACGAAATGAATATCATTTCTTCGCGGTGTCGTACCATTCATGTATTGATAACAATAAATAATGTATAAGTAAATGATATAATCTTCAAAGAACTGACTACTTCTTTAGCATGACGGTTACCGAGGATGACTGTGTAAAAATATCAAAAACTCCGACTCATGTTCGGCTGGTACGTCTGCCATGCGTCCACTGTTATGGGACAGTAGTTAGTCAATTTGGTACCTCCAAGCTGGTTACTATCAACCCATTAACACCTCGTTAATGTAATGTATTATTAAAACGAATTTTCCGACATATAAAAATACTTCTACTCAGTATTTTCGAAGTTGTGCTTTATTAGCGAATCATAACAAATCAGCACAAATCACAGTAGTTTGGGCATTTTATTCTGTTTCAATTTTTGTGAGACATAAGCACGATCACACATTGAAAATCGTCTCGACTGCGATATAGTCATTGATATACTACTGGATGAATCATAATATGCTTCTTAAAATGACGCCCGATTTTCAGCGAGTCGGCCTTTGTTAAAACTTACTGAGTAAGCCCGGTCTAGCTTGCATCTTACTCTAACTAATAGTCAGCGCATGACGACTTGCTCTGTCTGTTTTGCGTTGCAGGCACCCTTAGGTTCACTATTCCAAGAACGCAAATTTAGTTTTACAGCCAGGGCAATACGGGTGAAATTCGGGAATCCATGTTAACGGTCTTGACGCATTATACCTACAAGGAAATATTATAAGACGATATTCGTTAGATCTTTTGTGGTACATTTTTAAAATGACACTTGTATGGGAACTGCTCATCTAGTAGTATATCAATGGATATAGTCATACAAACTGGGTACAATGTTGCAACTATCTTCCGTGCGCACAGGCGAGGTTATGCAAAACGAATGGAAAAACAGTTTCTGCACCTGCGCCCTGCGCCAATGTGACATTTTGTTATTCTACCTGCCCACCATGCCGAGTCGAAATGTTGCACATGAGCTATGTGGGCCAGTACATTAAATTGCATCATGACATGTTTTGTGAATGACAACAAAATCACTACGACAAATTCGACATAGGTATTGCAATCGAGACGAATTTATATGTGCGAACTGACTAATAAGTATCTAGGAACCCAGGGCCGATCTTAGCAAATTCGAGGCCCGATTGGAGCATATTTTATACCTATTTGTATAATAAGTAATTATTATCATAATCCGGACATTTAAATAATTACAAAAACACTGATTACTTAATTAAAATCATATTTTATTTTTGTCTTATTAAACTTTAATTTTTAGATTATTCTTTTGTTACAATTAAATAATTATATCAACGGCGAATTAACAGTAGGTATAGATATTTAACGTTTAATTCTCAAAAGGAGTGGCAAGGACACATTCCCTTTCGTACCTTAACCGGAATTCGCTTATGATTACAAACTTCAATAGGTATAAAGTTTTACCGAATATAATATTTTAAGAAATACCTACTTATCCAGTCGGTACTAAACACCCATATCTTTGAAACGAAATTAATATGACTGTGTTTTAAATAAAGAAATATTAAAATATTACCTACTAGGTAGGTACATTAAGCAAGTTAAAAAAAAAACACCTCGACAAGCAGTAGACAATCTGACAATGCTATCAAATATGTAGGAATGTAAGTAGGTACTAATATTATAAATATAAGTAGTTACAAATATGTAAGTATGAAAGTACACTACCTACCTATCTGTCGAACGCACATTTTCCTAATATAAGTACCTAAGTGTGTAAAAGGTACCAGTTATTGATTTTATTTTTGCACATTCTTTTGTGGCAACATTACAACGCGTAAATAAATTAACCGGTATTATGACCTGGTCTTCAATAGAATCCATACACTGACCAATTTTTTAGAGGATATATTATAGTAGGTACGTAATATAAATTGGATGTATAGATATCACAAAACAACACAAAAAGTGCTCGTGGAAGAGGATATCCATATAGGAGTAAAATTAAAAATAATTGTAGTAGGTAAATAACAAATGCTAATACAAAAACTTCTGAACGATCTAAAAGCTTCCAAATGATGCGTCTCTCGCTGCGAGTGCATATAGACAGCTGCTCAATGAGGTCACCTGTACCTCGACCGCGCGCGAGAGAAGTGACACGCGGCGATTACATGTTGACGGCTCAATGAAGTCTCATGTACTTGGAAAGCGCGCGAATCAAATCGCGCCTTCTAGACACGACTTAAAACGTAACATTATGTTACGTTATGTTGTAATTTATTATGTTCATTATATGTAAAATAAATAAATTTGAATTTGAACGTAATATTATACGTACTGTATCTAACTATTAGAAGAAGTAGGTACCAAAGAAGAAGAATCGTGTTGCATTTCAGTGTTATCTTGTTATTTCTGCATCTTAATAGCATACGTAAATGGAACACAATTTAAATTTATATAAATTTAATTTGTTTTTGAAGTCCCCAATACTTATTTCAGGGCCTCTTCAAGAGGAAATCTGGCACTGCCCGGCGGGCTCCGTGTCCACTACACTATTGCTGATAAATCTAGGCGATAATTGAGGAAACTTCTTGGATGAATACTTGCAGCTAATTTCATATTTAGTTTTATTTTCCTACATTTAACCGCCATCTTCTAGATAAGATTTTCCACGACGCTTTTGGGTCTCATAAAATCAGTGACACTGACGTCCCTAAGCAAAGTGCCACTCTTAAGACGATACATCAGTGAAACGGAAAATAATTTTCAACTATAGGCGGGACGAAATTTTGGACTCGCTGGCATTCGGAGAGCGAACGTCGAGGTGTCAATACGTCAATTTGTTTCGTGATGGCGACGGGGGTAATAATTCTCAAATCGTGTAAAGATGACTAAAAACTTTACCCATTTACTTGAAAAAGAAAACATGTCAATGAATATTTATTATTATTGTTACTAATAGAACAATAAACAGAACATTAAATGGACGCATGTTGGATTTATTTGACAAATTATATTTCATTCGGCATGCGTCATTTGCACCCGCGACCTGCAATCCGCGCATCGTCTAGCCACGAGCTTTTTAGACCATGCCTCAACTGAGGTAATCTTTGATTGCTGTCCCCTTGTATTTTTAGTTTGAAATTATCTGGAAGTTGATGCCTACACAGAACAGATAATAAATAGAATTCTGATGGGCAAAATTCAATACATTACAATCTACATTTTGATGCAGGGTTTTGAATGTGTGAGTGTCCTACGAAAATGAAACACGAATTATGCACGTGCAATAGTGTGTGTAATACACCAATATTAAATGAGCGTCAATGCATAAACCGAGAGCAGTTGTCAGTATTCGACGAATGACGTATTCTTGGCACGTGTTTAAGTTTATCCCGGATTATTCCTTACTCGAGATCGGTCACCTGCTACTCCTTACTCGTTATGTATTTCAGAGTTATTATTTACCCATTATTTCTGAGTTCTCTAGATGCCTACTTATCTATTTCATTATTTATTCTCGGCAATCATAAACAGATAAATACACCAAAAATCTTAAAATGACACACACCACCCACTGAAAATTGTAGCACTTCCATAAAGCCTACTCTCAAACAGTACTGAATTTAGGTACGTGTAGGTTTGTGGTACTGACAGGTTTGGAGGCACCCTTAAGACAATTCCACCATAAACCGCCATAATAACATGTATTACAATACATTAATAGTTATGTTATCAAGATGTTTTAGTCCTCGGCTATTTTTTTAAACTAAGATACTTTCTAATGAAGCAACCGTATCGTCTGCTTCACGGAAACCCGCCATTGCTCTCAAGCATTGTAATATTTGGGTGGCTCACAATAATTATGGGCCAAGTCCAATTTTCATAAAATTCGATTTTTTTGATTCAGTGGCTAGATAAAACAGATATTGTGTATTAATGTCACTATCATAGCTCTACAATTTTCCGCATAAATGACAATACTAGTATTGATAAGACATCAAATTGAATGTGAATCATGTCCAGTTTGACAGTTCCTTCAGCAGTATAAAGATGTATTTGCTAACATAAATTTTCTAATATTAATAAAGCCTGAACATACTTTATGTTTCGACTATTTATTATTACAGTGAAAATATTCCTAAATTTTACAAAAGGAGTTTTAACTTTAGGTCCAAATATCACAGAATCCATTTTGATGGACTTGATCCATAATTATTGTGAACCACCCATTTCTATTCGTTCATTCATTCGCCGTCCTTTATAATGTGCCCCACCTATGCAACACATGACCTGCCAACCTACACGGGACGTCACTGCATAAAATCAATAAGTATGGAGAAGGGTGGACACGTACGTCAAAATGGAGCTTTTGTTCTATTTTCAAAGCATGATCATGGACATACCTTAAACGTTGTAGATAATCTATTTATATAATTTTGAAGCCTTATTATCCTTTATATTTATTTTAAACATTTGATGACTTTATTAATTTTGAAACGCAAACGCATCCTACGAATAATGATTGCTTTATAATAATTATTGACCTAAAAATAAGGTATTGTTTTTTTTAAATACGCCATTTCTTTTGGCATTCCCCAGTGGTTAAGCTACAATATACGGCCGTAGCCATAAATTGACAAACTATAATTGAAGTAGGGAGTAAAAGTCATCAAATGTTTAAAATAAATATATCCAAATTATACAAACAGATTATCTACAACGTTTAAGGTATGTCCAGGATCATGCTTTGAAAATAGAAAAAAAAAACTCCATTTTGACCCACGCTGAGCACGTCCGCCCTTAATATATAATAAACATTCACATTTCTACGATATTCATTTATACGTGTGAATTTTCTAAAATTCCTCTCATCTATGGCAAATCAACACCAATTTTCACCGATAGAGTTTATTTTTACGGCAATGGTTAGTTGAGATCGAAATAAATGCAGTGTCATGACACCTTGCCCTCCCGGTCTGCGGTCTGCGAGCCAATATTTGATTCACCAACAACAAAAACACCACCAAACGAGCCGCGGTGGGCAGACGAGCTGTATCCACCATGTTTCTGGCTGATTGTTTGTTGCTTGTTTGTTTTTGTGCCTGAGTATTTCGGACAATGATTCTCCGTGACCCACAGAAAGACTGAATGAGTAGGGACATTTTTTGTCGTAGGATCGTTTGGATCAGCTTTTCGAATCATATTATTACAAGTGGCTAATTAGACAACACGGTTACATGTAAACTGTGCGTAAAACATTTCACCCTAGCACAGTTCGCCGTGAGCTTTCTTATCGAAAAGAGATGACCGTATACTATACGGTCTCCAATTTTATTAGATTCAATATGAACATTAATTCAATTTTTATAGAAGATTTTAGCAACTTTCATGAATTCAAGAATAAAAAACCTAACCTAACCTAACAAATAATTCAGTATATCGGCTATTTTCAAAACTTGTTTGCCACTGGCATCCTGTAAACCGACAAGAACCCATCGTGTTTATTTAGACATGAATATTATCTCAGTATGCAGGTACTATACGACCCAAAGAGGTTGGACAGTCTTTAATTACGACCATATATTATATTTCCGATACAACATTTCACGGTGAAGTGTGATACAGAGAAAAAGATACATAAAAATTTCCGGACACGATATTATTTCATGAAAGGTTGAAGGTTTGTTCTAGCATTGATGTGGATATATTTTGTACGTTTTCCAATTTTGCAATTTTACCTGTGATCATAACCAGTGGCGGCTCTATCTTAGAGGTTTAGTACCCGTTAGAAATTAAATGGCAGTGACGAATAGTGGAGCTGGGCTGTGGAGATCTGACATAAATAGTGCACACTAAACTTTGTCACTCATACTTATTTGTTTTCATTGAACTAATAATATAAACTTCTAGTGGCGAAAGGTGAACGTAGGCTGTGGATATTTGACATACATAAATAATGCACATTAAACTTTGTGTCAATTATACTCATCTGTTTTCATTGAACTAAGAATACAAATTGCAGATGGTATTAATTTAGTTTCTAAGATTCAACTAAACCCTACCTAAAGAAAACCATAATAATTAATATTCTAATATAATATGAAATATCTAAGATTATACCATTAAATCATACATAACTTGATAGAAATTATCTATTATCGTTTTATTTAGGCAGGGTTTAATAAAATTTAAAAACCATCTGCAGTTTTTAATCTTAATTCATTGAAAACAAATAATTATGACTTAAAAAGTGTGTATTATTTTTGTATTATCTCCACAGCCTACCTCTAGCCTATCATGGTTTTGCCTAACAAGAGTTTAATTGATTTTTAAAAATTAACCAATTCCAACTGTAATTTGTATTCTTAGTTCAATGAAAACATATAAATATGACTGATAAAGTGTATTGTGCTCTATTTATATCGAGTATCCAAAGCTTACGTCCACCCTTCGTCACTTCAAACTTCAGATGATGTTAGTTAGTTATCCAGTCTCGGGTACCGTACATGGAAAGCCCTCAACAGACTGAGAACCATGGTAGGGCGCACTCGAGACAACACGGTGAAGTGGGGGGGGGGGGGTCCTCCAGTGATCAAACCTGCAAGTATGGTGAAATGCAAAGCATGGAGCACCTTTTTTCATGCAAGGCTTGCCCATTAAACTGCAATTTAGACGAGATCCTACAAGCCGAGGAAAACGGTGCTGCCTTCGCCAACTTCTGGAGCGACACACTGTAGCTATTGAAGACCCGGTACGTCGAAGAAGTTAGTTTTTAAAATTAAATTAAACCCTGCCTTAGCCAAACCATTGTGGCTGTGGATATCTGGCAATAGTGCACAATTTCTCAGTCATACCTACTTACTATATGCTTTCGTTGAACTAGGAATCAGCTTCCACTATTACAAAAACAAATAAAATAATATATAAGTATAGGTATAGGCCAAAACATTTTATAGCATTGTACCAAACTGTCTATATTTTTATGGAGTGTGTATCTTTATACTTACATACAAGAAATAAAATTAACACTTACTCACCAGTTCAAAGACTAAATTGTTGTGTAGATACTGGAATTATCTAAGCTAACAAATCAATCTTAATTTTTTTGATAGTTTATTAACAAAAATGTACAATTAGCTTTCAAAATCGCTTGAACTTACACCTGTAATGATAAACGATCGTTCTTTACGTTTGCAGAGGCGTACTCGAGGAGGTTTCTGACAGACGAAACTTCGCACTGTTTGACCTCTTTCTTGACAATATCTCTATGTAAAGAATGTAATTATTAAAAACTATGTTGATAATTATTATTATTCATACAATATGCAACTATTCTGTGACAATTATGGTAGTGATCGAAACTAACGTCATCACTTGTGTTAGTAGAGGTAATCGATTTTTGTGTTTTAAATCAAGGTAACCTACCAATAATATTGATGAGATCCTGATATTTGCTATGAATCAAGGTAAGTATGTATTTATTATTGTTACCTTGATTCAAACCACAAACGCCGATTATAATAAGCGTTCCTAGTTACTTGCATCGTAATTAAGTAGGACGCACGTAGTACAATTGGTAAATCACATTTACCGGCTTCCAAACATCGGAATAGGGGTGAGTTCGAGTACCGCCCAGCGTCATATTTTTCCGAGACTTTTTCTAGCAGTGGCGAGGACTCCATACTAGGCGATTATTTGAACCTACCTTCTTAAGAAAAATATTTTTTAATTGCATATTGACTTATTTATATAATCACTTGATTATATATTATATTCTATAAAATAATTTATTTTTCCAACGAGAGATGCCGTATGTGTAGGAATGTATTACACAGAACATAACAAAACAATGTGCAAATGTTTTAAAAAATATACCACAGCACGCCTTCTGTATTGACGTAAATAAAGGTCGGATTATATTTCAAATAATTCTCAATTTTTTTCATATGGAATCGAATTGTATTAACTAAGGTTAGCTCCGATCGCAGAGCCTAAAACTAAATAATCAATAATTAGATAATTTAAAAAAAAAATTCTATCGTGTTTAATCAAATATTAATAAATATAGACTGTTTTTAAAAATAAAAAGAACTTTTATCTTATGATTTTTGATGTGTATAAATGTTTTGAAAAAATACGTACTTACTTAATTTAAACTGATCCGCTTAATTTTATGTTGTCAGTGAGTTGGTAAAGTTTCATTAAATTAGTGTGTCGTTGTCATTAGTGTGCACCAATTCATTAGTAGTAATATCGTATTATCTTCTTATTTCTCGTAAGTATACCTGACAGTTCTTTATATCAGATCTCCACAGCCTACCTCTTTTCAAAAGTCACCCATCGCCACTGTTTTCTAGTAGGTATATTATGTTTCTGAGGTGTCAAATTATGTATGTACCGACATATTATAAGTTTCTAAAGAATGTTTTTTTCTTTTTTTTACCATGTTCGATCCTAAAAAGATCATATGGACCTCCACAGAGTAGGCCACAGAGTAGGTAAAGGATGTATCAACAGATTTTTGTTTTCTTTTTTACAAGAAATGGATCTTAACCACTCGCTCAACTTATTAAATCAACATGTGAATTTTGCCAGATCTGGATTTGAACCCGGGACCCTCGACATTATAACCTGACGCAGTAAACACACGACTATCGTGGGAATTACATAATGTACCAAACATATTATTATGATGACTAAAAAATTATTATATTTTTAAACTCAGTCACTAGCTTGACAGACAAAACGAAAACTCAAAGATGAGTATCGGCACCAGAACAGCATTGCAAATTGTAGTTGATTTGATCACACAAAGATGAAGTTATAGGTACATTAGGTAAGTATGTAGGTATCAATAGTTTTTTTTTTTATAAAAACATTGAACGTGGCAAACTTATTTTTTAAATTAATCAATCGAAACACATAGTTTATATTATTTTGCACACGCCACTGCAGAAAGTTGAATTCACACTATGTGTAAATTATTTAAAATGAAAAGATTAATTTTGCACACCTACTTATTTTCTCACACGTGAAAGTCGGGCGACTCCGCTGGACAGGGATGGACTCAAAGATGGAAGACATCCAAAGGGTAGAAAGTAGAAAAGTAGAAAGAGTTAATAAAATAGGAAGTACGAAGTAGGTGTCTAATAAGTTGGCAAACAATAATTTATTGTTACTAAAAATTACAGCGGACGTTATTCCAGGTCTGCATAAGGGCGGCACTTTGGCTAGGGACGTTACCAGCGCCATCTTTAGATTAATAAAGCCTGATCATATCTTTTTGCACAAGCAACGAGTGGTCCACTGTTCAGCTATCAAAATCAGATCCCAGATTGCTTGACATATTGATTCGGCATTTCTCGTTTCAAATTGAATGATAAAAAATTCTCAAATCAAATATATTAACTATCAGTATTATTTATACTTAAATAATATACATTCCTGTTATTCATCAGCTGCCAAAGTCAGACTAGTCCTTCACACAAAAACCGGTGGTAATATCGATTTCCAAAAAATATGTCGCATCGATAGGTAGTAGAAGGTGTGTTAATGCTGATGTATCATTTATCATGTAAACATATATCCAAATCTAACCATTCCCTGTCAGTGTGACATACGCGTCAGTATGAGCACTCTATAGAACAATGACAGGCAATGACAGATCATCCATAGACAACAACGGGAGGGGCGGAAAAAGTAGGACCAATCGTTGTGAATGTATCGGCTTTCTACTTGAGTCGGCAATGGACGTTACTGACGACCGTGACTCCGTGACCATACCTTTAGACGCCACTGGTAGAAAGGTATATTCATATATCAAAACTAACATCAGAAGTTGACTAATAAAACGAAGAATTGATTTAAATATATTTTTTTGTAAAAACTAGTCTCTTGTCCGAACAGTAGTGGCGACGACTCGGAGTCGAACAGATAACATCGATTTGATGGATCACCCGACCACACCACCGTGACACTCATACCAGAATAGCCTTTTTATATTTCTAGTTAAATAGATAGGTAATAAATACCAATAATGGGTCACCAATGAGCTTTGATAGTAGGAAGTTTACCAGAAGCTAGTGCTTGATGATCAGAAAACAAAGGTCTGAACATAAAACTATCGTAGGGTCACGGCAAACCTCATAAATGCATTTCAAAATGAGATTCTACGTTAAGTATACACAAGTATCATACTTAAAAAGACTTACTAGGTGACTGTTTAAAGCTTACAATAATAAAAAGTAACGTTATACATACCTACCTATTATATTGCGTTTAATACAAGCGATTTAGTTGAATAACAGTTATTGTCCGCCTAATTGGCAAATACATCGATAGACTATATCTAAACCCATTGAATCTTCTACTAACACAAATGCTTTTAGGGTAATCAAAAAAAAAAACATGAATGCAGTTTGACACGATTTATCTTTGAGATCTTTTTACTGTCTGGAGTCATGCTTTTAATATTATCTATTATTTTTCACGCAGTGGATTTTGTCACAGCTGTATATGGATAAGATAAGCAAAAATATATATTTTAGTTGTTTTGTTGTGACGTGTGAAGTGATGTTAATAAGTACGAGTATATACTTAATGTAAAATATAATAACTCAATAAATTCAGTAAAATGCTTAAAATTAAACAAAAACCAAATCGACTGCCTAATCTGCAAACAAGCAAATTGCACTTTTCACCAACAATTTTGAAAGCATTTTGTTATAAAGCATATTTTCTATGCTCATACAAAATATTCCAATCTCCTAAACTAATAAATGCATTTTCGTCATTCACACAAAACAGCCAACTGCATGTGAAAATTTTCCAATATCGAAAATGGAACCTTCTCCTTCCTGAACAATTTGCCCAAAAGGAGTTAACTGGTTTGCCGATTAAGCAGTCGAAATTAGTGAATTAGGGACGCACGTGTCAAAACTAACAAGAATTATCGAGTTCTCATGTAGGTACACCGTGAATACATCAGAAAAATAACGTAACTAAATAAATAAAGATCTCTTCTGCTCTGACTTTTAGACCACAGTATAAGCACACATAAAGTCCGTCGGAGAAAGACATGTATAGTAGGTATCCATACAGCATATATTTATTTTGAACCGTACTTCAACTGATACGATGCCCAAACAATATACCGACTATCATGTCTACCTCAAACTAAAGAATACAATAATATTATGCGCAAACATTTTAGGCTTGGCTTTTGGAGCCTACCATATAGCATACAATGCGATAGACAGACTGAACTCATGTGACTTAAAGTCCATACAAAAAAATAGCATTTCTTGACGAATAATCCGATAAATACGACAACGACAGAAGGCGCGCTGTGACATATTTCGTTAAACCTTTGACAGATTGCTCTGTAATCTAATATATAATATATATTCTGTATAATACATTCCTACATAATATACAAAATATGTTGTTGGCAAATTAAATTATGTTCATAAAATATAAAATAATCAAGTGATGTAAATACCTACGTCAATATGTAATTAAAATTCATTCTTCTTAAGAAGGTAGGGTTTTTTCTTTGAGTATTCGCCACTGCTGAATGTCAGTTTACTGTCAATCGTAATGCCAAGATCCCTTACAGCTGATATTAGAAAAAGTTTAGTTTACTACGTCTGCAAGATTTAAGAAGGATTTTGTTTCTAGATACCTTATGGAATATGGGCCCACAGTGATGCTATTGTCACTGATTTTTAGTTAGTACCCTTGACATTTGATTGGCGCTATAGAATCTTTCAAATTTTTCTTATTTGTACCTACCTAATTTATTATTCACGTGTAATCTATACATTACATAGTTTTTTTCTGCATATGACACAAAAGTGAAAAAATGTCGCGTTTTATCGAAAAAATATAACAAAATAATGCCCCCCATCTATTTTAATAAACAGTGGCTACAACCTTTCCAAAAAACAATCAAGCGCCATTGATCATCCGGCTCGGAGGCTGATTATCGAAAAATGTCCCCTAAACATCGTGCCTACAGAGGTGGTTGCTATATTTTTTACTTAACACCGTGAAACCTGAGACACGTTCTGAATATAATATTATTTAGTAACATTAATTAATTTCATGAAACTGTAATGTTCGAGTATATTTATATATTATCAATTAACAAATTATTAATTCAAGACGTTCATAACATGACATTTAGACTGAAAAGACCAGGTAAATCAAGAAAGTTAGGTACAAAAAAACAAGCCAAAAGTACCTAAGTAATTATTAAAAATAAAAATTTAAAAAAGAGAATTTAAAAATACAAAATCATATATATAAAAATTAATATTTGTTTGTTTGTATGTTCGTATTTAATGCGCAGCCATACCGTTCATCCGATTGCGAAAAAACTTTGTCAACTTATTGCTTGCACTTGCGCAAAGAGTATAGGCTATACTAATATATAAAAATGAATGTCTGTATGTCTGTCTGTCCTGTATGCGTTCCTATACCATTCATCCGATTGCGATGAAATTTTGGTTAGTGGTTGTATGCATACCCATGAAGGTTTCTGAATTAGAAAAATCATCATCTTCTTCTTCTTCTTCATTCTATTTTCTTTTATTCGTATGGTTCCTATACCATTTATCCGATTGCGATGAAACTTTCATCAGTTGTTGTGGTAACACCCGTAAAAGTTTCTGAATTAGTACAACCATCTTCTTCTTCTTCTTCATTCTATCTTCTTTTATTCGTATGGTCCCTATATCATTCATCCGATTGCGATGAAACTTTCGTCAGTGGTTGTGCCAACACCCGCGAAGGTTTCTGAATTTGTACAACCATATTCTTCTTTTTCTTAATTATATCTTCTTTTATTCGTATGCGTTCTTATACTATTCATCGGATTGCGATGACATTTTGACCAGTTGTTGTGCGCACGCCCGCAAAGGTTTCTAAATTAGTACAACCGTCTTCTTCTTCTTCTATTCGTATGCGTTCCTATACCATTCATCCGATTGCAATGAAATTTTGATCAAGCATTATGCTCACGCCCGCAAAGGTTTCTGAATTGATACAACCATGTCTTCTTCTTTTTCATCTATTCTATCTTCTTCTATTCGTATGCGTTCTTATACCATTCATCTGATTGCGATGAAATTTTGACAAGTTGTTGTGCGCACGCCCGCAAAGGTTTCTAAATTAGTACAACCGTCTTCTTCTTCTTCTATTCGTATGCGTTCCTATACCATTCATCCGATTGCAATGAAATTTTGATCAAGCATTATGCTCACGCTCGCAAAGGTTTCTGAATTGATACAACCATGTCTTCTTCTTTTTCATCTATTCTATCTTCTTCTATTCGTATGCGTTCTTATACCATTCATCTGATTGCGATGAAATTTTGACAAGTTGTGCGCACATCTGCAAAGGTTTATAAATTAGTATTATATAAAATACAAAGTTTGTTGTTTGTTTGTTCCATCCAATTTTGGTTTTTTTACTGCATATTAATAACATTAATAACGTTTGCATATTTTGGATTCTATTTTAATTTAGTGTTGTTTCGTTTGATCTTTACTCCTATTAAAATTATTTTCATATTGCCATATTGTATTACATAGATATTTTAATATACTATAATAGATAAATATAACCACGAAGCGACCCTGTGCGAAGCCGGGTACATCAGCTAGTAATCAATAAAATATAATTTATAAACAAAATACAAGGCGCATCACTAAAGGTCTCTAGGGAGTGCATTGACCTTCCGCACAGCCCTCACTATATTGGTACCTGATAAGCTTGATACGAGGAAACAGTTTTTATCCAAACGTATAACGTTAGGCTGGTATAGATGTTTCGTTCTACATCGGCACTGTTGTACGCTAAAATTGCTTCGCATCTGTGTTGGTATTATTTGTGTGTATGCATTAAGCCCTGTAATAAAACCTTACTTAGAACCGCCTGCAATTATTACCTTATCACCAATTGGTTATCCGTGCAGTTTAGGGGCATAAAAGGCGGAGTTTCTATTGTTAAAGACAGTTGCTGGTAATAAACATACCATAAACTCATTCTTTGCAATCGTCTACAGTGTGTTCATATAGTGATTGTTATCGAAACGATACGCATACTGAATTATAATGTCCCGTTTAATTAGTCATACTATTAATGCCCAAACGAAGGAAGTTATATATAATATATATACATACGTAAAAAATAAAAACCAAATGTGTAGTGAAAGTAGTGTTGTGACAGAAGTTTCGAATGCATCAGGAGTTGGTTTAAGGACGGTTTGGCGTGTTTTAAGAGAAATACAAAAAACAGGGACCTTTTTGAGTCCTAAAAAAAGGGTAGTTAAAAATAAAAAAAATAATATTGATGACTTTGATACATCTGTAATTCGTCGGTGTATTCATGACTTTCATAAAAATTATAAAACTGTTGCAACACTGAAAGACATTCATGCCGTGTTGAAAGAAGACATTAATTTTAAGGGTGGAATTACGTCATTAAGGAAAGTTATGAAAGATATAGGATTTAGATGGAGAAAAACAGAAGACAATCGGAAGCTGCTCATGGAAAAAGGTGTCATAGTTTTCAAAAGAATTGAATATTTAAGAAAAATTAAAGAATATCGTGTTCAGGGGAAATCTATTATATTTACGGATGAAACTTACATACATTCCACACATACCACATCATATTCTTATTCTGACGGATCGAGTTCTAGTTTTAAGAAGCCGATTTCAAAAGGTACTCGCTTAATAATAATCCATGCTGGCGGTGAAAATGGATTTGTGCCAAATGCTTTATTAAAATTTAAATCCAATTTAAAAAGTGGCGATTATCATGACGAGATGAACTACAGTAATTATGAAAAATGGTTAAAAGAAATGTTAATTCCTAACCTACCACCTGAATCTGTTGTTGTTATAGATAATGCATCATATCACAATAAACTGGTGAACCCAGCACCAACATCAAATAAAAAGAAGGGTGAAATAATTCAGTGGCTACAGGCAGCGGCGGCTCTAGCATATTTTAGTAAGTGGGGTCAGGTGGCGTGAAATATCTAATAAATATATACCTAATCAATACCAATCAAAACGTATACCTATTATAATTTTATTAAATTTTGAATTATAACATTGCTTGTATGTAAGTCATTTATTTTGTATAGTGGCTTTAGGGATTCTATACATAATTCAAAGAAAACATACCTTTTGTAGCTATTACTTCATTTTCATATGCCCCCTGTGTCCGAAAGAGTTTTATAGGTAACTACTTAAATAATTCTACTCTTCTGTTTTCATTCATTCTGCACTAATTTTATGTCTGGTATCAGGGCACTAGCCGATTTATCCACTAGTTTAGAACACTGCACAAATCGTTCAATAACAGTACTAAGTTTAATAATATACCTTAATATTATAACCAACTGTGCTTTACAAGAAACATCGGCTGTTGTGTCATCCGCTTGGATTGAAACAAAATTCATGGTAGATAATATCTCCTCTTTGAGGAATTCTCTATACATCGTAAATCGTACATGGAATCGAAAAGCTCATTTTGAATTGTTATTGAAGTCCCTTTAAATGACGGCGAATTTTAGTAATAGTACGTACATCATCTACTATAATCTACAATTCTACATAGTAACTGGAACACTGAGCGATTCGGAAGTCTCATCACGGCCACGGATTCCAATTTCGCACGAACCACAAAGGGTACAGTTCGGTTATGAGGAATACAGCGGAAAACACATTTGAAAATACCCGATATACTGGATTATTTGTTAGTTTGGGTTAGTTTAGGTAAGGTTAGGTTTGGTTAGGTTAACTTAACAAATAACCCAGTATATCGGCTATTTTCAAAATGTGTTTGCCGCTGTATTCCTCATAACCGAACTGAACCTACCGGTGAGGTCTTAATCGTTTCACTTGTAGTTTGTCTTCAAATATCAATTGTACTGAACTTATATTTCAATAAATAATCCACCCATTCATCATAGTAGGTACCTACTTAATATTTTTTATCAAAATTATTTTACTAACGTGAGATGAAAATTATCTACAAATAATAGTACTTTACAATATTAATAAAGAGTACCTATGTATTAACAAATATAAGTTAAAACCTTAGATTATGTTAAAACTTATTTTAGATAGATGACCGTTGATCACGACGTCTTACTGGCAAATTAAAACGGCGTGTGACAGGATATGCTCCGACCGACAAATAATAATAATACGTCAACTCTTACTTAGGTACTCACATTTATGCAGGACAGGGTATTTTGAATCGCATCCCCGAGCTAGCACTAATACATGTACGGCTAAACGTGCATATGACGCGGTTAATGTTCCACACAGTTACGTGATTCAGAATTTTGAAAATCATAACCGACAATCGCATATCGCATCTCATAATAAAATAAACATTGCTTTCATTCGAACGGGTCCATCTCCCAAGACCCTGCCTCAAGGAACTCATAAATCTGTTCTTAGAAGCTCTGTGCCCCGCCAGCATCGTGGAACGTACTTGCTATGTAGGTAGACTGAGTGTGATAGCATTAACAGGGTTGCGCCAAGAAACAAAAATCAAGGATGGGCAAACAAACGGTACAAATAAAATATATAATTAATTTATACTTAACAAAATCAATGTATTGTGGTAGGCACGTGTAATATGAATATTGATTATAGAATCATGGGGGGGACCGTCCCCTCGGTCCCGTAAGGTAGAGCCGCCCCTGGCTACAGGATAATAATATACCTTTCTCATCGACGATGATCAAACCGGAGCTTTACAACTTGGTACTAATGAATAAATCTCGGCATGTAAAATACAAATTAGATGCTATTTTAAATCAGCATGGGCATTCTGTACTGAGATTACCTCCTTATCACCCAGAGTTAAATCCCATAGAGAACATATGGTCTGTTGTTAAAGGTTATGTAGGAAAGAACAATATTGAAATGACAATGGCATCTGTAGATAGATTGGTGGCAGAAGCCTGCAATCAATTGCCTATAGAGCAGTGGCGGAATATCTGTGGTCATGTGGAAAAAAAAGAACGCAGTTTTTTGGAATACGACATAAGAACGGATGAATTGACCAGTGAGATTATAATCCACACCGCAGATACCTCTGATGACGACGACACAGACAGTGACTCAAATCGGTGACATCAACGAATACCTTCAATAAATTATATTCTTCCTACTACTTATATTACTTTAACAGCGTATCATATTGTGTACTTATAGTTGAAAATGCCATTTGTAATTGTTCTCCGAAGTCCTAATGATTGTATGTATAATTAAATGAAATTGCCAACAAAAGTATGTCTTTGCGGTATTATAATTGTCTTTAATTGTTTAGTTCTCTATAAATTTATAACTAAACTGTTAAATAACGATAGTGATATCGTTAAGGCTAATTCATAAATTCCAAAACATTGTATATTCCCAATCCTAACTAAAGAAATAATAATACACGATTAAATTATGTTCTTCCTATTATTTATTTTACTTTAACAGCATTATACTTATAGTTAAAAATGCCATTTGTAATTGTTCTCCGAAGTTCTAATGATTGTATGTGTAATTAAATGACATTGCCAACAAAATTATGTCTTTACGATATTATAATTGTCTTTAATTGCTTAGTTCTCTATAAATTTATAACTAATCTGTTAAATAATGATAATGATATCGTTAAGGCTAATTTATAAATTTCAAAACATTGTATATTCCTAATCCCAACTAAATAAATAATAAAACACAATGTTTTCATTGAATTGTAACTATCGTTATAAGTAAATAATATATAGGTACCTATGTTCTAATGTACGCATTTTTATTCTATATTTTATTAAAACAATAAGTTTTTATATTTACCGTAATTCTTCATGCACACCCTGTGTCAATACTACCAAAGAACACCGACACAACTGCAAATCGTTTTTAGCGTACAACAGTGCCGATGTAGAACGAAACACCTATATTAGACTATAGATAGAATATGCATTGAAAAAATATTTTTCCATTCTTTTATAAAACAAAATAAGGCATATGTATTGATTATTTCATAAAAGTTAAGTTAAAAAATGGACAACGAATGTACGTTTATGTTCCCAGTAGGTAAATATTTTATATTTTGGGTGGCGATAATTATAATATACTTTTACATTTACTTAATAGTTTTCGTTTTCTACAATCAATAAGTTTGTTGGTTAATTTCTTGTCGTCTTCCATTTTGAAATGATCTGTCACGACAGAGGTAAAAACACTCATAATCATAGAGTAATCTTTGATAAAAGTAATGTCAGGCTATAATAGGGATCTTCTTTATTAAACTATTTATTTTATTCAACGAATAAGACATAAGATTTAAGAATGTAACATTATATATTGAGCATAAATAATTGGAAAACATCTCATGCATATGTACCCACTAGAAAAAAATCTAGGGAGAAAAAAGTGTGTATATGCATGAAATGTTTTCGAATCATTTGTGTTCAATATCATATTATTGTTACATTCTAAAATCTAAAATCTTATGTCTTATTCGTTGAATAAAATAAATAGTTTATTCAATTATTAGCAAGTCTAAGTATGTGATAAAAACTAAATAATGAAGTGATCCATGACGTCGGTTAGTAATCAAGAAATTAATTGATACCTATCTTAATTTAATATACAAAAACCGACAACCAACAGTATAATGCAATTTGATAAGCACTTCATGTAAAAACTACAAGTTAAAATCGTCATAATTAAGTAGGATGCCCCTAACTAGAAACTAAGGAAAAGTACACTGGCGTAAATCCAGTGGTTACAAATTCAAGTCTCGTCGGGTGTCGTATTTTTTTAAAGATCTTTTATGAAAGACATATTTTATAAAATACTTTGAGATTGAATTTCGGGTTTCGTAGCGTTAAAGCGCACCTGTATACAATATATATTATTATTATAATGCGGTTGTTATGTATGTAATCTTTTGTCGATAAGACTGCCCATAGATGTCGTTGTCACACAAAATGTCATCTCGCTTGCAGGTCGCTGGAGATAGGTGGCCGAGGATGTCAGCTGTCACCGAACCTTGTACTGGCAATAATTTTAATAAATGTAGATTGTAAATGTGGCGAGACATTTTTTAAATATCTGCCTACACAGTTTAAAAAGAGATTTAATAGTAGGACTTGCGAATAAATATTGTATATTGTTCCTGTGCAAAGCGTCCCCCGCGAAGCATACATTCGTCTTTCGATGCGTGGGCTGATAAAATTAACATGTCGTTTTTTTTTGTTCAACATATTATTATGTGCGTTTGAATTCTGGAGTTTTATTTGACGCAAATAACGCAATCGGTTCGTACGAAGATTTAAAAATGGGCTTTCAAACAGTTCATACGAAACTAGAAGACTCCAACCTTCGCACTGGATTAGTCAGTTCCTAACCGGCCATGACAACTTCGCCGCCAGACCACGCGTTTGGCTTGATAGTAGATGGGCCGGATTGTACCTGTGGGCATGACCACCAAGATGTTGAACACATCCTCTGGGATTGCCCGCTTAACTCGAACGAGCGGAGCTGTTTGCCAGGGTCCGTCCTCACACGGGCCCTATTGGACATGGAGATCTGATAGCAACCGAGGCCAACTTTGAGGCATTCGAGAAATTTTCAGCATCGTATGGGGTGCGGGATAGTCCCGACTCCTCTGTAGACTCATCAATTTCAATTTGTGATACTCAGTATGCGGATACACAGGGCAGTTAACGTCAGCGGACAGCAGAGCCAGTCCAAAAAAAAAAATCTTTCTTAACTTTCTTCTTTAAGCACTACGGTGCATGGTTGCAGCATCAGTCCCGTACGGCTCCGTCTCGGGACGGAATGAGCACTTAATCACTTCTTTCAGACACGTTTAAAGCGTCATGGAAAACGGCCGTGCATATCCACGGGTGGCGGTGAGAACTTTAATGTAGTTTTGTCATAATATAATTCATTAGTTAGTGAATCTGAGTTCACAGCAGCCTACTGTATAAGAGAGCAGATTAATAAAATCATTGAATTTATAGAGCAAGCTTAATAATTCCGGTTGGTCATCATTTATGTTTGTAAAATATTTATTTTGACTTTTTTAGTAATTACAGATCATGGTAGCTTCACTGGCTGGTTCTATTTTGCTCATAGGGCCTTCCATCGAAGCCACTATGACCCCCCAAAAATTGCTCGGTTATCTCCATTCGCCATTTGATATTTGGAATAAAAACATATCATGTATGCCTGTCTTTGATGGACTCATTTCACTTTTCTGTGAGGTTTTAATCAAGTCTTAAATGTCCCACCGTATCATATCATAAAAATTGTAGGTATTAGTTAAAGTTAAATACTGAAGATATAATAAAATTCAAATTCCAGTCCCTTTAATTTGGCTGTCCATTTACATTGTTTCAGTTACCTATGACAGCCTTACAACAGGCACCTTTCCCAATTAAAAGCTTGTTTATCAATTCTCGTCATTTGTAAAATACTCAAATTTAGGTAGTTACATAGTATCTTAACCCCGGACCCTCCGCACGCTAGAGAACCGGCCGGCCTTCAGTTATAAACCTTGTTCAATTATTCAAACTGCGCCCATATTAATGAGAATAATTTTGAAGTCAATTTAAATTAAACGAAATATATTGTGTGAGGTGATGTCAACGAGCACTATTAAACCGTTCAACACATCGTTAGGTGTAATGTTGTGTTTTTTTTTTAATCGAGTGATCTCTTTTTGAAAATAATAATTTACAGTCTCACCCAAATCGCAGATGGCGTCACTGTTCCACACGCGAGAGATACGATGTTTATTCGAAAGAGTTACAAGTTCCAAATTTTAAAAAAAAACACAATAGGTACCCTGAAATTATACTTTAAAATGCAGCAACGTCCTTATGCAAAGTGCCACCATTAGGCAGACTTGTTTTAATTTTTAGCCTCAAATAATATCCAAAATTGTTAGGTTAAGTAAATCTTAAACAAAATAGCAAATGCAACAAAAATCTTGAAAAAAAGTACACATAACCTTATAAAGATTAGAGCATTTCAACAAAATCTACTCCCAAACAGCGATTTTTACGCCCTTTGGAATGTTTTAAAACTAAGATGTCAGTACTTTCTAACATAACGACCGCATCGTCATGGAAAACCGTCATTGCTTCCAAACATTATAATGATCGTAGTCGTTCTTTAATTTGTCGCTCTTTATATATTGCCACTCCTAAGCAACGCATGACCTGCCTACATCCACGGGTCGTCACTGATAAAATGATAATGTTTCAATTATATACGTAAACTTTTTATAATGTTTGTTTTTTTTAGGTTATAAACATAACTGTTTAAAAACTAACTTACTTGATGTCATTGTCTCGTATGCAAAATTAAACTCTCAGCAATATGCAGTGCCCCAGTACCCAGTATCTATTTGCTGATTTCCAGTGGTTTGTATTTTTTGGACTCACACAAAGTAACGGATATTTCACTGCCGGGAGAGGGCCACCTTAAAAATCAATAAAAATATATTACTTATGGATTTTTTTTTCAAAATGGACCTATAATCTCTCTATATCGTTTAATAATTACAAAAATGCATCGGTACACAGTGTGACAATAACTTGTTTATTTTACACATGATTTTGTATTGTAATAAAAAGTGGATTTATTTATGTTTTTTATTGAACAATTGGCATGATCAATAACTGACTTATAGACACCTCGATACTGATACAACAAAATTCCGGTCAAAAAAATTAACACTGATTGATAAAATTATTGACAACACGTGGGTGGCTTCAAAGGAATTTATTGTATTGTTTTCTGGCTATAAGAACCGGTAATTGAAAATAATTATTCCATTCATTGTCGACACGTTCCATCCCTACCTAGATATAATATATAGTTTTACAATTTATAATATTTTTTGCGTAATTGATAGTGTCACCCCCTATTTGGCACTCCTTGCGTAGGAGGTCAACTGACGATAGTAACAACCTGCCGGAGGGTAAACACAACAAAATTTACAACACGTGATTCAGGAAAATTCGTATATTTTTTTCAGATAAATAGAATGCCAGGTGGCAGATACAGGAAGCTCAATGGGAACTGAAATACCTAATGGGTAAAGAGTAGCAGGTAACCGATCTCGAGTAAGGAAGATTACAGGATAAACTTAAACACGTGTCAAGAATTAATACGTAATACGTCGAATACTGACAACTGCTCTCGATTTATGAATTTACGCTTATTTAATATTGGTGTATTACACACATTATTGCACGTACATAAAGCGTATTTCATTTTCGTAGGACACTCACACATTTAAAACCCTGAATCAAAATGTAATGTATTGGATATAGCCTATCGGAATTCTATTTATTAATCTGTACTTTGGGTAGATATTAGAGTAAACATTTTACTTTTAACATTGGGTTATGCTACTTAGTGTATAATGTTATAATCTGTAGATTTAAAAAAAAGCGATAATGTCCCACCGTCGAGAAGGAAGGTACCCGAGTACGGGCAGGTATAGGTAAAACACTCTACAGAGACATTGTTGTACACTAAAATGGTTCGCATCTGTATTGGTATTATTTGTGTGTATGCATTAAGGCCTGTAATAAAACCCTACTTAGAACCGCCTGCAATTATTACCTTATCACCGATTGGTTAGGCGTGCAGTGCAGGGGCATAAAAGGCGGAGTTTTTATTGTTATTGAGAGTCACTGTCCATAAACATGTCATAAACTTATTCTTTGCAGTCATCTACGGTGTGTTCATATAGTTATTGTATAAATATTGTCTTTAATTGTGTAGTTCTCTATAAATTTATAACTAATCTGTTAAATAACGATAATGATATCGTTAAGGCTAATTCATAATTTCAAAACATTTTATATTCCCAACTAAATAAATAATAATACACGATGTTTTCATTCAATTGTAACTATCAGTGTGGGTAAATAATATATAGGTACCTATGTTCTAATGTACGCATTTTTATTCCATATTTTATTAAAACAATAAGTCATAAAATATGCTTATTTACCGCAATACTTCATGCACACCCCGTGTCAATACTACCAAAGAACACCAACACAACTGCAAATTGTTTTTAGCGTACAACAATGTCCCTGTAGAGTGCGTGGACTATATCAAAGAGATAATAAGTAAAAAAATAATAGGTAAAAAAAATAAAGTAAGTACATAAGTACCCACTGATAATAAAACTGTTATCAAATATTTTTTTGAATTATAAATATCCAATTTTCTATTTAAACTTAGGTGAGATATTTTTAAATTATCAAGATTATCGAATACCTATGTCTATGTTATTTTTTGAATTTGTTTGCCGAAAGAGTGACAATGAAAATTCTATTCTGCTTGAATGAATTTCTAGCATTGGTAATCGATCTAAAGGTTTCGGCCAATTATCATTCGTATAAATATTTTTGTAAAAATACATTTTGTATTGAACAATCGTATCTGCCCGTACTCGGGTACCTTCTATCACTATGGGGAGACACTCTCTTCCACTCTGTAAAGAATTTTTTTGTATAGATATGTAACGCAGAAAGGCTACAAGAGGACAATATAAATGGTTATAAATAAAGTCGCAAGGGCCTCAACATTCAGAGAATTAGGCCCGTTTCAGACGGGACGCCGGTGTCGCGCTCGTATATAATAAGAAGGCCATTATATTTGAATAAATGAGCCGTTCTATTATGTTTATAAACGCCCCAGAGCTAATGAGTCAACCCGTGTCCGGTACACTTTTCCGTCGGCCGGTACATTCGCAAGCCGCCGATACACTTTTTTTTATTACCGCAGCCAGTTTTATGTTCTAATTTACAACGCGAAATTATGCGTTGACTCATTAGCTCTGGAGCGTTCATAAACATAATACAAAAGCCCGTTTATTCGAATACAAATGCCTCCTATATTATTAACGGGCCTTACGAAATGATGACGATAATAAGTAGGAATAACTTTATAGAAATAACTGCAATTCATGTTTTATTAGCTTCGTGTAGGTACGCGTGATCGAGTATCGCGCATGCTTACCAAACTAAGTAATTCAATAACTTCAATATTTCGGCCTGTAATATCCCATTGTAGGCTTATTCTCAATCGGACGTCAGTGGGTAAATAAGTGGATATACAACGTATTGTTTATTTTTCAAAGCAACAACTGGCGTGCGCGAACGTTTTCTTGTGGGGATTTTAGAACAAAATGAAGCCTCATATCTTCTGGTTTGATATTACATATATTGAGTATCACATTCCTCGAAGCAAATACCGTTTCGCTGGTAAGGTATGTCATCTTTGCCTAAACAAGTTACACACAATATGTATTTGGGGGGTCTCGTTGTTGAGGGATGAGACCGATGTGATTGGGGATGATAGATGGAGAGTCGTCAAGAGGAGAGATGAGAAGTCGAGATATGCTAGTTACTCCGATGGATAGAGGAGCGAGTATTATTTGCAGCGTAAATAGTCGGTACAAGAGTATGTTACAAGAGCGTTATGTTAAAATACTTATGATATTTCAGAGGTTCGAGTCTCGGTGGAACAGAATGCGGTGCGGAACGACTGACACGAAGCTTACTAATCTTACTGAGATTAAGATTGATATATACTAATAGGTATTTAGACTGACTAACTCATCAACCCTATGACCCGTTAATTATATGCATGAGTATTCGGTAAATTGCGAGTCATTGCTGATGAAGTTTGCAATTGAGAAATCTGCTGGCCTCCGCATTATTGCACTTCGAACGCTCGATCCCATCGAAGAATGTCACGCGTGTAGAATATGCTGACTGCAGATGCGACGATTGGGCGATAGTTTAAATGACTTGCTAATTCTTACACTGTCGAAATAATGCTGACAAGGCCCGAAGTCATCGACCGCTACATATATTGAACCACATGATCCCAAAATCATATATAAGAGTATCTTCATATATCAGGTCAGAGGGATCAGCTACTTAACTCGACTCGACTCAACAAATAAGACATCATTAAGTAGTTCCACGACTCGCCACTAGGGAATCTGAGCATTACCAATATTCATGCCCTCTTTTCTCTAAGACAGCTAAGAAGTGGGTCCCAAGATTGGAAATTTTTGTCAGATGGGTCGGAGCCCAGTCAACTTTGGGAACCACTGCTGTAGAGGTTTATGTGGCCCAGCCTTCTCAGGTGGCCTATTTTGATCGACAGTACAATGTGCGGGCTTCCGTACAGAACTGTACGTAACCAACCCACTATCATGTGTCCATTAGCCAAAATGCCACAATTCACAAAAAAATAAATCAATTCAATAGTTCTATTAAATAATATATAAACCGCGCAATATACACCATTATGAAAGAGTCGACCACATTATTAATTTTTCATCGCAGTGTTTCAAAGTGACTGATAGAACAAAAATTACCGACTACAAAATACTTATTATTCAAAACTATCTAGTCTCTAGATATTTTCTATGCCACTCTCAAATTAATATTCTTCTTCTGGACGCCACTGCTAGGACTCATAACGTTTCCGTTGAAACAGTCGTGAGCCATTTTCAGCGGGAGGGTCACGTTTTGATTTTGATATAGGTAGGTAGGTAGTTATAAGGTAACAGCCACATTTTTTGATACATACACGTCCACTATGAATGTTATGATTAGGTATAGGCATTTCGACGCTATGATAGCCTTCAGAATCGGTACCTGGCAATGCCTGGATTGGATGTTACATTTTTACATTGTGGATATGTCAAAATCGATGGGTGACCACAGATTCAATTAAAAAATAAATAAATATAATATACCAATATACCTATATATTTCTGCCTTCTTTGGCCATATCCGCCCCTTAATTGGAGCATATAGATACCACACGGCGCCTCCAAGAATCCCTGTCGCTCGCCAGTCTTCTTGCTTCATTCCAGGTCAAACCATCATTCCGTAGATCCGCCGTATACACTCTGTAGATAGTAATAAGCGGCCTTCTAGGACGCCGGAATCTGGCCGGCTTGAAGAACAGGCAAGCCAGGTTGAGGTTCTCTTTTGGCATCCGCAGCACGTCCAACGTCGCCTCTTCACACTCAGCGTGATGAGAGGCTGCTTGGTGCGTTCTCTTATCTCCTCGTTGCTTCTAAAGTCATACCACGGCACACCCAGTATCTGTCGCAAACATCTGTTTTCGAAGCTCAGTGTACGGTTGCTCTGAGCCTTCGTAAGGTGCCATGATTCGCTACCGAAAAGCAGCACCGTCAGAATGCAAGCGTCGAATAGGCGGCAATTGGTTTTGACCGAGTACAATCGTGAGTCTCAGACATTCCGCATCGAGTTGAATGTTGCTCCAGCCATTCCCATTCAGATAGCGAGTTCTTTCTGCAAAATGCCATCTCCCGTGATGTGTACCCCCAGGTACCTACTTGAAGCTGTCGACGCACTCAATCTTTTGTCCGTCGCTAATCAGAGGAAAATCTGGATCAGGACAGGTGCTACACAAGACGTTGGTTTTCTTCGCGTTGATTTTCAAACAATATATATTTAATTGTAATTACAATAATTCAGTACTGCTATCAATGGCGTATATCAAGACACTCATTCGTATATAAAATCACAGTATAAAAGTGTACACGTTAGAATAATAAATCAACGACATACCTATCGTGAAATTTGAAATGATCACCATTATTGCAATGATTGTAGAATTATTGTGTCTAATGAAATTTGAATATTATCCATATCTTTTCCAGTACGATAGCTCACGGTGAACTTTGATACCACGAAATATAATACCTATGTACAATTTGTACATGTAACCATGCCAATTGGGAGAGCGACAATTGGTTTAGAAATCGATATATTATTCTGATATTTCACTTGGATGATGATTAGTTTGCGCTGTTTTATATATTTAAACTATCTACTTCAGTTGATCATAATATGTACTTTTTATTACGTTTCTGTTATCTGTTAGATATTACATATTTAGACCTCTTTAATTTATAATTTATAAAGCTTACTACATGTGAAATAAATTAATTTGAATTATAATGTTGGTGCACAAGTTATTATTAACTGTGCAGCACTGCATAAAATCAAAATGTTGACACTCCTCTTGCATTAGTTACTTGCTTCCGTAGATACTTGTTGTTATTAAGTACCTATCTAAATCAAATCTAACTAAATTTGGTGGTTCATTTTATTAAAAAAAAATATTACTCTTTCAACTCTAATGTCAGCTTTTTTATTGCAGTTCTACATTAGCAAAGTAATCTCAAATTACACGAGTTAGGCTTGCTCCAAATGCAAGTATAAAATGAATTATAGCTAATTTCATAATTACCCTTAATAATATGATTACCAGTATTACTATATGGTCATCCTATTGCACGGTCATTTATTTTTAATCAAATTATTTTTTTATCTGAAAACACCTTCATATCTTTAGTGATAATTTTGAGGGAAAAAAATACATATTTTGCTCAATTGATTACTTTATATACCCATGTACAAACATGTTATTTAAAAAGTAAAGATGTATGCCTAACAATTGAATCATTATCATATCGACCATTTACAATCCACTGTTAGATGAAGACCTCTCCTTGCTATATCCACTCTTCTCAGTCGTAAGTAGGGATTCCAATCCCGGGATCCAAAACTATTTTCGATACCTATGAATCCCGGGATTGGTAAACATAATCCCGAAACTTTCGGGATTGATTTTTTTTATCAATTTTTAGGGAAAATAAAATAAAAACGAAAATATAACAGAAAAAATTCATTATAAATAATCTTATAATATTATTATCTTTTCATAAATAAATAAAACTGTTTACTTTCACATTATTATTTATATAACAATATCATTTACTCCATTAAACCTACGTATTTCCAAGATTGAACTTTTTTTCTTCTTTTGACCATGTCCGATCCTAATAGGATCATATTGGGCATCCACAGAGTAGAGGTTTGTATTGACAGATTTTGTTTTTTTACGAGAAATGGATGTCAGCCACTTGGACTATAACGCCGTGGGTCCCAGATTCGAATCCTGGGTCTGGCAAGTACACATAGATTGAACTTACACAATATTAACAATAAATGTCTTAAATAGTATAAATTATACTAGATTTATTTTTGACCGATGTTATCAATGTTATTTGTTTATCCCGGGATCGTCAAATTGTAATCCCGAAATCCCGGGATCAAGATTTTGGCTTGGGATTGGATTCCCTAGTCGTAAGTATTTTATTACCGCGTATTTCCACCAAACATAATTTAATATTGTCTCTCGGCCACTCTTTAAATATTTACAGATTAAGACATATAAATCCCGCCCTCAATGAAATATTACCAATATTAAATGCCCGTTTCGTTTACGTGACAAACTTTAATGCATATGTTACGCCGATTGTGCGAAATTGAATATTACATGAAATGGGCAAAATTTTGCCTAAATCATGAAAAATTCAAGCCCGTTACCTTATTCATGAATTAGACAAAATATCTGGAGAGTGCGTGAATTCGGCAGTAATTTTTCTGTCTAGTTCATGTCTTAGACAAATTAGATAGTAGCGCTACGGTGGTATTTTTTTCAACTAAACTAAATGTATCAAAATGCTCGTGCATTGGTCAAAATGTACATATATTATCTATGGTCAAAATAGATGATCGCGCTCCGGTGGTATTTTTTGCAACTAATCAAACTAAACAAATGTCATTGATTATAATATAAAAATATACCAATCAATATGTAACTGCAATGACTTTCATATCTATTTACTATGCGCAAAGAAATCTAGAACTATAATATGATAACGGAAGAATTTTATTGAAAAGTATTTTCGTGATTTGATTCGTGCTTGGTCGATTGAATGTTTGTGATAGTTTGTTGACACTTGATAGCTAACCTCAAAATGGACATTCAGTTGAATAATTTAATTCAGAATTACAAAACCTAACCTAACCTAACCTAACCTAATAATAATAATATTTTATTATGTCCAATTATAACTAATAAAACCATCCGTATTAAATTTACTTTTTCTTCTGTCATGTTGACAGTTCAAGAATTCCATACCCTGGCGAATTCATGTACCCAGCAGAAAATTTACCTTATTCATGAATAAGGCAACAGGCTTGACTGTTACATGAATTAGCCAAAATTTTGGCCATTTCATGTAATAGTCAATTTCGCACATTCGGTGTAACACATGTACTAATGAAAATAATAATAATATATTTTTAACATGTGTTTAAGTTTATCCCATATTTGTACAGCCACATCCAGAAGGTAACCCAACTCCTTTGTTTTTGTGTTCCCCGGGTACAACTGAACGATATGTCTTGCTTATCTCTATTTCAAAGCCTTGACGCATTGTATAATTTCATCACTCTTGTTTGCTCCCTTACATTTTATTATTTTTTGATACTTGGGCATTATGCCTAACATGCATTTCTCACACCGTGTTGTATTAATTTAATAATTCTTACCTACTAAAGAAACTGGATGTGTACTTAATGGATTAATAATTTTCGTTTAGTTTTAATATATTTACATAATTCGTTGTTAATAATACCTATTTGATTAATAATTATATAGGCTTTGAGAGGATTTTATTTAGCATATTCCGTTAACTGGTGAAGTTATGATTATGATTGACTTACGTTGGTTTTAATGTGTTAAATTCAAACAGAATTCTGTTCGCGGGATGCCTCCGACAACAAAACCAGTTTCTTTCATATATTTCGTGTATGACGATCTATGACGAAGGGATTTCAGTTTTAACCATAGCAATAAATAATTAAAAAACAAATACATTAATTATTTATTTGATTAGTGGGGTAAATATATACCTGTAGGTATATACATAAGACAAGCATTTGCAAGCTTTTAATTCAGTATAAATAGGTACCTATATGGTATGATAGATGAATTTATCTTTTCAAAAGTTAAAATTTAAATTAAATATCAAACGAGTTTTCCATGGTTTCGATATATTTAGGTATACATACACTATCAATATAGATAAATATCCAGTTCTGAAAACATAATTACTGTACTATACTGCCCTTCCAAGGAATAAGGCAGTAACTCGCAAAATTTATGAATTTGAGTTATGAATGCCATCCGTTAGGTAATTTTGAAAGCTTTATATTATGTTGACTTTAAAATCAGTATTATCACTAAAATACCGTTAAATCCTTAGTGAAAAAATAGACATCTTCTAAAATAATACATTTTTTTTGCAAAAAGGCAGTAATTGCGCCTATTCATTGCAGTTACTGCTTGTTCATTATTACTTTGTTTGTATTTTAATATCATACTAATAAAAATTATCACCATTTTTATTAATTCACAGGACTAAAGAATGAAAAAAACACATTATATCATTTATCTCTAAAGTGTGTGACAGTCAGTTACTGCCTTTTTCCTTAGAAGGGCAGTATAGTACTGTAGTATTGAGAACGTACGAAAATATCCGAAGCTACCGCCCGCTTGCGAGGTTAGGTTTGACAGCTGAGTTTTGAAATAAAATTTCCAGGGAAAACTGTTCAGTGTAGCCACCAATCTAACGAAGAAACAGTTTTCGGTCAACATATATTTTTAATAATAGCAACGCTGTGTTTATTTTAAACCAATCAAAAGCAAGAACCGTTGCGTGTAATTGCTAACAGTGTAAAGATGTTGGTCACAACGGTCGGCGTGGATCGTTATATCTGGTTGGATCTGCGCGTCTGCCAATGTAATTAAGCCTTTAGAATTGAAAAGTACCATTTTTCAAAATTCGGCTTTATGTAAAGACAATAGGTACGTCATATTACACTGCATGAGCAGTCCCTTTGTCATTTCCTTTCTATAGTATCTATTAGTACCGATTATATTTTTGATACCTATCGATATTCGTAAGAAATATAATAAAGTACAAACGTTTTATACGTTACGTTAATTTATTAAATTAATTAATTAACGGCACGTCGAGAAATTGTACATGAACCACCCGTCAAAAATTGGACAGGTATGCGCGGTGGGCAGGTATCTATCTCTACACGGTCTCGGTCGTATATTGATGGCGGTTATCATTTGATTTGGAGACCACCGGCCGATCTAAATTACGCTCGATCCATTCCGTACCTCACTTATACCACAATAATATATAAAAACCTCATGGGTACCTCTGCCTATATGGTACCGGGTCAGGTAAAACAGTCAGCGTTTGCCTCGCATAATATATCGTTCTATCATATTTTTTATGAATGTTAGATACCTACTCCCATAGTCTCGCTGGTACTGGATGGCCATTTTATATTTGTTTGTACCAGTGTAGTACCGGTGTGATTTTCATTACCATGGTAACGAATAGATAGTCGGTTTAACAACTTGGACACCGAGAAACTTGTATTCTTTCATTCCTCAATAACTCTGCAAATAAAAGCATACAATCAATATTTAAACTTAGATAATTCAAAACGATAGGTAGGAACGGAAGCCAATAATTGATGCCTTTGAGATGTGGTGTTAGCGCCGAATGCTTCGTATTTCTTGGATGGAGCACAGGACGAACCAGTCAATCATCCAAAGACTGCAGGTAAAAGAACGGCTCTCGACAATATGTCTGAGATGAATTCTGCAGTTTTTTTGACCTGACAACCTAGAGAGACTGGTGGTTTTGGGTGGCCTCAAAGGCAAAGCAGAGGAAGAGCGTCTGCGCGCTGGAGTGACCAAGTAAAAGAGCTGACTGGGAGCACCATTCATTCTGCCCTGTGAGAAGCGAAAGATCGAGAAGGATGGAAAGTCTTGGTCGCTCATAGGATGACCAAATTAAGACTCAGTACTTGGGGTTGTACCTACCTACTATAACTTTGGGAGCCTCATAAATTATTTCCTAATAATTAAGTAATTACCTAACTACAACACTTGATGGTGGTGTCTCAACATGGTTGCATTAATAACCATGAATAGCGACAATAGTTTGCAATAGTCACATCGTGACACTCTACCACTGCGTGCTTTGTTAAATTTTTAACAATCTAATAAAATTTTGATTCACCTGGGTAGATAGGTATAGCAAGTCGTTGGCTATGAAAATACGTATGTATTTTTTGCATGAAGTGACGTCCCTAGGCAAATTGTCGCCTTTAATCAGACTTAGATGCCCTTCTCTTTTATTTCTAGTTTCAAATTACGAGTAAATTCGTCATGTAGGTACCTACTTACCTCTTTTAATAATTATTTGCAAATACTTACACCAAATACATATAGATCTGTAGCCCTGGCAGGTTTGGAGTCACCTTTGTGAAAATGTTGCTGTGCGATGAACCAATATTACAATATAATAATAGTTATACTGTCAGGACTTTATGCTTAAATTATTTATTAATAAAGCGATACCTACTTAATGGAAAAATTGTAATATTTGTATTCGTTCCTTCATTCGCCGCCCCTATGCAATACATGACCTCCCTAATCCTACGAGGCGTCACAGTTTGCAACTGATAAAATATTTGCTGCTAATTTATTTTTATTATTTTATTTACGAGTTAGTTAGTAGGTACATGATTAGTTTATTACTAGTTAGTTATTTTGCCGTCATTGTGAATCAGAAGGCCTTTAATCATAATTTGCATGTTTCAATTTAATTCAATATTATCATATTCTACATACCAGGATGGCAAACCATAATAAGTACCTATTATTATTTTTATATGACGATTCCTAACTATGTAACAAAAACAAGATGCATACCTATTATGTATTTAAAACTTAAATTAAATTCGCAAGAAGATGCTATAGTATGAAAAGGTACTAATAACTTATGAATATGGTTAATAAAGGCATTATTATTTACTCTTGTATGCACTTTTCAAAGTGAATCGATTGACTTCTTAGCTACACCCTGCGGCTACTTCAACAAGTTTTTTTTAAATTTTGCATCATATAAAATTAAACTAGATTGTATTTCAATCAGAGATGTGCATTCTAGTTAATCATTTTTCTTCATATCTCATCTAAAAAGCAATGCCTTGAAGTGTCTGGATTAGGGATTGCAATACCGGTATTTCAAAACCTGTATTCCAGTATTTATCAATACCGAAATACCGGTTTTAAAATTCTAAAATACCGGAATTTTTGGTATTGAGAAACGACACTCGTTTACGTTTTTGAAAATGAATTATAAGTTATGTGCTGCTAAAATGCAAATATATTGGGTGAATCCAACAGAGGTGAAAAAATAATAAAACAAATTCCATCAAATATATTTATATTAGTAATTGTCACGATGAATTATCATAATATTATTTCGAAATAGAAAACATCCGTACAAAATTTTTCAATCATTCTATAATAATTATTCATGTCTGTACAAGCGTTGAATTTAAGAAGCTTTTCCTGCAGCCGGACTTATTTGCACTTGATGAACTTTTGAGGGCTTTAATTAAAATTATCAATATATTCATATTATTTGTAAAAAATCTCTAGTTTTACAATTATGATCGATACATATTTTTAAATGTCAACATAATAAATGTAGGTATGTAGGTTTTTGCTATAAAATAATATTTTAAAAAAAATAATAGCTATATGTATCGATAAGCATCTACTTCTGTTTTTTAATGTTTAATAAATACCGGTATTCAATAATAAATGCCGAAAAACCGGTATTGACATTTTCATTCGGTATTGCAATCCCTAGCCTGGATACCACAGAGGTTATTATTATATACTGGAAGAATTTTATAACAGATTGGATGGATTATGCATTATTTAGGTATTAGAAATTCATACTTTTGATATGCACAAAATGAGTAAATGGATTTTTGCATTTTCTCCATTTTCCTCTCCCGAATAATGCATAGAGCTTACTATCAGGTCGTCATATAATAGGTAATGGGTTATTTAAAAGCGAGAGCTCATTAATAAGAGTATTATCGCAATATTTACTTTTGAGTTGATTTACTCAAAATGATGAACAGTGTAGGTGCTTGTGTTTCTTAAATCATCAGCGCTACAATTGATTTGTTCCGATTCTTAAGGTGATGTCTCTATGTAAAGTTGTTATCGAAAAATAGCTAGAAAAGTTTATTAATCGGTAAATATATATTCAAAAGTAATGAGAAAAATAAAATAAAAAATTAAGATGTATCGTGGAGTTCTATATACCAAAAATACGTGTCAAATTCGGTACATTTCTATCGGGTGGTAAGAATGAATGACATAAGATTTATTATCAAAATTACGATAAAAATGTACGTAAATCTATTACCTAGGGAAACGCTAAACGTTAATTGGAATTTATTATATCCTTATATCTTTTTTTTCAAATTTAAAAAACATCGATTTAGAGGTTAGAAAGCATGCAATTAAAATCGAAACATCTCGGTTCAGACATAATTTATCGCAAAAAACGGTTAGCGTTTCTATTAAAAATATTATTTATTAATTTTTAGGCTAGTTATTTAAATTTAATCTTGTATTTTTGTATATTAACGAATCGATTGTAAATAAAATGAATATTTGACAAGACTTTATCGACATATGCTGCTAACGCGGAAATAAATCGAAATATTTTTGAAACAGTACTTGCATAGATTAAAAAATACATACACACACACATACATTGAAAATAAAGGTTCGCCAGGTACGAAGACAAAAACTGTGTTAATTCTGCTGTCAATAATTTTTGTTTGCGATATTGGAGCATATGTCAATGGACTACATATATCAACCTCCACTTTCTGAAATAGTGTTGTGTAATTATTTCAGATATTTATTACTGTTTTGACGTACCTACCTTTTATAAAGCGATTTTAAAATAAATATAGTTTCATAATAATATAAAGAAAGCATACGAGCGAAAATGCCTAAGATACTTCTGACACACATCAAATTTAATCTTTGTCTAGTAACTGTACAATTTATCCATATTTATGTTAAGTGTTTAAAATGTTATAAGTAAAAAAAAATCGTCTATTCACGTGGTAGTCGCGAAAATTATGAACAATATACAATGTTAAAAATAATAAGAATTGTTAAAATTTCTAGTCACAATATTATTCAAAGACAAATTAACCCGATCAAAACAGCCTCGACAAACTTCCACTTCACTAACTTTTGTTCTATATGTTTATCCTGGATACAGCGGCAAACACATTTTGAAAATAGCCGATGTACTGGATTATTTGTTAGTTTGGGTTAGTTTAAGTTAGATTAGGTAATCCTAACAAATAATCTAGTATATAGGCTATTTTCAAAATGTCTTTGCCGCTGTATCCAGGATAACCGACTTGTACCCTAACTTTAATTACATACATACTATTATACTATATTTGGGCCATCAAACGTTCATTCCTGTCTACGGCCTTAAAATTATTATCTACGTGCCTATATAACTGTATGCCGTCCTGTCAAAAAGTGGAGGTTGATAATTTAGTATGTAGAAAATAGAAGTTATTATTATTCTCCATAAAATATAGGGTAAACAATTCAGTGAATGAACACATAAGAGGTGAATTTGAAAATAAATTAAATTAAAAACGATTAAATGAACTAAGAAAATTATAACAATAGGTAGGTACAATAAATTGTGTATAACCGTGGTATTACTAATTTTATGCCGTGATGCTTTGATAGTTGAACTTTTCATAATATTTGGATCACTATTTAGTTGCTCATTTATCTGCTACATCATAAAGTCGTAAATATTGTTTTTTTATGAAGCAATCATAAATACAAAAAATTAAGATCTACTTTTCAATCATAGTAGATACCTAGGAATATGGTATAGGTGTTGATAATTTTTAATTATTTATTCGAGATCTTCAGGGAATTACCTAGAAATCACTGGGCCAATAAGGTTTCTTTTTATATCTCCAAATCCATTTCACTTACACATTTATAGGTAAAATAAATAAAACTATCTTTTATTTTATCTTGCACTGTTCTTTAAAATCGACATTAGATTTTTTCAAAGAAATAACATTCTGTCTTTTTCTTAGAATATTATGTAATCAGTGGTGCACTTACTTCAAATTCTAAATTTTTTTCTTACGTTTTACAATTTTTTTTTAATTTGTCACTTATTTTGTCCTTGGGTTTGCTTATCAAGATTTGTTCGCATGTTTATTTACGTTTTTTCTTACCTCCAACTTCTTTTTTATTCAATTCGTTGCGTGTCTTACTTTATTCTTATCTCAGATATAGTTAGTTAGTTAATACAAACCGTCCACTCTGTGGAGGCCCATATGAACCCATTAGGATCGGACATGGTTGAAACGAAATGAATTGGGATGTCTATATAATATCGACATTGTCATAATTATAACTACAGTCGAACTCGGTTATTACAATCTCGGACATAGCGAGATCTCGGATGTAATGAGGAAACAGTCGTTGACATTTGGTATATGATTTTCTCCATACATTTTTATTCACTGTTATAACGAGATACTTATCGGATATACCGAGCTAAAATACTGGTAATGTGTTGATCGTTTAAAGACATTTCGACCCTAAGCAATAAAATCCGATCGGACAGGATGCCGCCGGGGACAGATTACGTTTATGACACTAGTTAAGTGTCTAATTGTTGTTTTCGCCGACAATAAAAATACCTATTCTCTGATATAACGAGTACCGCTTATAACGAGCAAATTCAGCCGGTCCAACCTTCCTAGTAATAACCAAGTACAACTGTATATTCCTTATTTTGTTTAATAATAATTCGAATGGCATTTGTTTTGCTATTCATTTCATATCATTCTTTTATTCCACCTCTAGTAGAAATTCGATGTAATTGTCAATTGTACAAGATTAAACTCAATCTTATAAACATTTGTACTTAAATGTTCATTTACTACTATCAATGAATTTTACTGTAGAAAAATATTTATATTAATTCGTATTGACAACGTAAAAAAATCTGGTTCATTGACTGGACAGGATACCCTTGTATTGCCACTGTAAAAATAACTACGGTAAACAAAATGTAAAAATCATAAACACTTTAAATCAAATCGACATGTTAGAATTGTAAATATTTTATGTGGAAATATTAATTGTAAATATTTTTACATAGGTAAGTAAATATATAATAAATTTAAATGCATTTTTATCAAGCTTATAATTTTTAATATGTGGCGACACACAATATTTTATTTTATATTTTATTGCCATCTGGTTGCGATCGACGAAAGTTTTTAGTAACACATTTTTAGAAATTCATGGTAGATGCCTGTAGATGCCTTTAGATGGCGTTGAAGTCACATTTGATCGTAAATTGAGGTAAAGAATTCGCCTTAAGAAATATTCTAAACATATTTTACAATATTTGCGTAAACGTAGAAGGTGTGACCGATAAATATCGTCTCGGGAACTCTCGAAAAACAATAAAAAATTTCAACTTTTCATTTCTCGAGAAATCATCAATGACAATGTTGAGAATTCAAGAAATTGTTCCATTCCGAAAAGTTAATTTGGTGGTTAAAAAAACTATAAAAAGATTTATCCTCAAACGAATTCGAGGGGGGGGGGGGAATTGGGCAGAAAAAAATATAGATACCCCTTTCTCGAGAATTCTCGAGATCTCAAATAATCACTTAACCGATTTCATGAAAAAATGTTCTTGAAATCGATATTTTTCAAATCTAAAGAAATTACAAGTTGTTATTATAATATGTATGAAATGTTTAAAAAATAAAATGATTACATTTTTTAGTCTACGACCTTCTTCGTAATACTCATCAGCAACATCTTCTTGGCTACGTGTTAAAACTGTGAACAAACAAGCTCCTCCCATTTAGTAAACAACAGCGCCTAGAAGCGTAGCCAAGAAGATGTTGCAGAAGAGTAGATATAAGATTAAAGTAACAGATAAATGCTCTCAACCTGCATTAATAATAGTCAATTTCTAAACAACGTTAATTTGGATACGTCAATTTTATTGTTATGTACGTGAAAATAAAAAAAATAAAAAAAATATCGGATATAATATAGAGAACCATTATAAATACATATCTAAATATTATATTATGTTATTAAAAGTCATTTCTACCAACATTACAGTAAGAATGATTTTTTTAATCCTACATTTATTTCAAGCAGCAATTTCTCACAAACTTGGGTTGCTTGTTCTTTCAGCCAACTGGATTCCGGCGTCCTGTAAGACAGTTAAACACCATCAACAGAGTGCCATGTGAATACTGCCATGATGTTGAAAATGCGAGAAAACTTGTGAGGCACGGGATTATTGAAGGCAAAGTGTGGTGTCCATGTGCCCTAACTGAGGAGCCGACTTGGATGAAGAAGAAATAAAAAATCTATAATCTTTTCTGGTATAAATACTTATTTTTCTGTTCAGATATTGTACGGAATAGTATAGATATTTCGATGTTTTATAAACATAAAATAAAAGACAATTAGGTACACAATCCGCATCAACCCTTTGTTGAGTCTAATCGCAAAATTAGAATTAATGCAAGGGCGACCCACTTTGCTATTGATTTCTTTGATACTTTTATGCAACGCCCCGATGATTAATGGAATGCCATTTGTAATGTAAGATTTTAATTCTAAACTTCTGAGCATGATAGACTGTATAAGTTTAGATAGGCGATGTAACTTTGTTTCGAAATCTTCAATTGCATTTAATTTGTTTCTCTTTTTGTTTTCTTTCAAACAAAATACAGGGTAACAGATGTAGTTGACTGAATAATATTGTGTTACTTGTATTCTTTAGATATTAAGAAACTTTTAATTGAAAAATCGTATTACATAAGTTAGTGAGTATTCTGCAGAGAGAGAGAGTCTTTTAGTAGGTAATAATGGGTAATGTAATAATATAATATAAGATATAGGTAAGTACGTATTTATATTCATGGTAAACACAGTTTAGTTTTTACCTTTAATTAAGTATTAATGCTAACAACCGATCTGTCTGCCGAGTAAGATTCTAATAGATTTAAGTTTTGTACTATTCGTAAACGACTAAAATGGAATAATACACAACTTAAATCTATTAGAATCTTACTTTAAAGATATAAATGCTGAAAACTTGGTAGTTTAAAATTTAACGTTTACCTCTAGGTACATACAAAAAAAAATATGTAGGTACCTAATAACGAGAATATAATTATTAACTGCCAAAATGTTGTAGAAAAAATATACCACATTGTTCACGTTCATGTATTTACTGCTGAAAGTAGTGTTATCGCGACCATACCAAAAAAATGCACGTGAAAACACATATTACCGTGAAAATTGCAAAATTGCATGCATGGATTAAAAAAAAATCAGAATCTTCTGAATTTTCACACGACAATTGGACTGCGCGATGTCTGCGCCTGCGCAATAGAACGATAGTGGCAAACTTATGATGAAAATTGAACTCATTTTGAAGCTAACCGATTTTCACGACCTGTAAAATAGTACCATACAATGACAACATCGCGTCTCGCGTACTCTTGAAGAATGAGATTGGCGAGACATTTACGTGTAAACAGTTATTATCTCGATTTTTTAATACACACTATTGGTGCAAGTAAATCCATGCACGTGTACAGGCGCTGTAAGTATAATCTATATGTGCATATATAAATTAAGCAGTGGCATCTGTCTAAATTTAATGAAATATCACGATTATTCAAAGCTACTCGACGTCCTCAACATTTGCGTCAATCGCAAATGGCTTTTCACTGAATTACAATTCGCTTACATCTTACTTCTGCTTACTTTTAACTACTTTTTGCCACTAAGAGCCTGTCCACATGGCGCGTTTTTGCGCGCGCAGAGCGCGCGAGTACCAAAAATGCTTTCCGCTAAGTATTCAACATGGAAACCGAGGAAACTGTGGCTTGCGTACCGTCAATGGTCATACAAGATGATCTAATGCAGCGGTCACCATTTTTTTTTTTGAAAAAGGTCAACATGTAAATATTTTAGGCCATTCGGTCCAAAAATCTAGGATATTTATGCCGAGCCTACTTGGGGGAGAGGCATGCCAGCAGAGAACCTAGCGGAAAAATACGAAGCTTGCAATTTGAGTCTTGTTTTTGATAATTTACAATTTTAACTGTATTACTTAATTAATATGTATCTGAAAACATTAAAAAGATTTTTTATTTATTTTTAAATTTAAAGATAAACTTACAATTGTAAAAAAATGTAGTAAAATTTGAATTCGTTGCAGGGTCACATCTTATTATTTGTGAGACGCGCGATTTGTCACTCGCGCGTAAAAACGCGCCATGTAGACAGGCTCTAACCGAAACAAAAAGTACCTACCTACTTACTTTTTGGATTATGTTTTAAAACGTCATACCATCTTTAGGCAAAATCCTCTATACAATATCGCATCTATGATCTCAATTAACACAGTTACACACTTTTAATTCCAGTGCAATAGTTAATTATTACTCATTAGTGAATTATCATATTATTATACTTCATGCGGAGAGTCTCTTTTGTATCGACATTTAATTTTAATTGAACTTTTCTACGTCTATGTTTCAAAATGGTTTTCATAAACACAAAAGAGCTAATTATTTCACATTGAAAAATGAACTGGGGTACCTATCTACTTATTTAAATTCATATTGTATGGTAGGTAATGAGATAAACTCACGTGGGATAAAAGAAAATCATAACTGGAAAACCTAACTACTGTCCCACATAAATTTTAATACTTGGATATAGTAAAGTTCTCAGTTCCGGGTAAAGTTGGGTTTCGGGAATTCTCGAGAAATTTTCGAGATTTTCCATCCCGAATCTCGAGAATTGAAATTTTTAACATTTTGGGAAATCCCGGATCTCGAGAATCTTTTCTCGGTATTCGGGATTTCTTTATTATCAAATATTAATTGAAAAAACGATCTTCTATACGAAAAAAGTGGACAGAAAACACAAAACGTTCAAAGACTGATCGGGGCATTTAACACAATTAAGCCAACGTCGACTCGAGCGCAATTTTTACAACATCAGGGAATTTTGTCTCAGAAACGTACGCGATTGTCAGACGCAGCGATTGACGGTTTGTGTTTTTTGAAATTCCATTTTAATAAGTAATGTTTTGAATTATTTTTGTTTTCCTACTTGTATTTTGTGTCTTCTTACACAAATAAAAAAATCATATTTTTTAGAATTTGTCTGTTTTTACACTGGTTTTAGGATTTTTACAGGTTTTTTTAAATTTCCCGATATCTCGGAAATTCTCGAGAATTCTTTTCTGGAAATCCCGAATCTCGAGATTGACATTTTCTCTAGAAATACCCAAGTATAAGAGTATCGCCGAGGTCCCTAAGTAAAATGCCACCATCTTCATCATTTTGTCTGAAATTATATGAAAATTATTAGGTATCTACTTAATTATGTAATAATAATGTAATGTAAAATAATAATATCATCTAATGACGTTTAAAACAAGCAAAAACCTTTAATGAAATTTTCTCACGAAAGTAAAATTGGAACATTCGAATTCGTTCCATCATTATAATCTAATATATAAAAATTAATATTTGTGTGTTTGTTTGTTCGTATTTAATGCGCAGCCATACCGTTCATCCGATTGCGATAAAACTTTGTAAACTTATTGCTTGCACTTGCGGGAAGAGTATAGGCTATTCTAATATATAAAAATGAATGTCTGTCTGTCTGTATGTCTGTCTGTCTGTGTGTCTGTCCCTTATGCGTTCCTATACCATTCATCCGATTGCAATGAAATTTTGGTAAGTGGTTGTATGCACACCCATGAAGGTTTCTGAATTAGAAAAATCATCACCGTCTTCTTCTTCTTCATTATATTTTTTTTTATTCGTATGGTTCCTATACCATTCATCCGATTGCAATGAAATTTTGGTAAGTGGTTGTATGCACACCCATGAACGTTTCTGAATTAGAAAAATCATCATCCTCTTCTTCTTCTTCATTATATTTTCTTTTATTCGTATGGTTCCTATACCATTCATCCGATTGCAATGAAATTTTGGTAAGTGGTTGTATGCACACCCATGAAGGTTTCTGAATTAGAAAAATCATCATCCTCTTCTTCTTCTTCATTCTATCTTCTTTTATTCGTATGGTCCCTATACCATTCATCCAATTGCAATGAAACCTTCGTCAGTTGTTGTGGTAACACCCGCAATGGTTTTTGAATTAATACAACCATCTTCTTCTTCTTCTTCTATTCTATATTCTTCTATTCGTATGCGTTCCTATTCCATTCATCCGATTGCAATAAAATTTTCGTCAGTAATTGTGCCAACACCCGCAAAGGTTTCTGAATTAGAAAAATCATCACCTTCTTCTTCTTCTTCATTATATTTTTTTTTATTCGTATGGTTCCTATACCATTCATCCGATTGCAATGAAATTTTGGTAAGTGGTTGTATGCACACCCATAAAGGTTTCTGAATTAGAAAAATTATCATCCTCTTCTTCTTCTTCATTCTATCTTCTTTTATTCGTATGGTCCCTATACCATTCATCCGATTGCAATAAAACCTTCGTCAGTTGTTGTGGTAACACCCGCAATGGTTTTTGAATTAATACAACTATCTTCTTCTTCTTCTTCTATTCTATATTCTTCTATTCGTATGCGTTCCTATTCCATTCATCCGATTGCAATAAAACTTTCGTCGGTAACCCGCGAAGGTTTCTAAATTAGTACAATTATCTTTTTCTTCTTCTTCTATTCGTATGCGTTCTTATAACATTCATCAGATTGCGATGAAATTTTGACCTGTTGTTGTGCGCACGCCCGCAAAGGTTTTTGAATTAGTACAACCATCTTCTTCTTATTCTATTCGTATGCGTTCCTATACCATTAATCCGATTGCAATGAAACTTTGGTGAGTTGTCATGCGCATGCCCACGAAGATTTCAGAATTAGAAAATCATCTTCTTCTACTATTCGTATGCGTTCCTATACCATTCATCCGATTGCGATGAAACTTTTGTCAGTTGTGTGCGCACACCTGCGAAGGTTTCTAAATTATTATTATATAACATACAAAGTTTGTTGTTTGTTTGTTCCATCCAATTTTGATTTTTTTTTTTTACTACATATTAATAACATTAATAACGTTTTCATATTTTGGATTCGATTTTAATTTAGTGTTCCTATGTTTTGACCTTTACTCCTATTAGAATTATTTTCATATTGCCATATTGTATTACACAGATATTTTAATATTAAAAAAATAATTTCCTCTTATTATTTTTCAAATATCTAAGATAAATATAACCACGAAGCGACCCTGCGCGAAGCCGGGTACTTCAGCTAGTAATGATGAATAAAATTTAAAATTTTCAGTTATAGGTAGGTATTAAATTCTACATTTGAATGCTTGATCTGTGAATAAATTGTAGGTATACTTGATATTTAACTAAATAAGTTATTAAACAATTAAATGTTTCGCTGTTATATTCTCTTTTATATGCATTTCGCACCCTCGCAACTAAACCGCCACAAGTCAAAATATACGTGTTTGAGTTAATTACTACGTTACATTGTTTATCGTTCATAGTATATGTGCCGAAAATTTCATATCTCTAAGTCATCAAATTCAAGTCAAAACGTCATTCAATATCTAAACATATTTCAGAAACACAATACAAAAATGCGAAAGGTAAAAACTTCAAAGCTGATTTTCTCTGTTTGACGATTTTTGTATTGTGGCAGTTTAGTTGCGAGGGTGCGATTTAAGCAAGGAAATAACACATATTTGAGTCCTACGAGACGTCGCAGTGTTGACGTATCTTCAACATACCTTAGAATGTAATGGTTGATGTCATCAAAAGAATGTAAAATTATAAATACGTTTTATGTAGCATCAAAGTTGAAAGCTGGAAAATCACAGTACCTCAGCCACACTGAATTTTGTAGTTTATTGACCTCCGTGATTGGTACGACTGCAGCTCCACCTGTTCCAAGTAGCAGACGATAACGCAGTGGCGGAAGGTGAAGGTAGACTGAATATTCGACATAAGTAGTGCACACTAAACTTTGTCAGTCGAACTTATTTGTTTTCGTTGAACTATGAATACTAATTGCAGATGATCATGATATTGGTTAGTTTTTAAAATTAAATTATACCCTGCCTAGTAAATCATAATATTAGAGGTAGGCTGTGGAGAAAAATAAAGCACACTCTGTCAGTCATACTTTTTTTTTCACTTTTCATTCAACTGAGAATACAAAATGCAGATGGTTTTTAATGTTTGATTACCCCCTGTTTAAACCAAACTATAAAATATAAAAAAATATTTTTCGATCTATAAAATATATAAAATTATGTATGATTTAATGCCATAACTTTAGATATTGTTTAGCTGATATATGTATATTATAATTTGCTTTAGGCAGGGTTTAATTGATTTTTTAAAACTAACCAATTCCACATGCAATTTGTATTCTCAATTCAATGAAAAAACAACAAAGTTTAGTGTATAAGAGTATAGGTACCATTTATGTCTGATATCCACAGCCTACATAAAGTGACGATTCCTTCATGGTGGTTGACCTTCAATAGTGCGTGACACAAAAAGCAAATCTGGACATTAAATTATACACCTACCTAGTGCAATTTCCATAAAAACTGCAAATTGATTTATTATTCCATTCGTACAAGAAACTAGTGACACTTTAAAATAATATTTTGCTGGTAACAAGTCTAATATATTAAATTATTGTTAAGAATCGAAACATCTAGTGCCGCACCACAGAGAAATGTGAAAGAATCAGAAATGTCTAAACAACGAACACTTAACTTTTTACAAGGGATGGTTTTTCTCTGAATCAAACGCACATTTAACATACCTACATAATTGTTATAAGACTTCAGACGAGAAATCAAAAATGGTACCCGTTGGCTTTAGAGACGGGTGCTTTACCAACTACTCAACTGTGGGCTAAATAATCAATACTGGCATGTTATTAAATTTACAAAGTAGGAAACTACCTATAATCCCATGAACTCGCGAGGTACTTATTATAAAACCCATTGTTTTAGCAATGCATACAAATCATTCGAAATTCGAACCCCACATTGCGAATTGTGATTATCTATTGAAGAAATTTCTCGGAGAATAGCTTGTCCGATTGCAAAAAATGAGATTGCAATTGATTGTTGAGAAACAGTACAGGGAGCATGCTATGTTCGGAAAAAAACATATTCATGTTTTTTGTGCATGTATGCTTTCAGCTAATCTTTATGCAAATTTTGTGATTGTCTGTCTGCTTTCCAGTTGTGAATACCTATAGCTATGATTATGAAAGATGAGCTACATATCGAAATTCATTGGGTAGTGATATTACATGCAAAAAGTTTTTCAAAACATCAATGGCCCGATTTTGGTAGATGGATTATGGATACCGAACAGTGGCGAGGGGTGAAGTTAAACTGTTAAGATCTGACAAAAATAGTGCACACTTTTTCAGTCGTACGTATTTGTTTTCATTTATTTAAAAATACATATTACAGATGGTGATCGTAAGTTTTTTTTAAATTTATTAAGCTTTGCCTCAACCATACCATAATAGTAAAAAATATTCTTGCATCTATGAAATATCTAAAATTATGTATGATTTAATACCATAACACTATCTACAATTTGTAGTTTTAGTTCAATGACAAAAGATACGTAACAGAGATTAGTGTGAACTATTTATGTCGGATCTCAACAGCCTACCTCCACCCTTCGCCACCACCATATTATAATGTATACCGCAGTGGCAAAGAATTCCTGTTAAAGGAATGTAGGCTGCGGTAGGTAACTGAAAAGTCTTAGAACAACTATATTGACGGGACTTGAATTTGAATTTTGTTTCATCTTTTGTATTTTATGAATATAAAATATTACATTTTACTTTAAAAGACAACATGCACTAAACTAAACGTTTTACAAAAAAAGTGACACCGATCCGAGAATCGATCTTGCGCTAAAAAATATACAGCTTCGTTAGTTGTTGTTCTTCTTGTTCGGTAAGCCACCCGAAATGCGCAAAATAACATAGCCAATGCCGAAATATAGGTAGGCATTATCATGAAAGAATAATTATTCATTTCATCCAATGAAGTAGATAGTCTTGTATACGAATCATTAGATTATACCAAGCCTTTATTTAGATATGTTACTATAAGATTTGATAGACTTGGATACTGTATTAATTATCTATATATCTATTCTAAATTACAAAATAAAGATATCTCTATTGGTATCTATTTTTGTAGCTTCTTATCTTATCTTAAGGTTATTTAAATTTATAATTCTTAAAAAGGTAGGCTTTAAATAATCGCCTATTATGGAGTCTTCGCCACTGGTACCTATATCGATTGGACGACTTCGATGGGCAGGGGAAATGAGGCTTATAAATAACGGTAAGCCACTCAAGCAGCTATTTTGCATTTTAACACCCTACAGGGCGAAGAAAAGCTACACTTCCAAGATTTTGAAGTCTTGCGTAGTACCACCTACCTAGCTACTTGTGATGGTCAGAACTCAACTCGCCACGGGTAATGAAGTAAAATTTGACCATGGCGATGATTTTATATTCACTGCTCAGATATAAATTTTGACATGGCTCTGATTTCATTTACCTACTTTTTTATGGGTAACATACCATTTTATGCAACTCCAGAAATATTGCCACGTACTACACAGAATAATTCTTTGCGCACATTTTTTTGAATACAGTAAATTATGTTTAAATAAAATTTTGTCTTCAGTATTTACATGCCCATGTTCTGTATTTTAACTTATGAATGAACGAATGAATGAATTAATAAAGCCTAAGCACAACTTTTTGCACAAGCAACAAGTGGTCCACTTTTCAGCTGTCAAAATTAGATCCCTGATAGCTTGACATATTGATTCGCCTTTTCTCGTTTCAAATTGAATTACTTTTCTATTACTAAATTACTAGTCCTTCATACAAAAACCGGTGGTAATATCGATTTCCAAAAAATATGTAACATTTTTTCTACAAATGTAATGCATAGATAAATGTTACATATTTTTTACATATGCATTACGTTTGTAGAAGGTGTGTTAATGCTAGTCTATTATTTATCATGTAACTTATCTATTGAAATCAAACCATTCCCTATGTGAATACGACAGACGCGTCAGTATGAGCACTCTATAGAACAGTGACAGTCCATACATAGACAACAACGGGAGGGGCGGAAAACGTAGGACCACTCGTTGTGAATGTATCGGCTTTCTACTTGAGTTGGCAATGATGAACCCGAATTTTATATAATTTGGAATTACATATTATACTTACAAACATAGCTAATAATTTTGCCGCTCAGTAATATATAATTTCATTAATCACGCTATCCATTTTGGTGTCTATTTAATTGAATCGCCCACCTTTGAATATATTTTTTAATTCATCGTGCACTTTTTAAAGAGCTAGCTCACCTTTTGCGAATACAACCCCGTCAAAGAATCCTGCAATTGTCAAGACAGCGCGATATTAATGGCCCACACTCACTCAAATGGCAGAAAACGCCGCTCGGCATAATGCTGCTCTGTCCCACTGATAAATAAAATTATCATTTCCCACTTTTATAACAAAGGGTGGCCAGCCAACATTTGCGATGCCCGTGACGTCATCTTCTGGAAGGGTTTATGTTATTTCATAACCCCACTAACAAATAATACCTACGTAAAATCGACCGAAATAACAAACGTAAAAAATAGTGTGAATGGCTTTCAACTAGGGATTGCAATACCGGTATTTCAAAACCGGTATTTAATTATTTATCGATATCAAAATAACGGTTTCAAAAATCCAAAAAAATCGGTATTTTCGGTATTAACATTACACGTTTATGTTTTTCGAAAATGAATTTAATATAATTTTCTCATTACTTAGTAGGTACTATTATTGTATATTTATTTTATTGTATAAGTTTTACGCAGCCAAAATGCAAATATTATATTGACTGATACCACCAAATAATATTAAAATAAAATCCCTTAAATATACTTGTCGCCATGAATTGACATATTTCGAAAAAGAAAACATTTGAGGTTAATATTTCCAATTATTCTATAACTATTGATCCAAAATCAATAGTAACATCCAACAGACATTGAATTTGAGAGATATTCTTGTACCCAAACTTATTGTATTTGTAAAAATTAGCATTTCTAATATATTATGATCTATTATACAAGGTCAATATAGTAAATGTAGACAGTTACTTTTGGTCACTATAAAATAGTGTTTTAAATAGATTATACTAGTTATATTTATTGTGTAATATATTTTGACGAATACCGGTATTCAATAAGAAATACAGATATTGATATATTCATTCGGTATTGCAATCCCTAATTTCAACCAGCGGCGACTCTCTTTGGCGCAAATGACGCAATTGATCGTTAAAAAAAATTAAAAGGGGCCTCGAAACTGTTCAAACCAGCCATACAATTATAAAATTATACCAAAATCTTCAATAGTACGAAAGCCGTGCAGTTGCCAGTTATACTTCACGCTTATAGTGTCGTGGGTCCCGGATTCAAATCATCGGCCTGGAAAATCCACATGGTGTTTTTCAATGTGTGTTTGACCTAATATGTTAAGCAAGTGGCTAACATTAATTTCTCGTAAAATCATAAATCTGTTAATACAACCTCCGCTCTGTGAAGGCCAATATTACATACTTACTTCTTAGGATCGAACACGGTTTTAAAAAATCATAAGAAATGAATATAGTGTTTATATTTAATTATACCTTAATGATGCTGTCTTTCAATAATATAGAAGAATTGACAAGATCTTACTTCTGAATAGCAAAGTCTCACGCCATGCCATTTTTTCTCCCACAAGGAGCAGTATCAGGGAACTAGTATGTTATTAAGTTTATTTACTGTGTCTATCGAAACTTATATGAACATATGAATAACTTGCAATAAATAAGGCATGCGCCACATCTAGAGCGTCTATGCATCGCACTCTACTGATATGTATGTATAAAAATGACGCCTATGTCAAAATATTCTACGCATACATGTCTACGATACCTCCCAAGGTATCCTAATTAAATTGAATGATTCATTTTTATAAGATGCTTGGTCGTTAACCATTCGCTGAAACAATCGTTTTTGTGGTCATTGATGTGGTGTTTGATGATCTGATGCGACCACACTAGAATCGAGAACGTACCTACTGCACTTTAATCGTCAATTTTTCACACAAAAATCACAAATAGGTACTTAGTATGAAAAAGCTCAGATCATATGCAAGGAATAAAGGAAAATACAGGTAAGTATAAAATTAGAACAAAAACGTTTTCCATGAAAAACTACTCTAGTATTTATATTATTTGCAGTGACGATTTCCTTTGACCCATATGACATAATTGATTTTTCAGAATATTTGAAAGGGGGCCTCAAAACTGTTCAAATTACTCATACAATTAAATTATATTAATATCTTTAAAAATGCATTTGTATTTCTTACAAATTTTGTCTAAAATAATATTACCCAAATCATACCAAAATCCCTGCAACTAGCATCAAAAGAGTGTCTGACATGACCACTCAAAGATATATTTACCTACTTATACACAAAAAATAAACGACTAATATTATTATCTATCACCACTGACATCTTTAATAATAATGATTTTTAGTCACCTAGTCCTAGTGGATCTTATTCTAAGAATTCTTATTTATACTAGTTACGTTGGTAATTAGAATTTATGATTTTATTTTTGATATTTTTATTATGGGGGTCTCAGTAGGTATTAGTCAATGCTTTGGACCTCCACGTCCCTAAGCTTGCCAATGACTAGCTGCTTATGCTTTTTACTAGAATTTCTTGGACAATATACATATATTTTCATAATAAAATAATAATTTCTTTATTAGGTAGGTATAGGATTTAAAGTAATATTCATACAGTTTTCATTTAATACCCGAACAGGTGCAATGAAATTTATTCATAAAAATATTTGAACGGAGGAGTCTCAATATTAATACGAAATTGAATAGTTTGAAATTTCTACAGAAATCAATATCATGCAGTGGGCCGAATCCAGGAAATAATTTTAGAATTGTGTATCAATAATAATAATTAATTAATATGCCTGCGATGATTGCTAAATTAGTGTCCGTTTATTAAGACGTGAGTCGCGAGTTGAAATCCCGTGCCTGGTAAATTAATGTAATAATTTTCAATATAATATTATGTTTGTATCCAATCCATGGACCTAATAGGTTTATCGAGTGGCCGAGATTCATTTCTTGTATAAAAAATCTCTTCACAAACCACTTCGAAGGCAGCTAAGATCCACAACGGATCGCAGATCCAATGATAAAAATGCATAGGTACCTACTGTTGCCAACATAACACATCAATAAGGGTTGTGAATTGATCAGATCCGCACACAAGAGGGAGATTTTTGGGTCTGGTCCTCCAGAAACGAAAAAAAAAACAAATTATTTAGGTAGGTAGGTAAATGGAATATTATATCTATTTTTTCTTTGTCATTACTTCATGACAGGTTCGTGACCCGGTTGATTTGTCTGTCGAACAGCCTTCTCAACCGGTTAACATCACTCCGTTCGGCATCAGTGGCGAAGGGTGACTTTTGGAAAGAGGTAGGCTGAGAAGATCTGAGAAAAAGAGCACATTTGTCAGGAATACTTACGAAAAATAAGAAGATAATACATACGATATTACTACTAATGAATAGGTACACACAGGAGCCTACCATATTTTATACAATTCGATAGACTGACTGAGGTTACGTGATGTCCATACGAAAAAAAATCACAATTCCTTCACACATAATCCAACATTTATTTACGCAAAGACAGATGGAGGGCTGTGGTTTATTTTTAAAAAACCTCTGCAGATTATTTTGTAATCTATGGAATACATTCCTACATGATACGACATCTCTCGTTGGCAAATTAAATTATTTTTATAGAATGTGAAATAATCAAGTGTTTATATAAATATGTCAATATGCAATTATTTTTTTTTTTCTTAAGAAGGTAGGGTTTAAATAATAGCCCAGTATGGAGTCATCGCCACTGCTCGGCATTATACGATACTCAAGGCCTGTGGTCACTAGAAACTCATTGCACTTATAAATTATTGGAGCATCCAATGTTTTAATATTCAGATGCGGACGACATAAATCGATTATAACGATCTTAATAATTATGTCGATAACCACTTGTGCGTGCGAAAGCTCACAATTAATAACTCGTAGGTGAACACTCTTAGTTATCCATGCAAGCCAATTTTTTGCCAGAGGCGGGGTTTCTGGGTATGAAAAATGTTCCTGGAAAAATGTCGTATTCCGTGGTTAAAATGTGGAAGTCAATGGCTTGTGCTAGATCTTGTTCACCCCGCCCTTACCCACCCACCTTTAAAATCAATAAAAAATATTACTTATGGCTAAAATGGAACTCTAACCCCAAATTATTGTTCTGTGTGCGCCATTGCCTCCTAACAGTACCCATGGAAACCCCAAGTCTGCATGGCAAGCGACAGACATATCGTCTGTATTTAAATCCCACTAAATTAAATATTTATTCAATGATTTTTTCTATTCGTCTACTTACATTATTTTTCAAAAATACTCAATACATCAGTGGCGAAGGGTGAAGGTAGGCTGTTAAGATCCGAGATAAATAGTTCTCACTAAACTTTGTCAGTCAAACGTATTTGTTTTCATTGAACTAAGACTACAATGTGTGGATAGTATTTGTTTTTTTTCAAATTCAATTAAACCCTGCCTGATCCAAGACATAGTAGATAATAGTCAAAAATATATTCATTTATCTATAAAATATCTAATATTATGCCATTAAACCATAAATAATTTTAAATATTTCTTAGATAGACGAATATTTTAATCAATTATGGTTTGGTTTAGGCAGGGCTTTATGAATTAAAAAAAAACTAGCTAACACAATCTGTAGTATAATATTCTTAATTCAAGAAAACAAATAAGTACCTATGATTGAAAAAATGTGCACTATTTTTCTCGGATTGTCCATAGCACACCTAAACTATCATGATTGGTTTAAGCAGGGGTTAATCGAATTTTAAAAACTAACCAGCACCATCTGCAGATTGTATTCTTAGTTCAATGAAAACAAATTAGTATCAATGACAAACTTTAGTGTGCACTATTTATGTCAAATCTTAACAGCCTACTCTCACCCCTCTCCACAGCAATACATATTATATCTGTAGGTACATCCTCTTGCATTAAGACTTCTTTGCCGTTATTTAAATAAATGATTGGAAAATTGATGACATTTTTAAACAATAGGTTTGTTTGATTCGTGTATGTATATCGTCATCCTATTAAATTAATAATAGGGAGTTACAATATATCTCAAATATAATTATCTACAAAAATATGCATATTTTTAATATTGCTCCGAAGCAATGCTGCCCTGAACATTGTCACAGGAAACGCAAACCTCTATTTAGTTACCCAGCACCAAGATGACATAGCAGAATCCTATCACAGACAGAACAAAGCAGTAAATCCTTCCTATAATCTCGAGGAAAATTCCATCGTTCAGCCCATGTATTCAGTGACTAAAATCGCTTGGAACTATTGAAATAGTTAGATGAATATTCTCTAATAAAATAGCTGACGTATCAAACACAATGGGAACAGTAGTGGAGTATTATTATGTTTTGCGACTACTGTTTGTTTGTAGACGTAGGTACTGTACTAAAGTGAAATGTATAAAATTAAATGAATTAATATAACGTAGGTAATAATGTTTATGTATATTCAACATTGTACATAATGTAAGACAAGACACCATTATAGACAATAAGTAGATACTCTATTTCATTTTCCCTGCCATTCTCAATTCTCATTCATTGCAAATCTATATTATTTACTTAAACTGGCGCCTACTGTAAGGTACGAGCAGAAGTGATTTTCTTAAACGCATGTGATGCATTGAATTTGTTAAAAATTTAAAAGGGGGCCTCGTAACAGTTCAAACCAGTTCTATCTTCTTCAAAAGTATCTTAAAAAGATGCGATTTTCTCACAAATAGAGTATTTAGTATATAGAATATTACCCAAAGTTGAACAAAATCACTACAACTAACAAACACATACTTGTACACATAGTAATACTTAAATCACTAAATACACATATTGTTTTTCAATTTGTGTTTGGAGTTAGAGTATGGACCTAATAGGTTGAGTAACTGGCTAACATTAATTTCCCGTAAAAATAAAAATCAGTCAATACAAACCCCCACTCCGTAGAACAGGGTTTCCCAAACTTTTTCTGCAATAGAACACTTCGCAAACCCGGAAAATTTAACGGAACACTTAGTTTATTTTATAGGTTATATATTAGCGCAGCTAACAGTTCTGCCGATTTTGGCAACTGTCCTTAAACTGACAAGACTTGTCAGCCGATCAGTTAAAAACAATATACCCCATCCCATCTTTTTCATGCGCGCGGTGTGAGAAAAGATGGTTCTCCGTCTGTACTTTGATCATGGCCCCCACATCACGATAGGGGCCCCCAGGCTAGGATCTTTGGCGGGCCCCCTACTTATCGCTAAGGTTAAAGGCAATGTGACAATCTACAGTTGCATATTCCAAATGGTGTTCGAGGTAAAGTTAAGGGTACTTTTAGCGATTTTTTGTATTTTTAATACACCCACTATTATGTTGATATACACAATTATGGCCATGTCAAATATCGACAATAATCAAAAATTGTAAGTATGGCAAAACCACATATTATGTCTACTAATCTAATATAGAGACAATATATAAATTTAAAAACAGCCATAACTGAAGGGTTGACAAATAGGTAAGTGGTCGCTACCTTGGTACATCTTTCGATGTGCCACACTTATCTTTAAGAAGAAGTTATCACAAGAATATAGACCTACTTCAATTTTCTTTAACAAATTCTGTCGCCTCCCCATTTTCGGCAAAGTCCAAGTTACTGGTGTATCTACCACCTGAAAAGTGGCTATATCATCTGAGCAGTAGCTAGATAGGCAGAAGGCACTTTTGGAAGTGACTGGCACTTAGATATAAACTCATCAAAAGTTTCCTGGCGAAGAAAATAAACTTTCTCCGCGTCTAGTTATTTCCTCCCTACACAGATAGATGGTATAGAGAGGATAGCCGAATCAAACGATGTCTATGTATACGACAGCTCCTGATAAACAGAGTGACCAAAAATCAGTGCTGGATTAAAAAAAAAAATGATAACCTTATCATTGAGATCAGCTTTTTCCATTTAAATTTCAATAATTTAAACGCTATAACCGTCTGTAAGCTTTTTCATCGTCTTTCTCGGCACTATATCTTAGGATGAAATTTGACCTACTTCATAAGCACCGTTCACTGACTCCTATTCCTCCTTAGTCCTCTCCAGTTCCCAGGCCTTTCGATCCTCCTCCACAAGTGGTGGTGTGACCCTTCACAACGTGACAGCACCTCATTCTGCCGATGTTGTTGTACGCATTTTATATTATTCTCTTACTTTATTCATCTCAGAAAATGTGGCAAAAATCCGAACGGAAATATGTGATACTCAGCTAAGTAATCCAGGGCGCGTCAGCTAGGTCAGGTAGGCGATAGGTAAATTTTTCCGTGTGGTGATCGCAAAAAAACAATGAAAAAATCAGAATGGCCTACGTCATGAGGATGATCGAGTAAAGGCGTCTTTTCACGCTGTCATTTATAGTTTTTTATTTATTCGGCATATTAACTCCATTGTAATGCTATGGACAATATTGCAGACTGCACACGAGCTCATGAGCTATCATAATAATTATTGTAAAAAAATAAGTTATTTATCATTATTGATAGTGATTTTTCAGTGAGTCAAAAATAGGTACTTGTTATAAATTATTAGGTAATTAAAAAATAATCGTATATTGATAAAATGGTACCTACCAGATTTTTTTTATTAAAATTAATAATACAATGCATTTTCACCATGAATTGACAGTTAACACAATTAAAGAAACTAAATTTTCTGATATTGCCAATTTAACAAAACACACAAATTGTAAAACGTCACAACATGACATTATTATAATATGTCTAGTCCAACTGTTCAAGCCAAGACATCAGACAGGTTTATGTATTTAAACAATGTTTTCCATCCAACAAAAAACAGAGACATTTGAATCAGAATATTTTAATTTTCTTACAGAGATGTTCGTAAATACGTAGTTTTTATACATCTTTTGAACAGTTTCTATATTATGGTGTTTATTTGTTCGCACACAAAAATATACCTTTGTCTGGACTAGGTAGGCATTTTACTGTATCTACACACAAATACGCGATATTTACACATAAAATAACCATGAGATAGACTGAAACCGTATGCGGCTTAGAACCGTGTGCTATACAAAGCTTATGATTTCTGTTCATGAAAATATATTTTCACTAATTTAAATTGTAAGTGTATGGTATAATAATTACAAGATAAAAAGAACTTTTTATAAACAACGTTTTTAAATTTTCTGTTGAAATATATAAACTTGACTTGACTAGCTTCAACATCAAAAAATTTTTTACTTGACATGTCATATTGATTTCCATAATAACGCACGTATATATTAATAATTTAGTTCCTAGGACCCCAGAGCCCTAGCAACCAATAATGGTGTTGAAATAACTTTTCATACAAAACAGAATTAACTGCAAATGAATTCAATTCCACTTAAAGATGGCTAAAAGTATTAAAAAAAATACAATGGCATCGTGTTCTGATATATTCTAAAAGTTTCAAATGTCTAGCTAGTCGGGAAATTAGTTAAAAATCGATTGCAAGATTTGTACCGGACAAATATATAAGAATACGAGCTAAGAAAAACGTTGTAAAAATACGGATACGATCAGATTCTTATAATATACTTTGTGAAAATATATTATTTCCATGAACAAAAATCAAAAGTTTAGTATGGCACACGGTTCAAAACCACTTGCGGTTTCAGTCTATGGATGGCCTGTAAATTGGACTATTTTTTTTTTTATTATAATTAATTTCAAATAATTAATTGTGTTATGTCCAATATACTTCGGCCATCCTGTTAATTTTCCTGTTGTGATGTTTTAAGAAAAATAAAATGAAGAAAGGGGGAGGAAACACTGAAAGCAGGATAAGCGGAGGGTTGGAAACAATCGATTGAATAAGACGTCTCTCTTTAAAGTATATCCTCACTGACTAAATTGGATGAACTATATCTTTGCAGCTAAATTGTATTGTGAACGAAAATTTAACGACATCGAGTAAGTAGTAACCGTTTGAATCTTGGAGAGAATAGTTCATACTGTTTTTCGTAATAGCCTTTATAATTGTATTTTTCGACAATTTTTTTATTTCCAGACTATAATAATAATAATATGTAGGTAGATAAAAATCAAGTAGGCATATAAGTGAAGAACAGTACATCATTATATGCCTGCAATACTAAAAAAGCCCCAGAAATATGATTATCACCAGCCTGTTCCAATCCACTGTTGGACGAGGTCCACTTCAAGCTCTTTCCACTCTTTTCAGTTCCTTCATTTTTCCTGCCACGTAATTAGTGTGAGTAATTTGGCGTACCTTTGCGAGTTAACCTATATAATCATTAGACTTTGTAGGAAAAATGTAAGTATGTCATTATGAAACATTGTCTTTTCTCATATCAAAAATTAACATTTCATAACCACATGTACGTAGTTATAGTTGCAGGTCAGGTGTTCATGACTAGACCCAACGTGCGGAGTGTCTGGGTATGGGGAATGTATGCGTTAAAGTCCGGGGTCCGCTGTTGAAACGACAAAAAGCTATAAGTAGTAGGTGAGTCAGTGGCACCTGCTAGATTTACAATCAACCCCACCCCTGCCCGCCGTCTTAAAAATCAATAATAATTTATTATTATAACTGTTTTTTTTTGAAACAGGCCTCCCCAAACCATTTCTCTGTGTGCGCGCCTGCTTCGTTATCCTGATACAGTCGTATTAGATCACTATCGACTTTAAAATTGAACCACTTTCGTAGCCAAGTGAATTTCCTTCGGACTAAGATTCCGCTGTCCTCTGCGGAGTGTCTGGGTATATGGTGTGTCCCCGGTAAACTGCGGGGGTCCACGAGGTAAACGCAAAAGTTAGTGGTACCTGTTAGATTGTATCAACCTCGCCCCCACCTTAAAAAATCAATAACATAAGTATTTTACAACGTTTTTATTAGCTCGTATTCTTGTTTGTCCGGTGGTTTTTTGCCCAGTACAAATCTTGCAATCGATTTTTAACTAACTTTCCGACTAGCTAGACATTTGAAACTTTTAGAATATATCAGAACACTATGCCAATGCATTATTTTAATACTTTTAGCCGTCTTTAAGCAGAATTGAATTCATTTTCAGTTAATTCTGTTTTGTATGGAAAGTTATTTCAGAAAAATCCGTAAAAAGTAAAAGACTAAGTATTATTGGTTGCTAAGGAGGTGGTCCTAGCAACTAAATTATTAATATATACGTGCGTTTCTATGGAAATCAAAATGAAATGTCAAAATGACATTTCAATATTCCATATTTGTTTGTTTGTTTGTTTTTTATTTACTTCATATCAAGTACAAGTTTGAGCGTATGGAGCGTAAATTTAAAAACGTTGTATATAAAAAGTTCTTTTTATCTTGTAATTATTCGATATTTTTTCGGAATCGATTCAAATTTTAGACCCCATATCATTTTTTTGTATACGCGCCTGGAGGTTTTGGTACTCAATAACAGATATCAAATTAATATTTAGTACAATTTCTAAGAAATCTTTTTATCAAAGTAACGTATACACAAAGTTAGGCAAAAAGAAAGGATCAATGCCAATGCAGAACCATGTAGTACAACATTTTTTCATGTAATTTATTACCTGGTAAGGAAATAAATACATGCGAGGTGTGTTGAAAATTTATTATAAGAAATCACGCGATCTTGCTTATGATGTATTGAATAAAAGTAGCAAACACTTGATGGAACTTGGTCATTTTTCATTGTAGAAAGCCGAGAATTAATTTCGCGAACAAATGTGATTTTCGTATATATTAACAGTGATGTTCTGCGTAACAAATATAAATAGTGTTCAACAAACGGCTCGGTAAAACAGTTTGCAATTAAATTATTACTCATTTCTTTTTAATAATCTTATTATATAAAATGATAATAAAAACCACTATAGCCAATTCTCAATGTACTTTCCTACTAAAAATATCAATGTATCCCTATCTTATAACCTAGAATAACACGATGTAAATCGATGTTGAAGATGACAGTGATGATCTAGCTAGATTCTAGGAACACAAAAATAGTGGATTACCTTCTGGGAGAGACTGTACCAAGTTTTAATTTTCGACTGTGGAGAAATTTGGGATAAACTTAAACACATGTTAAATAATATGATATTTACATTCATATGTTTCATAATATTCATTTAAGTTTGTCACTTAAAGAAAATGCGCATTCGACGTTAATAATATTGAAGGATACGATGCGCGCTTTGTATTTCTTGTGTTTTATGACCAGACTGCCATTAAACTAAACGTGGCTTCAAATAGGTGGTAAATATAAATTATTTGTGTAGCTACAAGCAAGAATCAATAAGAGTGGCTTGCATACACCCGGGTGCTAAACCAAAATAGCAGCCCCCAAATAATAAAAAATAGTAGAATATAACAAAATTTTAATACAATTATTAAAAACGTTTTATTCAGAATGTTGCCGCCCTCTTAATTCTACCGCTCGGATGTTTTGTATCACTAACACCCCTGATTGGCGCTTCCCTGGCTACAAGTGCGTATTTTTTTGAATGTTTATAATATAAGTTATAGTTAGTTTCAGGCATTTGTTATGTAATATTGTGTAACCCTATTGTATACTTAATTTGTTAGAAATAGATTCCTACGCATCTTTTTAATATTTTGATTTAAATTAATAATTTTATTGTATGACTAGTTTGACCCTTAAAATCTTCTGAGGAATTCGAACCAAAAAAATAGATACTATTCAGTAACATGCACTTTAAAAAACAATTCATATGTTTAAACTTCCTTGCCAAAGCGTAAATTTTACCCGAAAATAAAATTAAAATAACGAAAATTAAAATTTGATGTCTTTTATTAGACACATTTTTATATATAAGCTTATTATTATTCTTATATAATATTATATACGAGTTCATAAGACTAAGACTGTGTCAGATATCATTTGAAATTTGAACCTGTATCATCCGGTTCGGCATTATTAATACGAGCCGTCGCAAAACCTTACAATACAGCACTATACATTACTTATAATAAAAATTAATCGAGGTTTGTTTTCACTAACGGCAGTAACACGTGAATTACTTCTAGATTTATTCAAGTCGTTTAATATGCACAACTTGCCATGATTAAGTATTTCCATTAATAAAATCTAGCTCACTTAATTACTTCTGTCAAAGATTGCTTTAGGCACTAGGCAGCCTTAAAAATAATAAAACATTATTTAGAAGTAGATATAGAATATGGCCCACAATTTTATCAGGAGCATTGATTCAGTTAATGACTTCTTATGGTTTGAGAGACAACTGTTGTGATAACAAACATCATTTATGAATAGGTAAACCAATACATATATTATAACTCTTTCGAACAGATGCATACACAAAGTAGGAGGGACCACATACCAATACAAAATTAACGTTATGTATAATACTTAAGACTTTCAAAGTTGTTTGTTATCGTATTTATAGATTTTTGGGTTTTCAGCGTGTGTACTTCTACCTTCTTTCCTCGACGTTTACTACAATAAATACGATGATAAAGATGACTGCGTGAGGTTATAATCGCGGGTATGGATATACTGGTGAGATCGATGTGATCGATAGATTGATTATATTAATGAACTTAGAGACTGGACTCGAGTGGAATGACGGTTGACTATGTCGAGTGAAAGACTCATGACGATAGTAGTGCATCGCGTGACGGACTCGATAAGTGAGTGAGGATTTATGAATTATTTTTCTTATGTACACTAATGCAGTCTGTACAATAATTCTGAGGATCATTTTTGCTCTATTGTTTTGTTTTGACAACAAAACATACATATTAAAGTGTGTCACACATGGAACGTTTAGTGGTATAATTTCTACAGATATATACGCCAATACTAAGTTAATTTTAAATATTATTCTTGTATAGAAGTATTTATTTTAATTCGACCACAATTATTTTAATACAAAATTGTTAAATACGATTATGATCATAAGGTACGTCTTCATACTATTTAAAATACGTGTCACTGTTTCTCATGTTATAATTATTGTACAATACTTTTTCAAATATGCACTTACCCACTATAAGCTTATTTTGCTTGAAAAATATGTACATACATACCTATTAACTATTACCTACATTGGTAGGTTTTATACAATGAATGTATTTATTTATCTTGTTACAATCAAATTTCTTTCCAATGTAGGTATTTTACGTATTTTGATGAATCTGTCTCTAGGGACGTGCAAAAACTGAATAGATGTAGGTTAAAGATATTTTAATACCCATGATGTAAATATGCCTAATCATTCAGTCACAATAATAACAAATAGGTATATAAGAAATGTTACCGCAAAAAAAAACTAGATTTAGGTATATTCATTATTACCGCTGAGCTTTTACAGAACTTATTAAGAAAAATATTCTTTTAATTTATTTTTGAAATTGAATCAATGATATCGAAATTATTGGTTGAGCTTTCTACCATTTACCGCTAATTTGACAATCTTTGTATAAACATATTATGACCCCGAACAATTATTTTCGTTTATATCAAATCCAAAGTAAAACATTGCTTGCATAATGAGTCGATTAAGCCAATGTAGGATTCTCTTTTAATCCAAAGTTTTCAATTATAAACCGTAACTACCTACATAGTTGTACCTATATCAAACAAACTAATATCTCACTAAATGGTTTTAAAAAATGTGTATCAGGTAAATGTGTAAATTTGTAAAATATATGGTACCTACGTAATGTTTTAATTAAGTTTACAATAAGCTATTTCGTATTATGCATTTCGATTTATTTATTTTATTAATCTGACATGCAACTATTAGGAGCTTTTGTATAAAATTTGGCACACTGTAGAAAAAAAAAGTTTCATGCCAGATTTATATAATTAAATCATACACATTTAACTAACAATATTGAAAGCTTTATTTATTGTAATTAAAGGTAGTTAGTTATATCCACACTGTCTAAGAATATTAATCAAAGCTCTTTATTGGTGGAATTTAAATGTGTGGGCGGTGTATTATAGGTATAAGATGTAAGTAATATAGTATACCTATTGTCTAGCTAGTCGGTGACTAGTAGGTCACAACACTCACAACTAACACACAAAATTCTTAATTTAATATATAATGTGGGCACTTAGCTATACAGGTACCTATTTATTTGTTCATATTTAATAAATGATCGCTATGTTAACTTTTTAATATTCTTAAATACGCTAAACAAATATTGTTAAATATCAATTAACACCTATAATAAAATATTTTATTTTATATTTGAACTTGGCCATAACCTATGGCCTCAGTCTCTCAATTTTATACCCACCTAATATATTGGTATAAAACTGGCAAAGACTTCTCACTGGTCGATCATTCAGTTAGTGTTTATCATGGTAAAGTTATAAAACCAAGTACCAAATTACTGCAAATTGATTATAGTTTTTCACAATACGTATACCTACATATGAATTTATGACATTATCATTGTGAGAACTAGCGACATCTATAAATTACAAAGTGGCAATGAGTAGAAAGTTAGGTTGTAGAGATGCGACATAAAAATAGTGCACGCGTTAATCATAGGTAGGTACTTATTTATTTTCTTTGAACACACATACAGATTGCAGATGGTACATATTTGTTTGTTTCAAAAATTGTGTGTATTGCTTGAATCATATAGCGGAGTGACTTGGTATGGGGAATGTACATACCTACCTGGAAATTTGCGATATTCGAGAAGCGATTAAAATATTAGGATAAATATAGAAATCAGTGGCACCTGCTAAATTTTGTTGCACCCACACACTCCGCCACCTTAAAAATCAATAAAAAAATATTAAAGATTTTTATTGAAAATGGACCCTCCAAACCACTTTTCTTTGTACACGTCTGAATATAAATTAATAAATATCATATTAATATGAGGTATTACTTGCTCAAATTCTGCAAGTAGGTACGTTCATCACATGGCAAGCCTGCCTCCAATATACACTCTTCACTTGTCACTAAATTAGATTAATTCATATATTACCAAAATATACTTATATATTTTTTAAACAATCTACTCAAACATTTGTAGTGTATGTACGAGTATGTGCATAGATTACTCTGTTGGTATATTTTGATAAAGGATTATAAAACAGCATTCATGTATCAAAAATCAATAATATATTAGTTTGTAGGTGCCTACTAGATGCCTATGAGTTGCTAGACCTCCATATTACATAGATATGTTCTCCAGATAGAGCAAGACCGCCCGTGACGTCACTCATCTTTAAAAGCCGATTCCAAAAATATATTAGGCCTTTTTAATAACATTGAAAAATTAAAGACCCAAAATTCAGCTGCACTAAATTTAATATACGTAGATTCGTTTCGTGGATCTTTCCAGCACGCTTTAAAATAATTTAAATAATAATATTATTATGTGAGTAAAAATAATGTGTTTAAAGCAGAGCTGGAAATGGAACTGGAACCGAACCATGAAACCGTGAGAACTCATAATTACCCGGAACAGTTCGATGAAGCTCACTCGTACCAATAATTCTGATTCTTAAGTCATATAATTACAAGATAAAAAGAACTTTTTACATACAACGTTTTTAAATTTTCTGTTGAATCATATAAACTTGACTTGACTAGCTTAAACGATCAAAACAATTTGTACTTGATAGAAATAATACTGAAATGTCATATTGATTTCCACAGTAACGCACGAATATATATTTATATTAATAATTTAGTTGCTAGGACCCACTTAGCAACCAATAATAGTTTTACTTTTTACGGATTTCTTCCGAAATAACTTTTCATACAAAACAGAATTAACTGAAAATGAAATCAATTCAGATTAAAGATGGCTAAAAGTATTTAAAAAATGCATTTGCATCGTGTTTCAAATGTCTAACTAGTCGGGAAGTTAGTTAATAATCGATTGCAAGATTTGTACCGGACAAATAAGAATACGAGCTAAGAAAAACGTTGTAAAATATGGCGTAGTCTTCTGCTACATTTGTCATTGATCTTTCCTTGGATGACAAGTTAGAGAATGCTGTACTTATGACCTCTCATAATATGGGGGGGGTTCTGTAGTTTCTTGTTTTGATACTACGCAGAACGTCTCGATCCTTTCCCACTCGATTGAGAATATCAACATTTGTCTCCCGGTCAGTCCAATAAATTTTGAGGATGCGTCTATACAGCCACATCTCGAAAGCCTCAACTCGCCGTAAAATCTTCTTGTTTAGCGTCCATATCGAGATTGAGACCACACGACAGCAAACCATAAGCAGTCTCAGATCTAGGTAAAAGTCTCAATTTCTAAAGAGATGTTTCATTTTGAGAAAGGCACTCCTTGCTATCTCAATTCTATCTGACGTTTCATGTCGCGCCTAGTTTTGTAAAATATTAAAATAATAATAATTTCATGAATTTTTAAAATAACCATTAAAATACATATTCCATCTAAAAACATTGAAATATTTGGTCGCAATTCAGGGCTGCCACAAGAGAATGTGGGAACGGGAGGCGCGATGGGGAGGATAGGAGATAATGTGGGTGTGAGAGAGAGGGAGGGTGTGGAAGAACATCATAGTGACGATGACGGGAGACGGCGTCTGGCGGGAAGATTGCGAAGAAAGAACCGACTGGGGCATCAAGTAAATGCTTTTTTATACACAACGTCACAACTTTTGACGTGCGTAACATTTATTACTTATCTATTTATAGAAGATGCATAGCTACTCACGTTCATTGTATTTTTTTTTTTGGAATTTAGTAACAAGAATACTATCTATATTTTATTAAATATCAATATTTGTTTGCTTCCGAATTTTTAACACAGAATAAATGGTGCATATTTTGCTTTCGATTTTAATTCGTTTTTATTTGGTTGAATCTTACTGCTGTCAAAATTATTTACATTTAAATATTATACCTTGTTATTCCATGTCTATATTAGATATACAGTTATTTTAATATTGAAAAATGATTTTATTGTTGTTTTGTCAGGCAATTATATAAGCCCGGGTCCTTTAGCTTGAAATTAATAAAAATCTAAATCAAAAATACCTCTATACATATATATTGGCGTCTCGTAATAACCTTTTAAAAGGAGCCATAAGAATACACTATATTTTTATTATTATAAATAAAAAGTTGTTACATCGTAGGTTTTGATGTAAAGAAAACATAATGTGAATTTATATTTTATCCCCCCGCGTGGGGAGTTTATTCAATACAAAAACATTGGAAACATTAATAATGAACTAAGAATCAAATTATTATGATATAGCTACTACCTACATTTAATAAAGTGTTACTAGAGCTTTAAGCTAACGCGGCAGAAAGAATTCGATTGCCTACCCACCAATCACCTTAAATCAGTGTAAACGTTTGTTCACCGTATTACGATTATTGATTACTATACGTGATATCTATATTTTTATAATGTATTTAATTACACGTTTACATATGCAATTGACGCGATTGTCATTTGCGAATTTCTCAATTGACGACAAATGGTGAGAAATTTGTCGCCCTTAATTTTAACTCACGGAAACCTGGGGTTCAGCGGATCACCATTTGGTAAACTCAGCTGGAAAGCATGACATTTCGATTAATCTTAATGATAAGTAGGAAGTCCGGTAAAGATTCTGATCTGGGGACTCGTTTTGATGCAGAGGCCATGGCAAGATGCTTCGAATAAATCTACAATATCACCGCACATTGCCATGTGATTTTATTGACTTTGGTATCCTGTTTGAAGTATAATATGCTTTACGTGACTTTTGCATATTCTCCAAAAATTGATACGTCTTACTAAATAGTGAAACACACTAGAATTTGGAAAACTCTTTTAATTTATTATATATCTTATAATTACGACGGTACAACGTTATATCATGAAGACACAGCAACATAAAATAGCCAGCGAGGCAAGGAGAGACGTCGAGAATTGCAGTGTCGCGCTTCGCCTGTGATTGATGGTCCCGTAAGGAGGGTTCGCAGAGGCCCGGGGCGCGGAGGGCCGGGGGTGACAACCCTGCCAGGGCGCGGGAGAATGGGCGACCCTCCCAGCCCTCCCGCTTTCAGACGCCGGCCTGAGAGATTGGGTTTCTTTTATTTTTGTTTTTTTTACTCCTCCATTTTTTTTATTCGCAATGTGAAAAAATGTAGTCGCGATGCGATTTCTTTGAGCCCGCGAACAATGGAGTCTCGCTCGAATGAAAGGATATTTTAATTAAATTTTGGTTTTTCTATTTTTCACTTTTTTTTTAAAAAATATTATATTGATATACTGGAAAATAAACTATAAAGCAACGTAAAAGAAATGAAAATTAAAATGAAAAATTGACTAAGACGTATTGACGTAGGTATATTGAGAGGGGATTTTGACAAAAATAGAATTCATTTTTATTAAATTCTATTCAGCAATATCAGTAGCGTGCAGTGACTTTTGATTGTAGGGATGCTTTAATAAATTTACAGTTTAATATCACGGCCTGACTATAGTGGACACCCATGTGACCCATGCCTATAGTATGCATTCATATTCCAATATTGCAAGTAGATACCTACTTTATATAAGTCTTGCAGGTCCATACTTTAACGTACGTGATTTTTTTCAAGAACATATGGGCATCAATAATTGTCTTTGCGAAAATGATTACTCCTATTGCCTAACTAAATATTATAAGCCCGTATCAGTGGCGAAAACTCCATACTAGGCGAGTATTTAAACTTTAAAGAATACCTTCTTCAGATATATATATATTTTAATAAAGACTTCATTATTTTATATTCTACAATTAATATGATATATTTTGCCAACGACATCTGTCTATAAGGTTTAACTAGACAGAGATAATATAGCTATTAGCACTAATCGTATGCAGACATTATACCAACTTCACCAACACAATCCAACAAAAGCTTCAACCTTCAACTAATTTCATACATTTCACGCAAACAACACATACGTATGACTACACACGTACTGTAAAAAACACATACAAACAATGTTAAAACCAGTACCATACTATCCCGTGAACCGAGGCTATATGCATTTAAGTCTAATGGTCCCTTCAGTCCGTACAACGATGTATTTTTTTTTATAAGAAATATATATACCTACGTACTTATTCATTTCCAGGTCCATACCGAAACAGTGATAAACGCCCAACCGCCGTTTTCGACACAATTTTATAGTCCAAGTTCCAATCACTGTTGGATATTACTTTTCTTTGATATCTATTTTAGTTTCTGCCTACTTTTTATCATGTGCCTAATATCAACTAAAATAGGTGAAATAGAATAATATTTGTTCATTAAAATACTAAAGGTGAAAAATATTCAAATTTAAGTTACTCTAAATATCACTGTCTTGGGACATTTTTTCAGTTATCTGGCCTGCCTACCTTCAACAGGCATCCTTCGCCACTGACCTGTATATCATACTCACCTACCTAGGTACCTATATAATTTTTGACTAATAACTACTTACATAGGAACATGTATGAGTATTTTTCAATAGGTTAATATGTAATTAATACCTCAGGAAATTCACTTTTAATATCTCGTTGCAGCCAAAGTCTTGTATCGTATTTTTATTTGTATATCATTTACATGGTAGTAAAAATGTCTTGTCATCGTGAGTCGCCGATTAAATAATTAGGTTTGTTTAATGGTCGTATTTTACCAGCGAATAAAGACGTTATAATGCTTGTTATTAAACAATAACATCTATCCATTATAATATATAGAAATCATTCATTTATAACTGATCCATTTGGTTAATTTAGTAGGTACATTTACAAAAAATAGTCAAGCTCTCGTAAGTTAAAAATAACGAATAACATGTAGGTATAACACATTTATAATATTCTTCATTGTTTTTAAATTGATCTTTAATAATAAAATCTAAGCTTTGTATATACCTAATATAACGAAATAATAATTATCTTACGTAACAAAATATTTATATTGATTTTTCTTTAAATTCTAGTGTGAATCTTATCGGTACGTATTATATTAGAATTCGACTTAAATCTACTCTGAAGAATAATATAAAAATAATATATGCCTACCAAACATAAAATCCGCAAGGTTTTAGGCCAGTTTTTTTGTCACTTTTTATGCACGCGGATATATACCTACTACAGTTTATACCTACGTGCTAATGTGGTTAGAATATATTCAATTAAAATTTTGAAAATATCTGGCATCCCAAACATACAATTTTTATTATAAAAAATACTATTTTGTTAATAATCCTATAGTTTTTTTGGATAGAAATCAACCCGTCGAATTATACTTAAGAATAGGCAAGTATTATCGTAGTCTTGATAATGGTGTTGCAACCAAAATAGGCATCGACCTAAGAAACGACATTGTAGTATTTATTATAATTATTATTACTATTTTGTGAAAAAATGCTGTTAATAATAATATATTATCCCAAAATTATACGGTCAAACACAGATAATTTGTAGGAGAGTCAAATAATATAATATTGTTAATACCGATGAATTAGTCTAGTGTTGCATTTCAGTTGCCCTTTTTACAACATGCACCAGCGTAATAAAAAATACAATTTAGAAAATGTATAAAAGTTTTCAGTGACTGAATATTTATTTTTACCATGTCCGATCCTAATAAAATCATATGGGTATCCACAGATTGGAGGTTTTGTATAAACAAATTTTGTTTTTACGAAAAATGGATGTTAGCCCACTTGCTCAACCTATTAAGTCCATACTCATACACAAATTGAAAAAAAAATATGTGTACTTACTTTCCAGACCCAGAATTCGAACCATGGACTCACGACATTATAGGCAGACGCTTAAGCCACGCGGCCATCGTGGGCGTGGGAAGATGAGAGATAATAATGCGTAAAACAAGAAAATAATACTCCGCAGGTAGGTAGGTACTACAATACTTTCAAAATGTAATGAATTGATGAGTCTAATATTTTATTCACGGCATTATTATTTATTCACCCGCGAGACGGACACATTTTTTATTCACTACAAAAAGACATTTCTCTGAGTACCTACAAAAAAACATCTGAAAAACAGAAGATACTCTGAAAATTACTTTATTTCATCACCCACACCCCCGTTTTGAAAATAATACCCGGAGTGGTTTCGCCGAAAAGACACAGTGAGCGCACACCACGTCGCTTCCCACCCCCCAGAGTAGGGGTTGGGCGCGCAAATATATTTAATACATAGGTTTAGGGGCTCGCATATCGGTAAGTACTCCGATAGATGAAGAACTGAAGAGTTGCCAAGGGGATGGAGCCTTTCACACACTCATGGGAGAGGCAGGCCGTACTTTCTCACCCTTATATATTATAGGGGACATTGGCGTATCAATAAATACATATTGTTTTATTCAAAGCATACTCGCATATTCATTTGACTCGAATGAATATAAAATAATATGTCTTGACTGTCTTAAGTGGTTGACTTATGCTTCAAGGGTATTATTAATAGGCCTAAATATTATTAGTAGTGACCAATATTATCTACATACTAACACATCGTCAGACGTGTGAGGTGATGTAATACATACATATTGTAGTTGGGGATAGGGACTTCAACAAAACAGTAGATGCACTTTATATATAATAAGTATTATAGTTTGCACGATTTTTAAATAAACAAGGTTTGATTGAAAACCAAAGAACGCCTCCCCAATCGCAGAGGGTCAGTTCGCCCTACTATCTGAACTTTTTTTCATTAGTTGACAGCGGTTAGTACTATATGATCGGTTCCATGACAAAACAGAACATGACAAAACAGAAAATGGCAAAACCGAACATGACAAAACAGAACAGTGACAAAACAGAACAACGATAAATTTAATATAACTATGACCTTTCAGGAAAAATATAAATTTAATATTTAAATTGTCCTATATCTGTTATCTTGATAGATTTTTAATAGCACAGATTTTCAATACGCCATAATAAATCAAATTATATACCTAATTTCTGTATTCCTAATCGCTAGAAAGCCTCAAATAAACGGGACTTTGCTGACAAGCTTAGGATATCTTAATCAATATAATATGTTCAAAATTATTGAGTGACCAGGAACAATGAAATAATGACCTAACCTAACCTAACCTAAATAGATTCCACAAAAATTAATGCTTCATTTTCCCCCTGGCTGTTCTGTTTTGTCCACCGTGTATAAAATGTTGATATCATTTACCACTTCACTCTGTTGAAAGAATATCACGACTCATAATTGTCTGTCGTCTGCAGCCGTAAGATTTCAGTGATTATGTATGTTATATTATATTTTAAGGCAGATAATCATTTATCGTTGGCTGTTTGTTCAATTGAGGTTTAGATGTATTATAGACCAGTGGCAAAATCTGGAGGTAAACTGTGGTGGTTCCGGCATAAATAATGCGCATTAAACTTTGTGGGTCATACTTGTTTATTGTCATTGAACTAATAATACAAATATTGTCTTCGGCAGGGTATAATTTTATTGCATTTTAAGCCATTTACACCATCTGAAATTTGTATCCTTAGATCAATGAAAACAAATAAGTATGACTGACAAAGTTAATGTACACGGCCTATTTTCACCCTTCAACACTGATAGATATATGAAATAATAATACTCTCTCGGCAAGCAATATACCTATGTGTACCTACTCGAATCCTACTCGGCCGAAGACTCTTTTTATTAATTTTATAATAGTTATGTTTCTCAGACTTAGATAGGTATATTTCAAAAAGCTTTTGAAAGCTTTCGACTGCGCCACTGTATTAAAGTCAGTGTATATATTATACATACGTATGTAAAAACTGATTTTATACTTTTGAAAATACTTCAATATAATACTTATGAGGTCAGAAATTGTGGAAGTAAGCATGAAGTACTTACTACCTATAGGTCATCATCATCAGGGGCGTGACAACCCGGTGGGGGTCCTGGCCTCTTCCAACAGCTCCCTCCACCTGTCCCTATCCAGTGTGGCCGCTTTCCAATTTGGTACCCCCAGAATACGGCAGTCACTGGCAGCTCCATCTAACCAGCGAATCTTTGGCCTCCCTCTTCTTCTACGTCCTATTGGATTGCTGGACATCACTCTCTTTGCCGGTTCATCCATCTCTTCGTACAGCCCGTACTACCTAAAGGTACTGACATATTTAATTACCTGCAAGTGATATACGGAATAGGTTCCTATAGCGTCAATTAGGTACATTGAGCTACTTTACGAGCTTTTTGTTGGCGAATTTACAATCTGCCTGTAAAGTCGCCCAGTGTAATCATCGAACAAGCTAACAAGCAGATTGTAAACACTCTACCGAGAAAAGTTGAAAACCGGTCAACTTTACACGCTACACGCCGGCGTGTGGGCCTACTGCGTCTGCGCAGTTAAGCGCAGTAGCAACCTCCCGGTAAAAAAGCGAATTACGTTCTGTCAAAATAGTCGCTGGCTTGTGGCTTCTCAGCGAATGGAAAATTTTGTGTGTCATCATCATAATCGCAGTAGCTGAATCGCCCGCTATTAAATTCGCCAACATACAGCTCGTAAAGTAGCTCAATGTAATTGACGCATACCTATGTCTTATTTTAAACATGTCCCACTTCAAGTAGGTTGTTATCTAGGTACTATTCGATCAAACGATGAAATAATAATATCACCTATCAATATCAAACACCATTTCCAATTTGTGGTGAAAATGATGTTCTTTTAGCCATTCATTGCACTCATCCTCAAACTACGATCTTATTGTGACTGTAAAGAACCTTCGATCGGGTAAACTACGCCTCAATTTAAAGCGTTAGGATTTACATCTGCTTTTTCTCACACACCTGCGGCAAACCGTGAGTGATGCAATAGGAAACGAATGATGAGACGAGATCACGCAATAAAATAGGAATGGTGGGTCCTTTCAAAATCTCATATCATATTAAATCATAGATATACTACTAGATGAGCAGTTCCCATACAAGTGTCATTTTAAAAATGTACCACTAAAGAAGATATTACGAATATCGTCTTATAATATTTCCTTGTAGGTATAATGCGTTAAGACCGTTAACATGGATTCCCGAATTTCACCCGTATTGCCCTGGCTGTAAAACTAAATTTGCGTTTTTGGAATAGTGACCCTAAGGGTGCTGCAACCCAAAGCTTACAAGCTACCAAAAATTCATGTCTGAGCGGACAGAGCAAGTCGTCATGCGCTGACTATTAGTTAGAGTAAGATGCAAGCTAGATCGGGCTTACTCATAATTATTGCCAGATTGTTTTCGAGACAAATATTAAGTGAGCTTATATCGAGTTAAGTCCGCTGATATTAAAACAGTAAGTTTTAACACTGGCCGAGTCGCTGAAAATCGGGCGTCATTTTAAGAAGCATAATATGATTGATCCAGTATTAGATACATTTTCACGACTCAATTCCTATGGTCCCACAGTGCGATCGACGCCTTGGACATACCTGCCTTATCAGATAGTTTTAAATATTTAGATTTTAGATCATATCCAGGAAATAAAATATTGTAGGTAAATACCTACCACATGTCTGAATATCGGTTTTTTTCATTTCGCCGTATCACAGTTCGTCGTAAGCTGTTATACTGGAAAAAAGATGGTCGTATTGCATTGAGATCAATAAATGACACTCTGTTCGTGAAACATTGCAGACAGTAGGTAATGTTCACATTTTAAGAACATTAATTTTATATTGATTGGTACCTGCTGTCATTAAGTACCTATTAGGTGTCAGACATTTAATAGCTCCGACTTGATATTTACAACCACCTACTTACTAACCTATTTTTGAAACATTCAGAAATTTATGTAGGTAGGTACTTAATTAATACCTTTATAATACCTAATTGTATTTCTGATTTACTAACCTACCTGTATTCCTTTCCCTCGTTCTCCGGAGGTTTTTATTACGTATCTCTTAGGTAAGTGTTCTATTTAGACATGAATTTAATCTCAATGCTATACGGTTATCGGTTTCTGATATAATAATATATCACTTGAAACTGTGATATCACCAACTGCATACGTCCAACTATTTACTTTCCGGACACGCTGAATTATTCCAATTTTAAATAAAGAATCTTAGATTATATACTTAAGGAACCTACTTTCCTTCTTATTATGTATACAAAATCCCTCCATTGTGCAATAATACAATTTAATATAAATAAAATATTTCTCGTCTTAGCTAAGTTAGGTGATGTCTTGGAATAAAATCGTTCTTTGTTTCGGCTGAGCTGGGACGAACCCAAAAAAGCAAAACCCAGCCCGGGATAAATCCTTAAAGATACAATGCCAGGAAAAATACTCTGAATAGATTGGATATTATATTTATAACTTCCTCAAAGGTGAGCTATGAAATATTTTATAAGAAACCGAGATAAATAATATACCTACTGACAAAATGAGAATGATGCGTAAATGGATCCAAGTGTGATGAAGTGCATAGGTGAACAAGTTTTATAAATCGACTATAGCATAGAGTGGCGAATGTAGGTACCTACCTATTTGTTGATTTTTTGCAAGTAGCCGAAAAAATGTTCTTATGCAATTAGCTATATCACAGTTCTCTCACTTGTCTCAGAAACCAATAGCCGTATAGCATTAAAATCAAATCCATGTCTAAATAAAATACTTTGACGTACCTACCTAATGAAAATCACCGGAATACATAGGAAAGACAGATGATAATAGGTAGGTAGGTACCTAGGTAAGTAAATTAGAAATACATTCATATCATATGCTATTTATTTAAGTAGGTAACTAAGTAAGTATATAAAATTCTGAGTGATTCAAAAGAAGACAGACTATCAGGTAGGTACTCATAAGTATCAAGTCGTGCCTATCAAATATCTTATAATAATGACAGCGTTATTATCACCCACGGTGGCCGCGCGGAAATAGCTACCTAACTTAGTGATTACGAAAATATCTTTCCATTAAAAAAAATAGCTCTACGGTTGGAAACAAAATGTATTTATTAATATAAAAGGTTTAACAGGACTGTAATTTTTTTGTCGAGTTCGCGATGTCTATTTTACTTCCGTTTCCCTTCGAAGTCTTCGGTGACGAGAAACGATACCGTATAAACCAAAATACTGTAGAAAAATGGGGCGACATTTTGGCGTTGCCTGGGGGCGGCATTTTGTCTAGGGACGTGGGACGTCACTGGGTCCACTGCCATACTATTCATTGATAACGTACTTGTAAGCAGATTTTGGTATTCTATAATGATTAAAGAGTATAAATAAGTTATTAGTTATTGTCGTTTAGAGTCGACTGTCACATTGGCAGACGTCCTAGTGTACTATGATATTATTATACACAGAAGAAGTTTACTTACTTTGTTCGTCACTTCCAATTATTGTTAATAACACATAGCAACTAAATCAGATTATACTAAACAAATCCTACAAACAAAAATACAAATTAAATCAGTGGGCAATGACCGATTGCATCGCCTGCTTCATGGAATACCGCCACCACACCCAAAATATGTAGGTCATATTTTCCAATGGATGACCCACTTGACCCATAAATACGGGAGGTCTCTGCATACTATCCAAGTTCTTACTCTGAGCGCCAAATTTAAAAAAATTAAATGAATAATAAAATTCGTCGCTTATTTCTCTAAGATTGCGCAATAATTTTTGATATTATTTCAAAAGAGCGCATGCGTGGTATGATGGCATCACACGGGCAGAGGGGTGAGAGTCAAGGGGTGAAGATTCGAAGGGGGGGATGTCTTTAGAAATGAAATAAGAGCCGACATGCCTACTAACACCATAAAAGGTTTCGCTCGTTTTTTGTTCTAATTTTGACGTTTTACGTACCAATACCAACATAAGAAGGTCTATAATAACATTGGGTACAGATACCTATTCCAAAAAATCTCATGATTCAGGTATTTATTATAATAACTGCCATTTATAACGTTTTTTTTTTGTAAATGGCGTCTATTCCATGAAATAATACCTAACAAAAACGGCGTTAGTCGAGTCAGGTTGAATGCGTCAAAGTTTCCCAGTAAATCATATTATACATAGGTACCAACTTCTTATTATCCCATAGATAGTGGCATAGCCTAAACTCTAAAGTCATAGTTTCAATTGAAGTTTTTTATAACTTGTAGTTGGAGCATTTATAAACCTACAGCCAGGGTCTTGAATCATTGGATTAATAAAGAATTAATTTATAGGTATATGACTATTTTGAAGAACCTAATAGGTAAAGTCCTGCAAGTCAATTGTGACAAATACCTAACACGAATTGACATATTATTCCATCCGTAAGTAGGTATATACTTAATGTAATTACAATGGAAGAAACAATCGACACCTTTAAATGCAGTGGCCGGTTTATTGACTGATTTTGAGTAAGACCCCGTAAAGACCTTATATTTTAAATGCCGACGTATCTAGTAAAAATATCAATTTAAGTATAAAATCAAACGTAATTATTATTGAAAATGACAGTGATGGTACAATATAACAATATTAGTCATTTACTTTTTATCTCCGTGTAATTAGGTAAGATTAGTTACGATTACAGATCCAATAATTTCAAAGTAGGCATTTAAACAGAGGAGAGTTTATTTGACGCAGATGACGTAATCGATTTGCTATAATATTTAAAAGGGGGCCTCGAAACAGTTCAAACCTGCTTCACAATTATTAAATTATACCAAAATCTTATAAAGAAACGTATCTATTTTTCACACAATGATTAAAAGATATACTTACCTACCCAAAACCGTAACAAATCCCTTAAAGTACCTAACATCAAAGGGCCCTATAACATAACTACTCAAACAGAAACGTACCTACTTGTATGTAGACAAAAAAATAAACCTTAAAACCTTAAACCTTAAAAATAAATTAGTTATGCGTCATCACTGTCATTTCCGATAATAATTGAATAGTAGGTTGGTTGTTGGAATTTATGATTTTTATTTTATTTTTTATCGTTTGGGTCATCAAAATCAGTCAGTGTTTCGAGCTCCTAAAGCAGGTTGTGCTATACCCACTTAAATTATGATTTGGCGAACAACAAAATCTTAAAAATCATAGATTAATGACGTTTTAGTAAACATCTTTTGAAAACGATTTCAATACTTAAGGAGGTATCTACTTAACTGTCCACATAATCATTGAGACATGGCTAAAACCTGTGGATTCGCAAAATTTCCCTCAGCCAATAATAATCATTTTTAATTTATCATCATTGAATCGATCTGGAAACGTCTACAAAAAGACTATTAATATTGTGAACGAGACACTAGGCTACGCAACTACCCGCCATTTATACTTACCTACCTCCCAATCGTCAGAGATGTCATATCATTTTTTTAAGAACCGGGTCGCAGTTCAATTTATTCGGCAATCGACTATCATAACAATTAGTCATGTCCTGAGTTCAAAAAAACTTCAGTCTAATTGTAATATTAACCTTTCTTATTCAAAAGAAGGCAGTCGTTACAATTAATCTTTTTTTAAATTGAAAACTGAATAATATGTAGATATGTTGAAAGAATGTGATATTTTACCACGTTTTTATTAGCTCGTATTCTTGTTTGTCCGGTAAAGATTTTTTATTGTGTGTCCAGTGCACATTTTTTCTTGTTTGTCCAAGATTTGTGTTGGACGATTGAAGATTTGTAACTAACTTCCCGACAAGCTAGTCATTTGAAACTTTTAGAATATATCAGAACACGACGACAATGCATTCTTTTAATACTTTTAGCCATTTTTAAGCAGAATTCAATTCATTTTCAGTTAATTATATTTTGTATGGAAAGTTATTATTGTTGGTTGCTAAGGGGGTCCTAGCAACTAAATTATTAATATATACGTGCGTTACTTTGGAAATCAATATGAAATGTCAAAATGGCATTTTAATATTGTATATTTATTCAGTATTTCTATCAAGTACAATAAAAAGTTTTTATTAATACATAGAATTGCCAAGTTTATATTATTCAACTGAAAATTTAAAAACGTGGTTGGTATATAAAAAGTTCTTTTTATCTTGTACCTAATTATTTCAACATAAATGCAAAAATGCCTACCTATAGTTATTTTATATATAATAGAATGATATCCCGTATTTACTATCGAGCTTTCTTGAGGGACTTTGATACTTGATAGTTAAATAAAAAAGAAATGCCGTCTGAGAAAAATGTCTTCATGGAAATCATTCGTTTACCCGCATTGGTACCTATTTGTAATTTTAATCTGGCCGGTGAATATGAAAGCACGCTGCAAACCCCCGGAAAAATCTAGTGGTGATTCTGATGAATATATTATCGTATTCATTGGAAAATGAGAATTGTTTTCTGCAACCATACATACTTATCTTTTGGTAGTTTTCCCAAAGAAGAACAACTGATAAACGTTTTCAGTATACCTACGATACTACAGGATTGAGACTTGGATCTAATTTAGGTAATTATCCTAGCCTTATCATTCACTACGTCCAACGCCACTGGTGCGTTGCCATTCGATATAATTAACATGTTATTTAAATGTAGTAATTAAATATTAATTAAAAGATCCGCAGTGAATGGGTTTTAAGCAGCTGGATAACTACTGAATATGAAAAGCATTAACCTGTCTAATTTGGAACAGTATCAAAAACATGCATTTTAGAAAAATCCTCGTGTTAATCTTAGGCCCAGTTTATCTCACATCGACACAGTGACGTCCCGTGGGGGTAGACAGATTGAGCGTCGCTTGGGGGCGGCAGTTACTCAAAAGGCGGCAAATCGAGGAAAATCATTAGGTATATATAGAAAGCTACCTAAACTTAGTAATATCGGAAATATCTTTCTATTAAAAAAATCAGCTCACTGGTTGGAAACAAAATATATCTATTAATTAGATAAGCGCTGTACAATTTTCGACAACGACTTTATTTTTTTGTTGGGTTCGCGATGTCTAGTTTACTTCCGTTGTCATTGGACGTCACGTTCTTCACAGTCACTCGCGAGTTATGGAAGTTGTCAGGTGTATTTTTTTAATGTACCTATCTGAAACCGTAGACTCGCAATATTGTTTATTGAAGCAGAGATGGCATTTAAGTTAGATTTAGTAGTATAGGTGCCTATATCTTGTTATTAATGTATCCATACAACATACAACACAATTCTTAGATGTTGGAGTCATGAAAGGATGATACAAAGTACTGTATAAAAAAATGTGGCGGCATTTTGGCACTGCCTAGGGGCGGCATTTTGTCTAGGGACGTCACTGCATCGACATAACTCCATAACATATATTAGATGTTTTCAAATTCAAAATAGGTATTTGGTGGCAACAGTAATGCTGAAACTAACATTTGAATTGAAATGAGTAGGTATCTACTATAGGGAAACAGAAAAACAACGCAGCAGGTAATTTTTTCAGTGATTTACCGAGAAATACTTTTAACGAAAACTTCATTATAATAAAATTACTTTTGTTTTATTCAATATTAAATGAACCTTATGCAAAAAAATGTAGAGAGGAACAGAACAGTAGACAGAAGGACATTTTTTTGGCTAAGTAACCTTCGTAAGTCACTGAATCTCCAAAGCGTTTGGGATCTGATACGACTGTCCCATGATAGGAATATGTACTGCAAGTTGGTCGCCAACCTTAAATAGAAGACAGCACCAAAGAAGAATAATGAACAAATGCATCATTATGGAAAACATCAAAAACCCATGTATTAAAGAAAATCTTCAGAACTGTCCCGGTGAGTGCTCCTTAAATCTATCGAATCTTTGCCACTTATATCTATAATAATTCACTGTTTGATGCGGCAACAACCAGTTTGCAAACATACGTAGGTTAATACAGGGAATTATTATCAACCGGTTCTCATGAACGGTTGGTACTACTCCTACTGCATACCTAATAGTAGGTAGTACATATTATTTATGTAGTTACCTATTTGATGTCGCTTTTCTGCGGAGACAGATGAATATAAAAAAGTCATTTAGGCGGATAATTGAATTCGTATCGAGGAAGAAATTGACGGTTAAATAATGTCTTTTGTTCTAGTCGGAACTTTTACAAGTAAAATAAAGGCATTTCCAGTATGCCCTGGAAGACAAAATAAATTAATGAACAAACAATCACTGATTGATTCAATGAGTTTCTTTGCTATCTTCATTTTTTTTCTTTGGCATACTTATAAGCACCACCAGGTATAGGTACCTACACTGATTGATACGAGGACTCCTCAAATATGCTTTTACCTTCAAAAAACCTTCATTATAATACTTATAATGATTTAGATTTCACAACTTTCCCTCAAATACGTTGAAGCAAACTTTTATAAATATAGATTTAGAGATATATATGAAAATCTAATTGAAAAAACGTTATCAAGGCAAGCGATTAAGTTATCTACAAGTTGTTTACATTGAAAATTATTTTTTAACACAATTTTTTACATTGTTATTGCACGCATCTATCAAAAACCACAGCCATTTCAGATTCACTAAATCAGTTAATTGATAACATTGATAACTAGGAAATGAAAATTAGAGCATTTGTTTAGCTTGGAGGGAAGACTTCCGTCAAGCTGATTCAATACTATTGCCAGTGGCAGGTTTAAGAATGTCTAAATACTGATTTTGAACCCGCCCACGATAAAAAATTAAATATAAATTCTAATTACCAAAGTAATAAGTGAAACCATCAAAGTATCTCTTTCATAGAATCATATAATAACATGACATTATTAGTAGTAAATTTTGTTGTGTACCTACATAATAAATGTATCGTATTTAACGTTTGAGTGGTTATATTATAATAATTATTATAGGTTATTTGATGTTTGTAGCAGGTATTTTGATAATTATGCTTTAGATAATAGTATAAACTCAATGTGTAATAAAAACGCATTTTTTAACATTTTGATGTAATTTAATAGTTGTAGGTAAAACTGATTAATTGAAACTATTTCGAGACCCCTTTTAACAATTTTGGATACAGTTTATCTATGTGTTGGTAAGTGAATTTTAAATTTAAATAAATTATAGGAAATACTAAGGGGAATGGGACGACTGGCCACCGGACAATTGGACGCCGCACTGTCGTAGACACGTGTAGACGAGGTATTTTAATCAGTTTCTATCTACTACTTAGTAGTTTGAATTCATTTTACTCTTAACATAATGTATTCTTTATCGCGGATTTAGAATTACCATGCTTAAGGCTTTATATTAAATAAAAAACTCTTTTTTCGTTGGAACTTAAACATATGCACGATTAAATGATTGTTTACGTCTGCATATTTACATTCTTACCAACTATTAAATCATAATATAATCATTGAAGTATAAATAATAATATTGAATATTTTTTTTAAAGTACCTATAAGTACTTAATGTCTATTTATTTTCGAATTCCGTGGCGTCCAGTTGTCCGGTGCCAAATCGTCCTAGACCCATACTAAGGGATGTCTTTCGGTAGTACGGATTCGTCACCACTGGTAGTTCGAAACTATATAATATTATCCTACATAATATGGGAGAAAGTATAAAATTACAATCTATATTTTATATGTATAAAAACCGTGTATATTCTCAATCACGTGATAATATCCACTTACATAGGTAGGTATGTCACCCGACTGAACAAAAGTGATATATTCGCAACCAACCAGCTACACAAATTCCCTAAGTGAGCATTCGATTAGCGAATAGGCAGGCAAGTAGACACAGTGTATAGAGCCGATTTAGTCGTTCCACTTCGGCAAAGTTTGATTAAAACGCCTGTCTTACTGTTCATTTAACTTCGATTAAGTTGGCACATACAAAACGGGAGAGAGAGAGTCGCTCGCTAAATACTCGCCAGAACAAAGGACTCTTTCGGTGTAGGGGGTGGAGGGGGTGGAGGCGAGGAGGAGACCTAATACATTTTTTTGTAATCTGCTTCCCTTATACTTTTCCAGCGGGAGGAATTTTTTTATTTGAATAAAGTAATAAGAAAACGTAGAGATAATATCTTATTTTCAATAATGGGTTTTCGGCTTGGCAATTATACCTATGTACTTACCTACTTACCAGTCGCAAAGAGTAAGGTAGGCTATAGAAATCTGACATAAATAATTCACACCAAACTTTGTCAGTTATACTTATTTATTTTTATTTAACTAATTATTACTTATACAAGTTGCAGATGGTAGGTAGGTAGGTATCAGTATTTTTTTAAAATTCAATTAAAAGAAATTGCCTAAAGCAAACCATAATTGATATTAGACATAAAATATTCTTCTGTCTCTAAAATAGTTAACATTAGGTATACCATTAAATCGTAGGGAGACCGAGGTGGGTTATATATATATGTATTTTATAGTTTAAGTAATATTTTCATCTATTATATAATAATGGTTTATTTTAGGGAGAGTTTAATCGAATTATTAAAACTATCTGCAATTTACATGTTTCGTTCATTTTTTAATTAATTATTTGTTTAATTAAATAAAACACAATTTTATAATACCTAGTTATTCCACTTTTTAAATTAAAATTTTGGACCGGTTTCGTCCTCCTTAAAGTGACATTATCAACTCCCTTGATAATTGTGATAATGTCCCGTTAAGGATGACGAAACCGGTCCAAAATTTAATTTAAAAAGTGGAATAAGTAGGTACTATAAAATTATGTTTTATTTTTTTAAACAAATAATTAATCAAACAATACAATGCAGTTCCAGCATGAATTGACAGTTAACACTATAAAAGAAAAAATGTTCAATAAAAACAAATGAGTATGACCGACAAATTGAGCATCATTTTTGTCGGATCTCCACAGCCTACCTTCACCATTTGAAATTTGAATTTTTAATTCAATGAAAACAAACTAAACCTAACTAAAACCTAACTAAGTATGACTGACAAAGTTTAGTGCGAACTGTCTATGTCGAATCATCACAGCCTACCTCCACCCTTTGCCACTGATATTTAATTACGTTATGTGTATCTACATAGTGTCAATCAGCCGATTCGTATCGACAAGTAGATACCTACCTACTTTTTAAAAAATATAAATCCAATTTTCTAATCGGCTGTTAGTTACCTATTAGTGGCGAATGTGTCCGCAAAATTGTACGTATGCTGCAGTTGGCATTATTTGAACAACAATTTGAATTCGAAATGAATTTTATAAAAAGAGAGGTATCAGGTAATTAAAAAAATGGAGGTAGGTACCTAGGTAATATTAATTGATAATAGCACTTCTCTTAATACAATGTTGGTGCATACCTATATACTGCTACTGAAGTTTTCTGATTTTATCGGATTAATTACATATGCAGTCAGTTAACTTTTGTATGCATTAAACGATTATACAACTCAATTACTTTTCCATCAAGGTGTTCGTGTTGCCTTTACGTGTTTTCGAACAATTTTATCAGTCAGATAATCTCTACCAATATGTTAAAGTGTCTGTTAGATATACAAGTACACTCGCATCGGAATGCTCTAATTAGAGTTAATTCTTATTATCTAAATATAGTATCACTTTAAGAATGAACTCGTAATTTCATAGATAGATATTGTGTGGGTACTCACGTGAATGATTGATGAATTACGTATTATACATACATAATAGGTACCTATTTATCTATTTTTACACTATTTATTGCACGAAGCTCACACGCATACCTAGGTACTTACTATTTGCAATTAATAGATACCTACTGACATCCACTATGGGTATTGATCATTGATCAGTGGCGAAAAATACCTGTCGAAGGAAGGTAGGCTGTGGTGGTAATTGAAAAAACAAACAAATATATTATATTTTACCTTTTTACGGATTTCATGAAAAATAAACAACAGGCAATAAAATAGATATTAAAAAAAGTAATCCTCAACCGTGATTCGAACTAGGGCTAGAAAAATCTTCTGTAAAGACAAAAAAATAAATCGCTGTAAATATATTAGGCTTAAATATCTACAGCCTCAGGACATTTCATAGTAAGAGACTGGTTTTAACATTGTGTGTGTGTGTAAAAATAAAATTATAAGTAGGTAGGTATGCACCATTTTTTTTAAATTTTACCTATTGGTGTCGTTATTCGCCAAATTATATTATTTTTGCAGAATATAAAAGAACGAAGTTATTATTTAAATACGTTAATAGACCAATAAAAATATTTTTCTTAATAAAGTAGGCTTTACGTTTAAGTAAACAATAGCCTAGTAGGTATACTTATTATCTTTGCTACCTAAACAAGTTTTAAAAAAAAAAAATATATATATATATATATACTTAACTGAAATTAAACTCTTATTTTAGGACATGCATAACGATTTTGTCATAAATAGTTATTTTTTAATGAACCGTCAAGTGGGCATACATGAGAATATTAGTTGTTCTTTCACAGTGTTGCTATTAGTAAGTAGGCGATTCAAACATTTAACTTTTTCGGGCTGAGAGAACGTGTTGTAATCTCGAGCCCCGCCATAAGTTAAAAATCAATTCCATAACCCTATAAGTATTGTCAGAATATGAAAATTCTTTTACGTAAATTGGTAGGTGTTAAAATAATTGTGTTTGGTTGGATCCCATTGTAAATCAAGTAGGTGCATGTTATCAATTACCTATCCCTCGAATCGGAATCATGTCGGGTTTCCTGCCGCTCCTTAAGTACCATAAACCCATTGTCATAGTATATACCTAGGTCCTAGTTAAATGATTTCTGTAAGTGTACCTATATATCAAAGCAAATAAACCTTTGCTACGTCCTATCGATTCTTCGTCATTATAACAATAAATAATTTTGTAATCCCTGAATCCTTATCATTTTACACTAATAATTAAAATTAAGGTTGGGTTAACCACTGAGGTAAGTACCTATAGTATATTGTTATGAATTATGACAAAATTCATTGTCAAAAGATTCACTTTCTTTGATGTAACATTTAGCATCAATGTACAATGTACGTAACGGCTCATGCGGCCTTGATAATGTAACACAAAAAATGACAATGAGTCTCGTCCCAGTCGCCACAACCAAAATACGTTTTGTCATGTCACTTTGGTGTTAAGTAGGTAAGTATGCATGTACCTCGGTACTGTACAGTTAAATCAAAACCGCGGATGAAGCATTAGCGGAAGCTACGTACAAGAATAGACCGCGAGATACGGTATCTTGCGTCAATCGAATACCCAAGATGGTATTAGCAAACATACTAGAGTAGATAGTGTTGGCTTGGTTACGTTAGGTATGGTTAGGTTAGGTGTTTAGGGACTCGGAAAACCAAGGCACTAACTGATTTTAAGCCACTCCTACGATAAAAAAAAACATACATTCCAACTACCAACGTAGCAATAGTATCACTTTTTTAGAATCACATCCTGAAACTAAAAATAACTCTGAAGTAGATATTGAACATTATAGCTATGACACATATTAGTCTGTATCTGATGTAGGTACCTATATGTTTGGTTGATTATGGTATAAGGTTTAAGCCCGTTTGTTGTTATATATAGTTGTAGGAATTTTATTATATTTAGGGTAGGTACCTACTTGCCATAATACATAGGTACCTAATATGTTTATTGGTATGTTAGGTAGGTAATATATTTTTTTTTAATTATGGCTGTTGAATTCTGTCGAGACTCTTTTTTCAAATCTATTGCGTCATCTGCGTTATAGAAACTCGCCGCTTGTTAGGTACGATTCGTAACCTAACAACAAGCAATAAGAAAGTAGTAGATAACCTAAGTAGTAGAAATTTTCAGTTAACCACCACATTCTACCTTCCTTTAACAGGCATTCTTTACAACTGCGATGTACATTATATAGCAGTGGCGAGAGGTGGAGGTAGGCTTTTAAGATAATTACGACAAAAATAGTGCACACTAAACTTTGTCAGTCATACTTATTTGTCATCATTGTACTAAGAAAACAATTTAGAGATGGTGCTGGCTAGTTTTTAAATTTCAATTAAACCCTGCTTAAACCAAACCGTAATAGTTTAGGTATACTATGGGTGATCCGACAAAAATAGTGCACACTTTTTCAGTCATACTTAGGATAGGTACCTACTTAATTTGTTTTCGTTGAATAATTAATATCTAAAACATACAAGTTGTGTTGGTGAATTTCTTTAAATTTATAAAGCCCTGCTAAACCAAACTATAATCGCCTCTAAAATATCTTAAATTATGTATGGTTAATTAAAAGCATAATTTTAGGTATTTTATAGATAAACGAATATTATCTACTATGGCGTAGGCAGGGTTTAATTGAATTTTATAAACTAGGAAACACTATCTAGGTACATAGTCATAAGTACTTGACATACAAAGTAGAGGGCGACAAGGCTTAATGTCAAACAACACTATCTACAAAATTGCAACTTTACAGGGAAGCCAAAAAACGTTTTTTTAGTTTCTTGTAACTCAACAAATGAGATGTTTATTTATTTAAAACGTAATGTTCATATTTTATAATTTATTGTGTATTACTTATACATTTATCTTGCTTATGGTGATGTTAAATTTATAGATACGGTTTTTAAAAAATATGAAAACAAGGGTAACTTTATGTAGTTAACGTTAAATTTTACTGACGGTTTAAGAAAAAACTAGAAAAGATTGACATAAAGTTATTTGACTATCATGTAGCCGAGAATGTAAAATAATGTAATGTAAAAAAAACACTTTTTTGTAGATAACATTGTTTGATTTTAAGCAGTCAATTTGTTCTTGAATGCTCAGTTTGTTGTCATAAATTTAATGTTAATCCAATTTACCGGTGTTTTCAGGACGCCGTGATTTTTTATCACGTTTTTCTTAGCTCGTATTCTTGTTTGTCCGGTGGTCGTTTATCCCCGACTTCCCGACTAGCTAATGCATTATTTTAATACTTTTAGCCATCTTTAAGTAGAATTGAATTCATTTTCAGTTAATTCTGTTTTGTATGAAAAGTTATTTCAAAAGAAATCCGTAATCCAATCCACTATTATTGGTTTCTAAGGGGGTGGTCCTAGCAACTAAATTATTATTATATACGTGCGTTACTATGTAAATCAAAATGACATTTCAGTATTCTATATTTGTTTGTTGCAAAATAACAAAAAAATGATTTGTTGACAATTGCCTTCAATTATTAATAAGTACATAGAATTGTCAAGTTTTTATGATTCAACAGAAAATTTAAAAACGTGGTATATAAAAAGTTCTTTTTATCTTGAAATTATTTTCCACTAAGGGCGCTGTGAAACAAAGAAGTTGGAAAACCTCTGTTTATCGGGTATAATAAATACCCACATAATCTACGCACCTTTTCTGTTACTTTTATTATCAATGCTATGACTGTGACGGTGCTTCGAACCACGTGTGCATCGGTCATCCACGATTACCAAAAATCTGCACAATCATTCCGTCGTCATTTCGGTGCATTGGCAAGGCTTCGCCGTGGGGCAGGTCGGGAAACACAACACACAATACCAAAATGTAGGTTCCTATAAATATAAATAAATACATCTCATATTATTAATTATAATAGGTAAAAAGTACTTGTCTCCTATCGGTGACCATACGTAGGTACCAGTGGCGAAGGGTGGGTGTAGGCTGTTAAGATCCGCCATAAATAGTGCAAACTACACTTTATCAGTCAGACGTATTTGTTTTCATTGAAATAAGACTAGAATTTACAGATAGTGTTGATTAGTTTTAAAATTCAATTAACCTCTTCAAAAACCAAGCAATAATAAATAGATATCTACCGAATACAAAAAAATACTCGTCTATCAATAAAATATCTTAATTTATGCAATTAATTCATACATAACTTTGGATATTTTATAAATAGAATAATATGTTTATCTATTATAGTTTGGTTTATGTAGTTTATGTTTAGTAAAAAAAAAAAAAAACAACAACAATATATTGTGTAAGTAATAGGAATGTATTCTTAATCCAACGAAAACAAATAAGTATGAATGAAAAAGTGTGCAAGATTTTGTCGTACCTATCGCCAAAATATATACCAAAATTATTATGGTTTGGTGAGGAAGAGTTTAAAATATTTTAAAAAACTAACCAACACCATCTGTAAATTGTAGTCTTGGTTCAATAAAAACGAATACGTATGACTAATAAAGTTTAATGTGCACTATTTATGGTGGATCTGAACAGCCTACTTCCACCCTTTGCTACTACCATACGTAAGTAGGTACCTATATCAATTATAACAAAGAATGCGGTTTATTTAGCATACGATAAGGTTAGATAGGCCTCGGTGGCTAAGGGAGGATGTAAACGGTGTAGATTTGACATACCTATAAGTAGTGCACAGTAAACTTTATCAGTCATCCTAAACTTATTTGTATTCATTGAAGTAACAATACAAATTGCAGATGGTATTCTCCCTCAAACTCCTCAAACAAAGAGGATGGCCTCAAACTCCTCCCCCCCCCCCCAATTCCCTTGTATGCGTACACAAAAATAATGGGAAGTGTGTCACCTTCTGAAGGGGATTGTAAGAATTTACGATTCTCGAGTGTGGAAAAATATGGAATAAACTTATCAATATATATTATAATATATTTATAAGTATATAAAATATATCGGTACTTACCTATTTATATCTGATTACCTGCTCATCTTACAAAAGGCAAACAACCATTCCTCGTTAAAAATATGTATGCTCCTCTTTTTAGCGACAATGGTAATTTAACTGCTTTTTATAACTGAAGTAGGTAACTATCGGTTTTACAGGACGTTGTTTCGTTGATAGATATAAGTTCACTTACCACACTTCACAAGTTAACAGATAATAATCATATTTTTCAATATCAAAACAACTGTTTAATCTAGAAATGCAATTATGTTAATATGAAAATACTTTTGACAGAAGTAAAGGCCAAACAAAAGAACACCAAATTGAACAACATCGAATCCAAAATATGCATGCAAATTTTATGTTTAGTCTATGGTAAACATTCGAAATTTGAAAGAACAAACAGTCATACCTACTAAATATTTTATTTATTTACTCCATTATAAGATTGTGATACCAACAATTATTTAAGTTTTAATGTCGTACTTTTTGACTTGCTCTATTACTCAAAAAGGTACCTACTATGTCCATTACTAATCACTTTCAGTGAGAATACACCTATTATTACTCACCTACACACCTACCTAATTGGTATCTACCTATAGGTATATGTGAGTCAAATTAAAAAGCAGTGAGTCCGGTAACTATTATCATTATTTAAACACGGCATGTAGGTAGGTTATACTTACCTACCCTATAAATACATAATAAATGTGCATTATTTTAATCTGTAACTTTATCTAGGTATACCTAAAGATTCTCATTCAATCTGATCAATCATTTTAAAATAGGTATACTTATAAGTACCTGCCTACATATTTATTGATTTATTTAAGTATGTAGGTACCTACCTACATAGGCCATAACTTACCTACCTATCAGGAACTTTGTGATTATGCTTTTTTATTAATTTAAAGTGGGCCCTTTTAAAATTCAATTAAAATTTGCCTAGACCAAACCATAATAGATATAGGTAGATACCTATTTCAGTGGTGAAGAGTGACTTTTGATATTTATTTATTTTCATTGAACAAAATAAAAAATTCACATGGGGTTTTTAAATTTTAATTATACTCTATTAAACGTATTTTTCACCTATTAGGTAGGTAGGTATTTCGTCTACTTTCTTGTTTTTTAATAAGTAGGTAGATACTATTGTCATGTTTTTAAATGTCATGGTGTGATGATGATTGATTAAACTGGCGCTAAGGTCCATTTAGGTCCATGGCCGACTGCACAACCATCCTCCAGGAATCTCTGTCCAGAGCTTCTCTTTTCCAGTCGGTCACAGCCAGTTTCGCTGCATCCCTGCTGACGGCGTCCGACCATCTCTTCCAAGGTCGGCCTAGAGGCCGGATACTCACTGGGACTCCCTTGTAGACCCAGTAGAGAGCTCTGTCATGTTGTAGACGTCTTCAATTTATAAGCTGTAAAGTTCACTACGCTCATCACTAAAGCTGTAGGTAAAGTTACGACCATGATGGCTGAACTGCTAATAATGTCGTGGGTCGTAGGTTCGAACCATGTGTCTAGCAAATACCCATATTGTCTTTTAATTTGTGCTTGGAGTCAGAGTATGGACCTAATAGTTGAGCAAGTGGCTAACATCCATTTTTCGTAAAAATAAAAAAATCTGATAATACAAACCTCCACTCTGTGGAGGCCCATAATGGTCGTATCGGACGTGATCAAAAAAAAAAGTTCACTATAAGTGGATAGGTAGGAAGTAAATAAATAAATTTTAATTATAAAAAAATAGTTTACAGCCTCAGCCAGAAAGCAACGTGCACGTATCCAAATAGGTATATACATATATCCCATACTTATATAAAACTTTGACATATATATTACATTTAATTAAGAACCTAACTACCTACCTACATTTTCTATTCGATATTGAAAAAGCCCGTCGGATATGACGTATTCAGGTAAATACCTACCAACCAGTTCGAGCGAATTCCACATTCAGAAATTGCACATGTAGTTACTCATTAATACCCCGCGGATAAAACTGTCGGATATATCCGCCAGATAAAACCAATCGAAACGATTTCATATGACGAAAGTAAAGCCTTTTGTTCTCGCATGTAGGTACCTACCTAAATCAGCATTTTCTTAGTGTCCTTTCCACTCATGATGGTTTGATTTTTTTTATTGCAACACGCCCAGTCTCAGGACCCATAGATTTGCGAAAAGTTTAGTCAAGAAAAAAATATAAACACACACAAAGCAATACCTAAACGCGATATATATAGACACACACATACCAACCAACGTTCTCTTTCTTTTGTTTATAAATCCATACCAAACAAAGAAGACGATGCTAAGAACTCTACTCGTGCTTAAAGCTCAAAGCTGCGATACTAGCTACATCTCCCTCTTTTGCTTGTATTTTTAAATATTTAAAAGCGAGAAAGAATATATAAGAATACGAATCAGACACATGTAACATTTTTATAAAATATTTCAAAAGATTTTAACCGTTTTGTGTAACTGTATAAGAGTCGGTTTGGTTTGGCAGTATTACTTACGTTTGATTTATGTAGGGGAAAAAATGTAGTGAAATCGCCTCAAGCGGGACGGCGATGGTGTTTGTGTGGAAATCGTAAGGGTGGGAGTTGAAGGGAAGGGGAGGGGCCGCGTAGGGCGAGAAGGGGGGGTCTCTAAATCATAACGACATTCGTCCTCCGGCATTCGCGCGGTTTTGTCGACCGGATGGTGATCAAAATTACAAAAAAAAAACATAACAAACGTCATTTAGTACAAAAACAAATACGGTCTAACGTCAAGTGAAAAACATCAACATTTTCAGTGTGTTAACATTCGTGGAAGGTTTCGTGTGAATTAACTTAATGATCAATACGTATTAATAAATAACAAAAAAAACATTTTTACATTGTTAATTATTGACTGTGATTTTATTATAAACAGAACAAAACAGTGATGTTAAAGTAAGCCAATACCTAGCTTAAAAATCAATTCCTACATTAGATACCTAGTTAAAAGCTCATCATAACTATTACAAAATAGGTATACCTAGCTACATACTTACTTAAAGCTCTACGGAATTCTGTGTTCAAAACTAAGTATTGATTCAATATGTGCAGACATCTTTAAATTGGTTTGAAAGCTTTTATTAAAATTGCAGCTTTAAATATCTTTACGAGCCGTCAAAATATACAAAAGCGGACCGTTTGGTGTTTCGTTTTGTGATTATTTTGTACTTCTGTACTTAGATATCAATGAATATGTAAACACATGTGTGTGTAAATAATGTTATTCTTTTAATCCACTTTGGGTAACACCAATTGGTGATATTCAACGTTATTCGATGCATTTTTTTGTTGCACCAATAGACAGGTAGGTAGGTACATAAATAAATAAACATTTATATTAAATTTATCAACAGTTTAGTAGTTAGATACAGATGCCAATTTATTTACTAAAAATATTTCCACTAAAACACATAATATAGAATAGGTAAGATATATCTTTGTGTTATGAGTATTGATTTCCAATATTTTCATAAAGATTTGCATAAGTAGATACCTATATCAATAAACTAGTAAAATGTCGGTAGGCATTTACCTACATATTGTAAGGTATATTTATGGGACTTTGGATTGTTTACACAGTGACAGTAAAAATCATGCAAAGGATCAAAGTGCATATTGGCTTTGAGATAGAAACTGCATCATCATTGTTATGTGTGCATTTGAATTCAAAGAGCAGCCGCGACCGATGCATCGAACCGGTTATCCTTGTAGTTTCACTTAGCGACCATCTAAACGGTTTATAAGTCGGTATCTAATAACAAAAAAATAAATAACGTAAAACTGGACGGCATCTGAATATCTAACTGATGGGATCCACAAGATGGAGGAGTCTAGACTATCTTCTTCTATCTCTGTCTGCCAATTTAGATCGTTATATGATAATGTGTAGATGTGTAGGTTAGAGGAACTATTTAATGAATGTTAACTCTGATCAATTGGTTGATAATGGCTGCCATATTAAGTCTGCTTGAATTGTGTTAAAAAGATGTCGGCACATAGAACATTGGACTGTTTCTAGCGTAGGCAGTTATTGAATGTTTGGGAAGTAGGTAGATTCTTTAAACATAACAATATTTTATATAAGTATAATATGCTGCATTAGTAGTCAATTATAAGCTTGTTAATATTAAACACAGAGTTGCATAATACTAGGAACTGACTAGTGAGCTTTCATATTAGATTTTTAGACAGTTTGATAGCATGAAACAAAAGAATTCTTAATAACTGTTTAAATGATTTAGAATAGCCATAGGTTTTGTTTGAAAATACAGTTGTTTAAAATGTCAGCCCTCTAATAAGTAGGTATTATTAAAAATTATAGATAGGTAGCTAACAACTAATTAATTATATATAAAAATAAATGATTCTAATGTCATAAATTAGGAAATATGGCTTAAACTAAACATTTTTGTTACAGAACTGTGGGGACTAAAAAATAAACATTTTATTGTTTTAGTGAAAATAAAACATTGCAGAAAAAGTGATGGACATTATAATTGGACTAGTTTTATATGTTTAAGTGTGTAGAAAACAGTCAATTCAGTGAAGCCGTAAAATATTAAAAGGGACAAATATAAATCAAATATTTATGATAATGGTGGAGCTTTCATAATTGCCATATTATAATTCGCGAGTGAAAACGCACGTGCGCACGGCGCCGGCGCAAACCCTCCATGATGGTCTGCCTCAGCGCGGCACTGCGATTGGCCGGCGGAGTCACGTGGTGATCGCGAGGGGCGGAGCCATGAGCTCTTTCCTCATGCCCACAGCCTCGGCGAACGCGGGCGGGGGGTCCATCGGCGGCGCGGGAGGAGGCTACCATCACCTGCAGCCCGACCCCAAGTTTCCACCCAGCGAGGAATACAGCCAGGCCGACTATATCCAAGCCCAGCCAGGAGATTTCTTCCCGTCGCATCATCACCACCATCACCATTTAGCGCACTCCCAGCACCATCTACACCAATATGGATACCCTCACCATCATCAACCGGCTACTACGCCGTACGGAACGCCTTTGCCGCTCGCTGGCTACGGTGGTTACACCTACTACCCTCAACAAGTGCAGCATCCTTCGCCTGGAGAGCTTCCACAGGGAAATCATACAGAAACAAGCCTCCTGGGACCCGCAGGGGGTCTTCCGGGACTTACGGAGCTCGGTCTACGTCTTGAACGACGAATCGAAGAAGCGGCTCCGGCCGGGCAGCAATTGCAGGAGTTGAGATTGCGATTGGAGGATTCGGCGTCGTTGGATGGGCGATCTGATGCGCTGGATGAGGACAGACTGATGATGGATGGGAGTCCGGATATTGATGACGACGATGATGATGATGAAGGCTCGGACAATGGGGAGAGAGTCATCTATCCTTGGATGAAAAAGATTCACGTTGCGGGCGTCGGTAAGCATACCAATTCATGACTATCGAATTTCAAGATCATAAAAAGACAATATGTAGGTAGATAGGTATTTCTTTTATTAGATAATTTTATTAGGTAACCACGTAGTTACAAATATTTAAGTTTTTCAAAGCTTTCTTTTCACCTTTATAGGATGCGTAATCAATCGATTGACGAATGAGTTTTGGGTTCTAGCAGTGACGTCCCGTGTGGGTAGGAAGATTGAGCATCGCTTGGGGGCGGTAGTTACTCGAAGGGCGACAAATCGAGGAGAATCATTTGTTACATAGAAATAGTTTTCACTGGTTGGAAACAAAATGTAGATATTAATTAACATCAAAAGTTAACAGGACTGTATTTTTTGTCGGATTTTCGATGTCTAGTTTACTTCCGTTGCCCTTCGACGTCCTTGATGACCAGAAACGACACGCGCACGGATGATGAAAAATACTGTATAATAAATGGAGCGGCAATTTGTCTAGGGACGTCACTGGGTTCTAGAAAATTCACATATTATTTTTGAAACATGTGTTTAATTGGTTAAGCACGTGGCTAACATCCATTTCTCATTAAAAAAAAACAAAATCCAAATCAAAGCATAAAAACCTAATGAGTAAATACCTACGTACCTACGTAGGTATGTACCTAGTAAGTAGCTAAGTACCTGAAAATGAATCAAATAGGTATTATATCTGTGGTGAGGAAACTTTTTATGTTTTAAGTCGGCATTAAGGTGGATGTCAATAACATACAATTCAAATTGTAAGACATACTAGATTATGTACCTATCTACTAACCTACATAATTTTGTAAAAATCTAATAAGTAAAATAAACAATCAAATTTGGTAGAATTGGGTTTATAAACAATAGGAAATAGGTACACAAATTAGTTTTGAGTACCCGTTGGCAAAGTTTCGGGATTTATTTTCGAACGAAAATATAGGTACCTACTTATTTATTGAGCTCCATTACATATAATGATTTTGAAATAAAGTTATTTTTCTTATAACAAAAATATTTTTGTTTCAAAGACATTAAAATACTTAGGTACCTACCGACCTATAATTAATAATTATTTTTATTTTTAACCTTTTCATGTTTAACCTAAGCACAGCAAATGCCAAAATAGCCTACACGGCTATATAACCAATATTTATTTTAAATTGTGGCCGTGGTGAATGGAAAATTTAATTTCATTCGAATTTTCTTTTACCCTTTGGTATTTTACCACGTTTTTATTAGCTCGTATTCTTGTTTGTCCAGTACAAATTTTTTCTTGTTTGTCCAAGATGTGTATAGGACGATTGAAGATTTTTAACTAACTTCCCGACTAGCTAGACATTTGAAACTTTTAGAATATATCAATCAGAACACGACGACAACGCATTCTTTTAATACTTTTGGCCATCCTTAAGCAGAATTGAATTCATTTTCAGTTAATTCTGTTTTGTATGTTTCGGAAAAAATTCGTCCCGTCGTAACGTCGAAACATAAGCCCCCGGTCGAAGTTATAAAATATGTCCCAAATTTATCGCTACCCATTAGATATCAGTGTAAATATTTAACGCTCACGATGGCCGAGCGGCTTAAGCGTCGGCTTCTAATGTCATGGGTCCCAGGTTCGAACCTTGGATCTGGCAAATACACATTGTTTTTCATGACTATGGACCTATAGGCTGAGCAAGTGGCTAACATCCATTTCCCTTTAAAAAAAATCTGTTGATCCTCTCAGGATCGAATATGATGAAGTACGAGTACTTAAGTAGGTACGTATAAATATTTAGATACCTTCATTTTTTTAGTTTCGTCACCTGAATTTTAAAACGTTCCTCATAGCTGTCATATACCTATATAATACCTATATTGTTCACTCACCATTTTCATTTTTATGAATTCACTTTTTCATAATTAAATGATGTCACTATTCTACCTAACTAGTATCTACAATGGCGGGTTTAGGGACTTGATGAACCAAGGCACTGATTGATTTAAAGCCCCTCCCCCCTAAAAAAGTAAATATCAAGTACCTATAAGTTCCAATTACCAATGTAGTAAAAATACGAATGTAGATACCTATCTCCCCACTAGCAATTTCTTATTAGAGATAGGTAACAAAGATTACACATACCTACCTAATATTAGTTGCTACCTACCTACGTATGTCAGAGTAGTTATGTCATAGACCTTTTTAATGTTAGTTACAGCGATTTTATTATGCTTTGAGAAGGTAATATGTTGCCTATAGGTAAGTATTCAAATTCTGAGGAAAACCCACATTTTTTTTTAAAATTTCGGTATACTTAATTTAATATGACTAGTCTGAACTGTATCAATGCGTCTTTAATTTTTTTTGACGAATAAAGAAAATCACCACTGGGCACAATAGCTAAAACTGAATAGGTATTGGACGGAGGTCGTGACAAATGTAAGGAAACACACCGTTAGCCAATTTGTGAGACAAACGCATCTTTTAATATTTGTATGACTGGTTTTAACTGTTTCGTGGCCCCTTTTAAATTTTATGACGAATCGATTGCGTCATCAGCGTTAAAGAAAATCGCTCTATGCAGTTGTAAGCAGGTACCTAGGTACCTATTAAAAAACATGTTAGTCCCCTTGAATTTTTGAATAATGTAGATACCCACTCTAGTGTGTAGTTCAGCAAAAAAAAATCTAGATTTCAAATGAAGAATTGCTGTTCAAAATATTTACGCTCTACTAAAAACCGTGTCGGAAAATACCTTTCAAATCAAAGACACAGAATTAACCGAAACGCGCTTTCAAAAATATTATTCCCACATCGCCAATCGATCAACCCGTCAAGAAAAGTCTTAAATATGCTATCCTATTTTTAAAAAAAATGTATATAATATAATATTTATTAAATCCAAATGCAACACCACGATTCAAAGTATCTTCAACAAAAGGCAGTGGTTTGATGCATAATATTACACCCGTCAAAGTGCATCACGCTGTTTGTATAACAGCCGACGATATTAGTTAAATGTCAAAATAGCATTAAAGTTACAAAACTGTTGTGGTTAAATATTGCAAACACTATGCATTATTGATCGCCTGCAATTTGTTTCAACGGCACAATGCTGGAAACGATCCCAAGACGCCGGGGTGGTTTTCAAGGGTACTTCCATCGAGGGTAGGGCCATTGTGTCGCTAATGTTAGCTCATTATCCCAAGTGGATTTCTTTTAAATTCGATATTCATAATGAACAAACGATGTGTCGTTTCTGGGATCAGTGATTAATTCGGATCGATTTCGAAAAAGCTTGCGGTAAAAGCTTTTGATAAAGTTTACTTAAATGTCGTTTCTGCAAGAAGGGATACCCATTATTCAATATCGATCCTTTTTTTTTGTTATCCACTCGAGATAAATTGACAGGGACTAATAATTTAAATCTGTGTTTAACTATTGTTAGATATATTGAATAATGTGCTCACATTAAATATAATTCGCGAAATCAAATGTTTTTTCATTATGACGGATTTTCCATAAAATAATAAAAGTAGAGAATATGTAGTCATTCTAAAACGTATTTCGTTTGAGGCTGAACGTAGTAAGATAGATGTGCGGTTTCTTTATTTGGAAATAAAACCTACAATTAAATTAAGCAGCTTTCATCAACGCACTCTGTGTTAATAGTTTATAACACAGTCATAGTTAATTCAGTGACGTCTCTAGGCAAAGTGCCACCCTTAAACAGACGTAGAATACCATCCCCTTGTATGTTTAGTTTCAAATTGTCTGCAAATTCTATAGATACCCACATAACTATTTTATTATTTAGTTATATTCGAATTCGGCCATCTTAATTGGGCAAATACCTACACCAAAACTCTTTAAATTGACATGCACATCATCTACTGAGAGTCATAGAATTTACACGAAATCTACTCGTAAACGGTGGTAGTTTTAGGTACGTGGAGATCTATGGCACTGAAAGGCTTGAAGGCACTCTTGTGAAAAATTTGCAATACACCGCCATTACAATACTATGTAGGTATTATACATATAACAATAGGTACTACAAAACAACAATAGTTATGTTGTCAGCATTTTTATGCATCGAATATTTTAAAACTAAGATGTCAATACTATCTAAAGAAGCGATCGCATCGTCTTCTTCATGGAAAACCATCACTTCTCTCGAAAGTTGTAATATTTGTATCTATTCGTTCCTTCATTTGCCGCCCTTTTTTAAGATAAACACACATCAGAAATGTGCTTTAATAGTAGGTAAAAGGCGCTATTTCATGAGAGGGAATTTTACATTTTAAAAATGAGATTGTTAGATGCAATTTTATTGTTTTGTGTTGATACTAAACTTGACAACCACATAATTTAAGTACCTAGATGAATTAAAATTACATAAAATCCCTAAAAATAAACCGAAGGCCCTTACTTTTACCTCTAACACAATTTGGAAATCACTTCTGTTGTGCGTCGCACATGCCATCAAACTTAGTGATAGGTAGGGGGGGCGCCAAAGATCCTGACCGGGGGGACCGTTTTAGGATGTGGGGGCCATGACCTACATAGTACATAATACATACATAAACTTAGATATCTCGTGTCCGGAAACCTGTACGTACGCAGTTCGCCGTTTTTCACTTCACCGTGAAATGTTGTATCGGAAATATATAGCCGTATATTAAAGACAGTCCAGCCTCTTTGGGTCGTATAGTATCTACCTACTGGCATAAAATTTATGTTTAAATAAAACACGGTTCTTGTCGGTTTACACTTTACAGGAAGCCAGCAACAAACAATTTTTGAAAATAGCCGATATACTTGATTATTTGTTAGGTTAGGTTAGGTTTTCATTCTCGAATTCATGAATTTTTCCAAAATCAGCTATGAAAATTGAATTAATGTTCATACTGAATCTAATTAAATTAGAGACCGTATACTGTACCTATAGTGTATAGTATAGGTGCAGTCATCTCTTTCCGATAGAAAGCTCACGAAGAACTTTGCTACGGTGAAATATTTTAGGTGCAATTTACATGTAACCTAGCTATCTAGTTACTAGTATCTGCAGACCGTTTTGTCAATATTATTCTTTACTCTTGATTCAGTTAGCTTTAGACAACTTTAGAGTTATAGACCTTGTGCTTTCTAAGCTTTCTTCGACTCTTGAAAATCGAGAATTGTTGAATTTAAACATATTTGATTTTCCGTCCAGATTTTCTTTTTTTTAACCAATCCAGCCAAAGTCCAAAATTGTTACCGATGAATTGAACAAATTCAGTTTTAAATGAAACTCAAGAGCTTCCTTTTTACAAACAAGCAATCTTGGTCACAACATCTAGGTTAAAAAAATGTTAAAATGTACATACATATTATATAGGTACCTAATTGTTATAATATGTAGGAACGTACCTACCTACTCACGTATCGTTTTAGACTTATTAGAAGCACGTTAAGTTATTTAGTTAATTTTGTTATTTTCTAAACCAAAACATGATTTCAATAGGATTGTTATTGCAATTTTATTTTACTATGGCGTTGAGTACCTGCATACTCATAGATACATAAAGCAATCTTATTTATCAATTATTATTTTTTGTTCAATTCGAGTGCATGTTTTGATTAAAACGTGCATCAATTTTTTGTAAAGCTAATAGGTAGGTACCTACCTAAATATGTACCTAAGTATTATTTTTTATAATTAAAAAATCAAGGTTGTTGGATATCTTAACCAGCTACCTAAGTAGTCTATCATAAGTTTGCATAATTACCTAGCTACCTACATATTTAATTAACCTAGTATTTAATTAAAACTATTTTCATACTACCGCATTCTTTTGAAGGTATAATCCTTTTTTATTTTGATTGGGTATGTAATTAATAAACCATTGATAACTGCCAATAATAAAGAGATACATGACTTAGGTACATGCATACGTCATGTATTTCCTCGAGCTTACAATGTCTTCTCACAATTATTATTGTATTTTAAATGTTTTTTTAAACAAAAAGAGAAATCTTTTTAATTTTACACCCCATAGAAATAAAAGATTCTACCTCCTGCATATATATAGGCAACCTAGATATTATAGATTCTTGTGGCAGTGCAGGCGACTCATTTAGGTGTTGGTTTCGTTACTTTCAAATGACTCTAACACCGTTGCAAAGTGATTTCGTCGTGGCCGCAATGCAAGAAGAATATTTCTTTCCTCTACATACCAATCTACATATCTATATGTAGGTATATTCTATTCGTTGCATTTGCACTATAAAACAAAATAATTAATTATTCTTGACTCGTCAGCTGAATGCAGAACTAACTATTATAACTTACATTTGATTTTTTTTACCAGACAATTGTTTGAAACAACTTACTGAAATTATTTATTATTTTTATTAAGAAATGTGTGCATCATATCTTAGTAGAATTATTGATGAAAAAATGGTGCATACACTTGTATATCTGTCGCTAGATTTCAAAATCAGCCGAGTTCATAATAGATGAATAGGAGAAAAACAGCTTTTTGTTTTCTCAAAAACACAGTCACAAGGATGAAAGTTAATATTGTTGCGAGTATAGAATATTTAAAATTAATAAATTCTACATTTTGATAATGCATAAATGTTAGAAAGCAGTAGTTCTTCAGCAATTCATAAAAAACTCAAAAATACCTAAAGGTGGACTTGGCCTATTTTGAAATGTAGCGACACATATATAAAAAATAAATACCTAGCTGAAGTAGGCTGTTTCAAAAAACTGTTCTGCAAAATATTGCAAATGTGATTTAGAATAGTTCTGCATTCAGTTGTCTTATAAATGTGTAAACTGATTTTCACAATAACGAAAAAGCACCTAATGTGTGGAGCGATACAATAGGTAGGTAGTTTATTGTGTAACCCTCTATCAGTTGTAGGTAGAGTTTAGTTTTAAATACATATTATAGATGCTTATAACATTAAATACTTGCTCTCATATCCGAGTAGATACCTACCCAGGTAGTTTTGCTCTAATGTATTTGGATTACATATGGTTTTTCTCTGTCAATGGAACAGCTGATTCTTAAGTAGTTTATTTTGACATGCTAATGACTAATAAACTGTTGAAAAATTATACTCAAACTGTGACATTTTCTTTTTTTTATATTATTATTAATAGACTAGGTATCACTATGTCACTTAATGACACTTTTATAATGATTTATTGATATTTATGTATTTAATATTAATCCAATTTAGATTCATAATAATACAGATTTTTGTTTTTTTTTTTTTTTTAAAGAAAAGCAATTCTCTAACCACTATGACCAAGTGGATAAATTCGCAAAATTATTAAAAAATATATTAGCCATCGTAATATGGAAAAAAAATATCAAATATCATGACTTTACAATACAATAATATTTATCGCTTTGTTTCACAACAAATAACTTCTGATAATATGGGTAGGGGCAGTGGGGAATTTAGGGAAACTAAATTACCTAACGGGTATGTAGTAGCAGGCAACCGATCTCGAGTGTGGAAGAATATGGGATAAACAAACACGTGTCATTAATACGTCATTCTAAGCTTGTCTTTCGTTCTGACAACTGCTCTTGGCTTATGTACTGACGCTCGTTCAATATTGGTATACTTGAAGGTTTCAACGCACACTATTGCACGTCTATAATGTGTGTTTCATTTTTGTAGGACACACACATTCAAATCCCTGCTTCAAAATGTAGTGTATTGGGATACATATAGCATATCTAAATTATATTTATTAATCTGTCCTGTGGTGTAACACCTACGGGTACAAGTCGGTTATCCTGGATACAGCGGCAAACACATTTTTAAAATAGGCGATATACTGGATTATTTGTTAGGATAACCTAACCTAACCTAACCTAAACTAACCCAAACTAACAAATAATCCAGTATATCTGCTATTTTCAAAATGTGTTTGCCGCTGTATCCAGGATAAACGTATAGAACCCACCTACGTAACGAATCGACTGTTTAGGAAAAATGACGTAACCCTCGATTTTTCGAAAAGTGCTTTTATTAGATGTTGACAATGTATACACCTAAATACACGTTCTGTCAGTGGCGAAGACTCCATACTAGGCGATTATTTGAAGCCTACCTTCTTAAGAAAAATATTTTTTAATTGCATACTGACTTATTTATATAATCACTTGATTATTTATATACTCTAAAATAATTTATTTTGCCAAAGAGAGATACCGTATGTGTAGGAATGTATTACACAGATAATTACAAAGGTTTTAAAAAATATACTACAACGCGCCATCTGTCTTGGCGTAAATAAAGGTCGGATTATGTTTCAAACAATTCTCAATTTTTTTCATATGGACTTTACGTCATGTAGCCCCTTCCAGTCTATCGAATTGTATAAACTAAGGTAAGTTCCAATCGCAGAGCCTAAAACCGAAAAAAATATAGTGTTTAATCGAATATTAATAATTAATATAGACTGTTTTCAAAAATAAAAAGAACTTTTATCTAATGATTTTTGATGTGTATAAATGTTTTGAAAAAATACGAAATTTAAACTGATCGCTTAATTTTATGTCGTCAGTGAGTTTTTGAAGTTTCATTAAATTAGTGTGTCGTTGTCATTAGTGTCTACCAATTCATTCGTAGTAATATCGTATTATCTTCTTATTTCTCGTAAGTATACCTGACAAGTGTGTTCTTTTTATCAGATCTCCACAGCCTACCTCGTTCCAAAAATCACCCTTCGCCACTGCGTTCTGTAAAAAGAAAGTAAGCCGCAAATACCAAATTATTACTGTAATAACTTCTTTAATTATTGTTAGATCGAAAAGATATTACACCAAATCATCAATCATCATGCACCCAATGTATGTGACTATTTTTTTTTAATATTAAACCAAAATCATTCAAAAAACGTTTTTTGCCTTTCCTGTAAAATTTGTTCTGGGAGGGTTACGCCCTTTTTCCTAAACACGGTCGAAATTATAAAAGTAATCATCGAAAAAGGAAAAAAATCAAAGTTAATACGAGTAATAGTCAAATAGGTGTCAGTAGGTGATATCTTTTTTTGAAGAATCCATAAAATTGTCGTAAATGTTGAATATTTAATACGACCTTCTTCTACTCCTTAACATTCCAGTATAAGTCGGTTTTTTGTATAAACGATCACTGTAATCAGAAATATCGAATACTTTAATTAATTTTCTATACTCTAAATACTCTAAATTAATGTTTAGTACCTACTGAGATCTGTTTTAATAACATCATTAATATAATGGATTTAATTCTGGCAAAATAAATTTTGAAACCCCGGTTCTGTTCTTCAAAAAAAAATCTATCCATCTAGCATTTCTAGCAGACGAACCGTATGGGTCAAATATTTTTGGTGTGATTATGATTTAAAATATGAGTAATAATTACAAGATAAGAAGAACTTTTTATATAGCCCATATTCCATTGGCAGATTGCGTCTGGCCCGATCGTCTGCCACGACTGTCAAACTCTATTCTCTATGGTTTTCAAGGATCGTGAGCGATCGGGTCGAAAGTGGAAAATTTTCTATTATCCGTCGTGCGATCCTTTCATTATCAAGCGAAGATTGCCGAAAGCGTACGAAAATAGCCGAATATGCGCCTGAGTCATGCAAACGGTCGTTCATTTCATTCTACGATTTCAACTGAACAACTACAAGATGGCGAAAACTTAAAAAATATATATGGAGTATCACCGAGGACACAGTCCTCGTCGAATAAATACACGCCAAAGATATAGTGTGGAACGTAAAAAAAACCCGCCATATTCAATGGCGATCACGCTGTTCTTCAGTTAGCCAACTTTTGACCCAGTGTTTTCGTTTACGGCGAGTCCTGACCGCCTGAGCCAGTTGAAATATAGCCATACTCGCTACAATAAATTAGTCTTTCGATTATGCGATTTCGATATTCGAATTACTCAATTGGTTTGGAGATTGAAGCTCGCCCAGTTATTCATGATGTAAATTAACAATAAGTATACAAACTTTCTATAAATGTCAAACGGCCGCATAAATTTTAACAGATCTGATGCTCGCTAGGTTTGACAGCTGACAGCTCAGTTTTGTTGACGTAAAATTGCGCGGGAATGCGTTCAGTGTAGCCACCAATCTAAGAAATATCTAGTTTTCACTCAACCTATATTTTTAATAATAGCAACACTAGTATTATTTTAACCAATCAAATCAAGGACCAACGAGATTGAATCGTTGCGTGTAATTGCAAATAGCTATCGACGACGGTTGGCGTCGATCGTTGGATCGGGTTGGGTCTGTGCGTCTGCCAATGGTATATGGCCTTATACAACGTTTTAAATTCTGTTGAACCATATAAACTTGACTTGACTAGCTTAAACGATCAAAAAAAATGTACTTGACATGTCATATTGATTTCCATAGTAACGCACGTATATAATAATAATTTAGTTGCTAGGACCCCAGACCCCTAGCAACCAATAATGGTGTCGAAATAACTTTTTATACAAAACAGAATTAACTGAAAATGAATTCAATTCTACTTAAAGATGGCTAAAAGTATTAAAAAAATGTATTGGCATCGTGTTTTGATATATTCTAAAATTTCAAATGTCTAGCTAGTCGGGAAGTTAGTTAAAAATCGATTGCAAGATTTGTACCGGACAAAGAACCACCGGACGAATAAGAATACGAGCTAAGAAAAACGTTGTAAAATACAAATGATCATTTGGTACCTACGGTAATTTTTTTAATGGATTGTGGAGTTACAGTTCTAGTTCAGAGTTTTCAAACTTTTGATACGAAGGTCTGGTATCTGTTGATTAATTTAGAAATGTCAGTGCCTTATCAGTGTCGAAGACTGTATAGCAGATGATTATTTTACTTTATTAAAAAATAATAATTTAATTAACCCAAAACATTTCAAAGGTCAAAAAAAATACCAAAAGAGCCACGCCTGTGTAAGCATTGAATTTAGGATTCATAATATACACAAAGATATACTTTATCCAAGTCTATCGAATCGTCTACTAGGTAATATATGCAATGCAATTTTATAACCAAAGTTTCATTTATATAGTTTGCTGCTACGACTAATGCTTCCAAAGACAACGCCTACCAACCTTTTCACATAGCTTGGGTGACCTACCGGATAGTACAATTTATATTAGTGAAATATATTTTATAAAAAAGGTAAAATACTAATGAGATTTTATATCAGTAGTAAATTGTATCAGTTTTATTGCTGATTAATAATTCAAATTGATGTTCCGTAAATATGGCTACAATAGAACTTTTGTTACCTACTACAACCTAACTTCCTTCAACAGGTACCCTTCGCCATTGTTGTCTTACAATTATACGAGTAGCATGGCTGCAGAAATCTTGAGCGACGATCTTGGCGACTACTAATCCACGTTCGTTCACATACTTAGGTACATAACTAAACTCCCGACCTCCGCTTCCGTCTTTTACACTACATTATATCATTATGAAATCGCAGCCATGACATATCGGTTATAGAAAAATGCGAATATTCATACAAATAAATATAGATTTTAATTATTTTAACACTAATTAAATTCTGGTACCTACTTACATATTTACTTAAATAATTTTTATACGTCAAGGTAAAAGTTAAATGTCATATAATTGTTTGCTAATGAATCTTTTTAATGAAAGCGCAATATAATCTGTCAACAATATTTCTCACCATTACTAAGTAGGTAATAAAAAATTAAGAAGTACATAAAGATGTTTCGTGAAAAATCGACCTGTACCTACCCCATGGTGTTTTCCACTTTTCGGTCAGTTTTGGCAGATAGCCACCATCGACCCTCTTCTCACAGCGCGCCAGCGATTCAATCACTACAGCCGCAGTAAATTCCTTACTCCTGACCCTTCGACACTTCAGCCAATATTTCAACCAGACAGAGAGTCCGAAATGTGACTCTAAACAGATAAAACATTATTGGACATTCTCTTGTGGGACTTCTATTCTGGTTTGACTTAGTTTTGGTATTTTAGTAAAAGTAAATTTTCACGTTGTTCACAACCGTAATGCGCGGCACGAGCCTCCACTTTGTTGAAGTTATATTTACAGACTTTTTAATGAGGAATGGTTTACATCCATTCTCTAAACACAAACGATACTTGCCCTAGATCAAATATACATAGAAAAATCAATATATAATTTTCACAGAACTGATAAATAAAACAGAATTGCGAACGGCTGTAGTCATAGACTCATAGAGTATAGACTTATAAACTATAGATAGAGTTCCTATAGACGATGACGTTGAACGCAGTTTTAGTTTATCTTCTTCTGTCATATCCGTACCAGCAATAGTAAGATTGGCCAGCAGATTGCGGCCTTCGTAGCCCAGTGCATAAGGCGCTGGTTCGATTCCCGGTGCGGTCATAATATAATTATGTGATTTTCTCAAAATCTGGGTGTTCACTTCTATTACTAACTACACTACTGTTTCACTACACTACTGTCATTGGGCCTCATGACATGTTATAGTGTTAAAGAGAATAATTATCATCATCATACACAGCTGAGGTCGATCCACTACTGGATGAAGGCCTCCCATAGCTCCCTCCACTCTTCCTGGTCCCTAATTATTCGCTGCCACGTAAATACATTCACTGAACTTTATGAGTTCGTCTATCCAGCGAGTTTTAAGGCATAATTGTGGGCGTTTAGTACCCCTTGGATACCACTGTATGACAGCATTATTTTTTCCAGCGGTTGTCCACTCGCCGAGTGACATACCCAGCCCATTACCATCATATCGCATACTCCTATTTGCTTCATTATCCATTAGTTTATTTATACGTTATGCCCAACATACGCCTTTCCATGCCGCGTTGTGCTACTCGTAATTTTTAGATTTCTCTTACATTAAAAGCCCATGTTTCATATTCATACGTGATCGTTAGTAGCACGCATTGGTTGAACACTTTACTCTTAAGAAACAATGGGAGGTCTCTTTTGAATATAAGTACTGTTTAGGCGCCCAAATGCACCCCATGCCAGTTTGGTTCTGCAAGCAATCTCGTCATATATTATATTATATAAATAAAAAAATAATCAAACGTTGTGTAGGTATTTATTATATTATTATTTAAGTAGGTAGGTACTTAGGGTTTATGACCAATTAAACCTTGAAACGAGGTTTAAGTAAGTTTTACAATTTAAATATGTATTTTATGCGCAATATATAATTGCACAATAAATACATATTATAATCGGTAGGTATATTATACTATTTAATCGACTAGGTATATCTGGAAAGGGAATGGGACGACTGGACTCCGGACAATTGGACGCCGCACTGTCGTAGACACGTATACAGAACGTAGACGAGGTATTTTAATCAGTTTCTATCTACTACTTTTTATTTAATTCATTTTACTATTAACATAATGTATTCTTTATTGCGGATTGAGAATTACCATGCCTAAGACTTTATATAAAATAAAAAACTCTTTTTTCGTTGGAACTTAAACATATGCACGATTAAATCATTATTTACGTCTGCATTCTCACCAACTATTAAATCATAATATAATCATTTAAATATAAATAATAATATTAAATATATTTTTTTAAAGTACCTATAAGTACCTAACGTCTATTTATTTTCAAATTCTGTGGCGTCCAGTTGTTCCGGTGCCAAATCGTCCTAGACCCATCTGGAAATGCTTCGTATACAGTACCTACAGCATATATGAACCGTACACCACTGGCTCCCGTGGCGATTTTCCATGAAGCAGATGGGGCAGTTGCTTTGTTAAAAAGAACCAAAACTCTAAAACAAACGTATTTATCTCGATGTAAAACCCTGAATACTGGCGACATTTTTAACAAAATATTTATTTTTAATTTTGTAAGGGAACCACCAGACCTATCCGTCCCTCCGACCACCGCATATCTAAAACCACCACTGTTTACTTACACTTTACGGTATACATAACCATTTAGCTTATGTATTTGCAGTTGGTTTTCCGGGAGACGTTTGATAGCAACAGGTAGTTATATATAGGAACTTAATTTAAGATAAATAGGTACCTAAGTAAAAACTGGAACTAGGTACCACACCGAACAATAATTACCATTCTATCATTGTATTGTTCTACGTTTAAAACAACTCCGTTAACTTTTGTAGTTTATTTTCATTACAGATTTTTTTCAATCGATAAATGATTAATATTAGTTTGATGTATTTCAAACCAAAGAAATAGAACAGCGAATAAAAATAATTGATGATATCAATTTCGTTGTTTCAAGTTTTAAAAACTGTTTTTTTTGGTTTAAATTTTAAATTTATTAAAAATCTGAGTAAAAGTACAAAATCCTACTCACATTAAACTTGCATTAATATACCAGTATTAATAGTTATAGGTTTTACGCAACTATTCTATACACAAGACTGCTATCGGCAGCTATCGAGGGTAGTTTTGTATCGAAGTATTAGCACTTATTGTAAAAATAAAATTACAATAAATTAGTTGTAATTGTTACAATAAATGCTATGTTTTAACAGCACCTCTCGTGGGTGTGCTAAATTTTAGAGAGAGGTATTCAGTTTAGACTGTTTAGACGGCTAACTTATTGTAATAAGTACAGTGACGTCTCTAGACAAAATGCCGCCCTGGGCAGCGCCAAAATCTCACTCCATTTTTTTATACGGTATTTTGTATCATCCGTGCACGGTGTCGTTTCTTGTCACCATGGACGTCGAAGGGCAACGGAAGTAAACTAGACATCACAAACTCGACAAAAAAATTACAGTCATTTTTTAATACATTCTGTTTTCAACCAGTGGGCTGAATTTCTTAATGGAAAAATATTTTCGTTATTACTAAATTTAGGTAGCTATTTCTATATATACCAAATGATTCTCCTCGATTTGCCGCCCTTCGAGTAACTGCCGCCCCCAAGCGACGCTCTATCTGCCTACCCCCATGGGACGTCACTGAATAATTATAATACATACTTTGATACAAACATATGAAAAACCACCCTCGATAGCTGCCGACAGCAGTCTTATGTATAGAATAGATGCGTTGGTATCCATTATAAGCATTGATATACTACTGGATGAATCATATGCTTCTTAAAATGACGCCCGATTTTTAGCGAGTCGGCCTTTGTTAAAACTTACTGAGTAAGCCCGGTCTAGCTTGCATCTTACTCTAACTAATAGTCAGCGCATGACGACTTGCTCTGTCTGTTTTGCGTTGCAGGCACCCTTAGGTTCACTATTCCAAGAACGCAAATTTAGTTTTACAGCCAGGGCAATACGGGTGAAATTCGGGAATCCATGTTAACGGTCTTAACGCATTATTATACCTACAAGGAAATATTATAAGACGATATTCGTTTGTGGTACATTTTTAAAATGACACTTGTATGGGAACTGCTCATCTAGTAGTATATCAATGATTATAAGTATCTAGAGCCAAGCGTAAGTCCATCCATAATATATACATATATCTTTAAGAGGCCAATATCGGCAACTTAGATTGCGTCGCCTACACTTTCCATACATAATAATACGTCATATAAGCAGGTAGTAATTCTACAAAAAAGGCAGTGGCCCAGAACGAAACCATTTAAAATACGATCATGACACATCGAAATAGAGCTACATTAGCAACTCTGGATGGTGTTTATTCCCAAGTGCGACTTAGTTAATCCAGATGGCTCTGCATTACGCTCATAGTTGAAAGACTAGGTAATTATATATTCGTTCTTCACAAAAGAATTTATATAATATAAGAGGCCTCTCTAAGTCAAATTGATGACAGTATGTTGTACCTAATTCTAGATGTATTCTTTACTCTGGCAGCAGGGAACACAAAAATAATGCAAAGTAGATTGCCTTCTGGGTGCAGTTCTAAAAGATTTAACTCTTTAATGTGGAAAAATATGGGATAAACTTTAACACGTCGTGTTAAAATAGTTTCGCATATCATAATATACATAACGTTAAGACTATACTTCAGCTGAGGCATGGTCTAAAAATAAAAAGATCATGAATAGGCGATGCGCGGATTGTGCAAATGACGCGAGCCGAACGAAATATAATTTGTCATAAAAATTCAGCATGCGTCCTTTTAATAGTATGTTTATTTTTATATTCGTAATAATAATAGTAATTCATTGACATGTTTTTTTAAGGTACCTACATGCGGAACGTTTTTTAGTCATCTTTACACGATTTAAGAATATATTCCTCCGACGTCATCACAAACAAATTTACGTGCGAACAGGTCGACTAACGCTCTCCGACTGGCAACGCAGCCGAAATTACGTTCCATATACTGTTGAAAATTATTTGCCCTTATGAACGCTCTTAAAGTGTTTCACGTAAACAAAGCGCGTATGAAATATCGGTCATATGTGTAAATACTTTTGCGGGGTTTGTATTATGTCACCGTCATTAATTTTTAACCGAAGTAAGCGTCAAAGTCATGGTCAATGGGGATTGGTTTTCCAATTTCTATATTAATAATACGTTATGTATAGCACATAATTTTGATTTGATGACTCCGTGTGCCACCAATTAGTCAAAATGTAAATATAATATACCTAATGTGACCTCAATGCTTTAAAATATTAAATCCCGCTTTTCTTTTAGAACTCTACTACCCGGCTCCCTAGTTATTTTTTAATCTTTGTTCTCAAAGAAACAATATTTAAAACTTTGATTTTTTTTTTAATTTATGAGAAATTTTGCATTTTTCTGTCAATTATCCTATTTTTTTAACGTGTCTGTCATATTTTTGTCAACAGTAAAGTTGGCAATACTGAAAGGTGCTTATAATTATTTATATTTCCACGGATATGTTAAGGCTATACCTCAGTTGAGGCATGGTCTAAAAAGATCATGGCTAGGCGATGCGCGGATTGTGCAAATGACGCGTGCCGAAAGAAATATAATTTGTAATATAAATCCAACATGCATCCATTTAATGTTCTGTTTATTGTTATATTAGTAACAATAATAACATATTCATTGACATGTTTTCTTTTTCAAGTAAATGGGTAACGTTTTTTAGTCATATTTACACGATTTAAGAATTAATACCCCCGTCGCCATCACGAAAAAAAAATGACGTGTTCACAGCTCGACGACGTACGCTCTCCGATTGCCAGCGAGTCCAAAATTTCGTCGCACCTATAGTTGAAAATATTTGCCGTTTCACTGAAGTACCGTCTTAAGTCTTTATTGGAACCCAATATATATAATATAATGGATAAGTAGTCTGGTAGTTGGTGTTACTATTTGGAGTTTTTTTTTCTAAATTTACCTTGAGCCTATGATTAACAGGAAGTAAAATTATTTTACTTACCTACCTTACTAGGTATATGAAAAACTTTGATTAATAAAACAAATTTACATTATGTACCTATACCTATTAGGCGTCATCACTTTGAATAAGATTTATTCATTGATGTCAGCACTGTAAACAGATATAATTGTTTTTGATGCAGTTACCTACTTAATAATATAATATGTTGTACGGCTGTATTTTAATCATCTGTGTTAGTGATGTACCATGTCACTATCAAATGGAGAAAACATGAATATATTTATTGACATTAGCATTGAGGAGATTTATAATAAAAGCAAACTTGTATCTGTTCCACAGAACAGATTAATACATAAAATTTCGGTAGGCTATATCCCAATACACTACATCTTGACGCAGGGTTTTGAATGTGTGAGAATCCTACGAAAATGAACCACACATTATCAACGTGCAATAGTGTGTGATAGCGGCTCTCGTGGTGCAATGGGTAAGGCGCTTGCCTTCCACCCGAGAGTTTTGGGTTCGATTCCCGGTCAGGACACAATATTTATGTGTTTTTCTCAAAGCCTGGGTGTTTGTGATTGTTCAAAATTAATAACAACCACCCTGTACGGAAAACAAGGACATGGTTATTAATAATTCAAAAAAAAAAAAATAGTGTGTGATATACACCAATATTGCATTAGCCTCAGTCCATAAAACGAGTGCATACCCACCAGCAAAATTGACATGACGTGTTTATGAAGATCTCGTTTGTTTCAATAAAATAGTTTATTATTACTTTTATCTTTAAAATTGCCTTAAACCTATTTTACGGTTTTCATTTACATGCTCTTCATTTTGTTTTGAAGGTCTTCTTGGTCGTTCGCAAAGACAACAATATCGTCTGCAAAACGCAGGTGACTGAGGTATTCCCCATTAATGGCGATTTTAGTATTCTCCCAATCAAGTCACCTGAAATTGATCTTTCGAGCAGCAAAATTAACAACTTAGGCGAGATCATATTGTCACCTTGCTAGAAACCCTTGCCAATAGTAAACATGCACGATAGCTTATGAACCTTTACGCTCACTGTTTCATCTTCTTCTTCTTTCACCCTGTCACGTCCCAACATTGGGGCATAGGGCAAGCACAAGTTGGCGCCACTTCCCTCGGTCCATCGCTAACTCCTGTGCCTCCCGCCATGTCAGACCTGCAGCACGTAGGTCGCTTTTGTAGCATCGCTGCAGGGTGAGGGAGGGCCGGCCACGGCGACGGAACCCTTGAGGCTGTGCCACAAGGGTACGAAGTGCTGCACTTTTTGGCGGCATCCGGAATACATGTCCCAGCCACGTGAATCGTCTCTTCGTGATAACTTCAATCACCTAAGGCTGTTGTGTCTGCTCACGAACTCGGATATTTGTAACGCGGTCGTACCAATGTACCCCTAAGATTCTGCGGAGACATCGATTCTCAAAGCTCAAAAGCCGAGACTCTTGAAGCTTAGTAAGATGCCATGTCTCACAGCCATACAGGAGCACAGGTAGCACGCACGCGTTAAACAAACGACATTTGGTCCTCACAGAATACAGCCTTGACCTCCATGCGACTCCAAGTTGGTTGAACGCAGAGCCCGCCACACCCATGCGGATTCCAAGCTCACTAGAAATACCACCATCATCGGCAACCGTGGCACCCAAGTACTTGAATCTGGACACCAGCTCGACGGGCAGACCAGAAACCCGCAGAGGAGTGTCGGCGTCGATGCAAGCAGCACTGCACATGGATTTGGTCTTAGCGGCATTCAGATGAAGACCCACACGCATCGAGTTCGCGGCTAGCCTGTTCACGGTCACCTCCAACCTCTCGATCGTCGAGTCAAACACGACTGCGTCGTCTGCATACTCCAAGTCGCACAGTCTTTCTTCGCATAGATCGCTTGTGTCATCATGATGTAGGCGTATCCCACTGTCGGGGCAAACCGTCTTACGCATTATGAAATCCATCATGATGATAAAAAGAAAGGGCGCAAGTACACATCCTTGCTTGACTCCTGACGTGATTTCAAAGAGGTCAGAGGATGTTCCGGCTGCTCTCACGCGACACTCTGTATTGGTGTAGAGAGCACTTATCACGGCGACCAGTTTCCGTGGGACACCATATCCTAGCAGAATTTGCCACAGAGATTCACGATGAGGACTGTCAAATGCCTTTTCATAGTCCACGAAGCAGCAGGCGACAGGTATATTCATCTCTTGGTACTGTTGCAGAAGGCTTCGGAGAGTTGAAATATGCTCTGAGCAGGACTTCCCCGGGACAAATCCACTCTGCTGCGCACGCAAAACGTCCAGCATGGGACTTCTAATCCTGTACAGGAGAATCTGCGCCAACACCTTCCCGGGAACGCTGAGGAGAGTGATTCCTCTGTAATTATTACAGTCTTGTGGGTTACCCTTTTTGTGCAGAGTAACAACGGTACCATCCCTCCAGGCTTTAGGGCACTGCTCCCTTTCCCACACCTCGTGCAGAAGGTCACACAAGGACGGCAATACAGCGCTCAGTCCGCAGAGCAGAAATTCTGCATGGATGCCATCATCTCCAGGAGCTTTCCTGCGCTTCAATCATTTGACAGCCTCTTTAACTTCAGCAGTTGTCGGAGGATCTTCGCAGAATCCCGATGCAGTAGTGATTCTGAGGGCGGTGATCTCCGACGGAATATCGAAGGGATGCAATGGAGGTGGGCGATTCAGGACATCACTGAAATGTTGGCGCCATAGCTCCTGGACCTTTGCAGGTTTGGTGACTGTCACTCCGTCAGAGTTGCGTAATGCAGTGACCACTGGACGTTTTTTACCGCAAATTGCTCTGGTGATGCGGAAGAGAGCACTTGGATTATTCTTGCAGGCAGCAGATTCCGCATCCCGAATGAGGTCATCCAGGCGTCGGCGCTTATCGCGGCGGGCAGAACGCTTTACCACGCGGTCCATTGTCTGGTATTCCGCGCTGCGCTGTGGGTCGTATGTACCATTGTCTCGCAATTCTTTCAGGAGCTTCCTCTTCTCAATCATCTCCCATGTATGAGGTGACATCCAGTCCGGCCTGTGCGTATGCCGCTCTCCTAATGCAGTAGTTGCGGAGCTCATTATAGCATCCCGGAATAATATCCATTTTCCTTCCAAGGGATCCGAGTCGATGGAAGACGTGAGAGTTCTAGCATCATATAAGCGCTTCTGCAGCTCCAGCTCATAGGTTGCACGCACACGGGTACTTTTCAGTTTTTCCACATCGAGTCTGACCGTCCTTTTGGGTTTTGGGACTCGTTTGAGGTCTATACGGGATTTCCCGACCAAGAGTTCGTGGTCACTGTGGATGTCTGCACCTCTATATGCCCGCACGTCTAGCAGTTCACTGTATAATAAATGTTTCATCACTGTATAATAAATGTTATTCAGGATGTTTTTTATAGTAAATACAGATTCTTTGATCATACCTGCAAGGCGTCTATATAATTGAGGATTTTTGATAGAATTAAATGCCTTTTCATAATCAATGAAACCCATGTCGAGTGGTAGTCTACATTCTATATATCGTCATATACATAACTTCCCTGACAGAACTTCTGAATCCGGCTTGCCTTCTCAGTTGGTTCTCGTCTAGCATAGTTTCTAAAATCTTGGCGGTTCGAGAGTATTTTTATGAAAGCCTTTCCAGCCAAATTTCAGCTGCCTACGTCGGAGATCCACCACGTGTAAAAACTTTACTGGACTATTATGGCATTAAACGTATCTCTAACCAAACTAAATCGTGTATTTTTGTGATCGCGAATTCAACGACATTCAACAAGGCCTTTCACTATGGACCCATGTTCACGGTTTAGCTATCTGTATATACCTAACAATATGTTCTTTTGCATTGACATCATTGACGTCCATAGACTAAAATACCCCACACTTTCATTGTTAATTTCTAATTGAACCTATATAAATTGAAAATTCACTATCTATTGCATTTTATTAGTTTCTTCTCGGCTGTCTGACACGGACAAATAGGTACCTATATAATAAAATAAAAATCTTAAATATTCTAACATGCATAATACTACTAAGTAATTTTAAAAACTAATTTCATGTGAGCACCGCAGGTGAAAAATATTTTAATACACTAAACACTGTCAAAAGTATTATTCTGTTTTTTTCCTTGATTTTCTACTCCTTAAGGGCTTGCGCAGACAGCGCGCGGTCGGGCGGTCTGCGTTCCGCGTTCGGAGTTCGGCGTTCTTTGTACTGTATGGACTTTATACTATATGGGTACACAGCCGGCGGTCAGACCGCGCCGGTCAATTGGAACGCTAGAGTTCTGGAGTTCTATGCCCGGAATTACAAAGAACGCCGTACCTCCCGTCCAGTCCCGTCATAGGAATTTGAGCAGTCACACAACATAGAGCGAAACCACACGGGGGAGTGAGTACGCAACAGCGGTGCTTTCTCACTTCCACTCGCAGTCGGAATATAGCGGTCTCGCATTATGCAGCGCTTGTGTCAGTACAACGTTTGTAAACAAATGGAACGCTTATTGTTGACCGCCACCTGTCTGCTGTCCCTGAACGTTAGCGGTCAACGGTCGGTTGAACGCAGAACTCCGACCGCTCTCTGTCTGCGCAAGCCCTTATAATATCATACGAAAGCAGTGCATAACGTAGATATAACGTATTTCATACTCCTGCGTAACGTCATTGACTGTGTAGGAATCTAATTCCGTGTCCACATTGGCAACAAGTTACTGGCAACCTCATTAAATTTCACGATAATTATCATAATTTTATTTATATGACCATAAATTATTTTAATCGAAATTTAATGAGGTTGCCAGCAACTTGTTGCCGATGTGGATACCGCTTTATTTAGTAACCCGGTCACTATTGCCGAAATAAATATTTAGAGACATACCTAGATACATAATAGTTTTGTAGTTAAAGAATCAGTTAGTTAGTACCTTCGTATCTACATAATAACTACTTTGTTGTTATTTTTTTAATGGCCTTCAGCAACATGTTAAAAACAATGAATACCTACACATGTATGAATATTACGTTGGTAGGTACTTATTATTTAAGTAGCTATTTTGAAATGTTACTGTCTTATTAAAACATTAAAAAAACATCTTTGTCTCAAATATGGAATAATCACATACCTGTCTGCTAAAATCACTGTATGGCACATTATCACTGTGGTTAGCTTGTGATTTCTCGTCTTTTTTCATTTTTTTTTTTAAATCAAGAATATATTTTGTTTTGTCAAGAATTCGAGTATGGTTTTTAGAATAATTGGTATGAGAAATTATCATTATTGTGAAATGATCCCTTGTTTCATTTGTTAAATTTGTAGCTCAATTTTTCACCAAATCAGAATCTCTATTGCATAGACGAGATTTTTTGATCACAGCATCTAGTTATATTATATGTTTATTTACATATATTTTTTAAGAGCGGCTTAAGCGTTGGACGCCGTGGGTCCCAGGTTTGAATCCTGGGTCTGGCAAGTACACATATTGTTTTTCAATTTGTGTGTGAGTCAGGGTATGGACCTGATAGGTTAAGTGGCTGACATCCATTTCTCGTAAAAACAAAATCTATTAATATACACATATACTCTGTGGAGGCCCATGTGATCCTATTAGGATCGGACATGGTCAAAAAAAAAATACATGAAAGAACTAATTTAAATATTTTTAAGAGTCAGTATTTATTTGATTTATAAAACGAGTGTAGGTATAACTTGAAATTTATTAGGTGCAGATAAAGTTTGTTATACGACTTGAAATAGTGAGTTTTTTCCGTATGAGTTTATTTGTATTTAAAATAATGATTATTTTCAATAAAGTTTGGAGGAAGGGGGCTAAAAATTTCAAGTATAATATTATAGAAAAAGGACAGTTGGTAAAATTCTAAGTGTTATAATTGAGTAGAGGGGTGAAAATTAAAAAAAATAATAATGGAAAATAGGAAATTCATACTTCATAAAGCTCACCGTGTATCGTAAACCAATCTTTATTTATGTAGAATATTGATAGGCTCATTTTATTAAAATAATTAATTTAGTTTATTCTACACCCATATCTATAGTTATACGTAAATGCCATCTCATCCCATCCTCGTTTGGCAATTACCAAAGCAATCTCCACCTTTCGGAACAACGAGACTATGAAACGACAGTAATAAGTATTGTCTTCTGCTGCAGTTTTTATTTCTGCGCTTTTATTATTACATTGGTTACTTAGTCTATAGAATTGCCTCGAAAACTAAAGTAATCGTGTCCAGAAATTTGTACGTAGGTACCTAAGTACCTATGCAGTTGGTCATAATACAATTCATCATGATTCTTTTATAAATAAAACACTTATAAATACGTTCGGAATACAAGGCAAAGACAGAAGAAATTAAGTTGGTAAATAAATTAAAATTCTAAATGAATTAAAATTAAGTTGGTAGGTAGGTACCTACTACCATGTAATAAAGACGCTGGATCCATACTCTACTATGTTATATAAGGTGGTGTTTTTCACTATTCAATACGTTGGTACATACCAGAAATAATGGGAACTGAAATACCTAACGGGTGTGGAGTAATAGGCAATCGATCTCGAGTGTAGAAGAATATGGGATAAACTTAAACACGTGTCAAAAATACGCATGTCCTTCATTCTGACGACTGCTCTCGGTTTATTCACTGCCGCTCATTCAATATTGGTTTATTTTCGTAGGACACATACATTCAAAACCCTGCGTCAAATGTAGTGTATTGGAGTATAACCTATCGGAATTATATTTATTAATCTATTCTGTTGTACATACGAGTACCTACATAGATAGCCATTATTTACTTTCACTGATAACCACAGATATGTAGAGCATGTCTAAGTAATTTATAGTTTCATTATACTAACATTTTGTTTTTTAAATTGCAGCAAATGGATCTTATCAACCTGGAATGGAACCAAAAAGACAACGAACCGCCTACACGAGGCACCAAATCCTAGAATTAGAAAAAGAATTCCACTACAACAGATACCTGACGAGAAGACGAAGAATCGAAATAGCACACACCTTAGTTTTATCAGAGAGGCAGATAAAGATTTGGTTCCAAAATAGACGAATGAAATGGAAGAAGGATAACAAGTTACCCAACACCAAGAACGTCAGACGGAAAACCAACCCAGCAGGAGTCACCACCACGAAGGGAGGATCATCGTCCAAAAGCCGCAGCACCAAAAACCAAGACAAGAAGAAATCAAACAGTCACGGAAGACCAGATAGCATAGAAAATGTCACGGACAATATAATGTCAGATGTTCACAGTGTAAATATGCACCCTAATAGTATTAGTCCAGAATCACCTCACGGTAATAATTGCATGTCCACGAATTCGCACGGGATTCCTGGACACATTGGGATGCATCCTGGAGGAATGGACCAGGCCATGTCAGGACATTTGGGCGACCACCTGTCACCGCTGACTTCCGCAGGATGTGGCGTTGGAATGGGACAGACTAATCAGCCTGTTATCAAGTCGGATTATGGCCTCACAGCTCTCTAAAGACGTTTTAATCGGGCACGGAGTGACGAGGCAGTTTTTGCATTGTGAGTGTAATTGACACTGAGTTGTTATAGCTCAATTTGTGGACGTTCCTAGTGAGCGAGATATAAACATGTTTGGATAATATAAATGTTCCTAGAAATATACGTACCTAATACATGATATGATTATTGTTATATACCTTCTGTTTAAAGCGATTTTTATACACTTTATTATTTGCACGTCGGAAAAAAATATTATATGCTAATTTTCTATATACTTTTATACACTACAAACTCCATGGCATTACTTAAGTGTAGTTGAGACTAATATACAAAGGTCTGCAAACAAATTATATCAAAAATGGTGTAGGTACTTATAAGCTTTTGTCGCTATACAAAAATGCAGGAGCACAATCATTTGTTTGAAATTGAATGCATGTCCACACACGTGACTTTTCATTCGGGAGCTCAGGGTTTGATTCCCGTGAGGTCACAGTATATTTATGAGATTTTCTCAAAACCTGGGTGTTGGTGTGATTGTTTCATTACACCACCGCTATTAGACTGCATGGCCTACTGTAGTATTAAAAAAAGAATAGTAGGTTTAATAACCATATTTTTTTCTATACTTATACATAAATAATAAATCAAATTTACTGTATTTTGAACAGTCCATAACATATAAATTCGCACGCTTTCATCAAAACAACATTCCACCAGATCACGTACCCCTACTTGCGATGCAAAAGTTAAAACTGTTGTTAATAGATTTTTTGTCAACGCGAGTTATTGGTATTTACCATTTTTCATAATATATATTTGTTTGCGATCAACATATGTATGTTGGTCTCGACTAGGCGTTATAGAACCTCTTCGTACATGCATCTATAATTATTAAATAGTTACATGCCTATTAGGTAAAATCATTATTAACAATAATGCATTACAGTTATAGTTATCTACATAACGATGTATTTTTACAAGAAACGACTAGGATCTCGATCCGCCTATAATTGTAGGCGCAGTCACAAGACATATTCGTAAACATATTAAAAAAAACTACCATATACTCATGGTAATGTTATAGAAAATAATAATGACCAAACTGAATGGAATAAAGTAAAAAAAAAATTTCCAAAAGATCTAAATTTTTGTTTTTTTAAATTGGCAAGAATAGATAATTCCGTAATCATGTTTATTCTTCGAGAGTCTCCAGAATTTTTGAGAAATCGAACATCTTGACGGATATGTATATACGATTACAATAATAATATTAATATGCTTTAATTTTGTATAAGTTAACTTTTAGCGGAGAACCATTACCTATGACGAAAAATAGAACCAAAGCCGCGCATAATTATTTTATGATGATCATATTATTAAATTAAATAATAACAACACTAAATATTTCGGATTTAAGTAGGCGTCTTTACCTACTTTTTTACAATTTTTATTTAAAATCGGCCGGGATATGTGTTTTTTTTATTTACCTTCCCACTTACAATATAATATAATGTGATTATCTTTATTTAATACAGTTTCAAATCATCCGATATGAGAAAAACGTGAGACGTATTTAATGTTCGGAATAATTCAATTGAAGTTGAAAAATACTATTTTTTTTTTTAATATTTCGTATCAAGAATAAATTCGTACTATTTTTAAAACTCGTACAATGTACATATTCCTTCGGCAAAGAACCGATCGATAAACATGTTATTCGTCGTGAATGCTTTCCTGGCATTTGTTAATCGGCCGGATGGTTTCGGTCAAATTTTCTTCGTAACTACATGTGTTTTCCATAAAGCCGCATTCACCAGCCCAAAAAGCCCAAAATAAAATATTTATAAAAAAACCTAGAGACAGACGATGCAGCTGATCCAAAACCTCGGCATTTTTTAGCTACTTTTTACTATGCCCAAATTTTTACGTCATAACCAGTTATATGTAGTACATGTAAAAACCATCGATTTACCCACATCAGTATTTTTTGTAGCTGAAAGATATACAATAATATCATAAAGAAGAAGATTTCTTGTAAAGGAAAATATTTTACATATTTTTAAATGTCGTTTTATTTTTTTTCTTGGGCGCTCAATATTTATTATCCCACGCTCCCCGGAAATCCGGCCTTGGTGACCGGGTATATAAAATAAATTAAACCAGTTGTTATCATTATTTAGGTGTGTTTATTAAGAATTATAGATTATTTATTTACTCATTTAATTGTCAGGATTTATAAATCTCCAAGTCGTTTCTTGTAAATTACAGACGTTTCATTGAAGCTGTTACGAATAATTATTATCTTTTTGTGTGAAATTTGCTTTACATAAAGTAGTTATCATGACGTGAGAATTTTTTAGTCAAAATTCAATTTATTTGTATTGCCTTTGTACCAACAATATAAAAATTGTAAATAATACTTGCAAATGGATTAATATGAAAGTGATGCATTTTATTTAGTGAAAACCGTTTAACAATAAGTGAGAAGTGACCAGTGAAAATGTATTTATCTTGATTTCGAGTCAATATAAATAATACAACAATAAAAATGTATGTTTTAGATGTAAAAAAAAATACATGAACTGAAAGGTGAAAATATTTATTTTGTTTTGTATGACGTGTGAGAAATCGTATAGTTAGATTTTTTTGAGAGAGTGATGATCCATTGGGAATTTTTGTAAATGCTAAAAGTCGATGCGGTGTGAAATATTTTAAAGAAATAAATGTTTTACCTTTATTTTTATATCATCAATACTTATAATGTGTGACAATACCTACCAGTAAATCGTAAATGATCTGAAATATTTGTAGTATAAGAAAAAGCTCTTCAAAAATATTGTTTAAATAAATTGTAAACTGTTGTAATGCTATGTTAATATTTATATTTTAATGCTGGATCTTGGACATATGCGCATTGAGTATTAACACGCCAGACAAAAGTGCACGCGGACAAAATCGCATGTGGATAAAAGCGCACTGCTTAAAAAATGTATTTTATTTTTAAAAAATGCTGGTATCATATGTATACCAATGTAGGAATCAAAACAAATTTTTCAATTGCTTATTTTGTAGGTACTTACCTACTTAAAATGATCGAAAAGTCTACACATGATACTTACCTACAAAAAAATGTAATAATCGTACCCGATTTTATACGCGTGGACAAATTCACAAGCTTATTAAAAAACTATTTTTAACTCACTTCAATATTGATTAAATAATTGTAATCCTTTCCGGCCAATTAAATATTACTTAACTTGCACTAGTAGATTTTCTTTTTCATAATTTCTGAATGAATAATGAAGCAACCATAAAGTACCCATATGAACTAATTTTGTCATCTACACTCAACCTGTCCTTGGCAGACAATATTCAATGAATACTGAAATATTATTTTAGTTGTGTTCTTTTGTCCCGTGCGCTAATATTATGTTACGCGTTTATGTCTGATTCGTGTATTATGTCCAGTGCGCGTAGATACGGCCACCTTCAACGAGATTACTATATTTCATTTGTTGTGTGTATTTATTTTTAATTATGCCAGGAATACACAATCACTTATATTAGTACCTATGGGCCTTTAAAAATGCTTCATATTTAATAAATTTTGTACCGTTGCAAACAAATATGTATCCAATAAAATGTCGAATCAATATATTTATAGAATACTTACTCTAAGATAAAATATAATTTATCTTTTTGGTCTCATTTATAGATTTCTTTTTAACGAATGTCTGCACTCGGACATAAATTAAATGTCTGACAATTAATTAGTTAAATATATTAAACATTTAATATTACATTTTAATCAAAGGTCATTTTTCAGTTTTTCAGAACCTGTTTATAAATATTTAATTTATTTAACAACAAACTGTCTCCTTTATCTAATTGTTCTAAAAACCACTAAAACATACAGTTACTGTTTCTAAAAAAATGCAGATATTCAATTAAGACATGTTAAGTACAACATTATTATTATTTATTTATTTGGAGAAGAGTAAATAATTTTAATTGATTTAATGCCTGTCACTCATAAAAATATTATTGCATTTGACATGAACGTTGCTTAAAATGAAGCAATCAAATTGCATACACAAACACCGTTAGTAAGAATGAAGATTTTTTGTGCAGTAATTTTACCGTTTTGCTAATTATTTTTTTGTTTATTTAAAAATAATCAATAATCTCTCCATTGCATACTTGTTAACTGTCTATTTAAATCAACAATAATTATTATACAATTATAAGAGTGTCATAACAACATGGCACACTTAATTAATTATTTAAATTAATTACAGGTAAGATACAGTCATCATTATTACACCTGCTTGCATATATTACTAACTTTATTTTATATATTCAATTAATTATGCAGTTAATTTTTCCGTTATTTAAATTCATTTGATTCTTTCACACGATAATCATAATTTATCTATTTTTTTTTAATTTCTTCATAACATGATAACTGAAAAATGAACTGTATTTTGGTACTGTTATTGTCTATCAATTTTTTCGAGTAATACCTACTTCATATTAAATGAAGCATTCAATTGAAATTTATTAAAAATACTTTCAATAAATAATTATATACTTATTATTCATTGTTGAATATACGCAAGGTTTTAAGAATGTTTGATTCTTTATTATATAAATAAAATATTTTGAAAAACTTAAAAAACATACAGATGAGAAAAATTGAAAGACGTGAGTTCGAATCTCCCAATCGGTCCAACTTTTTTTTCTAGAATTTGTCTAAGTAATATGCAAGTATCTATGTTTCTGAGGTTTTTCAAAATATTTTATTTCTATAATTAAATACATTGTAGATAGATGATTTCATTTGTTTTCACAAAATAATTGAAAGATAAAACTTTATATTATAATTGATGAGCTGTGTATAAAAGTGACATAAGGGCTAAATTCAAGTTTTTAGAAAACATTTTGATGCAGTTTATTTATATAAGACGTACTATCAGTACATTTGTTTACATTTTGACTGTAATACATGTAAATCGTTTTTGATGACATTTTAAACATAGAGAATTAAGAATACTAAAACTACCACCTCAGTAAAATGCCCCTCTTCTAACCAGCTAGTCAAGAATTGGTACTCTATATTTTTTTCATTTTATCTGATCTGTCATATTTTTAACTGTGAAATAGAAAAACGTTCTTTGAAATGTTGGCACCACTATAAACTCGTGGATATTCATTATTATTTATTCAATACTGAACCTATACAAGATTTAAGAATGTAACATTATTTATTGTAATTAAATAACTAAAATCTTAGACCGAGTGGGAATCGAACACTTGAGAAGGAGAGCATCATTCTTTAAAGCAAATAAATCGCCCGATAAGTGATTGAATCTCATTCGGTCTGGATATTATGTTTGTCTGTCAATTTTCAAGAGTTTTCCATATTGTGTAGGTACGAATTTTTATTATTCAGATAAAAAATATTTTTGAAGAGCTTTTTAATAAATTTTAATTTAAGGAAAATGTAAATAACTATCGTGTAATAAAATGTCGAAAGTGATGTTTGTTTTTTTTTTATTTTGTCATTTAAGTGTCTTTTTTTTGAATCATTCATTCAAAATTGTAATATTCTACTAGATCGTACCTAATCTTGGGGTCATAACGATAACAAAAAAAGGCATTATTAATTTTCTCAGATAGATAATATAGGTATGCCTAGTTATCATATAAGTAATATTAATATTAAAATTATTTATTTAAAAAAAAACATATTAGTACCTACACAACAAGTTATTAATTAAAGACGTACACAACATAACATTAAGAATGAAAAGTACAAGTAAATCAAGTCACTAACGGGGAAAAAACAAGCCAAAAATACCTAATAAAATAAAGATTTTAAAAAATCAATAAAAATACAAATTAAACTTTAAAATAGATCGCTAATAACAAAATAAATAGCGCATGACTAAACTTGTATATGTCTCTAGCTAGACAGTGCATTAACCAGCCGCACAGCCCTTGCTGACACGAAGAAACCAAATCAATCCAATAATTCCTACATACTATTTTTCTATTAGGTAGCTATCTAATATACCTACCAATTAAATATTTACCAGGAATCATTGTCATTGTGTATACATAATTTATTATGTTCATTGTTTTAATTATTTTAATTTCGAAGATAGTATTTAAAACTAACACCATGAGCAGATAACTTTACTGTCTTCTGAAAAAAAGTAATTTTTGAATTTATTAGATACCTACATACATAAATGAGAAATGTATTGGTAATAGGTACAACGCATAAGACAAAAGACTACCTAAGGGAAATCAGCTTTGAGAGATCTTCGTCCAGCATTGGATATAATATTATACACAATTAAAAATACACAACGATAATCTGGATTAATAAAAGAACACAGCCTTTTTATTTGAGACCAAAACAATATGGTAAACAGAAAAATATAACTGAAAAAGTGCAGTTTACCTTTCAGGTTAAGAAATATGTACACAGTGACGTTCAATAACTGAATTATTGAACAAATCCAGCCAGAGCACATGCTATCGATTGTGAGTACCTAGATATGTACTTACATTTAGAAGATTTTTTTTATTTTTTCAGTCATTTACCCTTTAATCTTCCCCCCATCCCACTCCTTCATCTGTTATACGCGTGTTCGCGTGTTGGCTTATTAAGCCGCATGTCTCGGGTTTGAATCCCGGGTCTGAAGTTCATATTTCCAATATGTGTTTGGAACCAAAGCATATACTAAGTAGATTGAGCAAGTGGCTAAAATCAGTTTCCTCGAAAAGCAAAAATTTGTTACTTACTTTAACCTCCATTCTGTGAAGACCCATATATTTTGCTTAGGATCTAAAATGGTAATATACTAGTAACACAAATAAAAGCCCAGTCGCACATTGAAAATCGTCTCGACTGGGTTATAGTCGTAAATTAAAATTGCACGCTACATGCAACTGCGTGATATAAAAGTCAAACATGCAACTACTTTGTACGGAAGGTTAAAGGAGTTTTAATCCTAATACTTAGTTAATTACATTTTATTAACTCATGTATATTTTCATAACAACCTATCTACCATAGATGTTTTTACCTGACATATACAAATTCAATCACAAAAAAAAACACAATTAAAAATATGAAAATAAATATCAATATAGGTATTATTTGTATGCATGGATTGATTTGCACAGAGCAACAATACTATAGAGATGGGGCATTATCCGGCTATATGAAGCCGTTTTTTTACGTATAGATACTCAGTAGAACTTCAATTTTATTATTATTAACTTACCTATGAAACTTTATACCTACCATCATATTGGTTCTTATTACCCCCACCACATTTAAACATAACACACCAATGACTTATATTGACCACAAAAACTATATGTATTTCACTAAACACATACTCGCTCAGTATTTGGCCTGAGCGCATCCGTCAAATAAATATTTACCGGCTTCATGTTCAAATTCAAATTCAAATTTCTTTATTTTACATATAATGAACATAACAAATTATAAATTCAAAGCGTTTACGACATGACATAAAATAAGTGTTAACATTTTTTTTAAATAAAAATACAGAGAAATATGAGTTAATAATACAATAAGTAATAAAATAAAAAATAAAATAAAATAAGAAAAGAAATAACATATAAAATAAAACATAATAACAAAATTAAAAGTAAAAGTAAAAGTAGATGGAAGCACAAAGAGTGAACTATTGATAGATCCTATCTTAAAAACTTATAAAACAACGTCCACCTAAATTATCAATATTCGAAGCGATTTCAATAAACATGGTTATTGCTCTCCCAATTGGCGTCACCAATGGCAGGTTAGTTCTGCATCTTGGGAGAACAAACCCTCAAAATACCCTCGATTCCTAAGGTAATTATCAGAGACACAGAGGCCAACACCACCAAGAATGGCAGAGTTCTAAAACCTAACTCCTTTACTCATATATGTTATATCTTACTCTAACACATATTTTGGAGGCTAAACGTGTGCCGAATGCTTTTTCACTCGCAATTGTAGTTAGTTTTTGTTCAGGCCTTGATCATTTGAGAACAAGGCATTATTTTTACAGAATATTCAAAATAGCTTTACTTCAACTTTGAAAAGTCGATTTAATTTAAATTCATCTATACATATTAACATCATTCTAACTTTTATTCTTAACGCCACAATATTATTCTTATTTTGATATCAATTTTGATTTTAAATTTCTTTCTTAACTGATTTTAAAACGTTGATTTTACTCTCCCGTAAAATACGAGTAGTATTCAATACCGATAATTTCATTATAATCATGTTCCATCACAGGATCGATGTATTTTTCATTTACACATTTTAATAATTTATAGTTTGAATATTATCCAAACAAAAGCTTGTAAAAGTTCCGGTAGCTTTAGCAATTTGGGAGTCGTAAAATCCTGCATATTTGAAAAGCTATGCAAAACAGTAGTCGAAATGTATTGTCCGAAACCCTTTCACATTTTTGCGTTTACTTCAAAGGACATTTTAACGGTGCTCTGTGATTTATGGGACATTGCTGTAAAATTTGCAAAACTGTTGTTCAACAAACGGATTAGGCCAATATTATTTACAACAGCCAATATTTTAACAGTTATTTTTTGCATATTTTGACATGACACTTTGACAATTTGGAATGTTTTTTTTTCTGCTAATTTTGTAACAACCTGCTTAATATATTTGTAATAAATACACTTCTATTTTACCAGTGTGTATAAAATCATTTAGCATTGTGAAATGCAAAGTCACATTACCTTAATGTAAACTTTTAATACATTGAAATAAAGCTGGTCTGAATATACCCAGGTAGTGTGGAGATTATTTACAATCAAAACTTATGAACCAAATTAATTAATGTAACATTTTTCCGCTACACAAAAACATTGTTAGATAATATAATACACCTGCCAATCTTATCTATACACAAGACTGCTATAGGCCGCTCTCGGCAGCTATCGAGGGTAGTTTTTTATTTTGTTGTATCGAAGTATTAACACTTAAGTATAATAACAATAATACAAGTAACGTATTGTAAGTGTTACAATAAGTGCTATGTTTTAACAACACCTCTCTTGGCTGTGCTAAATTTTAAAGCGTGATAGAGAGTTTTGACTGCTTACACGGCTAACTTATTGTAATTGTTACAATAGGTAAGTGCTAATACTTCGATACAAAAAATGAAAAACTTTCTTCGATAGTTACCGATAGCGGTCTATAGCAGTCTTGTGTATAGAATAGATTCACAGGTAACACAAATATAATGCTAAGTGGGTTATCTTGTAGAGTTGCAGGTGTGGTTGCAACTAGTCATAATTTTTGAGTACGGAGAAATATTAGATAGGTATCTACCTACACTTAAAAACGAGTTAAAGATTTTTTTGTTTTCAATTTTCACGTCTGTTTGTAGCATCCGTAAATTAATTGGTAATATATGAGAACGTTCCGGAGGCTTTGTATTTTTTGGGTTGTGTGGTCTGACCGTCATTAAGACATAAACGAAATCTCACTTCAAACTCTTGGTCTATACTCTATGGCAACTTCACAGTTCTACATTATTAATCCATTCTGTGCCTTAAGGTACCTACCTACATAGATACCCATTCGTTGAAACAGAAAAATGGTATGTGAGGGGGGTTAATTTGGAAAAAATATCCATAATAATAATTTATTAGGTATTGATTTTTTGAAGCGGCGAGAGAAAGCGGGGTTAACAAAATCTAACAGGTGCCTCTGATTTCCGCATTTACCTATTACTTACCTTTCCGTCGATTCAACCCTTACACTTTTCTAGATGTATTCCTCATACCCAGACACTCCAAATTTTGAGTCTTACGATGCACACCTGGTCTGCAGCTATAACCACGGATGCTCACCTATGATTTATTGTGAACGGTCGCATCTACGAATGGTTATGGTTATTAGGATCGTTAGGGTGCGTTCTTTTAGACATTCTACAGTCTTCACTCTACACCATAATATTAAAGCAAATATTGGGTGCCTCAGATAGTTGCATCGATTCTTGAGTGTCACAGATCTTCCACCGACATATGTTGTAAGTACGTGCCGTCGAATGCCGAAAAGAGAGAGCCAACTCGTTGAGAAAGCTGTTATGTAGCCAAATCATCTGGGTCACGAACCTCAGTCATGAGGTCATGACGAAGAAAAGAATAAATAATATTCCAGAGATGGATCCCAGATTCTCAAATCCTCTTGTGTACATTGATAGGTACCTATAGGCAATAATATAATTATTTGACTATCTCAGAGTAGTGTAAATAATTTCAACAACAACCTAAAAATATGTAAACCTCCCGGGAATAGAAAGGGTTAAGGAACTTTAACAAATTCTCAAAACCGTTTTGTCTCTTTGCGAAAATAATCTTGCCGCCATAAATAGTGTCTACAGCTTACAAATCAACTAATTGCTCTCACTCGACCGGAAAAAATGCTTTGTTTGTCTCTCATAAAGCTTGACTGATACATTCCAATATTTTTTTTTCACGACATGAACGCGCTTCTTTACCCTTTTTCGGTAGTTTCGTGACATTTAACCCGTAGAGGATTACAGGCACTAAAAGCTAAAACAGTAAATAGAAAAAGCTCCTTTTCGGTCAGCCGCGAAAAGTGACTATTTGAATAACTGTGGGAATTTAGATACAAAAGAAAGGTATAGTATTGAAATAATATTGTCACTTTTTGTGGGTACTCATATTAGTAGATAATATACCTTACCAATACAAATGTAGTTCCGTCACCGATAAAATATTTGAAATCAAAATTCGATAAGAGGATTACTACAAATTGCATTTATCACCATTACTAGCTTATTGAGGTCACTGGCTTCCTCAAGAAATCTTCTCCAGTCGTCTTACTTTAAGCCTCGTTGTTGCCATTAGTTTATTTGTTTTTATTTTAAGATCTTTCAGATCTTTGCCCATTCCATGCAGCCACCGTAGTTGGTTATAAATGTAGGTAATTTGTACATATTACACATTGCTTTAGCATAGTTCGTCGTGAGCTGCCTTACCGTAAAGAGATGGCCGGATAGCATTGGATCAAACAATAACGCATTGTTCGTATAGCATTGCAGACAGTATTGTCCAAATTTTATTACATTCAATAATAATATTAATTTGTATCTGTAATTAATAGCATAATATGCATACTTATATAATAATCAAATATAATATTATAATATTTGATAGATACGACTTTATACTTACGAGTAGGTACCTACCAGAATTTGATGATTATACAATAAGTATGATTGTATCTCTAGTTTCTTTACCGACATATTTCTCCTCTTTCCTTTGTATTCCAGTGGGCTTTATTACGTGTTTGTACCTAAGTATTTTATTTAGCCAGGAATTTGATAATACAAACATCTATTTCCGATTAAATAGCTCACGATTATCTGTGATACGTACAAATACTTAGAAGTTATGGTCTAAAACTCTAAAAGAATTAAGATATAAATTACGAATAAATAAAATGGTTTAAAAACTACATCAATTATTTCACTGAGGTAATTATTGTAAAAACACCTTACTCTTAAATAGGTAGGTAGATATAGGTATATATATTTACAAAAAGCTTGTATTTAGAAACACTTTTAGATTTTTGTTTTTATTCCCTTTTTATCTATCTGACACGCGGCTATTTTTGTATGAACATATGTAGGTAAGTACCTACTTATAGTTTGACATACATGTATCAAAAGGTTTGCCATCCCTGCTAGTGCTCACACATTAATGCCTTAAGTGCAAGTGTGAGGCCTCAGTGCCAGCGTTCGGCGCAGCGTTGAGCGTTTTGCGAAACTCAAACGTATAACCGTATAAATGTATAACCCAAAAAAGACATTGTCTACGAACATTTTCACACACGGTTATACGTTTGAGTTGCGCAAAACGCTCAACGCTGCGCCGAACGCTGCCACTCAGGACGTACACTAAAGGTTTGAACGTCTGTCTACAAAGACGTCGTGGATAAAAATGAACGGTTCAAAGCTCTGACAATGTAGGTAGATACGATAGCTGATTTAAAAATATACGCTGGTGAACAAAATTATAATAATTTGCAGGTCTGTACCCGTGAACAAGTAGTTACCTAAGAATTATCAGGATAGTGTTATTAAATATATCTGTGTTCTATCCAGTTCAGAAACTTATCAAGAAGGTAGGAACCTATCTATTTGAACCAGCATTTTCATCCCATCATTTTCAAATCATCACGAAGGGTGAGGCGTGGATATATCGCCTGGATTCTGAGAGGTAACTATGCAAAACGCTACGAACGGTGAGTGATAAATAATTAGTAAATTTGTATAGCTTTAAATAATATTTCTACCAGATATTTAGCCACCTACTCCGTTTTTTTGTGAAAAAATACCTACTGAAGTATATAAATATGGACTGTTTTTTTTTTAAATTTTGTTTATTTTCCAAATAGGTACCTATTACTTAAATTATTCTATACATATTATGAATTACATTCAAAACAATGCTAAACACAAAAAAAGTTTAAAGCATAAGCATACCTACCTACCACTGGGAAATATATAGATTAGGGAACTCAGAAATAATGGAAACTGAAATACACAACGGGTAAGGCGATAGCAAGTAACCGACTCGAGTAAGGAAGAATCCGGGTTAAACTTACACACGTGTTAAGAATACGTTTTACGTCGAATACTAAAAACTGCTCTCGGTTTATGCATTTACACTCATTTAATGTTGGTGTATTACACACACTATTGCACGTGCATAATGCGTGCTTCATTTTCGTAGGACACTCACACATTCAAAAGCCTGCTTCACCATGCGGCGTATTGAATATTGCCTATCGGTATTCTATTTATTATCTGTTCTGTGATATAGATAATAACAATGAAAATAAATTAGATACATTGAAAGTAGGTGTTAATAAGGGTGTGGATGGCAGATCCAAGTACCTACTAGTTTGCAGGATGTTAATCAATAGCTATTAAAGATTCTCTAGAGTCTTGACAAAATAATTGTTAGATACATTATGAAATTTTCATATACTTACATACTTGAACTCCATAGATGGCAAACTAACATTAATTCATCAGGCGATAATGGTTTTTTGTGAATTATGCACATATACCTATCTGCATACTTCAATATAAATAGCTAGAAAAAATACCAGGTTGCAATGCCACCTGACAACATTCTTGTCGATGCGTTCAAGAATATTATTGAGCTAACAATACTACTATCATAACAAAGCAATAGAGGATAACAATATTCATAGCTACTGTCCGACAAGAAGATCTAGGCAATAACCGGATGTCGCTGTAGTCTAAGTGCGATTAACTAAATAGGAGGGGCTTGTTAGTTCACAGTTTTAATAGGATAACTAACGATAACTGCAACTCGTTGCAGTCTAAGTGCATCTAAAACAGGAGGGGCTTATTAGTCCACAGTTTTAACACGTTGACAAAAATATCTTGTTCGACAGAATAGAACGCGTCGATTTGAATATCAATATAGATTGGTAGGTATCTATTTCGATAAATTCGGTGTATTTTAAGTGAGCAATCGTGTAAGCAAAATGCGTAGGTATACATTACGGGATAAATCGATTAAATACAGCGGGCTTAAGAGGGATGCAACGTGGATGTTTAATTTATGCGATCGCGCAACAAAGACTCAAACTCATGAAAACTTACGTACGTCATAGAGATAAGTAGGTATATCAAGACAGATATATAATGTGATTAGGCGACTATGTCAAAACATTCAAAAAAATGATTTGATTTAACTACTATTAAAATGAAGGAACCATTATGTACATTTGCAAGTTTAAGACATTCGCTGTGGTTATCATTAATATCGCTCACATTTTTGGATTCTCACACATTTGACGAAGCAGGTATGGAGATAGGTAGGCACAGAGAGAAGTGTGGAGTGTAGGCCAATCATGATCGTCTGGCCGTGCCCACAGGTGATGGCGATATGAACACATTGCAAGTGGCTCCATTCTCCAACCATTAGCGGCACGCATCGAATGAAACATAACACACACCTAGACGCCTATGGGGACTGCAGTGACGTAGGGACAGGTAAGTAAAGATTACTAGGTAACAACATATTTTTTATTATTATTAAAATAACGATTTATGAAGGCTCTTACAATATTACCTGCATCCGTGAATATTTTCAATACACGACAACATGAATCCAAACTTGCTATTACATATTATAATAAATTTGATCGCAATCTGATGCATGGCCCCACATCCTAACACGGGCCTGTAGGCCAATTCTCCAACGGACCCCCTAACATTTTCTGAGAACAATGTAATGCTCTACAGAAGCGTTTCCCAAGTAATATATCGCGAAACCCTGGGTACTATTCACTATACCAGTGGTCTCCAACCTTTATGTTACTACGCCTCCCTTTAAAAAAATCTAATCTTGGCGCCTCCCCCCCCTTTATTTCATTAAATAATACAGACACTTTTTTAACACACAAGTTTTTACTACTTAATTATATCAAATTAATTTTTTAATTAATTTTTTTTTCATGCGACGAATGAGCTTGTTTATTACCACAATCAATTTTAAAAGAAGTCAACCAAATCCATCATCGTTCATTGACAAAAATTAATGGATTCTATCATGAGCTCCACATAGTGAATAGGGCCCACAGGCCAGGATCTTTCACCCATATATTAAAAATATTTAATAGCCCTGAAACAAAGCAGCGCCGCAGGCGACTTTTTTTACTATTAATAAAATTATATGAAAAATGCATTAGCAAACTAACCAAGAACTCAGGAAATAGATTTTTGTTTGCTTCAATATATCTGGCGTAGAAATCATTTAAAAGTGGAGACATGTATTATTGTTATATTATATTAAAGAAATCACGTCAAAAACAGTTTAAAAAAAAAATATCACACCCTGCCTACACGCTTCAGTTGACACTTTAGCTACGAGTGACATTTAAATTTGAGGTTATTGTTTTCATGCAACCAGCGGTCGTTTTGTGCATTACCGAAACAGAGCGTTTGCAAAAGCGCCATTTTTAAATTTCTCCGCTCCAAATATTTTTTTAATAGGATTTAAATATATGTATTATATATTTAAATAAACATTCATGCACTGAATTTTCACTGTTACGTTAAGATATGAACTTTTATTTATTTGTAGATATTATGGTATAAAAAATAATTTATTCAAAAATTTTGGCGCCTCCCCTGGCAATAGATCGCGCCTCCCAGGTTGGAAACCGCTGCACTATACTATAAACAAAAATTAAATCATACATAATACCTACTTGTCACACAGCTGCATACATTTAAATTTTCATGTAATTATGTGATTTTTTTACTATTCGTGGAATAAATTAGTAGTGTATGAGAACATGTATTACTCTTTATCATAATTATTCAAGAGTAGCGTATGTCACCCTAGAAAGCACGCGGTCCATGGGATAAGAACCAATGGTTTAATTTATATATCAGTTTACATAGTTTTTCTATTGTTTTAAATATTGTGACCATACCAAAGTTTGGTTCAATTTAAATAATAAAGACTGTAATTTATATGTATGTATATACACTTTTTAATTTTACAGAAAAATAAAACCTAATTTAAATAATAACGAAAACTATACAATAATGAATTAATAATCAAATGAAATTATTTCCTTAAACTTAAACGATCATTTTATAACAGTTTTCAATATCTATAACTCAAGCGGATTTCAATAATTATTATCTACCATTGTATATTATTACCGCATATTTGGAATATAACCATGATTCGTATGAACGTATTATGTTACAAAACTTGATGGCGATAGGTATATACTTTAATATTGCAAACTTAATAATAATTTAATAATAAGTAGGTACTAATTTTCATTGAAAATATTTTAAGACAGATTGATTTTTCAAACTGACAGTACGTATTCGTTTTATGGTCAAACTGTGCCATAGTACCATTTTATGTCAATCATAATACCTATACATATTACGCAAATGCGAGCTCTAACGAATTTTCATGAGAAATATTTCATTCAAAATTTCTTAGATATTTTATTTGGTTCACTGTGACAGATTTTACAGACGCAGTTTATTGAGTTTGAGTTTGAAAGGTGTGTACGGACTACATTGATCTGATAAAAAATTACCACAATAAAATAACTGGTAAACAAATTCCAGCCTAAATATTTTTTTTTGAAAAAAAAACTTAAAAAATTTCATATGATCGCAATGACAGATTTTTACACAAAAAATCATTGTAATCATAGGAAATTTGTTAAGTTCACAGTGCATTATGTCGTGTCCTGAAACTTCTACATATGCAGTTCACCGTATCACACTTCACCGAGAAATGTTGTATCGGAAATATAATCCGTATATTAAAGACTGTCCAACCTCTTTGGGTTTATAAAATTCATGTATAAATAAATCACGGTTCTTGTCGGTTTACACTTTACATTCCAGCAGCAAACAATTTTTTAAAAAAGCCGGTATACTGGTTTATTTGTTAGGTTAGGTTAGGTTTTCATTCTTGAATTCATAAATTTTGTCAAAATCAGCTATGAAAATTAAATTAATTTTCATATTGAATCTAATAAAATTGGAGACCGTATAGTAGATATTCGGTCATCTCTTTCCGATAAGAAAGCTCACGGCGAACTGTGTCATGGTGAAATGTTTTACGTACAATTTACAATGCATTATGTTGCTTGATAGTCATGAAAATTATTCTGTACATTATCACTTTGGTAAAAGGAAACTATAAACTTTGGTTATTTGACATATTTTCACCTGTCATCATTATGAAGGTAAGACAGACAAAACAGATTTGTGTTCATTGGTATGACATATGCAATTCTTATACGTTGGTGTAGAACGGGACCGTGAAATACTGTAGATTCATATTATTGTAAAAAATAATATCATCTATTCTGAGATAATTTTTTTTCTACGCCAATGCTCATCGGGGCCCAAAAAGAATTTTCGGCGGTCCCTTGCGAGTCTCGCCAGTCTACCCCATCTCTCACTCGGACCCTTAACTTTCCTCTGAAAGCCCCCCATCCCCACATCCCTGAGCCATCTTTGTATGCAATCCCACGGGGGTTATTTAAGACAGTGTTATACCTATACATATATTTTATTTATATGGTCGGTATACGTTTCTGATGTTTTATCTATTATTCTATGCTTGATATAACGGGATATGGGATTGGAATCTCAAGGGACATCTAAAAATGACTCCTGTATGAAAGAAAAATGTTGTTTTTTTTTCTTCAAAATTTTACACAACAATTTACAAGGGTTTGCAATCCTAGGATTGAGTCATTTTATATTACAGTTTCATTTGTATTGAATTTCACAATATTATCATTCTCATCTATTAATAATTATATTCATTTTAATACAATTTTAAAATGTACTAAGTCTATAAGTTATGTAGCTTTTGGCGAGCCAATTTTTCAATTTATTCTTTAATGCTAAAGATTCATAATGCTTCTTTGTCGCGGGTTTAGGGTCGTAGAGGCTCGATAGCAGTGGATCGGCCCTATCTGATGATTATGATGAATTATTATTGAGGATACAGTGATTTCAGGTAATAATATTAATAATTTACTTTTTTCGTACCTACAAGTCTTACATATCTGTTTGAATGTTAAGTATTGAAGATTTTGTAATGATTTGGGAAATATTTTATACTCAATACCTACCTATTTGGTGAGAGATGTGTGCATCTTTAAAGACTTTGGTAGTTATCATTTAATAATTATATGACTTGTTTGAACTGTTCCAAGGCCCCTTTTAAAACTCCTGATGGAACGATTGCGTCATTTGCGTCAAAGAAAATTGCCGCTGGTTCTTATATCGGGATATGCAGTAGGTACATCTGTTCTTTCAGGCAAGCAGTGCAGTAAATTAAGCTTTTATTTTTTTGCACTACTCAACTTGATTTTCATATTTTTATGCTGATTTTATTGTAATTTTTCTGTTTTTCTCAAATGGTTTATATTTTTTTATATCTTTTAGCTGATTGTATTATTTTAATATTATTGTAGTATGTGCTATAATTTTACAAGATTCTGCAGATGTAAACTCAAATTTGTGAATTAACCATTTGGTATAATTTAAAATAACAAATTTGGTTAAACATTAATAAAAATTCACATAATAGGTATCTAGTACTTTCAGAATAACAAAACTTCAAAATAGTATGTCAAATATGGATGCTATAAACCAAAATTTATAATTTCCAATTATCAGTACGCCAAAGTACCTACAGAATAATTTTGAATGGCTATCATACTACAAAATTATGTACAGTGTGTTTAACAAATTTGCTAAGGAATATGTTTTTTTTTTGCATAAAAAATCTTTCAGTGTGAGATTATGAAAATTTCTATAATTTAAAAAATATATATACCTATACCTATGGGCCGGCATTTGCGCCCCAGATATTATTTTCTTTAGGTAAATTTTGTCAGACCGATAGGGGTCCAAACTCGATAGACTGCGTCAGTAAAATATATCAAAGTGAGCTTAAATAAATTGCTAATATTTTTTTCCCATGAAAATTTCTTAGGACTCGGATTTACATATTATTAGGTACCAGGTTGACGTCAAATATTATCAGACAATAATCAATGCACCCATACACATGGTAAATTTTGAGCCAAAAACGAATACCGACTGTCAGTTGTAAAAATCTGTCAGTGTGAGTTTGAGTTACCTGTTTAAAAAAACTATTTTAAAATCATCATTCGTTTAAGGGGATGATTTTATTTGATTAATAGTAACCTACACATTATTTCATAGTTTTAATATCATTTAAATTATATATTTACGAATTTTTTTAATTTAGAAAACATCGACTTTTCTATGAAATTAAAATGAGTGGGTATCTAAGTATAAATTTAAATAATTAGTATTTCAAGTTAATCCAACGTTGGTACGGTCAGAATATTATTAAAAAAATGACACAAAGCCATGTAAGCTGATGGATACTTACTAGAAAAGAAAACAAAGAAATTCGATAGATAAATGCCCATCGAGAATAAGACTCCTTGCAAGATTGCATCGCTTTCTGTATGAGCGATTTCAAACATTTTCATCCCCGGATTTACAACCCCTCCAAAAATCACTTACAAAAATGTATCTAGTAATAAATTGAAATTAATCTCTTTTCCCAGCAATAGTTTAGTTTATAGAGTAACATACACCTACCTAATTACGACAAATTAACTATGAGTTCTTCTCAAATTTTGTTTATATTAACTATCGGTTTTTGTAGTCTGAATCAAGTCAAATAAAATCATACTGACGATAATGCTCTTATCTAACTTGATTCATACATGGCGTCACGGAACTGAAGATCTACTGATATTGGAAGTTAAACCATCAATGAATAAGAAATAAGTAGTCCAATCATGGCCCCCACAAGGAGGGGGCTGACAGGGCTCTAGCCTGGGAGCCCAAGCTCAGGAAGGGCTCGGCGTGAGTCGACTAGATAAGTGAGATAAACACAGATCACAAATTTGTTCTAATAGTATAAAAAAAGTTGCCCGCGGCGCTATTTTTCTTCAGTGATATTAATAATAAAAATATTTGGTTGTATGATGCAATTTTTAACTGTTTGCCGACACTCGACAACTCCATAATTCAAATGGATTTAGGTACCTACATATTAAAAATACAAACAATTGATAAAAATACATTTTAATTTTACCGCGTACACCATTTGGAAAACGCTACTGCAGCGCGTCACACTGCCTTTACCCTTAGCGATAGGTAGCCTGGGTCCGTTTCAGGATGTGGGGGCCATGAGTCCAATGGACAGGAGTCAGTTTTATTATCACAATGCGCCACTTTATAATTGAAAAAAAAAACATATGCGTTGTCTTCCCTGGAGAATGTCCAGTGCTCCTGTCAGGTTGATACGCAATTCAGCTTTACATGTCAAAACACGTACCTACTACACTCTTCAAGTAGACCGATCAACGCAACGATGCAACAGGATCTCCATTAGTGTTGGTAATCCGCTCAGTTTAGTCCAGGACAAATCTAGAAGGTAACTTATACCTACATTCGATTTAAAATCTAGCCACGTAGGTTTCATCATACTTTAAGTTGACGTATTTTATAGCTTGTCATTCAAGCATGTGGATACAAGATTATAATATTTATTTAAAATTTCAGTTATGATACACTCTCGTTTGAGAAGTGAATCCTCCCTTTATTTCATAAGTTCGGTTGAGTTCCTTATGTGAGTAGAGAAACCGGGAAATCCCCTCGCGATGTTAGGAGTTCCAGAAAAAATAAGGGGAGACTCCGACGACAAAAAATATGGCGACTTTCCTGTAAACACCACAGGGGAATACAGAAATATTAAACAGAAGAAAAAATATATATATTTAATTTACGGAATGGCATGTTAATATCATCATCATTAGAAGCACGACAAATTGGAAATATTCCTGGCTAACCTGATTCCTCCCTCAATTATTTACACCTGTTCCTATTCGATACCTCAAACTTACAGCAGTCTTCAGAAAGTAATTCTTACAAATCACCAGAAAAATAGGTAAATAGTAACCAAAGGAAAAGTAATACGATTGTACTAAGTAGTTGTAATAATCTACAATTTAGTCCCAGAACACTATATCTAGGTAAATCAAAATGGATTATTAGCCAAAACTGGACAATCGTTATGATACAAGCAACCTGGGTTTCCAATACCCAACTCAATATAAGATACATGGAAGTTCTGCGAATTAAACGAGTAGGAAAGATGAGCTAAAAATAATTAGAAGAAAAAAAGAACTTTTTATATACCACGTTTTTAAATTGTCTGTTGAATCATATAAACTTGACAATTCTATGTATTATTAATTTAGGACAAATAAGGCATTGTCAACAAATCATTTTTTTGCTATTTTGTAACAAACAAACAAATATAGAATACTGAAATGTCATTTTGATTTCCATAGTAACGCACGTATATATTAATAATTTAGTTGCTAGGACCACCCCCTTACCAACCAATAATAGTGGATTGGATTACGGATTTCTTCCGAAATAACTTTTCATACAAAACAGAATTAACTGAAAATGAATTCAATTCTACTTAAAGATAGCTAAAAGTATTGAAAGAATGCATTAGCATCGTGTTCTGATATATTCTAAAAGTTTCAAATGTCTAGCTAGTCGGGAAGTTAGTTAAAAATCGATTGCAAGATTTGTACTGGATAAACAACCACCGGACAAACAAGAATACGAGCTAAGAAAAACGTGGTAAAATAGGACCACCAATCATACCATAGATCAGGCATATCCAACGTGTCGATCATGATTGATTGGTCGATCGCGGGATGGATAGAAATATCTACAGTTTCTTATTCATTTCCTTAACCAGCTTACATGAAATTCGTTTATAAATTAACAATGAGGAAGCCAAAGTGACTTTGTTATAATATCTATAGATTCGTATTGCATCACTTACAGCCTGGCGAAGGAGTAAGAAAAAGAAAATATGTAAATTCATGTATTTTAAACTAAGGCACAACATCCCCCTAACCGTCGCGCAGTAAGCTCTTTGCAGAGTATGATAATAGATTGACGATGAGTGCAACAAGTACCCAAAAGATGATAAACACTTATCATTTACAAGACGAATAGGAAATTGTATATTTCTCTGTGATGGTGATATAAAAGGGTTGTTAATTTATTTCAGACCCAATATCCTTAGCCACATTTTAATATGTTTATATAGGTTAAATTGTGACAATGAGAGGTAGTTAGTGTTTATGATTTCTCGACTATGTATTTTCATTTTTCTCGATTGTAGAAATCATCATTATTACGTAATTACTTCTTCCTGTGTCGGTTTTTATTCATTTTTAGACCCAACTAATAAAATAACCAGGAAATTTAAGAATTATCATTGAGATTGAAAGTCGAGACCCATTTTTAAAGATTTTTCGGAGAAATTTTTAACCAAAAAATTTAAGAAAATCCGTTCAGAGTCAGTCCTTTTTTTAACGAGAAATCAAATTTTCTTGAGAAACCCAATAACATTATTAATGGACAACGCACTCAATACAGTAGGTAGTTAGCAAGTAAATTCGCGCATACCGACATTCGCACATGTATAGGTAGACGTCACGCAATTTCCATTATGCGATATCACGCATCGGGAATTTATAGCAATATCACCTTTATTGTAATGGCGTTAGAACAGTGTTTCTAGTATCAATGTTCATTTGAGCGAACCCGTTCGAACCGAACCATTCGGCAGACCCGACAAAAAGCATAGGGAATTTATAGCAATATCACCTTTATTGTAATGGCGTTAGAACAGATTATGCCATTCGGCAGACCCGACAAAAAAGTGAGTGTCATTTTTTTTCCACATGCTTCGTCCATATTAATGTCATTGGAGAAACTCCATTCGGTTATTTTATAGTTACGATTGCGATTGATAGATTATCCTTGTGACATTTTATGGGTTATACGAGAATTTCATTGATGATTTCTTGAGAAATGAGAATGATATTATATTATTATATTATTATATTTACCTCTTTAATATACATACATTTTTTTTTAATTATTAATAACCATGTCTTTGCTTTTTCGTACAAAGTGGTTGTTAGTAATTTTGAACAATCACAAACACCCAGGCTTTGAGAAAAACACGTAAATGTTTTTGTCATGACCGGGAATCGAACCCAGAACTCTCGGGTGGAAGGCCAGCGCCTTACCCACTGCACCACGAGAGCTGCCTCTTTAATATTAAAGTAAATGGTTTTTAACTTAAAATATAATATATATTACTATGATAATATAATGTCTTCAAACGTGACAGTATTTAAAAAACAATTTCGAATTTTTGTGATGCGAATTTCGCGTTACACGATCTATTAATTCGATAATAAAAATGGCGGCAACGTGAATTTTGTAAATTAAAAAAAAAAATGAGAAAAATATGAAGGGGTAAACGGAATAAAGCGACGATAGTGGAGGACAACAAAAATATATCAACCCCTCCATTCTATTCTATTCACTGTTAACAACAGTGGGAAAACTTTTCGACGACGCGACGCGGCATATATCGAACATTGACTGTGGTTCTGAAATGCTAACTTTATATAAAAACTAAATTATGTTTTTCATTAGGTATATCTTATCACACGATGGCCACGCGGCTTAAGCGTCGGCCTATAGCGTCGTGGGTCCCAGGTTCGAATCCTGGGTCTGGCAAGTAGGTACACATATTGTTTTTCAATTTGTGCATGAGTCAGAGTATGGACCTAATAGGTTGAGCAAGTGGCTGACATCCATTTCTCGTAAAAACAAAATCTGTTAATACAAACCTCCATTCCGTGGAGGCCCATGTAATCCTATTAAGGTCGGACATGGTCGGAAAAAAATATCTTAATAATTTTTATTTGTTTATATATTTATCGTTTATTTCAAGAGACATAAATAGTGCACACTAAACTTTGTCTGTCATAATTATTTGTTTTCATTAAACTAAGAAAACAAATTGCTTTGTTGGTTTGTTTTTAAAATTCAATCAAACCCTTTTCAAACCTTGCCATAATAGATAATAAACAAAAAATGTTCGTATACCTCTCTATAAAATGTTTAAATGTATGCCTACAAATGACACATAATTTTATATATTTTACAGATAAAACATTATTTTTATCTAATATGGTTTGGTTTAGAAAGGGATACCATGAATTTTAAAAAACTAACCCACACCTTAATCTTCAATTTATATTCTTTAATATATGAATCATACGATCTTTTGAAATAGATATATTTACTCAATATTATTATAGCAGTGGCAAAGGGTGGAGATAGGCTGTTAAGATCCGACATAAATAGTCTACAATAAACTTTGTGACTCATATGTAGGTATTTGTTTTCATTGAAATAAGACTACAATTTACAGATGGTGTTGGTTAGTTTTTAAAATTCAATTAAACCCTGCGAAAACTAAACCATAATAGATAATAGTCAAAAAACACTCATCTATCTATATAAAATATCTAAAATTATGCAATTAAATCATACATAACTTTGGATATTTTATAGATAGAATAATATTTTTTATCTATTAGAGTTTGGTTAGGCAGGGCTTAATGAATTAATAAAATGAACCAACGTCATAATATGTATTCCTAATCTAACGAAAACAAATACGTATGAATGAAAAAGTGTGTACAATTTTGTCTATTCGCTCAAAATATACCAAAACTATTATTGTTTGGTATGGGCAGGGTTTCATTGATTTTTCAAAACTAACTGACACCATCTGTAAATTGTAGTCTTAGTTCAATAAAAGCAAATACGTATGACTAACAAACTTTAATGTGCACTATTTATGGCAAATCTTAGCAATCTCCACCCTTCGTTACTGAGATATAGGTAGCAAAAATGGACAAAGCTGATCCAGAATTCTGTAGAATTTTTTGGAAAATTATCATCATCATTAATATTAAGAGACGACGAGAAATAGACGAGTTATTAATTCACAAATAGATAATACAAACAGTCTGGAATCGTTAGGAAGTGTTGTAATACAGGTTATATTATTTCCTCTCTCTCTATTCCACGTATTTGTTTAATATTTTTGTTTGCAACAGTTTTAACTTCTGTGTAATACTCGAATAGCCACCCTGCCGGTCGGTAGCCATGCCGCCCCTAAACTCGAACGAGGAGGGTGAGGACTGGAGCGGCGAAGGGGAGCCAAGAAGGGCGGCGAGAGGGAGGGCGGCATGTGATACCGTTGATGGCTGCCAAATAAGAGAGTTCTGGGGATAGAGACAGGCGGCGGGTGCAGTGGCGTACAATATATTTATTTTAATACTGAAAAAAGATCTAACAATAAAAAGCAATAATAACTTTTAATACTGAACTCAGGATACATAAAAATAATGAGAAATGTGTTGCCTTTTGGGTGAGATGGTAACAATAATTTTATTTAATTGTTGAGTATGGAAAAACATGGGATAAACTTAAACACGTCGTGTTATTTTCAATAGTTACGTTACTATCATAATGCGCAATAAAGTTTGTCATGTAAACGAAAGCGGTTTCAATATTTTGTAATGCTGTCTATTTCTTGAATTTTATAGCCTGATCGTCATTATGCTATAACGAAAATATCGCTTCGAATTTTTGGTATATTGTGACTGTTTTCTCATTCATATTTATTGTCTACCCTGTGACCGAGACTCAACCACACCCATAAGCAATTTCACGTAGGTAATTACGATTGGCCTATTGAAGCGGATGAAACTGGTCCTGATTGTTTTTAAATATATATTGAATAAGTATTAGGTATACGTTCCGTTTAATTATTATCACGTCTTTCCAGCAATAATATACATTTATCCTATATATATATATCACATATATACCTATTAGGTATGTACCTATTATGTCACTGAAGTATCAAAATATTATAAATAGTAAAATAATACATTTTTGTCGTTGGTAACTGTGTATTTTTAATCCTTTGCATATTTATAATTATTGCAGTTTTATATTTTTACTTTTACTTTGTACTGTGGTATATTGATCAAACAACTTTTGTGATAAATAAGTAGTTAGATAATAATATCACAAAATGAAGGCCTCTCAAAACACCCTCTACTTTTTGCGTTATCTAGTTATTCGTGTACAGTGGCCGCGCCGCTTAAGCGTTGGACTATAACGCCGTGAGTCCCCGGTTCGAATCCTGGGTTTGGCAAGTACACATATTGTTTTTCAATTTGTGTGTGAGTCAGGGTATGGACCTAATAGGTTGAGCAAGAGGCTGATATCCATTTCTTGTAAAAACAAAATCTGTTAATACAATCCTCTACTCTGTATAGGCCCATATGATCCTATTTGGATCAGACATGGTCGGAAAAAAAATTAATAAACTAACCAATACCATCTGAAATTTATTCTTAGTGCAATGAAAACAAAAGTACCTAACTATGACTTACAAAGTTTAGTGTGAACTGTCTATGTCGAATCACCTCAGCCTACCTCCACCCTTCGCCACTGATACTTACGTTCTGTTTATCTACCTACATATTGTCATTCAACCGATTTGTATCGACAAATTAGATACCTACTATTTTTTTATATAAATTCAATTTTCGAATCGGCTGTTAGTTACCTATCAGTGGCGAACGTGTCCGCTAAAATTGTACGTATGCTGCAGTTGGCCTTATTTGAATAACAATTTGAATTTGAAATGAATTTTATAAAAAGAGAGGTATCAGGTAATTAAAAAAATAGATGTAGGTAGTTACCTAGGTAATATTGATTGATAATAGCACTTCTCTTAATACAATGTTGGTGCATACCTATATAGATACATACTGCTACTGAAGTTTTCTGATTTTATCGGATTAATTACATATGCAGTCAGTTATATCGATCGGACATGGTCGAAAAAAAAGGTATTCGTGGGCATTTACCTTCACCCAAAATATCTGATGAGGTCGTTGAACCTGTAGGTTTTAAGACTGCCCAGAGGTTGTTTATTGCTTTTTGGGGTACCATTGAACTGTATTTGTCCAGTGGTTGTCCAAAATCTCCACTCACCGGACCGAACTATAAGCCTGACCCGTTGCCATTTCATCTGCTAGACGACTTCTTCTACATCCCATACTCTTATCTGACCCTTTACCTTTTTTTGTTGTGTTTACTGTCAATTCATGGTGGAAATGCATTGTATTACATATTAATTGAATTCAATAAAACGCAAATTTTGATATTTATGTTATTTTATTAACACTCTTTAATTTTTTTTACCTACATTACTATTTCACTACACTACTGTCATTGGGCAGCATGGCCTGCCATTGTGTTAAAATAATATAATTCTTATATTTATCTAAAAATATTCCTTTTATAAAGATATGTATAATATTATGTCATAGTATTGATTTCATAATAAACAATTCTATCGCGTTTCAACAATATTTCTGCGGGTGAGATAGATTTACCACCATTGTGTTCAAAACATTCTTGAAAATTGTATATTATTCATTTAATAATAACTAAATGGGTTGATGAAAAATATAAATAATATATTTCTACGCCACTGAGCGCAAACACTAGCAGTACTAAACCCCGCAGTGCTTGCTTTGTTCATGTTACATGTAGAGAAGTACCTAGGTACTACAGTGAGGCGACTCCCTATAACTAAAATACCTAATCCTTGTATTGGGTAGGGCGATGTATTGTATAAAACCTCCCGTGGGGCTCCAAACAGGATATGGGATCGCACATATAATATATATTATATTATGTTGTACAGAGTGACTTAACACTCGTGGGACTTTCTTCACCATCTTGAAACAATTTATTTCTGCACTTTATTACTCGATAAACGCTGAATCTCGTTCGGTTCGTTTTTATGCACTATTATCAGTATGTATATACGACATACGTAATAATATGTTAGTATAAATATAAAAGAACCTCTCGATCTGTAGAGTCGCAAGTTTAGTGTAGGTAAGTATTTCTACTTGCAAGTTTCTAACATAGGATATAATAAATGTCTTTCATCCAGCAGTGGATTGACTTATAATTGATTTATAACGATAATGATATGCAAGCATTAAACCAAAACAATTTTCAATCATTTCCAAAATATCTGTTATTTGTAATGAATAAATATTCCAAACGCGGATGACGCTATCGATCCATCAGAAGATTTTATAAGGGTGCTCAAAACTGTCCAAACAATTATTAATAAATTATACCAAAATCATAAAAAAGATGCGCATTTCTCACAAATTGAGTATAAAAATATTACCTACCCAAAGCATTATAAAATCCCTAAAAATCAATTAACAAGAAGGAAATCTATAACATACACATTCAAACAGATACGTATATGTCTGTTATAATGATATATAAATATATATGATATAAACATCTGTTTGATTGGAGTAATATGACTGTCATCTTTAATAGTAATTATTTTTGTGATTCTAGGAAAGAGATATATTGATATTTATTTTTTTATCGTGGAGAACCCCAAAATTTGTCAGTGCCACGAGTCTCCAGGAACGTACTTGAATCCACCAGTGTACTCAAATCTAATAAATTATACAAACAATCAAAAATAAAATGTGGTTAGTCATTTTGAACGTTCATTGACATAGGTATGGACAGTATGGAGTATTATTATGGTTTCTAACAGGGAACTCAGAAGTAGGGAACTGAAATACCTAACGGGTGTTGAGAAACAGGCAACCGATCTCGAGTGTGGAATAATATGGGATAAACTTAAACACGTGTAAAGAATACGCTTGTATTTCGATCTGACAACTTCTCTCGTTTTATGCACTGACGCTGGTGTATTTTAAATTGCAACACACACTATTTCACGTCTATAATGTGTGTTTTGTTTTCGTAGGACACTCACACATTGTAGTGTATTGGGTTATAGCCTATCGTAATTCTATTTATTAATCTGTTCTGTAGTTTCTAACCATTTCGTCAGCGTTTGAACAGCGGGAACATACACAAAACGCTGTTCTGTGAAAATACTCAACTGTGGAAATTCCCGTGCTCAGTGTCCACAACAGCAAATTGGAACAAGCTTTTACAAAACATTGAAAAATAATATTGAAAACAAATATATTACTTATAATATTGTGTAACATTTTAATGATATTTTTACAGCGGTGGTGAAGAACACTTTATAACCACGTTGTATTGATATTGTTATCCATAAAACCAACAGACTTATTTCAATTTTATATTTTCAAAGCAAAAACTATCATATAAACTATAAACCTTCACACCATAGTAAGTGTATTTATGTATTAGGTGCTTATATTATATAATATATTTTATTATACATACTTGAATTTGGTGTCGAAGTACAAGAAAGCTTACTTCTATTATTTACTTTGCCAAAGCCCAAAGGAAAAGCTCAAAAGCTCAAACGTATTGAGTTTTCCACTTGATGGGTGTACTTTCAAATAAAATAGCTTCTTGGCGTAACCTACTTTAACTATAAATGTCATCTATACAATCATTATATACTAGCAAATATTAATTTTCATGTGCCACCAATGTTACTAGAAACTCTGCGTATTTATATTACTCCATCACAAGACGTATTAAATTTGACTATTCATGATGCTGTCCATCGTGCAGTTAGCCCATTTGACATCTCCTACCATTACGATTGATTATTTATTTTATAACCAGGTATTTAATTTTTATGGCCGTGTAATTATTTACCTATATTAAGTTTGTTATTAATTTTCACGCTACGTAAGTTTGCTTTCACCATGTTTCTCAAACCATTATAATATTATTCTGGTATTTATTGTCATTATTAATTACTTAACTAGTTTTTGTCTTTTTGTGTTGTTATCATCGTTGTATAGTGTAGGTATACGTTATGTTGGTACTCTACAGTGGTGTAACAAGAAAGCTCAGGTAGAAGCGAAGAAGTAGAGTTTCGTTGATTATGCAATAATAAAAAGTGAGCCGAAAATCACTTACTAAAATTATCAAATTATAGGGGAACGAGCCCCTTTGTCATTATGATAAAAATAATGTTTCATTGTAAAAAAAAAAATCGCCTGCAATCTTTTTGGTAGATATTAATTATCTTTAAAATCTCTGTTAAAATAAATAATTTGAAAAATTAGGTTTTCGATTGTTTAGTCTATCGTCTGTTTAATTAGATATATTTACCTATCTAATGTTAAAAATTCACTGTTTATTCCTTCATGGATTACCTAATTAAAGAGTTCTCTGATGTTCATACTTATAGGTGGATATACTTTTATTTTCTTTGGTTTTACGAGGCCGTACATTTTTTAAAAATACTTTTATTAGTAGATAAGTTATTTAATCCATATTATTTTATTATGTTAATAGTAACCGGATATCATCAAATTTTGTATTTATAGGTTGGTATGAAGTGTGCATAGGTACCTACAAGTTATGTATTACATAAGAGGCGCATTTTTCATTCTGCCCCTAACGCTAAAATACCTTGCTACATCCCTGGTACAATGTATTTTGGCGCATTAGTCAAATACTGTAATATCATAATATTGATATTACATTTAGGTACCGGACAAAATAATGGATACGAAGGCAGACAAGAGTACGCTATGCGATAGATGTCGCGAAACTATTGAAATGTACCTAATTGCAATAAGGTGGACAAATGCAACCATACAGGTGTAGACATGGCCCCCATATCCTGAAGCGGGCCCTCAGGCTAGGATCTTTATAGGGCCCCCCTACCTATCGCTAAGGATAAAGGCACTGTGATGCTCTACAGTAGCGTTTTTCAAATGATGTACGTGGTAAAATTAATGTGTATATTTAGTGTTTTTTTTAGTATAATACATATATTTGAATTATAAAGTGGTCGAGTATCAATATACAATTAAAAATTGTATAGTACCTACTAGCATTTAATTTTAAATTATAACAATAATTAAATAAAATAGCGCCTTGCGACTTTTTTTTACTGTTAGAGCAAATCTGTGATGTGTGTTTATCTCACTTATCTGGTCGACTCGTCATGCCGGGCCCCTCCTGAATCTGGGCCCTAGGCTAGAGCCCTGACAGCCTCCATTTTGTGAGAGCCATGGGTGTAGATATGAGGCAGCGAAAAACTTGCAGACCAAAAAGTGTGGAAAGAGCTTGGGGCCGCCTTCATTCTCCAGTGGTTCGACTCCGGCTGTAACTATGATAAGTACCTACCTAGTTATGTTTTCAAATTTCATTTCAACCATTAAGTAGGTATATTTGAATATTAGATAATATGCTCATCAGATGTTATAACAGGTATAGATACTTACCTAACTATTTGGTGCAAAAAATATACATAATTCACTTTTTTTATCAAAACACTTTAATTTCCATGACATACGGCACGCGTGCTCTTTATTTGCAAATATAGAGGGCAATAGATTTAATTTTATATCATTAATACATAGTTAAGGCAATCAAAATTTCTAATTAAAATCGAAAATAAAATCGTAATCAACTTCTGTTTGAACAATTTCATCGCAATTGAAGTTTTTATGACCACGCACGACGCTGAAATTTTAATTTTAATCAAAATTCTACGAAAACCAGTGCTTGATTTGTAGCTAAGTAATTGGCTAAAATAATGTTGTTAAGTCCACTTTAAAGACTCCATAATATTCTGATTGAGTTAGTAGATACTAAATATCAATCACACAAATGCTTGTTATTCACAGAGGCTTTGAGCAGCGATTTTGTCCTTCTACTGAGAATAATTAAGACTATTAGAAATTGGAAGTTTTAGCCCACAAATTCTTAGGTACCTACACGTGCACAATTATCAGTTTGAAACTCAACCCATGGAAACGCCTATAAGCATTGATATTAAATAAAATATAGTTTGGACAGTCTATATCGTATAAATTTACTTGCTTTCATCAAAACATTTCATGAATGTAACATTAAATACACCAACAAAATCACACCGACGTATTATTCGACGTGTTGTAATCGAGACCTGTTTTGGTATGCGACCAAGTTACAGTGCATTAAAAATGCACAAAGTTGCTATTCAAAGTCGCGGTGAATAAACAAGCATTTTCATGAATGGAGATATAATAATAAGAGAATGTTTAAATAACTATTTCTTTTATTCAACGAATAATTCACAATTCAGATTTAAGAATGTACCATTCTAATTATTGAACATACATAATTTTGAAAAACACTTCTGAGAAAATATATTATAGCCAATAGAAAAAAATCTTTTTGAAAAAAGTAAAAGTTAAAAGAAAAAAGTAAGTTAGGTACATCATAAAATATTGGAGAGATCCGTGACGTCGGTTAGTAATTGCCAATAGTAGCTTGATTTGGAAGAGCGCTGATGAGTAGGTATTTAAAGGCCAATAGTTAAAGTCTGTCGTAATTAGTATGTCACCTTGTAGCATAGTGAACAATGCGCGGACGGTGCGTAAACCCAAGAGATGCAGGTTCAATTCCAGCCATGTGTCTTACTTTTATCGAAAAGATTTTTTCTATTGGTTATAATATATTTTCTCAGAAGTGTTTTTCAAAATTATGTATGTTCAATAAGAGAGTGTCTTTAAACTGGACTTAAGAAAATCAATGTGTATAATAAATAATATGACATAAAATAATAATAAACATTATGCCATATGTCCACAATTTCAACTAACTCACGAGCTGCACGTTTGCAACTCGCATCACAATTACCTATCATTGTTTTAATAATTTATTTTTTCTCACATTAAGCACTGGTTTAAGATATTAAGTAGGTACCTTTTGTATAAAATAACTGGGCTTTTTTATGTAATGAGTACTCCTTTGGTAGCTTTTCAAATTTGACACTGAATCTAGCTAGGCACTTATTTTTGGAAATATTATGTTATAAGACGTAGGTTTATATCAATCAGTGGTGTACACACATAACTTTGACGTTATTTTGATTTTTTTTACATTTTTACTAAAATGATGTCTTAAATATTATGACAACAGAAATAATTTTAAAAAACCTTTTCATCCAGAATAATATGCATATTTAAACCTATTAATAGGTATAGGTATTTCAATTTAATATCTAGCTTTTCTTAAAGAAATGTATAGGTATTTACTTATTATATATTAATATAAACTATTTAATTAGTATGTACACTGCACTCTTTCCAAACATTTCCAATACCAGAATTAATAGGTACTGGCTTCATTGCTAAATTATAATGTTTTCACGTTCTTTTATTGTATCTAAATATTACGTACCTACTTCTCTAGTCTGAGTCAGTGTGCATTTGCCTAGATTTTTTATTTAAACGATAAATGGATGTTAGCCTATTAGGTCCATATGCTAGGTCCAAACACACCTTGAGAAACAATATGTTAATTTTGCCAGACCCGTGATTTGAACCCGGGACCCTCGACATTATGAGTCGACGCGGTAACCGCTCGGCCTTCGTGCACACACTCTCGCGTAAAATACTCCGACTTTATCGAAATCGATACTTAACAATAGGTATAAAGGATTTTTATTCAATTCAACGCATTCTTTAGCAATGATTTTTGTTACCAATTATTGCTTTTAACGTTTACACTTTTTTAGATATATTTTTTTCTATTGCATTTTTTTAAGAAAGTATATTTCCATCTGGATATGGATTCTCACTATCAACATTGGACCAGGATTGAGGTACTTAAAACTCAAGAATATGTAGCATTACTTGTATAGTATGGGTTTTTAGGGAAAAAATTAATGACCGTGGATGACACGTTGGTAATCAGCATCCCTTTTACATTTAACTGATTTCACTTCGCACGCCACTCAAAAAGTAGGTTGTAAAAATAGGCACGCGTTAGAAATATAATCATGAAATATAGTTACATTTTCTTTCGTTAGGCCCCTCCCCAATTTTATTTAATTTACAATGAAACGAATCCATGCAATTTGCATAATATTACTCACTAAATAATAAAGAGATTAAAGATGGCCGCCGTTTATAATTGGGCATTGTAAATGGCGATATGGATACATTACGTACGTATTTAATAATAATACATTTTAATTCAAATGAGAAAAGTTAAAATAAATCCGTGGAGATGTTTTTAAAGGCATTGTTTTTTATATTTACCACCATATAAATACCTACCTACTACTACTAGTTTTCATTGCCACAATGCCACACCTATATTATATATTTGCTAAATTATTTCAGCTTTGTAAAATTGATTAAAAAAATACATACAATATCAATTTATTAAAAAAAAAAAAAAAAGAGATAGGTATCTACTGAGCTATAAGTATTTAATAAAAAATATAGGGATTTATTTTCTATTAAATTTATATAAGTATGAGAATGTAGGTATATTGACGACTTACATAACACATAAAACCGATTACTTTTATTTTAATAACTTTACTGGGTATAATACAATATTACTACAAATTTTTAAAACGAAAAAAATCATAGAATTCTGATGTAAGTCGGAACAAACAGTTTTAATATAAAATTAATTAAGGTACAAGGAACAATATGTAGGAGTATCTTTCTAATTAGTAATTTAGAGTAATTTTCAAGTGACTATAAAATTATTTATTATGTAACGTGTGACAGTAACAGAAAAGAAATATCATGGTTGCGAATTCAGATACCACCATGGCCCCCACAAGGGGGGGGCTGACAGGGCTCTAGCCTAGGTGCCCGGGCTCAGGGGAGGGCCCGGCGTGGCGGGTCAATCAGATATTTAAGATAAACACACATCACAAATTTGCTCTAATATTATGTAAAAAAAGTCGCCAGCGGCGCTATTTCACAAGAAAAAATTTTACATTTAAAAAATGAGGTCGTTAGTTGCATTTTGATTGTTTTGTGTTGATACTTGACAACTACATAATTCAAGTAGATGTATTAAAACTACAAAAATCCATAAACACCTCTAACACAATTTTGAAAACGCTTCTTTTGTGCGTCACACATGCCATTAAACTTAGCGATAGGTAGGGGGGCCCGTTTTAGGATGTGGGTGCCATGGATACCACTAACTATACAAACTGCAAGAACATTGTGATGATTGATAATTTATATGAAAAAATATAAATAAGTTGGTTACTTGAATGAAAATTTAATGATTGCGAATTCAATCACATGGAAATACCGAAAAAAAAGATTTTTGATTAGCCTTTCATCCCTTCATCATTTCACCGTGTGATTTCAGTCTGGATGTTTGTGATTGTTTCACTTCTATTACGGGTCGATGACATTGAGCTACTTTACAAGCTGCTTTTTGGTAAATTTACAATCTGCTTGTAAACTCGCCATCTACACAGTGTCACCATTGAACAAGCTAACAAGCAGATTGTAAACAATCTACCGAGAAACGTTAAAAGCCGGTCAACTTTACACGGTAGGTACACGTTGGCGTGTGGGCCGATATGCGTTAGTGGCGACCTCCCGGTAAAAAAACTAACTACGTCCTGTCAAAATAGTCGCTAGCTTGTGGCTTCTGAGCGAGTGGAAAGTTGTGTGTGTCATCATCACAATCACACTAGCTGACTCGCCCGGTTTTAAATTCGCCAACAAGCAGCTCGTAAAGTAGCTCAATGTCATCGACCCATAACCTAATAACTAACTACACTGTGGTCATCACGCCTCATGGCAAGTTGCAGTAGATGTACATTAAAAAGAATAAGTTGGTATATGATTAAAAATAATATTTTTATATTTCTCTTTCTCTCCTATAATAATAATATATGATTGATAATCACATGTAAATTTTTATTTAATTATTATTTGTAAAGTTTTTTTTTCTCCTTATCAAAAGTGCTGTTCTATAAAAACCTGCTGGAGAGTCGCAGATTACTTGGCTTTCATAAAAATATGTCACGATTCTAAAAAGATTGAAAACCGATATTCTCACAAACCAAAGAACACTACAATTACCTATTAAGTAAGTAGTACACCTATCGTCGAAAATGTAGGTAAATTAAATAGCAGGTACCTACCTCATAAAAATTACTTTGTATTTTTAGCACCATATTTCTTTACCTAAATCACACTTCCAATTTGACTGTAGTTACGTATATCCGGTGGCGCGTTTAGTGACGTACAGTCCTGACGCACTAATCGGTCACATTTAAAATACATAGGTAATATTTAAGATTTCGCTATAATGTAATAATTCAATTACTGGTCTGAACTGTTTCGAGGTCTCCTTTGAAACGATCTGACGAATCGGTTACGTCATCTGCGACAAAGAAATTGCTGCTGTGTACCTATACCTATCTACTAAGCACTGTTAATAATTTATTGTAGGTACCCTAACCAACCTGAACATGTAAATACTTACTTCTAGGCATTGATATACTACTAGATGAGGAGTTCCCATACAAGTGTGATTTTAAAAATGTATCACAAAAGAAGATATTACGAATATCGTCTTATAATATTTCCTTGTATGTATAATGCGTTAAGACCATTAACATGGATTCCCGAATTTAACCCGTATTGCCCTGGCTGTAAAAATAAATTTGCGTTCTTGGAATAATGACCCTAAGGGTGCTGTAACCCAAAGCTTGCAAGCTACCAAAAATTCATGTCTGAGCGGACAGAGTAAGTCGTCATGCGCTGACTATTAGTTAGAGTTAGAGTAAGATGCAAGCTAGATCGGGCTTACTCATAATTATTGCCAGGTTGTTTTCGAGACAAATATTAAGTGAGCTTATATCGAGTTAAGTCCGCTGATATTAAAACAGTAAGTTTTAACACTGGCCGAGTCACTGAAAATCGGGCGTCATTTTAAGAAGCATCTGATTCATCCAGTAGTATATCAATGCTTCTAGGCAAGCGCGCACGCAAGGACGGGGGTTTTATGTCCGGACCCTCCCCTCAGGAACCGAAAAATACAACTTATTACGAGAATAGAACTCTTTTTAATCATAATTTCATGATTCGGGATGATCCGTTGAGAAAGCTGTTCGACAACCAAGCTCTCTCAACGGATTGAGCATTCTCCTGTTGGCATTAACGTCACCCAAAGGCCTGTGTCATTGGAAGACCCGTGGCAGTCATAAGTTGGTACAACTATCTGAAGCATCGAATTTTTGTTTAAAAATTCTGATGAAACAAACTTAAAGACAAGATAGCACAAACGAAACTAATGATCTTTATGATGACGGTTAAGCCACGTGCATTCGATAACCACTTATGGATGCGACACATCGCTATAACTCGTAGGTGAGCATCTATAGTCATAGCTGCAGACCATGTGCTCATCACTAAAATAAAAAGTCTGTGTATGAGGAATGTGCCTGTAAAAGTACAAGGGGTCCACGGTTGAAGTTAGTAGAAGTCAGTGGCATTTGGTAGATTTTGTTAATTTTGCCCCTCCTGTCGTAGGCTATTAAAAAATCAAAAATAAATTATTATGGATATTTGATCAAAATGGAACCCCCCCCCAAACATTTTTCTATGTGCGCGCCAATGTAACAATATGGACTGCGTGTCACCAGAGGGTGGTAACACAACAAATCATTCACATAGAAAATGTGATTAAAACTTTAATTATCATCTAAAAATATAAGTGCTTGCGAAAATTATTATAAAGATGGGTTGTTACTCACCAACAAAATATCAAGCGTCTTTGTTGAAAAGACAAAATGAAAAAAACCAGTGCAGTAACAAAAAGAGCAATAATATAAATCACATCGTTCTTGAAATATTTCACTTTGAAGCAAATCAAATGCCATTATGATTTATTGTTGTAATTCTTTCGGTATAATGAAAATGGACACTTCTTTACATTAATTTTACCCTTTAATACATGTACCTACATAAGACCTATCTACACATTTATACACCCATATCACCAATATAATTATATCTGTGTATTTGTAATAAGTACAGTTGAATATTTGTGAGAACTCCATGATTATCCATTTTTTTTAATAAATAAGCAAGTGTAATCTATAATATAAAAATCAATATTTGTTTATTATATAAGTAGATGTTGAGTATTATTATTATATATATTATATATTATTATCTAATATATAAAAATCAATATTTGTTTGTCTGTTCGTATTTTATGCGCTGCCATACCGTTCATCCGATTGCGATAAAACTTTGTCAACTTATTGCTTGCACTTGCGCAAATAGTATAGGCTATATCTCATATATAAAAATGAATGTCTGTCTGTCTGTCTGTCTGTCTTTCTGTCTGTCCCGAATGCGTTCCTATACTATTCATCCGATTGCGATGAAATTTTGGTAAGTGGTTGTATGCACACCCGCAAAGGTTTCTGAATTAGTACAACCATTGTCTTCTTCTATTCTTTATTCTTCTATTCGTATGCGTTCCTATTCCATTCATCCGATTGCAATAAAACCTTCGTCAGTAATTGTGCCAACACCCGCGAAGGTTTCTGAATTAGTACAACCATCTTCTTCTTCTTCTATTTTATCATCTTCTATTCGCAATGAAACTTTGGTGAGTTGTCGTGCGCATGCCCACGAAGATTTCTGAATTATAAAATCATATTCTTTTTCTATTCGTATGCGTTCCTATACCATTCATCCGATTGCGATGAAACTTTTGTCAGTAGTTGTGCGCACACCTGCAAAGGTTTATAATTTAGTATTATATAAAATACAAAGTTTGTTTGTTCCATCCAATTTTTTTTTACTACATATTAATAACATTAATAACGTTTGCATATTTTAGATTCGATTTTAATTTAGTGGTCTTTTGTTTGACCTTTACTCTTATTAAAATTATTTTCATATTGCCATATTGTATTACACCGATATTTTAATATTAAAAAAATAATTACCTCTTATTATTTTTTAAATATCTAAGATAAATATAACCACAAAGCGACCCTGTGCAAAGCCAGGTAATTAGGCTAGTTATATTATAAAAATCGTAAGTGATAGGTATTTTGAGATAACTATAGGATAGATACCAAGGAACTACGTAATATTTATGTATATCTATAAAAAAAAATGTGACGTTTTAACTAATTACAAAATACCTAAGTACCTACTCGATGACAAACAACTCGAAGACCAGGCATAAAGATTATCGCCATACCCACTGTTGGGGTGTTCACCTACGAGTTGCCGCAACTTGTCGCAAAATCGTGTCGACTGGAACATGTGCATGGATAGAAACCTTCGGAAATCTCGCGGCTAGCTGAACTTAATGAAAAAGCAGCATCTGCACATGCGCATTATTTTTCGGTTCTACCAAAAATTTTGTACCAACGGTATGTGCGACAGGATATTAGATTATACTTTGTGAATGAGTGACATATATTTTGTGAATGACAATAAAATCACATCGACAAGTTCTACATGTTGCAGTCAAGACAATTTTGTATGTGCGACAGAGCTAAGAGATTATACCTAGTGTAGGTATACGTTGAAAACCAGGGAACTCAGAAATAATGGAAACTGAAATACCCAACGGGTAAGGCGATAGCAGGTGACCGTCTCGAGTAAGGAAGAACCGGGTTAAACTTACACACGTGTCAAGAATACGTTGTACGTCGAATACTAAAAACTGCTCTCGGTTTATGCATTTACGCTCATTTAATGTTGGTGTATTACACACACTATTGCACGTGCATAATGCGTGCTTCATTTTCGTAGGATACTCACACATTCAAAATCCCTGCTTCAAGGTACGGCGTATTGAATATAGCCTATCGGTATTCTATTTATTATCTGTTATGTGTTGAAAACTGTCCTAATTATCAGAATCATTTGTGTCGTCCACGCCACGCTATCTCATCTTTTAGACATGTCAAATGGCGATATGAAAATCGAACATTTATTTTATTTTAATATCCACGATAATATTTAATTAATCAAAATAATTTAGTGTTTTTTATCATTCTTGAATCTTGTCTCACAATATCCTTCTTTATGTGCTCACCTGCATACATTTGTATTTTCAATTAGGTAGGTAGGTAGATACTGGTAAAATATACTTATTATTAATTATAATAAATTTAACCAATTAGGTATGCACTTATGTAACTATACCTACTTATATATAGAATATATATTATATATGGAATATTTTATTTATAAATAATATTCATCATTTCTTAGGGAGCTTAGTGTGCACTATTTATGTCAAATCTCAATAGCCTACCTCTGCCCTTCGCCACTAATATGTAAACTTATAAGTACCTTACTCCATGACCCCCACAAGGGGGGCTGACAGGGCTCTAGCCTGGGGGCCCGGGCTAAGGAGGGGCCCGGCGTGGCGAGTCGACCAGATAAGTGAGATAAACACACATCACAGATGTGCTTTAATAGCAAAAAAAGTCGCCTAGTAATGTTATTATTTAAAATTATGTAGTTGCACAATATAATTTTTAATTTTGTATCGATACTCGACAACTCCATAATTCAAATGGATGTATTAAAATAAACAAAAAGCACTAATTTTTCCGTGTACACCATTTGGAAAACACTACTGTAGAGCGTCACACTGCCTCTATCCTTAGCGATAGGTAGGGGGCCCGCTTCAGGATGTGGGGCCCATGCCTTACTCTGGGTACCTATTCTACGAACCGTGATGCATACACCTAATATGTGTAGGTAGATAATAATACAAAGATTTCTTATATACCGGCATAAAGATATCACATTTCACAAGTTAGTGACAGATGAAGATTATTTCCACTGAAATCATTTCTGGATCCTTTTCAAAAATATGTTTTTGTATTGAATGAGTGAAAAAAATGTCACGGTCTCTGAACCAATCACGAATAAGCACACTTTTTTTTAATACCTACATGCACTCATTCTCACACCATCGCACTATTATTAACAATCCATGTGAGAATATTTTATGCAATTTGTGTAAGTGTATGGTTGTTGTTTGTATTTAAGCATGACGTCTACAAAATTTTCAATAATTTTTAATAAAAGGATTGTGAAAAAACTGAATTATCTCGCCAGCTTTCGGAGCCAACCTTAGTACTTACATATCAATTATATTTTTATTGTACTGACACATCATTTTTTCACGATTTTTTAAAAATTTAATTTAATTAATGAATTTTGACTTTTAAATGTTGCTGGTATGTAGAAATACTTACCTATGATGTATTATCAACAAAAAAGTAGGTAATGTCACTATCATGATAATTTTACCTAAATATGGCCGACTATTTCTAAGCGTAACTTAAATATTTGTTATCAATGCTTACTACAATGTCCTGACTTGAGGTTCTGCCGTCGATAGAAAGTAACCTTAAACATAAGCCATGTCGCACATCTACACTCGACTCGACTGCAACATATAGAATATGTCGATGTGATTTTTTTTGGTATTTACAAAATACATGTAATTTAATGTATCTCTTAAAATAGCACAAATGCGACATTTTAGTTTGAAAAAAATAGCTGGTGTCGCAGACAACAGATTTCACTCAACGTATAGTGCAGGTATAATACGAAAATGTCGCACTTAGTCATTGATTTTGGCTAACCGTCCAGGCATGGAAAGATGGAACATTGCGACTTGTTTTGATTTATGACTATATCCCAATCGAGAATGAACGACTGGGAGTGTTTCAGTAGATATATCAATTTGATTAAATTTACTCAATTTTCTACATCAGTAATTCCGAACGAATTCTTGGAATCCCGGGATTCTTAAAGCTTGTAAACATATAAAACTTGACATCTTTTTAAAATTAAATAATAACACCCAGTCTATTTTCTAGCCGTGCGTTTAATGTATAACCCGGTGAAAACATTACCCTTACCAAATCGCCTAAAAAATAATTATGTACCTAAGTACCTACCTATGTAAAGTTTTTTTAGTAATACTTTAAGTTATAATCCCTACCAGGGACGGATTTACCTTAAGGGTTCATAAGGACCAACCCGCATCGTTATCATGTCAAAAATACACTTCTGATATAAAAAAAAATATTATTGTCATAATATACTTCTACATGATTAAATGAACTAAGTATTTAATTTATTTTATCCATCTAAACTCTAAACTTAACCCTTTCTCAACTTTACAGAGATATTTATTATTATTATACAAATAAATAAAGAAATGATTGTAAATTGTGTAAGTAATAACATAACGATGATTACGCCGTATTAAAATAATTAATTTAATTTAATATGCATATTTCACGGTGACACCAATGTACAAATTAAGAAAGCTATGGCGTCTATTTTTTACTGACCGGGGTCACTCAGTCCCATCCCGTCGCCGCGGTACAAATCTTGTTCTACAAAGGATGTGAATGCATTAGCGTTGGTATACGCTTACTGGGGAGCGAATCAAATGACATATAGATGAAGAAAAATGCTCGTTGTATGCCGTTGTTCAAAACTGATAATGGTGTCTAAGTCTATAATAATTATTGTTACTAAGTAGATGTGATTAAGTAACGACTCAGATAATCATATTATTTATTCTGAATAATTACACATTTCCTCATCTTAGTCTTAGTAGCTTGTAGGTATGTATGTTTAATAATTAATGGCTAAACCCCACCACCTAGAAAGTCGTCGGACCACCACTGATCCCCACTCATATATTTTACAGCGACCACCTATTTGTGTTAATTGAATTTAAATATTGTCTTTGTTATTAAAATAGACCGTGGACGCTGTGCTTTATACCCTTCCAAGCATGCACTAATTCCCGCCTAACTAACACACACACATTCACAACAATCATAATAGTGCAACTTCTCCTTTACAATATCTGATGAGTGACGTAATAATAGTGTTATCTCTCTCATCGCCAGCTGACCTGTGATTGGTCGCGCCATTACGGTCAGTTTAAGCAGCCACATGCTCTTTTAAATTACTATTCCAAATTCAAAAATGAAAACAAAACAAAAATTTGAATCAGATAACAACAGTAGTAATTAGTTTCGTTCCTAATTCAAAATGAAGGATTTTAAATTCAAAACAAATTATGGCTTGTATAATATGGGTCATAGGAAAATTAACCAATGCGCTGATTATCACAGTCACACCTATAAATGTTTTTTTAACAAACCCGTGGTGGAAAAATACTCTACCGCCCAATAGGTCTCACGTACCCCGTGGCGTAACGAACATTAGGTTTGCCGGGGGTGTTCCAGGAGCTATCATCTAAAACCATGCTTGGCTAATCAATGGATTTAATACCAACATTCTGACCAATTCTTCGTAAGAAGAGTTCTCTCGCTCACAGCAAGACATCGATACTTTTTGATAACAGATACCAATGACCAACCGGTTCAACAGGTGATCGGACTGACGTGAGAAATTTTCGTTTTTCAACTGAAATGATAACATGCTATTTAATATATTATAATTAGACCAACCTACCAACACCTGGAGGCAAAAGTACCATAGGAACTTACCTGTTTGTAGGTATATCTTATCTAAATATTTTGTTAATTAAGAAACAAAAAACCTAAGTACATTTTATAGCATTATTTATCGTTATTCTCTGCCTCGGGAAGGCAAAGGGTCACAGGCAGGCCCTGTTATCGATTAATCAAATATTTTTGTTTTATATCTTGAAAATATTTCATTGCGGATAGAGAGTCATGCCTGAAATAAGGGAAGAGCAGTATATTCCTTAAACTTGTATTACCTACTGCCTGAAGAACCAAATACCTATATCTATAATATTATTTTGACCGTGCAACGGTGCATTATAATTTACTATGTATAATAAAATAGAAATACATGTCTAGAATGAGAGCCAATATAAATAATTATTATTTTTTTTATATCCTGTTTCGTTCATGCTGTTAATTTCTAGGACACCGAGGAACATACTTTAAAAGCGTTTATCCTAAGAACAATTTTATCAACAAGATTATCTCCTTCCATAAAATAGGTACCTACCTGGCATCCACCTTCTTAATTTTAAAAAACCTCAGAATCATTAGTAGGTGTATGAGAAATGGATGTTAGCCACTTGCTCAACCTATATATAACGTAAATACGCTGAACCAAACACACATTGAAAAATATTTTTTTGAATTTTCCAGGCCCGGAAATCTAACTCGGAACCCACAACATTATACACAAACTGACGCGGTAACCACTCGGTCATCGTGGGAGTAACCTATTTCATAAGTGTTTAAAAAATCCCTGATAAAAATTTGGACTTACCTAAAAAGGTTTGAACGCACATATATCACCGTCTGGGTGAGTGCTCTTATCCATTAAGCTACCGATTCGAAGTATTTTCAAATTACACCAATTGAAGGGTTACTAACTTTGTGATTACCTACTCAAGGTACCTAATACCTACTACCAACAAAATTACAGGTAAAGTTCGATGCCAAATTTAGTGATGGCGTCTTTGCATGTGCGAATATATTTTTTTCTTATTCAATACTGAATAATATACCTACAAGTAGGTATCTACTCGTGGTTCAAAAATGTGGATACATAATAATATTTATGTAAGTAGATGTTGAGTAATAATCTTATATATAAAAATCAATATTTGTTGGTTTGTTTGTTTGTATTTTATGCGCTGCCATACCGTTGCGATTGCGATAAAACTTTGTCAACTTCTTTTTTGCACTTGCGCGAAGGTTATATGCTATATCTTATATATAAAAATGAATGACTGTCTGTCTGTCTTTCCCGTATGCGTTCCTATACCATTCATCCGATTGCAATGAAACTTTTGTGAGTTGTCATGCGCACGCCCGTGGAGATTTCTGAATTATAAAACTATCTTCTTCTTCTATTCCTATGCGATAAAACTTTTGTCAGTGTTGTGCGCACGCCTGCAAAGGTTTCTAAATTAGTATTATATAAAATACAAAGTTTGTTGTTTGTTTGTTCCATCCAATTTTGATTTTTTTACTACATATTAATACTAATAATAACGTTTGCATATTTTGGATTCGATTTTAATTTAGTGTTCTTTTGTTTGACCTTTACTCCCATTAGAATTATTTTCATATTGCCATATTGTATTACACAGATATTTTAATATTGGAAAGATAATTACTTTTTAAATATCTAAGATAAATGTATCCACGAAGCGAACCTGTGCGAAGCCGGGTACTTCAGCTTGTAATTTATAATATAATCTTACTCTATAACAAAAATAATAATTTAGTAATTCCGTGATTTTTAGTTTACATTGTTTACATTTATTACAACTTTCTCTTAGAATTTATTATGAGCTTTCAAAAGCTCGTTGTAAGTAATAAATACTAACATTTTATTCAATATTATTTGTATCTGCTGCATACGTACCAGTAAAATAATATGCCAAATGTTCTTATAAATACTCTTTAACGATGACATTTTGAATATGTATTGCAGCCACTAGCCACTGAGGAGTAGGTAAGTGGGCGTCAATTTGACAATGACAGTTGACAGTAGAGTTGACAGTATAATGTCACTGTCAACTCTACTGTCAACTACTCTTCCAACCGACAGTTTCAATTTTGATTGCTCAATAGACACTTCCTGTCAGACTCTACCGAATGTAACCCAGTGATGATTAACATTTTTATTTTTATGTCACGATTATAAATAAGCTTAAAAAAAACGTGGTGTTGTCGCCAAATGTTTCGTATTTCTTGGACAGACCATAAGACGACCATTCAATAATTCAGAGACTACGGATAAAGAAACGGACGGCTACAATATACAGATATTTTATTGTTCGGCCTGGACGGACTAAACTGGAGAGACTGGTGATTTTGAGTAGCCTCCAGGGAAGGCGAAGCAGTGGCAGAGTGTCGGCGCATTGGAGTGACCAAGTAAGGGAGCTGACGGAGGGGGCAGCTTTCAGAGAGCTTTTCGAGAGGGGTGGAAAGTCTCGGTCGCTCAAAAGATGATAGAATTTCAAAGCGCTCACGCTCCTGAGTCATGAGGGAACGACCAAGAAAAGAGATAAATAAGTAGGTGATCAATTAATTACATACAAGATTATATATTTGACTTTATTTATGTAGCGATGGCGAAGACTGCCTGTTGAAGAAAGGTGGACTATGTTTACCTAATTGAAAAACAATGCTAGGACAGACATATTTACGGGACAAATTGAAATTTTATTTTATTTTCAGTACATATTTAACTTTAACTGAAAAAAAAATATTATACCTAGGTATTTTACTTTTTTATTTCACTTTTCAAAAGAGAATTTACAGTCAGTGAATCAGACATTATTTGACCTGAACCCATGTACGTACGCGCACTTTACTGCACACTTCCATTTGATATTATACTGCAAGCAAGAGAAGAAGGGAATGGGACAACTGGACGCAAGAACAATTGGATGCCGCACTATCGTAAACACGTATACAGAACGTAGACGAGGAATTTTAATCAGTTTCTATCTACTACTTAGTAGTTTTAATCCATTTTACTCTTAACATAATGTTTTTTTTATTGCGGATTGAGAATTACCATTCCTAAGTCTTTATATAAAATAATAGAACTCTTTTTTATTTGGATCTTAAACATATGCACGATTAAATCATTATTTACGTGTGCATATTTAAATTCTCACCAACTATTAAATCATAATATAATAATTTAAATATAAATAATAATATTCCCAAATACGCCCACGGTGGCCGCGCGGCATAAGCGTTGGACTACAAATCCGTGGGTCCCAGGTTCGAATCCTGGGTCTGGCAAGTACAAAAATTGTTTTTCAATTTGTGTGTGTCAGGGTATGGACCTAATAGGTTGAGCAAGTGGCTGACATCCATTTCTCGTAAAAAACAAAATCTGTCAATACAAACCTCCACTCTGTGGAGGCCCATATGATCCTATCAGGATCGGACATGGTCGAAAAAAAAAAAAAAAAAAAAAATAATATTAAATATTTTTTTTTAAAAGTACCTATTAGTACCTAACGTCTATTTGATTTCAAATTGCGTGGCTTCCAGTTGTCCCGGTGCCAAATCGTCCTAGACCCGAGAGGAACGTTGAAAAAATATTAGCTACCTACTCCAAAGGGTGTATCTTCTGGCAGTCGTGTCCTGGGTTTAAAACCAATGATATAACTTCATAACGCAGTAGTGTAAAAAAAACCATTTATATACCTACCTATACAAGCATAAAAAATGTGTTCTCCGTGCTAGAAATTTTATTTTAGAAGTCGGTACCTAGATAATGCTTAGACTTTTGTATTTTCAATAATAAGAATCCTAAAACGTGTTACTCGGTGTCGAATAAAAATAATATTATAAAAAGTAAATAATACAGAATTGCCTTGTGATAAAAAAAATATAAAACATGCATAAATCTAAATCACCTGCCTAGATACCTACATCACGTGAAACAGTTGCATAACATAATACCTATTGGACGAAGTGGGACATAATTATAATTTCTGCTTACTTGGCTAATGTTTTGGCCAATTAATCTACTCAAATGTAGGTACTTAGGTAGATATAACTTACGGATAATTCCTAATATCTACGAAACTAGATGTTTTTTTCTTGAATTGCAGCACACAGCAGTGATGTCTCGTGGGGATAGGCACATCATGCGTTGCATGAACCGTTTTGGCGCTAAGAACAATTTACAACTTTATTTTTCATTCCCTACATTTTAACTTGATAACACATAATACCTATAAAGGTTGTGGTCGATATTATAATATGAATCTCGAAAATTCGAGAAATTACTACTAGCAACAAATAAAAATAAAAAAAATAAAGGGAATTTCAAATGGGAAAGGAAAGTCGCCGACCTTTTGGCAAGAAAACCTAAAAAAGGGTTTCAAACGGATTCTGCCGGTTGAACATTTTGTACCGGATGATTTAAAAACACAAATACTTGAGATACTCGAGAAATCAATAAACCAATCTTGAATTCTCGAGAAAAAATATATTCTTGAACTCGAGAATTTTCGAATCTGGAGAAAATATAAAAGTCGATAAATCACATGCTTAGTAGGTAAGTATACTTATATTAATATAAATAAGTTGGATCATTGTGCTGGTATATTTATTTATTATAGTAGCTATAAGTAATATTGTGTTATTGAACATAAAATTGCACCACAGACGACATTTTAGTAGCTATTTAGGAAATTAACTGTGTGAGAGATTCGAATGAAAATAGGCTCTCGACTAGATTGCGAGAAGACGATAGACAACATTTTAATATATATATATATTGATAAGTATATTAATCGTGGTCAGTGACGTCCTTAGACCAAATGCCGCCCTTGGGCAGCGCCATAATGCCGCCCCATTTTTGTAAACAATATTTTTTCATCATCCGTGTTTGTGTCGTTTCTGATCACCAAGGACGTCGAAAGCCATCGGAAGTAAGCTAGACAGACATCGCAAACCTGACAAAAAAATTACAGTCCTCTTGAACCCTTTATGTTAATATTAATGCATTTTGTGAACTGATTTTTTAAATGAGAGTTATTTACATTATTATGTACTCAATTTAAGTAGCTATTTCTATATATACCAAATGATTCTCCTCGATTTACCGCCTTTCGACTCCTCGATTTACCGCCCCCAAGCGACGCTCCATCTGCTTACCCCCACGGGACGTCACTGACCGTTGTTAAATGCACACTTAGGTTTTTATTATGCAACTAAGGCTTTTCGGCGGCCAATTTATCCAGGTCACAATCCTCAACCATGAGGTTCTAAAAAAAAATATATTCACCTAAATACTTTGGATGTTTGTGGTCCCGAGGGGATCAGGACCCGTGGAGGACCTCCTTCGTGTGCGCGCTTGAATATTTAATTATCGATTATTAAGGGCGGACGTGCTCAGCGTTGGTCAAAATGGAGCTTTTTTTCTATTTTCAAAGCATGATCCTGGACATACCTTAAACGTTGTAGATAATCTATTTATATAATTTTGAAGCCTTATTATCCTTTATATTTATTTTAAACATTTGATTTGATAACATGTCTTTGACCATTCAAGTGTGATAAACATCCTACGAATAATGATTGCTTTATAATAATTATTGACCTAAGAATAAGGTAGTGTTTTTTTTTAAATACGCCATTTCTTTTGGCATTCCCCAGTGGTTAAGCTACAACATACGGCCGTAGCCATAAATTGACAAACTATAATTGAAGTAGGGAGTAAAATGATGTTAACGCGCGTGTTTGAACATGTACCTAACCGAATTTTTTAACGGTTTTTTTAGAACAAAAGCTCCATTTTGACCTACGCTGAGCATGTCCCCCCTTAAGAATTGAATTTATAAAATCGATAAACATTGTCTGGCATAACTGTATTAATTTTAACTGTACCTTAGATTATAAGAGTTATAGGTAATCTCAGTTTACGTACCTATCTACAATGTACTCATATGAAAATAATAATATGTAAATATCTGCATGTTCCTGCCATTGTACGAAATGTATCCGAACAGCTTGATACATTTCTGTAACCTTCAGAAGACTTGGACAGCTAGACAAATAATATTCAATCCAGATAATGTTAATTACCATTTCATAGAAAGAAATAATTAATCCAAAAAAAGAGTTGTACCTACATACAATATAATCTTCATAACTACGTTAATACAAACGAGGTACAACTGCTTGTTCTTGATAAGACGGCGGAATTAATTGCCTTATGAATAAATTTGTTTATTTCGACTGTGATTTGTTTGGTAACGTAGCGAATTTTAGTGTTTCTTATATCGTGTTTTTTAAACAGAATGTTTTTAACACACGTTCATTTATTTACAATACGATTAATATAAGACATGAATTAATATTCAATACAATGTAGTAGTTAGAATTAATACTTTTTAAAATGTTAATAAAGACTTCAACTTAGATATTATGGCTATACCTCAGTTGAGGCATGGTCTAAAAAGATCGTGGCTAGGCGATGCGCGGATTGTGCAAATGACGCGTGCCGAACGAAATATAATTTGTCATATAAATCCAACATGCGTACATTTAATGTTCTGTTTATTGTTCTATTAGTAACAATATTAATATCGTCTCTGTTCTGGCAGAACACACTAACTGGAGAATACTAGTTTTGAGTAATTTGACTTTGAAGTTGTTAAAATGTTTGAAATGGTCTATCATGTGAGTTTATTAAGTAATCGTAAAAAGGATGACTTTAAAATAAAGACTGTTTATTTATTAAGAAGGTTTCTAGACGGTAAAGTTTGAAATAAGGAACATTTTGGTATAACTAACTCAATATGTCATTTTTTCGAATTAGTGTCTTCTGCCAGAACAGTGACGATATATTCATTGACATGTTTTCTTTTTCAAGTAAATGGGTAACGTTTTTTAGTCATCTTTACACGATTGAAGAATTAATACCCCCGTCGCCATCACGAAACAAATTGACGTGTTCACAGCTCGACGTTCGCTCTCCGATTGCCAGCGAGTCCAAAATTTCGTCGCACCTATAGTTGAAAATTATTTGCATTTTCACTGAAGTACCGTCTTAAGTCATAACGTTGGTTGAATTTTATTTTTAGTGCAAACAGGTGACACACAATAAAAAATATGCATAATACTTTTTTTATTGATTTTTCAGGCTGATAATAAAATCTAGCAAGTGCCGAATACCGCAAAACTCCAGATACATTCCCCATACCCAAACACTCATTGAGTCTGACTATAAACACCTGGATTGCAGGTATAAGTAGGTATAGGTAATAGGCCTTCACCTACGAGCTATTTGCGTTGTATCCGTTTGTGTAGTCATTGCATGATCCAGATAGTTGCAGCTAATTATGAGGTCACATATCTTGCGTGTCGTAGAATGATAAGATGAGTGCAGTCAACCCGATTGCTAAATCATCCGAATCATGATGACGAATAATAAAAATATATAATATTCCATTTACCTAAATTATTTGTATTTTTTCCGTTTCTGGAGGGGGTTCGGACCCACCCCCACCCCTCCCGTCCCACTCCATGTTTGTAGATACATGTATCTATAGTCTAAGGTAGATACGTAATTCATAATTTCCTCTCCAAGAGGGAGCATTCCTATGATCGTCCGCTTTGTTGAGATATATTCAAAGTTATATTCATCGTATTTTGATTCATGATTACTGCACTCAATTAAGATTGCACCTATTTCACTTTTATTCCACCACGGTAAACGCTTAAATTGTTTCTGAAATAAGACTGGTTGTATAAGAAGTAAAAGTAACAGACGAAGACAAAACAGCTATAAATAATATCTTGCGGCTATCTTGTATTAGAATTAGCCAAGATAACAATGGTCACACATAATAATATTGGTGTGACCATACGTATAATATCTATAGCCTCCTGTGATATTAGTTAAATAGATTTTCATACGCTTGCTTTATGTAAAATTATGTTATACTACTTTCTCAATGTGTAATAAATACGTATTTTTGTAAGTGTTTAGAATAATTTAATTATTTTTATACTGACTGATTTTAACCGTTTTTTGCAAGAGTGATACAAATAATACCTAGTCTAGATCAAAAACATCTGTACGTGAACAATGTTTTCCATCCACAGTGAAATACAAACACATTACATTGATAATTATCTATTTCTTTTATTCAACGAATAATTCACAAGATTTAAGAATGTACCATTCTTATTATTAAACATACATAATTTTGAAAAACACTTTCTGAGAAAATATATTACCTATAACCAATAGAAAAAATCTATTTTGAAAAAAGTAAGCCACCCCGGCAGGGAATCGAACCCTGCTTATGTATTTTCTATAATTAGAATGGTACATTCTTAAATCTTATGAATTATTCGTTGAATAAAAGAAATAGTTAATTATAAATTATTAGCAAGTTCAAGTAAGTTACATCATAAAAAATATTGGAGAAATCCACGACGTCGGTTAGTAATTGAAGTAATAGGTATCTACTTTGATTTAATAAACAAAAACCGATTGCCAAAGTAGCTTGATTTAGAAGAGCGCTGATGAGTGGGTATTAAAAGTGGCCAATAGTTGAAATTTGTCGCAATTAGTATGTCACCGCGTAGCATAGAGGTAATGCGCAGATGGGGCGTAAGCCCGGGAGATGCAGTGTGCCGGGGTGTATTACTTTTTTCAAAAAAGATTTTTTCTATTGGTTATAATATATTTTCTCAGAAAGTGTTTTTCAAAATTCTGTATGTAGGTACATTACATTGACATTAAATTTGTATCAGAACATTTTAAATATTCGTAAACAGTTTGCATATAATTTGTTAATAGTTTTATATTAGTGACTATCTATCGAGGTATCGATTAAAACAGAATAAGAAGGTATTTTTACGAATACAATATAAATTATAAAATCACATAGTGTAAACTTTAAGTTAACAAGCAATTAAGCACCTACTCAATATTTTGTTGATCTGTGAGAGAAACAAAACTTGAATTCTTCCGCTACAAATAAAAAAAAAATCTCTCACGCAAGTAGGTACGTTTAAAGATAGGTATCTAAGTAGGTACTTACGTATCTGTTTTTTAGGTACCTATATACACGCATAAAAAAACAACACGGTAAAATACAAATAACAAAAATTAAATTCGAAGAAAATGTTTCAGCGTGGAGTATCTAACTGCTATCATTTTAAAACTTTGACGTGTGGTCAATCAAACGAGGATATTAATACTTTAGATCGATATTAAATGGGTAAACCGCCATAACTAACCAATAAATTCAATTAACACACAAAATAAACTTAAAGTATATTTTTTCTATTCTATTCTCTTTGTTATATAGACTATCTACATTCGACTACATATTCGAGGACAAAAATGTTAATTATCAACCTATTTTCAATGAAGGTGGTTACATTTTATATCGTGTGTAGATTATGTACCTAAGTATTATTCAGTCTTGATTTTTTTTCTTTTTAATACTACAACAAACCATGAGGCTTAATTACAGTAGTGTAGTTAGTAATATAAGTGAAATAATCACAAACACCCAAACTTGACTTTGAGAACATCACATAAAATATATCTCGTGACCTCACGGGAATCGGATGAAAGGCCAACGTCTTACGCTCTGGACTACTGTCGTTTAGCAAATCCCACAAAAGCATCATGATTGCAAGATGGTTATAATTCAAAACTACCAGTAATGTTGCAACTCTCTACCACGCACATAGCCGATTGCGATGGCTGACCGCGAAGAGCAACAACTGCACATGGACCGCTCATTCACTATGTTAACAAGAGGCCCGTGTCAAGTAAAACTTTTTGCATACAACAACAGATTTTTTTAAACCAAAAATGTTGTATCGCCGCTACGAAAGGTAGTCCATTAACTTACTTGTGTGTTTTGAATGACAAAACTTGACGATTCGTGAGTGCTGCCTGGCTAAAGTTTAGAAAGATCCTGACACCATCTATAGTAGGTACAATGTTAGTGGCTTTGCTAATAAAATTATATTACAAAATATGATTTCAATAGTGTCGAAATTTTAAAACAACTCAGAAGCGTATGTTGTAACAAAATTGTATGAACCGGTTGCTAAATTTGGTTTCCCAATCGGGTTATATGTAAATTGTACGCTATTACATTTCACCGTAGCACAGTTTATCGTCACCTGTTGTACCGGAAAGCGATGGCCGTATAGTATTGAGATCAAAAATGACGTGTTGTTCGTGAACCATTGTAGATTGTAATGTTTCAATTTTATTTGATTCAATAAGAACATTTATTTGATATTGATTTGTATCAAACATCTGATAATAACGCTGGCATTGTTATCAGATATTTTATAGGTATAATTTTATACCATTACAAACACCTACTTACTAAACTACTTTTGAACCATTCAGAATTTTATATAAATATAATATACTATATTATTGAAGATACTTCTAATTTGCTTCCCAAAGTACATATTTTCTTCTTTGCATTCCGGTGGTTGTTAATACGTTATATACGAATTTTATCTCAATGCTATACGGCCAACTTTTATTATTGTACACAATATGTTGCTAAGGCCGTTTTCAAATTATGTATTGATAATAATACCTACTTAGTTATGGCTTTATATCATAATTTGAAAGCAGATAAGTATTCAAATCAATGAAAACGTGCTGAAAATTTATACTCCTGCTTTGGTTTGACATACTTGTGCGAATCAGCGTTTTCGCAAATATAAATGATAAAATCGAAGTATAGAACAACTTTAACAGACGAACATTTGGCATCATGTTTGAGAAATGGTTAAAGTAATAAACCCCCAAGTATACAAAAAGTTTAACCAACCTACAATGTAGGATAAGTAATTCAAGCCCTGTAGCATTAATGACATATTATATATATATTTAAAATATGTCCTTAATTTCAGAAAAAGTAGATCGCGGAGAATTTTTTTCTCCAAAGTACATTGATATACTACTAGATGAGCAGTTCCCATACAAGTGTCATTTTAAAAGTGTACCACAAAAGATATTATGAATATCGTCTTATAATATTTCCTTGTAGGTATAATGCGTTAAGACCGATAACATGGATTCCTGAATTTCACCCGTATTGCCCTGGCTGTAAAACTAAATTTGCGTTCTTGGAATAGTGAACCTAAGGGTACTGCAACGCAAAGCAGACAGAGCAAGTCGTCATGCGCTGACTATTAGTTAGAGTAAGATGCAAGCTAGACCGGGCTTACTCAGTAAGTTTTAACAAAGGCCGACTCGCTGAAAATCGGGCGTCATTTTAAGAAGCATATGATTCATCCAGTAGTATATCAATGCCAAAGTAGATCTTATATAAAAATTAATTGACACCCCTGCTTTATACTAACGAAATACTACGAATCAATTTGTAGGTAATAAATAAATATTATTAGATAGACTAACTACTTATATTTTCTGTAAATATTCAATTTGGGCAAGTTACTTCTCGTATAATGTACTTTGATATCGGTACTGTCAAAAATACCTGTCAGATACCCATTGACGATCAAAATACATTCTCCGCGTCTGTGCTTCACGTGTGGGTAAGTTCCAATACCATGTAGGTAGGTCTTAGTTACCTTTATCCATGTAGGTACATGTAATCTAATAAAAATGCAATTTTATAGTAATTTATCAACAAACGTTTACCTACTTTCCGTGACATAATGTGATACATCAAAAGCAGCTTGATACATTAGTTTTAAAACTTTTTACAGATACTAGCTTTGCAACAAGGCCAAAGAACAGAGTGTTCGTAAATAAATAGAAGAAATCAGAGAAGGTATTTTAATTTTGGACATTAATACTTAATGTGTATGTGTAGGTTCGAATCCTGGGTCTGGCAAGTACACATATTGTTTTTCAATTTGTGTGTGTCAGGGTATGGACCTAATAGGTTGAGCAAGTGGCTGACATCCATTTCTCGTAAAAAACAAAATCTATCAATACAAACCTCTACTCTGTAGAAGCCCATATGATCCTATTAGGATTGAAAGACGAAAGAAGTATGTGTAGGAAGACACTGTTGTTAGAAGTTAAACTTCCTTTTATTTATATATAATCCATATAGTCTCTAAAATTACAATCGGATTTCAAACTCCATTGAATAATTTACCAAATATATTCGTTTTTTCCACATGCCTTTATGGGTACCACGCAATTTTACTATCAAGTTTTCTTTACGGACTTTGGTACGCTAACTACTCTACTTGATGGTAAGTCAAAGGGAATTTGTACCGGCTAAAAATAAACACGCACGGTGGCCGCGCAGCTTGAGCGTTGGACTATCACGCCGTGGGTCTCAGGTTCGAATCCTGGGTCTGGTAAGTACACATATCGTTTTTTAATTTGTGTGTGAGTCAGGGTATGGACCTAATAGGTTGAGCAAGTGGCTGACATCCATTTCTCGTGAAAAACAAAATCTGTTAATACAAACCTCTACTCTGTGGAGGCCCATATGATCCTATTAGGATCAAATTAGATGGATTAGAGGATTAGGTCAAAAAAAAATATTCTTCTACCCCTTAGACTATAGATACAGTCTACCCCTATCGGGTATTGCCAATTTGGACTCGGTCAGGAAATAAAAAAATCATCTTAAAAAAACCCTGGAAAATTCTTTGTAGCAAAAAACGGTGGTGATTTTGATGGACATTTTGTCGTATTCATTAGGAAATGAGAACTGCGGTTTACAGCCGCTATTTTTTTTGTAATTTTCCCATGGAAAAAGAAATGTCGCATGGAACTGAACTTCTTAGCATACAATGCTGCAGAATTAAGATTTAATATACATATTCTAACTTATATGACTGCAATCATCATATCTGAAAATTTATTTGCCTATACTCTGTTAAATTTATGAAAAATAAAGACATAGATACCTAATGCGTATGTTGACAAAATATAAACATAAAATATAGTCCTATAACCATGGACATCTGTTGTACCTACTAAAAAATATGGCTTTATTTTCAATGTTAACCCGACGACGATTATAACAGTACTCTTTTATGGTATTCATATTTATATTTTGTTGTGGTTTTTCTTAGATGAGAAAAGACAATGTATCATAATGACATATGTATACATTTTTTTGTATAAAGTCTACAGATTGTCTAGACTAAACTCGCAAAGATGCACTAATTTCTTCATTTTCGTCCTTCACTAAGCACCCCAACTCTTAAGAAGGATTAATATCTATCAAAAATTGTTTTGGGGCCATTTAAAAAAATATCCACAATACTTTTACTTAATTGATTCTTAATGCAATATAGGGCGAGGTTAATAAAAACTACCAGGTGCCACTGCTTCCACATTTACCCGCCAACTACTTCACTACTACTAATTTCTCATCGCTTCAACCGCGGAATACTGCACTTTTCCAGTCTTCTAATAAACACCTGGCCTGCAACTATAACTAAGAGTGTTCACTTATGAGTCGTTGTGAGCTGTCGCACCCTCAGGTGGTTATCGGATGCGCGTGACTTCATAATTATTACAATCTACATAGTTTCGCTCTTAGACAAAATTCTAAGATAGCGACCGCATCGTTTACCTGCTGGAAAACCGCTATTGATTTCAAAAGTTGTGATGATCGCATCTTTTCGTTCATTTGCCGCCCTTTATAATCTGCCTACCCCAAACAAAGCATGACCTGCCTGTCCCATGAAACGTCACTAGTTCCAGACACGAAACTCCACCCCCCTGTATTCGCGTCTGATATCTGTGCATACTTAATTGAAAATAAAACAACATTTTCACACAAAAACAATACATTAATTAATCAGGGTACCTACCACAAATTATACAAAAACACTTGTAGTTTATACATATGTTAAGATAATAATTACTTATTCATAAAAAAGCTAGTTTTATGAAGATATAAAATCTCAATTAATTACATACACAGCTACCAATTATTTTATGATAAGTAATATGAAGATAATTGCTTGGGTATTATACTGTACATATGTGTGAGAATTAAAAGTTTCCGGCAGATGAAATAAATTTCTCTTCAAAGTATCATTTCATTTGTATTAAAATACTAATTAATGGATAATTTAAAAAAAATTCATTTGTATAAATGCAGGGACGCGCCAAGGGTGTCTGCCGCCCGGGAGCCAGCCTCAAATTGCACCCTCCCAAAAATTTAAAATACTTTTTTTATTGGAAATATGGCAAAAGTCAAAGAAAAGTTTAATTTTTATTATTTTCATTAAAATATTCATAACAAATTTATGACATTCTGAATTATAATGCAAAGCGACTTGAAACGATCGATATGTATCGATAGAGCACAGAAACTCAAATTTATAAAAAAAAATAATGAGACGGAAGATAATAAATTGCGCCAACTGCGAATTTTTTACTATCCGTGAAACAATTTCATGAGACAAATTGTGACTATTTTTTTCTGATGACTGTTCTTAGGACTTTTCCGCCCCTTACATCAAGCCGTCCGGGTGTTTCGCACCCCTAACACCCGCGCATGGCGTGCCCCTGTATAAATTCTGATATTTTTTTATAAATTAAATTCTAATTACAATTGATTTAAGTGTTGTACTCTTTATTTTCGGGATCTTTCGTCACTATGCGCACTCACCAAAGGACACAGATAATGAATACATAATACAATAAAGAAGGTAAAAACATTATCACTTACTAAGTAACTAAGTAAATGATCAAGTAGGTATACAAACAAATTGTGTTTAAGTGTTTGTAAAGGGAGGTAGGCTGTGGAGCTTCGATCGGAGATTCGATATAAATAGTGCACACTAAACTTTATAAGTCATATTTATTTGTTTTCATTTAACTAAGAATACGAATTGCATATGGTATTAGTTAGTTTTTCGATTTAATCCTGCATACATCAAACCATAATAGATTTATTAGATATGATTATATTATATTATAAATTAATTAGACATCCAAACAAAGGCTTGCGTTAATCCAAAGTTTTTCGTATGTAGTTTGACGCTATTTGTCCTTGAGATCTCATAACTATCTGCTTCTTTATAATGCTTCCAACGGCAACGCCTAACTTTGCGTATATTGTATTAATTCACAATATTTCTGTTTCACCATGCGCTTATCAAAAATAAAGATTTTTCCCATCGATGGGCTATGTTATTTTACGCACAATATGTCACCTGTCAGATAAGAATGCCAATAATTAAAGCCAAGTTCGATTCCCGGTTGGGAATTACTACTTTTTTACAGTAAAATATATATTTTAGTGCATACTGTCTTTGTGTCATTATAAAAAGTTAAATTTAATATTTTATGTTCAGTAAATTGGAACAACATTTATATTTAAGTTGTGTAAATATGGTTGTTGAAAGACTCTTTTCAGTTACATATGCTTACCTTCCCCCAACATGCATACCCTTTGCCACCGGTACCTACCTACTTACATTGTCATATTATTTCGATCGGGCAGGTGTCATATTTTCGGCTCATCTTGTATGTAGATACTTCAAAAGTGACCTAGGTATTTCTTTAATACCTGGGTATTGTAATTCTTAGCAGTAGTTCGATGATATAGAATCAATGTCAGTTATATGAGCGACGTGCAATAAAACTAAAAAAAACGTAACATATTTTCATACACGTATTTCCACACAACTGATGCTCTATCATAATATATCAGGTAAGAAGCTGGTTATATTTTCATGTATTAAATAGATACCTATACAAAAATATCCAGGACGGCTGAACTGATAAACATTGAAAATTTATTTTAAATTTTCTAAATTATAACATGTTCACTTTTCTATGTCAACCTTCTTTCAATAACAATATTTAAAGTAACATCCCTCACGGAGGTAAGTAGATCATGTGTTGCATAGTTGAGACACATAAGAAAGGGTGGCGAATTAAGCGAATAAAAATATTACAATTTTTGAGGCCAGTGATGGTTTTCCATGAAGTAGAAAATATCGATATCGTAATTTTAAAAAATTATCGAAGCATAAAAAATCCTGACATTATAACTATTGTTGTAGGTGCTACAAAAAAATTGCGGGTGGCAGTGCCACCTGTCAAAATATTTTTTTTATGCGCTCAATGCAATCATTGTGTTTAATGCGCAGACAGAAAGGGATGGTGTGTATATGTAAAGGTGTTTCAAGAATAGTATGTGAATTTCCATAACTACAAATCTGACAATTGTGCTTATTTATGAAGCCATTTGACCAAAAATGAGCTTCATCGTTGAAGATGATTTTTTCATGAAATGAAGGGTCTGTTGCTCTAAAGCAAAATTTCGACGCACCAAATGGTTGCACGGTTTAAGTTCTTGTGTTAACTCAATACGCCTTCAAATGCAAATCTTTATGAAGAATATTCCATGTAATGCCACAAGAACGTCCAAGTTCGCGAGAACGACGTGTATTTGATTATTTTGGATTTTCGTCCACACTTTAGTTCACAACATCGATATTTTCAGCAGTACGTTTACGTTTTTGATGGGTTGGATTTTTAACATTACAATCATTATTGACTCTAATTTTCCGATTAAATTACGAATATTAAGCTTTGTGGGTCGATAATTTTGACCATATTACATTTGACATTATGCCCAAAACGTAGCTCGAATAGATTCATTATTTTTGTAATAAATTTTAACAATTTGTATTGATAAGCTGTACAATTGTGTATCTTTCCAATGTCAATTTTGGTGGGAATCAGAAAAAATGGCTGCTGTGACGTTTTGAAAAATCTATACCTATCTATTAATTTGATGACCCTATATTATTATACTTATTCGCTTTTAAATTTAATGTTAGGTATCTGTATTAACCTACTTCTTAAAACCACCAAAATAATATTTTCATTAATTTATTATTAAAAAATCTGTTTCTAAAATATACAATTATGTGTACAGTTTATAAATAATAATAGAATTATTTTACATGGAGAGCCTCTGGTCTTTGCGATAAAATTTATTTCATTCGCAGTGGCGTTTCTTTTTATGGGTCAACGTGTTTTCGGCGTTTAGATTAATAAACAGAAAACTGCAAGTAGGTTATTGTGAAAATGTAACTTTACCAGCTTGCCTACTAAATGATTGATGATATGGGGAGAAAAAAATATGATTTACAAATTAGTGTTTAAATATTTTATGATTTGATTGAATTCAATTGTTTCGTTTTTTACCATTTCAAGACATTTCATTTGAAGAAACTAAGTAATCGCCAATAACCATTTAAGTGGTCACAATGCGGAATAATAATTCAAAAATATATTATGTTTAAATGTGACTATTGATTTATTCATAGACATATTATTTTTTTAATAAAGCAATTTTTGTAAATAGCATTAGCATTACCATAAGCATTTGAATCTTACAGAGTCTGCTTATGCATTTGTAAAAAGATGACAGCTGAATGTCATTGAAAAATTAACTTAATTTATATTACTATTCTATATTATATATATACCTACTATTGTGCTAATTTGATATTGATATTATATATTCGATCAATATCAGCCAACCTTTTTAACAAATAAAACGCCAAACGGTGGGTTATCAAGCTGATCGAACACCTTTATTCAATTCGATTTAATCTTGTAAAATATGTAGGTACATACAATACATATCAGTGGCGAAGGGTGGAGGTAGGCCGTAGGAATTCGGCATAATTAGTGCACACTAAGCAAAGGGTGCATCATTTTGTCGGATCTCCACAGCCTACCTCTACTATTATGGTTTTGTCTAGGCAGAGTTTAATTGAATTTGAAAAACTAACCAACATCATCAGCTTAGTTAAATGAAAACAAATATGTATGTCAAAGTTTAGAATTAATTTGTGTCGGATCTCGACAACCTATCTCCACCCTTCATTACTAATACATACAAATTTTATTCAAATTCAAAGTCCTTATTTTTAAAAAAAAATCAAACAATATGGCGAATAGAGAAAATGTTTATTTGAGTATATTTTCCATTAGCCACTGTCTTTCGTTAATTTTCACCTGAAAATATAGTGTTCAAATTTCAACACGATTCTTCCAAATTAATTGACAATTATTAATATATGATGCATGAGAAAATTATAAGAAAATGTTTTTCATTAAGTACACTTTTATTCTTATGTATGTAAGTATTAGCTACGGCACTGGCAACTAGAAATGTAGGGGATTGTTTTTCAATTTACCTCGCAGGCTCCCGCTGTTTGGCGGCACCGCACTGCCACTCCGTGCTCATTTTTCTCATGCCATATTTTTAATATTACCTACTACTATTATTACACCGACATTTTTTTACTTCGTTTTGCAAATTTCTACGCCATCTTGATTATTAATGGCTATTTTGAAAGGTACAATGAACAAAAAAAAAACAAGAAAAAACTGGTGTATTTTTAATGATTATATGCACATGAGATCCACGGTGTTCCAAGGGTGGTTTTTGGCACCTCCCCTTTTAAGAAATGTAATATTCTATAATTGGGTTCCTTGCATTTATAACATCCCCTAAAATTAACTACAATAGAAACCATATATTGTCTAAAGTGACAGTTTGTGTCAGGTCCCAACGGCGATTTTCTTTAACACAGATGACGCAATCATTCTGTCAGAAAATTTTTAAGGGGGTCTCTAAACTGTTTAAATCACTCATACAACTGTGGCTGTAAATAACCCCATGTCAGCGCAATTCGGACAAACTGATCAGCGAGTTACACAAGTGAGGCACATCACCTCAGCTACGGTCAGCACATTATTCTATGATGATCAAACAACAAAGCCTGGTTAGCAAAAGGCCGCGAAGTTGCAACGGTGCATCGGTCATCAGATTTCCAATAGTGACTTACATCAATAATGGCTTGCTTAATTGAGTCATAATTGATGGAATATCATATTCAGCTTCAGTATCTCGGCAGCAGTACAGACTACCGTCTACCCCCAGATGCACTCTCTCACCTTGCCTGGGACTCAAGCATTCCTTCCACCGATCCTCGGACCGTTAACATCTCTCATGCATTATTTATTGTTGTACCACCTGTATACCATTTATGCAGCAATAAATTCTTACTTCTCGATTCATCCGAGCATCTCTAATCAGTCTCTTTCTCCTTCAACATCATTTGTTGCGGCAATTTCGGGTTGGCATGCAGGCGACATACACCCTTGGCACGTCCCTGATTAAGTTACACATAGGAAACAGCACTTGAAGAATAAGAGTTATAGGTAGGTACCTACATATATAAAAAATCGGTGTGTGTACTTATGTACGCGCGTTAGAAGTTATAATTCTTTGGTGTAACAAATCAAAATAAGCCGTTACTTGAGTCTATTAATATTACAGTGGATTAGGTTGATGAAAACGTATGCGATTCATCTGTGTCTCATATAGCATATGATAATTATAATTTAAATATTGTATTGGACCAAAACTCATCTTTGCCATACAGCGGTTATAATCGATTCAGAAGTGCCCATGATGAATTAATAAAAAATCAAAATTTAATATATTTTTTGAATTACTTACCAACTCAACATTCACAAAATTTATTTATTTATTGATATATAATTTTACTCATAAATAATACTTACATAAATATAGCCTCAAATCTTGATACACAATCTTTCCAATATATGCATGCGCATGTACCCTTGAGACCGAAATGAATATAATCATATTAATAAATTATGTGTTGCATCGGCGCGCGCAACTTCCGTCACACGCCAAACGTGTTACATCGGTGCGCGCAACTTCGTCATACGCCAAAAATACACTCTGATCTGTTTTTCCAAACGCGCCAAAAGAAGTATAACTTAAAAAACGAAAAGTTAAATTTAATTTCCGAACATTTTTCGTTGAAATTAATATTTTTAATCTAGCCTCTACTTGACCACTAACTATGGAGCGCGATATATTTATATTCAAATTAGACAGTTAGTAATGCATTATAAATAAAAACACGTTCTTTAGTACATACTCCCATTACGTGACCAGGCGGAGTAATTTAAGCAAAAAAAAAGCCGACTCGACATGCAAGAAATTTACATTTCAAGCTCATTTTCTACGGTGGGTAAGTGAGCTTCGTAAAACGCCTGACTGAGTAGCTTTGGCTTTTCTTTATAATTCAGATATTTAAATACACAATAGGCATCAAGAAACTTAAATGGAGTAACCGATTAACAGCTTTAGTGCTTAAATTTTCCTGCCCATTTATATACATAAAACATCGTGTATTTTATTTACTAGTAGATATGTTTATTTAATTAAAATATAAACTATTTTTATTGGTGACGACGTTTAAATAGTTGGGTAGTTCGGTCAGTGATGTCCTGTAAGATTAGCAGGTCATGAGTTGCTTATGAGTGACAAATGGAGAAACGAATACGATGATTACAACTTTCTAAAGCAGTGGTAGACGATGCGGTCGTTTCGTGATAAAGTGCCGACAATTTAGTTTCAAAAAATTACCAGGAGTGCCGCAGATCTTATGTATTTAAAACCACCGCTGTTTGAGAGTAAAATTTGTAAAAAAATTTCAATAATCCGTAGACAATTTTTACAAAATTTCCGTTTAATTTGTCTATTAAAGATTGTGAAATAGGTAGGTATTTATACACCTGACAATTTTCCATAGAATTCGAGATTAAAAATTAAAGTGAACTGTTTTCTCGGTCTGCCTAATGGCAATACTTTGACTAGTTACGTCACTGACTAGGCTTACTGACGATGATAGTCTTTCCAGGGAACTTGGAATGTACATGGGTGAAGCGGAGTCTGCTTTCAGAGGAGAGGAGATCAATGCTTTATGCTGTGAGGACGAAATACCGTTAGTTAAACGCAGATATTATATTTCCATATGGCTGTGAAACACGGCATCTTACCAAGACTCAAAGATCTCAACTTTTGAGCTTTGAGCTTCGATGTCTCTGCCAATGAAAACATCCGGATTTGTAACCAAACACAGCCCTCGGTGATTATCAAGCCGCAGCGCTAAATAGCGAGCTCAGATGGTAGTGCTAGTTATTGCTTAACTTAAAATGCAATGCCGTTACGTGTTTGCCTTAAATTAATGAAGATTTTCGATTGCATATTTTGTTGCAAGTCATATAAATTCAGTCAAAGTACATTGAGTTTACGGGTACCTCAGTCTTGATTAACTGCTCCTGAGACATTCCTAGTCATAAAATAATGATGCTTCACATCAAAAGTAGGGTCCCGTGACACGCTTGATTAAAACTGGGTGTATTAACTTCAATGCATAATTCGTTCGAAAAATATAATATTACCATTTTCTCTATGTAAATGGGTACTCCAATACCGAAGCGTGTTGAATTAGATACTCCTTTTGTACTGATCACTATTTTTATTGATGTCTGAACATACAGAATATTTAAGAATATAGATTTTTTTTATTGAAAACACCTAATTTATTTTATAAAACTTAGGTTCTGTTTGGGTATATAGAAACGATTTTTAAGTAATAGGTATCTGTTCAACTTCACACTCGTGTATTTAGGTCCATCTACGTAGAGAAGCCAGTATAATAAATATATTATATATATATATATATATATATATATATAGGATGGCAATCTGGGGGGAAAAACTCGTGGTATTAGAGTAGAGACGACGATGAAGAGTTTCCTCTACTAGATAGATGCACCAAGTCAATAATGTCACGGAGTTTTCACTGACAGGCCCGCCGTTTCGCTAAATTTAATGCTGAATGAATAACCAAGACGTGGAGAGGCAGGCAACATGGCTAAATCAGTCAAGTGACAACATTTTCAGTCACGTAGTCTCAACAAAGAAAAGGAAGAAAATTTAGAGATGATTGTATACGACTTGTCTGTTAATTGTTAAGTTTTTAATTCAATTATGTTTTTGTTCGTAAGATTTAAGAAACACAATAAATAATTTTGAGAAACCTTGGAAAAATTCTAAAAAAAATCTTGAATTAATTTGAATTCAATCGCACACCTCTCACTTGCCGGGTGAGTGCTCTAACCAATTAACTCAACTGTTTTTCTTCCAAATAACTCTCCTACACTATTTCATTACTTATTCCTTTTACTAACTCATCAATTAGTATTTTGAGTCTACTAGCAATAATAATTACCCACGCTTACAAGCATCCAAGTGTTTATTCCATTTTTTTTTTAAATATTTAAAATATTCCTTTACAACTTATTTTACCTACCTGAATCTTTTTTTATATTAGTTATTTAAGAACAGTAATTAGTGTCTTCCAAAACTTCTACGAGCTCCCTTAAAAATATCTCTACGCCGTAGGCCGTAGCGACGTAGCAATGGCACCAAAATTTTAGTTTGCCCTAAAGGTTCGTGTTTGGAAAATTGCACGTATCCAGTTGGCTGTAGCACAGTATACCAATGCATGTCAATAACATTAGTTCGCTTAAGATGACCGAAGCAAAATAATATCGTATTATACATAAATTATGTAATTATTAATTTAAATAAAAACTTTAAGAGGGGGCGGCACATTGCCCAAGATATCAATGCTATTACTGACTGCGTGTAAAGGTACAGATCGCGGCACTAATTTTATTGTACATATATAGGCAGCCAAATATACCAAACAGTATTTTATAATAAAATTTAGATGAATAATCACAAACAATTATTTATAAAACCAAACCAGCTGCCAAAGATAACAGCTATATATTGTTGTTTTAGTTTTATGTTTCAATACTCCTAAGTACAGAATATTAATTATAATATGGCTACCAATTCAACCACATTAAAATAATATATTTCAAAATCCATGGTTATTTAAGTCAAAATCCAGGTTGTACTATTTCGAATTTGAGAATACATTTCACAATTGCTAAATCAAATTCTTTTTTTTATGAGAATGCCATAAATCCATTTGTCACAATTTCAATTGAAGTCACTACTTGGAAAATACCCTTCCATTTTATATTGTACGTTCCAAAGTGAATTTCTGCAATAATTGCACATTCTTTGAAAAGACTTTCCCATAATACATCCACCCAGTACTTTGTCGTATAAACGCTATTTTGGGGGTATGTTTTACAGATTTACAGTGCCGTAGTATTTATGTGTTTTTTTATTTATCTCTAGCAGACGACAGAAAAATCGTATAAAATTCTATGGACTATTCAAAATAAATGCTTAGAAATCTCATGATTCCAAGGATTGATTATTAATCATTCCCTCAACCTTTATTTAAGAAAGATTGTAAAAGAAAGAAAGTAATCCAAAAACGCTCAAAATGAGTCACTCATAATATGACTCTATGTAATATGCCTGAGACTAATTACTTTTTTGTTATTGAATTAGCAGGGAGATTGTTATGGAAAAACTCGTGCTATTTTTTTGGTCAGGTCGAAGATCGGAGAAGACGATGACTGCAGATGAACGCTGAGAGGAGTAAAACCACAGAACAGTTTAAAAAGATAGAAATCAAAGACAAAGTCGTAATGAAGGCCTCCAAAATATCCTCAAATACTACCAATAATGTAAATGTAAGAGAAATTAAAAAATATATGATTATCGTAACGTGGCGTGGAAAGGTGCATGTTGAGCATAATTCAAAAATAGCACAAAATAATCCAAAGGATAAAGAGACAAAAAAGAGTACGCGATGTGATAGAGGTCAATAAGTAGGTGAAATAGCAATGGGATGGATACGTCAGAGAACAACCGTTGGACAAATGCCGTCATACAATGGACTACACTGGACACTAAGCGACCACAGGAACGTCCTAAAAACCGCTGAATAGACGAATTCATAAAATTCGGAGGATGTACGTGGCAACAAAGGTCCAGGAACTGAGAAGAGTGGGAGGAGGTGGGGCAGGCCTCATCATGAGCGTTTCGCTTACGTGACTTTAATGCATACAGACGTAACTATTGAGTATAACAATCGTTAACACGTGTTTTTAGTTTATTGCATATTTCTTCATACTCGAGAATTAAACCGTGTACTGCCACACCCAGAAGCATGGCCCCCATAAAATGAAACGGGTACCCAGGCTATGATCTTTGCCGGCCCCCCTACCTATCGCTAAGGTTAAAGGCAGTGTGACGCCTTACAGTAGCGTTTTCCTAATGGTGTTTACAGTAAATTTATGGATATTTAGTGTATTTTTGGTACTTAAATCCACTTGAGTTGTCAAGTATCGATACAAAATTAAAAATTACACAGTATCACCACATATTTTAAAATATTAACATTATCGAAGTGAAATAGCGCCGCAGGTGACTTTTTTTACTATTAGAGCAAATTTGTGATCAGTGTTTATCAGACTTATCTGGACGACTCGCCACACCGGGCCCTCCATGAGCCCAGGCCCCCAGGCTATAGCCCTGCTAGTCCCCCCCCCCCTTGTGGGGGCCATGGTCATGCCCATATGGTAACGCACTTCCAATCATTTCTTTATCCCCTGTACGAAACGAAGCCGCAGAGAAGTCTGCAGACCGTCACCCGTGACATCATCCGTGTCACGATCCACACTCATAACATTGCAACAAAAATATTGATACCTACTAACTAACCTACTACCTACTGCATAGAGTTACTGAAAATTATTATAGTCTAGAGTAGCTATCATTAACACAATATGCATTTAACTGGTTATGGAAAATCTGTTGGCGATGTACTCTACGCCAGTGGGTGGTGGGAAATAGATTTTCCGTGAAAGGGGGATTTAGTGTGATAAGACACAAAAGCTCATGTGTTGATTGGGAGGGATCAGGGGTGGATTAGGCGATCGCAATATTCGAGAGTGACCAACCCCTTTTTGCACGTGCTGGGGGATGAATGTTTTTCACGCCGAAAGGGGTGTGATAATGGTACATACCTAAGTAAATACTAACTCGGAGATCTGTAAAGCTTGACTGTTCGCAGATGTAACTTACACTATGCATTAGTACTGAGCTTTCTGATTATTTGTCATTCAAAGGCATTGTTAATATTTTGACTGATACATCATATGCCATGTCAACTACTAAGAATTTGTCATATATTTAGAAATTACTCAGAAAGTGTATATTCGATTACAATTTTCAATCTTTCCTCATTCAGGAATTAATATTCCATGATCACATAAAATATATTATTAATACCATAAAACAGTACTTCCTACGTCATCGTTTCGAAATTGATAATAAAGCCATATTTTCGTCAATATTTCTAATTATTATTATATAGATACACGCATTATACATACATACATATAGTTTAATATTTACTTAACATTGCATAATAAAATTTATGTGGTAAAACTTTATATTGGAGTTTGCAACTGATAACCTTTGGCGACCTGTTTTTGCTATGATACATGTATTTATGATAGTTACGTACCTACTGTTCATATCACTTTACATAATAAATATGTTGTATGCTGTAATGTGAATTTTCAGTATCGCGTTTAGTGACGTAAAGGCCCGGCGCACTGACTGATCATATTATAGTAGCATTTAAGATTTTGATATAATTTATTAATTGTACAACTTATATGGACTGTTTCAATGCCCCTTTTTAAATCTTCTGACAAAGTGTCATCTGCGTCAAAGAAAATCGGCTATTTCTTCCAAATAACTATACTGTACAAATTTTAGAAGACATAGACGTAAAGGTTATATTTTTGTTGTTTGTTTTAATAAAACGCATTTTTTTGTAGTACTTATTACACTTTAATAAATAATTTGGACCGGTTTCCGGCGGTTTCGTCCGCCTCAGAGAAAATGTACCTCTGAGGCGGACGAAACCGGTCCAAATTATTTATTAAAGTGGAATAAGTACCTCCAAGAAAAAAAATGCGTTTTATTAAATCAAACAACAATATAATGCAGTTTCACCATGAATTGACAGTTAACACAATAAAAGAGCTTATCTTTTTATTTTTTAATCGCAATAATTTCTATTGGCTCTGCAATACGATTTCACGTTGGTTTCTCAACTAATTTCTTTTACAAGAAAGTGATGTTAGCATTATACTCAACCTATAAGGTGGTCTGGTTCCACACTTTGAAAAATAGCATGTAAATTTTCCAAACCCGGGATTCGATTTCATAAACGTACATTATACCACTCGTCCATCGCGGGCGTCGGTAACAGTGCAATAAAAAAACTATTGGATACCTACCTACTATGAAATAAGATATAAATGCGAAACTCAGTCGCCATAGACCAAGATGGCAGTTTTGATTTATGACTTAATGATGGGCAAACAGTACAAAATCCCCTGAATGTCCTCAAATATCACCAATATTAAATAATTACGTTACTTTTACGTGATACCATGGCCCCCACATCCTGAAGCGGGCCCCCAGGCTAGGATCTTTGACGGGCCCCCTACCTATTGCAAAAGATAAAGGCAGTGTGACGCTCTACAGTAGCGTTTTCCAAATGGTGTACGCAATAAATTAATATGTGCCTATATTTAGTGTTTTTTTGTATATTTGAACTATGGAGTTGTCGAGTATCGACACACAATTAAAAATTGTATCATACAACCGCATAATCTTAAATAATAATAATATTGAAGACATTTTTTTACTATTCGAGAGAATCTATGATGTGTGTTTAAATCACTTATCTGGTCGATTCGCCACGCCGGGCCATTCCTGAGCCCGGGCCTTCAGGCTAGAGCCCTGTCAGCCCCCATCTGTGGGGACCATGCGTGATACATTTGAATGTAAAATATGATACATACGTGAATAATGAAAATACCAAATTTTTTAAAACATATTTAAGTTTATCTCAACTATCTATCTGATGGTAACGCATGTTCTCTTATTTTTTGGTTCCCTGGTGTTAATTATCATTATCAAATAATAATATTATATTTATAATTAATATTATTTACTATTTATTTTGTTCACTGATATCACTACTATATTCGATATTCAGTTCTTCCAATTTTAATATGCATTCTTATCTCTGATAACTGTTAAATTTTTAATTTCGTTTTGATTTAGGTTACCTGCGTTACTAACCTTGCATTATTAATGCATAGATATCGTTTCATGAGGCGCATTAACTGTCAAAAGGGCACTCGCGTCCATCAATCATTTTAAGATCAAGGTGTAACTAATTACGTGCCCCTCGCCATATTTAAATGATCTTTTCAATAAAAAGTGAAATATATTTTTTAAATAATAATTCATTGATATTGAGACGACGAAGGTTTTGTTGGGTTCTTGGTAGACCATTCTCACCACGTCACCTCTTTGCCGGCAAATATTTTGCAGAACTTTAATTAAAAAATAATCATCATCAGCCTGCGGGCACGCACATATAAAACATAACCAGAATAATTTATTTATATTTTTTTAATTCGGCGTCAACAATAGCTATAATGTGGTACTTATAGCTTCTCATCGCTCAAACCACGTACATATAACTATTTTCCTTGTACATTCTCCATACCCAGATACTCCGCATTTTTATTCTAGCTAAGCTAACCTAACGATTATAATTATTAGGATCGCTAGTGTTTGGAAACACCTCAGAAACATACATATTAGAAAAAATCTTGAAAAAATATGTCGCCGGACAGGACAAGCAATGTGCTTTACCAATTTAGGAACCCGCATTTACCTTAATACGTAAAAAATAATTAATAGGTATGCACTGATGCAACTGAAGTGCTTCCCAAATATCATAAATACCCAGTGACGTACCGTGGGGGTAGGCAGATTGAGCGTCGCTTGGGGGCGGCAGTTACTCAAAGGGCGGCAAATCGAGGAGAATCATTAGGTATAAATAGCTACCTAAACTTAGTCATAACGGAAATATCTTTCCATTAAAAAAATTAGCTCTCTGGTAGGAAACAAAATGTATTAATTAACATACAAGGTTTAACAGGACTGTTTTATTTTGTTGGGTTTTGCGATGTCTAGTTTACTTCCATTGTCCTTGGAGGTCACGTTTTTGATGACCATTAATGGCATGTGCAGATTTTCGATTTATAGGTAGGTACATACTTACTTAGTTTAAAATGTATCCAAATATTTTTGCCAGTCACTCGCGAGTTTTCAAAGTTGTCAGGTGTATTTTTAAATGTAGGTACCTATCTGAAACCGTGGAAACTCGCAATATTGTCTATTGAAGTAGAGATGGCATTTAAATTAGATTTAGTGGGATATAGTTTGTTAGTAACAACGCATTTCTTAGATATTGGTGTCATGATAGGATGATAAAAATACTGTATAAAAATGGGGCGGCATTTTGGCGCTACCTAAGGGCGGCATTTTATCTAGGGACGTCACTGTAAATACCGGCTTCTGTGCTTTGAATCAATGCATTAATCCTACTTACCTCGATTGATTCATAGCTGATGTCATGGATCTCTCTTAATTTTAGTCTTAACCTAAGTATCTACACACACTTGCCAATGATTTAATAAACTATTTTTTTATTCAACGGATAATTCGCAAGATTTAAGAATGTAGCATTATTTATTGAACATACCTACATAATATGAAAACAAGTCAGAAACATAGCCATTAGAAAACATATTGCAAAAATAAAGTACCGGATAGGACTCGAATCTGATGTGCTGATGGATAGAGGTTCGAGTCCCGTATTGCGCCAAAATTATTCAAGATTTTTTTAACTAGTGTGTTATTGATGTGTTTGCAAATTATGTCAGTGGCAAAGGGCGGAAGCAGGCTGTTGAGATCTATGTTTTCATTGAATTAAGAATACAAATTGCAAATCGTGTTGTTTAGTTTTTAAAATTCAATTAAACACTACATATTATAGACTATACACTTTACGAGTCATATGTATTAGTTTTTATTATTATAAACTAACCAACACATTCTGCAATTTGCATTCTTAATTCAATGAAATCAAATACACAAGTAAGTACATAATAATATGTCCTCCACCCTCTATATTATATATTCAAGATAGAATGTTAAATTTTCAAATCTTGCTTAGTATTCGTTGAATACTTTTATATAAGTACTTAATACTTATAGTAGTAGTAATAATAGTAGAATGAACACATATTTTTGACGCCCTTAGCTTAGTTTTACGATGAAGAATTAAGGTGTGTGATAATGTATTTTTACTACTAATGGCAACACTATTGTGAGGAAAATCTAGATAATCCGCTATGCCAGTTAAATGTGACCCAATTACAATATGCACAGAGTTCCAAGTATAATTAGAAGCAAATAAATAAAGTCTGCTCAGGCAAAATCATCCAGCGGAGGGATGCCATTGTGCGCCGAAACACATGAAAAGGATTTGGGTTCCTTTTGACTCGACCCCAGATGCGACATGGTCTAATTTTGAAAGGTACGTTCTTATCTGCTTTTGATTAATTATCATTCCTTCCGACGGTGCTTTAAAATTGCAAGAAAGACATGTGTGTGTATGCCTCACGAAAATGCTCGGTAAGGCAGGGGTTGGGAACCGCAGATCTTCGCACCACCTGTGCAATTTACAAGAGCCAATAATTAACAACGTATTTATTGTATAACCAATCCGATAGAGCAGCTATTGTCCGACAACAAGATCTCGTCAATAACCAGAAGTCGCTGTAATCGCGTATGGAAGTCTTCTCAGTAACATACCTGTCATGGCGGCAACGCGTGTTTAAAATAATATATCAGCTCTTTTTTTAGATACGACTCCTTTTCTTCTTATCAATAAGCCAAAAGTTTACTAATAATAATTTTAATATCACTCCTGATCGTTTTATATATATTTTTATTATAAAAAGCATGAAATTACGTAAATTGGTACCTAGATCCGTACACAACGGAAGCGTAAAATGAAATGATAAATTTAGGAGTGTTCCTCATTTCAAACGGAAGTACGATTAACTGCGTAGGAGGGGCTTGTTAGTTCACAGTTTTAACACGTAGACAAGAAGTTATTGTTCGACAAAAAATAAAATATTATCTAATATTCTAATTACATATATATTTTTTGGTTAAAAAATCTATGGTTGTAGAGCTTAAAGTTCTTACATCGTATTTTTACGAAGTTAATATTTTAATGCCAATGTGTGTGTGTTTTGTGTTTCATAGATTTTGTCAAATGTAAACAAAATAAACAAAACAATTTAATTTGTAGAAATAGCTTAAATTTTTAAAATCATTTTTAACTCTCAAGTTAAATTACATAATTACATAAGTATAACAATGTTATTTGAATAAACAAGATACACTAATTTAACTTCTAAGCAAGAGTATTTTCAAACTTTTATTTATTTAAAAGACGATTATCTCAGCTGCAACCAAACTGACTTATATGACCACATAAATATTGAAACGTCAGTTTTTAACAATGAAAAACTTTCCATATATAATATACTACAATAATCACGATAAATGATTAAGTGCTAAGATCAACTTGATTTAATTTAATTTTAATATAATAATTATTATTTACTTCCTAAGTTATGAAAAATAACTGAAATATATAATACCTAAATCCTCTTACAAAATACATATAATATTCAAACAATGGACGGTGCTAGTGCTCACGTATACATTGTGAAGAAATTCTAATCAATAACGATTTGGTTTATATTTATTAGGGAATATATTTTTTCATGTGATTTTACCTCACTGATTGAAAGAGTTGTCCATCCCTGCGCCAAGGTATCTTTTAGCTTTTTTTGTCGAAAGAATCATTAATTATTTGGAATACTACCACGCAAGGATGTTAAGAAATTTTGAAAAGAAGAAATTTGAATGCTGCGCTGGAGCTCCATTTCAACTTTTCAACAGATGAATAGAGAAACATTTATTATTATTTTTATTCTATTGCTGTCTGATATATTTTTCTGCAAAAGAACGCGACACAACAAAAAAATTATATATTCTTAATGATTTCGTTCGGGACGACGTCGCCTAATCAGTCGAACTCTAAAAAATACAATAACTAGGTAAATACTATGTATAATATAGGTACTTATCCTTAGTGGTGAATTTAAGGACTTTGATGCAAGAGGCACTGACTGATTTTGAGGCCCCCACGATTAAATAATTAAATAAAAACCATAAAATTTCAACTACCAACATTGTAGGCATCTCTTTCCTCCAATCAAATATTGTCCCTAAAATTATTTTATATTAAAGAAAACAGCGATGACACATAATAATAGTACTGGTTTACTTTTTTTGTACAATTACGTATATGTTTGAGTGGTTATTTTATTTTCCCTCTCATGTTAGTTGCACGGATTTTGTTACGCTTTGGGTAATATTTTATAACCATTTTTTTTTAATTTCTGTATAATTTAATATTCCTAGATATGACTGGTTTGAACAGTTTCAATGCCCCCTTTTAAATCTTTTGACGAATAGATTGCATAATCTGCGTCAAAGAAAATCGCGCCTGCCTATACTATAAAGTATAAACAGACATATTTGCACTAAAACTAAATATTAAAATATTCTATCATAGAATTGAGAGAAAATCTTGTTCTATGGAAACTCTGCACTACGGGTGCTCACCTACAAGTTATTGCAAAATGTTGCATCCATATAAGTAGTTAACGAATTCACGTGTCCGTTTATGTCATCCGCGCTATCTTGTCTCAGTTGATTACCATGCTTTATGAGTGCCACGTTCCTTCCACTGTCACAGGCTTTGGGTATCGTGAAATTCCAAGAGAATAAGGGTAAGCTTGTTAAGTTTAGAGCCTAAAAAATCGTTTTGTGTATAAATGGGTTAAGTTTAAATACAATAGGTATAGGTACCTAGTTTATTTTTATTGTTGAATTTTAAAATATTCAAAACGGCATTTTTACTACCCATTCATCGGAAAACAATGCATCTGCGTGCATTTTTGCAACACCATAATATATAACTGACTACTGCGCAAAATACTGTTGCAAAATATATCATTATTTATGACTGCAATACGTATACTATTCAGAGATAACCCTTTTATGAGTAGGTACAAAATACAGTACCTACCATATAATGAAAATAACGAAGGATATCCTAACAGTAGGAAACTGTTGTAGACGATAGCAATTCTCACAACTATGCATAATAAATTTACATTTTATTCACACATAGGAGGTCCATGATTCTATAGATATTTTTTCCTTATTACCATTATATTTTATGCATTGCTTTTCAATCTTAACATTAGTTTCGTTAGTATATATAAACCTTATAATATATAATTAAAAAACGCCTCAAATATATAACTACCTATTAGAAAAAAATCTAACACCCGACGAGACTCGAATCGGCATCCACTGGAGTCGCGACAACACCCTTTACCAATTGAGCTACGTGTGTCTTACCAAATTATAATGAAATTTTGATTCAGGCAGAGTGTAGTCCAGGGGGGTGGTTTGGTTTGGAGGAAACTATTAGGTAGCTAGTATGAATAGGTACTTTCATCTGAAGCGCTTATATAATTGCATTAATTTTGCCAATCAGTTTTTTTGGTTTGAATCAAAGATAATAATAGATTCTTACCAACCGATGTCAGGATCTCTGATCGTTGAATAAAAACAATAGTTAATTCTCATTATGTAGTTTTACCAGTTGTATAAACAGTTATAGCTGAAAAACTAAACATTTTCCAAGATTGCAGTCGTATCACAGCATTACGACCAAGGCCTGAACAAAAACGAATCATAAGTAAGAGTGAGTAAGAATTCGGCATGCTTATATCTCCGCACAATGCATTAGAGTAAGATAGAATTTCTACGGCTGAATTAAATATTTTTTGTAAACGTCGCCGGTAAATATGGATTTGATTAATTACATTCATTTAAAAACTGCGAGCACGTGTTACTGAAATTTTATGTTTTTGAGTTAAATATAAAGTTAATGGTGATTATTTTTAGTTATTTTAGTAGAACATATGGTTAACTATGCTATGCTTATGCCGTACTGAAAAGCAATACGATGGTATAACGTTTCACAGTAATTAAGTTGATAATAATAAAATCGAGGTTCTACTGTGCGTTATACACAAGAAAAACGGCTTCATTTTCCCGAATAATATGCGCTCTCTATATACCTATCATTACTCTGAGATTACGATGGTTAATTTTTGGTATCTTGTTACTGGGTACTTGCACTGCAAAGGCAGTTTACTAATTTAGAAGAATTATTTCCATATAAGTAGTTATTTTGACCTAATATAACTGGAGTATTGTAACCATTGCTTACTCGCATAGTACATTCTCACTATTTAATATTTATAGATATCTATGGTTTATCGCGTTATTATTTCAATATTTCAATACATACCTACGAACTATCTGTCGCAGTTATATTATAATCAACCCCCAAAGTGGAATGTGTGGTAAATCACCTGTTTTCAAAACCATGGATGCAGGTCCAAATAACGTGTCTGAAAAAAATACAGATTGTTTTTTCAACGTATGTATATTAATTTGATCCATAGTAAGTATCCAATTTGTTCAGTGAATGGCTATCAACCATTAATCGAAAACATGTCTCTCGATCGTACCTATCTCAAAATCTCGAAAAGTATAAATGTACATTGTACATCCATTTTTAGATTTATTGTAAAAACTATTTTCGAAAATCTTCTACAAATAAAACTTTGACAATCACTCCAGAGCAACACTAGGGATAGGATATTTAATGGTGGTCTACTGTGTTTTATTGTTTTAGTATTTTGCATGTCGATTTTTTCAAAATGTCACAACCGTTTTGTCACTAATGGCAATCCTTTTGTCACTCAAACTTTTGTGTTGGTTTTGCAAAATTGTTTACCGTTTTCAAACTAATGTATAACGATTAGCTCAGTTTGAGTTAGATGAATAGATTTTTTCATGTTCTGTAAAACTGGCAAACTTCATTTCAATAATAGGATATCTACTGGTAAATAGTATTCCGATCAATTGTTTTAATATACCTACCTGCCAGGCAGCGGCGAAGGATGAAGGTAGGATGTGGAGATTCGACATGAATAGTGCACACTAAACTTTGTCAATCATACTTATTTGTTTCATTGAACTAAGATCATAAATCGCAGACTGTTAATTTATAAATTCAATCAAAAACTGCCTAGACTAAGTCACTAAACTAAAATAGTAGAGGTAGGCTGTAAATATCCGAAAAAAATTAAACACACTTTGTCAGTCATACTTATTTGTTTTTATTGAACTAAATATACAAATTGCAGATGGTTTTAAAATTTTATTAATCCCTTCCTAAACCAAACCATAAAAGATAAAGGTACTGTTCGGTTATACGGAATACAGCGGAAAACGCATTTTCAAAATAGCCGATAAACTGGATTATTTGTTAGGTTAACCTAACCAAACCTAACCTAACCTAACCTAACCTAACCTAACCTAAACTAACCCAAACTAACAAATAATCAAGTTTATCGGCTATTTTCAAAATGCGTTTTCCGCTGTATTCCGCATAACCGAACAGTACCAAGATAAACATATTCTTCAATTTATAAAATACCTAAAATTGTGTATAATTTAATGCCATAACTTTAGATATTTTGTAGGGTTACAATATGTAAGTTGTACGTATGCAGTTCATCGTGGGACTTTACGTGAAACATGAGTTCATATAACATTTTATCAAATGACGAGGTCTTCGTTGAACATTTCGCACCCCTAGTTTTAAAGTATGACAAGTCAAAAAACAGCATTCTGAGATAATTGGATTCAAAGATTCAAACCCCTTCAACTAAATCTAAAAATGTATGTATTAAACTGATTTTCTTGCTCAATGTGTATTAGGTCTTGTATTTTTGTATGAAATTATTATTTTATTGAAAAATTATACAGAACACATATTTTTGGTAGTTTTTTTGAAATGTCATAGTCTAAAATTGGACTATTTTGATAAATTTTGAAATAACCCATCATGCACACAATACAAACTAATATGAAACAACATAAAATCTCTTCAATATATTATGCATATCAAGTAAAATAATAAACGAAATGGTTATTTGAAATTTTTATTTCATAATAAAATAACAGATAAACCATCACATACCTACCAAATTTTTTAAATATATAATTGTATAAGATTATGATTACCTATTCAGGATTCTTGCATATTATGTAATGGAAATTATTATATAATTTAGAATTAATCAGAGTAATTTCCATCACTCTCTTCGTGAACCAAGTCATTTCTTGCCACTTGAGTACTATTAGCGACTTTCAAATTATTGTAAAAATCGTGGTACGTCATCGGTATCATTCTTTTGCATATAGTTAAAAGATCTTGCCTTTTCTGCATGGTTATTCCTGGTGGCTCATTATAAGCTTTCTGTAAAATTATCATATTCATGTGAACCGGACAACCCGTCATGCCATGCCTTATATTAATTTCCTCGTAGGAAGAATCAATAAAATTGGAAATAATGAAAAAACTATACGGTGATTCTTTTTTCAAATGCATGACTTTGATTGCTTGCCATGTTACCTTCGTACATACGGTAGTTATAACATAATTTTGTCCCAGCTCGTCGGACAGCAATTTCAGGTCAAATATATCATCAGTTGCCATAGCATTAACTCTATAAGGTTCATCATTCTTTTCAGCCATGGCTATAATGGGTATCCATTGAGCTGGTATGAAGACTGGAGCACTTTTAGCATTCTCTTTTTTTCTTTTTCAATGAGTGAATGCATCGCAATCCACTGATTTTGGGTGTAACCCGTGGTCAAATATTTTTGCGTTATAGACTTTATATTTTCTGTTTCCAATAATAAATACAACGCAACTAAATATTTATTATTATTCTGACCAGCACAATTATCGGACCAAAAATGCACATTCTTATTTTTGAGAATTTCTTTTTCAATTAATGGTGTGTAAATACAACTACCAATTTCATTAGAATCTCTTGTAGGAGTCACTTCGTTCCAGATACAACAGAACCCTTTTTCTCACCAATATCAAAGATTGTGAAATATGTTGCAAGTTTTCTTGTGTAATAGAAGTTTGAGACTTCACCACAGGGTTATGAGAGAACTGCAATTAATTGTTTTGCTTTTTGTGTATCATTTAAATTTGTATAATATGCTGTGCTGACCATTGATCGTTTTTTGACTGAAAGCGCCTAATATTAAATTCTGTATTAAAGATGGTAGAATACTGAGATAACTTCACGAAAGGTCGATCATTTTGTCGACACTTTCCTTTGTATAGCCTATAGTGTTGCTAAATTTAAAGAGCCATCAATAAATTGTCTGGTAGTTAGTCTGGTGTAGCGTCGTGGGTCATAGATTCAAATCCTGGGTCTGGCAAGTACACATATTGTTTTTCAATTTGTGTATGAGTCAGAGTATGAACCTAATATATTGAGCAAGTGGGTGACATCCATATCTCGTAAAAAACAAAAATCTGTTATTACAAACCACACGTGGAGGCCCATATGATCTTATTAGATCGGACATGGTTGAAAGTTTGAGCTCTCAGGAAGTGGGAGTCTACCCTAGGAATGCATTCGATGTGATCTCTAACATATTGTTTTAATTCGGTATCAATTTTCTTACGATTTTCACGTGTTCCTCTGAGATCCTTTTCTATGATTTCATCACTGTTTGTTTTATTTATTATTGTGTTTATCAACAAACGACTGTCAAATTGTCAATGTTTTCAGAATGGCTAGTCACCAGTGGGACCACAACACAATTTTTATTTACTTTGTCCATTCCTGTGGGTCTATTCTATACTTATCGAACACTAAAGTGATAAATAGTATCAAACTTAGGGTAGGTTTGTATCAAAATATTAGCACTTATTATAACAATTACACGAAGTTGGTTTTTATTGATGCAATAAGTGCGATATATTAACAGCAGCAAGATAGGTTCTGTTAAAATATAGCACTTATTGCAACAATAAAAACCAACTTCGTGTAATTGTTACAATAAGTGCTAATATTTTGATACAAACCTACCCTAAGTTTGATAATATTTATCACTTTATTACGTAGGCGGTCGATAAGTATAGAATAGACCCACTGACCTATGATAATTCAAGATGTCATAGTCTTAAACTCGCTAAAAATTTGAATCCTAATTTAAGACTATAACAACTCAAAATAGCATAGTCTTTAAATATCACATAATACTATTTATAAAAATTATAGACTATTCTTTCTGTCCTGTATTTCCGTAGAATTCATTTAGACTTCTGATAGTCTTTGACCAGATAAATAATGATATTTTCAACCATTCTGCATTATTAACTCAAAATGTCACTTTTTCGACTTGTAATAGTTTAAAACTAGGGGTGCGATTTGTCACCGTGGAATACATTTGTACGTATCTTACAAAATGCGGCGATAATTTGCAAATAGTACTGTTCCAATTAGATTAACCCTAGCCTAACCAACCTAACCTAACCTAGTAAAGACATCTCATAAAATTTGCCACATGTTGTAGCATACGTACAAATATACACTACGGTGAAATGTTAAGCGAAGAACTCGTCATTTGATTAAATGTTACACGAACTCATGTTTCACGTACTGCGGCACACGAATAAGTGTCCTGCGATGAACTGTTTACGTACAAATTTCCGGATACGATTTTGTAGAGAATAATGATTTTTACCTAATATTTATTATGGTTTACAGGGTTAGGCAGGGTTTAATTGATTTTTAAAAATTAACTAATACCATCAACCATGTGTCGTCATAGTTCAATGAAAACATATTATAATAATATAAGTATGACTGACAAAGTTTATTGTGTACTAGTTATGTCGGATGTACACGGCCTACCTTCAATCTTCGACGCTGCTTATAACTCTCGTAGTCCAATGCGTAAGACAATGGTTTCTCATTCCAGAAGTTTCCGGGTTTGATTCTCGGTGAGGTCTTCATACGTCATATTGTATCATGCAGTTGCAGGTTTAGGACCTTCTAAACTCGAAGTACTGACTGAATCTGAGGCCCTCTACGATCAAAAAATAATTAAACCCATAGTACCCAACGACCAACAAACCTAGTAAAATAACAATATCTATTTTTCCTTGAATCACATACCTAACAACGTATCTGCTTGAGTGGCTATGTTATGGCTCTCTTTGATGTTAATTGCTTACATATTTCATACTGAATTTGTGAGATATGCGCATATTTTACCAATGCGTTGAACAGGACCTCTGGGATTGCCCGCTTATGGAACCTGAACGAGCGGAGCTGTTTGTCAGGGTCCATCCTCACACGAGCCCAATTGGTCACGCAGATCTGATAGCAACCGAGGCCAACTTTGCGGCATTCGAGAAATTTGCAGCGTCGTATGGGGAACGGGATATACCTTATTCTTTTGTAGACTCATCCATTTCAACTCGTGACACTCAGTATGCGGATACATTGAGCATTTAACGTCAGCAGACAGCAGAGCCAATCCTAAAATAAAAAAAATATTTCTTAACTTCCTTCTTTCCGCACTACTGTGCATGGTTGCAGCATCAGTCCTGTGCGGCTCCGTTTCGGGACGTAATGAGCACTTAAAATTACTTCTTTCAGATACGTCTATAGTGTCATGGAAGGCGGCCGTGCATATCCACGGCTGTCCATACATGACGGGTGGTGGTGAGAACATTGGTAGTTATGTACAATAATATTTAATAAGTTTATGTCCTATTTGATCATTTTCAAGGCCCCATTTTAAATCTTGTAATGAATCTATTGCGTTATTTACGTCAACAAACATTCCCGCTGTGATCGATATGACGCATGCTATCTAATACCTACCACAAAATATAAAAGAATTCAGATATCCTATCTATCTAGTTTGTAACACTATATGATTTAACGTAATACTATTGGAGATACGGAGGGTAAGACTAGTGGCATAACACGACCCTTAGTTTCATCCCTCCCTTCCCAAGGCAGGACTTAATGCAATTTCCTTGTGCATCCCCCTTCTCATATCTCATATCCAGCGCGTTATATTCTCTTGTCACCAAGGTGACAAGCATATCAGGGACGAATTGGTTATCGATTTTGTGTCACCCCCGTATTAATACGACGCGGCTTCCATTTTAAAAATTGGATTATGTTATCGTAGTTTTTAACAGTTTTTATCTTAGGGGGATGCCATACTGCGCTATTTTTATGTGACAGTACATGGCAGGAAACTTAGCTTACCGAAGTGAAGGTTTTCATGCGGCAGATAACGCAATCGCTTCGTTAGATAGTATCAAAATATTGACAATATGCGTATTTTGAGTGTCTGCAGGCCTATTCTAACTAGGTACGTAACACGTCTCCTTTATTTTTCTTGATCCAAAATAACACTTTTATCACTCGGGGCAATTCCTTATGCAGGGCAGTTATCTACAATAATAATTGGTAACACACAGCACTGCGTCTTACTTTATTTTATTCCAAATACATCCAATTAGAATCTCCAATTGACAGTTAACTTCCCGGGATAATTAATTACCTGAGTACGACTTATTATACTTATCACTTTTTTATTGATTTTGGAGTTAAGTCATACATTAGAATAGCCCTGCTGAAAAACACCCACAAATCTCAGAATTAGGTGTGCAAAACACCCAGGCGGCAGGATTCAGGTAGGTTGGAACTAGAATCACATATCAACCAGATCTTATACAAATTGATTCACAGAATATCTTCAGGCCTTCGTCATCTGATCAGTAGACGTCGCAAAAGATGGAAGTATAATTGGGGCTGAATATGAATAAAACAGGCGTAATCAAGGGAACACAAAAATAATGAAAATTAGATTACCTACTGGTTATGGCTGTAAGAAGTTTTAATTATTGAGTATTGATAAATATGATTAAACGCGTATTAAAGAATATTATATTATTTCAAAAGTTACGTCCGTAATGCATAAAATGCATTAAATAAACTATTTGTTGATCCTAGATCCTGAGAACGGTTAGTAATTAAGGTAATTCGTACTTTGATTTAAAGCACAAAAATCCACTGCCAAAATTAACGCAATTTGTGAAAAGCTTCAAAGAAATGTAAAAGCTGTCAAAAAGATTTTTTCTATGAGTTCTCAAACTACGTATTCAAATGCGTTGACGTCTGTCATGTAAACAAAACGCGCATTTAATATTGATAATATTTAAGAACATTTATGCAATCATTGTATTTCTTGCGTTTGTGGCATGATTTAAGTCGTAAACCGAAACCCGCTTTAAAGCCTTGATTCACGGTGACTGGCTTCCATATTATCAGTTTACTGTGGGCGTAACGGTATAAAGAAGGGACTAGGAAACTTTTTTGGGTTTTCCGCTAAATCTATCTGTGGTTAGTGATATTACCCCACTTCCTAGACTAAAAGTTATTATAATTACATTAATGTATTCTTAAAATTAAATATTATACATATTTATCACATACATATACAAATAATAAAAAAGCAATCATCACAGAGCTTTTTCATGTCAGAGCTCAGAACAACTTGGATTTTGTCTTAACGGCCCACATGCTCGTCGTAGGTCAAAATTGAGTTCTTATTGTATTTTCAAACCATGATCCTGGACACTCCTTAAACGTTGTAGATAATCTATTTATATAATTTTGAAGCCTTATTATCTTTTATAGTTATTTTAAACATTTGATGACTGCATAAAGTATTTTTGTTACATAAAATAGTATTCTTTTAAACCTCTCGCTCTATTGTTTTAGAATATAGTCATATTTCAGTACATAACTGTGCAGTGATGTTAAGATTTTTTACATTTATTAATTTTTAAACGCATTTATAAAACCATTAGTATAATTTATGACGAGATAATTTTTGTAAAACATTCACGATAAAAAAATATATTGATAATCTCTGTGATCCCAAATTTGACAGGAATTAGGCATTTTATTATTCAAAAAATCGGCAAGATTAACACATTTGAAAATGATTCTAAAGATATTTATTATAAGCTATATCTTTTACCATTCAAGTGTGATAAACATCCTATGAATAATGATTGCTTTATAATAATTATTGACCTAAGAATAAGGTAGTGTTTTTTCGAAATACGTCATTTGGTTCAGTGGTTAATCTACAACATACAGCCGTAGCCATAAATTGACAAACTATAATTGAAGTAGGGAGTAAAATGATATTGACGCGCGTGTTTGAACATGTACCTAACCGATTTGTTTTAATTTTTTTTAAAACGGTACATGTTCAAACCGTATTTTATTTAGACTTGAATCTTATGTCAGTACTATTTGACCCAAATAGGTTGGACGATCTTTAATATACGGCTAAATACCTATTTCCCATACAACATTTCACGGTGAAGTGTGGTACGGCGAACTGCATACGTACAAGTTTCTGGATACGGCCAATAGTGGCAATCCTTCAGGATATTCTGCCATATGAGTAAATTGATAGCTGTTGGGCTATTATTTTACAACGTTTTTCTTAGTTCGTATTCTTATTTGTCCGGTGGTTCTTTGTCTGGTACAAATCCTGCAATCAATTTTTAACTAACTTCCCGACTAGCTAGACATTTGAAACTTTTAGAATATATCAGAACACGATGCCAATGCATTTTTTAATACTTTTAGCCATCTTTAAGTAGAATTGAATTCATTTTCAGTTAATTCTGTTTTGTATGAAAACTTATTTTGACACCATTATTGGTTGCTAGGGCTCTGGGGTCCTAGCAACTAAATTATTAATATATAAGTGCGTTACTATGGAAATCAATATGACATGTCAAGTACAATTTTTTTTTGATCGTTTAAGCTAGTCAAGTCAGTTCAACAGAAAATTTTAAAACGTTGTAAGTATATAAAAAGTTCTTTTTATCTTGTAATTATTATACTTTTGATTTAAAGATTTTCATGCTCAAATACTGAAATACTTTTATTTTCATTTGTAAAGCTCCACTACTCCCACAATTTTCATATCTACCTTCCCTATGTGGGGTAATTTTCCCCAGTTTCCCAACCCCTGGTATTCATAAATAGCGAGAAAATATAATTATCAAACTTTTTATGTTATTAAAGTTAATCTTAATATGATGGATAAGTCTTGTTGGTTAGGTTATTCATGTATATTTATTGAAACACCAGTTGTACCTATCTCGTAACTGCAATTAATTGCATTTATTTTATTCCATACTACAATAATTATAAAACATTCCTACATGCACGATGCGTATAAACGATTTCAAATTGACTTCTGAATTTAAATTTCACTTTACTATGTTTAGATTTATACCAAAGGCGTACCTAGGTCAAATGAAAAAATACCACGAAGTTTCGGGTTTTGACACAACCGCCCGATGGATAATAAATAATCTCCGCTATAGATAGGTATGTTCTAATAATTTTTAATACGCCGTCTTTTTTTTAAGTAATGAAATCGTGATCCGGGAGTTCGTGATGGTGGAAGTTGTTAATGTGACCAGAGGAAATTGTTATCAAATATAACTGATCTTCCCGGTAGCTAATAGTATAAATAACAGTAAACAACTAAAGGCTTTAAAGTTTAATTTATATTATTTGACACATGGGTAACAAAAATATCACTACGTCACTGTATTTTATAACCAACTCAGTATCATCTAGAATCTAGATCAGTCACGCACACGGGGGGGGGGTTCATATCGAAAGATTATCCATTATATTTATTAATGTTTTTTTATGGCGGATAGAGGAGGCGGGGTTGACAAAATCTAGGAGGTGCCACTGACTACCGTATTTACCCCCCGGATCCTCGCACTTTTCCATGTATTTTTTTCATACCCAGGCACTCCGTACTTTGAATCTAGCGATCAACACCCTAGCCTGCAGCTATATATGGATTCTCCCCTATGAGTTATTGCATCAATGAGTGGTTATCGATTCACTTATCGGTTATATTGTTAGTGTGTGTTTGTGACATCCTCGCTGTCCTGTCTTGTCAAATACTGGGTGCATGAGTGCCACGGGTATTCAACTGATATGGCCCATGCTATCGTAGAATTCTGAGAGAAGTAGGGCCCTTTGAGAAGGCTGTCCAATAGCCAAGGCATCCGGGTCATGATATTCAGTCATGAAGGGCCTGGTGAATAGTTGTCCCTATAAGTTCATCGATCCAGTAGGTTTTAGGACAGCTCTGTGCTAAGTGGCAGTTATTCATGGAATCGTTTATCAAAAATACCAATATCTTAAAATTTATGTGTGTTTTTCACAATCTGAATGTAAAAATCGATCAAATCATAAAAATCCCTATACACATTTCAAGACATGTCCAGATGATGTATTGTAGTTACTAGTTAGCATCCAGCGATGCGTGGCCACAGGCTGATCATCAGGTCCTAGTTTGAAGACCTTGCCAGCAAAGCCTCTATGACCGGAATAAGAACGGTTATCTCCATTCACCACTCAATGATGAGGAATGAGGATGAGTATAGGTGGACGTTATTTTATAAATTCTTAAAATAGGGTCTGCTTAACTCATCCGGTGTACTTCCTTGTACCCATATAATTAATATTTTTTGTATTTACACATTTATACTGTAGACTAACTTAATACTGATATACATATCTCTTTTGTTATGTACATAATACTGTTTTAATAATATTTCTTTGTTTCTAAATGTCATGTTGTGTACGTCTAAAACTTATAATTTGTAATGTCTACAATATGTAAAATAAATAAATTGAAATTGAAACCTATCTGGAAAAAATGTGAGCATGCCCTGTAAGAATGCGTCCCATTCCAGATTTTTGCCTCCCAAGTGAGGATGTGGTGACAAATTAAAGTCACCGTCGTCTACTTAAGATGGAAAGAAAACAGTGAAGAAGAAAGTACGTAGCTATATGGTACGAGAAAAGATGTAAGTTAAAAAAAATAATAAAAAAAAGGAGCACTTATGTCCCGATAAGCTAAAAGAAAGTTATGGATGTATCCGAATTCATACCGCAGCTGTGACGCCAAGCAGTAATAAAATACATCCATGCCATCGCATTTAACATTATAAAGCAATTTAAAATCTAACTGTTTTCAAAAGGTTCCTTTGTCTTATGCGTAACAAAAAACATATTATAAAAACTCCTTATTATAATTAATTGGAATATTTCACTAGCATAACTAATAACTATCTAATTTTAGATTGTTTGTAAGCCTCCGTAGTGCAATTTTCTTTGTAACACATCCACTGAAACAGAGATGTCAAACCTTTTTCTGTCTAAAAGAGACAGGGGTAGATTAAGATATTGTAGGCCCTTGGACTGCAAGTAATCTATAGACTCCCAGACATATTTTCAAATTAGAGTTTGAATTTAAAGATTGTTACATTTAAGAATATAATATTACTAAAAACAGTAGCTTGTACGTTCTCGAGAAAATCTTTTTTTAATTGCCTTGTAGTTCTCGTGTCTTTGCCAATCTGCGTACGTGCTTTAGGTGTGTCATCTTAGGCCAAAATATCTCAGTTGTCTTCCAAGTCGTATTTCAATGAGTTGTTGGAGCCATGGGCCCCACATCCTGAAGCGGGTCCCTAGGCCAGGATCATTATCAGGCCCCCCTACCTATCACTAGGATTAAAAATAAACGCTCTACAGAAACGTTTCCCAAATGGTATTCCAGGTAAAATTAAGGATATTCAGTGTATCTTTAAAGATTTTTTGTATTTTTCAATAAATTCATTTGTGTTATGAAGTTTTCGAATATCGACACACAATATTCAAATTTTACATCACACAACCACATACTTATTTTAAAATGGTAATATTCTTAAAGCAGGCGACTTTTTTACCATTAGAGCAAATTTGTGACGTGTGTTTATCTCACTTATAATGTATAAGCGCAACGCGGGCCCCCAGGCTAGAGCCCTGTCAGCCCCCTCCTTGTGGGGGCCATAGTTGGAGCTCTATTCATTGACGGTATATCGTATAACAACTGCATGAAAACATTCTAGGTTGATAGGTATGCCTTAATTCGGCCCCGAAGTTACCATCCATTCTAAAACATCTTAAAACGAAAGTAGGTACTGTATGCCACCAAATTGTTTTAGACATCGACATATTTCACATGTATGAGATGAATTTATATTGATGTTGTTTTATAAATAAATTTAAAAGTCACTCATTTTATGACAATAATGTGATGTATTTATCTGTTTGCTGTAGGTTCCTGTACTGGAAAAGGCGATTGCGCAATTTCCCCTTTCCTATTTCATTATTCTCACAATTTTATCGCAATAGTACTCATGATAACAAGTTAGTGATGATTTGAAGTAGCCAAGGATGCGCCAAGTGGGACTGTTTGGAGTGTGAAATACCAGGACGGCAGAATTAGGGGGCGGCAAAAGTCCGACAAAACATTTTTAACGATATTATTAAAAACTATATAGGTATTATAAAATAATATAAAATAAACGTTATGATGAAAAAAGTCGCCTGCGACGCAATTCTCTTTCGTGTAATTGGATATTCATTTATAAATGTTTTCGTTCTCTGTCTATAAATTTCCAATAAAAAAGTAGTTTTTATTTGGGGGATGGCAATTTTTGAGCTGGCACCCGGGCTGCACCCATCCTTCCCTGATAAGTAGGATAAACCTAATAAGGATAGTGTAAAACTTATTATTTATTTCCATGTCACATAGCACCCATTGCAGGCCTATTCTATGTAGTAGGGATATTTACCGTTGAAGCTAAAAATTTCTCCTGTACGCACAAAATAGCTATGTTTATAATGATTATGCAAACGCATCATCATTGCTCGTGATTTTAATTGGCACCTCGCAACAAAAATATTAAAAATAACGCGATGTTTACTTTTTTGTTATACGTGATAGCTAGGTAATACTAGCCACTAGCTTCTATGCGCTCGCGAGCCACCGATTTTACATCACTGCAACAAAAACATAGGTGTGGTGAGGTTTAAAATAACATTGATCAAAATGCTTAGGGCGACATGGAATTAAACAAGTCATATTTTCTTACTCTGAGCACTAAACAATACGCAGAAACAACAAAATATTGTACAGGGTATTCCACTAGAAATTAAAAGCTTCTGTATTAACAAAAAGTAGACATTTAATGTCTATGTTTAGAGACTAAAAATAAACCTGTTCACTTTGTATATTTTTTTTCGACCATGTCCGATCCTGATAGGATCATAATATGGGCCTCCACAGAGTGGAGGTTTGTATTGACAGATTTTGTTTTTTACGAGAAATGGATGTCAGCCACTTGCTCAACCTATTAGGTCCATACCCTGACACACACAAATTGAAAAACAATATGTGTACTTGCCAGACCCAGGATTCGAACCTGGGACCCACGGCTTTATAATCCGCGCGGCCACCGAGGGTGGTGAGTACCTATATACATATCTACTAACTTAAATTATAAATATTTGCAGTTTTTATATGAGTTCGAAGTAGTTAAAAATGAACGTATAGATATATTTCACAATATGTGATGGTTATCTTTAACAAAGTTAGATAATGTATTGTTTCAAATAGGGCGCCTTGCTTTTGATATTGATGGCGGCTACCAAATGTAAATACTGAGTGACAATTTTTATAGCCAGTGAAAAGTAGAGACGCCCCGTGGGGATGGGCAGGTTATGCGTTGCATAAGGGTGGTACATAATAAAGAGCAGATAATGAATGCACGAATACAAGTATGACAACTTTTGAGAGCAAAGCGACAAGTATTAAATCAGAACGCGAGCCATCATTTTGTTTTCAGCGCTGCAAATAAAAGAAGAAAATAATGAACTTTCTACCCATACAACGTATATCTACATATTGCTTGATTCGAAAATCGAACAGCTCATTAATTTAAGTACTTTTAACAAGACTTAATTCATTTTTTTTGTTTAAAGCCATAAAACAAACGAACGGCTACTAATCAATTATCCGATTTAAAGAACAATTTTATATTTTGTCTGCGATCAATTTATCACAGCGGTCAATTTTCCGTGAACCGCATGTTTGTATCAAACCACCCTATAGTAATTTGGCTTCTGGCATATTAATATGATAGAAAAGCAGCAATAGCCCAAGTGTCCGATGTGAGATTGTAAGATGTTAGATTGACAAGTTATGCGTTCTGAATCCTAACAGAGAAAACGTACCGGTGCCAAATCATAGTTTTGAAACAAGGCGCGTACCAACTACCTATACCTAACGAAATAAATTAGGCAGATCGTTCATAATAATGTGCCGGGAGCACAATAATTTTATTTCATATCAGTATTAAGAAATATCACCATGGGTTTCACTTTACTATATCTCTAAACTACAAACAGCTACATAAGTATAGGTATATGGGTAGGTTTAGCTAAAAAGCATTGACGTATCATTGTCTAGGACGATTCGGCGCGGGGACAACTGGGCGCTACACAATTGAATGAAATTTGAAAATAAATAGACGTTCGTGAATAAAATATATTTTTAACGCTTAGGTATACGTATATTATTATATTATTATTTAATACTTGGTGAGAAATATGCTACTTAATTAATGATTTAATTGTAAATATTATATTTAAGTTCCAACGAGAAAAGAGTTCTTTGATTTTTATATAAAGCGTCAGACATAATAATTCTCAATCTATTTTCTATAATACAAAAATGAATTAAAACTACCAAGTAGTAGAAATAAAAAAAAATTCCTCTTCTACTTTCTATATCAAATCGTAACAAACGTCTATTTATTTCATTCGACAGTACGGCGCCCAGTTGTCCTGGCGTCGAGTTGTCCCAGTGCCGTATTATTATAGACGAATTGTGTGAAAATAAAATGAAACCAAAATGTTAGTCTGCTTGACAGCTTCGTGTCCGGAAAATTGTACTTCTACAGTTTATGCACAGTTTATCATGTGATTTTAGACATATTGGAAACCGATAGCCATATTGTACCTACATTGAAATCAAATTCATATTTAAATAAAACATTTTAAAAACGTAATAAAAGCCACCGGTTTACAAGGGAAAGATTGAAGAAAATAGTTTGTATTCTTTTGACCATACCCGATCCTAATACGATCATATATAGATCATAGATTCCAAAAATTTAGGAAAAACATAAACAAGATGGCTTGATAATGAAAATAGTGTACACTAAACTTTTTTAGTCATACTTATTTGTTTTCATTGATTCATAAATCATACATATTTGGCTGTATTTTTACTGCCTGACTCCTTTTTCCTTGGTTGGTATTACTTATTGTTTTTAATGTTATTGTGTTGGAAAAATTCCATCGAAATAATTTGCAGTAATTTTCATCACTTCCCAAAACGAAATATTTCAATTAGGTATTGTCTTGTCAGAGATCGTCCCACTTTGAGCCAATTCAAACCACCAGTGGCGGATTAGGACGAAGGCAAACTAGTCTTAAATATGGTGGAGTATCTAAATCTGTTTCTCCAACCACCGAGCGCAAATGAACTATTTAAAATTAAAAACATCCCTCATTAGGAGCCAGTTCGACTATTATTGTATAAAATTCTCACTGACAGTACATACACGATAATTAAATTATCTCGGAAAGTAAATCGATGCCATCATGTGTTTTTGCATTTATATCTGGAAACTGACTATGAATAATAGATTAGAGATGATTTCGTACCCACAGCACCATTGACAAAAACGTTATGATAGAAATTTTCCTCATACACTTCAATGTGCAGAGAGATCATTGCAGTTTATCACATTCACACACACACCCCCCCCCACACATATTTATTTTCGAATAATTTGTCAATTAATTATTCGATCGAATTACCTGTCGCGAGTTTTAAGGACGTGGAGGCGCGAGGCAAGAACCGATTTTTCAACCCCCCCCCCCACGATAAAAAATAAAAACCATAATAATTCTAGTAACCAACCAAAATCTGGATCTGTCAAATAAACATATTATTTTCTTCAGTGTAGATATTCATATTTATGATCTTCTTAGGATCGGACATGGCTTAAACAAAAAATAATATTTTATTATTTATATAATATGCTCTCATCGTGAATGAGAGATAGAACATTCGTATCAGCAAGCGACATGCTATAAACTTTTGACTGTAGTTGCATGGGTTTTGTTATACTTTGGGTAAAATTATGCTATACCCAATTGGCGAGAAAAAAGAGTCTTTTTAAGAGCGTACATAAGTGAAACGGCAAATAATTTTCAACACTATGTGGGACGTAATTTCGGTCGTGTTGCCAGTCGGAGAGTGATAGTCGACTTGTGAGCACGTCAATTTGTTTTGTGATGGCGTCGGAGGAATATATTTTTAAATCGTGTAAAGATGACTAAAAAACATTCCGCATGTACTTAAAAAAGAAAATATGTCAATGAATATACTATTATTATTACGAATATAATAATAAATATAACATTTAAAGGACGCATGTTGAATTTTTATGATAAATTATATTTCGTTCGGCTCGCGTCATTTTCACAATCCGCGCATCGCCTACTCACGATCTTTTTAGACCATGCCTCAGCTGAGGTATAACCTTAAGATTCTTGTATAATTTAATATTGTTATGACTGGTTCGAACTGTTTCGGGACCCCCTTTTAAATCTTATGACGAATCGATTGCGTCATCTTTGCCAAATAAAATCGCCGCTGTCAATAATCTACTATCATATTTTCGTTAATAACTATCGGTCGCCCACGACTTCATCCACGTGAAACACGGAAATGATACCTATAAGTACAAATACATAGTGAAAAATAGTACCTCATATTGTTGCAAGTGCGTTATTTTCGAGAAGAAAATCGGTAGCAGCAATGCACCTAGTCAACAAATGCTGAGTAAATTTCATCAATATTGAACACTCCAGTAAATATGTACAACACAAACAAAGACCTACCGAATCATCTCGCCCCGCACCACACTCGGTCTTAATCGAGCGTATCACGTGGCCCTATATTTGGTGTGAAGCATGAGCAATTTGTTACGCCTGGGCATGTCTTAGGAGTAGTTACCCAAGAGTCAAGACTAAGGTCGCCACTCACTCAAGTGTGTTTTGAGTTAGTTTAAATTGACGTATTTAATAAAAGTGCCCATGTGAGAGAGAAGCAAGGAAAATTAACAAAAATAGTTAATTACAATAATTATTCGGTAAATATTATTTTTTATGTAAATACCTATACCTAAATCAATTGTGTGAAACATGGCGGGTAAAATTCGTTCCAGAATTAGCGCAAATGATTCCCCAGACAATGCGAAAATATTATATGAGGTGGATATTTGTATGTGTGGCCTGCAAACATTTTTCGGTCGCCTTTGGAGACGCCATACAAAACAAAAATATCTAGCCTCTGAGTACTTAGCAAATACATGCAGTACTAAAAAACATAACTTCGTCTTTTTTAATATATTTGAAAAAGCTTATTTTCATTGTGAGGAGGCGGGAACTTTATTTAAGATGAATGTATTATTATTTACGATAGGTACTTAGTATTTTTGCCATGTCCATGAAATTATGAGTTGAACATGTAAGTAAATCAACATATAATAAAAATAGAAAGCAAAGATACATTATTAAACATATTATGTATGTAGGTACACAGCGCATCACTAAAAATATCTGCGTCTCTAAGCCGGCTTTCACATCAAAACTCGTCTCGACTGCAACGTTTCGAATACGTCAATGTGATATCATCGTCATTCACAAAACACACGTTGCCAAATGGAGCTCCGCAGATTGGTCGAATGCGACTGTTTAGTTTGAAAAAAATATCTGCTGTTGCAATCGACAAGTTGCATGCTTCTCGGGCTCCGAGTCGAAGACGCCAGGACGCATACAAATACATACGAAACGGTCATTCATATACCGGCTCACCGATCGCCGCATCTAAATATCTATACGTTTCGAAGGTTACGTGCGACCACAGAACAGATAATAAATATAATACCGATAGGCTATATTCAATACGCCGCATATTGATGCAGGGTTTTTGAATGTGAAGCACGCATTATGCACGTGCAATAGTGTGTGTACACCAACATTAAATGAGCGTAAATGCATAAACCGACAGCAGTTTTCAATATTCAACGTAGGTACAACGCATTCTTGACACCTGTGTAAGTTTAACCCGGATTCTTCCTTACTCGAGTCGGTTGCCTGCTATCGCCTTACCCGTTAGATATTTCAGTTCTTATTATTTCTGAGTTCCCTGCGTGCGACTGTCGCTAGGTAGATCTGCGCGGTCTTCATATGCAACACCGGATTGACGTTCTTGGAAGGTTTGATTTATGGCTATGCGGCAGACGAGGCGAGTTTAGATGATAGCCGGCTAAGAAGCGTATTGACCAGTTGTACAGTCCTCGTTATTTTCTGATAAGCCTGACACGAAAAAGTAGTTTTGATTCGAAATAGGTCAAGGTTGTGATCACGCATGTAATTGTCGGGTGCATACAAATAAAATTTTCTAGAACATGATGATTGGAAACCATACCACATGAGATAACAAAGATGCATATCTAAATTGGTAGGAATAATAATGCTACACTGAGGCACCAATAGTATTTTGACCTTCGAGAACAGTTTGCGACGGATACTGAGCGTGCGATACTTTAGGAGTAACGAGGAGATAAGAGAGTAGACCAAGCAGACTCCAGTAACATCCTAGTATACCACTAAATACTATCCACAAAGTGTATACGGCGGAGCAGCAGCGTCACAAGGGTGTGGGGACGGGGTAACCACCTCGGGCGCAGCTTTTGGTGGGGTCGCAGAAGTGGAGTTTCTTTGAATGTGTAATAATAAGAAATTTAAGTATGGAACATTTTTTGCTGAAATGACCATATAATGATGAGAAAAGAATCTTCTTAAAATGTTGATAAAATGTAACGTTTAATTATAAAAAATTTCTTTGGTGTTTATTTATTTTACAACTTTTTTATTAGCTCGTATTCTTGTTTGTCCAGTACAAATCTTGCAATCGATTTTTAACTAACTTTCCGACTAGCTAGACATCTGAAACTTTTAGAATATAATATAACACGATGCCAATGCATTATTTTAATACTTTTAACCATCTTTAAGCAGAATTTAATTCATTTTCAGTTAATTCTGTTTTGTATGTAAAGTTATTTCAGAAAAATCCTTAAAAAGTAAAAGACTATTATTGGTTGCTAAGGGAGTGGTCCTAGCGACTAAATTAATAATATATACGTGCGATACTATGGAAATCAAAATGACATTTCAGTATTCTATATTTTTTCTTGTTTTTTATTTACTTCATAGATATCAAGTACAAGTTTGAGCATATTGAGCATAATAATTCAACAGAAAATTTAAAAACGTTGTATATAAAAAGTTCTTTTTATCTTGTAATTATTGAAATATTATGCTAACGCAATACTAAATATTACGTTTTTGATTATTGTTATCACTGTTATCAATGTTGAAAATTCATTATTTTTCTCTCATTTACGATTTTTATACTTAGAAAAAAGCAGGGTTTTTGAGTTATAGAGAGCCGTATATTTTGAAAATACTCTAATCAGTTATTTTATCCGTATTATTATGTAAATCTGTTAATGATAACCGAATACAATTCAACTTAGTATTTATATTATGTAGATAGTACGTGTGCATAGGTACAACATTTTAATTTCGTAAGGGGCGCATTTTGCGTTACCGCCCCGGGCGTTAAAACACCTCGTTACGTCTCTGCGGCGGAGTTACGAGATGCTTGCATGACTTAGGGAAGATGCAAGAAAACTGGCGAGTGGTCACTTTGTGTCCATATCCTCCAACTAAAAGGTGCACATAACCGAAGGAGAAGTTTTTTTTTCAAAATGAATTTATGGTGTTTGTGATTGAATTATTAAAAATGTAAACAGTAAGTTAGGGAAGGCAGTCGATAGGTATAATTAATAATTCTTCTCCATCCCTTTCCTGTGTGTGCTTCTCAGTACGTGATCATTTTCAGAAAACTATATAAATTCTGTCACAATTCAATGGCCACGGATTGATTCGTATCATTTTCCCTTTTTGATTAGCCTATCACTGTAATACTGCTCTTTTATCAACCATAAAGTCTCCGAGCTTTATCCACCCCCATCCCATCGGTTGTGTTTCTGATGATGACGAATATTTTTTTCCTCTAGTGTCACTCTGTATTTTGTAGAAATGAAACAAGAAAGGACGAGGAGTGTGGAAAGTGCAGGAAGCGTGCGAGAGGGACGGCGAGCTGGCTGCCGTACGCTAAAGAAGAGTTCGGAGCATAACAACGTACATCAGAGTAAAACTCGGTCGTGATTAATGATGTATCAGCGCTCGCTAGTCTCGCACAGTGTCGACTCGTGGAAATAATAGTTATCTTTATTTTATCTTATACATATAAATATATTGGTACGGTCAGACCTTGGATTGTTAGCATAATTCGTTACGGACCCAAAAATATTCATATAATAATTACAAGATAAAAAGAACTTTTTATATACAACGTTTTTAAATTTTCTGTTGAAACATATAAACTTGACTTGACTAGCTTTAAGGATAAAAAAATTTTGTACTTGACAGAAATAATACTGAAATGTCATATTGATTTCCATAGTAACGCACGTATATATTAATAATTTAGTTGCTAGGACCCCAGACCCCTAGCAAACGATAATGGTGTCGAAATAACTTTTCATACAAAACAGAATTAACTGAAAATGAATTCAATTCTACTTAAAGATGGCTAAAAGTAATAAAAAAATGCATTGGCATCGTGTTCTGATATATTCTAAAAGTTTCAAATGTCTAGCTAGTCGGGAAGTTAGTTAAAAATCGGTTGCAAGATTTGTACCGGACAAATAAGAATACGAGCTAAGAAAAACTTTGTAAAAATGATTAAAATACAAAATGCATTTTTGTATTTTTATAAAATATTTAAATTATCTAAATGTAAGGGGATCAAATTTATTCATTATTGCGAAGGACGACCATTTTAAACATTATAGAGTACACTTGTAACACTTCCTATTAGCATGTTTTATCAATTTACAACTTCTATACTTTACATAGCATTATCATTACACACTTGTTTATTTTGTGATTCCTCCGCCCTATACTCAACATGCACATTGAGTATTGTCTTATACGTAAAGTTCTATTATGAATGAATATTGATGTATTAACATATTATGTAATGACAGCGTGGTCATCGAGACTGAATTAGTAGATACCTGTAGTATCGGTCGAGTAGGTAACAATCTTAATAGTGACATGTAAATAGTACGTAAACAGTTGTACGTGTGTATTCTGGCAGTGAACATTTACTCAAATAACATATAGTATAATAACATTGAGACCGGATGACACGATCTTAATCCAGCATTTCACCAAGCGGTAGTTTGAGCGAGTATTAGTAAGTAATTAGCTTGTGATAATATACTAAATGTGTTAGACTAAGTGGTCGTTTCATTATAATGTTCGTGAATTACATTTTTTTTTATTATTATTCAATTTATTCATTTAATTAACTAAATGTGATTGTAATAAGCATGGCCCCTACAAGGGGGGGACTGAGAGGGCTCTAGCCTGGGGACCCGGGCTAAAGGGGGACCCGGCTTGGCGAATCGACCAACCAAGTGAGATAAACACAACACAAAATTTCACTAACAGTAAAAAAATGTCACCTTCACTTCAAGCGTGTTAACATTTAAAATATGTGGTTGTGCAAAGCAATTTTTGATTATTGTTTGTCGATATTCAACTCCATAATTCAATTGACTGCATTCAAAAATACAAAAAAACGCTAAAAAATACAATAAATACCCTTAGTTTTACGTCTAATACAATTTGGAATACGGACACTGTCTTCAATAAATTAACCTTTGCAATACGTAGGGGGGGGGAGGCCAAAGATTCTAGTCTGGGGGGCAGCTTCAGGATGTAGGGGCTATGGTTATAATATTGTCTGATTAATTTAATTAAATATAGGTATTTGTTTTATTTATGAATGTTTTTGTCTCTTTTTAAATTGTATAAATGTATGTTTAATATAAATAAATTTTAATATCAATACGTTAGAGGATTAACCACGAAAGTCACGTTTGGACTTTGTTCAGGAGAGTGATTTTAGTGTAGGTTAAATATTTGAAACTCTATAACTTTTTAAAGAACTATAGTAATTAGGGTCTGTAAACGGTATTATTTCATAATTAAATTTATTTTTGACCATAGTATAGATAGAAATACCGAATTATTTAGAATTAATAAATTAATGGACTTCCGTGTTTTATGTTCTAACACATAATGTAGAAATACCACTAAGCAATAGTTCACATATAGATAATACACGGAAGTCCATATAGGTATAAATTATTTTTATTTCCTGTGCATCATATTATTAATAATTATTTTATTATAAGTACACAAAATATTTCAGTAAGCCTAAATATGAAAAGGAATTATATATTTATTTATTTACATAAGTACAAGATTATTTGAAATTTATTATTGCTCTAGAAAAAAATCGACGCAATGAGAATTATTCCTGGTCATTCTCCGGGACATCAGTTGATGAAGAATTATGTGGAATTCTATCATAAAATTCTTGAAATTCTGGAGATATCCATTGTATCAAAGTCTGCAGATCTTAACCGGACACGGTGGTTTTGCCTCGAAGCTCTTGGCCTAATAGAATCTCCGACTTGCTTATGTGCCGAATTGCAGGATGCCGATCACATGCTCTGGGAGTGTCCCCATATTATGTCGGTTGAAAGGGAAGAGCATTTCAAGTCGGTTTGACCCTCAGTTGGACCGGTCGGCCATTGCGACTTGGTATCTACGGGAAAAATTTGTCAGCTTTAAAGAGTTTGCGGCGTTTTACGGCGAGCGAGAAAGTCGGAGGTCCACACTTCATCGGAGAACTTCGCTTAATAACGTAGATAACCAGCGCCATCTTAATATATAAATAAAAAAGAAAAAAATGGTGTGCCATCAATATTCTTTTTTCGAGCCACAAAAGGAGCTGAAGATGATGCATACAAAGAGCAATAATTGTTTATATCATTTAACTCCATGTTAATAACTTTAAAAGGCTTGTTTCTTTTACATGTCCCTACAAATTGAACCCAATCCCATGGAGTAACAATTATCTGCATACCGTTCAGCATCTTTTTTGACATTCTGTTATAGAGTGGTCAGTGTCTATCTCCATGTGTGTATGGCCTCGTAATAGGAATTTGTGATTTATGATTTTCACCGTAGGAATGGTTTTCAGAAACCAGGTATATGAAAAAATAATCATGATATTCCTATTTTGGTCAGGGCAATTAATTATCATAATCATACCAAATCGTCAGCTCTTCAATATTTGCTAAAACATTGCTAGATGCCCATTTCATCAAGCAGCAGCCGATCTTATTGCCACCCTTTCCACTTTTTATTTCATCCACATCAGTGTTGTGTCTCACTCACCACTTGCATCATCGTAAATTGTAAAATTCAAAGTCTACAATTTTCTCAGATGGAAACTATATAGAGTAGGTAAACACTTCTCCAAGTCAACCATTATTACTTTCATACTGGTAATTTTTTCTGTTGCAAGCCTCCGGGCTGTCCCCGGGGTGCAACGGGTTAAAACTGAAATTCGAGACCCCGACCACGCACTCCGGCTCTGATGCGTCCGCGGGGTGCAACGGGTTAAAACTGAAATTCGGGACTCTGACCACGCACTCAGGCTCTGATGCTACTACATACAATTATTGTCCGTGAGTGAAGCATTCCGATCTACGCGTAACACGTCGCCCGCGCCAACCTGGCGGTTATTAGTTTTTCTAATCTAACTTTGCCATTTGACCTCCGATTAAGCTGAAATAAACGCCAATATTTTTTAAATGTACACATTCTAGCGAGATTTTTAATAAAAAATGGGGGTTGCAGCATTAACTTCCGCGTTTCAAGACCTTGTACGCGGCGACTTTTTTCCGCAAAAACCGTAAAACTGTCCCCGGGATGCAACGGGTTAAATCTGAAATTTGAGACCCCGACCACGCACTTCGGCTCATCAGCCCCCGTCTACTGTCCAAATTTTGTCGAAATCCGACTGCGCGTGTGGATTTTTACAAAGAAAAACGAAAATTATAGTAAGTATAGATAATACGTTGGACTTCCGTGTTTATGGAATTATTATAATTTATAATGGTTCATTAACATTTTTCTTAGAGCATAAACATCGTAAAAAGGACACCCGTTGTTTATGCACTAAAGAGAATTGGACTTCATGATTTATTAATTAGCTATATCGGTTAATTTACTACTTATGGACTTCAGTGTTTCGTTCATTTGTGTAATGAAATAAAAGTAAATTTTCTGCATATTTAACTCAGAAACGGTAAAAACTGGACATCCGTGGTTAATCCTCTAATGCTAATGTACAGAATTATATTTTCGTTTTATTTAAATTGATAAACATACGTTTTATTAATGAATACGACGCCTACACCACTGGCGAGTCACATTGCCCCCAAATAGTCAGCAGTAACATTTCCCAGGGAAAGACTAAACATAGGTTGGCGAAATAAGAAAGAAAAAAAAACCAGTCATCCCGACCGACAGTTTGGGAAATCCACCTCTCAAAGAAATCTGCCCGCGGCGACCGCCATTTTTGTACATTTTTTTCACTTTTTGGAGGGAAACTACAAAAACGGAATTCTTTTCTATTCGGGGTTTATTTTTTACGACTCTCGTTTTTTTTCTCAGACTGCACCGGTTTATCGAGTTTAATTCAATTATTATCGAAACAAAATACTTATTATTGTCTTCAATCCAAAACTCATCGCTGTAATAATTATGTATAATGAACATTGTTTCATTCCACCTATGTACCTACGTAAGTAGATATGAATTCATTTCAATTATTAATAAGTGACTTATTAACAAATCTATTTTTTTAGTATACCAATACGCGCAAATAAACAAAAGCCTAGTTATTTAGATAGGTATCTATAGATATACCTACCATGGCCCCTATAAAAGGGGGCTGACAGGGCTCCAGCCTCAAAGGGCTCTGGCCTAGGCTCAAGGGGGCCCGGCGTGGTGAGTCGATCAGATAAATGAGATAAACGCGCATCACAAATTTGCTCTAATAGGAAAAAAATGTCGCTATTGATTTTTTTTTAAATTATATAGTTGTACAAAGCAATGTTTGATAAGTAATACGCTAAAATACATTGAATATCTAGCCTTAATTTTACCTCGAACACTATTTGGAAAATGCTTCTGTTAAGTGTCACACTGTATTTAACCTTAGCTAGAGGTAGGGGGTCCCGCCAAAGATCCTGGCCTGGAGACCCACTTCAGGATGTGGGGGCCATGATACCTACCATCATAATTCTGGTGTTCGAATTAGAACTAAGCTCATCACAGTATAAACAAATATTACATCGTATGTCAAATTTTAGCATGTGGCGCCCTCACTAAGCGGACAACTTATACTGATGTATCTATATAATATGCTTTGTCGTTATTCTATACCTACTAGGTACTTACTGACGAATTTCTTTATATGAAGATTTTGGTTCCTGTGAGTTAGTACTTACTTAAAATATTATAAATCACAAGTTAAATCCAACGCGACTGACGCAAACCTAATACACTTACTCATTGGTACTACTGTCCAACAGGATCTTCTTGGCTACGTGTTAAAACTGTGAACTAACAAACTCCTCCCACTTTTAACCGCACTAGCGACTTCCGGTTATTGCCTAGATCTTCTTGTCGGACTGTAATACAGATTTTTTTAATCATGACAAATTTAGTCAAACTACGAATGGATTGGTAAATTTGTTGTCACAATGATTTTTTTTTTTTTTGTAAATTATCCTTCGATATCCTTTTGCAATGACGTTCCGTAGGGGGTAGGCAGGCCATGCGTTACATAGGGGTCGCACGTTATAAAGGGCGGCGAATGAAGGAACCGAAGAATACAAAATTGTGTGTTCTCTGGAAGGAACGAATATTACAACTTTTGAGAGCAATGGCGGTTTCATAATTCAGACGATCCTGAAACATAACTATTTATCCACTGCAATACATACCTATTTAAATGTCTGTTTGTCACATAGGTAAATATTTCATAATGGTTCCTTCAAATCTGACTCTACGTGTCTAAAAACAACACAGTTTAAGACTGGATTTCGTGGAAATGCTCTGATTCTCAGCAGACGTAATAATAGTATGTCAATTTAAAGATTTTTCATGCACCTACTAGTGTCTGTTTAATATAAGTTTATAGTTACGAGCAGTGACGTCTCGTGGGGGTAGTCAAGTCATATATTTCATAAGGGCGGCTCATTATAATGGGCGTCGAATGAAGGAACGAATATAAACATTACTACGTTCGAGAGCAATGTTGGTTTTCTATAAAATAGACGATGCTATCGCTTCATTCTCTAGCATCGGCATTAAAAAATAATCAAAGCATTAAAAATCCGGACAACATTAATATTGTTGTATTCAGTATTTTAATACATATTGTAATGGCGGTTTATCACTCAGGTAAAATTTGTATAATGGTGCTTCCAAACCTGTCACCGCCACAGACCTACACGTACCTAAAACCACCACTGTTTGGGAATAGACTTCGTGTAAATTCTCTAATTCTCAGTATAGATGTAGTAGGTATGTCAATTTAAATATTTTTGATGTATTTGTCTGTATAAGAAAATAAACCCCCGAGCGCGAATCCCCGTGTTGTGTGTGCGCCTGGCTTACATGTAAATTGTACGTAAAACATTTCACCGTAGCACAGTTCGCCGTGAGCTTCCTTATCGGAAAGAGATGACCGTATACGGTCTACAATTTTATTAGATTCAATATGAACATTAATTCAATTTCCGTAACTGATTTTTGCAAAATTCATGAATCCAAAAATGAAAACCTAACAAATAATCAAGTAGCTATTTTCAAAATTTATTTGCTGCTGGCTTCCTGTAAAGTCTAAACCGACAAGAACCGTGTTTTATTTAAGACATGAATTTTATGTCAGTACTATACATTGATAGACGGTCTTTAATATACGGCCATATATTTCCGATACAACGTTTCACGGTGAAGTGTGATACGTGCTCCTGAGTGTCTTACATATATCATTACGTGTATCGGGATGTAGATCCATAAGATTTTCTTCTTCGTCACTAACTTTACTGTTTGACCAACAAACTGACAGAATACCCACAACACGATTATCAAGATAACCAAATAGTTATTTACATGCTCTCGTTTATAAAACAACTTCTGTGTTACGATAAGTAATCACTTAGTAATCAATAGTAACTACTTTGCTAACTACCGGTTATCAAAACAAGTAATTCCGGTACCTAATAACTAATAACTACCAGCGATAGAGAAGCATTATGCTTTGTAGATTGTATCGACAAAGTGACTATCAGAAATTACAAAGTTTATCTACAATCGCCTGTAGTATTAAGTACCTACGTCCTACCCACATGATTGTCAACTGTGGTGACCATAAAGTACGTCTACATAAATATCATCAGTTGAAATCGTCACTGTTCTGGCAGAAAACACTAATTCGAAAAAATGACATATTGAGTTAGTACCAAAATGTTTCTTATTTCAAACTTTACCGTCTGGAAACCTTCTTAATAAATAAACAGTCGTTATTTTAAAGTCATCCTTTTTACGATTACTTAATAAACTCACATGACAGACCATTATTTCAAACATTTTAACAACTTCAAAGTCAAATTACTCAAAACTAGTATTCTCCAGTTAGTGTGTTCTGCCAGAACAGAGACAAAATACGACCTTATGGTGGAGTTCAAAAGAAATTTTTGACTCCTTTATTTCAGGTTATATGGATACTATCCGTGAGTTTATCCAATTAGTTTCTCTTAAGTATGCTTACATCATCATCATCATCAGCCTGAATCTATCCACTGCTGGATGAAGGCCTCTTCAAGCTGCTTCCACTTCTTTCGGTCCTGTGCATTGCGTTGCCACGTACCTACTTCCGCAGAACTTTATCATTTCATCGATCCTGCGGCCTCTAGGTCTGCCCTGCGGACGTTTTGTACCACTGAATACCACTGTACCGTTGGATACCACTGGATGACTAGATTTGTCCAACGATTGCCTCTTCTTCGAGCTATGTGTCCAGCCCATCTCAATTTAGGGTTTTTAATAAACTCTATTACATCGCAAACCCTTGTCTGCTTCCTTATCCACTCATTCCTCTTTTTGTCTTTTCGCGCTATGCCCAGCATGCACCTCTCCATACCAGGTTGTGCTACTCTAAGTTTCTGGATCTTAAAGTAGTTCAAATAGTTTTAAAAACTTAAGGTAGTTTAAATGCTAGAAGATATCAATATTTGGTCACGTATTTTTTTCGACTTCTACGTAGTGTAAATGAGAACTCTGCCATTATTGGTGGTATCGACCTGTGTGTCCCTGATAACTATCTTAGAAATCGGGAGCATCAGTTGTTTGTTCTCCCAAGGCGGAAAACTAACCTGTCATTGGTGATGCCAATTGGGAGGGCAATAATTCTGCTCAACCAAATCGCTTCGGATGTTGATATATTCTACCTACGTGAGGATGAGTATATGTGGGCGTTGTTTTATAAATTCTTAAAATAGGGTCCACTTAGCTTTGCTTCCATGCTTTATAGTTTTACTTTACTTTTCACACTGTTTTTTTGTGATACTGCATATATTCATTTTGTTTTTGCACTGTTTTAATACTTTTTAAATGTCATGTTTTGAACATCTTAAATTTATAATTTGTAATGTTCATCGTATGTTAAAAAAATGAAATTGAATATATAAACAGGCGGACAAAAGCATTACATAATCAAACAATTTATACAGTAATTAAGAATCACATCATGGAAAACACGAGCACACGAAAAAATCATTTGGTACCTATAAGTCATAAAATAATGGAAAATAAAATATAAAAAAGCACAGGCAATACCTATAAGAAAAATAAACAATAAGTACAGTAATTGACCACCTTTCAATCAAAACCTGCCTAACTCCATGAACTAAATTGTTGAATAATATCAAAAAAAAGCTTATGTGGGTTTAATTATTAAGTAGGTACCCATAGAAAACAAGAATTGTTAAAAGAATTGAATGAAGAAATCAATATTAACACAATACCCATCGGATTTTTAATGCGGAATCAAAATTTAAAATTTTTATTTAATATTTGGATTTAGACTGTTTAAGGAAATGAAGTGGTTCAAAATTGAAAAAAAAAATACTAGGTGTGTAGGTATGCAATACCTAATGAGACATATGTGTTTTATTGATTTTGGTGAATTATTATTTTATTTTAATGAAATGGGGATTAAGGTATTTACCTAGTTAGTACATGGGGCATTTAATCATGACGGCAATACACTATTATTATTTTTTTACTATCTTAGCAACCTGTTTTGACATTTCGCTTCGCCTGACATACTAATATGGTTTTTTGTGGTTGTTAATCTAAATATTTTAAATGCGTAATGATGATTCGGTATGCATATTGGAATGCTTATCGTATTGTTGTCATCAGTGGGTTAACAACCAGGCCCGCCTTCTGATCACTATTAAGTCATGAATTAAAACTGGCTTCAAAGTGTCTATGACCTATATATCTATACCTACTATGGCGACTGACTTTTACATTTATATCTTAATAATCTGTGATTAGATAGCATTTTAGTAGGTATTCGTAATGCAGTGACGTGATGGTCACCCCAATAAATTACTCAAATATATTTAGTAGATATCTATTTGACGTTTAGAACTCACAAGGCCTGGCGTAATCTGGAAAAATGTCAAAAAAATCAAACATCGATTCGACATCGGCTTACTAATCCGCTACGACAATGACCGGCAGTCAAAACTGGCCATTGATGTCGTTATCATCATCAGCATCGTATCGCGATACGCTACTGAATTGAGGCCTCCCTAATCTCTTTCCGTGACTCACGCGAGCGCATATACCTATATGATTACATGCAAGATCACGTTATTATTTTAGTGAAATGTCGTGATGAATAAAATAATTAAAGATAAAAAGAACTTTTTATATACAACGTTTTTAAATTTCCTGTTGAATTATTATGCTCAATATGTTCAAACTTGTACTTGATATGAAGTAAATAAAAAACAAACAAACAAACAAATATAGAAATACTGAATACTGAAATGTCATTTTGATTTCCATAGTAACGCACGTATATATTAATAATTTAGTTGCTAGGACCACCACCTAGCGACTAGCAACCGATAATAGTGGATTGGATTACGGATTTCTTCCGAAATAACTTTTCATACAAAACGGAATTAACTGAAAATGAATTCAATTCTACTTAAAGATGGCTAAAAGTATTAAAAGAATGCATTGGCATCGTGTTCTTATATATTCTAAAAGTTTCAAATGTCTAGCTAGTCGGGAAGTTAGTTAAAAATCGATTGCAAGATTTGTACCGGATAAACAACCACCGGACAAATAAGAATACGAGCTAATAAAACGTTGTAAAATGGGACATTACCTCGTTATGAAAGTATTAGGTACATAGGTATCAAGCACAAAACAGATCAATAAGATAATTAGTAGATTGAAGATCAAGGCTTTGAAGCCAGTTTGCGTTTTTAACTTACGACGGTCAGTCCATAAAACACAATAAATACCAAGTCAACTGAATAACGTCAAATATTACGAATATTGAATGCACGTTTCATTTACGTGATAAACTTTAACACAATCACTGCTAACCTTTTAATTACCACATTTAAATAACACGTTAATTATATCTAATGTCGAACGACTCCAAATGCGCCAGTCGCTCCAAAGTCCAATGCTCCAAATAACATAATATCTATTGCTTAACACGTCGTGTTTCAGTTCATCCCATATTTCTCCACATTCCAGAATCGTACGTTTTTACAGTCAAACCCAGAAGATAATACACTTCCCTTGTTTTTATGTTCCCTAATATCAAGGTACTCGTACCAAATACGCGCGTCAATATTATTTTACTCCCTACTTCAATTATAGTTTGTCAATTTATGGCTACGGCCGTATGTTGTAGCTTAACCACTGGGGAATGACAAAAGGAATGGCGTATTTCAAAAAAACACTACCTTATTCTTAGGTCAATAATTATTATAAAGCAATCATTATTCATAAGATGTTTATCACACTTGAATGGTCAAAGACATAGCTTATAATAAATATCTTTAGAATCATCTTCAAATGTGTTAATCTTGCCGATTTTTTGAATAATAAAATGCCTAATTCTTGTCAAATTTGGGATCACAGACATTATCAATATAATTTTTTATCGTGAATATTTTACAAAAATTATCCCGTAATAAATTATGCTAATGGTTTAATAAATGCGTTTAAAAATTAAGAAATGTAAAAAATCTTAACACCACTGCACAGTTATGTACCGAAATATGACTATATTCTAAAACATTAGAGCGAGAGGTTTAAAAGAATACTATTTTATGTAACAAAAATACTTTATGCAGTCATCAAATGTTTAAAATAATTATAAAGGATAATAAGGCGTTAAAATTATATAAATAGATTATCTACAACGTTTAAGGAGTGTCCAGGATCATGGTTTGAAAATACAATAAAAACTCAATTTTGACCTTCGACGAGCATGTCCCCCCTTAAGAAAGGCGGTGGTCTTTTTAAGGCACGTACCGTAGAGGCTCCAAACGCTGGCTGATTTGCCATTCAGGTAATTTTCGTAAACAGATTGACAAATATCCAACGTTTCGGTTTCGTGTTATAGTTAGTTACCTACCTATTATTTATTTCAATTTACGACAACGTGATGGACTGTTTGTTCATTTATATACTTAAGTATAGAAAATATCATGCTTAAATTTTTGTTCGGTTTTTAAGAGTACCTACTTTTTTTTTACCTACTTGTTACCCATCTAGATAGTAGATTATATTAATTAGCCAAAAACGTGTATGTATGTTAATATATCTACCTATTAATAGACAATAGACTCCATTTGGCAATCCGTTATTCACACCTTTTCATTTAAAAATATAATGACAATACGCAATAATGGTTAGAATTGGTATTCATAAATGACATTTCAAACAATTAAAAAATATAATGATGTTTCAAAAAAAGAACGAAGTTGTTTTGTTTTTCAACTCAAACGAGCGCGCGTGCGCGAGCTCTATTTTTCTCAACAGTGGCGTGCTAAACTTGGCGTCAGCAGATAATAAAATAGAAACATTTTTTAATTTTAATTAAATTACATACAGTGTTTTCATAACATGTAGATCAATAAAGTAGGTGTTATAGGGTATGAGATAACTGGGCGCCAGGACAATTGGGCGCCGCACGGTTGAATAAAATAAATAGACATTCGTTACGATGTTATACAGAAAATAGACGAAGAATCTCAATCAGTTTCTATCTACTATGTACCTACTTAGTAGTTTTAATTAATTTTGTTCTTAACCATAGAACAGATAATAAATAGAATACCGATAGGTTATATTCAATACGCCGCATATTGATGCAAGGCTTTGAATGTGTGAGTGTCCTACGAAAATGAAATACGCATTATGCACATGCAATAGTGTGTGTAATACACCAACATTAAATTAGCGTAAATGCATAAGCCAAGAGCAGCTTTCAGTATTCGGCGTAAAACGTATTCTTGACACGTGTGTAAAGTTAACCCAGATTCTTCCTTACTCGAGTCGGTTACCTGCTATCGCCTTACCCGTTATTTATTTCAGTTCCCATTATTTCTGAGTTCAGTGTTCTTAACATAATGTTTTTTATTGTGGATTGAAGATTATCATGCCTGAGGCTTTATATAAAAATAAACTCTCTTCTTGTTGGAACCTAAACATTTTCACAATTAAATCATTATTTATGTGTGCATATTTAAACACTCGGCAAGTAAGTGTTAAATAATAATTTAAATATAAATACATAATAATACTTAATATATATTTAAAAAATATGTAGATACCTATAATTTTCGAACGTCTATTTATTTTTGAATTTCATTCGATTGCGTGGCGCCCAGTTGCTCCGGCGCCAAATCGTCCTATACCCGTGTAATGCAAGTTTTATAATTAATATAGAAAATATGAGCCGGAATGACGAAAATTCAATAACGTTCTTCTCATTTAAATTAATATACCTAAGTACATTATGAATAACTACATTAAGCCGTCTACGTCCATTAATTTGTACGAATATCGACGAATTTTAATGTGGCCATTTCTTTGCGAAAAGAAAGCATTTATCCTACAAGTGCAAGAGCTGATCGCGTTGAAGATTTGTTACCAGTCTCAAGACCATCTGAAAAATTCAACTGACCGTCGTTTTCATTGTTTTATAATATGTATTTCACCACACGTGAAGAAAGTTAGCCTTCGATAATATATTATGACACCCGCGGTGGCCGCGCAGCTTAAGCGTTGGACTATCACGCTGTGGGTCTCAGGTTTGAATCCTGGGTCTGGCAAGTACACATATTGTTTTTCAATTTGTGTGTGAGTCAAGGTATGGACCTAATAGGTTGAGCAAGTGGCTGACATCCATTTCTCGTAAAAAACAAAATCTGTTAATACAAACCTCTACTCTGTGGAGGCCCAATTATGATCCTATTAGGATCGGACATGGTCGGAAATATATTATTACGTACTTATCTATTGTTTACCCATCTTCACCGTGGAGCCTCAAATCAGTAAGTATGCACTAAAGGCCTCCAAGTACCTTAAACTGCCACTACTGTCTGGTCTTTGTTTATGCTTCTTATCAGACTAAAATATATAGTTTTCATAGCTAACAACTCAACAAATTTCAATATTTTAATTCTAATCACCCTTTCGGGTAAACAGCTTTGTAGGTAATTACTGTCCAGCAAGAAGATTTAGGCACAAGCCAAAGGCACTGCCGTCGACTAAATGGGAGGAACTTGCTTGTTCACAGTTTTAACACGTAGCCAAGAAGTTCTTGTTGGACAGAACTATTTATTCATTTGAATATAAGTATCAACTGTCCATTTTTTGTGTAAGACATTGCAATAATTAAAATGAAAACATAATATGTATAAATACCTATACCTACTATTAATTCTATAAAATTTAATAAACTGAAAATGCCCTGTTAAACGAAGGAAACTGATCTTTGTCGTTTGTTGAATAAGACGTATTAAATTAATGTTTTTTTAACACATTTACGCAGTTTTGATAGATAACAAAATATTATAATACATCACTGTTAAGTTAATACAACATCCACTCTGTGGAGGTCCATAGTATGATCTTCTTAGGGTCGGACATGATAAAAATAATATCGCACATGGGAAATAATAGTGGCACAACTCGAAAATCTTGTTTTTGCAGGAGGGTAGTTTGAATATTGTATTTTGGTGTGTTAAATCAGTTTTTTTTAATTTACTTTATAATAGCGAGAAGTTGGCACACTTGAGTCATCTCATTTTAATTGAATTCAAGTAAAATGTTATAATATGATAATGACAAAAATGCTTTAAAGGCCACCATTATATTTTTAAGAATTATGCCGCTAATTTGTGCGGATAGAAATAATATCTTGGAACATTTCTGCATACAACTCAAAAATGACAAATTTGGACTTGTGCCACTATTACTCCCCTGGTGCGATATGTTGTAGATACATATCTACTCACCTTGAGATAAAATGGTTAGGTACATTCGGCATTTAACATTTACAAGTAAGTAGTAGGCAAAAAGGTCAACCTACGTAAAATCTTTCTCACGTATGTAAAATTATGTGTTATCTACTGTTTTTTTCTTCTTCGTTTTTGCACGATACCTACGTAGTTTAGTGTTGAAAAAATTGTTTCACAAAATCACGAAAACTTGGTTAGCAAGTTCACACCCTTACAGTCAAAAACTAATGTCACGCCATTCTCCCGAACTGTCATTCAAAGATTTGAAATGACATTGTCAAGTTCTCATTACTATTCCCGCCGCTTCAGCGCTGCGGCCGATTTGAGAAACTTCTTTTCCAACATTTTCCCGCCAATATATCGTGATCACAACATTTTTACTACATAACTAAATAATTTGAAAACATTTCTGAGAAACATAATACCTATAACCAATATAAAAAAATAATCAAGCTTTAGGTACGTGTCCTATCAAATTGCGACTAAGTTAACTCAAGCGCTTTCCAAATTCCGTTATTTTTTAATCAGCTTTTGTATTTTAAAGTAGGTATTAGGTATAATTACCTTAATTATTAACTGGTTTCAGGATCACTCATCTGTTTGTTATAACGTTGGTAGGTACTTGAACTTGCTATTAATTTGTTCAAATTATGTATGTTCAATAAAAGAATGTTACATTTTTTAATCTTGGTAACTACCTATTAGTTAAATAAAAAAAATAGTTTATTATATTATTTACTACAATTTTGGTGTCGAGGATTTTAATGAATACCTACTTTTGGCAAATAAATTTTAGTTACGAACAGTTTTCACACCACCATATAGGCAGCGGCGGTTTCCTTTGTAGCAAATAATGATGCAATCGATTCATTGGAAACTTCAATAAGGCACCTCAAAACAGTTCAAAACAGTAATCATTTTTTTAAACTATATGTAGGTACTAAAATCTTATAATGTTGCGTATTTCTCACAAGTTATAAAATATTAACAAAAACATATTAAAATCCTTGCAAATATCATCATAAAAGTTTATAATAGATACAAATAACTGCACAAACAACTTCTTACTTGTACGTCATACATAAAATAAACCATTTCAATAATATCTATATTTTTTATCGATATGATGAGATTCTAGAAAAGTGATGCCCTTTATCGTTATTATTTATATTTCATCTTGGGGGGGGGGTGGGCTCAAAATCAGTCAGTGCCTCTGGCCTCCAAGTTCTTAAACCCACCACTACATACAGCCTACTGATTGATGCGTAAAATATTATTCAGACATGTAGATAACTGTTTTTTATAAGGATATAATAAATAATCATTTGATTCCCAACCTGTCCCGTGGACATGGTTATAAAAAGCATTATAATTTTGATATCAACTGCATATATCTATATATATATAATTTGAATTTTTAGGCTTGACCTGTAAATAAATTGCGTTTTCCCGAAAAAGTGTCCTTTTGGACTTAAAATACCTACACTTATTCTCAAGTACAGATTTTGTTAGAGATTTAGCGATTAAAACATCGAAGTAGCTCTTAGCATCAAAATAATTAGATGTCATTTATTTATAAATCATCACATTGGTTGGTTTTTTTTCCGATTTTTTTTTTCAAAATTTGCCACTCTCTTGATCATTTTCTGAACCCACAAGTGATGCAGCTCAGAAGTTTACGAAGTCTTAATCCCGCCCTGGCTGCATACCGACATACAAAAATTCGCAAAGAAGCACTACACAATGCTCGTACGAATAGCTTCTATTATATTATTAGAATAAAGAATACAATAATGATTTAATGTTCGACACTTTAGAAGTGAAAAAAAAATGAATGGATAGATGATTAATGTTGATTGAGTCGCAAAGTAAAAATCTATCTACAGAAATATGGCGAATACTAGGTACCGAGTAATGGCAAAGACTACCCAATGGCATGTTTAGTGACGGAGAAGCCTGACGCACTGATTGATTTCGAAACCCACAACGATAAAAAAAACAAATTTTAATTTAACAAATAATACAAATACGATGCATTATTTTTATTTTGTATAAATTACACAAACATGATTGAATCGCATTATAAGATACTTAAATTTATTCAAGTAAACGTCAATATACATTCATACAGCATAGAGTAAAAACAAAACAATGGTTCGGTTGGTCGATGGTGTGCGTGCGAATGTCCGAGCCCTACATGATACTAATTATCTGGCAGCCGATGTTCCCGTAGTGCTGACAACGGTACACGTATTCGTACGCATACAATCCAATTATCGAATCATTGTTTTCTTTTTACTACACGTATGTCTGCAAATTTAATATCTTCCAGCTTCTTAACAGCTTTCATGAATTTATACTAAAACACGAATATAACCTAAGTAGGTAAATTACAATAATAAATGTAGGTACCTTTAAACAAAATCTTTTGAGATAAGTATATCAACTTACATCAATGAGGTATGGATAAGACATTAGCAGTTAGCACCGCAGGCGAAAAAAACCTACATTTGCAGAATCTACTATCAAAGATGTAGGTATGTACATATTAGATATATAATATACGAAATTTTTGCCTTAACTTTCCGTTTCTTAGCAACGCATAATATGCCTAATGCCATGTGACGTCATTGATTTTAACATTGTTGAATGATAGTTGACCGATTATGCCATGAAATCTAAATCGACATTATTAAAAATCATAAAGTTATAAGAAATAATGCGCATTTTGGTATAATTTAATAGTTTCAAGATGGCGCTAGATTTATTTTTTTCATTATCTACGAGTGGAATAATAAATAACTAATGTGAGGATTGTATTTTGAAAATTCTTGTCGATACCTATTTCAATTATTTTTACGAGTCAATCTAAATTTCTTTTAATAGTACCTGTTTAGTAAAATTATTAATAGTCTTCAGATAAATTCGTACCTTGCATGTAAATGTCTATCTCTTATTGTTTTACCTACTATTTTCTATGGTTACAAGCAATACCATAAAAACATTTCTTCGTTCAAAATGTATTGTCAAATAGTCAATTTCACCATTAACCTTTCAGTGAGTAAGGTAGGGAGGCATACATCTACTTTTTGACATTAAAAATAATAAATAAAACCTTTATAAGAAAAATATTAACCACAAAAAAAATGTCAAACAAAGGTAGGGCATTTATACGTCAGTACACATGTACCTACACTTCATAATACAAAACTCACAATGGAAATGGGAAAAGGTTGACCGAAAAACAATTTTCCTGAAAGCACTTTTCGTGGTTGATGGATTTTGGTCGAATGGCATGCCATTATTTTTGAAAGTGAAATTTAATGTCAAAGATCAGAGGTTGGTGTTTTTTTTATCTTGAACTAGTAACAAGCAACGTGAATGTCAAATTAAATGGCAACCCATAAATTAAACAAAAATAATAATGAATAAGATAAATTAATGATACTGTTTTATTCAAAACAGGTTTTTTTGGGTTTTGCCATCTATGGTTTAGTAGTATTTTATATTTTTGTAGTTATTCTATTCTACTATAAATATTTTGATGTTACAAAATGGTTAGGACATCTATTGGAGAGTAGTTATATTATTATGTAATTAGATATGCTATTCGAATATAGATGTCACATAAACCATAACCTATGCCATTTTTAGTGAAATTGTTTACACTGGTTTACATAGTACAATTGTCAATTACCATTCAATTTAGTGAAGAAAGTTTAATCTCTAGATAAAACCTTGTTCACTTATGTGAAATCACTTTTTTGGATCACAAGGTTCCAACTAGTTTTATCAAATTCATGTATTTCATATTAATTAAAACATTAATTGTTTCTAAATAATGCATACCGTCACTGTTTTAGCAAAACCATCTATGTGCACTTTCTCAAATTGTGCAGGAGAAGGATAAAACTGAATAAAAAAATAATGTTACATTTAAACATTAAAATTATGAAGAATGCTTTATTATAATCATAAAATGATCTAAGATTATTATTTTGTTTACAAAAATCTTTCATTTTTAATACAAAAATAATAAAAATACAGTTTGTGATGTCACATAAGTTATTTTGATCGTTTTGTAAATGCACATAGTTTAATTTATTCATCAAAATGTGAATATTAATAAATTTGCACTCATGAAAAACTGTTACATAAATAATAGTTAAAATATACATAGTGCGTTAGTGATAAATTGCGATATCATTTTATTAATTATTAATGCAATAGTGAGATGATATTATATTTATACGTTCGTTTACTTTCTATTAGCAGGTTTAAATGTTAGGTTATCGTAGAAATAATGGTGATCTTTCTCTATTACACTTTTTAATTCCTGAAGATGTATGTATTTCGACTGCGATATTGGCAATGATTCATTATATATATTACAAAGGCAATCAAACGGTTGCACTGATAAAGTTGAGTTTGTAAAAGATTGTTCCATCTGGTAGATACTTTAACATTTTAATATCATATACAACAGGATCTCTGATTCGTTTTCCGGGTCTGATTGAACTTAATCCAGATTTAATCTTATCCATAATTCTTAAAAATTTAAAATCGATGAAATTAATTTTATAAGGTTGTTTTGGTCTTACTAGCCGCATACGTGCTATATAATCAGATGGTGAATATATTGGAGGCTTAAAATACTTTTCTAAGGTGGCATATGTGCACTATCGGCCTCCATCATGGTGTGGCCTTTTTCCAGAAAAAGCTGTTGAATCTCGATGTTTTTTCTCTCTAAAGATATAACTTAGAGCAGTAGCGAATAATTTATTTCGGTTTTGATATCCACACCCATCCGATATTAGAATTATTTCATTGTATTGTCCTGCTTTCGATGAGATGAGATAAATTCATTAGAAGATACATTATTAAGAATGTATATGGTGAAATTGTGTAGTTGCAGTTTTTGTTTATAATACATTTGTGCATGTGTTTTGGACATAGCAGCACACTTTGGAGATCCAAACCGTCCAGTAATACTTCTGGTACTCTCCTTCATTTCATTTTTGGTCTTATAGCATCTTTTTTTTTTTAATAATGTGGCTATTGTATTCCATTTCTGAAACATTCTTCATTTTATAACCACAGCAGATGGCAGTGATGGCACACTGATCTTTGCGTGGTTGGTGGATATAGATTTTTTGCTGATAAATATACTGGAGTATATTCTGCTGCTTTATGACCATTTTCCAGAGACCATTTTTTATATTCATCATGCATTTTGTATTTTGGATCGGTATTTTCTCTGCAATAATGGCTGGGAACTTTGGAATTAGATCCAACCATAATGTAACATTTTTCCACAAATCTCTCCCGTTTTGATTTTTGGTTGCACTACCAATTATTTATCTTCAGTCAGATTCTTATTACCTGTCATTGTTGCTTTCAATTGGCCACTGTCATCGAGACGTTTGTAGTTGTTTACCCAACTTTTAAATTAATTCTCGCCTATACCCTATTGGCCATGTAGGCATCTTCCAGAAAAAGAGGAAGAGCGTCTGCGCGATGGAGCGACCAAGTGAAAGAGCTGACTTGGGGCACCATCCATTCTGCCCTGAGAGAAGCGGAAGATCGAGAGGGATGGAAAGTCTTGGTCGCTCAAAGGATGGCGAAATTTAAATGTGGTCACGATCCTCAGCCATGAGTGCACGACCAAGAAGAGAGAGATTCTAACTGTTAAAAAACTTTTTTAAGAAATAGAATAAATAAACAAAGACATATTTAATTTACCTTCTGAGAAGTTCGACGTTTCAGTAATTTCGAAAAAATGACAAATTGAGTTAGTTATACCAAAATGTTCCTTATTTCAAACTTTATCGTCTGGAAAAACACACTAATTTTTATAATATATACATATGCTTAAAAACAGTTTTGTGCATACGAACTAAATGAAAAATCACAAAATGTTGCCTGGAAAGAACAACTAATTGAGTTAGTGTTTTCTTCCAAAACCATTTTTGCTTTTCACCTTATACTGACAAGCAATGTCATTGCTGACAAGCGACTTACTGTCTATAGTCTCTAAAACAATGTGATCTGAGAGATTGACAGAGCCTGATTTACAATTATATATATTGCTTTTAATCATCACAGTCCTTTAATTTATTCATTTATTATTTTATATTCAAAATCGACAACAAGCGACTGATGGATAAAACACATTAAAAAGATTATTTACATGTAGTCCAGGTTTGTTACCTAACCCATATACATAATCAGAGAGACACACCTATGTTTTGTCTACTTGAGATGATAGTATACACGAAAAGTTATGGTACCAGGTCGGGAAGTGGTCGTGACTCCCAATCCTCACCTCCGTAACTTAGTACTTGATGAGAATCGCGCGCGTACATCGGATTCGTTGAAATCATATAAAGTTTGTTTTGCAATTCGTCCACCTCAGACGATAGTCTACACGAAAAGATATAGCGCCATGCCAAGGAGTCGATGTGGCTCCCACTCATCACATCCTCAATGGGTACCGCGAGCGCGCTTCTGATTCACCTGCATAATAATATGATACACCTACACGGTCTATTTTGTAATTCGTCTACCTAAGACGATAGCAAGTATACACGAAGAGTCACGGTAGCAGCACCGGAAGTAGTCGTGAATCCAACTCCTCACTGCTTAGCTTGGAACTTCAATTACACTGTGTGAGCATCATAGTTTCGTATGTATATGAGAGACACAGTATGACTTTGTATATTATTTAACGCTGGCCATTGTCTTCAAGAATAGGCATGGTGCCAGACAGTGTATTGGTTTCGTTAACTTTTATAATTATTTATACCCACATACCATAAGGCCCCTTACGCATTGTCGACTGGTCTCCGGCAATCATGGTTGCCAGGAACCAGAAAATATGACTGAGCGCCGCAACCACGTGCGTAAATGCTGATTTCCTTTCTTATGACTCTTGGTTGCCAGAGACTGGTCGACAGTGCTTAAGGGGGCTAAGGACCATGAGCCATAAAGATAGCACACAGATTGTACTAGTATTTTAGTTGAAAAAGATAAAGGTTTTTTTTGTTAATTCTACGATAAATAGAATTTTGGTAAAATTTAGGTCACATAAATCCGATTCTTTTTGTTTTGTGTTACTTTGGTGTTAGCGTCATTCTTCTTCTTCATAGTAGGAACCTCATCGCCGAAGGTCGTGACTCGAATGGGCTCCACCCCTCTGTATACCCAACTTCATGTTCGTATTAACTACGAATTCAAAATGTGCTTCTACTAACAAAGCTCACGTGACTCTTCTAACATGAAAGACGCAGTTATTTCATTTGTGATATATCTACCCGAGACAATAGGAAACCAAGAAAGTCATGTTTCCAGTTGTGGAATTGGTCATACCTTTCACGAATCACCACCTAACTTGACTACATGCACATGGTTCATTTTCAATTAAGCCACTGCTGAAACACTTGTTCGTAATAGTTATGAGAGATGCAATTTCTTTTATGATTCTTCTGCAAGATATGCGGTAACTTAATTGATATTTTCTCGGGCAACAAGTGTCTGTAGGTGGATGTATATTTGATGAAATTGTTCGGAGAGTCAAGCTGGACTGAAGTACTTTTGACCGCCTGAATAATGTCTTCAAAAACGACCTGTGCCTTAAGCGCAAAATGTTAAACCAGTGTGTGCTTCCCGTAATCACATGTGCGTGTGAAACATGGACCCTAAGTAAAAGAGAGACCCAGAAACTTATAATAGAACAGCGTGGTATAGAGAGGTACATGCTAGGCATAACTCGAAATGAAAGAAAGCGGAATGATTGGATAAGAAGACAGACAAGGGTTTGTGATGTAATAGTGTTCTCTAAAAACCACAAATGGAAATGGGCTGGATACATAGCTCAAAAAAGGGACAACCAATGGACAAATTTAGTCATCCAGTTGTACCCAAGAGGTACAAAACGTCCGCAAAGTAGACCTAGAGGCCGCCGGATCGATGAAATGTATTAATGTGAAAGTACTGCGGAAGTACGTGGCAACGCAACGCAATGCACAGGACCGAGAGAAGTGGAATCAACTTGGAGAGGGCTTCATCCAGCAGTGTATTGATTCAGATTGATGATGATGACTCTAACTATGCTACCACCAATGAGAGTTGTTCTGAAATTCCCTTTATTAATATGTCTTCTACTTGTCATCATTTACACATGTACCTACGTATAATTTCTACGCTCTATAAGAATATACTATGCAGTATGTATGTATGTATCTATCTCATTTTTTTTATAAAAATACCTAGATAAGTTTACCCTAAAACTATACTTCAAAAGAGTCAAATTACTCAAAACTAGTATTCTCCAGTTAGTGTGTTCTGCCAGAACAGACACGATATTATCTTAGCTTATTGACACGGCACCCTTTGGTGATTAAGGTAATCATGAAGAGATGCTTTACGACCTTTACGTGGCTAGGACAAGTGTTCCTGATGCCGCCAAAGAGTGTGACACTTCGTACCCTTATGCACAGCCTTAAGGGTTCCGTTGCCATGGCCGGCCCTCCCTCACCCTGCAGCGGTGCTACAAAAGCGACCTACATGCTGCAGGTCTGACATGGCGGGAGGCGCAAGAGTTGGCGATGGACCGAGGGTAGTGGCGTGAACTTATGCTTGCCCTATGCACCAATGCTGGGTATAGAAGGTAAACCATTGCGCACTACCAGAAAATGCTATTCTGAAGACCACCGGCCGCCACTGGTTGTCATACAGTATGTCAGTTTTGGATGGAATCATGTTATTCTCCATGTAATGTTCAAAATTATTGACATCTAGTGAAAATTGTTTTCACTAAATTTGTTTATTATTTCGATAACAGATGTCACTGCAATTATCAAAATTATTGATATCCTATTCTAGCTAAAATTGTTTATAATAAATATTTATTGTTTCCATGACAGATGTCACTGCAATTATCAACCATCTCATCTCATCCAGTGTAAATTGTTCACACTATATGCATATTATTTCGATGACAGATGTCACTGCTATTATCAAAATTATTGACATAATATTCTAGTGAAAATTGTTTCGGCAAAATGTCATTACACTGTAATTTAGAAGAAATATAGATTTTTATAAAAAATATTAGTTGATCTTTTTGTGACATATCCGTTATCAGACGTCGGCAATGATTTTGGCTATCATTTCTCTGTCCAGAGCGTGGAAGAGCCAAGACGTTCTTCTTACTCCAGTGCCTTGCTTATTGGAAATCTATCCTTAAATCCTTTATATGTTATCACCATTTCCATAACCTAACAAATTGACTGGAATGAATTTTTTGTGTTATATTTACACAAATTTGATGGAACAATATAATAATTTATCACTATTTTCTCACAAACTGTCAAACCGTCAACAAACATAAAAACAGAAGAATAGGGCACAAATCTGAAAAGATTTTCCTATTCTTATTTCACTATCCTTTCACGAATTAAGTACCTTCATTTCGCCAAAGGTGAAAATTGCCGTGCAGAATAAGTGAGCTTAAAATTAGCATGGCCAATCTGCATACAGCAAACAGTGATCAATTAATTATTTATTAAATTATCGAAAATTTAACTACTCTGCAATGATCATTATAATTTTTGCAAGACAACCTATCTAACTTTTTGGCCCGCATAATAAATAAGCGCAAAAAATAAGGTATTATTTACAGTGTAAAGTAATTTCGCTAACTTATTTATTGTCAATCCATTCTATTCTATAACTCCGGAACCGGTTATGTGCCAAAGCAAACTAGTCCGCGGATATGGCCAGGCGTACAATGCCGGCCATACAAAAAACGCGGACTTATTTGCCTGTCTTTGAAGACAGAATGCCAGTGTCGGGCGTTTTTGAATAATTTAAAATTCGGAAGAATACTGGTCCAATAATGGACATTTAGCATATTATGATTGGTAAGTGTTTAAGATAAACTTTCAATATATTTAAAAGAAAAAAGAAAAATAATAAGGTTTATTCTTGCTAAAAAAATCGCAGCCTCTAACTTGCCGCCCCACAAAACCTCCCAGCACTTAATGGCTTTTTAATTCAAATCGTCGCCGTAGATGTCAAGGGAGCCAAGCCACAAATTTGGCGAAAATGAGTTCAGTATACAAAAGCATTAATCATCAAAGATGCAGTGGTCAATGGATTTAAGCCACAAAACTCTTTTGACTACATTTTTTGTACATTTCAATATTCAGTGGTCAAGAGATATAACACACATAACTTCTAAGATAGTATTTTTTTAGTTATTCGTACAAAATAATAAAAAGGTAACATCACGAAGTATATTCTATGTTCAAAGTTTTACCGTTATATCTTTAAAAACAAAAAAGTTCAATAGAAATATGTTACTTTTTTTGTCACACAAAATCTTTGCGCGCCTGTTTCTCAGCATTGATTTTGTGGACTGGCTCTCTTGACATCTACGGCAACCATAGATATATTAAAAGTAAAGATAGGCAACGATTTGGCTTCCTCATACAACTGAATGAAGCATGCCGCCAACAGCCGATAACTCACGATAAATGGCGACGCGATAAAAAAAATGCAGGGCATCACGGAGAATTTACTTTGGTCTTTATAACCTACCCATATAATATAATGTTAACGTGGAAATTTTGCCGCAAATTGATTACCAGCCTGTTTCACCATACTTGCCGGCTTCACCATACTTTCATATACCATGCCGCCCCTAGAGGGCAACGATATGTACCTACTAAGATGTTGGCTGGTTAGCCGGGTAAAATTTCCCATTTTGCGGTTATTTAAAAAACGCAGTTACCCAGTTGAGTCAGTATGGGTTTAACCGTTAGGAAGCTCCAGCTCTTAACAATCTGTAATTTTCATACAATTCTCTTTTTGCTTCTGTTTATCGCCTTGAAGGAATCTATTATTGCAGATGGCATAATATTGTCGGTGTTTTGTAAAAAGGGCGAATTAAACAAAATGCTATTTTACAGGAGGATTTTTAACTTTTGACATTTATTTGTTTATTACCTGTAGATGATTATAAATATCTAACAAGTTTATAATAAAGCTTAGAAAGAATACTATAATAATAATAGGTATTATTATATAATATTTTAAAAAGCCTAATATGTCACATTTGCTTTTTATTTCGTAATTTTAATTAATTTAATTTTAGTCGATTATCGTTTTTAAGTACTTTCCTGTGGAGATACAAATTCGCTGTTTTTACACAACAAAGCTAGTGGGGTACATATTGTATTTTCATTAAAATCTCGATTTCGCCAAAATGGTTGATTCGCCCTTGTTACAAAACACCGACGATATGTAAGTAATAAATAATAAACTTTGGAGTACATAAATGTTCAAATGAAATGAAACAAGAGAATTTCAAAAAAATCATAAACTTTTATTATTACATTGTATAAAAACTAATATAATAAAATGGACGGTTTTTCTAAGGCCACAATAATAGTTCATTAGCACACAAACATGTTAAAAGATCAACACATTTTTACTAAGATAATAAAACTAATATTATTTGTCATATGTGTAAAAATCGAGACACAATAACAGTATCTATGGAATACTTAATGTGCAATATCAATTCCAGAAATCATAAATCTATGCATGGTGAATCAAGCATATTATGATATTTATGTACCATAATATTATTACAGAGAGACATTCTATCAAAAAACTACAAGTGAATATTTATGATTGTTTGACAACCATTACTGTAGGCATTTTTAATCTTTCAAATACGCTTCAATGTAAATTAATTAGTTGAAAAAACATTGTCATTTTTCTATTGCAAATTCATAAAAATCACGTCAGACACACCTGTCAAACATTCAAACAATATACTCCACAGAACACTGATAATATTGAATGTCATAGTGAAATTTATAGTTTAATAAAATCGTTAGATAGAAATGTTTGTAAAAACAAACATCTGACTAAATTAAATTGGTTACATAACCAAATAATTAGCTACCATATTGCATCGTTTATAGGACGGATTATATAAATACCAATAAAATAAATCATTATAAAAACTTTATTACAAAGATAAAAGCCATACAATGACAATCAAAAGTAATATAATATTTATGGACTGATGCAGTATTTATTTAAAGATAGCAGATTGATCGCATCGATTTATAGACAGCTCAAATTGAGAGACACCAAAATAGGGAGAACAAAAAACACGCGTCTTATAAACAATACAATATGGTATACACTATTTTTAACATCAGATACCGTACAATGAATACTGTATTTTATTTTATAATTAGATACATTATTAACATATGAACTAAATTAAACATAACAGAATGTGAGATTTGTACATCAGAGAAATATACTTATGAGGACGGAAACTTTAAGTGCGTATCGAACACAAAAATAAAAAAATAAATCAAGTAGGCTTCATTGCGAAACGACTGTAATAAAAATATTTTACTATTAACTTTTTTTGGCAACTAAAATTAATAAAAAAAATCATTTTTGTGCGCTCCCTAATTAAATGTGTAGATTCATTATTAACAATCACAAAAACTACAAATGAATTAAAATAATTACCACTTAAGGGGGGACATGCTCGTCGAAGGTCAAAATTGAGTTTTTATTGTATTTTCAAACCATGATCCTGGACACTCCTTAAACGTTGTAGATAATCTATTTATATAATTTTGAAGCCTTATTATCCTTTATAATTATTTTAAACATTTGATCACTGCATACAGTAATTTTGTTACATAAAATAGTATTCTTTTAAACCTCTCGCTCTAATGTTTTAGAATATAGTCATATTTCGGTACATAACTGTGCAGTGGTGTTAAGATTTTTTACATTTATTAGTTTTTAGACGCATTTATAAAACCATTAGTATAATTTATTACGAGATAATTTTTGTAAAATATTCACGATAAAAAAATATATTGATAATCTCTGTGATCCCAAATTTGACAAGAATTAGGCATTTTATTATTCAAAAAATCGGCAAGATTAACACATTTGAAGACGATTCTAAAGATATTCATTATAACCTATGTCTTTGACCATTCAAGTGTGATAAAGATCGTATGAATAATGATTGCTTTATAATAATTATTGACCTAAGAATAAGGTAGTGTTTTTTTGAAATACGCCATTTCTTTTGTCATTCCCCAGCGGTTAAGCTACAACATACGGCCGTAGCCATAAATTGACAAACTATAATTGAAGTAGAGAGTAAAATGATATTAACGCGCGTGTTTGAACATGTACCGTTTAAAAAAAAATAAAAAAAAATTCGCTTAGGTACATGTTCGAATACGCGCGTTAACATAATTTTACTCCCTACTTTAATTATAGTTTGTCAATTTATGGCTACGGCCGTATGTTGTAGCTTAACCACTGGGGAATGATAAAAGTAATAGCGTATTTCAAAAAAACACTACCTTATTCTTAGGTCAATAATTATTATAAAGCAATCATTATTCATAAGATCTTTATCACACTTGAATGGTCAAAGACATAGCTTATAATAAGTATCTTTAGAATCATCTTCAAATGTGTTAATCTTGCCGATTTTTTGAATAATAAAATGCCCAATTCTTGTCAAATTTGGGATCACAGAGATTATCAATATATTTTTTTATCGTGAATATTTTACAAAAATTATCTCATAATAAATTATACTAATGGTTTTATAAATGCATCTAAAAATTAATAAATGTAAAAAATCTTAACACCACTGCACAGTTATGTACCGAAATATGACTATATTCTAAAACATTAGAGCGAGAGGTTTAAAAGAATACTATTTTATGTAACAAAAATACTTTATGCAGTCATCAAATGTTTAAAATAACTATAAAGGATAATAAGGCTTCAAAATTATATAAATAGATTATCTACAACGTTTAAGGAGTGTCCAGGATCATGGTTTGAAAATACAATAAAAACTCAATTTTCACCTTCGACGAGCATGTCCCCCCTTAATATTATAGAAAATTGCTCTTATATTTTGAAAAATTGGAATGTCTAAAAGAATATTTTGAGATTCAAGTTTTGGACGGATGAGATTCATTTAAGAGTACACTAAAAAATACATTTAAAATACAAGAGAAGTCATAGCAGGTTCATTACAATAAATTATAAAACGGTAACAATATGTATATTACATTGTATGCAGAATTAAGGCACTACATTATATAGAAATATAATAACATTATAATAATATCTAAGTAAAGCCTGGCAGTTGTCAGTAAAGAAAAAAACATACAAAACCCATTCAGTATATGTCAAACCTATGAAATGTAGCATATTATAATATATACATATTGAGTTAAGTTCAACAGTACAATTAATTGCAAATACAATTGAACCACTACTAATCAGAATATTATAATGAACATTAGAAAAAGATAAATTAATAACGAATGATAAGTTTTATAACAAAATGTTTATTCCGGCAGGTTTTTTTTTTAATTTTTCAAGATACCCAAATGTATTGATATCCATATGCCTCCTTCCCCAATTATTCCAATTAATAGAGGTTCTACTGTATAGCAACCATTATGTAAATTTTACGTCTACATACTTGCAATACAAATATAAAAAATAAAACCGTTATAGTACGAAGGAATCTCTAAAATCGTTATAGTACGCGAGTGTTTGTAAATGAATATTGCATAGCTATAATTTCTAACAGATAAAATATATAATACGTAATTCAGTGACATAATTATATAATATAACCAACCTTTAATATAGATAAAATGATTCTCTTCGTCAATAATATTGTGATGTCTAATAAGATGGCGAAGGATTATCATTAACATGGTATGTAAAAAGTATAAATCAGTCAAAATGGGACACGTTTACAATATTTAATTTCCCAGCATAACATCGGTACATAATATATGATTCTCCTCTTAACACGATAGTATATTTATACGTTGGGAAATTTTTAATTAAACAGCAGAATACGCTGCACCCGACCATCCGAGAAGCTTCTCTTCAATAGACCACAATGAAAGAGGATCGGGAAACTTAAGAAATGGTTTTTTTATGATGTCAATGCAAGCACATTTTGCTGAAAAACAATGTGACATTTTAAAAGCCATGGCCATATGCAAATAATTTATGGAAATAAGTGGACTTTGCATTACATAGAATGTTACTTTAGATGTGTTCCCATTACAGATGATACAAAACACATAAGACCCATAGAAATGTTCAGTATGCGGAAATATTTTAGACCAACCAATCTAATACAAATTTAAAACACTTCGCCACGACGAAATCCCATTGAGTAATAACCAAACATTGATATATTCTAAATTTCACGCATAATGAATGAGTCACCTCAACGTCTATGATGTTACACATCCATTAATTTGAATCACCACCGTGTGATGTGTTTAAATAAACGTTTTGACTATCTCATCTTGAAGAGGACTAGGACCATGGCAAGGAAAACAGTGACGCTGCTCTGCATGGCGGACGCTCCGGCCACGCGGCATGTGAACGTGTCGAAACGCGTCTCCTTGTCGTACACGATGTTGGAGAACTCCGCCTCTACCAACTGCCCGTCGTAGTACGTGATGAGGTCCTCAAACGGATACTCGTATCCTTGCAGGCACTCGCACTTGTAACCGCCTGTCTCGAAACCTCTGCCCTGAATCGGCACACACTGAAAACAACAAAATAAAATGGTATTATATCGATAAACATAGAGAGAATTCAGTTCAACAGTGTCGCAAGCTTGGCTTTTTCATGCACCCTCGCTATTGGCGGAACTGACTTTGGCTTTTGGGAAATAATAGCCACAAGTAGAATGACAAGGACTTGCGAGTAAATAATTTTAACGGACAACTTTGAGAAATTGAATCATTGTAAAATAATTATAGCAAGAACCTGAACTTGAAATATGTGATTAACTCTGCTTAATACCAAGAGACGGTAGACATATTTCAAGGACATAATGCATAGTCATACTTAGGAGTATACGTGTGTATGGACGTTCGGCGCTTAGCTTACACAATTGAAAAGGGCAACTGCGCATGCACAGCCTTCTATATTCATATAATATATACAGTGGAACCTCTCATAAACAGCAATTCGCATAACGAGCAAAACAAATTGTAAAAAATGGCTCCCTTAACGAGTGACATTTCGCATAACTCATCACGTCACTGACTTGTGCGCTGGGACATTCCGCGCCAGTGCGTCAGTCTGTGTTTAGCACTCTCATTCCGCTAGCATGTTAGTGTCGCTTGTGATCAAACCTTTTTCCAAACTTATGTAATATGTGCAAAAAGAGAAATGCTGAAATTATGGGAAACTGTTGCTTCGTATATTGAGAAGCATCACCCTAATGAGACGGTGGCTATGCGCGCAACAAATTTACTTACAAAAGTAATTTTCTTTGAATAAATGTTACAAATAAAAAAAATTAGGTATTTTTTTCCGGCATGGAATGAATTATCGTATTTTACATTAATTTGTATGGGAAAAATTGTACTAGTAAGATTCTGGAACGAATTATGCTCGTTATGAGAGGTTCCACTGTATGTCCAATAGTAGTAAATCTATGGTCAATCTATAGAAGGCTGCGGAGCCACTAATATTATAAGACAGGACATATTAAAATATTCATACTGATTATTTACATAAATACATAAGACTATTTGAAATGAATAATCATCATTCTTACGGTGTGAATATGTGTTGACAATCTGTCGATGAATATTATGTTGTGAATTTAAACAATGAATGACACTTGACTTATGAGTTATCGTGGTTAATGTGTTGGCATGTAAAAAAAATGTTTTACAGTGTGTCAGAATAGGAATTTTAAAAATGGCACTAATTTCAATCACAATACGAACAATGCGAAATGTAAGTAATGTACATATAACTATTGACCCTCAATAGTGTTTATATACTAAGGGTGACTTTTGTCAGCCCAACTTATGCATTACGCCCCAAGTTATTCATGTAAATAATTTAAAATCACACCAAAATGGCAATAAGTGGTGAAGTTCCTACAGTTACTGCTTGTACTGTTATTAACAACATGGAATTATAAAGTGGCTTGCGGTGGTTGTCGATAGCGTGCACGCTGTGTACGATACAAAATTATTTCAATACATAATTCTATCATTAATTTATTTATACCAGTTTAAAACCAGAAATGAGATTGTTTTTTGTCACGGTTTTGAACAAGTAACAAAACCATCAGAACATTCAACAATAAAAACTGACAACTTATAAAAACATCATGTCAATAACCTGTCGTCTGTAGCTCGATTTCAAAGCACTATACGTGAGGTCACTCACAAAACTCGAAAATGTGTAAATTTACAGAAACTAAAAAAAACATTTTATCACGCGTGAGGTTTATGGTGTGATACGTGCAAAAGTGACCATAGTGAGGATTTGATACATTTTGACAGATTATGCTAATCAACACTTCGTTTTCATCTAAAAATATGCTGCAAGATGCGAGCATTTGTTTCATAACATTTTAAATATGTACTAAGTAAAACCACATCGTATACTTTTTTCCTTTGACACGAGCTTACAGTAAACTCATGTGACGTGATCGTAATGTCTATACTTTTCATTCGAAATAAGTGAAAATATTCCCAATTTTTCGCGCTGTTATATAGGTTACGTGAGAATCCGGAAAAACTAATACCTTATTTCATAAAATTTATGCGTCAGGTTAGAAACTACGAACTAGTAAGTCAGTGAAAATAGGAGGATGTACTCACGTAGGAAGTTTTCTTGTCACATTTGTGAGTACCCTTGAAGGCATTGGGCACATAGTAAGTATCAGGACACTGGTTTATATCCAGCTGCAGCAGATCCATCGTCACAGCAACCACACCCCTACAAATCAAATTAAAAAAAATTACAATTCGTTGCCAATGTTAAAATTTTATGAATTGCGCTGCAAAAAATAGAGAAAAAACTTGATCTTTCTTTATACTTATGTTTTCAATGTTTGAAACAACACATACCAAGACCCCTCATAACTAACTTGCCCTGCACCAAACTCGGTCTTCATCGATCGTATCTCGAGACCCTACGTTTGGTGTGAAGCATCAGCAGTTTTTTAAACCTGGTAATGTTTCAGGAGCAGATACCCAAGTCTCCCACACTCTCAAGTGAGCTTTGACTGAATTTACTGAGTTGACGTAAGTTAATAAAAAGTGCCATGGGAGAGAAAGGCACATAAAACTAACATAAATGTAAATGAATGTTTGAAACAGCACGAATCATGCCAAATTATTATAATTATATACATTGCTTTGCAAATAGAGACGATTCTGCTTAATTGGGATGGCCACTTATTTAGGCCAAATCTCAAGGAACTGAAACCAAACCAAGGAACCAACAGTAATTACCATCGGTTAAATGGGACAGTAAATTTAAGATCACAATACTGAGTGTGGTAGGGTATTAAAGGGTGGAGGTAGGCTGGAAAATTTGATTAAGGCCTGCCTAAACCAAACAATAATACACAAAAAATATCTAAAATCATGTATGATTTAATGACATAATTTTAGATATGTTTTATTTATAGCTAGAAGAATATTTTCTATTATGGTTTGTTTTAGGCAAGGTTTAATTGAATTTTAAAAACTAACCGATACCATCTGCAATTTGTATTTTTAGTTCAATGAAAACAAATGTACGACTGACAAAATTTAATGTGTACTATTTATATCGGATCTCCACAACCTATAGAGATCTCCACAACTAGTAATTAACCACATACTCGTTAATCTCGGCGAAGTAGATACAACTCACGGTAGGAACACTGAATAACACTGCTGGTATAACAAAATCTACTACATGGCATATCGTATGACAAGAAAATCAACTGCGTGGGGAATTGACATTACAGGAATTTGTTGAAATGCAAGCTTACAAAAACAAAAGACAGATTACACTTGATACATTTTTGCAGAATAAAATACTTATTATTTAATTTTAGAATTTACTATTCTCCTGGCGATTGTATAGAGATAAATCATTTTTTTTGTTGATAATAATCCTTATAGCTTTTCGTATGTTTGAAACTTTTTTAACATATAAATAACTGTGATCGTAACATAACACATTGTTTTACTTTTATGTCACTTGTACTCAGAGGTATAGTTCTAAATAAAAAAATCACGAAGCGTTGATTAATTATAATATTTTAGGGAACAGGTTGGGGCCATTGCATTCAATCTTCAGCACCTCAATACTTTCATTTGATGTATTTAGTGTAGCATTCTTTATTGAACATACATAATTGAAAACACCTCAAAAACATACCTATTAGAAATATTTCTACAAAATGAGACTTGAACCCACAGCCATCGCCATCCGTGTGCTGTGCTTTAGCAAACTCTGGAAAACTGGAGGGAAACTGTTTTGGACAAGCCTGAATGGAGACAGATGCTAGAGGAAATAGTCGAAGACTCACATACTGCAGGAAACAAATTGAACACTCACTTGAACTCCAGCTTGACCTTGACACTGTCCCAACCGAAGAAAGGAACCGCATATGTGATGACCCACTTCTGCAGTTTACCCTTGCAATCGAAATAGGGCGTGGTCCAGTGGCCGTGCTTGAGATTGGCAGCCTGGTACGAGTTGGGATAGTGCTCATATTTCTTCAGCGACTCTCCCGTTTCATTGTAGCGGATCTTGATCTTCATGTGGAACTTCTCGAGATCATCGAAGTTGGTGGACCATCTCTGTTTGAGGAACTGGAACCATGGCTTGTTTGTATAGACTTCCTCTGCAAAACAATTCATAACATATCAGAATTATTAACTGTCACACTTGGGCTTTATGGTATTTTACGGTGGATGGCAGAAAACTCGACATGATTTTAATTCAAGCGGTAAGTAATTGATAACTAGGTACCTACTTTATTGACGGTCCGATCTGACACATTTATTTTGGTGGTAATTTACACTTTCGACAAAGCACATTTATATGAAAATTATACACGGTTATAGAGTTGATTTTTTATTTATAGAAAGGGACTCGAAATTACAACATGTTCTCTCATCCCTGAAAAAAAACAAGCCTGGAAAAGTTACATTTTTGAATCAGATGCTTGTTCTCGATAGCATAGTCGAAGGAAACTGGTCCCTTCTCATACAAATTCAAAAGTGCCTGTTGGTCGCTTTCGCCAGAGAGCAGCGCATCTCACTAAAAAGGCGCGAATTTCAAACAAAAATAAAACTGGCTTCATTCAGGTCGATCAATGACAATTACATCTTACCGATGTATTATTACGATGCTAACACTACATACCATGAAAAAATAAACTGATCGACGAGTAAAGTTTACCAATCAGTCATTATTGTCAAATGTTATATATGGAATATCAAGCCCGTACACCAAGTGACTCAGCTTTAGACACTATATTATAACCAACCTGTAGAATTGAGCCTGGCGACATCTTCGAGCTTAAACTTCCTGGTGTTGAGTTGAGTTTTATACGCGTAGGGGGCGAAGAATGTTCGGTTGGTAAACTTGTTTCTATCCCAGTACGTTCCGGCAGACCAGATCTTAGTGTCCCCCATCATGAGTGCTAAAGTTTCACCCATCATCTGATCTTCTGACAGCGGTTTATCGGCCACCCTCTTGCCCGAATACACTTCTTTAGGATCAGAAATCTGAAAAAGACAACATAATATTATATTTACAGCATTTGTTGAATTTTACTACCTTTATCAAAGAGAAATATAATTCAGTTTATTCAATTTCTTATTAAAACTCTTCTGTCGTATTCACCATATTCGGCTGCACAAACCCAGGTTTCTATCTTCACTTGTAAAATCATAATTTTTGACAAAGTGGTTTGTAATCTTCACCATAGATTTAAAATATTTTAAAACATGTGTAGCGTGACTTGACAGCGTAGAATGGAGACGGTTAACATTAATTTACAGGTCAAGTACAGTAGACTCCCGATTATCCTGGGCTATTGGTGGGGAGAGGTGGCACGGATAAACGAAAAACAGGGATAATTCAAACTACACTTAATATACTACATATTATACATTTCTAAAGCAGACAATTATTTAAAATGTTTAATACTCATTATTTATTAAGAAAATCTGGGATTTTGATTTGTTTGCCATCTTTTAATAATTCTCTAATATCTATTATACCGTTATATTCGAATTCTCATTGGTCGATGTACTCCAATAAAGTCGTGCCAACAAAAGTCAGTGCCATGTTGTGTTATGCGTCACTCATTATTTGAAAAACTGGAATGAATCATATTCTAACATGAATCATATTCTAACCTAACCACTCCTCAATATTTCGTCACTGTTCTGGCAGGAGACACTAATTCGAAAAAATGACATATTGAGTTAGTTATACCAAAATGTTCCTTATTTCAAACTTTACCGTCTGGAAACCTTCTTAATAAATAAACAGTCTTTATTTTAAAGTCATCCTTTTTACGATTACTTAATAAACTCACATGATAGACCATTATTTCAAACTTTTTAACAACTTCAAAGTCAAATTACTCAAAACTAGTATTCTCCAGTTAGTGTGTTCTGCCGGAACAGAGACGATTTTCTCTATCAACATTTTCAAAGCCATGTAAATTTGCCATTAGTCCACATATTTCAGATAGGCGCGATGGAATCCAAAAAATCACTGTCTACATTTGGTAAAATTTTCCTCCACGATCCAACGAGTGTTATTGGTTTTATTTTGTACCAAGATTGAGTTACTCCATGTAACCGCATCCAGTATTGTCATTTTTTTTCCAGAATTTAATCAAATCATCATTTTCGTTACAGAGATTTTTAAGGTCATTACGGTAATGTCATTTTATTAATGAGATAATCCCTTGATACATGGGTTGAATTAAAGATGGAACATTAGGTGGTAAAAATTTTGCAACATTGTCCGTTTTCAATTAGCTTTTATTTGGATGAGAAGGAGCATTATGTTTCTAATAACAGCACTGCTTTCTGTGGCAACCCTTACTTTTCAAAAAATCTCTCACTTCTGGAACCTATTTAGTTTTGAACCAATCTTCAAAGATCCATCCATGCTCCTTTCTGGTGGTTGTAATAATCAATAGGAAAATTTCTTATTGCGTGTACACATGCACTTATAGAACACGTAAACTTGAAAGCAAATTTAATGTTTACGAAAGCAAGCGATTTAAAAAAAAAATTAAGTTTATGCACAGATAATCCGCACAAGGATAATCGGGAGTTTACTGTAATTAAAATTGTATATATAGATACCTGTAAAAATGCGCTGATGAAGTTCGCCAGTCTGACAGCCATCTTGGCCTCATTGGCAAACTGGTCTTCGGCGCCAAAACTGAGGTCACCGTGCAGTTCCAGGTCTTGCGGATGATATCTGGAAAAAGTCAATATGTGGAGCCATTGTGACATTTGTGGAAATGCTGTTAAAAAATAATGTCTCAAAAATGGGAGATTAAGGTATGTAGAGGCCCTACGCGCTGACTTATTTTGAGGTCCTGTGTTAGAAATTAAACTGATAAACTTTTAAGAAAAACAATATACCTAGTTATAAAAATTCAAAAAAATATTTCGTAAACTTACATTTAATAATTTAATACATAATTTGTGTAAAGTGATGGACTTTTCAGAGATTTGGCCAGTACTGGCTTCTGACAGTCCTATAAACGAAAGAATTTGGCTAAAATAAATATTATTTTATATTTCTGTAGTTATACATAATTGATTCGATTTAAGAATCGTAAAATGAAACTGACTACCTGCTGAGACAAGTGTTCTGCGAGTGAGCTGTTTCTAAGAATGCCACACGGCACCTCCGCCACGATAATTTCAGATAAAGAGAAAGACTACGATAAGCGACAGGCGCTGACGATGAGATATCGTCACATGACGCTCAATAGAGGTGATAGATGATAGATTTGGAGGCCTTTTTGCAAAATTTTGCCTGCGCTATAAACAGGTGATGGACACTTTGTTTAGATTTGTTGAACTTTCTGACGAAACAAGTACCTCATGAAGGAAAATACCCACTGGCTCTCAAATAACTATAAAGCTAATTGTTTTTTGAGGGCATAAGGCAAAACTTCGCCATGTTTCTCCTTCTTTCTCCTAAGATGCAGAACTAACGAGCCGTTGGTGATGCCAATTGGAAGGACAATACCTCTGTTCAACCAAAGCGCTTTAGATGTTGATATATTCCTATGTGAGTGTTGTTTTATAAATCCTTAAAATAGGGTCTATTTTGCTCATTCGGTGTATTTCCTTTCCTTGTATCTACTTAATAATTTTTGTATTTACTCTTTATACTGTTTTAGCACTATTTCTTTGTTTTTAAATGTCATGTTGTAAACGTATTGAATTTGTAATTCGTAAAATTCACTATATGTAAATAAATGAATTTAGAATGTTCGCCACCTAAGTAGAACATACGACCATGATCAGCAAAACATGTTATTACAATAATTGCAGTAACTTCTTACTTGGTGCAATTGAAAGACTGTACTCCGTGAATGAACCTCAACACTTGATCAATGTTCATCTTGCTTCCGTGCAGGGAGGCGGGACCCGTAGTGTAGTTCTGATACTCATAATACCGCTCCAGATACAGCATCCTGATGAACGGGTGCGCCTTCTCCCATTGGACTGGCATTTTCTGCACCCCTGGAAAGAACAAAATCTCATGTGTAAACTGCCGATTAATTGTAAACAGAATTTTTGAAAGCGTAATTAATTGTATTAAGCCAGCCCTCTCTTCATAAAGACGACTTCACGGTAGCCTCGATGCAGCAACTACAGAAAAATTTACGTTGTCACAGGGAGATACGAGGGTGGGTCAATAAGTCCTTAGAAAAGCCGACAGGTGGCGCGACTAGTACTGTAAGCGGTTTGTTTTCATGCAGCGGCACTACCGATTCAGTATGCTGCGAAGTTTCAAATCAGATTGGTCGGGTTGTTGTGTGTTTCTCGTACATTTAAAAAAAAAAATTGCTTGTTTACAAAAAATGGAGAAAATTGAGTTTAGAGCTGTTATTAAACATTTTAATATAAAAGGGTTAACAGCAAAGGAAATAAAAAATGAGTTGGATTTAGTTCAAGGCACATCTGCTCCTTCACTTGCAACTATTTATAACTGGTTAAATGAATTTAAACGTGGTCGTACATCAACAAAGGATGAACCACGCTCAGGACGTCCTGTAGAGGTGACTACACCAGAAATGATCAATAAAATCCACGATATGGTGTTAAGTGACCGAAGATTAAAGTTGAGTGAGATAATTGAGGTTACAGGGATCTCAAAAGGTAGCGTCATTTCTATTTTACATGACAAATTGGGCATGAAAAAAATTTCTGCAAGATGGGTGCCGCGTTTGCTCACAGTCGACAATAAACGCAATAGGGTGGTGGCCTCTAAAGCCCTGTTGTCGCTCATGCAACGCAATCCGGATGAATTTTTTCGTCGATTTGTGACTGTAGATGAAACATGGATACACCACTATACTCCTGAGACGAAAGAACAGTCAAAGCAGTGGATTGCGAAAGGCGAACCATGTCCAAAGAAGGCAAAAACCGTAAATCAGCTGGTAAGGTTATGGCTACTGTATTTTGGGATGCACGTGGAATTATTTTCGTTGACTATTTGGAAAAAGGAAAAACAATAACAGGGGATTATTATGCATCTTTATTGAACCAGCTAAAAAACAAGATTGAAGAAAAACGGCCTCATTTAAATAGGAAAAAAATCCTCTTTCATCAGGACAATGCCCGTGTTCACACATGTTTACGATCAATGGCTAAAATTGAAGAATTGAAGTTCGAATTGGTCGACCACCCACCGTATTCGCCAGATTTAGCCCCCAGTGACTTTTTCCTTTTCCCAAACTTAAAAAAAATGGCTAAGTGGACAACGTTTTTTTCAAATGAAGAAGTCATCGATCGGACAAATGCTTATTTTGAGGACCTTCCGAAAACTTATTTTTCTGACGGCTTAAAAAAAATTGAGAAACGTCTAACCAAGTGTATTGAGCTCCAAGGAGATTATGTTGAGAGAAAAAAAAAAAACAAAAAAAAAAACTGTTTTAATGCTTTTTTCTAAGGAATTATTGACCCACCCTCGTATGTCAACATTGCTAATGTTTCCCATTCTGAAATCAAAAACCCATGCTCTTATTTTATAAAATAACGTCGGTGTTCTATATAGAAAAGTGTCGTTCATGTACGACTGACTTGAAACATATGAGAGACTTTCCATAAGTCAGTCACACACCATCATATAAGCGAATGAGTTTTGACTGACTCGTGACATCCATTCAGCCACCGTTCGTCATAAACAACCTGCTAACACAAAGGAGTCAGGCAGACGAGAACAAAAAGTTAGGGAAGTGACTCGGAAGGTGAAATATAAGGGAAAAAAGTTGTTCATCATGATTCAAATGAACTAAACAATCAGAACTATTGATGGAATGTAATTGAAGTGAAGACATAAATTGATATTTAAGTGACTCATTTCATATGACTAATTCGGTAATAGATATATTACACACCCTTTTTGAACTATCACAAAATCCACCATTACACATGCGTAAAAAGTTATTAAAATAATACTACATAATATAATGAATGTTTCTTACATCCTATTTTCAGGCAGTCAAAGTTATTATAGAACTGCTCGTCGGTGGCTCTTTCCACTATCTCTCCCAAGTAAGGCCTCCGCACCACACTGGGCAGCCTCCAACCCGGCTTGCATCTGCACTGGTAACCGCCTCTTCGATACCCCCAGCCGTGTATAGGTTCACACTGAAATATGATATTGAAAATAGATTTGCACAAAAACAATATGCATTTGGAGTCTACTGTTGCTACTTAATAGATTTTTACAGCACTATTTCATTATAGGTACTACGGTTAATTTTATGACAACTACATCTTAATTAATTCAACTGTTGCGACACGTAGAAAGCTGATGGCTTAATTCCACCATTGTTGACTCGGACCATTATGAATAATTCATAAATAACTGTTATATCCAGCGATTCAGATATCAATCGGATCGTCTTCACGTTTGTCACAATTGTCTCGTAACGTATCCAGTGTTGTTTCTCTTATAAACTATACGTAGACCAAAAAATATCTTTCAGTGGGTTTACTAAACATAAACTGCAAGGCACATAGATATTTCTAATCATATCCTTATAGTCTGTTTATTTCTATTACTATGGTAACTGATACCAGTGGCGAAGGGTGACTTTTGGAAAGAGGTAAGCTGTGGAGATCAGAGAAAAAGAGCACACTTGTCAGGTAACTTACGGGAAATAAGAAGATAATACTTACGATATTACTACTGATGAATAGGTGCACACTAATGACAACGACACACTGGTCATAGGTTTCACCGCTGAATTTGTCAAATTATTTAAATCACTTATGGCAGTAGAATTCCACGCATACTTTCTTTACCAAACAATACGCATCGCCAACAAAAAAGTTTGTTTAATGTATAACTGCCAGTTAAAAACAAATATTTATCATTTATAAATTGTTGTGAAAATGTCTAATATAAGTTTTTTTGCTGTATTCAAATCTAAATGAACCCTTGGAAGGTCAAGCTTTGATAATTTTTAAATGCAATCGTTCGCACATTTTCTACCGGGACACTACACAATTTAATAAATACTTATATATTTAAAGCACTGGCGAATGATTTCGGTACAATATGAGATAATTTATCCACATTCACAGTAACACAATGAATTTTGTATTATAAAATAAACCTTTACCATCAAAATGACATAAACTGTGAATAGCATGTTATGTTTGTCTATGACTGAAGTAACCTAAATAATAATCGCGAATTAATACAATATTTATTTTTAATAACAATTTATAAATTATATGTGATCGAACACAATAGTTATTATTTTTTTTAATCATCCTTATTATTTATTATTTGCTTTTAAAGATAAGCAAAGACAATAAACAAATCAACATTTCGAATAAGCTTGTCTGTTAACGCTTCTGAGTCTCGAACAAAAACCCAGACATGCATGAAGTTGGCAACTGAATTTCGGTAGAAAATTCGGCTTGGATTATCGTTGAAATAATTCTAAAAATAGCACTCACGTTGGACGTTCCGTCATTTATTTTTGTTTCGAAACATGACTAAATTAAAAGCTCTACTTATAAATAACGACGATAGATGGCAATCAATATTTTTATTATAACCTACAATGTCCTACAATATAGATATTTATTTATATAAATTAAATACTTGAAAATAGAAGGTAAGCTTTAAATAATCGCTTAGTATGGAGCCTTCGCCACTGACTGATACAACAGGAAAACACAAATATGTCTTATTATCATATTATTTTTGTAAATAAAAAAAGATTACAGGAAATTGGACATCTTTTGAGTTGAATTATATTAAGGATGTCATCCGAAGGATAAAAGGCACAAATCACCAAAAAGACCAGACTTCTTCATAGATCAGAAGGCCAATGAAATACTGCAATCCCTGTGACTATGGAAGTAAAGGGAGCTGATGGCAGACGGAATGGGATTGGAGAAATTTCCTGGAAGTGACTAAGACCTACATTGGGTTGTAGCGATTGGTTGTGCAGGTTGATTGCGGAGGATACGTTATGGACATGGTCGCGATAAGGGAAATTTCACAACCCACTATCAACAACAAAATAAATGTCATACATAAAATAGTAGTAATATAACTTTGCAATAAACTGAAAAAATAAACTAAAATACACACTATTGGTGCAAGTAAATCCATGCACGTGTACACGCGGTATTACCCTAATAAAATTATGCATAATATGCACTGAAGTAGGCTGTAGTAAAATAAATACATATTACAGTTTAGCCATGGCTCAGAACTTATTGCTTTTAACTTGCTACATCTACACAATTGAAAAAATGTCAGTTCTCTCAGTGCGGTTTCTGGGATCTTAAGTTTTATTTTAACAAACTATCTACCTTCATTGTAGGCTTAGTTTAGTGAGACTAAAATCTTTCGATTCAATTATCTCAATGATTTTCTACATACATACTACAGTCAGACTCCGGGACGGCAACGGCGAATGGAAGAGAGCAGAGAAAATTTGTTTACTCAGCTTAGTATCCTCGTTGCGTACAGATTGTTGGTATATTTGAAAAATGAGAGGATGGAGAAGATTGTTAGTTACTCACTTCTGTAGTTTCCTTTTTACATCGTGCCGTGTCAGCAAACTGATTGGGACCACTGTTTCCTTCGCCCTTCGGACATTGATTTATATCTATTCTTTCGTAATCCAATTCCAACACTGCAATAGCTGTATATCTATAATTAAGAAAAACAAAACAATATTACAGTAAAACCTCCATTATCGGATGTACAAAATAAATAATTGTTTTTTGAAGCAAGTTTTTGTCTAATAAATATTATGGTATTGACACATTGATGACTTTGGATATAAAAAAAACCATACAGTCATGATATAAAGAAGCCGATGAGTGTATTTTGTATGATTAATTTGCAGAAAATCTAAGTAAAGATATGAAAATTCTGCAGTGGGGTACAAAACCAGTAAATAGCGTGTAACCATATTGGTGTGTGCTAATTCATCAAGCAGACAGAGACTCCCTTTAATTCTTATTGGGAAATCGAAGAATCCCAGGTGTTTTAAAAATATATGAAGTCTTCCATTTCCATAATTATAATCATTAGAAAAAAACATTGATGAAAGATGAGATTTTTAAACGATGGTATGAATAACAATTCATTCCTGAATTCCTGAATGAAAATTCTAAATAAAATTATATAAACGGAGGAAAGTATTATTACTCGAAAATGCACTGTCACACCCGTCAGAGGAATGATTAAACCAGATTGATGCAATGTTTAAAGTAAAACATCTTCCACTAAATGTCACGTCTATAATACAACCGATGACTCATGGTGTAATATAAACATTTACATCCTTCGACAACTATCGTTAATATAATGAAGAATTAGTTATGAAGTTCCACAAGAAAATTGATTTAAAGGACTGTTGGTACAAGACATGGCAGCAGAGAATTTGAATTATGTAGATGTGCCAACATTGAACAAATCATGGAATAAAAATTTGAAAAGACAGTTTACAGTTTCTTTCAATTATTCGGATAAATCTGGACCATCTCACTCTCCATTTGGTCCGGATCATCAAGGTTCTACTATAATACAAATAAAATTGCTACTAAGAGAAGGAAGCTTTAAGCAGATATACAAAATTATGGCACAGCAATGTTTGGCCAATGCGTTTCATATTAATGAATAAGCAAGTATGTACCATGTAAACGCCTGTTCAATTTATGTTGACATTTAGAAACCATGTGCCCGATGCATGGAATGTAACAAATCGCTATACACTGTTTTTGTATCGGTTTTTGAATGGATAGTGAAAAAGTTTAAACAAATGTGGTACATAAGAATGTGAATATAGAACCTGTGATAGGCGATAACCTTACTGACATTTACGAGTATTCACGCAAACAATAACCGAAAAACTTAGTTTACATTGCAAGCATTTGAAATTTTTATCATATCGATTATCGATAATAATTGTATTATTCACAACGCTGAGTGCTGACATTTACTTTCGTAAACACACAATATCTCTGTCAATATAAGAATTTATTGTCATGTCAATTAAAAAACATATGAATCCATTATACCTTATTAGGTATACATTCTCACCACAGCTAACCTCTAGGATGTTGAGAATTATCATTATTTCATTCTGGTGTATACGAAAACCTTTAAAAAAAAACTGTCTCCCACAGGTGGGGCTTGGCTTCAAACCCTTTCCTTGCCTGCTACGGTTGTGGTGCGTGGAAATGCAATATGGCAAATGGGCTCAATTTACCGAGAGCTTACCGCGGAGAAACGTCAGATTTTTTTACTCTATACTTGAAAGTATCTAAACGCCACTTTTTGAGCATAGACAACCATGGCAAAACCGTTATTAAAAGCGTAGACAATAAGTACGGTCACAGAGAATAGTGAAATATTTTAAATAAACTTAATAATTAACAATACAATTATTACGTTGGCGACAATACCTATGTAATAAAATATGCAAGATCCTATTTCTTTCGAGCGTTGGTTATATTTTGGCTTTTTTTTAAAAATAAAGCTACCTCTTTGTCAACCTTGTAAATGGCTAATTTTGAAACAATAATAATTAATGTCGTCTACGAAAGCCGACGATAAACGCGGTTGCAATGCAGATACACTTATTTACATATTCCCAAGTTTTTTCGTCGGCCTTCAAGACAAGTAATAAGATAGTAGTTATAATATATTAATTTGTAGTCTACCCCTAGATTGAACGCATAACCGAGAAAATTAAGATTAAAAAAAAATTACGAGGTTAGTTTGGTATATTTAATATGAAAGATAACACGCTTCATGAATATTTATGATAGGTATATTATGCCGAAACGTAAATTTTAGGTAGGAAAAGTGGCTTTTTAATGAAAATCAGTGACGTTTAATTTCAACCAGTGTGAGCCGTTTTATCGAGGCTGTATTGACCGGGCCATTTGTTTGTGGAAGCGAAATGTTTTCGTGGGGCTAATAAACTGGAGCCTGTTTTATTTATTATACATTTAATTAAATGAATACGAAATACTGACTACGGATATATATTATAATCTTATAAGAACAATCACTAATCAAACAAAAGCCATCCGAGCCATTTTCACTCGTATTTCTAATTTTATTGATAAAATTTGAGTCGGAATTATCTGAAATAATAACAATGTTGTTTAGTTAACATGGCTAAATTTTATATAAAAAATATTGTTATCTATAACGTTATTTTGAAAAATGTTCCTTATTTTCGCATAACTATTTAGAGCGTTTTTATACGAAGGTTTAAGGCTTGCACAAACCAACGCGAATATTCACCAAGTACCAGGTCAAAATATCCCGAAAAAAGCACCCGCCATCGGTACGGAAGGTCCGGTCAAAAGAGTCTCACAAAATGCCAACGCCGCTGTAATGCTCCCTACCTACCTGTTGTTAATGAACAAACGAAACATTTATTCATGCAGGAGATCTAAAGATACAATGAAAGCCATCAATTTGTCATATATTTGGCTATTTTTGAGACTCTTTTGACCGGACCTTCCATATCGATGCGGGTGCTTTTTTCATGGTAAATGCGAATGGATGGCAGTGTCGAAGACAAATTGTATCAATGATAATATAAAATTATTGATATATTTGAATGCTCGATACCGAAACATCAAACAATCGCAGCGCTCCATATTGAACATTGTAAGATAATAACTTAATTCCCTTCCGAAATCTGTGCGTTGCGTGCTCTTTCCCGTAAGCCAATACGAGCTTGATTGGCGAATATTCGCTTTGGTGTGTGGACTGCATTATGCACGAATGTCTTTGTGTCAAAGGTTACTTTATAATTATTTAAATTTTATGAAATGCATTGGCGAACTCCATTATGCTATACTGATTTTTGAAAACAGCGAATTTTATTAATTTAAAATGTTTGAATTTTATACATTGTAAATGATTTTTATATTTGTACTTATTGTCTACGCTTATAATAGCGGTTTTGCCATATAATAGCGGTTTTTCCATGATTGTCTATGCTCAAAAAGTGTCGCTTAGATGCTTTCAAGTATTGACAAAAGAAATCTGACATTTATCCAGGGTAAGCTGTCGTAATATAGAGCCGGCAAATGTTCTTTGCAGTGATTTTTAAATGGGTTATAACTAATAACTTACGTGGGATATTCAATATGTCTGAACTGCGTGTGTCTGGGGTATATATCTGCAATCGGTGCGACAACGCTGACGAGCCACTTGTTTGATCTGCCGCAGTCGAAATAGGGTCGAGTCCATTTCACCGGGCCTGGAAATTCATCAGCGCCACGCGGACCGTGGAATGTGAATGTTTCATTTGTGTTGTTGGCATATCTGATTTCAACTTGATATGTCGTCTTAGTGTCGTGCCTCTCCCCGACGACGTCGGGAAGCCATTGTTTGAACCATTCGTTGATCCTGTAATAGTCCGTCGTGTAATCGTCCGAGAGAGTGTCCCCGGGAATGGCGCCGAGATCTTTAACGGTGAACGTATTCAGCGTGGAAATCTTCTGAAGGTGGATCGGATCGTTGAAGTCGTCGGCGCGGTACGTCCGCGGCGCGAACCTCGGCATCGTCTTGTTGAAAAATCCTCTGTAAGACGACGTGTATGACATGTTCGGCGAGAAATAAATCGCACTGGCGTTGACGGAAGGATTCGACGAAACGTCGGCGACCGTCGACAGAAAATAGTACATCATGCCCGGATCGTAGGTATCGTTTATCGCCGGTCTGATAAACCTGGACTGCAGAATGTAACTCCAGTAGAATGAGCGACTCAGCGCCAAATTATGTAGATGCAAGAGGTCAGTTCGATTCGGGAACACGGGGTTAATGTTAATGTCTTTAATTTCGGGCAAGTGGGATATGGAATCTTCCGGTAAATAAAGGTCGCCGAGATGCATTATGGCACAGTTGTCTGCGGTCACTCTGTCCATTTTCGCCTGAACTACGTCAAAGTTGTCTCTCGATTGCCACTCATACTGGCCATTGACGCCCATCCAGCACAAACAAAATATTACGGTCGTTTTGAGAATCATTTTGACAGTCTTTTCAATATTTGTTAATAAAACTAGCATTAATTACACTTCTTCATTGCACTTGTGAATTGCTGTAGTAAAAATAAACAAAAACATTGATAAAATAACCGTTTACTAACACCACGCCCCACTTGATGACACCGATCCCAGCGTTGATTCACAAACACAAATGACAAACAAGAAACGGTGTTACTAGCTACATGAAATTTTCAAAATTCTGTACGTCATATTATTATATAAATTATTTTATTTTTGATTTTCAAAACCAACAGTAGATTGACGAAATTATTGCATTCATTGACTTTATGTTTCAGGTTTAAGCAGGGCTTTTTTTAAAAAAAAAAAGGTGCCGGAACTCACTTCATGTCAAGCTTTTTACTAAATAAAATTATATTCAAATGTCACTTAAGAGGACGTTCTACAGAATTGGCCATGAGAATTGAAAATATGATTTTTTAACATGTGGTCCATAATATCTGGTCTACTAGTTAATTTAAAAAGGTCGTGTCAAAGTTGTTTGTGTTAATAAATTTGCTCTGTGACTGATCCGACTCATATTTCACATTTATTTCATCAGGGCTGTCGAAGACATAAATCATAATATATATTTATAATTTTAAATTTTTATTTATAATATATATTATTTAAGTTTTGTGCATCTAATGCCGGGTCCACACTGGCAACAAGTTAATTTGCTGGCAACCTCGTTAGATTTTACGATAATTATTGTAAAATTTCTTAAGCAATTATGGTAAGTATCGTAAAATTTAATGAGGTTGCCAGCAACTTGTTGCCAGTGTGGAAATGGCTTAATATCCACTGTGGTTCACGTAGTGGCATGGACCTGGGGTTAGCTAATTCAGGAAGTCAACACCCATGATAGAATTTTTTCCAGTTTTGGTTGCATTATATTCCAAAACTCTTCTGTAAAAATCGTTTCCGAGTTTATAAATGGAAATTTCTCGGTGTACATAGTAAACAAACCTACGAATAAAAAAAGACAAAAAGGAACATACTGATTCATCGCAGTAAAATCTGGTAATCAAATTCGCCATTTTGAAAAGCGACGATTTTGCGTAAACAAATATCACGTGGTCTGTACGTGTGCGGCAAACTTCGAATGTGTTTGTATTTTTGTGCAAAGTGCGAATGTAATGTTTTCAAATAATTGATATGGATTAATTATACCATCGTATTATTTTCTCGAAATCATAAACATACTTTAATAGTATTTGAGTATCAACCTATGTTCAATTTGAATTGGGTTATAATAATAATATACCCGTATATATATCAATAGTATGTTTGCTACAAAATCCACCCAAGTTATCAGTACGTACTTGCACAGGTTTGATTAAAAACCATGATGAAATTAACATTTAAAAAATATGAATGGTTAATATTATTTTGACAGCCCTGTTTTCTGATCGGCTTCATCTCGCAGGTGTTCATAAAATAATAATAATTCTCCGCTCGGCAGAAATTATCAGTAATAATAATAATATTTCTTGAAATAAAATCTCCGATGATTAGTGATTTTTGCGAAAAGATCGATTTAAATTGACGTAGTTACGACGCCGAGGTCCTTTTTATACTGAATTATATTTGAACGGCGGGCTCTTCAGCGGGCCCTTAAATGAAATTTAAAGGAGCTATGCCACGAAGCGAACAAAAAAAGGTTGATTTTTACGATAATTTTTTATTTTAGTCAAAACAAAGCTACAGAAACAATAAAATACATACATTATATTTGAAATATATTGTACAAATAAGACTAAATAAGACTAACTTTAAAATATAATTGTAAATACATATGTAATGTATTTATTTACGAACTTGAATAAAAGTTTAGAGTGATTTCCAAAGTTTTTTCCAATTCTCGTCTGATACATCATCTCGATTCCTTTTCTTAGTGTTAGAGTCTAAGGCCGATTGTCTTCCTTTAAGTAACCACCTATCAACATATTTTGAAGGATCGAAAAGTGTCAAGGGTGGTCCCACGAGTTTGATGAACAAGAGTGCCGAAACTGTTTTAGTGTTTAACGAAGCTCTTGTTGGGGTAATAATAAGATTCATTTGCGAAAACCCCCGTTCACATTCACTTGAAGAAATGGGAATAGAATTCAGAGCATATACCAAACGCAAGAGTTTTTCAGAATATGTCTTTTCGAGAATGTATGCGCGAAATCCACGAATCATTTCTCGTTCATTTAGTTGTAGCCTGATCGAAATGTTTCTAATTTCCATCTCTCCAAATGTCAACCGATTATCAATGTCTTCAGGCCAATATTTTTGGTCAAGTACGCGAGCCCAAAGTGCAAACTCAACATCTTTATTATCTAGCAGCCTTTTTTCAATTGACGTTTTCAACGTGGAATAATATATTTTCGGATCAATAGGAGGATCATTTTTAGAAAATTTTTCGTGAAGTAAAACTCCACGAAAATGCAGATTGCTTATAGCAGCTGCAGCACATTTATAATAGGGTCCAAAATTCTGTTTTCTTTCTTCAAAAACTTGAACGAGTTCATTTATTTTTCGATTTGCAATGTAAAGGTTCACATTGCGATTTTGTAGGTCCAAACTAAGTTCCGACAATTCTTGGAGAGCGTCGCACATCAATGCTAGATCCAATAAAAATGCTGTTGATGTTATTTTGTTCTTTAAGCCACTGTAAGTACACTTGTCATTTTTATCTCTTGTAGGGTCATTCATCGCTTCTTCAAAATGACGCACAAGGGATTCATAATTATTCCACACAGCCGAAACTGAACGAAAACTAAATGCCACCCATCGGGTACTTAAAACTCTTCCGATTTTCAGTACCTCAACGCCTAGTGATTCTGCACATAAATGCAACTCTCTATTATTTTTCGGCGACGCGTGGTATAAAACATAAAGTTTATCAATAAATGATTTGAATCTATTGATCCCTGAAATTTTTTTTACAACATCACTTACTGATAATTCTAATCTGTGATTAGTACAATGCCAAACTATAATTGAAGGAAATTTTTCTGTCAGCAATTTTTTCACTCCATTTTTAGAACCTAACATCACAGCAGCGCCGTCGCATGCAACCGAAACTAAATATTTTTTTAAATATTCTTCTGTCATCCCATATAAATCAAGAGATTGGAGTAATGATTCAAATATTCCTTTTGCCGTTACGTCTTTAAGTTCAATCAAATCCAAAAACAAATTAATTGGTGAATTCATTCCAACACTTTCGACACAGCATCGAACATACACAATGAGGGTGGTTTTTTGGCTTATGGTGGTAGACTCATCAATTATCAAAGAAATTATATTTTTCGATTGAACAATTTCTTTGAAAACATTTTTTCTCATTTCATCACATATATGATTTACAATGTTAACACATGCGTTAGTGGAATGGAGAATATGACCCATTTCGATCCCATTTAGTTCTTGGAGATTAATTTCACTTTCAAACATATTGAATGATTGATTTTCCTTAGCTACTTTATATGCAGTTCGAAAAATGTTTGCTGTTATTACTTTTTCGCGAGATAACGATTTTAAAAAAATATTTTCAATCTGCTTTTTTTTGGCTTCAGAAATGATTTTTAACGCTGCTTTGTGTGCAATAGATCCTCTGTGATCGAAAATTTTTTTTCGAAGTGACCCCAATTGTAGCTTCCTTTCTTTCCCAGAATACGTGATTTCATTATTGGCCCATTCTTTGGATATTTTCATTCCCATTGTCGTTTCAGTTCCAAGAGTTCCAACGTTTCTGCAAATTGTGCAGCCAAGTTTCATTTTGTGTACGTTCAACCATTCGTTTTTTGAGCAAAAATCGTTTTTTTGATCTAATGACCAGCAGTCTGGCCAATCGTTTTGAGTTCGACCTTGATCCCCGAGATCAGCTAGAGATGATTCAGGAACATCTACATGTACCGATATTTCCATATCTTCTGTCATCGTTTCTGTTTTGAGCTTTTTATTTGCGGAATCGGCGCCGCTGCCGGTGGTTGAGAAGTAACAGGAAATTTTTTTCATATTTTAACTTGGGGTTGCACTAAATAATATATAAAATAGTTGCACAACACGTAATCGTAACACAAACTGACTAAACAAACGTAAATAACAATATACGCAGATGCTGCCATGCGATAAACGTCAAACTGTCAAAATCATAATACGCAGCATACGTATGAAGCTAGTTACATACGCATGTTTGCTATTTAAACTATACGGTTACTTCACTAACACTAACACGCCAACATTCAAAATGGCTTCCACCTGTACCTTATTTTATCATTTTAACGAATTATTATTGTAATTACTTAAGCGCAAATATTTTTTCGTTTAATTGATTTTGAAATAAAACCGTGAAAAAAGGTGCCGGAACGCCGTTCCACCGCGTTAAATGGAAAAAAAGCCCTGGGTTTAAGTATTCCTGTGGGTCTATTCTATACTTATCGACCTTTAAGTGATAAAGTGATAAATATTATCAAACTTAGGGTAGGTTTAACAGCACCTCTCTTGCTGCTGTAAAAATGTAGCACTTATTGCAACAATTACAACCAACTAATTGTAATTGTTACAATAAGTGCTAATACGTTGATACAAACCTATCCTTAGTTTGATAATATTTATCATTTTATCACTTTGGCGGTCGATTAGTATAGAATAGACCCACTGAAAGTGATATAAATGATTGAAATGTGTCAAATCTCAGTAGATGAGGTGTAGAAATGGATATGTTGTATTCTACAATCCCTATTTCTGAGAATTCCCACACTATAGAGATCGAGTATATTAATTATACAATATCATTATGATGTTATGATGGATCTGAAAGATATGCCTCTTACTGGCTTTAAGTTTATTCGAAAACTGAGGCAAATAATTTAATAGAAGATTTTTTACACAACATTCCCTCAATCATCAGTAACAACAATCTTGTATAAAGAATTACAATAAATGTAGGTAGGTATCTGATGTAGATGAAGACAACAGGCCAGTTGAAATTGAACCATCAACATTGGGCTTGTTGCATAAACAATAGTTTTGTATTTTATATTATATTTTCAACATATTTTTCATTTTAAAATGGTAATAAACAAAAAATAGAAAAAATATTTAGAAAGTTTTTCCGAATTTCCCATTTTCCCAACAATTTCCATATATTTTCTCCAGAAAAAATATTATATTCGATAACTTTCAAGAATTTTATTTATTTTAAGATGAAAAGTGAAACAATGTATCCTGAATCACCAGAATTTCCATACGAATTTCAGTTAGAACCTTGTAGTAAAGGCGATTTGTTTGAGTTTCAGGTGCACATAGTTCTAACTGAATTTATGACATATCAAATTAACTATTAAAAACTAGTTTTAACGTAGTTTTATTGATAGGTACACCATAGCAGTACCATCATTGATATATTCAATAAAAAAAATAATTGAAATCATTCACAATTAACAAAATACAAGCGTTCAAAACTTCAACAGCCCATAACTTTTTTGCTGCAGTTGTCCACTTAGAACCCTGTAGTTCTCGGGTCGCGAATTGTCATTAACCTCTTATATAAAAATCTACGATTTTATTTAATGACAACAGTAAAAAAGTAATTTTTAAAATGTGTATATTATTATAACCCACTCTTTTTAATTATAACCTCACAAAAATCTTTGAAATAACGATGTGAAAGGTGACCTTTTATCAAATAATTTAAATAAATATCTGTAGATTTGATGAAAAATCATCTTGTCTTCTTTCCTGATCAAAATAAAATAATTACCTACTGAAATTCCAATCGACATGGCATCGATCGTTGACCAAAGAAATCGCCGAGTTGCAAGTCGCCAGAATATATTTTTACGCATCATATTGTTATCAAAAATTTAAATGAATGGCAATACACAATATTATATTTTTTTAGCCGCCAAATGTTCCAAAATACAAAAGCATAAAATTAAAATAATATTGTGTATTCCTTTGACAATCAGACAGTAACTATTTGGCAAGATTTTGTGTGGAAATGGTAGTAATATATCTATTATATTGTATTGTCTACCAACCTATATTAAATTAATTAATACAACGCTCGACTTACTATAGACAAAATAAATAATAATAATTATTTGTAGTACCAAACCAAGGTAAATTTACTATTATTTACGGTGTTAACACCGTACAATGTTTAAAATAAAATGTACTGTGAACATAAAGTAACATTAGAAGGATGACTAACTTATGACAGAAATCTTAAAATGCATTAAAATATATAATAAATGTAACAACAAAATATAATACAGACTATAAAATCATGATTAAATTTGTATTATATTTTTATTTGTGGTACGAAGTAAATAAATTATTATGGAAAACAACTTCATCCAGCACGTTTATAAGTTAAAAGCAAAAAAATATTGTCGAACAAAAGCATAATTTTAAGCAGATTGAGTCTTTCCACTCTGCAGGGCAATCATCCTGCTCGAAAGATTTTAATAGTGCCTACCTACCATTATTAGATTCTAGTAAGACTTATAAGAATCTAGTAGGAAAGTTACGGTGTACAAAATCTAATAAAGCGTTTTTTCATATTTTTATTAAAAAAGGCTTTGTTTGACAGTTGCTATTACATTGACGTTTCTCACTCATTGGACCGGCAATTTATTATTGTTTTATAAATGCGTCACCACTAATTTACTACTTTTAAATAAGTTTTAAATTAGATTTTAAATTGGAGCTTAAAGCCGCGTTGACACGGTCTAAGTAAGATCCAAGTATACTTGGATCGAGTGCCATCCAAGTGACAGCTTCATACTAATTATTCCTATTCAAGTTAACTTGGATGAGTAGGACGCGGTCCAAGTAGCTTGGATAGGAATAATTAGTATGAAGATATCTCATACGAGTGCACTTGGATGGCACTCGGTCCAAGTGTACTTGGACCGTGTCAACGCGGCTTAAAGGGTTACTAAAGTTAATGGTTGAATTATCTGAAAGTAGTTTCGCTCACACTTAGCTAGATAAAAACGTCTTGCATTCGTGTAACAATCTTAATACCCTTTTGACACAATGGATCATCATTATTTAGTTAGACCAAGGTTTATTAACCTTTTGAAGTTGCGAACCAAATTTGGGTATTGGTTTCGCAACCCACAAGAAGATTAATCAAATAATAAGTACATACACTCCTACAAACTTATCTACGAACTACCATATAGACGCCATTTTGAAAACGTCATTCGAATGTTAGACTCTATCCAGTTGCGAGTCTTGATTGGGTTGTTTTCGACAGTGGCTCCCCCATCCATTCTTTAGATAAGTTTGTAGGTCTATACTCAGTTCTTACAAAATTTAAAAAATGATTTTTTAATACTATATATTAGGATGTTCCTAGGTATAATATAATTCATCTGTCCAGTGATGTCCCGTGGGGGTAGACAGATTGAGCGTCGCTTGGGGGCGGCAGTTACTCGAAGGGCGGCAAATCGAGGAAAATCATTTGGAATATATAGATATAAGCTACCTAAAGTTAGTATGTAATAACGAAAATATATTTACATTAAAAATTGAGCTCACTGGTTTTCTCGGGTTCGCGATATCTAGTTTACTTTCATTGCCCTTCGACGTCCTTGGTGACCAGAAACGACACGTGCAGATTTGCGAATAATTAGTTTGATATTTTGTAAGTAATGTAACCATACAACACATTTCTTAGATATTGGACTCATGAAAGGATGATAAAAATAATGTTTAAAAAAATGAGGCGGCATTTTGGCGCTGCCTAGGGGCGGCATTTTATCTAGGGACGTCACTGCATCTGTCATTATTAAAACCAGTTTAAATCGAATCGTGTGTGGGCATCAGAAATTGTCATAAAATAAATAATGCATAAAGTGGGGTTGAAAGAGTCCATATTGATGAAGCAACTGACGCATTTTGATGAAAACAACTGTAACAAATATTATCTACTCGTTTCTAACTAATTCTAACTGGAATCAGATAAGATCCATCATTTTTTTCGAGAGTAATTTGCTCAGATCTTAGCGCCGTGTCGCTTGGCCCTGAATATTGCTATTTTTTTTTTGAATTATCAATAACTATGTCCGTGCTTTTTCGTACAAGGTGGTTGGTTGGTTGTTAGTAGTTTTGAACAATCACAAACACACAGGCTTTGAGAAAAACACATTAGTATGTGTCCTGCCCGGGAATCGAACCCAGGAACTCTAGGGTGGAAGGCAAGCGCCTTACGCACTGCACCACGAGAGCCGGCTGAATATTGCCATTCAAGATTTTATCGCTGAAGAATAAAATATATAAAAATATGACGTAATAGTAAATTAAAATGAAACCATGATGTTAATTATACTTAGAGTACCCACATACCTAATATTATTATTATTCACATTAAACTTTAATTACTCAAGTACCTACCTACAACTATAATTATTGGATTATGGCAACATAGGTTACTACCCTAGGTAGTCTACTTATAAAATACCCAAGTTTTTTTACCTACTACCTAGTAACGTGAAAAAAAATTTATCTTATCGTTGAACATCGTAGTAAGTATTAAAGTAGAAGTAGAAGTAGAGTAGAAAAAATATTTGCCTGCATTATTAAACAATATTTCTAAGAAAAATATATCTAGAATGGTTTTCGCGGCTAGAAAAAAAACTATTATTTAAATTACGATCTCAATATTTTTTTAAATAACATATTATGGTATCTTGTTACTATGATTCAATAATGTGAACGGTTTTTCCTACTTTCAATCTGAAACCTTGATATTTTCTGACTCTACGAAAATGACGTTTTTATTTCATAGCGTCTATGGTTATTTATTAAACTTTTCTCTATGCCTACATTCAACGAGAGGAATGTCGCGACTCATGAGGCATGAGAATATACCTACACATGCGCATACGTGTATAATTTGATTGTGTGCGTGCCATGAATACATGTGCACCGATGCAGCCGCAGCCGTGCATTGCGTGTGCACGAGCACAATGCAGTTCACATTGGTTCACATTCACATAGCGCCTATTGTACAGTTGCATATGTGCACATTTAAAATGCAGCCACAGAATTTCATGGCGCGGCGGATAGTATAATAGCTCGTATGACTAATATCTATTTTTTCAAGCGTTATTAGGGAGGATTCGACATATTAAAATTAAACCAATATCGACGCGTCTTCTTCACATGTGTACGACAAACCGACATTGTACGTAGGTTGTATGTATGCCGATGTCAAAACAGAATCGAGTCTACACATATTTTTATTTGTAGCAGATAATTATTAAACGAACATGGACGGACATAGGTAGTTAAATAAAATTATTATTGCAGTCATCTTGAATTTAAATTAACGTATGTATTATAGTATAACAGTATTTTAGAAATCTATAATAGGTAATTACCTATATGGAGTGTGGTACGATAAGACGAAATGCCTATGTCAACCAATACCTACATTAAGGCTGATTTTTCCAGTATCATATAGCATAATTATTTTATAGTATTTAAATACTTAGGTAGGTACCTAATAACTTTATATTGTAAATTTATATTAGACACGCCTTATTTTTTTACTTTTAGAGCTGCATATGACAAAACATCAGCATATTGGCAGGCGGTGAGACACCATGTAACCACATAGGTAGGTACCTACCTAATAGGTAATCATACCTATATTTTGTTTTATTAGGTATTTAAAATATATATCATAAAACTTTATTAAACATTAAAATCTAGGAAATTTATTCATGTTTAGTTGTAAGCCATGTTCGACCTCTATTTATTTAGAGGGTGGGAAATATAGGAAATGAAAGGGAGAACGTAAGGTACGTGTTCTCGGTCCAGATATCTAGCCACGTTTTTCTTGGTTCTGATTTGATCCAATTAGAATTCTGTGTTGTTCTGTGTCTTTAAGCCAAAAGAAACAAAACACAATGAAACCAACTTTTTTCTTGTAGTTTTTTTCTTTTACGACTTCGCATCTATCCATTCGGGGTGCGAGGTGCATCGGTCTATCCACCCTAAAACCGGGCCCGATAATTTGTAGGTATGATGGTTAGTTTGTGCGATTTCAATACATTTTCCAAATTTCAAAGTTATCTGTACGTCCTTTTGCACACAGAATTATTAACCCGTGAATTATTTTCACTCGACATCTAATCAAAACTCTGTAACATCAATTGGTAGGTAGATTATAGTGAAGTATAGTGTATATTACGTAGGTAGATACCTACATAATATATATATAAAAAAATCCGCAGAAAAAATAATCGACGTTGTATTCAGATAAGATTCTATTTATTATAATAGTGCCTACACATTTTTAATAATCTTTAATACTATACTCGTATTATCAAGTATATACTTATATCTTATATCCACTTAATTAATTTTAGATATAATAATTTTGTAGACTTTAATAGAAATTGAATGAACTCGTAATTAATATACATATGAATTTAATACTGACCAGTGACGTCCCCAGGGAAAACATCGCCCGTAGGCAGACTTAGAATGCCGCCCCTTTCATTTTTAATCTTACGCATTTTTTTTTAAGTGTAACTACCTATTTTATTACGTTAAACTAATCAGCGCTCGAAATGGAATTTTTTTTTAACCGGAGCGCTTGATAATTTTACGAAAATATTAACACTGTTACTTATCTAATTCTATATCTACATATATGTATTTAAAAAAAACGATTGTGTTAGGTTTTTTTTTAAATAATATGACATATCTCGCTCAGACGGTCAAATTAATATTTACACGAGACGGAGCGATAATTTTGGAGATTGTATGAACCGGAACGGCGCTCCGGTGCGTTCCGGTCCATTCCGAGCCCTGAAACTAATGCAACAAAAATATTCAAAAAAAAAACACATAGATACCTACTTAGGTTCATATTATCATATTCAATTGATGATTGGAGCATTTATGCAAAACCTACTCTCAAACAGCGGTGGTTTAAGGTAGGTACACAGAGGTCTCAGTCACTGACAGTTTTCGAGCCCCCTTAATTAAAAAAAAAGATATCGGTACTTTCTAATGAAGCGCCCGCATCGTTCGCTTCGTGCAATACCGGCACTGCTTTCAAAAGTTGTAATTATCATATTCGTTCTTTTTTTTGCCACCCGTGAGCAACGCATAACCTGCCTACCCCATGGGACGTCCTAGGAAATGCGCCATAGGTATAGCATGATCGGGCATATTTATGTTATCGAAGAAAAGGTTATTTTTAAGAATACCTACCGGTGAATTTACTCATTCGACGAAAATAATATATTTATATAATATATTTTCATTCTTGTGCATGTCCGCTTATTCGGTGGAGCATATGATCACCACATGTAATATTGGTCGCATGACAGTCTTGTTACCTCTTCCCAGGATAAGCCAGTTTCTCGTAGCTCCACTGGATACATACAGCTTGTGAGTATTTGGCAGAATTCCTTGAGTCTGGACGCCGGAATCCAGAAGAATAGGCCGACCAGGTTCAGACTCTTGAGCCATCAATATCATGCGATCAATGTTGTATCTTCACGTTTTATTTGACGAAAGACTGCATGGTTCACTTTCTTACCTCCCTCGTTAGAATATGCTTATTTGAATATAATTAGTAATTATTAAAAAAAAAAATGCACAACATGTAAGTACCTACCTACCACTCGATGAAACTGGTCGATCTTCATAATCCCCATGTACCTACTTTTATTTATACCTTTTGCAGCGGTGGTGAATCTATGGTACACGTGCTATGTCTGGCACGCAGCGAATTTCCGGTGGCACGCGAACCAATATTGTAAAACCACTACCACTGGCATGGCTACGTAGAACTTCCCGGTAGAGGTTTTTTGATACTGAAAACAGGATGTCACAAGAGAAAGCAAAAAAAAAAATTACGGACTAGGTACCAAAAACACGCGTCGACAGATTGAGAACGGAATCTGTCCGGCCTATTGAATTGCAGAGCTCGAAGTGGTCTGTTGCGAACCGGTTCGTGAATTCTTAAAATCAAATTCATTTACTGTTCGCTTTTAATGTTAAAGTTTAATGCAAAACTTGTCGGCCACACGGTAAAAATAATATAACATGTCGTAACCCTTATTTCTATTACATGTATTAATTAGTTTTTGTGTTATTTTACCATATTACCTATACATGTTTGTAGGCGATTAAAATTTATAGGTATTTTTATTGGGTGTTCCTGTTGAACAGATATTGTCTTGTTATTATTTCCGATTTTAAAAATAATAATGAATGGGTATATTTCGAAGGCATATTTTCCGACTGATATTGCATTATTTGTCTGTTCAAGTTAGGTACCTAAGTGTATAAAAAAACTAACACACCTTAATATGTTCGAAAAATGAATGCACGCACCGGTTCTTAAAAAAATATATTTCGAGCACTGGATAAAGTGGTCTGTCATTTGTGCCAATACTGGTGAAATTTTTCCGTTATCTGCTTTCATACTTATCTTCATTATTATTACGTACCGCTACACATTTTTTCATAATAAAATATTTTATATAATTAGTAATTAATGATAAAAAGGGTAAAAACTTGTACCTACCTACCGGGCACGGGGTAGAAAATATTACAACCGTGGGATATTACTTGTACCCACGTACATTCTACATTCCAATTTATTTTTATCTTAGCGAATTTGGTTACTAAATAATATAACATAGGCAGCTCTCGAAATTGAGTAGTTTACGAACTGGAGCGTTCGACAGTTTTCTGAAGATATTTTACACATTTATCAAATTGTATGTGTATTTCATAAAAATAAGTGTGTTAGATTTTTTATTATATGGCCTATCTAGCTCGGACGGTCAAATTATTTTTTCCACGAGACGGAGTGATAATTTCACCGATTTCACGAACAGGAACGGCGCTCCGGTACATTTCGAGCCCTGAAAATAGGTGGAGAGGTATTAAAACAACCTATTAGGCTATTCGCCCACTATAATTAATTTTAATTAGTTATGATCAGAGATGAATCTATCATTCTTTCATTTTATTTATTTGAAACTAAATGAAGGACGGCTAATAAAATATCCACCTGATATATATCACCTACTATTTCCAATCATTCATTGGTGACTCAATAATTTTAGACAGTGACGTCCCGTGAGGGTAGGCAGATTGAGCGTCGCTTGGGGGCGGCAGTTACTCGAAGGGCGGCAAATCGAGTAGAATCATTTGGTATACTTATATAGAAGTAACTAACTAAACTGAGTACCTACTTAATAATGAAAATACCTATCCTTTCAAAATCTCAGCTCACTGGTTGGAAACAAAATGTATTAGGCAATTAGCATAAAAGGTTTAACATGGCTTTAATTTATTGTCGGGTTCGCGATGTCTAGTTTGCTTTCGTTGCCCTTCGACGTCATTGGTGACTAGAAAAGACACGAGCACAGATGATAAAAAATATTGTATAAAAAAATGCGGCGGCATTTATGGCGCTGCCCAGGGGCGGCATTTTGTCTAGGAACGTCACTGATTTTAGATACCTATGGGTTGCAACGTGTATACTGAGTGGTAGATAGTTAGATAACATTTTGCACCTTTTTGCAATCGTAGTTGTACGATAATTTTATTATAGGCAGTAGGTAAATAGCTATTAGGTATAATAACATTACGTGAAAATCAATAAGTAGGTACCTACCTACTTATATGTTTTTATATTATAGGTTAGCATTTTAATTATAGGTACTTAAGCATACTTAAGCATGATTTGAATGTATATTTATTAAATTTCATCTTTTACTTTCCATTCAAAGATTTTTATCCCCGTATTTTATTATACTTAGCGTGTTTATCGCGCTTTGTCTTCTACCTACCAGTAGGTATATAATTATTAGACTAATTCATAGTTTAACATAAATACTCATAAAAAGAATATAAATCTAGATACATTTATTACCTAGTCAAAGCTTGTCTTGCGATTGATAATCTGGCCTAGTCAAACAACTATTATAATATTTTATACTCGCATGGTAGGTTTACGTAGCAAATGATATTATCGATGTGTCTGTAATTTCTTAGCGCACAAGTGTGTATCTACATTAAGACAACCGCGTCTACAAAAACTAGCTGCAGACATTGCACTTTATGCAACAAAAGCGTTTGCAAAGTGACTCCACCCTAATTTTTGAATATCACATGTCCCCTCCATATAAGTGGTGCGTTTTGCAAACGGACAATGAAAACAAGCATGCTATAAGCCAGCAGCAGCAGCAGCAGGTACCTGACAAATTTGCATATAGGACTATAGGTGGATAGCGGTAATCGTCACTTCTACCGCGCTTTTACAAAGCTCTCTCGGTAATAATTTCGATGGACAAAGTCTCCTCTTAAAGTTTAAATAAACATTTTCATTAATTACCGCTGAAGCGTAAATTTATTTCAATCGTTATAATAGTTAGTCATTCAATATGATTTTTAAATAAAAATACTCTAGTTGGTTTCCTATCGGACTACCTAAGTACTGGAAACTGGAATGGCGTGCAAGTGAAACGACGGCATGTAGTTATTAGTTAGTGCGGTTCCGATACCTAATAATAATAAGTTTTCGCATTGCAATTTTCCAATTCGCAAATTTGCGAATGATAACTGTGCTAGAATAAAAAAGTGTAGAGACGAATAAAAATCTATAAATAAAATATCGTATCGCGTACGGTCGTACACGAACGGAGTGTTAAACAAAGTTTGTAAAGAATGCACTGAAATCGCAAGTCGCGAGGCACCTTGAGCGTCATTTTGAGAACCCCGTAGCGCGAATCGCGTTGACGTTGTCCGGTGCCGCCATTTGTGTGTCACGGTTGCCGTTTAGTTAGGTTTTTAGGTGAATATTATATTATTTGTTTTCCTAATATCGGTCGAGTGCGCCGTTATTTGTGTATCGAGTGACCCGGCACAAGTGGACGCTGGAGAAAAATACGTAAACAGTGTAATTTGACATAAATAGTTTCGAATAAAGTTTCGATGCATCGCCGGCCGGTCGACGATCGAAGTTGCATTCGGCGCATGCAATTTCGAATACTTGTGTGCAAATTTTTTTTTGCGAAAAATTTGCACGACTTTTATACATTGCGCTAATAAGAAAGTTAGGCAGTTTTTTAGTGCTCTTTTGACCGAATGAGAAGTCATAAAGTAAAAAATATTAAAAATGTTCGGCGGGCAGACGGTCGTTGTTTACCCGTTTGCAGTTCCGGTCAATGACCGCGAAAATAGCTTCTTTAATCTCGTACCTACGTTTGGTGGCTATTGTTAGTTTCATTTTATTGCGACCCCGTCAATGCACTTATTAGAAGTGCAATTTCGACTCGTTCGTTATTATTTTACAGGGTCTTTGTTCAAAAAAATAGATCACTATTTTTGTATTCCAATTTCAAACTTCGCCGTTTGGCTTTCGCAATCTTTTGTTTTTTTTTCAAATTTCCGATGAATTTTGTTTTTGTGCAAATTATATTTTCTCCGTTGAAATTATAAAACGTAATTTTCTTTGCGAAATGCTAATTTAAGTTTTAATGTCAATACTGCAGTTAGATTAAAATTGTTCCTTTTGTTCCGATCGGTAGGTTGTAATTACGTGATTTTACGTAGAATAATAACAATGAAATATTTATTGTGTCTTTCTGATTTAAAAAAAAATTACCAATTTCAGTTGCTATGGCGGAGGGTAATGGAGAAGTGTCCTTAGATGAAGTGACCGGACATGACTGTGATGGTAACCGTACTGAAAACTTTTCCAAACTATTAGAATATGGACTAGATACAAAGGTAAACTATGATAAAACCATTTTACATATATTTTGCAGCAGTGCTTCAGTACTGCACAGCGTAGCATATCATAATTATTTTCTTGAATCGACCTATTATGATTTTTATATTAGCGTCTTCCCAATGTATCGGCTTCAGACCGAAACTTCTAAAGTCTAGACTATAGACCTATCATAAAAATCAATGCTGAATGCGACAAGTAGGTATACACTTCAAAATTGGGAGAAGGCTGCAACGCCACGCAACGCAGCTGCTCGGGTTCCATAGGATATATTTTATATTACTTGATCTTATTTTGATCGCTGTACACTATACAGTGTGGTATACCAAAAGTGACCACTTTGAATAGGGACGAGCGGAGAGAGTCGTTCGATGAAACCCCAGCGCTATTCACAAAATTTAATTACATATGTATGCAATTCACCGTGAGCTGGTAGGTATACCCAGAACAGATGAACTTATACTGTTGAAATCTAAAAATGACACTCTCCGTGGACCATTTTGACAGTGAAGTGAGTTGTACGTATATTACAAAACTATTCTTCATGTTCAAATATTATATATCAAATTCAGTAATGTTCCGATCAGATTCAACGGGAACATTAGTTAGATATTGATCGGTATGAAATATCTGATAATATCGCTGTCATTATTGTCATATATGATAGATCCAAACGAATTGATACTAACGAGCGCTTACTTGCTACGCTACTTTTGAATTATTGAAAATTCTATATAAATATACCTATACCATATACCAAAACATTATTGTGAATGGAACAAGTAAATTTCTAAAAATCTGTCATTAGCACGTTTTTACAGTAGGGTATCTAACTATTTACAGCATTTCAACAACCATAATATTTTATTTAGTTATCTTGTTCGATTATATGTGGTGTGTGGCGTTCTCACATTATTCCAATATAAAGGAAATTAATGAAAATATCATTAACTTGTATGTGATTTCATAAGTGATCTTATAATAATCTTAGCAGAAACCAACAGGAAAGGTTCATTAGATTTTTTTATATTATTGAATCATCCGGATAGGAATCTGGACAAGAATTATTATTGTACTTAACATTTGTGGGGGTCACACTCAAGAGCAGAGTTTGCCTCGTATCCCGTGTACTGCGAGTTCGAATCCCACAGCTAGTTCACATTGACAATTTATTTTTTAAATCAATATGCATGTTTGGATTCAGCGCATAGATGGGATGGGTTCAGTGAATGGCTAAAACTGAGCCTCGTCAGGCTTTAAAGTACCCACCTTTGCACTGTTAAGGGAAGGCGATATCTCAGACAGTGGTGTGAGCCGGAGCGCGTCGGATTCTAATCAATATTATGTTTCACACAATAATATAGAAAATTAAGAAATTGAATATCATATATAATATATGTATTTATACCCAATAAATCAAAATTCTTTTATTAAAAAAATTAAGATGGCGAGATGAGGTAGGTCCCTAAAATATAATCGACCCTCTAGAGATTTTTTTATTTTGCGTTAAGCCGCTTATCTCGGAGCGGAGATGTTATTATTTTTAATATTAGATGTAAAACAGTATTAATGGATGTTTTGTTCCCAAAGTACCCCACAGAGACATAAGGCATAAGCCAATCATATATTCATATTTTCTTTCTTTGTTTCATGTACATAGGTACCTATTATGTTATGCACACAAAAATATTATTTAGTGCAAATATTGATTGAAATTATTTTAAACCATTGTGTATGATAATCTTGTCTTTTTTTATATTACCTATTTCTCTGAAGATAATATAATAGGTATAATACAATGCATAATGAATAACAAAATATGACATTGCAAATAAATTATTAATTAAAAGTCAATTATGTCAATGCTGAAGCTGACCACTATCATCATAATAATATGTAGCCAGACTCAGCTACCTCTCTTAGGATGATTCAATACATAGTAGCACTTACTACGTCCGCCTCATAATCAATGGATAGTGAATCGAATCCTATATCCGGCAATTTCAAATCAGGCTTTTTCTTTTCAATGTACCTATGTTTCAACAGTTTCAACGATAGCCGAGCGGCTTATGCGTCGGCCTATAACGTCGCGGCTCCCAGGTTCGAATCCTGTCTCTGGCAAATATGCATATTGTTTTTCAATTTGTGTTTGAGTCAGAGTATGGACCTAATAGGTTGGGCAAGTGGCTAACATCCATTTCTCGTAAGAACAAATCTGTCAATACAAACCTCCACTTTTTGGAGGTCTATAATATTATGATTTTATTAGGATTGGACGTGGTAAAAAAAATGTTTGATCTAGAGCGAAGGGCGATGGGTCGAACGAATGGTGAACAACCGTTTCTCATAAAAAAGCATGTCTCAATAATCTTAATTCTGTTGAGGTCCGTATGCTCCACTCGGATGGAAGGAAGAATGGTAGCTCACTTTTGTGGTTATTGACATTTCATTATAATTTACATAATTGTATTAAAAAAGTGCTGGATGTCCTCTAACATGCAGGATGTGGTTTACTTCTCCATACTTTTATGCCCGATTGATCGGTGATTATATTATTATGAGTTCTTCGTTTAAAAGTATTGTTATATTTTTCAGGTGGCTGTTAAACTAGATGACATTTATAAGACTGGAAAGCTAGCTCACGTTGAGCTAGACGAAAGAGCGTTGGATGCTCTGATAGAATTTCCAACTGACGGCGCATTAAATGTGCTGGAACAGTTCCTCGACTCTAATCTCGAGCACGTATCTAATAAGAGCGCATATCTGTGCGGCGTTATGAAGACTTACAGGTCAGAGTAAAGTTTTTTTCACCCTAATTGTACAAGATATGCATAACTTTTATCAGGGCGCCTTAAGTTATGTTTAAACATTTGTAATATGTCACGAAATGCTCTACACCGGCTGTATAATTAAATTTATCTATGGTATTGTTATTTGCGCCGTATACTATGACTGATTATTTCAATTGCTAAATTGGTTTAATGTTTCCTGCCGCCGGTGAGCTGCCACACTGAGTTTGACACTTCCAAATTCATGTTTTACAAACAATTTTTTGTATATCTTCCGCAAAAAAAAATGTATATGATAGGTATATACGTGAGCCTGAAAAACTCGTACTGATGTCGGTAATAGACCAATACCAATATCCCAAGAAATACTTTGAGCGATGCACCTAGACAAATTAAATAGCATGTGGGTGAGTGTACCGCAATTGTTATAATTGCAGGTTAAATTGTAAATATACCCTGTGCATTCACTTTTATTTACCAGAATTAGTTCTCACAATCGCACATGTGTACCCACATGATACATCAAACTACATATTATAATGTTTTTAACATTGTATCCCGTGTAGAATTTGTTCTAACCGTTTAAAAGTAATAAAAAAACTAAGGCGTCAATGTATGTAATCGGCTAAGGACTAAACGAGTACACGTCATGACATATAATTAAAAATGAGTAGTTTTCACATCACCACACATTTATTTAATATAATTATGTAATTTGTGAAACAGGATTCAAATGGTACTTAACTATTTCATATGAAAAGTTATACCTAATCATTTTATTGGTAACATCGGATTGTAGCCCATGAGTCATGACATGTTATGGTATATCTACATCTATATAAAATGTTATTGTTTTCATAATACCACACCTAATAACGTAATTTTAATATTTTAGCCTAACCCAAAAACATTAATAAACAAAGAAATGTCAATCATTTTTCTTGGATAGATGGATCATTTGAGAACTATTTCATTATGTAATCCGTTGAAAAGTAGTTATAGAAGGGTTACTGAATTTCATTCAAAAGTACATTTGTAAATTAATGCTGGACAAAAATATAACAATGCACCGATACGCTGGATAGTAATAGGAAATGTTATTTTAATTTTATATTTGTTTGGTAGGTAGGTATATCAGTTGGAGTTCAATTTGATAATTGAAATATTGTCAATAAAAATAATTGTAAAATGGAGCCTTGCACACAAAATATGGCCATTCTTGAAATTTGCCCAATTTAACGATATGATTTATAGTTTGGGTGAGAAAAAACAAAAAGCAGAAGGGGATTTGATCGAGGCGAGTCGATACGACTTACAAATTAGCCCTACCTATTTTTTTGTGCACTTTCACTGTGGTACCACTATATAATAATAGACATAACATTTGCAGACAAAAAAGTCGCGCCGGGCAACAGGGAAGTCAGGCCACAGCCCCTGTCGTTCCGATCAAAGGTCCTGATGAAGATAAGATTAACGAAATTCTAACACGTACTGGATATAAACTTGATGTCACTACTGGTAAACAAAATCTCTTTCTTTTTAATCAGAATGCAATATGAATGAATGAATAAATTTTAAATATTATTTTTGTATTATGTAGAAATTATTAATGTCAATTATCCACTGTGCAATATAATTTATCCTTATAAATCAAGAGAACATAAATTTTCATCTGATCAATACTTAAATAAAATATTATCTAACTCAAAAACCATCAATTTTGGATGGATTTATTGGGGAGACTCTTAAAAATTTACCGGTCGGAGCCGGTCAAGATATTGAGGAAATTTGGTTTTAACCTTTTGGCTACCGTAAAAAAAGGCCTTGCAGTACCCAACAGGCCAAATAATATAATTTGAAAACTACATCTCTAAAATCTCAGTTGTAACACTTGCAAAATTCAAAGTAAATCGATGTTAAAAAAAATCATCAACTAAATATGGTAAAATGTTATAGGAACATTCCGATAGATGTCAGTGTGTGTCCTATTTTGAAATTATTTCTTTTGACCGAATTATTAGTACAACCGAGATATCTCATATCTGGCGTAGCGAATTTGGACCATTTGACAAGATATCTCGTATCTGGCAGTGATCGGGTATCCTAATATACATGGAAAATCTCTTTTTCCATAATGTTGAGCGAAGAGAAATCGAGTACCCGTGTAAAAATGTAAGAATTTGATGTATAAACATTTTTGTAGGTCAAAGAAAATACGGCGGGCCGCCTCCCGGTTGGGAAGGATCCACTCCCGGCTCGGGCTGTGAGGTTTTTTGCGGGAAGATACCCAAAGACTTATACGAGGATGAGATAATTCCCCTGTTCGAAGGGTGCGGAACTATTTGGGATCTGCGCTTGATGATGGATCCCATGACGGGCTCCAACCGAGGTTATGCTTTTGTCACATTTACGACACGCGAAGCCGCCCAAAATGCCGTGCGAGAGGTAACCTATACTTTTACACTGACACCAACCTGACACTTGTCTTCAAAATAAGTCAAGGGGTTATACTTGCGCATCGACAGCCGCCCTTCCGCTGGATTGCTGCCTTTATTTTAATATCAAATTACTTAATACTTACTTTCTCAAATTTCAATATCAAAAATCAGTATTTATCATATTATAACATTTGATATGGCAATTTTCAAATACTGGTCAATAGAGTTGGAGCAATAATATCATTTTGTCTATCTTATAAGCTAACTTGTTTTTTTCTACATTAAATATAATTTTGAATGGCCTGGTTAATTTTCCTTCTGATTTGAAAAAAATAGATGAAAAATAAGGCTTTAAAGAAAAGGAATAACGATATGGTAGTTTTGCCTATGCCTATGCAGATCATGGTTGATTATATCTCTGGGCGAGTAGATTTACCTCCTATCTTGTATTTAATTACCTGGGTGGCTGCAAAAAATACCATATATTATGTAGGTACTACTTAAGACTGCAATAACTTCAAAATAATGTTCTTAAGATTTATAACTTTATTAAAAAGGTATTTTTCATTTTGCTAGTTACATAGTACTTACTTACATATTTCTAAAATAATATATAATTTTATTTTTCTTCTTTTGACCATGTCCGATCCTAATAGGATCATATGGGCCTCCACAGAGTGGAAGTTTGTATTAACAGATTTTTGTTTTTATGAGAAATGGATGTTAGTCACTCGCTCAACCTATTAGGTCCACATTCTCGACTCCAAACACAAATTGAAAACAATACATATATGTATTTTGTAAGACTCAGGATTTCAACCTGGAACCCGCGACATAAGCTGACGCGTAAGCTGCTCGGCCATTGTGGGCGTTTGTTGAATTTAGTTGAGGTGAAATTGAAGCTAACATAAATTAATGTAGCAGGTCATCAAAAGAAAAATTTTATTACTTTGTTACTGTAAAAAATGCAACTGAAATATTTCATAAGCTGGCAATGAAATTTAATTTTGCTGTTGGACATATTGTATTGTGCCAGTACTGAACTGAATAAATTTAGTTTCATTCTAATAACTTATTTACTTATATAAAATTATTTTGAATCATGATCATAAGATCACAAGATCACATGATAGATAACATTAAATAAATTGTGCATACATGACCAGAACATTCAATTGAGATGTGATTCATAGAATGAATTTCTTAAATATTATGTTGTTTTTATTCTAATACATTTATATGTTGATTTAAAATGATATGGACTCAGTTCGTTCTCCTCATGAAATACTGGCCCGCTTGCATTCCTTGTGTGTTCCCAGCTGCTCTGTTCATTTTCAACCTATAAGTAATGCCACCAAAATATTCTATCTATAATATGACCGTTTGGTTCCTCTTTGAACGTATGTTCATCTTCATGTTGTATTTACTAATGTATATAAATGTGTCGACTTGTAAACGGAGGAGTGAGTTTGCAGGGGGCGGGTGCTGCGGTGGCAATCGGGCGTCGGTTCGAAAGGATCTATTTCAAAATTTTTTTCAGGGTCTCCTCTTTGCTTCCGCTGGCCGAAATTGGAGGCCGTCTTGTTATTCCAAATTTCTATATCCTAGGTAAATGATAAATGGTGGAAATAATACTAACCGATGAAGCGTTAAAGACTTTTCACTTCACTCCGAAGTGTTATTCGTTTATTTCTGTTTTTAGTAGTTTTTTTTGTTGTAGTTTGTCTTTTGATTTATATATTTTTTTTTCTGTTTTTCTATTTTGTTTTATAATTATTCCCAAAGGTCTTTAATAATCCTGTTTTTTCACCATTGCCATTTCACCATCCACCGTTCCCAATGGCGCTCAACGAAAATGGCAGGGGTCGGATGCGCGGGCGGGACGGGGCGCACTTTTAGGTTGTCGTTAGCGGATGCCGGTCGTCGTTCCAAATTACAAAATTTCTCCCCCTCGACGTGTCACGCGTCAACGCGTTCAGGACACTTTTGGCGTTCCGTTGCTTGATACATATCTGAAAAATTTATGAAGTTTATTAAAAAAAAATTTGGCCTTGTGTTTTCCCACAGCTTGATAATCACGAAATAAAGCCGGGCAAGCGTCTCAAAATAAACATTAGCGTACCGAATCTGCGACTTTTCGTGGGCAACATTCCCAAGTCTAAAGGCAAAGAGGAGATACTGGACGAGTTTGGTAAATTGGCAGGTAATGTTCACTCAAAATTATTGAAACAAATATAAGCGCGGGTCGGGATGTATGCCGCACCGCCGTAACTCCGGCAGGGTCACTTGCCCTCACCCCTATTGCCCTATTCCTTTTCCCGTCTCCGTCTACCTCTGTTGTGGTATGTCTCTTTTCTTTACCCGACCTTCCCTTTCGAAGCTTTCTTCTTTTTGCCTCTGTACTTTGCCTATTGTAAAAGAAATATTTGTGTCAGTGTCAACATTTTATCATTTTGCACTCCGAAGCTTGTATTCAATTCTCGCTGATATCTTTGGCATAAATTAAATCCGTAAGATACTAAATCATTTTCCGGATACTAAATATTATTATAGTGGTAGCAAAATTGATATTTCAAGTTTACGAATAAAGTTTACTCAGTATATTTTTCCAGTCAACGTCGACAGTAAATTATTATAATAGTTTGCGGATCTCATTTAATACCATCGTGATCTGTACATGTGTATTTTAATATTACTATAATACGCTATCTAAATAATAAAATTAATACCTACCTTTGAGGTTTTGCTTGAATATAAACTTTTTAGTAATCGAAAGACAGTCGGTCGAGGCTGTAGGGTGTGATAAGATGATGGAATGCACTGTATTTATCCATTGCGTTTCGGATTGTGGAGTCTTTGAACAGAGGCAAAAGTCCAAATCCAACATTCCACAGTGAGAGCGAGCCGAGATGTCGTATGTGACCTTGTGTGCCCTTTCCTTGTCCGGTGAATGAGAGCGCGCGGACACTCACACTCTCACTCCTGCAGTCACCTGCTCCACTCAGTGGTCTAAATTGGCTCTTCTCCTTCCAAATTGTTCTTACAGCTGAATGATTACGAAATTCGAAAGGGCAAAAAGATTGGCGTTACCGTTTCATTTAACAACCACCGTTTATTTGTGGGAAATATCCCAAAGAATCGACATCGAGACGATTTATTTGCTGAATTTACTAGGCACGCACGTAAGTTTTTAAGTAATTCATAAGAGATACTTTCAACACTTATGAAAGGATTAATAGCAATTATAGCTAATGGATGGTTTTTCAATAGCAATGTCATATGATCTGGTCTGTTCTGTTGTGAATGCTGTTTTCAAATTCATTTTTTTTGTTCAATCATGAGATCCATCTTTTACCATAGCACAGAAATAGCTTTTTGCCATCTTTTATATATTTACATATACATATTATATTATATTATGTAGTAGTGTTCTGATTATGTTTTTATAACCTTTCCTGTGGGAGATTTTTTTTTATAATTACATATAATAATTAATACATACCTACAAATATTTTGAAAGATTTTCAAATGATTGGAGACTATAAATTATGACATTTTCTCAATTTGAACAATTTCATCAGGCCATTCTCTTAAACATTATACATGTTGGGATGTTGGATTGAATATTACACAATATTTACATAGAATTTATTACTATATAACTATTATATTATAATCATCTATTTTAGAAGTAGCCTCAGTATTATATTCCCGACAACCGAGATGAGATGGTCCTTGTGAAAGATGACAATCATCTTAGAATATATTTAATATCACCTATCATTTAAGTTATGGCTAAACTCTTTATCAATGTATCTACACCTACCTACATCTCAAAAGTATACTTTTGTTGATTTATTTTACTGCGGCTGCTTTATTTATTCGTTTTTAAGAACATACAAGATACCTTGGAATAATTGCAATTTTTAGTTGTTTTGCGGTAACACTATCGCTTTTTTTGCATAAATTATAGTTTTTTTTTTCATATCATTCTCATCTATTATGAAGTTTTCCTTCTCATTCACCTAAAATTATCTATTTTTTTTTGTATTTAATTATTTTCATCGATCATCATCCTTGTGAAAATGAGTGGCACTGATTGAAATGGAAAAATAAAAAATTTGCAGCTGGACTGATGGAAGTAATCATATATAGTTCTCCCGATGACAAGAAAAAAAATAGAGGATTCTGTTTTCTCGAATATGAATCCCATAAAGCTGCATCATTAGCTAAACGAAGGCTCGGAACGGGAAGGATAAAGGTAAATATCACAATCTCATCACTTTTACATCGGCTATTGTCAATTCTTATTGTCCGTTTCAAAATTGAATTTCTGCATTTTATCGTAGGTATGGGGATGCGACATCATCGTCGACTGGGCTGACCCGCAAGAGGAACCCGACGAATCGACAATGAGCAAGGTATTCTTCAATTTTTCAAAAATACGACAATTCTGCAATTACTGGGTTTATTAAGACCATGCGATAGTCGCAAAATCATTCAAATTCCTTATCGAGAAACATCGACTGGCATCAAATACACTATTATATTATATAATATGGCTGATTAAATTATCATTTTTGTGTAATAGTTAATTATCGATATTTTCACGACAAATTCATTGGACTTATTCATAAAAATGTGGTCTTTTTTGAGTGTCCATACATGGAATTTTTATTTGTTGTTTTGTAATTATATTATTACAAATGGATGAAAAAATTTGCTGGATTTTGATGTCTGACGCCCATGCTCTGACAAGTGTCGCACTCGGAAATAATAATTATGTAGTCACAGAAAACCAACAATAAATAATTGGTGTATTATCAACATAATTTTGAAGTGAATAAAATAGAAAAATAGCTACCCACACCTAAACAAAATTATATTATGATGTCTGTAGTAGTACCTACAAGTAGATGATTTTTTCTTTTATTTCTTATTTACTTTTATTTCTTCAAACTTTCGATATTTTATTAGCGATGCATTAATAATAAATTATCCTCTTGAGAATTGGATAAATAAACAAATATATATTTAAAAAATACTTTATATTCACATATATGCAGATACTTATATTATAACTTATGAAAGAATCAAATTTTGTTTTATTCATAAGATGTTCATGCGATTTTTTATGTTTCTCTCTTCACCCGCGTGTCTTAAGAAGCTTCACTCGAGTCACTTATGAATAATGCCATTATTTATTTTATTTTGATGCAGGTGAAAGTGTTGTACGTTCGAAATCTAACTCATAACACGTCTGAAGAAAAATTGAAGAATGTATTTGAAGGCTATGGAAACGTTGAACGTGTCAAAAAGTTAAAAGATTACGCCTTCGTTCATTTTGAAGACCGGGATAATGCTGTCAAAGTGAGATAATTCATGTTACATTTTCATCATGTTCACTCGGTACACTTTTTACTAATATATAATATGTACCTACATGCGAAGTGATGGAGAAAACGTTGTCTATGTCAATGGAGTTCACATGAAAGAAGCTGAAAATAATTTCGCATTGAACATTCATTTGTGGCAAATATTTTCATTTCACAACCGAAGAAAAGATCAGTAATATAACACAAACAGATGACAATAAATTAAACGATTTTTATATTCTAATAATACAAAATACAGTAGATGAATATTTATACTGATAACATTAAATCTTATTAATGTAAACTTTTCATAAGCATTTCATGGAAGAACTACTAGTTAAAATCGTCGTAATTAAGTAGTATGCCCATAGCTTAGTTGGAAAAGCACACTGGCGTGAATTCAGCAGTTACAGGTTCAAGTGTCATATTTTTAACAATTTTTTTGGGTATATAATGGGCATGAGATGTTTTCAAATTATGGATGTTCAATATATTACAGAATGTTACATTCTCAAATCTTGTGAATTATTCGATGAATAAAAGAAATAATAAATAGTTTATTACACCATATTTTATTGTTAATGTTAAAACGAAGTTTGATAAGTTCTGTAAAAGGTAATAAAACTATTTTTTAAATTGTCATAGTTTTAAAAAAAATTATTTTTACAAATAAATAATATTTCCAGATGCTACGTTCACAAAATACACCTCTACCAACATGCAGAATTAATGCAAAAATATAACTGAGTAATATTGAAATCTAACCTTGCTCATGTGGCCGTTTCTGTGCTTCTTGGCCAGCTTGGCGAGCCTCTGCATCTGTTCTTTACCTTTGTCGGGGGCTTTCCCGGGAGTGTCCTCGCTGCCTTCTATACCGGGCCACACCCGCAAGTCAAACATGCCCTGAAATGCAACATATCATAGACTGTACATTTTTTTTAAAAGGAACGTTTGCAATATCAGGAATTGAAAATAAATATAATCGACAAAGATAGTTTTGCAGAAAATGGGAAAACAATTTTTAAAAATCTGGATGAAATAAGTTGAGGCGAGACTTTCATGTGGACAATCTGGACCTAGCGACCTAGCCTGGTCATCTGTAATCTTCTCTAATTTATTTTTCTTAATTGCAGGCCATGCGCGATCTTGACGGTACCGAAATGGGTGGAGCAAATATAGAAGTGTCATTAGCGAAACCGCCCTCAGATAAAAAGAAAAAAGAAGAAATGCTTCGCGCCAGAGAGAGAAGAATGATGCAAATGATTCACGGCCGGGGGGGAGGGTGAGTCTCATTTATATCGTTGTCGGGGTGCCTCGGCATGTCCTCGGTCAATTTGGAGATTACACCGCTTCAGTGATTAGTACACTATATTAATTGCCTACAATAATTAAAATATTTTCTTTCTTTGAAGTAATGTTAAAAAAGTGCATTTGTAAAAGTTTAATCTCGTAACGAAGATAGATGCAAATATTCAATGTGTTTTTGTCAATCAACAATAGCATTACATATCATGACATGCGATTGAATTTATTTACTAATATCCTGTTTATACGTGCATGGATTTACTGTTGACAGTAAGTATTGTCGCGGCCATAACAAGAAAATGTATGGGTAAACATGTATTATCCTGAAGTTGCAAGCTTGCATGCATGAATCAAAAAGGTTTGGAAGCTTCTGAATTTTCATGCAACAGCAGGGATTTTTTCGATCTGCGCCTGCGCAGTAGAACGATAGTGGCGAACCTACTGGCAAAAAACGAACTATACTCATTTTGGGGTTAACCGATTTTCACTACCTGTCAAATAGTTCCATAAAATGACATTATCGCATTTCACTTACTCTTGAAGAATGAGATTGGAGAGACAGTCAGCACTTTTACGTGTAAACAGTAGTTATTGTCGCGATAGTTTAAAATCTGCACTATTACTGCCAGTAATCCATGTGCGTGTACAGGCGCTATAATTCTTTTAATTGCGTGACTGATATTGATAAATGAATTAAATGATGCTAGATGAAGTGTTCAAGTGTTGTGCGCTTGTCTGTTTGAAGATGTTCACCCTCTCAGATGGGAATGATGGGGCGAGGCATCCGGCCGGGCGGCGGTCAGATGCGTGCTCCCATCGACAGGGACGAGTACGGTAAGTCCGCTTGCGCAACCTAATATTATATTACTGCTTCATATTACCACACTTCTGCCATATTGTCATTACTATCTTATTAACCCTCAATAAAACAACGGAGCGACTGTACACTTCCAATATCTAGTACACCTTTGTTAAAGTTATAAACTAAAACTATAAACTTTACAGTATAAAGGTATAAAAGGTAAGTTCCCGTGCTTATGGGATGTTGGCCACTTGCTTGACCTATTGGGTTCATACTCTGGGTCCAATCGCACATTGAAAAACAACATGTGAATTTGCCAGACCCGGGATCCTCAAATCCGGGACCCGCAACATGATAGGCTGACACATTACAGCTCGGCCATCATGGGGTATTACTTGTAATAAAGAATGATCATGTATATGTTTTGTATAAACTGGTAAACTGTAAGGAGACAGATATTGGAAGTTCTACAGTGATCGGTTTCTTTGTGAGCTATTAATGATTTCCTCCTGTTATAAATCATCTTTTTTCAGATGAAGACTTTCCGATAATGACTCCAATACTGACCGCATGCCTTTAACTTGTGTGCTAATCTCCTCACATGACGCGTGCGTTTCAGAGTGTGACTGTTACTGATGCTTTACATTGCATGCTAATATTAATATTCCTTTTCATTTCCCTCGCATCCCACAATCCATGTGTGCTCTATAATTTAGTCAGCGGGCAGGTATCGGCAGGTATCAACTAGAAAAATAAATTATAATAAATAATTAGTATAATATATTTTATATAAATTTTAATGCTTTTGGACACTTCAGACACTTCAATCTAATGATACGTAATTGTGTCATTCTCAATCTTTGATTCAGTATTAGGCCGAGATAGATAAAATGAGGGAATACACCATCTTATATTACATATATAATATTATTGATAAAAGTATGCAACATAGTTTCAGGTTTATACATTTTTATAGACGTAATTTAGACAAATACATTTGGTGGGTAAAAACACTATGATCGCTATTCAGTCATTTTGAATTCTGGACTATTTTGCAAAAATATGCATGTATGTGATGTAGATAATTTTTTCCTAAATCAAATCCCAGTTATTAATAAAATTGTGCATGGTTTTTCTTTACCACAGTTTGGTGTGAGTCAACCGACAACAGTTATCCAATATTGATTGGATTCGGTAATTTGGATGCTTAAAATTTGTTTTGTGTTTCTTGACATTTCCAAAATATTATATTATCAACATCTCATTATTTTACTCATCATGCGTATCGTATCCAATTTTGATTGTCAGTTCAGTTTTAGCACTGCATTCTGATCTGCTCTAGGGATATCACATGGTCATAGAATGGCATGATAAGGACAGGACGGTACATACTATTATGTATTGGCTCAATGATTTGGGGTTTTTATGAATAATTGGGGTGTCAATGGATCACATTATTTGTGTACGAATTACCAGATTTTATAGATAAAGCAAAAAGTCTAGGTACCCTGAGAACATTGATTGAACATGTATAATATATTTTATTTAGGACTGATGATTTTTTCATATTTTGAAAGTAATTTAGCCTAATTCATTTTTTAGAAGTTGGAACTTTTGTCAGGGTAGAAAAAGGATGAAATTGAGCTCGGCTAATTTATCCTGTGCATGATAATATTTAATAGATAAATAAAGTAATTTAAATACTTACTTATATCGAACAATCCATTTCTTTCCATTGTATTATACATTATATAATATATTGTTTGTATTATATTGGCTCGCCGATAATGGAAACAGGGAAGATGAAATTTCAACTAGATCACTTTGGTGAATGCGGTGTGTGTGTTAGTCGAACGGTGCGAAAATCGATGCGGGCAGCTTTGGAAGGGGCGGCATGTGACGGCCGGCGGCGGTGAACGTTTGTTAGCTCGCCGATGGACGATAGCCTCGATAGTTTAAGTTAGCTATAGATATTTTGGCTTTGCGTTCTAAAGGGCTCTGTATTTGTTGTGTGTGTTTATAGATTATGATTACGACTATTACGGGTACGGTGTTTACCGAGGTGGATACTCTGAGCCGTATTATCACTACGATGAGTTGTATTTTGATTACTCGCCACCCCCGCACGCGCCTTCCGCCCCACAGGGCCGCATCAGATCTCAACCGGTGGGTCTTCCCAAATCATATCATATCTACCATAATCATTTCACTTTTTTGTACCTTTTTAAAACAATGATTTGCGAAATTTGTTTTTTTTATCGTTCTTTTAATATTTATTTAATTTTTTTATGATTGGCCTTTTAAATTCACCCGGAGACAAATAAATAACACATTTGTGTCGGCCTGACGGTTTCATTCTCAGGTATCGCTTGCTTGCAGTTGCTGCTGTTTGAGTGACTCACTAAATTGCATATTATTAATTTATTGAATGCATTCTACAAATTAAACCCTTTTCAATATCATATTATCATACAATAGGTGCAGTCCTTATTTTTTTATCACCCTTGGACATATGCAACTGCTTTGCGACTTACCTAACAAAAGCTTGGGGTAGGCAATCTAAAATCTTTTTATGATATGCAAATTTATTTGAATGATAACTTTACATTACTTTACTTATCCTCTATTATTGATTATTGATTAGCGATTAGTGATTAGTGATTAGTGATTAGTGATTACACTGATTACACTCAACACACTGTCGAGACTCTTGTGAATTATTGTGGCATCTGAGAGGACTGCACGCTACGTTTTCTAATACATATTGACATTTTTCCATATTACTTTTGAGTCTTATCGATCGGACTAACAAAATTGCAAAAAATTCATATCTTGCAGTCGAGCACAATGTTAATTTAATCCAATTAATGCTAGTAATTCATTTTGTAGAGCTAATTTGCATTTCTTCATCGTTGATAAGTCATGGATGGGTTTTTTGTGTTTTCTATTATCTTTATGGTCTTATATTTGAAAGCTTTTTTTTATCATGCTTCTTTATGAGTTGGGCATTTTTCGCTTATTATAACTTTAGCAGCTTTGCTTATTTACCTGTTATGCTAATTTTTGTTTTGACTAATATAATTAACCTATTTTGATAATATCTATTGTTATGCCATATTCTCCGTTATGCTCATTTTCTATCTTGTACAGCTGAGTTTTACAATCTGTAATATAATCTGTTTCTTTCTGAGGGCAGTCGACAGGTATTTCGTCTCGCATTGAGTGTGTGATACAGGATGTCACTTTATGCTATATAACCTAGCACAAAAATGAAAGATGATTTTTCTGCCATTACAATTATTATTAGATAATATGTAGGTACTTCTTATTATCAAAACGAATGAACAATTTTTGTTTGCACGACACTTGCCACTTGCGCTTGTGCTCTTAGTAATTCCACATCTTATAGCTGTCTACTGCTCTTGACGGGAAACCCATTAAACCATTATTTAATTTTATTCAGTAAATGTACTTTTTTTTAATTTTTATGAATTTTAATTTTCTTAATAATTTTGAATTGATTTATTTTCATAACATTGACTGTTTATATAATTATTCTCATTGGATTATAAGTAGTAGCCCACAGTGCCTCGATGACTTGGATTTTCAGGTACCTATTCATCATTTTAAAAGGTATGTGGTCATTTTAAAATCAAAATATATTTCATCATGTATGCTTTTATGCATTTTATTGATTTATTAACTTCATATTACAATAAACTCATCTATTTTCTTAGAAAGAAAGTATTATCGTCAGATTAATCTTTCTGTCAATTCATTGTCATCCTTTATATCAATACAAAAGAAAACAGTAGACCGTCGATTAGCAGCAGTCTCGTACAGCTCAGCTCATTGTAATTGAATGAATTTTTTGTTGCCGATTCTTATAATATGTGCCCATGTGCCCATGTGCCCAGATCGAAATGCCCAAGCATTTTGGTTAAATTTAAGTGTCAAAATTTTAATAAAACAAGATGTCGTAATGTAATGATGTCGTAGATGTAAAACTTTGCATTGATTGTGTCAGGTTGGGCGTGGGCGTGGAGCGGCGGCGGGGCCGGGCAGGGCGGGGGCGCGTGGGGCAGGTGGGGGGGAGGAGGGGGGCAGTGGCCGCAGCAGGCGCGGCGAGGCGCTCGTCTCTCTCACTCCGCCCACCCACACTCGCTCGCCTATCATCAGCACCAACCACCGTTCCCATCTTCGTGGCAATCCTCGCGCCAAGGGAAGTTTGCCAGGTACGCTCTCCCTCTCTCCTTTTTGCCTCCGGTATAATACTTACATTTTACGTTTGAGATATCTAGGAACGCTGTCTTGTCCAAGGATAAAATCTGCATCGGACAAAAAAATACACTATGCTGTCTGAGCACAGTTATCTATTATCATGATATCTATCATTACGTTCGCCAGGACAGAACGACGAATGACTGTGCAGATTGGTATTTATTTTGAGAATACGTATGGTTATAGCACAGGGTTGGTGAACCTTTTTACGCACGCGTGCCAAAATTTCCCAAATATTATTTTTCAACTGTCTTGACGTGCCAAGCAGTTTTTCAAGAGGGAATAATGGTTTTTAAGAACTCCATTGAAAATGATGATGTTCTAGATACCTCTCACAGAACATAGCATCATATAGTTTTATCACTTTTTTCAATTACGCTATACATTTGAGTCCACCAATTTTGAAACTGTCTGCCAGAATTACTACTAGGTACTAACTCCTCCAAGTTTTAGTTTCTAATTTGGTGCAGCCATTTATTTGGGTAGAAATGATATCAGATGATGGATTCTCTCGCTACATTGGTGACAGGCATTGTAAATCAGTCAAAATCAGAGGTTCGCGGTACAGTTTGCCGCCTGATGAAGTTAGTGCAATTATACATGCCGTATACAGGGCTAACGACTCACCTATGCAATTATATTTATACATATACATTAAATGTTATGCTTATTCTTGAACAGTATTTGTCTGTTATTTTTTATACAATGCAATCTGTCATTTATTGTTATTATAGGTCTTTTTTCTCTTCAAACGTGTGCCATGAAAAATCATTTCCATCACCAGGGTCACGCGTTCCATAGGTTCGCTACCACTGCTATAGTACATTATAGCTAGGTCACGATGACAAACCCACTTTTCTCTTACAATAAGTCCTCGACTTACGCGAATTCGACTTACGTGAATTCGACTTACGTGAATTCGTACTTACGCGATTTTTTAACATATGCTTTTTTACTGCAGTTTGTGTCCTCTGCACTTGTGTTTACATATAATATTATGTTATAATATAACATGATCATGTAAAAAATAGTAGTAATAGTCTCGGCGTCCCTTCTCTGTCTCTACGGCGCTTCTTTCATGTCCGTTGTTGTTATTTCACACGAGCTCAATTGTTTTTTAATATATTCAAATGTGTAATAATTTTCGTAATGTTTACTACGTATATACATAATGCAATCTACGATAATTACCAAGAAAAGAGGAATATTAATAGAAGAAATGGAAATATTGGTTATATGGATGGAAGATATTCAGCAACAACAGATTCGAATAAGCCTTATTTATACTCATACAGGATTAAAGCCTTGGATCGTTTTGAAGACATGAAGTGTAAAAATGATGATAGTGTTGATACTAATACATTCACTGCAAGCCACAGACGGTTTCAAAATTTTAAAGTATGTAGTATTTTAAAGTTGTAGTAAACTACACAACATCAAATTGACAGGTGAGGCTGCCGAGTAATGCAGATACAGAGAAAGCTATAAATTCTATAAAGAGTCTAACAGAAATCATAAAAATGAGGATTACCTGCCACAACAAATTTTTAATGTGGATGAAACTGGGCTCATTGGAAAAAATGCCAGATCAGTCATATTATATATCCCAACTAGAAAAATCTATGCCAGGTTTTAAGGTGTCTGAAGAAGATAGGCTAACCCTTTTACTTGGTGGAAATGCTGCTGGAGATTGCAAAATCAAACGACTTCATCAATCAATAATTTTTTCTTAAATGTATGTATGTAGGTCCATTTTATTTTCACTTATCCTTCGAAACTAGCACATATTATTTCAAAAATTGCATGATTATAAGTTTTATTCGACTTCGCGATTTTTCGACTTACATGAAAACCTTCGGAACGAATTAATCACGTAAGTCGAGGACTTACTGTACTACTATTCTATTTTAAGACAGATATTGGATGCCTTCGCCACCTAAGAAACCATTAAAGCTCTGACTGCTGTGAAAAGAAGATAATTTTTTCCATTCTTAATGCTCATATAACTTATTTTGTCCACAGTTTGTCTCAAAGTCTGTGTCTAATTGAATAGACTTTATTTCGCCTCTCCTCTCCTCGTACTGTTTTGCAGTTTGTCCGCACCCGCACCCTTCACTAGGTAATCTAATCCTCATAATCCTTAGTATCCAATATGTCCTATGTCCATCCCAAACTAAATAATTATTAAAATTAGCTGTCAACCATAAAATTATTAAGAACTAAGAAGTACTTGGTATTTATCTCATTAATTTTATTGATTAATGAATTTTAATATTCAGCATATATCATAATGATAATCTGACTATATATCACTACACTACATATTATTTGAAAATACATAAATTAGATGGTGTGTTTATAAATCAAATACTGTTTTTGCGAAACATGGTTATGTTAAAAAATTTGTCATCTTCATTTTATTAGTAGGTATGTACACCATTTGTGAAATCCTGATTTTTGGTGAATTCAATTTTTGTCATTTAACAAGGTTTCCACATCTTTTTATTTTTTGGACTTGTCGCATGATTCTATTAATGCATAGAGCTGTATCTTTCTCAAAAAGTCACAAAAGTTAAAGAACTTGATGGCTGTCTATTTTTGATGACGCTCATTAGAATACTCACCAGTTTTCCATTTCCATCAGTGTTCATCAATCGACAGTTAAGGGGGGAGAGGCATGCCAGCAGAGAACCTAGCGGAAAAATACGAAACTTGCAATTTGAGATTTTTTTTGATAATTTATAATATATATATAGATAATTAATATTTATATTTTGATATAAATAAAAAGGATTTCAAGTTATACACATTTATATTTTTATGAAAATTGATGTTTTTTAAAATAAAAATAAAGAATATTAAAACGATGAATTAGTCAAAAATCTAAACGGACAAAAATTGAAAACTTAATTTTAACTAAATTTTAATAATAAATATGACCATAATATATAATGTAATAATAAGATATGACCCTGCAACGAATTCACATTTTTTTACAATTGTAGGTTGTGTTTACTTTTTAATGTTTTCATATACATATTTATTAATTAAAACAGATGAAATTATGAATTATCAAAAAAAAATCTCAAATTGCAAGCTGCGTATTTTTCCGCTAGGTTCTCTGCTGGCATGCCTCTCCCCCTTGTTATCTTCCAAATTATCTGATCTGATCTAGTCAGTGTACTTTCAGGATTCCAAAACAATTGGCTTATAGCCAGTCACTTGCGCTTGCCTGAACTACATTTTTAGTGTTCAGTTACAAAACTTTACTCTATTTTCTATAAAATTGTATTGTGGCAGAAATGAAAAATATGTTGTAATTGCCGCAGGTAAACGTAAGTTGGACGGGGGTCACCAGAACCAAGGGGGGGACACGAAGCGTCGCATGGGGGGGGCGAGGTGGGGGCAGGAAGACGGCGAGAGTTGGGGCAGTCAACCGCTGGCGCAGCAACCTCTACCGCCGCGAGAGAGAGACGGAGACATGGAGAGAGGAGAGGAAGAGTGGCCGGGCTCGGGCGAAGGAGAAAGCGCCGGTGGATGGAGATAATCTCGGCGTCCCTTCTCTGTCTCTACGGCGCTTCTTTCATGTCCGTTGTTGTTATTTCACACGAGCTCAATTGTTTTTTAATATATTCAAATGTGTAATAATTTTCGTAATGTTTACTACGTATATAATATGATATGACGTCGACGACGATATGTAATTCCGTAACTAGTGTCAGACACAGCCTTAGAGATTTTTACAGTATGAGTTTTGTTTATATATTTGGTATATATATATGATATATATTACGTATGCGCGTACGTACAGTGTAGGAGCAGAAAAGGGAAAGAAAGGGGGGAAAAGAAGGGGAGGGTAAGAGGGAGTGTAGGCGGGCGGGTGGGGGAGTCAGGGTGAGGTGTCGGACGCGCGAGGCGGTCGTATCGGCAGTTAGTCAATGTAAGTGTTATGACCGTCGGAGGTCGTTGTGATAGCTTTAAACGGCGTTAACTTTCTGTTAGGTCGATAGTGTGGATAACCATTTTTTAAGGGAATTTTTCCGAATAAGAGGCGGAGACTAAAAATTGTTCTTTAATCAAATTTTGTTGCAATATTTTCTTTAAGTATTTATTGGCTGTTATTATTGTATTCGGTATTATGTTGTTGGCCCCTATCGAGATGAGAGGAAGCGCGCTCTTCCGCCGCTCATGATCTCACATGATCTCACATGGTCACGGATGTACGCTGAATCTGTTGAATCTGCTGAATGAAGAAATGAAATAGAATGAATTGAACGGTCGCGCAGACGGTTTGCCCCTTGTTCTGGAGACGTATTACACTTACGCAGGGGGGACGCCACCCGCTGGAATAAATCAATCTTTTTGGTTCGCGGTTTCGTTACGTTGCGGTTCCTTATGTTAGAAAGGGAACCTTTTTCTCTATTATATGTGTTTTTAATAATTTGACTTTCATGTTTTTCAATTTTTTATTTGACTCTGATTAAAATCTTTAGTAGGATGTTATCCATTTTGAATAATTCGATTGTAAGTGTCCTGTTAAGATTAAATTTTCACTAACTAATTAGCGATTTATATTGTACGCAAGAAAAAAGAATGGAGCGAGGGCGGTAGGTTACGGAAGGGAGTTGACTGTTTCCGTTTGTGAGAGTTTGGCGTTTGGCAGGCGGGGCGCGGCGGCGGGGCTCGCCTCGCGCTTCAGTTATTGTTTTCTTTTTGTTTCGGTTCCCGCTGGCAGGGCGCGGCTGCGCCCGCCTCGATCTCGTTTTCCGGCAGGCCGCGTGGGGGCCGCACCGCCACGCCCCGCCTCCGGTTATATATTTTCCTAAAACTGTTTAGTGGAGAGTATTTTTGTTACTCGAAACGATGTCTGTTTTTTTAAATATATGTTATTAAATATATTTTATTCCCGGCAAATGCATTTTGCGATGTGATTGATGTATTTTAGTAGTAAATAGATCATGTCTATGGCGAGCGACCTGCCGGTTTCGCAAGTGTTTGAAATGCGGATGGCGTTCGGTTAGAATCAAATAAATCATTAAACTTTTACAGCTAAAATATTTCCGAATCGACAAATTATAATTATAATTGTGACAATATTGACAATATTGAAATCATGATCCCGCTTCGCTTGATTTAATCTTGTTTGTCTGATCATCCAATTGTTATTAAGAAAATAAGGATATGCTGAGTGAAAAATTAGAACATTATAATAATTATATAGTAATATTTCCGGCCATCTGACTAATATGTCAAATATTTTCTTTTTTGGATTTACCCATTGTCTTAATAAAACAGTTTTTATGTGGACTACAATTTCATTGTATTTTATTTATTTCAAGATATCATAACATTTCTTCCTGATTTCATACACCTTTTATCGTGAACGACCCGGATGGAGCGACCGGGTGGTCCAGTAAAACTCATCTATAGGAAAATGATGGGAGTCCGGCCGAAGCCTGACTGGGGAGGGGACTCTCTTACACAATAATAAAATGGCCGTCTACAATTTGACACATGTCCAACTGCGGTCCGTGGTTATCTTGCTAGAGTGATTTAATGATACGAAAAATGAACATCATATTTTTTGTTTCAATAATTACATATTGGTGTTCTACAAACCCATCGGCGACACTTCTAGCGTCTTCATCTAGTGTAAAAAACAAGAGAATCAATATTATCATTATTTAAACAATTCACACGCACGTACATACACATACATGCACACTTTACATTCTTAGCGTATCAAATAAACGTCAACAATGTTATTTTATATATGTACCGCACCCTGCTGTTATTTCAGAGCGATGATGTTCTAAAAAAATCTAATACAACAAACACATAATTCGATCGTCCCGATTGAAAATTAACAGGAGAGGTGGGAAGGGTTACCCTCAGAGAGTGAAACCTCAGAAGGCTATTGTTCATTTTAAATCTTTCATATCAAAGTGAAGATACAGTGAAAATTTTGTCTCAGGCTAATTAATAATCCCACAAGAAACTCAAGGTATCCTGTCGTTTCACAATGAATCAATTTGATTTATTTAAAAGTATATTATTTATTCTAAGATAACATTCACAAAAGATTAACATGTCTGTATAGATATAAAAACTTGCACGATGTTAGCTCAGGCTTATATGTGAGTTGTGAATTAGTAGACAAAAAATGTCAGCCCGGGGATGCAGCAGCTGCCACTTCAACCGCATCACACCAGTGACTAGACTGCGCCGGCTCAGTGTACCACCTGGCTCCAATTAAAGAAACTGACGTGGAAATGACATTTTGCCTTCAAAGTGAATTTAGTAATAATTTAATGCATAATTATGTTATTATTTACCCTGGCAAGAGCGTTTTATTGATGGTGAAGACATTGAAAACAAACACATGTTTGAAGACAATTTACACATGTAGATAGAGCCTTCTGTGTTTACCCTCGAGTGGGTTTCAATTTGTTGAGTGCTGGCGCAAATATACGTATGCTTTTTTTGACTCTTCGGAGGTTGTGTGAAGATTAGTAGACCAAGTATCCTTTAGTCAGTTTCACTTTCATACATTCAGGCTATATCTGTATAGAAAAAGGTTTTCTTCCAAAGATATTGAAGAAAACCTTTTCCTTTATCTGTATTATAGTCCAAATTGTGATACATAGTTTTAATGAAAAGAATCTTTTTAATGGTAAGTATTATTAAGTGAATGAGGGTTTTTTTTAAAACCAAATTTAGGTACAGTTTATATAATTCTTGACAGTAATTTCATTTATCACATCAGGCAGTGATTCATCAATCATCATATTCACAACAGTAGTGTTGTCTAGTCAGGGTAAATCCACTAAAGGTAGTATACTGCACAGGTTTTTATAAATAGGTATTACACGTGCGCATGCATACCTTTTGTGATGTGCTATTATACATTGTCAGTTCTTACGATGCTGTGTGCAATAGCAATCAAAAGTGGTATTTTAAGTATCCTACGTGTAGTAGGTTTACCCTGGGCTAGGGTTAATTTATTTTACTAGTAACAAAATAATATAAACACCCACATAGTCTAAACAGAATGTCATGAGGTAAAGATTTTTTGTGCATATTGCTGTCACATATTTATTTAAGTTTTACATATTATATATTTTTTGACTGTCCGGATTTTTGAGCAAAGGATACAATTATCAATTGTCATTTTTCTTACAAACATACGGAGAATCCGGGCCTCAAAGTTATTTTGTCGTTAATTGAAAATGCAATTTATCAATTAAATTTTATCATTCGGATGAGGGTCTCGGTGCAAAGCTCTCGAAATAATAAAAGTGTATGAAGTAGGGGTCTGGTGAAACGGTTGGAAGAGCGTCAAGTATGCCGTACCCGTACCCGACCTTATCTTAGGGCTATTTCTCATATTTCGGTGTAGTAATTATTAATTTAATTAATAATAATATACATTAGTTAATATAGTTTGTTGTGAGCACGTACACGTACACGTACATACGTATAAAACGATAGATGTCATTGCGCCGTGCCCATACCGCAGGCGCAGGCGCTGGCGCCCCAGAACAATATATCATATAAAATTACTAACATTGATACAAACTGTGGTGACTTAGAAAAGGAATCGTAAATCTATGTACAATAATAGCTAACGCTTATCTTTTATATTTTGCGACGATATTATTATAATAACGAAAGGACGGCTCTGGGTTAGCGCGGGTCAACGGTGGGTGTCTATGTAAGCATACTTCTTATAAAAAACTTCAAATACTCTAATTTAGGTGTTTAATTTTTAAGCTCTAATTATGTCATGCAGTGAGACATTCAATATAATCTTAGAGTATAAAATTTTACATAGTAATAATCTATGCGGTTAGACTTCATTATCAACTAGGGGTTCCGGTAATCGACCCTCGTACGAGACCGATCTTTGATTTATTTTATTGTTCAACGGGCGGGGTCGAACACACACCAGCACGAATGGACCGGCCGACATTTCTTTTCTAAATATTTAATGTTACCGTTACTAATAATATAATTCTCAATTGTTATATTTTGCGTGTGCGCGTGTTAATTCAATATCGAATCAGACCAAACGAATATTTTTAGTGTATTTCCTTATCTTAAAATTGTAAATTGTAAAAGGTCCGTTGACATTCATGCTGGTGCGCCATTATTGAACCGGTTTTCAGATGATTTAAATTCGGAAAGACATCGATGGCTCGGTGCCTCATCTCATAATATTTATAATAAAATCATAATCTCTGTTTTTGATCGACGGCTTTTAAAAATTCTGGCTCAAGAGTCGTTCTTTAATATTCTTCGACACTCAAGGTATTTCACTAACATTTGCAGCTGTAAATTTATTACTTTCTATACAATTAATAATTACGTGTAAAATAATTGTGAATTTTTTGTACAGCCAATTATTAATAATTAATTTAATACAAATTTCAATAATTTTACCTGCACATTTCCATTAAACTATAGTATCTCGAGGACTACATATAAAAAAATAATGTTTGTAAATATTTGCACAAAGGAAGAGGTATTCGAATTATTGCGATATTCGAAATTTTTATGTATGAAAAATTTGGCAAATCGGAAACAGACATAGGATGTTATCTAATTACAATTAAATACATATAAATTCAACAACTATACAATTAAACAGGATCCGTTTTCTTCTCTATAGAGACTCAGCTGAATCGAAACTTCAAAATTACCATCGGCGGATTGTTAAGTCGCGATCGCTCGATAATTTTCGAGGACACAGCAAAAAGGCGCCGATAGACCCGATGAGAACAGATGTAGGTATCGAAAATAGGAAAACCGCTGAGAAGCGGGTCAGTTAATTGCACAAATATAATATGACAGAAAGAAACCCTGCGTCGCGCGGCCCCGCCGCTCTTTTGGTCACGATCTGTCGCCGAAAGACAGAGCGGTCGCGCGAGGTGGGGCTCGTTCCATTTTCAATTTGATTTGAATCCTTCGCGGAGCGCAGTCGGCCGACCCCGATGGACCCGCACCCAAAGCCGCCCCGTCGTACCCTATTTATTAACACGTTCGGTTCCGCACCGACACCGTTCGCGAAACAATACTCCCTGGGCCACTTTCGTTAACTCTATGTGGTCTACGTGCTGTTCCCGACCCCACGCGTGGAAAGTTTCTCCGTATCTCATTTTCAATATCCTGCCTATTTCTTCGGACACTCTGGAAGGTGAACGGATCATTTACAATTCGAAGGTTCACCGATGAGCGGTCAGTATTTATTAATACAGTGAATTTTATTAACTTCAAATTCTACTTTGTCCATCGATTATTACATCATCTCTTTCGAGTATGCTTTCTCAGGAGCATGAAATAATGAAATATATTTTGGATGATGTAGAAATTTTACAAAACGTGGAATTGGTAACTAATATAGTTATTGCCATAATAATTGGATAACAATGGAAGATGCATGATGAAAAATTACCATTACTGAACACGTCATTCAATGGAATGAAACTAAAAAGATGTTCAAAATTCATGAGAATATTCTTATAAACATCATAGAGGGAGTCGAGGACGGTGAAATCGATCTCATTCAAACAATCGCAGGATCGATGATGGCACTTAGTGTCGTAGCCTCATTCAAATATAATATTATCGAGATGCATTTCTTTATCTGATCCGACAAATTCATAATTGATCCGTTCACCGGGATGTCGAGAGAAGGCGGTCACCGTGATGATGTCTAGTCGAGGTAGAGAAGAGCGGAGCGGTCGGGCGAGTGGCGATCGTGGCGTCAGACGGTGTCAGCGTTGGCAAGCCGCTCCCCGCAAGGGTCGCAGTGCGGTGGGGGAGGAGGCGAACGGGTGACGGGCGGCGGAGGGGCTGGAGGCGGCGGCGGAGGGCGAGGCGGGGGTGGCGGCGGGGCCAGCAGTCTCGCCCGGGAGCGGCGCCGCCGTCTCTTGGCGGCCGCCGCCCACCACCATGCCCCCGCGCCCGCCAACGCGACGCCTGCCGCCGCTCCTCCCCACAGCGGCCAGCCGCCCCAGTGCTCCTCTGCGGCCGCGCTGCCGTCCGACGTTCCCAGGTTAGGACCTACCGACAGACAAGAGGACGCCCGGTCAACACTACGTGTGAATACATCTGCTATGCTTCGGCATTTCAACTTAAACCGAAGAGCTAAGTTATTTAAGTAAAGTTTATGCAACGAAAAGAATTATAATGAAGAGGTGTCCAATTCAAAAACCCGACAGGTACACATTATTTTCAAAGTTTAAGGCCGGACGTGCTCAGCGTGGGTCAAAATGGAGCTTTTATTCTATTTTCAAAGCATGATCCTGGGCATTCCTTAAACGTTGTAGATAATCTATTTATATAATTTTGAAGCCTTATTATCTATCTATTTTAAACATTTGATGACTGCATAACGTATTTTTATTACATAAAATAGTATTCTTTTAAACCTCTCGCTCTAATATTTTAGTACATTAATGTGCAGTGGTGTTAAGATTTTTTACATTTATTAATTTTTAAACGCCTTTATAATACCATCAGTATAATTTATGTCGACATTATAATAGTGAAATATTTACGATAAAAAATTATATTGATAATCTCTGTGATCCCAAATTTGACAAGAATTAGACATTATTCAAAAAATGGGCAAGATTAACACATTTGAAGATAATTCTAAAGATACTAATTATAAGCTATGTCTTTGACCAAGTGTGATAAACATCCTACGAATAATGTTTGCTTTATAATAATTATTGACCTAAGAATAAGGTAGTGTTTTTTTGAAATACGCCATTTCTTTTGGCATTCCCCAGAAGTCAAGCTACAACATACGGCCATAGCCATAAACTGACGAAACTAAAACTGAAGTAAGGAGTAAGAACATGTTAACGCGCGTGTTTGAACATGTGCCGTTTAAAAAAAAAAAGATTTTTTAAAAGAAAATAGAATAAAAGCTCCATTTTGATCCACGCTGAGCACGTCCCCCCTTAACTAAAAATATATAAATATATGCAATGTGCACACTATATATTATTATAAAAAAATGATCAAACAGAATTCGATGAATTAAAAATATACAAATGGATATATTGCTCTAATTTGAAAATTCGATGAAGTAATGTTACCAGAAACCATTAGGTATGCTTGAAACACTAATATTGAATTGTCAACTTGTCGGTATTTGGAAATACATATAATGTCTCATATCTCTTCTCAGTGTGACACAATTTCTTATCTGTATCAATGAGTTTCTCAAATATCTGCAACTCGGAAACAGGATGTTCTATTGATTGACATTTTATTTGTCGAAATACTTACTGTCTCAGAAGAAAACATTGAGCATTTAATTGTCAGCAATATGTAGTTCCAGCGTCTTGGACAATTAATAAATTAATCTAACCCAAAGCTGTTGAAGTAAACCTTCTTCTATAGATTATAGATATAGCCTTAACATGCAAGTGGAGCAAAAAGAGGACCTCTGGTTTTTTACTGATGAGGTTAGCTACCTACAAGTGACTGCATTGCAGGTTCATTTGGAAAGACAATCTGTCACGAGGTACACTTTGTCATTATTATTTCAATTAAAATCATTTAAATAACTGCACATGAATAATAAATCGCCTAAAAACAATGAGTATCATAAAGTGACAGCCATTGCTTGAATTTGGAAATCCAAAATGCTAACTTGACAGTTATTATCTGTGCAGTTTACCAAATTTAACCATGCTTCATTTGCTCAGTTAAATGTGCTCAAAAATATCACAGTAGAAAACTTCTATAAAATATTTATTTTCTTTATTCATATTTTGTACAGTGTAAGTACACTGATACAAGTAAAAAAAATTGATACTTGTTTTTTGAATAAATGTAACTCAACCATAATATGAATCCAATTTTGAAAAGACTATCATATATTCATAACACATGTGGTTAGTAAAGTTCTTTCATCTAGACTTTCTGTTTGCATATAATCAGTTACCGGCTCTCAGTCTGAGTGTGGCTTTATTTGTTGCGAAGATCGTGATCGATGCATATAAACTTACAATCATTTTCATCACTTTTATCGTCTGCACCACAGTTGTCCACCCTGTTGCACAGCAGTTTGTCGGCGATGCACAACTCCGACTTGTGACATTTGAACTGGTCGCAGGCGTCAGTTGCGGACGACTGCTTTACCTCTGTCCACACCGCTCTCCAGCCTTGCGCCCCCACAGATTTGTCTGCCGATATGAATCTGTAAAGTGAACATGTTGACAAGGTTTCAGTCGCAGTTTTTATTGTATAAATTATTGATGAAAGCAATCTAAAGGACAAAATTTAATTTCGAAGAATGATTTCTTTATTCTTTCTCCTTTGTTGATACATAGCGTCATGACTAGCAATACCTAAGATGTTGAAGAAAACCTTTTATAGAGTATGAAATATATTGTATACTGAATGTATGAAAGTAACGCAAAAAAAAGGATCCCTAATCTTGTAATTTTTATATAAACTGATGAGTTTGGAAGGTCAATAATTTGTAATTATAAAAATGGCAATAATTGCTGAACTGAAACTTCCTTCAGCAACATTGATAGGGAAACTACAGAAGGCTCCGGTCTGGCAAAAGAGCAGTTTTTTCAACATCTTTGGCCAATACATTTATAATTTTGTGGGTGTCAGGCTTAAATCCCGGGTCTGGCAAATCCACATGTTATTTTTCAATCTGTGTTTGGACCCAGAGCAAGGACCTAATAGGTGTAAGCGAGTGGCTAACATCCATTTTTCATAATTAAATCTCTACAGAAACTTCGAGGAAGGTGACCAAGATCTATAATGGATTGTAGAGTCAATAACATAAAAGACAGACAAAGTAACACAAAAAAGAGTAGGTACCTAATCATTGGCGGCCCTTTGTTTGACCATTTGGTGGGTCATTTTTAAATAAGTAATTATATTATTTGAACTTGGCTTTTCGTTGTATATTTAAAAAACGTATTGCAAATTAGGTTTTTATACATTATAAAAGAAGTGCTAGAAATTGTTATAGATAGGTGCCTACTTACTCTTCCAAAAAAAGTCCATTTCACATCAAACAATCAAACACATTTAATAAAATACCGTAGCTTTTTAGCTTCATTTTTCATTTAACTGTCACTGTCAGAAAAAGTGTTGTGTACTGATATGGAACGGCGGGATCATTTATATATATAAAACACTTTTTATATTTCCACTGATTTTATTAGAAGGTAAATTTTATGATTAATATAGCAGATGACATTTTAATCGATAACTTGTATTATACAATGGTTTAACACAATGAATGCAGTCGATGCGTATTACTCTAAGGTTGGATTTAAACTAAACTGCATACAAACATTGAAATTGCATATAAAAATTTCAGACAACAATAGGAAGCGATAACAAATAAGTATAAAAAGGTTTACCAAAACAAAACACGCTCGCCCATTTTATACCTGTTTCATTTTAACACATTGAAAATTTACATCTCTTTCATTTCTGGCAATGACCTAAATGACGCCTAATACGGCGACAAAATAATATGAAGAAAAAGAAAAAGACTTTGTCCTTCTCTTCGTCTGACATATGAGAAATGAGAGAGAAAGAGAAATATTTATAAATATTTTATCCCGGCAGATTCTGAAATGCCCGAGCCCGACTATACAGCGACCGATCGTGATTCCTTCTGTTTAAATTTTATACACACGGTTAGCGTGCATCGCGAGTTGACGCGTTAGCCGATAATTATAAGACATTGTACCTACATCTTAGATTATAACCTACATAGATTGTAAGATATTTATTTTTGGAGGGTCATTGACCAATTGACCTAAGAGAGGAGCCGCCAATGTACCTAATGATTATATCTGATTTAAAACCTAAAAACCAATTTTCAGATTATCCTTCGACTCAGGTTGTCTTATTAATGCCACGCCATCATGGTCATGTGTTTCATGCGAGCGGATAATGGTAACAAGAAAGAGACGAACAAAATAAATATGGTACTCACGTGAGGCGGAGTGAGTTAGATTCGGTGATGTATTGCCACTTGTCAGTGGTGGCTTTCTCTCCGCACAGCTCCAACGGTGGTCCGGAACTCTCGTACCATAATCTCAACACAGCAGCGGGACAGCCTCGCCCTGAGATTAGTTTCCAAATCGTTAGCAATCAAAGTAATTCATTATTAAAGTATTAGTACATCTTTCTATAATGTCAAAATAATCTAAAACAGTGTCAATGTTGATGTTCTGTTATGCCTACTCCAGAACAAGATACATCAATATATGTTCGAAAGTAAAGTTGTATCAAAGATTGATCTGTTACAAAATGTCTATGTACTTTTTCCGCCACTGTTGGAAAGTAATAATATTCTTGGTCTCGACTTGGCTTCATGGAGACGAATTTAACCATTCGGTGGCCGTACTCGAATACCAATTGAAGCATCCCATAAAAAAAGAATACTACCTACTATCTAGGTACCTAAAAATGGCGCATAAACTTGCATTTCATATTAATCAATTAGTAATATCATCTATGTACATATTTAATTTATAATGCTCCCATTTTCTTCACCTACAAATCTCTTCAATTTCACAACTAATATGTAACAGATGAATGCCCTATATAAAGGGGCCTTGTGATAGGCCTGTGATAATTGAGACTTGGTATCTATGATGAAATATCAGATTTCAAAAAGTTTCTAGCATTTCAATGCGAGCAAGAACGTCTTCTCTCATCGAGAGTTGACCGTAATATATTTATACCAGAATAAGATTGGACACTAGTGTACACCAAACTCGTGGGAAATTGCTACTGGGACACTCAGCACAACTTTAAAGGCGGACATGCTCAGCGTAAATTTTTTTTGGTTAGGTACATGTTCAAACACGCACGTTAACATCATTTTACTCCCTACTTCAATTATAGTTTGTCAATTTATGGCTACGGCCGTATGTTGTAGCTTAACTACTGGGGAATGCCAAAAGAATTGGCGTATTTCAAAAAAACACTACCTTATTCTTAGGTCAATAATTATTATAAAGCAAACATTATTCGTAGGATGTTTATCATACTTGAATGGTCAAAGACATAGCTTATAATTAGTCTCTTTAGAGTTATCTTCAAATGTGTTAATCTTGCCCATTTTTTGAATAATAAAATGCCTAATTCTTGTCAAATTTGGGATCACAGAGATTATCAATATAATTTTTGATCGCAAATATTTCATTAAAATCTTAACACCACTGCACATGCATGTACTGAAATATGACCATATTCTAAAACATTAGAGCGAGAGGTTTAAAAGAATACTATTTTATGTAATAAAAATACTTTATGCAGTCATCAAATGTTTAAAATAAATATAAAGGATAATAAGGCTTCAAAATTATATAAATAGATTATCCACAACATTTAAGGAATGTCCAGGATCATGCTTTGAAAATGCAATAAAAACTCCATTTTGACCTACGCTGAGAATGTCCCCCCTTAAAGGATGCATAACATTTGTTACGCACGAGTGTGGAGATGTGGTGGTTGGTGGAGGGAAAAGTAAGTCATTTTTCGACTGCAGAACTTTACTTAGTAATAAGAAATATGTACATAGGTATATAATATAATATATTCTTTTTGACACTACAATAGACTTCCAGGTCCAACGACAGTAGTGTAGTAGTAGAAGTGAAAAAATCACATAAATATATTGTGTGACCTCACCGGGAATCGGACCCGGAGCCCACAAATGAGAAACCAGTGCCTTACACGCTGGATTATGAGGGCTTCCACTCGCATTCATTCACTAGTATTTATAATAAACAGTTCCATAATATTGTAAAACTGCATTTTCACATATTTTAAAGTTAAAAAAGCAAGGATTGGGGGTCCCTTGTCAGCGTGGGGCTCTACTTCGCACTCTGAATACTGCCTTTGTGCTCCAAATGATGACAGTAAACATCCTCTAAAATATCTTTTACTTTACCCAAATAAAAAACTGGTCTGTTCTGACCCTTTATTATTTTTATAAGATACCGTATTATGTTACGGACTCCCAGTAGTAACCCACTTGGGAAACGCTGATTTATATAGAATATTACAGTCCCAAGTAATTGAAAAACTTACCCAGGGGATCTCCTTCCACAGCGAAGAATTCAAAATTGAGCAAAATCTTGTGGCGCGGTTTGACAGAGACAAACCAGTTGCACGTTTTGGAAGCCAAGCCTCTTCCTGGTCCATCGTAATTGGCGGGAAAATTTGGACTTGTGATCACCCCGTACTCCAACCCTGACATGTTTCCTCCGCAGTCACCGAATATTGACTTCGCAATCTGAAAAGAAAAGAATATTTTCTCAAATTGCTTTCACCATATTTAGACACAATTATTGATAATTTATATTTTAGTTAATTATTTGATAATGTAAATTTGTTAATCTTATTATTGATCATTGGTAACGCATTAATTAGTATGGAGTCTTTATCATCAACCGGCTACTTTTCTGCTGATTTTGCTAAGAAAGTGTTAATTCTACTTTAATTATGAAATAATTAACAAAAATAACTTTGTTTGAAATCCATTATAATGGAGTTCTACCACGTAAATGCGAGTTTAATTAATAAGAAATATGCAAAGAAACAAACCTCAAAAGTATATCGAGCCTTAAATCCGCTGGCCACCCCTTCAGAATCGGCGTGCAGGAGCACCGCGAGGCCGAGTGCCCCCCGAGGCGAGACCAGCGGCCCGGGAGCTGACAGGCCGCAGTACCTGCCCAGAGGTGCCCACCCGTCTCTCTCGACACCCCATACCTCTACCCAATCCTCCCAGCAAGTTGTTGTCCTGTAAACACATTCACTCGTTACTTATATAACTTAAATAAACATAGAAATCTGGACTAACTAAAACCAGCGGTGGTTCATATAAATGAAAATGTTGATAATAGGTTGTATAGATGGATCAGTGAGGTCCTGTGAAGGTAGATAGGCAGGTCATGGGTTGCATAGGGATGGCAAATGGGGGAATGAATACAATTATTACAACTTTTGAGAGCAGTGTCCGTTTTCCATAAAGCAGACAATGCAGTCATTTCATTAGAAAGTATGGATATTTTAGTATACAAAATAATCGAAGCATAAAAAATACTGACAATATAACTAAATTGTGTTGTATATAGCAGTGTTCCGCAACCTTTTCTTACCCACGGCACACCACATGTAAAACAATTTATACACCAAAACATTCTGAAGCGGGTCCCCAGGCCAGGATCTTTGAGGATCCCCAGGCCAGGAATACTCTAAAGTAGCGTTTTCCAAATTCCTTCCGCTAATAATTTCCGCATGCGGCCCATGGGCCATGCCTGGTCTATACTAACCTTGATATTAACACATTCGCGGACACATGTTAGCTAATACATGTTAGCGATATGACATATATTAAAATTTTCGATTTAGATATATAGAAACGAGTTAAGTCTTAAGATACGACATTATCTAATGGAAATATGTTCGCACCGTGACACAAATAGCAGGGAACATATTGTAAATCCAAAATACGACTTCTATAAACGTCGTGTTGTATTCCGTTCCACAGTACAGGACGTCTATGGACGTCCTGTCATATCACATCTCGCAAAATACGACGTCAATAGACGTTGTGTCCGCAAAAAATAAAATTATGTGTGTCTTTTCGATCCTGGTATGAGGGGTGTTAATAAACATTGGTCGTGTAATACCAAAAAAGAAAATTTTATCGGGGATTGGAATCCTCAATAGGTACTCACCCATATGCTCCTCCACTGGTAATATTCACGGACTCCGCTTTCACTTTGAAGTGGTCGAAGACAATGGTGACTTGCTCGTTGGGCGTTGCGAGGAACATGAAGGTGCAGTTGGTGTCTGAAGGATAGTTGGAGGGGTAGCGGGGGGAATTGAACTCGCCTTTTTTGCGAGACACGCTGCGGTATGTGAATGAACAGGTGCCGTCGGGTGCAGCCGTGCCAGGGATACGATATTCTGAAAAAGAAAACAGTGTAATCTTATTTAACAGTGTAATTATTTTAATTTCATTACAAAGGACTGCTCTTTTAAGTAAGGGTTGAGCGATTTAAATTAATTAAAATAAGATTACGCAGTTGACCACAGAGTAACCATCGTTAACAGGCGTTTCAACAACCTACTAAAACAAATTAAATCAACATTATCCAGATATTATACGACTGTCTATAACTCTCATAAAACCGACCCGGTCATACGGGGGACATAGGACATGGACCTTGTGATCCACCGATGGTGTCTAAGCACAGTATTTAGAAATATCCTTGTATAAAATGGAGTATGGCAGAGCTGGTGCAAACTGCACAGTATCAGTGATGTGCTAACAGTGGCGAAGGGTGGAGGTAGACTGTGGAGATTCGACATAAATAATGCACATTTTGTCAGTTATACTTATGTTTTCATTGAACTAAGAATAGGTACAAATATGTATAGGTAAAAAATATTCTTCTCTATAAAATATCTAATTATGGTATTAAATTATATACAATTTATAGATAGTAGAATATTTTTTATTGATTATGGTTTGGTTGGGCAGGGCTTTTTTTTTTTTTTTTTTTTTAAACTATCCGCAATTTGTATTCTTAGTTCAATAAAAACAAATAAGTATGATTGACAAAGTGTGCTTAAATTATTTTTATACTATTATTTATTATAGTTTGGTTTACGCAGGGTTTAATTGAATTTTAAAAACTAACTAACACTATCTCCACTTTGAATTTCAATTCAATGAAAACAACTAAGTATGACTGACAAAGTGTACACCATTTTTGTCAGATTTCCACAGCCTATCTCTACTATTATGGTTTAGTCTCGGCAGGGATTAATTGAAATTTAAAAACTAACAGATACAATTTATTTGTATTCTTCGTTCAATGAAAACAAATAAGCATAACTGACAAAATATAGTGTTCACTATTTATGTTGGATTTCCACTGTATACCTCCACCGTTAGCCACTGAACTAGATATTATCAATGAAATTTATAAAAATCCATTGACTCCGCTTAGTGGACACATAGAAAGGACGAACAATATATCAGCATCAAAGCCCTTAACGACGACCAAGACTCAGGTCGCATGGAGTAGAAAAACCTCCAGATTATTAGTCACGTCAGTATTACTGATTCAGTATTTATGTCAGTGATATCGAGCATATATGGTGAAGTGTCAAGAAAAGGTAAACCACATTTCCAATTTGCACTTTTCTTATTTACCATGTTGCTGAAATTATTTCTCAAAATCAGTGGGACAGCATTCTACTTATTCAAAATGTTCATTGTAGTTGGGTTTCATTGCATCACCAAGCTATTTACCTGTTTCGAATGAATATTTAGCCTTGAATCCTCGCCCCCAGAGGTCTCCCGAGCTGAAGACGAGAACCAGGCGAGGTCCATCGGAGACGGCGATGGGCGGAGACACCTCCCCACACAGGTCAAAATCAAATTTATCATAAGAGTCCGACGCTTCCTGTCCCTTCAGATACACTTTCAGGTATCCATCGGTACACGCTGCGCCAGACCTGAAATAATCAAATTGACAAATGAATAATGATGATCTACAACGGCTCAGCCGTTAGAGTGGTTGTTTCTAAAACCATACCTCACAGACTCAAACCCACAGCATGTTGTTTTATAATGTGTATCTGATCCAGTAACCCAATGGGTTGGGCCACTGAACAAATTAATAAGATCGATATGCGAAAACCATTCGCCATAGGGCATCGACCAAGACTTTGAAGCCAGTTTTGGTTTATGACTTAAAGACAGTCAGGCCAAAAAACGAAAGGAATACAAAGTTCATATTGAATGCGTGTTTCATTTATGTGATAAATGAACATTATTATCATATAGACCTAACTATTGAAAATATCATATTCATTTCTTGAGATAATAACCTCAAGTGATTCTAAATGCATCCTGCATAAAGAAAAATAGTTGTGTATCAAAAAATCACTTTAAACCATCTAAAAATGTTTCCAAAGATTGATCTATTGGGTGATTTCTGTCCTGGCACTATGGACTTTTTGAAATATATCTCGTCGGCATTATTGAGCTATACCTTAGTTACTCTATGCAATTGCTATTATGGCAGATTTCACATCTTAGGAAGGAGACATAATGATTTTTATAGTATATTAAAAAAAATGCAAATCAACAATGTAACAGGAGATCTTTACATTGTTGTATACATTGTGCTCTAGTGGTTTTTTGCATTTTTCTCAAAATTTGATTTTCGGAGAATGTGAGTTATGATTCTAGGCAACTCAAATCATGTATTGTTGCATATTTAATGGTTTACGTAGAAATTAATTAGTTCTACGTGATCTACAATACAGAGTGCTTCCAGGAAATACTCTTTCATAGACAAGAAGTTGTCGCCCGTATCGAGTCAGCTACAAACAGAAAAAATATTAAATATAAATTCAAAATGTTACTTACTCTGCGACCTTTTCTCCTTTCGGTATTTCAAACTTAATAAACTCCAGACGTACTCTTTCGAGGTGCTGAGAATCTTGCATGCCATAAATAAAGTATCTGAAACAGAGATAACAAAGATTTTTCAATAAGTAACAAATTTAAAAATACATAGATATAGGGGGTGTGAACTGCTACCAGATGGGATTATGAAACATGTTGTGACAGTTGTCATTAAGACCAAGAAATACTATAGCCAAGAAAGACTAAAGACTGTAGTTAAGGCTATATATACTTCAGCTGGGGCACAGTCTAAAACGATTGTGACTACGCGACGCGAAGATTGTGCAAATGACGCGTGCAGAACAAAACATAATTTGTCATAAAAAGTCAACATGCGTCCATTTAATGTTTTGTTTATTGTTCTATTACTAATAATAATAATATATTCATTGACATGTTTTCTTTTTAAAGTAAATGGGTAACGTTTTTTAGTCATCTTTACATGATTTAAGAATTAATTCCCCCGTCGCCATCACAAAACAAATTGATGTGTTCACAGCTCGACTTTCGCTCTCCGATTGCCAGCCAGTCCGAAATTTCGTCGCACCTATAGTTGAAAATTATTTGCCGTTTCACTGAAGTACCGTGTTAAACAGTCTACGTGTCCAGACGTTCAGACCATGAGAACAAATGGAAATACGCACACCGACAACGAGACGTCTCATAGATAAAATGGTCTAGTGTCCGTGCAAACTGCTCCTAAAAATTCCTTTCCTTTGAAATATATGTGAGAATGCAGACTCCAACAAAACAGTCTAATCAAACTAAACACATGTCTTTTCAAGATAAATCTAATTTTTATATAATGTAATAGGTTTTTTTTTCTCGACCATGTCCGATCCTAATAAGACCATATGGGCCTCCACAGGTTGGAGGTTTTGTATTAACAGATTTTGTTTTTACGAGAAATGAATGTCAGCCACTTGTTTAACATATTAGGTCCATACTCTGACACATGCACAAATTGAAAAATAATATGTGTACTTGCCACATCACACATTGCCCAGCCATCGTGGGCATATAATAGGTACAGATACATTAAAATTATGGATTGTTGAAAAGAATAATTACTCTACACATTCAAGAATACTTTATCAAGCGACTTTTGCATCAATCAGACGTTCGTATGATACAAACAGGTCTACGATATGTTGTGATAATTATGGGAATATATCTTTAAAGATTGTTTTCAAAAGTTTTTCGAAAAATCTTTGTCATCGTGGATCGATGACCAACATCAAAAAGATGTCCCTCTGAGTATATCAATTATTCAAACGAAGGCTCTTAGTTTGCACAAAGATTGGAAGGCTAGATTAAAAGAAGATTCTAACACGATTTTTCAAGCAAGTAACGGTTGGTTTATATTAAATTCACTGGAGAATCGGCTGATGCGGATAAAGATGCTGCAAAAGAATTTATTTTCTCATTATCCAAAATTATTGAAGATGGAGAATATTCCTCTAGCCAAATATTTAATGTAGATGAGACAGGTTTATTTTGGAAAAAATGCCTATTCGTACATTCTTATCTAAGGAAGAATCAGTTGCCCATGGGCATAAACCTTCTAAAAACCGATTGACATTGCTTCTTAGTGGAAACTTAGCTGGTGATTTAAAATTGATGCCAATGTTAATTTATCAACCAGAATATCCCAGAGCATTGAAAGGGAAAGATAAAGAATTGCTTCCAGTCATTTGGTAATCAAATAAAAAAGCCTGGGTTACTGCCTTAATATTTAAAGAGTGGTTCACTTTACATTTCGTGCCAGCAGTTAAGCAATATTGTAAAGTTAATAATTTACCATTTTAAAATATTTTATTTAAAATAAGAAAAAGAAGAGTGGCAAACAGTTAACTCTTGATAACTTTTTAAGGGAAACACCCGCAAACTCCACTTAAACATGTCTCTTAACCGCTTCTTCAACATCTTATATTTACTTGATAAATAAAATTTTTAAAATACACACAATTTAAATATTTTTTTACTTCCCTCTACTTTCGAACATTTAACATTCGCACACACTTTCAGGAACCAATTATGTGCGAAAGTCGAGGTCCTCCTGTATTTTTCTATTTATTGTTTTTAGGTATTGATAATTATTAGATGAATTTACAGTAAATTCTATTTAATTATTGCATGTTTCATAATCCCGTCACCAGATGATGCAGTAGCTCTGCCCGAAAGGCATGCAGCAGTAGTTAGTTTCTTCAACTTTTTCATGTCAAGTATCTATACTTTCGTATTAAGGCGATACTTCACTGAAACGGCAAATAATTTTCAACTATTGGCGCGACGAAATTTTGGACTCACTGGCAGTCTGAGAGCGAACGTCGAGGTGTGAATACGTCAATTTGTTTCGTGATGGCGACGGGGGTATTAATTCTTAAATCGTGTGAAGATGACTAAAAACGTTACCCATTTACTTCAAAAAGAAAACATGTCAATGAATATATTATTATTGTTACTAATAGAACAATAAACAAAACATTAAATGGACGCATGTTGGATTTATATGAAAAAATTATATTTCGTTCGGCACGCGTCATCTGTACCCGCGACCTGCAATCCGCGCATCGCCTAGCCACGATCTTTTTAGACCATGCCTTAACTGAGGTATATAGCCTTAACCAGTGGCGCACCCAGGAGGGGGCCAAGGGGCCCTGGCAACCCCCAAACATGAAGATTATCAGAATTATTTTAAACATTGAAATTGAAAGTCAATAAACTATATCTTTGGGCTTAGACAAATAAAAACACGGCAAGAAAATGATTTGTAATTCTCCAGCACCCTTTTTAGAAAAATTTCTTAGATTTTAATTTCTAACACAAAAATTTCGAAACACTAACGTCAGGTTTTTTTAGAAACCCAATCCGTAATGGAACCGTCAAAAAATTCTCGGTGTCCACCCGAATTCCGGAGTGGTGTAGGTCATGGCTGAGGAGGGCTGATAGGCCTCTAGCCTGGGGGCCCGGGCTGTGGGGGGACCGGCGTGTCGGGTTGACCAGATAAGTGAGATAAACACACATCATAAATTAGCTTTAATAGTAGCGCTATTATACTTCATGGCCATGAACATTTTCAATTACTTATATAAAATTGTGCAATATATTTTTTGATTATTATGTGTCGATACTCGACAGCTCCATTATTAAAGTAGATGTATTAAAAATCGCCAATAATTCACTGTATAAGTACCCTTAATTTGAACTAAAACACAATTTGAAAAACGTTAATGTAGTGTTTCACACTGCCTTTAATCTTAGCGGTAGGTAGGGGGCCCGCCAAATATCCTAGCCTGAGCGCCCGTTTCAGGATGTGGGGACCATGGTGTAGGTACACCGAGTGCAATAGACAAAAGACCGATAAACGAGAAATTAGGCTGTGAAGAAGAAAAAGAGCCTATGGGACTAATTTACATTCTCCTCCTTGGGCCCTCCCCAATATAAAATCCTGGGTGCGCCACTGGCCTTAACTGACAACAATTAAATCTAATCAAACATAGATATTTGAATTGAACATTTCAATACTGGGAATTAGACGTCTATAACTTATTTTGGTAAATAATTAACACATGCACATTAAACGTTGAATAATATAGATTGTATTATACTGTCACCACCTACCATTACAAGAGTTCTTAAATATACATTTTTTATATTAAAAAAGTTGAATGTTGATAAACTAAATAAGTACCCTAATTCATGGGTTCCCAACCATTTTTAAATCGCAACCCCGTTTTATAATACCCAAGTGACTTACGACCCACTGCCAGATTTGCATAAGAAGACTTTAAAAGGATGAAGAAAACTCACATGTGAATTTGCAATCATCCTATTTTCTTTCACTGTGTATTTACATATTATGATTAATTATCAATCATAACTACTTTTGAATTAACAAACATTATGTTTGATTAAACTTTATTAATCCTCTATTAAATATTACTCCTTTTCTTTGAAGATTATATTTTTTGATCTTTTTCGTCAGTAACTTGGTGATTTTATTTGTGGATATAGTTTTATTGACTTTATAGTGAAGTTGTTTCCACTTTGAGCTGAATTATTTGATGATTAGTGCTTTGAAGTAGATTAATCGAATGTTATAAATTAACGTAAATATAAAATTCTGAGCGACAAAGGTCCGTAAAATTTGACAGTCTATCTTTTTAATATTGAATTTTGTATTATAGTCGACTTTCTTTCAGTTTACTACATATTTAGTTGGTGATCCCTTATAAAACACCTCGCAACCTCATGGGTTGGGAACCCGTGATTTAGTTGATAGTGATGTGAGTAGCTTACCTACAAACGATTTTCGGAATATAAGGAAATGGATAGTTAGGACTAAAAACATTTCCCGACGACTCCTTTCTACTAAGGATCTTCTGATCGCACTCCGATCCTCGAATGTGTTCTGCATCGTTTTTACTTATGAAATCTGAAAACAAAACAAAAACATATTATATTTAACTACTCAATTCATTGATATCAAACTACTTATGTAACGTAAAACGAGGTGAATAGGAACAATTCCCGGGAAAAAGATCCAGAGTGCTACAATTGTCAAAATGCTACTGTTTGCATTCCAATATGTATGTTATTTGACAGATAATTTATGTTTATGCTGTATGGAAATTCCCATAGGATAGGAAACTTGACCATTTTTTATTCATCCGATGTGAAAAAGTTTGTTGCGATTCACATGTTTTGTATGCCTTGATCTATGGATGAACTCAACACAATTAAATATGCAACTACTTTTGTTTCTGCTTAATCCACTTGTTAAAAAAATATTACAGTTTCTATTTTGTAAATTTGCAGTTTTCCCTTCCCGTTCCTTTGACCTCATTTTGCTGGTAAATAGGAGTAGACCATAGTTTCGGGAAACTATTGATGGCGAGTGAGTAATGAGCATTCCCATTCACCAAACCATACTGCTGAATATTGCAAACATAACTTTTGGCAAGTAAATTTAGCTATTCAGTATAAGGTTTAAATTGAATATCTTTATTTAGCTACGTATTTTTTTCGACTTATACAAGGTATAAATGAGAACTCTGCCATTCTGGGCAGTGTTGACCTGTGTGTCCCTGATAACTATCTTAGAAATAGAGATTATATCAGTTGTTTATTCTCCCAAAGTGCAGAACCAACCTGCCACTGGTAATGCCAATTGGGAGGGCGATAACTATGTTCAACGAAATTGCTTCGGGTGTTGATATATTCCACCTACGTGAGAATGAGTTTAGATGGATGTTGTTTTATAAATTCTTAAAATAGGGTCTGCTTAACTCATCCGGTGTACTTCCTTGTACCTATCTAATTCATCTACTGATATATCTCTTTTTTTATGTAATACTGTTATATTTATATATCTTTGTTTCTAAATGTCATGTTGTGAATGTCTTAAACTTATAATTTGTAATGTCCACAATATGTTAAAAAAATAAATGAATTGAATGAATGAAATCTGAAAACATTCCTATTCACCCCATTTTACCATACTAAGTTTTAGGAGTGAATTTTAATGGTTTGATTTCTTTGTTATATCGAACTGTCAAAAGTGGTAATCGTAATGGAAACAAGATTCAATAACAAATAAGCAATGAATTACAAAGAGATTAAATTTTAGTATGACTTCTTTATTCTGGTCCAGAGCACTCTGTGTTGTGTGAAAAGATAGAAGTAGTGGGCAGAGCATATATTATTATTGTATATGTAAGAAAATAGAGAATAGGGATCCTACATTAACAGTGAGAATAGCCTAGAAATCGAAATTAAAAGAAGAATTGTGCTAGGCAATAAATGTCGGTACGGTATAATGAATAGAGCGTTGGAGCGGAGCTCGGAGCAGGAGCATGGAGCAGTGGAGCAATGAGGTTTTACCCGGAGCACAGAAAATTTGTACTGCTCCGAATGATTTTTTTTATAATTAAATTTACATCCTATAATCCGATGATTCGGTGGTTCGAATCCAATAGAGTGCGTTTTTTTTTCGTGTGAAAAAATAAATTATGTGTTACATGTCACACGCCAAAAATCCACTCTGATCTGATGACAAAAGAAGTATAACTTCAAAAAAAATTGTGATTTAAAAATAATAATAATAATGATAATAAAGGTAATTTACATGAATATTGAAGCCCAAAATTGTGGTTTTATTGAAATTACTCTGACCATATCCGCAAGTCTTAAAACCATGGGATGGTACGGTAAAGTTGAAAGACGAATAAGTAGTGTCTTACCGAGTTTAACAAAGCTCTCGGAGAACTCGAACATTCCCTTAAACCCCCTATTCTGCGTGTTGGCTGTCCTGGGCAGGGTGTAGAAGACCACGAGCAGCCTCTCGTCACTAGAGTACAGCACTAGGTTGCGTTGCTGGCCGCAGTACGTGCCTACCTGCGCTGACGAGTTGTCCGGACCGTCGTACACGCGGACATAGTCGAACGGGCAACTGCAAGCAAACAGATGATAAGATTATATTATTCACACACCGATAAATGAAGACACTAGTTACTTTTGTTTTGCACCTATGTCTAGTCTTTACTGGCCGTTTATAGTGATAGCGACATTTGGACAATACACGAGAATTTAAAATCAAAATAAATCGGCACAAAAACGACAGATGTCGCCGGTAGTAATATCGGTAAAGCAGATTTCTAAAATACAGCAGTGCATTTGCATACTATAATATCTTATTCATTCAATATATACATATTACGGAGCCGTTGTGAATGGCCATATTTAAATTATTCTCCCTTTATATTACTTTATGGTCAACAACTGTAAAATATTCATTCAAATAAATTGTCCGTTGCTTGAATTTAATTAATGAGTTTTATGTCTCGTGTTATGTGCGACCGAGGGAGGATAGTAAATGGTAGTTGTAAGTGGTGGTGAGAATCGTCATCGCCAAATGCTGGAATGAAAGAATATTTTCTTACTGCGGGCCACCGTAGAAGAGGTCGAAGTCGCGAAACTCGATGCGAATCCTCTGCCCCGGCTTCCCGAGGAACTGATAGGCGCAGTTCAGCCCCTTGGGATAGGCCCCGGGGTAAGTTGGCGACAGCAGCACGCCTTTCCTCCGGCGGGACTCGTTGACCGTGAACGAGCATGGCGCTTGCTCCACGGCAGTTCCCACCAGGTATTCGGCTGCAAAATTCAATGTGGTCAGATTATCACAAAACATACATGTTTATCTATTTACACATTTTGTATTGGGTTAATAGGTAGGTACATGTTGGGTGGCCTAAAAAACATCCATTAAAACGTAATTTAAAGAAAAAAATTTACTCCTGCTTTCTTGTTTGCAAAATCATTTATTATTTCATAGTGATGGTGAACCATTTTACAGCTCTTTACAGATTTTTTTTTTTACAAAAAATGAAAATTGCATTCTATATTAATCGACGACTGATTTTCAAAGTAAATTGGGATAATTTGGTAGCGTTGTTCAACCGTGACTCTCTAATCATGATGATTAGCCAGACTATGCTGACCATACATGTCAAAAAGTTAGTGCAGTATCACAGTTCGGTTTGACAAGTTATATCTAAGCAAGAAAAACACCCGTTATAAATATATTGATGTTCTTACAGTCATTGATGAAGCGATAGTTCCCCTGGAAGAGGTTGGCCGGCGTGTGAAGCTTATCGGTGAAGAAGGAGAGCGCGATTGCTCGGTGCATGGAGACGCGGCGGCGAGGGGGGATGGGGCCGCAATAGCGGCCTCCGAACGGGCTGTTCACGAGCTCCGCCGCCTCCCCGCTCACCGCCTCCGTATATATATCCATGTACTCGTGCACGCATCTGCAAACGAACAAAAATTAAAAAGTGCTAAGTGATCCACTATTATTTTTATGGATGTCTCATTGCTTGTCAATAAATGCAATGAAATTTGGTAAGAATACTATGCCAATAAATATAATAATAAATGATCCCTTTTACACTGGTAAATCGAGATTGTGATGTGATATCGGCTACAGATTTGATCATAAAGATGTATTCAAATGAAATAAATGTCTACACTTATATATACAACGATCTGTCACCATACAAGTGAATGAATTAATCTCCATGATAATTCTCGATATTCAACCGGCATCGTTGACGACTCTAAATTAATCAAAACAAAAAAGTTAGGGCCATATGCATAGTCATACTTATGTAAATGAGTGCGTTTATGCTTTATTCATTACTTGGATTGGTAACGCATCTAATTGTCATTCCATAATAACACCATATCCGAAGTAAGGCATAACTCACAAACTCATTCATGTATTTACCTATCTATAACTATGTATAAGGCCACCTTAAAGCCTCCATTGAGTTGAGGTCATATTAACAGATTTTTAAGGAGGAATGGTCTACCCATTAGGTCATTGCTTTGGATCAAACAAACATTGAAAAAAAAAACAAATATTTTTTAACAGACTCGGTATTTGGTCTGGAATTACGGTTTCAGAGGCGAGTTCTCTATGAACTACGCCACCGTGGGGCTAATATTAAATTTAACAGTTTAAAAGAATATTATAAGTATTTTCTACTTACCCTGGTAGTTCTCCCACAGCCGCTCCACTGAAATTATAAAAAAAATACATTATCAAGTCATTTATAAATACTTACTATAAATATATAAAAAATACTATAAATCAAAATTGACACCGATGCGATGATTGTGTTTATTATTTTTTCCAATTCAAAAATATATCTTAATCTTGTATTAACTTTTTATGAGGTAAGTATATATTTTTTTATCGATTCAATGAACAAAAATAATAATTATTAATTTAGAAACGTTTAAATGTCTAACTTCTTAGTTCTCATATATATGGTTAGTTTTAACTTAGGAAGATTGGTTTTAATCACAATAAAAAACAAGATTTAAAAGGACATTTTTTAATGACTATAAATCCAATGTGGATTTTGGCCCCTTGTCGAAAGAGACTTCTTAAAAGTATAGTTCACGGTCAACTTTTTTATACTTATCACCTACTTTTGTATCTCTGTTAGTAGTAAAATTTTCTAACCGCCCACCGGTTCCACAGTAATGGTGATTTATAAAGTAAGGAAGTAACTTTAGTTTATAAAATTTATAAAGCAGAGTTACAGCAAGTTATAGCATATAATAATAATTACTTACCAAATACTTTATCAGATTTTTTTAAAACCCCTATCGCCCACCATGAAAGCTGGAACGTCCAGTAGTGGGCGGTAGGGACCAGGTTGACTACCCCTGCTCTAGGTTCAAACATACATATGAATTTGCCAGACCAGCAAGGGTGCAGTAGAGAATGACAAAATTTGGGATGGAGTAATGAACATGAGGACGTTACTCACTCCTGTGGGGTGCCTCTAAGGTTGAACGCTGTGAAGACAAGCTCGACGCGCTGTCCGGGGGTGGCGAGGAAGGTGAAGAGGCACTGCCGCGAGTGATTGTTGGGGTTGACCAGCTCCGGAGCAGCGAAGGTGCCTCCTTCCTCGTCGCCGCTGCTCACGAACGTCTGGTCACACTCTGCAACACAACACACAACCAATAAGTCTTTGTACAATACAACATCAGATACAGAACGTACACCCAACAATGACAAAAACTCCTTACTAGGGCGATACTTTAAAGCCTACCTTAATAAAAATCAATTTCATATTACATTCTATCGGTAAAAGACTAACATAAGCATAGACATAATAATAATATTGTAATAGTTATCACTGTATAAAAGTATCTACAGATGCGTTGCATTGTATGTTTTTACTCGTGCGTTCAGAAGCTGTAATAATCCGTACGTAAATGTATCAAGTGTTTGTATAGAATATCGTGACAACAGGATAGATTAATGAATAGAATTCAGATAGTCTATACCCCAATACACTACATTTTGAAGCAGGGTTTTTAATGTGTGAGTCTCCCAAGAAAATGAAATACACATTATAGACGTGCAATAGTGTGAGTTGCAACCTTCAAATACACCAATATTGAATGAGCGTCAGTGCATAAACCGAAAGTAGTTGTTATCACGCGAAGGACAAGCTTAAAATGACGTATTCTTGACACGTGTGTTTATCCCATATTCTTCCACACTCGAGTTCGGTTGCTTGTTACTACACACCCGTTAAGGGGGAGGCTTCTACCTACTAGAGGCACCTAGCGGAAAAATACGAAGCTTGCAATTTTAGACATTTTTTTGATAATCTACAATTTCAACTGTAGTAATTAATAAATATGTATCTGATAATTTTAAAATAAAAAGGATTTCAAGTTATACACATTTATATTTTTATAAAAATCGATTTTTTTTAAATAAATATAAAAAAAATATTAAAACTATGAATCAGTCAAAAATCTGTATGAGGAAAAATTTTATAAACTAAATTTGAATAATAAATATGACCATAAAATATAATGTAATAATAAGATGTGATCCTGTGACAAATTCACATTTTATACTTAACATTTTTTTTTACAATTGTAAGTTTATCTTTGACTTAAATATTTTTCTTTTTAATGTTTTCAGATACATATTTATAATTTATTACTACACTTGAAATTGTAAATTATCAAAAAAATGTCTCAAATTGCAAGCTTCGTATTTAGAAGCAGGTAGAAGCCTCCCCCTTAAGCAGGTATTGTTCAGTTACCATTAATTCTGTATTCCTTGGTCAGATAGGTACATAGAATTATACAAGTATAACTAACTCATTGATATATATAGTAGTATTATATATGATATGATATATATAGTAGTATTATTTATGGTAGTATATCAATGAACTAACTTGATTGCATAACGATTTATGACTTTGTGAGATTATAATATAACTGATAAAACTGACGAACAATTTTATTACGTCGATAATTTCCGTATTTTTCGGATGACGTGGCAATTATCATTTTGCTTTCAATGCATTAAATTGAATTGCGGGAAGGCTTTCTCTGCTCAACGCTCTTTATTGGAAATAATGGCCAGATCGCGGGTAAAATTACAGGAATGAATTCTTCTAAAATGGGAGTGTTACAGAAAAACCATAATAAAACCTCTGTATGAATGAACGCTGCGTCAGAATTGCTGACATTGTCACATAATGGCTCGAGATTACGACCGGAGTCAGATAACGATGCGTCCTCAGACTCCTTACCACGCTTCTCTTCGTTAAGCGCGCACACAAACGGGAGGAATTGGGGCCCGGACCCTCCCAGAAACGAAAAAAAAAATACAAATTAGTTTACATAATTTTGAAAACACTTATATAGCGTATCCGGAAATTTGTACGTAAACAGTTCACCGCAGGACACTTATTCGTGCGCCGCAGTACGTGAAACATGAGTTCGTGTAACATTTAATCAAATGACGAGTTCTTCGTTGAACATTTCACCGTGGAGTATATTTGTATATTATTTGTCCACCGTGGTAACTCACACATCGCGTCTACAGACTTATTATATTATAACCAATAGAAAAAATCTTTTTGAAAAAACTAAGACACCCCCAAGAATCGAACCTACATCTCTCGTGTATCGCGCCCACGCACACATACCAATATGCTAAAGGAGTCATACTTAATTGCGATAAATTTTAACTAATGGCTTTTAATACTCTCTGAAGCGCTTTCCAAATTGAGCTACTATCGGCGATCGGCTTTTGTACCTATTTAAAATCAAAGTAGGTATTACTTTAATTACTAAACGACGTCACCGATCACTCCAAGATTTTTTGTTGTAACTTACTTGAACTTGCTAATAAATGGAAGTAACTATTTTTTTTTATTCAACGAATTCACAAGATTTAAGAATGTAACATTCTAATTATTGAACATACATAATCTTGAAAACACTTCTGAGAAAATATATTTCAACCTACTAGTTTAAATTATCGTTATTAGATAGGAGTCTCGTAGCATAATTGGTTAATGCACAGATTGGCGCGACACCAATCCACACAAATCCCGCCGAGGCTCGTATTTTCAAGTTATGTACCTATGTTCAATATATTATGGAATGTTACATTCTCAAAATATTGTGTATTAGTTTATTAATATATATTATTTATAATATCAATTTCTAATGTGAAAAAATATAGGGCATCATAATGACATTTACACCTTTCTTACAAAGTCTACAGATTGTTCAAACTTGACTGGCAAAGATAATCAAAATTATTAAATTAGCACTTCTTTATAATGTTCTACCCATAGCATAGGGCAGTGGTCGGCAAACCGCGGCTCGCGAGCCACATGCGGCTCTTTGGCCCCTTGAGTGTGGCTCTGCCACAAACGCCCTCTGCCATATTTGACATGGATACAAAGAAGAAGCAAAAAAAAATCGGATGACGAAAATAAAGGGCCTACCGACCTGTATTATTTGTCGAATAACATGAAATTGGCGCATAACAAGAAGTCAAATTTGTCACACGTCATTTAGCACAAAATATCCTATCGGTGATGCAAGAAAGAAAAGAGAACTTTAGAAGAGTCAAGAAAAATCAAGTTCTGTATTTAATTACTGAATACAATCTTGCAACAAAGTTAATACTGCATGTTTGTGGTTAGTAAATGGATTTCTAAGAGAGGAAATCAAGAATAAATTAAGAAGTCGTCTTATTGATGAGAACCTGGAATCATCAATAAGACTTAAAATTAAAAACATTAACTACAAACCCGACGTATCCAAACTTTCCAAGGAGATGCAAGGCCATAATTCACATTTAGTGTTTGTCAGTCATTGTCATGATTTAATTTTATGGATACCTTACATACAATTAAATTTGTATCAATAAATAAGATCATTATTAAGTATGATATCAAGTTTTATGTGCACCAATAGTTTAATTAAAACTTGAATCATTAACTAAAGTTTATTAAGTTAATAAACAGTGTACCTACATAGGTATATAATTTCAGTTTAAGAAATTTGGCTCTCAAAAGAAATCTCAATCGTTGAATTGAAGCGACTAGTTTCAAAAGCCCCTAAAACGGTTTTTGAAAATGTTTGAGTTAGATATGTATTTAGATGGATATTTTTGTTCACACACACACACACACTGGTGTGCCGTGAGACGATGCTAGGTGTGCCGCGGTGCAATAGCCAAATTTGCGTACATGGCTGGTCATATATTTGAGCACCTGCATGAACTTAATAAAACAATGCAAGGTCAGAATGAAAATATATTGACGTGCTCTGATAAATTAGCAGAATTCAAAAATAAAATCGAACTTTGGAAGAAGGAGTTAAGACAAGGATCTCTACAAATGTTCCAAAGGAACTACCAGACCACCATTGAAAACCAGCAATCAATTTTGGATCCGTCTCAAAAACATTTAACTTTGCTGCAAAAGAAATTTCATCAGTAATTTCATACGATCAATGCGACTGGATACGAAACCCTTTTACAACCAATGCCGAAAACTCTATAGAAGCGCTTTTCCTATAAATTCGAGAGGAATTTGTTGAATTGATAAATGACCGGACGCTAAAACTGAACTTCGCCGATGTTCCATTGGTAATTTTCTGGATTTCGGTTAATAAAAAATATCCTCGGATTTCCGACAAAACTATCACAGTTCAGCTCCCATTTTCGAGTCAAAAAAAGTCGCCTGCCGCGCTAATTTACTATGCTAGTATTAATATTTTAAAACATCTTATTGTAGGACACAATTTATTATTATTGTGTCAATACTCGACAAATAATTATTCCTAACCGACAACTAACCATAATTATATTAATATAATATAACCATACGAAAAATTGCTAAACATAAAATAAATACTTACCATTAATTTTACCTCGAACACTATTTTAAAAATGCTATTTTAGAGTATCACGCTGTCTTCAACCTTAGCTATAGGTAGGGGTTCCCCTTCAGGATGTGGGGTCCATGTTTTGGTGTATAAATTGTTTTACGTGTGGTGTGCCGCGGAATTCTGGGAAGACCTTTGGTGTGCCGTGGGTGGGAAAAGGTTGCGGAGCACTGACCTATATGATGGCCAAAGATTGAACTTTAAAAAAGGCCAAAAACCGACAATACGTATGATCAAAAATAAGGGCAAATTTCAAAACCCGCTAAAATGATTGGGTGAGCTTTTCAAATACCCCTAAAATGGAAAGCCAAAATACTCTTTAGAATATAACGAATTAAAAAATAAATACATAAAGTTCACAGATTTAATAAATATGACTTTTTCTCATTTTTCTCAGAACTACCTAAAATCGTTTTAGGGGCTGTTGAAACTAGGCGCTTCAATTGTTGATATTTGGCTCTGTTGACTAATGAGTTTGCCGACCACTGGCATATGGGTAAAGAATACCGGTTGTTCGAGGTCATTTTTTCTGAAAGGCCCCGCGTGTACGTTTAACTTTAAAATGTGAGGAGTGAGATCTCTAAAACTCATTGTGATTAAAAGAATATTCACAAAATGTCATACGCCATATTTTTACGTCGCGAATATAAGAAATGTCAATCACAGATAAAAGTGGAATCTGAAACCATTTCGAATCAATGCGTTCAAGAAGGGCGAGATGTAAATTTAACCTTATCGCGCGTTTATCGAATCTCTGTGGCGACAAAATCAGCCTCACATCTCACTTCCCAAGAGGGCTCTGCTGATAACGTTCGTATCTAGATGCCAGCCAAGCCACATTGGCGTGCAAGGATAGTAAATTAATACAAATTATAATTAAAATTTTGACAATTTTTATTAGGAACTCTATTCTCTATTTCAAAAATATTGTTGTCATAGAGATCTAAATTTATGAGACATCATTTATTATGATCAATATTTATAAGTACGTGATCAAATCACACTTTAGGGTCATTATACACGAACAGTTAGTTAAAAAGCAGTGGTTCAACCGCTACCAATCGCGTAATTACCATTAATTGCATGATGTTGCCTTTCATCTACAAACTGTACATATAAATTGTACTTTATATTATTTGATTGAACGAAATTTTATTTAAAAACTTACAGTCCTCTCCAGTGGAAAAAGTGTGATGACAAAATAGTTATAGTTTTTATCCATAGGTGCCACTGTTAATTTATAATAATAATAAATGCGATAGATTAGTAAAGTAATATTATGTACATTAAAGGGTTGCCATCATGCATTTGAGGGTTAAACTGAACCATTGGGGTATAGTTAGCCTGTCTACACAAACGCTTTACCGGTCGCGGGAGGAAATGTTCGGAAAATTGGTGGCGGTCGAAACGGTTCGGGAGGCGATTGCGAGCGGTTAGGCTGCGCGCACACGGCAAAGCGAAGTTTCGGATTCATCCGCCAAACGTCGTTTGCGGGTCGAATGCGTTTTGTTTGCGTTTCGTTTACGGCGATATATCGACGATGCTGTCCAAACATCTGGACAGAGAAAACACAGTTTTCAAGGAGATTCATAAACGCCTTTTTTTGAAACTGCACCCTGCTGCGAGAGTATTTATCTCTCATTACAGTGGTGTACAAGGGTAAATAAACCAATATAAAATCAGTACATAATATTGCATTATACCTACATTTATTTTCCCACTATTGCTTCTTTTGGAGCTGGACTGTTTTATATCGATAGCGTTTTGAAAATTACCTATTATTGTGCCTATTATGTATCATCATAAACTTTGTCTGATCAATACTATCGACCGAGGGTACTTGATGGAGTTTGAATTTAAATTCTAATTGATTTAAGTTTTGTACTATTATTATTTATTAATACAATAAAAAAAAAGATTATAAGTTAATACACGAAGAAAGGGTAAAAACCTTATTACCTAGATACCCACTAAGTAAAGGATGAAGTATAAAAACATAATATTGTGAATAATTTGAATACTTGCATTGTTTCTAAAAACTTGTTGTAAATACTATTAATACATTCGGTAGGTAAGCAGTTTTACAAAATAAAATAAAAAGTTTTGACACAGCACAGCTATGAGAAGAAGTATTGCATCAGAAGAAAGGCTCGCCATAACTAGAAGGTAAACTAAACTAAACTAAAAAATATACATATACCTATACAAGTACATAGGCACACACCTATCAATAGTAGTAGGTAGGTATTCATTATTCTCACTACAATATATTATTATTGGTACCCGTTTACATTTTAGTGTATATATATATATATAGATCATCTAGATGAACAGATTTTAAGGGAGATATTTCAAATGTTTATTTATAATATGAATACGTGTATTAAATAAGGCGATTGAAATATATTTTATCAAGTAAACTGAAATCCTTAAAGACAGGGATGTACGGGCGATTTGGGGGAAATCCGATGCTGGCTTAGCCGTGACCGCATCCTTTTTGCGGCCCTTTGATTCGATTTGGCTCGATTGTGTCATCTGCCTCAATTCACTCTGACCGCAAACCTATTAGATATCTTTATTTTCATCGTTTTAGCTCTACAGCCCTTAGCAAGTCTTAGTCTCTCCCGGAAACATTCTCCACCCAGCTGATTCTTTTGGTTGGGCATCTTGGCGTGGTCCAGCCATATTAGGCTCGGTACTCTTTCTTTCATTACTTCTCCGGCATTCTGCTGGCGTGCACACAAGGGATAGGCAGTACGGGGGCTGTCCCCAGGTCTAGATACAGTACAAGAACCCACGGTGGAAGCAACGAGGCGCGATAACTCCTCCCGTCTTCAATGAAAATTTAATATCATTACATACATAACGGATATACTTTAGAATTGAATCTTACCCCCTCTACCATATAATGTTTTTGAGTGCATAGTAATTATTGTAACTACGTGGCTCACACATCGCAATATTTGCATTTTTATTATGATATCTTAAAATCAGTATGGGCCCGGGGCCTCCAATTGTCTGCACCGGTTACAATGGTTACATCATGACATTGCGTCATGCGTTATCAGTTAGATTTTGAATTTAAATTCTAAGTTTTTTACTATTCCAGTTTAATCCAGGTTTCGTCTTTCGACACTATCAGGAACTATCGTAAATATACTGCTTAATATATTATAATATACTAAATTATCAAATTAACATATTGTGGGTCAGGAAAAACGTAGTTTTAAGAAGTAATTTACTTGAATCATTTAACGATCGATAGCTTAAAGGCGAGAGCACTCGTCCGAATAATGAAATATGTGAGTTCAAATTCCACTCGGTCCAAATTTATTTCTAGGATTTTTTCTAATATGTATATATCTGAGATTTTTAAAAATTATGTTTTTTCCTAAAATAAAATGACAATTAATTAATTAATAAACATTTTTTTTATTCAACGAACAATTTACAGGACTCACTAGACATCCAGCAGGATTCGAACCTGCGCCCCTCAGGATTCGCATCCATGTGCACTGACCATTATGCTATACGTGTCCTGTCTAATCGAGACTCTGATTCTCTAAAGTGCTTTCTAAATTGCTTTACTTATTGGCAATCGACTTTCGTATTTTAAATGAAAGTATTACACTACCTTAATTACTAACCGGTATCAGGATAACTCCAAATTTTTGTTATAACGTACTTGCACTTGTTAATAATTTAACAAACTATTTTTTTCTTCAACGAATAATTAACAAGATTTAAGAATGTACGTATATTATTATGTGTAGTGGTTATAATTATAATTATAATGCTCAGAAGTCTTTTCAAATTATGTATAAATGTTCAATTAAGTTATTCATTTTACTAATATTAACTTTACTCTCCCTTTACGCGCGCTACTGCAATACTTGAATTGCGATTTTCACAAGATCCTATTATTGTAGAGGTTCATTCAAGTGAAAGGGTTGAACAGGGCAGAGCTGGACTGAGTGGGGGCACAAAGGGCCGCAAAAAGGATGCGGTCACGGCTAAGCCAGCATCGGATTTCCCCCAAATCGCCCGTACATCCCTGTCTTTAAGGATTTCAGTTTACTTGATAAAATAGATTTTCGAACTTTCGGCGAAAGCGGCGAAAGCGCCCTCGCTAAGTAGTTCCACTAAAGTGACTTACAAGTTTCTTATCTATAATTTCAGACTACTCGAATGAGCTCAATCGTTGAAAATAATGATCACCAAAGCACACACATAAGTATTCTTAATAATTAACTGCCAGGAATAATTAAAAAAAAGTCCGTCCTTGTGTCTAGTTAGTAAAATCGGGTCTAGGACGATTCGGCGCCAGGACAAAAGGGCGCTATACAATCGAATGAAATTAGAAAATAAACAGACGTTCATGAATTAAAGGCACTTAAAAATATATTTATTATTAGGTACATATTTAATACTTTGTAAGAATTTAAATATACACACGTAAATAATGATTCAACTGTGCATATTATGTGTAAGTTCCAGTGAGAAGAGAGTTATTTTATGTTTTATATATAGCGTCAGGCATAATAATTCTCAATCTGCAATAAAAAAAATATTTTAAGAGCAAAATGTAAAATCAAATCGTAACGAACGTCTATTTAATTCATTCGACAGTGCGGCGCCCAATTGTCCTGGCATCCAATTGCCTCAGTATCGTAAAATCGCAGTCTCACTCTTTAAGCTGGTATTCGACTATAAAAGATCTTTGACAAAGATGTTTTACAGAATTTCTTTTATTCATTTATAACACGCCTTTACTACACTGCGTAAAATATTTTATAAAAGCAAAGTTTCAATTCCGTATTTATTTTTCCAGTATTTTTTTATGTTTAAATAATCTGAATGGCAATAGTTATTATATAGCATTTCTTATTTTTTGTGATCAACAATCAATAATTTTATTTGTTAATTTCTTGCCGTCTTCTATTTTGAAATGAACTGTCACAGCAGTTGTGACAGTATTGTCAAGTTTACTGATATTTCAGTCTACTGATATTTAATTTTGAATCAAAGGCACATTTACGTCACATATAAGATAATAAGATTATAACAATATCACGGTTTGGAGGCCACTAATGTATTGACTTATATTATTTTTTTCAATATACTGAGTTTTGAAAATTTTATCTGGTAGCACTGTAAAACATCCTCAACCATAGTAAATCTTCGATAAAAGGTAATGTCGTCATATTACCTTTTATAAAAGATCTTATGTATAAATCGTAATTCAATAATTTTGTCGTAATAATCAGAGCGTTGGAGCGGAGCTCGGAGCAGGAGCATGGAGCACTGGAGCAATGGGATTTTACCCGGAGCAGAAGTCCGCTCCTTACCGAAAATTTGTAATGCTCCACTGCTCCGGATATTTTTTTTTATTATAAAATTTTCGTCCTACAAACCAATGAAAACAGTATATTTTGACACTTTTTTGACAGGAGAGGCAAATAATGAGAGACGATTTGCTGACGGTAATTTTGTTTAATAGAATTAATAATGAAAATGACGATTATTTTAAAACTACTTTTTTAATTTAATTTTAATTTTTTAACATTAATTTGTATACATATAATACTTGTTAAAATTTTTTACTCTGAGCGGAGCCGGAGCAAGTATTAGGTCCCGGAGCGGAGCTGGAGCGGCGCAACTCAAAAGGGTCCGCTCCAACGCTCTGGTAATAATATGTTGAGCTCAATATTTTTTGTCTTTTTATTACCTTAAGTGATTGAATAAACTAAGACAGCGCTGCCAAATACTATGATTTCACTTTATAATAACCTGTACCAATAAAATATTTGCCAACTGCCTCAGGAAAGAGGTACTAGACTCCGATTTCTATAAGCTGGCGTACACGTCGCTAGCGTCGCATTGACGATGGAGTTGGCGAACGGCGGACGTAATGCAGTGTTAAGATGCTGAAGCGGGGGGAATTTAGGAATTTAGTTCTACTAGTTCATAAAAGAACCGTCATAACGTGTACGCCAACTTATAGAAATCAGTCTCTACTACCACCCTATTTTCTCTCGTTCGGAGTGCCGGGGCTGGGACGTATCAATATATTATATATATATATATATATATTATATTGGGAGTATGCGCTTTTTTTTTCTTTTTTTTTCTAAGGGGTACGATATCATAATTTTGAGACCAATGGTTTAAATTATAAATAATTTAATACGAAGCGTGTTTCTTTGCTGATAATATTTAATTTAATACATCGTTCAAATGAATAATAAATATTTTAAATAAATACTAGTAAGGGTTTGTACACACAGCTCCTAATATATTAATATATTGTGTTCCAAATTTTCTCTTATGTAAATTGTTTTGTGATGTATGTAAAGCCGATTATTATGCACGAATTACTTTAATTTAATTCTATTATTAAAGTCTTCCTTGACATTATTATTTCTGTACAGCATATTTAAATACTTACAATATTATGTTTGTTTCTGACGCATCATTGAACATAGGTGGCACAAAATGAAAATGGACTCTTTGAGAATCAGTGGAGCGAAGATTCAAAAGACTTTTTTTTTGAAAATGGAATTTGTTCGAATTGAATATTATATAATTTTAAGATTACGGTGTTGCCATGAATTCAAGAATATATTTATGAATACATTATTATTGCCGTGCATATTTTAGAAGAAAATTAAAAGAAAGTTGAAAATTTAAAAGGTATTTATTATTATTAAGCCCCACGTGGGATGAGATAATTATCACGATAAATAATACTATTACGTACGTTAAACATTTCCCATAAAAGTCGCAAAAAATGCTGATGGGATTATGTATCAACTTGATAGGGGGACTTTAGGCACTTTTTAAAATTATTTTACATGAGGCACGATCCTAAATTATAGATGCCAACATTAAACTCCTATTAATTAACAAAAATTAAGATATTTTTATGTAAAAAAAACCAATTAATGTTCAATTTAGAGTAGGAGTTTTAACATTATTTTTATTACAATCTCAGATGTGCAAGAATATGAATATTAATCAATACGAAATTAAAACGTATAATTCTAATTTTACAAAACAATCGTATTCTTTGAATTAATTTTAACATCAATACCATATTATGTAGAAATATCTGAAACCATTATACACAAATAACAATATGTTTAATTTATAGTTTCAATATTGCATTATTAAAATTTATATTCCATGCTAACATGCCATAAAACATCTAATATCTAACATAGAAAATCATGCTTTAAAAATCGTTAGCAAAGCCTAATAGATATTGGTATTGCCATTCAGTAAAAAATATATAAATAAATTCTCGCAACAAGCTTCATTTTTCAAATATAGCAACCGTTGAAAGGAAACAAGTGAAATGTTTCGATTATAAGAGCAATAAATTGTAACTGAAATGGCCTTCTTTATAAATCGATTAAGATTTTAAAATAGATTTTTAGATATTTTTAATACAGATTTCGTATTACTGTAATTGAATTTTTAGTTTTTAAAATTGTTGATTATTTGACAGCATATTTTAAGTGTATTACTAATATAAAAATTGACCAAATATTTATATTGTTATAGCAATGATAATTTTAAAATACAATATTATTAAATGTGTGTTCTTTGACAGAACAGTATCTGTTCTATAATTTAATTGTTTATTTAGGTTTTAAGAACGAATATTATGATTAATATTCAATATAAAAAGTGACATACTGCAATTTTATTAATTAATTATTATCGACGAAATATATATCCAGTTTTTTTAAGTGTTTATAAAATCAAATTTGATGATTCGAATCAATTGAAATGAGACACTATCTTTCCAAATACTGTATGAATGTAAAATATTTTTACTGGATACAAGTAGATGTGTATTTTATGTATGTATAGTGAATAAAAGTTAAAACGGTATGTACAATATCTTTGGATCTTTATAATTATTTTCAATTAAATGTCAAATAAATGAAAACGAGTTAGTACTTCATATTACGTATATTGCTCTGTATTAGTTTTGTAAAATTTATAATGTTTTTAGAGCTTTATAATTATAATATCATGAAATAAAATATTCAATAACCGATGAATGAGTGTGTACATGTTACTGGATTACTTACATTGACTCCAAAAAATAAACGTTTACAAAAAAATAAAACAACCATGGCATTCACAAAATATAAAGTAATACGATATGCGTATATTTAAAAGCATAATTTCACATTTTGTAAATGCTAAAATGGCGTAGAACGAAAAAATTCTCGCTACGCTAAACGTAGAGGCGTAGAGCTAAAGCAGCGCTGGTTCTAAGGGTCTACGATAAATACGCATCCGAGGCATTAGTGATACTAAATTATATTCATTCGTTATACGATATCTTCACTAAACATTATGAACACGCGTAACACTATAAATTACCCTAATATCGCTGTCAGAACCAAAATTTTAGAAATTCTTTTAATCTTATTTTTTTTGTGATAAATTTTATTAAGTATATCAAAAAGTTGGTGTACAGAAATTGTATGCCCAGTTTAATTTACTAAAAAAAAATTAATTTGATATATTAGAATCGAATGTGCGGAGCGAAATGTATATTTTGTGTATTAGTGTCTTCTATGTATGAACATGCATTATTTTTATGGGCATTTTCTTTATAAAAACTCGATTCCAGTGAAAACTGGATATATTATGATGTACAATGTCTGTACACTAACCCAGCGATATGGTCATATATTTTACTTCTAATTTTCTTAGCGCGCCTACATTTCTTGACACCGCTAATCTTTTGATCAAGAATACTCAATTTTTAGTTCCACCAATGAATGTTTTGACGTCAAAACTAATTACGAAAGTTGCATTGTAAATTTTGTCGTCGTATTGTTATAATTTAGAATAATAATAATAATAAAAATTTGATTATTTTTCATAAAAATAAAATCTATGTCCAATGTCGTGTTTTTTTGGGTTACGTTTTCTGCCAATTTTCGACGATACGGATATGATCACAAGCCTTCCCAACACGGACCGTATTTTGAACTCGAAATAGGCTGATAAATGCAGTCGATTTCCTGTGAACTGTGGTTGTCAAACAATTTTCTTTAGCACACCCATGGGTATTAGACACTTGTATGACAACGACAGTTGTAACCACAATACAATATAGTTCGTGATGGAAAGACATATATTGGGAAATGGGAAATAGGAATACGTCGCAACTTTTGATTAATAAATAATAAAGATTTTTGAGATCTTTTTGATTTTATATAAATCCGTGTACAGACTAAGCAATTATGTCAAACTGGTTTTTAATCAACTGTTTATTAGTGTCTAATTACTAGAAACCGTTCTTCACATTTTTCATCGAACAAAATCTAATATTATCTCCGATATTGCCTAAACATATTTGCTTAGTATGTACGTAGCCGAATATATTATATAAATTGTCTATAGTTTATGTTTTAAATATGTAAAGTGATGAATGAGAATTGCCTACGAAAAACTTTGATTCTGTTCTTGCGATATATCCAACTAAACCTTCAGGCAAATCGATGTCAATGCATCTGCTATGCAATTAATGAGACGCGTGAAATCAAAGCCTTCTTTTTATCTCAATTTTTATTATGGTATCTCAAGTGATAGTTATGCTGTTTTGATTTTACCTGTCTCATAATGTTTTTAATAAGATAAGGGGCATATTAAACAAAAATAAGTATTTACTTTCACTTGTCATAGAATGTTACATATATATGTCTAGACTGTATGCTCACAGAGATAGCATATTATAGGCACCATGTTATTTATGCATATTATTTAAGCTTTTGTGAGGGTTTGGTTTTCAGTAGGTGAGAAATAAGAAATAAGACAGTAAAGACGCAAGATGTCATACTGTCAAATTAGACGCATATTTCCAAAAACTGATAAGTCCACATGAATATGGCTAAAATCTATCTGTAATTTCATATAATAATATATAACTTGCAAAACCCGCGAAAAGCATTTTAAAACAATGTTTAATAACGTATGATGACTTATTATTAATTGAAATGTTATAAATACATGGCGATGTTCGTATTTTAAAATATAATACACGAAAAAAATTTATTGAAAACCAACCACTTATGCTTGAACACACAGCAACGGCGATAATCATTAATGAGGTAACTTGTTTCAAAGTCGGTTAACTCCATTTTTATTATTATATATTTTTCATGATTATTGTTATGTAAGTACTTTTACGTTGTGTGCAAGTATATTAGTTATCAATTTTATTAATCTAGCTCTTTCCTTTCCTTTCTCAATTCCAATGTCATCTACATCTATTAGCTGCCATTTTCGTATATTCGTCGACCAACTGCAAACAAGATTTTTTAGTAATAATAAATTGTTATAAGTAATTTTATTCCGGCAGTTGTTTTATATTGGTTATTATTTACGAAAATGCTTTCAAACACAAAATATTGCATCTACAGTCATAAATGTTTTGTGATTATCTTGAAATGGAGTTAACCAACTTTGAAATCAATACGATTAAATGTGGAATTGTGAGCTTGTCAGTTTTTGGAAATAGACGCCTCAAATTTAGGTGAAGCATGTATGCTTTCTATCATTATGAAAAGCTAAAGGCCTACTTTGTCTTTAGTATTTGGATGATTCGTTGCCGATAGATCGCTTATGTTTAAACAATAACCATAAATATCAGTCATGATGTACTAATCAAACTTTTATTGGTGAAAATAGTAAATTTTCTCTAGCATGTGTTAACTATACGTACTGCTTGTCTTTAGTATTGCATAATATGACTTGGGAGAGCATGAGCGTTTGGTTAAAATAATGACAAGTAAATACTTATTTTTTTGAGTGGGCCCCATAATCAATGTAAGATATATAGTTGCACGTACTTGGAGGTTTGGTGGGGGAGATCAGGGTCGGAGGCAGAGGCTCGACTGCGGGCGCTATACCGCTCGGGGGCTGACTCTCACTTTGGGACCCTAAACATCACATACACCGCCATTTTAGTATCGCTTCATTACACAAATGCGCTACAATTTACTGGCTAAACGTAATCTGTTCAAAGTTAAATATCATTCTAATTAATATTCACGATCCGGCTTGACGTCCTAACCACACAGTGGTGGATTTTAATACCATAATGAAATAAATCTAATAATATTGATACACGTTGACATGGAATACTTGATTTCTCACTATAGCAAGTATTTAAGATGGCATCATTATTTTTTTCTTCATTGGGGTGAACTTCTGCTCTAATGTCAGTTTGACATGAGTTTTTGTCGATGTGTCACTTTTTAGAGGATAGTTTTATTTTTCTGATATTTAGAATAATTATGAATTTTAATTTAATTTTTCATTTGGATTATCAATCAACACATTTTTATTAATTTTAGTTTAATTCCGTTTGCTAACTGTCATACATTACACGTTTCCGATCTGGACTTGCTCTTATTATTTTTGAATAGTGGTACGTTTGGTTTGATTACGTAGAGGCCCGTCACACCGACTGATCACATTAACATAACATTTAATATTTTGGTATAATTTTCTAATTGTATGACTGGTTTGAACTATTTCAAGGCTCCTTTTTAAATCCTTTGACGAATCGATTGCGTCATTTGCGTCGAAAAAATCGTCGCTGTTTTTGATTGTAAATAATATATTGTTCGTTGTAGATTTTCCGTAGACGACGTTAATCGAGCTTTCACGAGTCGCACATAAATTAAAACACATAAGTACAAATTTTATACAAAATGTAAATTGATATTCTATTAAAAGGGGGTTATATTTGAGTATATTATTTTAATATCCAGACACAACTAACAAAAAATGTTACTAAATTTGCATAATAGTCAATGTTTTTACCAGTTTGACGATCCCCTAAAAACTACAACGCAACCTATAGATTAGAATCCCGTGTGTTATATAAAAAAAATGTTGCGTTTCTACTCTATTGTTTTATTTTTCTCTGTGCCATCTGCCAAGTATATAATATTAGTAGGCACGGTCTGTAAATATCTCGTCTATTATGTATTGGTTTAGCGCCAATATATTATGCATGATGTACGATAGATTGAAATTCATTTATGTGGTTGCAGACGTGAGGGGTTAGCATACGATTAACCCAATCAGGACCTCGGACTCCTGATACCATCTCGTATCAGCTATACTCTTGATATAAATCAATAGTGGTAAACATCTCATATAAAGCTCAAATTACACCGGCACTCTCAAGACGATCGTCTGCGCCGATTGGTCCCGATACTGATATTTCATTTAGGATCGTTCTTTAGAGTCATGGCCAAAATTTAATAAATCTTGTGTTTTGCCTGTAACTCAATTGACGATCGGTGATAGTTGGTTCGACGATTACCGATAACATACGATGATCGTCGACTCGCGAACGATTGAAATTAATATATTTCGGTCACGACTCCAGTGATCAAAGTGACATTTCATAATGAAGGGTGATCGATGAATTGATACATTGTTCCTAGTAGAGGTGGGAAAACTGGTCGATTTTGAAGACTTAGTATACTTACTACCAATATAAAAAAATACTAAATATCAAAACTTGTTCCAAAATACTTACAAGTATTTGGAATACTATATAGAGCGTTTGGCGTGCGTATGCGACATAAGTCTCATACTAAACTAGAACTGAAACTTAACTATGGATTAGTATTTGAAATATCGGATTCAATAGAATCGCTAAAAATACACTGAGCTAGTCTTTTCGAAATGTCCCATTTATTATAAAATTTTAAACACATTTTAAATTTATGAGCTGTTTTTATGTTATGTTATAATATTCTTGTTAACATAAAATGAATAACAATGATTTTTTTCATTGTAAACTGCGTCACCTCAGTCACTCACCACATTTCCGAGGGAATAATATGCTACTACAGAAAATTTATGACCTCTTGTTCATACATAAGATGATGTCATTCGCATGCATAGACTAATAAATTAAAATATAATAATTGTAATCGAGTGACATCTCGCTCGCACGCATTTAATGTCAATAGTATTGAAAGTCTACAAACTATCCAGCGGCTCGCGATGATAATATCATCACAAGTATTTTGGAACAAGTTTATTGGGCCACACGTACTGAGTATGGGTAGTTTCATCCGATACTTGAGTACACAAACTGGTGACAGTATTTCCAACTCACCTCTAGTTCATAGTAGGTACATATATGGTATTTTATAATTAAAATTTTACAATTTTTTAGGAATTTAGTCTCTTATTGCGTTTTATATGAATAAAAGTGTAAACAATAAACTTAGATTATGTATATATTTTAAAGCCATCTGTGGAAAAAAAACGTTGAGAAAAATATGTAAGAATCCTAATATTATTTATTAGATATCCAGTATTAGGCAATAACCACTATGCAGTATTATGTAGTCTTTTCATCGTAAAAAATTACAATAATTATTTATTTTTTGAATAAAATGTTTCAAATAAAGATGTGTCTCGCTTACGTTTGAAGAATGAGATTGGAGAGACAGTCAATACTTTTACATGTAAACAGTTATTATCGCGATAGTTTAAAATACACACTATTGGTGCAAGTAAATCCATGCACGTGTACAGGCGCTATTATGTTACACACAATACTGTTGAATCACGTGAATATAGAAAATTTTTACATTATTTTTTATATAAAATAAAATTGGATATTATTGGAAAAGACACACTTTCTATAAATAATTGAAAAAAATGATTATTTATATCTGTTGATAATAATAATATGTAACCGTATAAACGGTTTAATACGGAACTGATCTATATTACATTATGTGGATTAAGTATCTGTTGTAATTTCCAGTAAGAATTATTATTTAAAGCTAGCAACATTAAATCACTATGATAATATTATTGTTAGTCTATGCTATCCTGCGAGTTATGCCACTATGCATTATAATAATGATATATTTTGACAAAGCCATTGTGTATACATAGCATAGAGCAGCTAGTGGTAGGTTTGGGTAAACATCTTTTAATTACATTGAAGGGATGACGTGGATCTCTCACCCTTGACATATGACAGGAGAATTTAACCATTATCATTTAAATTTAAACTAACGGGGAGGGAAAATTGCCAGAGACAATCTGTGATCACTTTCAAGCTGAAATCGTGCACGAAAATTTGTAATAGAATACACACACGGTATACTCCTGCAAATAAGTTTACGTCATAATGGTTTCTTATCAAGAGATTAATATGTAATTAGATGTTGAAGGAAAACCTTCTTATGGTCATCTCTCTCCGAAAATAAATCTCATAGCGAACTGTGCTACGGTGAAATGTAATACGTACAATTTATATATAACTGTCTAACAGGAAATATTTTTCATCTTTAAAAAAGTTAGCGACATTTTGCGACGAGAAAAAAGATCTAATCTCAGCGAGGTTTGATAGATCAAATCAGAATCACGCATACTCTCAGTGGTGGTTGTAGTGACTTTGAAGTAGAAATTCAACCATTCAACTAATATTACAAAATTATTTTGTTTTATATAAACTTTTCAAAGATAGTTTTATTACAATATGTACGTTATATATTACAATATGTAGGAACGGATTTATGTACCTACGTAGTTCGTATGTATCATCTTTTTGTTACATTTTCCCGTATTGAATCAATCATAGAAATGCACATAGCCGTATGTTTAATACACTCTCTGGAAACAAGGATAATAATAATATGTATATGCATTTCCATTTTCATTATTAGTTGCTATGAAAGGAATTCACTCAACTAAAGTGCACCTTTATTTTAAGAGAAAGATAAAAGTTCATGCATATGGCTCTTAATACAGTATAAGATAGGAATTGAATGAAACTGAAGTCATATACTAGCTATCATGCATATTGTATACTCGTAGTACATACTAGAATAGAAGTCAGGCAAGTAAAACACGCGGAACGAGGGCCGCAAACGGACCCTGAGAGCTAGTAATGTGGACACAGAAACCAATATTGTCAATGGGTTGGTTAATTTAATTAAAATCTGCCGCCTGTTTGGGCAGTATATAAAAACATCAGGAAATACAATCTGCGATATGACGTATCCTTTGGCTGTCGATCAGATACATAATAGATTTTTTTGAGAGGCTCCCTCAGTCTCTCTTTCGTGTGACAGTTGAATGTTGATTTTTTTTTGCGGAAAGAAAATAACCTTACATACATAATATTAGTTTAGATATTGACCGTTCAACTTCTTTGCTACATATGCATTTTAAATTCGAAATATGTACGGACCTACAAACTTATCTTAAGAATGGATGGGGGAGCCATAGTCGAAAACTACCCAATCAAGACACGCAACTGAATCTGACATTCGAAAGATGTTTCAAAATGGCGTCCACATGGTAGTTCGTAGTTCCATTTTTGATCGTTCTGTAGATAAGTTTGTCGGACTGTATCTATGTAGGTACAGTGACGTCCCTCGGAAAAGTGCCGACCCTAAAGCAGACCTAGCATGCGTACCCCTTTCATTTTTCGTCACAAACTGTGTGGGAATCTGTTAGGTACCTACCAACCTATTTACATATTTTAGGCAGACTTAAACAGACAGTGTAACAAAAATCTTGAAAAAAATACACACAACACAAACTCGCCCTCCAAACCAAACCGCTCCGCACCACACTCGGTTTTAATTGAGCGTATCACGAGGCACTACGTTTGATGTGAAGCATCTGTAAAGTTGTTTACTCCTGGTAATGTCCTAGCGCATCTATTCTATACACAAGACTGCTTTCGGCCTTTACGGCAGTTATCTAGGGTAGGAAAGTATCGAAATATGAACACTTATTGTAACAATTACAATAAGATAGCCGTCTGAACTGTCTATCTCACTCTAAAATTGATCACAGCCAAGAGAGGTGCTGTTAAAACATAGCACTTATTGTAACAAGTACAACTAACGTATTGTAATTGTTACATTAAGTGCTAATACTTGGATACTTTCCTACCCTAGATAGCGGCTGAAAGTAGTCTTGTGTATAGAATAGATGCGCAGGAGCAGTTACCTGAGACTGAGGTCACCACGCTCTCAAATGATATTTGACTTTGTTTACTGATCTTACTATAATACAAAGTGCCGGGGAGAGAAAAGACAACGAAATTAACAAAAAAGAAAGAAATTTATTAAATATAACAAAAAAACGAATCTACTCTCAAACATCGCTATCTACGTGATGAGTTAGAGGCTCCCTTGTGAAAACATCGTTTGTGCGATTAACCGCCATTGTCAACCGTTAACGACACGTTCTAATGAAGCGACCGCATCGTCTGCTTTATGGAAAACCACCACTGCTCTCAAAAGTTGTAATAGTCTCATTCGTTCCTTCATTTTCAACCTTTACAATGTGACGCCTCTAAGGAACGCATGACCTGCATATACCCATGGGTCATCACTGCATTATGTAATTTATAATAAATGCATTTCAAAAAAAACTCACCGTACTGCGTTTGCATGTTAAACTTACAACGTTTTGTAAGAGGCATACAAAATTTAATGCCAAGAAGAGACATTGCCGAAAATAGAAGTTTCTCCCTATCTTCTCCAATATTAATTTGGCGTGGGTTTCTGGAGAAATTTACGCTACCGGAAGCGTCGAATTGCCCGACGAACTAACCTTGCCACACATGAGAAGGCTTTGAACGAAGTTTGGTTTCAAGAACCTAGTTGTTATCCAACTGGGGTAGTTAATAATAAATTTAAATCATCTTTAGTCAGCATACGAATACCTTCCAATATTAAAATATATGTTGACATGTCCAATTTAATTTACATTAAAATAGTACCCAATTCATTGCACCTACATATTATTATGTATAGTAAAAAGTTTATAATATAACATACCATATTACATCGATTATAAGACAAACTCTTATTTTACCACGTTTTTATTAGCTCGTATTCTTGTTTGTCCGGTACAGATTTTTTCTTGTGTCCAGTACAATTTTTTTCTTGTTAGTCCACGATTTGCATAGGACGATTGAAGATTTTTAACTAACTTCCCGACTAGATAGACATTTGAAACTTTTAGAATATATCAGAACTCGACGACAATGCATTGTTTTAATACTTTTGGCCATCTTTAAGCAGAATTGAATTCATTTTCAGTTAATTCTGTTTTGTATGTTTCGGAAAAAAATCGTTAAAAGTAATATTTACTACTCACTATTATTGGTTGCTAAGGGGGTCCTAGCAACTAAATTATTAATATATACGTGCGTTACTATGGAAATCAATATGAAATGCCAAAATAACATTTCAGTATTCTATAATATTTATTCAGTATTTCTATCAAGTACAAAAAAAAGTATTTATTAATACATAGAATTGTCAAGTTTATATGATTCAACAGAAAATTTAAAAACGTGGTATATAAAAAGTTCTTTTTATTTTGTAAGTAATTAATTATTTAAATACCAATAAAAAAATAATCATAAAAACTTTATAATGAAGGTGGACGTTATACAAATATAGGGTTGTCAAATAAGATATATATATACAGAACTTTCTCTCAATAAGTTGATTGCATCACGAGCTGTATAGCATATTGCACCGTCTTGTTGGAACCACACATCGTCCAGATCAAAATCATTTAATTCATGGCAGAAAAAAACGGTAATCATGTTTCTGTAGCGTTCTCCATTGACAGTAACTGCATTGCCATTTTCGTTTTCAAAAAAACACCGTCCAATTATACAACCACACCAAACTGTTAAGTTTTATGAATCTAAAGGTGTTTCAAGAATAGTATGTGACTTTTATTACTCCAAATTTGACAATTATTGTGCTTATCCACAAAGCTATTAAACCTAAAATAAGCTTCATCGCTGAAGATGATTTTTCCATGAAATAATGTGTCTGTTTCAAAGCCTGAACAAAAACGATGCATAAGTGCGAGTGAGAAAGTATTCGGCACCCATATAATCTCTACGACACGCGCTAGAGTAAGATAAAAGGTTTACAGATGTATGAGATGATTTGCTGTGGTGTCGCCGCCAAATCTTAGTTTGTTGCTTAACTAAGCGTCGATAACCTGCGAGCGCGTGTTGCTAAAATTGATATTTTTGTGTTAAACATAAAGTCAGTGGTAAATCTTTTTAGTTGATTAAGTAATTAAGATGGTTCTGTGTGTTGTATTAAAATGTGGTAGCCGTACTGATAAGCAAGATGATGGTATTACGTTTCATAGGTAGTTGATGCATGTTCGTTATAATTTTATTTGTATATTAGGTATTATATATTTTAATATCAGTGACCTAGTGTTTCTTTAAAATAACTTAAATTTAGGATATATTTACCTAATGGTTGCATTTTGACTGCTTAAAAATACTATATAACGTAAAAAAAAATAGAAAATTATATTTTAATTCTGGATGTATTCTATAGTCTAAGGTCTGTTTCAAGTTGCTCTAAAGTCCAATCAACACAGTGTTAATACGCTTTTTAAACTTCTAATATGTATTTCACACAATATATGGAAGACATGCTGACCGGCATCTTTTCGGGAGACATCCCAAACGATGTAAAGATACCTGGGTCTCAACTTTGCAAAACTTTTAACAGAGACCAAACGGTCTCAATGTTATAATATAACAAGACGAATAAAAAAAAAGGTACCTATGCTTATTAAAATTTATTCTTTTAATTGCTTATCAAAATAAAAGAAACTCCGCCGTAAATGGCAATCAAGAATAAGAAATATAATATTATGACTTATGAAGAGTTTTGTTTATTTAAGTTAATTAATTTTCAATAGGTTTGCTGAAAAATGAAACAAGTGCAATTTTCGGTCTATAACTATTGTTTAAAATACGCGCCATGACATGAGGTAGGCATTCTCATACAATCATAATATAAAATTTGGCTTGTTGTATAAAATTTAATACATCATTAATCTGTTCAATAAAGTAAGTGTGGTGAATTAACATATTTTTTTAAACTATCCATTTAAAAGCTGGGAAGTAAATATGTAGAAATTAGCTATAGTCATGTTTTGGTAAATCCAAATACCTAATCATTAAGTTCTGAGGGAACCGACAATATGCCACGACATACGTTTAATTTGAAACCGCAAATTTTATGGCGGGAAATACAATATTATTACCGAACGTATTTGCTCATGGTGCGGTTGAAACATTTCTAGTACAGAGTGTGTCACATGAAAATGCACAAAAATAATAGATAGAAGATAAAAAGAACTTTTTATATACAACGTTTTTAAATTTTCTGTTGAACCATATAAACTTGACTTGACTAGCTTAAACGATCAAAAAAAAATGTACTTGACATGTCATATTGATTTCCATAGTAACGCACGTATATATTAATAATTTAGTTGTTAGGACCCCAAAACCCGAGCAACCAATAACGGTGTCGAAATAACTTTTCATACAAAGCAGAATTAACTGAAAATGAGTTCAATTCTACTTAAAGATGGCTAAAAGTAATAAAAAATGCATTGGCATCGTGTTCTGATATATTCAAAAAGTTTCAAATGTCCAACTAGTCGGGAAGTTAGTTAAAAATCGATTGCAAGACTTGTACCGGACAAATAAGAATACGAGCTAAGAAAAACGTTGTAAAATATAATCTTCGAACTTTATAAATAAAAGATATTGACTTCAGAAATAATATAAATAAATTGCAATGAAAGAATTTGACTATAAAAAAAGGTATCCTTAGGAAATTTTAGTGATTCTGGACCACCTTAAGCTTTCTGCTAAGTGTTTTTACGTCATGAACCTAGTATTTTTCTAAAAGTCTTTATATGCATCTCGTATTGGCTATCGAAATTTCTTTAATTGAATTCAAAAGAAAAATGTGACAACTGATGGAAATGCCTAATTGGAAGTCATTTATTTACCCGAATTGGGTATTGCTCATTTGAATTCGACCAGAGGGGTTATGAGACCACCTTGTAAAACCCTAAAACACTATTTGCAGCGTAGTAGTTTTGATTAATTTAGTTCCAATATTTTCGTACATTCTCGGTAATTCTCGACTTAATTGTCACCGATCGTCGACTGAGTCGTACGAGAAAAATATAAATTAGTCTGTTTTGGTCATGGCTTTAGCGAACGGTCTAAATGAGCCTTCAAGAATGGGAGTCTTTGGATCTGATTGAATCTTCAAGTTTATCTGTGTAATTTGTAGTTTACATCTTCGAAGGCAATCGTTCAACATAATCGTGAGTCTGGCCTGGCAAGATAAGATTTTATATTATTTAATAATTCACAATATATAAAATTCCTCATAGAATACCTATACATAATTATTAATACCACAGAAATATACCTTACATATGGTTCAAATGGTAGAGCACACTGGCCGGAATCCAAATGTTTGTTTGTTGTTGTATGTTTCTGAGATGTTCCGAAATATGTATATTCAAGAAGACATTTTTTACTTTTTATCTCAAGATTGATCAAAAGATTCAAAGTGAATGTATATTGCAGATCATCAAACCAGACAGTCGAGTAAGAATGGTGTAATGGTTTTCGATTTACTATTTCCTCCTTGTATACCCTTTATGCACATTTGTTTTTAAAGGGGAGGATAATGGTTGGGAGGTAGAATAATGGTTAAAAAAATCAAACCTTTTGATTCAATTATTAGTCACAGTCACGCCTACCAGTTTATAAAATATTTTAAGAGACTTCTTTTATTGATTATTTCACAAAAACAATACGCTCTGCAGAGCTAAAATGCTAAGAGGTGCGGAAACGGATTGTGAATCGGTACGACATGCTTGTTCTGCCCTCTGTGACTGGAACCTGAGATGGTGATATAATGTTTAATGGCCATATATGAATAATTATTCAAACAATAAATGGTCGAAATGGACATGATGTTAATGAAAAAAATCAACAGATTTAAACGGATCTTTTCATGTTAAGTAGAACGCAAAGAAATCCAATTCTACGTTTGAATTTCAAATCAAAATTAAATTAAATAAAACATATATATTTAGGGACGCGCTGTATACAAATTAATAAAGGTGTACGTACATCCCATTATAATCTGAAATGCCTACCAAATGTGGACATTATTTACATGTCTGTACAAAATACATCATTCCAAGAAAGTGTGTGTGTATGTGACACGACGCTGTTTGTCTGTGGTAGATTTTAGGTTGTCATGACAACGGAGAAAAGTGGGTTACCCACTGAACGAGATTGGAAGTAGACGAATGTTCTCTGGGGTAGTGGTGAATAACACGTGACATAAGAGCTTTTTTGTTAAAAAGTTATAGTTAAGTAGTATTTTAGATCCTATTAAGACATTTCTTTAAAGTATTGGATCTCTTTTCGAATATTATTATCCTTCTTCTTCTGGTTTATTATTAAAAGTTTATTAATAAAATAAAATTGTATTAGCATTTGTAAAGTTCGCACGTGATCATCAAATTTCCCGAAAGCGAATTATAAATTATTTTAAGATTAACCCAATCATTGCAGCCTGATTTTCTTGTACTCAGACCAGCGTCATTTGCGGGGGATGTCGGGGTGCATAGCATTCGGGCAGGAATATTTAGATACCCGAAAAATATTACATACAAATATATTGAATTCAATTAGATAAACTCAATTATATGTTGAAACATACGAATAACAAAGGATAGAATAGGCATAGGTCCTGGGAATTGGACTGAGTTATACATACATAATAAATAGTTTGAAAAGTAACGGTTTTTCATAAATTTATCATTCATGCAAATGTATGTATAGTAAAAAAAAGACATGTGGTTCATTTTTCTTATTCTAAAAATCCTGTTTTTTGCTTGCGCAATATTTACTATAAATTTTATTAAGTTTAAGGTGGTTGATTATTGACAGTTTAGTCATTTTTGTTTATTTATTTCTTTAAAAATATATGTGTATCACCGTCGGCGTGGCTTTGGTCGTACAGTTCCCTCATATCTACTTTTTTCTTGTCGATCCGTGTTACACATGTGGAAAATTTCCGAGCGGAAACACATTGGTAAATACTGAAATCACTTCACTTATATCATTTTGCAACCACCGACTTCATTCGTTCAACTACAAATAATTAATGACAGGTAATGACACAATGTTTTTGTAGGTTGTCAGTTTTTATTATTGTATGTTATGATGGTTCTAGCAAGTGAATTCGTGTGATATGATAATAATGTAATGTATGCCTGTACGCCTCACGGTATAAATTATTTACTTGATACAGGTTATCCGTGGCTGCACGGTCTGATAAATAAGTGAAGGGGTGAAAGCGATCCAAGAGTTAGTCAAAATGTACGGCGTCAGCTGTGAAGTCGATTGACGCCATTACTATTCGCTGGCATGTTGGCAACCCTGGGACTCATATAGTGATTCCGGCAGAGCTTAGAAAATATACAAAGATTGACTCTATTGCCATAATATTTTTTTCAATATCTACAAAGAATAGAATGATATTTGATAATTAATACGTTGTAAAATGATTGAACTCATTTTATATTAATTAGTTTACTCTCAGTTGAAGACAAACGTGGTAACGACCAGAATATTAGGATAAAACATGTTTATATACAACATTACTTATGTTGGGATTTCCCGCGCATCAATTCATGCCAAAAATGGGGTGAAATTGAACAATAACAAATAAATCTGAAACTAGGATAGTATAATGTTAATATGAATAATTTTCAATGTGAATAGAATAATATTACGGATATTATTCATATTCCATGGTCGAAAGCGAAATATTATTTATTTGTAACTTTTATCCGTAAAAGGTATTAATAAAAATCAGAATTGAGAAAATATATTTTTATACTCTAGTAATTTATAGCCAATGAGTAAAAGCACATGAAAACATCGGATTGATGAAATAATTTTATTTTGAGTTAATTATTAAAGAGTAGAAACTATGCAATTTTGGCTTTAATTTAGTTTTAACAACATGAAAAATCATTTTAAATATCTATAAATCATCTTGAAACCCTGTACTATAATAAAATGTTTGTATATTATGCTTTGTTAATCGTTATTCCATTAACTTTCTCTAATATACATATTTAATTGAAAACGACTACAAAAATCTACCTACCTACTAATGTATTGTATTTTAATCCTCCTAATTTGTTCAAAGCCAACAAAGCAGTCTAACGTAAAACGTAAAAAAGACAAGGGTACCTACTATTACCCTACCTAATGATTGGGACGAATTAAGCCCCGTTTCCCCTTCCTGTGTTTACTGTTATTGGTTTGGTGAGCACTTTTTCTCCCCCTAACGATTGGATCAATGTTCCCGGAACAGATCGCAAAAGAGATAAAAGAATACATACTTACGTTATAAGGAGTGAGTATCAAATTATAATAATGTCCGACATTTTCAGCACGCAATTAACGTGTTGAATTACACATCTATAATATTGATGCTTCAAAAATAGAACACTCTTTCTATCATTTACAAATTTCTATGGCTGAAAAACTATAATTAATTATTTATACATCCAACCAGTAATAACTAAAATATCTTCGTTCTTAATTCGAAAAAAATATCTATTTTTATAGCATTTATATGAGTGAAATAATTGTATACCATTGATTTTATAGTCATTAGGCTTATTTAAGATTCAAAAAAATTCAGAAGGTACACAAATGTTTACTTAGTGTGATCGAGCGGGAACGGAATATATCCCATTATTAGGTAGGTAGGTACCTACTTTCATTTTTTTTATTTTGGTTCTAATGGTTCAGGATTGGGTGTGGCCTGTCAGCCTTCTCCATAACTTGTCATCATATTTTCATATACTTAATGGAAACCGGAATCAAATGTTACTGTTAATTTGGTCTATCCATCTGCCGAGTCCATATTCTCTGACACTTAAAATTGAAGTGTTAATATACTATGATGGTCATAGTCAAATAAGTTCTGGAAGATAACCCAGAGGAAAAACACCGTCGAAAATCAGCGAAAAATGCTCTATGATGACCGCCTGGAAAAATATACCATACACGTGAAACTATTCTATATATAAGACCAGCACTCGAAATAGAAAATTTTACGAACCGGAACGATCTATAGTTATCAAAAAATATTAAAATGTGTTCGATTTTTTTCGTTTTTGTTCCACCTACGCGAGGATGAGTGTAGGTGGACGTTGTTTTATAAATTCTTAAAATAGAGTCTGCTTAGCACATTCTGTGTACTTCCTTATATCTAATGTATATATTTTTTTATTTCCACTTTTCTACTGTGTAATAACTTAATAGGTACTGATATTTTTTTATATAAAATACTGTTTTAATAATATTTATTTGTTTCTAAATATCATGTTGTGAACGTCTTAAATTAATAATTTGTAATGTTCACTATAAAATAAATAAAATTTGAATTTAACATTTGAACTACTTTAGATGAATAAATGAAACAACAGGAATTAAACTTCCGATATGCATTATTACGGTATGTGAATTTTACCAGCGCCGCAGTCAAGAAATCTCATTTCTACGAAATACACTCTCAACAATTACCATGTATTGATGTACTGTCTACCTAGTTAACATACTTTCGTATTATCGTAATAAAACAAAGACAAAATATGATAATATTAAATTTTGATTGAAATATATTCATATTTTTAGCAATTTAAAAAAGGCAATCTAAAATTCCATAATTTTTATTACCTATTTATTATTTTTTTTTAAAGTAGTAAGCAATAAACAAGGATGGTGTTTGTTTAATATGAACACTCCATAAATAACAAAATAGTGGTAATCGAAAACCGTTTTTTTTTTCATGAGACCGAGCGATCGTTCCTAGGATTTCACGATTCCGATCCATTTCGAGCCCTGCAAAAAGGCTGCAATACTAGTACAAAATGTTGGTAGAAATCAGTCTTGTGTCAAACTATATCACCATAGATCACGCGACAATGATTGTAGCTATGCCCTGACTGCAAACGCGTGCGGTAAGTTCAATATTATGTACAATGCTAAAGTAAACATAAAAATCGATTTATTATATTATTTATTTTAATGAAACTATGCACACGTTTCTGGCGTATGCAAATTGTGATCCCCACTCTTCATTATAAACGTTCCCCATCCCCAAATTAATTACTTCAAAATCGTTGATTGCTTTTGCGATGCAAACAGGATATTGAAGAGCTGTTTGGACTCGAACGCTGGGGATACGAACAATATCATAGTCTATGACTACCTCTACCTATAAGCATAATATTGTTTACTATGGTTTCATAACCCAAAATATTATTTAATATTTACAGATACATAAAAGTTATATCACTGATTTGTGGCTAACAGATTTTATTTTATTATGGTATAGTCAACTTGTGACAATAGACTTTACGAATGAGATTGTGATTTGGTTTTTATTTTCCTGATTGTGTCCCTTAATACAATTGAATACAGCGACATTTATTGTTAAATATAAATCAGTGAAACGAAAAATATCTCCGGGTTTTTGACCCATTTTTTCACATAGCGAACACAATATAATGAATAAAACAATATATTTGAAAGGCAGTTATATTTCCATCAATAGTAACTAAATATTTTTCTGAATTTACCCAAGAGGCTTTTTAAAAGATTCGAAATATCAAAAGTTTGCGTCGGAATATTAAACAAATAAAAGCGGTAATCGCATATTTTATAGACAAAAAGAGTAGTAATTATATAATGTTTTATTTTTTTATTCACATATAAATTAAACGATATTTTGTTTTCACGAAATGCTTGCAGTCAGGCAGTCAAAGCAAATCTGCAAATATGTCTCTATGAAATTGTTGTATACCGTATTTTTGTTATTATTCGAATTCATCAGAGTTTTGCTTGAGTCATAACTATCTCTCCATCTTTTAGGAGGTCTGCCGGGATGACAACTGCCAACTGGTTTTCCGTGCAAAATCTTAGTTTCATCCATACTTTCTGCCTGGGTATTTCATAATTTCTTCCCTATCTGAACAAACTGTCTTGTTCTAATTTCACGGCTTCGCAACATACATCTTGTTTTAGCTGTATCTGATCTAGTTTCGATCCCATATGTTATTATAAGTCTTAGGCACGTTTTGTAGATTCGTATTTTGCTGTTTCATATTTTTGTTTTTCCAAATAATGACCTGTAGACATGCAGTTTTGTTTACTAGTCATTTAATTTCATCAATTTGATCTTTCTAACTGAGCAGATGTTTTTCCAAGTATCTGAATTCTATGACCTGCTATAATATTGATCACAAGTTTTCATTTTGATGCTTGAAAATGTGAGGTACTTTATCTTTAAAATATATAATGCAATATTAAATTTATTTTGTGTATTTTTTTGTTAAGAAAACTGTGCAGTGAGGAGGAATATAATTTTGGAATATCTAAGCATGTGTTAAAAATGAGAATTTATTTACCTCTCCATTCCATACTTAATAACGATTGATTGGGTACGCTTTTATAAGAATTATTAAAGGTTTTTAGATAAAACTATTACAGATATTTTCCCCCTAAACTGTGAGAAAGTTATACTACCTATCTGATTTCTAAATGATATTCAATAAATCCCACGCCAGAAAGAATGTTCAAATATAATCTCCACCCTCATCATTCACACGAACCAAAATCATTTTCTCGAGAAATGATCCTACCCTACCTCAAATATAATAACATTATAACCAACTGTCATTTTAGAGATTTAGGCCTATTTTTTATATTACTTTCAATCTTCAATGGAAAAATCTTTTGGTGGAATGATAAAGAATAAATCAAACTTCGGTTTCTGTAATGAAAAAGTCGCAAAGCTTACATACACTTCAAAGAAATCTATTTAATATCGGAAAACAGATCGCATTTCCGTTGTTCCTACAATGTTATATACATATTATATTTCTGACTTTAGCTTTATTTTAACACATTCATTTCTTTTATTGAAAGAAATAATAGCTATTTATATGTAATTTTTTCAACAAATATGGAAGATATAATATCATCATATCTGGGATCGACCATCGGTGGAAAAGGCGGATGTGAAGCGGAAATAAGAAGGCGCACACAGGTTGCAAAAAATGCGATGATACGTCTTATCATTATATTGGAAGGATCGGGGAATCTCGATTGCCACAAAAATGATTCGTATAGAAATAAACCAACCGCGTTCCAATAAGCGGTCCTTTTTCTTGAGCTAGTCGAAGAATCTAGTTTATCACAAGTTTTGTTTTTGTTTTGTTACGCCAAAGAATTATAACTTCTAACGTACATAACTACCCACACCGATTTTTTTATATCTTTTATTTTTATAATCTTTCCATTCTAATAATTTGGAAATCGTATTATCGTAGGTATAGTTAAATTCCGATGAATAGTTACTTAATCGGGTATAAAATTTAATTGCTTTTTATTAAGAGAACGGTCCCTTTTAATGGTTTTCCTACACAATGCTATAGCACTTAGGCCGCACAAAGTAGAGTGCCTTTATTTGCTTGACTGCGATCGAAGTGAAGTTGGTCGCTATCGAAAAATCTTTCACTCTCACACACATATAAATAATATATTTATTCTCACATAATGTATAATATATTCGCCAGGAATGCTTCCAGTCAATTTATGACTAAGAAAACAAGTTTATTGTAGAATGCGAGGTCTGTCGGGAAAAGAGATTGTAAACAGAGACTGAACGTATATTTTACCACGTTTTTATTAAGTCGTATTCTTGTTTGCCAGGTACAGATTTTTTCTTGTTTGTCCAAGATTTTTAACTAACTTCCCGACCAGTTAGACATTTGAAATTTTTAAAATATACCAGAACACGACGACAATGCATTCTTTTAATACTTTTGGCCATCTTTAAGCAGAATTGAATTCATTTTCAGTTAATTCTGTTTTGTATGTTTCGGAAAAATTCGTTAAAAGTAATATTTACTACTCACTATTATTGGTTACTAAGGGGGTCCTAGCAACTAAATTATTAATATATACGTGCGTTACTATGGAAATAAATATACTATATCATCAGTAAAATATAAAAAACGTGGTATATAAGAAGTTCTTTTCATATTGTAATTATTTTATTAATTAAAATAAAACAATATTATTTAGTACCTACTAGTTACATTTTTTTAAATGTCCAGCTTCATTGACTTTATCCATTTGAAGCATACAAAACCGGTCCTGACTAATATATTAAAAATAGTGGAACCGCTACTACATATATATCAATAATTGACAGTTAAAACCATAAAAGAAATATATTTCTGACGTAGAAAGAAACACAAAAAACCGCCTGAGAGAAATAATTTGAATAAATAATTACACACATGATAAAATAATAAAAAAAATATTAATTTTTCACGACGATACTGAAAATAATGAATAATTAAAAAATATATATTGTTTATTGTGGAGTTTTTGCAATTTTACGTTATTTTTAATCTAAATTCATAAATAACACTGGTTCGCCATTCTACATAATATTATTACAATATCAAAAAATATGTTTAAATATTTTTGACTTTGTAATCATTTAACAGTTTGTGACATGGATGTTAAATAAGATAGATAAAAAATAATGAATTTTATTCTCCGTGCCAAAACATAATATCTACCTAGAGGTTGGGTATACGTAAGTACTTGAATCCCGAAACCCGAAATCATGATGGCTGAAATCCCGTAAAATGAAATTTGATGTATTCACATTCGATAAAAGTAAATAAACTTTTACTTTCATTGCTCATATTTTGGCCACACCATGCGGCATCCCGGGAGATATTAACCTCTGCATCTTATCATTGAAGGTAGAAGAAGAACGCCCGGGTCCAAGAATATCAGAGACTGATTTGAACTCAGTCCTACATCCCTATTTAAAACATTGATGATCAGGGAGAAAATGGCTGGACTCATCACCAACGTTCCACAACGGATATAGCAGAAAAAGAATAAGAAATGAACATTAAAATCGAATACAGCAGAACAATTAAAAAATCTTCTAATTATTAGGCAGGATATTTTGGTTAACAGTGCTTTGGATTCTGCTACCTATACTTTAACAATGTCGCTATAGGTGAATGCGTTTCCGTAAACTCTTTCTCAACTCATTAAAACTTTTCCACGTTCCTACTATGTGACAGGAAAAGCTATCGGACCTAACAATTTCTTCTATCGATAATAATGTTGCCCGGGTATTAAATTATTTAAATATATTTAATAGATTTTTCAGTTTAAAGTCATTTGACAACTGTACGCAATCTATTATTTAATATAACCATCACCTAACAAATAAACCAACCGTCATTACGAGGACGCCATCAGGAAATCTCGCACCATCTAGAAAAATTGCATGCCTAATGGTACGTTTACATTTGACACTAATATCGTCATATTTATGTATGACACCATATTCACTTAAGTGTAAACAGTAAGTATATTTGTATCTGCCACTTATTTTGCGTGTGTCGACTCTCACCTACCGCTTATTCAATCTACTTATATACGCAAATGTAAGCACCGCGTATTCGATAAGTTCGAACTTGGAGCGATATATCACCGAAGTTGGACCACCGTCTACTTTTATGTCAAGTACCTGACACAATATTCGTAGTTTGACAGGTACCTAGTGAATTGTATATGTATATTTCTAAAACAACGGACAATCAATAATCATAGGTACACCATGAATGTATGCCCAACGTTTACGTTAATAAATGTACTGTAGCGATCTGTCAAAAATCATAGACAATGAGAAATTAATCGGATGTGCCGTGTTCTATGGATTTTGTTCGAAAATAAAATATCGCTTGTTCTCGGCACATACGATTAATTCTGATGCACTCTGTGAAGAAAAAATGCGCTTCAAATGGTATTACCTAATTCATTTTGGCCCACACCTGCACTCGTATTAGGTACGATAATATTATATTGAATATGCAATGACGATCAAGTGCTAGATATCGCAATGTTACTGTTAATCGTTCTTCTACGCATTTCTGAATTGTGTGTCTTGTTTTTTGGCAAAAGGTCCAATCTTGCAAACTAAAGTTCACAAATTGAGTTGGATCTTCGATTTTAAACTCTGACATTAAACGGAAGGCACCTAGTTCTTCTCGTCGCTGAATCCATTCCCGCACCCATCTAGACCATTTTTTCCTCCTTTTTGTTGCCAAAAGACTTAAAATAATAACACTCGCTGCTTTCTTTTTTAACATTCCCATATTGACAACTGACATAACGTTTTTGAGAAGTATACAAAATAAGTGTCCGAATAAATTACAATATCATATGTAAACACCGCATATATTTATTCCAATGTTGCCATTGAATAAAGTGTCGAGACTTTATTTCAACGAGAAGTATACCAGAATTTTATGTCAGATCCATGCAGGTGTAAACAGTAAATGAAATTTTATGTCCGACACATAAAATAAGTATAATGGTATAAGTGTCAGATGTAAACGTACCATAACAGTATGGGCGATCTGAAAAACATAGTGCATAGTTTTTCAGTCATACTTATTTGTTTTAATTGAATATTATTACAGACGGTGTTGTTTTTTAGACCAAACCATAACCGATAAAAAATATTCCTCTATCTATAAAATATCAAAAAATATGTATGTTTTATTGGCATAATTTTAGATATTTTATACTTAGATAAATGAATATTTTTTGGCTATTATCTTCGATGACGTTGATTAGGCAGAGTTTAATTGTATTTAAAAACTAACACATACTATCTACACATTGTAGCATGTGTTCAATGAAAACAAAAACGTTTGACTGACAAAGTTTAATGTGCACTATTTATGTCGGATCTTAACAGCCTCCACACCTCGCCACTGTGCCCAACCCTGCTTGTAGGTACAACTCAATACGTATGGTCACAGTTCACTGGCATAAGAAAAGAGTTCGATCGAATAAAAGGGCATTATATAAAATTTGGGAAAGGTGGTATTGAAGTGAATGACGATTGTGAAATCTAATAAAGCCAAAGAGTTTCTATTTAGGCTAAAACCCTTTCTTATTTTTAGCCAATAGGCTTTGAGTAGTATTGGAATGAGCAAAGGGTTTAGATCAATGGCGCACAGTAGAGATCTTCTCTTCAAAATCATATTATATTAAAATCATTACATTTAGATGTAACATTTATGTCACGCTAGATATTCCAATTTCAAAAATACATTATTTCTACTGAATACTCGATGATAGATTATCAAAACAAATAAATTTAGTGTTGCTACCATTGATTAGTACTTAATTAAAATATGTATATGTTGACGTTGCTGTCTTAAAGTAATGTGAATCTATTTGCAAAGCACGAAAGAGATACTATCAAAGTGTTTATACGATTATATTAATACTATCGACCGAGGTACTTGATGGAATTTGAATTTAAATTCTAATGGAATTAAGTTTGGTACTATTCCATTTGAGTCGATTTTTGCGACCCGGGTTTCACTTTCGGCATCTTCAGGCACACTCACTAAAAGGTAAATACACACTCACAACGTTAATGCTCACTTATATACCTAATAAATTAATACAATTTTGGATGAGCATGTTCATATGTCACAAATTTATAAGTAGGGACGTTCCGAAGATGCATTTATTTTTAAGATGTTATACCCAAAAACTACCTATCTCTAATGATATGTTAAAATTTTAAATTATACTTATTTACAGTATACCATAATGTTAACGGAAAGACTATATTGGCACAATTATGAAGTAATCCAGTAAGTAACCTTACCTTACCTACAATTATTGTTACTGAGTGAAACATTACCTACGTCTCTAAAATTCTGAGGCAATATTAACATGTTTACGAGGTATAGTAAAATTGCCATTATTTTATCAGAAACGAGATATTAACCTGCAACTATGATTTTAAAGATGGTCGTTCTACCGTAAGTCTACAACATAGTATATTATACTAGCTCTCTCCAACATATATTTTTAAAACGAGTGTTTTTATTAATTTTCTGTAGGTTATTACTTCAACCCTTAGTAAGGGTCGGACGCAAGGGAGAGAAGGGTGAATAATAAACATATATCAAGGTAAGTACACACTTAGAAAATTGCATATTAAAAGATTGGTTGAGGTGGGGTTAGTGAAAGTTGAATTATTTAATATTTCACTCCTATTTATATCATTATTATTGAAACCCACACTCGCCTTTTGCATTTAGAATGTATAAATAAATGCACGTCAATTAATTTTATAGACTTTATATTTAAATTTACATTTATTTAAACTTTGGCATGGATTTCGCCTTCTGATATCAAAAGACTATATGCATATTCACATATCTATGATAAATACATACATGACATCAGTCTAATAGAATAGTACAACACTAGACTCAATTAGAATTCAAATCAAATTCTTCAATATTAACTAATTCAGAACACAATATTATAAAAAAAACATCAGTGTGTGTACTTATGTACGCGCGTATAAGTTATACTTCTTTGGCGTAACAAAACAAAAATAGATTCTTCGACTAGCGCTTAATTATTTTGTTAAATTACACACTCAAGAAAGAAGACCGCTTATTGGAACGCCGTTGGTGTATTTATATACACCTTAACTTATATCACTAAATTATATAATTATTTATCGTTGTTTTTATTTTTAAAGTAACAACTGTCACTATGACGTTTAATAGTTTGTTAACGTATGGAATTGCAAATGGCCGACAATAATAAATTCGCTGCCTAGGCAACGGAACAATTCCAAACTATAATATTATACTGTATAATCGTCACGATTGCAGTATCATACTGTGGCGTAAAAGTAGTGCGTTCGGCTGATAACCGAACAATCGGTGGTTAAAATCCAATCGAGTGCGTTTTTTTCGTGTGAAAAAATAAATTGTGTGTTACATGTCACACGCCAAAAATACATTCTGATCTGATTTTCCAAAGGCGCTTAAAGAAGTATAAAATTTTAAAATATTTGTTATATTTCTAAATGAAAAATCAGTAACGAATTTTCTACCTAGCTGGGAATCGAACTCATATCCTTGAGTTAAGGAATGTTATTAGCGCTTAGTTTCCTAGTGATAGGTACTATTAATGCAGTTGAGTATGCATTTATGCAAGTTTCGTGGCTGTCTAAAATTGTGACGGCGATTCCAGTTGGAACACTTCCGCTTTGATATGACTAAAGTTGTCAGAATACGTGATTTGCGAATTTACACGTAACAACTCGGTTTCTATTATTTTGAATTATTCAAACCAGAGCTTGGTTGAAAATCACATCATAATTTAATGTATTTATGCAGAAAGCATCCAACTTAGAATGCGTTGTTTAATTTATAATTATTATATTGTATTACTTCACCCTGTCACGCCTTAGCATTGAGGCACAAGATCGTGCCTCTCGCGATGTGAGAACTATTACGTGTAGATCGCATTTGTAGTAATTCTACATGGTAAGAGAGGGTCAGCCATGGTGATGGAACCCTTGAGGTTATGCCACAAGGGTACGGAGTATCGTACTTTCTAGCGGCATCCGGAACACATATCCCAGTCACGTCAACCGACTCTTCATGACTACGTCAATCACCGAGGGCCGCCTTGTCCGCTCATGAATTCGAGTGGTTCGTACCAATATAGCATTAAGATTCGGCGGAGACATCAATTCTCAAAGCTCAAAGCTCAAACGTCAAGAACTTTAAAGCTTAATAAGCTGCCGCGACGTTTGGTACTTACAGAATACAGCCTTGACTTGCACATGACTCCAAGTTGACTGAAGTTGATTTGTCCCACCTCACCCATGTGGATTCCAAGTTCACTGGAAATACTGCCATCATCGTCAACTATGGCACTTTCGTATTTGATCATTGTCACAAGTCCGATAGGCAGACCTGAAACCCGCAGAGAATTGTCGGCGCCAATGCAAGCAGCACTGCACACGGTTTTGGTATCCGCTGCATTCAAATGAAGACCTACACGTTTCGAGTTCGCGGCGAGTTTTTATGTCAGTTATAATATAATATATTTCAAATTATTTCAGTATTAATTGACTTAACTAAAAAAAAAAAAAAATTCCAGGCATGTCCAACTTCAAGTAAGTGGTGGTATGATATCCAGTTTAAAACGGATAATGATATAAACACATTCCCATTGTAATTATTCACTGAGCGGACGTATTATTTTAGTATGAGGATACTCAAGCATTAAAAAATAATCACAATCACAAAACATACTTAATTTCCCATTCGTCATGTGAAAAAGAAAGACAAACATGAATGGAGGCAAATACAAAAAGAGGCCAAGACCAACAATGGGTTGTACTCGTAGATTAAGAAATGGCACGATTTAACAAAAAAACAGTAAAAATTGTTCAATAAATAAATTTCAGATTGATTTATATATAAACGTTATGTTTCCTGCAAAGATCAAATAGAGTTTAGGGTGATAACTACTTATCAAAACACATTTTGAATTATTATTAAGTACACTAATCCGATTAAAACACCTAAAGTAAACCTGTTTCATCTCAGAGTTGGAAAGTTTTCAGGAAATCGGATATAAGATAAACCACAGGTGATGTAGGTCACAAGTCACATAGGTGTGCTGTAGTGTACACGTATATACCAATACCTGCTGCAGTTTCCACATTTCTTTATATACAAAACCACCTATGTACGTCCTCGGCGAACCTCTTTGAAAATTTTAATGAGAATTTTAGTTTTAATTGAGTTAGTTTTCTGTCGAGTTCTTTAAAAAAGTCTCACTGCAAACGCAATTTGAGTTATTTTTGTTTTAGTTTGAATGATTCGAGGCAGTAGATTAATATTTTTCTATAATTAACAAGATAATGGAGATTTTACAATAAAAATAGATTAATGTTTTTAAATATAGTATAATAGAATATGACATTATAGTTGAACGTGCGACAGAAAAGATATGTTAGAAATGTTATAATGTTGTATGATACTTTTCAAATAATTTAAGTATATATACATGTTCATATTACAAAAAAATCAAATTACGAATCCTGTATCCATTTTAAGACAGTACACATTTTATTATTACGACTAAGAAAGAGTGTGAGATTAATCCAATATTAAAACATGGATGGAGTTAAAAAAACAGAACAAAATAATTTGACTAGATTACCTAGTTAAATGCCTTGTTATGCAATGTATATTGAGCGATATAGATCAGAGCTACATAAGGCGTGCAGGTATCTTTGAGGGTTACACGTAAATTGTACATACAACATTTAACCGTAGCACAGTTCGCCGTGAGCTTTCATCAGAAAGAGATGACCGTACAACGGTCTCCAATTTTATTAGATTCAATATGAACATTAATTAAATTTTCATAGCCGATTTTGGAAAAATTCATGAATTCAAGAATGGAAACCTAACCTAACCTAACAAATAATTCAGTATATCGGCTATTTTCAAAAATTGTTTGCCGCTGGCTTTCTGTAAACCGACAAGAACCGTGTTTTATTTGGACATGAATTTTATCTCAGTACTATACGACCCAAAGAAGTTGAACGGTCTTTAATATACGACCATATAATATTTTCGATATAACATTTCACGGTGAAGTGTGATACGGTGAACTGCATACGTACAAATTTCCGAAAACGATATTTGAGAAGAAAGAGAAATTCAAATATCCTCTGGAATCGAATATTCAAGAGCTTGATAGTTGTAATGTTCTTCGAAAATGGATCGTCAGTCAGAGAAGAAGACGTGACGTGACTGCGGGTTACAATTATTATTAATGTTTCAGTATTATAAAAAAAAAAACTAAATCACTGTCACTATTTCAAGACTAGTATTTTATTTATAATAGTAAAATTATTCTTTCTAGTTAGATATAAGAAAACTTTATTTTGGACGGGTCAAAGTGGTTTTTCGTGTATATCGAAAATTGTAGATTAAGAAAAAACTCAAAAGGGATGGAATACAATCCACAAACATACTGCCCGGGTACAAATAAATATTTTATCATGAAGTCACATTGAAACTGGGTATATGTGTTAGTAATTATTGAACACAGAGTTTTCACAGTTCGATCCAAACTGTTAACATCCAAACAAAAATAAACCGTACAACTTACAGGGGCGTCCGATTAGGTGGACGGTTTCGGCTCCCCCATCGATTGGCCCACAACTATGATGAGCACGATGAAAACGACCAGCAGTACCAGGATGCAGCATATGGCGACGGCCACCATGTCAGCGTGCGCGCCCACTGCGACCTGTTCCCGTCCACGGCTGACCCGCCTGCTGCTCGGTACTTCTTGCACGGCCCACACTCTTCTTACCAACAAATAAACTACAGCCGCTCACTTTTTATGCGCGCCTAATACTTTTTTACACTCAAAATTTTTAAAAATTCCGCTGTAAATACAATTTATTTATTATCACAGAATGATGATTATTTTATACGTTCCTGATACTTTTTGCTGTACACTGAAATTGATTGGCACAAATTAAATTACTAACTATATTATTTGTGATTTATGTACAAAAATCACCACCTGTTTTTTATGTTCGCCTGATACTTTTTTCGACACAATAAGTCAAGATTTCGCAACGATAAAGTGCATTAATTATTAACTATCACAGATTATACACCCGTTGTATTACTGTTTTCCTGGTATGTTTTTTTCACAAAGGATGCAGAGTTTCCGCTCGAATTTAAATAAATTCACTTGTGATATATAATAAAAATAATCACGATCTCTCCCTATGTGCGCCTGGTATTTTTTTTTGTAAACAATATCGGTTTCGTCACGTAAAATAAAATCCGATTATTTATAAATCAATATGTGCTCCAGTATCTTTGCACTGCTTGATTGACGCAAGTACCAAATATGTTATTTATCTACAATGTCTTTTTATAGGCGCCTAATACTTTTTATTCACAAAATACCTACAATCCAGCGTTGTTATTAGAACTCAAATAACAATTATCACAGAGTTTATAACAAACACTCTCTTTTATATATTTTCCTGATTTTTTTGTTCAGAGTTAATCCGGAGTTATTGCTACTTAAATCCTATTTAGCACTGGTAATTATCACCTTTTCAGTTTTTACAGCGTTTTGTTTATTTTATGCATAAAATTACTTTTTCCTTTTTATACACACTTGGTTTTTATTATTGTTAATTCGCAAAAAAATATCATGAGCAAGCACCACTGTTTTTTTTGTGTTTTATACAATTGCGATACTATTAGATAAAATTCGATCTCTTTTATAAAGACAAAACTTTAATTAAATCAATCGATTTTTAAAGAATTTAACTTTAACCAAATTTATAGTTTATATTGTTTTATTGAGTGTTTTATCTTCTATAAATTAAGTGAATTTCTTCAATATATATTAAATTCCTAGTACAATTTAAATCAATATATTATTTACTTATTAAGAGGAACTGTTTTTATCTTATCTTTTCATATATTATGTTTTAATTGTTTTTGTAAACAATATTGGTTTATTGAAGTACTATTCGTATATTTAAATGGAGCTAGATTAAATGTTAGCACTAAATTGCAGCTGTATATTCACTGTGAGAAAAAAGCTTACACAAAAGCCAAAAGCTTGCTTTCACCACACGAAGAATAGTTCGAGTTATAAAAGTTCAGACGAAACTATGTTATAAACTCCTATATCTTTTATTTTGCTCAATTTCAAACGATCCCTTGAGGTATTATTTCGATACACTTCGTTGAGTTCCGTTGAAAATTTATCGATAGAAGATAATATATCAGGCTAAGACTTGAACTAGCCTCACGTGTGGTTTTATTACTCGTTACACTGCTTTCAATTTGAGCTTTAACGAAAGCCAACGCAGAATCAATGATAACTGGCTGTGTTTACGACGTATAACAGGCTTACAGATAAAGCTTTCGACGAGCACAGTAAGCACGCTTCAATGACAAAGTATTATTTGTTTGTTGTTGAGCTTATTAAGCTGTGTGGCAAATATGCACAAAGCTTTTTTCGTGAATTCGCACTTTTATGTGTACTTTTTTTAATCTTTTGTTTATTTCAAAGCATGTAATATTTAATATTTAAACTTTCGTTTAACAAACACAGATGGGACAAAAAAATAACGAAGCTAATGATTTATTATTAGTAGTACGTCAAACACGTTCGGGTAATATTTTCTCTGAGGCACTCTGTATCAATCTTCTCCGTTTAATCGTTAGCCAATAACTCACTTTTGTCAACAATGATAAATTTTCAAATAAATATAATATTTTTTATTAATAACTTAACACTTTTTAAATATTTTAGAATATCTGAAAAACACTAAAACATTGATACGAATAGTTGTTAGATATTTGGTTATTGCACAGTTGTTTACGTGAATAATCATATTCCATAATAGAAACTGGTAAAATTGTTCAAAGTGTTTATAATCTTACCTAACCTACTAACCGAAGCATGTGATAGCCGGTATTACATGAGCAACAGTTTTATTTTAAAGTTGGAAGCCCACGGTTGTTGTACTTGATGAATGTACAAATAATTCGTGTCCAATTCTAAAACGAATAATTAATGTCCTGTTTTTGTTATTTTTGAGTTATTAATTCCACCTAGTAGATACTCATGTATATGTATATGACAATTAATCCATAATAATAATAAAAGTCGCGGGAAAATGATGTTTTGAATCCCAAATCCATATAAAATCATATTTCGTCTCATTTGATTTTGACATTGATTTTTCTGAATTATCACTAACATTATTTTCAAAAAATTAGTATTTTCAATTTTTAAATCTTAATTCATTTTTTTTTTTTTTTTTTTACATATTGTGGACATTACAAATTATAAGTTTAAGACGTTCACAACATGACATTTAGAAACAAAGAAATATTATTAAAACAGTATTATGTAATACTATAATTATGCAATATTAAGTTATTCTACAGTATAAATGTGTAAATACAAAAAATATGAAGTATATAGGTACAAGGAAGTACACCGGATGAGTAAAGCAGACCCTATTTTAAGAATTTATAAAATAACGTCCACCTATACTCATTCTCACGTGGATGGAATATATCAACATCCGAAGCAATTTGGTTGAACAGAGTTATTGCCCTCCCAATTGGCATCACCAATGGCAGGTTAGTACTGCTCCTCGGGAGAACAAACAACTGATGCTCCCGATTTCTAAGATAGTTATCAGGGACACACAAGTCAATATTACCAAGAATGGCAGAGTTATCATTCACACCACGTATTAGTCGAAAAAAATACGTGGCCAAATATTGATCTCTTCTAGCACCTATTATAATATATACAGTGGCGAAGGGTGGAGGTAGGCTGTTAAGATCAGCCATAAATAGTGCACATTAAACTTTGTCAGTCATACGTATTTGTTTTCATTGAAATACGACTACAATTTACAGGTGGTCATGGTTGGTTTTCAAAATTCAATTAAACCCTATGAAACCAAGCCATACTAAATAATAGTCAAAAAATACTTGTCTATCTATAAAATATCTAAAACTATTCCATTAAATCATACATAACTTTAGATTTTTTATAGATAGAATAATATGTTTTATCTATGAGTATTATATTTTGGTTTGGGAAGGCTTAATGAATTTAAACAAATGAACCAACAATATGTAACAGTATGCAGCAACGAAAATAAATAAGTATGAATGAAAAAGTGTGCACATTTTTTTCGTATCGCCCAAAGTATATCAAAACTATTACGGATTGATTTAGGCAGAGTTTATTTGATATTTAAAAACTAACCAACACCATCTGTAAAATTGTCGTATTGGTTCAATAAAAATAAATACGTATGACTAACAAATATCAATGTGTACTGTGTATGGCGGATCTAAACAGCCTACCTCCACCCTTTGCTACTGTTATATAATATATATATATATTGCAACATCTAAATATCGAAAATTATATTATGAATTATTTACAACATTATTAAATATTTTACCAGAGTCGCGGTTGAATAGGTAAATCAAAAGATACAAAGGTGTCGACCGCAGACTATTCTGAGTGGATGATTTCACCAAAATTTATTCCAGCCCTATACGCATTATCGTAAAATATTTATTGGAAAATATCATTTTATGACTTAATCTTTAGTCGAAAAGATACTATTTATGCATTGCGTCATAAACGTAGTATATAAGATGGAAAATATTATACAATTAAATACTTAGGAAAGTTCAAATGGTTTGACAATGTCGGTTTAATATGTTATCTTCTGATATCAAATCTTTGTAATGTTATATTAGTATTACTAATAAAATAACCTCTTATATTCCAATATAATATACTAATAATACAATTGAAGTGTTTTTACGAGATAAGCCTGAACCAGTAGCGAAGGTTGGAGGTAGGCTGTTAAGATCTGCCATAAAAAGTGCACATTAAACTTTGTTAGTCATACATATTTGTTTTTATTGAACTAAGACTGTAATAATTTACAGATGGTGTTGGTTTTTAAAAATCAATTAAGCCCTGCATATGCCAAACCATAATAGTTTTGGTATACGAGGACGATACGACAAAATTGTGCACACTTTTTCATTCATACTTATTTGTTTTCGTTTGATTGAAAATATATTATATTACACAGATTCATTATAAAAATCATTAAGCCCTGCCTAACCCAAACTATAATAGATAAAAAATATTATTTTATCTATAAAATATGATTTAAGTGCATAATTTTAGATATTTTATAGATAGACGAGTATTTTTTTTACTCTTACCTATTATGGCATGGTTTTCACAGGATTTAATTAAAATTTAAAAACAAACCAACACCATCTGTAAATTGTAGTCTTATTTCAATGAAAATAAATACGTATGACTTACAAAGTTTAGTATGCACTATTTATGGCGGATCTTAACAGCCTACCTCCACTCTTAGCTACTGGCCCAAAGTATAGTGTTTAATCCTAGATGTATATGTTTTTTATAATATATAATATTTTTGGTACATTATAAGACTTTCTCGAGAAATAAAAATCACGAAACTTTTGAAAAAATCTTGAGAAACGATAAAAATCTTTTCTTATTAAGTAGGTACTTTTATCTCGAAAAAATTCGGTCGCAAACTCTAACCACAGCTATCCTGCATATTTATTATATACGCCGTTTTTTTTTTTTTTGAAATAACTGCTACCACTCTAGTAGGATCATAAAATTTTATGTTATAAACACAACACTCGTAAAAAATGCAAGCTATAAAAACAGACAAATTATTGCGTGATGTTATTATGCGAAACCGTACTGGGTCATTATTATGATTCAGCTTTACAAGTTGCTTTACGGGCCCTGTGATCTGTTTGAGAGTTTTTGAATTAAAGTGTTAAGTTGCAAAAGCCGCTACAACTGGGTTCATGTTAATTTGTTAAAAACACTTAGTGAAAGGTACAGGGTGATTACATGGAAAAATAATCTTTTTCATATTATAACATACCAGTGCCGAAGGGTAGAGATAGACTATTAAGATTCGATATAAATAGTGCACACTAAACTTTGTCAGTCATTCTTATTTGTTTTCATTGAATTAACGTTAGAATTTGCAGATGGTGCTGGTTAGTTTTTAAAATTTGATTAAACCCTGCTTAATCCAAGTCATAGTAGATAATAGTCAAAATATATCCGTTTATCTAAAATTATGCCATTAAATCATACAGATAGAAGAATATGTTTTATCGGTTATGGTTTGGTTTAGGAAGAGCTTAATGAATTTCGAAAGACTAACTAACGCCATTTGTAATATTTATTCTTAATTCAACGAAAACAAATAGGTAAGCATGACTGAAAAGGTGTGCACTATTTTTTTCGGATCACTCGTAACACACCTAAACTATTATGGGTTGGTTTAAGTATGGTTTAACTGAATTTTAAAAACTAACCGTAACATTTGAAAATTGTATTCTTAGTTCAATGACAACAAATAAGTATGACTGACAAAGTTTAGTGTGCACTACTTATGTCGAATTTTAACAGCCTACCTCCACCTTTCGCTACTGATAGATTCTCTCAAGCATAAAATAGCTATCATAAAATAATAAACAATCATGGATGTATCCATTAGATTTTTCAACCCCTGGTCTAAGATATAAACTATCACAATATGTGTGTCTTTTTATGATTAAAATACTATTCCCCATATTTTCCTATTTTTCTTCATCTTCAATTATTGTTACCCACTGAAATGTGACACTTTTTTGAAGTTGTTTTGGTACGTGACTAGAATATACTGTAATATTACATCGTAAAAGCGAGATATATTTTCTTTAAAAACAGCATCAACAAAATTTGGGTGTTCATATTGTAATGTATTCAAATAGCGTTTCTTTACAAAAAATGGGATAAATTTAATAACCTTTAAAATTTCTGACAAAAGTATTGGCTCAGATCGAGTTGCCAAGTCTGGACAGCCCGGACAAAATCCGGTGTTATGGAAAGTCTAATTTATGAGATACGGTCTAGTAAAATCAAACAAGTAAAATAGTGAGTTTTCCTGAAGTGTAATTTTTGACTATAAAAGAAAATTACCATGCAAATTAAGTTTTGTATAAGAAATTTTACATTGGTATTTATATACAATGCAATCTAAAAGCAGCGGAGGTTTTTCACTTTGACCGCTTTCCGCCAGAGGCACTTATTAGTTTGCCGGCCTGGTCATCTTCTCTTTATGACAGATTGCCGAAATGTCAAGCCGTCTAATATCACAATTCTCCATTATCAATTGTGTTCTACCCCTTCAAAATGTATGTAAATTCTAATTTAAGTATTAAATTTATTGTGATTGTTGTTTAATATAGGTTATTCATATAAGGTTTGTAAAATACATCGGCAGTTCTGTTTACATTCAATATGATATTATTATATTACATATATACTATATATATATATATATATATATATATATATATATATATATATATATATATATATATAAGAATAAATCGTTTTAATATTGCTACTATAATGGTTACTGATAAATTGGTAATGTTATTACCACGTTATATGTTATTTTATTGTTTAAGTGTTAACTCTAACTGTCATAATAAGAGTCTATAGACTATATATATAAAAAATAAAACACATTAATGCAATGCATTTCCACTAAGAATTGACAGTTAACAATATAAAAGTAAATAAACAACAATGTGTTGAGGGCCGATATACTTGAATGGTTTGTAGCGCCAGGTTAAGAAAGTAATTATTTAGTAAATGCAATGTACATTTTCACAATTCAATTACATATAAAGTTATATAAAAAATATATAACAAGATAGTTAAACGGTGTGCTTGCAGACGAAAATCACTTTATCTTCTAATTTTAAACTTTCAAAATTTGCCGCTAACACAGTAATTGATAAAGCTCTGAGAATCACAAATTTATTTGGTAATCTAATTAATTTATTTTACAATATATTTTTCAAAAGTGTTGTATTAATATTGCGTAGCTGGTTTCAAAACTCAACGCTCTGTCTCGAGCCAAGCCGAAAAGTAAGCAATTTCAAGTTTTCCCCTATAATCTTCGCCTTCCTGTACGTAATCCAAATTTGATTAATAATTGGGTTGAATTTCATTAGGCCCAAGGCCACGTTCAAGTGATAAAGCAATATGGAATGTAAACAACGCAGTTTATTGAAGTTAATGCGAGTCCTCTGTGTTAAATTTGTCATTTACATATTCAAATGGATGAATGTCATGTTATTGTCGTCACCCTACCCTATAAATGGCGGTTGAGTAAATATGACTAACTGTCAGTCAAGAGAATTGAAACCGATAGAGATATAGGTACAGCAACATTCCAGAATTTTGTCCTCTTAAAGATTTTACTAAGTACTCTATCGTTCCTGAAAAATTGACCGCAGACTAAAAACAATGCTATACTGTCCCAGAATTTTTTAGACATATTTTGTTTATTTATTTTGTGGGTCTTAGATTATTCGAATTGACAATCATTTAATTGGCTATTAATTCAAAGTATACACACATTTAAAGAGACACTCCAATCCGTATTATCTATAGAATACATAAAAGTCAAAAGCAGGAGAATATCTAAATTTATTTTTGCAAAGAATTATTGTCATTTATTTGGTGAGTCATATATTGGTAATCAAGGGGTACTAAACAAGAACAGGGCTACCCAAAAATCCGATAAGAACTCATCAAGCTTGGCGTTTGCCTTCATTCAGCAGTGGATCTCCAGCAGTGATTCCCAAAGTGGGGCGTAATCTTGAAAATCATTAGAAGACGAAGCATAGCACAAGGATCGCACTAATTTTCTTTCGAGTTGCACATGTTACGTAATATATATATATTTACTTGTGAAAGTTAAATTAAAAATAGTATTACCTATGTGCATTTTATATTTAAAGCAATTCATTTTTTTCAGAATTAGGTAGGTAGGTAGGTTTGCTGGGGAGGGGGGGGCATGAAGATTTTTGGAGCGTTGAAGTGGGGCTTGGCAGAAATAAGGTTGGGAAAAACTGATCTAGAGATTGCAACACTGAATGAAAATACCAATACCGGTATTTGACTATTTCCTAGTGAATACCTGTAAAATAATTGAAAAAAAAAAACAGAAGTATATACCAATATATTGATTAATATTTTATAATTGTGTCATTGCTGGTCATTAAGGACGATGAAGGACCACGGAGGTAAAACAGTTATGTTAGGCTTTTTGTGTTAATTAATACATGTTGTTTAAACTTTCAATACCAAATATATCGGTATTGTCTGTTTTTTTTTAAACCGGTATTTTGCTATCGAAAAATACTGGGATAACGGTATTGCAGTCCCTAAGTGGATCGACTTCCGTTGGTGATAGTAATAATATTCTCGTATTGAAATTTTAAATTACACGCCTTAGGCATAATATACGTAGGCAATATTTATTCAAAGCACTGCATATTATATTTTAGGTCATTGGTTTTACAACCCCGTCAAAGTGCGTATGTAACGATCAAAACAATTCATTAAAAATGAAAATCATTAAACATGCCACGGAAAAAGGCGAAGAATGCATTGAGAGAAAATGTTTGTTCTTTTACCTGGCTAGTTACGGATGTTTTACTACTTACTACCTATAGTGAGAGACGAGAAAAAAACTTACAAATAAAATTTATATTATTCACTATATCCATTCGAAGTAAATGTGAAAAAATCGTGTGGTGTCCATTTTCAACTGTAAAACTATTTTAAACAACGAACTATCTAACTGTAAATTATATATTGATACTTTACCCCATATTTACCCCAATGGGGGGGCTAAACAATCAGAAAGTTTATATGCTAATAAAAACTTTTACTAATTGATTTTAATCATTCAATATTGAATATACATAAGGTTTAAGAATGCTAGATAAAAAAAATATAATTTTGAAACACCTCAGTAATATAAAAAGTTGAACCGACTCAGACTCGACTTTCCATCTCTAAGCAAACGATCTGTCTATTGTTCTTACGAATTATATCGTATAACTACGTTTTAACTGAGGTACTTCAAATTACACAAATCAAGAGACATTGTGATCAATTAAGGTAAATGACATTACTATCTTAATTTCTGCTGGATAAAGGCCTCTCCTGGCTTCTTCCTGATAGTTCTTCGCTGCCACATACTTCCAACGAAATTGATAATTGTGGCATACATCAGATGATCTTCTATTCTTTATAATAATTTGTTATATACCTAAACGAGAATTAACTGTATGTTATGTCAGTGTGCATTTACAATTGTTAATATGGTAGTGCTAGTTATTTATTATTTTCATATTCAATGCGCTAACCTGTTTGCAATAAATGAAGATTTTCGATTGCACACTTCTTCAAATTATTACTATTTATTTCAATGTCCAACAATCATCATTTTCTACAAACAGTTTATCTTATTGCATTCGAAGTGTGACTAATAGTTGGCACTACCATAAAAGTTTAAAGTTTTGTATTACGGCCTGACTATAGTGGGCATTAGGTTAGTATGCATTATGTCAGAAAATGCCGAAAGGCGAAACTCAGGTTACAAGAAATGACTCAAATGGAATAATCAATTACAATATATTGTTTGATTAATCAATTGTAATTAAATAAAATACAATTTTTTAGCATTTATTCCACTTTTTAATTAAATTTTTGTACCGGTTCAAGGGGACATTATCAAGAAAAGGACGAAACCGGTACAAAAATTTAATTAATAAGTGGAATAAGTACTAAAAAAGTTGTGTTTTATTTAATTACAATTAATTTAATTATTAATCAAGTAATATAATGTAGTTCCACCATGAATTGACAGTTAACACTATAAAAGAAATTAGAATATAAATTAAATTTGTCACAATGAAACTTCTCTTATACTTACATAAAATTGTCAGGAACAATCTTAAATAGCGTTTTTAAGTGTTATTTATGGACTTAAGATGCGCTGAGTCTCGAGTACCTACAGATATAATTCAAATAGTCAGCGGAACCATGAAAGTCCGAAGAGCCGCAATCCGAAAGACGTGGACCCCCTTTCGATTTGACGTTTCTCGAACATGGCGTCGCGCGAAGTGGCGTCATATTGATTTTATGGCGGGAAAACGGAGTGTGACGTCACGTGACCGGGACGCTGGGGCTGGGGGGAGTGGGCGTAACGCTACGCGAGACCCGCTGGACCGGTGTCAAATCTCATCAAAAAAATATATATCACTTATATTCGCGCCCTCGGACACTCTTTCGCCATAAACGGTAGCGAAATTTGTATACCTTAATTGAATCTATTTTTTTACATTCGCCCTCACTTATGCGACGTGCTATAAATGATTATTTATTAAGTTTACAACATAATCATCATGATACATGTATCGTAATATATAAAAAGGTTATACTATAACAAGACGGTACTTGAAGTAATAGAATTAAAACGCTTGATGTCAAAGAATTTGGATTAAGTACCTACCTAAAGAGACAAGTCCTTTATACTATGTATTTCGAATTTGAAATTTGAATGCATTTTTCAAAAGAACGAAGCATGGTTAACACAATCGCTGCGTAACTTTTAATTACTTTTTAATTACCGTATTTAAATAACATGTTAATTGGATCGATCGGCCGCTTAACGGGGACACGGCAGCCGTGTCATCCGCGTCGAATGAGTTAAGGGGGGACATGCTCGTCGAAGGTCAAAATTGAGTTTTTATTGTATTTTAAAACCATGATCCTGGACACTCCTTAAACGTTGTAGATGATCTATTTATATAATTTTGAAGCCTTATTATCCTTTATAGTTATTTTAAACATTTGATGACTGCATGAAGTATTTTTGTTACATAAAATAGTATTCTTTTAAACCTCTCGCTCTAATGTTTTAGAATATAGTCATATTTCGGTACATAACTGTGCAGTGGTGTTAAAATTTTTTACATTTATTAATTTTTAAACGCATTTATAAAACCATTAGCATAATTTATTACGAGATAATTTTTGTAAAATATTCACGATAAAAAAATATTTTGATAATCTCTGTGAACCCAAATTTGACAAGAATTAGGCATTTTATTATTCAAAAAATCGGCAAGATTAACAGATTTGAAGATGATTCTAAAGATATTTATTATAACCTATGTCTTTGACCATTCAAGTGTGATAAACATCTTATGAATAATGATTGCTTTATAATAATTATTGACCTAAGAATAAGGTAGTGTTTTTTTGAAATACGCCATTTCTTTTGTCATTCCCCAGTGGTTAAGCTACAACATACGGCCGTAGCCATAAATTGACAAATTATAATTGAAGTAGGGAGTAAAATGATATTGACGCGCGTGTTTGAACATGTACCGTTTAAAAAAAAAATTAAAAAAAAATCGGTTAGGTACATGTTCAAACACGCGCGTTAACATAATTTTACTCCCTACTTTAATTATAGTTTGTCATTTTATGGCTACGGCCGTATGTTGTAGCTTAACCACTAGGGAATGACAAAAGAAATGGCGTATTTCAAAAAAACACTACCTTATTCTTAGGTCAATAATTATTATAAAGCAATCATTATTTATAAGATTTTTATCACACTTGAATGGTCAAAGACATAGTTTATAATAAGTTTCTTTAGAATCATCTTCAAATGTGTTAATCTTGCCGATTTTTTGAATAATAAAATGCCTAATTCTTGTCAAATTTGGGTTCACAGAGATTATCAAAATAATTTTTTATCGTGAATATTTTACAAAAATTATCTCGTAATAAATTATACTAATGGTTTTATAAATGCGTTTAAAAATTAATAAATGTAAAAAATTTTAACACCACTGCACAGTTATGTACCGAAATATGACTATATTCTAAAACATTAGAGCGAGAGGTTTAAAAGAATACTATTTTATGTATCAAAAATACTTCATGCAGTCATCAAATGTTTAAAATAACTATAAAGGATAATAAGGCTTCAAAATTATATAAATAGATTATCTACAACGTTTAAGGAGTGTCCAGGATCATGGTTTGAAAATACAATAAAAACTCAATTTTGACCTTCGACGAGCATGTCCCCCCTTAAGTTAGTAAATTGTACAGCTGATATCAATATCACCAAGTTGGCATTTCCCTTTTTCCTGACGCAAACAATGGTTGCCACTTTTTGATATGCATTGTTTTTATGTTAAACAATTTTAGAAGATTAATTTCTTTTATTTTGTTAACTGTCAATTCATGGTGGAGCTGCATTGTATTGTTGTTTAATTTAAAAAACGCATTTTTTATAGTACTTATTTCACTTTTAATCAATAAATTAGGATCGGTTTCGTTCACCGAAACCAGACGAAACCGGTCCTAATTTATTGATTAAAAGTGGAATAAGTACTACAAAAAAAATCATTTTATTAAATTAAACAACAATTAGAGAATTAACTAAATAAGTGCTGTATCACTGTTTATTTCTTTATCACGACAAATTGTTTTTTCACACACCATATTATGATTGGATTGATCTCTTAAAATGAACCTGAAGGTTTTCTTAAATATCTTTTCGCTTTTGAAACGATTTTAGTGTGATAGTGCTGATACCAAGATCAAAATTAATATTTTGATATTTGGCGTGTTAAAAGTGACATGATGGCTTTTAATAAATGCCAGTCATTCATCCAGAGACTGCAAATAAACGAGACTGATCGACAACATGTCTGAGACGCATTCTGTAGTTTTTTGTATATATTTTTCGGTGAGACTGGTGGGTTTGGGTAGTCTCCAGGGAAGGCGGAACATAGAAAGAGGCAGCCTTTACTCTGCCCTGAGAGAATCAGAGGATCGAGATGGGGTGGACAGTTTTTGTCACTCAAAAGATGACAGAAGATGACAGATTTAGCAGTTTGGATTTTTAGAAAAGAATTCATATTTTTTTAATTTGTTTTTGGGTTAATTAAAATACTGTGGTATTTTTTTTTATTCCACGTTTCCAATTTCCAAGTCTTTAATTTTTTTTAATTCCAAGTTTCCAAGTCCAATTAAGTGACTGTGACTTGATAGCAGATTAATTTGTATATTTTATGGTTCAATTTATGTATATATTAATATAAACAGAATTCTAGAATGTAGGTCAAGAGTTGCCTATTAAAATTGATTGTAAAGTTAATGAATATGCACAGTCATTAACTCTACAATCAAAACTGTAGCCAATATCGAATCATGTAGAAATACGAAAATCTGCATATATAAAAGTAGAACAAAAACGTGTATTGGTATACGGAAACCAATATATATAATATAATATAAATATATTGATTATACTATTTTCGAATGGTTCAGAAATAACTTTTGGTATTGTAAGTAATTCATAATATTCTAAGATTATAGTATCGTATAACTCGGTAATTTTACGGTGGCGAGGGTGGAGGTAGACTTTAGAGATCCGACGTAAATAGTGCACACTAAACTTTCTCTGTAATAATTATTTGTTTTCATTGAACTAAGAATACAAATTACAGACGATATTAGTTAGTTTTTAAAATTCAATTAAACCATGCTTATACCAAACTATAATAGTAGAGGCAGGCTGTAGAGATTTGATAAAAATAATGCACAATTTGTCAGTCATACGTATTTGTTTCCATTGCATTAAGAATATAAATTGCAGATGGTTTTTAAAATTCAATTAAATTCTGCCTAAACCAAATCATAGAAATACATTTTTTCTTCTATATATAAAGTATCTAAAATCATGTATGATTTAATGGAATAATTTTATACATAACAATATTTTTTTACGGTTGTCTATTATGGTTTTCTTTAATTTAATTTAATTTTAAAAACTAATCAATACTATCTGAAATTTATATTATTAGTTAAATGAAAACAAATAAGTATGACTGAAAAAGTTTAGTATGCACTTGATACTTATGTCGGATCTACAAAACCTACCTTTACCCTTTGCCACTGGTCATTTATCTACCCACACAGCGGTAGGGATAAAAATGATAGGCATATACAAATATTTAGAGGCAAAACCTTTAGCATTGATACACCATTACGTAGGTAGTGAAAATCGTGCACAATTCCTACAGAACTAAGGCATTTATGTAAAATTATATTATTTTGGCACGATATTCCCCAGTAATGGGAAATGGATGCAGTCTCAACGATATGCTCAGTGATTTGAGTTTCTCCAGAGAACAGCAAATTAATGTAATAATAAGTATTGTGCAGTGTACAAAATGTTCAAACTATTGATAATATACTAGCTGAGCCAGCTGGCTCTCGCCAGTTTGTCTCGCTAGGTCTTGTAGACAGCTTAGCGTCCTAATGACATGACGTTGGATTTTAATAAAATTATGAAGTATGCATAGACGGCACCGTTTGACATATCACTGATTTGTCACTTTTACAATTTGCAAGTCATTACTGTCGATATAAATTTGGCGTCATATGCATAGTATATTCTCGATTTTTGCCTTCAGAATGTCATCTGATACCATCCCAGGCTGCTAGACCTAGCAGCATAGCTGACAATTTGATTGCGATTCAATATAATGTAAATATTAATCTCGCGCGTATCCCTTTGAGGTAATAGAAGAAGGTTAGCCATATAAAAAAATTAGTTTAAACTCTTAAGTTAATTTGTTTCATTGTCTAAAAAATGCTTGTAATATATTAATATTGTTAACAATCTGAGACTATTTTCAAAGTGTGACTTTTTAGATTGCATTAAAACGATGCCATACATTAAATCTATTATTTTATCTCTTTCTACAGGTAGAAATTACATACACGCATATATTATTTATATATAAAAATGAATTTTAGAGAGAAGGTGGATATAAAACGCCGACCAATTTGAAACCAAAAGCAACGTGTCAGCTTATGCTCCAATTAATCAAGCGAAGGCTGTTCGCCGGCTTCACATTTTTCATTTCTAGTTCTCAGAAATAAATTACTACATATTTTAGATAAACTTTGGTGGTTGGACGGTGTCAAAGAGAATGCTAGAGCGAACGGTGTAGGTACTAGAGAACACTGGCTCAAAATAGGGAGAGATGTTGGAAGATATTGAAAGATGCTAGAATCAGCCATGGATTGTTAAGAGTGTACATAAGTGAAACGGCAAATAATTTTCAACAGTATGTGGGACGTGATTTCGGCCGCGTTGCCAGTCGAAGAACGATAGTCGACCTGTTTGCACGTCAATTTGTTTTGTGATGGCGTCGGAGGAATATATTCTTAAATCGTGTAAGACTAAATACGTTCCGCATGTACTTGAAAAAGAAAACATGTCAATGAATATACTATTATTATTACGAATATAATAATAAACATAACATTAAAAGGACGCATGTTGAATTTTTATGACAAATTATATTTCGTTCGGCTCGCGTCATTTGCACTCGTCTAGTCACGATCTTTTTAGACCATGCCTCAGCTGAAGTATAGCCTTAAGCTACTGATAGTGATATGGTAACGATACTTTAGATGAGGGGTTACCAACATTATTTTCATCAGGAGCATATTTACAGCCAAAAACAGAATGGCGAGCACATTTTTTTTAATGAAACTTACGTCATAATTTAGACAGAGAATACTACATATACATTTTTTGACAACTAAATATTAGTTCCATTTCTAAACAATTCCTGCGCATCTATTCTATACACAAGGTTGCCATCGGCGGCTATCGAGGGTAGTTTATCATATTTATGTATTGAGGCGGTTAATTTTTACAATAAGTTAATCTTCTGAACTGTCAAAAAGTGCTATGTTTAACAACACCTCTCTTGGCTGTGTTAACTTTTAGAACGAGATAGACAGTTTTTACAGCTTAGACTAGGGGTAGTCAACCTTTTTATACCTACCGCCCACTTTTGTATCTCTGTTAATAGTAAAATTTTCTAAACGCCCACCGGTTCCACAGTAATGGTGATTTATAAAGTAGGAAAGTAACTTTACTTTATAAAATGTATAAAGCAGAGTTACAGCAAGTTAAAACATATAATAATAATTATTTACCACACACTTTTACTTTACACTTTCGTAACGTGAACTAATCTTATGCGAGGGCGATAAAAATAAGTAATATATTTTCTGAAATTTAAATTGTCACTGGGAATTTTATGAAAACATAATAAAAATGTATTTAAAACCCCTACCGCCCACCATGAAAGCTGGAACGCCCACTAGTGGGCGGTAGGGACCAAGTTGACTACCTCTGGCTTAGACGACTAACTTGTTGTAACAATTATAATACCTTAACACATAAATATGATAAACCACCCTCTATAGCCGCCGATAGCAGCCTTGTGTATAGAATAGACGCGTTGGTCAATAACCTAGTATCAATGAAGAATTTAAAACATTATTACATAATATAATGAAGCAGGTAATTAGAAATATGTAATTATGGTTTTTTAATAATTGAAATATCTATAAACGTCACATGACAAAAAAATGTGTAATACAGAAAAGAATGACGACTTAATTAGTAGAATCTTTGAAATTGGATTTCTTTGATAAATTTTTCATATTTAGGAATATATGTAGATATTCCTATTCGTAAATAATCATTTTTGTATGTTGACAACCTTCACAGAACAGATTAATAAATATAATTCAGAAAATCTATACCTTAATACACTAGATTTTGAAGCAGGGTTTTGAATGTGTGAGTGTCCTACGAAAATGAAACAAACATTATAGACATGCAATAATGTGTATTGCAACCTTCAAATATACAAAAATTGAATGAGAGTCGGTGCATAAACCGAGAGCAGCTATCAAAATGAAGGACAAACGTATTCTTGATACGTGTTTAAGTTTATCCCATATTTTTTCACACTCGAGATCGGTTGCCTGTTACTACACGCCCGGTAGTTATTTCAATTTCCATTAATTCTGTGTTCCCTGGTTGACAATAATGATTCACACAAAATAGTTCAGCAAAAGCATAATTTTATCTTATAAACCCCACTTTTTAGTAAGTGATATTTTTTTTAATTCACCAGGTTGCTTGTGCAAACATGCATAAACAATAAATTTAATATATTCAACCAACCAACACAAAATTCGATTGAAATTATTTTTATTAATCGATTTAAAATATTATAAGATTTTTTTTAAATATATAAAATGCAAAAACGACTCCGTGGGAGCACGCAAAAGTGTTGGGAATCCATGGTTTAGTTTAGAGTGTACAAGTTATTAGTACAATATTGTGACTTGAATAAAAAACCGTTTAATTAAAAATACCTTAGATGTTAAATAATGACTTATCGTAACATGTGATCAGAAAATAATAATTATTGTAGTGTTTTACTATAAGTATATATTATATTTATAAATTTGACGTTAGTTATTTTAAGCATTTTAGTACGTAGAATTAAATAATTGAGACCGACGGAAAAATTAACAACTAACATCGCGTGAGAGAGATCGTGCGATAATGCCACGATCAAAGGTGAGATGGAAATATACTCCTAACCCTTACCTGTCAACCTCATAAGCTGACGCTAGGTTTCATTTGACATGATGTTTTAGAGCGCGATGCAGAAACATACTTAAGTGCATAAGTCCCTATTCTCTAAGAGCGAAACGCAGAAACATTTGTCGTAACTAAAATTTCCTTAGCAGAAAACACTATACAGAAACATTATCCTTAGTTAAGATCATTAAAAATTCTCTTTCCTATTAGGTAAATTATTTTATAATTCTTAAACGATGACAAAAATATGACAACTGCATTTTATAAATGCAATAACTATAAATACATATTAATATTAAATTATAAAACTCTTATGTTTCCGTTATAAGTCATTATACGTGATTCCACAGGCACCACAAGATATTTTTTTTAACATGATAACACTAGCGTCAAGTGTCATTCTATCATCTGGCATCTTGTATTTCTGCGGGCTGGCGTATAAAAGTAAAATATTATTCTGCAAGTACATGCCAAACGAATTAACACTATCAATATCCCTATTGTGATACATTGTTAAATGAATTTGAGTGTATGGACTGTTTTATAGACATGCGAATTTATTTTGACAGCAGCTGTCAGTGGTAAATGGTAATACAGAAGGGGGCGTGTTCATAACAAAAGTAGTCTATGGTTAAGGATTCCTTAACTCTATACTCAGGATTGTCTATAGTTAAGTTATGCTTTTCGGCGACTTATCTCTTAGATTGTGCATGCCGCTCTAAGCGTCTAAGCTATGAGGTGAATAGCGGTTACTTATATTGCATCGCATACATACAGTATCTATACATAATAAATAATATATCATAATATAGCAGATATTAAATCTACAGAAAAAAGGCAGTGGCCCAGAACGAAAGCATTAAATCGAAACTACGGTCAAAACACGCCTTACTAAGTCAAGATAAATCAGTACTTATGTCTTGATGGTGTTTATTGCCAAGTTAATCCAGATGGTTCTGTATCGCGTTCGTTTTTTTCTCTTTTTAATACTATTACAGGCCTAGAGGCCCAATGACAATAGTGCAGTTTAACAATAGTGTATTTAGTAATATAAGCGAAACAATCACAAACACACAGGCTTTGAGAAAATCTTATATCTTATACATATTTTGAGTCCTCACAGGGGTCGAACCCGGAGCTCCCGGGTGAAAGGCTAGCACCTTGCGCACTGCATCACAAGATCTATACTTACCTAATTTCTCAATTTCCTGGACTTTTGACTGATAATAAATTTTTATTCTTAGCAGATGTCAAGACGTTTGTTATTTTGGAAAAAAAAGTTTCCTAGTTAACATACCTAATTATTCTTTATCATGAAAAACACGAAAATAGACTAGTATTTCCCAAAGTGAGCGTTTTTCGAAGACTATTCAGGAGACTACTAATATTATTGCAAAAAATCAAATAATAAAAATTATTTCCAACAATAATATATTCCAGTACTAATAATAGAGACTTTATGGACTTACTGGAACCGTAGACACTATTGAATAGGTAATGTATGTATTAAACCTTCGCGACAATAAAAGTTAGAACGCATCTAATTTCGTAAAATTACGTATGCATGGTTAAACTGTCAACACAATTAATACTAAGTACATTCATTCTATTTTAATCTTGATAGTAGTAGAATCGATGTTAAATCTATGTACATGTGGGTAAAGCCCCAATTACAACAGATCGTAAAAAATAATTTAACATTTTTTTAAATTTAGAAGCCTGAAATGCGAACGAAACTTCTGCGCAGTTTCGTTTTCAAAAACATTACTTTGAAATCAAATACATGACAGATCAACAAAACAAATGAAAATAACACTGCTGTCATTCGTAGTACGCACTGAAAAGTATGTATGGTTCCTTAAAATAATGGGGAGCATTATGCAAAGCACGAAAAAAATATTGGAAGGTTTTAGAAACTGTTCCTAAATTATATATTATGTCAGTATAAAGTTCCTTATAATTAACAAGAACTTAAATATTATTTTGTATATATGTACTTGAATGATCTTTCTACCTAAATATTATATAAAATGCTGTAGCCATGTTGGTGAGTACTTGTTTCAGACATAAATATTTGAAATGCTTACATGAATAATAAATAAATGCCTGAAAAAAAACAGATAAGTTTTGTCGAATTGAATTAAGAGTTGCGTGACTAAGACGTTGACCCACACGAGGCCACGAACGCCCCTGGCTTTATTTTGAGATTACCTACTAGAACTACTAGAAAGTAACTATATATGTACATTATACTTTAATAATATAAATATATTACTAATTTAAATAAAACGCAATTTTATAGTACTAATTTCAGTTTTATTAAATATTAAACAGAACCGGTTTTGTCCTTCTCATAGGTATATTGTTGCTTAGTAGGGGGTAAACTGATGTATGAATTTCGTGATACAATAGTTTATTAAAATATTAGCAAGTGCAAGTACGTTATAAAAAGAAATTTGTAGAGATCCTGACACCGATTAGTAATCAAGGTTAAATTAATACTTTGATTTAAAACACAAAAGCCGACTACCAAATAACAAAATTAAGAATGCGAATTTCGTTGCAATTGTATAGGAGATACGTAGCTTAGCGGATGGCGCACATGTACACGAATCCCAGGGTACGTGGGTTTGAATCCGGCTGGATTATTTTCAAAAAGATTTTTTCTAGTGGTTTCTCACATTCTATATGATCAAATTATAGGTATTTATTTGCAGGTGGCCATTAGATATAATTAGCATGTTATTTAAATGTGGTAATTAAATATTAATTAAAAGGGTGAATAATTGTTTTTCTAAAGTGAATGCGCTGTTTATTAATAAATAAATACATTATAATTTTGTTGAAAATAAGTGAAGCATTATACCTAACAACTAAAAGCTTTTGTTTATAGATTAAAACCAATCACTTAGTCAAAACACGTATAGAATAAACGAGAAATAATATTGCAAAAGATTTTTTCCACGAAAATACAACCCACGAATAAGTATGACTATTTTCCAAAGCCGTAAAATAACCCGCCAAAGCTCGCAGAAAAAGCTCAAAATGTGACCTTTGACATAAATATGAGTTGGCTAAGCCGGCATCGAAGCCTCAATCAAAGTCAAGTAGACGCGGCGTATCCCAAAACATGATCGCCGTTTCAAATCAATAAGAAGGAGCTTTTATATCCTTTTGTGGTAAAAGATCAATTTTCAAGAAGGGTAAAATATATCGAAAGCTCTTCGCGAGTGGATATTGTATACAGTTTCGAGTACGATATAATATGCAGGTGTTTTGAATATTTTATTTAAGTATTTTACGTATGAGTATTTTGCCGTTTTAATAATGGTACTAATTACTAATATAAAAGGTTTTTAAATCGTTTCTTAAATTCACACATCACTGCCACTTGCCAGTGACGGGTTTGAGAATGTAGAGACCCGACGTACTGACTGATTTTAAGATCACCCACCATAAAAAATAAAATAAAAATCATATAATCCAACTACCTCCATATTAAAAAAAGCCTTGATACGTTCAATAAAGCAAAGTACAAACCGATGTGTGGGCCATGATAGGGCCAGGATAGGTGAGTGGACGAAGTTCCTAAAGGAAGCTAGGACTGGTCTTAGGTAGTTTAGCTACTTATAATGAATGATAATAATGGTGACAAAGAAGTGGTTGGTTTTATCAAACGAGTCATTTCCAATGGTTATATTTATTTTTACGTAGTTAGATCTGATCTAAGCTTTGTATTTCCTTAATTAATTATCATGAAATATTTAATATTATCCTAAGAAATTCCAGTTAGAAAATGTCTTATTTTTCCGATTAGGTCTAACTTACAATTTTAGTATTCTATTTTATCATCAGGGAGGTGGGTACTAAAATCATCCAGCAATTCTGTCCACCTCTAGTGACGACAACTTAACAATATTTCCTAATTTAGATATTTACACTAACATATCCCACCATCGAATACATTCGGTACCACACCCAGACATCTGTGCTTTTTTTTAATCCCGGAAAGTCAACCAAGATGAGGTCACCACGAATTTACATGTAGTTGGACTGAGGTCACTTTGATTTTAAATTCATATTGGTTATTTATTTTGAATTTTAAAAAGTAAATGTACGTATATTTTATTACGTACCTATTTAATTATGTATTTTTTACCGGCGCCAAGATGGCAATCTTGGTAACACTAAATTATTCAAATCCCCATAAAATTACATTTATTAACTAGTGAGATATGTACGCGAGTTTATATTCACAAATAATAATAATGTGCTCCCATATAGGCGTTGGCTGTGAAAGTGTATTTTCGTATCGCATACCTCGAAAGATATTATTATTGATACGAAAACGCTCCGCCAAGATTATGTACGTATTATTATATATTATGCATTGTATGCAGAGTAAAGAGTGCCCTTAAACTCTTTTTTATTACGTTTTGAAATAGAAATCTCATGAAAGTTTCTTGCCATTCTGTACGGAGATTATGTCAACCCACCCTAATGATTCGCCAGATTTGCTATATTACAGAATCATTACAAGCCATTTCGGATTATATTATGGCTGGGTAATGATGTCCCCCGCATTATTATATATCAAATATAAGTAAAATGAATATATACTAGATACATAATAATATGTAGTGACGGAATTACAAAAGATACAAAGGTTCCATGACAAAACAGAACAGCCAGGAGAAAAATAAAACATTTATTTTTGTGGAATCTATTTATTAATAAAATACTTATAAACTTAAGGGCGGACGTGCTCAGCGTGGGTCAAAATGGAGCTTTCATTCTATTTCCATAGCATAACCCTGGACATTCCTTAAACGTTGTAGATAATCTATTTATATAATTTTGAAGCCTTATTATCTTTTATATTTATTTTAAACATTTGATGACTGCATAAAGTATTTTTATTACATAAAATAGTATTCGTTTAAACCTCTCGCTCTAATGTTTTATAATATAGTCATATTTCAGTACATGCATGTGCAGTGGTGTTAATATTTTTTACATTTATTAATTTTTAAACGCATTTATAAAACCATTTGTATAATTTATGTCGACATTATTATAGTGAAATATTTACGATAAAAAATTATATTGATAATCTCTGTGATCCCAAATTTGACAAGAATTAGGCATTTTATTATTCAAAAAATGGGCAAGATTAACACATTTGAAGATATTTCTAAAGATACTGATTATAAACTATGTCTTTGACTATTCAAATGTGATAAACATCCTACGAATAATGATTGCTTTATAATAATTATTGACCTAAGAATAAGGTAGTGTTTTTTTGAAATACGCCATTTCTTTTGGCATTCCCCAGTGGTTAAGCTACAACATACGGCCGTAATATACATTTTTTTTTTATAAAACCGTTATTTTGAAAATAATGCATTTTTATGTATATATAGACTAGGTATATAACATTGTATAATGTAATCACTGCATGTTGGCCATTCAGCATAAAAACATCAATTTTATCTGTTTAATTTTGATAATTATGCACAACTATTGCTACTCGATTACTAAGGGTCTCGTACTTTTATTTATAACGTCAAAGTGACCTGTATGAGCATTGGCTAATAATAATCGCTGGAAAGCTATTAAAAAAATGCATTATTTTCAAAAAAACAGTTGATGATTTCACTTAAAAATAATAATTTTTTATATACTTATAATATTTCGTTTATACACTTAAGTTTCATAAGTATTTTATTAATAAATAGATTCCACACAAATGAATGTTTTAATTTTCCCCTGGCTGTTCTGTTTTGTCACGTTCTGTTTTGTCTGGTTACCACACAGGCCATGGTATGATACGAAGATTCAGAGCAACCACAAAAACAGATGTTTGCGATGGATAATGGGTGTATGTAAGCATTACTTTCGGAGTAAAGAGGAGATAGGAGAGCGAACCAAGCAAGATTTCATAACGCTGAGAGTGAAGAGGCAACGTTGGACTTGACTCGGCTACGTGCTGCCAACGTCTGAAGAGAACTTCAACATGGCTTGCCTGTTCTTCAAGCCAACCTGAATGTTCGCTAAATATTATTTACATGGTGAATACGGCTGAGTTACGGGATGCTGATATGACCAGAAATAACGCAAGAAGACTGGCGAGCGACAGGGATTTTTTGGAACCGCCATGTGGTGTCCATATCATGGCCCCCACAAAGTGGGGGCTGATAGGACTCTAGCCTGGGGGCCCGGGCTCAGGAGGGCCCGGCGAGGCGAATCGACCAGATAAGTGAGATAAACACACATCACAAATTTGCTTTAATAGTAAAAAAAGTCGCCTGCGGCGCTATTTCCTTTCGATAATATTATATTTAAACTTATGTGGTTGTACGATACAATTTTTAATTGTGTATAAATACTCGACATCTCCATAATTCGTATGGATGTATTAAAATATTACAATAAAACACTAAATATACAAATTATTTTTACCGCGTACATACTGCCTTTATTCTTAGCGATAGGTAGGAGGGCCCGTCAAAGATCCTAGCCTGGGGGCTCGTTTCACGATGTGGGGGGTGGTTAAAGAAGAAGACACCAGTGGCGAGGGGTGTAGGTTGGCTGTTAAGATTCGACATAAATAGTGCACAATAAACTTTGCCAGTCATACTTATTTGTGTTCATTGAACTAAGAATACAATTTGCAGACGGTGCTGGTTAGTTTTTAAAATTCAATTAAACCCTGCCAAAAGTATATTAGTTTTTGACCCTGCCTAAATTAAACCTTAATAGTTTAGGTATGCTGTGGGCCATCCGTTAAAAATAGTACCTACACGCTTTTTCAATCATACTTATTTGTTTTCGATAAATTAAGAAAATGTACATGTTACAGATGGTGTTTGTTAGTTTTTTCATTCATCCTGCCTAAACTAAAGCATAATCAATTGAAAATATTCTTCTGTCTATAAATAAATATCTAAAATTATGCTATTAAAACACACATAATTTTAGATATTTTATAGATAAACGAATATTTTTTGATTATTATCTACTATGACTTGGATTGCTTGTCGTTACGAAGGATATTTTTTCTTCTTTATGACATTACAATGAGGCCAAATTATAGTAGTATAGTCTCAGTAAAACAATAGTAGGTAGTTGTAGCAGTGAAACAATAACAGAACCATCCAGGTCATCAATCAGATACATGTATTGTAAATTGTAACGTCAACGAGTATCGAGCCAAAACGAACTAATTGGACTACGAGGGTCGCCATTGTCATTGACGTAAGGCCGCTGCATCAAATTGCAAGATACGATTGTAGTCAGTACTAGTCATTACCTAACTTTGAATACAATGCAGCATTTTTTTTTGCAGTAAATGAAGATTTTTTATTGCATATTTCGTTCATATTAATTAACGTATTACTATTTTTTTCAATACGACAGTTTATCATATAATTGCATTCGAAGTATACACAATAACTAGCGGTCTGAATATAGTGGACCTCGGACATCTTCTAAGGCTATGATGGCATTTTGATCAACCAGTTCTCGCGAACCTGTGCAACTCCGAGAGATACAACACTACCTACTCTCACAAGAATACTTCAAACTACAAATAAATTATATTGGGTCATATTATTCGACAGCGATTTACTCGTAGAGAGCCAATGTTTAATCTATTGGAATAATCCCTAAAAGTATTACAAACTTATCCTGTTTTCGGTAAAGTTGTAAAAACTGTACCTATATTATATACACTTAATTAAAATTAATATTGATATAATCTTCGCAAACCTATGATAATAGATACAGTTTTATATATTTTTATTATGTAAATATATTGTATTTCCTTTTTTAAGATTCTTTTGTTTGTAACATGTTTGCGTAAATCAATTTGTATTAATACTTAATAGCAGTGGCGAAGGGTGGAGGTAGGCTGTTAAGATTTGACCTAAATAGTGAACACTTAGTTTAGGTATGCTATAGGCGATCTGACAAAATTAGTGCACACCTTTTCAGTCATAATTATTTATTTTCGTTGAATTAAGAATACATACTACAGATGATGTCGGTTAGTTTTTTAAAATCCATTAATCTCTGCCCAAATCAAACCACAATTGATAAAAAAAATTTCTATCTTTAAAATATCTAAAATGATGTGTGTTTTAATGGCATAATTTGGATATTTTATATTTATAAACGAATATTTTTTGACTATTATCTACTATGGTTTAGATTAGACAGGATTTAATTGAAAAACTAACAATTTTTATCTGCACACTGTAGTCTTAGTTAAATGAAAACAAATACGTTAACTGACAAAGTTTAGTGTGCAATATTTATGTCAGATCTAAGCAGCCTACCTCCATCCTTCGCCACTGCTTAATAGTGACACAAACTGTGTAATAAACCATTTCTTTCATTTAACGAATAATTCATCAGATTTGAGAATGTAGCATTCTATATATTGAATATACATAACACCTCATATATATATATACCTACTAGAATAAAATCACATTTGAAAAAAATACGACACCCGACGGGATTTGAACCCGTATATTCACTGGTATCGTGCCAATATGCTTTAACCAATTAAGCTACGGGCCTTCTACTTAATTACGCAGGACCCACATGAAATGATTATCAAATGTGATTTATTCTAGTATGTATATATCTGAGGGTTTTCAAGTTATTTTGTTCAAACTGTATAAGTATATATTCTTCTAGTTAAGGTAAACGTTAAATAGTTTAGTATCAAGATTTCTTCACTGTGGTAACTAACTTGAAGAAATACTTAACTTCTTCGAAAAGGTAGAACTGTTTTCAAAAAGTTCCCACAGTCATTTCCTACTTTCTGAGTATTCAATCAAGTAAATGGCGCCCCTCTAACGCCTGCCGACGATCTTTTAAAACACGCCTACTGCATAAAACATTTCATCCGTCGTGCATTTCAAAGTGTTGCCAGTCCTAAGTAATGATATTCAGTGCGTATTTAAAGGATTCCCAGTTTCTAAGACTGGGTATACCTTTAAGACGTGACTTGCATAAAACCAGCACTTTCAAGATATGATGCTCCCAGATCATCTTGGAGAAATTGAAGAAGATAAAGAAAGAGATCTTTGCCAAAAGTGTACGATGTACGTACTTTAAAGTTAGTTTTTCACTACTGTAATATAGCAATAGTTATAATATACTACTTCATTATTATAATGAAAAAATATAGTTTTTTTCTCTCAAAATGGCCTTTAATAATCTCGGAAAATAAATCGACGACACCTATGTTTTTTTTAATATTTGGAACTGATGCAATGGCTTCCGACAATATTTCTGCAATTTTTAGATATATTATTTTCGGCTCGGACCGGATAACCCAGAGAGACCGGTGGTTTTGGATAGCCTCCGGGAAAGCAAAGACGAAGAGAAAAGGCTTACTAAGGGCAATTTTCACTCTTCACTGAAAGAAGCAGAGAATCGTGAGCGTGGAGACTAGGTCGTTCAGAAGATGACTGCATTTTATGGTGATCAAAACACGATCCTAAGACATGAGTAAATGAAGAACTAAGAAGAGAAAGCTTTTAATCGAGGAATCGATTGGTGTTAGTTTTTATATTGGTAGCATATGAAACAATATGGAAGACCGTTGAACGGTTTTTGGATGAACGTTATATGGTGGATAGAAAAAGATTTATCAGTTTAAATGTGTTATATACAATATATTATATTATCTATATTCAATATCTATTCGAGCCCTTCTACGAACCAAATTGTAAAAAACTGCTTTGGACTTAATTAATATAAAATAAAACAAGTCAAAATGAATGAATGAAGAATTTAATTATAACACAACTTTTAAATAATTTATATATTGAAAAATGTATTTAAATAGTTTTGAAACCTTATTCCATGGATTTAAGTTGGTTTGAAAGCAAATGTAGTAAGTATCATGCATACACTGACGTTTATATGACCCCAATTAGATGAAAAAAAATTTGTTTCTGATGTCATTGCAAAATTGAACCATTTTGGACATAAGTAGGTTTTGAAACTAAATAAATTTTTTAACATGCATTATCTTTTAATTTAGAACGGTTCAAGAGTGAATGAATATTTGTTGCGTAGATAGAGAGCAGTAAGGTATCGAAATTTGAAAAAAATAAGGTCGTTGGGTAAGGTTTTAAACTAGGTACGATGCTCAAATGTGCTTGACGGATTTGTATACTTTTAATAAAATGGTGGTTCATAAAGGTAATCGACGATTTCTATACTTTGTCGCCATACAAATTTTCACTCTTTCAGAAATCTTCATTTTCAACAGAGCAGTTTATTCCAAGTTCAAATTTCTAGACAGTTTGAGATACATATGGCATTTACAGTTTAAATGTGATATACATGAATAAATTTATTGATTTAATCATGAAGGCTTTCAAATATAAATGTATTCATTGGACATATATTATTCAAAATGATCTTAGACAATGGCTGATTCAAACTTAATACGATAAATTTTGTAGCTATTCTTGAATCTTTCAACTATTGCTTTTTGTAATACAAAAACTCTCGGAAAGCTCTAAGAATGGTAAAGTTAGCTCTGACTTTTCGTTTATAGATAAAGAGACTGAGTATTTATTTAATATAACCAGAGAAGCTTAGTAAATAATTTATATCCTACGGTACATATTATAACATTATAATATATCGGTATTTAATTTTCAATTTCATTTTTTTTTTAACATATTGTGGACATTACAAATTATAAGTTTAAGACGTTCACAACATGACATTTAGAAACAAAGATAATATATAAATATAACAGTATTACATAAAAAGAGATAATATATCAGTAGATGAATTAGATAGGTACAAGGAAGTACACCGGATGAGTTAAGCAGACCCTATTTTAAGAATTTATAAAACAACATCCACCTAAACTCATTCTCACGTAGGTGGAATATATCAACACCCGAAGCAATTTCGTTGAACATAGATATCGCTCTCCCAATTGGCATTACCAGTGGCAGGTTGGTTCTGCACCTTGGGAGAATAAACAACTGGTGGTCTCTATTTCTAAGATAGTTATCAGGGACACACAGGTCAACACTGCCCAGAATGGCAGAGTTCTCATTATTTATACCTCTCATTTATACCTCGTTTATAGTTAGCATTTGCTATATAGCGGTAATGCTATAATAGTAATGCCATATTGTATTATACCTATGCAAAATCCATAAAAAATTATACGTAAAAGTAGAAGGGTTATGTTGTTCATGGATGATTTGAAAACACCTCAAAAACATACATACAGCGACCGACCTATGTTCTACTTAATTACGATGAAATTAACTAGTATTCATACAGCTGAAGCCTCAGTATGACCAATGAAATAAATCTCATCGCGTAAGCGTGAGTAAATCTTGCTACACAATGACGTCCCTAGGCAGACTTAGAATGCCAACCCCTTTCATTTTTAGTCTGAAATGGTATACTAATTTTTAGATATCTACTGAGCTATTTTTTAAATCAATTTTCCGCTATCTTAAACAGACCAATGCAAAAAAAAATCTTTGAAAAATACATATACATCATTTACGTGCTGATGATTAGAACATTTCAACGGAAAAATACTCTCAAACAGCGGTGCTTTAAGGTATTTGGAAGTCTGAGACACTGACAGGTTTGGAGGCCCCTTTTGGAAGTACTTATTACAATACGAAATAGTACATGTAGGTTGCCAGATATTTTTATGCTTCCATTTCTTTTAACTATGTCGTAATTTTTAACGAAGCGAACTCTCAAAAGTTGTAATACTCGTATTCGTTAATTTGCCGCCTTTCATAATGTGCCGCTCCTATGCAATTCCTGACTTGCCTACCCCCACGGGATGTCAGTCTTGCTATAATAAAATAATAAATGCTATGATAATATTCGAAACAATCTGTAGCTAATTTAATTATGCACTTTAGTAGAATTTTCTCAGCCTCACTTTTATACAATATTAGCTTTGTATAGCTAAAGGGGTTTCTTTATTACGTTTGGTATCGAGATAACGCAAGAGTAAACTAATTAAAATAGTTTCCGGGGTTAGTATTTTTCCATCCTTCAATTACATTCACTAGAATCATAATGAATGGAATCATCACTGATGATGAAAGCGTTTGAAATATTCTTTACCTAAGTTATTCCGTGCTTTTAAAATAATGCACGATGGCATGATAATTTAATTACAAGTTTTAAGTGTAAATTCGTTTGGTATATGTACACGTTAAAATATAAACACTCAGAGCGGAATGCACAATCTAAGATTTCGTTCCTAAGGATAAGTCGCCGAAAAGCATGACTTAACTATAGACAATCCTGAGTATAGAGTTTAGGAATCCTTAACCATAGACTACTTTTGTTATGAACACGCCCCCTTCTGTATTACCATTTACCACTGACAGCTGCTGTCAAAATAAATTCGCATGTCTATAACACAGTCCATACACTCAAATTCATTAAACAATGTATCTCAATATGGATATTGATAGTGTTAATTCGTTTGGCATGTACTTGCAGAGTATTATTTTATTTTTATACGCCAGCCCGCAGAAATACAAAATACCAGATGAAGAATGACACTTGATGCTAGTGTTACCATGTTTAAAAAAAATCTTGTGGTGCCTGTGGAATCACGTATAATGACTTATAACGGAAACATAAGAGTATTATAATTAAATATTATTATGTATTTATAGTTATTGCATTTATAAAATGCAGTTGTCATATTTTTGTCATCGTTTAACAATTATAAAATAATTTACCTAATTTAGCTATCGAGAATTTTTAAATATGGTATTATTTTCAATAAAAATGATCTTAACTAAGGACAGTGTTTCTGCATAGTGTTTTCTGCTAAGGAAATTTTAGTTATGACAAATGTTTCTGCATTCCGCTCTCAGGGAAAATGGTAATCATGTACATATAATTATTTTAAATCGCTTCCAAAGTGTTTTATACACTTGAATGGTTAAGGTCATAATGATTTATCCATTTAAATAGTTAATATTGTTAACAATTTAAAGACCCTATAGATAAAATGTGGCATTTGCAAAAGCCAACATTTTTAGTACCAAATGCGTCAATTACATTAAGCTACTTTACGAACTGCTTGTTGGCGAATTTACAACCTGCCTGCAAAGTCGCCCAGTGTAATCATTGAACAAGCTAACAACCAGATTGTAAACAATCTACAAAGAAAAGTTGAAAGCCGGTCAACTTTACACGCTACACGCCGGCGTGTCGGCCTACTGCGTCTGCGCAGTAGAGCGTATTAGCAAACTCCCGGTAAAAAAATGAACTACGTTCTGTCAAAATAGTCGCTGGCTTGTGGCTTCTCAGCGAATGAAAAGTTTTGTGTGTCATCATCACAATCGCAGTAGCTGAATCGCCCGCTTCTAAATTTGCCAACAAACAGCTCGTAAAGTAGCTCAATGTAATTGACGCCTAAATGCAATAGTTTTAAAAAAAAGTTACTTTTATAAATTTTACTTTAACTATATACAATATATATTATCTATATTCAATATCTATTCGAGCTCTTCTACGAACCAAATTGTAAAAAAACTGCTTTGGACTTAATTAATATAAAATAAAACAAGTCAAAATGAATGAATGAAGAATTTAATTATAGCACAACTTTTAAATAAGTTATATATTGAAAAATGAATAGTTTTGAAACCTTATTCCATGGATTTAAGTTGGTTTGAAAGCAAATGTAGTAAATATCATCCATACACTGACGTTTATATGACCCCAATTAGATGAAAAAAATTTTGTTTCTGATGTCATTGCAAAATTGAACTATTTTGGACATAAGTAGGTTTTGAAACTAAATAAATTTTTTAACATGCATTATCTTTTAATTTAGAACGGTTCAAGAGTGAATGAATATTTGTTGCGTAGATAGAGAGCAGTAAGGTATCGAAATTTGAAAAAAATAAGGTCGTTGGGTAAGGTTTTAAACTAGGTACGATGCTCAAATGTGCTTGACGGATTTGTATACTTTTAATAAAATGGTGGTTCATAAAGGTAATCGACGATTTCTATACTTTGTCGCCATACAAATTTTCACTCTTTCAGAAATCTTCATTTTCAACAGAGCAGTTTATTCCAAGTTCAAATTTCTAGACAGTTTGAGATACATATGGCATTTACAGTTTAAATGTGATATACATGAATAAATTTATTGATTTAATCATGAAGGCTTTCAAATATAAATGTATTCATTGGACATATATTATTCAAAATGATCTTAGACAATGGCTGATTCAAACTTAATACGATAAATTTTGTAGCTATTCTTGAATCTTTCAACTATTGCTTTTTGTAATACAAAAACACTCAGAAAGCTCTAAGAATGGTAAAGTTAGCTCTGACTTTTCGTTTATAGATAAAGAGACTGAGTATTTATTTAATATAACCAGAGAAGCTTAGTAAATAATTTATATCCTACGGTACATATTATAACATTATAATATATCGGTATTTAATTTTCAATTTCATTTTTTTTTTAAACATATTGTGGACATTACAAATTATAAGTTTTAGACGTTCACAACATGACATTTAGAAACAAAGATAATATATAAATATAACAGTATTACATAAAAAGAGATAATATATCAGTAGATGAATTAGATAGGTACAAGGAAGTACACCGGATGAGTTAAGCAGACCCTATTTTAAGAATTTATAAAACAACATCCACCTAAACTCATTCTCACGTAGGTGGAATATATCAACACCCGAAGCAATTTCGTTGAACATAGTTTTCGCTCTCTCAATTGGCATTACCAGTGGCAGGTTGGTTCTGCACATTGGGAGAATAAACAACTGATGGTCTCTATTTCTAAGATAGTTATCAGGGACACACTGGTCAACACTGCCCAGAATGGCAGAGTTCTCATTATTTATACCTCTCATTTATACCTCGTTTATAGTTAGCATTTGCTATATAGCGGTAATGCTATAATAGTAATGCCATATTGTATTATACCTATGCAAAATCCATAAAAAACTATACGTAAAAGTAGAAGGGTTATGTTGTTCATGGATGATTTGAAAACACCTCAAAAACATACATACAGCGACCGACCTATGTTCTACTTAATTACGATGAAATTAACTAGTATTCATACAGCTGAAGCCTCAGTATGACCAATGAAATAAATCTCATCGCGTAAGCGTGAGTAAATCTTGCTACACAATGACGTCCCTAGGCAGACTTAGAATGCCAACCCCTTTCATTTTTAGTCTGAAATGGTATACTAATTTTAGATATCTACTGAGCTATTTTTTAAATTATTTTTTCGCTATCTTAAACAGACCAATGCAAAAAAAATCTTTGAAAAATACATATACATTATTTACGTGCTGATGATTAGAACATTTCAACGAAAAATACTCTCAAACAGCGGTGCTTTAAGGTATTTGGAAGTCTGAGACACTGACAGGTTTGGAGGCCCCTTTCGGAAGTACTTATTACAATACGAGTTAGTACATGTAGGTTGCCAGAAACTTTTATGCTTCCATTTCTTTTAACTATGTCGTAATTTTTAACGAAGCGAACTCTCAAAAGTTGTAATACTCGTATTCGTTAATTTGCCGCCTTTCGTAATGTGCCGCTCCTATGCAGTTCCTGACTTGCCTACCCCCACGGGATGTCAGTCTTGCTATAATAAAATAATAAATGCTATGGTAAAATTCGAAACAATCTGTAGCTAATTTAATTATGCACTTTAGTACAATTTTCTCAGCCTCACTTTTATACAATATTAGCTCTGTATAGCTAAAGGGGTTTCTTTATTACGTTTGGTATCGAGATAACGCAAGAGTAAACTAATTAAAATAGTTTCCGGGGTTAGTATTTTTCCATCCTTCAATTACATTCACTAGAATCATAATGAATGGAATCATCACTGATGATGAAAGCGTTTGAAATATTCTTTACCTAAGTTATTCCGTGCTTTTAAAATAATGCACGATGGCATGATAATTTAATTACAAGTATTAAGTGTAAATTCGTTTGGTATATGTACACGTTAAAATATAAACACTCAGGGAAAATGGTAATCATGTACATATAATTATTTTAAATCGCTTCCAAAGTGTTTTATACACTTGAATGGTCAAGTTTGTAATGATTTATCCATTTAAATAATTAATATTCTTAACAATTTAAAGACCCTATAGATAAAATGTAGCATTTGCAAAAGCCAACATTTTTAGTACATAATGCGTCAATTACATTAAGCTTCTTTACGAAGTGCTTGTTGGCGAATTTACAACCTGCCTGCAAAGTCGCCCAGTGTAATCATTGAACAAGCTAACAACCAGATTGTAAACAATCTACAAAGAAAAGTTGAAAGCCGGTCAACTTTACTCTGCGCAGTAGAGCGTATTAGCAACCTCCCGGTAAAAAAACGAACTACGTTCTGTCAAAATAGTCGCTGGCTTGTGGCTGTGGGGTTTTGTGTGTCATCATCACAATCGCAGTAGCTGAATCGCCCGCTTCTAAATTCGTCAACAAACAGCTCGTAAAGTAGCTCAATGTAATTGACGCCGCAATAGTTTTAAAACAAAGTTACTTTTATAAATTTTACTTTAACTGAATCATTTACGTTAACAGTTATTTCACGTTATAATCATCGAAACGATCGAGTTACGTTATATTCCGTATTGTAATAAAAAAACGTTTGTTTTTAAATTAAAGAATGACAATAATGGGACAGTGTGGTGGATTACTGTCAGATTTGAGACTGGACAGTAGATCACACCCTATTTTAAGGTGGACATGTCTGGTCTATATGAATGACAGCAACGCAGGATAGGAGAAAGGTGAAAGTCAAGGATTACGTCATGATATGACAAATAAGAGGATTAAAATAAGCACATTGGTGCAAAAACAGTGGACATGGGTTCGGGTTACGTCGGGTGTAAGATATTTTACAGTAGGTATATAACTGAGGCGTTTTTAAATTATGAATGTTCAATAATTAAAAGTATGTTATCTACATACTCAAAAATAAAAATATATTGGCAAATGCAAGTACGTTATAACTAAAATTGAGGTTATTGATACCTTCATTTAAAACATAAAATCCGATTGCCAACAATTAAAATGTAGTAATTAAATATTAATTAAAAGGTCCACAGCGAATGGGATTTATAAGTGCTTCAAGGTGAAAAAACTACGAGTTAATTTTGTCATAAATAGATAGAATGCATGTGGTTCAATTGGTAGATCTTATTGGTGCGAATCCAGTAGATACGGGATCCAATTATTAAAGTTCATAGAATTTTTCTAGTACTGTACGAAAACATCTTCTTGGCTACGTGTTAAAACTGTGAACTAACATGCCCCGCCCATTTTTAGCCGCACTTCTATTATAAACCAACAAGCTCCTCCCATTTAGTAAACAACTAAGCCAAGAAGATGTTTTCGTACTATAGGTATAATATCTGAGGAGTTTTGAAATTATGTCGTTCAATAAAAATAATGTTACATTGTTGATTTTCAATACAAAAAATTTATAACTCTGCTATTTAATTTAGTGGTAATTTGATAGGACGTAACGTGGCCCAAGTGGTAAAGCACATTTGTGCGAATTCAGTGGATATGGGCTCGAATCCCATCGGGCGTCGTATTTTTTCTCGTATGTATAATATCCGTTTTAAAATTTAGCAGTTTTTAAATTATTTTTGAACATTCTTGATTTAAAACACAACATCAGATTAACGTACGTAATTCGAGATGTACAAAACTGCTTGTTAATTTCGTCGTAATTAGATAAGACGTACGTGGCTCAATTGGTAAAGCATATTGGTGCGAATTCAGTGGATACAGTTTCGAATCCCGTCGGACGTCGTATCTTTATAAAAGATTTTTTCTAGTAGGTATATTCAACAAAGATATTGACAATGGAACACGCAGCATCGTAGATTGTGGGTATATTATGTACATCGCAATATATTCACTTTGTACATTAGGTTTATTTCCAGATTGGATTTATGGCGTTGAAAGCTTTCGGGATACGTTATAAAACATCATAATTGAGGTAAGACGATGTAACTAGTATTATTATTATTATTATTATTACTATCCAGTCGCGAGTGTCTAGGTAAAAAGTAATAATTAATTCAAGAACGGCAGATGGCAGCCACTTTTAAGGCTCTTAGTGTGATGATTTGAGATCCAAAAAGCACATAAAACTCGCCCACGTAAAACGTAGGTAAGCCAGAAACCACCGTAAAAAGTTATTAGAGGATCCCATATTTCTTGTTCCTGCAGAGACTAATTCGCTTAACTATTCCGGTCACTCACACATCTGCCGAAATATTGTAAGACACGAAAATAAAAATTATTATTAATGCGAGGGATTTTTATTTTCTTAATTACAAAGATAAGCGATATTATTAGTATGATTTAGTAAAAAAAAAACTTCAATAATTCAGATATTATACGTCACGAAACGACAGGTAGGTATAGTAGAATATTGAAGCCTTGTATTAAACAGATTTTTGTTTTTATCAGGAATGGAAGTTAGCCACTTGCTCAACCTATTAAGTCCATATTCTGACTCAAACACAAATTAAAAAACAATAATATGTGTATTTGCTAGAACAAGGATTCAAACCTGGGAGCCACGGCATTATAAGCTGACGCGCCAACGTCAGCGTAATTTTGTTAGTATTCACAAAACACATAATATAATATTATTTGTAGGTATTGAATTCTTCTTAAGTTAACTTTATATATCAGTGGAATCTAGAAAACATGTTAAATATAGTTATTGTGTTTTTAACCTTTTTTCCATGATATAACTAAATGATAGAATAATGATAGGTACTAAAACTGTAGTTAAATATATTACTCCTTAAGATAATTAAAAGTTAGAAGGCCATATGATGTTTTTTACTCTTTCAACGACCCCATACCTACCGAAATGATCATAACGATACCATAGATCAATAGGGGAACAACTCAAAATTTAAAGGTTTTGAGTTAAGAATGCAATTCGACGTAGAAAAATCTTCTCTTTATAATTCAGCAAAAAAATATTCAAAAATTTCTTCAATGTGTCATGAAATCGGATAACGCTTTCTGAGATTAATCAGTAATTCTGTTATATAATCAAATTTATTCATTAATTCTTCATTAAATTGTACAATTTCATTGTGCATTGATGAATTCCACTAAATTAAATATAAAAAACATACACTTTCATCAAAATCAAGGCTTTACAATTAAAACAAAAATTTCTGCAAAAAATTCAAACGCCGTTATCTTGAAACGAGGTTTTTTTAATTGTTCCCCTATTGAACTATGGTATCGATAATTTTGACAAATTTAAATTAACATAGATTTTCTAAATCAAATAATTCTTTAAAAAAATATTAGATTATATATTTATAAGTAACATAATAATACGATAGCTACATCTATTATTTAGTAATTTCAACTTTAAAAAAATCAAAATATGATTGAACATGTTTTATTTTCATCATGTCCTGCATCCTGTATCAGCGGCGCTAAATTGACGCCGATTGTCGCCAACGGGTTAACGTCGTGTATAACATTACTAATACATAAAATTATTACAAAAAGATTATGTTAATCTATTGGAAAAATTATCGAGCCCTCCGGTACGTAATATTGTCCGTTTCGAGCGCTTATTAAAGGTATATGCCCTAAAATACGTACAGGCGTAGTTGGTGATGAAGAGTCCTCCAAACTCCAAACTAATGTAATTTATCTCTTTTTGGAAATACGACCGGAATCACTACATGCAACAGAGTTTCCAAAATGGGGCACGACAAAAAGGGACACGCTGCGTGTATTTCACAGCGACGGGACTCAGTAATGATGTAATTGTTTTCACTAAGAGGCAAGGCAAAAAATGGCGGGAAAATTCCCAAAAAAAAAACAAAGTGATTAAGCTAATCGGTTGTACTGTACTGAAGTGGATTATAATATTATGAAAGTGTAATGTAAAAATTGATATTTATTCCATTTTCTAGAACAAAAATTTTAATAAAATTTGAAGGTTTTTTAATTATAATTCTGTGTGCGATCTCTCTTATCCATAGCGGACATTCATTCGTAACATAACATTATAAATATTTACATAACAATGTTTTTACACAACTTTCGAACATTTTTTGAAGTTATTCTTCTTTTAGCGCGTTTGGGAAATCAGAATGTATTTTTGGCGTGTGACATGTACCTAACACATAATTTATTTTTTCACACGAAAAAAAATGCACTCGATTGGAATCAAACCACAGATTGTTCGGTTTTCAGCCGAACACACTACCTTTACGCCACATTATGATACTGCACTGGTGACGATTATACAGTATAATATTATAGTATAGAATTGTTCCATTGCCTAGGCAGCGAATTTATTATTGTCGGCCATTTGCAATTCCTTACGTAAACAAACGATTAAACGTCAGTTAGTAATATAAGTTAAAGTGTATAGAAATAAACCAACGGTGTTCCAATGAGCGGTCCTTTTTCTTGAGTGTGTAATTTAACACGATAATTAAGAGCTAGTCAAAGAATCTAGTTTATCACAAGATTTGATTTTGATTTGTTATGCCAAAGAAGTATAACTTCTAACGCGCGTACATACGTATTTTATCACAGAACTAATTACTTTGGACCAAGGTATTGAAGCTGGACTATTTTCATTATTTTATCACCTAAAGAGGATTAGCCTGGAACTTGCTTCTGACCATATTATTCAAAGGAGTTGGCTGCAACGCAAACAAATATTAATACTACGTTTTATTAAAATGGTGTTATAAATAAATGTTCAAAATTACCTATAAGGTACTATGTAACCAGGGAAATCAGAAATAATGGGAACTGAAATACTCAACGGGTAAGGCGATAGCAGGTATCCGACTCGGGTAAAGAAGAATTCGGGTTAAACTTACACACGTGTCAAGAATACGTTGTAAGTCGAATACTGTAAACTGCTCTCGGTTTATGCATTTGGGCTCATTTAATGTTGGTGTATTACACACACTATTGCACGTGCATAATGCGTGCTTCATTTTCGTAGAACTCTCACACATTCAAAAACCCAGCATCAACATGCGGCGTATTGAATATAGCCTATCGGTATTCTATTTATTATTTGTTCTGTGTATGTAACAAACATTTTTCCTGTTCCTATATTTCGAGAAATCAAAGCTTAGGTACCTTAAGTTGTGCATTGGAAATAATGATTGAGAACGATCAGACCTCGTTCCTTATGCAGCTTGATTTTAATTCTCGAAAATTAACATTTATAATTTACTTATAGAAAAAAATATTATAATCTGTACGTTATCTGACTTGTTCTTTAAAATATAAACAATTATCCGAACAAGTTGTTTATTATTAGATTTGCTACCCCTCAGTATTACAACTACGTGCTTACAGTTGACAGATTAACAATGAGAAAAGTAAGAATATCTAATAGTTAAAGGTGAAATACGTAGTCAAAAAGATCGAATTCCTGTAGTTTGTTTATTATTTTATTACATTTTATTATTTAGACATGTTTATGTTCTGGCAATCATTTTAGCAGACTCAAAGATTAGTTCAAGAAAGAGCAGTCAACACATCGCCGAAAACATTAAGTTCGAGAGTTGTATACGTTTTCCAAAATAAACACATAAAGTGAACATCTGCTCTGTGTATCAGCTAGTATTTTTCTTCGATGCAGTTTATGGCTGCTATTCATAGATTTTATGATTATGTATAAAAATTGGCAATATACGCAGTTGCGAAATTCTATTAATCCATTTAAGCAGAACCAAAGATTATTGAAGGAAAAAGTATTAGGGCTTGGTCACACTATGCGGTGTGGAATTAAATTCAGCCGCATCGTCTTTCCCGCTTTTGACCGATTGTCAGTGCTATTTACGACTTTTATTATTTAAAAAACAAAACGGTGTGTACAGAGTTCAATACGTTGACAACTTAAATTAAAAAATAACCTGAGAAAATCAAGAATAATAAATAAAAATATAAAATAAGCAATAGTCACAGAAGAGGAAGAAAAATATATTAATGTTAGTGCACAATAATATAAAATTATAAAAAAAATATACTCAGTACATCACTGAAAATATATATATCTCTAGGAAGTGCATTGATTAGTCTCGCAGTCTTCGCTAATATTGCCTGATAAACCTGACGCGACGAGCCTGTCTCATCCAGAAGAGGTCATGTCTGCCACGTAGATAATTAATGGTTTCACTTAAATAAATTAATAGCCATAAAACAACTCAATATTTCAAGATTTATTTAAAACTATAAATCCCTACTACCGACGTACCCAGTTAAAATATCAATGTATCTCTTTCATATAATCACATCATGAAACTAAATATAATTATTAAAAAATGACAGGGTTGACACATTTTGTTGTGTATTTGAGTGGTTTTGTTAAAGAGCCCTTCGGTGTTAGTTGCAAGATTATTTTATGATTTGGGTAATATTTTATACTGAATTGATGATAAATGCGGATCGTTTTAAGATTTTTGTATAAATTAAAACTTGTATGACTGGTATGAACTGTTTCGAGCCGCTTTTTGAATTATTTTGTCGAATCGATTGTGTCATGTGCGTCAAGGAAAATCGCCGCTGCATGCAACGATTACATATTTAATTTCCGCAATTACGCACAGTGTGCGAGGGTCTTTAATTGATTCCTTAAATTAACGAGTTTATCTTATATCGTCGTCAAAAAAGTTTTAAAAACTTGATTGAAATTTTATAGACGGCATCATTAGTGAAAAAAATAGTGCTTAGTGAAGAATTTTAAATTAAATAACACTTTTTTTATTTTAAAAGAAAATCAATTAAGAGCGACGCAGCCTCAGCACTAGTAATCAATTAATTAGGATCATGCTGTCAAATTTTTTGATACCCCGCCCCCCACCAAAAATAATATCGCACAATTTAAACGCTCGGTCGCGTGAAAAAAAAAACGAAAAGGCCATCCATTAACAAAATTTAATTTGAACGAAAATGTTTGTAATTATGGTACTTCTGTTTTTGACATCTCCCATAGGGGAGTGGTGGGGTCAGGACCATCCCCAGGTGACGGGCGGTTGTTCAATTATTGTCACGGAGTGATTGCTTTTAGGGCGTGGAATATTAATAAATATATTAACATTATTACAAATATGGTTGCTTGTTATAAGCTTTTGTTTGATTGATCCATGACAATTCTATCTTGCTTTAGTTTGAAGATTACGAATGTAATACCCCGTTTACACGTACATGGATGTACTGTGCACAATAAGAATATGTATGGGGAAACATGTATTATCCTGCAGTTGGCAAGATTGCGTGCATAAATCAAACAAGATTGGAAGCTTCCAAATTGTGATAGGATTTTTTCCGCGCAAGTAAAATCTGCGCCTACGCAGTATAACAATATTGGCGAACCTGCCGGTAAAAAAACGAACTACTCATTTGAGGTTAACTGATTTTCAATACGTGCTGTCAAAATAGTAGTATAAAATGACAACATCGCGTCTCGCTTACTCTTGAAGAATGAGATTGGAGAGACAGTCAGCACTTTTACGTGTAAACAGTTATTGTCATGACAGTTTAAAATAAGCACATGTGTACAGGTGCTATAAGGCTTAATAATAAGACTAATTACGAAATGAATAATTAGTATGAAAATTTATAGGTTTATGTAGGACTGACTGTAAGTTACCTTCAGACTGTCGGCCAATGAGGTAGCGCTGAGAATACAAACTCCGAGAACCTGCATGTCATTTTGTGTTGTGAAAATATGCATAAACAATTTTATAAAGACACAAATGCCGTTATTATTAGTTACAAAGTTACGTACGACACACCGTCCTATTATTATTTATTATATATATAATTGGATATATATTCTCTTTGAATGATGTGACATTAGTCGATTAAACGATTCGATCTTTAAGCAAAACATTGATTGGCTGATATTATGAACTGGTATTTTCCATCTTTTTCATTTTTTTTTTTTTTTAATTATTTGGGCAACGGGTGGTGTATGATAGGCATGGGGTCAGAGGAAAAACGGACGCAGCAGCATGTTATTTCCTGTATTAGGACAGGGTTAATATGATCTTACTCCCTACTTCATTATCGTTGGTCAATTTATGGCTACGGCCGTATGTTATAGCTTAACCACTGGGAAATGCCAATAGAAATGGCGTATTCCAAAAAAATACGACCTTATTCTTAAACCTTATTCTTTTATAATCAGTACCTATCTTTAGAATTATCATCAAATGTGTTAATCGTGCCCATTTTTTGAATAATAAAATGCCTAATTCTTGTTAAATTTGGGATCACAGAGATTATAAAATATATTTTTTTATCGTAAATATTTCACAATATAATGTTAACATTTATTTTACTGATGGTTTTATAAATGCGTTTAAAAATTAATAAACCTAAAAAATCTTAACACCAATGCACATGGATGTACAGAAATATAACTATATTCCAAAACATTAGATCGTGAGCTTTAAAAGAATACTATTTTATGTAATAAAAGCACTTTATGCAGTCATCAAATTTAATGTTTAAAATAAATATAAAGGATAATAAGGCTTCAAAATTATATAAATAGACTATCTATAACGTTTAAGGAATGTCCAGGATTATGCTCTGAAAATACCATAAAAATCTCCATTTTGACCTACGTGGGGTATGTGGGCTCTTAAGCATTGGACGCCTGTTGGTTCGTTGTATAAAAAAATCTTTTAATCTAGCAGTCAAGGCAATGAGTTTTTATCTCAGCATCCCTAGCAAATGAATTTGTAGCACATTAATTTTGAACATCGCTACCACAAAATAGATTAATAAGATATAAATGTAATAGCCGGTCGTAATGGACCAAAGTTTTGAAGCCGGGGTTGGTTTATTAGTCATGCCAAAAATCGCAACAAAAAAAACACCAAAAGGCACCGAGTGTACTAAAATATTACCAACATTGAATGCGCGATTCGTTTACATGACAAACTTCAATGTAAATTACGATACATATTATTTAACACGCGGTGATTAAGTTTATCCCATATTTCTGCACACTAAAGATTTAAAACTTGTTACTACCTCACCGACACTACAAGGTAACACACTTCCCATTATTTCTGTGATTCCTGATCGCTATAAATTCTTTTATTAGCGTCATTTTTACCACGTTTTTCTTAGCTCGTATTCTTGTTTATCCGGTGGTTGTTTATCCAGTACAAATCTTGCAATCGATTTTTAACTAACTTCCCGACTAGCTAGACATTTTAAACTTTTAGAATATATCAGAACACGATGCCAATGCATTCTTTTAATACTTTTAGCCATCTTTATTAAGTAGAATTGAATTATTTTTCAGTTAATTCTGTTTTGTATGAAAAGTTATTTCGGAAGAAATCCGTAATCCAATCCACTATTATTGGTTGCTAAGGGGGTGGTCCTAGCAACGAAATTATTAATATATACGTGCGTTATTATGGAAATCAAAATGACATTTCAGTATTCTATATTTTGTTTGTTGCAAAATGGCAAAAAAATGATTTGTTGACAATTGCCTTATTTGTCTAAATTATTAATACTAGAATTGTCAAGTTTATATGATTCAACAGAAAATTTAAAAACGTGGTTTATAAAAAGTTCTTTTTATCTTGTAATTATTATATTTATAACACGGCTTTCGTTTGATTTAATCAATTTTTTCAACAATTTTTAAATGATTAGACAATAACAAATGAAAACAATAGTTTATTTTGTGTATAATATATATTTCATTATGCATACCCACAATATTTACGGTTTGTCTAATGGCATTTCTTTGTCTAAATGAGGTTCTGACGAATTGTTTACAGATACGTACCTACCTAGTACCTAGGTAGTTTTGCAAAGCCTCCCCAGCGGAATGAGACAAAAGAGGGAAAATAACGAAGCACAGTGATGCATCCAAGCTTTTCTCATACAAAGAAAAACACAGCATATCAGATTGAAAGCTTCGTCCTTTGAAGAAACTTTTACGTAAGTAATAGATGTTTTCTCTATATAAACATAGAACATTATTATATAATATGGGCATCTAACAAGCTTTTACCCCTAACAAAGTGTCTTTGAGAATAAATTGTTTTATTGTCAAAGTACAGTATGTTTAATAAGCTAGAAAGACTGGTTTTAGTATATACATATACCATGATTAATTTTTTTTTCGACCATGTCCGATCCTAATAGGATCATAATATGGGCCTCCACAGTGTAGAGGTTTGTATTAACAGATTTTGTTTTTTACGAGAAATGGATGTCATCCACTTGCTCAACCTATTAGGTCCATACCACAAATTGAAAAACAATATGTGTACTTGCCAGACCCAGGATTCGAACCTAGGACCCACGGCGTGATAGTCCAACGCTTAAGCCGCGCAGCCACCGTGGGCGCTAATAATAAAATTGAAATATATGTATGTAATTTTGAAATATTTGTATTATATACATGACATTTAAGTACAGTTTTTTTTAAAATTGTCTGCTTGTTCCATAGTAAACAGGAAATACAAAAATAAAGCATGTATAATTTATGAGTATGGAGAAATATGCGATAAACTTAAACACGTGTTAAAGAATATGTTATTTTCAATATTTGTCTAAATCAAAAAAAAAGATGGAGGCATTATTCGGCGCAGACCAGATAACCTATACTATATAGTTTACAAGAAAGGTAAAATATGAGCATTGGGGTACTCCACGTAATGGAGAGACCAAGTGAATGAGGTTACTGAGAGGCTTGTTGTACACAAAATGACTGACTTTCAAGGTGGTTATGATCCTTAGCCCCGACGAAACGACCAAGAAAGGAAAAGAATATGTATTATAATATTTATTAAAGATTGTCACGTAAACGAAATATGCATTGAATATTTGTAATATTTGAAGATATTCTGTAGGAATTGTATTTCTTTGTTTTGTGAGCTAACCAATGACATTAATATGGACGAAGCATCTGGAAAAAAAATAACACTCACTTTTCTGTCGGGTCTGCCGAATGGCATAATCTGTTCTAACGCCATTACAATAAAGGTGATATTGCTATAAATTCCCGATGCCAAATGGCATAATTCATATTTTAATATCAATATCGCTCACTCAAATAAACATTGACACTGGAAACACTGTTTTAACGCCATTACAATAAAGGTGATATTGCTATGAATTCCCGATGCGTGATATCGCATAATGGAAATTGCGAAATTTTGTCACGTGACGTCTACCTATACATGTGCAAATGTCACTATGCGCGAATTTACCTGCTAGCTACTGTACTGAGTGCGTTGTCCATTAATAATGTCATTGGAGCTAACCGTCACAAAGCAAAACTATGACGATTTACATTCGTATTTCTATCTTATTAATATGTTATGTGATTATAACTCAAAAACTACTGAACCAATTACTACTGAAACGTTCACAGCTTGAATACGAAAATGTTGGTACCTACATAGTATAGTTGCATTCGAAACATTTAGTCCTCATACAGCTTTCTTCCATTAAAACTAACTTTTTGCGATGCTATCAATCTAAAAACTTCACCATTAGATAGTATATTGTACCTTGTTGCAATTTAATAAAGTTTCGTTTCGATATCTCAAAAGTTTCCGGAAGTAAAGATAAAACTTATAGAAAATAATACACTTTCAACAATCCACCACGACTTGTAATGTTGCTAGATAGCAGCGGTTGATTGTTGATGTGGGATGTGGGATGTAGGTGAAGGGTTTTTATCAGGCGAGCTCAGTCAAGTGTGATTTCATTTTGTCTGTTTATCTGGGAAGAGCATTTCCCCGATTTCTCCGACTTTCGGTTTGATCATAAACCACGAATGTTTCAAGTTGCCATCTTTCCTACGTGCTACATATTCAGCACACACAAATTGAAGAGAGTATTTCTCGACTCTCGAGTTGGCAGATGATAGTTCCATTTATCAGTCTACAAAACTCTCAAAACCCGTCTCCAGCACCATTTTAATTAATTAGTTTAATGTAATTTGTAATTTATACCATTGAGAATTGACAGATGGTAGCACTTAAATCTTTGTTTCCATGTATTTATTACAATAACCACATGTTATTTTGATGAAATTCATGCGATAGCTTTATGGAAGATATAAATTACAGTTTTTTTTTCGTTTGGTAAATGAAGGCAGGTTGCAAAAATACAGATTGAATAAAAAACCAAAAAATTCCTAATAATATTATACATTCAATAGTTAAGTACCCCTGAACAACACAAAAGCGTGGGTTGCAGTAATTACAAGCTGTCCCTTTGTATCCATGTACAGCAAATGAAGGGATAACTTTGTTGGGGTTGCGGTCAGTGGTTTGCCGTTTTATTTGCGGGACTCGTTTAATGGTACTATTACGACAACTGAATGGTTAAGTATGAATTAAATATATATACTTTACGTGAATCTAAAAATGTTTTTTAATTGTACTGTGTTTCAGTAAGGTAAAGGTCACCAACAATGACCTTCTCACCTTTGAAGAGCACCGTGGATGCACCCATTATTTATATGTGCCTATCAAGAGGAAGAGTTCGCGTCTGTGGATATAGTTCTTAGTTAAGGCTATACTTTAGCTGAGACATGGTCTAAAACGATCGTGACTACGCGACACGCAGACTGTGCAAACGACGCGTGACGAACAAAACATAGTGTGTTATAACAATTCAACATGAGTCAATTTAATGTTATGTATTTAAGTAATACTAATAATATATTCATTGACATGTTTTGTTTTTCGATTAAATACGTAACGTTTTTTAGTCATCTTTACACGATTTAAGAATTAATTCCTCCGACGCCATCAAAAAATAAATTGACGTGCTCACAGGTCGACCATCGCTCTCCAATTGGCAACGCGTGTGAAATTACGTCTCACCTATTGCTGAAAATTATTTGCCGTTTCACTGAAGTATGCTCTTAATGACAACAGCGCACTGCGCTGCCCACAAGAATGTTTATAAATTTAAAACTTTTGTGGATACGCATGTACCATACGCTAGCAGCACAGTCAGGGATCCCCTTGAAAATGGTATAGTTTATTCTTAGTGCTCTTCTCATTAGTCCCCAATCATCACCAACCGTACGACCAACTCTCTGGAAGGCCGTGCTGGCCTTGTGGACCTAGATCCTGGCATGGTGATCGAAATTTAACATATTATCCATTTGAACGCAGACTCTGGGCGGCCGCGTACTTTCTTTCCTTTAATAAGGACAATGGCTTCTATTTGTGTATTTTAATTTGATACTGACACACTTATCAAAAGGAACCGATTGGGTATTTATATGTAACGCCTGGGCAGAGAAGCGCGCCCCGAGATCCAACCGCTGTCTTGTCATTGAGTTAAAAAAAATCATAATAGGTGAATAAATTACATTAAAATCGAATCCATCTTTTTCATCATTCTATATATGTAGATATTTACATAGTTTTCTTTCCATTTTTCGCACGGATAAAGTCGCGGGCAATCAGTAATAATCACAGAAGAGATTAATAAGATAGAAATGCAAAAGCCAGTCGCCATACAACAAGGTTTTGAAGCCACAAAACGCAAGATATACAAAGCCTCCAGAGTGTTCTCAAATATTATCAATATTGAAGGCGCGTTTCGTTTACATGTCATACTTTAAAGCATTATTACGATACAGACGTTACTGTTGCCATTATACACGTGTTTAAGTTCGTATCCGGAAATTTGTACGTAAACAATTCACCGCAGGACAACTATTCGTGCGCCGCTATACGTGAAACATGAGTTCGTGTAACATTTAATCAAATGACGAGTTCTTCGTTGAACATTTAACCATGGAGTATATTTGTAGGTATGCTACAACATGTGGTGAATTTTATGAGATGTCTTTAGTAGGTTAAGTTAGGTTAGGTTAAGGTTAATCTAATTGGAACAGCACGATTTGCAAACTATCGCCGCATTTTGTAAGATACGTACAAATGTATTCCACCGTGAAATGTTCAACGAAGAATTCGTCATTTGATAAAATGTTATGGAAAACTCATGTTTCACGTACTGCGGCGCACGAATAAGTGTCCCACGATGAACTGCATACGTACAACTTACATGCAACCGTTTAAGTTTACCCCGTATTTCGGAAAAAGTATACTTTCTTACTACCTCTCCCGGAAGGTAACCCACTACCCTTATTTTTGTGTTTCCTGATACTATCTAATCAATATAAATATGACTGTTATTTTTGTGGTAGAAAAGTATTCAATAAAATCGATTAACCGATTCTACTACAAAAATATTAATAAAAAGAAACAAATATAGATCGTTTAAAGAAAGCATTCCAATTCAGGTAGGAAATCTTGAAACTCAAGTGCTTTGCCGTAAAAAAATTATTTATCTCGATTCCCAACTGTAGGTAGCTTTTGGAGTACTAGAAATTCGACCGTGAACTCGAAAAACCAATATTTAAAGAAGCAAAAGGTTAGGCGGTTTTACCACTGAAATGTAAACAATTTCTTCCCAATCCTACGCGCCGATGTATGAATGATCTTTTCATATTGGGGATGTTTTTATTGGAACTGGGATGAAATAACACACACTCGATATATACATTATACATGTTATATTCATCATATAAAAACAGAAAGGGTTTGCTTGTAAAGTTTACGTAATACTGAATGAAAATGATCAATTTTTATTCGATGTACGAGTATTAATGTTTTTTAAAAAGGGAATCAAAAGGTTTTGTTTTGGGTTATAATGACAGGTAGGCTAAAAATTCATGTACGTGGGTATTTTATAATTTAATAGTCACAAAAAATTAAACGCTCTCGTCGGATTACAACTAGTCCAGTGATATTAGGGTCTCACTAGACCAGCGGTTGTGAACCTATGGTACTAACTAAATCACGAGATCAGCGCTATATGCGATGTAAAATGAATGAAGTCCAGTATAAACGACGCGTGGTCTCGAGGAATGTTGTTTTAATTAAAACGCATTTATACGATATGGAGTGCTTAAACTAAATTTTTATTAGAGATCAATCTTATAAATAATTATATTTTTCTGTACTAAATTGTACTTAAGTATGTTTTGATCATTTTTTTTTTTTGTTAATATATATATATTTCTTTTTCTATATTATCTTCTCTCTTGTGAGGGTAATGTTTGACTGTAAATCTCATGTTGTTTACGTCTTGATATTATTGTATATCTTGTATTCTTAAATAAATCTTTGAAAATGTGAAAATTTCAAACATAAGAGAACGGAAAAAATTTACAAACAATTAGTGTATAATTTGTTTGCGGGTCATTGTATCTATAGTCTAGTGATGCACAAATCGCAGCCCGAGAGCCGCATGCGGCCCAAAATAACAAGGAATTCATCACCAAATTTTTCATTGAATACGTGAAATTTCTAATTTCCTATATATTAAGTTCTATCGTGCAAATTCATAATATGTACGTAATTCTGAGTAGCTTATTATTGTAAATATTAAATTTAAAGTAATGGAATGCATGTTTCGTCTAGTGTAATATATCATTATTTTTACCCACTTTTACCCACTGCGGCTCGTGAAAAATTGAAAAATGGATAAACCGTCTCTGTTCTGGCAGAACACACTAACTGGAGAATACTAGTTTTGAGTGATTTGACTTTGAAGTTGTTAAAATGTTTGAAATGGTCTATCATGTGAGTTTATTAAATAATCGTAAAAAGGATGACTTTAAAATAAAGACTGTTTATTTATTAAGAAGGTTTCCAGACGGCAAAGTTTGAAATAAGGAACATTTTGGTATAACTAACTCAATATGTAATTTTTTAGAATTAGTGTATTCTGCCAGAACAGTGACGAAATGTGCTGTTCTTTCAAATAGGTTTTGTACTATTGATCTAGACTCAATCACTCGTCTCAATCGTATCAATCAATCGTATTATATTGATAGACCTATAATGGAATGTTTTCTTGAATAATTGACGTTTTTGCTGATTTATGTGGAAGATCTTAATTAATCTTACAAAAATAATATATACCTAAAATAATATAATATTATATAATTCTCGCATTATATACATACGTTTCATTAATCAAATATTGTATTACATTGGCAGCCAGCTATGATGATATTAATCAACTTACGGCTGGCGAAATATTTCCTAACAGACTTGAAAGAAAACTCAGTCAAGCGAACACAGTAAAGTACGTAGGTAATTTATTGACTGAAAGCTCTTGGGGAAACTTTTCCAGTTATACCAATATACTAACTACGAATTTCCTCACACGTTTGATAGAGATCGCCTTGGTCAAGAGTTCCGATCGCTTAACAAAAATTGACTCTGTATTTTGTAAACTTATACACGTGCATGGATTTACTGCTAATTGTACGTATTATCGCGGCCATAACAAGAAAATACACAAGTATTATCATGCAAGTTGCATGTATGAATAAAAAAAGTTTGGTTGCTTCTGAATTTCCACGCGACAGTTGAATTTGTTCGATATCTGCGCCTCCGCAGTAGAACGGTAGTGACGAACCGGCCGGTAAAAAAATGAATTAAACCGCGAGACTCATTTTGAGGTTAACCGATTTCACTACTTGTCAAACAGTACTATAAAATGACGATATCGCGTAGTCAGCACTTTGACGTGTAAACAGTTATTATCGCAATAGTTTAAAATACACACTATTGCTGAAACTAAATCTTTGTACGTGTAAATGCGCTATTACATCGAAATGTGAAATTTCTATGATACCAACACTATATTATGTACATGAGGAGAAGTGTGCTGCGTAATGTCACGCATCGTAGTCGTGTAAAAAATGCGGTTCCCAAGAAAGTATGTAGGTAGGTAGTAATCTTGAATATGTTATTGTAATATATTATAACTAGGGAATCCAATCCCGAGCCAAAATTCTAATCCCGGGATTTCGGGATTACAATTTGACAATCCTGAGATCCATTTTTTTCCATTGTTAATATAAAATTTTTATATTTACAAATAACATTGATAAAATCGATCAAAAATAAATCTAGTATAATTTATACTATTTAAGACATTTATTGTTAATATTGTATACGTTCAATCTTGGAAATACATAAGTTTAACTGAGAAAATAATATTGTAATATAAATAATAATGTGAATTTAATATGAGATTGCTGTTTCTGATAGTAAAGACTTAATGAATGGAATATCGAGATTTAAAATAGTAAAGCAAATAATCATGGTGTACTTATGGCCTTTCCGCTTCATAAATCTAATTAGTCAGCCAAATATGAAACTGCCTTAAAACGTATGAGATCATGGTGGAACTACTTTGTTAATAGTGCGAAGCATTGTTTTTTCCAATCTTTCTCGTTTTTATTAATTAATGTGAAAACATATTAAAATGAATCGGCAATTTACACATGGGTATAAATCAAACTTCATTCAAACTCAGTTTATTTCTAATGTAGTTATTTGTTATTAAAAGTATTTTTTCTGTTATATTTTCGTTTTTATTTTATTTTCCATAAAAATTGATAAAAAATCAATCCTGCAAGTTTTGGGATTATGTTTATCAATCTCGGGATTCATAGGTATCGAAAAAATAGCTCGGGATCCTTAATTATAACCTATAAGAGAATATATATATTTTTTATTAATGCGGTTTCCAAGTATGTAAGTAGGTATTTTTCTAGTCCCAAGGTGGGGGAGAGAGATCATACCGTCTCATTCTGTGAGTTTTATAACGTAGTAAGTACACTAGTCGTTTATTTTTGTATTATTGATAATGGTGTTACAACGTTACTGAAATAGCTATCGGCTTAAAAATACTCTGTAGAATTGAATATAATTCATATTATCATTTTGTAAATTGTATATGTAAATTGTTCGCAGAGTAAAGCTAGGCTGGAGTGCTTTTGGCCGCCTGAGTAATGTCTTCAAAAGTGACCTTCCACTGCGCCTAAAGCGCAAAGTGATCAACCAGTGTGAGCTTCCCGTGATCACATATGCGTGTGAAACATGAACCCTAAGTAAAAGAGAGAACCAAAAACTTAGAGTAGCACAACGTGGTATGGAGAGGTACATGCTGGGCATAACGCGAAAGGACAAAAAGAGGAACGAGTGGATAAGGAAGCAGACAAGGGTTTGCGATGTAATAGAGTTTATTAAAAGCAGCCTTAAATGGTAATAAGCTGGACACATAGCTCAAAGAAGAGACAATCGTTGGACAAATCAAATCATCCAGTGGTATGAAGAAGTACAAAACGTCCGCAAGGTAGACCTAGAGGCCGCTGGATCGATGAAATGATAAAGTTCTGTGGAAGTACGTGGCAACGCAATGCACAGGACCGAGAGAAGTGGAAACAGCTTGAAGAGGCCATCATCCAGCAGTGAGTAGATTCAGATTGATGATGATGATGATTATATGTACATACTTTTGTTTCGACTAAGTGATTTATCTGTTTACTACTGGTTAATTTTGATTTATTACCACAACTGGAATAACTCAATGAAACGAAGTCTAAATTTTACGTCAACGTCTCATAATTAAAGCCCGCACTGGGAATTCGATCAAATAAAATATGACAATGTTTTAGCGGTATTTTTTATTATTATTTATTTTTCCGTTTGGAAATGGCATCAAAACACAATTCGGGCGGAAAGAATAATTTCTTAGACACGCACTGCCTTCCTTCTTTTACTTACCAATTCGCCTGAGAATTCGTAAAAAAATAGTTTTATTTATTTTATAGGTTGCTTGAGCAAAACGTGAGCGACAGACTATTGTGAAAAAATATTTCGAATTTATTTTGAGATTGCCGGCGCAAAAATATTCCCCCCTTCTCTATCAAGTGAGCATAATAAAATCCGCAATATCACAATTAATATGTTTTACTAAATCTTGATTTTTCGTCTGCTAAATCCGAAATAATAACAGTTATTGTATTAATTGGAATGCTTTCAATTTCGAGTGCAAGCATAGAGTTTTTAAATCATGTTTTTGTAAGGTTACAACAAATGTATAAATAATTCAACACATCTAGACTGATGAGCATTTAAAATTTAATAAATTCACGCAGATAAATAAATAGTCCGGACAAATTGTAATAATTTATTTATCGGTAATTCCAAACCAAAAACTAAATAACTAGTCGCATAAATAGCTTTTTAGCGTACATACGGTTACTGTTTTTAGTATTTTAATATTTCAGCACAAACTTTTGATATTTCGTTTGAATTGTTTTTTTTTCATATTTATAAATATTCAAGAAATCGAAATAATATTTAATTATTATTGTATCTAGTTTCCATTTCATTTTATACGTTAGGCGTTTTTTTAGTTCAAAAAATTGTCTAGAAACTCTTTTTGCTTTTCAATGAAGCTTTTTCTTTAGTACAATTGATAGTATACTTTGACAATTATTATAATGTCCCAAAATCTTACTTAATAATCACCTTACAGTACATTATACTATTATACATTATACTATAGATTCCTGTAATAAATAATAATAATAATAAAAACAGATGTCGTATGTATGCTTTTATTCTTTTTATAAATATTTCAAACGTCACAAAACAGAACGATTTTAATTATCATGTTATTCAATATAACCTTCTAAATACAAGCAAACGCACATACCTCTCTACACTATAATATAAAAAGCAATGTTTTCTGTCCAGTTTTTGTATAGGTCTTATTTTTATGTATCGCCTAATTCTCGTATTCCAGAGAATTGAAATTCAATACTCTGGTAGTAATGAGTTGATAATATATTTTATCAAAACTTAGGGGCAGTCCGGTACTACAAACATGATAGATCTATAAAACGTTCTTCAATAATAAACATTTTTTTTGTTAATGTATCGATCTGAAACCTAGACTATTGTGTTTATCATGGTCAGTTTATTTAAAGATATAAATGTTTAGCGGGTCTCTTTGTAGGAGTTCAGGAGTTGAGATAAAAGACGGTTTGGAGGTTGCTCCGATGAATGGAGGAGCGAGTGTTTATTGCAGCATAAACAGTTGGTACAAGACTTATGTTATGGTCCGAGGTCCGAGGCTCAGTGGATGAGATGATATGCGGAGCAATGTGGAGACTGAGATCTGCCTGACAAGAAGATTACTGATTGATACGAACACTAACTCATCAATTATGACTTGCTATTTATAATAGATGAATAATCGGTAAACAGTTGTGAGAGTCACTGTTGATATATTTTGCGATTGGGAAATCTGCTGGACTCTGCATTAATGCAACTTCGAACGTTTTAATAACCAAGCCCGAGGCAGTCAAACCCGTCGAAGAATGTCACGCGTGTAGAATATGCTGACTGTAGACGGGACGATTATAATATGATAGTTAAAGTTATGACTTGCTAATTCTTAGATTTTGAAATAAGGCTGACAAGGCCCGAAATCATTGACCGCTACAATTTTTTTAAATGAGTATCGTTGATCTACTTTTCGAAATAATGAGTGCGTAGCCCAGTTTTCTGAATACATAATATAAATATGCGTACTCTCAATTTTCCTAATCTTAATATTGATTTGATATAAAAATCGCCCATCTATCATCGTATTTCAAGTATTATAACATATTATTATATAACTGTTTGTGTATGTTATATATTTTCTTTTTCTTTTTAGAGGGAAATTCGAAGTGTGTTTACATTTCCCATAGGCCTACAAAAGCTAAAATGTTGGGTTTTTTTACGAACTCGAACGATGACAGAAAAGCTTTTTAAAATAATTTTTTAAACACACAAAAACACAAATTCCATTGTGATTCTTCTATTATCAGAAGTCTTATGACGTGTAATAATTTAAAAAGCTACCTCCGCCGTTATATTTTTAACAAACAATAATAAATTATTATATCGGTGATAATGAAAAACACTCTCAGTGATTTATGAAAACATTACATTTTTATTTGTCCACCATTTTCATAATATACAATAATATTGCGTCATATCTTTTTCAAACATTATATTAAAATTAACTATATTTTTATTCAACGAATAATTCACAAGATTTTAAAAAAAATAAGACACGGAGTTTTTTCCGCAAATATTTTTTTCTATTACTTATAATATATTTTCTCAGAATTGTTTTCAAAATTATGTATGTTCAGTAATTATAATGTTACATTCTTAAATCTTGTGAATTATTCGTTGAATAAAAAAAATAGTCAATAAAAAACAATAAGAATTTAACTTATTTATTATTTAAAAAATATATTCAACGAATTATCCACAATATTTGAGATGTACCTAACATTATTTATTGAACATTCATAGTTTGAGAACACATCAAATATGAAACATGCATAGGTAGCAACTAAATAACATCACTGAGGTCCTTTCAAAATATGTATATTCAATAAAGATTGTAACATTTTCAAGTTTTATTATAATATAGAGTTTGCACACAATTATTATTCTGAGGTATGCTAACGTCGGCTAGGAACCAAGTATCCATTATCAGTACCTTGATTCAAACCACAAAACCCTGTCACCAATATCAGCAAGTTTCCGTTGCATGATTATTAGCTAATTTCTTTGTAATTAGGTAGGGCGCAGTTGGCTAAATTGATATAGCATATTTCCAGGAATCCGATGGATGCGGATTTGAGTCCAGCTTGGCGTCGATTTTTTAAAGATCTTTTCTAGGGTACCTATGCTTCTGAGGTGTTTTTATAATTTATATATATATATAATATAGATAATTAACTCAATTTGATTTCCAAAATTAAATATTAAATAATATAAGCAGTAATAAACCCACGCGATACCCGAGAGATGCAGGTTCGATTCCTGGGGTGTCTTACTTTTTTCAAAAAGATTTTAGTGTATAAAATATCGTCAAGATTAACATTTTGCAATATATTTTGTATAATGAAAGCTATGTATGAATTATGAGATTTTCGTTTACGATATCAATTTTGGATATTTTTTTAAAATTAATTTTGAGCTGTTCTGATAATGTATGTATTTTTTTAGAAAATGTATTACTATATTTTAGATATAGACTTAAATGAGTACGTTTTATAACAGCAAAAATCCAAAATATTTGGAATTACGTTGCATTAATTTTGAGTTAAATTAAAATTGTAATGCAATTATTCCGCCCGTTTTCGAGGTGGAGATAAAATCTCGCGTAGCACCCACCTTCGATTGTAATTATTATAATTTTGTTTAATTATTATAATATCGTATTCTGTGATATTATCATTTTACCAATTAAAATAAGGTTATGAGTAAACATGATAACAGGTGAATATTACGGTTAACATTATAAAGGTATTGTTATTGTGCTTATGGGCTAGGAAACGTATTATCTTCCGTGTAGTGTCACTAGGAAATCCAATCCCGAGTCAAAATTCTGATCCCGGGATTTCGGGATTACAATTTGACAATCCCGGGATTGGCATTTTTTTCCATTGTTAATATAAAAATTTTATATTTACAAATAACATTGATAAAATCGGTCAAAAATAAATCTAGTATAATTTATACTATTTAAGACATTTATTGTTAATATTATATACGTGCAATCTTGGAAATACATAATTTTAATGTAGAGAGTAACGAGTAAATAATATTATAATATAAATAATAATGTGAATTTAATGAGATTACTGTTTCCGATAGTAAAAACTTAATGAATGGATTAGCGAGATTTAAAATAGTAAAGCAAATAATCATGGTGTACTTATGGCCTTTCAGCTTCATAAATCTAATTAGTCAGCCAAATATGAAACTGGCGTAAAACGTATGAGATAATGGTGGAATTACTTTGTTAATAGTGCGAAGCATTGTTTTTCTCCAATTTTTCTCATTTTTATTAATTTATGTGAAAAAATAAAATGAATCGGCAACTTACATATGGGTATAAATCAAACTTCATTCAAACTCAGTTTATTTCGCTATTTTTGCGGTTCATTTTTAACTATTTAATATTTTTAACTATTTAGCAGGCCTAAAACACAAACGTGACACACATAATATAACACACAAAACATAGTTAGTTAGTATAGTACCTATAATTAAACAATACAATTAGGTGATGGTGTTTTTGGCATTGTTAGACTCAGTATCCACCACAGTGGAATCCCAAATCACACATATTCCTTTCCTCCACGGAATTGTCGTGATACTATCAGGTCGCTTGCCATCTTGTCTATAGATAAAATTATAGCTTTATAAAACCATTATTACTGATATTTCTGAGGGAAGTAAGATCAGATTATTTTTTATTATGAATTTGTCATATAAAAATATGTAACGCGAAATAACATGCAGTTATTATTTTAATCATTTGTCTTAGTCATCGTTTTTCAGTGTCACTTTAGTATTTATTTAAGATCTTTACATACAAAGTACTTTTGAACCTCCTTGAACAAATCGTGTGAAATACTTTTTGAAATAATTCAAAAATGTCAGCGCTCTTTTGAACAAAACTTTTTGACAAAAAACCAAGTATAAATATTGTGATTTTGAAAAACTTTTTATATTAAGTTCATTTATATGCATCATTATGACTTTTATTCAGAAACTCAAAGATACAATTAATAAACCGTAGTCTAAAATTAGTACCTATGTACTTTCTAAAAAAAGTATTTCAGTAACGGAAATACACATTAGTTACATTTTTGATAAGGTTAGGTTAAAATTTTTATTAAGTTAATCATTTTACAATGCAAATTCATTTTTAGAATTTTTTTATTGAAAACTTGCCAGGACGTAGCTGAGTCTTGCATTATTGCTACAAATAATAAAAAAAAATATACCTATATTGAAGTTATTGGCCCCACCAAACCACACCCGGTCGTAATCAGACGTATCACGAGACCGTAAATCTGATGTCAAGCATATTTTTTTATAACTGGGAATATCTCAGGAGCAGTTACCCAAAACTGACGTCGATATGCTCTCAAAATATTTGCTTTGACTGAATTTACATCACTTTAAGTAAATATTACACATGGGAGAGAGGAACACGTAGAGGTAAAATGAAATTGAACTTCCGAATACATAAAATAAATTTTATAAAGTTTTAAACAATGTAATATCTTTATTTAGATGAAAAATCACATTAAATATTTGCACATCACGTGATTTATTTATCAAAGAGAAATATTAAAAAAGCTAGCTAGCTTTTTGATTTAGAAATAATAACATTATTTTTGTAGCATAATTCTGAAATTTGGAATCGCTGTCTTTGTTACTCAAAAAGCATGAATATGTCATATGGCAGTATATAATGTAATAATATTATATACGTACATATCCTTGACACTTTGACTTCATTCCATTTTAAAAAAAGAACTGCAAAAATGCATTTGAATATTCAAAAAAAAAAAACTCTGAATTCAAAAACCAGAAATCATTCCAGCATGAAACAAGTGAACAGCCGGTAGGTATCCGTGAGGCTGGAGTAAGCTAAAATCAGGTAAGCCCGATGTAAAACGGTGACCCATTTCTCACGATCCGGTTACCTTGCCCTGAGTTCCTAGTGGGCGCCAATGTACCTAATACGAGAGTTTTCCCTCCAACGGAAATCACGTGACCTATAAATCTCGTTTGTTCCGGTCCGATTCGCGCTCGCAAGAAAAACAGATTGATGCAATTCGCGAAAATTGTCATTTTTTATCTTTGTCTGTTTGTTCGCCGCGTATCTGGTAAACATGTCAGTTTTTTTTGTTATTTATTGCCAGAATATTTTCTTGTTATTAATTGGATCGATCTTTCTTTTTCCCAACCACGTCTCCCGTTTACCGTGGGGTAACGAATGTCCTTCAAAGCTATGCGAAGAGCGTCCCAGGGGTAATCGGTTAACATTCGCTAGGGCCTGGTTGAATCCTATTCTGGTTTCATACTAGGCGTTGATGAAAAGCAATCTTTTCCGAAAGTTTTTGAAAGATTGTAAGAATTGATACCATTTTTATAATAACGAAAAAGCGTTGCGACCCCTCGCCACCTTTGATTTAATCATCAATGATTTATCTCTACCCATAACATTTGGTTTCATTTTAACCCAATGCTTACGGGCCGCACAAAATTGTGTTTTTGCAAATGCAAATTAACACGTTAATTACAAAATTAATTAAAAGGGCCCGTAAGCATTGTGTTTAGTCTTTATTTAACTTCTCTTAAAAAAGTCAATATACTTCTTCTAGTTTGTTCAAATATCGACACACATTTTAAAACTGATTTTGGATATTGAAATTCGTATTATTGTCAATGTTAATAAACTATTTATGTTTATTCAACGAATAAGACAGAGATTTGAGAATGTAACATTGTATGTAATGAATATACATAATTTGAAAACATCTCATGCATATACACACTAGTAAAAATCATTTTGTGGAAAAAATACGACACCCAACGGGACTTGAACCTATATCTGCTGGATAAGCATACTGGCCCAAATCCAACAGATACAGGTTCAAGTCTCGTCAGGTATCGTATTTTTTTTCTACAAAATGATTTTTTATAGTGTGTATATCAGGGAACTCAGAAATACTGGGAACTGAAATACATAACGGGTAAGGCGAAGCAGGTAACCGACTCGAGTAAGGAAAAATCCGGGCTAAACTTACACACGTGTCAAGAATATGTTTTACCTCGAATACTAAAAACTGCTCTCGGTTTATGCATTTACGCTCATTTAATGATGGTGTATTACATACACTATTGCACGTGCATAATACGTGCTTCATTTTTCGTAGGACACTCACACATTCAAAACACTGCATCAACATGGGGCGTATTGAATATAGCCTATCGATATTCTATTTATTATCTGTTCTGTGGTGTATATGCATGAGATGTTTTCAAATAATTATGTATAATATTCATTGTCAATATACTTAATTTATAAAATGAGTTAATCATTTGGTATTCACAACATTAATAAAATTATTGTTTCGTGCATGTTTTGCTCACATTGCGAGCTTTATCAAGTATGAGTTTAGAATTTACGTTCGAGTTTATGCAATGTTGTAATGTATTGTTACTATGTGCTGAGGATTGAAGAGTAGCCATGTATTGTATGAAAGGGAAAGTTGGTAAAATTGAAAATTATAATTGATTAAAGGTGGTTGATATATTTATTTAAATAATTACAAGATAAAAAGAACTTTTTAAATTTTCTGTTGAATTATTATGCTCAATATGCTAAGACTTGTACTTGATATGAAGAAAATAAAAAACAAATATAGAATACTGAAATGTCATTTTGACATTTCATTTTGATTTCCATAGTAACGCACGTATATATTAATAATTTAGTTGCTAGGACCACCCCTTAGCAACCAACAATAGTCTTTTACTTTTTACGGATTTTTATGAAATAACTTTCCATACAAAACAGAATTAACTGAAAATGAATTCAATTCTGCTTAAAGATGGCTAAAAGTATTAAAAGAATGCATTGGCATCGTGTTCTGATGTATTCTAAAAGTTTCAAATGTCTAGCTAGTTGGAAGTTAGTTAAAAATCGATTGCAAGATTTGTACTGGACAAACAAGAATACGAGCTAATAAAAACGTTGTAATATTAAACAATGGGGAACCATTACAGTTTAAAATGTACCCACGATTAATATTTTTATTTATTGGTATTCTAAACTGTTAATTTTTAAACCTACTTTAAATAAATTACCGCGAGATGAATGATTTTTAAATTACTATCATTAACAAAATTATGATAATTGTCAATAAGAATTTTTATATGACTGTGGTGAACATTAAGAAAAAAAACTCATTTTATAAATAATCACGAACTGCCGTAAATGACTGGATCTCTAGTTTACTATTTAGTTTGTGTGCCGGATGTACCCCAAAAACACCTTGAGTTGTAACCCGTTGATTGGGAACAGTGATCTAAGAGGTTTAATTTGAGCGAGAAAGAGTTATTAAATTATATGGATTAAGTACTACATACATATCTTGTTTTATTTTTTTTAACTGTCTACCTAATGCAAAGTTAGTCGAACCTGTTTGATTTTAATGAATTTTAGCTTTCAACTCTCAATAAATCTAGTAAGTAATTAACTCCAATAAAACTGCTAACGCCGCCCGCTCCCGAGTTTAAATAAATCAGGCAAAACATTATAACTTTTTATCATCTCCCAGGAATAAAATACTCATGGCGTAGGTTACTTGTATATTATGATTCCTATCCATGAATAATTTCACTTTTATATTTTGTAATCCAAACAAACTCGGATGAATCTTCGCCAATATACCGCGCAAAATTTTCCAAAGTGAGTTTTGTGGATTTAAAAATATTACCAATTAATGTACGCTCCGGCAATTAAATGAGTTTGCGTAAAATGCTTTTAAAATTACGTCTGAGTACTTAGTAGATTTTGGCGTATTTTTATATAACCAAGGTAATTCATCAGTAGACCATACGAACCGATCCATTATTTAAATTCAAGACCATCTATATTCATGCCGTGGCACTGCTAGTTAATATAATACTAGTAATTATCATGGAATGCAATGCGTATATTCGTAATAAATGAAAAGTTTTAATTGCGTATTTAGTTCAAATTATTACCATGTATTTTTTTAATAATTGTAGCAATATGGCAAGTAGGTATTAGCAATAACCAACACTACCATATAAGTATATAGTTTCATGTCACGCCCTGACTTTTGGATTCATTCAAATAGAACATGTCCTTTTAAATCCATATTTCACGCATTATTGTATTACCTAAGTAAAAGGTTTATCAATATACAATTCCTATGGGTGTTTGTACGATTTTTTGAGAAATTAAAATGCCCGTAGCAGTGATGCCAACCGTACTATAATTATAGTACAATACTAAAATTTTAATTCCGCGAAAAATGTAAAATACTATAATTTTACGCTAAATATACCAAAATACTATAATTTTAAAGGATTCAAGTTCCTGTACTATATATTTTTTAGAAATACTATAATTTTTACCCCTTCGTACTATAATCAGGATAGAAAAAGATGGCAGCACCGGCCTGTAGGCTTCAAACATCGGTCAAGATAACTCAGGACTTGCCTAGACAGCCAGTTGACTCGAATAATGATTCACTGTTGAATCGACTAAAAGTAGGGACCTAAACTTAATTCAATTTAACATACAAGTTGATCAACTTTATTGAAATATGTATTCTTCCCACTTATTAATAATTGACTGTCAACTGCTATTCAACATACAGTTGAACGACAAAAATCGACATGTGAGAATGTGAAAATAGATAAATTGCTATGTCTACCTGGCAACCGAAAAACCGAAAACCCGACAAACTGAAGTACCGACAGAAGATCACTCTTGTGGTGACATTGAAGAGTGAGGGAAGGTCATGCCATGACGGTGGAATATATGGGGTTGAACTAGGGTGTGTTTCCGGACGACGCTGCGGTCAACCTGATAGATTATCTTAGTGATTACCAATCAGGGTTCCGCGTGAAATAGAAAAAGCTTTCTGAATAAACTTCACACTATTTTTCAAAGTTCATAGCACCTGTAATAATTTTAAATGTAAATTTAGTAGGTATACTGATTAAACTTAAGTTAAAATACCTTCTTAAATTGGGAGATTATGGAAACATATAAATATTGTATTAAAAAATGATTGAATTGTGAACCCTATTGGTTTAATAAACTATTTTTTTATTCAATGAATAAGACACTAGGTTTCAGAATGTAGCATTCTATATATTGAATATACATAATTTTAAAACATCTTATGCATATATACACTAGAAAAAATCATTTTGTAGAAAAAATACGACACCCGACGGACGTATTTTGTTTTTTTCTACAAAATGATTTTTTCTAGTGTGTATATACATGAGATGTTTTCAAATGATGTATATTCCTATTGGTTTATATTATATTTTTTGAAATTTCAATCCAACATATCTGTCAGGTATGCTTTACTATTACCTCGACAGTTGATGACGTTTTGAATCACTATTAAAGTAAATTAATATATTCACCCCTAACCGAACTATATGACCCTACACGTAGTATTAACATACCCTTTACACAAGAAATATTTTGTAACCGTTCACCCAACCCTTTGGGTCTCCTTTTTGACAGTCGCAGAACCCGCGACCAACGGCTTCAGAGACATCCGCTCCATCAATGATACGACCATGGTTGCATATTCGTTACTATAGTTTTAATTAATGTAAAAATGTAAAGCGAATACAATTTTATACAGCCTTTGCACAAGTAGAAGTTCGCCTTTATAACCACTACCTAATTATGCTGGTATGTCAGCAAAATATTCATAATTTATTATTTGCAAATACCAAAACGTCATTATCGAATTACGTTAACACCGGACGCCATCTATAATCATCATAGTAATATAATTACCATGATTAATTACGAAGCTAGTTATTTCAAATTTATCAATTCTAAGACCTATGATAACGTAGTTGTTAGAATCAATTTGCAAGACCCGGTAATCGGTAAATCGGTAGACCATGCCCGGACAATAAAATATCTGATTTTGAAATCCATTCGATTCAACGTTTTTTCTAGAATCTTTTCTAATATCATATAATATTTTGTTTTAATAATTATGTATTTCGTCAGACATTATTATTTTATTTTAATTGAGAAGTTTTGTACTATTTCATTTGAGTAGTTTTTTTACGAACCGGGTTTTGCCTTTTGGCATTTTCAGACACCATAAACACTCACTAATAATAAATGCACATTGACAATGCATAGAGTTAATTCTAGTTTATATAGTAAATAAATTCAATACAACCTTCTTAACAACTAAGTTAAGTATCATGTATGAAAACAAAATTATTATTTTAAGTGTTTGTAAAAACCTGTAGTAGATACATTTTATAGCTGTTCTTTAATAGTTACCAAAATGCATTTACCATTTTTGAGTAACCCGGGTTGCAAAAAACGACTGTAATAGAATAGTACAAAACTTAAATCGATTATAATTTACATTCATCTTCCATCAAAGTACCCTTCTCGGTGGATAGTATTAATTGTATTATGTTATACGTATGTTTATTTGATACATAAGCGAAACCCACTATACGAATATTATTACGTTGATGTAAGTATCTTTTATGTACTATGTTTGTATAACATAGTCTTGTAAGAGGATACTTGAGGGCTTTCAAAGGAACACAATTGAAACTGATATTGCATGTTTCATTTCATCTTTTTCGGGTAGTATGTCCGTAAAATTTTGCAAATGTCAAGAGAACACTCATCCCTGTGAGTCACAAAATTTCATTACTAACAATAAAAAAGGGTACATCCCCATTTCCGCTTCAAGGTGGAGCATTTTGAGCTAAATAATGTGAAACTATTCGTTACTAGACAGTTGCTCCACATCGGTAGTCCTAAGTTTGATTTTTGATCAGAAACACAATGAAAAAAGGGCGTGTGGTTATTTTTTAATTGAAATCTCCATACTTTTAAATAAACAAAGCCTTTAATTTGAATAAAAATTCCAATTTCATTTTAAAAAAATCAAAAATATCAAATTTACTGATTTATTTGAAAAACCACAATGTGTACAAAGCCTCATTTTCTGAGCTAGAGTTGTCAGTATTTTGGATTCTGGCTTGCAGTGAATATCCTCCATTTGCAACCAAAATCATTAAATAATCTCAGTTACCGTTTGGATCTTCATATCTTTGAGAATTAAGTATCTCAGCACTCAGAAGTAAAATAAAAACAAAGGGAACGATTACAATTAGTAGATGAAGAGTTACGTATTTGTTTATCGAATTTATAGCCGAGATTTGACATTTTACATATATAAATTCTATCTTAAAATAAATTGCACCCTTCTCAGTAATAAAATTATTATCTATATTACATATTATTATATTTCTATCTATACCTACTAAGATTTTTTATTCATAATAATCGATTACCTGGGTATATTTTTTGGAGGGATTTTTGTTTAGTGTGCCACGAAACGAAGTCCCCATCCACAGTGTACTAGGTAAACTTGGATATCATACATATTTTAAATAAATTAAATCTATCATAGTAATTGATTTACACTTTGAACAATTTTACAGATTAATGAGCTGCTGAGAATTGAATACATATAGATGTACCAGTGATCATGTTGAGTAAATCGACGCCATATTTAAATTTGCGATTGTAAATTATATTGTTTTAGATATTCTGTAAATTTTATTTTATTCTCAAATGATTAAAGAATTAAACATTCTACATTAATTTATGTTTTAGGTATTTGAAGGAGGACAAATCAGGTCAAAACATTTTATTCTTCTAACACACGTTTCTTTAGTATATTATGGAATGTAATATACTATTTTGAATAAAGCAAACAAACATGTTATATGTCTGAATCACGTTTCAAGTATATTGGTAATATAAATACTGTTTCTAACTTTAACTAATTAGTAATTACATTCTATACCTATGTCACTTGTAATCGTTTAATTCTCAGCGTCCCAATAATAATAATAGTAATATTAATAAAATATGATTATGAAAATAAACACATACATTGAATTTTTAATGAATATAATTATTGTATTGAGTAGATAATAAGCAAAAGAGGTTCTCTACATTTTTAAATGCACAACATCAGTCGGTGAAATGATTAATTTAAACAATGGTAAAAAGAGATCAGTACAGTCTATTAGTTATACAATAAAAAATTTAATGTAAGTACCTAAACATCGTCAAAACCGTGTCATTATTTTTATACGTATAGGTATCTGAATGTGTAAGTGATGGAGAAAAGCCCTTTTCTTTTGACCTACTGAATTCTGTCACTGACTGTATAATAAATACAGTGATTATTTTACATTATTGACTTTGTCTAAATATTTTGAACCATACTTAACAACTGTCCGTATCGTCTGAGAGTAAAAGCAAATATTACCACCAACCGACACAGAGTAAAATAAAAAGTAGCCACCTCACACAGATATAATAACGACAGAAAAAAACTAACTTTTTTAGCACTCCCGCGAGTTTAGGGACAGCGTAAAAAGTGGTAAGTGACAATAGACGGAAACAACGCGGTAACTCTTCGGCAAGGAAACTGCAAGCAGCGGAAAAACGACCGTGCGACGCGGCGACCAAGAGCGTCTGAACAAACCGACGCCGATCGACGCCCGAACGCGCTTCTCCCAAAGCCCTCTCACTCCCCCTTTGCCGATAAGGACCGGTGTAACTTAGACTCGGAGCTTTTTTTCAAACAGTGCGAGAAGCTGATAGGCAAAAGGAGGTACGTCTAACATTGATTGATGTGTTGTTTTGCTTATTTAATTGAGTTAGCATAATATTTACCAGGTAAAACTCAGATTACCATATTATTGATTATTTGCGTAGAATTTGTAAATACACAATGATTTAATAGAATATTTAAACGGTTGTGTGTGTTTTTTACCTTTTAAAATATTAAGTATAATTTATTTAGTAGAGAATTAAGTAATATTACTTTATTAAATAAAATTTGAATTATCTACATCGCAATAGAATGATGTAAATTTATTTCATGACTTGGAAGAAAAATAAGAAATAATAATATGTACTTTATAATATCATAAAATAATCCAAATTCATAATTATTAAATTTATAAATTTTGTCTTTTGCTTGGTATTCAACACATATAAAAATAATTATTCCTACACGTAGAAAGGCTTAGTAAGTATTAGTACCAATATTTTACGGCTGAATATTCATATAATATTAAACTTATTGGCCTAATATGTATACATATATCTTTATGTCTATTAGTACTGTTTATTTTAAAGTAACAGTTAAATTATTGCTATAAAAATAATATTTTTCTGGATTGCAATCCTATTTTAATAATAAATGAGTACGATATACAATATAATATTATACATAAATATATAAAAATAATAATAGACGAACAAAGAACATATTATAATAATAATAATTACTAAATATACTTTTAAAAACAAATATTTATTATTATTTAATTTAAGAGAAAACCAATACAATAAAATTAACATATTATATAATTATTGAAAACAAGTTGTGTAACTGTTTGAGAAAGCTTGAGTTCTTAGATGAATGTAATGAACATGTTCATAGAAGAACTATTTCAAAGAGAATGAATTCTTGGTATTGAACAGGGAACACAAAATTAATGGGAACTGGCTTATCTTACCGGGGTTGGTAGCAGTTTTGAAGCAGGTTCCGCTTCATTATTGTAGGGCTTAAAACCAAAGGCCACGCAATCTCCCATGGACAGTTTTATTTTAAACTCAGTCAAAGCTCACTTGAAACTTGGACACCTGTTCTTGAGACATTTCCAGGTGGAAACAACTGATGCTTCACACTAAATGTAGGGCCTCGTGATACGCTCGATTAAGACCGATTAAGTGGTGCGGGGTGGGTCAGTTTGGAGGGTAGGTTATTAACTATTAACTGTTAGGGTAGGTAATCAAATATTGAATGTGCGTTATGACGTAGACGTATAAATTTAATGTATGTTATGTTATGAGACAGATATTATTGAAAATTACATATTCTTTAACACGTGTGCCCATATTTATCCACTCTCGAAACCCGTACCCTGATTATACCACACCCGGTAAGATAAGCCAGTTCCCGCTCAGTTTTTGTTCTCTTATATTATTGAATAATGAATTGAGAAGTCGGTTTTGTAAAAAAAAATTTTTTGTCATAACTGTTCTTCTATCATGTTCGAGCAGCGTAAATTGAATTTACAATCTTAAATTTAATTAAAAAGGACAACTGTTTGTTGCCTTGACTTTAGCGTGGATAGGTAAATTTTCTCTAATAAATTATTGCCAACAATTAATAAAAGTCTGAACATAAAGACTCTCGCAAGACGTTTTATTATTTCAAAACATATTTGTACCGAACATCATTTGTGTGACTCGCCTCCTTTTGCCACTCTGATCTGACCGTTAATTCGACTGGTAATAAATGAGAGCGCAATAGATAGGGCCCGCATTTTGGGCTTTTACAGTGACGAATTTCAGATCGATTGCCCAAGTACTTAGGTAGGTGCGTTTTAATTAAAATGAAAACACTATATCGCCCACATTTATTTAGGGTGAATTGATTTTTTACATGTACACAATAATTAATGTTGTTTGCGTCTATTCAATCACAATTTTAAATACTAATATTTACTCTTTTATTGCATTATTTTAAAATTTAATTAAAGCAATGTTAATATTTGTATCTACCCCAAAGCCAGCGTCTATGATGGCTGAGCAATAATGTCTCGACTTGTAACGTCGTGGTTCGAATATCGGGTCTAATTCATGTTTGGCAATGTTATTGAGCAAGTGGTTAACATTCATGTCTCGTAAAAACAAAAACTTGTTAGTATAACCTCCACCCTATAGATGCCCACATACTTTGCTTAGAATCTACCATGGTAAATTACTTTTTTTAAGTTTTCGCCAGTGACCATAGGTAAGTGTTATTTAACCAAAAATTAAGATGATGTTACTGTTCATATATAGCCGTCTAATATAACAATATAATTAAATAATATAATTAATACTATAAGAATAAAGAAGTACGTGTTTTCATCTAGCGCTCGCTGTCCGACGCTGCTAGATACCGATTATTGTTTGTAAGAGGGAGAAAGATTCTTCTTCCCACTCTTACGCCGCACCTGTGTGTGCGGCGTGATACTAGTTAGTTCTCATCGGTTATTTGTATCGCGCGCATATAAAATGTAATCTTTCTGTATAATATTATTCATGCAGTTTAATATAAATAAAGTTAATCGTGTATTAAAACTACGTTGCTTATTTACGATCCTTAAAACAATCCACAATTCCCAACAGTTACACCAAAATTATTAAATTTCGTAGTATATTAGCATTAATCTGGTAAGGAGAATCTATCTAAACCATTGATGCACAAACCATGGCCCAAAATGGCATTTGTTGCAACCCAATATTATAAGTAATGCATCACCAAATTATGGATTGTATGTGACAAAATTCTAATTTACTATATAATAATTATACTAAGTTTTATGGAGAATGATTAGAGTAACTGATATATAATAATTAAATTAAAAATAATAGCATGTATGTCTCGTCTGGTATACCATTATTTTTCAACCCTCTTACCCACAGCTAGAACTAGAAAATTGATTATTTGGCTATTTTTTCAAATATTATGTTGTGCACCACTAATATAAGCAGTTTGAAACTGGTGAACGATGACTTATGTCCATATGACAGTAACACGTCTCAAACATAGTGAAATGTCAATAGCGACAGCCCAATACTGGAAAATGAGTGATGGGATCTCGGAGTTTTGTGCAGATAACATAATCATGAAATGGATCTTTAAAAACCTCACGAAAAACAACAAAATATGACAAGAACAACACACAAAATAATATATGGAACACTGACAATTAAAAATATTACAGAAGTACACATGAAAACATAATGTTATATTACTCAATATGAACTGTTTCTTAAATGTCAATGGAATAAGAGAACCGCCTTGTACGAAAAAGCAAGGGTATAGTTCATAATGAATTAAAAAAAGTCTCCGCTTATAAAGTCGTGCGTCTCTTCGAATCCGGGTCTATCGAATTCACGTGTTGTTTTTTCAATTTGTATTTCTTTGACCATGCCTGGTCTTAAAAAGATTATAATAGCCCCCACAGAGTAGAGGTTTGTAATAAGATTTTTTTTGATTTTATGATAAATTAATATTAGCCACCTGATCAACCTATTAGGTCAACACTCTTGAGTCGAAATACACATTGAAAAACAATATGTGTATTTGCCAGGCTCAGGATTTGAACCTGGGACCCAAAACATTGTGAGCTGACGCATTAGCAGCTCGGCCATCGTGGGCGTGCATATAGCACTGGTAAAAAGTAAATTACCATGTTCGATTCTAAGTTGTGCAAATAGGCATCCACAGCGTAGAAGTTGTACTAACGGTTTTTTTTACGAGAAATGAATGTTAGCCACTTCCTCAACATATTAGGTCTATACTCTGGTCTATATAGACATTGAACATGTGAATTTTTCCAAACCCGGGATTCGAACCCGCTGAACAATAATCATATAAATTCAGAATAAAATCTGCAAATAACATGAAAAGGGCCCATTACATAACCTTTCAAACACATACGTACTTGTACACAAAAAAATAAACAATAGTATTATGTATCAACATTATCAACCACAATAATGATTAGTTTTAGTAGAGTTATATTTAATATTTTTATCGTGGGGGAGGGCGTCAAAATCAGTCGGTCTTCCACGTCCCTAAACTCACCAATGCGCTCCATTATTATTTTAATTTATTATATAAACGTAAAATAATTATGTATGTGTGCATTTGCCATTGGTGAGTGTGTATGTTACCGGAAGATGACGAAATACAAAAGAGGAGTAGCAAAAAAATACTCAAAAATTGTTAAAGTATAAATCAATTATAATTTATCTTCCGTTTTCTGACATTTTGATTCCTTTATAGCAGTGGTGCACTATTTATTTGAAAGAAGGGTCAATGTTATCCATTTTCTAATGTTTGACAAGCCACAGTGGGTAAAAGTGTTGAAAAAAATAAATAAAAAAAGATACATATCAGCTACTTCAATCACTCTTCACTCATACGTATATAATATGTATTTACATGATAGAACTTAGTATATTATAGGAAATTAGAATTTCGTCGCATTCAATAAAAAATATTGGCGTAGTACTTGTTATTTTGCTTCGCAAAAATTGTCATTTTTGGCCACGGTTTGTGCATCACTGCTTTATTGAGTTATACTTTTAAATAATTTATCTTATTTAATGTTAGTGATTTAATTTGTAAACCAAAACAAAGTAAAATATATATTAATGAACTTCTTAATAACTGGTGTTATGAAGAATATCTGCATCATTTATTAATTAATATTAAATCAAGCTTACTACAGCCAAAACTTTGCGTCACTTTGTCGTACAACCTTCGAGGGGTGTTACTCATAAAACTTTTGAAAGTCTCCATAAAATGTATCAAACTTTATTTTATCGACAAAAATAATCTTTCTATATAATATTTATTATCTTTGTTTCTCATTGGACGCATAAATAAATCAGTAATTACTTACTTATTTCTTCGGAAGTTTATTTAAATTTGCAACTAATATATTATATACCATTATTAATAATGTTGCCCTAGCACTAATTATGTATATGTTACGGACCAATTGATTAATGGGGCATTATACATAATGTTTGAGTAAAATCATATTTTGACATACTATTAAATTCATTATATTTGAATATAAGTACTTATTATCTAATCATATTTAACAAATAAAGATTTTGTAGCGGTCAACAACCTCAGGCCTTGACAGCATAAATTACGACAACGCAGAAGTCACCGAGTCACTCAAGCTACGGCACAATCAACGCACCTACAAGTCAGCTTTTTATACAGTTCGACTACATCATGCTTTACCATCAAAACACCGCGAAGTTGCAAGACGCCGATTTCCCATTGGTAACCTAGATCAACAATGACTATTATGAAATTGCAACCTAGATAAACAATGACTCTTATAATGTATTGAATATTTGTATGTATATATAGCAAATGACGATGATGGAAACAGTCACTTGATCACTATCGGATTGCGGCTCGGTCTGAGCATAGCTCGCCGCGATCGCATTATACTGTTATCTTTTCTCCTACAATAATACTTGTAACTTTTCATCGAGATAATAAAACTCTACATCTATCTATGCTACCGCTATCTTCAATCAACCTACATCACCTGATCATATTCTTCTTCTTTCTTCTTCTTCAGAAGAAGAAGAAGAAGAAAGAAAAGATCCTATTCACTACCCTCAAATTATTAACATCATCATCATCCGGGCTCAATCCACTGCTGGATGAAGGCCTCCCTAGCTCTCTACGCTCTTATATATTATATCCACCGAAATTTATGAGTTCATCTGTCGGTTTTTTTTTGGCAGAGATATGTGTCTATATTTTACAAAAGTTTAACTATTTTATCTGTTAATAAACAAATCTACAATTGAACCTCACCAAAAAAGAATTATTTATTTGAATCTTTTTATATTCTGTAATTAAAAAAAAGTGTTATATTGGATTCATTTTAAAGGCCAAACCTGCAAGTTTCCCACCCCTCCACTAAGGTTTATCACTTTTTAGAGTCACTCAGTATAATATAATATGTTTTATGTAGATATGTGAAACTTAGTTAATAGTAAACTCACCTGAAAGCGCAATTTACTTTTAGTATGCAGTTACCTAACTAACGAGTATGGAAATAAACCAACTCGCTCCCTTGAAGGTTAAATACTCGCATTTAATTAAAAATATTTTGAGAATCCTTAGAAAATAGTGATTATTATAAATAGTCCTGGAACATAAATATTATCCCGTAGGAATTTGAATGAAGACATTGAATGGTTATCTGAAGTACAGTCCGTATGTACTCTACAATCATGGCTTACCAGGTATTTTGCTAAGACTTGGCAGGAGGCCTGTATGTCGTCTTAAATCTAAGAATCTCTCCAGACATTGATAAAAAAAATAATCATTCCTTTCACAGTGTTGTTATATAATAATTTCGTTCTAGATTTTTTTTGTTCATACTAGCTATCTATTGTCATTGTGGATAGTATATTTATATCAAGCCAAATTGTTGTTGAAGACGTATGGTATCTTTGAGACCTAAGCCTAAATAAATTGTTTATTTTATAATAAAGATATATGTTTACGACAGCGGCGAAGAATCCGTACTAGGTGATTATTAAAGCCTGCTTCTTAATAAACATATATTTTTTAATTGCATATTAACGTATTTAAAGAATTGATTCATTTTATATTATACAAATTTTTTAATTTTTCAACGACATCTATCCCTTGGTATGTACAGTAAATTAATTGTCCACTTGCCTTACCAAACCGAAACGTACATGGCACTAATACGTAACCACCTATGGCACCGATACAATTTTAAAAAGGCTGCAAGTAATTTGGAACATTTCACGCATACAACACATACGTTCGATTAACCACGTATTGTAAAATATATTGTCGTTGGCAAATTATATTATTTTTGAATTTTTTATAAAATATAATATGATAATAAAGTTATTATTTAAATACGTTAACTACAAAATATTTTTCTTAAATGTTTAAATATTCACCTAGTATAGAGTCTTCGCCACTGTCAAATATAGATCTCTCCGATGGTGATCGATGTCCGATTGTTAATGGCATAATAAGAAGAAGAACATATATTGTCTATTAAAAATATAAATCCTCAAACACATGGCCATAGTGCAGTAGAGATGGCAACACCGACGATAGGCAGAAAATATAAGAGTAGAAAACCATAGCAACCAAAATCAACAACCATAATATACAAGACCTAAACGAATTAGGTATTACTGTATAAAATCAAATATAAAGACATTGAGTATTAAAACGATCATTTTTAAATACTATATGATATCCTCCATTGACTCAATAAAGCCACATACATATATAACCATTCGGAGTGACTAATTCAAGAAAACCGGCCATTTCACAAAATGTATATCGGATTCCATTGTCACAGCTAACAACGGTATGTAAACAGAAATCAGAAGTCGAATACACAATATAGCCAACAAGTTACACTTTGGATTTCGTAAATATCTAAAATCCAAAGTTCTATCTCGGAACACAAAAATCTAGACATACAAAATACTGCAGAGACCAATCCGCATATAATTTATTAAAATGTCTGGTTATCAGTAACAAGTCTGAAAACAGTTCTCTGAACAAATAATGAAGATGGAGTGTGACGCGAAGTTTATGAGGTATTTGAGGAATACAACACAATCCAAAAAATTAAAATTTCCCGACTAAACTGAACCTAGGATTTCGGGGAACCATTCCGGGAAGTTTATAATGCGAAGCCATCTGGGAGATCCAAATTACGTTGGTTGCATACACGAACGATTGGAATCCCGGAATTGAGGAGGGTTGCAGACAGGGAACTTAAAAATAATGGGAACTAAAATAACTAACGGTTAAGGAGTAGCAGGTAACTGATCTCGAGTAAAGAAGAATCCGGGATAAACTTAAACACGTGTCAAGATACGTCACACGTCGAATACTGACAACTGTTCTCGGTTTATGTATTGAAACTCATTTAATAATGGTGTATTAAGCGTCAATTACATTGAGCTTCTTTACGAGCTGTTTGTTGGCGAATTTAAAAGCGGGCGATTCAGCTACTGCGATTTGATGATTACACACAAAACTTTCCATTCGCTGAGAAGCCACAAGCCAGCGGCTATTTTGACAAAACGTAGTTCGTTTTTTTACCGGGAGGTTGCTACTGCGCTCTACTGCGCAGACGCAGTAGGCCCACACGTTGACCGGCTTTCAACTTTTCTCGGTAGAGTGTTTACAACCTGCTTGTTAGCTTGTTCGATGATTACACTGGGCGACTTTACAGGCAGATTGTAAATTCGCCAACAAACAGCTCGTAAAGAAGCTCAATGTAATTGACGCTTTATACATGCTATTGCACGTGCATCATGCGAGTTTCATTTTGATAGGACACTCACACATTCAAAAACTGTAGCGTATTGACTATAGTACATCGGAAGTCTATTTATTATCTGTTCTGTGATTGCGGAATAAAGACAGAACTGGGGAAGACGAATTGAGGAACCTAGGGCCAGCCCCAACTGTTACACCACGAATTATGACGTTGATGATGAATAATATAATATATGACAATATCAACCTCTCTACATTATAATAGTATATTCTCGGAAAAAAATATACCTTAATCTTTAGGCTTTTTTCCTGAATAATTTTGTTTACAAAATAATTGCCTACGTATCAGAAATGACGTAGATTTATCACTCCATCTTATCTTGTCATTTTAGATAAATCATATTTGACATCTTCGGTCATGAATCCCAATTTAAGATCCTTTTTGGGTAGTTAGCTAAACAAGGAAACGATAAAGTAATAATATGTCATCAAAAAAATCAGCAGTCTTTGCCGATCGGTTATTTTCATTTTAATATTGATTATTTACAGTTCGCGTTTTATTCGGTGTACTTATTCCAGTTTAATAATTAAATTTGGACTGGTCCACGGTCCATTTAAAGTGGAATAAGTACTACAAAAAAACAGCAACAACACAATGCAGTTCCACCATGAATTATTGACAGTTAACAAAATAAAAGAAAAAAAAGTGATGGAAAATGTTCATAGTATATTTCTAAAAATATCCGTCACGATTAGAATATATTATACGATGATAATATTTTCTCATTTCCAATATTTTTAAGCAAAATTATGTTTTTTTTTTTATTATAAATATTTTATATGAATATCATGGATTAATAAGGGTTGCGCTGCATTCACAGTATAATATAAACCGCACGCCACCGGTGAATACAGATATATTGCTGCAACCCCATGATGTAGTGGGTATATACTAACACTGTTTGCTTTGGATTGTCCATACAATATATTATAGCCTGTGTAATGCTTTAAAAACATTTTGTGTAATGAATTATAAAGTGTGGGTGATAAAGCGACAATTATAACTTAGGGATGCATAGAACAGATTAATAAATATAATTCAGATAGGCTATACGCCAATACACTACATTTTGAGGTAGGGTTTTAAATGTGTGAGTGTCCTACAAAAATAAAACACACATTATAGACTTGCAACAGTGTGTGTTGCAACCACACCAATATTGAATGAGCGTCAGTGCATAAACCGAAAGCAGTTGTCAGAACGAACGAGGTCACTTGACACGTGCTTCTCATATTCTTCCACACTCGAGATCGATTGCTTGTTACTTCACACCCGTTAGGTATTTCAGTTCCCATTAATTCTGTATTCCCTGGATGCGAGTATTGCAAGATTCTCCAACCCCTCCCCCCGTAGGCGCATTGTGTGTCTATCTAATTAACATGGCCGGTAGAGCCGCTGTTAACAAATAATGCCATTTCGACGTTTCATACTTTGTAATAATTAATTCAATAATGTATCATACAATTTTTTCCCTATTTTTAATGATTTCAGAATGAATTCACCTGATGATGAGATATGTTAACCCTGGAGATAAGCATTCGATTCAAGCCTCAGATAGTACGCATACAAATAACGTGTCGAGGAGATGGCACAATATCAGATACAAGCCTACGTAGAAGCAAATAATATACTATGTCAAAGTTTTGTTATTTTCAGTGGGTAGGTACCTAAGTCAAACATTAAAGTAAATTTTTATTTTCTAAGAGACTTCGTGTTACATAGCTTTAACCTAATTATAATCTACATCATTTTGAAATCACTTCTGAGAAAATATGTTATAATGAATAGAAAAAAATCTTTTTTGAAAAAGTAAGATACCTAGCAGGATCGAACCTGCATGTCTCGGCTTTCGCGCCAATGTACATAGACCACTACACCATAATAGGCGAAATACTTAATTGCGACAAATTTTAACTAATGGGTATTGATTCTCTCTGAAGCGCTTTCCAAATTGAGTTACTCGAAAGATGCAGGTTCAATTCCTACTGGGTGTCTTTCTTTTTCTAATGGTTATAATATATTTTCTCAGAAGTGTTTTCAAAATTATGTATGTTCAATAATTAGAATGGTACATTATTAAATCTTGTGAATAAAAAAATAGTAAACTAATTAGAATCGATAGTAGGCAGTCAATAATATGGTTTGTCTGCTAAATATGGGCCTGGTGGCCAATTAAAAATCTAAATAAAAAACATCTCAAATCTTAAAGAAATAATACATTTTTTAATAATGGCGTATTCTTTATATTTTCCGCGGTCTTTCCATGTCTAAAAATAAATACTAAAGCGACTCCTGGAGCATACTTAGCCTTTCTCGCCTCGCCCGACTAAAGTGGAACAGTTTACCTTGAAATTTTGTAACAATGAATAAATGGCGTCTACATCAGACCAGTCCAGCATACGGCTCCACTAGGCCATAGCTTCCCAACCGGTGCCGCGAGCGTTTGGGAAGTGTGCAGGAAGATATTTTGGAATACAATAGAGGGGGCTTCGCTTTAAAACTAACAAAAAAATCTTCAATATTCTATCATTCAATTCAATTTGTATCATTTTTTACAACCCATGTTACGCCTTCAGGTGCAATTCAAACTCATTTTTAATTCGTTGAAAATTATGGATGTCAGTGTAATATTTTATTCTTAGAAAACATGAGTTTAAATTATGATCACATTTTCTACATCCCCATATTTCTATAACCCCCCTACCCCCTAGGGCAGTGGTCGGCAAACTCATTAGTCAATAGAGTCAAATACCAATAGTACAACGGTTGAGTTTTTTTTTGATAGCCAAATTTTTTAAACTTAAATTATATATTATGTAGGTACACTAGTTATTAACAATAAACTTTAGTTCAAGTTTTAAGTCTTAATTAAACTATAGGTACACTGAATAAAACTTGAAAATATAGTATTGATAAAAAAATTAAATTGTAAATAAGGTATCCATAAAATTAAATCATAACAATGACTAACTAACACCAAATATGAATAATTGTCTTGCATCTCCTTGGAAAGTTTGTTTAAGTCAGGTTTGTATGTTGTCGTTTTTAATTTTAAGCACGATTCCAGGTTCTCATCAATAAGACGACTTCTCAATTTACTCTTGATTTCCTCTCTAGAAATATCTTTACTAACCACAAAACTTGCTATATTAACATTATTGGAAGATTGTATTCAGTAATTAAAAACAGAACTTGATTTTTATTGACTCTTCTAAAGTTCCTCAAATGCATTCTTCCTTGCATCACCGACAGGATATTTGGTGCGAAATGGCGCGTGTTTAGTTGTAAAGTGTCTCTTTAAATTTGAATGCGCCAATTAATAATACAGGTCGGTAGGCCATTTATGTTTTGAATAAACGCGAAATTTTCGGTCCATTCAACTTTAAATTCACGGTTTTCGTCTTCCGTTTTTCATTGCTTCTTCTTTGTAGCAATGTCAAATAGGGCAGAAAGCACTTGTGGCAGAGCCGCACTCAAGGCGCCAAAGAGCCACATGTGGTTCGCGAGCCGTGGTTCGCCGACCACTGCCCTAGGGCGTGATATCATACTCGACCCTTTTAAATATGGTTTTAGGGCCGAATTCATCGAATTATTTAGACAAAGCACAATCCACACGCCTCGAAACCCAAACTACTGTGAAAATTATCCCCATCCAATAAACCGCCATTACAATAATATGTATTACAATAAAACAATATCTATGTTGTTATTATTTTTTAAGATACTGTAAGTCCCAAAGACTACGATGGGCGGGACATGTGGAGAGAATGCCTGAAGTTAGAGCGCCAAGGATCATGATGAAGTGGCTACCCCAACGGAAGAGACCCAGAGGCCGTCCAAGAAGGAGATGGGCTGACGCCGTAGAAGTGGACTGGCTTCATATAGGAAGACCCGGTAACTGGAGAAGTGTGGCGAGAGACCGGAATAAGTGGAGAGCGGTTGTGGAGGAGGCCAAATCCCACCCTGGGATGTAGCGCCGTGGAAGAAGAAGTATTATTTTTTAAATTAAGAAATTGATACTTTTTCATGTAACGACAGCATGCCGCCCCGCCACTGATTTATAATGTTTTATTTGCATTCGTTTCGTTATTCGCCGCCTTTTATAATGTGCCACTTCTATGCAACGCATGATTTACCTACTATTTAGAGCAACGATGGACAGGGAGAAAATGACTTAACTCATCGCCGACGATCACGATTCTCAGTCATGAGGAAATAATCGAGAAGAGAGAGCAAGCATATTGGATGTCACATATTGGTTTGGCTAAAAAATATTTCAATACCGTCCACGTTAAAAGCCAAAACGGTCACCTCTATATCCATATTATAATATACAATATGAGTTTGAAATTTTCAATGAGTTACCGAGCCAGAGTTGGTATGTTCTATCTACATCCTTTTCCCTCGCGGGAAACACCTGACTCCCGTAGGATATGGGGCATAAATTTTCCGTAGATAATGCCGGAAATGTGCTTCATAAATTTAATGAATACAAAACAGCTTTCGCTTTATGTTTCAATAAATTGACCACATATTAAATAAGAGAAGTTTAATATTTAGATTATTTTAGATTTATATAATGTTTGTTGTCAACGTTTAAAATTGTTTTTTTTTGTTTTATGCAATAAATATGTCAAAATCCGTAATTAACGGCCCACATGTCCAGCGTAGGTCAAAATGGAGATTTTATGCTATTTTAAAAGCATGATCTTAGACATTCCTTAAACGTTGTAGATAATCTATTTATATAATTTTGAAGCCTTATTATCCTTTATATTTATTTTAAGCAGTTGATGACTGCATAAAGTATTTTTATTACATAAAACAGTGTTCTTTTAAACCTCTCGATCTAATGTTTTAGAATAAGTGGTGTTGAGATTTTTTATATTTATTTATTTTTAAACGCATTTATAAAACCATTAGTAAAATGTATGTCGACATTATTATAGTGAAATATTTATGATAAAAAAATATATTGATAATCTCTGTGATCCCAAATTTTACAAGAATTAGGCATTTTATTATTCAAAAAATGGGCAAGATTTACACATTTAAAGATAATTCTAAAGATACTGATTATAAGTTATTATCTTAAGGATAATAAGGCTTCAAAATTATATAAATAGATTATCTACAACGTTTAAGTAATATAGGATCATGCTTTGAAAATAGCATAAAATCTCCATTTTGACCTACGCTGACCATGACGTCTCCCCTTAATAACATAATATTAAAGATATGTTTTGCATGACTTATTTATTCATTTTAGTAGGCTGTATTGAGATGGTTAGGTAGGTACCAACATGCAATTTGTATGAAAACTTTTTTTTTCGTTTGGCTATACAATCCGGTGTGCATCTAGGCCGCTTCAGAGATATATACGTTAGCCACACTATTAAGTCCATGCTCTGGGTCTAAACGTAGGTACATTGCAAACAGCACACGAATTGGCCAACATACGAACACGAGACCCTCGACTTGCCAAGCAGATACGTTACCACTCGGCCATCGCGGGCGCTGAAAATTTGTTCGTAACAATCAGGTGATTCATAATTAGCAGAAATTCATTCGAACCGAACGAAGGTATTATCCGATCAACTCTTTCCAAGGGGTTGAGAGGAGGTGGAAGTAACTAAAAATTAAGTAGTAGGTGATGTCAGTGATACTAGTCTAGTCATTTTTGCAAAATTGATGCCATCATACGATATTTATTAATATTTGATTGGTTGTATTGACTAGATATCTACCATCTTTTTCATCTCTTCATCACTATCATCTCTTGATAATGGCCTCTGCAACGAGCCCGAAACGTCGAGGAAAGAAGGAAGAAGGACACACGGTGGAAACCCAAAAATGTACTATCATAAAAAAAACAACCGTGAAAGCCTCAAACATTATAGATGTCTATAACTGTGTAGGTATTACAAAAGTTAGGTATGAATCATTAACTTGATTTTTAAAAAATATTAAAATATTTAATTGTACTCGTAGCTTAAAATAAAGACCATAATATTATATGTATTGAAACACTGTTTGATCAGTCCTAAATAGTACGCAGTGTTGCCAACTTGGCGTTTTTCTTTTTGTGATTATGGTTTGCATAATTCACATCTGGCGTATGCAATGACGTCCCGTGGGTTAAGGCAGGCCAAGAGTTGTTTAGGGGCGGTACAGTTTTTTCCGACCATATTTGATCCTAATAGGATCATATGGGCCTCCACAGAGTAGAGGTTTGTATTAACAGATTTTGTTTTTTTACGAGAAATGGATGTCAGCTACTTGCTCAACCTATTAGGTCCATACCCTGACACACACAAATTGAAAAAACAATATGTGTACCTACTTGCCAGACCCAGGATTCGAACCTGAGACCCACGGCGTGATAGTCCAACGCGCCACCGTGGGTGTCAAAGTTGTGTGTGTACAGTTGGTGTACAGTTTAAGAGGTAAATTAAGGAAGGAATGAAAACATAATATAAATTAAAAAAACTTTTGACAATCGATTCCTAACTTTTACGTATGAACCTGGTTCTGCGGATGTAGGTACGTCAGATCTTTTAAGATTCCCACTACATTTTCTGTTTAATACAAATTAGAAATAATAATACAATGAATTTAAATATAATTTGAGATTATAGTTTAAATAAACTATGGTAGGTGGCGGTATTTGCAGTTTGAATAAAGGCGGCATTTAGCTTAGCTATGTCACTGTTATGGCATTAAATCTAGCATTTTAGACACAACAAACATCTTAAAAATTCTGATAAAATAACTTATCCTATCTGGTATATTTTTGCAAATCACAGTATGCTACCAAAATTGGTAGTAGGTAGTAAGTATTTATAATAGAATATTATTTCTATTTTTATAAACAGATCGTTCCTGACTGACAATATTTCAAGAAGCCAGAACAATTGAACGCTCAAAAGAATATCCACAATTTTGAAGTTTTACAAAATTAAATGTGACATTCTGGCAAAAATTTTGACGAGATGAACAAAGGAAATAGTCACAGAAGATAAACATGAAAAAACCTTTTATTTTTTGCAATTTATCAAATAAACAGGCCGCGAAAAACTTAAGACATTAAATTAATAGCTGGATTAAGATAAAAATGTGGCTACATTAAAACTTGTGACAGTTACTCACAGGGGCGGAGTGCAATTTAGCAACCCGATATTTCACCCCATAAATTCACCGACTGACATGAAAATTATTAGTACTATAACATTATTAAAGCTTATAATTATATACCTACGGAGCTATTTTTTTTTTATTCAATAACGATTATTTTTGTCTAGTATTGTTAGGCATATTATTATATTATGAGCACATGGCGTGGTGGTTCGAATCCCGTGTCTGGAAAATTCACAATATGTTATATTTGAATCAAGAGTTTGTGTCTAAGCGGAATATATGAGTTGCCACAGGATGAAGGTTATATTAAAAACTGAGGAATAATAAAATTGTTAGCCATTCGTCTAACCCAGTGGTCGGCAAACATGAGTCAATAGAGCCAAATATCAACAGTACAACGATTGAGATTTCTTTGGAGAGCCAAATTTATTAAACTTAAATTATATGTAGGTACACTCTTTATTAACCTAATAAACTTTAGTTATAGTTTTAAGGGCGGACGCAATCATTATTCGTAGAATGTTCATCACACTTGAATGGTCAAAGACATAGATTATAATGAGTATCTTTAGAATTATCATCAAATGTGTTAATCTTGCCCATTTTTTGAATAATAAAATGCCATATTCTTGTCAAATTTGGGATCACAGAGATTATCAATATATTTTTTATTGTAAATATTTCACCATAATAATGTCGACATAAATTTTACTAATGGTTTTATAAATGCTTTTAAAAATTAATAAATATTAAAAATCTTAACACCACTGCACATGGATGTACTGAAATATGACTATATTCTAAAACATTAGATCGAGAGGTTTAAAATAATACTATTTTATGTAATAAAAATACTTTATGCAGTCATCAAATGTTTAAAATAAATATAGAGGATAATAAGGCTTCAAAATTATATAAATAGATAATCTACAACGTTTAAGGAATGTCCAGGATCATACTTTGAAAATAGAACAAAAGCTCCATTTTGACCTACGCTGGGCATGTCCCCCCTTAAGTCGCAATTAAACTATAAGTACACTGAATAAAACTGAATAGGTAAGTATCATATGTAATAATGATCTTATTTATTGATAAAAATTAAATTGTAAGTTAGGTATCCATAAAATTGAATCATGACAATAACTGACAAACACTCAATATGAATAATGGCATTGCATCCTCTTGGAAAGTTTGGGTATGTCAGGTTTGTATGTTGTTGTTTTTAATTTTTAGCACAATTCCAAGTTCTCATCAACAAATCGACTTCTCAATTTACTCTTGATTTCCTCTCTTAGAAATCTCTTTACTAACCACAAAACTTGCAATATTCATCATAATCATCATCATCATCAGCCTGAATCTATCCACTGCTGGATGAAGGCCTCTTCAAGCTGCTTCCACTTCTCTCGGTCCTGTGCGCTGCGTTGCCACGTACTTCCGCAGAACTTTATCATTTCATCGATCCGGCGGCCTCTAGGTCTACCTTGCGGACGTTTTGTACTTCTTGGATACCACTGGATGACTAGATTTGTCCAACGATTATCTCTTCTTCGAGCTATGTGTCCAGCCCATCTTGCAATATTAATATTGTTAAAGATTGTATTCAGTATCTAATTAAATACAGAACTTCATTTTTCTTGACTTTTCTCCTCAACTGCTTTCTTCCTTGCATCACCGACAGGATATTTAGTGTCAAATGACGCGTGTTTAGTTGTAAAGTGTGTCTCTAAATTTGAATGCGCCAATTTTTCCCGACAAATAATTCAGGTCGGTGAGCTATTTAAATTTTGATTAAACGCAAAAGTCTCTGTCCATTCAACTTTAAATTCATGGTTTTTGTCTTCCATTTTCTTTGCTTCTTCTTTGTAGCTATGTCAAATAATATGGTAGACGGCGTTTGTGGCAGAGCCGCACTCAAGGGGCCAAAGAGCCACATGTGGCTCGCGAGCCGCAGTTTGCCGAACACTGGTCTAACCCATTGGGTCCGTGCACTGTATCAAAGACCCGTGGTCCAAAGACCGTGATATTATATGTCTCCAGAGTAGGCCGCTCTATCAATTAGGCCAACGTGGGAGCATTTAATATGTTTAACAATAACTAATTTTACATTCAAAATCAGATACACAAACCTCTTTCATATGCGAGTACAATTAATAATGAGTACAATTCACATCGCATTGTAAAGCCAGGGGTAAAAAATACGTAATAATATGTCCTTATATGATAATGTTCCCTATCTGTATAGTCAATAGTGTCTGAGATGAGAGTCGTTATAAAAATCTTTGAGGCTGTTGTGAAGAAAGAAAATGAAGTTTGCAGGTCGAGGTATTATGAGGAGCTGTATTTTATTTGTCAGAGTGAAAAGATTATATGGCATATAATAACGAAGAGACTATGCTGGATCAGACACGTACATAGATTGCCAGAAGAGTTTGCATCACCTGAAGGCAAGAGAAGACCTAGATGGCCGAAAACTGAAATGGCTGGACTGTGCTACGGGAGATTTAAGAATGCTCACCCAAAGCAATTGGAAAGTGTCAGATTTGAATCGTCTAGGATGGAAAAAAAATGAGGGAGCCAAAAACCGCCAAAGGCTATAATTCCATAAATTATACTCACAATAACAGTGCTCTCCTACAAATGCAAAAATTTTACCTTTAATTTAAAATAAATCCAAAATTACGAATAATATAACGTGGCATATAAAGGTGCAAATTAGGCACAAAATAAATCAATGGATAAGGATGCAGACACGAGTATACGATTTTATAAAGATCTACAAGTAGTTAAAATGGTAAAGATCAGGATATGTCGCTCGTTGTGTGGACAACCGCTCGACAAATGCCGATATATAGTGGCACAAAACGATCAAAGAGACACGCTAAAACCTACTAGATAGACGAACTCATAAAGTTCAGTGGACATATATGGCATCAAGAACTAGGGACTGAGAAGAGTGGAAGAAGCTAGGGGAAACCGTCTTCCAGAAGTGAATCGACGCCAGCTGACGGTGATGATGGTTTGTAATCAGGAAATTACTGTCGTGGAGAATTTCACAAATTAATAGATTTAAAACTATTACCTATGATTTTAAAAATAATTCCTGATCACTATGACATTGTAAAATATTAATAGTTGTAAATCAATCCCGTTATTTCAACATATTTAACAATGCATATCGAGATTTTAACTAATTACAACTTGGGACGTTTTTCTGATCCACATTTCATAGTGCCTTAATTTTTGTCCCCGGACTCTACCTTTCTTTTTCAATCCACTGAGAAGAAAAAATAAATCGGTACAGATCTATTCTACTTTGAAGTCGAGCATTAATTTTAAATTGTCAGTCCAACTTCCGAGGAACGATTTAAAAGTTTCCATAAATATTGCCATATAAAAAAATCCTCCACTGGAAAACTCGAAAAAACTTTTATCACGATAATATAATGTATAATGGAATACCCTACATCTCGGAGCGGTGGTATTTAATTCCAGATGAATTATTGATAACAGACCTTTAGAAGTAATAAGGTTCAAACAGTCATTTCAGCAAGTGCTTCTGGGATAAAAAAATCGTAATGTGTTTATTATGCTAATTGAGATTTTATAGTTTGCTTTTGAAATTAAATACTTCAATTAAAGTACAGAGCACGTATATATTGTGGTCTCCAACATAGACATATCATGTAGTAGGTATATTATGCAGGTGATCCACAGGCGAGCCAAAAGTCAGCTGTATAAAATTTGACGATTTTGCACGCTCTGCTACTGATCAACGGACGATCTAAAATAATGTTATTTGTATATATAAATTTACATAGAATAATAAACAATCGAAATAACATAATTTTTAAATAAAAAAATATTATCACATAAGGGTGCACGTGCCAGAAATTAATAATTTAAGGTATCTTTGTGAGCTAAGTCTGAATAAGTTGTATATTTTGTAGGAAAGATGATATATCAACATTTCATGATGCCACCACAAAGAGACCTTCATCCAGCAGTGGATAGTAGAGCTACAATAGTTCAAAACTACAAGTTCAGCACAAAATATAGCCAATAGAAAAAATCTTTTTTGAAAAAATTATGACACCAGGCAGGAATCGAACCTGCGTCTCTTGGGTATCGCGCCCTGTACATTACCACTATGCTACGACTGCCGTACTTAATTGCGACAAATTTTAACTATTGGTCTTATTAATACCGTTCTGCTCATAAGCGCTCTCGAATGGCAGGTTAATATTAATAAGACTAATAGTGTTTTCAAAATTATGTATGCACAATAATTAGAATGGTATATTCTTAAAATCCTGTGAATTATTCGTTGAATAAAAGAAATACTTGAATAAAAGAACTAAAGTATTATATTTTTTTAAATAATACCTTTTGACACACTCCCACATTGGCTGCCTCTACTACTGTCTCATTTGTAAGAATTAATAAACCTGTGGCAAAAAATATAACTATAATAATACCCGTTAAATAGTGTGTTTAATTACTACCAACTCATCTCCTCGAAATATCAAGAATAATTCATGTAAACTTAAATATCTTTGACACCTCAGGTCCACCGACTGAGCTGGTACATCATCAGACCTCGGGGGTATGTCACTTTCCACAACAATTAACAATCAATGACATTTGAGTAGTTACAATTTTTCGGGATATTAGATTACTCACTCAAACACAGAAATCAAATTGAATCATTTATCATCATCGATGTTGCCATTTTTATGACGGATGTATGCCATTATAAAAAAAAATGTATGCTGTAAATAAGTATATTGTATCAAATCGCTTAGCGTTAGATTTAGATGGATTACAATTTACGAAATCCTAAAAGGATTTCGCGCTCGCGGTAAGAAAGAAACATGTTTAGGAATATACGACGGGGGCGCCTCAGCGCGGTGAAAAAACGAACCAAGATAATAAAAAATGGCAGCTGTCAGATGCACGATACGCCTCAAAAACATTCATATATCAATTTCGCAATGGTAACTTTATTATGCGGTGAGGAAATATTATTATGACAAAACTTTCAGGGATCGCGTGAATATCATTTTGTTTATCTTTACAAATCTTCGCACACTCAAAGCATCATCAGATTGTGAACTTTTTTATGGTTATTCTCATGTTGTGTTTTTCGCATTTACGGTCAAAAATATGAATTCAAACAAACAAAGCCATAAATAATATTATTATATCACTCCAAATATAAAGAAAAGAAACTTTTTTCCACGACACAGGTATCTGCGACACAGGTTCTTTCTCATGTGCCCCCTCAGGATTTTGCTGCGCCCACCAACTTCATTTTCAGTATTTAATTTAATCAACTGGGCTAACGTTAAATATGCGTTACTAGAAATGAGTCGTGAGCAAATACTTAAAAACCATTTTAATAATACCACGGTTGAAAAAATTTGGTCGAAGTTATACGTTGACCAAGAATCAAGTCAATTCAAAGAATTGCCAACAATTGCTTTATTAATATTGTCGATTTTCCTACTACCTACTGTATACTGTGAAATATCGTTTAGTGTAATGTACTTCATAAAAAACAAAACATCGAAGTTAGTTGACAGATGCAAACTTAGATGCAGTCATGCAGCTCGCATTGGGAAAAAGGAGTATTGAGGAATTTCCATTTGCATTATTTTTAAATAAATATATATGTACTAAAATGTTCAAATGTCTTTTATTAAATGGACTTGTCGAAAATAAATTGATCCATTATTTTAGGAAATAAAATTTAGCTTTAATTTTTTCTAACGGAAAAACAAGAAAAGGCGCTCCAAGTGTTTGAAAACAGAATCCTCCGGAGAATACTTGGACCCGTCAATGAGAACCACCGGTGGCGCTTCCGCACAAACGCTGAGCTTTTCGACCGATACCAACCTAGAATCACTAATATTCCGAGGTCAAGAAGGCTCAGATGGGCGGGCCACGTTGTACGATCTGAAAGATCTAGATTCTCTATAGGATTTATAAAGGCACATCAGCTGGCACTCGACCTCTTGGCCGCCCTCGACGGAGATGGGCGGACAACATTCAAAGGGATGCGGAAAGGCTGGGGATAGTCAACTGGGAAGAGAGAGCGCTGGACAGGGATTCCTGGAGAAACGTTGTGCAGTCGGCCATGGACCTGAACGGCCCCTAGCGCCAGTTTAATAATAATAATAATTTAATTTTTTCAATCATAACAAAAGTGAAATTTGGTGCGGCCACCAGACGTTTCCATAGAATTGTCAATGTCAATTGTGCGGCCACAGTTAAATTTCACGTGAGAACCACTGTTCTAGAATCTAGCTAAAAATCAATAAAACGTGATAAATATGCTATATTGTATTCAGACGGTAAAGGGATGTGAACTGTAAGGCGTGATGATTTTTTAACACGGCCGATCATGACCGTGTTAACTGTTTTAGAGCAAGATAGAGTACGAACATTGCATAATATTGAGATGATGCTGAAAATTAATACTAATATTGCAACACTGGCATCACCGCTCGGTCTCAAACATGACGCAGTGCCGTGTGTCTTAGCCCGCTTATCACGGTGTTACCAATTAGCAGTTATGATGAAGGGTAGGTAATTAAATGCAGGGAATATAAAGCCTGATATATGTACTCAAATGTTATCAATAATGTATGCGCGTTCCGTTTACGTGACAAACTTTAATGCAAATTATGATACACGTGTGTAAGTTTATCCGATATTTCTCCACACTCGTGAATTGTACCTTCCAGAACATAACTCACTTCCCTTGTTTTTGAGTTCTCTGGATATTAGTCAGCAGAGGCTCGAGAGGAGTGTAAACATTTTGTCACTCAAAAAATGAAAAAAAATCCAAGGTGGTCACGATTCTCAGCCATGAGGGAACGACCAAGAAGAAAGAGAAGAGGGTATTCTATTTTTTTTTTTTAATCTTTCTTTAATTGTACCTATCATATTTCTCTCTTCAAAATGGTAGACATTTTAGTATGTAAAGGGACTGAGAGAGTTATACAAACGAACTTGATATAATGATCAAAAATAAAAGACACCATTTCTTTTTCAATGGCTCTTAGACATCGGAGTGAATGGTGAAAATTGGCTAGTCACACAGTTCAACCACGTGTGACGAAATAAAATAACTACACCAATATAATTGGTTTCTATATATTTGATGCTATATATCAGGGGTACTCAATTTTTTGTGGTCGTGGGTGTATTCGAAATTGGGCATAAGAAATAATTATTTTTTTAAAACAAAAACAGAGTAAAAATATTACTAAATAAGTATATACGAGGGTGGGTCAATAAGTCCTTAGAAAAGCTGACAGGTGGCGCGACTAGTACTGTAAGCAGTTTGTTTTCATGCAGCGGCACTACCGATTCAGTATGCTGCGAAGTTTCAATCAGATTGGTCGGGTTGTTGTTTTTTATTTTCGTACATTTAAAAAAAAAAATTGCTTGTTTACAAAAATGGAGAAAATTGAGTTTAGAGCTGTTATTAAACATTTTAATATAAAAGGGTTAACAGCAAAGGAAATAAAAAATGAGTTGGATTTAGTTCACGGCATATCTGCTCCTTCACTTGCAACTATTTATAACTGGTTAAATGAATTTAAACGTGGTCGTACATCAACAAAGGATGAACCACGCTCAGGACGTCCTGTAGAGGTGACTATACCAGAAATGATCAATAAAATCCACGATATGGTGTTAAGTGACCGAAGATTAAAGTTGAGTGAGATAATTGAGGTTACAGGGATCTCAAAAGGTAGCGTCATTTCTATTTTACATGACAAATTGGGCATGAAAAAAGTTTCTGCAAGATGGGTGCCGCGTTTGCTCACAGTAGACAATAAACGCAATAGGGTGGTGGCCTCTAAAGCCCTGTTGTCGCTCATTCAACGCAATCCGGATAATTTTTTTCGTCGCTTTGTGACTGTAGATGAAACATGGATACACCACTATACTCCCGGGACGAAATAACAGTCAAAGCAGAGGTTTGCGAAAGGCGAACCATGTCCAAAGAAGGCGAAAACCGTAAAATCAGCTGGTAAGGTTATGGCTACTGTATTTTGGGATGCACGTGGAATTATTTTCGTTGACTATTTGAAAAAAGGAAAAACAATAACAGGGGATTATTATGCATCTTTATTGGACCAGCTAAAAAACGAAATTGAAGAAAAACGGCCTCATTTAAACAGGAAAAAAAATCCTCTTTCATCAGGACAATGCCCGTGTTCACACATGTTTACGATCAATGGCTAAAATTGAAGAATTGAAGTTCGAATTGGTCGACCACCCACCGTATTCGCCAGATTTAGCCCCCCCCCCAGTGACTTTTTCCTTTTCCCAAACTTAAAAAAATGGCTAAGTGGACAACGTTTTTTTTCAAATGAAGAAGTCATCGATCGGACAAATGCTTATTTTGAGGACCTTCCGAAAACTTATTTTTCTGACGGTTTAAAAAAAATTGAGAAACGTCTAACCAAGTGTATTGAGCTCCAAGGAGATTATGTTGAGAAATAAAAAAAAAATACAAAAATAAAAACTGTTTTAATGCTTTTTTCTAAGGAATTATTGACCCACCCTCGTACCAACGTCTTATTATTCTTCGATATTATTATCAAGGAAAAGAAAACACAATATTAATGATTAAAATATTTGACATACAATTTATTTAAATAAGCGTGACCTTTGACAGCACATTTCATTTAAAAAAAAAATACAGTATGCGGTAAACATGTTACAATACGTGAGCAATCGTCACGATTGACATCGGTATGTCGAGATCTTAATTTTGATTTATTACCTTCATCGTTGAAAATAGTGGTTCACGTCACAAATTGAAACCGAAACATGATTTTATTCTATAAACTCAAATTTTGAAGAAAGCATACTTTTTTCTATCAACTAGACTTCAACTTCTATATCGAGACGTACACGTTACTGCTGTTTCTGGAACTAAAATCGTTGCTCTACCGCCAGCATGTAAAAGGCGCGTGGCGTAAAATCACAGAACAGATAATAAATAGAATACCGATAGGCTATATTCAATACGACGCATGTTGATGCAGTGTTTTGAATGTGTGAGTGTCCTACGAAAATGCACTTGCAATAGTGTGTGTAATAGACCAACATTAAATGAGCGTAAATGCATAAACCGAGAGCAGTTTTCAGTATTCGACGTAAAACGTATTCTTGACACATGTGTAAGTTTAACCCGGTTCTTCCTTACTCGAGTCGGTTACCTGCTATCGCCTTAGCCGTTATGTATTTCAGTTCCCATTATTTCTGAGTTCCCTGCGTAAAATACTGTCATCGCATACAGCGCCATGACGTAGATGTCAATATATAGAAGCCGAACACCATGTTCCACTATGTGCCTTTGCGCCGACGGGCACCGCATGTTGCAGCAAACATGAAATCATGAACAAGGGTAAACAAACATAATAATAATATATCCATCACAGGGTATACCTACGTGCATTAAAAACGATATTTTGTTATGTTTTAAAGCCATGTTATAAGTTTAATTTCAATATGTGAACAGAGAATTTTGTCCAAATCATATAAACATCTCTTGTAGTCAGAAATATATTTAGAAATCTTATCTAACAAAACATTAGATTCATGCCAAATGATCTGGCATAATAATGTGGTACGTCACGGCAATTAGAATAGATTATAATCCCTTGTACATATTTGAGTTGGAGCCGACATTTTCTGAGAGAATTCGAAGCCGGGTTTGGGTCATCCATCAAAACGTACGTCAGTGTCTAAGCTTCGCAGTTTCATATTCAGTTTCGTGCATAAATATGGATACACTTTGGTTCATCAACACCGACCCATACACTCGATTAATCCGATTTTAAATCATCTTGTCACATCATCGTAACATCATGTTATTTATATATTTCAAATAGTTCGTCTATCTACATGATCACTACCCGGATCCGATCAGGCGCTGAAAATTGCAAAACGTTTTGTCGCTGTCTGAAATATTTTATAATTTTTCATAATCATTTTATTTTACTTTTTGCTGTTTAAATAAATGTATTGTACCTATAATTTGATATCGCTAAATAAAAAAAATACACATTATTGTATTTAAAAATAAATATATTTAAAACATATATGAAATACTTAGGTACCATTAAAAATATGAATCGAGGGTTCAACGATTTTTTTTTAAATTGAAAGATTATAATAATCTTAACTTTAAAAACTATTCTTCTTTTTAATGATTTTAGAGACGTATTGTTAAATTTAAACACTTGGAAATATAAATTACATGGAAAAATGTCTTAAATTCCATGCTCCATACTGTCAGTAGCATTATGAGCAAGTCAAGTTTGTTGCAAAAATAAGTGACGCGTTTAAGGACATGGGTGCCCGAGGCACTGACCATTTTAAGCCCTCAAGCGATAAAAAGTAAAATAAAAACAATAAATTCCAACTAGGGAACACACCTAGCAAAAATGTCAATAATATGTCTCTTTCTTAGAATCAGATCCTGTAACTAAAAATCGTTATTATTGAAGACGATGATGATGACACATAATACTGTTAATAGTTCATTTTCAGTGATTATGTTATAGGGCCTATGATGTTGCAGGCATTGGCGGCTTAATCCGGAAAAACCTAGCAGGTCAATTTTGAATATATTATTTTAATTTGCCTTTTCGTTGTATACTGAAAAGACGTATTGCAAATTGACTTTTTATACATTATAGAATAAGTGCTAGAAATTGTTATAGGTCGGTACCTACTAACCCTTCAAAAAATGTCCGTTTTTCATAACGCCAACCCATCGTTAACCGAAATTGCATACAACGCGTTATAATTTTTTGTTAATCAGGTCCACTTTTCTTTCTTTGCTTTTTGAAAAATCATCAATCACACGATTATAAAAATTGTCTATTTTTCCCACATATTTTTTTTCAATACTGAGCATTGCAAGAGCGGTCAGTCTATCCTGGCCCTATTGCGTAGAAAGGTTTTTATTCTTTTGAGAGTGGAAAAACATCTTTCACTTTCAACTGTTGTCATTGGTATGACGCAAATAAATTGGAGAACTTTGATCGACTCGGAAAATGTTTCGTTGAAATTATTGCTGAGTAAAAAATGTAGAAGAGAAACTGCACTAATAGCGCCATGCAAATCATCTCGTTGATAAAACACCAATACTTCATTTTTTAACTTGATTATGTTTATTTCTTCTAACAGTTTTACCAAATTTACTTGACGTGTGGGAAAATTATTTTTAAAATCAGTGTAATTTTCTTTATTGAACAAATCGGATATAATGAGATGATCGTTGGATGCAAATCGTGCTTCCATTTCCATTATAATTGTATCACAGACTTCAATTACTACTGCGTGCGTACTAACTGCTTCACAAAAATGTTATAAATCACCAAAAACTCCTTATATATTATTAAAATAACCAAAGGCATTCGTCAAAACCTGTCAACGAATCCGAACCGCATACACAGTTGCGTCTTGATACCAATTATCTAGTCAGTGTTATCATTCTGTTTCATTTAATTAGGTGAAAAAATCTTTTGTCTCACACTCGGGCATTGCCGATATTACAGTAATTCACGCACCGTTACAAGCTTCGATCTCGTATTTTGTGTTATATCGATCTCTGTCTTATGTATGAGAAACGAGAGAGAAAATTTTATAAAAATATTCAATTTAGGTCAATTTTCAGACTGCCGGCGAACACAATATTTTTGTTCGGGGAATTATCGCCCAAACAAAAAAAGCCCAATAGACTGGGTTGACACAATATCGCGCGCCCTATAATTTCAAATCCACCGATTATTATTAATATTATTATATATGACATTGCACATATTATTAATATTATTATGTCGATTGTAAGGTATTTATTTTGGCAGGTCAATGACCGAATGACCTATAGAGGGAGCCGCCAGTGGTTGCAGGGATTAAATTATGCTTTCGGTAATATTTTACGCTCAATTTGTGATCTTGATAATCATTAATGAAGCGCCTTGTTTCATAACCCCCTAAAACGGTTTTAGAAAATTTTTGAGTTAGATAATACTCGTACGCATTTTAGTTAGATATTTTTGTTACCTATATAATGGCCAAAGATTAAACTTAAAAAAAAAACGCCAAAAATCGTCAATATGCATGATCAACAATTAAGGTAACTTTCAAAACCCGCTAAAATGGTTGGGTGTGCTTTTCAAATACCCATAAAATGGAAAGCCAAAATACTCTTTAGCATGTAACGAATTAAAAATAAATACATAATGTTCATTGATTTAATAGAAATGATTTTTTCTCATTTTCTCAGAACTACCAAAAATCGTTTTAGGGGCTTTTGAAACTAGGCTCTTCTTAATAGTTGACAGGTTTAAACTGTTTCGAGGCCCCCTTTAAATCCCCTGACGAATCGATTTCGCCGTTTGCGCTAAAGAAAATCGCATCCGGTTAGAATATGAACGAGTTGAAACAGCACAGGGCAGAATGTCGACGGTTTTCCCCGAGGCAAAGATGTCAGTGTATGGACTGGTATGATAATCCTCAGAAGTATATTGTAAATATTAATGCTCGTGACCGTACACGAGGGATTCTTAACATTTTTGCGGTAGCGGGCACATTTGAGATTTCGGGTAATAGCGGCGGGCGCACATCGGATTTCTAAAAAAGCAAGATTTAAGTATTACTTGTTACATTTATTACATCGGGAGATTATACATTTATTTACATTTAAACGCCTGTAAGGGCATTTACAAAAGAAGCATAAAATTCCAATACAGTTACAAATAGAAAATAAAAAGAGATAAGATACAATAAAGAGTAAAAAAAAAATATTTAAAATAACACAGGCTATTAGACATTGCATTTCACTTAAGTACTAACTTTTCAAAGTCAGTAATGTAAGATGATAATCCAAATCGTAAATAATTATCAAGGTTGGTATTAGTAAGTCGTGATATTGTTTTTGATTTTATTATGTTCATGGTGGATAATAAAAAATCGCACAAATATGTGGAACCAAAACAGGATTTAATTTTGTAAGCTTCTTTTGTTTCAAAAGAGTGTACTTAGTGTGGTCAGCTAAATTCCAAATGTTTTCAGTCAGTCCGTTCTATTTTAAGATAATGTCATTTTGAATATCTAAAATTTCTTCTTCGATTTTGGTGTGTCTTCTTGAAGAATTTCCGCTATGGAATTAAAAATTTTAGTAATGTCTATATCTGTATTGAAAGGATTTTTAAAAAATGTAGCCATTTATAGAAAAATATTTTGGCACATAATAAAGTACGTGAAAGATTCATCTCTCTTGCAATGGGAAATGAATCCATTATCGCAGCCCACCATTGTTGGAGCACCCTCAGTGGCGTATTTTTTAAAGATAGGTTAAAAAATTTGGGGTAAAATATATTCGATAAAAAATCAACCGCAGTGACAACACACAATGTGGTGCAACACTAAAATTTAGACAGAACGGGATTGCCAGCAAGTAAAATACGTAACTAAACAATTTCACAATATTAGCATAATATGTAACCTTTAATTACTCACTGACAATGAAATTAAAACTTATTCGTAAAATAGCGAGAATATAGTTATTTTGTTTCGATTTCAATAAATAATTTTATTAAAAAATATTTTTTTTTTCTTAATGTTATTTATTACTTTGCCGGGGGCGCAAAAAATGGCAATGCGGGCGCACATAAGCCCGCGGGCACGCGGTTAAGAACCCCTGCCGTACACGATCGCTGTACAAATGGCAATATGAACGAACCCTCATATCCGATAGGGCCATTTAATAAACATCAAACGAAACATAACATTATGAATAAATCTGTCGCATCTGGGTAATATCAACACCGTGATTAAGGATTGGCCATTTCCATTTCAACTGATATTTAAATCTGACTGTAGAGATAATATTTTATCTTTCATCACAATTTTGAATCTTTGACAAAACTCACAGATATTCAATGGCAATTTTCTTTGACATATATTACGCACCCGATTAATCAGAAGATTTTCACAGTTCAAATCAGTCCAGTCAGTCAAATTATACAACAATATTTAAAAGACGCGTATTTTACACAAATTGAGTATAAAATATTATCCAACGTATAAAAAAGTCTCTGCAATTAACATCAAAAGGCAGTGCGAAGGGTGGAGGTAAGCTGTTAAGATCCACCATAAATAGCGCACATTAAATTTTGTTAGTAATAAGAATTTGTTTTTATTGAACTAATACAACAATTTATAGATGGTATTGGTTAGATTTTAAAAATCAATTAAACCCTGCCTAAACCAAACCATAATAGTTTTAGTATATTTTGGGCGATACGACAAAATTTTGCACACTTTTTCATTTATATTTATTTGTTTTCATTGGATTAAGAATACATTTATTACACATATTGATGGTTCATTTTTTTTAATTAATTAGTCCTGCCTAAACCAAATTATAATAGATAAAAAATATTATTCTAGTTATAAAATATTCAAATTTATGTATGATAATATAATTGCATAATTTTAGACAGTTTATAGATAAACGAGTATTTTTTTACTATTATCTATTATGGCTTGGTTTCACAGGGTTTAATTGAATTTTAAAAACTAACCAACAATATCTGTAAATTGTAGTCTTATTTCAATGAAAACAAATACGCATGACTGACAAAGTGTAGTGTGCACTATTTATGGCGAATCTTAACAGTCTACCTCCACCCTTCATCACTGTCAAAAGGTTATATAACATATCAACTCAAATGCATATCTGTACATAAAAAACAAACTACGAAATAATATTATTATGGTATTTTTTTCATGTCCGATCCTAAGTAGATCATATCGGTTGTATTAACAGAATTTTGTTTTGACCAGAAATGGATGTTAGCGACTCATTCAACCTAATAGGTCCATACTCTGGGTCAAAAACTACATTGAAACACATGTGATTTTTTTATAGGGTTGTTGAAAAATAGAACTCATATTTATTTGTCAAATTTATATGCAGTATTTTCTAAATTATGTACCTAAGTTTAATTGGAAAAAAATATACCCGCCATTCCATTGTTGTCTATAAATGTTCTCTTGATAAAAATAATGTTGGGAACCTCTTTGAGAGTTTATCTTTGTATGTACACTCATTTGAATTTGTTTGGAATTGTTTCTGATTTTAAATTTACGTTCTTTTGTTTCGCTTTTTTATTTGGCGGTTTGAATACAATTATTTTTAGGCAGGATATGAATGTATGCGAATAAACATTAGAATCAATTGAAAAAGGGTTGGTTTTTATTGTTTTATTTTTAAATTTTGATAAAGATATCTCTACAAATAATATTAACAGCTCTAATTAAATGCAGTGTTATATTTTTCTAACATGTCGTATTCCTACAATTAATGGTATTTTTATTTTATGGTACGCACTAGTAAATAAATAAATTTAAATCTTGATATTATTATAATATTCTGAAATATTCTTTCAAGTTATTCAATATAAGTAGGCCGTTTTATCGAGAACAAGTGTTTTGATTACTCGAACCTTTTCGAGCAGTAGTGAAACCTGTATCTGATTTTTGTCGGATATAGAATTTATTATTGACAGATAATCGAGAATAACTTTTGTATAAAAACCAATGACACCATCTAGTGGCAAATATCGAAGCAGTTTGTTATTGTATAAAGTATAAACCGTAATAAACGTTCATTCGATAGCATAGTACCTATAGATAAATTAAATAAGTTGTAACTGACATTAAAATGTTACATCACCATAATTATATGGTTCATAAAAACATTAGTATTCCATATTAATACTATGTTTATTTGCCTTTTGGTGAGTGTACACATTGCCTGAAGATGCCAAAAGGCAAAACCCGGGTAGCAAAAAACGACTCAAATGGAATTGTACAAAACTGAAATCAATTGGTGTTAGTATTCCGTAAATTAATTACTTTACGAACCAATACGGATCGAATCCGATATTACTATCTTTGTTTTTCATCAAATACCTAGAGAATTAATTTTAAAATAATATACGATTCAAATTCATCAATTTCCTTTCATCCAGTGGCTTTGGGTTCGATTCTCTGTAAAATCACAATATATTTATCTGATATTCTCAATGCATGGGTGTTTGATTGTCTCACTACAAATATTACATTACTGTTCCAATACACTATACATGCTACTTTGGTCTGTTAAGACATTTTAAGTCCCGCTTACTATCTCGCCGAACTAGAAGCACACTTTACAAGACACTTGTAAAACCAGTGCTCACCTACGCATCGGAAACCTGGACATTAACTCTGCGAAATGAACGAGCCCTGAACATCTTTGAAAGAAAAATTCTCCGCCGTATATATGGACCGATCAGGGATGGCACCAATTGGAGGAGAAGATATAATGCTGAGCTCTACGGGCTGTACGAAGATTGCAGCGCAGTTCAATCAATTAAGATTGGGAGACTGCGATGGCAAGGTCATGTACACCGTATGAATGACAATGAACCGGCAAAGAGAGTGATGTCCAGCAATCCAATAGGACGTAGAAGAAGAGGGAGGCCAAAGATTCTCTGGTTAGATGGAGCTGCCTGTGACTGCCGTATGCCGGTGGTGCGGCGTTCTCTGATCTGTCCTTAGTGCACAGTGAGCGTTTGGAGCGTTTAGCCAAAGTGAAAATTTTAATAACTCTGGCTCTCTCGCGTACGGAAGTGTATTGAATGTGTTCTTGGGAGTTTATATGCAAATAGGTGTATATTAAGTAAAGCGATAGAAACGAACGTGGAACATGCTTGTCTAATAATAATAGCTACATGCATTTTACACAATGTTATAAGAGATCTCGAAGGCAATTTTGATCATCATCCACAATAGATTTCTTAGATTTCTCTACTTAAGAACATACGGGTTCTTTCCTTGTGATAATGATAATAAAATGAATTTCCCGACTCGTTTTATTCTGGGTATGCTTTCAATGCAATCCCTGTCCACTAGAAGAGTGATTGCTCTTTTAAAGCATTTCTTTTTACTTCTTCGTGGGTTCATTTACAATCCGTAATACTGGCAAATATTAATTTTCATGTTCCCACCAATATTACCCGTAACTCTACGGTTTTCATGATACCTCGTCGCAGGACAGATGTTATGTTTCATGATGCTGTGTATCATGCGATTAACTTATTTGATGGCACCATAAAGGTTGATTTATTTTTTATCAACTATATAATGTTAGTAAACGTGTTAAATATGTTAAATTTATAATTGTATATATCATGTTTTTTTAATATTTACATAAACACATGCTGTTTTTTCTGCTTTCTTGTTATATTAGTTGTTATTTGTAATTAAGACATTTTTATAATTTTGTATTAAATAAATAATTAAATAAATAAATAAAATCATTACATTATAAATAATATTCCTACAGAATCAACTACGAATAAATTCTCAGGTAATAGACGAAACAACAGTTCTTCCGTCACAGCGCGAGATGTAAGAAACCAATTTTCAACTATTTTTTGGAAAACAGAATAACTCCGGCCTGAATAAATTTGTAATGAAATACTTAATAATACAACGAACTTTATACTAAAAAATAAAAACATTATTTTCCTTCAATTCCGACTTTTACTGCTAATTCCCTCCACCGAATAACGAAAATAATTTGCGCGCCGAAGTAAACGCTGTTAAATTTCAAACTGGTTTGTCATGAGCGCGCGCGCTCGTCAGCGCGCCGTAACAAACACAAACACCCCTGCTGTTTTTCATAGCCAGTAAGGCCACCTGCATTGCGTAACACGTGTTTGTCCTCCACGCTGCGCGCTGCGCTCTGCACAACGCTCGTCACTGAGGCCACACACTTGTGTCGCCGCTAATTTCGTTTCGGTAAAGTGAAGCCTCCAGGTGGCGGGTGAATTATTGAAGGCAATTGTAATTGAATAACGAAACCTGGTGAACTTTAGGAAAAGCTCGAGAAAACTTTTTGTTATGCAAGATAGAGTTGCGAAGCTTTCATTTGGAGACGAAGATATATGTACATTTGTGTTTGAAAAACTTTAGTTCATTGGACTGATTTAACTAAAGATAGTAAAGTAAATTATTATTATATGCAGATTTAGCCTGTATAGAAAGATACGCTGATATTAATGCTAATAAGGAGTATGATCCTACAATAATTGATTACTAACAAAATTTAATACGCCTGTCTTTGTCATAGGCACTACAATAAACCGTACCTAAATTGGATATAGGTACTGTTATTAATTGAAGGTAATGAATCCAGTGATCAACAACTTGGGTAGACAACGGTTTATATTTTACAGATCAAGACAAACAGCGCACAGTTAACAATATTCTTCCATAAATTATCAATGTTAATTTTTAAAAATTAAAACCAAGCAACTCGCTAAGCTCCCTTGCTTTGATTTCTCAGAATATGGGACCAGTTAAATGTTTGTTCCCAGATAATTTTGGACATTTGTAACTCTATAAAAAATGTAATATTAATTTTTTTCTACGTTGCAGCTAACTCTTTGCTATAAGATCATCATAAGCCAGTAGCGGTCCATACTGCTAGTAACATGATAGTATTGATAAAAATTGTCTGGAGTCTGGTCTCTGGTCTGCAACCCCATTCAATCGATTGTTAATTAAATCGTGAATAACGCTTTTAATTTGAATTTTCATTCAACCAATATATTCAGTGATGCCAAAACTAAAATATCCGTTGACATCGTAAGGATGAATCCGATGGTAGTACAAATATTTGTCTAATATATATTTTTCAGAGAAGTTTCAAATGATATATTACTACGTGGGAAATCCATTTAAGAATGTACTAATAAAGGAGCATTATGCTGCGAGGAACGTGCCGTATACAGAATAGCAGAAATTGCCTGAAATACCTATCCCTATAAACTTTGACCTAATATAATCATATTTTTTACCACTACTAAGAAAAATGTGTTGCATGATGTAAAAATATTATTTCCACAATTATTAATAATTGAAATCATTTAAATGGCTAGAATATCTTCTAAAACCTTCTAATAAAATATTAGTAACGAATCGAAATATTTGCATAATATTCCTCATTATTTTAAAAACCATCACGATATAATATTTAAAATATGCACATATATATATATTTTTTTTAAATCAGTGCATAATTTGAATGACAGTTACGCTATTTTCGTTTTTGTTTTGTTCATCTGTCATCCACATATATTTTTTTAATTGTAATTGCATAGAAGATCCGTGCATATTTCTAACTTAGTTTTTGAAAAATGTAAAATTATATATAAAATATTATAAAGTTTTAAATTTGAATATTCAATTTTAACATCAAAATACAATGCAACTGCTGAGTCAAATTACACCAACAATTGGTTAATTATCAAACGCGAAATGATTAACTACTTAAATTATAGTTTTATCTATTATTTTTGTGTTTTATTAAATACTGAATTGAAATGCAAAAATCGACATTATAAATTTAGAAATTTATATACCTGTCGCTATCTATAATATAATTAATTACTTTGATTAGTCACAAAGTTGATTGGCCTCTATTGGTAGAATTTGAAACACTAGATTTTTTCTAGTCTCCGGGGCTTTTCAAAAGTTTGTTTCTATGTTTTCAAATTCAGATATATCCCTCATAACTCGTGTTTTATTATCAAATTGAACAACATAAAAAAACGTAACTATGTAGGTATATGTGATTTACATTTAAATTTATGGGTAATTTTACGTACATGCATGTAGTAAAAACAGTCATTATGTATATAGGTACTTAATAAGAGTAAAGCGGCCTCTTGTTTCAAGGGATGAAATGATATTATTGATCTGACCCACTGTCTGCGAGGAGGGATGCAGAGGGGGTTGAAAAGGCTGGACTGCGCAGCAAAGAGGAAAGTGGAAACCCTTCGAGGTTGGCAGTTTCTTTTATCTACCCAACTAACAGCAAAACGCTGCAGGAATTTAGTTTCGCTTAAAGCGTGAAAAATGATGCTGCTTGCTAGTTTTTTTGTTGTTGTTGTCTGATTTTGACAGTGGGGGTACACATGTGAAATAAGCATTGTTCGTGCTTCCAAGCAATTGTTGTAATGTTCACTCAGAGTGCTTTTAGAATTTCAATTGAAATCAAAAGTTCATTACGTGAATCACTGTTTGAATAAGAGTTTTGACAACAGCCTACAACCAATTCTCGTTAGGAGTTGATCACTCTACGAGTATAAGTATAACAGAGGGTGAATTATTAATAATTAGGCATGTAAACCAGTAAGGCCAATAAAAACAATTAACTCTTTTGAAAAACATAAGTACATAATTGTTAGCATTTATTAATAACCATGTCCCTGCTTTTTCGTACAAGGTGGTTGTTAGTAATTTTGAACAATCACAAACACCCAGGCTTTGAGAAAAACACATAAATGTTTTTGTCATGACCGGGAATCTAACCCAGGAACTCTCGGGTGGAAGGCGAGCGCCTTACCAACTGCACCACGAGAGCCGCCAAGCATTTATCATTGTTTTCCTGCACTCTCTCTCAATTCTCAACAATGTTACAGTAAATATTATTACAGTCCTACAAACTTATCTGAAGAACGGTCAAAATGGAACTACGAACTACCTTATGGACGCCATATTGAAAACGTCATTCAAATGTCAGATTCTATCCAGTTGCAAATCTTGATTGGGTAGTTTTCGATTGTGGCTCCTCCAAAAATTCTTCAGATAAGTTTGTAGGTCTGTACCATAATTCTTCTGAATAGTTTCATGTGAATTAAGTATAAGAAATTTACTGTTTTACAGTTTCCCGTAAGATGTCGTAATGGAAATAGGCGGCCGTATAGTATTGAGATCAAAAAGTGACCAGTTTTTCGTGGAGCATTTCACGAGAACCTATTTGCTAACCAACTTTTGGTTCTTTCAAATTTTATATAAAAATATACGATATTATTGTATTTCTAATTTAATTACTTACCTATTTATTCCGGTGGTATTTATAACGTATTTTAAGCGGTTTATTTAGATATGAATTTTATCTCAATACTATACGGTCACAGTAAATTGTGATACAGGGAATTTTATACGTACAACGCTTCTGACCATGTCTTTACTATTATTTATTTTTAAACGGTGTCACTTTTCACAAGCTTTTTCTCGCGAAACCCTTGTTAGAAATCACTGGTGTATAATAAAGTATGATACTATGTAGGTATTTTATAATATCCAAGATGTAAACCTTCCACAGTGCCTTAGATTTTCCAATGACACTTCAGACAGAATACTTAGAGAACTTTATAATATATATATATATATATATTGTTACCTGCCCTCCCCGGCACTCGTGGAAAGGGGTGAAGGGGTGAGAGGGCCGACGAGACATAGGAAACACGGAAACCAACTGTCCAGCACACGTTTAAACGTCGCAGAATTATAAAGCCTTCAAAGATTGCTTTACGGAAAATATTTTTATTAGTAATCAATAGTTATTAATAGAGAATGGCGGAATGCTAAAAATAAAGCAAATACAAACAACAGACCTTAGGATGGGTTATTATAACAAAATGTGGTGACAGGACAAGAATTAAAGCCTCAGGTTCCGTTTTACATAATATAATATAACATTTTGAGTTAACTTAAAAATGGATAAAATGCGCAAAATGTGAAAGGTTACATTCTGATATTTTTGCCTGCTGACAACACAGAACAGATTAAAAAATAGAATTCCGATAGACTATACCCTAATACGCTACATTTTGAAGCAGGGTTTTGAATATGTGAATGTCCTTCGAAAATGAATCACACATTATAGACGTGCAATAGCGTGTGTTGCAACCTTTAAATACACCAATATTAAATGAGCGTTAGGGCATAAAATCTTTTTTCCTTAAAAATTGCATAAAATCGTTAGTTAGTTCATTAGTTCTAGGTAGGTTTTAATTGCATTTTAAAAACTAACCAATATCATCGTCATTTTTTTATTGTTCAATGAAATCAAATAATTATGACTGACAAAGTTTAGTGTGCACTATTTAGGTCAGATATTCACAGCGTACCTCCACCCTTTGCCACTAATATATATTATAATATATGTGTGTGTCCTTAAAATAATATTATTACCTCTATTGTATCCTTTTTTTATTTTATTTTTCTTTGGTGAATTTGAATTTAGTGTGCTCGAAACAAATTCCCCTTTCCTAGTGTGCCATCAGTTAAAAAATTTAACAGACATAGGCTTAGATAATAGTTACAATAACTTACCGTTAAAAGTTAAGTCACTAAATATTATCATCCTAAGCATAACAGCTAACCGGTTTTGTGGATTTATCTCAATGTAATGAGGCCACATATATAATACCGAAATAATTTAATGGTAATTAGGAAATCCTTCAAACAGTAAAACTATGCCAGTCGATTTTACCATCCAATTATTTTTATTTTTTTTTTGCCATCAAAACGTGAATTATTTTAAAAGGATTAATAATTATATTATTATCAGCCTGTCTAATAAAATCTACTGCTTAGTATTCAAACTTGATTTCAGTTAGATTTCAATTTCAATTCAGATTTCATTTTATTAATTTGATTTTTTTCTAAATCACTTTTTATAGAATGACTAAAAACCCAATGGAATTCAAAAAACGAATGGCAAAAAATATGTCAAGACACGTGTCACATGGAAAAAGATTCCTATTGAACTAGTGACAGGTAGACGTGTCAGTCCCGACTATATTAGTAGGTATTCATGAAAAATCCTTGAAGAATATTTATAACATCGTTTAAATGCCCAAATATGAATTACTAGCAGTATTAAAATATGTATTATATTATAATATTTCATTGTGACATCTAAAACATAAACAATTTAACAAAGGAGTACCATTTCATAAATTAATTAATTATATTGCCATATTAAAAAAAAGGGATCAAGTATAAATCTATCTTATTAAGTATAGTAGATCCGTAATGCAATTAACTCAAATCATCACTGATAAAGTAACCGTTAATTTATTTAAAGTCAACTTTTTGTTTATAATAAAATTATTTAATTCACATTGTGCCGTTTGTTTACTTTTACCGTTCTTGATTTTTTTTTTTTTTTAGATAAATGACGGGTACTTATTCAAAATTAAAAAAAAGGCCACGATAGTGATGAATGATGATGGAACGAGAAGTGACGTCACTAATCAAGAGTTTAACAGCTATCACTATATTTTCGTTGATATATGTAATATTAACGTTATTTCGATTTAACCTAACTAATATATTCTATGCATCTAGAGCTAATAATATTAAAGAGTTCAATGGGTTGCAAATGGCAAAAAACACTTAACCTTGAAATTGCGCAGATTACGATTTCTTCTACTGCGCATGAATTAGGCATATAGGGTAAATTTAATTATTACTACCGTTGTTATTTCCGACTGCTCTTAAATGAAGCATATTGCATTGTTTTCTCTCGCTTGGCATCGTTCTAACTACGTCATATTTGCTGTCATAACTTACACGCTTATGTGGTATATGTAATGATTAGTACAATAGTACCTTGATATTAATCTCAGAATAGTGAACAAAAATAATGTTACACGATAAAATAAAATTTCAAAAACAAAATACACAGTAAATTACTGATAATGTAAACGTGTCTAGAGAGCGCATTTATAAGTCTCGTACCTCTCGCTAATTGTGCCTGATAAGCCTGCATATTATTAGCAAGTGCAAGTACGTTACGATTAAAATTTCGAGAGATCCTGACGTCAGCACAATCAAAGGTAAATTTATATTATTGATACCTTGATTCAAATAACAAAAGCCAGTCGCCAATATTAACGAAATTTGAGAATCGATACAATTGCATTATTATTAGTTATTTTCGTCGTAATTACATAAGGTCTAGGTGGCTAAATTAGTAAAGCATATCGCCCGGAATCGGATAGATGTCCGGCGCTATATTTTTTTCCTGATTTTTTCTAATTGGTATATTTCTGATGTATTTCCTAATTGTGAAGACTCATTTCAATATTTAAAATAGCCTTTTAATGTTCGCTTTATTACCACCTTTAAAAAGCGCTTATCTTGTTAAAATAATTTCACATATGCCCCATGTTGACCCGGATATTATAACTTACCTATTTTTACTAATATTTTATGCACAAAAGTTCGTAATTTTCCAGTGGCAGTTGAAAATAATAAGCATTTAACGAACCATTGTACAGGGCAATGATATTTTTATTATTACGAGACGCAAAACGTTTTCGTCACTTAAAAGTTTTGCGGTTTCCATATTGCGAGCAATGGAGGGACTCTCTACTCAAAGAGCGAGAAATAAGAAGCTTTGGACTTTTTTTCTGACAAGATTAGCGTCATTGGCGTGCAAGAGCAGTGTCAAATTGTTGCTACTGTTTCCAATGATAAATATAATCAATTGCTTCATATTGTATTTATTTGCCCTAGATCTACGTTAAATCGAAATAAAGTCAAAATAACATGCGTAGACTAAAATCATAGACTAATATACTATTTGACTAAAATGAATGACAGCTATAAAACTCTTAATTATTAGTGACATAACAACTCATTATTGCCATTTTCTAAATTTCGATTTCCCGACAATTATTATTAAAATATTCTTTTATGATAAAGTTACCGACTTTGAAACTGACATCCCCAATCATGACCCCCACATCGAGAATCGGGCCCCCCTACCCATCGCTAGGGTTAAAAGTAATGGGACTTTTTAAAGAATCGTTTTCTAAATGTTGTTTCAGGTAAAATTAAGGGTATTCGGTGTATTTTTAGCGATTTTTTTTATATTGTTCAATAAATTCATTTGAATCCTGGAGTTGTCGAATATCGACACACAATAATCAAAAATTGCATCACACAATTATCTTTTTTAAAAAGTTAAGACTGTACAGACAAATAAATGCGCAGCAGGCGACTTTTTCCCCATTAGGGCAAATTTGTGATGTGTGTTTATCTAACGTATCAGGCCAACCCACCACGCCGGGCCCCCAGGCTAGAGTCCTGTCAGCCGCCCCTTTATGGGGTCCATGACCTCAATTATAAATGAATATAAAATATAAATAATATAATAATATAAAGTCAATTATTGCCTTAATGCGGATAGAGTATATATACTTGGTAAGATATACTGGATACGTCTTAATATATAAGTCTTACTGAGATCTCATCTGTAAAGTAAAACAATATGTGAACATTGTTGATAATATAATAAAATGTATTGAATAGTGCTAGTCTCTTAATCGATACTCAATACTTAAATTAATACATTCACTTAATTTATTGCTTTCACTTAGTTAATTGCTTTTTAATTACCACATTTAAATATCATGTTAATTATATCTAATGGCCAACTACTGCAAACGCGCCAGTTGCGTTGTTAGCACTAAATGAGCTAATTCCGGGCTCAATATTTCTTTGCAACTTTAAAACAATCACAAGATGTCGCGAGGTCTCCTGTACGTCACTGGTACGACTCAACTATTCGGAACGTGCCGCCTTTTTTTGAGTTGTCCCATAAATAGGAAAGTCGCGCACGTCGTTGTCCCGCGCTTACACAAAGAAAATTTAATGTGCCGGCATTTAGTTTTCGAGCTTCCCTCGGAAAAAAGGAAAACAGATGTAGACGTCTTTGACAAAACGGCCATGTTGTTTGACGTAATGTTTTATTTCTCAAATTTCCATTGTAAACACGGCGAAGAAAATAAACAAAAAATCCTCCCGTCATTGTTTCCCTGAATGCAAATGAAAAAAATCATGTCTATTCAAAATAGCAATCTAGCAGTAACGATTTCTGTTTTTAAGACATTGAATATTATTTTCTTCATCTTCCTGCTTCGTTCTTGTTTTGCAAATCAAAAAAATCCATTACACAAGCATGAACTGTTATGATATATTTTATTTTTTATGTCTATAAAAAAAGGAGGCCGAATTCGTAGCCCTAAATAAGGTAAATACGCCAAGCGCACGCGGCATAGACGTAAAAATGGAGTAATCGCGTGGAAACAGAAGTAAAATCTCATATTCTTAAGTGAAGGCGCCTTTTCACGCTATCAATATATCGAAACAATTATTTTGCGGGCGAGTTATTGTTATTTCCGGAGTAATTGATTTTATAAAATGTTACGCTGATAGCGCTTGTACACGCGCATAGGTTTACTGGCACTAAATTAAACTATTGCAATAATATCTCTTTACACGTAACAGTGCTAACTGTCTCGCCAATAACATTCTTCAAGCGTAATCGAGACGCGTTGTTGTTGTTGTAAGGTGCTACTTCACTGGTTGTGAAAATGGTAAACGCCAAAATGCTCGCGGTGTATTTTTTACGTCAGGTTTGCCACTATCGTTCTACCGCGCACGCGCAGATATCGCACGAGTTCCAACTGTCGCATGAAAATTCAGAAGCTGCTGAACTTTTTTGATTCATGCATGCAATCTTGCAACTTGCACGATAATACGTGTTTACACGTGCATTTTCTTGTTATGGCCGCGATAATAAGTACTGTCAGGAGTAAATCCGAACGGACTATGATGTTACAATCTGCACATCAGTGGGTCTATTCTATACTTATCGACCGCTAAAGTGATATATATTATCAAACTTAGAGTAGGTTTGTATCAAAGTATTAGCACTTATTGTAACAATTACAATAAGTTGGTTGTATTGTTGCAATAAGTGCTATATTTTAACAGCAGCAAGAGAGGCACTGTTAAAATGTAACACTTATTGCAACAATTACAACTAACGTATTGTAATTGTTACAATAAGTGCTAATACTTTGATACATACCTACCTTAAGTTTGATAATATCTATCACCTTAGCGGTCGATAAGTATAGAATAGATCCACTGGTATATAATTAAAGCTCTAACAAGCGGTTAGCCGATTAGAGCCATTAGTAGATTTTAGTACTGTCTTATTCTATGTAGAAATACCGGGTCAAATGTCTTAGCCTGTGAAACTGGCTTTAAATTTGCATGTGTTATTAACACGCAAGTAAGAATTTTATTTCCCCCCCCCCCCCTCCCAATTCGTATATTGAACTAGTTGTGACGAAAACCTAACGAAACGGATTTATAATCAGAAAAGTCAGCTCTCAATTATCCAGCTACATCGTAAAAGATGTATGTGATTTTATTCATCGACTATTCGCGTGGAAATACCGACCAACTTTCTAACGACCTACGTTATGCATATGCTTGGGTAAATGAGCCTTTTCGCTTATCGCACTTCACTTTGTTCCTTTATTATGTTATTGTTGACTGTACACACAATATGAGCTATTTTAACAACTTAATTATCAATAAAGAAAAATAAAATATTAAGTTAACTTTAAAATAATTTGATATTACCTAAAACGCGTGATATTTACATATAACTATGAGAGTACTAACAGGACTCATTAGCCTTTTTTGTACACGGGTGGCATTACTTCTCGCGGCGGTCCTGCCCACACGTATGGCAACCGAAAAGTTTTTCAACAATGTATTCCTCCACAAAATAGTACATATACCCGATATATTATTCAATGATAACTGCCTGCCCGGTATAGTTTTATTGACCGTATCATAAATATATCTCTTTCGCTCGTTAGAGTTCGTATAAACGCGAAAGTAACTAACCATTAGCAGTAAAAGAAAACTGAAATAAAACAAAAAGTTTACGCGCGCAAAGAGGTGATGGGAAAATATTATTTTTGTCGAGCTTGAATCGTACTAAAGTGAGGAGAGACACTCGTTTCGAGTATCTCTTATCTGTATGTACCACCCTATTTTTCAATCATTTTCTCTTTTTCGCGCCAAAAAAAATGAGTGGAGTGATTTTTCTGATATTAAGTAATTGAATTCCGATCAATATCACGATTCTGCATAAGTATGAATTAATGTTTATTTCATATTGAAACCTCAGTACCTACTATAGCCAGGTAACTTAATTAATAATGGTACGATATTTGAGGTATTTATTAAACTATTTATTAAAGATTTTTGAATGTAACATTCTTTAAGTTAATAATTATTAATGGTCAAAGACGAAGGCTCCTTAAAAATTTAAAAACACAAAATTATTATTTACCACGTAATCTTGAGATGTTTATAGCTCAGCCAAACATCAACGTGTTTTTGTGTACCTATCCATGTAATGTTTCTCATAAAATGAAGCATGCGTGAATTCATTATAACACCACATAGTAGAATGTAATATTGTGTACTTCTCATTGTGAATAATATGTATTTTTCAATTTTTATAATCATTAATATTATATAATATGTAAAACACGAACACCGATAGTGAACATCAACGCAATTTGATAAGCATTTTATGTAAAAAATACTGGGTAAATTCGCCCTGATTAACTAGGATTCCCGTAGCTTAATTGCTTAAAGCACATTGGCACGAATCCAGTGGTTACAGATTCAAGCCGAGCGAGGTTCTTCAAAAAATATTTTTTCTAGTAGGAATATAAATATATACACGATGGCAGCGCGGCTTAAGCGTCGGCCTTTAGCGTCGTGGGTTCCAAGTTCGAATCCTGGGCCTGGCAAATACACATATTGTTTTTCAATTTGTGTATGAGTCAGAGTATGGACCTAATAGGTTGAGCAGGTAGCTGACATCCATTTCTCGTAAAAACAAAAATCTTTGATACAAACCTCCACTCTGTGAAGGTCCATATGATATTATGATCGGACATGGAAAAAATAATTAGATGCCCGTAGCTTAATTGGTTAAAGCACATTAACACGAATCCAATGGTTACAGGTCCAAGTCGCGTCGGGCGTTGAATTTTTTCAAAAGAGTTTTTTTCTGGTTGGTATATAATATAATATATTTGAGGTGTTTAAGGTGACAATTTAAATGACAGGAATTATAAATTTCTGCAACGTTTTTCTTAGCTCGTATTCTTATTTGTCCGGTACAAATCTTGCAATCGATTTTTAACTAAGTTCCCGATCAGCTAGACATTTGAAACTTTTAGAATATATCAGAACACGATGCCAATGCATTTTTTAATGCTTTTAGCCATCTTTAAGTAGAATTGAATTCATTTTCAGTTAATTCTGTTTTGTATGAAAAGTTATTTCGACACCATTATTGGTTGCCAGGGAGTCTGGGGTCCTAGCAACTAAATTAATAATAATATACGTGCGTTACTATTGAAATCAATATGACATTTCAGTATTATTTCTATCAAGTACAAATTATTTGATCGTTTAAGCTAGTCGAGTCAAGTTTATATGATTCAACAGGAAATTTAAAAACGTTGTATATAAAAAGTTCTTTTTATCTTGTAATTATTATTTCTTAACAGAAAAATATGAAGTACGAAGCTTTAAAAGGCCCGATGCTATCCATGCAACAATTTAAAATACGTATACTTTTTTCCTCCATTTTTCAGTTGCCCTACTTCTCCATCAAGATAGATAGGTAGGTTGAATTACGAACCATCTTGAAACGAAGCAAGAGCTTATGCCTATTGAAAGAAAAATATAAATGAAAGATACTTCTGAAGCTCCAAATATTCAATAAACGGAATAAGATACACAATAATTATTTTCATGGATGAAATTTCAAACCTAATTACGCATTTAAATAAGCTTAAAATTCTGAATAACTGAAATATGAGCGTAATAGTTTACTGGTTGTACAAAATATTTACATGATTTCATATTTTTTCTTCGTCGCCACTGTTATAACTGATATAAAAATAAATGCTTATAAATAAAATAAAATACAATAAAAAAGCCTGTTGGGGTCACTCGTGTGTGGTGTTTGATGTGTAGGTTGAGGATGATGATAATGACGAAGTCTACGATGTTGCAGGGCGAGATTTATTAGCAGCGTATCGGTACAATAGTATATTATACATGATAGTCACTAGCTAAGTACTCTGATTTGAGTGACATTGAGATAAATTGTTCTTCGTTATTTATACAATAAAAGTTAGTACATTAACATTAAATTCTGTTACATAATCATATTAAACTAAATATAGAATCAGCGTTTTAAATTGAGTAGCGAAAAGAAATATTATTTGTTAATACAGTTGTAAGAAAATACTATGAGAAATGTTTATTCAGCTCATACACCGTAATGGTATAATGTATGATATGATGTAATAATACACCGTCTCTGATTTCGCCTAATCGACTTGCTGTTTAGCTGAATTGTTTACTGGAAGATCGCTGGGAATACATTGCTGCAAAGTAATTTGATATTTTTATAAACAATAGGTATTCGATCGCTTATTATTCTGCAGCTACAAGCCTTTTTATTTCTTACAAACAAAGGTAAATGACAGTTAAATGACTATATCTAATGAATATATATAATCTAAGAATATATCTATTATGTATATATATATATCTATGGTTGTATTATCTACTTATTTTCTAGTTTATATAATATTAATTATTATTATTTTTTTATATTTTTGTATAATACATATATACATTAAGATTTTTTATTTTTGTATATAATACTATTAGATAATGTTTATGAATTAAACAATGATATGTAATTAGTTTGTTTGGTTTGTAAGAACCCCTCTTCGGGTGAAGGCCTCCTCCAAAGTGTTAATCTCTGTAAATCTCTATCAATGCTTATAACTAACTATAAATCTTACAGCGTGTACATCGTATTTTTATTTCTGTGTGATATCCTTTAGTCCGTGATCAGTGAACCATTGGTGGTCTGCAGAAATTTTGAGATAGAGGAGAGAAAGAAAAAAAGAGAGGGAAAATCCACGAAATTTTCGTCTTATATTACGTAAATTGTACATATGCAGTTAGCTTTAGCACAGTTCACCGTAAGCTGTTTTGTCGAAAACAGCTAACCGTTTAACGTTTACATAAAAAATGACGCGTTGTCCGTAGAACATTCCACCGTGAAGAACTACACCATTATGTTAAAAAACGATTTAGATGCGACGCTTGTTTGCGTTCACTAAAGCTCCAATTTAATTACATTGAATAAGAACATATATTTGATTTTTATTAAAATAATGACCTCGTGGTATTACTTGATTCGTATTTCTTCAATCACGGCCTGAAGCAGGAGTGAGGGAACGACAAGATGTGAATTCCGTGCTTTAAACTGAGACGTTGTAAACTTTTTTCAGTAGTGTCTTTGCACAGTAAGATAATAATTTGACGATGAGATGACGAAGATCAAAATGGGGAATTGAGTTATTCTTTATGATAACAAAAGACAAGACATGTTGTTGTTTGATATGAAACGATTAAGTGTCCCCAAACAATAATAATGTGTTTGTTTTAGTTGAAGAGTGACAATGGAATAGTATGCTAGATTACCATTGATACCTATATTTTATTAGAATTATTCCTTCTGTCTGTAGAAATGTCTTCAAAAGTGACCTTCCACTGTGCCTAAAGCGCAAAGTGTTCAACCAGTGTGTGCTTCGGGGATCACATATGCGTGTGAAACATGGACCCTAAGTAAAAGAGAGATCCAGAAACGTAGAGTAGCACAACGTGGTATGGAGAGGTACATGCTGGGCATAAAGCGAAAGGACAAGAAGAAGAATGAGTGGATGAGTAATGAGTCGATAAGGAAGCAGACAAAGGTTTGCGATGTAATATAGTTTATTAAAAGCCTTAAATGGGGATGGGCTGGACACATAGCTCGAAGAAGAGATAATCGTTGGACAAATCTAGTCATCCAGTGGTATCCAAGAAGTACAAAACGTCCGTAAGGTAGACCTAGCTGGATCGATGAAATGATAAAGTTCTGCGGAAGTACGTGGCAACGCAATTCACAGGACCGAGAGAAGTGGAAGCAGCTTGAAGAGGCCTTCATCCAGCAGGGGATAGATTCAGGCTGATGATGATGATTCCTAATAACCATGTGCTTGCTTTTTCATACAAGGTGGTTGTTGGTAATTTTGAACAATTACAAACACCCAGGCTTTGAGAAAATCACATAAATATTGTGTCAAACCGGAAATCCAACCCAGACCTATCGGCTGGAAGGCCAGCGCACCGTAACCACTGAACCACGAGAGCCGCCAACCAGTTGATATATTTTAACAGTAGATCACAGCATAGCATAGGGTACTACTTGAAGTTAGACAAGTTTGAGCTTTATTTTAGCGTGTTATTATTTATATTGTATTTTTTTAAACAGATATTTTTCTTGCACTCTTTTATATGACGGCTTTTTCTTACAGGTACAAGATAACTGACGTTATAACTGGTTTGAAGGTATCCTAAATAATGTCCAATGTTGCATTCATAACAACTACTTAGGTACATTTTTGTTTTCATGTAAACTTGAATGGTCGTTGATCATTTTATTATTAGTCTCTGTCAAGAAAATAACAATTGTTGTCATTTGAAACACATTTTAATCATTACGTAAACAACATTATTATCAATTATAACTGATTGACGGCTCTATAGAAACTAGAAGTGTATTAAACTTCTGAACAATAAATTCCAATTAACAATATGACTGTCAACAAAATATTCTACATCTTCGAACAATAATTAAAATGAATATGGAATATTGTATAAGTGAATACCATTCAGTTTAAATTACGACACGATTCGTAAGATGTCAGTCGGTTGCACGGATAGTGTACAAAATAAAACAGAAATCTATTTTACTCTAACTCGATTGGTCGATTACTGATAGCATTTTTGGTGCCACTACAATGATATTGTATAGGTACTTCAAAAGTCAGCATTTAAAATGGCGACGGTTTCACATAGTTTTTGATATATGCGTTAAACGGTGCATAACTATGTATTTGCTTATTTATTTATGGTCATATTACACCTAGGCTATTTGAAACATAGGTATTCACCTCAATCAGCACATTATCTGTCGCGAAACTCTTTTGATCATTGTGCAGCTGATTTTACGATTTTTACGAGATACAATTTTCATGTAATCGGTTACTATTTTCAAACAACCCTTAAATACAAATTTAATATACCTACCGAATGCGGGTAAGTTTCATCATGAATGCACAATTTCAAGATGGCTGGCATGGTATACGTCAAAATAACTACCTACTTGCTAGATCACGAATGACCTACATTTCCTCGCGAATTCAATTCTCTCCCTCTCAAAATAAACCCTGCCATCTGTGCTACGAGTCGTTAAGCTCTTAATATCATAATCATAATAATAATTAGCTTTAAAGTCTATTTGTTAGCCAAGACAATAAGAACAAATTTAATAATAGTATATTATGAATATTTTATTAATTATTGTTATGACTGTAATCAGTATACAAATTTGTCCAGTTCTACAAGTAATTATATAACATAATACTGGGAATTATTACAATAGACAATTTTGGACAACGGTTAGTGAAATAAGGTACGCATTCATACTTGTACCGGATGTTAAAGACAAACTATATTTAAACATTAAAAGAGCTATTTTATTATAAAATCAATCCCGTCTTTCCAAGAAGAACGAAACAACAATCCAGTGAAGGAATTTTGTAACAGACCTACGGTACGTAACGTCAAAAAATACGTATCTTGTAACTTGTCAGCAAACACTTACAGGAGGGAAAATTAATCGAAGCCATCATAACGATTCAAAAAGGCAGAAAAAGAGTCAAACTGATTAGAATTTTCAATTAGTTAGTTTGTAATTTGTGAAAAATTTAGAATAATAATTACAAGATAAAAAGAACTTTTTATATACAACGTTTTTAAATTTTCTGTTGAATTATTATGCTCAATATGCTCAAACTTGTACTTGATATGAAATAAATAAAAAATAAACAAATATAGAATACTGAAATTTCATTTTGATTTCCATAGTAACGCACGTATATATTAACAATTTAGTTGCTAGCTTAGCAACCAATAATAGTCTTTTACTTTTTACGGATATTTCTGAAATAACTTTCCATACAAAACAGAATTAACTGAAAATTAATTCAATTCTGCTTAAAGACGGCTAAAAGTATTAAAAGAATTTATTGGCATCGTGTTCTGATATTTTCTAAAAGTTTCAAATCTCTAGCTAGTCGGTAAGTTATTTAAAATCGATTGCAAGATTTGTACTGGACAAAAAACCACTGGACAAACAAGAATACGAGCTAATAAAAACGTCATAAAACAACGTGAGATATATTTCAATTATATTTTGACTGAATTTCAATAAAATTGCTATTATTTATTAGAATGTAAATATCTGAAAAATCATTCAAAATCACATAAAGGTAGTTACTTAAGTACCTACATGCCGTAATAATTATTATCGAATATTTATTTTGAATGAATGTCCAATTCTCTAATTTAATCGTGAAATACCATAATTATGGAACATCTTATATTAATAGCGTGGAAATTTTGCATCTTTATGAGATAATAAAATGAATTAGTGCAGATTGTTTTCTACATTATTTCAACCATTCAAAGTTTTCACTGCCCAACGATTGTTACAATATTAAACAAAATATAATTAAACATACATAACCTGAAAACATCTCAGATATAGGTACACACTAGATAAAAACCCGTATATCCACTGGTATCGCGCTAATATGCTGTATCCTATCAAGCTACGAGCTTTCTACCTAATTGCGATAATTGCGTATTTTTTTTCAAATGTGATTTTTTCTAGTGGGTATATCTGAGGAGTTTTCAAGTAATGTATGTTCAATATAATATGGAATGTTACATTCTAAAATCTTGTGAATTATTGGTTAAATAAAATAAATGGTTTATTAAAATATAATTAGTTATTACCAATCTAAGTCAAAAATAATGTGTGGAGGCCGCGTTCAAATTTACCATAATTGGTTTGATTTAAAAAAAATTTACCCTTACTATTCCTTCATATAAGTAACCTTACATAGGTTATGAAATAATGGCTAATTATACAATTAAAATCCACATGTAATATAATATCGAACCTCGTATATATTTTACCCTTTTTTTGTGTGTTTTACCGAGGCTTTGACTGCGACTTGCTGTCATATCGCCTCTTCTCTTCTAGAAGGGGATCCGTCGATCAGGTCCTCACTCCTATTCTGTTAAATAACTTTACAATTTTGCCTAGCTCTTCCGTCTTACCCACCGCCAGGGTACCCTTCAATTCGTCGACATTCTCATAGATATCCGCAATTCGCAGCTGTACTCTGTGAAATTCATATTTAGGGCATTGTAGTGCTATATGTACAATGTCCTCTAAAACATGACATTCATCGCAGAGTTGCGATTCGCTTCTTCCCATGAGGACATCAAATCTTTTGCCCATTGTGTGTCCATATATGTTACCCTTTAATATGGTTATTTTTATAATTAATAGTCGTGTAATTTTAATCACATAATTAAACTCCATTCGGTTTGAATATTTTTCTCCCTTTTGTGAATCGGCCAGATAGTTTCGGGCAAATTCCTTTTCGTATAAGTTACATGTAAACGTATAAATATATTTAACAATATTTTTTATTTAATAACCTACTAGTATTGCAATGCACTTATAATCCATGCGTATTCGTCATATAATGTATATAGATATAATATATGATATCATAATAACCTTTATATTTCATTATCATGAACGAAATAAATTTCCGAGATTACGACGCCATAAAAATAATTTTACTTAATACACAACAGTTGAAAGAAGTGTCCTTAAGTTAACTACAGTGTGCAACAAAAGTGTTCACGACTTACCACTTGTGACTTGGAGAGAGGCAGCCAACAGGCACAGCAATGACAGAGAGAGGCTTCTGTGTGAATGGAGCCAATATTCTGGGGCCATACTGTGTCCTGGAAAATAAAAAAGTCAAAATGTTATTATTTGATACTCAGCAAAAATGTGACGTGGACGCTGTGTGCGCGGGTACAGTAAGTTACATGTGTTTTGTGAATACCAGAAAAATGAATAATTTGACGTATTGCAGTTGAGACTAGTTTGTATATTATCCGACCAAGCGAAGTATGCTGTCAAAAGTAAGTATGAAATCTACTGGTTGGGCCAATTATGGTTGCCATTGTCTCAATATTTCCCTCCTACCTATAATCCAAATTATTGTCGCAAGTCCAGGCGCAACTCAATTACGGGTCGAATCAGTCGACCGTGATTGATAAGCAGTTATTCGTAGACTATAACCGGGTCAACTTGCTATAGTGTGACCGTCGTCCAAGAAATAATTCAATTCGAGTCTCATTAAGAACTTAGTCAATTCGACCACCTATCAAGCTGTGTTGCCGGCACATGGTGTCACATACAAACTTGTCATCACATTTCATATTCATAAGTGTATACCGTGCGAGTGATAACCAGAACCATTCGCCTACTAGTGCGTGAGTGCTTGACCCGGGACCTGCTCCAGCCACAGAGTCAAACAACATCACGGTTAGTGCCTGGATCGACTCCCGTTTAAATCGCCCTCCCCCAGCCCATCCCAAATTACAGTCCACTATAAAAAGCGTCGCCATCTACAAATGTTTTTTTTTTGTTTTGAATGCAATATTTTTTTTTTATTAATATAATATTTAACTAATATCTAAATTGAGTAATGGCTCAAATTGGCTATTTATAGTCTTTCATGAAACTTCAATCTACTTAGGTCGTAAATGTATAGGAGGAAAATTTCCGAGTATGTAAAACCAGCTTTAAGCTTAACTTTCGTACAGAGCCAACCATTCAGAGTTCATTCGAAATCATGACAATTGTGATCCTTATGTATTTAAACTTGGAAACTTCTAAACGTATTATGACTCCAAGTACCCCACCATGGATTACGGCATCTTTAACATTGCACTGACATGTATCTAACTACTTTTTTAGACCATGTCCGATCCTATGAAGATATTGCCCTCCATAGAGTAGAGATTTGTATTAAATACGAGGAATGGATGTCACCCACATGCTCAACCTATTAGGTCCTTACTTTGACTCCAAACACACACTGAAAAACAATATGTGTATTTGCCAGACCCAGGATTCGAACCTAGGATCCACGACATTGTAAGCCAACGCGTTACCCGCTCGGACATCGTGGGCGTACTTTAGTATATCTATATCAATTGAAGTATGTTTTATGTTACACGAGTCAACTTTTTATAGACACAAAAATAATATAATATGTCTATTTTAATGTGAAATTGTGTTTTCGCCCCGGATGTACTAGACATTCGAAGGCTGGGTGTGAATTTCATATATCAGCCGTTCTCAAATATTTCTAACCAGGAAAAAAAACAAATTGGATTTTAATAATAATATAGCCCTTGAGAGTTTTGATTAAAATTAAGATAAATTTTGAAATATAGTAGATATAGGTAATATTATTATACATACAATGAATAGCATTTGACATTTTGGCACACCGGAATTAAGTGTGGAAAAAGGTTTGTTGTATATATATATATATAGTCTCAAATAGTTACGGCTTACGACATACCTACCAGTTGCGAAGCGTGGAGGTAGGCTGTTAAGATCCGACATAAATAGTGCACACTAAACTTTGTCAGTCATCCGTATTTGTTTTTATTGAACCAACAATACAACTTGCTGATAGTGTTGGTTAGTTTTTAAAATTCAACCAACTCTTTTTGTCACTGCAAAGGCCAATTTTGTTGCAATTAGAAATTTTGCAGCGTCATATTGCCAACGTGAAAATCTTTTCACTTAGATTTTGTCAAGTAAATGAAACGCGCATTTAATATTGGTAATATTTGAGGACAGGTCTAATCGCCATTAAATAATACACCGAAACGGCTTAAAAGACTTGGTCCATGGTTACTAGCTTTCGCATTTCTATCTTATTGATTTTTCTGTGAAAAATAAATTGACTTTTCAAGCGGGAGATCTGGGTTTAATTCTCAACAAAGTGACAGCACATCTACCTAGGTTCCCACCGCCACCCGTCAAGTATGTACAGCCGAAGATATACACGGCCCCCTTTCATGACGATATAAACGTGTCTGAAAGAAGTGATTTTAAGTGCTCATTCTGTCCCTAGACGGAGCCGCATGGGACTGATGCTGCAACCATGCACCGTAGTCCTTAAAGAAGGAAGTTAAGAAAGAAGAAACGACAGAACATCTATGTGATTTTAAAAAGCTCGGGTAATTATGTGATTTTTTCACTGATCGTTTTACGGTTTCACTATTAGTCAGTGGCGAAGGGTGGAGGTAGGCTGTTAAGATCGCCTAATAATATTTCACACTAAACTATGTCAGTCATACATATTTGTTTTCATCGAACTAACACTATAATTTACAGATGGTGTTGGTTAGTTTTTTTTTAAATTCAATTGAACCCTGCAAAACCAAACCATGATAGATAATAGTCAAAAAATACTCGTCTATAATATATAAAATATCTAAAATTATGCCATTAAATTGTAAATCATTTAAGATATTTTATAGATACAATAATATTTTTTATCTATTATAGTTTGGTTTAGGCAGGTCATAGTCGGCTCGCACATTTGAACTCATCTCGCCTAAAAACGTGTCGAATACGTCGATGTGACGTCATCGTTATTTAACGAAACAACATAACACGTGTTGCCAAATGGAGCTTCGCAGATTGATCGAATGCAACTGTTTCGTCTGAAAAAAAACATCTGGCTGTTGCATTCGACATGTTGCATCCTTCTCGGGCTCCGAGTCGGAGGGTCGAAGTCACAAAGAATCACCGACGAATTGGTCATTCCTATACCGGCTCGCCGATCACTGCATTGAAATATCCATATGTTTTGAAAGCTACGCGCGACTGTCGCTAGATAGATGTGCGAGGTTGTGTCATGCAACATTTGCCGCCCGTTCTCAGAAGTTTTGATTTATGGCGGTCAGGCACACGAGGCGAGTTGTGATGAGCGAGCCGGCTTAATGAATTTAATAAACATAAACAACAACATATTGTGTAATATGTATTTCTAATTCAACGAAAACAAAAAAGTATGAATGAAAAAGTGTGCACAATTTTGTCAAAAATGTGCTAAATATACCAAAATTCTCATGGTTTCGGTAGGCAGGGCTTAATTGATTTTTAAAAATAAACCAACACCAACTGTAAATTATAATCTTAGTTCAATAAAAACAATTACGTATGACTTACGATTAACAGCCTACCTCCACCCTTCGCCACTGCTATTAGTATACTACTGACATTAAGCCTAATGGCATGTTAGTGTGGTATTAAAAAGGAAAAAATACAATATTAAAAAATTGCATTATTTTTTATCATTCGCGCCGAGCTTTTAAAAGCTCCAGATTAAATTTGTATGAATGGAGATAATACATAAATGTAGAGGGCGGAGCGGAAGGGACTGGTTGTGCAACATTGTTCCACTGGCGTCGTCGAGGTACGAGGGCGGATGGGAATTTCAGCTTTCACCGTTAAAAGCGGAGGCATTTCATTCAGGTGGGCATTGTATTTACTCGACAACTGAACAAAAATTGCGCAGATAATGTACAGAGAGGCGTTAGAGTAGGTATAATAAAACAGGGTTATCAAATAAGAGATATATATTTTAGAGATGTATCTCAGTAAGTAGATTGTGTCACGACCTGTATGGCATATTACAAGTCATTCCAGAAAAAATCAGTAATCGTGTTTCTGTAGCGTTATCCAATAGCCGCGTACTGACTGAGTGAGCAGCCTCGCCCAAGGCCTGAACAAAAACGATGCATGAGTGCGAGTGAGAAAGTATTCGGCACCCTTACAATCTCTGCGACACGCGCTAGAGTAAGATAAAAGGTCTACATATCTGTGAGCTAGTTTCCAAAAGTATCGCCATCAAATCGGGGCGAAACGCTTCACATAGCGTCGATAACTTGCGAGCTCGAGTTGCTAAAATTGATATTTTTTGTGTTAAACATAAAGTCAATGGTAAATATTTTTAGTTAATTAAGTAGAAAAGATGGTTCTGTGTGTTGTCTTAAAATGTGGTAGCCGTACTGATAAACAAGAAGATGGTATTACGTTTCATAGGTAAGTTGATACATGTTCGTGATAATTTAATTATTTTATTATATATTTTAATATCAGTGACCTAGTGTTTTTTTAAAATAACTTAAATTATGGATATCTTTACCTAATGGTTGCATTTTGACCGCTTAAAAATACTATATAACGTAAAAAAAATAGAAAATTATATTTTAATTCTGAGCGTCTAGTGCGAGCACTTTGGGCGAGCACTAGCGAAATGGTCTATGGTCTCGAACATTTGTAGACGAATGCGTTCGCTCGCCCACAAACCAAATGCAAGGCACGCGGCTTCATTTAGCAATGCAACGGGTGGCTTCTAGATGTATCTATAGTCTAAGGCCTCGCCACAGATAATATTACGTAAAAGCCTCGCGACGCAAATGCTCAGTCAGTCAGTATGCGATTCGTCCGAGGCAAACGCATGTGCCGCCTTGCCCAAGCGGCCGATCCAATCGTTGTCGGTTTGTCGATGCTCAAAGGTGCTGCGCGCGGCAGACTCGCGTAACGTTAATATTTAGTCGCAACCTCGCGCAGTGATTTTCGCGAAGCAAATGCCCGGGGCAGCCTCGCGAGGCTGCTAGCTCAGTCAGCACGCTGCTATTAACAGTAACTGCATTACCAATTTACCTCCAGACCATAAAACAAACTAAACTGTTCATTTTTTACATGTAAAATTGTTTCAATAAGAGCATGTGGGTTTTTATTACTCCGAATGTGGCAAGTGTGCATATTCACAAAGCCTTTTAATCTAAAATAAGCTTCATCGCTGAAGATGATTTTTTCATCAAATAGCGTGTTTGTTTCAAGTTGCTCTAAAGCCCAATCAACACAGTGATAATATGCTTTTTAAACTTCTAATTAAAATATACAATTATAATACCTCAATACAAACATTGTATTATATGTGGATACATAGGGCGCTTAACGTCAGCGGAGCAAAGCCTGTCCACCACCTTTCTTGGCTGTGAGAACTCTTAGAGCGAGATAGACAGTTTTGACAGATTAAACGGCAAATTTATTATAACAATTATAATACCTTAATATATAAATATGATAAGCTACCCTCGATAACCACCGATAGTGGCCGATAGCAGTCTTGTGTATAGAATAGATGCGATAATTGTATTTATAATTTATTTAACCACGTATTTTCTTTCCCTTGTATTCCAGTATTTTTATCTAGACATGAATACTATGCAGCCATTTATGTTTGATCCAATAGCTCAAGATGAGCTGCGATATTGTCAACTGCATAGTACGAATTTATGTCCACGGGGTTTTTTCTGTGTAAAATTATTTCAATGTACTTTTTTCGCAAGGGTTTGTGAATTGTCATGGAATCCCATGGCGCAATACGCGGAAAGCCGGTTGAAAAACTGGCTTAGAAGATAATACAAAAATAATTACAAGATAAAAAGAACTTTTTCATGTAAACTTGACAATTCTATGTATTAATAAAAACTTTTTATTGTACTTGATAAAAATACTGAATAAATATAGAATACTGAAATGTCATTTTGACATTTCATATTGATTTCCATAGTAACGCACGTATATATTAATAATTTTGTTGCTAGGACCCCCTTACCAACCAACAATATTTCATACAAAACAGAATTAACTGAAAATTAATTCAATTCTGCTCAAAATGGCTAAAAGTATTAAAAGAATGCATTGTCGTCGTGTTCTGATATATTCTAAAAGTTTAAAATGTCTAACTAGTCGGGAAGTTAGTTAAAAATCTTCAATCGTCCAATACAAATCTTGGACAAACAAGACAAAATTTATACTGGACACACAAGAAAAAAGCTGTACCGGGCATACAAGAATACGAACTAATAAAAACGTGGTAAAATAAAATAACTCATATGTGTGTTTAAGACGGTACTTCAGTGAAACGGCAAATACTTTTCAACTATAGGTGCGACGAAATTTTGGACTCGCTGGCAATCGGAGAGCGAACGCCGAGCTGTGAACACGTCAATTTGTTTCGTGATGGCGACGGGGGTATTAATTCTTAAATCGTATAAAGATGACTAAAAAACGTTACCCATTTACTTGAAAAAGAAAACATGTCAGTGAATATATTATTATCGTTACTAATAGAACAATAAACAAAACATTAAATGGACACATCTTGGATTTATATGACAAATTATATTTCGTTCGGCACGCGTAATTTGCACAATCCGCGCATCGCCTAGCCACGATCTTTTTAGACCATGCCTCAACTGAGGTAAAGCCTTAACCATTTTATTTTTGTTGAGTAAAGTACAATACGTATTTGTTTAAGTAGTTATATTAAAGGCCGAATTGATGTTGGTTCCAAAGATTTTGTTATGCTTTGGGTAATATTATGTACTCAATTTGTGACAAATACACATCATATTTGATAATAATTGTACGACTGGGTTGAGCTGTTTCGAGACCCCCTTTAAAACCTCCTGACTAATCGATTGTGTAATATTTGTCAAACAAAATCACCGCTGATTATCGGTCTATTTTTATTTACGTATTTCACGTGCTCGTTGTCGTGGGCGATCGTCAGTAAAAAAATAAGTATAATAATGATATTAACTTATAAACTAAATTATTTTTAGCACGTCACTGGCGCAAAACAGAAGTTACACCTTAAGAGCGGCATGCACAATTTAAGATTTCGATCCTAAGGATAAGTCGCCGAAAAGCATGACTTAACTATAGACAATTCTGAGTATAGAGTTAAGGAATCCTTAACCATAGACTACTTTTGTTATGAACACGCCCCCTTCTGTATTACTATTTACCGCTGACAGCTCCTGTCAAAATAAATTCGCATGTCAATAAAACAGTCCATACACTCAAATTCATTTAACAATGTATCTCAATATGGATATTGATAGTGTTAATTCGTTTGGCATGTACTTGCAGAATATTATTTTACTTTTATAAGCCAGCCCGCAGAAATACAAGATTCCATGTGATAGAATGACACTTGACGCTAGTGTTACCATGTTAAAAAAATATCTTGCGATGCCTGTGGAATCACGGTATAATGACTTATAACGGAAACATAAGAGTATTAATATGTATTTATAGTTATTGCATTTATAAAATGCAGTTGTCATATTTTTGTCATCGTTTAACAATTATAAAATAATTTACCTAAATTATAGGAAAGAGAATTTTTAAATATGGTATTATTTTCAATAGAAATGATCTTAACCAAGGACAATGTTTCTGCATAGTGTTTTCTGCTAAGGAAATTTTAGTTATGATAAATGTTTCTGCATTCCTCTCTAAGTTTACAATAATTGGTTACTAATTTACTATGAGTGGGTATCGATTTAATTTTTTTAGTGTTATTAATTTATTACGTTACTACTTACATGATTTCTATACCAACAAAGGAAATAGCTTTGTGCATGTCTGCATCACAATAATGTCTCACATCCTACATAATAATATTCATCGCACACTATATTATTATCACGAAACGTAAACACCAGAGCACGCAGCATACTTTCCAAGAATGTCACTAAACTTAGTGGAAACTGCGAAGTGAAAATGTTTTCGAATAGTTTGGGCTCTTGGCGAATTTTCTTCGGCACACTTTCCGAGATAAAGGGGCCGGTCTTATCTCTAATCTTGACACAACATCATACCCTCTTCCGGGCGACGTTGCGAGATAAATTTCTCATATTTTCGCAATAATTTATGCGTAACATAATATATTACGTGATATATATCTTGTTATATGAAAACCGGACTGAGGTGACGGCATAGTTAGTGAAAACAATGTCATTTTTATAGGAGAATTTTGATATATTATTTGCCGTACGATATGCATTATTAATAAACACACCAGTGGTGGTTTAAGAGCGATGTCTTTACCTACCAGAGGCACCTAGCTGAAAAATACGAAAATGTATCTGAAAATATTAAAAATAATAATATTTTTAAATCAAAGATAAACTTACAATTGTAAAAAAAAAATGTTATAAAATGTGAATTTGTCAAAAGACCCTTTAAAGCGCGTTGACATGGTCCAAATACGATCCAAGTACACTTGGACCGAGTGCCTTCCAAGCGACAGCTTCATACTAATCATTTCTATCCAAGCTACTCGGACCGCGTCCTACTCATCCAAGTTAGCTTGGATAGGAATAATTAGTATGAAGATATCTCAAACGAGTGCGCTTGGATGGCACTCGGTCCAAGTGTACTTGGATCGTACTTGGACGGTGGACTTGGATAGGAATAATTAGTATGAAGATGTCTCATCCAAGTGACAGCTTTATACTATTTATTCCTATCCAAGTGCACTCGTATGTGACATCTTCATACTAATTATTCCTATCCAAGCTACTTGGACCGCGTCCTACTCATCCAAGTTAACTTGGATAGGAATAAATAGTATGGAGCTGTCACTTGGATAGGAATAAAAAGTATGAAGCTGTCACTTGGATGAGACATCTTCATACTAATTATTCCTATCCAAGTCTACTTGGATCGTACTTGGACCGTGTCAACGCGGCTTTAAGCAAGGTTTAATTGAATTTTGAAAACAAACCAAAAACATCTATTGGCGCCAATTATCGTGGCGTAAATACCACCAAATATTTACACCCTACCTACTACACTCACTGTTGTCATCCAGGTACTTTAATTAATTAATGAGTCACTGTTCAACCGTGTTTGCAAAACGGTAGTGGCTTGTAGACCACGAGAGGGTCAAGACTTGCACTGGTTTTACCGCCATAGCGTCATCAAAGGATTAATTCGATTGCGAGTTACGGTTTGACCAATTCCGCGTCAATCACAGTAATTCAACCGCCACAAGTATAGTGTACACGCGAGAGTCATCGTACTAATTGTGTGAGCTCGTAAACACAGAACCGGCTCCAGCCATCTCACATCAAAGGTTAGTGCCTAGACTGAATCCCTGTATAACCGCCATGCCCCACCATCCATAACCTTCCTTCCTAAAGTCTACTAAAAATCATCACCACTATATGCAAATTGTATTCTTAGTTCAATGAAAATAAATAAGTGTGACTTATAAATCTAGTGTGCACTATTTATATCTCACCTTCATAGCCAACTTCCATTCTTCTTTACTGCTAACCGGAGTATATTATTAGGTATTAAGCATTGATAGGTTATTCCAAAAACATTAGATATTTTCAATATATTTTATAATATAGAGAATCGACTCAACGCGACGTCCTTATAAAAGCATAGCATTATTTTTAATTAATATATGCATTAGCGAGTAACACAATAAATTAATCTCCGTAATATGTCTAGTGCATATTTCCGCGGTTTTCCAAGCACGATGTCAGCCTCGCAGGTATACCCCAGTAATAAGAAAAAAGAAAATGCCCGGCCATTAATTTCCAGTATCTTCTGACACCGTCTGGCTTTGGTGTAATCCCTGGGTGACAAAATAACACATTCCTTTGAATATAAAAATAAATACATTTTTAGGACAATAAATATTCAATGTTTTTGCTACACTTATTTTTTCATAAATATCAAAAAAATATCTATGCATTTTTATTTATTCTTTTTAGTCCATGTCCGCGCTCCTCTATATTATTATGCGGTGGCTCCAGTGCATCTATTTAATACACAAGACTGCTATCGGCAGCTATTGAGGGTAGTTTTTCATATGTTTGTATCAAAATATTAGCACTTATTGTAAAAATTACAATGTTTTAATAATTATGTTTTAATAGCACCTCTCTTGACTGTGCTAAATTTTACAGACAGTTTTGACTGTTTAGACGGCTAACTTATTTTAACAATTTTAATACTTTGATACAAAAATATGAAAAACTACCCTCAATAGCTGCCGATAGTAGTCTTGTGTATAGAATAGATGCGCAGTAATTTTAATCGATCTTCAGTTTTCTTGCGTCTTCCTAGACTATGCCAACATAGGTCCACTGTGGACACATTGTAGTGTATATGGATGGGATGTAAACCAGATTCTTTGTAACACTATCCGGAAATATGTATGGAAAGGAGTGAATTGTTTGATTCGGTCCAATCAGCAGTTGCTGGTCGCCACAGAGGTCAAATTAGTTGCATTTAAAAATTTGCACCTGTAAAGTATTTTTAATGCAATTAGCGCACACTTGAGTATATGGCACCCTCAGTCTTTGGTAACTACTCCTGAAATATTCTGTAATAAAAAATCTGATATATGTTTTCGTGATACAGCCGATTAAGATCGGGTGTGGTTTGGTGGGGCCATCATCTTAAATTTGACTGGTATTTAACGGCCTTCTAGGACGTCGGTATCTAATTTGCTTGAAAGAATCCAGGCCAAATTGATACTCCTTTGAAGCATACACTGAGACAGGTATCCTTCTTCTTCTTCTTGGTCGTGCACTCATGGCTGAGGATCGTGACCACATTTAAATTTCGCCATCCTTTGAGCGACCAAGACTTTCCATCCTTCTCGATCTTCCGCTTCTCTCAGGGCAGAATGGATGGTGCCACCAGTCAGCTCTTTCACTTGGTCGCTCCATCGCGCAGACGTTCTTCCTCTGCTTCGCATTCCCTGGAGGCTACCCAAAACTACCAGTCTCTCCAGGTTATCCAGTCCACGCCTGACAATATGTCCAAAAAACTGCAGAATTCTTCTCAATCGTCGAGAGCCGTTCCTTTATCTTCAGTCTTTGGATGATTGACTGGTTCGTCCTGTACTCCGTCCAAGAAATGCGAAGCATTTGGCGCCAACACCACATCTCAAAGGCATAAATTGCCTTCCATTCTCTTGCCTTCAGGGTCCACGACTCGACTCCGTATAGAAATATCGAGAACACTAATGTTTGCACAAGCATCATTTATGTGGCAATCGAAATTCCCCGATCCTTCCATATAGTGGTAAGGCGTGTCATCGCATTTTTTGCAATCTGTGTGCGCCTTCTTATTTCCGCTTCTTCCGCCCTTTCCACTGATGGTCGATCCAAGATATACAAACTCGTCGACTGTTTCGAGGTTTTGGAGTGTACTTGGTGTTGGTAGAAGGTTGGCCCGATCAACAATCATTAACTTGGTCTTATTCCTATTAATAAGGAGGCCGTATTTGCGAACTCTCTTCCTCTGCCCGGTGTAGCAGCTCTGCGAGTTCTCTTTCATCAGCAGCGATTAGTGTGGTATCATCTGCGAATCTTAAGTTGTTTATTTTCTGGCCACCAATTGTTATTCCGCCTTGCAGACAGGTATACAGTCGCTTATTCTCTGCCGCGTATACCGTTAAATTTTCATTGGATAATGAGCATTAGAACGCTGCACGGTTGTTCTATAATCAATCTGGTTAAGGGTTTTGTTTGAAAATACTTCTATAATATAGTCACACTTCTAAGGACTCAACTTCTCATGATATTACCTTATTTAGTGTATATCCCTTCATGATATATAGATTAATTGAGATGATTATAATAGCAAACCATTCATACATTTATGATTGTTAGGCAGTGACGTCCCGTGAGGGTAGGCAGATTGAGTGTCGCTTGGGGGCGGCAGTCACTTGAAGGGCGGCAAATCGAGGTATATTATATAGAAATAGGTAGCTAAACTTAGTACTAATAACGAAAATATCCTTCGATTAAAAAAATCAGCTCGCTGGTTGGAAACAAAATTTATTAAAAATTAACATAAAAGGTTTAACAGGACAGTATTTTTTTGTCGGTTTCGCGATGTCTAGTTTACTTCTGTTGTCCTTGGATATCATGTCCTTGATGACCAGCAATGACACGTGCAGATTTGCGAATTATATTTGAATTATAGGTAGGTACATAGGTACTTATCTAGCTTGCGTGTTTTGAAAGTAAGTTGTCAGGTGTATTTTTAAATGTATCTGAAACCGTGGACTCACAATGTTGATTATTGAAGTAGAGATGGCATTTAAATTGGATTTAGTGGTATATATTTTGTTAGTAATGTATCCATACAACACATTTCTTAAATATTGGGGTCTTGTGAGGATGATAAAATATACTGTATAAAATGGGGCGGCAATTTAGCGCTGCCTAGGGGCGGCATTTTGTCTAGGGACGTCGCTGTTATTAGGTTATGATTATTTCTAATTCAATATTGTATTTTATAACATCTTGCTATATAAATATAATATATAAAATCAATTCTTGCATATTATTTGTAATTGAAGTATATAAAGATACTCTTCCTTTTTGTTTTATTTAGTTAGTTATATTAAAAAATATATAGTTATATTAAAAATATATTATATAGTTATATTAAAAAAAAGAAATTATTATAATTAAAAGTTTAAAAAGGCCGAAAATTAAATTTACAAATAATTAAAATTTCAAAAATTGTCTATTATGTTGAAAATATTATTGAATACAGCAGTGAGACAGTGACATCTTTTATCCATGTATAATATTACAAAGGAACAGTTTTACAGAAATCCTCCGATAGAAAGTATTTTAACAATTTTCCTGAAAATGGTGTGAAAACCGGGTGGAAAATAGCATCTAGCGGCGAAAAACTAAAACTGTATTTTCGAGGGTAAAAACCACCACTAGGGTGTGCTGCAGTATGAACACTTGTTTCAATGGAGCATTTAAAACGTTTGTGAAAATCTTTCAAATTGTGAGGTTATGTTAAAAGCAATTACGTAACCAGAGCACACGGTAAGGTTGTTATGATTACCATATTGAGACGATTTTGGACATTTTATAATTACGCATAATCAAACGATATTATTTAAACATTTTAAAAGATTAACTTAGCAAGTATTTAAAAATTGAATAAATACGTGCCTAAATAATTTAACTAGGCAGTTACTAATACAAAAAAAATACAATACCTAGTTATTTAATGGTGGCTTAGTCAATGTAAAATTTGATTACAATGCTATGGTATTGTTACCTTATATTTTTTTAAACATTTAGATGATTATGAAACTATTTCGACAACAAGCAGCTGCCATAATGCTTCTTAATAAAATTAAATATATTATCTACGTTCGAATTCGTACAAAATATACCTAGACATTTGGCGTTTTGAAGAAGGTTGCAAATTTCGATTGTAGTGCTAATTGTAACTCGTTTATCGAATGCAATATGGTAAACTGTTTGTTGTAAAATGGTGATACATTAATAATTAATTTGAACGAAATCTAAAATCTAAGATAATCAATAACTAGCACTATCATCGTAACTTAATGCCTAAATGCATAAAGAAAACTTTACTGATCGCAGAGTATGCCACCATGTCTATGAGGACCATATGGGCCTCCACAAAGTGATGGTTGTATTGACAGATTTTGGTTATCTTACGAGAAATGGGTGTTAGCCACTTGCTTAACCTATTAGGTCCACACTGTGGGTCCAAATACCCATTGTGAAATAATATGTGAATGTTGACAGACCCGGGATTCGAACCGGGGATCCATGACATTATAAGCGCGACACGAAAATAACATAAATAAATATTCCATTTATCTCCTGAAAAGCTATTCACACCCATAGGTATATGTTATTTATTATTAAGAAAGCCAATATTATTATGCTGTATATATCCGTGGTGAAAGGTGGGGGTACGCTGTTAATATCCGACATAAATAGTGCACACTAAATTTATTTTCATTGAACTAAGACTAAAAATTGCAGATATTGTTGGTTTTAAAATTCTATTAAAACTTGCGTACACCATGCCATAATAGATAATAGTCGGAACATAATAAATATGACATTATTTTAGATATTTTATAGATAGAAGAATAATTTTTATCGATGATGGTTTTATTTAAATTTAATGAATTTAAAAAACTTACTAACAGTTCATAATTTATTATCGGCGTATTGAGTAAGTACTTAGCAATAACCCGTATCCACTGATCGTCACAGATTATTAAGAAAATAGAAGGTGCCTAGATGATAATAATAAAATTAAATAAAAACTCTTTATATAAAACTCTTTCATATTGAATATTCATAATGAATATTCATATAATATCACTTTTTAATTCGGTAACCCGATCTCTAAACCATGTCAAACAAAATTTCTCGGCACATCTTTGGCTTAAGAACATCTAAGAATTTTAATAGAAATTGTTTTGTAAAAGTTAACACCGACTTAAGAGAAACTCACCTACAAGCAGCGGCGTACGGTTCATATATATATTTAGAGGGGTTAATGGTATGGAAATAATTGATGTTTTATTTGTTCTGAAAAACGTCCATTTCAACGACACAACGTCAATATAATCAATAAAGTATTTTCTGTCTCGAATCATAGCACTAACTATACGTCCCGATTTGATCGGGATTCAGCGCTCGGAATGGAAAATTTTACGAATCGGAAAATATTAACATGCAGTCCAACTTAGGCAATATCCGGAAGTCTCTGTCGTCAACTAAATGGGATGAGCTTGTTAGTTCGCTTTAACGCTTTAACACGTAGCCAGGAAGACCTTGTCGTGTAGTAGTTATCTAATTTTATGTATATTTTATAATAATAAGAATACGTGTATTAATTAAGGCGCAAAGTACCAAAATAATAAAAACCGACATTTTTATAGAAAAATGTTCTACATACCAACGCCAATCACTTCAACTATAGTCTAAGTGCCTCAAGCAAATCAAAAAAATACATCAAAATAATTAAACCTGTCGACGTTGTAAGTTCGTTGGCGTGTTTTATTTATAATAGTGTAAGTATCACTGCAGTGGTCAACGGCATTCAATATTAAATAGCTGACGATGGTGTGTTGACACTTGCAAGTTGTCCATAAGTACATTCCATCTACGAACGTACTGTAAAAAAACTTTTCTTTGTATAGGTACAAGAAAATATCTGTTTATATGTCCCCTTGTGTTAGTTTATGTGATTTTGTTATGCTTTAGGAAATGTTAGGTTGGTAGATATTATAGGTATACTCCATAATAAATGTGTATTACTTTAGGATTTCTATATAATTGAATAATAATTGTATTACTGGTTTGAGCTCTGTTAGTGCTTCTTTCTAGATTTTGTCATAATTAATTGGTTTATATTCATGCATACAGCTGTATTGCATGTTTGTATATATGTCAAAGTAAGGCCAGCCGCTCATTACTACGATTAGACGCAGTCACGCATTACATGACGTAGTAGTATATATTATAAAAATCTGAGAAATGAAAATAGTCTAGTCTAGAAAATACAGGGGGTTCGGAGTTCGGAGTTCGGGTTCGTTCGCACGCCCACTATTCTACGGCACGATATACAAACGATTCCAGAACTTATTGACATTTGTGGTTGCGTTAAGCCATCTTAATGTGCAACGGATTTTAGGGTTGTTAGAAAAGACATTTTTGGCATTAATGTTATGTTTGTGTTGTAATACGTTTAAGATTTTTTTATAGTTATACATTACAATGATAATGAAAAAAAACACAATCATAAGCTGGCGAAATTCACAAAGAAGAGATTCGATATCGCCTTTCTTTTAATCTACATTTTTATTTTACCAGAGCACGCCACTGTAAAGAAACATTTTAAAATGCTATGACAGGGAAAATTTTGAAATATTTCTCAGTCCAAAGACAAAATTTTCAGATTCTAAATTAAAAGACGACAGGGCTGCTTACCGGTATGAATTATTGTAACCGGGAAACTGTCAAAGATGGAGTCGTTTTACATTCGCGAAGCTTACCGACACGACGCCTTTGCAACAGCAGATTAAATATATTATTTTACATTGTTACAGAAATGTCAAGGTCTTAGTATCTTTCCTTACCATTCTTATAGTTAATTTTCTAACAAATGTTGGCTAATTTCTTGCAATTCCATGGAATCTGCTGCTTGGAATAAGGACATTGTTGTAAGTCAGATCCGTCATTATTGTCATTAAAAAGCCTATTCCGAATCTTGACATTACTCGCAAACACTGCTTGTAAGAGGGAAGTAAACTATGGGTTGTAAGTAGTAAAGAATAGTTCCCTCTGGGACAGTATTACTTACGGGATTTAATTAGATGTAATAATAACAATATAATATCACTATTCATGATGCTATAACCTTTAACGAAGAGCGCTCCAGTCACCTGACTGCAGTAGCTTGCAAATCAAAGCCTCAAAGTAGGTTTAAAGATAAATGTCTTGAAGACTGAAGTAATTCTAAGCTGTTTTTCTGACCCAAAAGCGACGTTCAGCAACGTCTAGTTCGGGCAAGAAATTTAATTTCTATTGACGGAATTATGCAGGTATAAAAAGATTGTTCATGATCATGGAATGTATTTATATGCCTGAATAGTATATTCAAATAAAAGTGACGTCTAAATCGTGAAATATTCAATCAATATTTACTACCAGTACTCACGTATGCATAATATGAAACGTGGACCCTTAATGTAAGAGAAATCTAAAAACTACGACAAGTGCAACGTGGTATGTAAAGTGTATGAATGTTGGACATAACGCAGAGAACCTCATAAAATAATGGGTAAGGAGCGAGACAAGAGTATGCGATATGATAGAGGTCAGAAAGCTGATGAAATGGGAATGAACCATACAGGTCGTCCAGCGAGTGTAGAAGTGATAAACACATACAGTTAAACTCAAGGGACGATAAACGACAGCAAGGCCCACCTAAATCCCGCTATTTAGGTAATCCGGAAGGTAAACGAAGACCCAGTTGACATTGTTTAGAATAATAGATCTAAAGACCATGTGCGTTCTGAATTGGAGGAAAGCAGTTTTGGGCAGCACTAGGTGGAGGCAGACGCTGGAGGAGCCCAATATACGTATAGGGTTGTAGCGCCAGGAGACGAAGAATAAGAAGAAATATGTACTACCACTATATTTGGAAGCAATCTTTTCTGGATGGGTGGAATTAACAATCAGATACAAATGGGGTTCTCTACCTCTACATTGTTTGGTAAATGTTAATTCTAGGCTGTCTATTTTTTAATGATAGAGTAAAATGGGTAAATTTTCGTTGTTGAAGTCGTGTCCGTACCTATTGGAAACCGATGTCTCTATAGCATTCAGGTCAAATTTATGTCAACATAATAAAACACTTAAAAAACACGTAAAACCACCGGAATATGCGGGGAAGACAGAAGAAAACAGCTAGGTAAGTTTCAATTTCAATTTCAATTTCAATTTTAATTTATTTTACATATTGTGGACATTACAAATTATAAGTTTAAGACGTTCACAACATGACATTTAGAAACAAATAAATATTATTAAAAAAGTATTATGTAATATTGTAATTATGCAATATTAAGTTATTCTATAGTATAAATGTGTAAATACAAAAAATATGAAGTATATAGGTACAAGGAAGTACACCGGATGAGTTAAGCAGACCCTATTTTAAGAATTTATAAAATAACGTCCACATATACTCATTCTCACGTAGATGGAATATATCAACATCCGAAGCAATTTGGTTGAACAGAGTTATTGCTCTACCAATTGGCATCACCAATGGCAGGTTAGTTCTGCTCCTCGGGAGAACAAACAACTGATGCTCCCGATTTCTAAGATAGTTATCAGGGACACACAAGTCAATATTACCAAGAATGGCAGAGTTCTCATTCACACCACGTATTAGTCGAAAAAAATACGTGGCCAAATATTGATATCTTCTAGCACTTAAACTACAGTATGTTAGCATACCTAAGAGAAAGTCAGTTGGATAAAGCCACGGATAGTATCCATATAACCTCAAATAAAGGAGTCTCAAAAATTTCTTTTGAACTCGCTCCACCATAAACACCTACGATCAGACACGTTACACATTATATTATATGGGTACGTTATAATGACCAAAGTAAATCCGTGATACCCTGGTTTTTTTTTTTATCGCGTCGCTATTTCTCGTAAGTTGTCAGTTATTGTTGGCCTGCTTCATTCAGTTGTATGTGAAAGCCGATTCCTTGCCCCTCTCTTTAATTAATACCTCTATGATTATACCTAAAATGGGAAAATTTAGCTACGTATCGGTTGTTATAAAATCCAGTAACCATAATATTTCCATATATGTACCTACCTACTCACATAAATATGATTGAAAGTATAATACCTATACCTATTATGTAACTACTTACTTGTCTATTTATTTTTATCATATAAATATTCAGTTGTAGGTACCTACATCACATTAAAACTATTTAATAGATTCAATTATTTTTAATAATTAGTATACAAAATTAACTACCTACCAATTTAATATTTTTTCTAGTCTTACATACTGCTTCAAGCTTAGATTATAGAAAAATGCTTCAAGTTAAAGTTTCTGTTAGCGATTTTGTATAGGTAAATACATAATCTTGTTTATTATGTGCATAAACGTACATAAGTAAAGAAAATAACGGTACATTTTGCGTTTTACGTGCGGGTGGTATATTGCCGGCAATTATTATTGTCAGTTGTTTTCAATGTTTCTCAACATATTTCTACGGAAGGTTTCACATTGCTCTCGACTACGATCTCGACGACGTCGATATGTGATTTTGTTGGAATTCACAAAACCCATGTAATTTAGTATACTCGCACGCAACCCGAACGTGACATTTTTGTTTGAAAAAACAGCTGATCGCAACTCGCAAGCAACAAACTTCACTCGACTTGGAGTGCATGTATTAATCCAAAATGTATATTACTGTTCCAGCGTGGCCTCAACTATGCCCGCGAAAGAAAGTTGCAACATTGCGCCAGTTTTGATTTATGACTATATTCCAGTTGGGACGATTTTCAATGTGAGACCAGGCTTATTAATTTATCGATCCTTAGAGACGCATTCACCCGAAAAGTGAAAGACGTGAGTTCGCGTCCCACTCGGTCCAACTATTATTTCAAGATACATATTTTCTAATATGCGTGTTTCTGAGGTTTTTCAAGGTTGTTTTTAGATCATTATTACCTACATTCATAACATTAATATCACTTTAAATATGTATACAATTTACATATCGATTATACTTACCTAATATAAAAAAAACACGGCAATTCCGAAAGGCAAAACTGCATCGTATATGAGCAATGACATTATTATTAATATGGACGAAGCATCTGGAAAAAAAAATGACACTCACTTTTTTGTCGAGTCTGCCGAATGGCATAATCTGTTTTAACGCCATTACAATAAAGGTGATATTGCTATAAATTCCCGATGCTTTTTGTCGTGACACACTTTAATATGTACTTTTTGTTGTCAAAACAAAATAATAGAGCGAAAACGATAGTCAGCATTTCCTCGATCATAACTACATCAGTAGGGTTAATTGTTAATTGCGACAATGACTCTTGTAATAATATATGGACTGCATTCGTATAACTAAGATGGAAAATCCATAAATCAATCTCTCGATCACATAGATCTCACCAGTACATCCGTGCCCGCGATTATAACCTCACGCTGTCATCTTTATTATTTTAATATAAGCTCCCCTTTCGCAACATCCTAGCAACAACAACTTTATCCTCACAAATTTGAACATTGCTGTATACAATACTCCACGAATAACGCGTCGTTTTGTATCTCATTGCTATGAGGCCATATTTTCCAGGACCACAGTTCATGGTGAACTGTGATACGGTAAAATGTAATACGTACAATTTACATATTGTTACCAACTATAGTAGACACATGAAACAGTTGAAAAAACAGATACTGAAATATACCATTTCTTTTATTCAACGAATAATTCACAAGATTTTGAGAATGTAACATTCCATATATATATTGAACATACATAACTTGAAAACGTCTCGATATAATATTATTACCCACTAGAAAAATTCCTATTTGAAAAAAATACGATGCTCGACAGGATTTAAACCCGTATAACCACTGGTATCGCGCCAACTGTGCATTGACCAATTATGCTACGAGCATCCTATCTAATTGCGACAATTCAGTTCACACATGAAATGTCCCTTTCAAATCCCGTCGAGGATCGTATTTAGTATTATATACTGAAATGTTTAGATGTGTCGCGGTAAGTACCTACCTGCTTTTAAAATTTGAATAAATGTTTCGTGAGAACAGAAAGAGGTAAGCAATCGAAAAGACTTGAGTTCGAATTAGAGAAGTTTATAAGTCTTTTAATGAATCCAATACTTAATCGATCACAAAATGTTTGTGTATCTGTTACCGAAAAGCGCAGGTTGAAAATTGGAATCTCCCCCACCGAAATTTGTCTTTAATCTTTTATCCCTCCACGCAGCAAAACCCTTTTAAAATATAAATTATAAGGAAGGCCCACCGCTTAGAGATAAATGTACCGGAGCCAATTAATTTGGCCGTCAGTTTTGCAGAGCACCCCATCCCACCCAGCGAAAAGCCAGGACACCGCTGGCTAACGTTTAAGTCCTACGCTAAGAGTTAGTGTTTGTTGTTGATATTGGGTGGGGGAATGGAAACGGATACAATGTTGGCCAGTTTCAAGTGGACACTGAATAAAATAGTATCATTATCAGCTGGATTAAAGTCTCCACGGTCTAGTCAGGCTTGTCCAACGCGTCGATGGGCCCAACATCTGGTTGATCCGACTTGAGAAATACTTACATATTTGAAGATATTCCCATAGGATCAGTAGCGGTGAGGCATTGACTAATTTTGAGACTCCTAACAATAAAAATCACGAATTTGACCTCCCAAAGTACCTACTAAAAACATGAAAATCTCTTCACTTGGAATGGTTTCTCTCCCATGTGTACTCTTAACTAAAATTAAAGTAATGTAAAATCAATCAAAGCACATTTGAGTGCACGGTGACCTCAGTCTTGGGTAACTGTTCTTGAGATATTCTCAGTCATTAAAAAAGGAAGATTTACACTAAACGTAGGGTCTCGTGATACGCCTGATTAAGACCGGGTGTGGTTTGGTGGTGTCATTAACTTCAATGTATCCCTTTCCTAGAATCACCTGCTTTTAATAAATTATTATACTGGAAAAAATACGTCACTCATCAGGACTTGAACCCATATGACATATACACTGAAATCGTTTTATTATAGGTATATATATATATATATATATATATCTGAGGTGTTTTAAAACTGCATAATATTCAATATAATTATATAATGTTACATCCTCACATCCTGTGAATTATTCATTGAATAAAATAAATAGTTTATTAAAAATAATTAAAAATAAAGTGATGTCATGTTATAATAAATTAATGGTTTATTTTTTTGTGTATAGGTGCGTATTAATTTTTGTCTATTGATGTTAGTTGCAAAGATTTTGTTGTACTTTGAATAATATTTCATTTCCAATTTGTAAAAAAATCGAAGCTTTTCAAGATTTTGATTTAATTTAACAATTGTATGACTGGTTTGTACTGTTTTGAGGCCCCTTTTTAAAATTTATGACGAATTTATTGCGTTATTTGCGTCAAAGAAAATTACCGCTGCAGAGGTTGATTAATACGATCGCAACTCTGATGGTGGCTTACTTCCGATGGGGGTTGGTACAAGAAGAAAAATACGAATGCTATGATTTTATAAGTAATTTATAAATCAAGGCAAGATCGCTGATTTTAGTACAGTTTAGAAGAGCAAATAATAATATCAAACGCTACGCGTTGTCGGAAAGGTGAAAAACAATTCATTTAAAATCAAAAGCTTTTAAAAGGTATTCAACGAATCATATATTTATCGTGTAAATAAATAATGCAAACAAGGTATAAATATTTATCTCTCTTCTTTATGCGATGTTAAATATTTGTAACCTAGATTCGGTCGTAATTTAAATCCGGCAAAATGCGTTGATAAGATACCCCAGTGGTGCAATTTATGCGCGTCTACCCCGTCTCGCAGGAGACATTTCGGCAAAAATAAGAAAGTTTATTTTAACTGATTTCGTTTTTTTTTTTTACACAAAACAAAAATAATTTTAATTCTAATCGATTCTAAGCTTTTACACAAGTACATCGTGCGCTTTCTTTGGATGGTTGGAGGACGGGCCGATTCTGAATCCGCGAGCTCGAATCCCGCGTCTGGCAAAAACGGTTGACGCTGGTGACCGCCGATAAAAATCTATGCAAGTAACATTTTTAATATATTTGGGTAAAAATATAATAACATTTCGTAACTATATAACTTATTCAATTGGCTATAGCATTTACCATTTAATTAATTTGTATATGAATTAAAATGTATTTATTTTACTTATTATGAACCTCACAAATTATAAATTCAAAACATTTATGACATAACTTATTAAACGTTATTTGTGGTAAAACAAATTAAACAGATTAAATTTTATTGAGTTTGATGCATGCTTGCTCATGAATCGCTAACCGCTGTTTCACCGTGTATCGGCTGTTTAACAGAGAGAGAAAAAATGTAAACAGAACGTTGTGCGTGTAAGAAAATGCACATAGAGAAAATATTTCATATCTGTCATTTTCGAATTTCGAGTATTCACACAAACAAGCATTTGAAATATTTTTTTAATATCGATTAAATATGCAAATACGAACGGCTGGCAGTATTAAATATGTATCATTGTATTATCACATAATCAACAATGTTTACATTTTATTATCGTAAGCACAATATTATATCTTGATTACGGATTACGGATTTCTTGCATTGTGTATAAAAAAAATTAACCGTATCCACGATGGGTCAATTGATTCATTTAATCACTGATAAACTGACAATTGAAGTATTTAAAATATATATTAAATTATATTATGGCATTTGCATACTGTTACCATTGTATGACAATAATTAAAAAACAATTTTAATTAATTTCGGGAAATCTAAATTTTAAAAGTGGCAACAATTCTGACGTCGTATATGACGGACTTCGCGACTTTCACAGCTGCTATTACCTTATAATATATAGGTACATATTATATTATTTTTGGCAATAGTATCGGCAATCTGCATTTTTTGATGCTCGTTTACGGGCCCCTTGAAATAGTGATTGAAAATGTGTAAGAGAAATCGAGACAGGGGAAAATATATTAAACATAAACACGTATAATTCCAAATTCTAAATTTGAAAAGTCGAAGGAATCGTTTGTTTTAATCCGTGAAAAAAAACAAATGATAATCTCATAATAGTTTGACAGATGCTTATAGTGCGGTGATAACTACATTTATCAAGTGATTAGATTATAGAGAAATTAATGTGTTATCCAAAAGATTTAAGAGTAATTATAATAAGGATAGTGTGCTGTAAACTATTGTTATCTTAGACACACAAGCAAGCAAATAAGAACCATCTGCCAAGAGTCGCCGCTTGAAAAATGCACGAGTTCACCGATGGCGTGCTAGTCAAATTCAAGAGACTACAAAGACTCGATATTTCACAGAAAAAATAATTGTGTCTAAAACACCATAACGATGACATTAAGACAGGCAGGTTGTTGGTTGCTCCGCCTCCAAACCTTGATGCTAAAGTATCATTGAGGAAACGGACAATACGTCAAATGACGCTGGATGTGGCGTCAAAGACGCGGTAGCGAAAGTAGAATGCTTCCACCAAAGGCAGTCACACATATTTGTTTCCTCCTAATGTCCAATGTCGATTGGAGATAACCAGTCTGACTCCTGATCAGCATACCAGTCAATTCTTGACTAGGCATGGTGGGTTTGCTGCCAAGCTCTTTGAGTTTGAGCTTGTCACCCGACCAACATGCCCTTGCGGCGGAGAACTACAGGATGCAAACCACAACTTCTGTGAATGTCGGAGAATGTGCTCCGAAAACGAATAGATGCTCAAGTCGGTTCAACCAGCTGTTAGGACCATCAGGCCGTCCGACCTGATCGCCACAAAGGCCAACTATAATGCTTTTTTTTTTTTTAAATTGCGGTGTTTTATTGGGGACGTGAAGATTTCTTCATATAGTTTACCATATCCATATTGTTTTAGCTTTGTTTTTACATATATAACGTAAAATAATTAGAAGCATTTATTTTTGTTAATTCTCCGTGCTCCTCTCTCCCACGGGCACTTTTATTAGAAAACCTCTGTAAACTCAGTCAAGCCACAATTGAGTGCGTGGCTACCTCAGTCTTGGGTATCTGCTCCTGAGACAAACAACTGGCGATGCTTCACATCAAACGTAGGGCCTCATTATACGCTCAATTAAGACCGAGTGTGTTGCGGGGCGGGTTGGTTTGGAGGGAAATATTAAGTAATAAGACAGACCATACTCGTAACGACGTATGAGAATGTTGACAGGTGGTACTGCCACTGGTAATATTTGCTAGTCATTACATATTGATGTGCGCTAGTAATTGTGATGCTGTTTCGATTTAGATTTAGAGTAACTCGACGTTAGATAATAGTTTTTTTAATTAGCACGTGAATCTGTGAATTCTGTATCGTGAATTACTCAAGTTTAACCAAATTCGCAGGGTATATTCCACATACGTGAGGATAAGTATAAGTGGACGTTGATTTATAAAATTTTAAAATTGGGACTGCTTAGCTCATTCGGTGAACTTCCTTGCATCTAATTTATATTTTTTAAATATTTTTTTTTTGTCTTTGCACTTTTCTCCTGTTTAATAACTTAATACTGATCTATTTCTGTTTTATTTAATACTGTTTTAATAATATTTCTTTGCTTCTAAATGTCATGTTATGAACGTCTTCAATTAATAATTTGTATTGTTCACTATATTATTTTTATCAATTTGGATCCAAATTACTAACAGCAGGAATATTACTAAGCAGATAGGAAAGCCGTAGAGGATTTTTATTGGATACACAACTTCTGTAAGTGACTGAATGTTCAAGTCATTGGTGATCTGGCATGACTGGTCCAAGATAGGGTTATGTAGTTCCATTTGATCCCCAACCTGAGAAGACAAACCCCATAATTTTGCAGTAAGTATTTCCAGGTGTCATTAGTTTCACTACTCGCGGATGTAATATAAATCAATTCACGCTGTTCGTGTAGATTGCCTTGTAGATATTATGTATGTATTAGCATAAGGTTAAACAATATACATTATTGAGTGAATTTTTGCATGCGAAAGGCATCGGAATTACTTATTGAATATTTGATTGTGGCGCTGCGATATCGATCGAAAGGAAACTTCCCCCGCTGGCGACTTTACACCCGCTCACTCTTTCCAGTGACATCTCCACGATACAACACGGGCGAAACAGCGTTAATAAAAGGTTAAATTTTCAGAGTTTCACTAACCTAAGCCCATTTTTAGAAAACACAATTTGAAAATAGCCGATATATTGTATTATTTGTTAGGTTAACCTAACCTAACCAAACCTAACCTAACCTACCCAACCTAAACTAACCCAAAATAACAAATAATCCAGTATATCGGGTATTTTTAAAATGTGTTTTCCGCTGTATTCCTCATAACCGAACTGTAACGTAATTTGTTAGATATAACGAATATATCTATGCTTAATTCAAGGTGGAATACGGCTTACCGGTCTTTAGGTTATGTTTAAAATTGAAATTCAATATTCGACTGCTCCGAAGTATTGAGCATCATCCAGTTTTGTGTCTCCCATTAGACAGACAAAAATTATGACCGTTTTCACGTTGGAGAATTCATTCTCTTATGAAAAGTTTTCCTATTAACATGTTCAATACGTTCATTCGGGTTATTATACTGATTTTAGTGTATTTTTTTTATTTTTTATTTAATGATAAATAGTATTTTGTTGGTGGTATATTATATTTAACCTGACTGTAATAATATTGTTATGTGTGCTCTGTTTTAGTATTTTATTATATATTATATTTTATAGTAGATAAATATTTACCCATTAAAATGATGGGTATGATTATGATCTCAGAATAAGATACATTTAAAATCCAATCCATTGTAAATACGTGTCATAGTGTTATAATATAAGAAAATTCTTATCGGCTCAATGCGTGAGCTTTATGTAAGTTAGAATTTAATATTCAATTCTGAGTCTTAAGGATGTTTAAAGAAAAATGATGCACTTCATTATACGATGGATTGGTACTTTGGTACTGCGAAAAGTATGTAGAAATCCATTAGAAGTTTAAATTAAATATTTAATACATAATTATATAATATTATTATTATAGTAGAAGAAAAAGTGGAGTGAATTCAAGACGGCTCGACTGTGATAATAGAGACCCATTACACTGGGTCTTCAAAGCAGTAAACCCACAGCACAGGCTATGTGCATAAATCAGTGCTCGAAATGGAAAAGTTTACGAACCGGAGCGCTCGACAGTTTTCTGAAGATGTTTACATACCTACTTATCAAATTTTATGTGTATTTCATAAAAATGAGTGTGTTAGATTTTCTATTATATGGCCTATCTAGCTTAGACAGTTAAATTATTTTTTCCACGGGACGGAGCGATAATTTTACCGATTTCACGAACAGAAACGGCGCTCCGATGCGCTCCCATCCATTTCGAGCCCTGCATAAATATGGTGTCTTTAAAAACGGTCAAGATTCACACTGGAGCTAATGATGATGATGATAATATAGGGGATTCATGATCAATCAGAAAAAATTAAAAAAAAATGTATTTTCCCAATTGGTAATATGCAATCCTTAATTATTTTTTATGAATTATCTTCCATTTACTGCGATATGACTTATACAGGACAAACGTCCGTATTGGTAAACATAATAAAATATGATTAAAACATAACTTGGTGAAGAAAACTACAGAAACAGAAAACGTTGAATATAAATATTGTAAAACTCTCCAAAGGAGATAAAATATCAATACTAATAACTAACCTAACCTAACTTAATAGTGACACATAAATACACATTGACATATTGGTGTCTGAATAGCTATTTACGACACTCGGTCGATATTAATTCGCTTCCACCTTCATCGAAAAAAAAACATAATGCTTCAACGAATGGACAGAAATCAGTTCTTGCAAAACTGCCAATTCTAAACTATGCTGATGCCATATTACTGTATTGTAATATCATAATAATTAAAATTACTTATTAATTGACCGACTGAGGATTAAACAAATACAAGTAGTAACGTACTACAAATTGTAAAAATAGGAGTAGTTTTGACATCATGACATATATAATATTATTTATGCCTGTAACAGGATTTAACACGCGCGTTAACATAATTTTACTCCCTACTTCAATTATAGTTTGTCAATTTATGGCTACGGCCGTATGTTGTAGCTTAACCACTGGGGAATGACAAAAGAAATGGCGTATTTCAAAAATATTTTGAATAATAAAATGCCTAATTCTTATCAAATTTGGGATCACAGAGATTATCAATATAATTTTTTATCGTAAATATTTTACTAAAATTATCTCGTCATAAATTATACTAATGGTTTTATAAATGCGATTAAAAATTAATAAATGTAAAAAATCTTAACACCACTGCACATTCATGTACCGAAATATGACTATATTCTAAAACATTAGAGCGAGAGGTTTAAAAGAATACTATTTTATGTAACAAAAATACTTTGTGCAGTCATTAAATGTTTAAAATAAATATAAAGGATAATAAGGCTTCAAAATTATATAAATAGATTATCTACAACGTTGAAGGAGTGTCCAGGATCATGGTTTGAAAATACAATAAAAACTCAATTTTGACCTACGACGAGCATGTTGGCCGTTAAAATATAGTACAATATATAGAAATAACAACATTTTTTTCTTACAGTCGAAATATTGGATCTTAAGAAAATAACACCCATTTACAGAACATTTAAAATAGTTATATATGATTTACAATCGCATATTTAACTGTCATAACGATTACTAGTATCTACCGTATTTGTTCAATCCCATCATCGTAAATTTATTGTAAAATTAACACTAATTATATTAAGAAAAACCATCTATCATAATAAACATTAAAAGTTGCACCACGCTTCTTACACACCCACCCCCATATGACACGGTGTTAAGCACGCCACTGAGTCTGTCCCCACCTTTCGTTTCTGTCAGCATGCAGCATTTAGAGATGCTGTCACGCAAAGTGCGCCCTGCCCCCCCCCCCCTACCCCACCTCACTAACCAGCATGAGTTTGACGTAAGGGACATGAGTAGATAACCTTTAGAACACGTATTTATCTAAAATGGCAGTTTTCCACATTTGACTTATTATTTTGGTCACCATATTGAAAACTATCAGATTGTATTCACCTTTCCTTTTCCTAAATTTCAAATACCTAGGTACCATTTTTTAAAATGCTTAACTTAAGAATTGTTGTGACCAGGGAACTCAAAAATAAGGGAAGTGGGTTATCTTCTGGGTGTGGCTGTAAGTAAGCTGTACAATGCTCGCTTTGGATAATTATATATTCCAATTACGTAAGGGTGAGTTTATGTGGACATTATTTTTAAGATAACTAATTGGCCTACTTAGACGCTTTGAATACGTAATGTGTCATGTTCATTATAAAAAATTTAAATGAATTGAATTTATATTACACCTTCAATTTTCAGCACTCTCATCAGTTGTAAGTATATCTACCTATCAATATTCTAAAAAGTACTAAGTATATAATCTTATTGTGGGTATGATGCATATAGATTATATTTGAAGATTAAAAACACCATCGAAGTCTTCATCCCTCGGTGTGTGGATATTGTTTTAATGGTAAAGTTAAATTGACAATTAGTGCAGTTCTAAAAAGTTAATTTAAATTTAATCAAATTACCACGGCACATTATAATAGTATGTATATGAATCAGGGGCGGATTTAACTAGTCGAGAATTTGTAGCGCCTATTTTATTGGGATCCCTTTTGTAAAAGTATATAAGTACCTAACCACCTATACACACAACATACTTTTCATAATTATCATTTTCCACACAAAACACAAATTAAAATAATATAATAATTATTTAAATCTAATAAAAAAGTCGGTAGGTAAGTAAAGTTAAAAATGGCACGATGTTTTATAATTCAATTTCCTTACATACAATAAAAATATGTTTATTTATATTATGTTCAATAAAACTTGTATCCTTGCTACATCGAATAATGTACAAACAACCATTCGTATTTTTTTTTGAGGAAATTATCGTTGAATATTATCAGATTTCTTTTTAATTGGGGTGCCGAACTCATCCGTGCACATTGAAAACTATTAAATACGCAACTGTTATTTTAAATTTATAATCCTTTCATCTTCTCGTGCCATCCCTAATCGGATGTCGGCCACCATCAGAGTGATCTTTCCTCTATCATCTGCTTCTTAGAATTCCTTATTTTTTAAAATAAATATTATTATATACTTACATTTAAAATTGTTGATTATTTTTGTTATTTCAATTAATGGTTTGGGTATATTTCATTTATAATATTGTTCATTCACCTGGGATCTGATAGTTGTAATATACTTTTAGTATCATTCTAATATCATAGAGGTTTTCATAAAAAATACCTTTTTTGGATAAAAATCTAAGCAATTTCCATAGAGCGGCGCTCAATCTCGCACTTGGATCGCCGTAAAGCGCTATGTTTATAAATCATTGAACCCGAGCCTGCGGCCAGTAGTTACGCCCCTGCCTCCACGGCATCCTTCGGGGAGGTCCCTCTCCTCACTTCAGACCGCGTCCCTCCCCTCGCCACTTTTCACTCTTTTAGTTTTCCAGTGAGAGAAGCGCAAACATTTCAAACTGGCACCTTCGCACTCACCTAGCGTCGCCAAGATGTTTCTCCTTCTTCGTCGTCCACTTTCACAAAATCAAACATCTATTAAACCAGGCCTTCCCAACCTATTCTATGCAACACCCAAGAAAACGTTTAATCATTGTTCGCTCCGCCAACAAAACTGATATCACATTTAAAGATCAGTTAGTATTTAACAGCATTTAAAAATTCTAATTGATTTATGTCTTTTTTGTGACCCGGACTCCGCTTTTTGGCATATTCATGAACTATGCATACTCACCAATAGCAAATACACACTGATGAAGAACACAGTTAATTCTTGTTTATATAGTAATTTAATACAATAAAATAAACATATACAGTGCTGAACAACAAGACTCATCCAAAGTCTTGCTTTCAAATTATATTATATAAAATATTTTCCTTCATCGGTCATTATTGAATAAATGTAAACATATAGATCATTAACAGATCTGTCTGGCAAAGTTGTTTCACCCGCTAAAATACCATCTCTCTTCCTCGTGTGCTACGGGGTTGGAAACGTCTGCAGTACACAAACCAATCCTCATTTTAAAAAAAATTAAAAAAAAATCGGTTAGGTACATGTTCAAACACGCGCGTTAACATAATTTTACTCCCTACTTTAATTATAATTTGTCAGTTTACGGCTACGGCCGTATGTTGTAGCTTTACCACTGGGGAATGCCAAAAGAAATAGCGTATTTCAAAAAAACACTACCTTATTCTTAGGTCAATAATTATTATAAAGCAATCATTATTCATAAGATGTTTATCACAATTGAATGGTAAAAGACGTAGCTTATAATAAGTATCTTTAGAATTATCTTCAAATGTGTTAATCTTGCCGATTTTTTGATTAATAAAATGCCTAATTCTTGTCAAATTTGGGATCACAGAGATTATCAATATAATTTTTTATCGTGAATATTCTACTCAAATTATCTCGTCATACATTATACTAATGGTTTTATAAATGCGTTTAAAAATTAATAAATGTAAAAAATCTTAACACCACTGCACATTCATGTACCGAAATATGACTATATTCTAAAACATTAGAGCAAGAGGTTTAAAAGAATACTATTTTATGTAACAAAAATACTTTATACAGTCATCAAATGTTTACTATATAATTTACTTTAATAACTATAAAGGATAATAAGGCTTCAAAATTATATAAATAGATTATCTACAACGTTTAAGGAGTGTCCAGGATCATGGTTTTAAAATACAATAAAAACTCAATTTTGACCTTCGACGAGCATGTACCCCCTTAAGACGAATGTACTGCCTACCAGATACACCAAGCGGGAAAACACACAGCGCTTACAATATAAGACAATTTTTATTAAAATTTATTAGTAGTTATTAAATTTATAATTAATAAAGGATCCCGTCTGTTTATTACATTTTATTTTGTGCTCATATTTATTATTAAGGTTTAGTTAAGTTTCCTCTAACGTGGAGAAAATATTGTTGAAAAATAGATATAAAAATAGAATAAATAATAGAATAAATAATAGAATAAATAGTTTTAATGTATCTTTTATTTTAAAAAAACATCAATGTTTATAAATGTGTAGGTACGTATATCTTTTTTGTAAATCTACATTTCTTTTGGCGCGTTTTGGAAAACAGATCAGAGTGTATTTTTGGCGTGTGACGGAAATTGCGCGCGCCGATGCAACACAATTTATTATTATGATTATTCATTAAGATTTGAGGCTATATTTATGTAAGTATCATTTATGAGTAAAATTATAAATCAATAAATAAATAAATTTTGTGAATGTAGAGTTGGTAAATAATTCAAACAATGGTATGTTGTAAATTTACAATATTTAAACACTTCACACACAAAAATATATATTTTACAGTTTAGGATAATATTTGTCGCATATCCCATGTCAATTTATTTATTAGCGGTTTATAATAATTGAAGACAATAATAATTATTATGTTTCATCACAAAAGCCAATATTACGTTTCATTTAATCCATTAAATAGGTTATGTTTTACTTTTGAGTTGTAATAAATTATTATTGTTAACGAAAATAGTTGTACAGTCATCTGTTTAAGCAAATATGGTCGAAATAGCGGTTTGCTGTTTTTTTTTGTTACGACAAAGAAGTATAACTTCTAACAGGCGTACATAAGAATTTAAATATATATATCAAATCTCATTTCGGTATGATCAAAATATTTTTTATAACATTTTTTCTTTGAATGTAAATAAAAACATCTTTTTCATGTTTTTTTTTTTAAATAATTACTTATACCTACTATTTACAACACTTTCAATATTAACTTTAAATACATTTTCTCAAATTGGAAGCTTCGTATTTCCCGTCAAGAGCCTCTGTAAGGTGGAGCATTCACAATAAAACAATTAATAGATAAATGGTTCTCAAGCATTTTTTTAAAATACATATATAAAAAACCATATTATTGCTTTTTCATTCAAGGATATACGTTCAATTACATAATATTTTGCATTCTGAGAGGTTAATTTTAATAAATATACTTATAATGTTTAGTTAAGTCCAAAATACGACAAATTACTAGATTTGATAGATTTACATTACGTGTTTACTGCAGTTTGTACTAGTGAGTCCCATGTTATTGTTATGTTTCACAATTTATCTTTTATAATAATATTATGCGGGTTAATCAGTGATGAAATACGCATGCTTAAAGGGTTAAAACCAAGTACACAGAAAAATGCGACATGCGTTACTTTCCGAAAGTATTAGTAACACGGTCTAATTCTTGATTGTGGAGAAATATTGAATAAATTTTAGAATTTAAGAAAAAAATAAACAATAGCTACGTCTCTATGCAATAAAATATGTCACAAACCGAAACGCGCATTCAAAATAGGTAGTATTTGGAGATTTTTATGGCTTGACCATCATTAAGTCATAAACAAAATCCGGCTTCAAGATCTTGGTATATGGCAACTCTGGCTTTGCATTTCTATATATCTTTGGGTAAAAAATATTGTGCACTTCTATGGTGTATAAAGATTCAAACATTATAATATGAGTTAGTTAGAAAATCGCTTTGCAATAAATTCAAGCCTAGAAATAGACCGGTTCGTGAAACCCTCGTGACTATCGCTCCGTCTCGTGAATTTGTGAATTAACAAAATATATTTATCACATCTTCAGGGTCTGTGAATATATTATTATTGTATGTTAGATATTACTAAAGTAATAAATAAAATGTCAAAAATACATTATAAGCAGCGCTCGAAATGGAAAAGTTTACGAACCGGAGCGATCAACAGTGTTCTGAAGATATTTACATAGTTATCAGATTTTATGAGTATTTCATAAAAATAAGTGTGTTAGATTTTCTATTATATGATCTATCTAGCTCAGACTGAGAATAGGCAGGCCATCCACTGTTTATGGGCTGTAGATACAGGAAAATTATCAAGCGCTCCGGTTCGTAAAATTATCCACTGAATAAATTTACAATAACTAATATGCAACGGTTCTTAAAACTAATAAAAGTAATAAGGACAATATTATAATTAAAAAGAAATGTCGATTTTACAAAGTTTTTATTAGCTCGTATTCTTGTTTGTCCAGTACAAATCTGGCAATCGATTTTTAACTAACTTCCCGACTAGCTAGACATTTGAAACTTTTAGAATATATCAGAACACGATGCCAATGCATTCTTTTAATACTTTTAGCCATCTTTAAATAGAATCGAGTTCATGTTCAGTTAATTCTGTTTTTGTATGAAAAGTTATTTCGACACCAATATTGGTTGCTTAGGGTCTGGGGTTTACGTTATACGTGCGTTACTATGTAAATCAAAATTAAATGTCAAAATCACATTTCAGTATTCTATATTTGTTTGTTTTTTATTTACTTCGTATCAAGTACAAATTTGAGCATATTGAGCATAATAATTCAACAGAAAATTTAAAAACGTTGTACCTATATAAAAAGTTCTTTTTATCTTGTAATTATTTAATATTTTCGGTATTTCAGGAAATGTAATTTTAAAAAATATATTGCTAATCTATCGAAAGATCAAATAGGTGTGCAAATGTGTTATTTGCGCGTGAGTTGAGTACGTTTTTCAAACTCTTTAAGGATAATAAATAATAATATGACCGATAGGGGTCATTGTTATTTTTTAGGAATAATTTATATAGTTTAAACCTCTAATGTAGGGAGTTTCAATCAATACTTCAAAACATGAATAGAATATTATGCCGTAACAACTTTCCTATGTTCATGAAGCCGTTAGCTTAGGTTTAGACATCTACAAACAAATTCAAAGCGGAATAAAATAATACAATATTTTGGAAAATATTAAATTCCCGTGACATTCAAGATTCGCGAAGATTCTCGGCGTTGGAAGTTTCGCAGGCAATCTGTAGGAAAATTCCGAGTATGTGCGGCGCAACTGGCGCCCCCCGAACTTTGCGCGGAGAATGTTGCAGAGTGGGTGTGGTCGGTAAGGCAGGCTGCGAGGTTACCGACCGGCAACCCAGACGAGCAGGTCATAGACGTGCAGCAAGGGGAGGGACGGAGTAATGCCACGTTGTGCAGAGCTTTCTAACTCGACTCGAGCATTTTTAACAAACAACATTATTGTTAGACAATATTGGTATTGTTCAAAAAGCAATCATTTCTTCATCACCAACAGTTAACCACGCTATAGAAACCCAACGTTATATTTTAAATATTAAAATAATATTCGGTAGATATTATGTATGTAATAAATTATTAAAGTTGTACTTTTCTTTTGATATGCATTCACATTATTGTTGACAACGTATTAAATAAAAATAAAACGAAAAATCTGTAAGTATAATTAATTTTATTTACCACTAGCAATCGCCCATGAATTCGTATAAGTACGTGAAATAAATACAGAAAAAGTAGACAGGTGAAAGTACACTTTATTATTAATTATTCAATTTCTAAGCGCGCCTCACCCATAGATTAAAGACCTCACATTGTTGCAAATGCGTTATTTCATAGATGCTTATATTTAGATAACAAAAATCGAGATGCTGTCAATGAATTGTGCAAGTATCCTCAATATTGGTTCAGTAATTTTTTAGTTATAACCAAAAAAACAGACATGCATACATATAGTGATCAGAACAGATTAATAAGATAGAAATACGAAACTCAGTCAACATAGACCATGGCTTTAATGAGAGTTTTATTTAAGACTTACAAGAAATACAAAGCTCCCTTAATATCATCAAATATTATCAATATTGAATGCGTGTTGCGTTCACGTGGCAAACTTTAATGTATTATTATGATACATACGTAAATATCAAAAATAACATTATATTCTATAACACATATTGTGTTTATCCAATATTTCTCCACACTCGAGAACCGTACCTTTTTAGAACTTTAGTCTTCCCTGAATTCCGTGAACTATACCAGGTCAGAGGTTTCGCAAGAATTCGCAAATACTTGAAAAAAAATAGGTATAACAAAACATTTGTCAAATAAAGTAGAAAATGGTACCTACATTTACATTGTGACCTATTTTTAAATAATCAAGTATTTTAATAACTAAGATAACTTGTTATTATAAATAGGTACCTATCGATTTTTTCTTGAGAGGGAAATAATTTTTAAGTGTGTTCTATTGGTCCGCCCATTAGCGGTAAATAATCGAAGGTAGGCAAATAAAACTTTTATTTTTGGATTTTGTCGTGACACATTTTTCGCCTACGCCACTAGCAAACTGTCAATATTTTAGCCATGTAGGTTTATCATAGCCACGTAGAAATAATAAAATTTAATATGTAACGATTTTTTTTTATCAAATTTGGTCATAAGTACATAATTTAAAAACACCTCAGATATATACATACAAGAAAAAACAAACCTGTATGTATCTACTGGATTCGCGTCAATGTGCCTTACCAATTAATAATTTATCCACGTGCGATATAAGCACCACAAAAAGAACAGTTCATAGTTACTATAGTCGCTTTTTTAGCTTGTCACTAATTGCCGAAATGAATATTATATCTCTCGTTCACGACGAGAATATCTATATATAATAAAAGAACTATAGTTGCTTTCAAATAATCTACTAGGTATCTATTCTATTTTTAAGTTCATCAATATTATGTTAAACAATCCGTGGAGGAAAGGCGACAATGATATTCGAGATCAAGAAGTAACACGCTATGTTCTGGGTACTAATATTAGCTTTTACATTATAAAGTGCTTAACAAATTGCATTAATTTTGTTGAATAAAAAAAACAATTAGGTAATGAAATTTGATAATTTTTGCCGCCTTAAATACTGCTGGAACCATGACTTCATCAAGTTGAAGTGGCAACGAATGATTCGGAAACAAAAAGAGAGATATAAGCTAGTGAAAGTATCCATATAGCAGGGAATTTGCGTAAGAGTTTCGACTATAAATAATATAAGGTATCTAATACAATACTTTATTTCTGTTATGACATTTGAAATTATGTTTCAAGTGCATTAAGTATGGTTAAGTTGGTAACATCCACACATATTAACATAGCTGTGTTGCCTTTCCGATTTTCTTACATACCTACGCAATTATTGGCTGCTTATCTACTCATCGTGGCCTACACACACATTTCAGAAGCTTTGTGTTTCTGAATGTTGTTTCTGTAAGTATCTACTTCTCCAATACACATATTACGCAGGGCTCGAAATGGACCGGAACGCACCGGAGCGCCGTTCCAGTTCATAAAATCTCCAAAATTATCGCTCCGTCTCGTGGAAATATTAATTTGACCGCCTGACCTAGATATGTCATATAATAAAAAATCTAACTTATTTTTATAAAAATACATATAGTACAATTAGATAACAATGTCAATATTTTCATAAAATTATCGAGCGCTCCGGTTCGTAAAATTTTCCATTTCGAGGGCTGATATTAAGACCGACAAGAGGTTTAAGTCGTGGCTACATACGAGCCTTTCTAAAAAGTGTTAACATCTACTTTTCATAATTATCATTAAAAAGTGTAAATCGTAAATTGAAAACCTCCTTATAAAGAGATAGAGCCTTAATGCATAAAATTGAAGTAAGAAAAGACTTTGCATTGCATGTTGATTTACAGAGAGCTTCACACCATTGCTGACATTTATTTGAAAATTAGCAGTGCGTCCAAAAACAATCCGCAGAAATATATGCTCCATTCAGCTGGGAAGACAAAATTACCATTATTGTGGTGATCATGCGACATGCCGAGAGGTATCAACTTTTACAACGGAACGGAAGATTTCAGTAAGCGTGACCCTGGCAGTAGAACAACGTCATGGTTTAAGAATCTTATTATATTGGTTAGAGCTCAACCAGTTCAGAACAGCGACAGACAGGGAACATAATATGGCCAAAATCAATGCTGTCGTCTGATAACAGACATGCCATAGACATGGTTGCTCCGTCGATTCAACACCTGTAAAGCCGTCGATACCGACACTTGTGGATTGCCCGTAAACCGCTGTGCAGACAGGGTGACACATCCATCCAGTATCCTTTTGACCTCTGATCTGATACGATACGACCGTAACCGCATTAACAATACATATTGACTCATCCATCACGTATCTGAGTGAACGTCGCGTCTCTCATCCATCCTGAACTTGTCATCATCATTCATCCCAAAAAGACAAATGTAAGCGTGTGACAATACACCGTCAGTTTAATAATGCGTGAGTGCGTGAATACGGAACAAGCTTCAGCGCGCCAGCCATCTCAACATCAAACGTTAATGCCTGGATTAAATACCTGTATATCCGCCCTCCCCCCACTATCTAAAATCCACCACAATTACAGTCCACTGAAAAGTGCCGCCATGAAAATGATAAACGGATAACGGATATAGCATAGACAAAAGAGTGGTACGATTTTTAAATAGTAAAGCATGACAGTCCGTGCCCGTGGAAACGTCTTCTGTTTTTTTATGCAGAGGCACTTAACATTAAGTGTACAAATCCCATCTCACATTGACAAATCTCGCGGCGTAAAATAAACATTTAAACTTAATTATAACATTAAGGTGAGACGTGACCATTTTATTTTTTTGTGGTTTAACACACAAGACTTCGCATCGTCTTAAGGTCCTAAAGCTAAATTAGGGGGTCGCTTAATCCCCTGTTTAAGTTCCCTGACGTTATACGTAAATATATACCTATATACTGCAGTCATTTTAAACCACAATCTAAAACATGGGATAACAACCTTTTCACACAGAAAATCACTACCTAAAAGATATTATAGGCAGTGACGTCCCGAGACAAAATGCCGCCTCTAGGTAGCACCAAAAGCCGCCCCATTTTTTATACAGTATTTTTAATCATCTTTTTGTGGATCAAATATCCAAAAATATATTGTATGGATACATTACCAACAAAATATATACCACCAAAACTTACAAAATTAAATTTAGATACAAAAGGCGAATAAATATAATATAAGACACTTTCTCAAGTCACCAGAGTTTGAGGTCCTATTTGGTTGATATTTCTGACACATTTAGTTTGTACCATTTGTCCCGCGATACGCTCGATAAAGACCGAGTGTGGTGCAGGGCGGGTTTCGGTGGAGGGCGCTTAGCTTCAATGTACCATTTAGCAGTTTGTATATTTTGTTTGCAACCAGTGAGCTGATTTTTTTAATGGAAAGATATTGTCTTTATTACTTAGTTTCGGTAGCCTTTTATATAATTATATATACCAAATGATTCTCTTCGATTTGCCGCCCTTCGAGTAACTGCCGCCCCCAAGCGATGCTCAATCTGCCTACCGCCACGGGACGTCACTTATTGTAGGTAGCAATTAATATTATATGTGTAGGTATGTAATGTCTTACTGTTTTGTTCTGTTGTTTCAGAATCAATTATTATTTGTCTGTGAATTACCTACTGCATCAGGCATATTTGAAGTTTTTATAGAGTCTTCTTTTGCCGAGCACGCCATCGGTGAACTCGATCATTTGCCAGGCGGCGACGCATAACTGATGGTTCTTCCTTATTCACAATCTTTCTTTTTTTTATTGACTGTGTATGTTGCCTAAGTTAGCACCCTATCCTTATTATAATTACTCTTAAATCTGTTAGATAACACACTAATTTTTTGATATGCTATTACCGTATTGGAAGCATCTGTCAAACTATTATGAGAGTGTCATTTATTTTATTTCACGACCCGATTAATATAAAGGATTTTTCTGATTAAGAAAATAGAATTTACGTTTATAGGTGTATGTTTAATATTATATTTTCCTCCTATTTTGCTCTCTTTTACGCGTTTTAATCAGTTTTATCTCATGCTTTACAGATAATTAAAAAAACAAATAGGTATATAATGTAATTAATATAAAATGGGAATGAATGGTATTTTATAGTGATTGGTAATTTAAGTCAAATATAGACAGTTTTGTCTACCTTGGTTCTGTCGTGAACCGACATAGTGATATAATATCACATTCGAAATTAACAAAAGAATCACGATAGCAAAAAAAATGCTACTTTGGTATATGAAAACACTTTAAGACCTGTATACTACGAGTATCTAAAACTGGGCATAAACTTGGGAACTAACTCACTAACTAAGACTATTATCGCAATCTTCATAAACCACATTCGAAGGCTCAACCTTTTTGCCCAACAGAATATCCTTCCGGCTTACGTTTCGGCTGCCTATTCTTGCTTTATGAGGTGGAGTAAATCATTCATTCAATTGCAGAAATTTCATCAAAGAATGCATCCATCAGAAAACAACATGTAAACCCATGATTTTAGATACTGCTGCTCGACTAACCAAGAAACCGTGATGTACAATTGGCATAAACATATTATTTAGAAATCATTTTAGTGGTCGCGGTGCGCTGATTCTCGACGCCTGTACTTAAAGATAAACCTCTCATGGCATGATAAAAAATTGAGAGACAATATAAATTTAGCATGGCAGCATTCGTCTCTTAAAATATTTAAACGGGTGAAATTCGTCCTTATTTATTGAAGAAGTTACTCACAGATGGCATCTTGTAAGCCCCTGATTTTTTTAAATCCAAAAAGATGTTGCGGCCAAAACAATGCCAGACATAATGACATATTTGTTCTTTTTTAAATCATAACTTTAGCATCCGATGATTAAATGAGTACTAGTGATAGGTATATGAGAATAGGTAATGTAGCAGTTTTTACATAATCATATAGATACATATATAATTTATGCGTAAAAATAAACGTGAAACGTGGTGATTTTACTTATTCGATTATCGCATTAAAATCGAATCAATATATCAGTGCTTTTACTTGAACAGTTATTATACTTTGAATATAACGTTGATCACAACAGAACAGATTAATAAATATAATTTCGATGGCTATTCCCCAATACACTATATCTTGACGCATGGTTTTGAATGTGCGAGTGTCCTATGAAAATGAACCAAACATTATAGACGTACAATAGTGTGTGTTGCAACCTTCAAATACACTAATATTAAATTTGTGTCGGTGCATAAAACGAGAACAGTTCTCAGAAAGAAGGCAAGCGTATTCTTAATACGTGTTTAAGTTTATCCAATATTCTTCCACACTCTAGATCGGTTGCCTGTTTCTCCACACCAGTTAGGTATTTCAGTTCCCATTATTTCTGAGTTCCCTGTTGAGCACTTTTTTGAGAAATACTGCACCATTGATTCCACAAAAGACATTATTTTATGGGAAAACACTGTAATCAACGACCATAAAAGTAATTCAGAAATACTGTCTACTGAATCTGAAGAAGTTTGAGACTTTTTGGTGATATTACAGATGAAATTACATAAATAATCAGTTTCCTCACTACTGAGGATAATAAATTACTAATATTACAGGCATTTCCAACAGTCCCCTTCTATCTTGCATTGAACTTCTAACTTCAGTTGCTTTTTTGATGATGTTCCTCCCTTCGATAGCACCAGTGATCACCAGCACCAAATGTACACATTAAGCCTGGGCTTATACTTATTGATTTCAAAAAAGATCTATTAATTTCTCAATTATTTATTTTCATACTAAAAACTATTAAATTTTTGCTTAATTATAATTTTAATTACACGTATTCAAGTTGTAAAAAAACAACTGAAATACAATTTATGATGATATAATATACCTATTAATTGATTCGCCCACAAATTCTGTATGTTCAGTCGTGATGTTTCAGCGCATCTATTCTATACGCAAGGCTGCTATCGGCGGTTATCAGTGGCTATGGAGAGTAGTTTATCATATTTATGTTTTAAGGTACTATAATTGTTACAATAAAATAGCGGTCAAAATTGTAAAAACTGACTATCTCGCTCTAAAAGTTAACACAGAAAAGAGAGGTGCTGGACTGGCACTGCTATCCGCTAACGTTAAGCGCCCTATGTATCCGTATACTAAGTGTCACGAGTTGAAATGGATGAATCTACAGAGGAGTCGGAATTATCTCGCTCCCCATACGATGCTGAAAATTTCTCGAATGCCCCAAAGTTGGCCTCATTTGCTATCAGATCTGCGTGGCCAATTGGGGCCATGTGAGGATGAATCCTGGCAAACAGCTCCGCTCGTTCAGGTTCCATAAGCGGGCGTTAAAACATAACACTTTTTGACAGTTCAGACTGCTAACTTATTGTAACAATTGACCGCCTAAATATGATAAACTACCCTCGATAGCCGTACGATATGTTCCGATGAGCTTATAAATTAAGTAAGTACGAGTATGTACCTACCTATAATTCAAATATAATTCACAAATCTCAACGTGTCATTGCTGTTCACCAAGAATGTGACGTCCAAGAATAACGGAAGTACACTAGACATCGCGAACCCGACAAAAAAATAAAGTCTTGTTAAAACTAGTACCTAATTAATACATTTTGTTTCAAACCTGTGAGCTGATTTTTTAATGGAAAGATATCTCTGTTATTACTAAGTTTAGGTAGCTATTTCTATATATGTACCTAATGATTCTCCTCGATTGGCCGCCTTTTAGGTAACTGCCGCCCCCAAGCAACGCTCAATCTACCTACCCCCACGAGACGTCACTGTTGTGACTGAAGAATGAAGAATGACCGATAAACCATTTATGATGCCAAGTTCTTCCAGCAATAATATACCTACTACTTTTTAATTCATTGTATGGTATTTACCTTTGTAATAATGTGATTTATTTATATTATTAGTATTTAAACAGTCAAAGTGAGTTTAATAATCAGGGGAGGATTATAACCGATGCAATACTTAATACTAATGTTCATATCTTTGTAGCCCCGGATCTGTTTTAACTAGGGATTATAATACCGAATAAAAATTTCAATACCGGTTTTCGGTTTTTCTAATTGAATACCGGTATTAAAACCGGTATTTCTTGAACACTAAAAAAACAGAAGTAGGTGCTTATCAATAAAAATAAAGCTATTAAAATATTTTAAAAATATTATTTTATGGCAAAAATCTACATACCTACATTTATTATGTTGACATTTAAAAATATGTATTGATCATAGTTATAGAACTAGTGACTTTTTACAAATAATTTAAATATATGGATAATTTTAACAACAGCCCTCAAACGTTCATCTAGTGCAAATAAGTCCGGCTGCAGGAAAAGCTTCTTAAATTCAACGCTTGTACAGTCATCAATAATTATAGAATAATTGAACATTTGTTTTCTATTTCGAAATAATACTATGATAATTCATCGCGACAATTACTTATATAAATATATTTGATGAAATTTGTTCTATTTTTTTTTCATCTCTGTTGGATTCACTCAATATATTTGCATTTTAGCAGCACATCACTTATAATTCATTTTCAAAAACGTAAACGAGTGTGCTTTCTTAATACCAAAAATTCCGGTATTTTGGATTTTAAAAATCGGTATTTCGGTATTGATAAACACTGGAATACCGGTTTTGAAATACCGGTATTGCAATCCCTAGTTTCAACGAGACAACGCTTGAAATATATCCACCCCCCCTTATAAGCAATGCGAACAAGACGTCACGTACTGACATATTGAGGGGAAAATGTCGTAATATAGAGGTTTATTATGACTTACAGCAGATGCACTCCTTCGAATATACGCCATGATAATATTTAAGTGCTGATCGATAAAAATATGCTTCAATGTGCACCGACGTATATAAATAGCTTTTGTCACATATATATAGGTATATATATATATATGGCATGTGTATATGAGTTGCCTAAAGTCATAACTCATATATTCAAAGAATCGAGTTTTGAGATAATCGCAAAAAACCACCAGAGCACTGTTTGTTTTGTAATTAGAGGAAAAGTATTGAACTCCCTTCAATATAAATGAGTGAGTGAATCGATTTACGCTATTTTTTTTATTATTACAACGTTTTTCTTAGCTCGTATTCTTATTTGTCCGGTACAAATCTTGAAATCCTATCCGACATATATAAATCCGACTAGCTAGACATTTGAAACTTTTAGAATATTTCAGAACACGATGCCAATGCATTCTTTTAATACTTTTAGCCATCTTTAAGTAGAATTGAATTCATTTTCAGTTAATTTTGTTTTGTATGAAAATTTATTTCGGAATAAATCCGTAATCCAATCCACTATTATTGGTTGCTAAGGGGATGGTCATAGCAACTGAATTATTAATATATACGTGCGTCACTATGGAAATCAAAATGACATTTCAGTATTATATATTTGTTTGTTTGTTGCAAAATAGCAAAAAAATGATTTGTTGACAATTCCCTTATTTGTCCTAAATTATTAATACATAGAGTTCTCAAGTTTATATAATTCAACAGAAAATTTAAAAACGTGGTATATAAAAAGTTCTTTTTATCTTGTAAATATTTCATTATATATAGAGTGTTGCCTTCAGTATCACTTGGAATATTTAACTAAAAAATGACAAAATTGCATAATGTGAGTTATGACTCTAGGCGACTCATATGAGTCGTAAACCAATGTGACCCAATATATGGGTACAAGGCCAACTATAGTCGGGTCGAGACACGAAACTGTAAACTTCAGTGGTAGTACTAGTCATTGCTCATACTTCAAATGCAATATGAACTGTTTGTTATGTTGCAAATTGAAATAAATGGTAATAATATGAACGAAATATGCAATCAAAAGTCTGCATTAATTGCAAACAGATTACCGTATTGTATTCTAAGATAATCAATAAATAGCACTACCATCGGTATAAAACTTATATTTACCAAAATTTATAAGAGTTTAAAAAATGTTTAATAACCTAACGCGTTATCTAGAGATGCATGTTGGACATAATGCGCAGGGTTCAAAAAATGGTTAAGGAACAAAAAATATAAATTGTTGGGCACACACATCGCTCAGAGAATAGATCATCACCTGACAAATCTCAACATCAATTCACTGCAGTGATTCCCAACCGAGGTTCCGTAAAAATTCGCATAAGCTTGCGATACATTAAGACTTGAAAGTATTTGGGAATACAGAAAAATGTTTGAACGTTTATAATGACGATTTTTATTATTTACCCCTTCTTCCGTTATCATAAAACCTTTTACCTTCCCCTCTGTCTAAATTACGTTACATTTTTAAACCTCACCTCTATTCGTTTAAAATATGAATTGGTTTTAATTTTGTTCCACCCCCGCACATAAAATCATAACATTGTCAAAATCATTACATTATATTATCAGATCCCTTCAACCCTTTAGGGCAGGGGATCTTAGCCACGAGCCATTTTCGTGCGCACCCGGTAAAGTATTAAATAACGAAAAAAAATATTTTTAATAAAAAAAATTATTGAAATCGCAACAAAATAACTATATTTTTGAGATTTGACATTCAAAAAATTTTCATTTTAATAGGTCAAATATTCGAACAATTAGATGACCATCATTGGCTGATAGTTGTGGAAAATTAAACAATTTAAATCTTGAACTTCAGGAAAAAATTAAGATATAGGTACCTAGCAGAAATGATTATTTCTATAAAAGCATTCAAAGCTAAAATATAGTTTTGGATAAATATTTTTTCGAAAAATTGATTGGCGAAAATATTTTTGGCGTAAAATTATTTCTTGCATCTTAAGACGCTTTTAGAGTAATTTGAAAACATATTCCAGCAATATTTCATTATCGAACCGATGGCTACATTTTTTTTAATCCTTTAATTACAGATATAGACATTACTAAAATTGCTAATTCCATAGCGGAAATTCTTCAAGAAGACACCAAAAAATGAAGAAGAATTTGTAGAAATCAAATGTGCGCCCGCCACTATTACCCCTAATCTCAAATGCGCCCACTACTGCAAATAGGTTTAGAACCCCTGCTTTAGGGTATCACGACTTATATGAAATACTAAAGACACAAAGGAGTATAATATGTTAAATGGAATAAAAACACAAGTTCGATTGATCCTTTGACAAAAATGCATGGTGCATGAAACATTCGCGTGTTGTGTCGAACCGATTCTATATTAATATTAAAGAGGTTTAATGTGCTATTCTTTGCGGCGCGGAGTGGGTTAACAGCTATAAATAAACTGACACCACTCAGCAGCAGCGAACGGGTTTTATAATGCTGGAAGGCGCTGTATAATTTGACTGTGAGATATTTTCGTTTGTACCTAGCATAAGAGTTATTTTAAAATATATTATGTATATGCATCCAAAACATATATGACAGGAAGCTGGTAGTATCGACTAAATTGATCCCCTTTCTGAGACTCTTCCTGAACCGGCTTCGGGCAATCTCATGACCAGAAGTTTATTCCAATTTGGTTTAATATGTAAATATATACCAAGTTCTATTTTTTTGGTTATGTGACAAAATTACTTGTAAGATTTTAACGAATGTTTTAATTCAAGTGAGCTGGTCAAATTTTAAGAAGGCAGGCCACAGTAAAATCGGTGAATCTTGTCGATACTCGACCAATTGGATTCAGACATTGTTACATGACATAGGTACAGAATACACATTTATATATTATATTCTTTATAACACCACAACAGTCCGTGAAGCCCAATGACAGTAGTGAAGTGAAAAAGTCGTGTATTTAATAAATAGAAATAAGCAATCACAAACACCCACGCTTTGAGAAAATCACATAAATATATTGTCAACTCACCGAGGATGGAATTCAGGGCCCCCGGATGAAATGCCAGCGCCTTACGTTCTATACAACAGCAATATCGAATGCGTCGTTCGTGAGATAGACTTTGGTCAATCGCACCATAGTTCCACAAGAATCGAATCGTGAAAATGTGAAAATCGTGAACATTCAGCTGTAGTTTATTATGGTTTTACTGTGATTTTGAAAGTGGAGCATGAACCACTCATATTGTTATTTTCTGAACCACCTGACGTGAAAGACGTTTTCAAATTAACCAATAGAAAGTCCGCGTATCACTTGATTCTTATAGAATCACTAACAATCTACTGCAGGAATAAGAGAAAGAGAATATGTGAATACATGCGCTTTAAAGTGAGCCGTAGTTTCCTCTTAGCGCAGTAGGCACTTTGAACAGTATAAGAATGTAGTTTGTCGAGAGAAATAATACCACTTTGGGAGGTAAAAATGAGTATGGTCAGTTAGAAAATGAAGAGTGGAGGCTTCAAACATAGAAGTAGGGATTGCAATACCGGTATTTTAAGTATTAAGAAAGCATACACGTTTTATGTTTATACACATATATGTTTTTCAAAAATCGATTTAATGTTATTTTTCATTACTAACTACTATATATATGGTATATTATTAAAATTATTGTACTTATAAGTTTTATATATTTCCAATTATTCTATAACTATTGATCCAACGTTGTTAGTTCATCCAACAAACGTTGAATTTCAGAGAGATTTTTTTTGTCCCGCACTTATAGTACATATTTGTAAAAATTAGCAGTTTTAAAATATATATGATCTATACATAATAAATAAGGTCAACATAATAAATGTAGGTAGGTACATTAGGTTGCTATAAAATAGTGTTTTAAATAGATTTTAATGGTTATATTTATTGATAGGTACTTGTTTCCTATAATATGTTTTTATGAATACCGGTATTCAATAAGAAATACCGAAATACCGGTATTGGTATATTCATTCGTTATTGCAATCCCTACATAGAAGTACATGGCCGAAGTTGGTTATATTATTCATGAGTTCAAGAATTTGAAAAGAGATTTGGTGAATTCCAAAAAGTTTTATCAATTATTATTGGGTATTATATGAGTAATTTCCATTAAAATCCTGTTTTAATATTAAAGAAACTGTCACTATAAGTAACAATTATTACGTATTGAGCTTACAACCTCTTTAAAATAAGATAGAATTTAATTCCTAGATAAAATTAGGTAATATAAGTAGATCACAGTCTTCTTGAAGTTGGAAATGTATGCTGTAGAATATCTCAACACAAAAGTAATTATTATCTCATTAACACTATATACATTCACACATTTTTTGCGTTCGGTAAATGAATGCATCGTAGTGCATACGAAGCGTGCGCATTGCTTGCTTCTAATCGGTTTCAAAATGGCCGTTTTTCGTGATGTAAGTGCTAGAGCACGTAGCTTCATTATGGATGATGGATGTCTGTTAAACATAACGACTCAGTGTTACCAACCGAATGATTCGGTAAAAATTTATAATAGGCAATTATACTATAATTTTTTTACGCCAAAGTGTTTCGTGTACATACTAAAGTTTTTTCAAAATAGTATCATTTTTATATCTTGCTGGTGCGTTGCCCGCCAGGTGGTCATTAGATATAATTAGCATGTTATTTAAATGTGGTAATTAAATATTTATTAAATGGTCCGCAGCGAATGGGTTTATTAGCATGATTAAAATATGACAACACTGCTTCCCGTGAAAAATTGAAAACTATGTGACATATGAATGTAAATATTTTACGCGATGCGAAACACACTTACAATAAACATGCACAAAACTGCTGCTGAATTAAAAACTTGAAGTGAAGTGGAACATGTAGTGATCAACTGTAGACATAACTAGTGTCGAGCATAACACCGTCACCATGTTGTTTTCAGGGGGAAAATATATAAACATACCTACTGTCGAACAAGAACTTCTTGTCAACGTGTTAAAATTGTGAAATAACAATCCTCTCCAGTACAGCTAATCACACTTTTCAATTTACATCATTTCAATGTACGCTTTTGTAGTGTATGGATCTATCAATCTATGTAATTTGAAGCTTTTTATGATAAAAAGATGTCTAAAACGATCAGGAGTGATATTGGAATTATTATTAGTAATCTTTTGATTTATTGCGAAGAAGGAAAGGAGTATAATCTAAAAGGAGGGCTGGTACATTATTTAAACACGCCTCTATCACGCGTTGGCGCCATAGCAGGTACGTCACTAGAATTTCATGTTGTGAACGTCTTAAATTTATAATTTGTAATGTCCACAATATGCAAAATGCGATTACAGCGACTTCATGTTATCGCCGATCCCTTGTTGTCGGACAATACACGGAATATTTTAAAAATATTTTTGAAAGATACGGAAAATCAGAATTTTTATATACGGCGGCTATTTCGATTGCCAAACAACGCGATCGATGATGCCATGTTATTTATTGTTTTGATAAATTATTAACTAACTATCCATAGGTTAACTATTAATTGGTTTTACATAATGTCAACATCTTTCCGTTTGGTCGTTAGTATGATAGATATATTGTAGTACGGTCACGAAAAGCCCCTTAATATTTGTACGCTACGCCACTGCCATGTGAGTACATACAGCAGGACTGCAGAGAGCGAAACATTCCACGTCACGTAGGACATGAAATATGCAAGCGGCAGTGGCGTAACGTGGACGGCACAGCCGATAACATTTTCAACAGAACCGCCTTCTCAACGAACCCCAAGAAACACGATCCCCTCTTCCGTAATCGTCTTTTTATATGCGGTGCATATGTACACATACAGTGTTTCAATTCAGGCCAAATTTTATACTCTTACTTCCATTCATTTGGCGCGGGAAAAACGGATTCGAAATGATAATTTCGTATTCTGGCGCTGTGTGACTTTTTGAATTTGGAATGTGCGAGAATTTTCTTTGGCGACAAGTGAAATAAATTAGTGAAAGCTATAAATGTAACATAATGTTGCCAATCCAAAATATATCACGAAACCAAAAAAATAATTACGTTCTACATAACGTCGCTTTAGGATTGGTTTGTCGAATAGACCAAATGTCAAGTGTTCAGGAGACGAAAATAAATTTCATTATCCTATATTTAAATACATGGAGGTATTTAAATTGTTGTTTTCACAGCATATGGATGCTGTATTCATTACAAAGCAATTTAAAGAAAAGGATGGTTCTGGTCCATTTAGATACAAAAAATCATTCTGCATTAAAAGTTCGATTTCAATAAAAACGGATATTCGACAAACCAATCATGTAGCGACGATAAACCACACAGACTCTCTTCATAAAAATATGGTACACATCTATCTATACACAAAATTTCACTGATCGCAGAATATGCCACTTTCGATTTGCAGAAAATAGTCACATTTAGTTCTGTAAAATAGCATAATAAAACACTAACATAAATTTATCACTTATATTATGAAAAGTTATTCAAATTAATAGATATTATATTTATTATATTGTAATATGTATCATTAAAAAGCAATTATTCTGCACAAATGGTGTGTGGTTTTGAATAGTACCTACTACAAAGGTGCATAGTTATTTCTATGTGAGGACTGACCACTTTCAATGGCCAATTTAAAAATGAATTTGGAACAGTTCATATCATCAAATAGTGAAATACTTCTTTATGGTGAAACAGTATTCAAATATTGAATTACTTTATTTTTATTCCCAACATTGGGGTAAGTAGGTAGGTATATCCCATGGACACGTTTTATAAAATTACATTATTATTTTCATAATAACTATATCAAATTTAAACGTTTTTGTATGACGTGTTCTTCTACAAACACTAAAAATATTAATTTATATAATATATATTCACAGTCATGTTTCATCCCAAGAAGATCTTATGTGCCTACATGGAGTGGAGGTTGTATTAACAAATTTTTGTGTTTAAGAGAAATATAATATTATGTTAGCCACTTGCTAAACTTATTAGGTTCATACACTTGGGGTCAGATCCAAACACACTTTTAAAAATAACGTGTGTATTTACCAGACCCATGATTCGAATCCAGGACCTACGTCATTATAAGTCGACGCATTATCTGCTCGCCCATCGTGGGCGCTAAACATACCTACATCATTTAAAAATGAAACCTTATTTACAGAATGTTGAAATAGTAATGTAGAATTTAATGACATTTATTATTTAAATTTATAATCGATTTATTCAACTTGGTCGCCGGTGCACTTCTATTAGTTTAATTCCCAGCAATTCAATTATGCACGATTTAATTTTTTTTATCTTCGTGTCTGTATTAATTTTAGTTTATCAAGTTTAACATAAATATTAACCTATAAAATCATAACCATACTATAGATAGTCTGAATCTAAAATATATAATTTCTTCTGTGAAAGTGTTAATTAACATTTCGCTTCCCATATGCGCTGAGTTTATATTTGGAAAAGTTTTTTATTTGATTTTTTACGAAGAATAGTGATTATTAATTCTTTAGACCCATTGATTCTTTGTACTGGATAAAAAATAACAATTTTTCCCGCTGCGAAATTATACTCGCCCCCACGGATTCAGAAACAGAGATTCTGAATGTCGTCCGCAAGATGTAGCCGTTATTTCCTCACCTTGTAGCAACATTACAATAGCATTATAGGTACACACTGAATAGCTAACATACAAGAAGCATGCAGCGTAGTGCAGATTGAAGAAACTAGCTAGATCATGTCAGAGGGATGTGAGCAAGTAACTGAGAGATCGGATTTTTTAAAATTCTAATTGGAGATTCTTATCGGATACGTTTGAAATCAAGTAATACCTGTGACGATGTATGCAAACTGCAGTATCGTGTGTCTGAAAGCTGAGTCAATAACTATTTTGCTAGTACTATCGTCTACGATAATCGAGTGATAGAGATTCCGCTTCTGAAATTATAGGTTGCGGGTACGAATCCCGCGTCTAGAAATATGACAAGTTATTTTACAATGTGTGTTTTGATTAAGAGCGTGGACGTAACAGATAAGGCAACTGAGTCGCCTAGAATCATAACTCACATTTTGCAATATTGTCATTTTTGAGTTAAATATGCGAAGTCATTCTAAAGGCATTAATATATATAAAGAAAAATAGTTGGCTATCAAAAGTCACTTTAAACCACGTGAAAATCGTTGACAACATTGACTATTGGTGTCATAATTCAGATTTTTCAATAAATAATGTGAGTTCTGTCATCAGGGCCTTTCTTACCAATCTCATAGTGTGTTGTGTACTTGCAGTCTTATGAGTATTATAATATTATACATATTTTTTTAAATAATGTAATTCACTCACTCATTCACTCATTAATATGCAAGGGAATTCAATAATCTTCTTCTAATTACTAAAAAGTAAGTAAGTCTGGTGGTTTTTTTCGATTTCAACACCTATTTTTGGAATGTGTGAGAACTCAAGTGTCTAACATCCTTTTTTGTAACTAAAATATATTAAGAATCTTCTTTGTAAGGTGGCCAAGATCCACATCGGATTGTAGACCAAATTTAAAAAAATCCATTCCGTTCTACGTGCAGTTTTAAATGGACGAATTACGAGGTCCAACTAAATCATAATTTATAATGTGTCTGTAGTGTTTGAATCCTGGCATTATGCTAAGAGCAGTCACCTAAAATGTGCTTTGACTAAGTTTAATTCTTTTAAGTGCTCATGGAAAATAGAAACAAAGATAAATAAAAGCAGCTTTCGTAGTCCAGTAAGGCATTGTCTTCTCATACGGGGACTCTGGCTTCGGTTCTCGGTGAGTTCAAAATACATTTATATGGTTTGGGTGCTTATGATTGTTTCTTTTTTTATTATTACACTATTTACTGACATTAGCTCCATCGCCTGTTCTGTTATAAATAGATTACTGGAAATACGAAATCGAGATAACTAAACTATGTTTTATGTGTGGTTTATTATTTATTGAATGAATATCAATGTTTATACTATTCGTTCAGCAGTAAATAATGCAAAATTACTTCAATGACATCTGCACAATAACAAATTTGCTACGCGACGTAGATGGTCTACGCCACTACTTTAATATGTCTTATTATCATCATCATAAGTAGCCCAACAACTTAGGGTGATTCCTAGACCCCTTTCCATCATCCCCTTTTATCATGGGCCAGTGTCCAATAAGTGTATACGCAGGAGTCTGTTCCTGCCAATCGACCTCCATACGTCCCGTCTGGTATCCAGGATTCCCGTCGGCGGTTGAATACTGTTCATTCTTGCTAGATGGCCCACCCATCTAATTCCGACTTATGCACTTTACCAATTACTACTAATGTTGTACTATCTATGGAAAATTCACTAGTTACAATCGATTTGCTTGTATAAATTTTTCTCAGTGGTTCCGAAACTTATTCGATTCACGTCGATTTTTTGAGTCAGAACATACCTAAAAGTTGTTCTATTTAGATTTTCGCACAATACCTGCATTTTATTACAACATATATATTTGTGGAATGGTGTGTTTTTTTCGGATCGTTGATTTCTGAACGCAAAACTTTTAAAAAGCATTTAAACGTTCGGCTCATTTTAGTAAAAATATTGGAATATTAGGTAGAAAGGCCATACATAGATGTAAGAAATACTAACTAATTACTAGGGTCACATCCACGGTGGCCGCGCGGCATAAGCGTTGGACTATCACGCCGTGGGTCTCAGGTTCGAATCCTGGGTCTGGCAAGTACACATATTGATTTTCAATTTGTGTGTGAGTCAGGGTATGGACCTAATAGGTTGAGCAAGTGGCTAACATCCATTTCTCGTAAAAAACAAAAAATCTGTTAATAAAAACCTCTACTCTGTGGAGGCCCATATGATCCTATTAGGATCGGACATGGTCGGGGGTCGGGGAAATAATGAGAAGTGTGATAGTAAAAAGTTTTAAATTTCGAATATGAATAAATATGTGCGCATTCATTGTTCGTAATATTTTAAGAATTTTTGGGTACCTATATTGTATTTCAACAATATAATTATATTTCAAGCACTTTATGGCCTGACCGTCATTAAGTCATTAACGAAATTCAGCTTTAAAGTCGTCATCTATGGCGACTGGCTTTGTATTTCTATCGTATTAGCCTCGGTTGAGACACGGCGGGTTCCGCGCGGAGTCAATTTGTACTAGCTTCTATATTATATTCGTTCACACTTATCCGCAGCGGAGCTAGTGCAAGTTGACTCCGCGCGGTACAATCCGCCGTGTCTGAACCGAGGCTTAATCTGTTCTGTGTTACTATGTAACTATGCTGATGCCTATAACTCAGGAACTTGCCTCAGTAAAATAATTGAAAAATATTACTTTAAGTTTGTAACTGATATTTTTAGCACTGCCAAAAAAAATGTCAAGAATATGTTAAAGAATTAATCCCCAATTAATAATAAATTAATGAATTCATCCAAATATCCAGAATGTCTTCTAAACCCTTCAAATAAATCTTATTCATGCTTTGCAAAATGCTCATCTATATTTTAAGAAACCACCACAAATTCTAATATTCTAGTATACATTTAACTGTTTTTCAATGCGTATTGCTAACGACGGCGACGCTATTTTCATTTGTTTTTTCATCTGTCATGTCATTGGTTGACTTCAAAATATTGATTTAGAAATTGGAACTGCGCAGAATAATGATGCACACGGGCAATTCAGACTTAACATTTTGTAAAATGTAAAATTACATATTTATAAGATTACGCGAACCCCTTGTAAACCAGTTGTAGTGCACGCTTGGGGTTACCACGGGTTACCACACTTTCACATTATACCACAAGTATACCACTATTTACAGGCGATTTATCATCATTCAGTGATAGCGCCTATACGCATGCATATATTTATTTGCAGCAATAGTGAGTATTTTAAACTATCGTGACAATAACTGTTTACACGTAAAAGTGCCGAATGTCTCTTCAATTTCATTCTTTAAGAGTAATTGAGACGCGATGTTGTCATTTTATGCTACTATTTGAGAGGTTATAAAAATCGGTTAACCTCAGAATGAGTCTACGCGGTGTGGTTAATTTTTTTGCCAACAGGTGTGCCACTATCGTTCTACTGCGTTGGCGCAGATCGAAAATTTCCCAACTGTCGCATGAAAATTCAGAAGCTTGCGAACTTTTTAGATTGCATCTTGCATCATGCATGCAATCTTACAACTTTCATTTTACAACGTTTTTATTAGCTCGTATTCTTGTTTGTCCGGTGGTTGTTTGTCCAGTACAAATCTTGCAATCGATTTTTAACTAACTTGCCGACTAGGTAGACATTTGAAACTTTTAGAATATATCAGAACACGATGCCAATGCATTTAGCCATCTTTAAGCAGAATTGAATTCATTTTCAGTTAATTCTGTTGTGTATGGAAAGTTATTTCAGAAAAATCCGTAAAAAGTAAAAGATTATTATTGGTTGCTAAAGGGGTGGTCTAGCAACTAAATTATTAATATATACGTGCGTTACTATGGAAATCAAAATGAAATGTCAAAATCACATTTCAGTATTCTATATTTGTTTGTTTGTTTGTTTTTTATTTATTTCATATCAAGTACAAGTTTGAGCATATTGAGCATAATAATTCAACAGAAATTTTAAAAACGTTGTATATAAAAAGTTCTTTTTATCTTGTAATTATTCTTGTTATGGCCGCGATAATATGTAAACAGTAAATCCATACACGTGTAAACGGGGTATGATGCTACAAGCGATTTAGGCGTTGCACCATAGACACGAAAAAAAGACGAACATAGCCCTCTATCAATATAATAATGACACGGAGTTATACTTGCGAGACTAGACCGTAAAATTATGAAGTAAAAAAACTGTACCTATTAAAAGACACTCAAACGGATCTTCTAATAAGGTTTTATGCACAATTTATTACCAACCGTAGCGCAGAGCATCAAATTATTACATTTTATCTAGTCAAGCAGTCTTTTACAGCCGCCTTATTTAGTTACACAACTGCTCGCTAAGAAGGGGGGTGTTTTATTCTAACATTATGACATTGACATTTTGTTGTTCGCGTTGAAAGTCTCCTTTCCTTTCATTGCGATATCCCGACGCAAAAACACCGAGGACCGCACTGAACTGATAAATGTGTTTATTTTATATAGAATACGCAAACGATTACGCCAAAACCCATTAGTTATCTTGGATTCGATCCAGTGACGTGCGCTTAGTCTTGAATCAGATAAAAATAATCACTAATTTATCATCAGTCGTTTTCGATTAACTGATGCATTAAGGTATACGCAATCACAAGTTGGATGACCAAATAATGACTCGCCTTTCGTTGCCCTTGTAAGAAACCCAACATTATAATACGTATCGTAAGGGCATTGTTTTAATTAAAAACAAAATAATTACAAGATAAAAAGAACTTTTTATATACAACGTATTTAAATTTTCTGTTGAATCATATAAACTTGACTTGACTAGCTTAAACGATCAAGAAAATTTGTACTTGATAGAAATACTTAATAAATATACTGAAATGACATTTTGACACTTCATATTGATTTCCACAGTAACGCACGTATATATTAATAATTTAGTTGCTAGGACCCACTTAGCAACCAATACTAGTTTTACTTTTTACGGATTTCTTCCGAAATAACTTTTCTTACAGAAAATGAAGTCAATTCTACTTAATAAACGTCAAAAATCTAAAAGTATTAAAAAATGCATTGGCATCGTGTTCTGATATATTCTAAAAGCTTCAAATGTCTAGCTAGTCGGGAAGTTAGTTAAAAATAGATTGCAAGATTTGTACCGGACAAACAACCACCGGACAAATAAGAATACGAGCTAAGAAAAACGTTGTAAAAAGCCTAAGCACTTAATAATATAATGACAAAATTATTTTTTTAAAAAATTGAGACCAAGTGGGATTCGAATAGATATTATAATTTGGGTGTTTCTTTGATTTTTTTAGAAAATATTTATTTACTTATAAAAGATGTATTCACTTCTGAAATGACATCATGTAAATTTCAACGGTAAAACAGAACACATAAAACAAAAATAATAAAACATTATAATCTGGTAAAATAACACAACATTTATCAAAATATAATTTATAGTTAGTTTTCTAATTACAAAAAAAAATAAGTACAATAAAACATTATGGAAAACAAGTTGAGTATATTATGTACACAATAAAAAAAATGATCATATTTAATGCAGTGCATGAGTGCCTGAACGGAGGTATTGAGCTTGTCAATAGAATAATTATTCAAAAGAGAAAGATAACAAATACTTGGCATTGAAGAATAAAAAAGAGAAATTGCAGTATTAGTTACATTATACGTTCATTATTAGTTGCAAAGGAATGTATTTTAAAACAAGTCTTTTGTAGGTACGAGTATTTCGATCGAATAAAAGAAATTTAAAAAACAGCAATAATTACATTATATAATATAAATAAATACTGTTATTAAAGAATGCCATTTAAATATAGTGTATTCATCATTAGTTATATTAAATATTTAGATCGAATGACAAAAATTAAATCATTAGCAATAATTAAATTATAAACAAACTATATTATGGCAATTTACATGTATCCTTTAACTGCACATCAAATTCCATGCACTTTGGAAAAGTAACCATTCAATGGTGTTTCATAATAGTAATGGATCAAGTCCAATTTTCATAAAATTAGATTTTTTATTTCAGAGGGCTAGATCAGATTTCTATATTGCGTGTTAATATCATAATCGTATCTCTACAATTTTCCGCATAAATGGCAATACTAGTATTGATAAGACATCAAATTGAATGTGAATCATGTCCATTTTGACAGTTCCTTCAGCAGTATGAAGAGGTATTTACTAACATTAATTTGCTAATATCAAAGAATAGGAAGGAGCATACTGATTCATTGCAGTATAAAAACGGGCAACCAGAATCTCCATTTTGGAAAGCGACGATTTTGCGTAAACAGATATCACGTAGTCTGTACGTGTGCGTAAACTACTTCGTATGTGTTTGTAATTTTGTGTATTTTATGTTTGTGTATCACGCAATGTCGGCCATATTTGCTGGTCTTTCTGATTGCTGTGATTTGTACATATATTATGCTCATTCCTTCTTTTTTTATTTTAATTGATTCATGTACCTACTATCAAAATATGGTAAGTATATACAGTGAAAACGTTCCTGAATTTTACAAAAGGAATTTTAACTTTAGGTCAAAATATCTCAGGTTCCATTTTGATGGACTTGATCCATAATTATTGTGAACCACCTAAATATCAGTAGGCGCGTGAACGCCACTGTACATTTCGCTGGCAGAAAAGGGTCCTTGGCGAATATATTCTTTCTTATTTGAAATTCGTATCCTTCTCAAACGATGTTCCAAAGCGCGCCAGATTAAAGAGTGAGACTCGGAAGAACTGTTGTGATTTATTCCGTGGAAGATTTTCGCCTCCAGCTGCGGAGTTTACGCCTCGAAGAAATATCTCTCTGCCTCGCCGTACAGTAAGGGACCCTGAACATACAAATGCCTACTGTAGGACTGCGACTCGTCGACTTTGTGCGTGTGTGATTTAGTTGAGATTCACAAAACGCATGTGACCTAATGTACTGACGCACATAGAGTAAACATAAAGAATTTGAACTTTAGGTAGGAGTCTTACACGCAATTCAAATTAGAAGTTTTGAAGTTTCGATTTTTGAATCGAACAATTATAAGTGCGGTTGTATTGGTATTAAGTTAATTATTTTCTTCTTCTATTGGCAGCACCGAAAACAAAATGGCGCCTTGCGTTATTGCTTTGTTTACATAACCGATGTACGTATTTCTCAATAGTTTACGAGATTATTTATCTTAAAAATAATGGTTAATATATTGCCTTTAGCTACCTACATAAAATTAACATGAAAGTATCTTTCCACAGGTATAGCTAAATTTTATATTCATATGTCTGTTTTGTTATGTACGTCAACAATGATTATAAGATACATGAAATGTCAAATTGAAATCTAATTGTACACTATCTAATAATATGAAGGCTTTATCTAAGCATATAATCATGAATCGCTAATTTTGTGAATTTGAACCCATAGCTTCATTGGAACTTGCAATGCGAATTCACTTGCGATTAACTTAATTAGAAGGCCAGAGCAGCGGCGCGTTTCATTGACGCAGAATACGCAACCGATTCTTCAGAACATTCAAAATGGAGCCTCCAAAGTGTTCAATCCAAACTTTTTAAAATTTAGGGTTTCTAATTTCTATAGTAGAAGAAAAAAAAGTAAAAATAGGTTAATTATGTAGTAATGTAAAAATTCTTATTATTAAAAAAAGTTACTCTAGTAAACCTGACAGATTAAAAAAAATATTATCAATTAAGACTTCACATAATGACAAATGGGAGTAGGTAGGGCATGCGTTGCTTGGAGATATAAAATTAAGACATATATTAGACGAATACCTAATACACATTATATTTGATGGTAGATTCCGTGGTTTGAAGGTTTTTCGCCTAGTACTGTCACATGCTCATAACAATAATCGAAGTAAGTATATATATTTTTTAAACGGTTTTGATTAGTGTACCTTTCTTATATATTATATTAATGCAATTCACCTACTTTGATTATATTAGTGTTTTAATATAAATTCATGAAAGCTATTTTCCAAGTACTAAATTGGTACGTACCTATACTGATGTATGTACTCACTTATGTATTGTGATTTGTAAGAAAGGAGACACTGAACCTTGTCTGTATAACTTATACAAAATTAATTGTTTGAATGTTTGGATTTATTTGAAAAATTAAATTTATTTTATCGTAAGAGACTCCATTCAGACTTTATAGAAGAATGTTTTTTCAACATATTTTAGTAAACACAGCGTTGGTACATAGGACAAACATGCATTCGGGCATACAGATTCATTTATAAGGCGATGTAGTGACGAATTTGGCACTAGTTGAAATAGTAACCGGTAACGTTCTGTCAAAACGCGCAATGCTCATAATTATTATGAGCCCGAGAAAATCTCAATCTCGAGATTCGGGATTTCCCGAAATGATGAAATTTTCAATTCTCGAGATTCGGGATTTACAGAAAATAATTCTCGAGATTTCGGGAAATTTAAAAAAAAACTGTAAAAAATCCTAAAATCAGTGTAAAAACAAATAGATTCCAAAAAATATGTTTTTTTTTTATTTATGTAGGAAGACCGACAAATAGAAGTAGGAAAACAAAGATAATTCAAAAAATTACTTGAATAGAATTTCAAAAAACACTGACCGTCAATCGCTGCGTCTGACAGTCGCGTACGTTTTTGAGACACAAAATTACCTGATGTTGAAAAATGGCGCTCATTTTGAGTTGAAGTTGGCTTAATTGTGTAAAATGCCCCGATCAGTCTTTGAATGTTTTATGTTTTCTGTGTACTTTTTTCATATAGAAAAATTGTTTTTTTTTCAATTAATATTTGATAATAAAGAAATGCCGAAATGTTAAATATCTCAATTCTCGAGATTCGGGATTGAAAATTTCGAAAATTTCTCGAGAATTCCCGTCGGGAAATTCCCGAAACCCAACTCTAGTAGTAGGTATCTTAATAGCATATTCCAGGCATGTCAAATGCTTCGATTGCACCATAAGTCCATTTTGATTGAGCCATTAAAATGTACCTAGTGTGAAATCATCGTACCAATTTCAATACCGGTATTTCTTATTGAAAATCGGCATTAATACCGGTATTCGTCAAAACATATTTAGTACTTATAGAAAAAATAGTTACCTATTAATAAAAATAACTATTACAATCCATTTAAACAATATTTTATAACAACCTAAAGTACCTACCTACATTTATAATGTTGACCTTTATAAATAATATTTTAAAACTGCTCTCTTTTAAAAATCTCTCTCAAATTCAACGTTTGTTTGATGTACCATCAACGTTGGATCAATAGTTATAGAATAAGTATTGGAAATATTTGCCACAAATTTTTCTTTTTCGAAATATGTTAATAATATTGTATATTGATGGATTTTGTTTTAATATTATTTAACTTTGGTTGGTTTCAGTCAATATATTTGTGTTTTCGCAGCATAAAGCTAAATTTAATAAATTAAAACTAAATTTAATATAAAATATAGTGGTAAGTAATGAAAAATTAACATTAAATTTATTCACAAAAAAACATAAACGTGTATGCTTTCTTAATTCAGAAAATACCGGTATTTTGGTATCGCTTAATAATTGAATACCGGTAATGCCGTCCCTATATGTATATATAAACGCAATTAGTGTAATGAGGCTTAATTTCTAACCCTTGACAAAGAACAATGAATGATCTATATTTCTGGTTGTTTGAATTTTTATTGTTAAATTCAAACGTTCTACTGGCGGTTTTCATTTATAGCTCAGTCTTCCCGGTTGAATTACATAACTAACCACTTTATCAAAGAAGAATCCGCTAGCGGAAAATGTCACGAGGAATTTTCGTTCGCAAATCGACCACGCCCACTCTAAAGCTCCGCGCACACGTGTGCAGCCGACTACAGCCTGAAACAGAAGTGGAGCGCACACGTGTCGGCTTATAGTATAAATCAAATAAAGGGCGCGGGCTCTGGAAAAACGTCCTTTGGCGATACTTCACGGATAACTTTCTACTAACTGCGAACATATTGTATCGTTACGAGATTCGGCTCTCCGCTTTATTGAGTTAAAATTTCTTTCGTTATCTTTTAAAGGGCTTGTGATCCTTCATTCTTAATTACGGCTATAAAAAGGTGTTCAATGAACAGGTCTGTCTATACTCTACATCAGAGGGGGGCAAACTGCGGCCCGCCGGGTATTTTTTTGCGGCCCGATATCATTAATTGTACTTCTGATAACGAATAACTTTTTTATATATTTTTAAAAAAATATTGACAATAGATTAAAATTTGTTTGGCAATAGTACGCGATCCATTTTCAATAGCTATTGATAGTGTATTGACAGAGATACAACTTGAGATTATTGATCTGCAGTGTGACACTGATTTAAGAGAATTGCATCGTCGTGAAGAAATCTCCAGATTTTACAAAGCCCTCAATTCAGACAAATTCGACCAACTTAAGGAGTATGCAAGAAAAATGTTCGTTATTTTTGGATTAATCTATATATGTGAACAAACATTTTCGATCATGAACCTCAATAAAAATTCTTTACGATCAAATATCTCCGATGCCCATTAACAAGCAGTTTTGAGAATTTCAACTACAAAATTAACACCTGAATTTGAAAAAAAATTTCAAAAATGTACAACAGTTTCATTCTTCTCATTATTTTTTTTTATAATGTTTATTTTTCGTGATAATAAATAGTGTATATCTAAAAATGGTATTTTACTTGCGGCCCGCCACTCATTTTGAATTCTTGAATTTGGCCCTCCAGCCAAAAAGTTTGCCCTCCCCTGCTCTACATAATAAAGCTGATAATAACCGAACACACAGTAAGAAATTTAATTTTCGTTGCAATTTAATTATACAATGAAAAACACAAAAAAAATCTTACACGTATTTTTCTAGTTATTTTGCAATCGGCAGCGATTTTCTCTTTTTAAACTTCCCTTTATTTGGTTTAATTTACAACCGTTCTATAATTGAATACACGAAATAAAACTATAAATATAAAAATATTAAAAAAAATATCTATTAAGTGCCTGAAAATCGAAAAAACATGAATATGCAGAAACTTTCTATATACCATCGCCAATATCCTAAATAAGTGTCAAAAAATATATACAATAAGGGCTTCTATGTATATTCAAAGATGGCTTTGGGTGTAAGAGGCTGCATGGTTATTTTTAAAATAGGCACTAAGAGCCATTTAGTTAATCTAATCTGTTCCCACTACATATTGGTAATATTATGCCTATATCAAATGTATCATATCAAGTGAATTACTTACTCTAGAAAATTTCAATACTTTCCTATTTATCCTTTTTTATGTATATAACCTCTCAACAATGAAAAATAATAAGTCATATGTGACTGAATTTAACTCAACAACTACCTACAGCATAAAATAACGTTTTTTTAAATAGCATTTGTTTAATACTTTTAGCCATTTTTAAGTAGAATTGAATTCATTTTCAGTTAATTCTGTTTCATATGAAAAGTTATTTCGGAAGAAATCCGTAATCCAATCCACTATTATTGGTTGCTAAGTGGGTGGTCCTAGTAACAAAATTATTAATATATATGTGCGTTACTATGGAAATCAAAATGACATTTCAGAATTCTATATTTGTTTGTTTGTTTGTTTTTTATTTACTTCATATCAAGTATAAGTTTGAGCATATTGAGCATAATAATTCAATAGGAAATTTAAAAACGTTGTATATAAAAAGTTCTTTTTATCTTGTAATTATTTTATAATAAGTATATTTTTCATGTTTTTCAAAATTAACTAAGTATTTATTTTTTTGGTTATTTTAAAATTAGGAACATCGACAAAAAACAAATGAGTTCGTCTCGTTATGTCAACGATAGTGGCGAATTCAAAAATGTTTATCTCTGTTCCGAATGACGAAGGCATTTGGGAGTTACGAAGATAGGAAGTCACCGTGCGGCGTCTGGCGAAGATAACAGCATGTATGGCGGAAGTGCTGGATATCACCTGAAGAGATCGCGCCTCACGCGAAGCCATCTAGGTTAACGAGTCAGTAACGATCTTATTATGCACAATAAACTGTATAATTTACCAATAGTATGTATATAAAGGTGCGATTTAAAAACGTGTTTATGGTAAGTGCGTAAAATAGTTGATTGATACTTTGAAACAGCGACTCTCAACCTGTGGACTGCGAACCGCCACACCGGAATTAGCTGAAAGTATTTTGTGTAAAGCCAGCAGAGCATCTCCCACCCGGAGCCAGTCTCGGGTGCCGTACACGGAGAGCCCTAAACGGACTGATAACCATGGTAGGGCGGACTCGAGACAACATGGTGAAGTGGGTGTTCTCCGATGACCAAACATATGAGTGTGGTGAAATGCAAAGCATGGAGCACCTTTTTTTATACAAGGCTTGTCCAGTAAGCCGTAATTTCGACGATATCCTAAAAGTCGAGTAAAATGGTGTTGCTTTCGCCTAGTTCTGGAGCGACACATTGTAGCTATTGAAAACCCGACATGATGAAGAAGAAGAAAATAGTAGGATGAAGTATGGTAATGTTAGGCCCACGATGGCCGAGCGGCTTACGTATTGGCTTATAATGTCGTGGGCACAGGGAACACAGAATTAATTGAAACTGAAATACCTAACGGGTGTAGGGTAGCAGGCAACCTATCTCGAGTATGGAAGAATATGGGATAAACTTAAACACGTGTCAAGAATACGTCATTCTAAGTCTGTCTTTCCTTTTGACAACTGTTCTCAATTTATACACTGACGCTCATTCAATATGGGTGTATTTGAAGGTTGCACACACACTGGTGCATGTATATAATGTTGTTTCATTTTTGTAGGACACACACATTCAAAACCCTGCTTCAAAATGTAGTGTATTGAGGTAGAGCATAATATCTGAATTCTATTTATTAATCTGTTCTGTGCGTATGCCTCAAGTTCGAATCCTGAGTCTGGCAAATACACATATGGACAGTATGGACCTAATAGGTTGAGCAAGTGGCTAACATCCATTTCTCGTGAAAACAAACATCTGTTGATACAAAACCTCCATCATGTGGAGGCATATATGATCTTATTATGGTCAGCCATTGTCTAATAATGAATAATATGGTAATGTATGTATACACTAGTTTATAATGAATATATATAAAAGTATTTCGGTGATAGTTTGTACTTCAACGTATACTTATTCAAATAACCTGTTGTAAAACTTTCATGAATAAATCATACGTGTGTCATTACTAGATATGACATCGAACTGTAACTTGTGACATTAAGTCACCCGATAACCTGTAACCTGTAACCTGTATCCATCAATTTTTCTAATCTAGTATGTACATTTCGGAGTAAACCACAATAGCCGGGCGGCATAAGCGTCGGCCTGTAACTTCGTGGATCACAGGATCGAATCCTGAATCTGGCATTAACATAATATATTGTTTTTCAATTTGTGTTTGGGTCAGAGTATGGACCTAACAGGTTAAGACTATACCTCAGCTGAGGCATGGTCTAAAAAGATCGTGACTAGGCGATGTGCGGATTGTGCAAATGACGCAAGCCGAACGAAATATAATTTGTCATAAAAGTTCAACATGCGTCCTTTTTATGTTATGTTTATTATTATATTCGTAATAATAATAGTATATTCATTGACATGTTTTCTTTGTCAAGTACATGCGGAACGTTTTTTAGTCATTTTTACACGATTTAAGAATAATTTCAACCGACGCCATGACAAAACGAATCGACGTGCAGACACCTCGACTATCGCTCTCCGAATGGCAACGCGGCCGTAATTTCGTCCCACATACAGTTGAAAACTATTTGCCGTTTCACGTCTTATGTACGCTCTTAATCAAGTGAGTAACATTCATTTCTCGTATAAACATAAACCTGTTAATACAAACCTCCACTCTGTGAGGGCCCATATGATCAACAAAAAAAATATTTCTGAGTACTTGTACTAAGAGGGTCACCAAAAATTCAAAAAAAGACAACACTAAATGAAGAAAATAAATCAAAGTATCGTACATACTAGAAGAGTAATTCATTGCATGAATTTTAACATAAAAAATAGACGATTTTCCACGGATAAGAGTTGCAGGTTTCGTTTTCCGGCAGCCTACGGGTTAATCGTGAAAACTCGTGAGCTGGCATCCTACCCTGTCAAGTGTAGATTAACAAACTAATTTACTTGGCACGAACGGGTTAACTCCAAATAAATAGGACGATTTCAAAACAATACACTCACAACAAGAGTGTATATTGTACGAAGGTAGGTATTGTACAATTTACACTGTTGCAGTTTATTTTATTAGTAAAGTGAGTGTATGTATGTGTTGGTGTCAAAAAGTTTCCACTACAAAGTACAGCTAGAGAGAATTCTGTGATGTTTATACTTGATAGCGATTTTGCAACGTGGTTAGTGTTAGGTATCTAATAGGTAGCCATAGACTAATTTATTTATCGTATAATTCGAATGTTAAAACATTAAAACATTATTGTCTATTGAGACTGTATATTAGTAAGGTTGTGATTCAGTAATACAAACATACGCGGTGTGAAAACAAATGATATTATAAGATGTATCTTGATATTTTGTCATAGACTAAATAAATTTGTATTGCGGTTTTCTGTAAGTATTTTCAAACAGGAATAATATACCTATTCATTGGATAGATTTATTTTCAATGCGCAAAAATTAAGGTTTTAAGTCATAATTTAGTAATTTGATGTTTAAAATTACTATCCAGTGCATAAAAATGTCTGCCGTGGAATCAACGTCATGCCATTTAGCGAGGCGTTGACTGCTGACGCACGATTAGATAGACGTGATGCGGAGTAATATTTTAATTGTAAATAGTCCTGCCATGTAAAATAATTTATGTTTGGCTGTCGAATTTCAAAGTAAATAAAAAAATAATTCAATAATTAAATATCATTACGATATAGTAGGTATAAAATGTTAGACGATTACTGCTTTTATTTCTTCGATTTTTTGACATAAACTTTTGGTGTTGTCTTTGCATTCGGTTGTTAATTAATAAAATAAACAATTTCTTTTATTCAACGAATAATTCACAAGATTTATTATTAAGGTTTATTAAATTATTAGTACCTAAGTACAAGTACGTAAGTAAAAATAGATATATTGAGTGATCCGTGACGTCGGTTAGTAATTAAGGCATTTAATTGATACCTACTTTGATTTAATATACAAAAACCGATAGCCAACATTAACACAATTTGATAAGTATTCCATGTAAAAACTACTAGTTAAATTCGTCATAATTAAGTAGGATGCCCGTAGCTTAATTGGAAGATCACACTGGCGCGTATCCAGCGGTTACAGGTTCTAGCCTGTCAGGTGTCATATTTTTTTTTTCTAAAAAAGATTTTTTCTATTGGGATGTTTTCAAATTATGTATAATAAATTAGTAACCTCTGAAAATTGCATAAATAAACAATGTATACCTACCTACTTAATAAAAAATACTTTGTATTCACATAAACATAAATCTATCTTTCGAAAGAATCATAATATTGATTTATTCATAATACGATATTATGTTATGAAAACAAGTGTGTTAAAATTTGCATTTTTTCTGTTCACTCTTTTGGGTTTAGCAATTCTGGACCCGAGGTGTAAACTAGGTTAACCGAAAAGTTAATTTAATTGAATTTCGTATAAATTCATTACATAGAAAAGAACGTGCTCTCTCTCTCTCTCTCTATAATATATGCGTAAATTTATCCGCACAAAAGTTTCCAACCTCCGCGTATAAAATTTTCGTAGAAAATAGATGCAATACCAGATTTTTGTTTTGCCTAAAAATACTAAACAATGACTAACATTATAATATCAAGTATGTTTAGGAAAAAGGGCGACCCTCAATTTTTCTAAAAGTGCTTTTATTGGATATTAATAATGCATACAACTAAATACACGACCTGTAAAAAGGAAGTAAGCCGCAAATGCCGATTTATTATCTAAATTCAAGTTTTAATTGAGCTTTAATTAAGTTTTAATTTAAGGAGAAAACCATTTACACTCAATTTAAATGATTTTTCTGTAATAACTTCTTTAATTATTAATAGATCGAAAAGATATTACACCAAATCATCAATAATCATACACCCAGTCTGTGCCTATTTTTTTTTATTAATATTGAACCAAAATCATTCAAAAAACGTTTTTTGCCTCTCCTGTAAAATTTGTTCTGTGTGGGCTACGCCCTTTTTTCTAAACACGGTCGATATTACATCCGCCAAATTTAACACATTATTTACAGACTTATTTCTCACAGGACGATTGTCATCACGTATTTCTAGTTTATTCTTCACAATACTTTTTTTTAAATTTTAAGAAACAATTCCATATAACACGCATGCGATTCTAACTATCCAATGACTCCAGAATCGAGAGGTTTGCCTTCACCGGACACAGTTTATCGGTCATATAGCCCGCAGATAACATAACAACCAAGAAAAACTCATGATATTTGCTCAGATCAAAGGTCAGATGAGAGGAAAAAGAGCTCTCCCAGATAGTCTGACCAAGATCAAAAGAATGCCACAAGTTTCATATTAACAAAAACCCTGCGTGCTGTTAAATGCTTAGAGGGGTGAAGCAAAGCCATGAAGTAAGCTGTCAGGCTGTCACAATTCTGTCATAAGGTTCAAAAAAGAATAAAAATATCGGTGTGTGTATTTATATATGCGCGTTAGAAGTTAAACTTCTTTGACGTTACAAAACAAAACCAAAACTTGTGATACCCTAGATTCTTCTACTAGCTCTTAATTATCTTGTTAAATTACACACTCAAGAAAAAGGGCAGCTTATTGGAGCGCCGTTAGTTTATTTCTATACACCTTAACTTATATTACTAAATTATATAATTATTTCTCGTTGTTTTTATTTTTAAAGTAACAACTGTCACTTTGGCGTTTAATCGTTTGTTTTCGTTAGGAATTTCAAATGGCCGACTATAATAAATTAGTTGCCTAGGCAATGGAACAATTCTACTATCAAACTTGCGTTTGTATACAACTGACTGATTTCCAGGTGTGCGCGCGCAGCTCTCAATTCTACTCTCTACTAAATACCCCAAAAGAAGTATAACTTCAAAAACATTTAATATTGTTGATAAATATTAATCGTTGGATAATAACAGATTGTAGACGATTGATTGTAGTTACTTTCTTATTTTGCCTCGCCTAAAAAACTTGCAAGTTTATATTAACCCAGTTTACCTTTCGGGTCAAGAACTAACGATACACCCTGAATGAAACCCCGGACGTTGTATATGCACGCGGCAAGTATTGGGTGTACAAACCGTCTAAAATAATTAGCGGGAAGCGTCGGGTGTTTTTGTCGGCCTGCAGGGTTGGCTCAATTACCTAAGTTTAATTCAGTGTCGTCGAAACGTTATACACAGATAAGGGTTGCGGACGGAATCAGCCAACTATGTGAGATCGGGGGTGGGCGGACGTTAGGTGACCACACGGCTAAGGGGTTGTAATAAAGATAATCTGTTTGTTATGTTGTAACTGCGTACACATCTTTTAATTAATTGCAGTTCGAAATAACAGTAACGTTCGCAATCAAACGGATGACTTCAGTCAGTATAAATTATCTTCATTCTTACATTTGTATAACCCATGCATGTCCAACTTCAAGTAGATTGTCATATAATTTCCATTATCAAAACTGACACTGATCCACCAAACTCTATTATTGTCGTTCTTGAACTAGAACAAACGTAGATATTTTCAATTCAATTTCAATTTATTTTTAACATATTGTGGACATTACAAATTATAAGTTTAATACGTTCACAACATGACATATAGAAACAAAGAAGTATACTTAAAATAGTAAGTGTTACATAAAAAAGAGATAGATAGTATGTTATTAAACCGTAGAAATATGTACATACAAAAATATTAATTAGATAGGTATAAGAAAGTACACCGGATGAGTTAAGCAGACCCTATTTTAAGAATTTATAAAACAACGTCCACCTATACTGATCCTCACGTAAGTGGAATATATCAATACGCGAAGCAATTTCGTTGAACATAGTTATCGCCCTCCCAATTGGCATTACCAGTGGCAGGTTGGCTCTGCACCTTGGGAGAATAAACAACTGATGTTCGCTATTTCTAAGATAGTTATCAGGGACACACAGGTCAACACTGCCCAGAATGTTCTCATTTATACCTCGTATAAGTCGAAAAAAATACGTAGCCAAATAATGATTTCTTCTAAATTGCAAAATGCAGTATGTAAGCATGCCTAAGAGAAAGTCAGTTGGATAAAGCCACGGATAGTATCCGTACAACCTCAAATAAAGGAGTCTCAAGAATTTCTTCAGAACCCTCTCCACCATAAGGCTATACTTCAACTGATGCGGTGCCCAAACAATAGACCCACTCTCAAGTCTGCTTCGAACTAAAGAATTAAATAAAAGTTTTAATACCGTAACATCCGAAAAGATCCGGGAAGTACCCATGACGAAGCCCAACATTTTAAGCGCTTTGTTACAAATGGTAACTATATGGCTAATAAATGTCAGTTTACTCTCAAACGTAATGCCAAGATCCCTTACAGATGATATTCGTAACAGAACTCTGCCATGCATCGAGTATTGGGAAAACAATACTTTTGAGGCTCTGGTGGCGAAGGGTGAAAGTAAGCTGTTAAAATCCGCCATAAATAGTGCGCAGTAAATTTTGCCAGTCATACGTATTATTTGTTTTCATTAAAATAATACTACAATTTACACATGGTGTTGGTTAGTTTTTAAAATCCAATTAATCTCTGCGAAAACCAAGCAATAAATACTCGTCTATCTTTAAAATATCTAAAATTATGCAATTAAATCATACATAACTTTGGATATTTTATAGATAGAATAATATGTGTATATATTTGGTATAGTTTGCTTAGACAGGGCATATGTGTAATATGTATTCTTAATCCAACGAAAAAAAATAAGTATGAATAAAAAACTGTGCACAATTTTGTCGTATTGCCCAAAATATACCAAAACTATAATGATTTGGTTTAGTCAGGGTTTAATTGATTTTTAAAAACTAACTAACACCATCTGTAAATAGTTGTAGTATTAGTTCAAAACAAATACGTATGACTAACAAAGGTTAATGTGCATTATTTATGGCGGTTCTTAGCAGCCTACCTCCACTCTTCGCTGCTAGTAGATATTATATTTGGTAAATGGTATTGAGGCCTTTCAAATAGAAAAAAACCTTGCCTTTAACCATCACAAATAAATACTCAATTTCCCATTCATCGCGAAATCGCGAAAATTATATGTGTTTGTCTTCTTTTGAGCATTCATTGTACTCACCATCAAACTGTTTACGTAATGATATAGTCCGTCGTCATAAAAGTAAAAGTGTCCAACTGCATTTTTTGTGAAAATACACTACATGACTATCTGACATCTTACTAACGTTGCGGTTGCCTGCATAAAAGGTCCAGCTGATTTACAGCCTGGAAACATACTAACCCGAGTGTGTCAAAATTACTATCTGCTGCTTCACTGCTGACCAGTTAATTATCACAAAGCAGTCAGTGCTAAAGACACGCCAGGCGTACCTACCTTGCTAAACGCAAAAATGGCTCTACTGTAAAATACTGTTTTTGCAGTTGTTCCCTTTTAGTTGTATGGTAACAAAAAGAGCCTACTACGTAACGTTATGAAGAAGAACCTTAGTTTAAAGCGTGGAAATTTATATATTCTCTTTCTCTCACTCCTGCTATAGGCTGTGACTGATGCGTTACGATGCGGTCACCAGGTGTCTTCATGGTATTCATGGTCATCTAAACGGATTAAGAAAATAAATATGGGAATGGGTAATTCTTCCAATCAGTTTCATAATTGCGATAAAATCATGTTATATTACAACTGTATGAATATACACGCTTTTTACATTTTCATGACTCAATTCCTATGGGCCCTATGGTGTGGTTATCTAAATTTTATTCAGCGATCGCAGTGCCCATAGACTACCTATAACTTCCAAACCTATACGCAGTGCCGCAGATATTTTATCTTGCAATTAAAGTCAGGGAAAGGCTCATACATATATTTTAAAAATGATAAAGCCGTGTACAGACCGAAGTGAAATTAACCTCAGAAAATATTTATTATAACTATCATAATTTGTTTTTGATTCGAAGTCACCTGGGGGGAGGAGTATCTTTTGGTATACCAAAATTACGATGATTGGATTACGTAGCACAAGATGCACGAACAATTGGAATTGGATAAGGATTGATCAGACTGTGCAAGACGACTCGGTGAGGCCAGGAATCCACTCACAGTTGTTGCGCTGGTTAATGAAAATTAATCTAACCGAAATATCATTGTATGTGTATACAAACAAACGTCTTACATAAAATAAATTTGTACAAATTACAATTAGGTGAAATGCTGGTCGTATAAAATATCATTCGGTCTCCTGCCTTTCTGCAATTTGTAATGTGTGTAAATATTTTCGGTCATAATGTATTCGTAACCAATACGTGTAACTTCTTGTGATATTTATTTTAAATTTAAAGTGAAACAAGGACTGTTTATATAAGTAAATTTCAAAAATTACGAGTAGCGCGACATGGCATTGAAAGGTGCATGTTGGGCATTACGCATAAAGATCACAAAATAAAACAATGTATAAGGAAGTAAACAAACGTGTGTGATAGAATAGATGTCGTTAAGCAGGTGAAATTGCAATTGACTTAACAATATACCATCATACAACGGTGCCCAAGAGGTACTAAATGCCCATAGGTATACCTTAAAACTCACTGTAAAGACAAACTAATAAAGTTTGTGGACGTATGTGGCAGTAAAAAACTGGGAATCGAGTGGAGGGAGCTATGGGGAGACCTTTATCCAGCAGTGAATCGACTCCGGCTGATGATGATGATATCATAATTATCTTAAAAATCAGTATTCAGAGTATTCATTGCTTGTTACCAAAACTACCCAGATTTTGGTATTGTCGATTTTTTTCCGACCATGTCCGATCCTAATAGGATCATATGGGCCTCCACAGAGTGGAGGTTTGTGTTAACAGATTTTGTTTTTACGAGAAATGGATGTCAGCCACTTGCTCAACCTATTAGGTCCATACCCTGACTCATACACAAATTGAAAAACAATATGTGCACTTGCCAGACCCAGGATTCGAGCCTGGGACCCACGGCGTTATAGACCAACGCTTAAGCCGCGCGGCCACCGTTGGTGTATGTCAATTTGGAGGGCAATAGCTATGGAAATTAAATCGCTTCGGATATTGATATATTCCACTTTTATTTAAGACAGGATCTACTTGGCTCACACGGCGTGCTTCCATGTACGTTTTTTACTAAAGTATATTTTTCTATCTGTGTGTGTCGTGTACGCTTTGAATTTATAATTTATCGTGTTCATTATATGTAAAATAAATAAATTTGAACGGATTGTCTATCTTTCTTGACGGCTGGTCACAGCCAGGTTACGGACACTGCGCCATCGCCGAAAGTTGATAGCATCTTGAAAGCGCTCCTTAATGACCCGCCACGCGTAGCCCCTGTATTTCGCCCCCCGCGATGTCTTCGAGATTAATATATTTTTTTCAAACCAGATGCCCAAAAACTCCCGCCGCCACTGGATTAATTGATCGATCGAGATGACGCGATTATGGCCACGTACGCCTTTTGTCGAATTTCGCTAATGTGCCGCCAGTATCGGCGACTTTTTGTGTCGACTTTTTTTTTGGCTCCGTCGAATTTTTATTTTACACGATATATCTGCTTCGGCACGTACGTATAGCTATGGCAAATACCGCCTGTTGGAGGTAGGTAAACGATTTGTAACTTAAATAATTACAAGATAAAAAAACTTTTTATATACTACGTTTTTAAATTTCCTGTTGAAACACATAAACTTAACAATTCTATGTATTAATAATTTAAGACAAATAAGGGAATTGTCAACAAATCATTTTTTTTGCTATTTTGCAACAAACAAACAAACAAATATAGAATACTGAAGTGTCATTTTGATTTCCATAGTAACGCACGTATATATTAATAATTTAATTGCTAGGACCACCCCCTTAGCAACCAATAATAGTGGATTGGATTACGGATTTCTTCCGAAATAACTTTTCATACAAAACAGAATTAACTGAAAATGAATTCAATTCTACTTAAAGATGGCTAAAAGTATTAAAATAATGCATTGGCATCGTGTTTTGATATATTCTAAAAGCTTAAAATGTCTAGCTAGTCGGAAAGTTAATTAAAAATCAATTGCAAGATTTGTACTGGATAAACAACCACCGGACAAACAAGAATACGAGCTACGAAAAACGTGGTAATAATAAAATAGCAGTACATAAAGGCCAGTAAAATTATACTTATATAATATACTGAACATCAGTGGCGAAGGATGGAGGTAGGCTGTTAAGATCCAACATTAATATTGCATACTAAACATTGTCAATCAAATATATTTTCATTGAACTAAAACCACAATGTATAGATAGTGTTTGTTAGTTTTTAAAATTTAATTAAGCCCCGCCTAAACCAAGCCATAGTAGATAATAGTCAAAAAATATTCGCTTATCTACAAAATATTTAAAACTATGCCATTCAATAATACATAATTTTAGTTATTTCATAAATAGAATAATATTTTTATCGATTATGGTTTGGTTTAGGCAGGGCTTAATTAATTTGTAATAATATGTACTTATCATTAATTCAACGAAAACAAATAAATATGACTTGTGCACTATTTTGTTGGATCGTCCATTGCATCTTTATACTATTATGATTTGGTTTTGGTGGGGTTTAATTGAATTTAAAAAAAAATAACGAACACCATCTGCAAATTATATTATTAGTTCAATGAAAACATTTTTTTATGACTGACAAGGCTTAGTGTGCAGTATTTATGTCGAATCTTAACAGCCTACCTCCACCCCTCCCCACTTCTGAACATATATAATTTGAAAATATTTCATGCATAATATATACATATGGGGTAAGAATATGTGAGGTTGAAATGACAAGACTCAGATAGGATACGTGTGATTGAGAAAAATATCCATTTTGTTACCCCATAAATATAAATACTATTACAAAAATGGAATCCACTATAAACTAAGACTGCGAATCAAATTACAATAAATAACATAAATATGATAGTCGTAGTAAAACAAGCTGATTCTATTTTACTATGAAATAACGATGAGTTACGTAAAAATTGTGACGCGATGTTGTTAATACAAATGCTCGTAAGAAAGTGTCTGTTTGTATAGCATATTATTTATTGATTGAAAAATTGCATCGCTACTACTACGCTTGCATACTATTTTTATCAGTCAATGAAATATATGTTTGATTCTTATTTGCTTGGTTAGGTGTGTGTTTTTGTTTCGTGCATTTTAAATAAATATTATTATCATTTTTTCTATATCAGCTCTCTTTTGAAGTCATTCGGATTTCTGTCATACCACTAGACATAACTATCTACTAGTTAAATTCCTACATGATTCTTAAATTTAAATGACCACGTTTACAATGTTTTTTTCTTGATGCCTTTACGGATGCTTCGTATTTACTATACAGTATAGAAGTTTCTGGACTTTCGCACAAAAACTACTCTACTTGATGCTAAGTCAAAGAAAAAAGCAGCTGAGAAAAATGCCTTATTATAAACAATACATTTACGCGCATCGGGTATTGCTAATTTATATTCGGCCAGGTCCTATAAAACCATCTTGTAAAAACTATAGAAAGTTCTTTGTAGCGCAATGGTTATTCTGGTGAATATATGTTTATGGTATTAATAATGTATTTTATATCACCATGAAAAGTTGATTTCTAAAATTAGATAAAATAGGGGATAATAACTGCATATATTTCCTTTCCTAGAAGAAACAAAATATAGTAGTCAATGTCATCTAGTCAGTGGGCTTTGAGCTTGGACCGCCACAATGAACAAGGCTACCAACTACGTTAAAATTAATAGTGACCCCTTTATTTAAATCGAAAAGTGAATATAACAATGTGAAGTATATTATACCGTGTCGCCGCGAGTGGACAATTAGTTTATTATGGTTAAGTTTTGTTTCTGCCAGCTGATGAGCTGACATCTTAACAATGTTCCTCACCAACGATAACCTGAGGAAGATGAAGAAGAAGGAGCCGGCCATATTGGGGATCAGCTATATGGTATGTCTATAAAACTTTGCTGCGATTAATTCTCTTATTCACTAATAGGTTCGTTCCCGCTAAAACAAAAGCGGGATTAATATTTAATAAGTTTTTATTGGAAATACGTAATTTCGAAAAATCTGAAGTCTAGAGTCACTAAAACGATTTTTTTTAAATGACGGCCAGCAGAATTTGCGCCAATGTGTTCTACCAACCAAGCTACGTGTATCCCATCTAATTCCGACGAAGTTAACTACCTGTACACGAATATGAAAAGTGACACTATCAAAAAATTCACTTTTTCAGTATGACCATTCTGAGTTGTTTTTTTTTTTTTAAATTTTATAAGTAAAAAAATATAATGGAATGTGGTTATAATGTGTGTACTATATTGTTTTATTATTAATTTAACCATCTTATTTTACAATGCTTTTAAGATTTTCCGTATTTTATTGTCAGGGCAATGTTAATTTAAGCCCACGATGGCCGCACGGCTTAAGCATTGGCCTATAACGTCGTGGATCCCAGGTTCGAATTCTGGGTCTGGCAAGTACACATATTGTTTTTCAATTTGTGTATGAGTCAGAGTATGGATCTAATAGGTTGAGCAAGTGGCAACATACATTTCTCGTAAAAACAAAATCTGTTAATACAAAACCTTCACTTTGTGGAGCCCCATTTGATATTAGAATTGGACATGGTAAAAAAATGTTAATAACTTAAAAATGATTAATGTCGAATTTTTATTTTACACGATATATCTGTCACGGAACGTACGTATAAAGAAAAATGCCTTATTATAAAAATGATTAATTTTGTATGGCGTCACTTTTAATATTAATGTAAGTACGTACCGTAACGTACGTACATGAATATTAAAAGTGCAATACTCTCTGAAGCAATTTTTAAATTCCGTTACTTTTTTGTTAATCGGAATTTGCATTTAAATCAAAGTATTAATTACCTCAATTCCTAAGTGATGTCAGGATCTCTCCAAATTTTTGTTATAACGCAATTATATTTTAAATGAAAAAATGGGTACTGTTCGGTTATCAGGAATACAGCGGAAAACACATTTTGAAAATACCCGATATACTGGATTATTTGTTAGTTTAGGTTAGTTTTGTTAGGTTAGGTTGGCTTAGGTTAGGTTAGGTTTGGTTTGGTTAACCTAACAAATAATCCAGTTTGTCGGCTATTTTCAAAATGTGTTTTCCGCTGTATTCCTGATAACCGAACAGTACCAAAAAATGTTTTTACCTTTTACAAGACATGGTGGTCTTTTTAGAATTTTGAATGTTTTAGTGAAGTGCTTTGTAAACTATTGTTATTATAAAAATCACAATAATCGCTATAAAAACACCTGCTATCACTTCATTTAACAGTCGAACGTACAGTATATATTTTGCCCACACTAATGATACAGAAGTTTCTTGCGATTTTGACATAAACTGAATTTGATATTCATACCCAAATCTTTGCGAGAGCTTTAAATTTGAACGATAATTGATTATGGCAGTGACGCCGTGAGAGATTTGAAACTCTTGCGGTGAAATCGTGAAATAATAATGACGGTGCTATTATTTTTAGGTTTGGCTATACACAACTGTCTATAACGAAATAAAAACTCTAGACCCCTTGGTGAATAATTATGTCATTCGCAACATTTTCAATCGAGACAAACAACAATAATATATAACAGTGGCGAAGGGTGACTTTTGGAAAGAGGTAGGCTGTGGAGATCTGATAAAAAGAACACACTTGTCAGGTATACTTACGAAAAATAAGAAGATAATACGATATTACTTCTAATGAATATGTATACACTAATTTAATGAAATTTTTAATGAAAACTCAATGACGGCATAAAATTAAGCAATCAGCTGTTTAAATTACGTATTTTTTTCAAAACATTTATACACATCAAAAATCATTACATAAATTTTATGTCTATATTTATTAATATTCGATTCAACACCATAGAAACAATCTAATTTTTAATTATTTAGTTTTAGGCTCTGCGATCGGAGCTTACCTTAGTTTATACAATTCTATAGACTGGGTGGGGCTACGTGACGTAAAGTCCATATGAAAAAACTTGAGAATTATTTAAAACATAATCCGATATTTATTTACGTCAAGACAGATGGCGCGCTGTGGTATATTTTTTAAAACCTTTGCAGATTGTTTTGTAATTATCTGTGTAATACATTCCTACACATACGTCATCTCTCGTTGGCAAAATAAATTATTTTATAGAATATAATATAATCAAATGATTAAATGAATAAGTCAATATGCAATTAAAAAATATTTTTCTTAAGAAGGTAGGCTTCAAATAATCGCCTAGTATGGAGTCTTCGCCACTGATATATAACCATGAAATATTGATACCATGATATTATATTATACGAAGCTATTAAAAAGAAATAAAACAAACTGCAAAATTATCCAAATTCGGCACACATAATTTTAAAACACCTCTGATATAAAGAAGTAGATCGTGAGGGCGTGCGCACACTATCAAGAAAACGACTGAATCAACAATAACTGAAGCAACAATGTCAGTACACGATGACAGGAAATTGTTTGCAACGTTTGTCAATTCATTGATCATCATTCTCAATAATGATGCAAATAATATAAATAGATTTTAAAATACTTTCTACGATCCCGGATTATCTATGTGTATTACATATAGCTAAAAATGGACCTCATGTTTTTATAGATAACGTATCCCACTATGAAATACCTTCCACTAATAAATAACCATTTATAATAATAAATAAAAATAACACTCACCATATCGTCAGTGTCAGGTCCGTTGTATTAAGCATGAACTGTACCCGCCCTGCGGATTATCTGAAAAGAAAAAATCATTTTTCAATTAAACAATTATTATGTACAGTAATGCAATTAATTATTATTTATATATATATATATATATATATATATATATATATATATATATATCTATTAAACCCCACAACCTGTATTTATACTATAATAAATCAAAAGACCGTCTGAAATGTCACAATATTTCTTTAATAAGAGTCGAGAGATAAAATAACATGTCTCATGAGGTAGGACAGAACCTAATAATTCGTAAAAATAATACGACATAATATCTAAATGGGTCCAAAAGAATAAACACAAAATTTTTGATGCTCTTCTATCTTATGGTGTCATATTCCATCATGCAGTACACCTCCATATCCTGGGCCAGTCGTATCAGATCCACAACACCTTGGACGGCAAAGCTAAGAGAATTTTCTTTTACCTAATTCATAAATCCTAATCATATTTTCTAATTACGGAAAATATGGCCGAAGTATGCAATTTTTCTCCGCTTCACAGTAGCTATAAGTTATATCAGTGACAAAGGGTGGAGGTAGGCCGTTAAGATCTGACATAAATAGTGCACACTAAACATAATTGTTTTCATTGAACAAAGACTACAATGTGTAGAAATAGTGTGTTAGTTTTTTAAATGCAATTATACTCTGCCTTGTCCAAGCCATCGTAGATGATAGTAAAATAATATTCATTTTTGTATAAAATATCTAAAATTATGCCATTAAATTACGCATAATTTTATATGTTTTATAGACAGAAGAATATTTTTTATCGATTATGGTTTCTTTAATATGTATTCTTAGGGCTTAATTTAAATTTAAAAACTAGTCAGCACCATTAAAAAATTGTATTTTCAGTTCATTGAAATCAAATCAGTATGACAGACAATGTTTCGGGTGCACTATTTATTTAAAATCTCAACAGCCTACCTCCACCTCTCGCCACTGAGTTATATTGTCCCATTGGCTCATCTTGATGACAAGAGAAGACCAGATAGGCTGAAAGTAATATGGGTAGACTGTGTTACGGAGGATTTAAGAAGGCTATGCCAAAGCAATCGTTAAGGGTCGGTGTTGGATTGTTCAAAATGTAAAAAACTTTTTTGGAGCAAGCCAAAACCTGCGAATTGCCAGAAATTATTACATTAACTTGTCCATATGAGGCGGAAAACCACAGTGTGCAAACCACTTCCTCTGGGACTGTCATAGAATGTGCTCCGATAGGGAAGAGATGCTCAAATTGGTTCAACCAACTGTTGTGCCCATCCGCCGCGTCCGACCTGGTCGCCACAAAATAAATGCGTTATTACGTTTGTGAACATGAAGAACTCTTCACACAGTTTTGTATAACCGTATTGTTTGAGCTTAGTTTTTTGTACTATATATTTATTAATTATAATCATTTGGGTTTGTTAGTTCATCATGCTTCTTTTTGACATTGCCACATTTTCATTAGTCATTTCACAAGTTTTCGTAAACTCAGAAACTCAAACTCGCTCTTCGTCCATTTGAGTGCGTGGTAACTTCACTATTGGTTATCTGCTTCTGCGCATCTATTCTATACACAAAACTACTTTCTTCCGCTACGGCAGCTATCTAGGGTAGGTTTGTATCCAAATATTAGTACTTATTGTACCAATTACAATAAGTTAGTTACACTTATTACAATAAGTGCTATGTTTTAACAGCACCTCTTTTGGCTGTGGTAAATTTTAGAGCGATATAGACAGTTTTGGCTGTTTAGACGGCTAAAATAAGTGCTAATACTTGGATACAAACCTACCATAAATAGCTGCCGTAGCGGCCGAAAGTAGTCTAGATATGCTGAGACATTCCCCAGTATTTAAAAAATGCTGATGCTTCACACTCAAATGTAGGGCCTCGTAAGACAGAATGTGATACAGTCGGGTTGGTTTGAAGGGTTTATATTGCCAGAAATTATGACTGATATTAAATTTGTTTAAAAAAAAGAATGAAATTTGGTAATTTTTAATTAAATCAAAATTAATACAAGATAAAAATAACTTTTTATGTACAACGTTTTTAAATTTTCTGTTCAATTATTATGCTCAATATGCTCAAACTTGTACTTAATATGAAGTAAATAAAAAACAAACAAACAAATATAGAATACTGAAATGAAATTTTTATTATCATAATAACGCACGTGTATATTAATAATTTAGTTGCTAGGACCCCAGACCCCTAGCAACCAATAATGGTGTCGAAATAACTTTTCATACAAAACAGAATTAACTGAAAATGAATTCAATTCTGCTTAAAGATGGCTAAAAGTATTAAAAGAATGCATTGGCATCGTGTTCCGATATATTCTAAAAGTTTCAAATGTCTAGCTAGTCGGGAAGTTAGTTAAAAATCGATTGCAAGATTTGTACTGGATAAACAACCACCGGACAAATAAGAATACGAGCTAATAAAAACGTTGTAAAAATGAATAATTACTGTGCTGAAAAAAAAAATATATATACCGAATCTTAACGTATATCCACAGAAATCTGTTGCATTTTAATAAATAATATGTATTTTTTAAATAGATTAAAATGAGTGCCTATAGTATGGTCGTTTAGTATTTCAAGGACCTTCTCAAGCCATATGTGTATGGGAAGTATCGAAAAACGAGAGGGTTTTTATGTTTTATATGCAGTGCCCATTATATTATAAGTCAATATTCTTGAGTCATAAATCTCTCCGTGACACAGTCCACTTATACCACTGGTCCAACGCCATAACTCTTCGAGGGTCCATGGAAACATTCCCCGTGCAGTCGTAGTTTATACGGCAGCATTATTTAATGCTAACAATCTCCACCGAGAGCCGAAATAATTCGCCGAGATGATGCCCCATAATGCACAGGGCCGGCTGCAGGACTTCGCATGGGGATCAGGGGCGGATCGGCGATAAAAACACCATCCATCATCGGCCCGCTACAATTGCCGAGACGTGACTTGGAAACAAAAACACGAGTTATCCGTCATTTACACAGCCTGCCCGGAAAATATTTCGCCTCTTCGCTTGTGTATAAAGTAAGGATTCGTTTTCAAACAGCCTAGGTTTAGTGTTGTATTAAAATAATATGTTACACAGTTTTATTTTAAAATATATTGTGAAATATATCGACTGTTAAAAGTCAAAAGGACTTAACCCACACAAATCGAATTTTACAACAGGCACAAAAACGTTTTTTCTATGATTTTCGTCCAAAGTTAAAATATAAAATAATTACAAGATAAAAAGAACTTTTTACATACAACGTTTTTAAATTTTCTGTTGAATCATATAAACTTGACTTGACTAGCTTAAGCGATCAAAAAAAATCTACTTGATAGAAATACTGAATAATGAAATGTCATTTCATATTGATTTCCATAGTAACGCACGTCTATATTATTTAATAATTTAGTTGCTAGGACCCCCTAGCAACCAATAATGGTATCAAAATAACTTTTCATATAAAACAGAATTAACTGAAAATGAAATCAATTCTACTTAAAGATGGCTAAAAGTATTTTAAAAAAATGCATTGGCATCGTATTCTGATATATTCTAAAAGTTTCAAATGTCTAGCTAGTCGGGAAGTTAGTTAAAAATCGATTGCAAGATTTGTACCGGAAAAACAACCACCGGACAAATAAGAATACAACCTAAGAGCGGCATGCACAATCTAAAATTTCGATCCTAAGGATAAGTCGCCGAAAAGCATGACTTAACTATAGACAATCCTGAGTATAGAGTTAAGGAATCCTTAACCATAGACTACTTTTGTTATGAACACGCCCCCTTCTGTATTACCATTTACCACTGACAGCTGCTGTCAAAATAAATTCGCATGTCTATAAAACAGTCCATACACTCAAATTCATTTAACAATGTATCTCAATATGAATATTGATAGTGTTAATTCGTTTGGCATGTACTTGCAGAATATTATTTTAGTACAATGACACTTGACGCTAGTGTTACCATGTTAAAAAAATATCTTGCGGTGCTTGTGGAATCACGTATAATGACTTATAACGGAAACATAAGAGTATTATAATTAAATATTAATATGTATTTATAGTTATTGCATTAATTTATAAAATGCAGTTGTCATATTTTTGTCATCGTTTAATAATTATGAAATAATTTACCTAAACTATAGGAAAGAGAATTTTAAATATGGTATTATTTTAAATAGAAATGATCTTAACTAAGGACAATGTTTCTGCATAGTGTTTTCTGCTAAGGAAATTATAGTTATGACAAATTTTTCTGCATTCCGCTCTAAGAAAAACGTTGTAATTGTAATAAACATAATTTTGAAGCATAAATAATTCGGTGTTTTATTTTTTCAATATAAATTAATATTCTACATTCTTTTCCCACTTCACTAAAAGAAATGTTCGATATTTAAAGCTTACGTTCTTTAGGCACAATGTCTATTTAGCAGTGGCGAAGGGTGGATGTAGGCTGTTAAGATCCGACATAAATAGTGCACCGTAAACTTTGTCAGTCAAACGTATTTGTTTTCATTGATCTAAAACTATATAAACCCTGCCTAATCCAAGTCATTGTAGATATAGTCAAAAAATATTTGTTTATCTTTAAAATATTTAAAATTATGCCATTAAACCATTCATCATTTTAGATATTTTATAGATAGAAAAATATTTATTATCGATGATGGTTTGGTTTAATTCAACGAAAACAAATAACTATGACTGAAAAGGTATGCATTATTTTTGAGGATTGCCCATAGCATACCTTAATTAGTATGGTTTGGTTTATGCAGGGTTTAATTGAATTTTAAAAACTAACCAGCACCATTTGCAAATTGTATTCTTAGTTCAATGAAAACAAATAAGTATGTCAAACAAAGTTTAGTGTGCACTATTTATATCGGATCTTAACTGCCTACCTATGCCCCTCGCCACTGGAATTTAGCCGTGTACAATGTTAGATATTGTCCAATTAAACATATTTTGAAAAAAACCTGTTGGTTAAATCCGTTTGCCTTTTTAGAGTCGAATGTTAAACTTTTTGTGGTTTAGAATGTATTATAATTCATTTTGATTGACCGATTGGGCCTAATCAAATAAATGTAATTTTACAATAATATGAAATTTTATAAATCTAATTTAACACGATGTAGTAGGTAAAGAATGAGCCAATACAAAAATGTTGATATAAATGGTGTATCATTCTACGCATTGGTTAAGATCATACACAAGTGAAATTGCAAATAATTTTCAACAGTAGATGGGACGAAATTTTTCACTCGATGCCAATCGGAGACCGACAGTCGAGGTGTAAGCACGTCAATTTGTTTTGTGATGGCGTCGGAGGAATATATTCTTAAATCGTGTAAAGATGACTAAAAAAAGTTATCCATTTACTTGAAAAAGAAAACATGTCAATGAATATACTATTATTATTACTAATAACAAATTATATTTCGTTCGGCTTGCGTAATTTGCACAATCCGCGCATCGCCTAGTCACGATCTTTTTAGACCATGCCTCAACTGAAGTATAGCCTTAATATTAGTCTTAAAAATCAGTGACAAAGAGTGATTTTTGGAAATAGATAGGCAATGGATAGTTCTCAGCCTAGCCAAAGTGTAGTGTCATGTTAGAATTCAAAGTCTGACGTCGGTGGGATTTGAATCAGACAAGGAGATCCACTGACCACATCGCTTTTCAACACAGCATTGGAAAAAGGCAGTCAGAATAACCGACATCAATTTCAATAAACCCATATGACATATAGTATAATATTATATAGTATAACAGTCACGTCAAATATTATCATATACGTACACAAGCGTGCACGCAGAAAAATGGTTTGGGGATACTTTCTGGATTTAAATGGGTGAAATAAGTAACTAACCAACTATAGTGAAACAATTTAACCATGAACATATTATGCAGATGATTTTTTTCTAGTGGGCAGAAATTCGGCAGTAATATTTTTACGGTTGCTATCATAGACTGTATATCAACAATATTGCATCGTTTTCTCTAGCTCGGCATCCCTAATTATTGTTTTATTTTTTGCCAAATCTATCGAATCTCACACTGGTGTGCTTATTTATGGCTATCATTATTTGACATCTAACATAAGTATCAATCATAATTGAATGTATTCTAATCGTATCGTGCCTATCAAGTATATGAAGATTTCTCTTCTTTAATTTTTTTTTATTGTGTTAACTGTCAATGTCCGAAAATGTAAATGTCTGAAAATTTCCCTCTGAGGCGGATGAAACCGGTCCAGATATTAAATAAAAGTGGAAGAAGTACGATAAAAATTTACGTACTTTTAAATTAAATTAATAATAAGCTTTATCTTCGCTTATAAACTGTTAACTACTAATTCGATATCTTAGTCCCCATATAGAGTTAGGTTTTTGACAACCTGTTTTAATTTGTTAAATTATATAAACCACGGCGTCCCCAACAACGGATCGTGACTGGGGGGATCGCCAATTACTAAAATAATGGAACCTAAATCGTCGTATAAAAATAAATAGGAGTATGATGCAAAATTCATTTTTAACCTGGAAGTTTTGTTTGGAATTTGTGTAAAATTTATATATATGTCCGACTTTATGCTTGCTCTATGATCCATTAGTGGATCCACTGAAGCGTAACAGGGTTCAGTAATAGTATTTATGAGATACTGGGGACATCGACACCAGATTATCGTAGTAGATACTTGTGTTTCGACGTTTCATCTCGACGAAGGAAGAAGTACACGCGGTGGAAACCCAAGAATCTATTACGATAACAAAACAACCGCGAAGGTATCAAACATTATATAGACACCAAATTAATATCGTCAACCGAAAATCAGTAAGTGGAAACAGGCATTGCTTTTTTTGTGTCTGTCATCTAACTGCAAATACAAAGTTTAAACCAATAAAATGAAATACCTATTGATGGGTATGGGTTACGTAAGGTGTTGATTTACACTTTTCCACTTACTAAAAATACTGATTCAGGGACATTACGCAAGCATATTTCGCTTCACAAGTAACAATTAATTAATAATAACATTTGTAAACGCACGTTTTGTCGCAAAGCGGTGGAAAATCGTATTTAGAGGCGACGTTCAAGGCTCAAGGGTAGATTACTGACTGACCGTACCTACTTTAGTTCCTTCGTCCGCCCAGAAACAGATAACGGTACTTTTTTTTGTTTGTTTCGCTGTGCATCCTGGCCTAGCCTTGATTCATTTACAGTTACAATAATATTATCATTATATTCCCAACTCTGTCGATTGGAGGATTTTTGATGGGAGGTTTAGGGATTATGATATTTGGTATCACTATATGATTGAAAATATTTCATGCATATAGCTGCTAGAAAAAAATACGACACCCTACGAGACTTAAACCTCTAACCGCTGGATTCGTGTTAGTGTGCTTTTCTAATTAAACTACAGGCATCCTACCTAATTACAAAAATTTTAACTAGTAGTTCTTACATGATATCATTACCAAATTTCGTTAATAATTTAATAAATTATTCGTTGAATAAAAGAAGTGATCTATCTATAAAATGATGTAGATTTTTAATATAGAGCTTATTAATAAAATAATTCAAAATACAGGCCGCGTTTCAACCATTTATGAACCGTAAAAATACACGGTTGGGCCGCCTGTTACCGACCCCTGTTTTATACTAAAATAACAACCTTAATTTCTACCAAATAAAATCAACCACAATTTATTTTCTTAACGATTGTGTTTGTCATAAAATGTCATATACAAGAGACAGTGAATCCCATTCAATACACGACTATATACTTAGTCAGCACGATTCTAGGTCTTTGGTATTTTTCATTGTGTAAATAGCATATAGAGAAATATTCGCTTCGTCTTATTTACGTTACGTTCTTTCGCCTGCAAATTGAGCAATTTTTATACCAACAAACGCCCGGCATTGACTTGCCTGATGGGCACCGGGTGTTCTCAAAATACTACATAAGTCATTGGCTTACAGCACGGTTAGTATTTTATTATACATTCTCAATTCGCCGCAGTCCAATACAAACACACGATACAATGTTACTTGTCATTTGTACGAAGGAAAATTGACGGAAAACAACAGATCGATTCCCACATGGACGAATGGATTTATTGTCTATCAGTTATTTGTACGCAATTAAAAAATATTGTTTCCATGTCCGATCTACTACTAAGATCATACGGGCCTCCACAAATTTGTGGTTATATATTAACATATTTTGTTTTTACGAGAGATGGATGTTAGCCACTTGCTAAATCTATTAGGTCCATACTCTGATTCATACACAAATTGAAAAACAATATGACTGACGATTGTTGGTAGTATTTTCATACCAATAAATTTGATTTAAATGTTTTGTCAAACACTATAAACATTAAAAAATTGAAAGATTTTTCTTCTTAGAATAGTAATAATACTAATAATGGAACAATTGAAACCATGGAATACAGAATTAATGGGAACTGAAAAATCTAACCGTTGTGGGGTAAGTAACATGCAACCGATCTCTAGTGTAGAAGAATATGGGATAAACTTAAACAAGTATCAATAATACGTCATTATAAGCTTGTTCTTCGTTCTGACAACTGCGCTCGGTTTATGCACTTACGCTCATTCAATATTGGTGTATTTGAAGGTTGGAACACAAAATATTGCATGTCTATAATGTGTGTTTCATTTTCATATATTCAAAACCCTGCTTCAAAATGTAGTGTATTATAGCATAAAACCCATACTAAATTTACAATATGCCGAAGTATTATAAATGTGCTTCTCAAATAATTGTATGTATAGTAACTTTTCCACATTTATAATTTATAACGTAATATCACAACCAGTCTGATCAATTAAAACTCATTCGCTGTTGACTAGATAATGATTTTTTAATTACCAGCTTTAAAATGCACGTTAATTACATCGATCGGCCGCCTGGTCATTACACGCCAGGTGCGTCTTCAGCGTCCAAAGTATTAATAATGTCGTAAAATGAAACCTGTCATTGTATAAATTATAAAACAAACAAATTACCTAGTCGCACATGCGTCACTTGGAATAATAATGAAAAACAGATCCATTTTTAAATGCATCTACGAATGAAAATTATTACATTGCCCTAGCTATCAATCACTCGTGTCCATATGCAATTCTTTCAGCAAAAATTCATTTTATTTGACTCATAAATCTATCTCTGTTTGCATTTTTAGACGGACGCCATTTTGCTATCATCCTATTAATGAAAAGCTTAATAAACGGCGTCTGCAATAATAATAACCATGGCAGCGAATCCGTTTTCACGTTTTTTGAAGCGAAATTTGTTTCCAATGCGAATATTTATTTGCTCGAATGTTTGTGACAGGGAACTAGCTGTAGAAATTGTTTTTGTTTGTTGCAATGGCGAGTCAATGTTGTATTAATTTTTTGCCTAATACGAGAGAAATTTGCCACAGTGTTGTTTGGCACTACCAATTATTATTGCTCTCTGTATTGCCAAGTGATTTGTTGACCCATTTAATCGTGTTTGTTTTTATTTTGTTGTTTTTTTACCGTTTTTCAATAATATACTCGTACATTAGACATGACCAATTTCAAGTAGGTTGCGATCTACTTTCCTAGTGTTTTTCTTTTCTCTTCTTCTTTTCATTCCCTCATTGCTGAAAATTGAAACCACCCTGAAATTCAGCCATCGTCTGAGCGACTAAAGTTGTGATCAAATTGAAGTGCATGTCGCCGACTGTCACGCTGTCGCGGCGACAAATTTAGTCTATGGTTTCGTCATTTTGCAAAATATTTTGAACGATCACCATCTCTGCAAATTCACTGAAGAATGACACTGTTGAAGAGTGCCAACTATAATGTATTCGTAATTATTTTAACAGTTTATACGTGTGCTTAGGTTAAAATTACTTGCGACATTACATCCATAGATAATATTTTGAACAGAACTCAACCTGCAGACCATAGATAATAGACAACATTCTTATAGAAAACAAAAAAAACGTGATTTTGAAATGAGTCAAAAAAGTGTAGGCATGTAGAAGATGATAAAAACATGGTATAACAGGGTAGGTACGGCTTTCGAGAGAAAAATATGGAATAATCTTAAACAAGAAAAATAATATGTTATTTTCAATAGTTACAGCATTAAATTTTGTCACGCAATCATAACGTTAATTCAATATTTTATGACAGTCAGCGCGATTTGTGTTCTTTGGTTTTTTGACCTAAAGTAATAAATTTAATCCTGTTTTAAAACTGCTGTGACACCCGGTAGGTTAAGCCAGTTTCAATTAATTTTGTGTACTCTGACATTCACACATGTATAGCGGCGTTCACTGGACGCCGAAAGCACTATGTAGACGGATTAGGCTTTAACTCTATGTTAACTCCGTAATGATTGATATCTCTCACAGTCTTACAGCCAGTCAGCTTAGTCTGATTAGCTGTGCCCCTTTTGATCATACAGGTCCTCTATTTTGAGACTAAGCACCTTACACTATCGAGATTCGTGTCTAGTGATAAGTGTGGTATCTAGTTGTCAAATGTGATACCTACCTGAACTAAACTAATCCTTTTGCAAGTTCATCTAGTTAATTGGTCGAGCGAGTCTTATCTTATCTTGTTAATCTATTTTCGTGTACCGTTTTAAATATTATCTGTGTTTATTGATTAAGTCTCTGTTAATTCGGAATAAATACTAAACCCGGAAGTGTTTCTATTTTATAAATAGTATAACTAGCGACCAACGTGGGCCCAAAGCGTTTCTATGTTATAAACAAAAATAAAACCATCCTATACAAGTAATATAAAATTAGACAGATCATCGGTCCTCAGCCGTGACGGACTGACCTGGAAAAAGAAGAAGTAGCCCAAAACTCAGCTGTCAATCTTGGATATTGATTCGCGTACTTGTTAGCAGAAAATTAAATCACGCAATAAAGAATTTACATAAATTTGTGTCACACCAGTATTGCCATAAACATAAGATGGAAGAATAGACTCGCGAGCGACGAAAACTTTTTAATTGAATCTCAGTTTTAATGTAGAGGCGACTTAAGGCAATTAGTATTAAAACAGCTTCGAGTCTGCATGGTATAGGCATAGATAGACAATTGGCAATGTTTTACTATTATGGAAATCATATTTATTGGAAAAAATAATGGACAAATCTCAAAAATTAGAAGGCGTAGGTATGTCTAAAATCTTTTTCTTTTTTTCTGTCGCTACAATCCTATATGGGTCCAGCATTTAGTTCCATCCCAATCTGTCCAAAACCCACTTCCCTCCAATAATAATATGTCTACAGTTTTTAAATCCAACTCTACAATATTCCTCAATCTCAAGCCAGGTTATTATCACTTAACTCCAAAAGCAATAAAAATATGATAATATATCGTATTTATCCCGGGAAGTTAACTGTTAGGCGTGATATTTTTATAACACGGCCCCCCATGGCCGCGTTAACTGCGAACTGTCAAATGTCGTTTAGAAAGACGTGTTAACTGTGTTAACAATCATTGTAGATAACCGCCTTTTTTATGGAATTTCTCCGAGAGATATCACCGTGTAATTTTGAAGCAATAAAAATAACGAAAACGTGTTACCGTGCTAACTACCTTTTTAGAATAGCCTTGCTAGTCTTCATCACACCTTCTGGATTACCGAACGTCAATTTTTTTGTCATGCGTGATTCTTCCATCTTGTGTACTTGATCTAGCAACTTAGTGGAGCCCAATTTGATGGTATCTTCGTCCGTAGGTAAGTATGTGTATCTTTTTTAAGAACCGGAATTGAACCGAACAGCATTCGTTTTTTCCATTGGAACCAAATCTTTAAAAAAAATAGGTGTTCTAACAGCTCTGATTATAATATAAATATAACCCGACATTACATTATATTCTTATACGACGTAATGCACATATATATACACCCACCCCAAGTCAGCTTTCTCCTGCAATCCTTCCTCCAGGGCATTCACTATAGCTACCTATAGTTTAGGATTAGAGGGTTTAGGTATAGCAAAAAACATTGTTAGCTACTTTCACGCAAGATAGCCGCGGGATGCAACCACGTAAGGGGGCGTTTCTAGAACTTGGTTCCGCGAAATCTATCAATGAACTTTAACACCTAATTACGAACGGACATGATATGTTTTATTATTATAAAATGGCGTGTAAAGATTTTGTGTAGTCCAATGCATAAGTTACTGGCTTCTTATTCGGTGGATCATGTTTTGATTTACGATAAATAAGGTCATAAAACATAAATGTGATGTGATCAGTGACGGGTTTAAGGACTTTCAGACCCGAGGCATTAACTGATTATGTGGTGTGAGTGGGTCTATTGTTTGGGCACCGCATCAGTTGAAGTATGGCCTTATGGTGGAGAGGGTACAGAAGAGATTCTTGAGACTCCTTTACTTGAGGTTGTATGGATACTATCCGTGGCTTTATCCAACTGACTTTCTCTTAGGCATGCTTATATACTGCAGTCTGCAATTTAGAAGAAATCTTTATTTAGCTACGTATTTTTTTCGACTTAAACGAGGTATAAATGAGAACTCTGCCATTCTGGGCTATCTTGGAAATAGAGACCATCAGTTGTTTATTCTCCCAAAGTGCAGAACCAACCTGCCAATGATAATTCCAATTGGGAGAGCGATAACTATGTTCAACGAAATTGCTTCGGGTGTTGATATATTCCACCTACGTGAGAATGAGTTAAGGTGGATGTTGTTATATAAATTCTTAAAATAGGGTCTGCTTAACTCATCCGGTATACTTCCTTGTGCCTATCTAATTTATCTACTGATATACCTATCTCTTTTTTTATGTAATACTGTTATATTTATATATCTTTGTTTCTAAATGTCATGTAGTGAACGTCTTAAACTTATAATTTTTAATGTCCACAATATGTTAAAAAAAAAAAAAATTGAAATTATGAGGACCCGCATGAAAAAAAATTATCGTTACTAACAATTTACACAGTAAATATCATCGAATAGCTTGCCTAGAACCACATCGTGTCACTAAAAATAATTAGTATTGAAGTATATTAGCAGCTTTTTTATGAGTACGTACTTAAAAAGTGCGTATCTGTTTGAGTGGTTGTAATATAATGTCTTTTTGATGTTAGTTGCTGGAATTTTGTTATGCTTTTGATAGAATTCTATACTCAATTTGTGAGAAATGCAATTTAATATTTCGGGGGTCTAGGATCATAAGGGCGAAACTACAAAAACACCGTACTGAGATAAATGGTAAAATAGGGTAAAATAGTTTTTATTGTTAAAAAAAAACAATTTCACACTGTAAAAATACAAAAATAATAAATTAAAGCTGTTGTAACATATTCATAAGAGTAATGTAGAGCATCAATATCGTCATTTTAGACATTAGTTAGATTGGAAAAAAATAAAATATAATTAATGGGAGACAATCGCCCCTTTGTCTCTCAAAATATTTTCAAATAAGGTTAGTGATAAATATTTGTATTTGGATATTCGCCTATATGACATTAAAATTCCATATGGATTTGTAGATACGCCGAGTAATATCTGGCAAACCACTATACGTACGAGTTTCATCTTTGTACACATAATAGAACTGCGGTCTAGCAATACAATGCAATATTTAACTCAAAACAGCCATTTTTGTAGTTTCGCCCTTATGATCCTAGACCCCCGATTTGTATGACTGGTTTGAATACGTCGAAGAAAATCGCCACCGTATGTGATTTTCGTATGCCTGAGTGATTCAAAAAAATGTTTTTAATAATAATATACACACTAATTTACTATAATAATTAACATAATTTAATACTGCTAGTCTTAAGTATTTGCATATTCATTAATAATCGATACCCAACATATTTCAATTACTGTAAATGGTTGCTAAGTAACCATAGTTTTTCGGGTATTGTATGCATGGATAGTCTTGAGTCACTAGTTATTATTTGACACAAATGTCAGCTATTACAAGGCATATATGCAGCATCTTACAAGCGCAATGTTTGTTAAAAACAATCAATATCCGTTAAACAACCTATGAAAGGCAAAATATAGTACTTATAGTGATTCAGGTACTGTTCGGTTATCAGAAATACAGCGGAAAACACATTTTGAAAATACCCGATAAACTGGAGTATCTGTTAGTTTGGGTTAGTTCAGGTTAGGTTAGGTTGGGTTAGGTTAGGTTAGGTTAGGTTAGGTTAGGTTAGGTTAGGTTAGGTTAGGTTAGGTTAGGTTAGGTTAGGTTAGGTTAACCCAATGACATTAATATGGACGAATCATCTGGAAAAGAAAATGACACTCACTTTATTGTCGGGTCTGCCGAATGGCATAATCTGTTCTAACGCCATTACAATAAAGATGATATCGCTATAAATTCCTGATGCTTTTTGTTGGGTCTTTCGAATGGTTCGGTTCGAACGGGTTCGCTCAAATGAACATTGACATTAGAAACACTGCTCTAACGCGATTACAATACAGGTCATATTGCTATAAATTCCCGATGCGTGATATCGCATAGTGTAAATTGCGTGACGTCTACCTATAGATGCGAATGCGCGAATTTACTTGCTAGCTACTGTATTGAGTGCGTCGTCCATTAATAATGTCATTGGGTTAACCTAACAAATAATCCAGTTTATCGGCTATTTTCAAAATGTGTTTTCGGCTGTATTCCTGATAACCGAACAGTACCGTGATTCATAACAGTTTATTTAATTAATGAAACAGTTAGATTCGTTGATTATAAGTATGTAAAAAATATTTTAAAAAGAAAGGGTTACAACCGGTAAAGTTTCCATATTATATAAATAATATTATAATAAAGCTTAGCAAGATGGTAAAAGTATATTTAAAAGAATAACGATACCTGTAACATAAAATATAAAGAATTGAAAAAGAAAAATATGAAAAAAATATAAAACAATTATAAACTAAATGATACCTACCATTTTATAATAATATAAACATGTCGGTGATATTATTGAAATTAATATAAATTAGTGTAAAAGATATCAGAGAATAACAAGGAAAGAGAAAATGCATAATAATAATTGAATTGCAATTAGGGCCCCGATTATACAGAATGTTGGAGACAGCGCGTTTAAATGAAGCAGACGAGTTATTTATTGAATGGATCAACGATGGAAAAATAACTATTATAAATAATTACAAGATAAAAAGAACTTTTTATATACTTACCACGTTTTTAAATTTTCTGTTGAATCATATAAACTTGACAATTCTATGTATTAATAAAATGTTTTTATTGTCCTTGATAGAAATACTGAATAAATATAAAATACTGAAATGTCATTTTGACATTTTATATTGATTTCCATATTAACGCACGTATATATTAATAATTTAGTTGCTATGACCACCCCCTTAGCAACCAAAAATAATAACTTTCTATCCAAAACAGAATTAACTGAAAATTAATTTAATTCTGCTTAAAAATGGCTAAAAGTATTAAAAGAATGCATTGTCGCCGTGTTCTGATATATTCTAAAAGTTTCAAATGTCTAGCTAGTCGGGAAGTTAGTTAAAAATCTTCAATCGTCCAATACGAATCTTGGACAAACAAGAAAAAATGTACTGGACAAACAAGAATACGAGCCAATAAAAACGTGGTAATAAAACAAGATCGTCGAATGAAGTAGTTTTATGTGAAATTAGGATTACCTCTGCTGAGATTAGATACAAAGCTTTCACGTCCATGCATCTCGGCCCAAGTTCGAAAGGCTAGCTTAATGTAGTAAATTTGATTAAGTATTTTTTTTTTTTTTAAATTTGAGAATCACTGTTATAAAGTTAAGGCATGCGAGACGCAGAAAAAAAGGGGGGGCGATATAGAAGCAAAATGTATATTCCACGCTTTTATCGCGATTTTAGATTTGTGAGACAATGGAAAATATTGAGATTTAAATCAACTGCACGATAAGAATCGGTTCTGTTAAAACAAAAAAATCATGTAAATACCGCAGAAGAAGAAAATGAATAATATATTATTTTTTCTCGCATGCCTTCTTAAAATAAATCCCATCATTTCAACTGTCAAACCGCTTACGTGGCTTTAAACATGCTCGTTTATCCCTAGAAAAATAATGCTTTCAGTTAGGTACCTTGTCGGAGTTTGAGATTTGTTTTTTATTTCGATTAATGTTGTTGTTTAAAAAAAGTTTTTATTTTGTCATTTTTTTCTGTATTCATTTAAACATAAATGGGTATATCTTTAATGTGGTGTATAACAGCGCGCCCGGTGGAGCGGGGGAATGGAACAACTGGGCGCCAGGACAATTGGGCGCCGCACTGTCGAACGAAATAAATAGATGTTCGTTACGATTTTATACAGAAAGTAGACAAGGAATTTTAATGAGTTTCTATGTACTACTTATTAGTTTTAATTCATGTTACTCTTAACATAATGTTTTTTGTTGGAGATTGAGAATTATCGTACATGAGGCTTTCATAAAAATAAAAGAATCATTATTTACGTGTTCATATTTGAATTCTAGTCAAGTAAATAGTAATATAATAATTTTAAATATAAATAAATATTTTAAAAGTATTTATAATATTTACGAACGTATATTTATTTTTGAATCTCATTCGATTGCGTGGCGCCCAGTTGTCCCGGCGCCAAATCGGCTTTACGCACTTGGCTGCCTAATATTGATAATGTCGAATTTAAAATAAACTTTATTCAAGCATCCATTTCAAATTTTAATTCAAATTAATTTTTACATATACTTAGTGACCATTACAAATTATTAATTTAAGACGTTCACTGCATGACGTTTAAAAACAGAGAAATATTATTAAAACAGTATTAAGTATGTAAAAGTTATTAAAAAGTAGAAAAATGTAAATACAAAAATATATTATAAATTAAATTAGATACAAGTAAGTACACCGAATGAGCTAAGCGGACCCTATTTTAAGAATTTATAAAACAATGCCCACCTATACTCATCTTCACGAAGATGGAATATGTCAATATTCAAAGCGATTTGGTTGAACAGAGTTATTGCCCTCCCAATTGGCATTACCAATGGCAGATTAGTTCTGCACCTTGGGAGAACAAACAACTGATGCTCCCGATTTCTAAGATAGTTATCAGGGACACACAGGTCAATACCACCAAGAATGGCAGAGTTTCCATTTACGCGGAAAAAAATATTTAGCGAAATAAAGATCCCTTCTAAAGTTTAAGCTACAGTATGTAAGCATACCTAAGAGAAAATCAGTCGGATAAAGCCACGTATAATATTCATCCATACATAATATGGTATACGTGGCAAAAATACGTCATTTACGAGTAATTTTATCAAAATTTTGCCTTATACTTACTTATTTATTTACCACTTATTTATTTGGTATAACATCTTAAAACTAAATGTATCCTCGGAACGATCATACTTATAAATGTGTTATAAATGTATAAATTATATATATATAAGTGATTTGGTTGAACAGAATTATTGCCCTCCCAATTGGCATTACCAATGGCAGATTAGTTCTGCACATTGGGAGAACAAACAACTGATGCTCCCGACAAAGATAATTATCAGGGACACAGGTCAATAGGGTGCCGGACGAAATCCCGAAGGCCGAAATCCAGAAAAATAAAAAAATACAAACAGTAATAAGTCTTAAATAAATCTGTCGAATGAAGTGCCAATCCCTCCTAATTCGCCACTGCACGTACTCACAGCACAATGAATAAAAACTTTGAACAGTGTGACCGCAAAGTTGCCGCCCATGTTTGAAAAGCGGTCGATTCTTTCACAGTAATTCGAGCTTTCCCCTGCCCACTGCGATACAGTGTGCTGTGTCCGAATCTGCCCTCAGGCCAAAATTACTTAACTTGGATGGCGCTCGAGCAACGCCACTCGAATTTCCAACTTGGCGAAACACTAGAGAATATCTTGGACTCGAACCGGGCGTATAAAGGAAACTTAGGAATTATTTACAAGTTGGACAGAATTTGTGTACAGTACTTACTGTGAGACTATACAATTTGGTAAATACAACAACTTAACGTTAATCGCTATTAATCATCGTCATCATCTTTGCATTTGTAGTCCTGGATGAATCCTGGGTCCCTTAAATCAGTAGGTACTTCTCAAACGAGCTTCTACCAGGGAGCCGCGAAATATTTCAGTACTTATTTGAAAAACAAAAATAATAACGTGATCACTGGACGTTACCTGCTACAAATCAATCAAAATCTCGAGTTCGAATTTTTACACGATCACAATATTGTATCCGATATGGATAAGAATTGTAGTACTTAGTACTGAACTTCGCCTCTTAGGTACTTCATGACAAAAAAGCAGATCTTTCTTCCCACTTTAGTGATGAAAAAAGGATGTGTTTTGCTTCATATTTGGCGGATTTTTTTTACAAAGTAAATTAATTGAATTTTTCTCTTCAGGGAAAAGATATCAACATTTTTATTCTGAATATCAAACTTCAAGCTTTCCAACAAAACTTTCTCTGTGGTCAAAAGGTATTAATCAAGGATGCACAGACATGTTTTCATGCTTGTATGAGAGTTTTTTAACACCAACGAAATATCACTCTCGACTTCAATTAAAAGTGTTATACTTGATCACACTGTCGAATAACAACGATTTTTCAACATAATATAATATTTCCCAAACTTAAATGAATACCAAAAGTACAATTGGATAAGAACACCATTTGCTAAGTCCTTAAAATATGATGATATAATAACGTGGGCATCTCAATAAGAATTGATTGATATTAGATCAGATAATTCCCTTGAAATCGAATTTAATGAAATAAGTCTTGCAGAATTTTGGATAAGGCGACAGCAAGAATATACGTAAATCTCAAAAGCAGCATTGTTAATCATAATTCCTTTTGCGACAGCATACCTATGCGAAACAGCATATTTATCATTACTGGTAATAAAAAATAAACATATGTCGTGATTTTCAACAGAGACTTTGGAGCAAACCCTGCGAATTAGCATTTCAAACATTGTACCGGATATTGATGTATTATCTAAAAATATGCAATCACATCCCATCTCACTAAATTGTTTTTATTTTTTTAATAAATATGTACCTACATGTAATAAAAATAATGGTTAATAAAGTACTGTTGGTCACTAAAGACTAAAATTTTTGGGAAGGGGAGCCTTGGATTTTTTTTTGATTTCGGGGACCATGGTATGAAAAAAATTGAGATGCAATTGGATATCACCATTTCAGTCCCGTGGCCATATCACTTTTCCTCGCTCTTTATGTTTATTGCAAAACAACTTGCACAATTTTCCCTGCCCACGACTGATTTGGGAACCAGCGCCGACCCCAGCAGTATTGTAATAAAAACAATCAATTATCAAAAATAATCTGATGCTGAAAAAAACTTTCTCATATCAATGAAGAAATTAGTTATATGCTGCAGAAATCCGGCAAAAATAGTGCAAATTTTGACAGTGATACTTATTTGTTTTCTAAATAAACTAATAAAATATGACACCCGACGGTACTTGAACCTGTATCTGCTGGGTTCGCGCCAGTATGCCTATATGGGCATCTTAATGAATTACGACGATTTTAACTTGAAGTTGTTACATGAAATGCTTATCGAATTACGTTATAATGTTGGCTATCGATTCTAGTATATTTAGTATTAATTAATTGAATAATTGGCCGCTTAAAACCGAGAAGAACTGACTACGCCATTGGAAGAAGAAATCTTTATTTACACCATCACTATTTTTTAATTGCGTGACTACTCAAATGAGTATGTTAAATTTGGCAATTATATAAAAGCTTTTCCATACGTATAATCCGATATACTATATATATGTACATACACGAAAATTACTAAGTTCAATCCTCCCAAAACGACGCGCCATAAAAGTGAGATAAGTCGACATTTTATAGTCGTTTAATAATCTCTTTTGCCGTCAGATCAACGACTCCGGGCGATAATAAAAACCCTAGACTTCACTTGTCGTCAGGTGAAGTAAGCGTTAGACATTTTGTAAACACACTGTGTATAACAGTGTCCTTAAATACACGTATAATCATATTTTAATACATTTATAATCATCATAGTATTCAATAAATTTATATATATATATTATTTTTAACACAACAGGCCATGAAGCCCAATGACAGTAGTGTGATGAAACAATATCTAATGTATTTTAATAGTAATAGAAGAAAAACAATCACAAACACCCAGGCTTTGAGAAAAACAAATAAATATATTGTGACCTCACCGAGAATCCTGGCGCCTTGCTGAAAGGCCAGCGCCTTGCGTACTGGACTACGGGCGCACCGGGCTATGATTCAGTTAACATTATAATTTTTATTATGTACAAGAACGAAACATCTATGTTAAACTATGTTTTTATTCCATGGATAATACTCCTTTACAAAACGTTTATTGTATGTCCGTCTTTTCCCCGAATGTGACATAGATAAGTTCGAAGACAACTTGCAACACCGCTCTAATAAACCCAACATTCTACATATTTTCGGTTATGTACAAGGTTTACGAGTCACATTAGTCATATTAGTATTTTATACACGACGCATTTTAAGTGCTGTTGCAATGCCTTGGAAAGCAGCACCTTCGTGAGACCAAAGTGACATTTCGACTACTTAATCTGCAAACCAGCCAACTGTACTTTCGACCAAAAATAATATGTTGATAGCATTTTTTTATAAAGCATGTTTTCTATGCTCACACAAAATTTCAAACTCCTAACCTATAAATAAATGCGTTATCCTTCTTCACACAAAGAAACCAACTGCAGGTGCCAAATTTCCAATATCGTAAATGGAACAACTCCGCTCTTTATATAAATTTACTTACATATTATAATGTGCAAACCGGCTAACTCCACTTGGGCAGAAGAAGAAGATAATGAGAAAAAAATTAATAATTTAACTATCGAGCGAAATTTAACAATTAAAAAAATACACTAAGAGATTTTTTTACAAATAAGTTGCACTATGAATTAATACACTATTTTAGCTTCCCTTTTATATATAAAGAAAAAATATATAAAGAATGGAGTTTTCCATTTACGATATTGGAAATTTGCTGTTTTGTCTGAAGAACGATAACGCATTTATTTATAGATTTAAGAGTTTGAAATTTTGTGTGGGTATATAAAACATGCTTTATAACAAAATGCCATCAAAATCTAATTTTTGGTTAAAAGTGTCGTTAGCTGGTTTGCGGATTAGGCAGTCGATATACTGCAGCCAAGGCCCGTTTCAGACGGGAGACCGGTGTCGCGCTCGTATATAATAAATAGGTATTTGTATTCGAATAAAGGGGACTTTGTATTATGTTTATGAATGCTCCAGAGCTAATGAGTCAACGCGTGTCCGATACACCTTTCCGTCGGTCGCTACATTCTCAAGCCGCCGATACACTTGTTTTTATTACCGCAGCCAGTTTTATGTTCTAATTTATAACGCGAAATTATGCGTCGACTCATTAGCTCTAGGACGTTTATAAACATAATACAAAGGCCTGTTTATTCGAATACAAAGGCCTCTTATATTATGTCGAGCGGGACACCGGTGTCCCGTCTGAAACGGGCCCAAGAGTCACGAAGGCTTCCCGCCAATGTAGATAATCGGTGCGAGTGCTGTTTTTAGTTGCCATACGAAGAAGTATTGCTCGTGCAAAAAAATCCCGGTGTCCAATTCACTAGAATGGTACATAAATGGTTCCGGGTATTCGCGCAGTTTAAACATAGTATACAGACCAGTCTTTATACGCAGGTATACCAGTAAAGTAACGTTAGCAGTGAGTTATACAACATACTTACTTACTTAAAATTTTCAGCAGTCTATGAATTGAACAAAAGAATACCCCCTCTTGCCAACTCAAAGTAAATGGGGTTAGCATTTTGTTTTGCTAACCGGATCTACTCGTACACCACAGTAGCGTGCAAATATGTAGGCATATTATTCATTGTAACAAAAAATAGTTTAATCAAAAATTATTAGAAAGCGTAAGTACGTTACAACTAAAATTTGGAGAGATGCTGACGCCGTCTAGGAATTAAGGTAAAAGGTACCTATTGTTGGTAACATGTAAATTGTACGTAAAACATTTCACCATAGCACAGTTCGTCGCGAGCTTTCTATTGAAAAGAGATGACCGTGTACTATACAGTCTCCAAATTTATTAGATTAAATATGAACATTAATTCAATTTTCATAGTCGATTTTTAACATAATTCATGAATTCAAGAATTAAAACCTAACCTAACGAATAATACAAGTATCCAAAATAAACAAGTATCCAAGAACCTTGTTTTCTTTAGAGATGAATTTTATCCCAGTACTATACGACCCAAAGAGTTGGGACGGTCTTTAATATAGACCATATATTTCCGATACAATATTTCACGGTGAAGTGTGATACGGCGAACTACATAAGTACAAATTTCCGGACACGCCTATTGTTAATACCTACCATTAAAGATTATCATCAATATTAACGAATTTACCTAATAATATGTATAGTATTGATTAATTTCGTCATGGCTAGATATTGTCACAGTAAAGCAAAGCTTAAAAAAGCTCATGACTTCGATTTGAAACGGAATTTATAAAATTTTCCAGTAAAAAATCTTGGTTGGAAGAGGTAAAATATATTATCTCTGCATGTCTACCTTAAATTGATACTTTGAAAATAAACCTTTAAAATTCTGTTATACACATTCACGAACAGTAATAGATCGCTGCATATAGCGCCGCAGTTGAGAAAGTTCGGAATCTAATCAAAAGTTTTATTACTTGGATAAAATTGTCCGCTTCTAAGCAACGCATAATCTGCCCACTCACATTGGATGTCAATGACAGGATAGTAAATAAATAGTAATTAACTAATTTTAAAACAATTAAGCCTAATATAGTAAATGTCTCGGCTTATATTGTCTAGTCACGTTGTTAGATACGGTGGATCTAGAGCTCTCCGTAAAGTTTATGAAAGAACCACTGTAGACACCCGCCCCCGAAGGAGAGGGTCTAAGACTATTTGGCACCGGACAACTGGACGCCACGGAATTCGAAAATAAATAGACGTTAGGTACTTATAGGTACTTTAAAAAAAATATTCAATATTATTATTTATATTTAAATGAATATATTATGATTTAATAGTTGGTGAGAATTTAAATATGCAGACGTAAACAATGATTTAATCGTGCATATGTTTAAGTTCCAACGAAAAAAGAGTTTTTTATTTTATATAAAGCCTTTGGCATGGTAATTCTCAATCTGCGATAAAGAATACATTATGTTAAGAGTAAAATGAATTCAAACTACTAAGTAGTAGATAGAAACTGATTAAAATACCTCGTCTACGACAGTGCGGCGTCCAATTGTCCGGAGGCCAGTCGTCCCATTCCCGAAGGAGATGGGCGGATAACGTTAAGAAGGACACCGAGTGATCTTGGGATAGGGATTCCTGGACGATGGTTGTTGCAGTTGGCCATGGACCTTAATCGTCTCTAGCGCCATACTAAGTAAGTGTATGTGTTAAAAAAAATATTAGTACGCTATACATTTCGGATACACATTTTAGGATAGTTCGGTCATGATGTGGCTTACGGAACCAAGGTTATGAATCGCTGTCCTAACCTGTTGGGTCATTTATTTGGATCAATCACACATTGAAACAAAGTATGCGTCTTGCTAGCTGCAGGGCCGAATACCGATACCTATGTGGATGTGCGCATAGCGAAATAAACAAATTCGTAACAATTATTTTTAATGAAACTGTATTATTTTTTGATTACGTATTATAGGAATATTCAAAATGTTGATCAAAGGGCAAATATTTCGAAATAAACGCTTTCGGAATATACCCCCATATCATTTTTCTATGTACGCGGCTTATATAGATAGACACTCTGTAGGTACGCCAAAATTTTATAATTTAAGATGCAAAGTGATATCTAGGAAAAACGGACCTCTATCGGACACGTAGCATTATCGTAATCTTCCCCTTTCCCGCGCCACTGTCAACACATTACACACGTAAAAACGCATGAAAATGTAAAACAGGGTTTTCCCCCGTACGGCATCGCGATAGCATCTATGGTTCGCAGGTTATTTTTTGTACCGCGGCTGTTTCAATGTTGCCAGGATAAAAAATGTGACACATTTGGGATGCTGGAAACGGGGTGAGTTTTAAAACGTGGGAAAAGTGGAAGCATGTGGTCGATTCCGACAAATAGTTCACGATTAAACCCAATACATATTAACGGAATTATTTGCAATAACAGCTCGGATGCATAGTAAGTCAATTTTGGCGTGATTAGTATTACACAGATTGTTTATTTGATAAACCACATTGACAGGAATCCAATTGATCAGTGGTTCCCAACTTAAATCGCGTATTCCCTTTTATAGTTGTCAAGTAACCTGCGACCCCCTTGCCGCATTACCATAACAATGCATTGTAATAGAGTGAAAAAATACATGACAAATATTAATAATATGTTACCACGTGGGTTATAATTTTAATTATCAATAATTAAAAAAGATCTTTAACTTTGTTTGTTTATAATATGTTTCCATGTGAATTAGCAATTATCATATCTTTTTTATGTTACATTTTTATCATGTGGCTTATTAATGGTTTGGAAACATATAACATAAAAAAGTTTTTTTTAATTCCACAGTTTTTTTAATATTGACACTGACTGCTGATTTGGGCTGGGCTATGAACCTATCTTAAGAATACGAGAATATAAAATGAGAAAAAATAAAAAAGATAGCATCCTAAATGCTTATAAATTATCAATCAACGCATAACGTAACGCATTTTTTTAAATAAAAAAAGCATAATTATTATAAGTATTATTATTATTTTAACACTACAACCGGCCACACGGCTTAATAAAAATAATATAAAAATAAACTATAGTGCAACAGTATTGCAATAGCTGAATTGAAACAATAACATACACACCCAGATTTATTAATTGTTACATCACCATGAATCAAAACCGCAGCCCTCGGATGAGAAGCCAGTACCTTACGCACTGGACTACAAGGACCTCAGGGGGAGAGTTGAATTCCTCACAGTTCTTAAATTTTATCAGCGTTGTGTTTTTCGTGAACATAATCGATTAAGTTTAAGAGCATGTAGGTATAACATGGAAAGACCACAAAATAAACCAATGAACCTGGGCACCATATGCGATATACCTGATAGATGTTGTCAATCCAGTTTTGTCATAAGAATATACATAATATTTTAAAGTGGTAAACTGTATAAAAAAAATATTAAAAGCTATTTGTGACCTTAAATCAAATAGATTTTTCTCACAATATACAAATCACCTTTAAAAAGTATCTATCGCATATGAAAAACTTGTTTTAAAAATACTTTTAAGAAGATAATATGGAAAAGCTGCCATAGATTCAAGACTCTTCCAGGATCTGTATCCATTGAATTTAACATATTATATAGAGGCAATGGCAGGTTTAGAGACTTGGAGGCCCGATACCCTGACTGATTATAAAAACCATAAATTCCAATTACCAAAATTACCTGGTAAAAATAACCATATATCTCTTTCCTACAGAATTGTTATTGATAATAATTATATAACATGATAATTTTAGTGACATATTTTTGTATGTAGGTGTCTGTTAAGTTTTTATTCATTGTTTAAATTCAATTTATATTAAATATTTTACATAGTGTACCTACGTATGCCCTGTTGTGTTTTATAAAAGAGTGTTCTTAAAAAAATACTATAAAAATGATAAAATGTCTTTTAGTCTAATACCGGCTTTTAAAAGACGCAAGACGACTGGCGAGCGACAGGGATTAAGAAACGTACATGGAAGAAAATGAATAATAATTAAATCTGTATACAGTAACGGTGCAGTGAAATGAAAAAGTTTTAAAACCACTGACAAAGCTATTATTACTGCATTCATTTCGGTCAGCGCTTACGTGAATTTGTTCGCAACAACTTTAGCGTAGGTACAATTTATTCACGCTTTGTTTATGGTCTCACATGACACTAATGCCCAGATAATAAATTCTGGGGATACTTATGAAAATTAACGTGCATATTCTGCGGAATGATAAATTGTCATTGTGTAAAGAAAAACGCAGCGTCATCGCGAAATATTATGTTATCTGTGAATGAAAACAAAATGTCGTGGAATATTATTATTTCAAACTGAAAACGGTTTGACAGCCGTTTTGGCGGGAAGCTTACGTGACGGCTAATGGCGACTAGTGAAAGAATAAGGATTATGTAGATTACGACATCAATTTATTAAGATAACATTTAACTTAGCAGAACTCTAATCCATCTTATGACTATAATATGATATTGGTTTTTTCTTTCTCTGATAACGTCATGTACTTAGACTCAAGATCATTATATTAGCTAATTCTTAACTGGGCATTGTGGCTTTGCCGGAAAAGTCCATAAAAAAAAGATTTGATAAAAACCGAAGCCAACTTTGAGGTAAGTAGGTATTTTAAAAGTCTGTATCATAATAATATGGAGTACATATTAATTCAAGTCTCTTCTTAAATTCATAACTTTCAACTTCTGACTCCTTTGCTTCAGCAGAGTTTCAGTACCTACCCGGGTATAAAGGACATTTTTTAATGTTATTAAAATATAAATGACGGCAAAGAAAATCAAGATTGTTTTTTCCAAAACTCTTTCTTTAAGCACCAAGGTGCATTGTTGCTACATTATTCCCGTACGGCTTTATCTTGGGATAAGAAAAAATGTCACTAAAATCTTTGAATTAATATAATCTGTATGTTTATAGTGTCATGGAAGGTGACAGTGCCCAAATACGTGACGGGTTTAGATAGGATTACTCAAATCATTAGCCGTAATGGCTTCACTGTTTTCAACGTGTTGCAAACATCTTTATAATATCGCATTACTTCATACCAGTGGCGAAGGGTGACTTTTGGAAAGAGGTAGGCTGTGGAGATCTGATAAAAAGAACACACTTGTCAGGTATACTTACGATAAATAAGAAGATAATGCAATATTACTACTAATGAATAGGTACACACTAATGACAACGACACACTAATTTAATGAAACTTCAAAAACTCACTGACGATATAAAATTAAGCGATCAGTTTAAATTAAGTACGTATTTTTTCAAAACATTTATACACATAAAAAATCATTAGATAAAAGTTCTTGTTATTTCTATATTTATTAATATTCGATTCAACACCATAGAAATTATTTTTTTTTATTATCTAATTATTAATTATTTAGTTTTAGGCTCTGCGATCGGAGCTTACTTTAGTTCATACAATTCGATAAACTGGGCGGGGCTACGAGACGTAAAGTCCATATGAAAAGAATTGAGAATTATTTTAAACATAATCCGACCTTTATTTTCATCAATACAGATGGCGCGCTATGGTACATTTTTAAAACCTTTGCGGATTGTTTTGTAATTATCTGTATAATACATTCCTACACATACGGCATCTCTCGTTGGCAAAATAAATTATTTTATAGAATATATTATAATCAAGTGATTATATAAATAAGTCAATACGCAATTAAAAAATATTTTTCTTAAGAAGGTAGGCTTCAAATAATCGCCTAGTATGGAGTCATCGCCACTGCTTCACACTAGTGCATATTCAATAAAATGCATATATTTCTCAATGCACAGCGAAGCTTTATACTCCACTTATTATTAATATATATCTACAAAAGTATAAAAATGGTCACTATGTCGAGTCAGCGCGCAGACATCTTTTATTGGAATCGCTGCCAAACTTTCGTATTCAAGTGTTACTGCACAATAGACTAGCAACTACTGCAGACCTATAAAACTGACCACTTCAACTATGCGGCAGATAATAATATGTGTTTCCTGAATAGATATCATTGATTCGCTATTATATACAGTATAACTATGTACATTTAACTTATTTTACATCAACGTTTTATATTATCGTTGATATTATTACAATATTATAAAGATTTCAAGTGACAGTAATTTAAAGTAATTAATTTACATTAATATTTGTTATTGGCTTGCTCGCGATGTCGTCTAAATCTATCAATAGTTTATCATTGTCATGCCCGTGAACCATTGACACATAAATCCGAGGGATTTCAAACATGTTCGATATTTTACTCGCCGAGCCGCCGAAATTCGTGCGTTAACCATTACCGCGAGCTCGGACTACCATTAATACTCTGTCATTCAAACCGAAAACATGTGCAATGCTTCTAGATTTTATTTGACTAATATTTAATTATTTTTCAAATTAAAAATGTGATATAAAAGCATAACTAAAAATATTTTAAAAGTCTAATACTGTACTGGGCCCACATGCTCAGCGTAGGTCAAACTGGAGCTTTTATGGTATTTTCAGAACACAACCCTGTACATTCCTTAATCGTTTTAGATTATCTATTTATATAATTTTAAAGCCTTATTATCCTTTATATTTATTTTAAACATTTGATGACTGCATAAAGTATTTTTATTACATAAAATAGTATTCTTTTAAACCTCTCGCTCTATTTTTTTAGAATATAGTCATATTTAGTACATCCATGTGCAGTGGTGTTAAGATTTTTACATTTATTAATTTTTAAACGCATTTATAAACCATTAGTAAAATTAATGTTAACATTATATAGTAACATATTTACGATATAAAATTATATTTTATAATCTTTGTGATCCCAAATTTGACAAGAATTAGGCATTTTATTATTCAAAAAATGGGCACGATTAACACATCTGAAGATAATTCTAAAGATGCTAATTATAAGCTATGTCTTTAACCATTCAAATATGATAAACATTCTATGAATAATGATTGCTTTATAATAATTATTAACCTAAGAATAAAGTAGTATTTTTTGAAATACGCCATTTCTATTGGCTATTCCTAGTGGTTAAGCTACAACATATGGACGTAGCCATACATTGACAAACGATACATGAAGTAGGGAGTAAGATCGTGGTAACGCGCGTGTTTGGATATGTACTGTTTTAAAAAATATATTTATTTTCGGTTAGGTCCTGCATTAGGTTTAATGGTGCATTAAATGCATTTATTGGAGCACATAGGAATTTTAAATGTTCGTTATAAAGCGGAAAGACCACAAAAGATGATTTAAATAATGAAGCAGATAAAAGTAATCGATGTGAGTGGTCGCTAAGCAAATGAAATGTCAATGGGCTAGAGTGTAGATCGGCGAGTGGACAACCGCTGGTAAATACCATCAAACAATGGTACCCAAGAGGCACTTAACGACCACAGGGATACCCTTAAACTCGCTAGATAGACAAAGTTATAAATGTCGGTGTATGTATGTGGCAACGAAGAACTATGAACCGAAAAAGGTGAAAGGAGCTTGGGAAGGCATTCTGATATTGTGTTAAATTATAACTGCAATAACACGGTTTAATTGAATACTTATACTATATTATGACATAGTATAATTTCAATTTATTCATTTATTTATTTGGAAAAATAGTATTACGGCATTACAGCGATTGGCCAATGCGCCATAATACATAATAAATACAAAATTATAAAAATATCTTAATTACAAATAACAACCAATATAACAATAAAGTAGAAAAGACAGCACGTGTATATTTGAATATTAAAGAAACATCATATTTACAATTATAAATTTAACCTATTTGATACGTCCACAAACATTATATAGTTAATAAAACATAAATGAATCTTTATGGTGCCATTAAATAAGTTAATTGCACGATACACAGCATCATGAAACATAACATCTGTCCTGCGACGAGGTATCTTGAAGACCGTAGAACTACGAGTGATATTGGTGGAAACGTGAAAATTAATATTTGCCAGTATATATATTGTAAATGAACCCACGAAGAAGTAAAAAGAAATGCTTTAAAAGAACAATCACTCTTCAGGTAGACAGGTATTGCATTGATAGCATTCCCAGAAGAAAACGAGTCGGGAAATTCATTTTATTATCATTATCATAAGGAAAGAACCCGTATGTTCTTAAGTAGAGAAATCTAAGAAATTTATCGTGGACTCGATCCAACATAATTGTGTGGATGGACCTATTAGGACTCCAAATAATGCTGGCATATTCAAGAATACTCAACACAAATGATACGTATAATGTACGTAGAGCTCGGATGTTTTCGAATGATTTTGAAATCCTCATAAAAAACCAAGCATTTTGCTAGATCTAGTACTGATGTTAAGAATATGCTGATTGAAAGTGCTTTATGACATAGTATAATTTCAGTTATCATCGACTACTGATACTATATGGAATTACCTACTGAAGTGACACCAAAACTATACACGTTTGTAATAACTAGTGGCATTTGCAAATAATAATTATTTTTCTGACTAGTTAAAAACGTGGCGATAAAGTATGAAAATCATAAAGCTTTATATTATAATGATAATAGTAGTTAATGAATAACTTTCCATGCTAAACTGCATTAGTATATAATTTCTATTCTGCTGTATATGTTACGCCGAATGTGTGAAATTGACTATTACATGAAATGGGCAAAATTTTGCCTAAATCATGAAAAATGCAAGCCCGTTGCCTTATTCATGAATTAGACAAAATGTCTGCCGAGTCCGTGAATACTACATTAATTGTTCTGCCTAGTTCATGCATTGGGCAAATTAGATAGTAGCGCTACGGTGGTGTTTTTTGCAACTAAACCAAATATGTCAATCAAAATAGATGGTCGCGCTCCGTTGGTGTTTCTGCAACTAATCAAACTAACCAAATGTGTAAAATGTCATTGATTATATAAAAATATACCAATCAATATCTACAATGACGTTCATATCCATTTACTATGCCCAAAAAAATCTAGAACTATAATATGATAACGGAAGAATTTTATTAAAAGGTATTTTCGCGATTTGATTCGTGCTTGGGTATCAATCGTGCAATGGTCGATTGTTTGTTTGTGATAGTTTGTTGACACTTGTTAGCTAACCTCAAAATGGACATTCGGTTGAATTCAGAATTACAAAACCTAACATAACCTAACCTAACCTAATAATAATAATATTATATTATGTCCAATTATAACGAATAAAACCAGTATACTTTTTCTACTCTCATGTTGGCAGTTTAAGAATTCCATACCCTGGCGAATTCACGCACTCGGAAGATAATTTACCTAATTCATCAGTGGCGAAGGGTGACTTTTGGAAAGAGGCAGGCTGTGGAGATATGATAAAAAGAGCACACTTGTCAGGTATACTTACGAGAATAGTACGATATTTACTACTAATGAATAGGCACACACTAATAAATGATAACGACACACTAATTCAATGAAACTTCAAAAACTCATTGACGACATAAAAATGAGCGATGTGTTTAAATTACGTATTTTTCAAAACATGTATACCCATCAAAAATCATTAGATAAAATTTATTTTTATTTTTAAAAACAATCTATACTTACTTATTTATTAATATTCGATTAAACGCCGTTGAAATTATTTTTTTAATTATCTAATTATTAATGATTTTGGACAAAGTGCGCAGTCGTGACAACAATATTATGCGCGAATGTTTTAGGCTCTGCGAAAGGAGCTTGCCTCATTTCGTACAAATCAGCAGACTTGCTGAGGTTACGAGACGTAAAGTCCATACAAAAAAAATCAGAATTATTCCAAACATAATCGGAAATTTATTTACGTCGAGAAGTCGCGGCATTTATTATTTAATTTACGGCGCGGCGCGCTGTGGTTTTTTTAATACCTTTGCAGTTGTTTTGTAAACTGTGTAATACTGTAATACATTCCTACATATGCGATCTCGTTGGCAAAATAAATTATTTTTATATAACATAAAATAATGAAGTGATTAAGTATATAAATATGTCAATATGCAATTAAAAAAAATTTTTCTTAAGAAGGTAGGCTTTAAATAATCGCCTAGTATGGAGTCTTCGCCACTGTAATTCGTGAATAAGGCAACGGGCTTGACTATTACATGAATTAGCCAAAATTTTGCCCATTTCTTGTAATATTCAATTTCGAACATTCGGCGTAACATATACATAAACATCGTAGATCCAGCCGTAGAGGCTGCGTAGCAAATTACTGCACATAATTAGTTTACATATTATATCAATATAGAGACTATTTATAATTTACATAATATGTTGTATATAATACCTTAATATAAAATTGGTTTAATAAACATACTATTATGTGCTTCTTTAAAACACAGTGAAAATAGGGTATCGAGTAGAATCCGTAGAGGCAAACGTAGCACTCGTAGCATTAAAATTGTAGCACACTGTCGTAGTCGTACCTACATAATTTGATCCAAAACTACAAAATACGGTTGCAAATATTATTAGAACATAATATCTGACGCATAGTCGTTAAGAAAATTCGGCACGATTCGTTTTTCACCGGTTTTTTAATTGGTAAAAGAATATGATACCCATACTATGTAATATACATTGAACAAAAATGGTTTAATTTTAAAACTCTCAACAATTCGATTTGATCAAGTAACCGTGGTATCATTCTCTAATTATTTTCTCCACAATTAGGGCCGTCAAAAAATATTTATTCATTAGTAACAATACTACTGCATATAATACCGGTATCCAATTAGGCTATTTAAATGCTCATTGGCGATTACAATGCATTCAAATAATATGTACAATATTTTAACTATCATTTTCAATGTAGTATTTTTTAAATTTTTGCTCCAGATTTTAATATTTTTTGTACATTATTCGCCAATAAATACACTGAAATTAAGTTTAAAAATAATTACAAGATAAAAATAACTTTTTATATACAATGTTTTTAAATTTTCTGTTGAATCATATAAACTTGACAATTTTATGTATTAATCTCTTCTTCTTGGTCGTGCACTCATGGCTGAGGATCGTGACCACATTTAAATTTCGCCATCCTTTGAGCGACCAAGACTTTCCATCCTTCTCGATCTTCCGCTTGTCTCAGGGCAGAATGGATGGTGCCCCCAGTCAGCTCTTTCACTTGGTCGCTCGATCGCGTAGACGCTCTTTCTCTGCTTTGCCTTCCCTGGAGGCTACCCAAAACTACCAGTCTCTCTAGGTTGTCCGGTCCGCGCCTGACAATATGTCCAAAAAACTGCAGAATTCTTCTCAGACATATCGTCGAGAGCCGTTCCTTTATCTTCAGTCCCTGGATGATTGACTGGTTCGTCCTGTGCTCCGTCCAAGAAATGCGAAGCATTCGGCGCCAACACCACATCTCAAAGGCATCAACTGCCTTCCGTTCTCTTGCCTTCAGGGTCCACGACTCGACTCCGTATAGGAATATCAAGAACACTAATGTTTGCACAAGCATCATTTTTGTGGCAATCGAAATTCCCCGATCCTTCCATATAGTGGTAAGGCGTGTCATCGCACTTTTTGCAATTTGTGTGCGCTTTCTCATTTCCGCTTCGCATCCGCCCTTTCCACTGATGGTCGATCCAAGATATACAAACTCGTCGACTGTTTCGAGTATTATGTTATGTATTCGAGTATTATGTATTAATAATTTAGGACAAATATGGCAATTGTCAACAAATCATTATTTCAATCAAATAAACAGACAAACAAATATAGAATACTGAAATGTCATTTTAACACTCATATTGATTTCCATAGTAACGCACCTATAAATTAATAATTTCCTAGCAATAATAGTGGATTGGATTACGGATTTCTTCCGAAATAACTTTTCATACAAAACAGAATTACTGAAAATGAATTTAATTCTACTTAAAAATGACTAAAAGTATTAAAAAATGCATTGGCATCGTGTTCGGATATATTCTAAAAGTTTCAAATCTCTAGCTTGTCAGGAAGCTAGTTAAAAATCGATTGCAAGATTTGTACCGGACAAACAACCACCGGACAAATAAGAATGCGACCTAATAAAAACGTTGTAAAATAAGTTGTTTTGGTCGATATGTCAAAAACATCAAATCTCCGCAGTGCGATCAGTAAGACAAACTATTTGGTTAAAATTTAAATTTCTAAATAATATGTACCATGAAATGGGGTGAGAATAGTGCAAGACTATTTTCAAAGGCTGTATGTTTATTTTCTTAAAGTGGAGTCTCAAAATTAAATATCTCACGCATAGTTTTTTTATGTTTCGCTGATACTAAACCTACCTACGAACGAAAAATGAAAATAATCGGCGCGCGTCTGTAATTATTCTACGTCTATTTTTCGTAACGCTTTTGCGTCAGAGATCATGAGTAAAACATGTTCCATGATAAAAAAAACTATTATTAATTGTAAAAAAGAGAATTACCACGGTCGATACTAATCAAAGCATATATGCCTATACAGAGCGAAGGTATCAACAGGTTTTTACGAGAAATAGTAGTTAGCCATTTTCTCAACCTATTAATTGGTCTCTTGCACTGGATAAAAAACAACATATTTTTTTTTCCAGTCGCGAGTTTTAACCCTCAACCCAAGATGGCCTCCCTACCCACTAGGTAAACGTGAGTGTATAAATTGTAAATATTGTTTAGAGTCGATATATCAAAAACATCCAATCCCCGCAGTGTGATCAATACGACAAACTATTTTTTTTTAATTTAAATGTATAACTAAATAAATGTGTTTCATAAATGAAGTGAGATTAGTGCAAGGATATTTTCAAAGTGTTTTGTAATAAATTAATGTTTAGAGTCTCAAAATTTGCTGCATGAGTACGTTATTATGTATATACATTATCAGTAGAATATTATGTTTGTCTGCATTTTTGTAATATTAAAAGTTTCGATATGACAGCCCTACCTACAATACCATTTCGAAATTGGAATAGGTATAGGGATTTGATATGTAATACAGAAAAAAAAGTATTATAATAATATGATAAGCCTAACATACTAATGGATTTATATACACGAGTGTATGTGTGTAGTAGTTATCAAGTCGCCAAGGGTGTTCACGGTGTGGATAATATAAACAATTGTTTTCGGATCTGATCAAAATTAACAAGATGGTGTGTTCAGCATTTATCAAAACTCTGCATTAATTCATGATAGAATAATTACATATTAATAGAAAAACAAGTGTGAGACTGCTAAATTATTACTGGAATTATGCATCCGTACGTTCAGCGACATTTTTCAAAACATGGCAACATAATTCGTTTCTGTCAACTGAACCGAACAAGAAACGCAATAAATAATAAATGCACGATGCTGTCTCAGGGAAGCATCCATCAATCTTTCATAATAATTTATGGTGCACATTTTTTTTATAAACCTCTTCGATACAATAAATGGATCAAGGTTTATAATATTGACGGAACAAATAACACGAAAGTGAAATATTTTGTATAAACACATAATATTTGAAGCCATAACTCACCAGAGACAAGTCAACGAGTGTTTTTTTTAATATTATCTTTTCAATATCTCATCATCCATCCGTCATTGGTAAACCCATGGCCACCACAAGGGGGAGGGCTGACAGGGCTCTAGCCTGGAGGCCAAGGCTTAGAGGAGGCCGGCGTGACAAGTCGACCAGTTAAAAGAGAAAAACACAAATTTGCTCTAATAGTAAAAAAAGTCGCCTGTGGTGCTATTTTCCTTAAAGATTATTAACATTTAAAAATATGTAGCTATGCGATGTAATTTCATGTGATATGATGATTCTATAATTCACGCGTAGAATTTTATTTTATAATTATTTTTTGTGTGTTTCCTGACTTACAAAATGGATTTTTATCCAATATGGCGAAGGATTCCATGGTGACTTGGGTACCACAAAAGGAGGTCACGATCAGTGCTTCATAATATGCTGAGTGCTGACAACTCAATAAATCAACTGGATTTATTTAAAAATCGCTAAAAATACACGGAATACCCTTAACTGTGGGTTTCTATGAAAACCACTTGGGGAAGACTTCTCGACCATGTCCAATTTTAAAAGGATCATATGGGCCTCCACAAAATGGAGGTTTGTATTAACAGATTTTTTTTTTACAAGAAATGGATGTCAGCCACTTGCTCAACCTATTAAGTCCATACTCTGACTCATACACAAATTGAAAAACAATATGTGTACTTTCAGACCCAGGATTCGAACCTGGGACCCACGTCGCTATAGGCCGACGCTTAAGCCGCGCGGCTACTACTACTGTAGAAAATCACACTGCCCTTAACCCTAGCGGGAGGTAGGGGGGGCGCCATATATCCTGGCCTGGGGTCCCACTATAGGATGTGGGGGCCATGCTACAGCCCAATGTGTCTTGATCACCTCCAGGTTACACAGTATTACCACCACTGCTTTATCTTCAGGGATGCTGTGTTTTTTGATCTCTGGACTTTCTTTTCCATTCTGGTCTATTATGTGGTCGAGTGTCTTCCATCCTCAAAACATAGCCTACCCAACGGAGTTGTCCCACTTATACGTATGAGTGCAGTTACCTGTAATCATTTTTTGTTAAAGCCCAGCATTTCGATCCTTAAGCTTAATAAGGGTTTATATTTATTTTCTTAGAGAAGAGTCTCACTTTAATATCTCACGTATAATTTAAAAAATATATAAAATTTTATGTTACGGTGATATTAAATAAAGAAAAACTATTATTAACAACTGACTAGAAATAAAAATTGTAAAAAAGTAAATTACCATGTTCGATACTAATCGAAACATATAGGCCTTTAAAGGATTTTATGGAAAATAGTAGTCAGCCATTTTTGCAACGTATTGGGGTCTAGATAAAACTAGATAAAAAAATCGATGTGTGTACTTATGTACGCGCGTTAGAAGTCATACTTCTTTGGCGTAACAAAATAAAATAATCGCACACCGCGTTAGTCAAAATTCACATCAACCAAAAATATTCAAACAGTTAGAAAATAGTTTTCACATAAACTAAATATGTAATACCAAACAAAAGTAACGTACCTATCACACTTATAAATATTAAGCTTAGTTTTGACAGCTAATCACATATAAAAAGGAGTAGGTACAATTATTCACAACGCGAAAGAATATTTTTCACCAAGCAAAATAATCCATACTCATTATTCTATGGTCACTGTGGTCGGCTAAGATCACATCATTGCGCGAGACGTCATGTTTCAGATCTGTCAAATTATAAAGTATGATATTATAAGATAGAATTAACGTTTTAATAGCCCCATATCAATAAAAACTAGAATAAAGGCCGCTTATTGGAGTGCCGCTGGTTTATTTCTAGACACTTTAACTTATATCACTAAATAAATTATTTAATTATTTCTCGTTGTTTTTATTTTATTTTAGCCAAAAATAATAAATTTGTTTCCTAGACAACGGAACAATTCTTCGTACATATAATAATAAATTCGCTGTCTAGGCAACTGAATTTATTATTATACTGTATAATCGACACGATCGCATTATCATACTGTGGCGTAAAGGCAGTGCGTTCGACTGATAACCGAAAAATCGTGGTTCGAATCCAATCGAGTGCGATTTTTTTCGTGTGAAAAAAATAAATTATGTGTTACACGTAATACGCCAAAAATACACTCTGATTTGATTTTCCAAACGCACCTAAAGAAGTATAACTTCAAAAAACAACACACACTCACGCTTTATATACAAAGATGGTCGCTCTACCCACTAGGCCAACGTGAGTGTATAAATTGTAAACATATGATATTTTGTATTAGCTCTACAATTCGGTGTGGATCTTGCCTGCCTCACGTAGAAGTTTCTACGATAGGTGGATGTTAGTCACTTACTCAACCTATTAAGTTCATGTTCTGTATCCAAACGCACATTGAAACAAAACTCAGACGTGGGATTAGAACTCGACACCTACGACATCAAAATTGAACTCATTTCAACTCGCCCACCGTGGGCGATGATAAACAGATGATTAATCCGTCAAAATTACATAATCAACATAAATTATGATTGGTTCTTTGTTCAATGTTAAGTTTATACCGATGCAATGAGCTAAGAAACAACCTATAGGTATCTATGGCCATGGTGTATTTTTGATAAGTAGATCATCAGATTACATTTTAAATGTATTTTTATTTATATTTAACTTAAATTAGTATTGTAATATAATATAACGAATTCCTGATTTTTTTCTAGAAATAATACATAATAGAAATATTATTATATAGCTACCCCAAAGCAGCTACCATGTAAACGTCGAATAAATTGATATTATTGTCAATAGATAAGCATTTTTTTCTTTTAGTTTATTGATTCAAAGATTAGTGTTTTTGTTTTGATAGGAAATGGTTTGAAATAACAAAAACAAAAACTAAGCATTTATGTAGAAAATGCGATGGACTTATCTTAAAATCATATTCATGTCACACTAATGGCTTGATATTGTTATTCATAATAGTACTTTTAGAAAATACCATAAAATATTTATCGTAATTGCAAGGATACGATTTGGAGATCACTACAATCGTCAGCTGTACAAAATCTTTGATAATTTTGACGTCATCATAATATGTCCATAAACCCAACGCCTATAATAGGCCAGTCACGTCACAATGTGACACGTATGGATAACCAAATATTGACAATATTATTTTATTGAAGCAGAAGAAAAACGGAAAGCGGGAAGACCACAACTGATGTGAAGTAATAACTGGTGAATAAGAAAGGAGCAGAACGGAGGATATCTACTGCTTGATGCGGCCAAGATCCGCTCCGAAGCGCCATACAAGATAAAAGCATTTCTTTTGTATGGGTAAATGTGTCGCTAGATTTCAAAATCAGCCAAGTCCATAATAGATGAATAGGAGAAAAACAGCTTTTTGTTTTCTCAAATATACAGTCACAAGGGTGAAAGTTTATATTATTTCGAGTATAGAATATTTAAAATTAATAAATTCCACATTTTGATAATGCAGAAATGTTAGAAAGCAGCAATTCACAAAAAAGTCAAAAATACCTAAAGGTGGACTTGGCTGATTTTGAAATGTAGCGACACAAATGTTACCATCGATGTTAATTTTGCATTGGCTTACATTTATATGTAGAAACAACTATGTGGGCTTAATTCTTAATTCAGACCAACGTGGAAATAACATTATATAAAAACTGTTTAAAAGTTGTATGAAAACGTTTGTATAAATATATTTGAAATGCAAATGTACTGGCATACTAGCGTGTTCAGCCATATTTGGTGGAAATTTTATATTTCTTCATCGGAAGTAGCGAAACGTGGTCTTGTATAATATTGTTTTTATTAAAGCTGTCCGCTGACGTAACTTCTATTAGATATACCATCGTAAATCGTCAGGTTTTCGAATTTAGAACTAAGCTCATCACAGTATAAAAACTATTGAGTGATATGTCAAATATTAGCATGCGGTGCCCTCACCCAGCGAACAACTTATACTAGTAGATTTATAGGGCCGTGCAGGGGTACCTCGGCGGCTGGCTTACCCATTTTACGGCGAAAGGGTCGAGAGGTGTGCGGCGGGTCAAGCGTAATGTCTGGCGGTTTGTGTCGGCAGACAAATGTGCACAAATTTGTATTATGTGGAGTTTCCTAACTACTTTTCATTTGATAGTAATGTTTGCAGGTGTGAGGATGCGTTGAATTTTATACAAATGATTGTGCTTATGTGTAGCATTATAAATTTACAAGCCATTTCACAATCTGTATGTGTATTTCTGTCTAGATTAGGTTTAATGAAGAATTCAAGAATGTTTAAGTATAGTTGTTATGTATGTGACATCATGTTAAATTAATTGGACGTACACACGGATGTATCCAATTTTTATATTATGCTTGAAATTGTAGGATGCATTTGTGTGTATGTAATACTAACTTTACAAATATCATAGTTTACAACGATTTGGTATAGCAGTAGCTGTACTATTCTTAATTATTGAACCTCTATTGAATTTAGAGTCAATGTTTCGTACCCATATATTCATACTGGAAGAACGCATTGGTTAAATACTTGAGAGCGGAATGCAGAAACGTTTGTCATAACTAAAATTTCCTTAGCAGAACACACTATGCAGAAACATTGTCTTTAGTTAAGATCATTTCTATTGAAAATAATACCATATTTAAAAATTCTCTTTCCTACAGTTTAGATAAATTATTTTATAATTGTTAAACGATGACAAAAATATGACAACTGCATTTTATAAATGCAATAACTATCAATACATATTAATATTTAATTATAATACTCTTATGTTTCCGTTATAAGTCATTATACGTGATTCCACAGGCACCGCAAGATATTTTTTTAACATGGTAACACTAGCGTCAAGTGTCATTCTATCACCTGGAATCTTGTATTTCTGCGGGCTGGCGTATAAAAGTAAAATAATATTCTGCAAGTACATGCCAAACGAATTAACACTATCAATATCCATATTGAGATATATTGTTAAATGAATTTGAGTGTATGGACTGTTTTATAGACATGCGAATTTATTTTGACAGCATGGTAAATGGTAATACAGAAGGGGGCGTGTTCATAACAAAAGTAGTCTATGGTTAAGGATTCCTTAACTATATACTCAGGATTGTCTATAGTTAAGTCATGCTTTTCGGCGACTTATGCTTAGGATCGAAATCTTAGATTGTGCATGCCGCTCTGACACTGTAGGAATAGTGGAAGCTAATACACAGTTGGATGCATAAATAAGTTCTAAATAAATTAAATTTACATAAATTAATTAGTGTTTCTTTAACTAAAGATTTATCAAATTAGTACTATATTTCTTTAAAACGTCATATCAGCTATTTTTTCTGATTCCAACCAAAATTTACATTTTTATTCAGTTTTGTTTGGCAAATCATCATGGAAAGATATACAGTTGTACATCATATAAAAATTGTTAAAATTTATTACAACAATAATGAATCTATTCGAGCTACAGAGCTTACTATTAATAATTTAATTGGAAATTTTGAATCAAACGGCAGTTTTCGTGATGATAAAAATCCAACTCATTAAAAATGTAAACATACTGCTGAAAATATCGATGTTATGAATCAAAGTGTGGATGAACTTTGACTTTCTTAGGCACTACTTGGAATATTCTTCATAAAGATTTACATTTGAAGGCGTATAAAATACAGTTAACATGATAACTTAAACCGAACTATTTGGTGTGTCGAAATTTTTAAATTGGGCTTTAGAGCAACTTGAAACAGACTCATTATTTCATGAAAAAAATACCTTCAGCGATAAAGGTCATTTTTGGTAAATTGGTTTTGTAAATAAGCACAATTGTCGCATTTGTAGTAATGAAAATATTTTGAGAATTAAACATTCTATTTTTATTAAACACACATAATTTGAAAACATGTCAAATAAATAAGGTATTTTTTAAGACCGATAGAATGTTGAATTATAAAAAATAACACAAAAAAATTTAATCATTTTTTTCCCATGAACTTTCAATAAGACTAGTATAAATAATATAATAGTGATAATACAAAAGACGTTCGTATTAAATCAGAGCAAAAATATATCAAAATTAAACTGATAACGTGGGCAATAAAACTGACGATTGAATAAACTACTTGTCATTTTTTATTACAGATTCAATTGTAGCAAGTTTCACACGGAGAAGCGGATAGGCATTAATTAATAAAAAATATATTACAATAATTATGAATATACATGTGGTGTTCGATGTGTGGGTTATCACTTTGGGAGTCGTCGATGTGTCGTAGGTTATGGTGTTGAGGATGATGATAAGGAAGTCGAAGATGTATGCAGGAGCGAGTTTTATTGAGCGTAACGGTTGGTACAATAGTATGTTACAGCAGTTATGTTACAATACTAAACTTATGATAGGTACGGATCCGAGGTCCGCATCTCGGTACAATCAGATGTTGGGCGAAGCGATATAGAGACTGCGATGGTAACAGACTGAAAAAGTATATTCGAATGACATTTTGATAAATCATTATTCGTAATTTATACAGTCGAAAGTAATACCTAAACATTATATTCTAGTAAGTACATAATTATATTGAACGAGTCAGCAGTTTAAATACGAGAAGCTGTGAATTTTATTTATTATTACAGTCATAATATAATATGATACTATGGGAATAGATACTAGGCTAATTTTCCATTGCGATACCGTGTTTAATATCGCCAATCAATCTGCTGATACAGGTAAACAGTTGTTTACCGGTATATGAGTCGCTGGGAATATATTATTGCGGTCGAATAATTTGATACATTAAAAATAGATATTTGATCACTAATATACTGAGAGCTACACACCCCCTTTCCAGAAATTACGAAATTTCTACTATTGCAATTATATAAAATTTTGTTAAAGTTGTGATGGCGTTGACATTATAGAACTACAATTGCTTGAGCTTAATCACAACAAAATAATACAACCTACATTTATAAAAGCGGCTCTACGCTATTGATTAACGTAAGATCTAATAATATTTACTAAGCCTTATATTGAAGGCTTTGTATTAATCCAGGATACTTGAAAAATTGTCACAATACGGCCGCATCGAAGGGGTAAAGTTCTACTTGTTCCAAATCAGCAAGAAAATATCACTATAATCCCAAATCCGGCGCCCTTTCGCCAAGTCAACGACCCCCAAAGCAGTTTTCTAAATGTATGAATACCCATCGATTCCTCGGCGAGGCGAGGAGATATGTTGAACAAGTCATAAAAGGTGACTGGGGCATGTAGCCCCCGTACAAGAATCGCCCCCCTAAGCGGTTTATGGGACATTTTCGAATGGTCGGTTGTTATTTTTTATATGGAGGTTTTATCGTCTCTCGAGGTGCGGTACAGACTCCAGAGAGGGGACGTATGCGTTTATAGACGTGCTATCCGCAGAAATTGCATAACGTATACCACTTCTGCTATTTTATACTAAGAGGGATCAAGTATAACAGTGTTTGGCATGCTTTTGATAGTTAGAAGTCTGCTTCTCAATTCCTTATGGGATAAGAACGTTTTATTTTTGATTCTGAAAGATACACTAATATTTCAACGACCCTTGTTCTCTGTTTACAACGAATTCAGCATTTACTTAGTGATTATTTTATTCTATCATGCAAATTTTATGGACAATAATTTCAATTATTTATCATAACCAAACAGGTTTAAAAATATGTATAAAACTGTTATTGGGTCATTTTAAACCTTGTGCATTTCATTTTATTCAATCAACCACCGAAAAAGCAACAGTTGAATTGTTTATATTATCAACTACGAATTTATAATTATTAAATTTAAATTGTGCAGTTAACATACTTATAATTTTTAAGTATTGTTATCATTTAAAAATAAAATAAAATCGTATTTTTTTAATTTTGCGGTGGTATCAGGTTACTTGACTATCATAAATGAGGGTCGCGACGCGAAAATGGTTGAAAACTAGACTTCGGCATTGTCATATTGTCACATTGTTTCGAATTAAATACATGAAAAAATGGTTAAAATTAAAAACTAGTATTTTTTATCGAAAACAAACTCACTTGTATAGTTATGCTATGGTTTTTTTGGAAAAACCTGCCATATTGAAAATAAATTTAATCTAGTTTTAAATATGTTAAAAAATTCTTCTATAGAGATGGAGCCTAAGTGTATGAAATTGATGCAAAAAAGACCACTGATTAAGTTAGCTACAAATGACTTCGTATTGCAGGTTTATTTGTAGAGAACTTCACACTATTGCTTTGAGATTTATTCACCGATTTTCAGCGAGTATAAAAAGACAATTAGTGCGTAATGAGTACTAATCAGCCAGTAGTGCTACACTTCGGTATTATTAATTAGTTGAAAAATCCTGTAACATTTATGTAAAATCATTTATAACTGCACTCGAGTAAGTCATCACAATTAATATATACGCCGCCATATTATGTGAATAAAAATTTGGATTGGCAACTGAGTGTTGTTATTATTTGTGGTGTTTACCAATTCAATAAATAACGTTGGTATTACTGATTAAGGATAAAAGTATTACATCTCCTACTTTTTTACACATAATTAATGTTGTAAGCAGACTTATTATTATATCCATGAAAAAAGTCGATACAATATACAAGTGTTTATTGAATATTCGTTTATGGTCACTTTTAAGCTTAAGTATGTAAAAATGTTACTTTGAAATACATAAACAATTGAAATTCAAAGCGCTACATCGAAATAAAAAAATCCAAATGAGCATACAAAACACTGCTTAGACCAGTTCACATGTACCGATCTGAATATTGGATTACTATTAACAAGTCTGGAAATATTCTGATATTTAAAACATTCTGATAATACAAGTCTACGAGGAATTTGGGAAACCCAATATAATCCAAACCACCAAAAATTCTCGAATACATTATGCTGGTCATAGCATTGAAACATTTTTGCCTGTTATCGCGAGGGATGGTTTCCAATCCTGGTGTCCTAAAGAATTTTGAATTTACATGCGCCTGGCACCTACGTGATCGCAGATGTCAACATTATTATAGTAACGGAGAAGAGAAAAAAAGATACAGAGAACTGCTACATACACAAGCAGGTGGAAAGCTTATCCACCGATATAATGAAAAATATATAAATTCTTCTTAATTAAGGAATGTGCTTCACGTAAAATAATAGAAAAAAAAATCCCCTATAAAGTTGGTACTTACAGGTACACCGATCATTTTTTTATGGTTGTCAGGAAAAATGTCTTGTAAATATTTAAGTATTATTTCCACAAATAATAATATTAATGTCATTCAAATAACAAAATGTTCCCCATTATTCTAAGGAACCACCACAATATAATATAATATGCGCCCGATTTAATTAATAACTATTTTTCAATGCGTAATGCGAATAAAATCAAAGCTATTTTTATTAGTTTTATTCATTAGTTGTCGACTTCAAAATAATGTTTTTAAAAATGGCAGAATAACATTCTTCAGGCTTATTTTTTTTAGAAAATTATAATATATAAGATGTTAATAAATTGATGGAAAACTCACACATTTCGCTAAATATATTTACAAACGTACCGAATTAATACTGTAAAAGTACTGTTAGCATTTTTTTTTATATAATGTAAATATATCCTCCCTATTGTTCATTTATCTTCTATTACATCCCTATTGTAATAATTTATATATATAATATATTATATATATATACGCTACTGTGTGCAGTGCAAACGCGCTTCTCATATATCATTCACACGTTAAGCCAGGGACTTGCAAGACACTACCTACTGTCCAAAATGTCAACATGCCTAATGCCCGGTCTACACCCACAAAATAATAATATAACATGAAGTTACTATGTACTACAATTCATTAATCAATTTAATTAAATCAATTGAGTTGACATCTACTTAGTGGGATTCCATTTTATAATACCTACTTCTGAATCGATGATGGTTTGCCTCTGATACTATACACAACCTTGTGACGTAGGCAGCAAGCGTCTCGTCACGCTGTACTAAATCTAAATAAATCGTAATTTCTTAACATTATTTTCGTGATATTACATACATTTATTAAAATTCTAATTATTTATCTTAAATATTATATTTAATTCAATGCGTTCACAAAATGACATAAAAATATGGAAAAAAAAATACATTAGTAAATAATAAAAAATAAAACTACATGAAACCACACTGAATAAATTAAATATACCCTATCTTAAAAGTTTATAATTGAATAATATATACTGTTCCATATTATGTATATTTTATATACAAACATAAAAATAAGATTGTGTTTACAACATTTTAAATTGATTATTTAGTTTGTTAACAGAAAGTATCTATTCTACTGTTTAAAAAAATTAACACGTGGTATTCTTCGATATCTGGGAAACATATACGAATAACGTATTTTTACGATCTTTCAATATATTAATTTGGTATATAAGTAGTAAATAAGTAGGCATGCGCCCGCGATGGCCGAGCAGTTTATGATGTTACATAATAGGCACAATAATAGGTAATTTTCAAAACGCTTTCGATATAAAACAGTCCAGCTCCAAAAGAAGCAATAGTGGGAAAATAAATGTAGGTATAATGCAATATTATGTACTGATTTTATATTGATTTATTTACCCTTGTACACCACTGTAATGAGAGATAAATACTCTCGCAGCAGGGTGCAGTTTCAAAAAAAAGGCGTTTATGAATCTCCTTGAAAACTGTGTTTTCTCTGTCCAGATGTTTGGACAGCATCGTCGATATATCGCCGTAAACGAAACGCAAACAAAACGCATTCGACCCGCAAACGACGTTTGGCGGATGAATCCGAAACTTCGCTTTGCCGTGTGCGTGCAGCCTTACGTGTCGGCTTGTAATATCGTAGATCACGTGTTAGAATCCCGTATATGGAACAGTTTTTCAATATGTGGTTGGACCCATAGTATGAACCTAATAATTTGAGCAAGTAGCTAACATCAATTTTAACCTTGTGACCCTCATAGGATCAAACATGATGGAATATAATGTATATGTATAATTAACTCTAGTCTGGATCAAGTTATATGTATATTTTCCATTAGTGAGTTTGCTTATTTGTTTACATTGTTAGTAAGCACAAGTTAGTGTCAAAAGATCCAGAAGTTACAAAACAAAACTTTTCAAAAATAACGTTCTTGCAATCGTGCATTATTTTGATACGAGTAGGTTTAGTGGGCAGATAGCAGTGGCCAGTGGTAGAGTGGTGAGGTAAGTTTTATATCAACGAACATTCAAAAACCACTATTAGCACTATATCTTTCTTATCGGCCCTTTAGTTAGACTATCTTAAAATAGTTGACAAATATTTTTATGAAGAATTTTTTATAAAATCTTTTACAGTGTAATAGGCTATATTTTATAAAATATGTCTTTAATAAGAAGTAATACTACGATATTACCTTTTATCAAAGATTAGTCTATGGTAAAGCCTGTTTTGCAGTGTTTCCATAATATGAAATTTTCAAAATTTAGTAGCTTCACAAAAATATCTAAAAATCACGAAATTGTGACCTTTAATTCGATAGAACAATGTACTGAAATTGGGTCCAGCGTTATTTTTACAGCTCATTAAAAATACAAAATGTAAGACGGCAAGAAATTCACTAACATTTTTTTTAAATTGTAAGGTTACAAAAATAAAATGAAATTACAGTGTAATATTCCCTCTAGTATTTTATAAAACAAATGCTATAAAATGTTGATAAAATATCTTTGATAGTCTATTAGCCTATTATAATGCTATTATCATTGTACGTAAACTAGATTATTTACAGAATATTATTAAAAATAGCTATTCACAAAAACTATGAAAAAGTCTACCACATAATCATAGTAATATTATGTGTATACATAGTCCACAATGCCATTTTATATGAGAAGAATAATAAGGTAGTGAGCTCATTACAAGCCGTGACGATAGCAATCATGCCAAATTAATTGGGTGCAATATTTCACCCTTTATAGCCAACGTAATATTATTATGTGTGTAGTCATTTAACATCCTCGCAAGAAAATTAATTATCTGGCTAAATATTTGTTTATTAAATTTGAATAACTCTGAACCGCAAAGATTTGGGGGGTGATGGTCACAACTTCTGTTTTGCGCCAGTGACGTGCTAAGCAGAAAAAAATATGTTATTTAGTTTAGAAGTTAATATCATTATTCTACTTATTTTCTTTTTAGTGGGGATCGCCCACGACAACGACGATTTTATTTGACACAGATTACTCAATCGATTAGTCAGAATATATTAAACGGGGCCTCGCAACAGTTCGAAACAGTCATACAATTATTATTATCAAATATGGTATGTATTATTCACAAAAAAAACTACTCAATCAGATACGTATTGTACTTTACACAACAAAAATAAAATTATTAATGAAAACAATAATGATTATTTTTAATTACATGATGTGATTCTATTAAAGAGACATTGATATTTTTACTAGGATATATTAAACGAGGCCTCGAAACAGTTCAAACAAGTCATACAATTACTTATTATTAAATATGCTGTGTATTTCTCACAAATTGAGTACATACTCGTATATATACAATATTACCCAAAGCCTAAAAAATTCCTTGGAACTAACATCAATTCGGCTTATAACATAACTACTCAAACAGATACGTTTTGTACTCAACAAAAATAAAATGATTAATGAAAACAATAATGATTATTTTTAATTACCTACATCATGTGATTCTATGAAAGAGGTAGGTACATTGATATTTTATTAGATAGTTACGTAGGTGGTTAGAATTTATGTTTTTTTTTGCAGAGGGCTTGAAAGCGTCAATCAGTGTCTCGTACCTGCAAGTCCCGAAACCGACCACTATAAAATATGCTCATTCGTACTATTAATTGTTATATTTTTACGTGCATTCTTTTCTACCCGCGCCGCATCTTGTATTATTGCAAGTGCGTTATTTTAAAAACCTTTCGTTCGAGATGAAATTCTACTACCAACCACAAAATAACAAAATTTTAAATATAAGTACACTCACATAATATAAACAGAACAGCAAAGTACTGAAACTGACAGACATCGAATTTGTTCGATTTCTAGACATGCGCTTTCTTTTATTTTATTTTTTAAATATTTGTGATATCAGTGGGCCGGGCCTATTCTGTACTTATCGACCGCTAAAGTGATAAAGTGATAAATATTATCAACTTTAGCGTAGGTTTGTATCAAAGTATTAGCACTTATTGTAACAATTACAATACTTTGGTTGTAATTGTTGCAATAAGCGTTACATTTTAACAGCGCCTCTCTTGCTGCTACATTTTATCACTTTAGCGGTCGATAAGTATAGAATAGACCCACAGGAGTTCATTTCAATATATCAAGATATCGAATAAATGAATAAAATTTTCAATCGAATATCTCGAAAAGTAAATCGAAGACACCCACTGTTTTTCATTTCTATCTGGAAACCGAAAATGAGAAAACTGAAATATGAAGGTTTTATATTGATGGCATCATTAACAAAGTAGTTTTAACAAAAAATACTATTAATTGATAACATATTAATGTATCAGTATTTTTCAAACGTGATGATTGATAGAGCTGACTAAATGACTGAATCTAAATATTTTTACGCTTGCAACAAAAATGCAACACGTTTTTATATTCGCGCAGCACTGGTAAATAAAGAACACAAAACAGTCATATTTGCTGCAAATGAATTGAAACAGTTTATTTAATCATTAAGATTAGTAACATTTTTTCAGTTTATTTTTAATATAAAATGTAGCTCCTCTCTTTAGAAAAATATTTTATTACTTCAACGTCTTAACTACAAACCTATTGTGTGAACAATAATTTGTCGCATACTCTTGTGGCGTTTTCATTTTTTTTTAATTATTTTCTACGAGCTTAATTCAAAACCAAAAGATAGACGTATATCTTAGGATGTCGAAAACGACTACATAGTGTAGGTACGTGAGAAAAATATTTAGTATACTTATAAAATTTTAGTCTGCCTTGAACTAGTCCGCCAAGAATCAATGCATATTAATTTTATTCTTTCGTAATAAACAGATAAATGAGCTCCACCTAGGGTAAATTTGTGTATGTGCGTCAAATGTATTGTCACCTACTTACCCTAATGTAAATTAAAAGAAAATAATTAAATTTTGTTGGTATTTTAAAGAGAATTGTTATAAATACATATTGTATGTATTTAAAGCTTAACTCACATTGTAATAAAAATGGTTCTGATAGATTTTTACCTATAATCTTTACTTAAAAGTACTTATTTTTCTGGCCAGATATTTTATGAAATGTTGTATCCTGTAGGTATATCAATGGCTCTTTATAATAATTATTATTAAACAAAAATTTTGCTGTAATGAAATGAATTTAATTTTCACATATTGTCACATTCGTTTTTGCGTTCATCAAATCGTAGGGGCGGTCCGCACCACTGGAGCCTCCTTCTACGTTCGCGCCTGTCAACAATACAAACAATGGACGCTTTACAGCCACGCTGTATCTACTCCAGATCAAAATAGCTAAACAACATGCAATCTAACGAGGCCATCACGGCAAACAAAACTGTATGAAAATTCTAATTGATAAGAATTTTGTACTATCCCATATTAATCGGTTTAAGCGACACGGTTTTCGCGTTTCGGCATCTTCAGACTATAATATATCATTTTCAACTTGAATCAACCCCGTCCATTCTGAAGCAGTAACAAATTAAAAAAATATTTAGCGTTTCCCCGAAAAAATAATTTAAATTACGACAATTTTAACACAATACCTAAGCACCGCATTAGTGTGAAATAATAACGTAATGTACGTGTGTCTGTTTTAAATTATTTCGAAATATAATTAGTATTATATTTGATGGGATGAGAATCAAAGAAATATAAATAATATTTATGTATAAAAAAAATGAGTTAGGGTCAATTTTCATATCAACACAATATCATGTTTATTTATGAGTAAGTGTTTATTTCCCGTTGACAGTTTATAGGAAACGTACATATCTTCATTATGTATTCTACTTTCATAATAAATTTAAATTATAATAATTCACCTTCACAAAACAATAAATAGTCAAAAACTGCAGTAAATAGTTGTTAAAATATAGTGTTTTATACCATGTAAACATACGAATATTAAATAAATAGGTATATATCTGTAACTGTTTATTTATTTTTACAACGTTTTTCTTAGCTCATATTCTTATTTGTCCGGTGGTTCTTTGTCCGGTACAAATCTTGCAATCGATTTTTAACTAACTTCCCGACTAGCTAGACATTTAAAACTTTTAGAATATATCAGAACACGGTGCCAATGTATTTTTTTAATACTTTTAGCCATCTTTAAGTAGAATTGAATTCATTTTCAGTTAAATACTGTTTTGTATGTAAAGTTACTTCGACACCATTATTAGATGCTAGGGGTCTGGGGTCCTAGCAACTAAATTATCAATATATACGTGCGTTACTATGGAAATCAATATGACATGTCAAGTACAAAATTTTTTGATCGTTTAAGCTAGTCAAGTCAAGTTTATATGGTTCAACAGAATTTAAAAACGTTGTATATAAAAAGTTCTTTTTATCTTGTAATTATTTAGACTAAACAGAAGTAATATTGTAATCATTTGATTTAATTTAAATAAAATAGCCCATATGAATTTTCTTTTTGATCTTCTGTGTATTTGGATGACTGAAATCTTCTTTTGAAGAGTTTAAAACTAGTTATTCTGAAGAGTAGTGAGCGATTTGTACATGATATGATTTTTTGAAAGATGGATATAAACTTGTGGAAAAGTACTACGTTTATATATATTAATTTTATTGATATGTAGATATAGAACAATGACATATTAAATGGACGACTCACTTCATACCCGGCGCGCACGAGAAATTGTGCATGAAAGTCATTCACAGATGTATAGGTAGATGTCACGTGACCATTGACGTATCCGTTTCCATTATGCGATACAAGCTTCGAGAATTTATAGTAATATAACCTTTATTGTAATGGCGTATTAGTGTCATGACTCATTGCGTTAGAAACAGATTCTCGGTTACTTACGACTTCTCGGAGATAAGACGCAAGTGAGCCCATCGAATCACAGGCGACTGACTGTCCAATGGTTCCTGTCATTCAATTGCATTGAATAAACATTCATCAATATCTTACAATGGCATTTTATAAATAATAAATAATACTAACACATGCAAAGTGATATCCCATCTTTCTTGGAGTGTTTAGTAGATTTTTTACAATTTTTAACTAGGCACATTGGCATTTTGTAACACAATAATAACGGTGGAGTCGAAACCTGACAGTCAGAAATTTTGTATGGGCTGACCCAGCGGTGTCGCTAGACCGCTTGCAAGCAGAATGTTCATTTGAGCGTAGGATACCGATATTAAAATATGAATTTCGCCATCCGGCAGACCCGACACAAAGTGAGTGTCATTTTATTTTCTAGATGCGTCGTCCATATTAATGTCATTGATATAGAATGATAGATAAATATAGACAACAGAATGATTGCAAAACCAGTAATAACACCACATCTGATGAAAACCTGCAATGTACTATTTTATGCACTATGGTCACAATCTGAGGTACCTAATTTTCGTATATTTGCAAGACGTTATATAGGGCAACTTCTTGTTTATACTGTTTATCTATTTGTGATGTTCTTTTATTTTCACTTTATTTTTTAATAATTTATGGCAACATAATTTGAATTTAATCAATTTTACTATGACCATTATTTGTGTACAAAAATAGCCCATAACAGCTGTCAAAATGCAAAACACAGAATGGTAAATTTTACATAAATATGTTTTCACACATGGTATTTTTGGGATACGTCCGGTGTTTTGCATGTTTTTTTATTTGAATTTCAATTTTCAAATATCCAGAAAAAGAAGAAACAACAAAAAACCTCTTTAAAATCTTATTTAGTCTATTCTGCGTTCACTTTGTGGTATTTATTGACCATTAATTTATTAAAATATGTAATGTTCACTAGAATATATTTAAAAAATATATATATAAAAATCACGTAGGTACCCAATATAGCTTAATATATTTGCAATTCACGTATCATATAATTACCAGGTTTTTCTTAGATCGTATCCTCTTTTTTTCCGGTGGTTGTTTATCCAGTACAAATCTTCCAATCGATTTTTAACTAACTTCCTGACTAGCTAGATATTTGAAACTTTTAGAATATATCAGAACACGATGCCAATGCATTCTTGTAATACTTTTAGCCATTTGAAGTAGAATTGAATTCATTTTCAGTTAATTCTGTTTTGTATGAAAAGTTATTTCGGAAGAAATCCGTAATCCAATCCACTATTATTGGTTGCTAATGGGGTGGTCCTAGCAACTAAATTATTATATATATACGTGCGTTACTATGGAAATCAAAATGACATTTCAGTATTCTATATTTGTTTGTCTGTTTATTTGTTGCAAAATAATGATTTGTTGACAATTGCCTTATTTGTCCTAATTTATTAATACATAGAATTGTCAAGTTTATATGATTCAACAGAAAATTTCAAAACGTGGTATATAAATAGTTCTTTTTATCTTGTAATTATTTTTCGTTAATTAAATTTAATTTTCAGACAAATTCATACCGATTGAATCTAAATGAAATCAGTATACAACTAAAGTAAATTAATTATCCCAATAGCTCTAAAAGAACCTAACTATATGCAAGACGGACATTCAATAATTTAATATGTATTTTTTACAATATTTAAGAATATAACGTTTCATAAATATATAAATATAAAAATTCATGACTTTTATAAATTCTAGAAAATATTAACTTAAGTCAAGTGGGATTCGAATACACATCATAGTCTAGCCCTAGCCGCTGTGCTATCGGCCCGAGTGCTTTCCTTAAAGATGTTGCCTAAAACATAATTATTAATATTTTATGGTAGGTAATTGATTATTAGATATTTTTTCAGTGTTTGATAAATAACTGTTAATACAGCCTTTACTATTTGAAGGCCTATATATTTTTTCGGGCATGATTAAAAGAAACGTCATCTTCAATAATAATAAAATTATCGTACCCATATCACATCCATGATGATGTAATGTAAAAATTGTTACATTAATTTTACACTGTTACACGTTACTATTATATTTTACTTTTTCTATCGCTATTATTGCATATAAATATAATTTCCATATAATCATATCATTCATAGGTACTATATATCGATACCAGGGAACACAAAAATAATTAGAAATTAGTTTCCTTCTGAGTGAGGCTGTCACAAGGTTTAAACTGAGTTTGGAAAAATATGAGATAAACTACTTAAACACGGGTTAAATAATAATGTTATTATTAATAGTAGCGTCTGTATCATGAATTTAATATTGGTAATATTGGCCTAGCCGTCATAAACCACATATCTCTTCAAAGCTCTGGTCCATGGCGACTGGCTTTCACATTTATAATATAATTAATAATCTGTTTTAGATAATTTAAAACATATATAAAAGAAACATTGTAATAATGTCACGTGTGAATGAAAGAATGGTCAAAAATTTCAGCATTTTCTTGTGCTAATCGGATGTATTGAATTTAAATACACCAATATATATATATATACTTCCTACTACTAATATAATGTCATTGTTATTATGCTTACGTCCACAATGACCGAGCGGTAACGTGTTGACTCATAATAACATGAATTCCGGATTCTAATCCTGACAGATTCACGTGTTATTTTTCAACGTGAGTTTGAACCCAGAATGAGAACCTAATAGAATGAGCAAGTGACTTACATCCAATTATCATAAAAACAAAACAAAAAAATGTTAATTCAACTTCCGCCGGATGGAGACCCATATTATACTCTTAAAATCGAACATGGTGAATTATTAATCTAATGTGTTAATTCTCTGTTGTTTTTCAACAAATTTTTGGACCTATTAGGTTTACCAAGTGACTAATATCCATTTCTCATGAAAACAAAACAAAAAATGATATTCTTAAAATCGAACTTAGTGAAAAAATGTAATAATTTGTTAATTCTCTGTGTAATCATAGGTAATATTTATAACAACATTTAAATATATATAAAATAATCATGTTTTATTTTTTTAATCTCGCGTGTTATGAAAGAATGACTACAATACCACAATTTTCTTATTACTAATCGTACGTATTGAATTTTAATAAGCCAATTAATTTCCCCCGGTATTAATATAATGTAAATATTAGCATGCTTATAATATTACTATAATAACTGAAATAGACAATTATTAAACGTTTCATTAAAATATTATACACAGTTTTACAAGAATATAATAAATACTCAAACTGATTATTATTAATCTATGTAACAACGTCACTTAATAAAAAATATAATAAATTATCAATATATAATATTGTTATATACGTATTTTTTTGTTCTTTCATCGTGATTTTTATGCAGTGCGTGGTGAACCTATCCCTCTCAACTGAAAGCCCATTCTTCTACGGTTTTGCACTTTGACATATCGTCCTTATCGTATGAAAAAACGGGCTAAATACCAAAAAAAATATAATAAAACACGAATATTGATTAAATTTGTTAAAATCTATATTAATATATGTTTATATTTCAAAACATATTACAAATTCTTATATTCTCTGACGTTTTTGTATGTTTCATAGAGGAGTAGGCGTATAGAAGGGGTGGTTTTCCACGAACTTCGCACTGATATAGGTTATAACTATATTATATCATACGGATTGTTTATTTTTCATTGTATACTTTTATAAATAACATTTTTTACTATTTTTTTTATATAATTTTACTTGAAAAATGATTGTTTTAATAATATTATGTATGCTTCACAGATTATTTTAGTCTTATGATTATTATTGTAAATTTATTTCGATTTTTTAATATTATATTATGTATAAATTTATAAAGAAACAGATTATTTTAAATTAGCGATTGGAAATTCATTTTTTTCTGTTGTGATTGTTAATTAATGATGAATTTACTTACATTTTGACGAACTGATCTGTAGATAAGTGAGTCGTGTTTAAACAACAAAGATTCACAAATTTAAAACTATCGCGTATTAATATGAAGACGTTGCCAATTTTTAGTATTTCTTAGACGATAATTTAACACAGTTCACAGTTTTTGACGCATTATTCGGTGAAAATATCCAGCGTCGCGGTGCATGCTTACGATGCATAAGGGCGGTTTTCCGAAACGGACATACTACACCACGCCCCTCAATGCAAACTACATTTAGACCCTACTAATGTCACTGCACTCTTACAAACACTTCAAAAAACAACACAATATTAATCTGAAACAAAAATGAAGCCCAATAAAGCGAGGCTACTGAGTTTTACAAACAAAGCCTCCGAATAATACAGCGAATTGATCTGTGATGTAACTAGCGTACAGTGTAAATACACTTAGTGTTTTTTTTGACATTGAATATTTACAACAAAAAAACGTATAAACCATGATAAAATTATGTAAGAAACGTGTATAAATGATTGTTTGTTTAAAAGGGTGGTTATGTTGAGTATAGTTGTAGCGTAATGTTTGATAATAGCAAGAAAACTTACCCCTTAGCGTACACTGTCAAGATAGCCGCCATTTTTTCTTTCGAGCGCATCCAGCATCCGATGTTGGCGCGTTTGTCAGATTTTCTCTCGCTGTTTTGGGCGAGTTACGAATGGCGGATAGCGGGACGTCGGGCCGTGTTATTAGGCCGATTTGTGTCTGTTTTTAAGTGGGTGCACACGGATCCGTCACTCCCGCACGGGCCGTCTCTCGGTCTCGGTCCGTGGCACGAGCGAGCTCGCCCACTTGCGGCACGCGTGTACCGACCGACGACAGCCGACGCGGCGCGACCCCTACTTGACGTCGAGTTGCCGCATCGGCGCCGAATTACGACGAGCGCCTCTGCTCGCCGCCGCTTTCCTATTCAAAACATCGCAAGACTACTTCATCTTCTATACTCTATAATATCCATACGATAATGATCCTTTAACACAGCAAGAAGAAAACTTATATAAACTCAGATTAATCTACTACATTATTCTGATATCATGTCCGATCCTAATAAGATCATATGGGCCTCCACAGAGTGGCGGTTTGTGTTAACAGAATTAGTTTTTACGAGAAATGGATGTCAGCCATTTGCTCAACCTATTAGGTCCATACTCTGACTCATACACAAATTGAAAAACAATATGTCTACTTGCCAAACACAGGATTCGAACCTGGGACGCTCGATACTATATGCCAACGCTTAAGCCGCACGGCTATCGAACCATTAGTAATCATCAATAATTTCGGTAGGAAACAAAATAAGAATGGAAATTAAGATGATAACCTAAAGACGCTCAGCGATATCGTCCGTAAACTTCACGGGTTTGCGCATAGATTGTTGATAAATAAATAAATAAATAAATGTAATTATATTATGAGTAAACATCGATAATTTGGGTAGGAAACAAAAAAGAGTGTGAGTTAAGACAATGATCTAAACACTGTCGATGATAGTGTCCGTTAGTTCCACGGGCTTGCGCACGAAAAAAATCGAATCCGCGCACATTAATTGTTAAATGGTTCCAATATAATTCATCTGACCATGTCCGATCCTAATAGGATCATATGGGCCTCCACAGAGTAGAGGTTTATATTAACAGATATTGTTTTTTTTACGAGAAATGGATGTCAGCCACTTGCTCAGCCTATTAGGTCCATACCCTGACTCGCACACAAATTGAAAAACAATATGTGTACTTGCTAGACCCAGGATTCGAACCTGGGACCCACGGCGTGATAGTCCAACGCTTAAGCCGCGCGGCCACCGTGGGTGAAATATAATTAATTACCACTAAAATAATGTTTCATTATTTTTAGAGATATGTTAAAATAAAAATACATTACCATTTTTACTCCAAAGCGGAGTAAATGTAGCTTCTACAGCGTGTAGATTATATTAGCATACTTTTTACGTAGAATGGTTCTTAACGATTCGCGAATCTCATCGGGTCCTTGCATTGGATCAAACACACGTTGAAACAATACCATGTGGTTTTTGACAGATTGTCCCGGTCTCAGAGATGATTACTCTGGCACACTCTTCTTTGGGCCATGTTTTATAATATAAAAATTATACAAATTACACCAATATGCAATTTATATTCTTAAGAATCATTTTCAATCTACAATAAATTCATGCGTGATATTCTTCAATACCCTGATTCTGTACCTTTATTGATTCTAAATATCTAGCATTTTAAATAATTGGACATATCACTCGAATATAATTTCCCGGTCTGTTAGTATTTCAGTCTCTGTATCGCTCCGCACGTCATCTCATTCTACCGAGATTCGGACCTCGGAACAGTATCATAAGTATTGTAGCATAACTACTGTAACATACTCTTGTTTATAATTATTGTTTAAAGCTGGATGGAAACTTTTTCAGAACGGAGATACAATGGGGTATACAATACAGAAGTTACCAAAGTCATATCCGCTATCGAGGGTACCCTCTACGCCGTAGCTATGGCGTAGAAGTTAATTTGTGAAACGAATCTACTTGTCCTCAGTCGAATATAATAACAGGACTATGCATTTTGTTCAATATGCAGGTGTACATTATCGAATATTACAAATGCGCTATAAACAATATATATAATATATCATATTATCATAATAGACTTTGTCACTTGTAAATATTTTTAATTTCACCTTTTTCAATATTGTAATCAATCAAATGATATTTTCTCTCTCTCTTCTTTCTTCTGTAAGTGCCAAAGTGAAGGTTTACACTCAGTAATCTCTTTCACTTGATTACTCCAGCGCATCGACGCACTTCCTCTTATTTATCTTACTTCCCTGAAAGCTACCCAAAAACACAATTCTACACCATGATCAAGAGGTAGTTACATTATTTTTAGTATCTTCATGGTTGATTGGTTTGTTCTGTGATATGTTCAAGGAATTTGACGCATTCTGCATCAACACCACATTTTAAAGACATCAATTCCTTTGCGTTCTCTTTCCTTACAATTTTAACGTTATAATACAAATCTATATTTTAAAGAGACCCTTTCTCATTAGGTATAGTGTATAGTGACACTATATTATTCAGATTTAAATTATTTAACGTTTGAATATATTATAAAAGATGCTCTATCACTAATGAAAATAGCGTTCATTTAGAATGCTTTCGCTTTAGTTGGTAGTTTTATCAACGTCTTGTAATCATTTCTATATTGGGCCATTATTAGATCGGCATGACTACGTACATCCATGGTTTGTTTTTGCGATATTGCGCGGTGTGTTTTGAGGTTTTCGAGTCAATTGAGGCAACATTCATTTAGTGGGAGCGGTCGCGAGTAAAGGGGGTGCGCATGCGCCACCCCCCACCCTCTAGCCCTCCGCAATTGCGCCATTTTCCGCTCTTTCGTGGCGCTGCAGTTCACATCGGGAGAGCAACTCTCCGCACGTTTGTTTTGGCGCCTTTGATAAAGATCTAAACTGACGTGTCATTCGCAACGTTCTCATTTCGAAATTACAAACATTTTTCAAATAATTCGAACGATTTTAAGGAATGTTCGAAAATGTACCATTATTTTGATAAATTTAACAACAAACGTATAAACAATGTCTTAGGAAAGTAGAAACCATTAAAGATTATTTACAACGCTTACATATATACCACAGATGACGAAAATGAATATTTATTATTTAATGGATAAATAAATGAAGATGAAAAAAATTAAATATTCAACAAACAATTCACAAGATTTGAGAAAGTAACATTCATTATTGAATACACACAATTTGAAAACACCTGAAGTAATATATACTTTTATAAAATTCTTTGACGTTGGTGGGACTCGAGCCCGCATCCATGGTATTACGATCAATGTGCTTTACCAACTGAGCCACCTGCATCCTACCACAATACGATAAAATTAACTAATATTTATACATCAGTGTGTCTATTCTATACTTATCGACCGCTAAAGTGACAAAGTGATAAATATTATCAAACTTTGGGTAGGTTTGTATCAAAGTATTAGGACTTATTGTAACAATTACAATAAGTTGGTTGTAAATCTTGCAATAAGTGCTTTATTTTAATAGCACCTCTCTTGGCTGTGATAAAAATTAGAGCGAGATAGACAGTTTTGACTGTTTAGACAGCTAACTTATTGTAATAATAATTATAATACCTCAATACAAATATGTAATAAATACTATCACTTTATCACTTTAGCGGTCGATAGTCGCCTTGTGTATAGAATAGACCCACTGAAGCGCTTAATAAATTACGGTAAATGGTCAATTAGGTTTTGCGGTTTAAATCAATATACTAAAAATATAGATACTTACCCTGGTTCCTAGCCAACATCAGAAATTCTCAAAATTTTAGTCTTAGCGTACATGCTCTTAATAAATTTCTCATTTATATTCTCTTCTGTCATTTTTCTAGTCTAAACTCCTTAACCGAAAAAACCGTATTTTTTCCACCGCGTCATAGTATAAAACAAAACCGCGTAGCGCATTCTCCAGCAAGAAATGTGACGTAGCAGCGTAGCACATGTGCCTACGGCCTACACCAAAATTTGAACATTGGAAAAGATTAGATTGAATCATTATCTGTTTCTTGTTATTAATAGATTTTACATATGTATTACACAAAGTACGTGAATATTCAACACAAATAAATATTGTAGTATTTTTATAGATACACAACATATTCTTATTCTTATTGTGCCATCCCCTAGCGGAGGTCGGCCACCATCAAGGCGATCTCATCTTTGTCGTCTGCTACCCGGAACAGTTCGGTGGAGCTGCACTCGTACCAATCACGGAGGTTCTTAAGCCACGAAATGCGACGCCGTCCTCTGCTACGATTCCCATCGATCTTTCCTTGAATGACGAGTTGGGGAATGCTGTATTTTTGTCCTCTCATAATGTGGCCGAGGTTTTGTAGTTTCCTGGTTTTGATACTACGTAGAACTTCTCGGTCCTTCCCCATTCGATTGAGAACTTCAACATTTAAGTAAACTAACGAATATAAAAGTATTTGAATATATTTGTGACTCATTGTGCATATTGCATAATATTATCACCAGTCCGACCACTGTACAATAGCATCTTAATTTTAAAAAAGACAGCGTGCAGTCTTGGGTAATTCATAAATCGTAAATAACAAGGGTGCGCCTCTTTACTGATGTCGACGAAATAGTTTGTACACGCGTTGCAATTTGCAATAATGGCAAAATCTGCAATTGAGATTTATAATGCAATTGTATTTTCGTAATAGCAACATTTGGCAGACGTGCGCACCGCAGGATTTTCAGGAAACCAAAAGAAGCATTAAAATAATAATAAAAAAAACATTTTTGTAATTGTTTGACATTTTTAACATTTGACCTTGTCTGTAACCACCTGCTACTAACTCCTGTCTTTTACCAATTATCCTACAGATACTTATTATAAAAATATGGACAGCCTAATTAATTACTTATTAATTTATGTAGGTACATAATATTTTTTTCTATAAAATTAGGGATGGTGAAGCTAAAATATGTGCTTAAAATATGCATTCATTTGTGTTACCTAATATAAAACATAAAATCTCTCCGAGATGATTAAGGGTTTAATTATTAGGATCGTTAATGTCCATTTGTGTCGTCCGCACTGCCTTATCGCTGTGACTTAATAGACATTGGATGCCCCAAATAGTTGCATCAATATATTAATGTTATGGGTCTTCAGGCTAAGTTGTTTGGTGGCCCCCCTACCTATCGCTAAGGGTAAAGACAGTGTGACGCGCCGAAGTAGCGTTTTCTAAATTAAGGTGTATCTTTAGCGATTTTCTATATTTTTTTTATGTACATCCATTAATATACAGTTAAAATTGCATCGTACAACCAAATATTTTTAATTATTAACATCATTGCAGTAAACTAGGGCCGCAGGCGACTTTTTTTTATTATTAGAGCAAATTTGTGATCTATGTTTATCTCACTTGTCTGGGCGACTCGTCACGCCGGCCCCTTCCTGTGCCCGGGCCCCCAGGCTAGAGCCCTGTCACCCCCCCCCCCCTTGTGGGGGCCATGGGGTCATCCATTAGCCACAGGCCTTTGTCGTAAAATGCCGAGAGAAGTGAAGCTAACTCATTCATAAGCTGTTCAACAGCCAAATCATCATTGTGACGATCCTGTCACGAGGTTCTGACGAAGAATAAGAAGAATTAATATTCAATTTACCTAAATATTTTTTTTCTGTTTCTGGGAGGGCACCGAAATGAATGTTGCTCCAGCCATTCCTATTCGGGTAACGAACTCTAAATAACAAGAATTCATTATAAACTAAAGATGTTGAATAAAACCGTATTATATACTAAACACACATTGTCAGTGCTCCTTTATTTAAAGTACCTACCTATTATTTAACTTTTTAATTCGTCACTTCGCGTTGCGTTATTTGTAATCTGAATTGAACAACTTAAACGAAATACTTATCTTACCTTATCTCACCGCCAATATATTATTTTGCCTTAGGTCCTGTGATATTATTTTATCAACCCCTTTCGAACGTAGGCGTCTATTCCGAGTATAGCGCAGTGAATCAGTTTTTATTACCAATTCTCGGTAATCTAGAAGAATTTTTAGAATTCGCACAAAGTAGTTTTTATCTTTCTTTTCCATTCATTTAGAACTCAAAAATGAGATAAAAATGCGATTCTCGGAATTTGTCTCAGTCAGTATTTATTTATTTATTTAAGAACACAAAGTATTGTGGACATATCAAATCAAAATTCAAAACGTCCACAACATGAGATTTATATTACAACAAATATTACTCTCACAAGAAGAAGAAAAATAGTAATAATAATAAAATATACTTAAACAATTTGTTACAATAAAATAAAGTTTCATAAACAAAATGCAAAGGACATCATTGAAAATGTCTATGTATTTAGGGATCGAATTTACTAGTCTTGCACCTCTCGCTAATGGTGCCTGATAAGTGATAGGCTTGACTCGATGAAACAGTTCTGATCCAGAATAGCTCATGGAGGTAACTGACAGATGCATAATATAAATTTTAAATTCTTTGGGACGCCAGGATTGGAAACCATCCCTCGTGATAGCACGGAAAAAATGTTTCAAGAGCAGAATAATTAGTGACCTAGCTAGGAGATTCAAGAGAGTGAAAAGTGAGCATGCCTAGAAAGGCAGTCGGAAAGTAATCGTTTCATGAATAATTATTAAAAGGAAAAAAGTTATATGTCTTATAATAAAGACATCATATCATCAGTTCATATTATTATTTTCCCCGCGCTTCGTCCTTATTGTTGCAAGTGCGATATTATCTTTCACAGTTTATTTTGAATTCGATCATTCAGCGTATTGTAAAATTATACTTTTTTGATAATAAAGAATAAAATAATCCGAATAGTAATTTTATTATAGCTGATATGTTTTGCAATTTTAGCTGCATATAATAAATACTTAGGTAGATAGGTACCTACTTAGGTACCTACTATTATTATGAAATATGTTTTTACATACATATTACGTTAGTTTTCATTATTGTTAGTTAGGTACCTATATTATTATAGTCTCAAATATTTCTTTGCATTTATCAATTAGGTACATACCTACTTCATTATTTTGTAGCGCAATTTATTGCTTGAGACTTCACGGTTAGGTACAGACCTATAAACTTATCTGGAGAATGAAATGAAGAGCCACTGTCGAAAACTACCCAACCATAACTCGTAACTGGCAAATCTAACATTCAAATGACGTTTTTCAATATGGCGTCCTATAGTAGTTCGTAGTTCCATTTTTGGCCATTCTCCAGATAAGTTTGTAGGCCTGTACTCAGTATATTTTAGTAGGTACCTACCTAGGTAATATTAATTGAATTGTCACTATCTATTAATACAAAATTATTCTTTCTTCTCATTTTCTTGAAAAATGAGCTTGAAACTTCGAGGAAAGCGGGATAAATATCACCATAATAATATACCACCCGGATGAAACTATTATAACAGAATATTTTTATAGTAAAAATATAGTGGACTGTTACTTTTATCTACGTGATCTAGGAATTTGCTTGAGTTTTATTTTATTACAAAATAACTTTACAAAGGGACAAGTAGATTTATTATTTTGCTCAATATTTTGTCAATACCTATTTTAGGATTCGATCCATTTTTATTTTAGTTACTAATACAAATATCAATAATTATTATTCTCATATTTCTGTAGTGTATTGGCAATATATCAAAATATGATATTATTTCTTATTCCACAGTTATTCTGCTGATAATTTTAATACATTTCACTATAGGTACCTACTTAGCAAAGAGATTTTAGTAGTGACCGTAGTTATTCCTTTTCGTTATTTATTTTAATCAAAGAGATGGATGAGTCCAATCTTTTTGATTTTAACTTTGTTAGCTATAAAACAACAATTAACTCTAAATGAAAACATTGACTTCTTAAATGAATCTATTGGCATAATATTTATTATTATAGAACTGTAATTAAAGTTAATTTTTTTTTAATTTTTTTTTTCATCGCTAGGAAAAAAGTTCGTTAAATAGAATACTTATAATTAGGGACTAGTATTTTTTCTAGCAATATATAATATTTTATTGTCTGTGGTATTTCGTAAAAAGTGCCTAACTTCAAGTCAATCTCCATAGGTTCTTCTAGAAGCTTGACTCAAAAGTGTTTGAAAATGTCTACACTTGCGAGTGCTTTATCGGTTGCGGGAACCAGAACCTCTGGGGCCCCAGTTCGCAGTCAAAATGGTAAATATTATTACATCCCTCGAGTATTTATTACCAAGTGTTTTATCAAGCGTCAAACTAGTACTTCCATGTTTTCATGTCTAACCGACATGCACGCGGTACACAAATTTGATCACATGTTTTGCCGATTGTCAATTTGAAACTTATCGTCGATTTTATGAATGCAGAAATGCTGTTTTCCGTTTGCTTTTATTTGAACATTGATCTGAGACTTATTATATTGACGTTCTGTTGTGTTCCGGCTGATATATTGTAAATACAATTTTTAACCTTTTCACGAGTGGGTGTTCTTTTGTCACACCTTGATATGGTCCGCTGATGTTTTTACTATTTCTTTTCAGTTATGGCAGCATGTGCCATTGCAAATATTGTGAAGAGCTCTTTAGGGCCCGTGGGATTGGATAAAATGCTTGTTGATGACATTGGAGATGTCACAGTGACTAATGATGGAGCAACAATTCTCAAGTAAATCATTGCATACATTAATAATATTATAGTATTGACTGTCCCATTCCTTATATTGATTCGTGTTCTACATTAATAATAAATAGTTTGGCAGTGTTTGGATAATTCAGTGGTTGCCAATTTGCTTTACATCAATGATGAGTCATTACTAATCTTTGTGAGGTACCTACATTTAAATGGAAATGAAATACCTACCATCCTCATTTGCCATTAACCCAACACTACAAAATAATCTGCCTAGCATTTGTGTAATACTAAATGCCGTTCAATATTAGTGGCAAAGGGTGCAAGTAGGCTGTTAAGATCCAACATAAATAGTGCACATTAAACTTTGTCAGTCAAATGTGTTTGTTTTCATTTAACTAATACTACACTGTGTAAATAGTGTTTGTTGGTTTTAAAAATTCAATTAAACCCAGCGCCTAATCCTCTAAGGCATGGTTTCCCAAACTATGGGTCGCGAGCGAATATTGAGTGGGCCTTCGCCACTGTATACATGAATTTAAAAAAATAGAAAGTGATAAATTTGATATTTCATTCAGCTATTTATAATTCTTAAAAATTGAAATAAACTTAAGTTACGGAAAATATTGCGATAAAATAATAATAATTTGAATTGCCAATGCACTACAGATGGCTTGATTCGTTGCGTTGGATTTGTAACCCATTTCAAGACGACTTACCAACTAGTATGTCAACAAAAGCAAGTGAATAACTCATTGATTTATCAGAAGATACGTCACTGAAAAATAGTTTCAATCGTAAACAGTTAACGAAATTCTGGCTCTCAGTTGGTGATAATTATCCTTGCCTGTTCGATGAAGCTATGAAAATCTTCCTCCTCTTTACTACCTCATATCTATGTGAGGTCGGATTTTCGGCTATGATTAACATTAAAACTAAATACCGAAATAAATTTGATATATCAAACTCACTGCGATTAAAAGTAACTAAAGTTGAAGTTGATGCTAAAACTGTAATGAAGAAAAATAAGAAACAAATACATCCTTCCCATTGAAATAACTTGTAAAAACACCTTGCAGGTGTAGGTATTTAAGTAATATTTTTTTTATTTAAGTTGTGTTTCTTATTTCAACAGTCTTTCATTCATATTGGTAACACTTAATGTAATAATAATGTAAGGTAATATTTTTTTTATTTCAATTAGAACAAATAAGACAGCATTAAGTAGTTCCACGACTCGCCACTAGGGAATCTGAGCATTACCAATATTTATACCCTCTTTTCTCTAAGACAGCTAAGAGGTGGGTCCCAAGATTGGAAATTTTTGTTAGATGGGTCGGGGCCCAGTCAACTTTGGGAACCACTGCTCCAAGGCATGGCAGATAATAATCTAAAAATATTTGTAGATAAAATATCTACAATTAAGCCATTATAAATACATCATTTTAGATATTTTATAGATCAAAGAATATTTTTTTTCGATTATGGTTTGGTAAGACGGCTCAACAAATTTTAAAATACTAACCAACACCATCTGTAATATAATTCTCAATTCAACGAAGACAAGTAAGTATGACTGAAAGGATGTGCACTATTGGGTCGCCCATAGCATACCTAAACTATTATGGTTTAGTTTAGGCAGGGTTTAATTGAATTTTAAAAACTAACCAGCACCATCTGCAAATTGTATTCTTAGTTCAATAAAAACATATAAGTACCTATGACTGACAAAAGTTTAATGTGCACTATTTATGTTGAATTTTAACAGACTACCTCCACCGCTTACCCATAATGCTAATTTCAATTAAGAATTAAACAGTGCTCCTCACTTCATGATAACTATCCAACTAACAGTTGGATATCCGCAAATGCTGTACTTAATAACGTTTTTGTGGCCGTGTTCTTTATCGAAAAGTCAACACAAATAGTGGTTGGAAAGAGGTTGCCATATTTCAATTCCTATTCGTTTCACGGCTTATTAATTTTACACTGGCTATCGAATCAGACTAGAATAAATTGTCAAGTGTTTACACTAAAATGTCATATCTTTGTCTTGTTATAATCTCAAGACTTTGGATTTAATTTAATATTATTAAGTATTCATTTTATTCTCATGATATTCAAGTTAAATTTATGTTTTTAGGCTGCTTGAAGTAGAGCATCCGGCTGCTAAGGTTCTTGTAGAACTTGCCCAACTGCAGGATGAAGAAGTGGGAGACGGAACAACCTCGGTTGTCATTCTCGCTGCTGAATTGCTTAAGGTAAGGAGTCTTAAATAACACATTGCCAAGTCACCTATTGGAAAAGTATCAATTCATGAAGAAAAGAATACCTAATTTCTTTTGGAGGTTGTTGCTTTCCTAATTTACGATGTAAATTACGTACGAGCGGCTACCGCGTCGGCTTGTAATGTCCTGGCTCTTTCAATGTGTGTTTGGACCCAGAGCATTGACCTAGTAGGTTGAGCAAGTGGCTTACATCCATTTCTCGAAAAACAAAAAATCTGTTACTACATGCTCCATCCTGTGAAGTCTCATAATATGATCTTATTAGGATCGAACATGGTAAAAAAAATTAATATTATCTTCAGCACAAAACTCTATTTTCTACATTAATAAACAATCTATCGATTATCACTCAACGTGCCATGTTTTTCGAAGAGATTTTATCAAAATCATGCCTAACATCTCTCTGTTCTTAGACTATGAATCATGGCATCCATCATGTAGCCGAAACCTGTCATAAGCAAGAGTGAATGTTTGGAACATTGTACTAGATCAGGGATCTCCCATCGCCCAATTAGGCTATGCACATGTTCATATTATAATAATGGTTAGTGGCAGCATATAACTACAGATCCAGTTGCAGCAAGCTTCAGCGAACTCTTTATTTTATTAACCACATGTGGCTATGATTAATGCTTGTGTCTGTCTGCCGTCTTGCAGATGAATTTAATCAAACTACAGAGTAATATAATTTTATTAGTAATCTTAAAAATTGCCATTTGCCTTTTCAGAACGCTGATGAAATGGTCAAGCAAAAGATTCACCCCACTAGCATAATCTCCGGCTACAGGCTGGCGTGTAAAGAAGCCTGCAAATACATCTCCGATAACTTGTCCATACCCACAGAGCAGCTCGGCAGGGAGTGCCTCATCAACTGTGCCAAGACGTCGATGTCGTCCAAAATCATTGGAGCGTATCCTTTTCAAACCGCAAACAATTTATTCAAGTCACCCGCTGTCCAAAATTGCAACTAACATAACTTGCAATTACTAATAATTTCTACTTTTCGTTATATAAGATGACTAGATACCTATTTGTTTCTTATTGAGGTATAAGCCAGCACTATATTTGAAGAAAAGAACTTTGAGTACTGTTTATAACTTATCTCAAATATTTATATTTAATATAATAGCAAATATAATCAGCCTTACTAAAGTCAACAATTAATAACTTAACTTGAACAATTTTTTCACAGTTGAGTGAATATAAATTAGTTTAATTAGCATTATACAATCTCGTACATTTAAGCAGGATTTTCAGAAAATCTGTACACCATAATATACTATACAAATTTTGTATACCCAGGACTGAATAAAATAAATATGGTTACTATACTTATACATAATTTTAAAACATCTCAAATATATACCTACTAGAAAAAATGTATAAATAAATGGTAAAAAAAGTAAAAAGTGTAGAGCGCTTCAAGATTTAAACTGCTAAGTGGGTAGTCCATTTTGTTTAAATAGGACCAAAGATGTTGAAGAAAATCTTCTATTCAAAATCTTTGGATATAACGCACATTTTACTCAATTGATAAAGCACATCGGCGTGAATCCAGTGATTGCGGGTTCGAGTTCCGCTAGACATCATTTTTTTTCTAATAGATATAATCAGAGGTGTTTTCAAATTATGTTATGTTCAATAAAAGAATGTTCTTTCATTCATAAATTTTTTGAATTATTCGTTTATGATTATAATATGTTGGATTTTCAATAAGAATTTATTTACAATCAACCCTGATTATGGATAAATAAAAAATTTAACTTTCTACAAAATATTATTACGGAGTCAAAATCGAAGGATGATGCATATTACGCAATTTCCAAAGACAAGAAAACTACTCACTGTAGAACACTATATAATACAATTGCTAAGCGATTAAGTATGGCAACATGAAAATTGAAACAATTTATGACAGCCAAGTAGACACTGAGTAAAATAAATATGGCCTTAACCATACATCCAGTGATTCAGATTTCTTCGCCAACATGGTAGTGGATGCCGCAAATGCCATCAAAATGACCGACTCAAAAGGAAATGTCACTTACCCGATCAAAGCAGTCAATGTCCTGAAAGCGCACGGCAAAAGCACCAAGGAAAGTATGCTCGTCAATGGATATGCTCTCAACTGTACGGTGGCCTCACAGGCCATGGTGAAGAAAATCGTAGATGCTAAAATCGCGTGCCTTGATTTCTCCCTGCAGAAAGCTAAGATGAAGATGGGAGTTCAGGTGAGTTCTGCTTCTATTCATTAATATTTTGGTTGGAAATGCCACGGCAAACAAATGTCAATGAAATAAACACAAGAATTGTACGTTTTCTTTAAATATTATGTTTAACTATCGGTATATAGCTATGTGCGTATTTCAAAATTAGATTTTGCAATATTCTGGGACTACATACTCTTGCGTAGTATCGTAGTATATTCTTGGGTTTCCACCGTGTTTCCTTCTTCCTTCTTTACTCGACGTTTTGGGCTCGTTGCAGAGGCCATTATCAAGAGATGATATGTTTTATGATGAAAATGTAGTGTAGGTATGTGAATATAAACGTTGCTCTAAGAATGTCAAAAGGAATCTGATTAGCTAAGAGCAAACGTTGCTCAGAGTAATCTGTCAATCGTTGTGACCAGGGATACCGGTTCGAATATTGGATTTTGCTGATAGTGCCGGAAGTCATGACGTTTTTAACCGTAATCCATCATAGCCTCCTTTACCAATCGTGCGAAATATCCTTTATTCCGACCCAATATCTTGGTTTCAAAATCAAATTTGTGTCCTGTATCCATCGAGTGCTCGGCAATTGCTGACATCGTGTAATGTTTAAGTCAGTATGCTCTCGTGTTCACTCACACGCTTCTTTACTTTAGGCTTGCGTAGTAGTTCGCAAGACTCATCCAAAGCATAGGTGCCGCACCAAACTTTTTCGTGTAATTTTAATAGAAATATAAAAATTGTGACTAAAAAACTCTGTTTGCACTCAAAAAAACCATCCTGACGATTGTTTGTCCTGGCACAAAAATAATAAAAAAAACTTTGATAACTTTAATGTTATAACCGAATAACTAAGATTGGCCATACCTAATGACGACTTGTATTTAAACCTAGACCCCAAAAACCAAATACAATACCCAATCATCACAAGTAGTCATATTCTCACCAATTCAATTGTATTTACAATCATGGTTTTTTTTCCAGGTCCTAGTCACAGATCCCGAGAAGCTTGAAGCGATCCGTGCTCGCGAGCTGGACATCACCAAAGAGAGGATCGAAATGATCTTATCCACCGGCGTGAACGTTGTTCTCTGCACCGGTGGAATTGATGATTTGTGCCTTAAATACTTTGTAGAAGCTGGAGCCATGGCTGTCAGACGGTGCAAGAAGGTGGACCTAAAGAGAATCGCCAGAGCTACGGGAGCCAAATATCTCACCTCGCTCACCAATCTGGAAGGTATAGTGCTGCCAATTATTTCCTAATTCATAGTTTGCCAATCTTTCGTTGCACATAAACTGTATATAATGCCGCGATCTTACAGCCTCTTGGTAATATATGCAAACAAATCAATGTATACTTAAAGATCAAAAGCCTACATTGACATTCATGCTGAGCGCTTCCAACTATGTCGCGTGCGCCAAAAGATGCTTTTTCCACCCAACAACGTTGCATCAACGGTGTGTGCCTCGGTACATTAAGTTACATGTGTTTCGTGAATGCCAGCAAAATCATATTGACAATCGTGTTGAGTAAATTCAAACCATGTTCTTCTTTGTTACCAAAGTGATACAGATTCAAGTACATTAGAGTTTTCTAATCGTAATCTGGTAGTAATTCTCTTCACTACACTCATCTTGGTGCAATGTATGCAAGCAGCTCGCAATGAAATTCCTGTATGTATGTATGGCATCGAAGAGACAGTAAAAACCCTGTTGTCTCTTTTCAATCACTGCTTCCCTTCTTTCTGTTAGACCATGGGTGGCCAACCTTTTCAGCAGCCGAGCCAGATTCTAAAAATGAGATTTCCTACCGGGCCGCACAACCGATTTTTTTTTATTATAAGTACAAAACAAAAAAGAAATATATATTAACACATTTTGAGCGGGAAGGGTATTTCTACCCGCGCACCGTACCGGTGTTCGACGGCGGGACGGGTAGAAATACCTTTTACACCGGCTCCACTTGAAGTGCGGGAAAGGTATTTATACTCGATTATTGCATACGAATATTTTATGAAAACGGCTTGAAAATGTTTCAAACTACACACTCATCTACAAAAAAAAATTATTTACCGTTGATTCATTTACTTACACACACACTCTTGCGCAGCCCATATGAGAGCTTGTGCGTAATAAGGAAATTTGTTTAGAGTCAATAAATCAGCGAACTATATTTCTGTAGACGATAAGAATGCTAAAACTATATGCGTCTTCTTTTTACACTTGTTTATTATTTGATGGGTGAGCAGGAAGACAACATTTTGTGAAATATCGATGTATTCTTTAAACATGGTTTGTTCGCTGTACTGTGAATGCGATTATATGTATATTTTTATGATGTGTGATAAATACTATGCCTCCTTTTCATACTATATATTAGCCTTTGTGAGCGAGTGAAAAGACGACATTTGTGATCGACGGAATGCATTCTTCGCACTTGTTGTAAGTGATATTGTGCGGTGCGATAACGCTGGTATGCGAGCGGAGCAATAAATTATAACATGAGTGGAAACCAATGTTATTTAGATGTCTGTAATCTACTACGATCTATATTGAATATCAGTATTGAATTTTCAGTCTTGAAATACGGCGCTATAGAACGGGTGTGTTTTTACAAGTGAAATGTATTTAAGTAATCGATATTTTATTTAATCTTTAAAAAATGGCTTCAGACAATTATGAAAGCGATGACGAAATATTTGCCGATAATTTGTCTGCCTATTCTGGTGAAGATTTGCCAGAATTAGGCAGCGACAGTGATAGTGACAGCGATAGTGAAGAGTTTCCTCGCACGAGAAGGGTACCAGTGATACCGTTACAAATCAGTGATTCTGAAGACAGTGAAGTGGAGGAAGAGGAAGTCATGGAATGGTCGGAAATAGACAACCCACCGCATATTGAACCATTTTTAGGTAACGTTGGTGTTTGCGTCGCACCAAACAATTCTGAAAATGTGATGGATATAGTTAGTTTATTTATTGGAGATGATTTACTTAGCATGATGGTAGAAGAAAGCAATCGATACCGCACACAAAATGAATCCCGAATCAAGAAAATTAAGAAATCTATCAAATGGAAGCCTGTAAATATTGGTGAGATGAAAAAATTCCTCGGACTAATTTTGCTTATGGGACAAGTTCGAAAAGACACAAGAGATGATTATTGGTCTACTGATCCGAGTATAGAAACACCAATATATTCTAAAACAATGAGTCGTGATCGTTTTAGACAAATTTGGCAATCGTGGCACTTTTCAAATAACGATATCATTACGGATTCTAGCGATCGCATCGAAAAGATTAGGCCAATTATGACATACCTAATACCGAGGTTTTCTTCGGTTTATAAGCCTCAAAGGGAACTTTCTTTAGATGAAGGTATTATACCCTGGCGGGGAAGACTTGTATTTAAAGTCTATAATGCATCTAAGATAATAAAATACGGTATCCTAGTGCGCATGGTCAGTGAAGCCACTACGGGATACATCTGTAATCTGATCATTTACAGTGGGCAAGGAAGACCACTATTAGACACCATCCAATTGCTTCTTGGTCCGTATTTAAATTTGTGGCATCATGTCTATATGGATAATTATTATAATAGTGTAAAAACCAGTGAAGCACTTTAAGAAAATAAAATTAGGACGTGTGGAACAATGCGAATAAACCGAGGCTTCCCAGAATGTTTTAAACACGTCAATCTTAGTGCAGGACAGAGTATGTTCCGTCGGCGAAAGGATGTATTGTTACAACTCTGGAAATCAAAGAGAGATGTTCGAATGATTTCAACAATACATCCATCTACCATTTTAGAGAGTCACAACATCGATTGGAATACGATACTACACATTTGGAAACCACTATGTGTTATAGAATACAATAAATATATGAAAGGGGTTGACCGTGCGGATCAGTATCTCTCTTACTACTCGATCATATGAAGAACTACGATACTACACATTTGGAAACCACTATGTGTTATAGAATACAATAAATATATGAAAGGGGTTGACCGTGCGGATCAGTATCTCTCTTACTACTCGATCATATGAAGAACAAAAAAATGGACAAACAGAGTTGTCATGTATATGTTAAATTGTGCTTTTTTTAATTCTTTTAAAGTTTATAAAGTATTAAATCCGACCAAAAGGCTAACTTACAGTTTTTGCGTAGTATAAGCAAATTTTGGATAGCCGACCATATCGTTGAAACCGACGCAATTTTGGAAGAAGCGGGGCCGTCTACATCACGATTACCAAGAAGAGTGGATAAAAGTGATCATCCTGGTAGGTTATCACTCGATATGAAGAAGCATCGAATGATAAAAATTGTTACAGATGGTAAAAAAAAAATACCCACAAAGACAGTGTCGAGTGTGTTCGGTGCACAAAAAGAAAAGTTTAACTAGTTATATGTGTACATTTTGTGACGTCCCCTGACGTCCCCCTACACAGGGGTGAGTGTTTTCATAAATATCATACTTTATCCAAATATTAGAATAATAATTTTTGTGCGGGAATTTATTTATAGTGAATGGAATATTTTTTACGAAACCTTCCTGTAAATATGTGATTAGCACCATGTACTTATGTTTTTTTAAATAATTTGTCAACACAGCACTGAGGAGCAATATATGGTGAGTGTGAATTCCAAATTTCATTAAAAAATAACTGATAGTTTGGAAGATAGAGCGATTTTTGTAAAATTCGATTTTATTTCAATTTCCGCTGGTTTTCGCCCGCTGCGTATACCTGTGCCTTTGTACTGAGGCCCGCGCAAAATGTGTTAATAAAATAAAACAAAAATGAGAATCAAACATATTTATTAGATTAGACTTTTTTTAAATAATAAAAAATAAACAAAATAATATAAAAATAATAAATTTTAGTGAGAAGTTTGATTTTGTGTGGCAGAACTAAGTGCACCAATATCGAGTGAGGTTGTTCCTACACGCAAACAGTTTTCCAAATTCACATTAGTGATTCGTGTTCTCACTCGATTTGGGATGCTTCGTCCGACTAAAAAGCTGTTCACACGTGTAAGTGTTTCCAAATAGCGAAGTCATCATTAGACATGTTTGTAAAATGCAGGAAATTTCTCCTTATCCAAATAAATGTTTTATAAAACTCTTCCAAACCAACCTGATGGAATTTCTCCTTTAACTGTTCATCGCAACATATTTCACAATGTTCCATTTGTAAATTTTCCGGTAATAAATTCACATCTACGGAGAAGTGCGTTGCAAATGCAGCAAAACGCACACGGAGCTTTTTAAAATCTTGAGCTAATATCGAATCTCAATTTTCTAATTTAGCACATCTAGCGGCAGCATTTGATATTATTTTTATTTTCTCACTGCTCCACGGGCCATAAGTTGACATCCAGTGGGCCGCGGTTTGGCCACCCATGTGTTAGACTATAATCTCTCATTGAAATTTCTCCATAATGTGTGTAAAACGCTATTATATTCACAGTGAATCAATTCTAGTTTTAAATTTTAATATTGTAATACAACTTGCAACGAATATTAAATCATAATTGTTACAAACTTTAAAATTGGTAGAATAGAAAGTACATAATATTATTGTCACTATTTTCTTAAATAAGATGCATTATTGACATGTTGGATTATTTGTTGCAGGAGATGAAAGCTTTGATATTAAAATGGTGGGAGAAGCAGCCGAAGTCGTCCAAGAAGTGATCTGCGATGAGGAATTACTTCTCATTAAAGGGTTTGTAGTTTTTGGTCCAAATTCTTATCTTCCCTATTTTCATATTTTATCATCACCAGTCGGAAGCCTCCGTACGCTCATTCCACTTCCACCAGTTCTTAATTTTTCACTTTCACGTAAATCTGTCAATCTAAATCCATACTTCAATCCAGTGTGTTTTACTGCTATGAAAGATCATTACTGATATCTTGAACAGATCCACTCGCATACCGCTATGTCCTATCTAAATCACAGGCATTTGCGGGAAATCCAAATTCGTTCAATTAGATTACGGTGCAGTGTATATTGATTTGTTGTCGTTTATGTCGACTATCTCATGTTTTTAGTAGGAGCTTAAATACTATGTATTTTTATTTTGACACTGTTTTTTTATTTGCAGTCCCAAAGCCCAGACGGCAGCGTCGGTGATCCTGCGCGGTCCCAGTGACACATACTGCGATGAGATGGAGCGCTCCCTCCACGACTCGCTTTGTGTGGTGAAGCGCGTCTACGAAGGAAAACGCGTGGTACCTGGAGGAGGCTGCGTTGAAGCCGCTCTGTCTATTTACTTAGAGAATTTCGCCACAACACTTGTAAGTACATTTCAGAATGATTTTATTTTATACTGTATCTTTCCAACATTGTCTTTGACAAGTTGATTTCGCAGGATTTGAGTGTACTTCCACTAATATAAAGGCATGTGATGAAAGAATATTTTTTTATGATTATCTTCATCGTCTAGTTTGATGTGTTCTTCCAAAGTCCTTTTTATTTCTAGGGTTCCCGTGAACAGTTGGCGATTGCACAATTCGCTCAGTCACTCTTAGTCATCCCGAAGATACTATCCGTGAATGCAGCTCTCGACGCCACTGACTTAGTTGCCAAGCTGAGAGCCTATCACAATGCTAGCCAAACTAAGGTACAATCCACTTCACTACTAACGGATTTATTTAGACTGATCCGTAATCAGTTAGCAATACAAATGTATGTTATGATTTTTCATCTACTAAATCAAACCTGATCTCAGTTTCATTTTCATGCTGGAGCTTTTTTTCAAGACCAAGCAATTTTTTAATCATATTTTTGTAAATAATTGGGCAGGGAGTAAACATCCTGCCTCTAAGCTAAACCGAGCATGACTAGTACATCTTGCAAAGTTAACCCAGATGAAAACTTTTCATATAAAATAAATGATGGTCCTGACAAATTGTAATAATTTATGTACATACAACATAACCATTATAATATGGCTACAGACATCTTAGACCTGCTGAACTACAAATTCTTTCGCTCTTCCGAGTTTATACACCCCCTGATTAAAACCATGCACTATAAAATTGCAGCCAAGACATCGTGGTGATTGTAGAATACATACCAATACTTTTTTACAGAAATATATCACCTTCAAAAGAATTTTTGTTTTTAATCATTCAATGGTTGCCACAGAAAAATCATTGGAGTGCAGCGATGTTTGTGTTTTACTGGAGCATACCGGTAATAGATATTATTATTTCAGGTCGACCAAGTGGAACACAAGTGGGTCGGTTTGGACCTGCAGAAAGGCACAGTCGTCAACAACAAAGACGCCGGCGTATTAGAACCTGAGATGTCCAAGATCAAAGCCTTAAAGTTCGCAACGGAGGCAGCCATCACCATTCTCCGAATCGACGACATGATCCGCCTAAACCCGGAGCAGTCCGGAGGGAGGAGCTACGAGGACGCGTGCCACAGCGGAGAATTAGACGGTTGATTCCGTCAACATTACTTAATTGTGATTACACTACCGCTTAGTTATGATTTCATCGTCAGTATTTGCCGTAACACGAAAGCTTCGGTTATGCATTTATATAATACTGGTATAATTCTAATTTAATACCATCGGATCTTCTCGTCTCTGGTCTTTTAAATACTAAAGAATGAGTTTTGAGTCGTGATATCTACATAATAAACATTGAACCTTCTCATTAGAAACGCAAACAAATCGATGTTTTCTCTAAATGACAAGTCAAATTATTATTTGGCCCAATTGGAGAGTTGGAACTTAGAAAGAAATCGATTCAAATAAACTTTTTTGTATTACAATAATTGATAGCAATTCTAGAACATTTTTTTCTTCCTCAATGTTTAAAACTGACAATAATTCCCTGCTGCAATTCTCTGATTATACTTGACTCTGTTATCATTGGAATTTAAATACACTATCTAGTTGTATATTTTGTAAAACTGTTAAATAACAAGGATCAATAAAAGCTATGTTAGTTGCTAGGCAATGGAATGTATGTTTACAGTATTGCCAAATCAATCTATACTACAGCATAATCTATCTAGAAAACACTCACTAAAATCAATCTATCTAATTTCTTCATTCATTCTATAATATTTTTAAAGCCTGATGTTCAAAGATCCGATGGTTATATCGTTAGCTCGGTGAGCTTATTTTATTAATAACTTACATTTTATTTAATGTATAATTCTATTACGGATTGTATTACTTCGTCGAATTTATTTAACACACATTTTGCTTTAACATCCCCACATAACTCTTTTTTTTTTAAATAAATATATATATATGTACCTAATTGCGTAATAAAATACATTTATTATAAGTCAGTGTTTTATTTGACGAGTATAGAATGTTTTGTTATAAAAATAACAGATTATTAGTAAAAAAAATCAATGGTAAAAATATGGGTAACTTGAAAATATATTTTTGTATTTATAAAAAAACATCACATTCTTCAGTTTTTGGAACAGCATCATATGAAAGTATCAAAATTGGATCATTTGGCCGGTACGAGAAATTCTGTAACAGTCTTATTGAAGTCTTCGGAGTACTTTAAATGGATATCGTGTTTGCCTTCAGGGTAAGTGTGGAGTCTGAAAGGAAATATTGAATTCTATAATTGAGGAACTGAAATGAAGAATAGCCTAAGTGAGATTGAAACCATTCTGTTACGAATGTTTGATGACATCAGCAGAAGCGGCTAATCTAACATCGTACAAATGCACTGCAACCCTTGCATTTTTTTAAAAAATCTGAACAGCGTGGTCATTTTTCTTCATAGTTTTTCAATAATATCACTCACTTATTGTAGTGCGAACTAATAAAATTTTATTTACATTAAAGTGACATTTAAAAACAAAAAACAGTATAAAAAACAATAGATGCAACCCTTGCATTTTTTTAAAACATCTGAATATCGTGGTCATTTTTCTTCATAGTTTTTCAATAATATCACTCACTTATTGTAGTGTGAACTAATAAAATTTTATTTACATTAAAGTGACATTTAAAAACAAAAAATAGTATTAAAACAGTATAAAAAACAATATATGCAGTATTAAAACTTAAGTATATAAAGAGTAAAAACAAAAATTATAAAGTATGTAGATAGATACATGGAAGTACACCGAATGAGTTAGGTAGACCATGACCATATTTTAAGAATTTCTGGAACAATACCTCATGTAGGTGGAATACATCAATATCCAAAGTAATTTCGTTGGACAGAGTTATTGCCCTCCCAATTGGCAGGTTAGTTCTGCACCTTGGTAGAATAAGCAACTGATGCTCCCGATTTCTATTACCAATATTGGTCACGGTTTACCGCATACGTCATCGACTTCTTTCCATATTGTGTGGAATTGATCATTTGATAGATTAGTAAACACCATCCATTTACAATGTATTACAGTCCTTTTAAATGTTGTCAGTGCTTAGTGGAAACAGTCTTAAATTGTGCGAACACATTTACATTATATTCGTCTTTATAATTTTTTGAAGGGTTGCAATGTGCAACAGTAGAAAAACACAAATGCCAACAGCTGGTACAAAAGTTAGTATTAAATAAAACAAAACTCACTTGGATAGTTCAATGTTGAAGCTTAAAAATGGGATATGAGATGAGTGCACAAGACTATCCTTTTCACCGTGCAAGATCAACGTGGGACACTTTACCAATTCAAGTTTTGACAGGCAGATGTCACCCCGATTTGTTTTGTAAATATTATTCATTCCGTCGCACCATTTATTCAACATCTCACTGAGATATTTCTCTCCGTATTGTTCAATCAAGGGGTCTTTCATCTTTTTTGACCATTTACTCAAATCCCGGATGTCTGTAAAAAGAATTCACATTCATTTAACTTATCTTCATTGCACCTTCAAAACTGCATACATTACTTATAGCGCCTGTACACGTGCATGGATTTACCGACACCAATAGTGTGTAAATTAAACTATCACGATAATAACTTTACACATAGTGCTGACTGTCTCGCCAATCTCATTCTTCAAGCGTAACCGAGATGCGTTGTTGTCATTTTGTTCGTTGTATGCATTTTTGATCTATGCAACTTGCACGATAATGCGTGTTTACAGGTGTATTTCCTTGTTATGGTCGCGATAATATCGCCTGTACGCATGGATTTACTTGCACCAATAGTGTGTATTTTAAACATTCGCGTTAATAACGAGAATTGTCATCTGACAAATTTACACTGAGATTATATTTTTACTGCAAAATATTTTTTTGATACATTGAAAAATCCTCAAGATACCTATTTATATTAAAGCCATATTGCCAATTGGCTCTGCATACAACCTTGTTTTGAGACATAATACCACATGGTAGAAGACTATTGATTTTTTCAAATTTCATTTTATTTTTATATAGTTTGTGTATTTTCTTATGTGACAACCCTGACGTTTTGTGAAACATTTAGTTTTTTAATGGCTTTACAGTTTTGACAATTTTTTTTGTAATGTTTGTTTTTAGACATTTGATTTATTCCGAGAAAATCTGGCATTTTATACTGCAATCTACCTTATTTTCTTATCCTGTCTTGACATATAATCATGAATGACAGTTGACAACACTGCTGATAAGACTTGACTAATAATTCGTTGTTATTATTGCGTTCGTTGCATTGTTATTATTCGTTGCAATTATTGTGCAGTAATCTCCAGACTTGCATTAGGCATAATGTATGATTTTTATGCATAAAGATGTCGCTAGTAACGAAGGCTAGAGAAGTAAAATCTCGTTGTTTCAAACCGATGAATGAAAAATATCAGTTTTGCATTAATTGAGTTAGCATTTACTTGGTAGAATTCCATTTTAAAATAAATGAAAATATAATTAATATTAAATTCTACAGGATTCATAAGTTGGCGGCATACCATGCCATGATCCACAGGCTAGTTAGTGTGCCCATGAACAAATTAGATTTTGCGGATGAACTACATACCATTAAACAATTAGCCTTAAGTAATGGATATGCAACATCCATGGTAGATAAAATATTATATAAAAAACAACTTAAATTAGCTAGATCTACGATATACCCTAATGTTAAAGATTCAAATCGTTATTACAAATCCATTGCTTATCACGGCATTATTTCAGACAAAATTTATCAAGAAATTAAACATAGCGTTAACGTAGCATTCAAAGCTAATAATAATCTAGGATTAAACTTAAAAAATAGTAAAGATAGAATCAACAAACTGGAGAAAAGCGGGGTTTATAAAATAACATGTGGCACATGTAGTCTATGCTACATTGGTCAATCTGGTAGGCCCATAAAAACTCGTTTTGAAGAACACCTCCGGTCTTTCAGGAACGGTAAAACAGATTCTCAGTTTGCTAAACATTTGATATCAAATTTGCATACCATCAGTGGAAAAATAACGCCAGAGTGTTTGCATACATGTAACAAAGGTCTAAAATTAAATTTACTCGAACAGTTGGAAATTAATCGCGAATTATCCAAAAGTAATCACATAATTAATTAAAATTTGGTAATGCATTCGTCGCCACTATTAAATATAATTTAAGCGCATGATTAACAACATTATACTAATAATATTTTAATTGATTAATAATGTCAAGAAATAACCAAAGCACTTGAACACCGTACCTTCGATAAATTTTGTAAATTTTGATATCCATTAAAAACCCCACTTAGGGTTTCAAAGTATTAATAGTATTACAATTAATAATAAGTATACAAAGTCGTAATATTGTTTGAACGAATAAGAAAATGTATTCTGTCTCTATCTATGCGTATAGTATTTAAGCAAAGGCCAATGGCTTATCTGAATAGTCTTAGTTACAACCGAAATAGCTATCGACAAACCTTTTAAAAAAACCTGTAGAATTTAATATTAATTATATTTTCATTTATTTTATCAGTTTTTCATTCATCATAAATTGACTACAGCTATATTACATTAGAGGTCATAACTAATGAGCTCTGATTAGAATTTTCCAATTATTATATCATCATCGAGTCATTACTGTTTGTATAAAATATTCACTACCATCATTATGGGCCACACTCCCACATTGAGCCTTTTGAATTATTATCATGTCCATACCAATATACCAGAAGCGAAGGGCGGAGGTGGGCTGTTAAGATCCGCTACACATAGTGCACATTAAACTTTGCTAGTCATGCGTATTTGTTTTTATTGAACCAAGACTAAAATTAACAAACGGTATTGGTTAGTTTTTAAAAATCAATTAAACCCTGCCTAAACCAAACAATAATAGTTTTGGTATATTATTTTGGGCGATACAACAAAATTGTGCACACTTTTTCATTCATACTTAATTGTTTTCGTTGTATTAAGAATACATATCGTGGGTATACTGCGAATAAGCATTAAGTCAAAAATACTAGTTTTGAGATAATCGAGTTTGAAAGTTTGGACGGTCTTAACTTATTTTATATATATAAAAGGCAAATTCCTTTCTGCGATATTGCTTTGAGTATGACTTAGTGCAGTTTCGCAAGCAGAATTTTGTGAATATAGCCTGAGAATGAGAGAAACAAATGCACTAAGTCCATTTAGTGCCTTTTCTCTGAATAGATATACTAGTTTTGAGATAATCGAGTTTGAAAGTTTGGACGGTCTTAACTTATTTTATATACATAAAAGGCAAATTCCTTTCTGCGATATTGCTTTGAGTATGACTTAGTGCAGTTTCGCAAGCAGAATTTTGTGAATATAGCCTGAGAATGAGAGAAACAAATGCACTAAGTCCATTTAGTGCCTTTTCTCTGAATAGATGTATGTCTTTTTGACTTATAACATAAATTATCTTCGCCAGTTTTATAGATATGACTGTGTGTGTTTTTGTAGACTATAGAGCGTACTCTTAATAAGATTACCTCATCATTAAGTCAAAACAGCAAAATTTTGACTTAGTGCCTTTTCGCAGAATACCCACGATATTACACATAATATTATTGGTTCATTTTTTAAATTTATTAAGCCCTGCCTAACCAAACTAGAATAGATAAAAAATATTATTCTATCTATAAAATATTCAAACTTATGTATCAGTATTTTTTTACTATTATCTATTATGGCTTGGTTTTGCCGGGTTTAATTGAATTTTAAAAACTAACCAACACCATCTGTAAACTGTAGTCTTATTTCAATGAAAACAAATATGTATGAGTGACAAAGTTTAGTGTGCACTGTTTATGGTGGATCTTAACAGCCTACCTCCACCCTTCGTTACTGCAATATACCAATGATTTGTAAAATTTTGCCGGTATACAGTAATGTATGTACAGTAATTTTCAAGTTTTAAAACTCAATGCACGTCTACACCAGCAAACATGTAGCTTTGACTAATATTTTGCATAATAATCAAGTGTAGCCAATTGTTTGCAGTTTTCTCCAATATAAAAATAGAATTTATTATTTTTCTAAATGATATCTATGAATATTTATTATCTATTAGCTTATTTTAAAAAAGGAATAGACAATTTTGTCAACATATTCCCAGTGTTCATGGTCAGTTCATAATTTTATTCCTCATGAAGTTACTTTACATACATACTTACAAAATAACAATAAACGGTAACATGCTTTTTTAATAGCTCCCGTACAAGTGCATAGATTTACTGGCAACAATACCGTATAAATTAAACTATCGTGACAATAACTGTTTACATACAAAAGTGTCTATTGTGTTATTGTGTGACAAAATGCTCTGCGCAGTGTAGTTTGTTTTTTTTCCGTCAGGTTCGCCACTATATTTCTACTGTGCAGATATCGTGCACAATCACGTGAAAATTCAGAAGCCACTGAACCTTTTTAATTCATGCATGCAGTCTTGCAGCTTGCACGATAATGCGTATTTACATTTGCATTTTCTTATTATGGCAGCAATAATACACACTGCCAGCAATAAACCCATGCACGTTTATACGGGCTATAAAACTACAAAAATTCTCTTACTTTCATATCCAGCCAGTTCGGTTCTCAGTATATGAGAATTAGTTCCCCATAGCACTGCTTTTTTGACATTGTTTGGGTATTTGGCAGCTAGAAATATAGATGAGATTCCACCATCACTCCAACCCATGAGGAAGAACTTATTAACATCTAATGCCTGAAACAAATTCAATATTTTTTTTAATTATACAGTTGAACCCCGATTTTATGTGTCCGGAATTCACATTTTCCTGTTTTTACAGTCCCGTTTGATTACAGTAAGTACTATTTTATATACACAGTCGAACTTGGTTATTACGAGGAAGATGGGACCGACTGAATTTGCTCGTTATAAGCATTACTTGTTATATCGTTCTATTTAAGCATAGAACATAACAAATCTGAAAACCATCGTAAAATTCCCCGAAACAAGCCTGGCATTCATAAACTACAAAAGAATTTGTTTATTGTACCTACTGACTTCACAAAGCTTGGAGTTTTTACATGCAATTTCAACCATATGCGTCGATACTTTTTCAATGTTGTCGGCGAAAACACCAATTAGGTACTTAGACACTTAACTAGTGTCATAAACATAATCCGATCCCAGCGGCATCGGTCTAGTTGCCCGGTCGGATTTTATTGCTGGGTCGAAAATGTTGTTTTTAAACGATTGACACATAAACAGTTTCGCTCGGTATACCCGAGAAGTAGCTTGTTATAAAAGTGAATAAAAATATGGAGAAAATCATAAACTAAAATGTTTCCTCATTACATCCGAGATCTCGCTATTTCCGTGATTGTAATAACCAAGTTCGACTGTATTCAAAATTTAATTAAAATTCCAATTTAACAATTGAACACATTCAATTCAATGCATGGTAATCATTGAAATGAATTCCCGATGTATGTGTGCATTTCTACTATTATTATAGACTTGTTTGCAGTTCCAAGGATCAAAGTTGCACAACTCGATTGTATAAGTTTTTTGTTGTGCTTTTTTATACCCATTCAAATAATGTCTCAGCAAAGAAAATCATCGTCAGTTCAAGAGAAAAGTAACATTCTGGGAAAAGTGAAAGAACACATTTACATAATACATGCTCAAAACCAATTGCATGGCCGCCACAAGGGGGGGACTGACAGGGCTGTAGCCTGGGGCCCCGGCGTGGCGGGTCGACCAGTTAAGTGAGATAAACACACCACAAATTTGCTTCAATAGTAAAAAAAGTTGCGTGTGGCGCTATTTCACGAATAGAAATTCAATTTATAATTATTTTTAGTGTTTCCTAACTAATAAAAAAAACTATTTATCCAATATGGCGAAGGGTCGCATGTCACTTGGCTATCACAAAAGGAGGCCGCGATCAGTGCTTCATAATATGATGCCGAGTGCCGATAATCCAAGTGGATTTATTCAAAAATACCAAAAATCGTTAAAAAATACTCGAAATACCTTTTATTTTGCATGGAACCCTGGAGTTCATTAGAATATCCTGGCCCGGGGCCCGCTTTAGGATGTGGGGGCCATGACCAATTTGTATGATTTTTCAATAAAAAAAAAATTATTTACATAATTACGATTAACATTTTCCCTTTATTTACACATAACAATTTCGCTCACAAGAAAAATTGGATACTTCAATAATAACTATTTAAGAAGCTATTAAAAAAAATTTACCATGCCCAATCCAAAGAGGATCATATCGCACCCTCGCAACTAAACCGCCACAAGTCCAAATTTATGTGTTTTGAGTTAATTACTATGTTTCATTGTCTATCGTTCATAGTATATGTACCGAAAATTTCATATCTCTAAGTCATCAAATTCAAGTCAAAACTTCATTCAATATCTAAACATATTTCAAAAACACAGTACAAAAATGCGAAAGGTAAAAACTTCAAAGCTGATTTTCTCTGTTTGACGTTTTTTGGATTGTGGCAGTTTAGTTGCGATGGTGCGATATGGGTTTCAGCGGGTAGATGTTATATCAACAGTTTTTTTAAAGAGAAATAGATGTTCGCCATTTGCTCAAACTATTAGATCCATACCCTGACACCAAACACACATTGAAAAACAACATATAAATATTGCAGATCCGGGATTCTAGCCCGGAACCCATGACATCATAAACCTGATGTGTAACCTCTCCGGCCATCATGGGTTGTAAAAATACTTCACGATAAACCTTTTTTTCAAATTGATTATCATAAAATTTTCAAGTTATACATTTTCCATAAGCTTTGTGAATCATCTCGGAACCCCAGTCTGAAGTCCGATGAGAATTATTATTAATATAATCAGCTGCTATGTCTAACACAAACAGTACAATTTATTATCAGATAAATTCGCTTTGAAATCAGTACTAGATTACTGACACAAGACAGATAGGTGTTCTAATTAACAACTTCTATATTATTGTCTATTATTAATTAATTACACACAATTCGCTCAATGCTCGGGCCTCCACATGTTAATTAGTTAAATAGGATAGTCGCTATCTCCAGGTATTATTAGTGATACATGAGGTTCTTATCAGCGCGCAATATATAAATAACGATTTTCAGCTTTTTAATTAGCGCGACCTGAACAAAGTTCAACCATGACCGTACGAATACGTATGAAATATAGTTCTGGATATTTACATAAATAATTGTGGCATGCTTTAAAATCTAGATTATTTTATTGATGATAGGCAATCTAATCAAATATTTCTTTGATAAGCGATTTAATGCCTTTCTCTGTTACATCTAGGTCAACTTGAGAGAATGATAAGGAGAGTACATGAAATTTTATAGACAGTAGAAAAAGCCGCAGATTAGGTTTAAAGATATAAATGTCTCGGTTCCATAAATAAACAGAACGGTGACAAAACAGAACAGCAATAATTAATAGAACTATGACCTTTCAGGAAAAATATAACATTTAATATTGAAATTGTCGTATCTCTATAATGTTGTATACATTTTCAATAACACAGGTTTTCAATATGCCATAAAAAAAAACAAAATAAATTCTGCATTCCTAATCGCTGGAAAGCCTCGATTAAACGGGACTCAAATCAGTGTTGCCGGCAAACTAGGTAATGATACACCCCTGTTACAGGCGGGCTTCTCCCGGTGTAAAATAATCATTTAGTAGCTATAAGTCGAAACGTAACCCTGACCTCTAGAAACGGCTTCATAAAACATCTAATCTGATTCCTTGCTCAACCACGTAAGTATTTTTTATTCATAGGTAAAGGCCTACGTCCGGTGTGTGAAAATCGCATATTGGGCGGAGGTGTAATTAAGATAAATTTAATTTAATTTAAAAAGTAAAAATGATGATGGATGAAAGAGATAATGTTAAGACTAAATATAAGGATTCAAAAATAATAAATTTTGCCGCACTTGCCGGCTACGTCGAAATATCTGCGCGCCTGCGCCGAAGTGGTCCTCGTGATTCGTCAAATCAAAATCATGCGATAAAATTTGGCCAATCACGAGAGTCCTTTTTGTAGAATGGCGTGGGTACGCGAAGTTTGAAAAAGAGAAAAAAGGTAGTAAGCGTCCCTTTTCCAATAGGATAGGACCTGCGACTATGATCGTAAAAACCCAGATATAAATTTGTGAAACTAAAAATCATAAGAAAATATAAGACCACGTCACGAACACGAAAGACCGAGTTTTATTTATACTCCAACCGTTTAATTTATTTTTTTTGTGAATCCGGGGTTCGATGGACACCTGAGCTAGCCGCTGGAACCCCGGGTATCTCAAATGGCGCCATGGCAACATGAGGCTCGAAGATTCTTCCGAACCCGCGAAATAAAATTTATGCCCGCGAACGCTAAATAAAAGTTTATGATCCAGGAGCCGGAACAACCAAGAAATGGTTAACTAAAAAGTGGACTCCGATGTGACCCTTATCGAAGAAGAAGTGCTGTCTCCAACATCAAACCGGGAGAGCCCTCTGGTGTTCGAAGACAGTCCACATACGGAGCTGACCGCGCCTAGCGTCGTGCTGGAGACCATAGCACCAGCGCGTCTCCAGTACGACGAATGGCTGCACAAATCCCACCTATGGAGACCAGACACATCATCGACGGTATCCAGCGAGGAGGGCTCGTAGAGGCCACGGCCCACTCGCGACGAAAAACGGCGAGCAAAATGCCGATTTTCCTAGGGTATCACTAACATGTCGTGTACCCTAGTCGACCACGGGATGTTCGGTGAGGAGAGAAAAAGGAAACGCGAGGCCAGGGAGCCTCACAAGAGGGCTGAAAAGGCGCGCAAGCTGAGATGAATCGAAGCTGTGCGGGCGCAGGCTCGACCACGAGGAGATGAAGCAGGACCAGTCGCCAACCCTCGAGTCAAGGATGAACGCCGAGTTGCTGTTAGAAGTGAAATGTGTAGATTATACGAATAAAACATCCGGAAATTCTTCTAATTACGGATATAAAGTTAATTAAGGACAAACTTTCTAAGCCTTGTAATCTTAAGTTCATTAGTACGAAAAATGTACATTCTAGTTTTAAAAATAACGCTTCGCAAAGTGACGCCAATTCTTTCCGTTCAAATAAAGTAAATATGAATGAATTCGAAAACATTAACATTGAAAATCGCAAACAATTTTATAAACGGCAAAAAAGGATATTCTACAGTAGCGCGAAACCTGTTTCAAAGTTACGCCGTGTTAATAATTTGAATCCAAAGAGAAACGAAGAAAATAGTATACGACCGTCACTATTATTTCTTTACAAATTACCAATCGTAAATTTAACACAGCGAAAACGGAACGGGAATAATACGGCATCACTCGACGAAGTGTATATTATAGTTGATAAGTGAAATTTTAATAATAAGTTAAAATTAGGTATAAGAGGATGAAAGTAGAGATTGTATGCTTGTGATAAAAAAAAAAAAAAATAATAATAAAACGTGAGAGGCACCGCAAATCGGCGCGCCTTTGGAATCGGATGACATGAGACTTAACGCGATAACGCCGGGATCGGGCGCGTAAAACGAAACATTTTTTTTTTTTTTAAATAAAACGGGTTTCACTAAAAATAAAGTTAATTACACAGTTTTAAGTTTACTGATTCAGTAAATAAATATAATGAGAGGGTGGAATATTTCAATTTTTAATATCAATGTTATTTATACAGTCAATACAATGTTGCAAAATATTTATGGGTATTAGGGTAAAATATTAAATGTGATAGTAAGTGCCATAAGTACAATGGGAAGATTTTATATAAAATTAGTAGCTATTTAATGTATGGGGTAGGAGTAATTAATAATGTAAATTCGAATAAATTTAAAGTACAATGAAGTCTAATAAACGAATAAATCACTAAAGAAAGAAAAAGAATAAATACAGATGAAGACAATTTGGAAGCACTAAGTGGGTCTCCTCTCGAAGTGAGCGAATCTGAAGGCAGCGTAACCGGGCAACTTATGATACCAGAGCTTGATGGTGTGGAGAGTGCGCACTCTCCTTTCTCGTCGCAGGTTCATGAGGAGGCTAGGGACGTGACGCCTGAAAGAGGTCGTGGCACAACGAGAGGTACTCTCGAAGCGTTGCCATACACGAAGAGAAGAAAAAAGAGGAAGTGGAAGAGAATACTTGCGGCTAAGAACCATCCTACTACCGGTGGGAAAGCCATGCCGTCAACGAGCCTGGCCGTTGTACCGCTAAATGACGCTTTGCCCACTGCTGTAGGAACGGATGCAAGCGCAGTATCTACCCATGAGGTGATGCTACAGAGACCAGCAGACGAGTGGGAAATTTTCCATAGAAAGATATCCGCTGCTCGGGACGAGCCTGGCCCAGGAGTCACGCTACTATCTCGCCCTCGTCGCGAAGGCAGACGACGTCCAGCTAAGTATGCTCCTATTGAGCAAGAATAAAATAAAGGTAAAGCGTAACACGAAATAATAATTCCGAACGAGGGCCAAACGTCTACAAATGTAGCCTCTCGGAATACAAAAAAACTGGACAGCCCAAGAGTCGAAGACTATAGCTCTACGACCCCTCCGCTGACTAGTATAAAAGAACGAGAAGAATAACAAAAACATTACGAAAACAAAATAAACGCATGACATTACAGGAGAAAAATAAAATAATAATAAATTATGACAAATGATAATAAGAAAGGAAAATAAATCAAACTCTGACTTATTCAGGAGCATTGCTTTGAGCAGGAAAATAGTAATTAAAATAAATATAGAAACAATACGTAAAGTTAGTTGTGTAGAGTTTTTTTTTTTGTTAGAATAGTTAGATTGTAGTTGAATTTTTTTTATAAACTGTTATCATGCCATGTACTTAACGGATGAACAAGGAATTGGATGGTTGGCCGATGAGATCAGGGCGTACCTTTCGACTTTAATCCAGATGGGGCGAATTGATACACCTCTGTTACAGGCGGGCTTCTCCCGGTGTAAAATAATCATTTAGTAGCTATAAGTCGAAACGTAACCCTGACCTCTAGAAACGGCTTCATAAAACATCTAATCTGATTCCTTGCTCAACCACGTAAGTATTTTTTATTCATAGGTAAAGGCCTACGTCCGGTGTGTGAAAATCGCATATTGGGCGGAGGTGTAATTAAGATAAATTTAATTTAATTTAAAAAGTAAAAATGATGATGGATGAAAGAGATAATTTTAAGACTAAATATAAGGATTCAAAAATAATAAATTTTGCCGCACTTGCCGGCTACGTCGAAATATCTGCGCGCCTGCGCCGAGGTGGTCCTCGTGATTCGTCAAATCAAAATCATGCGATAAAATTTGGCCAATCACGAGAGTCCTTTTTGTAGAATGGCGTGGGTACGCGAAGTTTGAAAAAGAGAAAAAAAAGTTACTAAGCGTCCCTTTTCCAATAGGATAGGACCTGCGACTATGATCGTAAAAACCCAGATATAAATTTGTGAAACTAAAAATCATAAGAAAATATAAGACCACGTCACGAACACGAAAGACCGAGTTTTATTTATACTCCAACCGTTTAATTTCTTTTTTTTGTGAATCCGGGGTTCGATGGACATCTGAGCTAGCCGCTGGAACCCCGGATATCTCAGTAAGTACCTATATCTCGTCTTAATCAATCTAATATTTTCAAAATGCTTGGGTGACTAGGTACATCGAAATAATGAGTTTAATAATGCTGTGGAGTTGTGCATGGTTATCAAAATCAAGCAGATAAATTGAGGCTAAAGCTAAAGCGAAATCCAAAAATTGAGAGTAACGCAACGTGGCGTGGAAAGATGCATAACGCGGAAAGACCACAAAAGAAACCAATGGATAAGGAAGTAGAAAAGCGTACACGGTGCGATAGAGGTTGCTAAGTAGATGAAATGGCGATAGGCTGGACATGTCGCTCGGCGAATGAACAACCGCTAGACAGATGTCGAGTACAGTGATACCCAAGGGTCACTAAACAACCACAGACGACCTTAAACCCGCTGGATAGACAAAGTCATAAAGTTCATTGGATGTATGTGGTGAAGAACTAGGGATCGAGAAAAGTGGAGGGAGCTATGGGGAAGTCTTCATCCAGGAATAGATCGACCCCGGCTGATTATGATGATTCAGTAGAATCTCGATTATCCGGATTTTTTTTAGTGATCGGTTTCATATGAATAAGAAAAAAGTGGAAGTTTGTGTGTATTCGCCAGACCCAGGAATCGAACCTGGGACTCATGACATTATAAACCAACGCATCAGCTGCTCGGCCATTGTGGGTGTTCATATTTTTTAACGACGTTAAAATATATAATTAGTAAAAAAGCGAATTTTTCAAAATTTGCTTATAGGCTTGCAGGAAGTAAAATAGGTGTTTTATAATTTTTTTGGATTATCCGGATTTACCCTCATCCCCAGTTGGTCTGGATAATCGAGGTTCCACCACACAGTCCAACATACAGGCAAAAGTATGGGTATGGACTGTATGTATGATTCATAATGAATTTTAAAGCAGTGGTAATCAAAGTGTGAGCCGTGTCTAATACCTATGGGCGCCACAAGCAGTTTAAATAAAATAACAGTTCTAGACAATTTTGCATAATGCACAATCACAGTTATAAATCCTTTCATTGCACCAGTCCATGACCTCCAATGCTTCTTCTTATGATATAAAATTATATTTGAACAGCACCTTTGTCACCGGTTTCAAAAATACTTGTATAAAAATGATACTATGTAAGTAGAAGTACACATGGATTAAATATTGGATGAGAAATGAGAATAAGTGACGTCCCATGTGGCTATGAGATCATGCATTGCTTGCAGGCGGCAAATTAAGGAATCAGTGTAAATTAACATTTGAGAGTGCAATCTATGGAACTAACAAAGTCTGCTAAAGATCTGCATATTATGTGTATATCAGAATTTAAAACAACCTCTATGTGTATCAGTTAAAAATAGTGATATAATATAATAGAAGTAGGTAAAATAGATCAAATTTAAGACTAAAAATAATATGGGGTGGCATTTTGGGTATACTTAATGGCGGCACATTCCCTAGACTGCGTCAAATATAACGTGAAGCGTGGCCGTTTCGAGAACTACAACTCTCCCTAGCCCCATCCTCTTCGTTCCCTTTACCAAGCAATCATTTAACATTCGTTATTTGTGTGTGCTGCAAGTTCGTGTAAAGTGTTTAAACGTGTTAATAATGCAAAAAATGGTAGCTAGAGGATTATAAGTCGTGTTATAACCTACCGCGAAGAAAAAAACGAAATGAGCTCACAGGGCCTATAAATAATGTTGATGCAATGACAGATAGATATTCTTTGACATTTCAGTGTTACCATATAACTAAAAATATCCCGACAGATTGGAAAAATATTGTCGTCTGGTAATTGTATTCGATATTCACATTCTGAAACAAAGTAAAAAGTCTCCTAATATTGGCAATCCTTTTTTTAATATACCGCAACGCCACGACGGCGGCCATGACACTTCAAGTTATAATTTTCGCAGTCTAGGTATGTCTTATTTGATTCTAATATTTGATAAACGATAATTGGTATTTTTAGGATGCGGTGAATAAATCTTTAAACATAAAGACCGCCAAGAGATGAAAAAGTTTGAAAACCATTGAGTATTGTTATTCATTTGACAATTTAAAAACATCTTTATCGGATAAAAAATAAAAACGTTATGAACAAAAATAAAATTACAATGGCGAGCAAATTGAGTAAATTGGCTAAATTTGATTTAAAAGTTGATAAAATTTACATAACTTTCTCAAATGACCTACCAGTTACTATTCCATGATTTTGATATGTTGCTTGAAAATCAACATATTTGTTTAGTATACGTTATATTTTAACAATAAAGTAATGAATAATTCATTCCTACATTCACTTTTAGTTGCACATATTACTTATTTGTTAGTTGTGAAACAATATATAATTATTCAATATTCGTTCTTGTGAAAACAATGACTTACTTTTTTCAATGCCGGTTTCTGGACATTTTTTATTGTCAATTAGGTAGGTACCTTATTTTCTTACTCTTTCAGGCGTATTTATATCAAGGATAGTTTACAATGCTTACCCCATAGCAGTGGCGAAGGCTTCATACTATACCTACCTTCTAAGAAAAATAGACTAAAGACTTAAAAAGAAAGAATTTAGAATTCCGATCAAAGGTAAAAAATATGCGATAGCGCCATTTGTCTTCAACTATTGTATTTATACGATTATTTTGTTAGGAATTCAGATTTAGTTTGTATGACCGTCATGTCACGTGACCTCAGCCCCGTCTACTGAAATGTATGCAATACGGTAGGCTCGAAAGGCGAAGCTTAAAACCTTTACGAATAATATTATTGACTATGACTGCAGCTTTGTACAAAAAAATTAATAGTAAAATAATTTAAAAAAATAAAGCCAGCGACAAACAAATTTTGAAAATAGCCGATATATTAAATTATTTGTTAGTTTAGGTTAGGTTACCATTCTTGAATTCATGAATTTTGCCGAAATTGGCTAAGAAAATTGCGGCTGTTCCCGCCTGGCTTCTAGTAAACAAACTTGTACCAAAATTATTTCTATGGCATTCAATCACATATAAATAGATGGATTTTAAAAATAAAAATTAATTTTATGATTTTTGACGTGTCTAGATGTTTAGGAAAATACATAATTTAAACTCATCGCTCAATTTTATATTGTCAGTGAGCAATTGAAATTCCATCAATTTAGTTTCAAAGTCACCCTTCGCCACTGCACCATAGCATTATTATAAATCATGGTCCATTTGGAAGAAGATACGGAATAAAACTAAAATAAAAACTAACCCTCATTAAAAAGAATGCGTGATCAGCATCTCTCTCATAGAAGTCAACGGGAAATTCTCTCTCTGGTGGTATACTCTTTCCATAGCCTGGTGGATCCCAGGCATAAATTGTGAACAGATCCTTACTCAATCCTTTTATCTGTGGTTCGAAATGGGTCCATATCGAACCCATAGAACCTGGCATCAGGAGAACATTGTAAGGGCCGGTTCCTGTTTTTAAGTAGTTTATCTGGTATTCTCCCACATTGATTTTCTCCTCCTGAAACAATTCAAAAGCGAATGTGTAATATTATTTATCATTATAGTTTTCTTCTACAATGGACACCCTGCCGCCATACATTCATTATCAAAATAGAATTAATACCTATATGCCGTTTATACTACAATAGTAGAAGAAATTGAGAAGCTGAGGATTGAACAAATATATGATCACTGCTAGAGCCAAGTTAAATCGTCAAAGCATGTATGTCGCGTCAGGCCATGGACGAGTTAACTCGTGCGTTCTTGTAAACGTCAGAACTTCTGAATAAACTGTTTGTGTGTAATTGTGAAAATATTCACGATAAACTCAAGAAACATGTTGATTTGGTAAGTTTTCACAAATATTTATCATTCTGTTCCTATTTCATATTTTTTAAGGGATTTATTTTATTCCAAAAATAGTTGGCCTACAAGTGTCCACCTAGTAAAAATTGGTTGGCAGTAAATAATTTTACACTTCAGGGGCCTTATGTTATAACTTGTGATATGAAGTCACCCGACGACATGACGTAATTGTGACGTAAGCTCAATACACGCTCGAGGCAAGCCGCCCAACGCACACGGCTCACCATAGATATTATTATGCTGAAACACCTATTCGTGTATGGGGACATTAAATAACGGCAGTATTTGAGTAGCGTTAATTTCTTGAATGCTTTGACTCACTCCGATAGTACGTCACAATGATGTCATATGACACGACAAAACAGAACAGCCAGGGGAAAAATGAAACATTAATTTTTATGGATTCTATTTATTAATTAAATTTTAAACGAAATACATTTACTTATATATAAATATTTTTAAAAAAATCAATTTTTAAGGTATAATATATACTTTCATTTTTTTTACAATACCGTTATTTTGAAAATAATGCATTTTTTATATATAGAGTATATCAAATTGTAGATATAATGTAATCACTGCATATTGACCATTTGGCGTAAATACCTCAATTTATCTGTTTGATTTTGATAATCATGCACGACTATTGCCACTCGATTACTAAGTATCTCATACTTTTTCTTTATAACTTCAAGGCGACCTGTATGAGCTAACTAGCGAAATCACGAAAAAATGTTTTTTGTCTCTCCTGCAAAAAATTGCGCAATCGTAACACTTATTTTGAATTGCGCAAATTTTACAAGGGAAACAAAAAACACCTTTTTTTCTAGAAAAATGGGTTTTTGTCTCTCCTGCAAAAATTGCGCAATCGTACTTAACACCTATTTTGAATTGCGCAAATTTTACAAGGGAAAACAAAAAGACATTTTTTTAAATTTGCGCAATTCAAGATAAGCGTTACGATTGCGCAATTTTTTGCAGGGGACAAAAAGGGCATTTTTTTCTCTTCATTAATTTTCGGTATTTCGACCCAAACCCATCTTAAGCTTGCCGGCAACACCGAGTTACGGTTATTTGAGGCTTTCTAGCGATTAGTAATGCAGAAATTAGGTATATAATTTCATTTATTATGGCGTATTGAAAATCTCTGCTTTTAAAAATCTATCAACATAATAGAGTTAGGACAATTTCAATATTAAATTTATATTTTTCCTGAAAGGTCATAGTTATATTTATCGTTGTTCTGTTTTGTCACTGTTCTGTTTTGTCTTGTTCTGTTTTGATTGCATTTTTGAGGATTAGTGACTTTTGCCTGAACGGTGACTATATATCATCGGTGTTTTGTAAAAAGGGCGAATCAACCATTTTGGCGAAATCGAGATTTTAATGAAAATACAATATGTACCCCACTAGCTTTGTTGTGTAAAAACGGCGAATTTTTATCTCCACAGGAAAGTACTTAAAAACGATAATCGACTAAAATTAAATTAATTAAAATTACGAAATAAAAAGCAAATGTGACGTATTAGGCATTTTAAAATATTGTATAATAATACCTATTGTAATGACAGTATTCTTTCTAAGATTTATTATAAACTTGTTAGATATTTATAATCATCTACAGGTAAAAAATAAATAAATGTCAAAAGTTAAAAATCCTCCTCCTGTAAAGTAGCAATTTGGTTAATTCGCCCTTTTTACAAAACACCGACGATATATAGGTACTATCACACAATAACTAGAAAGAAGTATTAAATAATTTATTGGCTAATTTCCGTCTCATTACCATGTCAGAGGCACAAATAATTTGTGCAACATGGCAACAACATAAAAAAATATTAAAACATATTTCACATTTAGTGTCAAAACGATGCGAAGATGATAATTTGATATATTAACGTTAATTTTCCTTACCTACACTATGCAGCTGTTAAATAAGTAATAATAAGGCCTCTAATTGATAAAATAATTTACCTCATTATTAGATGACGTGATAAGCTATCATAGATTTCAAAGCTTGAAAAAAATCTAAATAATAACATTACAAGAATTTTATAATAATAACATAAATAAGTGAAATCAGTACACTTTCCAATTAAGTGCTTATCTATAACCATGTTCCCCAATCTTTTTACACCTGCAGGCCGGTAATAATTGAAGAAATATTGGTAAATATGCCGCAGATGCCTGTATGAGCTTTCATATATTTTTTTTACGAAAACAGTTTATTGCATGTAGACAATTTTATTAAATACCTTTTTCTGTCGGCGCAGATGCTATTCGATCCAATAATAATTGTTAATTTAAAATTTTCATACATTTCGATGCATCATAATCACACACTAAGATTATAATATCGTCACTGTTCTGGCAGAAGACACTAATTCGAAAAAATGACATATTGAGTTAGTTATACCAACCAAAATGTTCCTTATTTCAAACTTTACCGTCTGGAAACCTTCTTAATAAATAAACAGTCTTTATTTTAAAGTCATCCTTTTTACGATTACTTAATAAACTGACATGATAGACCATTTCAAACATTTTAACAACTTCAAAGTCAAATTACTCAAAACTAGTATTCACCAGTTAGTGTGTTCTGCCAGAACAGAGACGATATTAGGTTGGGGTAAACAATATTCTGCGCATGATAGTCTAATAATATTTATATAACAAAACATTTAGATAACGAAATTCAACTATATTAGACACATTGTTGTAATTTTAGAGAGTTGATTATAAATAAACAGCAGAATTAAAAAGAGCAAACAAAACTTGATTCTTTTTCAAAGCAGGATTACCGAAAGCAAGTGCATGAACATCGAACATTAACGTCACTCCACAACGGGTGTGTCTGGATATATTATTCGAAGACGAATATACGGGATTTTTTAGTGTTTTTATATAACGGACTTTCGGCTTTAACGGACATCCCCTCACCCGCATTAGTCCGTTATATCGAGGTTCTACTGTACTATTATAATATAATGAATGCTGTATTTTGTTTGTATCATATATTTCAATAGTCTAACTTAATACTTAGTCCAACTGCGAATACAAAAAAATATAATTAAAATAATCAGAAACCGATAAAGTAAATATTTTTTTAATAATTGATAGATCTTCTGGAATTTTGAGATCAATAGTTCGAAATCTGCTGTTACATCTTTACTAGAAATCGTGTGTTGTTTCGGAGACGAAGCGCTATATTGACATCATACCTACCTATCTATATATAATGCCATTATTATCACGAGCCTCAATAAATCCACTGCTGGATGAAGGCCTCTCTACGTTGATTGTATTCTTGACAGTATTGAAATTCTATATTTATTAAAATTGCTAATGTTATTTACCTACATATTCTTATCGTCATCCTAATCATCATCATCATCAACCAGGATCAATCCACTGCTGGATGAAGGGTTCTGCAACCTGATTCTACTACTAGCGGTTAAATGATTGCTATATTTATCAAAAGTGTTGCAATTATATTTACCCATTCATAATATCGTCATTATCATCATCAACCAAGATCAATCCACTGCTGGATGAAGGTTATCCCAACCTAATTCTTCTCTACTTGGTCATATAAATTGCTATATTTTTTTAAATTTGTGATTTTATATACCTACCCATTTATATCGTCATTACTTATCGTCATCAACCTGTATCAATCCACTGCTGGATGAAGGCATCTTTAAGCTGATTCCACATCTTTAGGTTTTATAAATTCCTATTCTTATCAGAATTGTTCTATTCGTCTCAGATATAATATGTATTGCTTCATTATTTATCAACATTTGTTTCGATATGAATGTCCCGCACCGGGAAACTATGTTGTTTTAGGTTAATTTTTAATTCAAATTTTGATTTTTTAAATATTGTTCTATGGCTGCAAGCATTTATTTTTTATAGACAATGAAACAAAATAATGTTTAAATTTATTTTTTACAATGCTAACCTTCCTCTATTATCTCAATGGGACCTGAAGGAGATTAATATAACGTTATATTGGATCGCTATTTATGATAATCACATAATATATTGTTTTATATTCGAATGATTGAGATGTATACTTTCTACACATATATTGTATTAAAATTAAAATGTCAGTGGTAGCAATCGGCGATTGCCAGCTGTTCTGCTAGGCATAGCAGCCTAAGCCGGCTCGCACATTACAATTCGCCTCGTGTGCCTTACCGCCATAAATCAAATTTTCCGAGAACAGGCGGCCAGTGTTGCATGACACAACCTCGCACATCTATCTAGCGACAGTCGCGCGTAGCCTTCGAAACGTATTGATATTTCACTGCGGCGATCGGCGAGCCGGTATAGGAATGACCAATTCGCATGTGTTTCTTTGTGACTTCGACCCTCCGACTCGGAGCCCTAGAAGGATACAACATATCGAATGCAACAGCCAGATATTTTTTTCCGACGAAACAGTTGCATTCGGTCGATCTGCGAAGCTCCATTTGGCAACACGTGTTATGTTGTTTCGTTAAATAACGATGACGTCACATCGACGTATTCGACACGTTTTTAGGCGAGACGAGTTCCAATGTGCGAGCCGACTAAGGCGGTGTTAGACGATATTGTGAAGGCCAGACTCCTGAATAGACTACGCATATGAGTCCAAATTTATATTGGCAGTGACGATTTGCAAATCGTAAAAATGACAAATCAGCGAAATGTCAAACTATCTGACGTGAATAAAAAACCCATCCTGAAGGAAAAACTATGGCGCCATCTATGCATACTTCACAATTATATTAAAATCCAAAACCGCTAGGGATTCCAATCCCGGGATCCCGAGCTATTTTTGATACCTATGAATTCCGGGATTGATAAACATAATCCCGAACCTTTCGGGATTGATTTTTTTATCATTTTTTATAGAAAATAAAATAAAAACGAAAAAATAATAGAAAAAACTTTTAATAACAAATAACTACATTAGAAATAAACTGAGTTTGAATGAAGTTTGATTTATACCCATGTGTAAGTTGCCGATTCATTTTATTTTTTCACATAAATTAATAAAAATGAGAAAGTTTAGAAAAAAAACAATGCTTCGCACTTAATAGTAATAAACTGTGTTAATACACAGTAATTCCACCATGAGCTCATAGGTTTTACGGCAGTTTCATATTTGGCTGACTAATTAGATACAGGGCGTAAACCATGATACACCATGATTTGCTTTACTATTTTAAATCTCGCTAACCCATTCATTAAGTCTTTACTATCAGAAACAGCAGCCTCATATTAAATTCACATTATTATTTATATTACAATATTATTTACTCCATTAAACTTTTTCCAAGATTGAACGTAATATACAATATTAACAATAAATGTCTTAAATAGTATAAATTATACTAGATTTATTTTTGACCGATTTTATCAATGTTATTTGTAAATATAACAATTTTATATTAACAATGGAAAAAATGCCAATCCCGGGACCAGTCCCGGGATTGTCAAATTGTAATCCCGAAATCCCGGGATCAGAATTTTGGCTCGAGATTGGATTCCCTAAACACCGCCAAGCTGTCTGCAAGACCTAGCGAGACAGACTGGCGACCGCCAGCTGGCTTAGCTAGTATAATATTAATGCTCAGAAAAGATGTATTGGTTTAAGATTACTGTATTTCACAGATTGAATTTATGTATTTAGAGCAATGACATATGAGTGACATAATGAGTATATAATAGATAACCTAAATCCATACATAAACTTATTTTCATTAATATAATTAGGTATAGGGAAGAAAAAAATTGTTATATAAACTTCAAATTATTATGGAGTTATCACTGCACTGTAATAATACCATATTTTTTGGGACAAAGTCCATTGTCTCAATATTAAGATAAATGCAAATTTAGTAATTTTATTCAAAGTGCCTAATAACATTACGATAATGTGTGTACCGCTTGGTATATAAATAGTACTAACACCAATATAGTTTTTAATGCTCCTCTATCTACAAAACGTGCGGAAAATTAAAGGCAATCTCTAACAAAACCATTATATTTTCAAATAAATAGCAGCAGAAATATTACCTTACCGAATTTTTCATTATAGCTACTGCATACAAAAATGTTTTACATTAAACAATCAAAGAGTCATTCAATCAAGTTTCAGTATTTTATTCTTTGTTTAATCAATAAACGGTAGAAGTAAACATACAAAACGCATTAAAAAATAATGTAAGCCGGTGAATTTTTTTCGTCAAGAATTTCGAGAAAGTACCTATAATATACAAATTTACCTTGAAATCGAAGTTCCCATTAGAATATTTTCTTTTGGCCAAATGAATCAAGCTTAACTTTTGAGTTTGAAGGCAGGAATTTATAAAACCACGAATGACACTCATTTTAACAACTGTTTATAATTATTTGTAAAAACCAGTCTTCAACCTTGTAAAAACAGTACGTCACAAAACCATAAAACCGCCCAACCAACCTACGCGAACTATTTCCACAGACTAAATCATAGATAATTTTTATTTTGACAGTTCCCTGATAACCATAAAGAATCGGCATCGACAATTTTTAAATCATTAAATTTGTTATCACTAATTATAGAAAAAATATAAACTAAAATTTGCATTTATTTGATGAAAACCATAGAATGCATTTATCTATTCTTACTACATTTAAATCACATTCGTTATAAAATACGTTTTTTTTTTTAATTTTTGACACAATATTATAAAAAAAAATCCCACAGCTTACCCAAAATACTATAATAATAATATTCATGCATTATGTTCCAAAAATAATTATTCTTATGAATCCCTACCTACGTCTTTCTTTACAATTACCTAAGTGTTTTTTTTTCTAAAAAATATTGATTTAATCTCAATAAATGGATTTTTATATTTTTATTATAGGCAACTCACCTTATTAATTTAGAATATTTTAGTCTATGGTTGTCATCGGCTGATTTCGCCATGGGTTCTTGGAGTTTTCGTTTTAAAACCAATTTTTTTGGAATTGTGAAAAATATAGGGTCCCTTTATTGTTTAATAATACTCTTAAGTCTTTTTAATCTATCGCTATGTTTATACGAAGATCAGATAGGCAAATTTGACTGGTAAATATCGTCACAATATAGGTTACAAAATATGACTTATTTGATATTCTGTTGATTTTGACTAATTAATTATTTTCTTTTGCACGTTTTCATTGCAGGAAACAGAGCTATGTAGGAAAATTTAAGTTTTCTCAGTTTGATACTGTATCTGCTGCCAAAAAGATCATAGTTGCCACAGAAGAAAATGTAATTGCTGCACTCAATTTGAAGTCAGGTTAGAATTTTGAAGCCTTATAAATGATTAGTGACAAAGCACAATTTATTCAAAAGCCTATTTTATATTGAAAATACAACACTGATATGTTAATAATTTCTCTTTTATATATTCATTTATTGTTTATTTGATATGTGCTATTATTTCAAGGTGTTTCATTTACAGGCCTTGGTCTAATATTGATATAAAAAATACCTTCCTATCTAAAATGAATTTCCTTCATATTGTAGGTCACATATTATGGCGGCACGTATTGGAAGGCGCCTCAAATGGCAACATTCAAATGTTACATGTTTCCGAGGAAGTTGTAACAGTGTCAGGAAATAATCCATCGTTAATCAGGGGATGGGACAGCACCACAGGTGAATATAATATAAAGACCCCAGAGATATTATGATTCCAGGGAGACATCCGAATACATAGATAATTGTCAAAAGATTACAAAATTGGTCAGTACAATCAAACATTCGCTCTCTGAAGATACATTGATACAAAAGATGGACAATGTTAAATACATCCAAAAACAGAGACTGTATGTCCAATTTTGCTAACTGGCTTCTTACTGCAGATAGACTAAAGCTAGATCCACACAATGGCCCAAGTCAGACAAATGTTTGTAGTCACGTGGTGGTCCATCTACCTACCTTTTTGTGAAAATAGTCAGAAGTCAGTGGCTACCTGGCATGCATAACGTGGCAGCCTTTCAATCTGCATAGAGCATGGAAATATTAATCTATTTTTCATTCAAGAGGTTGAGAAATATTCGTCCAATTGAAAGACTGCATTGGTATATTATTTTTAATTGATGGATGCACCTAATATTTCTTATTTTACTTAAGGGTCAACTGTTTCACTGTATCTGTATTTTTGTTCAGACATTTCCAATATTTGAAAGTTCAGTTTGATGTTTCGACTCCATGGACTGTACATATTACATTTCACCGTAGCAGCACAGTTCGCTGTGAGATGATTTTGGCAAAATTCATGAATTCAAGAATGAAAACTTAACCTAACAAATAATCCAGTACATCGGCTATTTTCAAAATTTGCGTGCCGCTGGCTTCCTGTAAACCAACAAGAACCATGTTTTATTTAAACATGACTTTTATCTCAGTACTATACGACCCAAAGAGGTTGGACGGTCTTTAATATACAACCATATATTTCCGATATAACATTACACAGTGAAGTGTGATACGGCGAACAGCATATGTACAAATTTGTGGACACGCTATGGACTATGTTGTGCCCGTGTGCACGATTGGGGAAACAAGTATGTTGACTTGTCTTAGTTCAAATTAATTTGGGGTTACCTCTAATGTTTTTTTGCAATGGCTTTTACAATATAATGCGGGGTTTTTTTTATGTTTTCACTATATGATTAAATCGTGTATCTACATGCAGGAAGTCTAAGATATGCGGAATATGTTGGCTGACTTCTATAGCACACTTGTGACAATTTTACAGGGTATCTAATGTGGGAATGGTCGCTGTGGCTGCAGGGCACGGCGCAGCAAGCGGCCGCACCCTCAGGCCACTGGTGGGTGGAGTCCAACATCCTGCACCACCTTCTCCCCGTCTCGGGCACACATCTCGAGCTCACATCTTACAATCTGCGCACTGGACAGAACCGGGGAGCCTCCAGCAAACTGCCAGCCTCGTGGATTAATCACAAGTAAGAATAGAACGGTGGCATCTTTAAATATAATAATAAAATTATCTAAATATAGTTAATATCTTGAGATCATTAGCACAATGGCGAGATTTCTTAGCTAATGAATTCGCCTTTAGATTAAACACCATCCAGACTCACTAGTTACTAGGCTCTACTTAGCTAGACGTATATAGTCTATGGTGAAATGATACTTATTAGTTGGCTTCGTTTCTATTGAAAATGGTGCCATATTTAAAATTTCAGTTTTCCCTAGGTGAATTAAATGTTTTCTTGATTGACAAAATCATGTAAAATACGTAATATAAAACTCACGGTCAAACATTGCTTAAATGAATAAATGCACATAATGCAAGCGTCGTGGAATCATTTTTTTAAAATGCAAACATTTGTATAAGTCACAGTCATCAAATATTATTAATTTATTACCTAACGTTTTCATCTATAGAGGTATTGACATACGATGATATTAAATATATAAAACATTCTATGAAAATTATTCACATCCATATTTTGAATATAGAATTAAGTGAATTTTTGTATAGCGCTTTTATTTTGACACCTCATGTGGCCCACTGCCTTATACCTAGATTTACCATAAATTTACTACTGTAGAACAAATATTATTTATGGATATAGAAGGCGATGCAATCTAAGATGATGTTTTCCATTGCCTGAGTTAAACATCTAACTTTGTACTTACACTTCTAAGTTCTCGTGCATCATGCTCTATAAGTTATATTTAAATACATAGAATAAACTCGATCTGAAGACATTGAAGAAAACTCTCTACTCGACGGAGCCTAAATATATGAAAGTGAAGCTGATAAAAAGGACTCATGGACTGCCATATAAATTGGATTTTAGATTCACTGAAACAGTCAATTCCATAAATTATTATTATCAATATGGCCAATGCATGACGTTGCCAAATTTAAATAATTCTAACTATAAATGGCTCAATAAGACATTGTGATGATATTTGACAATCCGGTACAGGTTATCCTAAAATGAATTGGTAAAAAATATAATTCACCTTTGGTAAAAATATCAACCAAATCGGTAAACTCTCATACATCCATTCAATTCATAGATATTTTTTTAATATTTCAGATGCGTTTTGTCGGCGCCTTACTACACATGCGTAACAGGCACAAACGATGGCGGTGGTCAATTGCTTTCGATGGACGTAACATCGAACGCAATTCAACTTTTTTCAAAATCCATATCAAGTACATTCCCAAATATGAATGACAATCACGTGGACCTCAGGGTATTGCCCGGCACCGTACCGGGCGTCGTTGTGAACGGGAGAGTTATTTTATTGAAAGATAATGAATTCCAAGTTACGGATGTGCAAGTGAAGGAAGACGTTGCGTCAGTGGATGTGGTCAAATATCTTGACGACTACGCCATTTTGCAGACTCGTTATGCTGATGAGGTAATTACCGGCTATATTTTTAACGTATTCAAACCTACAAATAATAATATGAATATAATATGTTGCATTAAAGATCACATTAATGTGATCTTTTGAAGATACTTGTGAAATTATAACAATAGCACGCTTTAAAGACCAACAATCATCAAGTATAATCGTTCATTTTTATAAAAAATACCATTTGGCAACACTACAACACACTCCTTACCATTGATTGATCTTTGATAATCTCATGCTATTATCTTTTATAAAATATTTCGGTACAGTTCGGTTATGAAGAATACAGCGGAAAACACATTTTGAAAATAGCCGATATACTGAATTATTTGTTAGGTTAACCTAACCTAACCCAACCTAACTTAACCTAAACTAACTCAAACTAACAAATAATCGGGTATTTTCAAAATGTGTTTTCCGCTGTATTCCTCATAACCGAACTGTACCAATATTTCTTATGAAAGACATTTTATAAAAGATAGGTTACATATTACACAATAAAAGATTTTATAAAATATTCTTCATAAAGGATATTTATTTGTCATAGTCTAATAATACCAAAGTAAGTCATCCTCATTATAACTGAAACTTTATAAATTTTTATTTTAAGGTGGATGTAGTGTTTAAAAACAAAACCCCTAAGCATTCCCCTATTGACAAATTAGACCAGACTATTCGAACTCCGATTTGAGTTTATTCTTCTTTTCCAGAGCCTTCATGTTACGGCTTCGAATCTAGAATCTGGTCAGGACATGCCGGATATCAGCAGTGTCATTGCGCTACCTGGTGCCAACTATCCGAAACTCAGGGCAACAATGTGTGCCAAAACTGCTAAAAATACTGTGGCGTGCAGACTTCTAGTCGGAGGCGATGATGATGCTATCTATTTACTACAGAATCCAGGTATAGTGTCTAAAGCTAAATCATTTTTACTTATTTGTAGATTACATAAAATTTACCACAACTTAATCAATGAGGTAGACAACGGGTGGATCTAGATTGCGCCTCTATCCTGCCGTTACATTTCGATGAATATCCTGTTACTGCATGTAGGTACTGACCTACATATCATTCTCGACTAAGAGCTTGGTTAAGCCGGTGCAATCGACAATAATTGGATGTAGGTGGTGCCTCTCTACCCACACCCTATCTCACCACACCACCACTGCTATCAGACCACTTAACCTACTCGCGATAAATTGTTGCAAGTCGACTGCTTAATCTGCAAACCAGGCAGCTGCACTTTAACCCGGCACCTGCCTCAAAAATCGTATGACGCACCATAACTACGCATGAATTTCATTATCGTCTTTGTTCTATACTAAAAAAAGCAATAAAAAATATGTCACAGCTCCAGTCGAGAACCCAAAACCATTAAAATAATTTCGACACACTAAAAAACCGTAATAAATCAGTTATAATATCAGAAACACTCGAACAAACGAATGCTATCCAAATTTGAAAGAACTCACCGTAAGACGCCATTTTGTAGCCAATAGTTAGAGCTCTGCGCGGTGTGTACTATTTCGACACTTGTGCATTACGTTCCCACGAATTGAAGTGTTACTAATTTTCAAGTGCATATCGATAAATCACATATTAATGTCTTCGGGTTGAGTCGTAAACAAATATAAAGGGGACCCTTTTAATATATTTAAACTACACAAACACTTAACTTATTGAATATTATTGATAAATTAACACGAACTCAGATATTAAAAAAAAAACAAATACAATAATAAACCTATTTTAAAATTCTTTTGACGTGTGATATATTTTAAAGCAAGGTGACAGACATAACGCAACATCACACGTTGGGCACATATAGCGAGAGAGTTTTGTTTTTTTCGGATTTTTTTTAGAATTCCCGCATACGAAACATCTCCTTCTAGGCTTATCGGTATTTTGTGTCGGTAAAATGTATTCTGGCAAATGTCCCGTTGCACTTTTGGGCAATAATCGTACGGGATTATCGCTAGTTGACGCTGTCGGCTTGGGCAGGGGTGCATTTGAAATTCTCACACAATATTTGTTCACTAATTGTTTTATTACACAGAGTTGAAAATCGCCCAATGTTTTTTTGTCACATTTAATAAATTTATATAAATAAAAAGCATTTAATAAATATAAGTCGATCATGTGGAATGCGACCTTTTTATACCACTTGATCGACTTTCTCATACACGACAAGTTGCTAAGCATCATGTCGGACTTATCTACCGTACCCATATTTTTGTTATAATCTATAACACATTTTGGTTTTTCGATGTTTTCGCCAGTTCTATAGTTCACTTTTCCCGTTGGTCCAAATGATGCATCGTGGAGGGTGGATAGCATGTGAACATCCCTCCTATCGTGCCATTTCAGAGCCAAAAGTGGACTATTGTACTTAGACTCGGTATCTCCCTTTTTCAGTTTGCTGAACTCTGGCATATCTTTACGATTTTTTCTCACTGTACCGCAAGCATTCGTTTTGTGAGAGTGAAGGTATTTAAAAAGCGCCGGACTCGAATACCAGTTATCACACCATAAGGTGTGACCTTTCCCGATGTAGTCTTTCATTAGCGTTGTCACTACCGCACCGGAAATACCGAGATTTTCATTGTCTTGTATGTCAGTCCCTTCCCCACAATAAATTATAAAGTCAATAATATATCCTGTCATTACGTCACACATCACAAACATTTTTATTCCAAATCGATGTCTTTTGGAAGGAATGAATTGTTTAAAAATTAATCTACCCTTAAACACGATTATGCTCTCATCTATGCAAAGATTCTGATACGGTATCATCGTTTCCCTAAAAATTGTTCTTGTGTGTTCTAACAGTAATCTAATTTTAGCTAGTCTATCATTTGAGGCGGTCACACTAGGATCAGAAAAATGAAGCATTTGTAAAATAAGTTGGTATCGATTTCTAGCCATTATTTTCCCAAAAATGTCTGCATGCAGGTAAGGATCGGTACTCCAATGTTCCTCTATCGACGTGTGCTTATTTCGAGTCATCAGCATTGATACGGCAAAAAATGTATACAACTCCGGCACTGACGTGTCTGTCCAATTGTGTGATCGCGATTTCGGTCCAAGGTCTCCCGCACTGTACGAATGGTTAAAAAATGTATTCGTTTGGTTCACTATTTCCGACATTATATTTTTATTCAAAAAATGTTCAAAGAAAAGACATTCGGGAGAGGATTCGTTCAAGTCGTTCGATGTCACGCCAGATCGACAATCATTGAATTCGTGAACTATTGGAATATACGGGCCAGTTCTCCACGACCGCAAAAATTCAATTGGCTCGTCAGAGTCCGTATCGTCGACGTCATGATCAGTCTCATGCTGTTCCAATTCCTCTTCCAACATATCATAATCTGAGTCCAATTCCTCATTAGTACGCACATTTTCTTCCTCCATATTTACGCACTATAAAACTATGAAATGTTTTTAAAATGTTTAACTACAGTATTAGGGAACGCCAAATCACAGAAACCATTAAACTCACACACAATAGTTATTGATATCAGTATTAATTTTCACATTCACTAAAATGGGACACGGTAGACAGTACAAAAAGTATTTTAAAAATCGCGGTAAAATAAAATCATACGTTCAATAGTTAATCATGCCAGTTTTAATGTGATAAGTACACCAGACAGCAAAAAAAGTATTTATCAACGATTGCGGTAAATATTCAACTTGTATGCGATAAATACAATCCCGCGCAATGGCCCGCTCGGTTGAAAGTCTGTCGTATACTGCGCAGTCGCGGCGCGCAGTTCAAACTGATTTCTGTCGACCGGCAAAACTTGGCCGTACGAATTGGTTCGAAACTTTGGTGATTATTTTATATTTAGAACCAATGCTTTTAAAATATGTCATAGGTGGCAGGAGAAGGACAAATCAGGCCAAATTTACGTGAAAAAATCAGTCCCGTATGATAAATATGGACGCGGTGACATCGATTTATACACATGCGCATTGCGAATTTGGCCGATTTGTACAAGGTGTGTGACATCGGCGCCGGCCGGGTTAAACTTAAGACCATAAATGAGATTTTGAAGGCATTTTGTTATTAACCCTTTTACTCCCAAGTGATTTAGCCTAGCATATGTGAAAACTCCCAAGCGTTTTTTGCCAAAAAATTGTTGATTTAGTTTTTTTTAAATAAATAATTCTACACATGTTTTAAAAATCTGAAACTTTTTTTGTGTGTTCTAAATGGTGTATAAAGCAATAATAAGTAATAATAATGATAGTTAACACCAATAAAATAAAAGAAAAAAATAATGTATCAATATTTATTTAGAAATGAACGGATAAAACTATGTTTGAACTACAAAACAAGTGTGACGACATTTTTTTAATTATAATTGATATATCAAAATTTATAGTATAATCTATTCTTATCTAGTAACAGAAGAAAAATATACATATTATTATTTCTCTATGAAATAGAATTTTTATATAAAGTAATCAAAAAAAATCGTAAAGTGTAAAGGTATTCATGAATATTATTCAATTCACAAAATCGCACGAGAATTCAATACAGTATCGGGAGCAACTGGTATGGGAATGAAGTAATTTCAAAAAAAAAGTTTCAAAGCACTAAATCTATTATAATAAATAATATTTATTCATGTATTTTTTCACCATCCTGCCAAAAGAACAGTGGTCCTTCATTGTTCGTTCGGTCAGAGTTCATTAAAATTACTAAATTCATAATTATGTGATATATGAATCATAAAACAACTAAAAGAAATCTCAGAACTTAAAATGTGTCATAAAAATAATGTTTTATTATTTTTATGACCCTCTTTGGCTTCGAGTTCGACAGCAAGAACAATTATGACTTGTGAGTTATTAGGGTATGCCACAATTATAATCGAGTGCCACACTAAAATAAATATTAGTCACACCTAACGCATACCGAATATAGTGCTTTGTCTACATGAGATGAAATATGACGGGAAAAAAATTGGAATAAATCGTAAATTTGGATCCAAACTTTCAGCCGATGGATCGGCCCAGATGGAGTTTTCGCATAGGTATGGTGGGCCGAAATATCAGCCGAATGGGAGTAAAAGGGTTAAACATGTTTTCTATGCTCACACAAAATTTCAAAATTTCAAACTCCTAAACCTATAAATAAATGCATTATCGTTCTTAACACAAAACATCCAACTGCAGGTGCCAAATTTCCAATATCGTAAATGGAACAACTCCGCTCTTTATATAAAAAAGGGAACCTAAAATAGTGTATTAATTAGTATAATTTATTATAAAGTATATTTTTGGAATTGTTAAATTCTGCTCGAGAGTTAAATTATTAAATTTTTTCTCCTTCCTGAACAGTTAGCCCAAATGGAATTCGCTGGTTTGGAGATTAAACAGTCGAATTGCATTATTTTCATTTGCTAACCTTTGTTTAATTTGGCGGTCCCTGTAGGGAGTAATATTTCATCCATTTTGGTCATGTTGTGTTAAGCCTCAATTACATTGAGCTTATTTACGAGCTGTTTATTGGCGAATTTAAAAGCAGGCGATTCAGCTACTGCGATTTGATGATTACACACAAAACTTTCCATTCGCTGAGAAGCCACAAGCCAGCGACTATTTTGACGGAACGTAGTTCGTTTTTTTACCGGGAGGCCCACACGCCAGCGTGTAAAGTTGACCGGCTTTCAACTTTTCTCGGTAGAGTGTTTACAACCTGCTTATTAGCTTATTCGATGATTACACTGGGCGACTTTACAGGCAGATTGTAAATTCGCCAATAAACAGCTGGTAAAGAAGCTCAATGTAATTGAGGCCTTACCTCTGTGAGGTCACTCGGCCAATTGAATCATTAGGAATGAGCACATGCTCATTCAAAAAGATCACAGACAATCGAAAATCTCTGATTTTTTGCGATCGTTCATCCACGTTTCTTTATTTAACAATTCACTCGTTGCGTACATACAAACATTGCATATTGCTTTTAAATTTCTTTATCAAAAAATCTTTTGTTCATTTATTTCACAATTTATTATTTCAGGAAAATTATTATGGGTTCGAGAGGAAGCCTTAGCCAGGATAGTAGGTGTGGAAATGTTAGATCTTCCGGTATCAGAGCTGGAAGCGGTCATCGAGACTGAGTTCGATAATAAAGAAGGTAAGCGTACATATTATACACTCTAGTAATGCATACATACTGAATTAGTACATAACAGTGGCAAAATGTATCAATATGTACCAAATGGTTGTTTTTGTTTATATTGACTTACAATGAAATAATTTACGAGGATTTATTTACCACAATATCCAATTACTGCCCTGCAGCAAATAATACAAATTGGTTTATTAAATTACGCACAGTGGCAGCAAATTAGAGACATCTATATTATTATTTCAATAATAACAAATTCTATCACAATGGGATTATTCGACATTCGATATGTATCTCAGATTGCTTATGCAAAGCTTTCTTCAAAACCACTGTTGACTTGATGTCGAGTTTATGTCATATTTATTTATTTAAAATATACACAAATTTAAATTGTCTATGTGCTTTTAAGATTTCTTGTCTATTATGCAAGTATATTATGTAATCGAAATTGAATATTGTAATAATATTTCTAATAGTTTAACCGGTTCTATGCTTTCAGCGAGTTATCTCGCTCTATGAGACCGCGATCGACAGACCGCATATACAAATTTCGCGAGTTATCTCGCCCGATTTTAAACTCAAATTTCTAGCCACTGACGATTGATTTGCATAATCTAAAAAATTAAACACACAGTGACATCTGTTTGAAGAATTATGAAATACTGAGCCACAAATTATCGGTATAACAGCGATTGTAGTAAGAGCTTTGCTTTCTACATTCAACTATTTCGTTAAAAATCTACGGCCTCTGAGATACTGCCGTAGCAATATCGTAAGGTTAAATATTACTTTAGGTACCTACGTACTGTTGTTTTCGGTTACAAATCATAAATACATAAATTATATTATACCTAATTTAGATGAAAGAATTAACAATTTCTTTAAACTTTTAATTGACTATTAATTATTACCTTTTTAATATGTATGTACTACATACAATTATTAATATTGACATGCAATATTAACCTAAAAAGATTTTAAATCAATTACAATAAATTCAATTCATTCGCATTTTTTATTTCTAGCTGACATTGGAGAATCGGGTACAGTATAAAATATACTCTATCGTGTTATCTTTTTATGTTTGCTTTTGTTTTACAGTTTCGTACATAGTATTACATAAATCCCTTTTTTATTTTTCCTCAAAACCATAAACAAATATCCCGTTAGTGTTTTTTTTATTCATTTACTAAAAATAGTTTACATATTTATGTTAAATTGTCCCCTTATATTTTGTGACTTGGTGTTATTTTTTCAGCTTTTTTATTAATTGTTTAAAAGCAGATAAAATGTACCCCTTTTACATCATTAGGTTTTATCCTCTACTATTTCACATGTGCTGTACAAAAGTATATAGAGCAGGGTTCAATTATTAAATGTTAAAACCACATTGAATTCGTTTTGTCATCTCCCCTTAATAAAATCTTGTTTTTTTTTTTTTGCTGTGTACCTCATAATATATCTTTTATCCCCATTTCATAAATTGTATTTGATGACCTGAAAACAAGTTGAATAGATACATCCTTGAAACAATTTATTAGATATTAAACTATCAAAGATCTTTTATGAAGAATATTTTATAAAATCTTTTACAGTGTCCCCCCTTAGGCAGACTTAGAATGCCGTCTCCTTCCATGTTTAGTCTCAACTTGAACGCAAAATTGTTAGGTGCATACTTAACTACCTATTTTACTATCTTAAAGTAACAAATGCAACAAAAATCTTGAAAAAAATTACATACATATCATTGTCTACTGAGGATTAGATCATTTCTACGAAACCTCCTCTCAGACTGCGGTGGTTTTAAGTTCGTGGAGGTCTGAGGCTCTGACAAGTTTGGAGGCCCCTTTGTGATTAGTTTAAACTAAGATGTCGGTACTTTCTAACAAAGCGACAGCATCGTCAGCTACAAGAAAAACTGCCGTTATTTTCAAAACCTGTAATGATCGTATTCATTCCTTAATTTGCCGCCCCTAAGTAACGCATGACCTGCCTACCCCGACGGGACGTCACTGAGACTAATAGTCTATATTTTACAAATAGTAGGATATTATCTTTTATCAAAAATTAGTCTTATGTTAAAGAATGTTTTGCAGTGTTGCCAAATGAAATTTTTAAAACTCAGTAGATTGAAAAAATTATAAAAATCATCGATTTTACTTGAAGAATAATAGATTAGCGGCCTTCAAAACATACTATTGTTATAATCTCACTAATATCTTCTAAATAATCACGCAAATCGACCTTAACTCCAATATTAAATATTATCGTAGATTCAGTTGGCATGGCAACAACAGTAACAGCCACTGTTGTGACAGTTCATTTCACAATGGAGAACGGCAAGAAATTAACTATCAAAGTTGTTGATCGTAGAACATGTAAAATATCAAAATATTAGTTTAATAATCGAGCCAACCTACATTCGTTGTCAGCCCACAACGGCATTGAGGTAAAGATATAACCAACGATAAGTGAAAGGGGGTGATGATTACATATCATCTTCACTTGCCGCTCACCTGAGGTCATCCATATAATAAGTCACTCACTCGTCAAATCTTTGTTAATTATTGGATTCGCCCACCCTCCATCTATAACAATTATGAATATGCCACATAAGAGGATAGTTAGATAGTTTTGACAGAACATATGACATAGTTAAAGTAACGCCGAGTGAAAGAAAACGATTCAATAGGCTCCATGTAAGAGCAGTCGGAAATAATAATAGTTACAATCTATTATAATCATTTACAAGCCAAATGGTTTTTGATTTTGATCACAAGCTGTTTTTCCTTATTTTGTGCAATATTAAAACATATTTTACTTGCTGATTTTTGCCTGAATATTGTCTAATTTCTGCGAAAATTTTGTTTAATTTTTCTCAATACATCATTTATTCAACTGTCGTTTCATTTGTGATCCTCTCACCGATTTGCCGATTCGATTTATGTTCTATCTGTTACAGGCGACATATTCAGTATGATAATACGAAGACTGAGAAGCCAGGCGTCGCAGGTGAAGACGTTGCTGCACACCTTACTGCAGCAGCTGGTGCCGCCTTTAGACAGTGAATACACCCACGAGACAACCAACGACCTGCTGGTCAGGGACGAGTTTGGCCTTCATAAGATTATTATTGTGGCGACTGACGCTGGAAAGGTAAATAAATATAACCAAAGACCACCATGCATTTCTGTAGTTTGTGTTTTATGACATGTTTATTTTCACAGTTTCTTACACTGCACGTAAAACCCTGATTGAAAATCACTCCCCGAGTAGCATAAATGTTGACCTTAGGAAAGGTGCCTACATTGTTCTAAAGATTCTGAATGATTAACTTAACCTTGGATATGTTTTTAATTATAAAACAAAATATCTGTTATCCAAAATCGCCATTATTTCACCTGAACAAAATAACCTTATACTTTACAAATAAATTGGTTTAAATGTTTATATTGTACTTTTACACAGGTATTTGCAATTGACAATCTGTCTGGAAACATCATTTGGAAGAGGTACATCCCGTTCCTGTCTCCGTTCAACAACAAGTTATCAAAGAGCGACGGGAAAATGTTGCTCTATGTTCAACGAACCACCAGGCATCTTCCCTTCGATGCCCAGTGCACCATTGTTGCAAGACACAAGGTAAATTAAATACATACAGGCGATCCTTGGCTATCGTAATAATATGTTCTACTTTCATACAATTTGCTGTTTTGCACAATTCTTGAAATGAAACACAAGTAAGCGGTCTAGCCTCTACATTACCATATATCCCGGTGTGGGCCCAGACTTCTTCTTAACAACTCCACACCTGTTGCTATCCAGTTCGGTTCCCCAAGTATACGGTAGTCACTTGTAGCTCCATCTAGCCATTGAATTCTTGACCTGGCTATTAAATTACTCTACATTACTCCCTTTTCTAGTCCATGGTCGTTCTTATGGTGCACACTGCACATGATCAAGCTATCTCAGTTTCCCAATCTAAATTAATTGAACTGCAATCTTCGTATAAACTGTATACCATTTTAACCTCTGCTCCAGTGTGGACACACTCACTATCACTATAAAAATCTGCAAACATAATTCATTACCCTGAGAGATTATCAAGACCCCGATGCGTGAAATGTCAAGAATTGCTAAGCGCTCTTTCACTGTGTATCGGCTGTTAACAGATAACAAAAAAAAATTGATAAACGCGCGTGTAAAAACATGCGCATAGGACTAGTAATTATTTGTCATTCACGACCTGATTACCTTACAAACATTTGAAGTGTTTATAATATCGATTAAATAAGCAAATACAAATGACTAGCACTATTTAATACATCTCAGTTGTATTATCGACAATGTTAACATTTATTATCATAAAACACTATATCTCAGCACGAATACGAATGTCTTGCCATGTCAATAAAAAAATATACTAATCCAGTATACCTCACTAGGTATACTCGATCCACAATTGGTCAATTGGTTCAGTTAATCACTGAAACAATTAATTTACTTAGAGATATTAACTACTATTAATTTATATTGTGGCTTTTTCTGAATACTTGCAGCTGTCATTATATTTTGATGCTGTTTCAATGTAACGAAACTCAACATCCTATGCATTTCTCGAATAGAAGACAATTTTTATTCAACACGTTTAAAAATGTCCATTATTTCAGTTCACCGGTGAAGGCATTTTGTTCATGTTCAACCCAATCACGGGGGCCGCGCTAGACCTTGGAATCGCGAACCTGGGCTATAGAATAAAGCAAACGGCGCAGCTGACCCAACTGAATGCGGAATTCCTCAAAGGTATCGTCATCCTGGACGAGAATGATTCGGTTCATGTGTACCCTCCCAGTTGTGCCGAGCAAGTCAACAACTTGTACATGTTCGTGGCCGATCCGCCGACAGCCACAGTTCAGGGACTGGCACTTGTCAAGAAGAATAAGGTAAGAATATACATTCCCTCTTTAGATATTTATGTTTTTTGTTTACTTGTTTATCACTTGCTGTTTAAGCTAATTTTATAGTGGAAATTCTTAACTTTCAGCTGTGATTTTTTCCCGTGTGCATGACATAAGCGGGGACTAATATGTCTTTGGTTGCTGTTGCCAACTGCTTATCGCGCATGTTTTACTGCCTTGTCTCTGTCGATTCTGCGTCACCCACTCTTTCTTGTTTCATGCCCAAATTATCAAACATTACAGTAAAAGATCGCACAGACAAATCTGAAACATTATATACGATATACACGTTATAAACGAAATGACAGACACCAATATACCAGTGGTGAAGGGTGTTAAGTGGAGGTAGGCTGTTGAGATCCAACATAAATAGTGCACACTAAACTTTGTCAGTCATACATATTATTTGCTTTCATTGATCTAACACTAAAAATTGCAGATAGTGTTGGTTAGTTTTTAAAATTCAATTAAACCCTGCGTAAACCAAGCCATAATAGGTTATAGTCAAAAAATAATCATCTATAAATCATCTAAAATTATCCCATTAAATCATACATGATTTTAGATATTTATAGGTAGAATAGGTAGGTAGAGTTTGCTTAAGCAGGGGAGTGATAACATGATTTTTAAAACAGTAATCTATAGGTACCATAATTCAATGAAAACCAGTATGACTGACAAAATTGAATGCGCACTATTTATGTCGGATCCTAACAGCCTACATCCACCCTTCGCCACTGCAATACACACACAATGTCACTTGATATGGTTATTATTAAATTAGCAGTCAATTTTCATTATGTTTCTAAAATACTAGTTTTATGTGAATATTGCTTGCAAAAATCCAATTGATGGCATTAATCGAGTAAAACCAGATGAATATTTATAGATAAATAAAATTAATAGACATGATTTTTTCATAAAATAACTAAAAATCAGTAATGCAACATTCAACTAAAATTATTGAATATGCAAGTGATTATCACGAACCAACATTGCCAGAAACAGTATGGAGAAACGTTTCCCCTGTCGTATAAATAGTGTTCAATACGAAATTATGTACAAAGGAATTCTATAACCTCGCGAAACAAAATATTACCAAGTATTATGTGGTTCGATTAGGTATCACTTGAGAAAAACCAAATATACACTGCTAGTAAGCTAAAAATGTAATGTATTTAACCAGCAGTCGTCACTCATCTGCTGGCAGCCGATGAAGTAGCATGGTATACATTGTTGCAGATCGATAGCTCTGCAATGTTCTAAAAATATCTACGTGATACAGTGGAATCTCACGAATCCGGTACTATATAAAACCTGATGGTGCCGGATTCCTGGAATATATTATGAAAAACTGGAAAGCAGAAATAAAAAATGTTGCATGGAAATGAAAAAAAATGAGGCAATCACATGCCTTGTCCCATCCCAAATAGTGCTGAATTACCGGACATACGGTGTGTCAGATTAGTGAGATTCTACTGTATTAATTAACAAAAATATAATAGGAATAATAAGAGGAAACGGTTAAATAAAATATACAATTTGAATCACAGTAATTATTTTATCGAGTATTTCTGGACATGCTCAGCATTCACAGCATCTATGTACTGCACCCCACTGATGTACATATAGAAACAGATCACATAAAACCATACTTTTGAAACCATGTTAACAGCGTCATTATAATGCAAAAAAACATCTTAATGCTGTGTCGCTTTTGCAGCAAATAACCGCCGTGAAGACATGGCTGATCCGCCTGGGAGGGGCAGCAAACAGCGGCCACAGAATCACCAACGTGGCCAGTAAGAATCCTCTGGAGCGAGTCCATTCCCAAGGCAAAGTGATGGGCGATCGAAGTGTCCTCTACAAATACATAAATCCCAATCTAGTCGCGTTCACCACTGAAGGTTCTGACCCAGTGCATAAAGGTATTTAAACAAGGAGTTTTTTATCTATTAGCCTTAATTCCCAATGAATATTTTATATCTCAGTAATTCTAAACTTGCAATTCTAAAATCTGAGATTTATAATTAGACTGCATTTATTATCTACATGAGTTTGATTACGACTACAATATTATTATCAAATACAGTGGCGGCTGGTAGATTTCAAAGTAGCAGAGTGGGGGTGCACTGAAAACCTACCATTTAAAAAAAATAAAAGAAAATCGCCTATAATTTCATCATTGATCTCTGGAATGGACAATTTTATTATCTCCATATGTTTATTAAATTGCAGACACAGAAAATTACACTTTCTTGGTTTATTCTGTTTTCAACGTGTATTTTTTACTTCCCACAGATATCACCATAATGAAACCTCAATTTTACATGTGACTTGACAGAGAGAAAATGTAAATTAGGGACGTTTATAAAAAACTCATTATTGGTTCAGTGAATATTTTTGGCTGTTTTGTATAAACTCTTTCAATATTATATATTATTGATTAATAGGTTTCCTTTTGTACATTCCCAATGCTAATAAAATAACTTTTGAGGCTCCCGATGTACCTAATAGCATTTTCTATTGTTAGAATTGAATTTGAGTTTACGTCTTTTTCGCCGAAGAGCTCTTTATCAGACAAATTTTCTTGGATTTGACTGTCCACTATGTCATCAATTTCCACTATATCTGATGTCGACAAGTTACCGTATCATTCGCACCAAAGCGCAGAATGGTAAACAATACCGTGTGCCATAATTTTATGATGACCTGACAGAATGATAGATGGTTGAATTGATGTAGGATGACGTTTGTTACATGTTTGTAACATCCAGCTAAATTCAAAATTAATATTTTATTATCTTTCATTCCTTCCAGATGTCCTCAACTTATTCCTGGTAGATGTAGTATCCGGCGGAATAGTGGTGGAACAGAGCCATCGCAGGGCCCGCGGACCTGTTCAGATTGTGCACTCAGAGAACTGGCTCGTTTACAGCTACTACAGTGACAAAAGCCGGAGACCTGAGATCGGTATGTCCATATCAATATAATCAAAAATACTCTTTCAACCTTGGAAGTTTCTTTGTTCTACTTCTTCTTTATCGTACTCTGATTTTGGAACATGGGGCAGGTACGAACATGATATAATCATAAGTAAATTTGTCCATCTCTGGTGACTAAAACCACTACATAAAAGGAGAATATCTCCTTAGTAGGCACTGAGAAGGCACTTTTTCGTTAATTTTTTGGCACGTCCATAGGCATCTATCGAAAAAATTATGAATTAAATAAGTTTAAGATGAAGATCTTTGCACCACATAAAACTTTGGTTAGCGAGGTTTCTTACCAAATAAATATATAATAGATTTTTTAAATGTATCACCATGAGAAAGTGGCGCTGCGTGAATTCGTACTGAATATATTTGTGAATTTTTTTGTGACTATGTGACACCTATTGTTTAAATTGTTGATCTAATATGTTTTAAAACAACTTCCTATACTCTACAAATCAATGATTAGTGAAGTTTTCAACCAAATAATAATTTTAATAAACATTTGAAACACTTGAAAACATCACGGGAAGTTTGAAAAAAAATCAACAAAAGTTCTTATTTATTGACCATTGAACCTCCCTATCTCCATTTTCATGTGTTTTATTATTTTTATAACTCTGAAATTATAATAGGCCATCCTTTTTTTATATATCGATACCCTAGCTCAATAGGGGAACAACTCATAAAACCTTGTTCCAAGATAATGGCGTTTGAATTTTTTGCAGTAATTCTCATTTTAATTTTAAAGCATTGATTTCGATAAAAGTGTATGTTTTTTATATTTAATTTAGTGGAATTCATCAATGCACAATGAAATTGTACATTTTAATAAGGAATTAACCAATAAATTTGATTATATAACGGAATTACTGATTAATCTCAGAAAGGGTTATTTGATTTTATGACACATTGAAGAAATTTTTGACTATTTTTTTTGCTGAATTATAAAGATAAGACCTTTCTACATCGGATGACATTCTTAACTCAGTTGTTCCCCTATTGAACTGTGGTATCGATATGTTCCAAAAATCAATTGATTTCAAGTTATATATTTTGAGTTATTGATATTTGATTATTGGTTGTCATTTTACTGATCTATATACAAAAATAAACTTCGATTGAATGACCAATTTGTATTTCGGAAAGTCGGACGCCTATGGGTTAAAGCAACGGATTTAAAAACGCCTTAAAAATTACTCAAGCATTAAAATCAAACTAGACACAGCTATAAGCATATCCGGTCGACAGACGGAGAGAAGTTAAATTATATCCCATTTCGTCTCTGTGCATGTCTATGATAAAAATAAAGCGGTATGCTTAGTTGAAATTTTCCTATCACCTAAAGAAAACGGTCACATATGAATCTGTCATTATGACCGTCAATCCTAAGCAGGGAATTAAGATTCCATACTCTTACGACGCCTCAGGCTACCAGCTCTTATGCTTTGAAATCCTCCTCTTTATCCCAGGATTTCATGATCAAGAAAGCAGTACAAGCCACAACTCTTATCATGAAACCATAGAGGTATTAAATAAGAAGATGGGCAAGGAATCGGCTTTCTCATACAACCGAATGAAGCAGGCCAGCAATAGCAGACAACTTACGAGAAATAGCGACGCGATAAAAAAAAATCGGGGCATCACGGAGGATTTACTTTGCTCATCATAACACACCCATATAATATAATGTTAACGTGGAAATTTTGCCGCAACTTGATTACCAGTCCGCCTCACCATACTTTTTCACCATACCAGCCTGCTTCACCATACTTTCATATAACCTGCCGCCCCTAGAATGAAACTATTTTTCTATTATGTACATATTGATTTACAGCGACAATGGAACTGTACGAGGGCCCCAAACGCTCGGGCGACGGAGCCTTCAGCTCTTTGAAGACGGCTCGGTGGGCTCCTGAAGTGGCGAGACAATCTTTTGTCTTACCCGCACCCGCCCCACCTCTCTCTCTTTCCACAACCATCACCGATAGAGGCATCACGGCTAAAGACGTCTTAGGTAAGAGATACAGATTATATATTGATTTATTATTTAATTAATGTTAGATTGAACTGTGTGACATGCTGTACAATACAGTTCGCACCCGGGGAATAATAGTGGCACAACTCGAAAAACTTGTTTTTGCAGGAGAGCAGTTTGAATATTTTATGTTGGTGTGTTAAATCAGTTTTCTTTTTAATTTACTTTATAATAGCGTGAAGCTGGCACACTTGGGTCATCTCATTTTGAATGTTATCCGCAATAACAATGATCATTGTGCCACTATTTCTGCTTGAATTTAAGTAAAATGTTATGTGTAATATGATAGTGACAAAAATGCTTTTAAGGCCACCATTATATTTTTAAGAATTATGCCACTATTTGTGCGGATAGAAATGATATCTTGGAACATTTCTGCATACTTAACTTAACTAAAAAATGACAAATTTGGACTTGTGCCACTATGACTCCCCGGGTGCGAGTTGTAACTGTAGCTAGATTAAAATGACCGCTGTAGAAATAACATGTTCAAGATGTCCAATCATATTTCTCATACGTGAAACGAATATAGTCAAGACGCCTAAATAATATGGAAGTGGGAAGAAACGTTAATAAAGCTTATCTTTACAAGTAATTTCGTATTACAGATGCATTTATAGCAAACATTACCCTGTTATCACCCGCATCTACCAAAAACTGCAAGAATTTCAACACAATTTTAGCTCTGCTAAATCAGTCAATTCCATGAAGTATTAAATATTATATTGCCATGGGTTACATGTAAATAATTGTATGTATTACATTCCGCCAAAGCACAGTTCACCGTGAACTATCTCACCGGAAAGAGATGGCCGTAAAGCATTGAAATCAAAAAATTATGTGCAGGTGGAACATTGCAGATAGGTACAATATGACTTGATACCTACGAGCACCTACCAGAATTTTATATAAATTCATTATACAATATGATTGTAGGTATTTCTAATTTACTTACCTACCTATTTTCTGTCTTTTCCTTATATTCTGGTGATATTTAATATGTACATATGTTTTAGTTAGACATGAAGTTGATCTCAATATTATACAACCGTCTATTTCTGATACAACCATCATAGAGATGGAGCCTAAACATACGAAAATCAAGCAAGAAACGAACTCCATGTCAACTAACTTTTATATAAACTCTTAGGAACAATTAAAGTAGCCTTTGTTTGTCACATAGGAAACCGAAAGATCCGAAAGAACATTTAACATCTTTGGTACATATATAATACCCAAATTTAGTTTTGAGTAATACCTGAAAAAGTTGCTACCTCAATCCCTGCTCTAGGTATACTCTTGACTGTTCAGGTATAACCAAAAATATTGATTGAGTTTTTCATTACAGTGTCACTTAGCACAGGAGCCATTGTAGAGCTTCCGTGGGCGATCCTAGATCCCCGCCGGCCGACGATCCCTCTGACGGCGGAGATGCGAGAGGAAGGCCTTCTCCAATACACTCCCGAACTGCCGCTGCCCTCGGAGGCCGTCATCAACTATAACCGAACCATCACGGGCATTAAACACGTGTACACTTCGCCCAGCGGACTGGAATCAACATGCCTTGTATTCGCGTACGGCTTAGGTATGGTTTTCAAAAATTGCATTTTCTTCAGTTTAGACTGTCCATTAGTTGTGTTCCAAATAAAAACACTGTTAATCCAAGAAATCTATTAAAAGGGGGGCACCTACCATAAAATTTACGACTGCGGTAGTTTTGTTAGCTTTATTTATTTATGATCCCATACTTAAATTCATTATTTATTTTTAATAAATTATTGACCAGCCCGGAGAGGTGCGTGTCACTGTGAGTACATAGATATAGTGTCAATTTGATGTTGTTAAAATATAATATGTGCCCAAAGATTACTAAAATACTAATATAAAACTGCCCAAAAATTTACAGGACAAAAATTTCAGGATTAGGGATTCTAGCATCGCAAACCCTAATATAACATTGACAAAATATTTCCACTGATTTTTTTTTTCTTTTTGTTTACAGATTTATTTTCAACCCGGGTCGCCCCATCGAAGACATTCGATCTCTTGAAAGAAGACTTTGACTATTCCCTCATAGTGTTAGTTCTAATCGCACTGATAGTGTCCTCGTATGCCGCCAAAAGATTTGCGTCGCGCAAAGTCCTGAGACAGGCGTGGAAATGATTGCACCACCGGGTTACACGATATCCGTAAATTTTATATTAGTGAATTTGGCGGCACTGCTGAGGGACGCCGAACGATTACCACAATGTGACAACATTCACGAACGCACCAATGTTATAAATAAGTGATTGAATGCATCCGTTCAGAAAATGAAACACTTTATATTAGGGACATGGATACCCAAGCCATTGACTAATTTTGAGGCCCCCATGATAAAAAATTGATGAAAAATCATAAATTTCAATTCCCAACATAGGTAATAAAAAATATCAATATATCTCTTTGGTTATATTATTGGTATACATTATATTTGTTTGAGTGTTTACATATTATTATAATATTAGAGGCCCTTGTGATGTTAGATACAGGGATTTCGTTATGCTTTGGGTGACATTAAACCATACTCAATCAATATCTTTTTAAGACTGGTATAATTTAATAATTGTATGACTGACCGGTTTGAAATGTTTCGAAGTCCCCTTTTAAATGTTCTGATGAATCGATTGCGTCATCAGCATCAAAGAAAGTCGCCGCTGATCAATGTCAAAAATGAATACTACCGACTGAAGCTACGCGAAGAATTTAGATTCTAATTTATGAGTTGTGCACTTTTCATACAAATTGGTTTTAGCAACTCAGGTTTTACCTTTAGGTATCGTCAGGCTCATTGTGGTTTCGTTTGGTGTATCTCAGCAGTGTTACGTTAAATTAATTTAAAATAATATTATTTAATGTTTGGTGTCGTAAGGTTTGTACACGGAATAAAGTATGTAATAATATTTATTCGAATCGTAATATTTTATGTGTATGTTCCTTATTTAAAGAACAATCAATTTAGGGAGCAAACGATACGGGGTGATCTAAAACATATTAATTTATTTATTATTGTTATATACAATACTAAATTAAGGAAACTTTCAACATTGCATTTGTTATATTTGTTTCTAAGTCAATCTATTGTATTTATTGTTACATATTTACTTCACTTCAATATATTGTTTATGCTAAAACGTCTTTTCTTTTGTAAAAATCTATCATATTAACGATAATCGGACAAAACAGAGCAATGAAAAACAGAACAGCGATAAACAGAATTATGACAATTCAGAACAGGGCAAAAATAAAACATTTATTGTTGTCATATTATGTATCTATGTATTAATTAAATACATATAAAACTTGAATTTATAAAATAAATGTATGTATTATAAATATTTAATCACCATCTTGGCCATTCGAGGTAAAAACCTCGATTTATCTTTTTGATTTTGATATTCCTGAATTTGCTATTGCCACTCGATTACTAAGGGTCTCATACCTTTTTTTTCTAACTTCAAGGTGACCCGTATGGGCATTGGCTAATAATAATCGCTGGCAAGCTATATCTCGTCTTAATCCATCTCATCTAATCGGTTCCAAATGCTCAGGTGAGTTTGAAACAATGAGTTTAAGGCGTTGTGAAAACCTAGGACATCTCTTAGCAGCAGCCTCGAAATGAGAGGTGATCTTCCTGCAACTCCTTCGATGTAAGTTGAGAAGAAGTATGTGAGAACTTCATTATAGTTATCCTCATCCGGTATAAATGTTATATTTTTCCTATGTTTTGAATTTTCATAGTTCTGTTTATCACCGTTCTGTTTCTTCATGTTCTGTTATATCTTGTTATGTTTATTCATGGAACCCATATTAACACATTCGCTGACTACATTATTTCATTAAAATTTCTGAGATAACTTTGTAGTATGTAATAATTCGACAGATCTTACATATAAGATCGGAGTTGCAAAACTGCTGACCGTACGTCCAATATTATTTTTCAAATATTTAATGCAAACAGGGGTTATCAACTAATAGAAATGGTTATATTTTGATAGAAAAAGATGCTGACTTTAAAACTAAGCAGTTACATTTTGGCACATAAAAAGTCATTTACCACTAATGTTGAATTGTGATCTTATCTGTTTTTTGTAATTGGACACTTCAATTGCTATATTATGTAGTAAATACCATTTGATAAACACATTATGATGAATTAATTACCACCTAATAAACGCTGGATCTCTTGAAAAGAATAAAATTACAGTTCGCTCTCGATGTGCTGGGATATAAAATTAAAAAAATGTATTCCTCGATCAATCCACACATTAAAAACATTCAATACTACATTACATACTACATATTAGTATATATCACAATTTCATTGCATGGATTAAATATTTACTGGAATTAGTCATCTTGACCTCTGATGGGATCTATTACTTAAAGTATAACTAAAAATATTTTTGTAAGATGTGCAAATATGACGATTTTGACAAATTTTTTCCCCCTTTTTTTACTACCCCGGTTAATCATGGGTCAACTACAATATTATGAAGATATCATCATCATCAGCATGAATCTATCCGCTGCTGGATGAAGGCCTCTCCAAGCTGATTCCACTTCTCTCGGTCCTGTGCGTTGCATTACCGCGTACTTCCAGAGAACTTTATCATTTCATCGATCCAGTGGCCTCTAGGTCTATCTTGCGGACATTTTGTACCTCTTGGGTACCACTGGATGACTAAATTTGTCCAACGATTGTCCCTTCTTCAAGCTGTGCCCAGCCCATTTCCATTTGAGGTTTTTAACGAACTCTATTACATCGCAAACCCTTGTCTGTTTCCTTATCCACTCATTCCTATTTTTGTCCTTTCGCGTTATGCCCAGCATGCACCTCTCCATACCATGTTGTGCTTCTCTAATTTTCTGGATCTCTTTTTTACTTATGGTCCATGTTTCATACGCATATGTGATGACGGGAAGCATACACTGGTTGAACACTTTGCGCTTTAGGCACAGTGGGAGGTCACTTTTGAAGACATTATTCAGGCGGCCAAATGCATTTTATTTTAACACCAACTAACTATACCTTCCGCCATTTATTCTCATATTATGATAATTACAGTAAAATAATAAATGTTTATAATATCAGCAATCAATCATCCAAAGGTTAAAAATAATAATGTGTAAAATATTAGATTAATTAAACTAAATGACCTTTAAATTAAACACTTACATATTATTTTTCAGTCACTTAAAAAACTGTATTAATTCACATTACATAAACCTAATTAAGTTATTTTTAATTCTAAGTACAAACAGATGTGTATGTATAAAATATATAGTTTTTCTCTATTATAATAATATATAGTTGTAATACAAAACCGGCCCTAGGCATTGATGTATTTAAAAAAAAGTAACCCCCCCTAATGTTGATATCATCGTGTACCCACTGTTTATCCGTGTAGCAGTCACCGAAGTAAAAATCTACAAATTCCGTCAACACACATTTTGTTTGTTGAAAGAATCGTGTGGCAGAATTTAGAACTAGATATTTAACATACTATTTTTGACAGATCACATTGATAGTGGCTCCCTCACTCTCCCACTGACATTTAAATACATTAATTAATCAATATAACGTATTAATTCTTCTTTTTTGTTATCTAAATTATATATTTTAAGTGTACCTAATTGTCTTGTTACTTAATTTGAATTGTTATATCTTGTTTTCATAATAATTTGAGGGAATTGATTATTGTCTTCAAGCAATGGAGTGTATTACTTACATTCAGTATCTTATAATTATTTTGTTTTAAATTGAATGTGACTGTGCCTAAACCTCGTTTTTATATTATTATTGTTCCATTTTAGTATAAACATTATAATATGAATAAAAAAACTTAAAAATTGATATTGCTAAGTCTTTTATATTTCCTTCCTACTGTCAAATAAGAACTTCTTGTCCACATGTTAAAACTGTGAACTAACAATCCCTTCCAGTGCATCAATAAAATGGTAAGTACTTCCAATTTCAAATGACAAACGCCCCCAAAATTCTCATTTCATTTTGTGCTCCCGTGGTGTACGATTCTATTAATTTACGTAATTTGAAGCTTTTTATAATACCCTCAATGGTATGATCTACTTGTATACCATAGTGCAGGTCTGGGCAAACTATTTGGATAAAGGGCCACATTAGTAATATAAAATGAACGGCGGATCGCAAATTTTTAGACATGCATTATTTATTATTATGAAAAAGGAATTTCAACATAAAAAAGTAAATGATTTTCTAATAAGTCAACAATTTAATGAGAAGAATATAACAGTTTAACATTTTTTTAATTTCACGTGTTGCTTTTGTATGTGAGATTCTTAAAACTGCCTGTAAATGTTCATCGATGATGCTTGATCGTAAAGGGTTTATATTGATATTCATAATTGAAAATGTTTGTTCACACATTTATGTAGATTGATCCTTTTAGCAGAATCTTTAAGTTGTTCAAATTAAGAGAATTTGCTGATTTCTTGTCGACAGTGCAATTCATTTATATTTAAATTTTATTTTTAAAAACGCGTTAAAATAGAGGAAAAAGAAACTTTCAGAAATACGATTAAAGCTCGCGGGCCCCGTAGAACTACTCGGCTGGCCGTAGTTTGCCCAGGCCTGCTATAGTGCAACATCAATAAAACGAAAAATTCTCACTGATTTTTCATGTATAAATTACTATCCTTCTTTCATACTACTTTTAAGGCAGCAGAGAGGGCTGACAAACAGTGATAAGTGCTAAATAAAATAGTGCCGAGGTAAAATCCCATCAATCTCTCCAATTAGATTTGTTTATTTAATTGGAAATTCTTACCGGATGCATTTGGAATCAAGTAAGATCTACATCAACGCATGCAAACTGCAGTGTCGTGTGTCTCAGGGCAGTCCATAATATAATAAATATGTATATTATAATGACCATATTATTAGGCCCCTAATGATATAAATTCAAAATTGCTGGAAAAGATGATTGTTGTGAACAGATTTATAAGTAGATTTGTGCGAAATTCGGATAGGTAGTTGATGTGTATTTACGGTGAATAGCAGAAAGCTTGAAATGGTTTTGATTCGAGAGATAGGTACATACATATACTTCATTTACGGTCGGGTCAATCAAACACATTTATTTTGATACTAATTTACATGAAAGAACATTTTTATATGGTAATTATACATGGTTATGGAATAGATTTTTTACTTATTGGCGGGGCTCAAGATTACAACACCCTCTCTCAGCACTAACAAACACATACCTGGGAAAGTTACATTTTGAAAGGAATCTTGGTCGTGTAAGCAAGGACGAAGGACAACTTTAGTGATCCTCAGATATACGAATTCGAAAGTGGCTATAATTTTCAACGTAATGCGGCGTGAAAACGGCGCGGATTTCAAACAAAAATCAAATTGACTGCTTTGGTTAGTTAACCATGATTGCAATGATATGGATTTAGATCAGTGGTTCTCATGTGCGGCCACCAGAAAATTTTGCAGCGGCTACCAGCTACCAGCTGCTACTTGGTTAAAGTTATATGTTGACCAAGAATCAAGTCAATTCAAAGAATTGGCAACAATTGCTTTATTAATATTGTCGATTTTTCCTACTACTGTATACTGTGAAAGATCACTCAGTGTAATGCACTTTCATAATAAACAAAATATATTGAAGCCAGTTGACAGAAGATGTAAACTTAGAAGCAGCCATGCGGCTCGTATAGCCTCAATTACATTGAGCTTCTTTACGAGCTGGTTACTGGCGAATTTACAATCTGCCTGTAAAGTCGCCCAGTGTAATCATCGAATAAGCTAATAAGCAGGTTTTAAACACTCTACCGAGAAAAGTTGAAAGCCGGTCAACTTTACACGCTACACGCCGGCGTGTGGGCCTACTGCGTCTGCGCAGTACCATCCTCCCGGTAAAAAAACGAACTACGTTCCGTCAAAATAGTCGCTGGCTTGTGGCTTCTCGGCGAATGGAAAGTTTTGTGTGTAATCATTAAATCGCAGTAGCTGAATCGCCCGCTTTTAAATTCGCCAATAAACAGCTCGTAAAGAAGCTCAATGTAATTGAGGCTTATTGGAAAAAAGGAGTATTGAGGAATTTCCATTTGCACTATTTTTAAATAAGTAAATTTAATATTATATGTATTAAAATATTCAAATGTCTTTTAATAAATGGACTTGCCTATAAATAAACTGATCCATTTCTTTGTAAATAAAATTTAGCTTTAATTTTTTCAATCACAATTAAAGTGAAATTTGGTGCGACCACCAGACGTTTCCATAGCACTGTCAATGTCAATTGTGCATGTATTATTACGATGGTAACAGTAAGTTTGACGCGTAAATAGAATTTGGCATTTCGTAAGGCAGCGAATTCCAAACTGGGGGGGCGCGTTTGGTTGGCCATTCGATACAATTAACGTGTTATTTAAATGTGGTAATTAAAACTTCAGCAGTGATTGTGTTAAATAACTGCCGTGTAATTTAGGAAACTGGAAAGGATTGACTACTATTTAAATTTATTATGCTAATAAACAAGCACATCATCGCATGAAAAACAAATTAATTTAAAAATGTGTCTAATAAGTAGTAAAACCTTGTTTATTTTTATATTTTTTCCCTTCCATTTTTGTATTTGTACATTGTTGACTATTTAAAAAGGTGTCTGTATTATTTAATGAAATAAAGGGGGGAGGCGCCAAGATTAGTTTTTATTAAAAGGGAGGCGTAGTAACATAAAGTTTGGAAACCACTGTCGTAAGGTAGCCATGGCCGATGTTTGTGTTGTTATTATGTAGGTACTTACTAGGTATAACTTCTATCCACGAAACCTATGTACTATCAAAAATTATATTATTTTATAATCTCTCCCTTCTTTATTTCCCCCCCCCCCCCCTTTAGAGCCATTAAAAATAACAATGCATGTAATAGTGCATGACCTACCTATCCCTGTGGAACGTCAATATATTATGTAGATTTGTAGATAACTAATAAGAATGTATCTTCTTCTTGGTCGTGCACTCATGACTGAGGATCGTGACCACATTTAAATTTGATCCATCCTTTGAGCGACCAAGACTTTCCATCCTTCTCGGTATTCCGTTTCTCTCAGGGCAGAATGGATGGTTCCCCCAATCAGCTCTTTCACTTGGTCGCTCCATCGCGCAGACGCTCTTCCTCTGCTTCGCCTTCCCTGGAGGCTACCCAAAACTACCAGTCTCTCCAGGTTGTCCGGTCCGCGCCTGACAATATATCCAAAAAACTGCAGAATTCTTCTCAGACATATCGTCAAGAGCCGTTCCTTTATCTTCAGTCTCTGGATGATTGACTGGTTCGTCCTGTGCTCCGTCCAAGAAATGCGAAGCATTCGGCGCCAACACCACATCTCAAATCTATAATAAATTAACGGCCCACGTGCTCGTCGTAGGTCAAAATTGAGTTTTTATTGTATTTTCAAACCATGATCCTGGACACTCCTTAAACGTTGTAGATAATCTATTTATATAATTTTGAAGCCTTATTATCCTTTATAGTTATTTTAAACATTTGATGACTGCATAAAGTATTTTTGTTAATTAATAAATGTAAAAAATCTTAACACCACTGCACAGTTATGTACCGAAATATGACTATATTCTAAAACATTAGAGCGAGAGGTTTAAAAGAATACTATTTTATGTAACAAAAATACTTTATGCAGTCATCAAATGTTTAAAATAACTATAAAGGATAATAAGGCTTCAAAATTATATAAATAGATTATCTACAACGTTTAAGGAGTGTCCAGGATCATGGTTTGAAAATACAATAAAAACTCAATTTTGACCTTCGACGAGCATGTCCCCCCCCTTAATAAAGAAAATATAGAAGGCAGTTGCATAACGTAAGAAACTAGTCACATTACAATATATAAAATAAAAACTCAATTTTGACCTTCGACGAGCATGTCCCCCCCCTTAATAAAGAAAATATAGAAGGCAGTTGCATAACGTAAGAAACTAGTCACATTACAATATATAAAATTAAACTAAAATTATTGGATACGTAGGTATTTCGTAACTAATGCACTTTTTATAAGTAAGATAGTTACTTATAAGAGTCTATAGACAAAAATAATTACAAGATAAAAAGAACTTTTTATATACAACGTTTTAAAATGTTCTGTTGAATTATTATGCTCAATATGCTCAAACTTATACTTGATATGAAGTAAATAAAAAACAAACAAACAAATATAGAATACTGAAATGTCATTTTGACATTTCATTTTGATTTCCATAGGAATGCACGTATATATTAATAATTTAGTTGCTAGGACCACGCCCTTAGCAACCAATAATAGTCTTTTACTTTTTACTGATTTTTCTGAAATAACTTTCCATACAAAACAGAAAATGAATTCAATTCTGCTTAAAGACGGCTGAAAGTATTAAAAGAATGCATTGGCATCGTGTTCTGATAAATTCTAAAAGTTTCAAATGTCTAGCGAGTCGGGAAGTTAGTTAAAAATCGATTGCAAGATTTGTACTGGACAAACAAGAATACGAGCTAACAGTGACGTCCCTAGATAAAATGCCGCCCCTAGGCAGCGCCAAAATGCCGCCTCATTTTTTTATACAGTATTTTTATCATCATTTCATGAGTCCAATATCTAAGAAATGTGTTGTATGGATAAATTACTAACAAAATATCAGACTAATTATTCGCAAATCTGCACGTGTCGTTTCTGGTCACCAAGGACGTCGAAGGGCAACAGAAGTAAACTATATATCGCGAACCCGAGAAAACCAGTCAGCTGATTTTTTTAATGAAAATATAATTTCGTTATTACTAAGTTTAGGTAGCTATTTCTATATACATATTCCAAATGATTTTCCTCGATTTGCCGCCCTTCGAGTAACTGCCGCCCCTAAGCGACGCTCAATCTGCCCACCCCACTGCGAGCTAATAAAAACGTTGTAATAATATTAAATGAACACAGTAAAGAGTTTAAATAGCTCTCGAATTAGATTCTGGACAGAATTTTTAATGTAGACTGAAAATTGTCTATATTAATTTTGCATTTGCGTCTTTTTGGCAGGAAGAGCTTTAAAAAGGTTTCTACTTTGACATAAATTATTTTTTTGAGTATCTAAATCAAAACTATTGTGATAATTAAATATGTAGGTACCCAAATCTGTATCGCGGAAATCTTGGCGTAGCTACCTATAATTACATTGACAAAAAATACGTATTCGATTCTGTTGAATTGGACCACAGAACAGAATATAATTAATAGAATACCGATTGGCTATATTCAATACGCCGCATGTTGATGCAGACTTTTGAATGTGTGAGTGTCCTACGAAAATGAAGCACGCATTATGCACGTGCAATAGTGTGTGTAATACACCAACATTAAATGAGCGTAAATGCATAAACCGAGAGCAGTTTTCAGTATTCGACGTAAAACGTATTCTTGACACATGTGTAAGTTTAACACGGATTCTTCCTTACTCGAGTCGGTTACCTGCTATCGCCTTACCCGTTATGTATTTCAGTTCCCATTATTTCTGAGTTCCCTGAATAGGACCCTTTTGTATGACAGTTTAAAGTTGTAAGAAAATTTAAAGAAAATGTCTCGAATCTGACTCTAAATGGAAAAAAGTTCCAAATGGACGGTCAGAAAAGCTTTAATAAAAAAGTCTCGAATCTGACTCCGAAGATAAAATGAATTCGCCGCCGAAAAATATGTTTAAATCAGTGGCGCACCCAGGGGGGGCCAAGGGGCCCTGGCACTCCCCAAACATGAAAATTATCAGAATGATTTTAAACATTGAAATTGAAAGCCAATAAACTATACCTTTGGGCTTAGACAAATAAAAACACTGGCAAAAAAATGATTTGTAATTCTCCAGCACCCTTTTTAGAACAATTTCTTAGATTTTAATTTCTAACACAAAAATTTCGAGTTTTCAGGTTTTTTTAGAAACCCAATCCCTAATGGAACTGTCAAAAAATTCTCGGTGTCCACCCGAATTACGGAGTGGTGTAGGTCATGGCTGGGGAGGGCTGACAGGGCTCTAGCCTGGGGGCCTGGGCTGGGGGGGGGCGGCGTGTCGGGTTGACCAGATAAGTGAGATAAACACACATCATAAATTAGCTTTAATAGTAAAAAAATCACCTGCGGCGCTATTATACTTAATGGCCATGAACATTTTCAATTAATAATGTAATTGTGCAATATATTTTTTGATTATTATGTGCTGATGCTCAACAGCTCCATTATTAAAGTGGATGTATTAAAAATCGCCAATAATTCACTGTATAAGTACCCTTAATTTGAACTAAAACACAATTTGAAAAACGTTAATGTAGTGTTTCACACTGCCTTTAATCTTAGCGGTAGGTAGGGGGCCCGCCAAATATCCTAGCCTGAGGGCCCGTTTCAGGATGTGGGGACCATGGTGTAGGTACACCGAGTGCAATAGACGAAATACCGATAAACGAGAAATTAGGCTGTGAAGAAGAAAAAGTGCCTATGGGACTAATTTACATTCTCCTCCTTGCCCCCCCCCCCCCAATATTAAATCCTGGGTGCGCCACTGGCTTAGATGATTATATAGATAAACGAATATTTTTGTCTAACATCTACTATCTATAGCTTGGATTACACACAGCTTAATTGAATTTTAAAAACTAACAAACAGTATAGATATACCTAGACGTTATAGTTTTAGTTCAATGAAAACAAATACCTACGTTTGACCGACAAAGTTTAGTATGCGCACAGGGCCATGGCCCCCACATCCTGAAACGGGCCCCCAGGCCAGGATCTTTGCCGGACCCCCTACCTATCGCTAAAGTTAAAGGCAGTCTGACGCTCTACAGTTGCGTTTTCTAAATAGCGTTCGAGGTCAAATAAAATTCATTGTATGTTTAGCGATTTTTAACATAAGTACCGAATTATGGAGTTGTCGAGAGAGTATCAACATACATAAACCAAAAATTGCATAGCACAACCATATATTTTAAAAAGGTAATAACCCCGAACTAAAATAGAGCAGTAGGCGACTTTTTTTTACCATTGGACCAAATCTAAGATGTGTGTTTATCTCTTTTATTTGATCGACCCCCACGCCGGTCCCCTAGGCTAGAGCCCTGTCAGCCCCCCTTGTAGAGGCCACGCACAGGGCTCTAAATAGACAGGAGCGCCGTTCCGGTCCGTAAAATCGGTAAAATTATAGCTTCTTCTCGTGGAAAAAATAATTTGACTATCTGAGCTAGATAGGCTATAAACAAAAGACACTTATTTTTATAAAATACGCATAAAATTTGATACCTATGTAAATATCTTCATAAAAAGGCAGAGAGGTATTTAAATAATTAAATTTGAATGACATACCAAGTTACTGACTTTGCAACAAAAAAGGTAAAAGATTTTTTTTAAATTTTAATGGTTGAGTGTAAAAGTAGGTGTAGGGTGTAGGGTGTAGGTATATTAAATAAATACCAATGAAAATTATTTTGTTTGCATGCTGTACAATAAATAGTACAGTAAAAATGGTGTGAAATAATAAATCTGTGTATTGCTAAATGATACAAACCAAATGTGTCAGAAATATCAACCAAATAGGACCCCAGACTGGTGATTTGGGTAAATGTCTAACTTAATTATTTTATATTTATTCTCTTTTTATAGGTATCTAAATTTAATTTAATATGTTATAGTGGTATATATTTTGTTAGTAGATGTATCCATACAACACATTTCTTAGATATTGGAGTCATGAAAGGATATAAAATACTGTATAAAAAAATGGGGCGGCATTTTGTCTAGGGACGTCACTGGTGAGTGATGGCATAATTATATAAGTGGTTATTTTTTGTGTACCTATATAAACAAATACTCATTTCTTTTGGGTTTATAAAATATTATAGGCGCCGTTGTTGGTAAGTAGTTGTAAAGATTTTTCTTTCGAGGCCCCTTTTAAATCTTTTGACGAATCGATTGCTTTATCTGCGTCAAGGAAAACTGTCGTGAGATATGGTTACATGTAAATTATACGTAAAACATTTCACCATAGCACAGTTCGCCGTGAGCTTTGTTATCGGAAAGAGATGACCGTACTATACTAAGTCTACGGTCTCAAATTTTATTAGATTCAATGTGAACTTTTTCTTCTTTCGACCATGTCCGATCCTAATAGGATCATATGGGCCTCCAAGGAGTGGAGGTTTGTATTAACAGATTTTATTTTTACGAGAAATGGATGTCAGCCACTTGCTCAACCTATTAGGTCCATACTCTGACTCACACACAAATTGAAAAACAATATGTGTACTTTCCAGACCCAGGATTCGAACCTGGGACCCTCGACACTATAGACCGGCGCTTAAGCCACGCGGCCATCGTGGGTGTAATTACTAACAGTAAAAAACAATAATTTTAACAACGGTGACTATAGTATTATAATTATTATTATACATAAAGTGAACGTTAAAATAAATATTATTTATTATGAAAAATCAGCAGCAATACAACCGTCCAGCGATTAGTTTTCGGGTTCAAGACCGACCTGGACTGAGACGTTCTCGGGAATCTTCAATGTGAACAGTAATTCAATTTTCATAGCCGATTTTGGCAAAATTCATGAATTCAAGAATGAAAACCTAACCTACCTTAACATAACTTCACCTAACAAATAATCAAGTAGGTATATAGGGTTATTTTCAAAATATGTTTGCCCCTGGCTTCCTGTAAAACGACAAGAACCGTGTTTTATTTAGACATGAATTTAATTTCAGTACTGTACGACCCAAAGAGGTCGGACATTCTTTAACATACGAACATATATTTCCGATACAACATTTCACGGTGAAGTATGATACGGCGATTTGCATTCGTACAAATTTCCGGACACGGTTTTGGATATACGTCTGGAAAAGAGGAAGTTAGTTAACTCGTATTGAATAAAAAAAAGTGAAAAATAATACCATATTTTTAAAACCTTTTTTTTAAATATTATCTATAATTTAGTGAAAATAACTTGAATCTATGAAAGATAAATATTGTGACTGGTTGAAAATTCAGCGCAGTTTAGCCACGCCTACTGCAATTCAGAAGCACGCCTTCACAAATCCAGGCACTCTAAACATATTGGGTCGCTAAGCATCAAAACTTCCTTTATTCTGTATTGTTCTTATGTCTGGAAAGTTGTACTTGGCAGTTTTGCAGTTGGCCGTATCACAATTCATTGTTCATTGAGATCAAATTCATGCACAAAACACGTAAAAATACCTAGAAATCAAACGCACCTGTATAGGGACAAGGGAAAGACATAAAAATATCGACTGTAAGAAGGAAAAGACTGTAAGGAACAAAAATCTAATTTTACAGGAGCCGCAAAACGTTATTGTTATGGTTTTCGGTCAAAGTTAAAATACAAAATATATATAACCTTGAAGTACTTACATGATAATTATTAATAATTTGATTTTTATATGCCTAATCTGATATTAATTATGGAGTTAATTGAAGAAAAACCAACAAAAATTATGGTTAAGTCGTCTTTTCCGCTTCACTTCCTTCGTTTTTCTTAAATTTCCAGCTAAATTTAGAAAATAAATCGGCATTTGCTGCTTGTATCCTTTGGACGCAACGTGTATTTAGTTCGTGTATTATCTAATAAACCTATTTTTAAAAAACTGGGGGTTACGTCCTTTTTTCTTTTTACAGTCGATATGTAGGAATCAAATATGATTTATTTTATTTTGTTAACTGTCAATTCATGGTGGAACTGCATTGTATTGTTGTTAAATTTAATAAAACGCATTTTTTTTAGTACTTATTCCACTTTTAATCAATAAATTAGGACCGGCTACATCCGCCTCAGAGAGACATTTTCAACTCAAGTTGAGACCCTCTGACGCGGATGAAACCGGTCCTAATTTATTGATTAAAAGTGGAATAAGTACTACAAAAAAAAATGCGTTTTATCAATCTTAACAACAATCAAATATGATCATGTCGTACCTATCAAATATCTAATAATAATGTCAACGTTGTTATCAGATAATTTTGATACCTACCTACAATTCATTATCAAATTATTTTTATATTTTATTAAATCTAATAAAATTGTAACATTACTGTCTGCAATGCTCTGCGAACAAAGCGTTATTTTAATCTCAATGTTATACGGCCATCTCTTAACTGTCTTACGGCAAAATTTAATACCTACAATTTACATTTAATTGTCTTCAGTATTTACTGGAAATTCTCGTTAACTGAGTAGGTATACAAATTTGACCAAGCATGCAAGCAAGTATTCAAGAATTTAAATAATTGAAGAAGGTAGATCGTCAATTGGTAAGTAGTTATGAAAGCTACTAACAATGTAAAAAATATTCAACCTCAGCTTCCCTCCACCGTCATTGTGTGCCAAATATGCATTGCACGAGTGTGGCCAAATATTTTTATTTTTGACCATATCCGATCCTAATAAGATAATATTATGGGCCTCCACAGGGTGGAAGTTGTATTTTAACAGTTTTTTGTTTTTACGAGAAATTGATGTTAGCAACTTTACAAAATATTAGTTCACAAAATTTCACAAATTTCAAAAATTTCACAAAAGTTTTACAAAATATTAGTTCCAAAATCTGACTCCAAATTCACACTGAAACTCGTTATGTGTATTTGCCAGGATTCGAACCTGGGACCCACGATAATCTTAAATATAGCTGCGATTTTCTGTGATGCAAATGACGCAACCGATTCAGAAAATTTAAAAGGGGCTTCCAAACCGTTCAAACCATAAAATTATTGAATTATACTGCAATGTAAAACCTATACTGGTCTAGTAGTAGGTGGTAGTAGGCAGTTCATGCGTTGCATAGGGGCGGTGAATGAAGGGATGAATACAAATATTACAACTTTTGAAAGCTGTGATGCTTTTCGATGAAGCAAACGATGCTTTCGCTTCGTTATAAAGTAAGTATATATCGCCATCTTACTTTAAAAAGAATCGAAGTATAAAAATATTTTTATTTATTTATTATTTATTAAGGAAACAAAGAGTTACATATTGATTACAAAAATTTAAAATATAATAATGAAAAGTTATTGCAACAAGCAAATTTTCCATGTATACATTATAATATAGTTAAAATAAAGCGTAAGAATAACATAAATATAAAATAATTACATAAGAAAATTACATGAGAAAAATGAGGAAGAATAATGAATAATTAAATTATATAAGTACAAAAAAGTAACATAAGTATTATAATTATCTATTTATACAAAATTTTGGAGATAGCGCGTTTAAATGAAACAGGTGAATTATTAAAAGGATCAACGGTGGAGAAATACATATTATAATTTAAACAAGAGCGCCGAATAAAAGAGTTTTGCATAATTAGAACCGATATGACTGATATGGTACAATGTTTGGTTTCGCGTAAATCTTGATGGACAATGGAAACCCACCCTTTCGAGTAGGTTTGGCGAGTCAACAAAACCATTGATAATTTTAAAAAGAAAATATTGATCAGATATAGAACGTCGACTTTCCAAAGATGGTACCATAAAAGTTGCAGTGGTCGAAATAGAATTAGATAAATCATAACAGTAAGCTTTAAAATTGACGTGCTTACGAAATAGCTTTTGTACCGCTTCGAGGCGATTTATGAATGTAACGTACCTACTGTGGATTCCACACGACAGAAGCAAATATAAATGTGCATGTGTAAAAATACCCATTGTATTACATGCTGTAATGGCAATTTATAGCATACACACAATTTTCAGAAGAGTGCCTCAAAACATGTCAGCTTCACAGACATTTACGTAGGTACCTACCTAAAACCACCACTGTTTGAGAATAATATGTTTCGTCGAAATATTCTTATTCTTGATACCTAGATGTTGTGTAGGTGCGTCAATTTAAAGATTTTTCGTGCATTTGCCTGCTTAAAGCCGAAAATATACAATAAAAATAAGTAAATAGATACCTACCTAGTGAATTTTGAGAAAATTTTAAACCAAAAATGAAAGGGGATGGCATTCGAAGTCTGCTTAACGGCCCACGTGCTCGTCGTAGGTCAAAATTGAGTTTTTATTGTATTTTCAAACCATGATCATGGACACTCCTTAAACGTTGTCGATAATCTATTTATATAATTTTGAAGCCTTATTATCATTTATAGTTATTTTAAACATTTGATGACTGCATAAAGTATTTTTGTTACATAAAATAGTATTCTTTTAAACCTCTCGCTCTAATGTTTTAGAATATAGTCAAATTTCGGTACATAACTGTGCAGTAGTGTTAAGATTTTTTACGTTTATTAATTTTTAAACGCATTTATGAAACCATTAGTATAATTTATTACGAGATAATTTTTGTAAAATATTCGTTATATAAAATCGGCAAGATTAACACATTTGAAGATGATTCTAAAGATACTTATTATAAGCTATGTCTTTGATCATTCAAGTGTGATAAACATTTTATGAATAATGATTGCTTTATAATAATTATTGACCTAAGAATAAGGTAGTGTTTTTTTGAAATACGCCATTTCTTTTGTTATTCCCCAGTGGTTAAGCTACAACATACGGCCGTAGCCATAAATTGACAAACTATAATTGAAGTAGGGAGTAAAATGATATTGACGCGCGTATTTGAACATGTACCGTTTAAATTTTTTTTTTAAAAAAATCGGTTAGTTAATAGATTATCTACAACGTTTAAGGAGTGTCCAGGATCATGGTTTGAAAATACAATAAAAACTCAATTTTGACCTTCGACGAGCATGTCCCCCCTTAAGACGATACTTCAGTGAAACGGCAAATAATTTTCAACTATAGGTGCGACGAAATTTTGGACTCGCTGGCATTCGGAGAACGAACGTCGAGGTGTGAATACTTCAATTTGTTTCGTGATGGCGACGAGGGTATTAATTCTTAAATCGTGTGATGTCTAAAAACGTACCCATTTACTTGAAAAAGAAAACATGTCAATGAATACATTATAAACAAAATCTGTCAATACATACCTCTACTCTGTGGATCCTCCCTTATGATCCTATGAGGATCGGACATGGTCGAAAGAAGAATATATTATTATTGTTACTAATAGAACAATAAACAGAACATTAAATGGACGCATGTTGGATTTATATGACAAATTATATTTCGTTTGGCATGCGTCATTTGCACCCGCGACCCACAATCCGCGCATCGCCCAGCCACGATCTTTTTAGACCATGCCTCAACTGAGGTATAGCCTTAAGGGCGTCAATTTGCCTAGGGACATCACTAGTTATGCTGGTAGGAGGTATTCTAATTTCATGATACAAATAATTTGGGTTTTGGATAGGTAAATAATTTTAATGGTATATTATATTGTGTCCATTGAAATGAACGCGAACCAGAAAACACCACACCTTCCATCCACTCACCCCACACCCCTGGTTTACCAAACTCGAACAAAACAAATACTGACTCCTTACAAAGTGTTTCTCTTCGACAGCTGTTTGAAAGAGGGACATGAAAATGCGAGCGAGACAGTGCCGGAGTATCATCCCTCTCAATTGCTGGGGGTGTGTCGCAACACTCACAATAAGACAGGAGATGATAGCCAATAAAATGAACATAAACTTACCTTGGTCAGTCAATTGTCAGACGCTAACCGCAGCGGGCTAATTTATCGCGGAAAGACATCAACATTATCGCGAAGTGAAGTCAATACGGTGACATTTTTATTAGATTTAGCTGAATTATATTAATGTGTGAATAATACATAATTAATGTGTAAAACATGTAAGCTCACATACATGTTTAAGTGATTTTGGACATTGTTAATAATACCTAAATATATAAAATGTATTAACAATATTGCTGAACAATAATTATTGATAGGGCACTCTTAAAAAACATGTTTTTGTTTATCTAATCGTGGGAAACAGATCTTTCAAATAATTAATATTGTAATATATTTTGCCGTATTACAATATCTTACAATCCTTTTCTGGTTTTATAAAAGACAGTTTAAATTTCCATTTATTTTTAATATTTTATTTTAATGCACACCTTTTTAATACAATAAATAGGAAATACGCAAGACTAAAATAAAAATGATTGCCCCGGTCGCCATTAAATCAAACCTCTACAATAACAGATCGGATGAAACTGTTAAAATATCCACAATAGAAACATTCCGTAAAAGCGATTCAACAAAATGTACAAATCTTATCGCACCACGTCCATCGTCTCCACGAGAGTTCTTCGCCAGAATTTATGGACACCTGGAAGGCCCCAGCCGAGGATTATCAGACGATAAAACATCTTCGAAGAGAAAAGGCAACGACAGTATTATAACGTCAAATTCCGGCGACTTGACAATAAGCACGAAAAAAATAGAATATAATCATAATTTTAATGACAGTGTTTTACAAACAATAAACTCCACAGAAACTGGAAACAGTTTGCAGATACATAACGTTGCAGTAAATTCCGTGCCAATTCGAAGTGAAGATGGAATCAGTTATTCCACGGGGAGTGTTGGTCTTCGAGATGATTGTAGCTCGCTGTCATCTTCTGATATTGACATGAACGAGGCAGAGTCTCCGCAGTATGCTAATAATAATATGAATTGGATGAAATCAACTCCTGGAGAGGGTTCGACAAGAGATGCGCCTTTAGGATTGACACTGCCGCCTTGCTGGCTTCCAGCCTTGCCATTCCATGCTGGACTATCTGCATTTCGTAAGTATTATTTTCATTAATTGTAACTCTATTTGATACCTAGCGGTCCAATTCCCAATTCGCCCTACTGATAAATATAATTAATTAATTTATTTATTTATATTAAATAAAATGATTCTAAAATTTATACGAATAATAAATTGTTATTTTGGATAACCTTACTACAAGTTTGATTTTATGCTATAGGTACCTACATACCTCCTTTTCTTCTCTTCTTAATGTGCCGTATTTATTATAAATGGCCCAGTGGCGAAGGGTGGAGGTAGGCTGTTAAGATCCAACATAAATAGTGCAAACTAAACTATGTCAGTCGTACGTATTTGTTTTCATTGAACCAAGACAACAAATTGCAGATTGTGTTGCTTAGTTTTTAAAATTCAATTAAACCCTGCGTTACCAAGCCAAAATTAATAATTAATAGTCAAAAAATATTCGTTTATCTATAAAATATCTGACATTATGTCATTAAATCATACATAATTTGATATTAAAAATATTTTTTTTTATCTACTTACCTATTATAGTTTGGTTAGGCATGGCATACTTGATGTTGAATGGATCGGATGGGAATACTATGAATTTAAAAAAAATAACCAACACCATTCGTATTTGTATTATTAATTAAACGAAAACAAATAAGTATGACTGAAAAAGTGTGCACTATTTTGTCATACATACCTAAACTATTAGGAATGGTTTGGTCAGGCAGGTTTTAATTGATTTTTAAAAACTACCCTACACTATTAGTGCACTTCGTAGTCTAACAATGAAAACAAACACCTACGTTTGACTGACAAAGTTTAGTGTGCACTATTTATGTCGGATCTTAGCAGTATATCTCCACCCTTCGGTTTTTTTGAGTTTCGGGAAAAGTCATCCAGTGAGCCAAAGCGCGCCAAACATAGATAATATCGTGTCCGAAAACTTGTACCTACGTAATATGCGTTCGCCGTATCACACTTCACTGTGAAAATATGTTGATCGGAAATATATGACCGTATATTAAAGACCGTCCAACCTCTTTGGGTCGTTCGTATAGTAGGTACTGAGATAAAATTCATGTCTAAATAAAATACGGTTCTTGTCGGTTTACACTTTACAGATGCCAGCAGCAAACAAATTTTGAAAATAGCCGATATACTGGATTATTTGTTAATTTAGGTTAGGTTTTCATCATGGTCTCCACATCCTAAAACGCCCCCCCCCCCCCCCCCCCGACCAGGATCTTTTTGGCGCCCCCCCCCCGACCTATCGCTAAGTTTAATGGCATGTGTGACGCACAACAGAACCATTTTCAAAATTGTTCTTCTTCTTCTTTCTCGGCACTACATCCCGGGGCAGGATTTGCCCTCCTATACAATTGTCCTCCACACGCTGGTTTCCCTGGCTGCTCCTCTCCAGTCTCCAGCCCTCTCCATCTTTCTCCAGTCCTCTTCGATACAGTCAGCCCACCTCTTCTTTGGTCTGCCCCTAGACCGTTTCCACTGTGGGATCCACTTGGTCATGATTTTTGGCGTCCTGTGCTCAGGCATTCTCTCAACGTGTCCAGCCCACCTTAGTCTTTGGGATCGACAGAATTTCACCACCGTTTCATGATTTATTAACTCTTCTAACTCGTGGTTCATTTTTATCCTGTAACTTCCATTTTCCAATGTGGGCCCGAAAATTCTCCTGAGGATCTTTCTTTCGAATATGGCCAGTTTATGTTCTTCCCTTTGAATGAGGCACCATGTCTCACAGCCATAGGTAGCTACTGGTCGAATAACTGTTTTGTAGATAAGCAGTTTGCTATTCTTGCTTAGGATTTTCGAACTCAGTAGACCCTTACAGGCATAGAAGCACTTATTAGCAGCTATGAGTCGTATGTTCACCTCTTCTGTTGTTTTATTGAGTGTGTTTAGGTTAGAGCCAGCGCTCGGAATGGACAGGAACGCACCGGAGCGCCGTTGTGGTTCGTGGAATTCCAAAATATACCGTTCCGGCTCGTGGATTCATTTAAAATTGCGTTGCGGTTCGTTAGATTGAGATAATTATATATGAATGTATCTTTTAAAGTTTTTCTCAAAATTAAAAATTAACGAAGTTATGTTATGCCGGGCGTGCAAGGGTTAAAAATAAAAATTATGACATCCCTAAATTTCTTTCAACCTTCTTATTTTGTGTCGATATGTCCATGCCTAAATGCATTGTCTAAATAACAAGAATCAACCAGCTGCAAGCGTAAATTACTTTATTACCCAAAAAAATGTGCCTTGCTGACACTATTTGAAAACTCTTAAAAAATAAAGTATACATTGTTTAATAATTTCTAAAGGATGAAACATTTCAAATCTCAATACAATCTTGCCTTTGACTTACGCATTGTTAATTTACTTACCTACTAATTTATTATATTATTTTATTCGGAGTGACAAAAATTATTACTTCGCCATTTATTTTCGGGTGAATGAATTGTGTTTTCGATGGTTAAATTTGTACAAAAAAGTTTGATAATTTGACTCGTGCAATCCGCTATAATATTCCTATTAGTTGCCTTTTAAAATATTTTGTATTATTTAAGATATAAATACGTTTCTAAACAAAATTGTTTATATTATTAGTTTGGTGTTTTTTTGCTACATTCTAGTAAGTTTTGTGTTTTAATTTTAACTGTGTGTTTAACTTGATTTTTTAATAAAAAATTGTTCTAAAAGTTGGTCAAAAATGTCATCAGGCGAAACGTGTTAACCGAAACTATTGAAAAATATTTTGTCGCAAGTAACGTAACGCTGGCCACATACCTACACAATTTGATCATTTAAAAAATGATATTGAGTGGTTATTTATAAAAATAATGAAGGTATAATAAAGTAGTAGGTAATTCGTGTAAATCTGCTAAAACCACATTACATTACATTAGGAATTCACTCCAATAACCATTGAAATGGCAACAGATTGTATTCATCTCAACAATTAACTTTTGTTAAAAAAAGCTTATGACCCCTCTTTTTACGATGTTTACATTTGTTTTGTAATTTACATTATTGTTGAATTGCGACTATAGTACAATAAATCTTGTGATATAACTACTACATTCATTCATTTATTTGCCATAGGTCATGATGAGTATACTTTTTTGTAAGTGAATTTTGTTGCTTCTGGTAAGTTTTGTGTTTTAATTTTAACTTTGTGTTGAACATATTTTTTAATAACAATTTTTTCTCTTAAAAGTTAGTTAAAATTCTCAGCAGGCGATACGAATACCTTTATATCGTCGGTGTATTGTAAAAATGGCGAATTAACCAAAATACTATTACAGGAGGAGAATTTTTAACCTTTGACATTTATTTATTAATTACCTGTGGATGAATACTTTCCTTATAATAGGCTTTATAATATAATATTTTAAAAAGTCTATTATGTTAAATTCGCTTTTTCTTCGTAACACTAAGTGGATAATCACCCTTACAATTATCGTTTTTAATAAGTACTTTCCTGTGGGATACAAATTCGCCATTTTTACATAATTATATTATTACATATATTATACCTATATACTATTGTCGCTGGTATCCAAACTGATTTAAGATAATTCTGGCCACACGCACAATTTGATAATTTTGTGGATATTTATAAAAATAATGAAGGCTTAATTACGTAGTAGGTACTTCGTGTAAATCTGCTAAAACATTAGGAATTCTTTCCGGTGGACAATACAGTGGCAACATCTGTTCTGTGATTCAATAATTATTATCATCTCAACAACTTGACTTGTGTTAAAAAAATATTTATGATAAGTCGTAAACCCCAATTTTCACAATGAATAATGAATGATTTTTTCTACAAAAATGTGTTTGGGCCATTGATGGTTTGGGCAGAAAATATTGAATAGCCTTCTGCAGAGTTTATTTATTTGGGACGTTCCTATTGTATTACAATTATTATTACATGCATTGTAGCTTGTGACTTTAAAAATAATAGAAATAATACATAGGTAGTGTGGAGAGAACTTTTACTTAATTTTTGTTTGTAAATTTGTTTAAAAAAATATAGGAATATCCTTTAATAAAAATGTACGGCTATCATAATATCTGTATTGTATGTAGGTACCTATTATCATTTCCATGGCAATAATAATGTGAGTAGGGAAGGACAAACAACATAGATTGAATCGTTTAGAATAAGTAGGTACTAACAAATTAGGTACCTATGTGTCCAGTGCGGACATCTAATTATCTTAGGTGGTGTTAGTCATAGATTATTAAATAAATACGGTGGTATATTACAATAATGGTAACCAAAGCATCACCATTGTAACATAACATGCATACAATACAATATTAGTCCTTATAATGTTGAATATAGTAGGTACTAATTAATGACAATTTTATATTATTCTATAAGAATCGCGCTTAGCAACCTGAGTTTCACCTTCAGTCATGTTTTATCTTATATAAATGAAAATGACACACCATTGGTAATTTAATTACAAATAATGCTATGTTTACGTTGTTTGGATGACTTGAAACTTTTATTAGATGTAGGTACGGCCTTATGCCCCTTATAGTGGAGAAGGTTCAAAATAAATCTTTGAGAATCCTTTAAAGCTGTGTGGATAGTCGATACTATCCATGGTTTTATCCGATTGATTTCTCAAGACGTATGCTTACATACTGTATTCTGAAAGTTAAAAAGAGAGCTAGGTATTTAGGCTACGTACTTTTTCCAACTTATATCTACCCAGTACAAATGAGAACTCTGCCATTATTGGTACTTAGTATTGATTTTATTATATATTATTTTATAACTTTCTTGATAATCTAAGTTGTTTGTTCTGCCAAGGTGCAATAATTGCTAATGATAATTGGGCAGGAAATAACTATGTTCAACCAAATCGCTTCGGATAATCGTATATTCCACCTGCGTGAGAACGAGTTTATGTGAACGCTATTTTATAAATTCTTGGTATAGGTAGGCACTTACTGTTTTTTCTAATACTATTTCTTTATTTTTTAAACACTATTTTAATACTATTTCTTGATGTTTGATATTCTGTGCTCATATTTAAATGGAATTTGTAAAATTTTCTATAAGTACGTAAATATTTTTTTAATTTGAATCTATAAAGCGTCAATTACATTGAGCTTTTTTATGAGCTGATTATTGGCAAATTTAAAAGCGGGCGGTTCAGCTACTGCGATTTCATGATTACACACAAAATTTTCCATTCGCTGATAAGCCACAAGCCAGCGAGCGATTTTGACGGAACGTAGTTCTTTTTTTTGCCGGGAGGTCGCTACGCTCCATAATAATGTTCCATTAAACGTCAAAAAGGTAAATTTCAAAATGAGTAGTTCGTTTTTCCACCACCACGCTCTACTGCGCAGACGCGATACGCCCGCAAGCCGGCGTGTAGCTTATAAAGTTGACCGGCTTTCAACTTTTCTCGGTGGAGTGTTTACAACCTGCTTATTAGCTTGTTCGATGATTACACTGGGCGAATTTACAGGCAGATTATAAATTTGCCAATAATCAGCTCGTAAAAAAGCTCAATGTAATTGACGCTTAAGGTACTTATGTGGATATGTTGTTTGTTATGACTAATTAATTACAAACTTATCTATCCCAAATGAGACAGTAAGTTATAATCAATGACGAGTGGTGGTAGAGGTATCATGCACTGGTTATAGTGGTAGATAAAGTAAAAATAAAGAATAATACAATTTTTGACGGTATACTTTGTTAAAACAAGATTATTTCGCCTGCGGCGCTGACAATCCTTACCAGCCTGCCCAATATAGATCCACGTAAGAAGTTTAAAGTTTATTGTTGCATTTTTATATCAAAAGTACGTACGTATGTAAAGAACGGATTAGCATAAGTACTTAGTTTCGGAAAATTATACAGCGTTCCTGTTCGTGAAATTTTCCATTTCGAGCACTGGTTAGAGCCCAGGTACGTGAAGCTCTGAACCTCTTCCCATACCTGCTGCTCCACACAGATATTTCGAGGTGGACCCTGCTCTCGCGTGGATGCCATGTATTTTGTTTTGCAGGCGTTTATTTCTAATCCAAGCTTTTCCGCTTCCTTTTTCAATGTTGTGGCATGGTCGATCAGTCTTTGTTTGGATCGGCTGGTTATGACTATGTCGTCAGCATAGGCGCACATCTGGGATGTGTTAGAGTTAGATCTTCTAGGCGGGTCCCCCTACCTATCGCTAAGGATAAAGACAGTGTGACGCTCTACAGTAGCGTTTTTCAAATGGTGTACGCGGTAAAATTAATGTTTTTAATTAGTGTTTTTTTAATATATACATACATTTGAATTATGGAGCTGTAATATTATATATTATTATTAATTAATAGCTATTTTAGCATTTCTGGCCATTATCAAAAACAACGATATATCGTTGCGTAGCATTCTAAGGGTTAAACCCTGCCTTGACCAAACCATAATAGTAGAGGCAGGCTTTGGAGATCCGACAAAAATAATACACACTTTGTCATTGAATTTAGAGTAGGTACAAATTCCAGATGGTGTCTTTTTTATATTTTGTTTTATTAAGGAAACAAACAGTTACATATTGGTTACAAAAATTTAAAATATAATAATGAAAAGTTATTGCAACCAGCAAAGTTGATTAGTTTTTTTTTAAATTAATGTTACCTTTGCCTAACCAAACCATAATAGATAAAATATATACTTATATCTATAAAATATCTAAAATTATGTATAATTGAAATATAGATAGACGAATATTTTTTTGCCTATATAAATATTATGGCTCGGTTAACACATGTATAATTGAATTTTAAAAACTAACCAATACTATCTACAATCTGTAGTCTTAGTTCAATGAAAACAAATACGTACCTATAACTGACAAAGTTTAGTGTGCACTATTTACGTATGATGTACCAGGCTATCTCAACCTTTCGCTACTAATGGTAAGTAAATGTTTATGTGCATGGATTCTTTGTATCCGAGTACGGGACGAGTCATTGGTCAACAACATATTCTTGCAAAAACTTCCAGAATTTCTATGTAGATAGGTGCTCCGCCTGGTAACAACAGTGGCGAAGGGTGGACGTAGGCTGTTAAGATTCGACATAAATAAATTGTTCCCACTAAACTTTGTCAGTCATGCCTACATATTTGTTTTAATTGAACTAACAATATAATTTGCAGATGGTACTGGTTAGTTTTTGAAATGCAATTAAACTCTACCTAAAGTATAGGTATGACAAAATAGTCCACACTTTTCGTTGAATTAAGAATAGATACATATTAGGTACAGATGGTGTTGGTAAGGTTTTCAAAAATCATTAAGCCCTGCTTATACCGATCCATAACCGATGAAAAATTATAGATAAACGAATATCGTTAGACTATTATTTATTAGGGCTTGGATTAGCAGGGTTTAATTGAATTTAAAAAATAATTAACAAACACAATCTACTTTCACACTGTAGTCTTAGTGCAATGAAAACAATTACCACTAAATGACGAAGTTTAGTTATCACTATTTATGTAGGATCTTAACAGCCTACCTCCACCCTTCGCCACTGGTAACATACGTAAATGACGAATTGATTTAGGTAGGTATTTAAATCGTTTTAAAAATATACTCGTACATAAAACAATATGTTCTAATCGTTTTTGACAGGCATATACGATATACAGAGGACTGAGAAGCCATCTCGAGGACAACCTTCGGTTAGTTTGATCTCTGCTGACAGTGCCTAGGTACTTACTATGTATACTGTATATATATATTATATTTCTTTTCTGATTTATAAGTAGATATTATTCGTAAAGAATAAGCTCTGCTGTATATTATACGAGTACCCATTTGTAAATAACATAAATATTATAGGTAATGTTATCTGATCCTCTTTTGTGAATAGAATTAAAACGGTTTCAATGAAAATCTAGATACGAAGCATTAAATAAAATGATATTTCTTTCAAAGACACGCGGACATCAAATAGCTTAGTGTTGCTTTTCAAAGGGAAATTTCATTACCATGGCAATATTGTGACCCTACATCAGTAATTCCCAACCTGGATTCTACGAGCTTGGGTCCGGTGTTTCACGAGAACTTTATAAATACAAATATGGTTGCGACAAAACGCTAGCCTGTCAGATTTATAAAAAATAATTACAAGATAAAAAGAACTTTTTATATACAACGTTTTTAAATTTTCTGTTGAATCATATAAACTTGACTTGACTAGCGTACACGATCAAAAATTTTTGTAGGTATTTGATAGAAATAATACTGAAATGTCATTTTGACATTTCATATTGATTTCCATAGTAACGCACGTATACATTAATAATTTAGTTGCTAGGACCCCAGACCCCTAGCTACCAATAATAGTGGATTGGATTACGAATTTCTTCCGAAATAACGTTTCATACAAAACAGAATTAACTGAAAATGAATTCAATTCTACTTAAAAATGGCTAAAAATATTTTAAAAAATGCATTGCATTGTGTTCTGATATATTCTAAAAGTTTCAAATGTCTAGCTAGTCGGGAAGTTAGTTAAAAATCGATTGTAAGATTTGTACTGGATAAACAACCACCGGACAAATAAGAATACGACCTAATAAAAACGTTGTAAAAAAGAACACAACTTATCTCGGCCTTCGCAATAAATACCCCGTCGCAGGACGGATGTTATCTTTGTTGGTGAGTGACATCCCGTGGGGGTAGGCAGACCATACGTTTCTCAGGGGCGGCACATTATATTACAACTTTTGAGAACTGTGGCGATTTTTCATGAAGCAGACGATGCGGTCGCTTCGTTCGAAAGTGCCGACATCTTAGTTTACAAAATAATGGTTTAACAAATCCTGGCAACTAATAGGTATTGTAATACCCAATGGTGGTTTATCGCACAGGTATTTTTTTCACAAGGGGGTCTCCAAACCTGTCTCAACGAGCTCCAGTCCTCCACGTACTTAAAAATACCGTTTTTGAGAGTATGTTTCGTGGAAATGCTTGTATTTTTTTAAAGATTTTTTTTCCATTCGATTCCATTGATAGCCAAACATAAACAGGTTAGTACCTACCTAAATAGGTAGGTACAATTTTGCATACAATTTGAAATTAAAAATTATTCTATTAAAGCATACTCAGTCAGGCCAAGGGCGGCACTTTCCCCAGGGACGCCACTGTTGACGATGCCGTGCATCGTTCGATTAACCTATTTGATGGCACCATAAAGTTTTATATAATTTATTTTTCTGACTTCTTCTTCTTCTTTCACCCTGTCACGATCGAGCATTGGGGCAAAGGGCAAGCACAAGTTTGCACCACTTACCTCGGTCCATCGCCAACTCACTCGTCTCCCGCTATGCCAAACCTGCAGTGCGTAGATCGCTTTTGTAGCACTGCTGCAGGGTGAGGGAGGGCCAGCCACGGCGACGGAACCCGTGAGGCTGTGCCACAAGGGTATAAAGTGTCGCACTCTCTGACGGCATCCGAAACACATGTCCCTAATATCTGTGAACGTGTTAAATAGCTGAATTTATAATTGTTTTTATCAGTATTTTTTTTCGACCATGTCCGATCCTAATAGGATCATATGTGCCTCCACAGAGTAGAGGTTTGTATTAACAGATTTTAGTTTTTTACGAGAAATTGATGTCAGCCACTTGCTCAACCTATTAGGTCCATACCCTGACTCACACACAAATTGAAAAACAATATATTGTGTAGGTACTTGCCAGACCCAGGATTCGAACCTGGGATCCACGGCGTGATAGTCCAACGCTTAAGCCGTGCGGTCACCGTGGGCAGTATTAGTATACTTTACTTTTAAATAAGAACTTATTTTCTCTTCTTTTTTCTTACATTATGATGATTGTTGTCAGTAATTAAACATTTTAGTATATTATATTTCATGACAATTTATAATTTTGTACTTAATTTATATTATATTGTATTATGGCACATTGGCCAATAGCTGTACTGCCATAATACTCTTTTTTTTAAATAATTAATGAACTTGGTAAAGCGTCAATTACATTGAGCTTCTTTACGAGCTGTTTGTTGGCGAATTTATAATCTGCCTGTAAAGTCGCCCAGTATAATCATCGAACAAGTTAACAAGCACTCCCGGTAAAAAAAAACGCACTGGGTTATGTCGAAATAGTCGCTGGCTTGTGGCTTCTCAGCGAATGGAAAGTTTTGTGTGTAATCATCAAATCACAGTAGCTGAATCGCCCGCTTTTAAATTCGCCAACAAACAGCTCGTAAAGAAGCTCAATGTAATTGACGCTTAAGAAGATACTAGCTTTTTACTGATTTTTCGTGAGGATTGTCTACCAATCAGTACATATTAAATTTGTAATTATTTTATTAGTGTCTGTTTAATGGTAAACGTTCACTTTGTATACCTAGTCTCTTGAAGACTGATTTTTAGCTTTTCCAACAGAAACTTATTATTTTTGTTTGTGCATATGTTGTGCGTTTCACTATTACTAATTTTCGCAGAAGTAATTATGACACTTAATTGACACCTTGACAGCACTCGAAATGGAAAATTTATTAACCGGAGCGCTCATTAATTTTCTGAAAATAGTAACATAGTTATCTAATTTTATGTGTGTTTTATAAAAATAAGTGTATTAGATTTTTTGTTATATGGCCATTTTAGGCTTAAGCGGTAAAATTATTTTTTCCATGAGACGGAACGACAATGTTGCCAATTTTACAACCCGGAACGGCGCTCCGGTGCGCTCCTGTCCATTTTGAGCCCTGCACCTTTATTTAAAACACAAAAACCGATAACCAAATATACTACTAGTTAATTTCGTTTTAATTAGATAGTATGCCCATAGCTTCATTGATGAAACACATTGGCGCGAATCCAGTGGTTACAGGTTCAAATTCTGTCGGACATCTATTTAAAAAAACATATAAGTAGTAGATTATATATCTGAGGTGTTTTCAAATTACAGTTATGTTCAATTAAAATGATTACATTAATTCTATTTCATTAAATATATTTTTATACTAGGGGTGGCAATTTCGGATTAGCACCCGGTCGGCAGCCGCTCTTAGCGCGGCCCTGCCTATGTTCCTTCTGACTACACCCCTGTGGATACCTTAACGTCAAAAGTATGTCATATTTATTTATCTAGATTTCGCACATCATTTATATTCATATGTAGCAGTAGCGAAGGGTGGAGGTAGGCTGTTAAAATCTGACATAAATAGTGCTTGCTAAACTCTGTCAGTCAAACATATTTTAAGTTCATTCAAATAAGACTACAATAAATGTAGATAGTGTAAAGGTTCAAATAGACTATAGGTATGACGATCGGGCACATATATGCTAAGAGCGATTTAGTGTCTATGATCAAATATATGCCATTCCGACATATTATACATACATATTGTATGACAACTATGACATCGTATTTACACTCTGTGAAACCCTGTGACACAGGACGCCAACATAAGAAACGGGTTTTTCGGCATTTATATGACCGATCGACATATAGTGTATTTGAAGCATTACCAATTCAATTTTCTAAAGTCTATTTGAGCCATTAGCTAGTTTTTAAAATCCAATTCAACCCTTCGCAATACATAGTAGATAATAGAAAAAAATATTCGTTTATAGGTATACAAAATTATGCCATAATTTTGGATACTTTATAGATATAAGAATATTTTTTATTGATTATGGTTTTGTATAGGTAGGCAGGGCTGAATTTAGAAAAAAACTAACCAACACCGTCTGTAATATGTATTTGTAATTCAACGAAAACAAATAAGTATGACTGAAAAAGTGTGCACTATTTTGTCATGCCTAAACTATTATGGTTTTGATTTAGGCAGAGTTTAATTGAATTTCAAAAACTAACCAGCACCATATCTGTAAATTGTATTCATAGCTCAATGAAAACAAATAAGTAGGTATGACTTTAGTGTGCACAATTTATGTCGAACCCAGGCTACATCCACCTCTCGCCACTGATATGTATTGATAGGTGCCTAGTATTATTGAACTAAAAAAATATAAAACTTTATAAGTTAACACATCGAAAAAAATCGGTATGTGTACTTATGTACGCGCGTTAGAAGTAATACTTCTTTGGCGTAACAAAACAAAATAAGCCGTTACCTGAGTCTATTAATATTACAGTGGATTAGGTTGATGAAAATGTCGCGATTAATCTGTGCCTCATATAGCATATGATAATTGTAATTTAATTATTGTATTGGACCAAAACTCATCCTTGCCATACAGCGGTTATAATCGATTCAGAAGTGCCCATGATGAATTAATAAAAAATCAAATTTTAATACATTTTTTGAATTATTTACCAACTCAACATTCACAAAATTTATTTATTTATTGATACATAATTTTACTCATAAATAATACTTACATAAATATAGCCTCAAATCTTGAAACACACACAATGAAAAATAAATATACACTCCAATATAAATAAAGTTTTATGAATATAAATTAACAGTGTAGAATGTTAGTCTCCTGGTTATGTTTACAATACGTGCTCTTTACTTGGCTGTATTGAACGACTAACTAAATGACACTATGCGCGTGCGCATGCACTCTTGAGACTGAAATGAATATAATCATAATAATAACTAAAAAAATCATAATCGTCACACGCCAAAAATACAATCTGATATGTTTTTCCAAACGCGCCAAAAGAAGTATAACTTCAAAAATGCGTTTCATAATAGTTACCAATAAAGCATTAAAATATCAAAGATTTGTAATTTTTATTGATACTATCTACTTATTAATTTTATTGTCATGTCAGCGACTAAACAGATTGATGGCGGAACGTAGATACATATATATTATATTTATTTCCTTAGTTCGCAATTCTGTCCGTGAAGATTGGAGAGACTGAAATAATAATATTACGAAAGCTTTAACATTTACATTCAAGTTTTCAACTTGAAGATAATATCTACGAGGAGAAAATACATTGAAATAAATTCTCAAAAGAGCGGTCTTTTGCAAAATAAGCTGTTGACCATTATTAATAATTTTATTTAAGCGCCATGATAAGAGTAAGTCTCATCTAAATCCTAAATAAAATAAAGATTTACTTCGAATGAAATTAGATAAGAAAACGTCTTTTGATTTTCAAAACTGTTTTAATGCTTATATACTTAACTGCTTTTAAAAATGAGAGACGAGGAGTAAAAGTAGCATCAGCTTTTCTTCAATTCATTACATTTCGCCTATCTACCTGTTCTATGTGAACAGTGACGTCCATGGCCCCCACAAAGGGGGGGGGGGGACTGACAGAGCTCTAGCATGGGGGCCCGGCGTGGCGAGTCGACCAGATAAGTAAGATGAACACACATCACAAATTTGCTCTAACAGCAAAAAAGTCTTTAAAAAAGTCAGCACTATTTTCCATCTGTAATGTTAATATTTTAAAGTATGTGGTAATGCGATGCAACTTTTAATTGTGTGTCGGTACTCGCTAACTCTATAATTCAAGTGGATTTAAGTACTATAAATACACTAAATATCTATAATTTTACTGTAACCACCATTTGGAAAGCGCTACTATAAAGCGTCATACTGCCTTTAACCGTAGCGATAGGTAGGGGGGGCAAAATATATCCTAGCCGGGGGCCCGCTTCATTATGTGGGGGCCATGGTGACTTCCCTGGGCAAAGTGGCGCCCTTAATCAGACTTAGAATGCCGCCCCCAATATATATTTTATTTATCTGTAAATTCTTTATTAAACGACCTAATTACCTGTTTTATTATTTATTTTGAGCTATCTTAAAAAAAATAAACCAAAAATCTTTAAATATACATACACAATGATAATTATAATTTTTCAGGAAATCTACTCTCAAACATTGGTAGTAATGGGTTTGTGGATATCTGTGGTTTTGAAGCATCTCTTATGAAAATCTTGCCTGTGTGATAAACAGGCATTACAACATTACATTTGAGAAATTTAAAAAAATTATATTCGGAAGCAGCGTTGCCAAATTAGCATGTTATGTGTATTTTTTTAGAAAATAAGGATTAAAAAGACCGAAATATGAATCCTTTAGCCTTGGGGATAAAAATCGATTTTTTTAGATTCCTGGCTGATTCTATTTTTTTTGCTGACATAAGATAAAAAAAAAGCTCAACGATTCTGAATATTGTATTCAATATCAAAAACATCTTCGATTCTCGGACGGCTTTGTGTCGGAAATTCTCGAGAATTCTCGAGATATTGAGAAATAAAGAAATCAATCTGGAATTCTCTAGAATAAAATATTCTTGATTTCGAAAATTCTTCAATCCTGAGAATGGAAAAAAGCTACCCATGCTCCAATCAGATCTCAGACCGATAGACAGTTTTGACAGTTCAGACGGCTAACTTATTGTAATTGTTACAATAAGTGGTAATATTTCGAAACTTTCCTACCCTAGATAGCTGCCGTAGAGGCTGAAAGCAGTCTTGTGTATAGAATACATGCGCTGGCCCTGGTAACTACATTCTTATCGGAATAAAAAAATATTCTGTAAAGTGATTTTAATAACCCTGTTTCGACTCTGCGTTTTAAAGATCCAATCGTATTCGCAAAGGCAAACGTCGACGTAACAATAATAATACCACAGTTTATTGTCTGTACGTACACTTTACAATTCAGCGACTTTGTATGGCGATGAATATTGGATTGTAATAAATATGTTCGTCGGGCGGGAATTTCGAATTAGGAATGGCGGGAACTCGCCATTGTTGTAGCCAGCTATTGAGGGTGGGGGGGGGGTTTGGGGTGGGCTGTGGCTGTGGCTGTGGCATCGCTTCGCGCCTTCAAATATCATGGAAATGCGATTACAACATCTCGCGTGGACAATTCTCAATGATGTCATTACGGGGCCTTTGTGAGCGAGCGACGCTTTTCATTAAAAACAATAATATTATTGTCGAATAGGTACGTACCCACTTGCCTCGACTCAATCAATATACAATAATTATTGTTTCCAATTAATTCCATTATATCATGTCTAGATTTTAAACAAAAGCAGTATCTAGGTACGGTGGAAAAATCAATTGCTCTCTTTCTCATTGCAACAAATAGGTGCGCAAGTATGTGGAGAAAGAATTGTACCTACTTGTACAGCATCATTGTCTTCACAATGTCGAAGAAATGATTGCTAAACAGGAGAAATACCCCCTGGACTAAAACCACACAGATGTTAACGCCACCGTCAATAACCCCATGTTTAAAAAAACCCAAGATTTATTGACAGGGGTTAATGTGCGGGATGTTTTGTCCAACCGGTAATAATTGGAACCGTTACCATAGTTACAGTGAACTTTTTTCGTAATATATAATTATATTATAATATACTTATAGGTAATAACTGGAATAGTGTCTTTTCTTAATCAATTGGCAATGTAATTGTGTTTTATTTGTTTCCAATGTTCAATAATTAATTAAAGTTTATTTTAGTGCACTGTATCTATAAAAGCTCATCAGCTTATCACGTTAAATTGCGTTGTTAAATTTATTTTCACGATATCACATGCACATACCTACATATTATATTATTTTATGTACTTATAACATTTTTATTGAAGAAGTTAATTAAAATTTTCTACACTTTTCTACCTTTCGTCTCATCCAAAGATTCTCATCTCCCATTCATGGCAAGCTATTTATGAATGGGACATTAGACGACTTTTTTAATCGCTAAAAATACAGTAACTGTTGACGTAAAGTACCTATGTTGTTTTGTTTTTATCTTATAGTATTTTACATTCATTATGTACCTACTTACTACAGTACAGTATTACGTAAACACGCAACAATATTGTCCAATTCACCTATATTGAAGAGTTGTGAAGACTTATCCAAGCATGTCCCATGCATACAATCTCTCTCCTACGTCATATCGGCTTTGCCTTATGCTTATACGAAGGGAAAGAGAGAGGAAAACGGTAGAAACATCACCATTTGCCAACATGCTGACTAACCTTACATTATGTTTTCTTACGCAGTCTTTTAGCTAGTTTCCGGCATCCATGGTTGCCAGCAACCAGAAAGTGTGGCTTGCAAATACGAAAACTCTGATTTATTTATTTTGCCTCATGGTTGATTACTGGAAATCTGGTCAAAGGAGACCAGTCAACAGTGCGTAGAGGACATAAAGGCGTAATTACACCGGCCTATCCTCTATCACAACCAGTGACGTCCCTAGACAAAATGCCGCCCCTAAGCAGCGCTAAAATGCCGCCCCATTTTTTATACAGTATTTTTTATCATCTTTTCATGACTCCAATATCAAAGAAATGTGTTGTATGGAAACATTACTAAAAAAATAATATATACCTACCACTAAATCTAATTTAAATGCCATACCTACTTCAACAGACAATATTGCGGGTCCATGGTTTCAGATACATTTAAATATACACCTGATAACTTTAAAAACTCGCGAATGACTGGCAAACATATTTGGATAAATTAATTAGGTCAGTATGTACATACCTATAATTCAAATATAATTCGCAAATATGTCCGTGTCATTGCCAGTCATTAACGATGTGACGTTCAAGGACAACGGAAGTAAACTAGACATCGCGAACCCGATAAAAAAATCAGGTCTATTGAACCTTTTATGTTAATTAATAAATTTTGTTTCCAATCAGTGAGCTCAATCTTTTAGTATAATGATATTTCCGTTATTACTAAGTTAAGATACCTATTTCTATATAGTATATACACCTAATGATTCTCCTCGATTTGCCGCCCTTCGAGTAATTGCCGCCCCCAAGCGATGCTCAAGCTGCCTACCCCCACGGGACGTCACTGATCACAACCAGTGACGTCCCTAGACAAAATTCCGCCCCTAGGCGGCGCCAAAATGCCGCCCCATTTTTTATACAGTATTCTGTTTCAACCTTTCATCACTCCAATATCTAATAAATGTGTTGAATGGGTGAATTAGGTACTAACGAAATATATACCACTAAATCTAATTTAAAATATTGCGAGTCCACGGTTTCAAATACATATATTTAAAAATACACTTGACAACTTTCAAAACTCGCGAGTGACTGGCAAAAATATTTGTATATGTAGGTACCTACCTATTATTCAAAATATAATTCGCAAATCTGCACGTGTCATTGCTGGTCATCAAGGACGTGACGTCCAAGGACAGCGGAAGTAAACTAGACATCGCGAAACCTACATTAAAATTACAGTCCTGTTAAACCTTTTAAGTACTTATGTTAATTAATACATTTTGTTTCCAACCAGTGAACTGATTTTTTTTAATGGAAAGATATTTCCGTTATTATAAGTTTATGTACTTACATATTTCTATAGAGGTAGGTATACCTAATCATTATCCTCGATTTGCCGTCCTTCGAGTAACTGCCGCCCCCAAGCGACGCTCAATCTGCCTACCCCCAGGCGGCTCTCGTGGTGCAGTGGGTAAGGCGCTGGCCTTCCACCCGAGAGTTCTGGGTTCGATTCCCGGTCATGACAAAAACATTAATGTGTTTTTTTCGAAGCCTGGGTGTTTGTGATTGTTCAAAGTTACTAACAACCACCTTGTACGAAAAAGCAAGGACATGGTTATTAATAATTCAAAAAAAAAAAAAAAATCTGCCTACCCCCAGGGGACGTCACTGATCACAACCACCCGATCATCTGCGCCGATCAACCTCGATCATGAAATGAAGTCGTGGAAAAATAGAAGAATTCCTATGTTTCGCGCATTTATGCGACAATTCGGTCCACGGTTACCAAAAACACACAAAACGATCCAAATTACATTTCACAAACGAGTCGATCGACGCAGATGATTGGGGTGGACGTCAGGTTGAGAGTATGCCAGTGTAATATAAGCTTGATAAAGTTGCCGTTATCCGGTAACTATTCAAATCATTAGCTCATGATTTTTTAATGTCGTTCTTTAGAATTTTATAACCTACATATTTTTTTTCTTTCGACCATCTCCGATCCTAATAGGATCATATGGGCCTCCACAGAGTGGAGGTTTGTATTGACAGATTTTGTTTTTACTAGAAATTGATGTCAGCCACTTGCTCAACCTATTAGGTCCATACTCTGACTCATACACAAATTGAAAAACAATATGTGAATTGTGTACTTACCAGACCCAGGATTCGAACCTGGGACCCACGACCCAATAGGACATATTTTACGAAATATGAATAAGTAATTGAAGTTATACTTCTTTTGGCGCGTTTGGGAAATCAGATCAGAGTGTATTTTTGGCGTGTGACATATTGTAACAAATAATTTATTTTTTCACACGTAAAAAAACGCACTCGATTGGATTCGAATCACCGATTGTTCGGTTATCAGCCAAACGCACTACCTTTACGCCACAGTATGATACTGAAATCGTGACGATTATACAGTATAATATTATAGTTTAGAATTGTTCCGTTGCCTAGGCAGCGAATTTATTATTGTCGGCCATTTGCAATTCCTTACGTAAACAAACGATTAAATGTCAGTTAGTAATATAAGTTAAAGTGTATAGAAATAAACAAATACACCAACGGCATTCCAATAAGCGGTATTTTTTCTTGAGTGTTTAATTTAACAAGATAATAATTAAGAGCTAGTCAAAGAATCTAGTCTCTTTAGTAAAGAAGTATAACTTCTAACGCGCGTACATAAGTACACACACCGATTTTTTTTATTTATATTGTCAATTTCATTTACTGTTATAAAGTTCCCCAAACAAAATCGCAATGATGTTCGCTGTTTAAACTCCCATCACAATAAAATTCAGAGTCCAGTGTGCCGTGAAAAAGTAAGTGGGCACTAGAGCTCTATTGTCGCGCGTGGGAGGCGCCATCTGACGGCCAAACCCGCAAACGTATCTACCTACTGAACAAGAAAACAGATGGAAAATGATACTTCTTTTTTTAAATAATACCTTTATGGCTATTCAAGTGGAAAAATAACGCGTTGACAAAAGAATCTTTACAAATTTGGGAAATGTAGGTAAAGTGTTTATTTTATCAATTTTATTGAAATGGTTATTTTTGGCTAAAGAATTATATAATATCTATTGTGTAGGTATATTATGTAAAGCTTTAATTTCTTGTAGGTGTTATTCCCATCCTATGTAGGTATATTGTATATTATCTCGGCACCTTGTATTAGATTAATTTATTATTATTATGTATGACGATTATTATCTCCGTAAAATTGTAGAAATGTTTTGAATCCAATTATTAAGAGCATACATTAGTGAAACGGCAAATAATTTTCAACAATAGGTGGGACGTAATTTCGCACTCGTTGCCAATCGGAGAGTATCGCTCTATATCTTTTGTGATGGCGTCGGAGGAATATATTCTTAAATCGTGTTGTATTGTCGTGACCAGGGAACTCAGAAATAATGGGAACTGAAATACACAACGGGTAAGGCGATAGCAGGTAACCGACTCGAGTAAGGAAGAACCGGGTTAAACTTACACACGTGTTAAGAATACGTTTTACGTCGAATACTAAAAACTGCTCTCGGTTTATGCATTTACGCTCATTTAATGTTGGTGTATTACACACACTATTGCACGTGCATAATGCGTGCTTCATTTTCGTAGGACACTCACACATTCAAAAGCCTGCTTCACCATGCGGCGTATTGAATATTGCCTATCGGTATTATATTTATTATCTGTTCTGTGGTCGTGACGCATTTTGAATTTTTATGACAAATTATGTTTTGTTCGTCACGCGTCGTTTGCACAATCTGCACGTCGCGTAGTCACGATCTTTTTAGACCATGCCTCAGCCTTAATAATATATCAACTCTAGAATAATATCTACAGTATCCGTGACCTCCTAAAACCACCTCATTAACTTCCATTAGCTCATTTATAGTAAGTACTGAAATCAAATATATAATATTATAGGTAAACAGTGACGTCCCGTGTGGGTAGGCAGGTCGTGCGTTGCATAGGGGCGGCACATTATAAAGACTGGCGAATGAAGGAACTAATACAATTATTACAATGTTTGAGAGCTGTGGCTGTTTTCCATGAAGCAGATGACGCGGTCGCTTCATTAGAAACAATCGACACTTTAGTTTAAAAAATAATCGAAGCAGAAAAATCCTGATACCATAACTATTTTTGTAGTGCAATAATATATAATATAATGTAATACATATTGTAATGATTGTTTATCGAACAGGCAAAATTTTTACAAAGATGCGTCCAAAACTGTCAGCGCCACATACCTTCACGTACCTAAAACCACTGTTTGAGAGTATGCTTCGTCGAAATGTTCTAATTCTCGGTAGCCGATTTGTATGTCAATTGAAAGATTTTTCGTGTATTTGTCTGTGTAAGATAGCCAAAAATAAATAATAAAATAAATAATTAGGTACATAAGGAATCTATAGCAAATTTGTAAGAAAAAACTAATGGGGACTACATTCTATTTTGCCCAAGGACGTCACTGTAGTTAAGTAACCTGTCATTGTTATGCTAATGCAGCTATCGTTCTTCTATTAGATAACTATTATCAATCTGGAACAACACTCTGCTGGATGAAGACCTCTTTGAGATTATTCCATTCCTCTCGTAATTTCACATACTTACGTACTTCCTCATAATTTATTAATCTTACTTACTATTAAATATAATGAAATAGTATAATAGCTTTGCTCTTACTAACAATTGAAATGCGAAATTATGAAATCTCATTGATACGGTGCTATTCCCCTATATTCAGGTGTGCTCATTGGGTCGGGAGTGGCGTGCCTTGTCACTTATTGAGGGTTTAAATTTTGTAAAATTTAAAAAAAAAACTAGAAAAAATACTTATGAGGGTTGTCTATTTATGACGTTACGTCTTTACACCCTAAGGGGGAGTAGCGGAATACCCAAAAACCGTACCCATGTTAATGAAGGATGTACTCAATAGCAATATTAATGTAAGAATAAACGAACAATATTCTTTAAAGCATATCTCTATTATCTACTATTGCTAATGTGACCATTTATTTTTTTCCTCAAAACGGGACATCTAATTTGTATGTGTGTATTCAAGAAAACGCATATTTCGTCATAGTTTTTATTTATTCATGAAAAGAACAGGAATGAACACGTGAAAATAAATAATTTATGTGGTCTCATATTTTTCTGAAGAACAGTATTTGCTCAAGTAAGTATATTAGGTTTGATTTCAAATAGGAATGGAATTCTTGGCAGGACTTTTAACTTAAATTTACTTTGGTAATTAACATTGCTTTAAGAACTGCGACTTGCAACTGTGTTTTTCCGCTCGTCCACAACTTATCCAAATGCTTAAGATTATAGAAAAATAGTCAAATTGTTATAATGTAATAGAATTTGAAAGTACATGACTTTGTTTCATGTCTTCATGTCGCCTGCGGTGCAATTTATATTAATGTGATAACAATATATTTTTGTGTTAATATACCTACATACTTTAATAACAAATTAATCAATTATTTCATGATACCTACGTTAATTTATTCAATATTTATGGTAAATATGTACAGTGACGTCCCTAGATAAAATGCCGCCCCTAACCAGCGCCGAAATGCCGCCTGGTTTTTATTTTTACCTACAGTATTTTTATCATCCTTTCAAGAGTCCAATATCTAAGAAATGTGTTGTATGGATACTTTTACTAACAAAATATCAGACTATTTATTCACGAATCTGCACGTGTCGTTTCTGGTCATCAAGGACGTCGAAAGGCAATGGAAGTATTCTAGATATCGCGGACCCGATAAAACCAGTGAGCTGATTTTTTTAATGGAAAGATATTTTCGATATACCCACAATCGGCCTATAGGCTTATAGGCCTATAAAATTCGTTATTACTAAGTTTATGTAGCTATTTCTATGTATTCCAAATGATTCTCCTCGATTTGCCGCCCTTCGAGTAACTGACGCCCCCAAGCGACGCTCAATCTGCCTACCCCCACGGGACGTCACTGAATATGTATTAGATTTGGTTCAGGGTGGCAACCACCCTTGACGCGTTCTTGTTTTCACGTAACTTATTAATGACACAATTAAGTGTTTTTAAAAGTGAAAATATCTGTAATTTTTATAGCTATATATCAGCTATCGGGATATAAAGTGAACTTCGTTGGTAGTGCTAGTTATAGCTCATAATGCAATATGGTAAACTGTTTCTAGAAAATGATGATGGTTGCATATTTGAACGAAATGTACAATCTAAAATCTTCATTTATTGATTATAATATGTTGCATCGCATTCGAAGATCATCAACAACTAGCACAATAATATGGTAATTCGCAATTCAGTGCCACGACCTGAATATAGTCGGTTTTGATCAGGAAATGATAATGAAATACGTGAGAATTTCCCGAGATTGTCTAAAATATTTCAAGGGTTCCTCCGACCTAAAAAGATTTGGAGATCTAGAGTAGTGTAGACTGTGGAGACTGGAGAGAGGAGTGTAAAAAACAAAATGCTTCATAGTATCCTTAGATTATATACCTATATTATCAAATCTCTAGTAAGTTGTCAAAACTATTTTAGGTGCGTTTTCATCTCAAAATCTTAACGAACTGTTGCATATTTAAAAAATATACAAACATGTAGGCTGACCGGTGGGTATTTCATCAACCCATTATTAATGCAAACGTATGCACGTCAATGGATGATGGCATGCAATTTATTGAGAGTTTACTATGCGTTCTCCCAAATTTCTATTATCACTCGCATTCCCTCTGTTCTACGTCAGGGATGCTGTGATGACTGATGAGTGTTCATGCCAAATTGTGATGACACGCAATCACTGGACCGAATCAGGACAAGTAGACTAATTTTAAATTATTGCTAAGTTTATTATAATACTAATTACGATCTTTCTATCTGCTATAATAATATTATACAATACGGGGCTAAAATTCCCATTCAAATTCGAATATATTTATTTATTTTACAAATTACAAATTCAAAACATTCACAAAATGACACGAAAAATAACAAAATAGAAGCAATGTTTTAATAAATGAGTTGCCGAATGAGTTAAGTAGACCTTATTTTAAGAATTCCAACTTCAAGAACGTCCACCAATATATCAATACCCGAAGCGTTTTGTTTGAACACAGCTATTGTCCGCCTAATTGGCATGACCAATGGCAGGTTACTTCTGCACCTTGGCAGAACAAACAATTAGTTATTGATGTTACCGATTTCTAAGATAGTTAGCAGGGGGACACACCTATTACATACTATGCTAAAGTCCACTTTAACGATTTACGTTACTTCTAGAATAAGCCCTTACACGAGTTTTTGAGCAAACCAATTAAGGTTTATTTTAGAAGGTCCTAACTTTACTCGCCGAAGTTTAGGAGGAATGTGGCCCTCAGCGTATTGACAAAAAAGCTCCAGCGAACCGAGTGGCGCGAAGTTACTTATTTCGATGTTTGCGAGATCTTATTATTAAGAGCATACATAAGTGAAACGGAAAATAATTTTCAACAGTAGGTAGAACGAAATTTCACTATCAATCAATCAATTCAATCGGAGACTGACAGTCGAGGTGTGAGCACGTCGATTTGTTTTGTGATGGCGTCGAAGGAATATATTCATAAATCGTGTAAATATGACTAAAAAACGTTCCGCATGTACTTGAAAAAGAAAACATGTCAATGAATATACTATAATTATTACGAATATAATAATAAACATAACATTAAAAGGACGCATTTTGGATTTAAATGACAAATTATATTTCGTTCGGCTCGCGTCATTTGCACAATCCGCGCATCGCCTAGTCACGATCTTTTTAGACCATGCCTCAGCTGAAGTATAGCCTTAAGATGATACTTCAGTGAAACGGCAAATAATTTTCAACTATAGGCGCGACGAAATTTTGGACTCGCTGGCATTAGGAGAGCGAACGTCGATGTGTGAATACGTCAATTTGTTTCGTGATGGCAACGGGGGTATCAATTCTTAAATCGTGTAAAGATGACAAAAAACGTTTCCCATTTACTTAAAAAAGAAAAAACGTCAATGAATATATTATTATTGTTACTAATAGAACAATAAACAGAACATTAAATGGACGCATTTTGGATTTATATGACAAATTATATTTCGTTCGGCTCGCGTCATTTTCACAATCCGCGCATCGCTTAGTCACGATCTTTTTAGACCATGCCTCAGCTGAAGTATAGCCTTAATGAATCTACTTCTTACATGTCCGTTAAATAGTATTTTCCACTGTGTGGATTAACCTATGTATGTATATACTTAAATTATAAATTTGACAATAATACAATTCACGCGTTGTTGGGTATACCTAACCCTTAATTCGATTCTGTCTGCTGCTATTTGTTCAAAATGTACAACTGTCATGGTCCCATGAATGGGGAAGGGACATTATCATAGATGAGCGATATACTATGTATTTCTTTTTGGCGAAATTTCAAATATATTAAATTTATTATAGTGGTGTAATTACGAATATTATGTATAATATATTATAAGTCAGTACAGTAGCTTTAAAGATTTTTTCACGCGCCATAAAAGAAATGGATGCCATGTAAGACCAATCTTAATAATCCTTTTAGAATCTTATTCGAGACATTTTTATTAACTTTACCCAGTGACGTCCCGTGGGGGTAGGCAGATTGAGCATCGCTTGAGGGCGGCAGTTACTCGAAAAGCGGCAAATGGAGATAAATCATTAGGTATATATAGAAATAGCTATCTAAACTGAGTAATAACGGAAATATCTTTCCAGTAAAAAAATCAGCCAACTGGTTGGAAACAAAATGTATTTTTTATATTTATATTTTTTTGTCCGGTTCGCGATGTCTAGTTTACTTCCGTTGACTCCATGTACGTCACGTTATTGGTGAATGCAAATTTGCGAATTATATTTGAATTATAGGTAGGTACATACTTACATAATTTAAAATTTATCCAAATATGTTTGCCAGTCACTCGCGAGTTTTTAAAGTTGTCAAGTGTATTTTTAAATGTACCTATCTGAAACAGTAGACTCGTAATATTGTCTATTGAAGCAGAGATGAGATCTAAATTTAGTGGTGTAGGTATATCTTGTTATTAATATAACCTTATGACACATTTCTTAGATATTGAATTCATGGAAGATTGATAAAAAGTACTGTATAAAAAAATGTGGCAGCATTTTGGCACCGCCTAGGAGCGGCATTTTGTCTAAGGACGTCACTGACTTTACCTATCTGTTAATCGAAAATGACCCTGTTGGATATAGTAATATGTGTATTGACAAATTTTCAATGAAAGTAATTTACTATGTACCTACCTAATAAAGTAACTACCTACCCATTATTTGGGTTTTTGAAAGTTAGATAAAAAATCTAAAGAACTGTCTCCTAAATAAAGAAAGAATGGTTACACACTGATTAATAAAAAAAACACCCATCTCGCGTCTGATAAAAATTCACAATAATATGTTGCCTTTCAATGTATGTTTCGAGCATAGAGGTATTAAATAAAGAGAGGGGCAAGCAATCGACTTTCTCATACAACTGAATGAAGCAGGCCAACAATTAATAGCCGACAACTTACAAGGAATAGCGACGCGATAAAAAAAAATCAGGGCATCACGAAGGATTTACTTTGGTCATTATAACGTACCCATATAATATAATGTTAACGTGGAAATTTTGTCACAAATTGATTACCAGCCCGCCTCGTCATACTTTTTCACCATACTTTCATATCACCTGCCGCCCCTAGGTTTCGACCTAACAGGTTGCGCAAATTGCTAACATCCATTTCTCGTACAAGCATAATTCGGTTAAATGTGTGATAAACCGCCATTGGGGATTTAAAAATATATGCCTGCTAATAGGTATGGCCATGGACCTCACGGGCTGACCTAGCTCTAGCCCGGCGTGGCGGATCGACCTGATTAGTGAGATAAACACACTCATCATAAATTTGCTTTAATGAGAAAAAAGTCGCCTGCGGTGCTATTTTACTGATATTTTGAAAAATCTAGTTCTATGACCCAATTTTTGATTATTGTGTGTCAATATTCGATAACTCCATAATTCAAGTGGATTTATTCAACAATACAAAAAAAAACGCTAAAAATACACCGAATACCCTTAATTTTACCTGATATTCTGTAGAGCGTCCCACTACACTTAACCCAGCAATGGGTAAGGGAGGGTCCAGGGATCTCAGAAATAATGGGAACTGAAATACCAAACGGGTAAGGCGATGGCAGGTAACCGACTGGAGTAAAGAAGAATCCGGGTTAAACTTACACACGCGTCAAGAATACGTTTTACGTCGAATACTGAAAACTGCTGTCGGTTTATGCTTTTACGCTCATTTAATGTTGATGTATTACATACACTATTGCACATGCATAATGCGTGCTTCATTTTCGTAGGACACTCATACATTCAAAGGCCTGCATCAACATGCGGCGTATTGAATATAGCCTGTCGGTCTTCTATTTATTATCTGTTCTGTGGGAGGGTCCCTTCAACCCATCAAGATGTGAGGGCCATGGGATATCGCTAGAAATTATTATATTCTCATCAAAGATTCTGACGAAGCGACCACCACATCAGCTTTATATTTGGCTTTTTTTATTATTTTATTATTTTATTATTAGTCATAGCACTTCTTTCGCGATTCAACCTAGACGTATTTGACATCGCGTGGTCCACTTTTAATTTACCTACCGAATCTGATTATGGGAAAACAGATTGCGCTTACCGTAAATGTTTCATACATAATAAACTTAATAAGCAGTGTATTTTTGTACGACATTTAATTAAAAGGCATAGGTACACAAATAAATTTACTGTGACCTGTGACTAATCTTTAATAGAACCAAATGAATATTAATATTAATTATAATTAGACTCGTGGTCGACTTTATATAAACATGTAATAATTATAACAATGATTTTTTTGTTTTGATATTTTTAGGCTACAAGTTTGTTTACTGGAACCAGAAGGGAACAGCGGAAATTTTCATGACCGATTTTGACGAAATTCATGAATTCAAGAATGATAACCTAACCTAAGTTAACTAATAATCCAGTATATCGGCTATCTTCAAAAAATTGCCGGTGGCTTCCACTGAAATCTAAATAAACAAGAACCATAGACTATAGATACATACATACAGATACATCGACGCTGCGTGAAGCGATTCAGCACGATTTGCCGGCGATACTTTTGGAAACTAACTAAAAAATAGGTAGACCTTTTATCTTACTCTAGCGCGTGTCCCAGAGATTATAAGGGTGCCGAATACTTTCTCACTCGCACTCATGCATCGTTTTTGTTCAGGCCTTGACAAGAACCCTTTTTAGTTGTAATGGTAGCTTTCTTATTGGAAAGAGATGATCGTATACTAAACGATCTCCAATTTTATTAGATTCAATATGAACATGAATTCAATTTTCATAGCTGATTTTGTCAAAATTCATGAATTCAAGAATGAAAACCTAACCTAACGGCTATTTTCAAAATTTGTTTGCTGCTGGCTTCCTGTAAAGTGTAAACCGACAAGAACCGTGTTTTATTTAGATTTGAATATTATGTCAATCATATAAGACCCAAAAAGTTGGACGGTCTTTAATATATGGCCACATATTTCCGATACATCATTTCACTGTGAAGTTTCATACGGCGAACTGCATACGTTCAAGTTTCCGGACACGGGAAGGAACAGCGACATTGCAGTAGAACGAAGGGCAAGCGTATTCTTAACACGTGTTTAAGTTTATACCATATTATTCCTCACTCGAGATCGGTTGCATGTTACTATACACCCATTAGGTATTTCAGTTTCCATTATTTCTGAGTTCCCTGACAAGAACCTTTGTGGTTCTAATGGTATTCATAGGCAATCAACTGTTGCTACTGGTACAGTAACGAATTCAGTCATATTAGTTTCTTACCTGGAAATAATTCCTCTAAAGGTGTGGGGTGAGTTGTGCTAGTGCCGAGGAAAAGCAATCTACCAAAAATAAACACTCGTACGTGCTGTGATACGGCTGCCATCTTGGGTTGTATTATATATTATCCCTCTTCTCTTTGGCCATGTCCTCCCCTTAGCTGGAGCATATGGACACCATGCAGCATCTCCAAGAAACCTTGTCGCCTGTCAGTATTCTTGCATCATTCCAGGTCATGCCAGCCAGTGGCGAGGGGTGGAGGTAGCCTGTTAAGATTTGACATAAATGGTGCACACTAAATTTTGTCAGTAATACTTATTCGTTTTCATTGAACTAAGAATACGAATTGCAGATGATTATGCTGGTTAGTTTTTGAAATTCAATTAAACCCTGACTAATCCAAACCATAATAGTTTAGGTATCCTATGGGCGATCCGACAAAAATAGTGCACACTTTTTCAGTCATACTTATTTTTTTTCGTTGTATTAAGTAGATATAGATACATATTGCAGATGGTGTTGGTTAGTTTTTTTTTAATTCATTAAATCCTGCCTAACCAAACCATAAACGATAAAAAATATTTTTCTATCTATAAAATATCTAAATTGATGTATAGTTTAATGATATAATTAATAAGCAGTAGTCTTAGTTCACTGAAAACAAATACGTATTACTGACAAAGTTCAGTGTAAACTAATAATGTCGGATCTTAACAGCCTACCTCCACCCCTCGCCACTGATGCCAGCATCCTATAGCTCCGACGTATACATACACCATAGATAAAGTATACACTCTGTCGTGTAGTGAGTAAAATCCGAGAATGTAGATAGTGGCCTCTGGTAACACAATATTTTATAAGGCAACATAAACATAGCAAGTTGTAGTAATTATTTGAATTATGAATATTAAGGGCACATAAACGAAAATCATTCAATGAAAGCTCTCATGTTTTGTGGTCATCGCATTCACGAAGTATTTCAAATAATATCGCCGTGAGAACATTGTGGTCAGGGAAATTCGCTCAATTAGGCAATGCAAGGGATGTCAGATGGTATTAGTCATTATATCCTGTTCCCACTACATTCGCTTAATATTATTAACATCAATCTGGGAAAATATAATAATAATACCCACTATAATGTGCGATGTGCAGAATAAATTATTAATTAACACCAGTGACGTCCCGTGGAGGTAGGCAGATTGAGCGTCGCTTGGGGGCGGCAGTTACTCGAAGGGCGGCAAAGAGGATAACCATTTGGTATATATATATAGACATAGCTAAAATTATTTTGTTTACTTTACATGTTGTAGGTACCTACAATAAAAGCATTGTAAAAATGGTGTGTAAATAATAAATCTGTGTAAAATTGCTAAATAGTACAAACCAAATGTGTCAGAAATATCAACCACATAGAACCTAAGACTGATTGTATGGGTTTGATGATTTGGATATATTTATTCGCTTTTTATATACCTACAAATTTAATTTTGTATGTTTTAGTGGTATATATTTTGTTAGTAATGTATCCATACAACACATTTATTGGATATTGGAGTCATGAAAGAATGATAAATAATGCTGTATAAAAAGTGGAGCTGCATTTTGGCGCTGCCTAGGGACATAACTGATTAAAACCCATATCATTAGTCAGTGACTACTAGGTAAAGTGCCGCCTGTATGCAGACTTAGAATGCCGTCCCCATTAATATAAAGTTTCAAATTCGATAGGTACCTATTTAGTTATTTATTATTTATTTTCGACTACCTAAAAACAGACAAACACACCAAAAATCTTTATATTTACCACGGAACTCAAAAATAATGGGAACTGAAATACCTAACGGGTGTGGAGAAACAGACAACTGATCTCGAGTGTGGAAGAATATGGGACAATACGCTTGTATTTCGTTCTGATAACTGCTCTCGTTTTATGCACTGACGCTCATTCAATATTGGTTGCAACACACACTATTGCACGTCTATAATGCGTGGTTCGTTTTTTTAGGGCACTCACACATTCAAAACCCTGCGTCAAAATGTAGTGTATTGGGATATAGCCTATCGGAATTCTATTCATTAATCTGTTCAGTGATATTGATATAGTTCATGAAACCTACTCTCAGACAGTGGTGGTGTTAAGTACGTGGAGGTCTGAGATTCTGGCAGGCTTAGAGCAGCGCTCGAATTGGAAAAGTTTACGAACCGGAGCGCTCAACAAATAAAAAAGATATTTACATAGTCATCAAATCGTATGTGTATTTTATAAAAATAAGTTTCTCAGATTTTCTATTCTATGGCCTATCTAGCTCAGACAGTCAACATATTTTTTCCACGAGACGGAGCGATAATTTTACAAATTTCACGAGACGGAACGGCGCTCCGGTGCGTTCCGTTCCATTTCGAGCCCTGGTTTAGAGGGACCCTAGAGCAAAATTCTGTCTGTGCGATAAACCACCATTACAACATGTATTGCAGTACAACTTTACCTAGTTATGTTCTAATGGATTTAAGTGTTGTACTATTCCGTTTGAGTAGTTTTTTTTTTCTTTTTCGGCATCCTCAAACACTATGCGGACTTATCAATGGTAAATACACACCAATTGGTATAATACAAAACTTAAATCAATTAGAATTTAAATTCAAATTCATCAGTACCCTCAGTCGATAGTATTAATATTATAATACATAGTTATGTTGTTAGGACTTTTTTATGATTCGATTACTTTTTAAACTGAGATGTCAATAATTTATAATTTAAGAAACCATTTAAAATGTTACCGTTACAAGTATTAATTGAATTCAAAATAACTCGTGTATCGGGTACAAGTAAAATATTAATATTTTTTTGCAATTAGTGTTACCTACCCGGTTAATAATAATGTGTTAAATAACACCCACAATGATTCATGTTTCAGGATTTAAGTAACTAAATTGTATTTGGTGTATTATAAGGGGAGGCTTTCTAACATGGCCAAGGAAGTAGCAAAATCATACATAATATTATTGTGGAGAAATTTGAGCGGCAGGGATAAAATATTTGGGGATGAAGAAATTAAACCTGAATATTCTTTGAATGTTATGTACCTACATAATATTATAGCTGAATTATGTTCTTATAATAAAATGGGCACCCAATATTGCCTACCTGTTACTTTTGCGATTTTTTTTCAATAGATTATGATTATAGGTACAAAAGAAGAAATATTCTTCTTTGTCCAATGGATGTTAGCCCACTTGCTCAACCTATTAGGTCCATACTCTGACTCCAAACACAAATTGAAAAACAATGTATTGTGTATTTGTCAGACCCAGGATTCGAATCTGTGTCCCACGACCATGGCCCCTAGATCCTGAAGTGGGCCGCCTACCTATCGCCAATGTTACCCTGCTGCCCTTCGATATTGGATAAATAGCAATTTCTATCATTCAGGAAACAGTAAAAAGATATACAATATAAAATTATACAAGTGTATTATTGTTTAGTAATATCAATCTTGATATTATTATCACATCAAATTGCATTCCACAACTACATATTATTTTAAAATGTTAATATTCATTGTCAAAAAACGCCGCAGACGACTTTTGTATAATTGAACAAATTTGTGGTGTGCGTTTATCTTACAACTGGGGCCTTATGTTGTAACTTGCGAGTTGAAGTCGCCCGGTCGACATGACGTCATATGACATCATTGTGACGTACTTTTTTTTTTCGACCATGTCCGATCCTGATAGGATCATATGGGCCTCCACAGAGTGGAGGTTTGTATTGACAGATTTTGTTTTTTACGAGAAATGGATGTCAGCCACTTGCTCAACCTATTAGGTCCATACCCTGACACACACAAATTGAAAAACAATATGTGTACTTGCCAGACCCAGGATTCGAACCTGGGACCCACGGCTTTATAGTCCAACGCTTATGCCGCGCGGCCATGATAATAGCATTCAAGAAATTAACGCTACTCAAATATTGGCATTATTCATTGTCCCCATACACAAATAGGTGTTTCAGCATAATAATATCTATGGTGAGCCGTGTGCTTGGGCGGCTCGCCTCGATGCGTGTATTGAGGTTACGTCACAATTACGTCATGTCGTCGTGTGACTTCATGTCACAAGTTATAACATAAGGCCCATGGTCGACCCGTCACGCCGGGCCCCTGATAGGAGCCCCGTCACCCCCCACCCCACCCTTGTGCGGGCCATGACCACGACATTATAAGCGGACGCGCAAGCCACTCGGCCATCGTGGGCGTCAGAACTACAATGACACCCAATTACATATTTGCATTGACACACTAACGAACTAATCAACGGCTTTAGATCATTGTGCTGTTTCCCTGAAATCGTCTCCTAGCAACCTGGATTCCAACGACTGGTCAGTAGTACGCAAGGGCCCTGAGTCATTGGCAGGTTAGGAAAGTAAAGGGACGGTATCATAGACTATAGATACATCTAGACGCCACCCGTTGCATTGCTAAATGAAGCCGCGTGCCTTGCGTTTGGTTTGTGGGCGAGCGAACGCATTCGTCTACAAATGTTCGAGACCATAGACCATTTCGCTAGTGCTCGCTCAGAATTAAAATATAATTTTCTATTTTTTTACGTTATATAGTATTTTAAGCGGTCAAAATGCAACCATTAGATAAAGATATCCATAATTTAAGTTATTTTAAAGAAATACTAGGTCACTGATATTAAAATATATAATAATATACAAATAAATTATCACGAACATGTATCAACTTACCTATGAAACGTAATACCATCTTCTTGCTTATCAGTACGGCTACCACATTTTAGGACAATACACAGAACCATCTTTTCTACTTAATTAACTAAAAATATTTACCACTGACTTTATGTTTAACACAAAAAATAGCAATTTTAGCAACACGAGCTCGCATGTTATCGACGCTATGTGAAGCGTTTCGCCACGATTTGCCAGCGATACTTTTGGAAACTAGCTCACACATATGTAGACCTTTTATCTTACTATCGTTTTTGTTCAAGCCTTGGACGGTATCTTAAGTCTGCTTAAGGGCGGCATTATATCTAGCAGTGGCGATTAGTCGAGGTAGGCTGTTAAGATCTGACATAAATAGTGCATTTACACATTAAACTTTGTTAGCCATACGTATTCGTTTTCATTGTATTAAGACTACAATTTACAGATGGTGTTGGTTAATTTTTAAAAATTAATTAAACCCTGCTTAAACCAAATCATCATAGTTTTTGTATACCTTAGGCGATCCGACAACATTGTGCATACCTAAACTGTTAGGAATACATATTACACACATTGTTGGTTAATTTGTTTGAATTCATTAATCCCTGCCTAAACCAAGCAACACTAGATAAAAAAATCATTCTATCTATAAATTATTCAAAATTATGATTTAATGGATAATTTTAGATATTTTTTAGATATACGAGTATTTTTTGACTATTATCTATTATGACTTGGTATTCGCAGGGTTTAATTGATTTTTTAAAACTAACCAACACCATCTGAAAAATGTAGCTTAGTTCAATGAAAACAAATACGGATGACTGAGAAAGTTTAGTGTGCACTATTTATGGCGGATCTTAACAGCCTATCTCCACCCTTCGCCACTGATATCTAGGGACGTCACTGAATACGAAGCAACCACCTCATATGCTTCATGAAAAATCACCGCTGGTCGCGAGGTTAAAAAATCGCCCCCCAGTTCGAGTGTCCCCGTTCGGACACGCGATACGCGGCAAAGAAGTGTCACTAATGAAATCCGCCGGTGATTATAAAAGGTTTCATCGGGCTACTTCAGCAAAGTTATGATTCAGTTTAACCGGCCACACTTCCGGTCTAAATCCCGACATATGTCTTCCCATAACAATCACCCTCCATTATATTATTATGATCGTTCATTTATGAATTTAATGCCCAGTACCCTAGTCCAGTGTTTCTCAAGTTATTCTCTCCTGAACAATTCACGTGCATCGTCTGTTAAATAATTTAAGGCCATGCATTAGTTGAGGCACGGTCTAAAAAGATCGTTGCTAGGCGATGCGCGGACTGCGGGTCGCGGGTGCAAATGACACCTGTCAAACGAAATATTATTTTTCATATAAATCCAACATACGTTCATTTTATGTTCTGTTTATTGTTCTATTAGTAACAATAATAATATATTCATTGACATGTTTTCTTTTTAAAGTAAATGGGTAACGTTTTTAGTCATCTTTACACGATTTTAGAATTAATTGACCCGTCGCCATCACGCAGCAAAGTGACGTGCTTCTGGCTCGAGATTCTCTCAGTGAATGGCAGCGAGTCCAAAATTTCGTCGCGCCTACAGTTGGAAATTATTTGGCGTTTCACTGATGCGTCACCTTGATATTAAAAATAATTTAATATAATTACAAGATAAAAAGAACTTTTTTTATACTTACAACGTTTTTAAATTTTCTGTTGAATCATATAAACTTGACTTGACTAGCTTAAGGCCAAGGGGGGACATGCTCGTCGAAGGTCAAAATTGAGTTTTTATTGTATTTTCAAACCATGATCCTGGACACTCCTTAAACGTTGCAGATAATCTATTTATATAATTTTGAAGCCTTATTATCCTTTATAGTTATTTTAAACATTTGATGACTGCATAAAGTATTTTTGTTACATAAAATAGTATTCTTTTAAACCTCTCGCTCTAATGTTTTAGAATATAGTCATATTTCGGTACATAACTGTGCAGTGGTGTTAAGATTTTTTACATTTATTAATTTTTAAACGCATTTATAAAACCATTAATATAATTTATTACGAGATAATTTTTGTAAAATATTTACGATAAAAAATTATATTGATAATCTCTGTGATCCCAAATTTGACAAGAATTAGGCATTTTATTATTCAAAACATCGGCAAGATTAACACATTTGAAGATGATTCTAAAGATACTTATTATAAGCTATGTCTTTGACCATTCAAGTGTGATAAACATCTTATGAATAATGATTGCTTTATAATAATTATTGACCTAAGAATAAGGTAGTGTTTTTTTTAAATACGCCATTTCTTTTGGCATTCCCCAGTAGTTAAGCTACAACATACGGCCGTAGCCATAAATTGACAAACTATAATTAAAGTAGGGAGTAAAATTATGTTAACGCGCGTGTTTGATTATTGTTTGTCAATATTCGACAACTCCACAATTTAAGTGGGTGTATTAAAAATACAAAAAAAAATGATATAAAATACCCTTCATTTTACCTTGAACACTATTTGTATTACACAATATTACACACACACGGCCCCCCCCCGAAGATTCTAGCCTGGGGGCCCGCTTCAAGATTTTGGGACCATGAAACACACTCAGCGCATCTATTCTATACACAAGGCTGCTATCGGCGGCTATCGAGGGTAGTTTATTATTTTATATATTGAGGTATAGTAATTGTTACAGTATGTTAGCCGTCTAAACTGTCAAAACTGTTTATCTACCTCTAAAAGTTAACACAGCCAAGAGAGGTGCTGTTAAAACATGGCACTTTTTGAAAGTTCAGACGGTTAACTTATTGTAACAATTAACCGCCTCAATACATATATATGATAAACTACCCTCGATAGTCGCCGATAGTACTGATAGTAGCCTTGTATATGGAATAGACGCGCAGGTGGTTGATCAAAATAAATCATCACCAGTTGACGATGTTCTTTAAAGGGTTTAAAGCGAACGAAACCGTTCTTGATTATCATTAAACTAAGTGGAATACGTACTACATTTATTGTATTTTATTTTAATTAATTAATACAATCTATTTCCACCGAGAATTGACAGTTAACAACATAAAAGAAGAAAAAACATTCAGGTGAACTTCAATCGGAAACGAATTTATTCATTAAAATACTCGTATAGGTAACAGCAGCAGTGGCTAATTTTAAAACTCACCACAATAAAAATAAATAAATAAAAGTCATAAATTCCTGCTATCAACCAGGGGCGGCTCTAGTAAAGGAGCAAAGTGTGCACTGCACTCCCATCATCGATTAAATAAAAATATATAATATACAACCCCCATGTATTCCGAAAAATACGATATCGAAAACTTATACGAAATCAATCATTTTGAATTCCGCGCGCATTCGAGCAATAGTGATTTCGACGCGCAACGCCACCGTCTACCAATACACACGTAACTACACCAATGAGACGCGACTAATACACACATACCTCCATCGGTGAGACATGGCAAGGAGCAAAATTCAAAGTGTACCTTGAGTTTACACTATTTTTCACGCATACATTTAAAAATTCACAACAGCAAATGAGGCTAGTAGAATCAAAACCAACAAAGTTCTATAAGACTACATGAATCTTCGTTGGAAATGATGTTTTCCAAGTTAATTCTTCAGGAGGTTGCTTGTACCTAATGCCATAGCACACAAAGCTTAACTCGGCGTTCGGACAATAAAACCATACACTGGCCGATATAAATATTCCAACACAAGCGCTTAGGCCACGCGTCGAGATATAGTTGGAAGCCTAATTATTGATGACTAATGTCATGTCGATGCATGCCGTGCAAAAATAGAAATATATTCCCGACTTATTTATCAAACGGTTAGTTTAGTAAGTTTAGTTCAACGTACTCCGCTCCCGGTTTCACCGATTTCGCCGATATTACTCGTATTATGCTAACGTTGGTGGATTAATTTTTTTATTTTCATTTTGAGATTACCCTATTACTATTAGTGTTTCAATAGGTAGGTATCTTAAATTAGATGTACACACAGTTCAGTTCAGCTTGTTGATTTTTTTAATCAGGTGGGTATTTCACAGAAACGCTGTTATTGAGAATAAATAGGTACTTAGGTGTAGAATTGTAGACGTAGGTGGGTGGGTAGCTTTTAACAATTAATTATCCTAGTGTTTGTCGTATTGAAGTAGGTACCTAGTTACATAGGACTTATAATATTTATTATTACGTTTATTTTGTACAGATAGGTAGGTAGGTATCTATTCAATAAGAAGGAAATGGAGCATAGGTACTGTCGTTGAATGAGAATTTTACAAGTGGAATTATTATTGTTCATCGTTATTTTAATGAGCGATTCACATCGAGACGGATGACAGTTTACATTGGCCGACATTATTAGCTCAGCCAGGTATTCATTCATTGAACGGTACCTACCTACCTATTTATAATTTTTCTTATTTGAAACGATAATGGGGCCCTATTTCGTGATCGATTTGAGATTAGGTGGTACCTATTTTGATAGGTAAGTAAGTACGATAAAAAGGCCCCATTTCTTTCGTGGTCATTTTGAGATTAGGTAGGTATCATTAACCTTATCATTAGGTAGGTAACTGTGTAGGTAGTATGTCGATAACTACCCACTGTCCTATAGTTTAATGGGAATTAATTTTCCGAGTCGAATTCATGAAGCAATTATTATTCACATCGGCGCATCATCTATTCTATAGGTGGGTAAGTATAAAGACTGCTTTCGGATCACAATAAGTGCTAATACTTCGATACAACCCTACCTTGGATAGCTGCCGTAGCGGCAGAATGTCATCAATGGGAATTTAGAGCATAAATCGACGATTCAATGCAATAACGTCATCGTAGGTATCGTGACAATGCATTCATTAAACGAAGCTGCGATTTTATATGACAGATCACAGCACTGTCGTGTCGCGGGAACGTTCTGCGATTTGAATCTGACATGGGCTGATTTTAAAGAAAATACCGAAGATATTGATTTTTCCCACTCAATATCGACGTTTCGGCTTAAATATGTTCAATAAGCATGTCACTCATCATGTTAAATGTGCCGAAATTCCTTCGTTGCAAAGTTTATATCATTTTTTGCAGTTCGACGTTTAACATAGGGGCAGATTGGCAATGCGCGGAGGTGACATTTATTTTTTATAACTTTTATTATAACTTTTATTATAACTATCTTATTACTCGATGGACAACGTTAAAACTTTGGGGAATATGTAAATATGCATCGTCTAAAACATATCTACAATGCGGCTGCACGCAATGAATTTTTAAAAATCGGCGGTCACAGTTAGAGTTCCGTAAACAACGCGACCGAATTATGTCAAATTATCAGCTATGTTTCGCATTAATCATTTCAAAATCATACGTATATTTAAAATGTGTTTTCAAGAGAGCTAGCCGCCTACCTAGCTGGCTGGCGTTATATTTTAGTAAATGAATTTTTTTAAATCGGGTAATTTAATACTTAATTATAAATAATGAATAATTATTATTAACGTGACAAATTTTAACTTAAAAATGAACTAATAGTCTTATACAGTAGAGAAGATTTCTACGTTACTGTTGGAGCATTATTGCTACTTCAACTTTTCACTAATAATAATTTACTGGAAGTATTTGGCAAAAGTGTTACCCTATTAAAAATAATTTGTACAATCCCGATGATTTCAGTAGGAAGTGAGCGTTGTTTCTCAACTTTAGAAAAGGTTAAGTAATTTTTGAGAAATACAATGACTCAAGACAGGCTAAATGCTCTTGCGATGTTAAGTATAGAAAAACAATTGATATCGTCAACACCAGACTTTAATGTTCGTGTTATCGACGTGTTTTCAAAATCGATGGAAGATGGGGACTTCTTGCATAAATAGGTGAGTTTTTTTGCACTCCCTCATATTCTTGTCACCGGCCGCCACTGCTATCAACGCACATGGTAAAAATATCAATGTATCTACCTATTTCCTAAAATCCCATTATGTAATTAAAAATAGGTAGTTATTATTGAAAATAACAGTGACGAGTACAGTGACACCCTTTAGGGGTAGACAGGTCCTACATTGCATTAGGCCGGCACATTATAAAGGGCGGCGAATCACTGACATACCGTGGGAGTAGGCAGATTGAGCGTCGCTTGGGGGCGGCAGTTACTCGAAGGGCGGCAAATCGAGGAGAATCATTAGATATATTATATAGAAATAGGTGCCTCAACTTAGCAATAACGGACTTTCCATTAAAAAAATTAGCTCACTGGTTGGAAACAAATGTATTAATTAATTAATGACTGTAATGACTGTAATTTTTCGTCGGGTTCGCGATGTCTAGTTTACTTTCATTGTCCTTGGACGTCACGTCCTTGATGACCAGCAATGACGCGTGCAGATTTGCGAATTATATTTGGAATATAGGTAGGTACATACCTAAGTAGTTACCTAATTAATTTATCCAAATATTTTTGCTAATCATTCGCGAGTTTTGAACGTTGTCAGGTGTATTTTTAAATGTATCTGAAACCGCGGACCCGCAATATTGTTTATTCAAGTATAGATGGCATTTGAATTAGATTTAGTGGTATTTTATTAGTAATGTATCCATACAACACATTTCTTAGATAGGTGCTGAAAGGATGATAAAAAGTATCTACTGTATTAAAAATATGGTGCGGCTCTTTGGCGCTGCCTAGGGGCGGCATTTTAAGTAGAGACGTCACTGCGGCGAATGAAGTAACTAAAATACAAATATTTCAACTTTTGAGAGCTGTGACAGTTTTCAACAAAGCAGACAATGCGGTCGCTTCATTAGAAACATCTTAATTTAAAATATAATCGAACCATATAAAATCATAATTATTATTGTAATATTGTAATACCCATTGCAATACACATCGTAATGGCGGTTCATTGAACAGGGAAAATTTTCACAAAGGTACCCCCAAGCCTGTCACTGCCACAGACATCGATGTACTTAAACCACCACTGTTTCAGAATAAGTTTCGTGAAAATGCTCCAATAATTCTCAATAAATGATATGTACGTCAATAATTCAAAGATTTTTTGAGTAATTGTCTGTTTAATATAGCCAAAAATACATAATAAAATACGTAAGTAGGTACCTACCTGACGACTTTGGAGATAATTTGAAACTAAACATGGAACATGACGACCCCATCATTCTAAGCCTGCTTAAGGTCACCACTTTTCCTAGGGACGTAACTGGTGATAACACATAATAATTTTAGTTGTTTATTTTTTTTTATACAAGTACATATCTGTTTGAGTGGTTATATTATAGACCCCATGACCCCTTCTATGTTAGGTTGCAGGGGTTTTGTTATCCTTTGGATTATGTTTTATTTTTATACTCAATTTGTGAGAAATGTGCATAGTTTTAAGTATTAATATAATTTAATAATTGTATGACTAGTTTTTACCATCAGCGTTTCTTTAGGGACTCAATCTACTCAACGTGCTAATTCAAAGTTAATTTTGTGCAAGCTGAAAAAATGCCTTAACCAGCTTGCATATAAAAACTCATCTCGTCTGCAACGTGTCGAATACATCGATGTGACGTCATCGCTATTTACAAAACACGTTGCCATTTTAGTTTGAAAAAACATCTAGTGCTGCTAGCAATAAATCTCGGGCTGCGAGTCGAAGACGCCAGAACACATACTCACACCTACGAATTGGTCATTCCTATACCGGATCGCCGTTCACCACATCCAAATATATACGTTTCGAGAGGTTACGCGCGACTATCGCTACTTGTTAGGTAGATGTGCGCGGTCTTCATATACAACATCGGAGCGACGTTCCTAGAAGGTTTAATTTATAGTTGTGCGACAGACGACCTGGCTCTCAAATCTTAACTCGCCTTATGCAAAAACCATGGAAAATTCTTTATAGCTCAAGGCGGTGGTGATTCTAATGAATATTTTGTCGTATTCATTGGGAAATGAGAACTATTTTCTTCAAACTTAGATTTATTTTATAACCGCATTGTTTGTATTTTTCCCATGAAAAAATTGTCACATATTATGACTGAACTTATGAATAGATAATGCCGCAGAGTCATAATTGTAATATACTTATCCTAACTTATATGACTGCAATCACTGAATCTGAAAGGCATGAATCATTTTTATTTGTCATCGTTTGAACTGTTTTGAAATTGATGTCCGTCATCTTAATAATTTTCCAGTTTCCCGGCGGCGTCGAGCTGGTGCCAGACCTCGCCGACAAAGGACTACATTCAGCGCCGCGCAGACCCTGCGGCTGGAGGTGGAATTCCGGAGGGCTGAGTACGTAGCGAGAGCCAGGCGGCTAGAGCTGGCAGCCGCCTTGAGGCTTAGTGAGACTCAGGTCAAGATATGGTTCCAGAACCGGCGAGCTAAAGACAAAAGAATCGAGAAGGCGCATCTGGATCAGCATTATAGGTACAACTTTTCATTAGTGATATGGATCTATGTTTTACATTTATGTGTGTTTTTATATATTATCTAAATAAATATTTTTTAAAGTTATGGATTTATGTACCTAAACCATTATTTTCATTGTCTTAAAATGACACTGTAGGTAGTTGTCACACATTTTATAAATTATAACATGAATTTTAAACAAGTCCCTAGGTAAAGTGCCGCCCTTAAGCAGAATTACAATTCCGTCCCCTATCATTTTTACTTTAAAATTGTCTGGAAATTCTTGAGCGATCTCACTAGCGCTAACACTGAGTTACATCTTGCAAATACGTTCCTATGTAATTCAAAGTGGAGAATTTTTTTAAGCACTACAACCGGTCAAGATCCCCAATGACAGTAGTGTAGTGAATCAGTACTGTTTTTGGTAATAAAAGTGAAACAATCACAAACACCCAGGCTTTGAAAAAATCACATAAATATAGTATGTCCTCACCAGGAATCAAACCCGGAGCACCGCGAGAGCCTACCTACTCAGTACTCTCCTATTTTCGGCTATCATAAATATACAAATACACCAAAAATCTTTAAACTGACAAACACACCATCTACTAATAATTACAGCATGTCCACTAAACATACTCTCAAAAAGCAGTGGTTTTATGTACGTGGAGGTCTGTGGAGATTGGAGGCACCGTTGTGATTTTTTTTCCTGGGCGATAAACCGCCTAATGGCGGATTGTGATCAATATGTAATACAACGGATATTCCAATACAATAATAGTTATGTTGTGATGATTTTTTATACTTTAATTATTTGTTCAACTAATGTGCCTTTCTAATGAAGCGACAACATCATCTGCTTTACGGAAAACTGCCGCTGCTCTAAAAAGTTGTGATATTTTTATTCGTTCCGTTCTTTCATTCGCCACCCTTTATAATGTGCCGCCCCTATACATGACCTCCCTACTTCCAAGGGACGTCACTGACTTTGTGATTATAATGTTTATAATAATACCTTCTTCTTCCTGGCGTTACAATCCGAATCGCGAACTTGATTTAGACTGACATGTTCATTGTTTGCTAATCTGGTATGTTATAATCAACAGGAACCTGGCAGCATCATCAGGCCTGATAAGTCTTCCGCCTTACTACACACCGCTGCCCCGTGCGTGCGCCCTTTGCCTCTACAGACAGGACGCAGTATGTCCACATCTTCCTGAACAACCAGGAACACCAAGAAGTCATTTCTCGGAAGGCCTACCTACTTAACTAGTCGTTAACTAATAAATATGAATATCATAATCAAAAAGTCAAAATGGATAATAATTATGTCAAAGACAAAACGGCAACCCGTTTTTGCATTGTGGCGATGACTGACATAACGGGTCTAGGACGATTTGGCGCCGGAACAACTGGACGCCACGAAATTCTAAATTAAATAGGCTTAGGTACTTTTAAAAAAAATATTTATTAATATTTATATTTAAATTATTATATTATGATTTAATAGTCGGTGAGAAGTTAAATATGCACATGTAAATAATGATTTAATCGTGCGTATGTTTAAGTTCCAACGAAAAAAGAGTTTTTTTCTTTTATATAAAGCCTTAGGCATGGTAATTCTCAATCCGCAATAAAAAAAACATTATGTTAAGAGTAAAATGAATTAAAACTACTAAGTAGTAGATATATACTGATTAAAATTCCTCGTCTAAGTTCTGTATACGTGACTACGACAGTGCGGCGTCCAATTGTCCTGGCGTCCAATTGTCCCATTCCCGACATAACAATAACAAAAATGCACACGGCACATATTGTGAAATGATGCGATGCCACTTATAAAAATTAATACCTAATCTTGGCGAAATGTGTATACCTACTCTCGAGATAGTTTTTTAAAGTAAAGTAGATGGTATTTTAGGGAATAAGTTATCGATCTCATGCGGGTCAGAAAAGACGTACCTACTTCCTATAACATTATAAACCGGGACAAAATGTCAAATCGGCCCATCGTCAAACGGCGACAATCCCGGTAAAATCGGTACTTATAGTTAGCTTATCTATGTATTATGAGAGTGAAAAAATATACAACTGAAGACAATTTGAGCAAAAGCGAACGAACCAATTCATCATAAGTTATAAGTAGATCATTCTACAGTAGTCCCTGTCTTGATTGCGGAGATTGGACCGATTGGGCCTCACGTTCAGGGCGTCGTTGAATGGATGGTTCGTTGTGCGTCAGGTACCGGGCTCGAATCCCGGGTCTGTGGGTTTCAATGTGTGTTTGGACTTAATATGTTGAGCAAGTGGCTAACGTCCATTTCTCATTAAAAAAAAACAAATAAATGTTAATACAAACCTTCACTCTGTGTAGTCCCATAAATGATCTAATTAGAATCAGATAGGTAGCGTAAAAAATACTGAAGATAAACAAAAAAATAATTGAAGTCCTTGTGGCTGTTCGGGACTTTCTTTCAGTTACCTATCTTCCACAGGCACCCTTCGCCACTGGCTAATGTGCTACAGTGCCGGTTTCAATGTAGCAAGCAAACCAATACAACTGTGAATCGCTTTATCCGCACTCATGGCGCCACTGTAGAATAATTTATATATACCTAAAAATCATTAAAATTCTGATTCATTCAATTTTTTTCGGAAAATAATTATCTAGTACCTAGATATAACATACCTACTTATGTGTTTGTATTCGGAAAAAAAATTGGGCACGTCTCATAATGAAAATAAATACATAATTATTACCTCTAAAAGAGCCTCGTCTCAATATTATGTAGGTATATGCATAAGACTTGGGTAGTTCGTTTATGCATCTCGATCATATAATTAAAATAGTATAATTACGTACCTACCTAATAGAAGATAATATATTATGTAATAAACGCTTTAAATTAAACAAATAAATGTTTATTTATTCCACTTTCCAAACCTTGTATTATCAAACGCTTATTTTCCATTTTATTAAGACTTGTGGCACAATGGCAGACTTAAAATGCCGACAAATTTCACTTATAGTTTTAATTAAACTGTCTGCAAATCCATAAGGTAGTTACCTACTTACCTGTTAATTATTTATTTTCGACGATCTTAAACAAATACACCAAACTTCTTTAAGTTGAGATAGGTAGACTCTGTACAAATTTATAAGACGGTTTTGTGTAGCTTTTTGTGCTCAAAAATAATAGTTTAAACTAAAAGATTATAATATACTTACAATAAAATTTAATTAAAATAACAGATAATACTTCTGATAATTAGAGCATTTCCACGAAACCTACTCTCAAACAGTAGTAGTTTTAAGTACGAAGAATCACCCTTCTAAAAAAATTGACTGTGCGATAAACTGCTATTACAATATGTAGGTTATAGTTTTTTATGTGTCGATTATTTTTAAAAGTGATGTCTTTCTCATGAATCAGCATTGTCCAATAAGAATTTAAATCTTCGAATTTTATTCGAAATGAAATATCGCATAAGATGAAAACAAGCAGGCAATCAACAATGGATATTTGTTTTTTCTTTAAAATGGTTCGCCCGGGTGAGCTTTTTGAATATTATCTTGCTAAAGAATAAATAGCAAGGTAGCGAGGGGTAGTGGGCAAATCTCGGCCCAAATGAATTGTTAGTACCTATTAGTATTATTACTTTTCCAGCATCTTGACCGCGGATCAAGAAAATGAGAGAGCATTAGATTTCATCCCCTATCTAATAGCATACTACCTTTATAATAATAACAATCGCATCCTAATGAAAGGTTTGTAGTTCTTTCTCAAAAATGTATTGTGCAGTCACGCAGGCTTCGTTTTGTGTTGTAACTCGTAAGTGCCTAATCACCCTAATTATCTACTAAAAACTTCGAGTTGTGATATATTATTTCATAATATTTTCTCAGTATCATCAACAACATTCCGAATCTGGCAACTGTTGAAAGAATGCCTCTCCAAGCTGATTCTTCTCTTTACAGTCGCGTGACGTCCTGTGTGGGTATGCATGTTATGCGTTGCATAGGAGTGACACATTATAGAGGGCGGCGAATGAAGGAATGAATATAACTATTATTACAACTTTTGAGTGGATTACCAATTACCTATCGATATATTATTTTAAAGCATAATCTTGACAACATATCTATCGTATTACCCATTTTAATATATAGGGTAGATGCACCAGTAGTCAGCCACTTGAAAGTAATGTAATATGTTTATAAAACATATTAGGTGTGTTATTTTATAAGCGAAATTTAACCAAGTGTTGTTGACATTTTTTATCATGTATATATCTCTGTTTATTCTAATATTTAGCATACGAATATTGTGGATTCTTTTGAGAAACTTTAGATTTTTTTGTAAAATTAGACAATTTTTCAAACGATTTCCGCTACCCTTGTAGAATACATTTTTGATCAATTATTATTTTAATCGTCCAAGTTTAAAGACCATATGATTGAGGTTATTCGTCTTTCCTGTGTGAAATGTTCTAGTTTTTTTGTACACCTTTGCGAAGTTGGTACTTTCATCAATTAATAAAATAAATACCTGCTTACATATTACTTGAAAATATTACCACCTATGCAATTATTATGAATACAATATTAGTGCCTACCTAATAATAATGTATGCAGTGGCGCACCCAGGATTTAATATTGGGGGGGACCCAAGGAGCAGAATGTAAATTAGTCCTATAGGCTATTTTTCTTTTTCACAGCCTAATTTCTCGTTTATCGGTCCTTTGTCTATTGCACTCGGTGTACCTACACCATGGTCCCCACATCCTGAAATGGGCCCTCAGGCTAGGATATTTGGCGGGCCCCCTACCTACCGCTAAGATTAAAGGCAGTGTGAAACACTACATTAACGTTTTTCAAATTGTGTTTTAGTTCAAATTAAGGGTACTTATACGGTGAAGTATTGGCGATTTTTACTACATCTACTTTAATTATGGAGCTGTCGAGTATCGACACATAATAATCAAAAAATATATTGCACAATTATATAAGTAATTGAAAATGTTCATGGCCATGAAGTACCTATAACAGCGACTTTTTTTACTATTAAAGCTAATTTATGATGTGTTTATCTCACTTATCTGGTCAACCCGACACGCCGGCCCCCCCACAGCCCAGGCCCCCAGGCTAGAGCCCTTCCCAGCCATGACCTACACTCCAGAATTCAGGTGGACACCGAGAATTTTTTGTCAGTTCCATTAGGGATTGGGTTTCTAAAAAAACCTGACATTAGTGTTTCGAAATTTTTGTTGGAAATTAAAATCTAAGAAATTTTTCTATAGTGCTGGAGAATTATTACAAATCATTTTTTTGCCGTGTTTTTATTTGTCTAAGCCCAAAGGTATAGTTTATTTGCTTTCAATTTCAATGTTTAAAATCTTTTCCCCCCCTGGGTCTGACTATAGTATTTATACACATGGATCATAGGTTACGTAGTGTACCTACCTTATGGTCTTTTTGTACTTCCTGCTCACTATAAATATATACGACCATTGGCCGTAGATTTAGAAAAATACACTATTTCATACCTTTAATATGTAGGTAGTGAGTACACCTTCAATTATAAAGGGCGAATTGCTTAACCACCCTATACTATTATAGGTATATCAGTCTATGATAATACTCATTTGATATTATTGTATTTTGTGTATAAATTAGTGAATTCAATATTTATGAAAACATGAATTTTCGGTAACCTGAGGTCCTTTCCAACTGCCAGGGCATTTAGAATCCTTAGAATTTAGATGAATACTTACAAAACCCAGTGAGGTCCCGTGGGGGTAGGCAAATCGAGCGTCGCTTGTGTGCGGCAGTTACTAGAAGGGCGGCTGATCGAGAATCATTTAGAATATATCCTAGGTATATAGAAATAGATACCCTAACTAGTAATAATGAAAATATCTTTCAATTAAAAAAAATTAGCTCACTGGTTCTGTCGGGTCTGCGATATCTAGTTTACTGAATAAATGATGGCCACAGATGGTGATCTGCAGTCATGGTGAAAATCAAATATCTCATTACCAAAAACTACTGAAATCACCTTGCATTAATAATTTATAGTAAACGTAGGTACCTACTAGTTTACAGAATTATTTGATTTATTTAAAATTCAATGGAATAGCAATATCAGCTTGGTAGGTGAGGCCATTACCTTTTTATATGAAGGCAATGCAGTAATTTGATTTTAAATCACAAAATAAACTATAAAAAATGGAATTTCATTATGCAAGAGTTATCAATACTGTGCTGCGATATCGCAACATCTACCCGTCTCCAGTGGGCAGATCACCTGCAGTTAGTACTGAAACACCACCCTCTAAGGCAGCGACACTCAACCTGCGGCCCTTAAAGCTAATCAGGAACATGATTTTTAATTTTGAAATAAACACTTGATACTACTCGTTTATAATTTTTTAAATCTAAGTTTTGTAAAAAAAAAAAAGAGGGGTTTCATGATTTTTTTCATCACACCAGTAGTGGTGCGGCCCACGTTACTTTAAAATATATATTTGGCCTGAAAAAAAGGTTTCAAAAAAGTATCACTGCTCTAAGGACCTACTTATCGCAGTCAGAATCCCGGTGGCACTGAAGAACCCCCTGCACCCGACGGCACAGTCAAGTGTAAGATAATTCAGAGCAAAATGTAAATTAATGAAACAAACAAGTAAAGTTTGATACTTTTATTTTTAAAATATTTCATACATTCCACAAACAATTTGAACATATCCCATACTCACCATACAAGATTAATATTTTCAATACTTACAGCTTCCATAACTGCATGGAATGTGATGTGCAGCAGATCCATTGGAACCAAAGATTTTTATTCAAGGCAAGTAACACCTTGCGGGCATTTTTCATTGTATTATGTGTACTAGTATCATTTACTTGCTTGGGCTACTGTTCATTTAAAAAAAAATGACTTGACGCATGAGGGGATCATACTTATTCTTTCTTACCTGGTGGAGACCCCTCGCAGTATGCCAGAAGTCGGTAGACACCACATGATGGTTATGCCATGCAAAATAAACAAGTTGAAATGTTTCTATCAGAACGAAAGGGTTTTAAAAAAATAAAATCACTCAACACGGTATGGGGCTTTCCTGAGATCTCATCAAAGAATACTTTTATTGAACACCAATTACATATTTCTAGACATATCTATTCTCTTAACAATTCAGTCTATGCCTAAACTAAAGTAATCAATCATGTTTTAAATAAAAAATAATTACCCTCGTCTCGCTGATAAAATCAGATCTCCACATATTCTTTCTCTCAACCATATTAAAATCTAAACACGAATGTAGTAAGTCATTAAAAAAAACTAATCTATTACAATAGAAGTGTTACTTATCTATTTGTAGTATTATAATTTAGTCAAATAGAATAATGCATTAAAACTAATTCTTACAAATATTATCATCCTCCTTAACTAATAGTCGTAAGTCATAAGATAGCATGTACTACTCTAAATTATCCGTAAGAGAAACAGAGCAATCAGCTCCGGCAGATCGCATCTAAACTCGATGGAACAACACCGCCAAGGAAAGATTGCCAAAAGCTCGTCTTCATTTACGGGTAACCAGGGTGGGCTCACTAAGACTATCTCAACAAATAGACTGATCGGACACTTCGCACTTCTCTTATTCGTTACTGTTACAGAATTGTTCAATAATATCTGGATACATAATAAAATATATTGTCACATTACAACACTGAGGAAAAAATAAACACTTTTTCTCCCTACGTCCTCTGTTCTGTCACTCGCGAATCCGTCTACTCGAAGTGAATCCGGTGTCCTCGTCTAGCAAAGTGTCTGTCGGGACACGTCGTTCTAGCTCGATATTCTTTTCACTAAAAACTAGTAGATGCGTTCTAAGCATAGCCACGGATCGGACTGCCTGCCTGACTAGTTTTTAGAGCGAACGGGACCTATAGGTTAACAAAACTGTTAGTTTACACAGCAACACTACAAAATACTAATGCAGAATAAGAAACAATTACAAAGCTACAGAGCCCTCCATTACCACAGTATTTGAAATTGAGCCAGCCAAACTGAATACTGCTATGTCTACGGTTCCAATCCATCCAACATAGTTCTTCCTACGGGACAATAAATACACTATCCTGCGGGAGTTCAAATTTCTATTCAAAATAATGAGTGATTATCAAACTTTCCTATAGGAAATTCCTGTGAAGACTGAATTCTCATTTCATATTTGATAACATATCTGGCAGATCGATTGCGAGATTTATACTTTTCAATTTTATTGTGATGCCAATGTAGGGTTCTGCCGCGATTCATTTGATGTCTTTCGAGGATATGACGATGTTAAGATGTAGTTCAAAATGATATCTCAATAAATTGTAATGGAAAATTTGAAAGTAAAATATTCCCAAAGTGATCAAAGCGCTATACTCACGTGAAATATTTAGAATCGACGAGGTCCTCCAGAGTTTCCCCCTCCCATGTTGCCGCCTCCGCCACCACCCATATTGCTGTATCCACCGTTACTGCTGGAACCATAACCTCCCCCTCCTCCGCCGCCGCCACCACCCATCTGAGAATTGCCCATGGGGCCCCCTCCATAAGGTGCTTGTCTGTTCTGATTAAAGTTTGTGCGCATGGGCCCGGCACTGTATCCTTGTTGGTAGCCTCCGCCAAAGCTGTCCTGCTGCCCCCATCCTCCTCCGCCGCTGCCTTGGCTTCCGCCGTAACCCCCACCCCCGCCTCCCTGTTGATTGCCCCATGAGCCACCGCCGCCTCCGCTGTTATTGCCAGACTCCCAAGGATTTTGGCTACCCCAGCCCTGGTTGTATCCTGACAAAAAAAAAAAAAAATACAGTTGACAGAAACAATTGCAAAATAGCATGTAAATAGAACCGGTGATCGTGAACATCGTCGCATTATGCAGATGGAAGTCTTGTCAAGTCAATCTTGTATTCTGATGTAATGGAAAAACTACTCGAAAATTATACATAAGAAACAAAAGTGTAGCGAGGCTTCGTATTGATATGAGTCTTGATGTACTCAAACAACATAGCGGCACAAGCGTCAATCTCCACAGGAAAATAGGAAATCACAAAAAGCACAAGCTCTCCGTGGGGCAAGATCTGTGGCTTATCCAATTCATAAAGATAATGGGACATACCTTGGTTGGAGTTGTTCCAGTCTCCCCCGTTGTTCTGAGAGTTTCTTCCTCCCCAGCCGCCACCTCCACCCCCTCGGCCACCGGTGGGTCTGCCGCCGCCCCCTCCACTCCTTCCGCCGATGTTCCTGCCGCCGCCACCGCCGCCGCCTCCGCCCATCTCCATTTCCTGCTTGGAGATTGCTTTCTTCACGTCCACTGTCTTGCCGCAGATCGTGTGACCGTGTTGTACTGCTTGGAATTATAAAGGGGGACATTTCAATAGCATTTGATCTTAAACTGGTGAACCTTCAGAGTAACGAAATACAACTCGATGTGAAATGTAATAATAATTGACAACAACTGTCACCATTCACTTAATTGTTAATGAATCAAATTCATAAACAAAATCAAGTTCGTAGTGTTTACTATTTGCAGTAATAAACGATATGTTGGCGACGAAATGACCAAAATATAGCTGGACTGCACACACAAATGAAAACAAGGTCAATTGATTCTATTCCAATAAAACAATGGCTACATTAAATCCTTGACAATGTTTATATTATATCAAAATGTGAAAACATTGTTAATTAAATAGAAGATAATGTGAAATTAAAAAAAATCTCTATAATAGTCCACAAAACAACTTTACTCACAGCATATTTTATCCACAGGATCGTAGTCTTCGAACTCGACGAATCCAAAGCCTCGCTTCTTTCCTGTGTCCTTATCAGTGACAATACTAACGGAGCGAATCTTTCCAAAGCCGTTAAAGTACTCCTGAAGGTGCTTCTCGTCATGTTCATCGCGCAGACCTCCAACAAACAGTTTCTTAACTGTGGCACCTGCCTCCGGTCGCTTGATATCTTGTCGGGGTACAGCTCGCTTCGGTTCCACCACCCTAAAGACAAAACTTTACTTTAAAACCTGGGCGATGAATATACCAACATTTCTAATGGTGATAGTAATAACTGTCGCAGGGCATTGTATTGGTATGGATTTTGATGTATCCAAACAACATAGCGGCTCAAGCATTTTATCTCCACAGTCAACATAGGAAATCATCACGGGCATAAATGGCCCGCATGAGGCAAGATCTGTGGACTAACACTAATGAAGTAAACAGGCGGTTAATGAAACATGATCAATAAGATGGGGGAGGTTCAAAATCATAACGCCATCGAGGTATCATTGTAGATAAGTGATGGCCAACCTTTCAAGGATGGGATTATAAAATCATAGATAACCTCCAACTGACTGACACAGGGCCAAGATCCGGTAGCTATGTTAAATCAACGGGCAATGCGTCAATAAAATGAGCAGTGCGCGTAGGGAGCTGCAAAATTTCCCTCACAAAAAAACCTTCACTACTACCTACTGCAATTTATGCCACATCATCGCTATAGAATTGGTTTGTCGAATATCCGTTTTTGTCGAAATCGACCTTTTAATGCAGAATGCTTTTTTGTATCTAAATGGACTAGAACCATCCTTTTCTTTAAATTACTTCGTAATGGTATGAATAAATCATTCACATGCTGTAAAAATAACAATTTAAATATCTTCATGTATTTACATATAAGATAATGAAATTTGTTTTTAGTCTCCTGAACATTTGGTCTATTCGACACAAACCAATCCTACAGCGACGACATGTCAAGTCAAACTATATACCAATTAAAAATTATTTAAATACTATTTTTAAAATATATCATTATAAGTTTTTAAATCTATAATCAAAATCATGTTTTATCACGAGGTTTTGCATTCTCACAACACACGGAATGCTGTTGCGAATTACTGCTAAACACAAATTCATTAGTAGAGGCGATTTATGCTAGAAGCATTACGATCATGTCACATGAGCTTCACAGTAAGCCACTGGCAAAATATATGCAATAATTGTTTCACCTGCCATTTAAAATGAAATTGCTTCCATCCCGTAACTTATGATCCGAAAATGAAAGTCGGTTTTACTAAACTATTAGTTTTTGGCTCAGAATGTGCATGAGATCAAGACGATCCCATCGAAATATCGAATAAAACAATATTTAGCCCATAGCGCGCGCAAGCTTACCATGAAATCATGTGATTTGAGTTTCTAGTATTATTGTGCTAGCAGTTAGATTGGAAAAATACGAAAGTACTGTACACAGTTGGAATTGGCTGAAATCCATCACAAATGCATTATAAGTAAAAATATAAACTCAAAAGGGGAAGAATTAAACCTAATACGACATAGGTACCTACTTACATTTTTTAAATGGATTGCAAAATTCTCCGAAAACTTAATGCCAGACTAAGAAAGCCATTGCAGCACTCAAAATATGAAACGATCAGATAAGCCGGCCCCACATGTATGGAACCCGCATGGCGTGGGTAACCAAAAAAAAAGCAAGACAAGAATCAAAGAAAATGAGAAATTTTACCTTTGGTCGACTCTGTGCGGACGAGCGTCTTGCGCATCATCAACCATGTGAGCGCGGGAGTAGGTGATAAAGCCGAAACCTCGCGACCGCTTGGTTTTGGGGTCCTTCATTACGACCACGTCGACGATTTCGCCCCATTGTTCGAAATGCCTCTTCAGGGACTCGTCGGTGGTCCTGTAATCCAGCCCTCCGATGAAAAGCTTGCGCATGTGCTCGGGCTCTTTGCTGTCCTGTATAACAAAAGAAAATTTGTGAATAAAAGTCGACAAACATAGTCGCGTCGCAAAATGGCGGCGAGGCGTCAGTAGAAAGCGATGACCGCATTTCTCGAAATGTGCGAATAAAACGAATATTCACTATCACCCCATACGTACAACGTGGATTATCGCCAATAGATAGTAGGAAAATAGAAACAATTCTTTAAAAAGGTGTGAATACGCATGCAGAGTTGGCCTAGAAAAATTAATGGCGTTGATGATTCATAAATGGAAAAAATTCAAAGCCAAGTCGGCCAAACCACGAGTTGTTTATATGAAAAATAATAGCACGAAAACAATAATAGAGAAACAAAACAACAATAAAAGCACTTACATAGTCTCCACCACCATCGTTGCCGTTTTCTTGTTTCATTTTACTTTCGGATGATCAAGACGAACCGGCTAGTCGGAGAACTGAAGAAAGAATGGGAAGAATAGACTGCGGAGGTGAGGGAAGGCAACAAACGCCGGGTTCACCGGATATCGATGTGGCAGTACGCGTTTCCGGTAGATGTTGCAATTAAACAATAATACAGTAAAATGGCAATATTATTCAATTTTTGAAAAAAACAAAAATCAAAAAAATATATCGTATTATTTTTATTACTATTGATGAAGGATTAGGAGAAATGTAGTACTTTGTATTCGGATAACATATAAATGGTGGCTCGTGAACTCGTGTGCCATTGGTAATGTTTACATTTCTGCGGGAAAAAATGTAAAGAACCGTGAAATTTCCGCCGATATTATTGGTAGACATAAACAGCAATAGCCATGACACAAATGTAGTACAAATAACGCGATAATTCATCAGACCACCACAAAAACGTGAACGATTAGACGCTTCTTTACTGTCTGTATCATTCAACCTGAATCAAACAAACGAAATGGAACCGTTTGGTTTGGGACCGTTTGGTAAATGTCCACTGAAACGCTTTTCTGACGACTAATTAGTGTTGCCAGTACTTAAAATTAATTCATAACATATTAGTCTCTAAAACAGAAACATATTTATTGAAACGTCAACTTGGTATGAAATTCTAACCTCCTATCGTTGTCTACAATAATACAAATTCGTATTCATTCATTTTAAATGTACAAAATATAAAGAATGCTTCGTGAATAGGTAGCCATTTAGTTAATTTATAAGATTTATAGGTATGACAAGTTTTTAAAAATTACTTTTGATAAGAGCTTTTTATAATTGATAACTTGTTCATGTCGACAGTATGATTTTGTGACTTACGACAATCGAACATATTAAATTGATAAAATTCGTTAGGTAGGTTATATAAAGATCATTCCGGGTTGATTTAACACAGTTTGTAGTTTAGAATCTCCGTTACAAAATATAAATAAAATGAAAATAAATTCTTGGTCTGACATAATAATTATAGTAATGATATTAAATCGAACTCATTGTATAGAAAATATGGTTGGATTTTGAGATAATAATACAAAAAGCGGCTTCTTGTTCGCGTATGGTTACTTATGAATAATAGGTATTGATTATTAATCTATAATATACATAATTCAAATAAACTTTTATGGTGTAAATGTCTAACATATTAATATGAACACCTCACGATATATGAATGAATAATATATATGAACGATAATATAATAATATAATAATGAATGAACGATATATGAATGAACACATGAATAGGCGCGGGGACGGGCACGGGTAGAGTGTCCGTAGTAGCCCGCGCGCGTCCAGTCGTGTGCGTCAAATCAGGGATAGGAAACCATAAACACAGAAAAGTTTTTACCGGAAAACTCCTATTTGAAATGGCAAAACTTTGCAGCAAAATATGGGGCCAATGAAATCAATATGGAAAGCACTAATTTAACATAAGAATTTTATAACTTATACAAGAAACTGCGGGAACAACCAGACAAGTTTTTCGAAAAAGAGTAACATGAGAAAATATTTGATTAAGTATATTCTAATAATTGATCTAAGTTTTTTTCTATTCCTTTTGAGTCATTTTTTGCGATCCGACATCTTCAAACACCACCAATGGTTGATACACACTGTCATCTGATACAGGTAATTCCTGTTTATTTGGTAAATTTATATAATATATGAATTAATTTAAATTCAAATTTCATCAAGTACGCTTGGTCGATTTTATAATTTGATTATATATTGGATACTATGTAAGTTAAAGTTTAAAAAAGACTTTTCGGTTCATATGGTGTGAATGTAGGTGTAGAATGTACGCTTCATAACTTTGCACCCCGGCTCTAGGATGGAAATGATGTACCTACTTAATATATTTTATTTTTATTATGTTTATATTTTTTTATTAGGGAAAACAAACAGTTACATAGACTACAAATATGTATAAAATAGACTAGAAAAAGATATTGCAACAAGCAAAGTTTCCGTATAAATTATAGTAATTATAGTTAATCATATTATAATTATTTAAATACAGAGAAATTAGATAAAGAGATAAATGAGAAAGAATATTGAATAATTAAAGACAAAAAAACATTTTTTTATGTACCTACCTTTATAACTATAAGTAAGATAAGTATACAATTTAATATATGTGCGTTAAGAATTATTGAAATTTAAAGATATTATTTTTACATAATATATATTTATTTAGTACTACATATTATATTAATACAAGTGAATATCATTTGATATAATTTTATGCCACTTAATAAGGCAAAGAGGCGTATCAGTGTAGTAAAAAGTGCAAAGTTATAAAACGTATACCTACTTTACATCACTTCGCACGATCTATGCTTTGTGAAAATAATACCACAACTACACCAGACGCGCGCGGTAAGCTTATGATGGTTTGAGACACCCGCTACTCGCTCGTTTCCCGCGTCGGCGCCCGTCTATTCAGTGCGGACACCTCTATGCGCGCAGTATAGGAAGAGCCCGACGCATGTACGATCTTGCCTGCGTCGAGCTAGACGCGCCAAAACAACACGCGCGAACACCCGTCCCCGCGCATTGTCTACGGACACGTCGAAACATGTTCATACGTTTGAGTTGCCCGCGCCGCCGCCGCGCCGCGCCCGTCAAACCACCACGGACGAGCACTAAGTCCGTAGATAAAAATAATACGATAGATATTTTGTTGATTCTACTATTTAGCAACGGACGACCCATGTACGAGAAAAATAGGTACCTAGTCAATATTTATTTGACTGTTGGGATAAATAATTAATACAAAAAATTCGTAGGTACCTAATATCTTCAAATAATCCTAATGCCAGTGCTCCATTGGCGAGCCAAAAGTCCGAGCGATTTGTCTATGCTCTGCTACTGATCAACGAACGAATAAAAAAGTCGACCTGTCAAAAATGAAAAGTTACGATTTTTATGTTATTTATATGTAGACTTGCATAAAATAATAGAGCAGTGAAAACAACACAAGTTTTACGATTTCTTTTATGAATTTCATAAATACAAATAAAAAAATAATTGGTAAATCTCTCATTTTCTAATGTGTAAATTTACAAATTTATCAATGAAAATGTTTAAAACAATTACAGATTTTTTTCGGTCCGAATGATTGCGTATTAAAGTCAAATCGAATTTGCATAGTGATCGACTGACGAAGTCTGACAAAAATATCAAACATGTTTGATATCCAACGAGCCTGGTCTGCGGATTAAAAAGTCCGCAGGTCTGGGGTGCTCCACGCGAAAAAAAAGTTCAAGGACTGTAAATCGTCTGACTTGCGTGCCAATAGAGCGCCGGCATAAAATGTTTTATATATTATTAACATATTAAAATAAAAAAGGAGAGAAGAAACTAATTATTTTCTAATCTCTTAGTGATGAGCGTTCTGCGCAACTCAAACGTATAACCGTATAAATGTATAACCAAAAAAAGACATTGCTAAAGCGTTTCAAATCTTAAAAAATCTTAAAGATTTTCACACACTACGTTTGAGTTGCGCAAAACGCTCAACGCTGCGCCGAACGCTGCCATTCAGGACGTAATGTGTGGCCTCAGTGACAGCGTTTTGCACAGCGCAGCGTGCAGCATGGAGGACGAACACATGTTACGCAAAGCAGGTGGCCTTTAAGCCAAGTTGACACGGTCCAAGTACGATCCAAGTAGACTTGGATAGGAATAATTAGTATGAAGATGTCTCATCCAAGTGACAGCTTCATACTATTTGAGTACCTTGGTATCAAAGTGGGACAAACGCCACCTCCCACTAAATTCATGTTTTAATTGATTATGGTACTGCAAGTGATGCTCTTTTCAAAAAATCCACCAAAAGTATCAAAAACGGTAGTTTTGATAGAGATTTTTGAGTTTAAAGTTGGTATGTTATATGAAAAACGGACACTTTTCACACATGTTTGTGAGTCTCCTGTAAAATTTTGTAAATAGCTTATGTCCCACTTTGATACCAAGGTACTCATTTATTCCTATCCTGTGTTATTCTGTTTTCCCAAAAATAGTTTGAAAGTTGACGTCTTACATCTCGCGCTGCGACAAAAGTACTGTTGTTTCGTCTATTACCTGATAATTGATTCGTAGTTGATTCTGTAGCAATATTATTTATAACGTTATGATTATCAAAATTACCTTCGAGATCTCTTATAAACATTGTGTAAAATGCATGTAGCTTTTCTTATTATACAAGCATGTTCCACGTTCGTTTCTATCGCTTTACTTAATATACGCCACTTTGCATATAACAACCCAAAAACACATTCAATACATTTCCTCGCGCGAGAGAGAAGCTTATTAAAATTTATACTTTGTCTATTCAAATTTCTTGCTGGAACGTCACTATTAACTTCTCTGCAGGTGTTATGCAATTTGATATATGAAAGTTTGGATTTCTTACTTTTAAACGTGGTTCAATTTTTTCTAATACTATATAATCAAATGTTGATATGGACATCCTTGTATATTCATGAAATTTTTCTTTATCTAACCTTAAACTTTCATATAATGTAACAAATTCGCCAAAAATTTCTCTTTGCTTCACAGTATCACTAGGACCTTTCTTTTTATACATAAGATCAGTTTTAAAAAACGAACTTTCTTCTAAACACATCAATAATATCGTACGACTCCATGATAACTTTTCAAACCGAACCTCGCGCTCCCAACGCTCCCTTAGTAGAGAACGCTGCGCTGCACGCAACGCTTACTGAGGCCGTACACATACACTTATGTCAAAATAATATAGTCCAGTCAAATTAGACCAAAAAATACGTTATGGTTGCAAAAGGTGGGGTAGAAGATTTGTTTTTCCTACTTGTATATTATGATAATGAGTAAGAAAATGACTTCGGCACAACTTTTGGCTTATTAAATTTCCTAAAATTTTTATATCATACGATTTTTTTCTATCTCTGACCGTTTATGAGATATTTGCTGTTGAAAACAGTATATATGTATTCGAAAACACGCGTTTTAGTAAAAATCAAACTTTAATGAGAAGAAATACCATTTTAAACTTAAAATCTTACAAAAAAACAGTTTGGGATTACAAACTAGACTTTATGGTCAATGGGCCCAATGTTCCAGATGGTGCGTGGGAGTGTTAGAAATGGCCACATTCCAATACCCCACCATTCAAAATCAATTTAATAAGCTTTAAAATTGTATATAACAATATTTTTTCCACGACCGACCGTTTTTGAGAAATAAGCGAAAAACCAAAAAAAAAATCCCAAAATTTTGTGGTTTTTTACCCGCCAAAAGTTGTGCCGAAGTCATCCGAATTGGCAAACTCGTTTTTTCTTACTCATTATCATAATATACAAGTAGGGAAAAAAATCTTCTACCCCACCTTTTGCAACCAAAAAGTACAGATTGACTGATTAATATGTCAAATGATATAATTATGACAGTCTTCAATAGCGGCCTGCACACACATAATCTTGTCTGCGTGAAAGCCTTGTATGCGCCTTGTATGCGGGAATGATTGTGTGTCTAAAATCGCGTAGCGAACAGCGGAAAGAGTGAGGTTGGTCGCGTCCAATCTTTCACGCGTGCCGTACGTCAAGTCGTTTTGTAACACATTTCACCACGTTTAATCTTTCACGTGTGCCATACGTCAAATCGTTTTACTACGTTCGTCACAAATGGGAATTCGCAATTTCTCTCGCCAATTTATTACGGACCTTATGGACTATATGTATAAAATATTCGCATGTTGTGGAGAATCAAATCGGCGGCTTATGAAAATAGAAGTTTACGCGATGTAGCGTGTGCAAAAATAATTAATTTTTTCAACGAGAGAGGATTTCCGAAGGCTAATAGAGACTTTGTAGTAAAAAAATTCAATGCTGAGGGGTTCTTTTCGGAAAGAATTTTTAAAAAAGTAGAGAAAAGTCGACGTAGCGGTAGCGGAAGAGATGAAGTAGGTATATGAGCCATCATTGTGGTATTACGATCTGCTGCTCTTCACGAAGGACGAAGAGCTTCCAACGGCAAACATGTCAAATATGGATTAGGAGATCGGGGATATTGAGGATGAATCTGTAATCAAATGATGAACTACTGTTCATTCTTAAATAATTTTTAAAATCATCGGGATAGTTTTGACGTAATTCACGAATTAAGAGTAGGTGACCAAAACGCCGTCTATAGTCTTTCACCCAGACTTTTCGTTTTTTGTTTTGACTTAAACTTATACTTGCGCCTCCACAAGCTACAGCTAGTATAATATTTCCTCTTTATAGGTAGGTATATTCATTTATAATGTACACAATAAGTGTGTACAGAATATGCATTTTGTATAAAAATAAAGCTAAACTTGTTTTCTTTTATTTTGTTCACTGTCAACAATATTTTGTGTGTTGTTTATAACACACAAAATTTGAATTCAATACTGGTGAATACTAAAGATAGATTAGATAAACTTAACTAAAGTGGAATTTATCTATTAAATTGTGACTCTTGTGATGCCAAATATGTTGGACAAACGGGACGTTCTTTTAACCTTTCCCTTACCATGGCCATTTTAAATACTGTTTAGTCATCGTTTAACATTTTATTCTGTGTATATTACATGCAATTATCTTATAATCGTGTATCATATCGGACATCGATAAATGTACGTCAAAACCAAACCACGGCGTGTCTCGGTCTGTTTTAAATGGAACAACCAACATACGCTGCCATTTCACGGAGAGTGGGGGTGGCTAATTCATCCGAAGCGAACGAGGGATGTTATTAGGTAGGATAACATCTGTGTGGACTTGCGTTATCACGTTCACCACATAAAATAATAGTTATAATTTTTCAATATCGATTCCCTATATAATTTTAAAACACTGTGATCTTATTGTATCATGTTATTAAGTATTATTAAAAATCGTATTTTAAAACACATTAAAATAATATACTTACATAAGAATAATTAAACAAGAAAAATACTCCAATCTTATAGTTTCCACTAAATATATTTTAATATCATGTTTCTTATGGTGAAATAATACACATTAATAAATATTAATCACTACGCTACTTGAACTTATACGCACGTATTAAGTCTATACCTCTAAGACTATAGATATATCATACCTACTTTTAGATAATTTCCCTAGTATAACCTAGTATATAAAAAAAATACCTATAATTTTGCAATATCGATTCCCTGATTATAATCTATATAAAAATCAATATTTGTTTATTTGTTTGTTCGTATTTTATGCGCTGCCATACAGTTCATCCGATTGCGATAAAAGTTTGTCAACTTATCGCTTGGACTTGCGCGCAGATTATAGACTATATCTTGTACATGAAAGAAAAGAAGAAAAAAGAAAAATGAACGTCTGTCTGTCTCTCTGTCCTATGCGTTCCTATACCATTCATCCGATTGCAATGACATTTTCGTGAGTTGTTGTGTGCACACCCGTCAAGGTTTCTGAATTAGAAAAACTATCTTTTTCTTCTTCTTCTTCATTATATCTTCTTTTATTCATATGGTTCCTATACTATTTATCGGATTGCGATGAAACCTTCGTCAGTTGTTGTGGTAACACCCGCAAAGGTTTCTGAATTAGTACAACAATTTTCTTCATCCTTTTCTTCTATTCTATCTTCTTCTATTCGTATGCGTTCTTATACCATTCGTCCGATTGCAATGAAACTTTCGTCAGTTGTTGTGCCCACACCCGCGAAGGTTTTTGAATTAGTACAACAATTTTCTTCATTTTTTTCTTGTATTCTAAAAAACGTTGTTTGTAAACCTGTCTGAAGATAATATTTAGACTAATTTTATAATACCTCACTTCTATACTATTGTTAAGTGTGCTCGTGAAAAAATTATATACAAGGATCAAATCATAATATTGAAATTTGAGGCAAATTTGTTTACGAACGATAACTGTAAGTTGTTAAACTTGTCTATTTAGTTAAAATTAAAAAAAAAGTGAATAAATCAATGCAAGGACCACTAATGCATTGACTGATTTAAAAAGACAAAGTGAAGGCATACATAAAGGAAGCTTGGAGCTTTGGAAATCAAAATTTAAATAAAAATCGTCATGTTTCCACTTTCAAATGATTTTGCGCCAGATATATTGAAGCAAACAAAAATCTATTTACTGAGCGCTTTGATAGTTTGCTAATGCACTTTCCCCATTATTTATTTCACAAATTTACTCTAATAGTAAAAAAAATCACCTGCGGAGCTACTTGATTTCAAAACTATGATACCTATATTAAATATGTAGGTAGTTGTGCGTTTGATGTGATACCCATATAATGATTGATATATTAAATGATAACTCCCGTGTATGTGTATAATTTAGGAAACACTACATTAGAGCACCACACTGCCCTTAACCTCAGAGAAAGGTAGGAGGGCCCGACAAATATCCTGGCCTAGGGGCTCGCTTCCTGATGTGGAGCCCATGATAAAATCCATCTGTCAATAAACAATGATGAATTTGGATTGAATACTAATGAAATCTTTTTTACACATCCATCGCATGAAAAACAAATAAATTTAAAAATGAATAAATATAATATAAGTAGTGAAACCTTGTTTATTATTTATATATTTAAGTTTTCTTCATTTTTGTATTAGTGCCTACATTTTTGACTATTTAAAAAGGTGCCTGAATTATTTAATGAAATAAAGGGGGGGGAGAGGCGCCAAGTTTCGATTTTTTTAAAAATGGAGGCGTAATAACATTACGTTTGGAAATCACTGATGTATATGATAGGAATTTAATACTTGTGTATTTTTGTAGATACTAAACATTATACTTACCTACATATAATAAAACAATCATTAGATTTACTTAGATGGAAGATAACGGTGTGAAAGACCCCTTACTTCAAAAATTGTACTGAATTCCACACCACCGTGGAGGTAGGTACAGTTCAATTGCGGGTTTTTATCTTAAAATGTATTAGTCCTACCTATCTAAACTTCACTGATTTTAGGGACATAATAACATGGAGTTAATGTTATAGTATAATACCTACATGTAAATGCAACAGGTTTACTATAATTAATTATTTAGACATGAACTCACTAATATTATTTTGTATAAAATAAAAAAGATAATAATAAATATAAGTAAGCAATTATTCATTAGACGAAACCAACTGAAAGAAAGCATAGTGGTTCGTACCACGAGAAAGTCGTGTATACTATTGAAAATACTAAAAGTACTTTCTACGACTATTGTATACCTACATACTTCATAAACAAAAGAATATCTAGTTGTATTTGAAATGCATGTCCTGACTAAATATTCTTTTCGGGCATAAGTTATTATTAGTAATTTATAACTACCAGTGACGTTCCTTGATATAATGCCGCCCCTAGGCAGCGCCAAAATGCCGCCTCATGTTTTTATACAGTATTTTTATCATCCTTTCATGAGTACAATATCTAAGAAATGTGTTGTATGGATACATTACTAACAAAACATCAGACTGCAATTATTCGCAAATCTGCACGTGTCGTTTCTGGTCACCAAGGACATCGAAGGGCAACGGAAGTAAACTAGACATCCCGAACCCGACAAAACCACTGAGCTGAATTTTTCAATGGAAAGATAATTTCGTTATTATTAAGTTTCGGTAGCTATTTCTATATATTCCAAAAAATTCTCCTCGATTTGCCGCCCCTCGAGAAACTGCCGCCCCCAAGCGACGCTCAATCTGCCTACCCCCACGGGACGTCACTGATAACTACAATATAATTTATTGTATAGGTAGAATATGCAAGCACTCATAGGCACAAAGGCAAACGACCGCTTGTTGTGCGTTTTGTGCAGGTCACTCGAGGTAGGTATATTTTCAAATGCACATGTTCCACAAACTGATGTAAACTTTACAGACCTTGTAATAAGGGTTTGTATTCTTCTAAATCTGGGTAAAAAGGTTTTTATGACCTGCCCGAGATACCGGGAATTTTCGGTAACTGTTTAGGAATAAACGCCATATGAAGCGAAGTTAACATGTTAAAACGAACACTAATAACATTACATTAAGGGTTAGTTTGGCATTTATCGTCAGATGCACGGAACATTTTAAACTTCAAGGTTCGTTATATTATGGGAGGCTTTATTTGAGCGCATCAGTCATATAATTAAATTGAACAAACACATAAATTGGTCTTGCTGTTCTAACAAATAACATTTTATAATAGTGTCTCACTTTACAAAATTATTATGTGGGTTTCTCTAACGTATATCTTTTTACATAGCCCTATCACTGTCTTATCAAAATATCGATCAGACTTTGGAAATTGATTTATTTTATATAGAAAACATTTAATTAAACTACTTGTGCATTTTTATTTTTACGCATAAGCATTTTATCTACAAATAGCTAAAAGTAGATTTTTCTGTATATAATAATAAATGGGGTATCCATGATTTAAGGGCCTAAATAAAGTGCGAGTTCTTCATGGCAACGGGAATGTACTAGGATCAAAGAACATTTAGCCTGTGCCAAAAATGGTAATGAATCTTCAGCTTTTGGAAATCATTTAAGTTTAAATAATCACTCTTTTAATATCAGTAAAAGTTTTAAAATCCTGCATTTGAATGAGAAATCTATAAAATTGGATAAACAGGAAATCCTAGAAATTAATAGGTATAAATTTTTGCCCAATTCTAATTTGTTAAATGATCAATTATATTTTGTGTCTTCTCCATTATTATACCCTATTTAATATTTGGGATTGTCATAACATAACTTTATATATTGTACCTTATTTATTATTTTAATTTTTATTTAATTTTGACTCATGTTTTGGTTGTATTTGTTTTTTATTCGATCTCACTTCAATTGATAATATTGTTTATTTTATTTTTTATAAAAATTTTATTGTAAATTTTGACTAATCATAATTATTTGTTGGTATTAATGTTATTGTAAGTGTAGATTGTTTCATATTTTGTGGTTTGTTAATATTTTAAATAATCTGTTTAATGCCCCTGACGTAGTATGAAATATTAATGTCCAACCTCATTAGTTTTAAATTAATCTGTTATTGGGAAGGTATTATTGGACGGATAATTATTTATGTACCTATTGTTATATTATGTCTATCGCTTTGAATTTTGTTTGATAAATATTGTTTTAAAAAAATGTATTTCGTTGAAAATGTCCCACTGAGGCGGACGAAACCGGTCCTAATATATTATTAATTAAAAGTGGAATAAGTACTATAAAAAATTAATAATTAAAAACAACAATGCTAAACTTGTGCATGCGTTATATTTTGGTTACCTATGTTGTTTGCGGAAGGATTTGATTGAATTGTTTTATCTCAAGAATGGTTTGTTTACCAAACTGTGTTTGAGCTAAATGTCAAAATGCAGTGTGACAAATAACACACTCACACACACTCTTGCTAAAACCGTTGAATTGTTGTACGCTCCAATGACTTCCACGATCGCGCCGTAATGAATGAGCGATATGCCTTTAGACGCTCAATCCCGGCGCGCGCTCCTCAAAACATGCGCAAAACGCTGTGCTATCGCGCAGGACATAGTTGACATGTAAATAATTATTGTAGCAGCAGACATCTAACACGTGTGATATTACGTGCTCAATACCGGGCTCTGGCGCGTACGCTGACATTCGAATGACCTTTTCAAAATGGCGTCTATGTGGTAGTTCGTAGTTCCATTTTTGACCATTCTTCAGATAAGTTTGTAGGTCTGTACCATAATTTCGGTATTTCCATACCTACCATAATTTGATGCGAAGTACCTAGGAACTCTAATTTCGTAATAGAGGAAAATTTGTCGAGCCGAGACAACAAAAGTTATTCGAGAGGTAGGTACTTAGGTACCTAACAAAAAGTCCTCGACACGAAACAGATTTTTTTGACGGAGAGATAAAAAATATGACTTAAATTCCCCATTACGTTTTTGTCACGTCAAACAAAAACCTATAGGTACTTACCTACATTTTCAACTGAAGACAATGCTTACTATAATTTTGAACGATTATTGTAATTTTTGGAATTGCGTACTAATTCAGGTTCATTTACCCGGATCGCCCTACTTTAAAATTGCTAGTTTGTGCACGCACATTAAAGGCTTGCAAAAACCAATGCGAATATTCGCAGCGAATTCGCAACGCAGCCGCTATCGCTGTCGCTACCACATGCATTTGATGCGAATTTCGCCACACCAAAGCGTCAGCGACGCAGCCATAGACTAAATAATTTTATTTCCGCTCCAGATTTAAAATTGTAAATCCTTATTATTCGAATTTGACTTTGAAGTCCTTGGAGATAGGGTTTGCTCTTTCTTCTTCGCGTGAGGTTATATTCTACTAATTTATTTTCCGTTTTCTTTTCGTTGGTCATTCTCCCCTTTTTATTTACTGGTCATACCCGCTTACCTTTTTTATGTAGGGAGTTTGGCATTCCTTTGTTTTCATTATGGATTTGGCTTTCTTATAGTTTACATGTTGCGCTGACAGTTCATTGTAACTATTAAAAAAATATATCTTGAACGAACGTTAAGTGATAGTTAAGTGAACGTTAAGTGATCAGTGATTGTGGCGCAACATCTGAAGTGAGGAGGATATCGTCGTGGTAAATGCAATAGGTCGTATGTCAAAAAAATCTCAAAACTGTTTTATTGCGCCATAGTGATCAGCTCAGTCATCTACACGACCTCGAATAGCTCTTATGTCGTTGAACCAATAAGAAGTCGACTATTTCAACACTTGCAAAAAGACGAATCGACACGTCATTGATATTGGTCAAGCCAAACAGTTGTATGTCAAACCTCATCATGACAGTAATGTTTTTGTTTGTTTCTATTCCTCGTTCTTGACGTTATATTCAAGAATTCATCAAATAATTTGATGTAAGTAATTTTCTAACCACTGTTTTATTTAAATCTACTTTATAATTACATTACTGTTGTTAATTTTAGTAAATTTTTCAAGATTCTTTCTAGAGATACTAACCTTACTTTTTGTCTCATTTATTTATTATTGCCAAAGTAATTATTTGTTCAAGATCGACAGTTTTAATAAGACACTGTTTATTTAGAGTAAAAATTAGTTATATAATAATGCAATTATTATTAATTAAATAGAAATTTGGTACACGAATCTTTGACATAGAACCTTTTGCATCAGGGAATTCCGAGCATCGGTTTTGACATACGATCAATTGCATCTGTTCCAGATTACCAAAAAGCTATCAAAATGATTAATGGAAGTCGTGGGCGGTACTTGGTATCTTTAGCAGTCAGCAAAATTACTTCATCTAAGAATAACGGTAAGAATAAATAAGTTTATCTCGTCATAAAACAATACGGTGTGGAGTGGAGATGACATTTTGCTGAGGAGCATGAACGATTATCAAATTTAAAAATCATTATTTTCTTCAGGACCTCAAGTAACCTGTGGAGTCGTAGGAACCACTGACGATGTGGCGTTACAAGTTGAACCTGGGAATGCGGCGGAAATTGAACTCTTAAAGCATCCATTAGAAGAAATTTTTCAAAATATTGGCTCAGAAATAGAACTCGATTTTGCTGAAGTTAATAATACTTTGACTGTTGAAACTCCAATTTTAGAACAAGCAGAATCATTGTTGAAGCAACCTTCGGACATAGAGATAGCAGAGAACACTGTATCAACACAATCAGCCCTGAGACAAAATATAAATTATGATATGACGATGGCTGAACATCTAAGTGGCCCTGAACATTCACTATCTGACAGCAGTAGTGACTCTGAAGATCTGTATCAACCTGAAGCTAATCAATCAAGCTCATCAGAAGATTTAGAGGAGTTTGCTATGCAGTCTGACACCCATGGTGATGAACCTAATGAGCAAGTCAATCAAAGAAAACGAAAAGGGCAAAGCATTAATTGTAAACTGTGGAAGAGGCAAAAAAACTCTCAACTGCGATTGCTAGGCAAGTCTTATGTGGGTTTTGAGAAGAGTGAAGAGTCCGGCAAGTATAGACAAACGTCTAAAAAAAAATCTAAGACCATAGGTCCACGTTGTGGTGGGCATAATGTGCGTCCTCAAAAGGGTGGGCCAAAAACAGCCTTTAAGTGCGATACAATTAGTGATAAACAACGCACCGTGATATTCACAAATTTTTGGAAAAAAACAAGTTGGGATTCCAAAAAAACATTTGTCACCGAAAACGTTTTGCAAACCACCCCAAAATACAGAAGAATCGCCAGTGAAAACTCAAGAAGAAAACAAAGCTTTCGCTTTTATTTTACAGCAAAAAATGAAGAAACTGAAGAAATAACTGAAAATATAATTAAAAAACAAGTTTGCAAAAAATTTTTTTTAAACACTTTAAGTATAGGGGAAAAATGCTTAAAATTATGGACCTCGAAGGTTGAAGAGCCGCAGTCATCTGAAACGAATTTAAATAAACAGAAAGATGCAACACTAACTATTTCAGAAGAGTTAGAGACCTGGTTTAACTCTCTGCCAAAAGTTGAATCGCACTATTGTCGATCCTCTTCAAGTAAGTTATACCTGGAGCCAATTTTTTACAGTTTTCGAGACATGCATCGCTTATATCTAGAAAAATGTGCTTCTGAAAATAAAAGAAAAGTATCATGGGGTACATTTCAAAATACTTATAAAAAATTGAATCTAGACATTTACACGCCAAAAAAAGATCAGTGCAATGAGTGCACTTTGCACAAAAACGGGACACTCGACGAAGAAAGTTTTCAGAAACACATTAAAAAAAAGAACGATGCTAATGCGGAAAAAGAGTCTGATAAATCCTTAGCTCTGAAAAATGAAAACATCAGATGTTACACAGTCGATTTGCAAGCTGTTCTTCTTTCGCCTCGTTTAAATGCTTCAGCAAATTATTATAAAACAAAATTAAAAGTACACAACCAAGTCTATTATAACCAAGCCACGAAGGACGTCTCGTGTTATGTATGGCATGAGGGAGCTGGGGGGCTTGAAAGTGACGTCTTTTGCACTATAGCTACTAAATTTATCTTGAAGGAAATCGGCCATCTGGTACCGCAAAAAGTTATAATATGGAGCGATGGTTGTGCGTATCAAAATAGGAATGTAAAATTATCAAACGCACTACTCGACATCAGTATGAAGAATAATCTTATCATAGAACACAAATATCTGGAAGTAGGGCATACACACATGGAGGTTGACAGCGTCCATTCAACAATCGAAACGAAGCTGAGAAATCGAAAACAAATTTTCGTCCCTGCCGACTACATGGCTATCATTGAAAGTGCAAGAGTAAAGAAACCATACAAAACACTTTATCTCAGCCATGACGATTTTCAACAATTCAGCACAGACTACTACAGCAGTATTCGGCCTGGAAAGAAAACTGGCGACCCATGTGTAAACGATGTCGTTGCATACCAGTATACTCCAGAAGGTTTAATAAACTTTAAATTGGACTTCGGCCATACATGGAAACCACTTCCAACACGAGCGCGAGTTTCAATCGCAAGCAGTGAACGATTAAAATTATACAATGGGCCTTGCCCTATTGAGGAGAGTAAATACCAACACTTGCAGGTACTAAAACTATTAATTCCAGAGGACTACAGAGATTTTTACACCAGACTACCGTTTAAATAAAAAAAATACTTTTTTATAAAAAAAATTAAGTATTCTTTTAAAACTGCTATTTTTACTTTTAAGTAGGTATTTACCTGCTCTGTTTTAATGCTTTTTTAAAAAATATTTTATGTATTGTATTTTAACTTTAATCTTTTCTTTTAAAAATTGTAATTGTTTTTAAAAGTACCTAATTAAACAGATCTCCAATTTATAATAAATCTACTTTTTAAGCGTTTATGTACAAGTGTATAACAATATGTATATTAATATAATATAATCTGTATAATATTATATTCGTTTCATTATAAATACCAAATTTTAGTGAATTAAATATAGGTATGTATACATAAAAATTGGACTTATGTCAACAAAAGTGGCCAACATTGATGAGCAAATAGTCGTATGTCAACCTAACTTTCTAAATATTCATCTTACGTAAAAATGTTGATAACCATCTTAACAGGGAACAAATTTAACCATGAAAATAAATTTGTGAAAAAAATCGGTGAAATGGGGTTAAGATGGGATAGTTTTTTGTCTCTCCTGAAAAGTTTGGTATTTTTGACATACAACCTATTGCATTTACCACGACGATATTCTAAAAGCAATGGACATAGAGACGGCGAAGCAGGACTGCTACAGGAGGAAAAGTTCAACGTACGAGCGTCGATTTAGATGCTGATATTTGAGGTATCCTCGTTACGTACCTTATTTCAGCAGGGGGACCGGCAAGGAGTGGCACAACGCCCAAAAAATAATTATTGGCGGCCCCTACGGTCGTAGAGTTGGTCTATATGACAAGTTGCGTCGGTGCGACCACTCGTCATCAGCAAACCATCTGACGGAGAGGACCATCGCGGCCCTCCAGAATACGATGTTTTCCCAACGGGACAGCTTCTGTAAGGGTATGCAAGGGTTAGTGGATTGGGCAACCATTCCTCAAAACATCATAACAGCGATGGGCCTGTACCAAAAAATCGAAGAGGGTTTTGGGGACAACGAATAATAAAATTTGCGAGAACATGACTCAGATCCTTACCGAAAGGATACCTTCACTCGGGAGGCACGTCCTGTGGGAAGGGAGTTCTCCATCGGAGGTACGGGCTCTACCAGGGATTCGTACTCTAAGCGGAGGTGACCGCATCTGGACGACCAACAACATTGGGGGCCGCCTAGGAGACTTTCGGGGAGCTGGATGGCGTAGTGTACCCCCCCCCCCCAACATTGGTAAAAAAAAATAATAGCCGTAGCTCGACACCTTTTGTGCGGACACCACCATTGGTAAGTCCTTCTTTACTTTTACGGAAAGAATTTCAAACGCAACAATCAGCAGAGGTCACTCTCGAGATTGAGGACTTAAAGAACTCAGGGGTTCTAGAAGAAGCGGGTCCAACCCCCAGTTTTCTCTCAACCCTGTTTCTGATCAAGAAACAAAACGGGACCCTATGCCCTGTTTTCAACCAAAAGCGTTTGAATGCGTTCCTACAGCCAAAGCCATTCAAACTAATTCACCATTACAAGGTTCCAGCCGTCTTACAAACAGAAGACTGGCTAGTAATCATAGATCTAAGCCAGGCATACCTCCAGGTACCCATGGCTTCTCAACATCGTCGATTCGTTTGACTAGCCTACCAAGAGGAGCTCCTACAATTCATGTGTCTCCCGTTCGTGCTGTCAGCCACTCCGATTATGTTTGCATCCCTGACCAATTGGGTCGCCGAATTCCTACGAAAGAATGGCTGAGAATATTCACTTACCAGACGACTTCTTAGTGGCCAACCAATCCGAGAAACAGTCTCGGTTCAGGTGGAATACAGGATAACCTTCCTACAGTCTTTAGGGTGGTTAATTAATATTAAAAGACCCTGTCTGAAGCCAAGCCAATGAGGGTTCCTGGACATCACGTGGGACACACACAAGCGGAGGTTTCTGTCGCCGGAGAAGTGTGTAGCACTCCGTCACCATCTGCTAATGCAGGTACAAAAAGGCAGTTGGTCCCTCAGACAGGCACATATCCAATCCCTTCTGAGGCGACTCAACTTCACATCCTACCTCCACGAGGAAGGTTGCATTGCCGACGGCTACAACGCTCCAGTCATCAATATGGCCGAGGTCCCATCCTCGCCAATTGATGACAATCCAACCACAGGCCCAACAGGACATCATGTGGTGGCTCTAGGCGATAGGATCCTCAGAGTTGACAACGCAGGTACAAAAAGGCAGTTGGTCCCTCAGACAGACACATATCCAATCCCTTCTGGGGCGACTCAACTTCACACCCTACCTCCACGAGGAAGGTTGTATTGCCGATGGCTACAATGCTCCAGTCATCAATATGGCCGAGGTCCCATCCTCGCCAATTGATGACAATCCCACCACAGGCCCAACAGGGCATCATGTGGTGGCCCTAGGCGATAGGATCCTCAGATTTGACACAACGCAGGTACAAAAAGGCAGTTGGTCCCTCAGGCAAGCACATGTTCAATCCCTTCTGGGGGCGACTTAACTTCGCATCCTACCTCCACGAGGAAGGTTGCATTGCCGACGGCTACAAAGCTCCAGTCATCAATATTGTCGAGGTGACATTCTCGCCAATAGGCGACAATCCCACCACAGGCCTAACAGGACATCATGTGGTGGCTCCAGGTGATAGGCTCCTCATAGTTGACACACAGAACGACATTCAATCACTTCCTGACGACAGACGCAGCCGACACAGGCTAAGGAGCCCAACTGAAAGAACACCACCTATCAGGTACGTGGGAACAAGACCAGTTAGCATGGCATGGCATTCCAACATGAAGGAAATGTTTGCAATTCAATCTCGGGTACAATCAATCATAGGATCAGATCTGCTTCTGCAGACAGACAACAAAACAGTGGTGGCATACATCAACAACGAGGCCGGCACAAAATCTGTCACCTCCTAAACCTATGCCGACAGATACTAGTATTTACCAGTCGAGCTAACATCACGTTTACTGCACAATACTTCCGCAGAAATTACAACTGTGTGGCAGATCATCTCTCCCGCAGACAACTCATTCCCGAGTGGCACCTCATCAACACCGCAACCATCCCCCTGTTTCAAAGATGGGGTGTTTCCGAGGTGGATTTATTCGCAAGCGAAACAGCACATGTCGTTGCAACGTATGTGTCACGAGACGTTACAGACAGTGGTGCGCTGTTTCACGACGCCTTCAGCCGAGTATAGGACTTGCGTGGATATTCCCCCCACCAAACTTACTTTCACGAGTCCTAGCGCACCTGAACTCAGCAAAAGGGAAGTACTTACTAGTGGCACCGAGCTGGAAACAATGCTTTTGGGAAGTGGACTTACGAAAAAGGGCGACAGTACCTCCTTATACAATGCCTCACCTACATACGACACTAGTAGGTATGGAGACCAACCGTCCACCTCCAAGGACCCAGGACCTGTCCCTTGAACTATGGTAAATTTCGGGTAGGGGGAAATAACATCAAATTGAATGGTGGAAGAAAGGGCACTCCTTGCTTCCAAATGGCGGCCTTCGACTCTAACAACTTACAACCAGCTTGGATCAAATGGAAGACAATAACATGGTGTAACATGAACCAAATGGATCATAATAGCCCTCAACCAATGGAATTGGCCAGATACCTAGGCTACTTGCACAACATGGAGGGTTTGTCGTACAACACCATCCTGGTGCATAAGTCAGCCATAGCCACATTTTGCAAACCGATTATCATTGTAGATATCACCATCAACGAGGTACCTAGTACAACACAATATGTTACAAGCAATTTTGGTACACAAAACGAAACCTGTCAAACCACCGGTTTGGGATCCAGGACGAGTGGTAGATCATCTTAGGAAAACAACACCGGTGGAGTACAACCTTTTCGAAATGTCTCGTAGGACAGCTACCTACTCGGCTGCTTCTCGCATCGGGACGAAGGGTTCATGACCTCACACTACTCAGTAATAGTAGACAATGGATTAGTGGATAAAGGTGATCACATAATTGTATGGCCAATGTTTTGCGCAAAGACAGATACCGCCAAGCATCGTCAATCGGAATGGAAGCTAAGCGCTTCCACGTGTCAAAACATCGACCCAGTATTCTGGTTACGGAAACACGTCTGCATGTCAAACCCAAGGAGAGAGGAAGGATATTTCGGAATTATTTATATCTTCAAAATAACCACCAATACTAGCCACCAGGACAGTTATAGGGAATTGAATAAGGTCATTACTGTTGGAAGCAGGTGTACAAGAACCACCAGGCAGTGTCCGCTCAGTGGTGGCTTCCTTAAACAGTAAATATACCCAATAGATGATAATATCTTAAAGAGAGGTAACTGGCGTAGTGTCGACATTTCACGACAACTACCAGAGAACGATGGACACACCACTATCAGAAGGGGAAAAGAACCCATTAACTTCTCTATTAAACTATATACATTGAAAGTCACGATGGTCTATACCTCGTCAATGAATCATTGTCACATACAGGAATTTGGCATACCCAACACCAGGTGATAACAAACAGATATCTCAAGGACTTCAAAGTCAAATTCGAATAATGAAAGGAGTTTTACCTACCAATAAAACTCTTATTATTCATGTTGACTTTGAAGTCCAGGTAACTTCTACCTGGTTCCTTGAGCCATATCATAATGAAAACAAAGGAATGCCAAACTCCCTACATAAAAAAGGCAAGCGGGTATGACCAGTAAATAAAAAGGGGAGAATGACCAACGAAAAGAAAACGGAAAATAAATTAGTAGAATATAACCTCACGCGAAGAAGAAAGAGCAAACCCTATCTCCAAGGACTTCAAAGTCAACATGAATAATAAGAGTTTTATTGGTAGGTAAAACTCCTTTCATTATTAATATTTTACGCCAAATATTCTATAATTTTTATGATCAACTTTTCAATCTTCACCAGTTACAATAAGTTACAGTTTCAATAATTTCAGTTACATTACAGTTTCAATAATTCGCTGTCGACAGCGTTCCCGAAATTCGCAGCGATTATTCGCTGCAAATTCGCACTCAAGACGCAAGGCGGTCGCGCAAGCGTGCTCTTTCCCGTAAGCCAATACGAAATTGAGTAGCGAATATTCGCTTTGGTGTGTGGACCGCATAATGCGGCCTTTAGTGCTCGTCCGTAGTCATTTGGCGGGCGCGGCGCGGTGGCGTCTTGCAAAACTCAAACGTATAACGCCACGCCACGCCACCCCCGCGCGACCACTACGTTCTTGCACTTATACACACATTATTCACCGCATGCTCAGGAGCGTACGCGCCAGAACCTGGTATTGAGCGCGTGATATCACACGTTTCAGATGTCTGCTACTTATAATTTACATGTCAACTATATCCTGCGCGATAGCACAACGTTTTGCGCATGTTTTGAGGAGCGCGCGCCGGGATTGAGCGTCTAGGCATATCGCGCGTTCATTAGGGCGTGATCGTGGAAGTCGCTGGAGCGTAGAACAATATTCAACGGTTTTAGTAAGAGTTCGCGTGAGTGTGTTATTTTGACACACTGCATTTTGACATTTAGCTCATACCTAACACAGTTTCGTAAACAAACCATTCTTGAGATAAAACAATTCAATCAAATCCTTCCGCACACAACATGACCAAAATATAACGCGTGAACAAGTTTAGCTTTATTTCTATACAAGAAGGCATATGTACACACTTAATTTGTACATTATAAATGGATATAGGTACAAAGAAAAAATGTTATACTAGCTGAGCTTGTGCAGGCGCAAGTATAAGTTTAAGTCAAAACAAAAAGTCGTCTATTTTGGTTACCTACCCTTAATTCGTGAATTAGTCAAAACGATCCCGATGATTTTTTAAATTATTTACGAATGAACAGTTCAGCATTTGATTTATTACTAAATAAAGTGAAAGTCCAAATTACAAAACAATATACTCTTATGAGAAAAAGCATCAGTGCGGAAGAGCGTCTTACAGCTACATTTAGATTTTTGGCCACAGGACGATCATTTGAAGATTTAAAGTTCAGTACAGGAATATCGGCTCCATCTCTTAGTACCTATACTTACTGATACCAGAATCGTGCAAAGCCATCTATGAAGTACTTAAAGCGGAATTTATGAAGGTAAGGAATTTAAATTACACATATTATGATGGGTCGGTAAACTTTAGGGCTTGCGCAGACAGAGAGCGGTCGGAGTTCTGCGTTCAACCGACCGTTGACCGCTAACGTTCAGGGACAGCAGACAGGTGGCGGTCAACAATAAGCGTTCCATTTGTTTACAAACGTTGTACTGACACAAGCGCTGCATAATGCTTGACCGCTATATTCCGACTGCGAGTGGAAGTGAGAAAGCACCGCTGTTGCGTACTCACTCCCCCGTGTGGTTTCGCTCTATGTTGTGTGACTGCTCAGCGGAGGTACGGCGTTCTTTGTAATTCCGGGCATAGAACTCCAGAACTCCAGCGTTCCAATTGACCGGCGCGGTCTGACCACCGGCTGTGTACCCATACAGTATGAAGTCCATACAGTACAAAGAACGCCGAACTCCGAACGCGGAACGCAGACCGCCTGACCGCGCTCTGTCTGCGCAAGCCCTTAATTGTTTCAAAATACAAAATTAGAGCTAAGTATTTATAGTGACAAAATTGGTAAAATTAAAAATAAAGAAGACATATAGTTAATCCGTTTAAATCAATTTAAAAAATTACTAATTAATATCTGCAGATTCATAATAAGTGCGTAGATCTTCATTTTCTTGCCCAAGATGCAAAAACGACGGTTCTTCGGTCTTGGAGGACGAAAACTCGTTAGAATAAAAGGAAGACGTTCCCGGTCGGGTATTACATTCGCCGTTGTATATGTCAGTTTCTTCGTTCAGTTTTTGTAATATACCCATTTTTAAATCAATATTATTAGAAGTGCTTCCGCATAAATGGCTTGCACAGAATTATTTTTTTGTAGTTTCTTAGCGACAGATATTCCAGTAGCATCATATTCCCGATTTCTTTGGCGTTTGCCTTTAATGTTGCAGAGCAAACATTAAAGAATTTAGTCTGGGAATTAGTCGCCTTCTTTTTTCTAGTTTGTGTGGTTGGCTTAGGAGTGGTCTCATTGTCGTCAACCTGGAATAAATATAATTAGGTAGGTATAACACGTTACAAAAATATTTTATTTTATGTTGCAGAGCAAACATTAAAGAATTTAGTCTGGGAATTAGTCGCCTTCTTTTTTCTAGTTTGTGTGGTTGGCTTAGGAGTGGTCTCATTGTCGTCAACCTGGAATAAATATAATTAGGTAGGTATAACACGTTACAAAAATATTTTATTTTCAGTTTCCAATTACAAAAGCAGAATTCAAAATAAGTGGCAATTTATTAACTGTGGAGGTGCGATGGATGGAAAACATATTCGAATAGTGCTACCACCACATTCTGGAGCAACATAATATCTGTACCTCAGAGACAGACGGATGCAAGTGCCAAATACCCAATTGTTCAGGAGAGCCAAAAAACAACTTTTATTTTAAACGAATATTCATAACTTCTAAGAAAATATACATATAATGATCATTATTTTTTTTAATTCTAATTCAATTAAAGTACTTCTGGAATATGTAAGAAAGGAATAAATATAATACAATTTTATATCATTCTAAAAAAAATAAAATAAAAAACGTAGTGTGGATTTGCATCCTTCTGCCTCTAAAGATATTTTGTTAAATGTGGATTTGTATCTTAATTACCTAGCCAAAATAAAACAAATTATAAGTTAAAAAAATTTATAGGTATAAATATAACCAAGCAAAACACATTTTTTTTAAATTTTTATTATGTATTCATCATCATCACCAGCCTGAATCTATTCACTGCTGGATGAAGGCCTCGCTAATCTCCAAGTGGATTCCCTCTTGGACTCTCGTCCCTGTGCGTTGCGTTGCCAAGTTGCGTTGAGGTTTTTAGCAAACTCTATCACATCATTAATCCTTGTCTGTTCCCTTATCCACTCATTCTTCTTTTTGTCCGTTTGCGTTATGACCGGCATGCACCTTTCCATTCCACGTTGTGCTACTCTAAGTTTCTGGATCTCTCTTTTACTTAGGGTCCATGTTTCACACGCATGTGATTACGGGAAGTACACACTGGTTGAACACTTTGCAATTTAGGCACAGTGGGAGGTCATTTTTTAAGAAATTATTCAGGCGGCCAAAAGCACTCCAGCCTAGCTTTACTCTGCGAACAATTTCATCAAATATACATCCATCTATAGACACTTGTTGTGCCAGATAGATGTAGTTTTTCACCTGTTCGAGCTGAATGCCATTGATGAGGATCTCTTTTTGGCCCGCAAAGCAGTTGAACATGACTTTCTTCTTTGACACATTTATTTTCAAGCCTACTTTGTTGCTTACTCCAGCGAGGAGGTCGAGGACGATTTGGCACCGGACAACTGGACGCCACGGAATTCGAAAATAAATAGACGTTAGGTACTCATAGGTACTTAAAAAAAATATGTAATATTATTATTTATGTTTAAATGATTATATTATGATTTAATAGTTGGTGAGAAAGTAAATATGCAGACGTAAATATTGATTTAATCGTGCATATTTTAGTGTTCCAACGAAAAAAGAGTTTTTTATTTTATATAAAGCCTTAGGCATGGTAATTCTCAATCAGCAATAAAGAATTAATTATGTTAAGAGTAAAATGTGTTAAAACTACTAAGTAGTAGATAGAAACTGATTAAAATACCTCGTCTACGTTCTGTATAAGTGTCTACGACAGTGCGGCGTCCAACTGTCCGGAGTCCAGTCGTCCCATTCCCTCCAGCGAGTTCCTGCATTCTGCTTTGGAGGTCTTCTGAGTCTTGCAAACTACTATTTATTGTCATCGGGAAAGCGCAGATGACTCACGTATTCTCCATTTATGGGGGCCCGCGTCATTCCAGTCAAGTTCTCTAAGTACGTCTTCAAGTGTAGCTGTAAATAGTTTAGGTGAGATTGTATCACCTTGTCGAACTCCTTTGCAGATAGGAAATGCGCGATGGTTTATGGAGATGTTGTTGCGCTACTGTATATATTATTGAAAATATTTATATAGCGCCCGGGGATTCCTTGATTTCTGAGTGCATCGAGTATTGAAAATTTCTTTATGGAATCGAACGCTTTCTCATAGTCTATAAAACCCATGGATAGCGGCAGCTTGTATTCCTGTTACCGCTCTGATTTCTCTGATGACTTGGATAATATGGTCCATAGTGCTGTATCCTCCTCTAAAGCTCGTTCTCCTGGCTGGTTCTCGTCTAGTACATATTGCAGACGGTTTGAGAGAATTTTATCTCAGTGGATTATAGGATTTGCATCCTTCTGCCTCTAAGGTAGGTATGGCACTTGCATCTTTATTCTATGCATATCTTGGACTAGGACTTCCATCTCTCTGCCTCTAATAAATAAAGCCTTTAGCATGATGATTCTTAAAAAAAATCATTTTCCCCAAAAATGGAGTTGCATCCGTTTGCCTCTGAGGTACAGATATTACAACTATAAGAACTTCTACATTAATAATAATTAATATATATATAATAATTACATCTTAATATACGTATAATAATTGCATTTTTTTCTAAGCTTAGTGACACAATTATCACCCAAATTGAAATTCTACAATAATTTTGGAGGCTCTGTACCATAATTCGTCTATCAAAAGATGGCAACACTGTTTCCGAAGAAAGGCAGAAGACGTATTATTATCTATGGACAGAAGACAGCAGCTGATGATTTGATAAACACTATAAACACTACGGGAGACAGCCTATAAACACAAAAACACGAGTATTGAATTTCGAATTTGGAAAAAAAGAAGAAATATTAACATACTGACGTCTTGTTCATCGACTTCAGGCCAGTAATAAGGGTTCGTAATTTGGGTAAAGCAGCTATTTGATTATATATTATTTCAATATTCAATGAGAACTTTCTTCCAAAGTCTGTTATTTATGTTGAATAAGTCCGTATGCAGATATGATTTTGTTATAATTACCCACCATAGTGATCGAAGTAACTGGGAGTACAACTAAGATTGATAATATTGCATCATTTTGCACCCTATGTACCAGCCCAGTGATGGCAAACCTATGGGGCCCGTAAACGAGCATCAAAAATTGCAGATTGCCGGTACAATTGCAAATAAAATGGTGTAACTATTGCCCAGGAGTGCAAAGTTATGAAGCATATACTCTAATTATAAAATTCAAACTCTTTTTAATTATTTTACCCCATGAAAAGCTTGGCAAGTCAATACAGTCGAAAAACATTATTTTTGAAATCATGGCACGAGCACGTTAAAAGGTTTGTCAACCCTGTACTAGGCTGACCATCTTCTTCTTCGGCCATATCCGCCCCTTAGTTGGAGCATATGGACACCATGAGGCGCCTCCAAGAATCCCTGTCGCTCGCCAGTCTTCTTGCATTGTTCCATGTCAAACCAGTATCCCGTAGCTCCGCCGTATACACTCTGTAGATAGTATTCAGCGGCCTTCCAGGACGCCGGAATCCGGTTGGCTTGAAGAACAGTTCTCTTCTGGCATCCGCAGCACGTGACCGAGCCAGGTCCAACGTTGCCTCTTCACTCTCAGCGTGATGAGAGGCTGCTTGGTGCGCTCTCTTATCTTCTTGTTGCTCCTAAAGTCATACCACTGTATGCCCTGTATCCATTGCAACCATCTGTTTTCGAAGCTCAGTATATGGTTGCTCTGAGCCTTCGTAAGGTGCCATGATTCAGCACCGTCAGAATGCAAGCATTGAATAGGCGGCATTTGGTTTTGACCGAGTACAATCATGAGTCCCGGACACTCCGCATTGAGTTGAATATTGTTCCAGCCAGTCCCATTCGGATAGCGAGCTCTCTCTGCAAAATGCCATCTCCCGTGATGTGTACCCCCAGGTATTTGAAGCTTTCGATGCTTTGCCCCTCGCTAATCAGAGGGAAATCTGGATTGGAACAGGTGCTGTTGCGTAAAATGTTGGTTTTCTTCGCGTTGATTTTCAAACCAAATCGAGATGAGTTGTCATGAAACCTGTCGATTGTCCCCTGAATGCCCTCGATTGAGTTGTCGAATAGGACAGTGTCATCAGCGTATTCCAGGTCACATAGCTTCACCGTGGGGGTAACAGATATGCCTCGGTTATAGGTGGTATTTACCAATTCTGACACAGCATTCGCTATTCTCGTGCAGGCATTTGATTATGGCAATGATCTTGGGGGGATTCCGTGTGCTCCCAGTATCCTCCAGAAGGAGGGGCGGTGCGGACTGTCGAAAGCCTTCTCATAATCCACAAAGCAGCAGGCCAACGGACTGTTCAGCTCAAGGCTCTGCTGGAGAAGATATCGAAGGTTGTGGATTTGGTCAGCACACGCTCGTCCAGGTGGAAACCCAGCCTGGTTTTTCCTGAGGACGTGCATTATCGCGTCCCTTATTCTTATCAAGAGGATGTTTGCCAAAATCTTTCCCGGAACGTTGAGTACTGTAAATGCCTCGGTAATTTTCGCAGCTAAGAGAGTCAGCTTTCTTGTGACGTGTGATGATTTCACAGTTCACCCAGTCCCTCGGACAGCGCTCTTCTTCCCGCACCATTGTCATCAGATGAAACATAGGGTGCAGGATACCGCTCAAGCTTGAGGAATTCAGGATGTATGCCGTCTCCCCCCGGTGACTTTTCGTTCTTGAGCCTTTTCACTAATAAAATAAAATCGTCTATCTTGGCGGGTAATCGGAAATGTCGGGTTGCTCGGGGGATATCCAAAAGTAAGGTTTTCATAGGTATGTAAAATTTTAATAATTAATTAAAATTTCAAAGGGATCCAAAGGGGGTGGGCGGTTCAGCACTCCGAAGAAATCATTTTTCCAAATCTTCTTGACGCATTCTGTGTCAGACTCTATTGCTCCATTGGGGCTACGAATGGCTCCTGGAGTCGGTGGTCGCCTGCCGCAGACTTCACGGGTAATTCGGAAGAGTTTCCTGGTGTCATTTCTGCTTGCTGCCTCTGCTGCTTCAATTTGCCGGTTCATGAATTTGCGCTTGTCGAGCCGCACGGATCGTTTGACTACCCTGTCTTGGGTCTGGTAGTCAGTCGGGCAGTCTTCGGTTCGGTCAGGGTCTGTCTCCTCGTTCACTTTCAATCTTCATCCCACGTTTCTTCAGACGTCCACTTTGGCTGCTCACTCCTTCTGATACCAAGAACGGTACGAACCGACGACACAATCGCACTCTTTATGAGGCTCCAATCCACTTCAATGAGGTCGGATTCAGATGCTTGCTGCCCGTATATATTATCTACATTATCTCGTACAGCAGTTTCGAAGTCGATCCGAATTCTGCGGCCTCGGAGCCTCTCAACGTCGATTTGTTCGCGTTCTGGAGGCCTCGCTTGGCGACTGAGTTTTACCCGGATACTTGTAATGAGTAACTCATGGTCGTATCATGCCTGTGTAGGTGCGCACGTCGAGAAGTTCCTTTCTGTGCTTCAAGCTGTACAAGAAATGGTCAATCTGCGTCGTAGTGCGCCCATCAGGAGACGTCCACGTGTATTTGTGGGGAAAAACGGTACCTCCAATGGTGAGCTCGTTCAGGGTGGCGAATTCTACGAGTCGTTGGGGTCACCGAGGCCGTGTCGTCCCATCACCGTGGGGCCAAGCACCGGGTCCGCTACTACTCTAGCATTATAATCCCCCATTACAATCACGCGGTCTCTTCTGAGACGGAAGAAGTTTCCGAAGTCTTGTAAGGAAGCCCTTCTTGGACAGTTGTTGAAAATGATTTACCCAGTTGGGATAAGACCTTCAGGGCCGTATTTTGTGACAGTCAATTCGAGAGTTTCAGAACTGGTAATTTGGACAGTCAAGTTGGGCTGTGGCAGGTTGACTTCCCATCGACCACGTCTCCAGGAATGGCCGGATAACTTTTCCTGCTCAGGGACACAGTGCTGACACTCGTGAAACCATTGGGGCTGCCTTCATTCTTATTCATTTGAACCTGCATTTTAAGATCCCACGGGACATGTCTGCAAATGTTGTCAGTCCAAACTTCCACCGGTTCAATGAGCGGCTGCCATAATGCTAGAGAATTGTTGTAATACGACACTTGCATTGAGCATGTAGATTCCAAATTTAGCTATCCACTCCAGTCTGCAGAGAGGCCTGCATGCTGAGCATGGGAATGGTGTCGCTTCCGAGACCTGCTTCGATGGGCAGGATTATGACGGGGGCGGAGATTAAACATTTCTCTCCGGCGATAACTGGCGCTGCCGCAACAGCTGTGTTTGCCTGCTCTCCGTACAAGTTCAAAGCATCTTGCCCTAGTTCTGTTCTCAAAAACCAATAGTTGTGCTGATAAAACCCTTTTATGGCCCACAAGTCTTTGTATACTCCCACAGTGTCGACTTTCTGTGACGAGTCGTCTTCGCTTGTAGTCATTGTCACCATCATACGATTCAACAGGTCAATTGTAGCTTAAGGTCAGTGAGGTTGATGTCAATACGCCAAGGTTTAACGTCTGATGCTGTAGCATTCAAAGAGAGGTTGCACGGTTCAAGAACGGAATGTCTTCTGCGCAGTACGGCACCCGTTCAGCCAAATCGACAAGTGAACAGATGCAAATGTTCCACTGAACCGTGCATTACTTTCTGCTCTTCTGTCATTCAGAGTTTGAAAGTTATTATAGTTATTATGACATTATAACACCAGTATAATGTCAGGTTTTTCCACCTTCAGATTGATGGTGAGCATTCCTTTCTTGTCAGCCGCCTGTCCTGGCTGCACTTTCACCATATCCTTATTCTTTCGACCTTCTATTGCGCTTATTTTAGAAACCTTCCGGGCTACCGTGGTGCTTTCAACGGTTTTCCATGAACAATTGCTTCAGATCCATCAGCCAGTGCTGCAACCTCTTGTGAGGGAGGCGTCATCACCGCCAAACCGATCGTCACAAATTCCATTATCTTTATCATGAAGTCCATTGACAGGATTAAGTTGAAACTGAAGATGCGAACGTCCATGAAAGTATCTGCTTGCTTTTGACAGAAAGTAGCATTGATCATACTCCTCATTTTCTAAGGGGATTCGCTGGATCCCTGACTGGAATTGGGTTCGCATACCGAATTTCATCTCCTCCATAAAGTGGGTGATCTTGGCCTATCGATTCGGCCTCGTATCATCCAACAAACATGTGCATTTTCTGTTGTGAAGTACATGCGCTGTCCATTTTCAAGGTCCAATGCCAAATGAACAACTGTTGGATGTCGTTCATGGATTGGAAATGACAAAATGCGCCATACTGCTTCATTGCTACTGATGTAGCGTCCCAGTTTATATTGGTAGATCTCATTGATGGATGCAGTTGCATTTCCCACTCCAAATACTGCCATATCGCTTCCTTTGTTGACATATTTGCAATTTACCAACAACCCAATGATTATTGTCTTCAACATCTTTGTTTCGTACTTTTAAAGTGATGGATTTGCTTCAGTTGATCGTCGACAATAGAGTGGATATCCGTCATTGCCAGTGATAATCTCAGAAAGTAAGTCTCTTGGGTATCGTTTCGTGCATTTCCCATCAGATATGCATGGTGAATTGTTGTTTAGTAAGCCACATGGACCATGATCAATGTTTTTGGAGACGACTTATAAGTCTTGATCAAATCCATATAAAGAGTTGACATGATTGGAGTATTTTATCCATTCCAGAATTTTAGATTTTTTTTTCAGAAACCTTGCAATGAAACTCAAAGAAAGAAAGTGTTAGTGTTTTAATTCTGTTTATTGAAGTGCTTTTGGATACACAGTATTTTTTGTTTTTTCGTTCGAGTATGCACTGCTCAAGCCAGTTCGTCTGAAACAGATGAGCCATGGGAAGCAAGACTGGAAACCGCTTTTTAGATTTTTTTTTTAATTTTTAGATTTTTTTTTCAGAAACCTTTGCACAACAACTCAACCAAAGTTTCATCGCAATTGGATGAATGGTATAGGAACGCATACGGGACAAACACACATTCTTTTTTATATATATATATTATATTTAAATTAAATATTATAAAGTAATCGAATTTATTAATTATTGTGTAGGACAGCTTTTATTATCACTGACTGAATCACGGCTATCGATTGGATCATTGGAATCATTTTCTTTTTGTGCGACTTTAATAAGGTAGGTAACTGTTCAACGACGCTTTCTTGCTTTCTTGTGTGGTTTTCCTAAGCGAGAGAGAGAGAGAACCATCGGCTCTTGTATCTACTTGTATTGCAAGACCTCACTCTTTTATCATGTTAAAATTTATTAAAAAATTTGGTTTGTCCTGCAAGACACGGACCAAGCTACTCGCAATCTAAGGTTTGACAGTATATAGATGCTGTTGAAGTAGTTCTTGTATTTATTAAAACAGTATTAATTATTTCAGGGTATCCATGACGATAGTATTGCATACGCAGTGAATGACAAAAATATTGATGGGTAAAGTGAACCGGAAGTCTTTAGTAAAGATGAACGCCTCTGAGAAATCTGGCCAAAATAATTCTCGCACACATAAGGTAATAATTTACTAATTATTTGTATTCTTTTTTGTTCCATGTCAATCTTCTGCAGTTTTCAGGTATACCCATACTATTTTTTTATTGAACGAATGATTTACAAGATTTACGAATGTAGCATGCTTTATTGAACATACGAGGGTTGTCCAAGAATTAAAGACCTTTATTCATTTTTGGCGACGCGGATGTTATACTGGCGTGTAGCGTAGACTTCCCTCTCCAGAATGAGTGGTGAGCCGGCTCGGTAGCTGCTTCAGTATGACCTTTGCGTCCGATTGAGATGGACGCTCCGCTGTTGAATCCCGCCGCCTGCGGGGTGCGTTCAATAATTCGGTTTCTCAACCAGGAAAGAATTCACCCTGTTGAAATCCATCGTAGTCTCACATACAATTATGGTAATTTGATGAACCAGCAGAATGTCAGGAAGTGGTGTAGGTACTGAGTTTTCGAGTGGTAGAACGAGTGTTCATGATGAGGAGGGGGGAGGAAGGAGGTCCTCAATTAATGACATTTTGTTGAAGAAAATCAATGATAAAGTTCGTGAAGATCGCCGTCTGACAGTCCGTGAGCTCGAAATTTTGATCCCAGATTTCAGTAATTCTACCATACAAACGATTTTGAGGGGAAAATTGAGGTATGCAAAGTACCAAAATGCTGACGAAAGGTCACAAACAAAATCGTGTGAAAAGCGCTTAGGTCTTTTTGAACCTTTTAGACTCATTCAAATTGAATGTCCTCCGTCATCCTGCTCATAGCCCTGACCTGGCGCTGAGTTATTTCTATCATTTTTCTTACTTGAAGCAACATTTGGCCGGAAAAAACGCTTCGAGACCGACGTGGACGTGGAGGAAGAGGAGAAAAAATTTTTGATGAAGGCGGCCGGGGACTTCTATGATAAGGGAATCAAGGACCTGTGCCACGGCTCACCAAGTGCATTGATCGCAATGAAGATGACGTCGAAAAATAGTGGGGATATGTATCTAAAATTTCGTATGCTTTTTTTTATAAAAATAATTTTTTCCTGATTTTTAAAATAATCATCATCATCATCAGCCGGGGTCAATCCACTGCTGGATGAAGGCCTCCCCAAGCTTTCTCCAACTCTCTCGGTCCTGTGTCGTTCGCTGCCACGTATTTCCGCCGAACTTTACCAGTTCGTCAATCCAGCGGCTTTTAGGGCGACCCTGTGGCCTTTTCGTACCCCTTGGGTACCATTGGATGACAGCATTTGTCCAGCGGCCGTCCTTTCGGCGAGCAATGTGCCCCGCCCATCTCCATTTCAGCTGGGCAACGTCTATTACATCGCGTATTCTTGTCTGCTTCCTAACCCATTCGTTTCTCTTACGGTCCTTTCGCGTGATGCCTAACATGCACCTCTCCATGCCTCGCTGTGTGACTTTAAAATAATAAAGGTCTTTAATTCTTGGACAACTCTCGTACAATATTTGAAAATACCTCAGAAGCATGGGTATCTATTAGAAAAACGTGACGCCATACAGGACTCAAACTTGCCGATTCCTGCCAATGTGCTTTACCAAATTATTCACGTGTGCCTTACCTAATTATAATAAAGTTAACTAATAATCATGCAACTGGACCACTTCTCAATATTCTTTAATATTGGCTACCAGGTTTTGTGGTTTGAATCTAGTTACTGATAATAGGTACTTACCATGATTTGTAGCCGTTGTTACGAATGTCCAAATTTTTAGTCTTGAGATACTTGCACTTTTCAGGATATTTTCTAAATTACGTAAGATCTGTAGTATTCTGTTTCGGCGGAGGATAGATATTGCAGAAAAAAAACAGTATGTAGTAGTTGTTCGTGATGATGGCGGAGGCGAGAATTTATTTACTGTTTCAAATAACTACAAGGGTACAATCGATGCACTATAATAAAAATAACGGCAATTCGGTGTGATGTGTCTTTAACGGAAACTTGTAATTGAGTGAGATGTCCAATCGATTCTGACCCGCTATTTATTGACCGGCGCACTATGAAATAATATACTTATTGAAATTATGATGAAATCATATTAAGGCGATACTTCAGTGAAACGGCAAATAATTTTTAACTATAGGCGCGATGAAGTTTTGGACTCGCTAGCACTCGGAGACCGAACGTCGAGGTGTGAATACGTCAATTTGTTTCGTGGTGGCAACGGGGGTATTAATTCTTAAATCGTGTAAAGATGACTAAAAACTTTACCCATTTACTTTAAAAAGAAAACATGTCAATGAATATATTATTATTGTTACTAATAGAACAACAAACAGAACATTAAATGGACGCATGTTGGATTTATATGTCAAATTACATATATTTCATTCTATAATGCATATATAATGCATTCTTGGTAGAGGCTGTGCCTTACTACTTCTTTATTGTAGTCGGAATTCACTCCTGCTTAGTCTCATGACTTCCACTGACCGAAACAGCTCCGTTACCGTTGACAAGTCTCTCCCGTTCCTTCCTATATTCTGCAGCTCTGAGGGCCGTTGGTAGAGAAATGCCTGTAGCGTCCCTTCACCTGGTCACTTCAGCTAGTCTGGGTTATTCTATGTGCTTTGATTTTAACAGTGACTACTAATATCTCCAAATTGTTACCGGACCTACAGACAATTTGGCCAAACAATACGAATATTATTAATATCATAATGCCGAAAACCTTCCTGGGTGTGCAGCTCCTCTGGTCATTAGTCACCCATAGAATTCGGAACATCTTCCTTCATCCCCTTATTTTGCCTTTGAGGGTCTATATTTTCACACCCAACAGCCCTATGTTGTAACTTGTGACATGAAGTCACCAGACGACATGATGTAATTGTGATGTGTGAATTTCGATCATAGTCCTAATTGTTGCTTATTCTTGGAATGCAATATGGTAAACTTTACTGCTTGTATAAAATGGTAATACGTAATTAATTTGAATGAAATGTTCAATCGAATATCTTCATTAACTGTGAACAGGTTACCGCATTGCATTAGAAGATAATCAGTAACTAGCACTACCATCAATTCAGTGCCCTAGCCTGATTATTATAGTCGGACTTTTTCACCCCGTAAAGTTATATGGCAGGGGTTATCCATGTGTGCACTGCATTTAACGCGTATAAAGTAAATTACCATTTTTGCCCCTAAACAGGGCAAAATTTGAGAAAAAAACATGTAACACATAAAAAAATATCGTTTGTAAGTACATATTGACAAAATGTGACACTTGCGTGACATCTCCACATTACGATTTTTCGAGGTAGGTCTTGCCAACAATAGTCTACATTAAAAGCAAGTATTGCAACAACGTGGCAAAAGAAATGAGTGACTTTTTTGTGATTTTCTGCAGGAACAGCCTGAGATCCTGATTCACCACAATCGGTACACTAAGTAATTAATTATATTATGGTGTATTTGTAAACATCGATGATTTAATTCAATATTTAATTTTTTACAGAAATTGCGTAAAAATAAATCCGGAAAGAGAGCCCGCAGGAAATCTTCAAAAATGTCAAATTGCACTATCGACAGATTTCAGCAACGTCTGCAGAACATATTGAAAGCCAACACACCCAACAGAAAGCCAAACGTCTCAATTGACACTGAAAGGCCGGATGATACAACGATAATCAACAATAACACTCCAGATTTTATACCAATATATGCTTTACCTCATAAAAAGAGACATTACACTACAACTAATGTATTATCGAAGTGTGACACGCAAGTTCAGAGAGACGGATTCAACTTGACGTATGACGATTTCACTGCATCTACGTCATGCAAAAAATCACCGCAAAGAGTCAAGCAGCAAAATAATTCTAGAGATAATTTTTCTGTGCTGCCATCTGTAGTCAATAATAGTCGAAAGATACCGGTTATGACTGATGTATTTCCAAGACATAATACAGAGGTTCAGAATGATGAGTCGAACCTGGCTTATGACAATCTGACTGCGTTTACACCATATAAAATATCATCGCAAAAAGTCAAACAGAAACATCATTTTTCATTGCTATCACCTATAATCGATAATAGAAAAAAAATACCTGCGGTGACTAATGTATTTCCAAGATCAGATATTCAGAATGATGGATTCAACATATCTTGTGACAGTCTGATTGCGTCTACACCTTATAAAATATCACCTCAAAAAGTCAAGCAGAAACGTAATTTTTCATTACCATCACCTATAGTTGATAATAGAAAAAATATGCCGTGTACGACTAATTCTAAATGTAGTACTCTGATACCTGTCAGTGATATTATTAACGTTGATGATGAAAGCGGTGGTACTCTCATTACCATTGATGAGGTGTTGGATTCATCGTCGGAGATCATAGATTTGGATTCCATCGATGAATGTATCGACACTGTAATACAGAATGTGTTTGACGAAAGCGAATATATAACAATCGGTGACAGTATAGATTTAACCAACGCCACGCCGGTTAGTTCTAATAAAAAATGTAAGAAGAAGGAGAATAATAAACCTAAAATTAACCCGTCCGGGGTAAAGTGCACCACGTACGACCTAACAAATGAACACGAAGACATGGATCAAATTGCAAGACGAGGTTCTACTGTCGATGTGCTGGCGCAAGATTTGTTGGGTCAATGTTACCGTCCGTCGAATTCTGTGACCGGTTATTTCGGTACAAATTATTACCGGCCGAGGGGTGGTGAAACCCGGAACCGGCCTTCTGGTCTGCGGATGGTGATCATCGACGGCAGTAACGTGGCTATGCAGTATGTTATCAATATATTTCATCTTCATATATGACGTATTTTAGCAATCATGAACAATTAATCGCATTTTGAAACTTGAAATAATATCGAACTGTTTTCAATAATTTGAATAGTACATTTTTAATTCTGCGAGTGTTTCTTCGATAATCGAATTTTGCTTTGCCAGAAACATCTATATTTCCTTGTTTTCTGTCGATAGTACATGATAAGGCCCTCTATAGCAGTACTTCTCAAACTGGGAGGCGCAGCCCCCTAGGGGGCCTTGGAGCTCCTGCCAGGGAGAAGTATTTGAAAAAAAAAAATGTGATCACTGGACGTCTGATACAAATCAGTCAAAATCTCGAGGTCGAATTTTCACGCGATCACAATACTTTATCTGATATGGATAAATAATCTACTTTACTTTACTTTACTATTAAATTGTGTTTGTAGGTTGTAGCTGTAATAAATTTTAACTTAATTTTTGTTTTTTTTTAATTTTTGCTTTACAGACTAGTAAATTATATTTATATTTAGTATATTATTTTTAATGATAATTAATGGTAAATAAGTACTGTTGGTTACTAAGACTAAAATTTTTGGGGGTCTTGGAATTTTATTTTCTGATTTCGGGGGCCGTGGTATAAAAAAGTTTGAGAAACACTGCTCTATAGGGCCCAACCACGGCGTAAAATTGTAATTTTCAATCGTAGCGTTATTTATTTTTTATACGTCGACTTCTGTACTGTAAAACCTGTTGCGAAGGCTATGGAGATTCAACTTAAATTGTGCACACTAAATTAGTCATATATACTTGTTTGTTTTCATCGAACTAGTTCATTGAAATATTTGTATTCTTCATTCAATGAAAACAAATATGTATGACTGACAAAGTTGAGCACTTTTTATGTCAAATCTCCACAGCCTACTTCAACCCTTTGCCATTGCTGTAAACTGTTTTTAGGAAATGATTATTATTTTCATATTACGATTAATCGGAACGTGCAAGCTCGTGCCGTGGCCTGATTATTGATGTAAGGATATAAGCTCTTACGTATGTATTAATGTGCATAATTCTGTCAAACTGCTAATGACGAAACTATCTATAAAAGGTCCTGGACTCTAATATAAGTAATTCAGGATGACACATCTACTAATTGTATTTATTTTGAGGGTTGGTTTCTTCGTAAGTCTAATGTTATATTATTTCTTCCAGATATTCACACGGAAAAGTCTTCTCCGTTGAAGGCTTGAAGATCTGTATAGACTATTTTTTAAGACGGGGACACACAGTCAGAGCATTTGTGCCAAGGTTTAGGTTGGTTATTTGAATACTTGGTAAAAATTTTTTTTTTTTTTTTACTATACGGTGATTTCTATTATAGAATAGGTAATATAATAAGTTATGCGTTGTTCGTGGATCATTGGATACTATAATGTTCCAATTTTATTAGATCCTAACCTAACCTAATCTAACAAATAATCAAGTATATCGGCTATTTTCAAAATTTGTTTGCCGCTGCCATCCTGTAAACCGACAAGAACCGTGTTTTATTTAGACATGAATTTTACCTCAGTTCTATGCGAGGTTGGACGGTCTTTAATACACGACCATATATTTCCGATACAACATTTCACGGTGAAGTGTGATACGGCGAACTGCATACGTACAAATATCCGGTCACGCAAAAAAATAAACAAATCATAAAAAAACTTCACGAAGATGAAAGTCATACATTGGCAATAAAAATTATTATATTCTTTATATATGTTACGCCGAATGTGCGAAATTGAATATTACATGAAATGGGCAAAATTTTGCCTAAATCATAAAAAATTCAAGCCCGTTGCCTTATTCATGAATTAGACAAAATATCTGGAGAGTGCGTGAATTCGGCAGTAGTTTTTCTGCCTAGTTCATGTATTGGACAAATTAGATAGTAGCGCTACGGTGGTATTTTTTGCAACTAAACTAAATGTATCAAATGCTCATGCATTGGTCAAAATGTACATATATTATCTATGGTCAAAATAGATGATCGCGCTCCGGTGGTGTTTTTTGCATCTAATCAAACTAAACAAATGTGTCAAATGTCATTGATTATAATATGAAAATATACCAATCAATAACTACAATGACGTTCATATCCATTTACTATGCGCAAAAAAAAATCTAGAACTATAATATGATTTGATTCGTGCTTGGGTATCAAACGTGCAATGGTCGATTGAATGTTTGTGATAGTTTGTTGACACTTGATAGCTAACCTCAAAATGGACATTCAGTTGAATAATTTAATTCAGAATTACAAAACTTAACCTAATAATAATAATATTATATTATGTCCAATTATAACTAATAAAACCATCTGTATTAAATTTACTTTTTCTTCTGTCATGTTGACAGTTCAAGAATTCCATACCCTGGCGAATTCATGTACTCAGCAGAAAATTTACCTAATTCATGAATAAGGCAACAGACTTGACTATTACATGAATTAGCCAAAATTTTGCCCATTTCATGTAGTAGTCAATTTCGCACATTCGGTGTAACATATATACTGCTATAATATAATATCGTCCTGTGGGTCTATTCTATACACAAGGCGGCTATCGACGGTAGCTTATCATATTTATGTATTGAGGTATTATAATCGTTACAATAAGTTAGCCGTCAAAACTGTCTATCTCACTCTAAAAGTTAACACAGCCAAGAGAGGCAATGTTAATACATAGCATTTTTTATTATTGAACTACCGTTGATAGCCGCCTTGTGTATAGAATAGATTCGCTGATAGTCTGAAACTTCTTCAAATTCTGATTACAATTTTTCTGAATCACGGTCGGCGATCTCTGCATTTTCCCATAGAATATAATTATTTACTGCGATCGTTGCCATCAAATTCGGAGACACTAAATTCAGAAAAATTGCATCTTATAATGGATGCAGTATGGTATGTATGTATTCTCTATAACTCCTTAGTTAGAAGCAGACTTAAGAGCGGGTCTATTGTTTGGGCCCCGCATCAGTTGAAGTATGGCCTTATGGTCCAAAAGAAATTTTTGAGACTCCTTTACTTTCGGCTGTATGGATATTATCCGTGGCTCTATCCGACTGACTTTCTCTTAGGTATGCTTACATACTGGAGCTTAAAATTTAGAAGGGATCTTTATTTAGCTATTTTTTCCGACTTATATGCGGCGTAAATGTGAACTCCGCCATTCTTGGTGGTGTTGGCTTATGTGTATCTGATAATTACCTTAGGAATCAAGGGCATTTGTTTGTTCTCCCACGGTGCAGAACTAACCTGCCATTAGTGATGCCAATTGGGAGGGCAATAGCCATGTTTAATGAAATCGCTTCGGATATTGACGTACTCCACTTACGTGAGGGTGAATTTGGGTGAACGTTGTTTTATCAGTCTTTAAGATAGGGTCTATCAATAGTTCACTCTGTGCTTCCACCTACTTTTATTTTATTGCTTTATTTTATTTCTTTTCTTATTTTATTTCTTATTGTACTATCAAGTCATATTTCTCTGTATTTTTATTTTAAAAATTGTTAACACTTATTTTATGTCATGTCATGAACGCTTTGAATTTGTAATTTGTTATGTTCATTATATTATGTAAAATAAATAAATTTCATTTGATTTGATGTATAGCCAAAATCTATGGTAAATTTTTATAATTCTCTTCCAGAAATAAAAATCGAAAGAGTTCCAACCCCGAACTTCTCCAGCGGTTGGAAGAACAGGGCCATGTAATTTATACACCTGCTAGGCAGGTTGGAGGAAAATATATTGTATCATACGATGACAGGTTAGTTTCTTTCAATTTTATAATATACAAGCTGAAGTACCCGGCTTCGCACAGGATCGCTTCGTGGATACATTTATCTTAGATATTTAAAAAAAAAAAATTCTTTTTAATATTAAAATATCTGTGTAATATAATATGGCAACATGAAAGTAATTCTAATAGGAGTAAAGGTCAAACAAAAGAACACTACATTAAAATCGAATCCAAAATATACAAACGTTATTAATAGTATTAATATGTAGTAAAAAAATTCAAAATTGGATGGAACAAACAAACAACAAACTTTGTATTTTATATAATACTAACCTTCCCAGGTGTGCGAACAACAACTGAGAAAAATTTCATCGCAATCTGATGAATGGTATAAGAACGCATACAAATAGAAGAAGAAATAATAGAAGAAGAAGATGGTTGTACTAATTTAGAAACCTTCGCGGGTGTTGGCACAATTACTGACGAAAGTTTTACTGCAATCGGATGAATGAAATAGGAACGCATACGAATAGAAGAAGAAGAAAAATATTGTTGTACTAATTCAGAAACCTTTGCGGGTGTGGGCATAACAACTGACGAAAGTTTCATTGCAATCGGATGAATGGTGTAGGAACTATATGAATAAAAGAAGAAATAATATATAATAAGAAGAAGAAGATGGTTGTAGCAATTTAGAAAACTTTGCGGACATGAGCACAATACTTAATCAAAATTTCATTGCAATCGGATGAATGGTATTGGAACGCAAACGATTAGCAGAAGATAGAATAGAAGAAGAAGATGGTTGTACTAATTCAGAAACATTCGCGGATGTTGGCACAATTACTGACGAAAGTTTTATTGTAATCGGATGAATGGAATAGGAACGCATACGAATAGAAGAATATAGAATAGAAGAAGAAGAAGAATATTGTTGTACTAATTCAGAAACCTTCGCGGGTGTGGGCACAACAACTGAAGAAAGTTTCATTGCAATCGGACGAATGGTATAGGAACCATACGAATAAAAGAAGATATAATGAAGAAGAAGAAGAAGATGGTTGTACTAATTCAGAAACCTTTGCGGATATTGGCACAACCAATGACGAAAGTTTCATCGCAATCGGATGAATGATATAGGGACCATACGAATAAAAGAAGATAGAATGAAGAAGATGGTTGTACTAATTCAGAAACCTTTACGGGTGTAACCCCAACGACTGACGAAGGTTTCATCGTAATCGGATGAATGGTATAGGATCCATACGAATAAAAGAAGATATAATGAAGAAGAAAAAGAAGATGGTTGTACAAATTCAGAAACCTTCGCGGGTGTTGGCACAACCACAGACGAAAGTGTCATCGCAATCGGATGAATGATATAGGGACCATACGAATAAAAGAAGATAGAATGAAGAAGAAGAATAAGAAGATGGTTGTACTAATTCAGAAACTTTTACGGGTATTACCACAACAACTGATGAAAGTTTCATCGCAATCGGATGAATGGTATAGGAACCATACGAATAAAAGAAAATAGAATGAAGTAGAAGAAGAAGATGATGATTTTTCTAATTCAGAAACCTTCATGTGTGTGCATACAACCACTTACCAAAATTTCATCGCAATCAGATGAATGGTATAGGAACGCATACGGGACAGACAGACAGACAGACATACAGACATACAGACATTCATTTTTATATATTAGTATAGCCTATACTCTTCGCGCAAGTGCAAGCAATAAGTTGACAAAGTTTTATCTTAATCGGATGAACGGTATGGCTGCGCATTAAATACGAACAAACAAACAAACAAATATTAATTTTTATATATTAGATTGTATATTATTATAATATTATTATTAGGGTACCTACCTATAAAGCCGCGTTGACACGGTCCAAGTACGATCCAAGTACACTTGGACCGAGTGCCATCCAAGTAGACATATTCATACTAATTATTCCTATCCAAGCTACTTGGACCGCGTCCTACTCATCCAAGTTAACTTGGATAGGAATAAATAGTATGAAGCTGTCACTTGGATGGCAGTCGATCCAAGTGTACTTGGATCCGTACTTGGACCGTGTCAACGCGGCTTTAGTCACCAATCTTTTTTAATGAGAAATATTTTACTTTAGTTTGAAATAAGTATCCCAACATTTTGATGGCGGGAACAATCACATGAGCCGAATTTAAAGATTTTTTTCTTATTGTATTTATTATTGTATCATTTTATATTTTTCTAAAAAAATTAATATTGCATAAATAATCAATGACCTATTTTGAAATGATAATTTTCATTTATTGCGTACAGGTTACCACATTTTATACAAAATAATCAATAAGTAGTACTATCGTCGTAATTTGCAATTCAATGCGACGGCATGAATAGAGTCTGCCTTGTAGAGTCTGGTGTCTAGCCAAACATCATCAAAATATTGCCAAATGTTTCGACTTTCATCTGACATATTTTTGAAATTTTATTGTAAACCTTTTTAATGGCAAATACATTTTTTGTATTTCCCTTCATTTCTATATTTCTCGCTTCTTTGTACAAATTCAGAATTTTTTTTGCATAATAATAAATCGTCCGAATCACCCATTTTTATGTGAACGTTCAGAGATCGTCGGATCTGTTATTGAATAGCTGCGAATGCCTGCGTCCTACCTTCGCTCGATTTAATCTTGTAACGTACCACGTAAATATAGCCATAGACGATTCACTGTCTAAACCTGTTTATTTATTATGTACTAATTATCTGTTATTTGTGCTATGTTTCAGGTACATTGTTCAGTGCGCAGCGGAGTTTGATGGTGTGGTGGTCTCCAACGACGACTACCGAGACATCTTATTAGAGAATGATCACCTGCGGGAGACCATAGAGAACCGATTGCTTCCTTTTACATGGGTTAATGGTGGGATTATGTTTCCGCATGACCCACTCGGCAGAAATGGTCCAAAATTGGATACTTTCCTCCGGCATCCTAACTCTTAAATTATTATTACTGAATTTTGTATATTATATACCGTCGTCTCGGTAGTAAACGGCCTTATTCCATAATTCTAAAATTAATGTCTGCCATACAATCTGGTATTTTTAGAGTTAGATTACAGGAAATAACCCATCTTGATGATAACCCATCAACCCACGTTGATTGCGGGGATACATTTTGGACACTGTCGCAATAAGCGTAATATGAAAACACTTTACATATTCAATGCCGAGGATACCGTGTCATTACAAATTTACGCACCACACTCTTGGGACGGGTCCATCCCATCAACCCAGTAAATTGATAGTTAACATTTATCGGTTGAGACTAATTTGAGATTGTCTGTCGTATGACACATTGATATAACCCATTGGATACAATCGGCGGCAATTTGGCGCCGCTGTTACTGTTGAAATTAAATTACTTAATAATAGATGTAGCTATCATAATATTATGATGTTAGTTATATAGTGTCTTTTATATATTTTAAGAATTATTTGTTTTATAAAATCTATTTATTTTTTAATTTTTCAAAACTGTAATATGTGTGATAAAATGTAAATTTGTCAAAATAATGATCAGTTTGGTTGGTGGTGTTTGAGACAGTAAAAAACATATAATAGGCCTCCATCTTCTAAACTATATTTCTTTTATTATTTACTTCTATCATGGACTTTTTATCCATGTCATTTTGTATAAAATAATAGAAGAATTCAATACCTATAAATATTTAAAAAAAAAATTGAATTAAATGAATAATATCAATTTTAGTAATTAATCAGTATGGTTTTTTAAGTGATCCTGAAAAATTCATCCTGTCTCAATGGGTTAATTTATTCACCTAAAAATCTATTTATCTTTGTTATATCAAAATAAATAATTGCATAGGTATTTCATGGGTACTTATTTATAACAATGTAGGACCGTATAATTAATATAAAATTGTTTCTCAGCATAGTAAATTGTTATTTACTGTGAAATTCAGCCCAATATACCAAAGACTGAGCCAATCATAGTTTTGCTGATTTCTTGTCAATTAGGATTTAAATATTTAAGTGTGACATTTAATTATAAAGGCTAATCGGCTGTGCTATATTGTTACCGTAACGTTTTTAGGCTATACAATATTGAAAAATGATAATTAAGAGCCTCCGCACACATAACTACTGAACGTGGCCACTAGCGATCAGGTCAAGCCATTAGTGGCGGCCACGAACACCTGGGTCGATCCACCCGTGACAGCCACTATCTGAGTTCATTCGAAAACAATTGACAAAGGCGGACATGTGTGAAAATGGGTTCTCTGTTGCTAGGCACTAGCATTAGTACTAATATAAATACGAACCGACATCCCAAGCTGGACGATCTTGAACATCAGCAATAAAATTTTCCATTACATTGAGTACACAATACATATACATTCATCTCTCAGAAGTAGACTGAGAATCGCTGGCGTTTCTACTCAGTGTGCGCAGGTGCTGCGTCTGCCACAGATAGTGGACCGAACACGTCCACTCAAGCGCCTAATATGCGGAGCGTTCATTGAAACCCATAAAAAATTAGACAGCAGCTAGACGCCTCCACTAGTGGCCGCGTTCAGAAAGAAAAGACAATTTATTTAAAGAGCGGAGCTGTTCCATTTACGATATTGGAAATTTGGCACCTGCAGTTGGCTGTTTTGTTTGAAGTACGATAACGCATTTATTTATAGGTTTAAGTTTAAGAGTTTGAAATTTTATGTATTTTTGAGCATATAAAACATGTTTTATAACAAAATGCTATCAAAATGTCATTTTTGGTCAAAAGTGCAGTTGGCTGGTTTGCAGACTAAGCAGTCGATATTTATCTTAATTTAAATTACGCAGGGTAAATATTAAGAAAAGTATTTTTGACACAGATTATTCTGATTTTGAGACTATTATTATAATGATAATATTCTGAAATATATTTTCGATTACTACGAGGGTGGGTCAATAATTCCTTAGAAAAAAGCATTAAAACAGTTTTTATTTTTGTATTTTTTTTTTATTTCTCAACATAATCTCCTTGGAGCTCAATACACTTGGTTAGACGTTTCTCAATTTTTTTTAAACCGTCAGAAAAATAAGTTTTCGGAAGGTCCTCAAAATAAGCATTTGTCCGATCGATGACTTCTTCATTTGAAAAAAAACGTTGTCCACTTAGCCATTTTTTTAAGTTTGGGAAAAGGAAAAAGTCACTGGGGGCTAAATCTGGCGAATACGGTGGGTGGTCGACCAATTCGAACTTCAATTCTTCAATTTTAGCCATTGATCGTAAACATGTGTGAACACGGGCATTGTCCTGATGAAAGAGGATTTTTTTCCTGTTTAAATGAGGCCGTTTTTCTTCAATTTTGTTTTTTAGCTGGTCCAATAAAGATGCATAATAATCCCCTGTTATTGTTTTTCCTTTTTCCAAATAGTCAACGAAAATAATTCCACGTGCATTCCAAAATACAGTAGCCATAACCTTACCAGCTGATTTTACGGTTTTCGCCTTCTTTGGACATGGTTCGCCTTTCGCAATCCACTGCTTTGACTGTTCTTTCGTCTCGGGAGTATAGTGGTGTATCCATGTTTCATCTACAGTCACAAAGCGATGAAAAAATTCATCCGGATTGCGTTGCATGAGCGACAACAGGGCTTTAGAGGCCACCACCCTATTGCGTTTATTGTCGACTGTGAGCAAACGCGGCACCCATCTTGCAGAAACTTTTTTCATGCCCAATTTGTCATGTAAAATAGAAATGACGCTACCTTTTGAGATCCCTGTAACCTCAATTATCTCACTCAACTTTAATCTTCGGTCACTTAACACCATATCGTGGATTTTATTGATCATTTCTGGTGTAGTCACCTCTACAGGACGTCCTGAGCGTGGTTCATCCTTTGTTGATGTACGACCACGTTTAAATTCATTTAACCAGTTATAAATAGTTGCAAGTGAAGGAGCAGATATGCCGTGAACTAAATCCAACTCATTTTTTATTTCCTTTGCTGTTAACCCTTTTATATTAAAATGTTTAATAACAGCTCTAAACTCAATTTTCTCCATTTATGTAAACAAGCAAATTTTTTTTTAAATGTACGAAAATAAAAAACAACAACCCGACCAATCTGATTGAAACTTCGCAGCATACTGAATCGGTAGTGCCGCTGCATGAAAACAAACCGCTTACAGTACTAGTCGCGCCACCTGTCGGCTTTTCTAAGGACTTATTGACCCACCCTCGTATATAAAATTCGGTCTCGATCTCTCATTGTGTTTAAAAATACCGAGGGTGCTTGATGGAATTTTAAATTTTAAAAAAATATCAAGTTTGTAAATTTTTATATTGATTCTAGAACAGTATTTTTCAACCCGTATGCCTATGAGTCTGTGCCAAATTTTTACTTATAAAGAGCATAACAAGTTGTCAGTGATTGCTTCGTTTCCGCGCAACCGCGCCGTGTCCCGGCCTTTTTTCAAAATGGGATACAGAACTCTAAAAATGAATCGTTTAATTAATGACCGGGTATCAGCTCAATTTTGGGGGCATTTTTTAAAATTATTATTATGTAAAAATGTTTGATGTGCTGTGGGAGTTTGGCGGAGGGTCAGGTGTGCCGATTCTGTAGGTAGATTGAAAAAGCACTGTTTTAGAATAATATATTTCATGTTGTTTATTGAAAGTACTTTATGTAAAGTCACTATATATACCAGTGGCGAAGGGTGGAGGTAGACTGTTAAGATCCAACATAAATAATGCACTTTGTCGGTCAAACGTATTTGTTTTGTGTTTGCTAGTTATTAAAATTCAATTAAACCCTGCCTATTCGAAGTCATAGTAGATAATAGTAAAAAAATATTAGTTTATCTATAAAATATCCAAAATTATGCCATCGACCTATCGCGCCCTATCGGCGTCAAAATGGCGCTGGTGTTACAGGATGCAGGACATGATGAAAATCAAACAATTTTAATAATATTTTGATTTTTTTTAAAGTTGAAATTTTTTAATAATAGATGTAGCTATCATTTTATGAAGTTAGTTATATACAATCCAATATATTTTTTAAGAAATATTTGATTTATAAAATCTATTTTTATTTAAATTTGTCAAAATAATGATCAGTTTGCTAGGTATGAGGTGTTTGAGACAGTAATAAACATAAAATGGCCCTCCATCTTCTAAATATCTTGAAGAGTATTATATTTAGCTCCAGTTTTAGTAAATTTTCCTTTTATTATTTACTTCTATCTTGGACTTTTTGTATAAAAAAAGGCTAAAAAAACCCACAAAACTATATTTGATATATTTTTTTCATTCCACTTACACACAAAGTTTACTTAAAATGTAAATAATTAATAGAAAAATTCAAAACATATAAATATTTAAAAGATTTATTTGAATAGAATGAATAATACATGAGTTATATCAATTTTAGTAATCAGTGTGCTTTTTTAAGGCTATACCTCAGCTGAGGCATGGTCTAAAAAGATTGTGACAAGGCGATGCGCGGATTGTGCAAATGACGCGAGCGGAACGAAATATAATTTGTCATAAATATTCAACATGCATCCTTTTTATGTTATGTTTGTTATTATATTCGTAATAATAATAGTATCGTCTCTGTTCTGGCAGAACACACTAACTGGAGAATACTAGTTTCGAGTAATTTGACTTTGAAGTTTTTAAAATGTTTAAAATGGTCTATCATGTGAGTTTATTAAGTAATCGTAAAAAGGATGACTTTAAAATAAAGATTGTTTATTTATTTAGAAGGTTAAAGTAAAATTTTGTTTTTTTGTGTTTATTTTCTTATTTGTGTATAAATAAACGAATTAGTGTTTTTTGCCAGAACACATTTTGTCTTTTTCAGCGGTACTGATTACACCAAGTGTTATTTAGTGTTTTCTGCCAGGAGAAAAATCCAGAATAATCTAAAGCCATTGTCATAGTTTTAGGGTAAAATTTTAGTACGAAAAATTATCTAGGTGGCCGCGCGGCTTAAGCGTTGGACTATAACGCCGTGGGTCCCAGGTTCGAATCCTGGGTCTGGCAAGTACACATATTGTTTTTCAATTTGTGTGTGTCAGGGTATGGACCTAATAGGTTGAGCAAGTGGCTGACATCCATTTCTCGTAAAAAACAAAATCTGTTAATACAAACCTCTACTCTGTGGAGGCCCATATGATCCTATTAGGATCGGACATGGTCGAAAGAAAAGAAGATTTTTATACAAAAAAATGAGATAGATACATACTGCATAGTATATTCTTATCGAGCGTAGAGATTATAAATAGGTACATGTGTAAATAATGACAAGTAGAAGACATATTAATAGAGGGAATTTCAGAGTAACTATCATTGGTAGAAAAGTAGCATCGTTAGAGTCATTATCATCAGTCTGAATCAATGCACTGCTGAATGAAGCCCTCTCCAAGCTGATTCCACTTCTCTCGGTCCTGTGAATTGCGTTGCCACGTAATTCCGCAGTACTTAACCATTTCATCGATCTAGCGGCCTCTAGGTCTGTTTTGCGGACGTTTTGTACCTCTTGGGTACCACTGGATGACTACAATTGTCCATCGGTTGGCCCTTTTTCGAGCTATGTATCCAGCCCATTTCCATTTGTGGTTTTTAGAGAACACTATTACATCACAAACCCTTGTCTGTTTTCTTGTACAATCATTCCACTTTTTGTCATTTCGCGTTATGCCCAGCATGCACCTCTCTATACCACAGTGTGCTACTATAAGTTTCTGGGTCTCTCTTTAACTTAGGGTCCATGTTTCACATGCACTTGTGATTACGGGAAGCACACACTGGTTTAACATTTTGCGCTTAATGCACGGGTCATTTTTAAAGACATTATTCAACGGTCAAAAGTTTTTCAGCCTAGCTTCACTTTGCGAACAATTTCATCAAATATACATCCACCTACAGACACCTTGTTGTCCCAGAAAATATCAATTCAGTTACTACATATGGCTCTTGCAGACGAATCATAAAATAAATTGCATCTCTCGTAATTATTACGAAAAGTGTTTCAGCAGTGGCTTAATAGAAAATTAACCATGTGCATGTAGTCAAGTTAGGTGGTGATTCGTGAAAGGCATGACCACTTCTACGACTAGAAACATGACTTCCCTGGTTTCCTATTGCCTCGGGTAGATATATCACAAATGAAACAGTTGCGTCTTTCATGTTCTCTGCCATTCTGGGTAGTGTTGATCTGCCTGATAACTATCTTAGAAATAGAGACCATCAGTTGTTTATTCTCCCAAGGTGCAGAACCAACCTGCCACTGGTAGTGCCAATTGGGAGGGCGATAACTATGTTCAATGAAATTGCTTCGGGTGTTGATATATTCCACCTACGTGAGAATGGTTAGTGTGTTTTTCCAGACGGTAGAGTTTGAAATAAGGAACATTTTGGTATAACTAACTCAATATGTCATTTTTTCGAATTAGTGTCTTCTGTCAGAACAGTGACGGTATATTCATTGACATGTTTTCTTTTTCAAGTACATGCGGAACGTTTTTTAGTCACCTTTACACGATTTAAGAATATATTCCTCCGACGCCATCACAAAAGAAATTGACGTGCAAACAGGTCGACTATCACTCTCCGAATGGCAATGCGGCCAAAATTTCGTTCCACATACAGTTGAAAATTATTTGCCGTTCCACTTATGTACGCTCTTAAGTGATCCTGAAAAATTAATTCTGTCTGCAATGGGTTAAACAAACCATACATGAATTTTATGGTTTGGTTAGGCATGGTTTATTGAGTTTTAAAAACTAACCAGCACCATCTACAAATTGTACTCTTAGTTCAATGAAAACAAATAAGTATGACTGACAAAGTTTAGTGTGCACTATTTATGCTGAATCTTAACAGCCTACCTCCACCCCTCGCCACTAATATAAGTGTCGCAAAGTTTCAAAACCCGCTATAACACCTTTTCATTTTTTTGAGAAAATCAATAAATTGTTTATGGATAAAGGGATTATCGATTGTTGTTTTTATTTAATAAAATGCAATTTTTATGTAGTACTTATTCCACTTTTAATCAAGAGATTAGGACCGGTTTCGTCCGCCTCAGAGGGACATTTTCAACTTTGAAAATGTCCCTCTGAGGCGGACGAAACCGGTCCTAATCTCTTGATTAAAAGTGGAATAAGTACTACATATAAATTGCGTTTTATTAAATAAAAACATCAATACAATGCAGTTCCACCATGAATTGACAGTTAACAAAATAAAAGGATTATCGATGTTTTTCTTTTTTTGCCCAATGATGGATCATTTCATTATTGGAAATATTTTGCATATCTATTTATATTGTATTCTAGTCGACTGATAAAATAAAAGAAGAAGAAGAAATGTTTGGTTATAGCGGCTTTTGTAAGAAATACACATTGAAGGTTATAGCGTATTTTGTTAGGGAATATTTTAACTTAATGTCAGAATCTTTCATTGGTGGCGCGTGGTAGGATGAAAAAGGGTTACATATTTTTGTTTAATTAAAGTTGTTGCTACAAAAATGTTGTTTTCTCGACACCAAAATATATTTTTAAAATAAAAATAAAACAAAAAATTAAAACGTTTTATTCATTTTAAATTTGTATTATAAGTAGGTAGATATTCTAAAATAGCAGTTTAAAATGAAAAAAAAACAATGTCATCTTGTTCTTACATTACATAAATACAAATTTTCATTAAAAATTTTAAAAACATTAAAAATTTACATTATAAACATTAAAAATTATTAAAAATGTTACAATTTTTCATTGCTCAGTAAAAATAATTCAATTAAAAATACAATGCAATTTACATAAAAACACTATGTCTAGATCATTTAAATATATCAATCATCATATCGTCGGTGTTTTGCAAAAAGGGTGAATCAACCATTTTGGCGAAATCGAGATTTTAATGAAAATACAATATGTACCCCACTAGCTTTGTTGTGTAAAAACGGCGAATTTGCATCTCCACAGGAAAGTACTTAAAAACGTTAATAGACTAAAATTAAATTAATTAAAATTACGAAATAAAAAGCGAACGTGACATATTAGGCCTTTTAAAATTTTATATAATAATACCTATTATAATGACAGTATTCTTTCTAAGCTTTACTATAAACCTGTTAGATATTTATAATCATCCACAGGTAATAAACAAATAAATGTCAAAAGTTAAAAATCCTCCTGTAAAAATCCATTTTGGTTAATTCGCCCTTTTTAAAAAACACCGACGATATATATGTATCACATCAAATTGCAACGCACAACCACATACTTAAAATATTAAATAGCCCTGAAATAAAGCAGCGTCGCAGGCGACTTTTTTTACTATTAATAAAATAATGTGAAAAGTGCATTAGCAAACTAACGAAGATCTCAGCAAATAGATTTTTGTTTGCTTCCAATATATCTGGCGTAGAAATCATTTAAAAGTGGAAACATGACGAATGATATTTTTTTTGTAATTTTGATTTCTAAAGCTCCAATTTTTTATGAATGCCTTCACTTTATCTTTTTCAATCAGTGAATGCATTAGTGGTCCTTGCATTAATTTATTCACTCAATTTTTAAAAATTTCAACAACAAAATTATCTTTCCTAAACAAATTTGCCTCAAATTTCAACATTATGATTATTTGACCCTTTTATTTAATTTTTTTACGAGATAGCCAACGCGCTTCACAATAGTATAGAAGCAAGGTATTATAAAATTAGTCTCCATTTTTTTCAGACAGGTTTGCAAACAACCTTTATAGAACTGTTTTTTTGAGTAGTTTATAACTAGCGGCCGTGGCTAAAAATAATATAAAATAAAAAATATACATTGGTTTGTAGATTTAAAAAACGTATGAGTGATGCGGTACTCTCATAATTTGACTAAACATGTTTCATTCATTTATTTTATATTTTACTTGAGTAAATTAATTATTTGCCTTCTTTATTTTTCATAACATTTTTTATAAGTCGATAACATGTAAATAAGTGAGTCAAATATTATGTCACCGCGCTGAGCCAGTTGCATCACCACTTGAACTTGAATGTGAAAGGTATTTGTTATACTTATAAGTTATATGTAATAAATTATAAAACATTTCACAGTACCTACATATTGATAACATACAAGTGCGGTTTGTGAATGTCGCCATTGAAAAATGCTCCAAAATATAATAATTTACATGGTTTATTGTCGCGTATTAGTGCCTGACCAATAAAATCGGTTTTATGGGGTTTAGTGCTCACCAGCGGCGGCTGGTCTAACATCATACAAGTGCACTGCACTGCTTGCATTGCTATGAAACATCGTTCAACATCGTAAATCATATTTTTTCTTCACAGGTTTTTAATATTATCGCTCACTTATTGTAATGCAAACCATAAACCGATGTGCCCATATTGCCAATAGGCGATAATACAGGCACTATTGACCGTATACGTCATCCTCGCTGAAATCATTTGCGCCCCGGCAATATATTTAGTTTACTTAAAATGAACCCAAAGCTTAGTATCAACTAAAGCCATTATAAAACGACTTAAACCGTGCTAATCGTTTTCGCCATGCGTAAGTTCCAGAATATCGTGCGTCGACCAGGTAAAATGACATCATATTGGTCTGAGTAGAGAGCAATTACAGATTTGAATTATGGTTTGTTATTATAGACGCTGCAGCTTACAGTTCACGGAGGATCCAAGACCATGAGGCCTGAATCATCATTGGGCGGATTCATGCAGACATGATCAGATCGACTACGATACAGAAATTTCTAGCCCGTAAGAAATATCGTTATTTTGTAAAAATATATCAAATCATGCATCGAATCAATATGGCGTCACCTGCGCAGTCGAATCTATTTCTGGGGTGCGCAATGACAGATGGTTCAGTCAGCACGCGCTGACGCATGTGCAAGAGACCGCCCGGTCGCTTCGAGCGAGATTGCCAGAGAGATTGATTCGTTTTTTTCTCTTGCGTCGGTCGCTCGAAACCGACGCACCTCCGCAATTATTTATTTTTTTAAATATCATGTTTTAGACACTCTATTATTTACTGTAAATATATTCTGAAAATAAAAAGCCCTGTTTCCGCCGTAAATCCGCGTTGTCAATTAAACCGGCATGTCCCCGAAAGAAGAAGCCATCAGACATAACCTAGACATTACATCATCCTGGGGGGGGTCCAGCGCAACGGTCAAATTATGTTTAGTATCATATTTAGCAATCTCGTATGTAAAATGCCTGTAAAACTGAAAACAATAGAATTCATTATTTACTAAATTTAAAATCGGTAAGAAATACAATGTCGGTAAAATATTTTGATTTATGTGTACTCCAATTTAAATCAGTGAAGATAAAAATAATTTTGCTACCTACCGCATTTCTGGAAAATTAATATTTCATTATCCTGTGTGTTGACTAAACGCGAAATGGTGTTGGTTATTTATAATATAGAAAATTATTAATTCATGAATTCTAGTGATAAGCTAATAAATCTTAATACTATTTCACAAAGTGCAGTTTTATAATAATCATTATTCGTACAGTATTGCTAAAGATATCTAATGTACTTATATAGAATAAGATGGCTTCCGTTAAAAGTAAGAGGTATTTATCTACTATAAGAGATACAATCGTTTCTTAAAATTAATCCTATAAAGATTTAAGTAACTCGCATCATGTTTTATTAAAAATATAAAATATACAGGTAATTTCCCAAATGTCAATAAAATTTTGTCAAATCAAAAACAACACCAAATTGATTTCATTTTTCAATAAGGTAAGTTTCCAGCGCACCCTCAATAATTACAATCCAAAAAATCACCGGCCGCCACTGGTGCTCACATGTTATGAAAAGTATCAAATTTAATATCAGCTGCTTTTATCATTTAGTATTTATCTGCTGGGTATCAATATTTAGCGTACTTTGGTGTACTATAGAATAGTACATGGATCCAAAATTGTAGTATAAATACTATGTTTATAATACAGTAGGCAGCACAACTCCATTTACATAGCACAACTCCATGATAATATAAGTAGCAGAAGTTTTTTTCTTTAACATCTAGAAAACACAATCAATTTGACATCTCGTAAGTATTGTATAATTCTATATTTATTTTGGAATTGCATTTTATAAAACAGGAAACTATTATTAATACATGGACTTCATACCAACACATTACCTTTACAGCGATCAAATTTTTTACTGTTACAAACTGGTTACAGATGTTGATAGCAGTGTGAAAAGACATCCATGGTTTCAATGTCTATGATGGTTTCCCTTATTGTCTGATTTGATGACCAGAGGAGGTTTGCAGAACTTACGAAGGGAATCTCCGAAAAGCTCATCGCAATGGTAACAGTATCTAGATAGGATTTCACTATTTCACTTATTTTACATGTAGGCATAGGCTTTTGAAACAGAGAGCGAATTTAACCAAAGGTGAACCCTCACAACATTAATTACTCCATAATGATCGATTAGCTACGAATTCAAAAAAATACAATAGACACTAATGGCCGAAGGATATTAATTTGAAGGAATGAACAAAAAAATAATGAAAATTCTCAATTATAGGTAAGGTCAGTCGGGGCAAGATCGGCATACAAATTGAAGAGTGTGACTTTAAATTAATTTTACGGAATTAGTAATTGAGATTTTTAATATATTTTAGATTTGTTGAATAAAACATACTATTTAATAAAAGTAGTGTTTGTTACAAAAGTATCGTATGGCTTAAATGGCATTATTTTGACAAAAAACGTAAAAATGACCCTTATTACGATCTTACCCCTTCACCAGGGGTTAGTTCGTCAGGAAGACTTATTTTCATTATAACACGCTTGAGAACCACACGGGTTTAGATTGTCAAAATATGGTTATTGGTAGAGAAAAGTAACATACCAAAAGTATAAATACATGGAATAAAATATCATTTATGATCATATTTCACAAACATGGGGTTACTTCGGCATATTAAATGTATGCCGATGTAACCCCATCACAAATGTTTAGGCATAGTAAACGGATCTAGTATTAAAAGATTGTTTAAAATATAATGTTTATTATTCTCATCATATACTACGTAGAAAATTAATTAAGAAAGCAAAGTACATACATATAAAAATATTATTTTCGATAAATGAATAAGTAAATGGAATTTTTATTGAATATTGAATTGTTGAAGATTAAAATTAAACATAATTCTCCTCTCCTTAAAATTAAAGGTTGCGGAAGAGTACAAATTATGTCTTCATTGAGAACATCAGAAATGTCGTCAATAACTGGAAATATAAAAACTGTTTGCTTTTTCGAGATCATATTTTTTAATAAAATCTTTCTCCTGGTAAACCTATGGGTTTGTCTTCTTTGTTGAAACTCAAAAATTTACCAACAAAGTGTTTGATGGTCTTTTTGGTTTCAAACTTGACTAAAATCCAGTCTTCAATATTTTTTTTCTCTTGAGGATCATTTACAACTTGTACTACAATTGCATCATCTATTTCTAAAGGGTCATTAAAATTCTATTCATCGGTGTCTGGCAACAAGTCAGATATATTTCCAGTATCAGATGATGCTGAAGTGAAGTATTCGTCATCTTCAGAGCTTGACGTTGAATATAGTTTTTTTCGCTTGGCAAAGGCTGTAAACAAATCACTCTTTGGAATGCCATTTTTAAATGGAGTTTTTATTTTATTTATTTGAACATAATGCCCAACTAACTCCATAACTTCCTTCCTCGATAATACAAAACCATTACGTGTAGATTTTCTGCCAAATTCCGTTCTAGATCAAGGGATAAAGCAGTTGGTTTGCCCATCGATGAGGATTTATGCCCATGTGTTCCTTTGACGTGGTCCATGAGTGTCATTCGTGGAATTTTAAATAGTTCGGATACTTGATAATATCCACTCATTCTTTTTGATAACACTTCATCAACAGCATGATTCAATTGCTCTTTTGTGTAAGACGTGGCTCTGTTAGACTTTTTTTTGTAGGTTCGAGGCATTATCACGGCTTTTTTATTTGTAACAAACCAGACATTGTTATTAGGTTTTTAAAACTGAGTTTTTATTGCTAAAAATAAATATATTTCATCTAAGTAGGTATACTCGTACGAACTAACCCCATATTTAAAAAAATACGGCTATAGATCGTCATACATGTGACGAACTTATCTGCTGTTAACCAAGCTAGTGGGGTTAGTCTGTCAGCAGTCAAAAATAATTGAAGGCACATGTAAAAATATAAAATAAAAGCTAAAATAGAAAGCGCTATAGGTTAATTAGGTACATACCAAAAATCAGTTGATTTGGGCATTGGATTATCGAGATATTTTACGATTTGACGATCTAACCCCATTTACAATATAAAAGCTGAATCACGACAAAACTTCTCTCCTCTGCCACGTAAGCTAGACTGAAGCTGACTTCATTAAAAATGTGGAGGAAGTTGAGTATGAATGTTGGTAACACGGATACGAAGCGGCACTCACCCACATCGCTGCAATAAGAAAATAAAGGCACTGGACGAACTAGACCCGTTGACGATCTTGCCCCGCCTCACCTTAGGTAATAGGTTAGATTTTTTATACATAATATTGTGATTTTTTATTTGCATTTAGTAACTTTGGTTTATGGAAATAATAATTATAATATTGATATATATATATATAATTTTTTGTTGCCAAATAGCATATTTTCTTTGTAAAGGTTGAAGGTACATAGGTATATTTTTGTCATGGCAAAGAAAAAATAAATCAATGTGATACACCCCTGTTACAGGCGGGCTTCTCCCGGTGTAAAATAATCATTTAGTAGCTATAAGTCGAAACGTAACCCTGACCTCTAGAAACGGCTTCATAAAACATCGAATCTGATTCCTTGCTCAACCACGTAAGTATTTTTTTATTTATAAGTAAGGGCCTTCGTCCGGTGTGTGAAAATGACATATTGGGCGGAGGTGTAATTAAGATAAATTTAATTTAATTTAAAAAGTATAAATGATGATGGATGAAAGCGATAATTTTAAGACTAAATATAAGTATTTAAATATAATAAATTTTGCCGCGCTTGTCGGCAACGTCCAAATTTCGACGCGCCTGCGCCAGGGTCAGGCTCGTGATTCGCCGAATCAAAGATCACGCGATAAAATTTGGCCAATCACGAGAGTCCTTTTTGCTGGAATGGCGTGGGTACGCGAAGTTTGAAAAAGAAAAAAGTGATTAGTAAGCGTCCCCTTTCCGATAGGATAGGACCTGCGAAACTTATTGTTAAAACAAAATATGTAAACGTTTAAAGAAAATGTAAAATATAAGAAGACCACGTTACGAGCACGAAAGACCGTGTTTTATTTATACTCCAACCGTTTGAATTTCTTTTTTTTGTGAATCCGGGGTTCGATGGACTCCTGAGCTAGCCGCTGGAACCCCGGGGATCACAAATGCCAAAATATTGATGTGTCAGTAGCTTAAAATTTTTCATTTAGGCCTAGGCCATATAGGTAGGTGCCTTGCTTGGTGCTTAGTGCTAGGTGACATATCCTAGCGAAAGGAACGCACACTAGACTTTTGCAAAGGCCACACTGCACGCTTTGTACCTCGCTACGTGATTATTAGTCACCTAGTGAGTCTCTGTGAACAGTGAACAAACGTGTTGGTTAATTCTATGTGTCACCTAGTGATTTTGCAAGATGGAGGAAGTTTTAATAGGAGCAGTTTATAAAAGAGAGTATATAAAGTTGTTCTTCGGGTGTTATAGAACATCTGAAATGCGTATCATCCTTTTGTAATGTCTCTTTTAATTTGCCCAACAATAAGTCAAATGTTTCCTGGTTCATCCTCAAATAACTAAAAAACTATTCATCGTATTTCCGAAATTCTTTGTAGAGAAGTTGAAACTCTCCAAGAGTACTTCTAGATGAATTGACATTATGCACCCAACAAGTACGAATTTGAGACTTTCGAAATTTTAAACTTAAATTCTCTGTGAGAAGTAGCTTTCTGATTAGTTTTGAGAGTGACATTGTTGTTGACTTGAGCGCTCCCAAAAAATGTCAACTGAATTTCTACCTACCTACCAAAACACGTAGCGTGCAATGTGGCAGTAGTGTTTTTAGAAGACAAGCAGCACCTAACTTAGCACTAAGCGAAGCACTTCGGTGTGGCCGAAGCCTTAATGATGCGTGTTCATTCATGAGCAAAGAGATAGAAAGACCGTTCAACCTCCATGTCTGAAAAACAAAATTGTCCATGTCCCAAAAAAACTCGGGGAATAAAGTTTGTGTTGAAAAAAAGTGTCGATACCGTGGGTATAGAATTAAAAGAAAAGTATTTTATACCTACTAAAACTTTGGTCCGCATACTATGGAAGAAAAAAGGTTTCTACTTTTGTTTGAAAATAGATTACAGACCTACAAACTGTAGAATGGCCAAAAATGGAACTACGAGCTACCATAGAACGCCATTTTTAAAATGTCATTTGAATGTCAGATTTTGTCCAGTTAGAGTCATGATTGGGTAGTTTTCGACAGTGGCTTCCCCATCCCATTCTTCAGATAAGTTTGTAGGCAGCGCTCGAAATGGAATATTTTACGAACCGGAGCGCTCAATATTTTATGAAAATGTTAACATAGTTATCTAATTGCTTGTGTATTTTATAAAAATAAGTGTGTTATGCCGTGTCCACGTTGGAAACAAGTTGCTGGCAGCCTTATTAAATTTCGATTAAAATAATTTTTGGTCAAACAAATTTTGATAATTATCGCGAAATTTAATGAGGTTACCAGTGTGGACAAACTTTTAGATTTTTACATTAAATGGCAAATCTAGCTCAATGTCAATTTAAAATGTCCACGAGACGGGGCGACAATTTTGGGGATTTTACGAACCGGAACGGCGCTCCGGTGCATTCCTTTCCATTTCGAGCCCTGTTTGTAGGTCTGTACGCATAATATAATATTATTATAACTTGCCGATATACTTCTTTTGGACCGCGTACTTTGGGTCACAAAATTATGGCAACGTATAATATTATCTATGATGGCAGCATTCAAACCAGGTTGAAAGATACGAACCTACCATATTAAGGTTTAAATAGACTATATGACGATTGGGCACATATATGCTAAGAGCGTTTTAGTGTCTATGGTCAAATCTATGCCATTCCGACATATTATACATACATATTGTAGCTATGACATCCTATTTAGTGCTCGTCCGTGGTGGTTAGGCGGGCGCGGGGCGGCGGCGGGGCGGGCAACTCAAACGTATGAACACGTCTCGACGTGTCCGTAGACAATGCGCGGGGACGGGTGTTCGCGCGTGTTGTTTTGGCGCGTCTAGCTCAACGCAGGCAAGATCGTACATGCGGCGGGCTCTTCCCATACTGCGCGCATAGAGGTGTCCGCACTGAATGGACGGGCACCGACGCGGGAAACGAGCGAGTTGCGGGTGTCTCAAACCATCATGAGCTTACCGCGTGCGTCTGGTGTATTTATGGTATTATTTTCACAAAGCATAGATAGTGCGAAGTGATGTAAAGTAGGTATACGTTTTATAACGTTGCACTTTTCACTACACTGATACGCCTCTTTGCCTTATTACGTCGCATAAAATTATATCAAATATATATAAAAATTATATATTCACTTGTATTAATATAATATGTAGTACTAAATAAATATATATTATGTAAAAATAATATCTTTAAATTTCAATAATTCTTAACGCACATATAATATTGTATACTTATTTTACTTATAGTTATAAAGGTAGGTACATAAAAAAATGTTTTTTTTTGTCTATAATTATTCAATATTCTTTCTCATTTATCTCTTTATCTAATTTCTCTGTATTTAAATTTTAATATGATTAACTATAATTATTATAATTTATATGGAAACTTTGCTTGTTGCAATATCTTTTTCTAGTCTATTTTATACATATTTGTAGTCTATGTAACTGTTTGTTTTCCTTAATAAAAAAATATAAACATAATAAAAATAAAATATATTAAGTAGGTACATCATTTCCATCCTAGAGCCGGGGTGCAAAGTTATGAAGCGTACATTCTACACCTACATTCACACCATATGAACCGAAAAGTCTTTTTTAAACTTTAACTTACATATTATCCAATATATAATCAAATTATAAAATCGACCAAGGGTACTTGATGGAATTTGAATTTAAATTCATAAATATAAATTTACCAAATAAACAGGAATTAACTGTATCAGATGACAGTGTATATTCACCATTGGTGGTGTTTGAAGATGCCAAAAGGCGATAGTCGGATCGCAATAAATTACTCAAAAAGAATAGATAAAAACTTAGATCAATTAGAATATACCTAATCAAATATTTTCTCATGTTACTCTTTTTCGAAAAACTTGTCTGGTTGTTCCCGCAGTTTCTTGTATAAGTTATAAAATTCTTCTGCTAAATTAGTGCTTTCCATATTGATTTCATTGGCCCCATATTTTGGTGCAAAGTTTTGCCATTTCAAATAGGAGTTTTCCAGTAAAAACTTTTCTGTGTTTATGGTTTCCTATCCCTGATTTGACGCTGAACACGACTGGACGCGCGCGGGCTACTACGGACACTCTACCCGTGCCCGTCCCCGCGCCAATTCCGCGTCGAAGACGCCCCATGACTACGGCCAAGCGCTTACACTCTGTGACACCCTATGACACAGGACGCCAACATAAGAAATGGGTTAAATACAATCTGACGTCTATAATCTATGATTCAAACACTGGTCGGCTGTCCAGCATTGCCATATCTACTGAAATTTCAGTTCTTTCTAACATCAGTCAATTAATTATGATATTTGTGATGAATAAAAATCACTTTTTATATGATTTTTTAAAAGACACTTGTGATATTATGTCAATATGCACGCTTTCACCATACGCAATCGTTGAATTTCATACATTTTGTCAATCTACCGATATTTTGAAGAAAAAATCAAAATATCTACTGAATTTTGAAAATTTAAGTTGGCAACACTGCGGCTGTCATCAAAATAGTTTTGTTTATATCCTACCGGCGACCCTTTGAAGTGTAATAAATATATTATTATACACTATTATTGCCTGTTAACTTATTCAGGCGGTTAGAAATCATTTCAATTTTTGATAATTAAATCATGGAAGTGGAAGGTAATATAATAGAATGCTATATAATATAAGAATGCTATGTAATATAATAGAATATAATATAACCGCTGTTCTAACCTATCTATCATGGCATGTTGATCAATAAGCGACGATTAATTATCGTGTATAATATTGCTTTAAAGTATCATTAAACTATATAGCTTAATGTATCCCATACTGTTTCCTCAATCCTAATATAATTATTTTTTCAAAGTCGGTGATATTTTCGGTAATTCTATAGTACTACTACTATTCGTTTTTGTGATCGAGGTTTTTTGAGACCAAAAACCATACTAAAACCTACTGTAACCCCAAAAGTAAATAGCTTGTGTTAGATTTTCTGTTGTTTTTCAATAGTTTATGTTAGGTTTTGTTTTGATTTTTTGTCTCAAAACACCTTCACAAAAATGCCGGTGTATACATGGGGTATAATACAGTCGAACTTGGTTATTACGAGGAAGATGGGACCGACTGAATTTGCTCGTTATAAGCATTATTCGTTATATCGTTATATAACATTTTTCGCGCCACATTCTATCTAAGCCATGGCCCCCACAAGGGGGGGGCTGAAGGGGCTCTAGCCTGGAAGCCCGGGCTCAGGAAGGGCCCGGCATGGCGAATCGACCAGATAAATGATTTAAACACACATCACAAATTCTCGAATAGTAAAAAAAAGTCGCCTGTGGCGCATTTATCTTCACTGTTATTATTATTTTAAATTATGTGGTTGTACGATACAATTTTTAATTGTGTATCGATACTCGACAACTTTATAATTCAAATAGATGAATTTAAATATACAAAAAACACTAAATAATATTTTATACACATTAATTTTACCGCGTACACCATTTGGAAAACACTACTGTAGACATGGAGTGTCACACTGCCTTTATCTTTAGCGATATGTAAGGGGCCCGTCAAAAATCATAGCCTGGGGGCCCACTTCAGGATGTGGGGGCCATAATCTAAGCATAGAACAAAAAAAATCTGAAAACCATCATAAAAATCCCCGAAACCAGCATGGCATTCATAAACTACAAAAGAGTAGTTTATTCTAATGAACGCTGGTAGGTACCTACTGACTTCACAAAGCTTGGATTTTTTACATGCAATTTCAACCATATGCGTGGATACTTTTTCAATGTTGTCGGCGAAAACACCAATTAGGTACTTAGACACTTAACTAGTATCATAAACGTAATCCGATCCCAGCGGCATCGGTCTAGTTAACTTCCCGGTCGGACTTTATGGCTTAGGGTCGAAAATATTGTTTTTAAACGATCGACACATTAACATTTTTGCTCGGTATACCCGAGAAGTAGCTCGTTATAAAAGTGAATAAATGTATGGAGAAAATCATAAACTAAAATGTCAACGAATGTTTCCTCATTACATCCGTGATCGTAATAACCAAGTTCGACTGTATTAGCATATTTTCACTTATATTATTAATTACACTACTATTGTCATTGTGACTTATGGCCTGTTGTAGTATTAAAAAGAATATATTATATATAAGGTCTATCAAACATTCACATTAATAAATGACGAAACTCAGCGCTTTCCAAACTTAATGGAATACTATCGCTTTACCAATCTAAATCTAGTATACTGAATGTTCTTTAAGGGGAAGATGTGCCGTTAGAGGCGACAATGCCTGTTGACGATATCATTGACCAAGATAAACCTGACGAGGAAGTGTCAGCCCCTGTTGAATCTGACTTGCCGGAACCGGACCAAGAGCAGGAACAGGGCACAGAGTCTTCTGAGCAGCCAAATTACGGGGAAGAAAACGTGGCCGAAGGCTCTGAACAGCCCAACTACGGAGAGGAGATTGCCCCTGAAGAGAGCGCTCCGCAAGAATCTTCTGAGGCTACCAATCCACAGGACGCGGAGGAGAACGCCACCATCCCTGACGTTCCTGTCCCGACTCCTGCTCCGCACAAACCCGAAGAGTTTTCCGTGGAGAAGGTCTTGGATAGGCGGATAAGGAATTGCCGAGTCGAATATTTACTAAAATGGAAAGGATATTCGGAGTACGTCTGTATTTATGATGTTACAGTATTGCATTGAAGGCCTACATCAAGCTTTCTCCATTATTTGTAATCCATGGTTTTGTAAATGTTAACAAACCATTATCTGTACAGTAAAAATATGTATGTCATTATGATACCATCTTTCTACTCGACATGCATATACTGAAAATATTATTTTTTAAACGTATTTCGTTAAAATAAGATGTACGTGACAATTGCACTTTTTTCAACACACATACATTTCGTATTTCACTAAATATTTTTCTGTAAAATACATTTTTTAAAACTTTTCATTGGAGCTTGTAATTGACTCATATTTGGAATGAATTGCAACATTTTGTCACTTATATTTGCCACAATATCCAAATTCTTTGATGATAATTTATCTTAAGCCAAGGTCTATTTTTTATCGATCGAAAAATACATCCAATTACAGAATGATTTCAAATTATAAAATTTGATTTTATAATGAAAGCCCGCCATTTAAACCTTAAGACGGTACTTCAGTGAAACGGCAAATAATTTTCAACTATAGGTGCGACGAAATTTCGGGCTGGCTGGCAATCGGGGAGTAAAAGTCTAGCTGTGGACACGTCAATTTGTTTTGTGATGGCGACGGGGGAATTAATTCTTAAATTGTGTAAAGATGACTAAAAAACGTTACCCATTTACTTGAAAAAGAAAACATGTCAATGAATATATTATTATTATTAGTAATAAAACAATAAACATAACATTAAATGGACGCATGTTGACTTTTTATGACAAATTATGTTTTGTTCTGCACGCGTCATTTGCACAATCTTCGCGTCGCGTAGTCACAATCGTTTTAGTCCGTGCCCCAGCTGAAGTATAGCTATAACATAATTATGTATTCAGCGTAATGTCACTGCTTGATTTAACAGATTCTGTGTAATTGCCGTTTTCAGTGAAGATAACACATGGGAACCGGAAGATAATTTGGATTGTCCCGAACTTATCTCCGCTTACGAGGAAGCACGTACCAAAAGAGAGGCAGCTGAGAAAAAGGAGAGGAAACGTAGAGCCACGACTGATCCAAAAGATGACCGCTTCAAAAAGAACAAAACTATCGAAGTAAGATTTTAACATGGACATTGTGATCAAATTAATAAATCATTAGAATCACGGATTCGTTTCTATTCATAAATGGATGATGTTCAGGCATATTGTTACTGTACTTTCACGATCTTCCAATTGTTAATTTATACTCGATCCAAATTAGGATGGCATATAGCAGTGGCAAAGGGTGGAGGTAGGCTGTTACGATCAACCATAAATAGTGCACACTAAACTTTGTCTTTCTTTCTTTTGACCATGTATTTCGATCATATATTTTCATTTGTTCTTTTGAATATTGGAAACGATTTAACCGGATGGCTGCCAATGACGTCTTTGGACGTCCCGCTTTAAACAGGATTTTACTAACGTAAATTAATTATTTTAAACATACGCATCCTCAAAATTCCTTGGACTGACCGGGTGACAAATGTTGAAGTTCTCAATCGAATGGGGAAGGACCGAGAAGTTCTACGTAGTATCAAAACCAGGAAACTACAATACCTCGGCCACATTATGAGAGGACAAAAATACAGCATTCCCCAACTTGTCATTCAAGGAAAGATCAATGGGAAGCGTAGCAGAGGACGGCGCCGCATTTCGTGGCTTAAGAACCTCCGTAATTGGTACGAGTGCAGCTCCACCGAACTGTTCCGGGTAGCAGACGACAAATATAAGATCGCCTTGATGGTGGCCGACCTCCGCTAGGGGATGGCACAATAAGAAGAAGAAACATACAAATATGTTGAACACACGACATATATTGGGAATATCGTCACATACTCAGAATTGAAACAGAATTCATTTTTATTTTTTTTTTATTTTTGCAATAAAGTTCGCGGCGTGCAAGGTACCGCCAAACATACACCTACTGGCAGTAAAAAGGTTAATGGAACAATCAACTTGAAATTGCACAAGTATACCGGAAACGGATTACCTAACAATAAAAACATAATTTTAATCCCAATACTTACTATTTTCACCACTATCACGCGAACTTATGGAACTCCCTTCGCAGATTTGTCTCCAGTGATCGTGGGAGTTTTATTAAAAATGTCGGAAGAAGATTCGTTGCTTCTGTACGATGGTATTTTTATTAACTTTCTCAATATCCTACCAAAACCAAACACGGAATATGTTTCCTTTTTTTTATCGATACGTAATTAATTTTTTATGTATTTCATCATCAGGAGGAAGTTAAACCTCGTGGATTTGATCGGGGCCTGGAGGCTGAAAAGATTGTCGGTGCCAGCGACATTACCGGTGAACTCAAGTTTTTGATAAAATGGTGAGAAAATATGTCACAACAGTCTACCCTCTTATGACTAGTAGAGATACCAACAGGCCTATTCCAACATATCACTTAACATCCAGAAAGAGCTAATTGTGTTAAATATATCACTTTATGTATTCTGGTGGTTAATTATGTAAAAAAGTTAACCGTCTGAACTGTCAAAGGTGATATCTTTTAACAGCGCCTCTGTTGGCTGTGCTAACGTGAGAACGAGACAGAGTATGTCAATTTTACATATTGAGATGCAAGATCCGACTGCTTTACTGCAATCGCAATGACATGACTAAAAAATAAAATTGTAGGTTATGTTGATACGTCTGACGTGTCAATACATAATTCTTGTATTCTGCTCATTGCCAACTAGATGGCGCTTGTTCTGCTATATCCGCTTTTGTTCTGTCTTATCCGTTTGGGTTCGGCATTACGAACATATCCGAATTTGACCAACATGTCTACCAACCTAATTTTTTTGCCAACCGTTTTTTGTAAAGAATACTTTCCATGCTAATTTGTAAGAATGGAAAAAACGGAAACGTGCTAAAGTGATAACCGTTACGAATAGACCTGCAAGACTCATAACGTATACATGAACAAAATATGAACATTATATTTTTCTCTCATCGTGCCATCCCTTGTTGGAGGTAGGTTACTATGGCAGTATCTGTCAATCAGATTTTTAACGACACACGTTGAATATAGAGCGAAGCTCACTAAAATCACTGTAATACCGATAATTTGTGGCTTAGTAATTCACAATTATTCAAACAGACGTAACTGTGTGTTTAATTTTTTAGATTATACAAATCAATTGGCAGTGGCTAGTAATTTGAGTTTAAAGTCGGACGAGATAACTCTACATTTGTCGCCCAGTTAGTTCAAGGAAGAACGGTTTTTTTAATGTGTTTAAAATGTTTTGTTCTATTTTCAGGGTTGATTGTGATGAACTGGATCTTTTGTCAGCCAAAGTGGTAAATCAGCGAATACCGGAGTTTGTGATTAATTATTATGAAGAGAAAATGGGCCTGGGTATGGCCCGGCACGCGTCGAGAGTCCCTCGCGAGTTGCCCGATCTTCCGCACCCTGCTGAGACTCCTGAACCCCCAGAACGTCCAACTCTGCAGAATCCCAAGTTAGAGCAGGCGGAAGATAATATATCAGATGTGAGCAAGTTGATAAGTACCTATATAAAATAAATTTTAATTCTATCAGGTACCGTCTTAAAGTGGTAACACAGCCATATCAGATGGTTAATCACTATTAACTCAAAATAAAAATTTCTGGATAAGGGTATTTTTCCGGATAGGGACTCAATTGTTTTCTTATTAATTGTATGAAAAAATAGTTGGAAACATCCGAGGCCGTCTTTTTGAATTATTCTCAATTATTATTCATTGGGTCCAATTATTTGTAGATGCGCTTCATGCTTACATTTGACATATCATTTAATACTCTTTATTCTGGATGAGCTTAGTTCTGAATTTGAACACCAGACGATTTATGATGGTATATCTATATAATATACAGCATCGGTCTGTTTTAACCTACGTTACTATGTTAATTCCAAACATTTCAAATAACACTAGATTTTATACTTGCTTCTTTACTTAGTAATAATATTTTCACATTCTTTTATTGTATTAATTTGTTATATAACTGAGAATTAACTGTATTATGTGTCAGTGTGCATTTGCCATTGGTGAGTGCACATAGTGCCTAAGGATGCCGAAAGCCGAAACCCGGGTTGCAAAAAATTACTCAACCCAAATAATCACAAAACTTAAATCAATTAGAATTTAAATCACATCTGTGTGTGTGTAGTTAGAAATGCGATTTTGTTGACATTAGGTTGGTCGAATGTTTGTGTGCAGGGCACCTAAATTAAGGGTGAATTATTTTAGGAGAACCATGTGACGCATGAATCAGCAGATGAACCACTGGATGAAACCCTGGAACAGTCTGCAACAGAAAACGAAAATGAATCGACGTTCAACGAATCGTCAACGGCAGATCCTGATGGCCACCTTGAACGGATGCCTTCTGAGGATGCCACAGGTCAAGATGCCACTCCACTCCAAGAATCACAACCCGATGATGAGTCTCAACCGATGGAAACTGATTTGGATGCGTCGGTCGATGTATCTCTTGATACATCCATGCAAGAATAAACATACATAATTTTAGACCATAAGTATAATAAGTATATATAATAATGTCCAAATGAACTACAATTATAAAGATTTCTCCTCTTTCTGAAGTAATAAAGATATTACTACACTATATTTTTGTTTTATTCTTTGCATTGTATGTTTCCGGAATCACAAGTAGGGATTTCAAAACCGGTATTCCAGTATTTATCAATACCGAAATACCGGAATCCAAAATAACAGAATTGTCAGTATTAAGAAAGTACACTCGTTTACGTTTTTGAAAATGAATTATAAGTTATGTGCTGCTAAAATGCAAATATATTGAGTGAATCCAACATAGGTTGTATGAATTATCATAATATTATTTTGAAATAGAAAACATCTGTGACAAAGATGTTGATGACAGGTGTTGAATTTGAGAAGCTTTTCCTGCAGCCGGGACTTATTTCCACTTGATGAACTTTTGAGGGCTTTAGTTAAAATTATCAATATATTCAAATTATTTGTAAAAAATCACTAGTTCTACAATTATTATAATCAATAGAGATGGGAAAACTGGTCGATTTTGAAGACTAAGTATACTTACTACCAGTATAAAAAAATACTTAGTATAGAAACTTGTTCCAAAATACTTACTAGTATTTGGAATACTATATAGAGCGTTTGGTGTGCGTATGCGACAAAAGTTTCATACTCAACTGAAATTAAAACCAACTCCATATTAGTATTTGAAATACGTATCGGCTCAGGGAACTCAGACTGTGTATCGGCTTCAATAGAATTCCTAAAAATACGCTGAGCTCCGCTTGTCGAAAAGTCCCATTTATTATAAAATTTTAAACATTTAAATTTATGAGTTGTTTTTCTGTTAGGGTACAATATTCTTGTTAACAAAAATGAATGACAGTGATTTTTTTTTTTTAAACAAGTTTTGAGCGTTCATATAACAAGCTTAAGCCTGTGCGTCATCTCACCACTGTGGTGCGACACAAAATTTATGACTTATTATTCATACATTCGAACGCAATAGACTAATAAATTAAAATATAACTATATTCAAGCGCTATCTCGTTCGCGCGCATTTAGTGTCAATAGTGTTGAAAGTCTACCAACTGGCGAGTGCACAGAACAGCGACTCGCGATGATATCATCACAAGTTTTTTGGAATAAGTTTATTAGGCCACACATACTGAGTATGGGTAGTTTCATCCGAAACTTTACACAAACTGGTGACAGTATTTCCAACTCACCTCTAATGATCAATACATTTTTTTAAATATCTTTTAAAAGGTTTTTGCTATAAAATAATATTTTTTTTAAATTTTAACAGCTATATTTATTGATAAGCACCTACTTCTGTTTTTTTAATGTTTAAGAAATACCGGTGTTCAATAAGAAATACCGAAAAACCGGTATTGACATTTTCATTCGGTATTGCGATCCCTAATCACAAGTCTGGATTTAAATTCATAGGTAATTCGGAAAATGCAGTATATTATTTACTGTTTTAACTATCAGCTGATGTACAGTAATACGCTACTCTGACACTCGGAATTACGCGGTTCTTGATTTTTTTCTTGCTATCTTCAGTGTTTTTCTTGCTGTAACCAGAAAAACACATGACAATTTTATTGCAAGCTTGACAGAAGGTCTCAGCTCAATTAAAAAGGGCTTAAAAAATTTAAACTCCAACAAAGAACACATCACAGCCACGAATAAATTCTGCATGAAAAAAGAAGGCAATGTGTTGTTTGTTAGATTTTATGAAGCCATCGACATCGAAATAACTTTCTTACGTAACTCATTTATTTTTGTAATATTTTGTACATACTTATTCACTGCTGACTAGTTAATTACCACAACACGATCACTGCTAAAGACACGCCTGGCGTGAAGCAATTAGCTTGATAATTAAATGTGGTAATTAACTCATTAGCAGTGAAAGTATTAGACGCCTGGCGCGTTTTTAGCGGTGAAAAACTTAATATAAATATAATTAATAAGAACTGCAATAATTTGATTACATATTTTTCTTCTATACTAGTGTTTTTGTTAGTCCTTCGTCCCAATTAAACAAAATCTATACGTATTTATATGTAAAGTTGTCCCCCCAACTTGCGTGAATTTGACTTAAGCGATTTTCATCGGACCCATCTATCGCGCAACTTTGGGGTATTACTGTACTTATATTGTAATTAAATATGTGACAGTAAAGCTGAAAGGACTCATTGTCTACTATTTAAATTAGCTGCAATTCATTTGTGGCAAATTTCAACACAACTTTAGATTTACTGAAACAGATAAATCCATGAATTATTATTGTTATGCCGAATTTATGAAGTTTTAAATTTGAATGGCATAATAAATGACGATATGCTGCGGATGATAAGAAAAATTGAGAAATGGGTAACGCAATCTTGAAGAAATGATTAAATAAGGCATGAATCGTTTCTCAACATGAAATTTAATCATAATTATTTAAATATTAGGGATGTTGATAGCTTCACTAGATATTTAGATGAGCAATCACAATAATATGTAATTAATTAATATTGAAAAGTGCAAATGATGACTGATCTACAATCTTGAAATATTAATTTTGCTCTGAATACAAAATCCACCACACTACAAACAAATAACATTAGGTACCGTGAGGTTTGATAGCTTTGACATGAAAGAAGACATCGTTGGAGATACACTAACTGAAAGAAAGGGATGCAATAATTGGCTAGATGTAAGTACAATTGACAATAGCAACCGTGATAATAATCACGTGAGCCCTACCTAATTCTGCTCATGATTAGAAGTGGAATTATTAAATTTGTGCATATTCATTATTAAATAATTCCATTATAAAAACGTTCCAAAAATGTTATATTATTTTAGTACTAATATTTTTATAGAGCTCAAATTTTTTGATCACAAGTTTGTATTGTTTGATAAAATAATTTTAATGCCTTCAAATTGGAAACAATGTTATTTACATGCAACCTCAGAAATTTGTATTAGTAAGATAAAAATAATAATAAAATTATAGTACCTATTGTTGGAATAATTTGGTTAAATTAATTAAAAATAATTTTTGTCAAGGAATTAATAATACAAATTAAGGAGATTTTATTTTTGGTGTGAAACTGTCACTAATTGATCAAGTTTAAACAGCTGACAACATTGTTGTATAACCTGTCAGTCGAAGTGTCAGTGTGTTATCTTTTAAAAAATACATAATATTATTTTAATCTTCGCTAGTAGTCAGTCGGAGTTGTGTGACGTTGTCTTTGCCTTTTATCAATAAACTTAATAAAGGCGGGATAAATTTATAATTTGAAAATGTCAGCTTTATCTGGTTTATCTATAGGTTTTGTTGGTGGAGGAAATATGGCCACTGCTATAGGTGAAGGAATTTTAAATAAAGGTAATATATTTCCCTTCTTCCTCGTCTTCCCTCTCATGCCTGGGTATCATGATTTTTTTAAACCCTGCCTTCGAATTCTAGATAAGCTTTGTCTTCCTTCCCTATGATTTGTAACCTTATTGGTGAATTTCTTCACAACCTTACCGTCGTTCGTCATCTGCCCCATTTGCCTGGTACGTACCATCCCCTAACTGAGGTCGGCCACCACCATTATCATCTGCTACCAGGAACAGTTCAATGAAGCAGCACTCGTACCAATAACAGAGGTTCCTAAACCACAAAATGAGGCATCATCCTTTATTACACTTACTGTTGATCTTTTCTTGGTAATTATCCCGCAGATGTCCGCATGAGCTTTTATATACAGTCGAACTTGGTTATTACGATCACGGACATAGTGAGATCTCGGATGTAATGAGGAAACATTCGTTGACATTTTACTTTATGATTTTCTCCATATATTTATTCACTTTTATAACGAGCTACTTATCGGATATACCGAGCAAAAATTTTCTAAAACTGTTAATGTGTTGATCGTTTAATCCCTACAGCGCAGACGGCAGACCTGTTGTGTCCTTATTAGGGGGCCATTAGATATAAATATCATGATATATTTAAATGTGGTAATCAAATAGTAATTAAATGCTCCACGGTTTAGAAATTAAAAACATTTTCGACCCTAAGCAATAAAATCCGACCGTAGACCGATGCCGGCGAGATCGGATTACGTTTATGACACTAGTTAAGTGTCTAAGTCCCTAATTGGCATTTTAGCCGACAACGTATCCACGCATATGGCTGAAATTTCATGTAAAAAATCCAAGCTGAAGTCAGTAGGTACCTACCAGTGTTCATTACAATAAACAACTTCTTTTATAGTTTATGAATGCCATGCTTGTTTTGGGGAAAAATTCTAATTGTGTATTTTTGTTTGAATTGTGACTTTTTGTGTTATGTGACCGCTCATTTAAAAATACCTATTCTCTGATATAACGAATAATGCTTATAACGAGCAAATTCAGTCGGTCCCATCATCCTCGTAATAACCAAGTTCGACTGTATTTTTTTTACGAAAACAGTTTATTCCATGTAGACAATAATTATATTAAATACTTTTTTTCTGTCGGTGCAGATGCTTTTCAATCCAATAATTGTTAATTTAAAATTTGAAATTCTCTTACATTGTGATGCATCATTATCATACACTAAGATTATATTAGGTTGGGGTAGGTTAGTTTGGGTTTGGTCTAAAAATAAAGTTATAAAAACTCATGCGGGCGTCTGCGGCACATTTACCCTTTTCTTTTCTGTAGTTTTGTCTTATCATAATGTGCCCGAGGTACTATGGTTTTCTGGTTTTGATACTACGCAGAACTTCTCAGTCCTTTCCCATTTGATTGAGAATATCAAAATTTGTCACCCGGTCAGTCCAAAGAATTTATGAAATGAATCTGCTGTGCGCAATGGCTTATTTAATCATTAGTGAGGCTCCGTCTTCTATAAAGGATTTAATTTTCAAAGTGATTACCTCATTTATGAAATTAACGATAATCTTGCTTCTCATGTTATTGTCTTTTTTCTAGGATTATGCAAACCTTCAAAAATGTGGGTGTCGGGACCGCACATAAAAAATTTAAGCCATTGGGAAAAATTAGGAGTAAACACGACAGAAAAAAATGGCGAGGTTGTTACCAATTGTGACGTCATATTTCTGTCCGTGAAACCACACTTGTTGGACACAGCGATTGAGAATTGTTTCACAATGATGACCCCTGGCAATTCATCTTCATTTAGCGATAAATTGTTTATATCCATTTTAGCAGGCACCAGCATAGAAACATTAACAAAGGTAATAATTGATTTTGGAAGATATTTTTCCTATCTGAAGAATTGGTATGCAAGATTATCCTTTTTAAGGAATGATTATATTATATCGACTGTGGAAAGGAAAAAGGGCGTAATCCACACGAATCAAATTTTACAGGAGACACAAAAACATTTTTGTTATGGTTTTCGGTCAAAGTTAAAATACAAAATAGACATAACCTTTAAGTGCATGATAATCAATAATTTGGTTTTATGATTTAATTTAAAAAAAAAAAACAACAAAAATGATGGTTACGTCGTTTTTCTCACATCCTTCTTTTTTTTAATTGCTAACTAAATTTGGATAATAAATCGGCATTTGCAGCTTACATCATTTGAACACAACGTGCATTTAGTCGTGTACAACGTTATTATACAATAAAACCTATTTTGAAAAAACTGAGGGTTACGCACTTTTTCCTTTCTACAGTCAAATTATATAAATTAATTATAGTTTATTACTAGCCTAGTAATAATTTGACCAGAGTCGTTTCCATTTTTTTTATTAAATGAATAATTCACAGGATTTAAGAATGTTGGATTCTTTATTATAGAAACAATACAATTTTGAATAATCTCGGAAACATATATACATATTAGAAAAAATGGTAGAAATCTGTTTACTGGAAGCCAGACGGGAACAGCGACAATTTTCATAGACGGTTTCGGCAAAATTCATGAATTGAAGAACGGTAACCTAACCTAACCAAACAAATAATCCAGTATATCGGCTATTTTCAAAATTTGTTTGCCGCTGGCTTCCACTAAACAGACAAGAACCGAAAAAATTCTAGAAAATAAAGATGGACCAGGTGGGACTCGATCTAATGTTTTTCACTTTTGGGGTGAGTGCTTTCGCCCCTAAGCTATAGATTCGTTTATGATTTGTGTGAATTATTTCTTATACCTTATTTACGTTTAACCTAAGATACTTTAAATTCTGCCAATAAGAAGGCATTGTTACATTCAAAAGGTTGTGAATTTTTGTTAAATAACAAAAAATGTGTTTAACAAATGCGAGTATATTAAGACTAAAATTTGGAGAGATCCTGGCGCTGACTAGGAATCAAGGTAAATACCTATTATTGGATTCAAACCACAAAAACCAGTCGCGGATATTAGCGAAATTTGAGAACCGTTCAATTGTTTGACTATTAGTTTGTCGTAATTAGGTAGAATGCAGTTGGCTAAATTGATAAAGCACATTAACTGGAACCCGATGCTGGTTCGAATCTGGTCCGGTATCATTTTTCTGGTGGATATGTTTCAGTGGTGTTTCCAAATTATGTAAGTTCCAAATGTGTGTTAAATATTGACCGTAATGACTATTAGTGTGTATGTAGCGTAACACTGGGCTCTGTTAGTACAGTGATGTGCCCTTTGACCACGGCCACACTAAGATAAAAATGTTTTGGTACAAGTGTAATAGAAGTCTCTTACATGGTGCATCATTATTTACAAGAACAATCATGTCAAATCTCAAATAACAGAATGTAAGTAACCGAACCTAGACGCCAAAACAGGCAGTTTTTTTTATTTACAAACAATTCTGCCAACGTGGAGAATATTAATTTAGTTAACAATGTGATCTGGTTAGTAGTCTCTGATAGTTGCTTGTGGGTTCGATCGCGCGACTTGTCAAAAAGAGATGTTTTGTGTGTGATCCAGTGTAGAGAGAAAGTGAGAAGGGAAAATGGCTAACCACTTCTTTAATATAACCTCCGCTTTGTAGTGGTTCATATTCTCCGTGAACATGTTAATTTACTTTTATAAATATGTAATTCATTCATACTTAAAGAGTTCTGGATTTGCTGTCAAATGTTGTACAAATACAAAAAGTTTAATGACTTCCTCTAGGTGATGAGAAATAATTTTTGAAACTCTTCATTATTGCAGAAGCTTTCTCGTTTCGAAAGAGCTCGCATTATAAGGACTATGCCCAATACTCCCATGTTACTAGGAGTCGGTGCTACAGTCTATGCCCCAGGCCCGAGTGCATTGGAGAGTGATAATACAATTGTCGAAGCAATACTTGGCAGCACAGGAATTTTCGAACAAGTTCCAGAAAGTATGATAAATGCCATAGGAGGACTTTCAGGGAGCGGACCGGCATTCGTTTACCTTATGATTGAGGCACTGTCGGATGGCGGAGTAAAACAGGGAATCCCCCGAGCGATGGCCACAAAGTTTGCCGCGCAGACTGTCTTGGGCGCTGCGAAGATGGTCCTGGAAACTGGGAAACACCCAGGACAGCTCAAGGACGAAGTGTGCTCTCCCGGTGGGTCAACTATCTGCGGTATTCATGAACTGGAAAAAGCTGGCACCAGGTAATAATGCAGTTTCTATTTGAGATATTCAAAGTGAATGAAAGAATGGTTTGCAAAGTACAGTGTAAATGTTTAAATCAGTTGAAAACCCTTTTAGTTATGTACATAATATGGCACAAGGAATGCAGCTATCGAGACCTGCTTTCCTCCACCTGTATTGCTAGGTTTAAGGATCTGACCAATTTAAATCTAATATTTCGCTAGGTTTATTTCTTAAAAAGTTTTGAGCAATTTAATGTTAACACTATTTTTTGACGCCATTACCACGACATCCCGAGTCGAAAATTTTTTTCAATTGGCAGCTCAGGAAAACAGAAGAAAGGTTTTGAATCGGAAAATTTTCACTGTAAAAGAATTTTTATACACCAAGAGCACTGTGAAACAAAAAAGTTTTAAAACCACAGTTATAATAAATTATAATCAACCAGTAAATTTAGAGATAATTTTTTAGATCAACACAATATTATTATTCTTTGAGGTTGCCCTTATAAATATACAAAAGAGATCTTTTGTGGTTTATTTGTTGCAAAAAAAATAACTATTATAGTGGAGAATTTGAATTGACATTATTAAACAAGACCCAATTAGGAGGTTATGGTTATTATTGCTAAATTTCAGCTCCCTACCTTAGATGCCATCCACTGGTTCAATCTCGAATAGCCTAATTGAGATAACATACTGAAACTAACCAATCAGGGAGCAAATATGTCAAAATCATGATTTTTCATACACCCAGAGCATGGCCCCTACATCCTGAAGTAAGCCCCCACGCCAGGATCTTTGGCGAGCCCCCCTACCTATTGCTACTATTAAAGATAGTGTGACGATTTACAGTAGCGTTTTCCAAATGGTGTTCCAGTTAAAATTAAGGGTATTGTCAATATATCAATAATCAAAAATTGCATTGCAAATGTTAAAACCTCTCAAGTGAAATAGCACTGCAGGCAACTTTTTTTCTATTAGAGCAAATTAGTGAAGTGTGTTATCTCACTTATCTGGTCGATCCGCCACGCCGGGCCCCCAGGTTTGAGCCCAGTCAGCCCCCCCCCTCCTCCTTGTGGTGGCCATGCCTCTGTTTGACATTCAGTTGTAAAAAAATCTGTTCATGAGACGACTAAGATCCACATCGGATTCTAGTTCCAATGGAAAAAAGTGTTTTAATTAAATCTGTCTTAATTTTTACAGAGCCTCATTGATTCGGGCCATTGAAGCGGCCGTTGAGAAGTCAACCGCCATGGGGAAGCAGAATAATTCTTAATAAAACAAAATAGTTCATGTTGAGCTTATATAAAAGAATGTATCTAGCAATAAATTGTTAAGAAGAATAATGATTATTCCTGAGAATGGAAAAACAAGATTATACAACATCTATATAAAAAAAAGTTAAAATTAGTGCAGGTAAGAGAAGTGCTTCACATCAGATCGGGAAATGGAATCGGTACCGAACTCTGGAACCCCTAGTTATAATTATTTAGACTAGAACTCTTGATTCTGAATTTTGAGAACCCTGAACCGGAAACCCTTAGAAATGACGGTTTTCATTGTTCTATTATTTTTGGTCTTCATACTCATGCTTGAACCAGCCATTCCAAAAAATAGTAATTAATATGTTATAAAAAACCACATTAATTAATAATCTACGAAACTCTTTTTACTGAATATGGTGTCCATATTTTCCTTCTGATAGAGATATCTTAAAAATAATATAGACACTTACTTTTTGAATGTTGAAATAAAATTTATCTATAGCTAGATTGAAACTGAACCTTGGAACTAGAGTTCTAATTTTTGACTTAATGGAACCGAACATAAACATTGAGGGTTCTTACAGCTCTGCATCACATTATAAAATCTAATCTTCTGCTTGAACTATGTTTAAAAAAAATATGAATATACATAAAAGCATAAGGCACCGGCTTCACATCCGGATTCGATACCCAGTCACGATACTTCTACATACATGATTTTCTCAAAGATAAGATCTTTCACTGCTATTACTACACAACTGTTTCAATACTACTACGCTAGATACTACCACCGGGCCTTGGTGCAAAATCAATAAAAGATTGATTTACCAATATTCTTAATCTTGTAATACTTACCTTTTCCTTGTAACCATTCATTTATTAATTGGTCCAAGAATCTCCATTTTTGTACAGTAAAATCTAATTCCATAGATAAAATTGAAAATAAACTTTTTTAATGGTTTTAAGTATCCATTCCTCCTATGTTAATTATTTGTTTATGATTATTATTTTATAGGTATGTACACATTTATTATAATGTATGAATTTTATGAAATTAAAAACCCATTGTTACAATTAAATAATACTTATTTGTATTACAATGCACTTCACTATTTTTAATATTTTGTGGATTAAGTTTGATAAAATACTGTTATTATCTAACTGATGAGTAATTGTGTTTATGCGGAGAAATTTATTGGAAATAAAGATGGGATGTTATACAGTGATGACAAACATTGATAGTAGCCATCAGTGGCGAAGGGTGGAGGTAGGCTGTTAAGATCCGCCATAAATAGTGCACATTAAACTTTTTCAGACATACATATTTGTTTTCATTGAAATAAGACTACAATTTACAGAAAGTGTTGGTAAGTTTTTAAAATTCAATTAAACCCTAAGAAACCAAGCCATAATAGATAATAGTCAAAAAATACATGTCTATCTATAAAATTATGCAATTAAATCATACATAACTTTGAATATTTTATAGATAGAATAATATTTTTTATTTATTATAGTTTGGTTTAGGCAGGGCTTAATGAAATAAAAAAATGAACCAAAAATATGTGTAATATGTATTTTTAATCCAACGAAAACAAATAACTATGAATGAAAAAGTGTGCACAATTTTGTCGTATCGCCCAAATTAGACCAAAACTATTATGGTTTCGTTTAGGCAGGGTTAAATTGATTTTTAAAAACTAACTAACACCATATGTAAATTGTAGTCTTAGTTCAATAAAAACAAATACATATGACTAACAAAGTTTAGTGTGCACTATTTATAGCGAATCTTAACAGCCTACCTCCACCCTTCGCCACTGGTAGCCATACATTAACAACAACGATGTTGAAGATTATGTCAATGTCCAAATGATTTGACACTTACTAAAGCAATAATGATTAAAAACACTAACTATTTATAATGCGTGACCATTACGTTTTTTACCTTTACGTAAAATTACTTACCGGTATTTTGATTGGCTTTAAACCTTAAAAATATTAGGAATAAACCCATCTGCACGATAATCAATTGTTGTCATTTTTACTCACAGCAGCTTTAAATCCTTTTTGCGATCTGTCTGACCATGCCTTGGAACTGGTATGTGTGGAATGTATATATTATGATTCGTCCGTATAAACTATTGTCCTGCAATCTGCTCGAAACTTTGAAATTAAATTTAAATATTTGATTCTTATGAATCAAATCGAATGTCATGAGTTTCCATTAAAGCTTTTCTCTTGTCAGTATTTTACCACGTTTTTATTAGCTCATATTCTTGTTTGTCCGGTACAGATTTTTTCCTGTGTGTCCAGTACATTTTTTTTCTTGTTTGTCCAAGATTTGTATTGGACGATTGAAATTTTTTAACTAACATACCAACTAGCTAGACATTTGAAACTTTTGAATATATCAGAACACAACGACAATACATACTTTTAATACTTTTAGCCATTTTTAAACAGAATTAATTCATTTTCAGTTAATTCTGTTTTGTATTGAAAGTTATTATTGTCGGTTGCTAAGGAGGTCCTATAAACTAAATTATTAATGTATATGTGCGTTACTATGGAAATCAATATGAAATGTCAAACTGACATTTCAATATTCTATAATATTTATTCAGTATTTCTATCAAGTACAATAAAAAGTTTTTATTAATACATAGAATTGTCAAGTTTATATGATTCAACAGAAAATTTAAAAACGTGGTATATAATAAGTTATCTTGTAATTTTTCCATTTAAACCCTAGTTTCTGAACATTTCTCAATTTTGACACCGAGCCTCTAAAATTTGTCTTTCACTAATTGTGCATGTATTTTTTTTCTTGTCGGCAACTGGTGGGTTTTTTTTTATGGAAGTTATATATTTTTCTCTGAATGATGCAATTATCAAAATCATTAACAGCTGTTTTTTTATGTATACTTTTCCACTTTTTCTTCGGCGATGAAACATTTCCCTTTCTTTTTTCTGCATCAATTCTTTCCACAGACGTTAGTAACTTCTGCTACACTACAATATACGTCTTTCGCTTTTGTGTGAAAATTCTTCAAAAATTCTATTGCATTAATAATAATTTCTTTACTCTGTCGATTCAAAGGAATACCATGTCCAATTTTTTATGATATCGTAGAAATATGCGGATAAAGATATTACTGGTAATAATAAAAATTAACGTAGTTAGTTGAAAATTAAAAAAGAAAATGTCCGAATAACGTGTATATTCAAGCGCTTTATTTTAGGCCACGTTGTTATATTAATAATAATTTTGACGTCGGCCAATGAGGGAGCTAGACTGCACATATTCGTATCAAGCAAATTCTATCGGATAACAAATATTATGTTGGCGTTAGTGACCGTCTTTTTTTTTATTTTACCTCTACTTGTCTAAATGTCATCTCCAATTGGAATTTATAATTATTAATTTATTGTTAACACTAGCAACTGAGCTTATATTATGAATCAATCAAATCAAGCACCAATACGATTAAATTGGTAGATGAATCGTTCCATGTAATTTATTGCTATTTAAAGTCGATGATTGCTCACGACAATCATGGGATCTGGTTGAGTCTGTTGGTGTAAATAGGACTTCAGAGAAATAAAAATACTAGCTTGCAATAATTATGCAAAAATTTCTTTATTAAATATAAGTTTCTTCAATCTCCCTGTGTTTAGTACTATTTAACTTATTAAATACTTAGAGTGCAATGCAGAACCATCCGTCATAACTAAAACAGTCTTTGTGAAAACACTATGCAGAATCATTAATGTAGCCCGTCTTAGTTAAGATCGTGTTGTCTATGGTTGACTGCATCTAAAGCCTCAATTACATTGAGCTTCTTTACGAGCTGTTTATTGGCGAATTTAAAAGCGGGCGATTCAGCTACTGCGATTTGATGATTACACACAAAACTTTCCATTCGCTGAAAAGCCACAAGCCAGCCACTATTTTGACGGAACGTAGTTCGTTTTTTTACCGGGAGGTTGGCACTGCGCTCTACTGCGCAGACGCAGTAGGCCCACACCCCGGCGTGTAGCGTGTTAAGTTGACCGGCTTTCAACTTTTCTCGGTAGAGTGGTTACAACCTGCTTATTAGCTTATTCGATGATTACACTGGGCGTCTTTACAGGCAGATTGTAAATTCGCCAATAAACAGCTCGTAAAGAAGCTCAATGTAATTGAGGCTTTACAGACCTACAAACTTATCTGAAGAATTGATGTGGGAGCCACAGTTAAAACTATAATAGTATATTATATTCTCTACCGCTTCCCAAATATTATAACTTAGAAAATATTCATACATTTTAGATATATATTTTTCGCAGCAAATATTTTCAATCAAATTTCATTGCTTCCGATGATATTTTGACAGCTGTCAGCGGGTCACTGCCTTCTATACCTTTTTCTGTAAAATTTACTCTCACATGACAGCTCGTTATGTATGGATATAGAAGGCGGTCATAAAATCCTTGCCATAAGTAGTCTATGGTTAAGGAATCCTTTTCGGTGACTTTATAAGATAAGCGCGTAATCATTGATTGTGCATTGTGCTCTAAGATACCAAATTAATTTAAATTCTAGTATTCTGTTTGAATAGAATTTTAATAAACATTCATGGAGATCAAACATTCAAATTCTGTTCTTTCAAATAATCTTGAAGACGTCTCAATATATATTGTAGATAATCTGTCTTTATACGCTGACTATGAATTTTCTGTTTCCTTGAATCTGAAAAAAAAATATTTACAATAAATTAAATGAGTTAAATCAGTTGAATTGACTTTTGTCAATAATTTTTTGTATGTTCATTCTACAATTTAGAATTCTTTTATAACAAACGAAAAAATACACTTTCTTTGACATTTTTCATTTCACAATATCAGCTTCAAATTAATGCAACAGATTTTGTGTTGTAAGAATTGATGACGAGCCACTTTTCAAAGAGTATAACTGAATAAATGCTCACAAACACCCTTGGCTTGGGAATAGAAAACTTGTGAAATGTCTCCTGCTAGTTTAGTCAAATCTAGTTTCAATGTATTGCTAGTGCGTAACACACACGATGCTGAATGGAAAACCGCCCTTCATCTGAGACGGCTCTAATAAAAATGCTGTCAATTAGGGATCATTTACTGCAGCGTTCAGTTGTCACAATAATATTTATAGTAGTCAAACAGATGTTGAAATATTGAAAACAATTAATAATAAATCGGTAAAATAATAAGTCATAGAAGAGATCTTATAGCTACTATCAACCGCAGAAGAGCTTCATACTTCGGTCATATTCTCTGCAATGGAAAGTATGATTATTTACTCCAGCACATAATACAGGAAAAAGGAGAGAGCAGCGGAACTGTGAGTATAAGAAGATTCTCTTGGCTAAGCAACCGCCATAAATGGCTCAATGTCCAAGGTGTCAGGGATCTGATACGACAGGCCCACGATAGGGAGGTGAACTGCAATTTGGTCACTAACCTTAGACACCAAAACAGTCTGCAATGATACGTTAGCATTCATACGTCATGTGTTTTACGACTTACTTGCACTTTGTACATGTATAAAATACGGTTTGGCCTTCGTCTGCAGATCTCAGTTGTACTGTGGCGTATGACATTTTGTCATTGTCGCATATGGGGCAGCGCCTTTCAACTACAGGCCCATCTTCATCGAATTTTTCGGTTTTAATCTGTTCTCTTTTTACTTCTCCTTTGTCTGCTATATTAAAATTCAACGTATATTTGACTTTCATATCTCCAAATACTGAAACAGTGAAGAGTCATAAATTAATTGTAAATTTTATAATATTTATATTATATACGTTGTATCAGCTGAAACGGTAAGGGAATTTGGATGTTGGTAAATTGAAAAATCTGGTGAGTATCATTCAGCTGATTAAAGAATTATTAAAAACATTCATTTTGGTTTTTGATCTAAAAATCGAAAATAATCCGAAACTAATAAATTTAAGATTTTAGACTCAAATCGGTATTTGAGAAAGTAACATGATCAATGTTGACCACTGGCGTTAATGTTGACAATTAATTAAACCCATGCAGGGCTATACCAACTAGATAACGTGTTTCCATTATTTTTCCGAATCCAAAATAACACAGATATCACTCAGATCAATTCTATATGCAAGGTGGTTATCCTAATTACATGTTGATACTAGCCAAGTATGAGCCATGCCACTGGCGTTTTTTTTATTATGTCAATTTGACATTTTTTTACCCTTAAACAGTGGAATTATGTATGCATTATATCTCGCTTAGTAATTATTGTATTATACCTATAATATGGCATTTATAGTATATTATATTACATTGTTTATTCTACATTGTACAAAGGTACATTGCCATTTCGTCGCTGTAGGATTGGTTTCTCGAATAGACCAAATGTTCAGGAGACGAAAAACAAATTTCATAATCCTATATTTAAATACATGGAGATATTTAAATTGTTATTTTTACAGCATATGAATGATGTATTCATTACCATTATAAAGTAATTTACAGAAAAGGATGGTTCTAGTCCATTTAGATACAAAAAAACATCCTGCATTAATAGGTCGATTTCGACAAAAATAGATATTCGGCAAACCAATCCTATAGCGACGATTTGTTGAACATATTTTGCGAATATTACTGACATTTGATAGCTTGCGGGCATGTAATACAACACTTCTCAATGTTAGTATTAATTACCCAAATCACTGCATCCTGAAAGTTAATAATTGTCGTCCTCTATCTCGCTCTAACAAGTTGGCGCACTGCTGTGCGGACTACCATTAAAAACTGTTACACCTGACAGTTATTATCTCGAGATAATTAACTTTTGGAATACGACCATAGCATATTTATAACTATATTTTTATTGATTTTTTAGTTATGTTGGAATAGCCTTGCAGATCTTCTGTCTATTTGGGACAACTAGGATAGTATAGGTAGCCCAGCCCTATGGTAAGTTCAGGGTGCTTGATGTCTGCAAAATCTTTCATACCTTTTATGTAATGTATATTATGTAACTTTAATAGACAACATTTTCTATTCGATACGTCATAATATTCAAAGCATGCAATTTCATGTATCCACTCGAAATCAAAGTTATTTATACTCTCTCTCTATTAAGTTACATTTTGATGAGCTGACCGATTAGACCCTGCCTTGACCTTTAGCCAATTGGCGATCGCACTCTCAGTGTTGACTTACGCCGACTGTCGTGGATACAAAATTACTATGCCTCTATCAAATTGAGTTTGAGCCACGTGTAATTTGGCTGAACTCATTAATTACCGTTTGTAATCAGTGCACCGACTATGAGATATAATCGGACTATTGCCATTTAATTTGTTTGGCATACTTTAACACACCAAATACTTTTGTAAATAATAAATCTATATGTAGGTATTGAGAATTAAAACTAGACAAAGACGGCTCGAAACTATTGGTTGGATAGACCTGGCATTTTTACTGAAAAGGCTTGAATATAAGTGGCAGCTTTAGTATTTAAATACCATTTGTAGGTACTTTGTTTGAAAAACACCTGTAAGTACCTATACTGAAGATTGGAAAATAAATTACCTTCAGTTCCATAAGTTTCTTTGCATAAATAACATTCAACGCATCCCTTCTCTTTGAGTAATGGTAAAATCGAGCCACATTTTGGGCAAAATCCTGGCGAAGCCTTAAAAGAATTTTTGATTTCTTCCATACCTATTATACAAAGTCAAATCAAACAAATATATTACGCCCTGTCAAACGTCAAAACCATGCGGTGGGAATACAAGTATACAAACCAGTGTTGCCATATTTTCAAAGTGGAATTATAGTACCGAGCCTCCAAAATTATTTCGGCAAAAAATATAGTACGCGTTGAATGACGATACTTCACTGCATTTTACAAAAAATTACGCGTAAAGTAATTTTCGTAAGTCATTTTTTTTAGACAAAAATTAAAATGTAAAGTAATTAACGTCTCGTTTTTTTAGACAAAAATTCACTGTTAGGTGATTAATGTCTCGTTTTTTAGACAAAAATTGAAATGTAAGGTGATTAACGTCTCGTTTTTTAGACAAAAGTTAAAAATTTACGTATTTTAGTTCTCCCGAACAGCTTTAGCGCTATTTTTTATCTATTTTTCCGAAATTTCAAAATTATAGTAGTTTGGGCGTACTATACCTGTTTTATATCGTACATAGTACGTGGACCAAAATTATAGTACAAATACTATAATTGTGTCGCTGAGTTTCAAAAGCCGCTATAAAACTTTTTCATTATGTTGAGACAATCATTAAAAACTTTTTGAACTAAAAAGGTTTTTGAATGTTTCAGTAGTGTTATTTGATAGATACATTGACTTTGTTTCATAAATGACAGTTAATCGTAGCGGATTTTGATAGAGGCCATAAAATTTTCATGTACAGATTTTAATAACGAATCCAACGATATATAATATATATTATATATCTTAATTATTTCAAAAAAGTGTCATAGCGGGTTTTGAAATTTTGCGACACAATTATAGTACGGTTGGCATCACTGATCAGTGTTGCTATCTTTTTGTCATGAAATTATAGTACGCGGTCAAAGAAATTGTAGTATTTCAGCAAAAATTATAGTACGCGTTGTCATTCTGTTGAAAATGTATAAGTTTTTTGTTTCTCACAAAAAAATAACAGAGAAATCGAAAAATTCCGATGCACTTTTATATACGTTTCTTAACTCTGCACTCCGAATCTAGGGTGAGACAATAATGTAATTATTATTGCAATATATTCTAAAGATATTTTTTTACATATGCTATATACATATTTATTTGTTTATTACTACATATTATACTATCTATTACAAGTAAATATCATTTTAATACCTCCACGTTTCTATGTGTATGGAGGACCCCTTTAGGGTGAAGTGCGAGCGAAGCTATGGATGCCACATTCATGTTTCTTATAGTCCGCTAAGCCAAATATCCGTCTATCGCCGCTCGATCAAATAAAATGCTCTGTACTTTTATTTATTAACAAAAAATGTACAAATTGCTAGATAGGTGAGATAAAGGTTGGTCATGCGAAATTAGTATGATCGAGACTCGAAGGAAATAATTTTAGTTTTTAAATCGTATTTATATTAAGATACCTAATGTTGTTTCTTTTGGGCTCGATTCCCTCGAAATCGGTGTAGCTCTCAACTACCTGGCTAAAATGTGACTTGGACGACCCTTAAGGTAAGACCCAGGTAAAGGCCAAGCATTCTGCCGCGGGCGAGAATGACAGAGAGGGGTGAGCGTTCAGGGGTAGATTGAGAGGGACAGCGATAAAGCCAAAAAAAGGAGGCATGGCCGCGGCACGCGGTAGGTGTCCAATCTGGTGAGTCAGTAAGCCGAAGCCTTTGATCCGTGATGGACTTCGTGTCCCGCTTAGAATCGACTTCGCGAAGAATATAATTTGTTGCTGTTTACCTACTTTTTAAAACGATTTCTGTATCGACAGGAATCATTCCGGTTAGTCTACACGTGTTTACTACATACCAATTTCTCATAGCAATTAAGTGACGTGAATTGCGATTTGCTGGCGACACAGGGCGCACAGAGTTGTCTAGATAATTTAAAAATCGAGAAATTAACTTAGATAACTCTTTTATAAATAATAGTGAAGCCGTGCCGCACTGCGAAAAAAATATATAAATGAATCGACTCGTGAAAATTTAATTAATATTCAGCAAACTTTTGACCGACCTTTAATCTCGAATGTGCCTGTAACTTTATAAACTGTGTAAAACTTAATAATTGTGTACCTGTGTGTTGTGTTGTGTATGTAACGTTACTGTGGACCATAATTAATAATAAAAACCGTTGACCTTTGCGTCGATTAATTGGTGCGTTCATCATTCTTATCATCCCGGCATCCTATATTTACCCAACTGTCAAGATTACCTTACACTGAACGTGCTCTACCACACCAAACCCAGCTTCAATTGACCGCCCTGAACAATTTACATCACTGAGCTAGTCAAAGGGTGGAAGCTGCTCGTGTAACTTACACGTATCGACCGGCGGCGCGCTACCAAGGGCGTCATTAACGTCAGGTCGACCGAAGAGCTGAGTGCGGTGGTCGGATCGAGCTGTGCGGCCCCGACTCCCCTCCCTACCCGGACTTTCGGGGTGTCAATTCAATTCAATTCATTTATTTTAAATATTGTGGACATTACAAATTATAAGTTTAAGACGTTCACAACATGACATTTAGAAACAACGAAATATTATTAAAACAATATTAGGTACATAACAAAAGAGATAGATCAGTATTAAGTTATTCTACAGTATAAATGTGTAAATACAAAAAAAATATATAGATATAAGTTATAAGGAAGTACACCGGATGAGTTAAGCAGACCCTATTTTAAGAATTTATAAAATAACGTCCACCTACACTCATCCTCACGTAGATGGAATATATCAACATCCGAAGCGATTTGGTTGAACAGAGTTATTGCCCTCCCAATTGGCACCACCAATGGCAGGTTAGTTCTGCTCCTCGGGAGAACAAACAACTGATGCTCCCGATTTCTATGATAGTTATCAGGGACACACAAGTCAATACTACCAAGAATGGCAGAGTTCTAATTCACGCCACGTATAAGTCGAAAAAAATACGTGGCCAAATATTGATATATTCTAGCACTAAAACTACGGTATGTAAGCATACCTAAGAGAAAGTCAGTTGGATAAAGCCACGGATAGTATCCATATAACCTCAAATAAAGGAGTCTCAAAAATTTCTTTTGAACTCGCTCCACCATAAGGTCATATTTCAACTGATGCGGGGCCGAAACAATCGACCCACTCTCAAGCCGGCTTCTCACTAAGGAATTATAAAGAATTTTTAATACAGTAACATCCGAAAAGACCCGGGAAGTACGCAAGACGAAGCCAAACATTTGTAACGCCTTTTTACAAATGATAGCAATATGACCACTAAATGACAGCTTACTGTCAAATGTAATGCCAAGATCCCTTACAGATTACAATTTGATCTAATTTTATGCGATGTAATAAGGCAAAGACGTGTAGCAGTGTAGTAAAAAATATCAGTGTAGTAAAAATTGCAAAGTTATGAAGCGTAATATAGGTACTATACCTCAATGCTTACAGTCCTACCGGTGTTGCCTTATTTTCTTAGTGGAATTATAGTACAGAGCCTCCAAAATTATAGTATTTGGGGAAAAAATATAGTACGCGTTGTCATCTATTGAAAATGTATAGGGTTTTAGTTTCTCAGAAAAAAATAACCAAGAATTTGAGAAACTCCGAGACCCCTTTTTATTTAGGTACCTCCTCCAACCAAAAATGCTAACTGAAGAATTCAATAAATTTCATTTTAAACCAAAGTCAACGATTTTTTTTACGTTTTTCGAGCAAGTTTTTTTCCAAGTTTTCCAAATCTTCTTATATCGCGATGATATAGTACTATGTACCAATTTATCGAATGGAAATAACGAAATTTTACGGGGAATATATATTCGCACAATTGAATAGACTGTTTTCACAAAGCGCTGACAACATTTAAAAAGACGTTCGTCACATCGGAAATGGATGATATTCACAAATCAACTACAACTCTCAAATGATCGATTTGCACTAAGGAAAAAGTAGTCTTCACGTATCAATTGTAACTAATTCATCGTAAAATAATACAAACACTAAGAAAATATGTAGATTTTATGATTATAAACAATATAAATAATACTATAAGTACCTACCTATTTAAAAAGTGACGTTAATTAATACTTAGGTAAATGTGCCGCAGATGCCGTCATGAGCTTTTATGATTTTTTTTACAAAAACAGTTTATTCCATCTAGACAAATTATAATAAATAGGTACCTATAAATATTTTTCTGTCGGCGCATAGGTTTTTCGATCCAATAATTGTTAATTTAAAATTTGAAATGCTCATACATTTTGATGCATCATTATCACAAACTAAAATTATATTAGGTAATATTTGGTTGGGGTAGGTTAAGTTTGGTTGGGTTAGGTTAGGTTAGGTTACGTTAGGTTAGGTTAGGTTAGGTCAGGTCAGATTAGGTTAGGTTAGGTTAGGTTTGGTTTGGTTCAAAAAAGATAGGTAGTTATACAATCTCATGACGGCATCTGCGCGACATTTACCAAAATTTATATCGATGAACCGAAAAAGATATACCTAGGTGGTGTTATTTGGTTGTAGATTTACATCAAATAATATATATACATATTTATATTACTGCGTTAAACATTAATTATATTGACACCTAAGCATCATTTTTGCGATTGCCTTCTAATAAATTGTATTGCCGCTACAATTATTAGTTTGACATTTTGTGAATTTCTGCCTTTTCTTTGTGCGATATATTATTTATCGGTGAAAACAATTTTACAAATGTGTGCAGTTGTCAAAATTGAGTGAATTTATATTTACAATGAGTGATTCATGATTTTTGTTTTGTGAAACAAACTATTTTATGTGATTTCATCTATTTATTTGTGAAATCATTTAATATAATATGTGAAAACTACTTTCCATATGTTAAAGTTTTTTTTTGTGAATTTTTATTATTGCAATGTGCGATTAATTCTCACCCAAATTTTACTACCTTTTACATTATTTTTTCCGATATTCAAAATTATAGCATTTTGGGCGTACTATACCTGTTTTATATCGTACATAGTACGTAGACCAAAATTATAGTACAAATACTATAATTATAGTACGGTTGGCAGCACTGATACAAACGCAAAAATTAAGTTTTCCTCTTTCGTAAATAAAAATATTGAGTAAAAGATAATTTATTTAAAATTGTTTTTAAACTACGATAAATTATTAACAACTTAATAAAATATTTCAAATAAAATGCAAAATACTAGTAGTAAATTCCCATAATCGGCTTTATTTGACAATGTCTATGGTCTATGTTGTTTTTACGTATATTATCTATAATGTTTATTTGAGAGTTAACCTATGTGTCAAATTAATATAATTATTTTTGTGCATTCTGTTTATAATGTCACAAATAAATCAAAAGATATATCTTGGCTATGAAGACGAAACTGTTTCTGAAAAATATTCGTCGGATGTATCGTTCATTACGAACAAAATAGGTGGACTACCGGTATATTTTGTGTGTTTGTTTGAATAAAATACTATCTTATAACGATGTGTCAAAAGCACGTGGATTACATGTCAAATAATATTACTTGGTTTATTTTTTAAATATATTTAATATCCTAAGACTTACAACTGCCAATATTAGCAGGTCAAATAATTAATGTCATGTTTTGTTTACTGCTATCAAACTATTTAAAATTGACTAAGTAAAAAAATCTTTACAGGATTTGCCCCCGCTGAAAGACATAAAATATGATTCTCGCTGTGAATTATGCGGATATTTAAGGTTATTAGTTTTGCAATGTTACGCACCTTTGCAAGAGAACCCCTATCATAGAACTCTTTACATTTTCGCATGCATTCACCCGGGCTGTTGGAATAACCCGAAAAGGTAAGTAATCAAACCAATCTACTGTATTGTTATTATAAGCAGAGGTGTATCCACTGCTAGATGAAAGCGGGGCAATATTGCCACATGACCTTTCATAACTTTCTTTTTAGACCAAACCCAACCTAACCTAACCCTAAACGAAGACACAATAAAGCTATGGAACCACAGATACACAGGATCAATAACGTAGAAATTTATTCCAAACATAAACTCTGCCATCACTCTTGCCAGGAACATAAAAATATCACACGAACTCACACAAATACTAACAGGCCACGGAGTGGTGCGAGCTTATCTATAAAGATTTAAATTGAGGGATGATGACTGTTGTCCACGTGACGGCAACACATCTCAAATTGTGTGGCATGTCATCAACGACTGCCCTATACTAAAAAGGGAGCAATGGACTCTCAGGACTCAGGTGTAGACAGCATTATCATGAAATTGACCTCCAAAAGCCTCATGTAAGTAAAAAGTACTAAGCAATAGAACAACACAAGAACACTACACAAAATATTTAATCCTGGCCATAAAGAAAATTAAAGATATAAATGGAGGAACCTAATTAGCCCCACATCAATAGTAACTAAACAATAGTAAAAAATAAGTAACCCACCCAACCACCTTGTACGAAAAAGCAAGGGCATGATTATTAATATTAAAAAAAAAAAAAAACTAACCTAACCTACCCCAACCTAATCTAACCTGACATAATCTTAGTGTGTGATAATGATGCATCGAAATGTATGATAATATCAAATTTTAAATAAACAATTATTATATCGAAAAGCATCTGCGCCGACAGAAAAAGGTATTTAATATAATTGTCTACATGGAATAAACTGTTTTCGTAAAAAACTTCTATAAAAGCTCCTGCGGGCATCTGCGGCACATCATACAAGCCCAATACCATTTCATTAGTTTGGCGACATTTATCATATCATATATTCTTGTCTGCTTCCCGATAGTGCCGCAGATGACCGCATGACCTTTTATAACTTTCTTTTTTGACTAAACCCAACCTAATCTAACCTAAACTTAGTGTGCATAATGATGATAGTGATAATGAATAATGATAATGATGCATCGAAATGTATGAAAATATTAAACTTTAAATTAACAATTGTTGGATCGAAAAGCATCTGCGCCAACAGAAATATACATGGGATAAACTGTTTTTGCCAAAAAAAAATGATAAATGGTCATGCGGTCATCTGCCTTAGTTTCTTTTAGTCTCTCCTCATTATGTCCAACATGCACCTTTCCATCAGGGTTCCTCGATTCAATTATGGTCCCATTTCCACCACATGGTCCAAGATTTTTTCCAGATTTTTTTTTATTAGGTATTCATATTTCTGAGGCTTTTCATGTATTAAATGTAAGGGGTGGGCAGATCTTCATTATTTTAGTTTAATTTATTTCAACTTTATTCTTTCAGTTGGAGTTGTGTGCGTAGCCAATATATTGACGAGTCATACGTGCCACGATTAAGTCAAAATAAGGCTGCAGATGGTTTATCTGGTACGTGTAAAGAGAATGCCAAAGTTGTATCAGATAGTTGGTGTTCGGGAGCAGATGAGTGGGGTGATGAGGCTGATGAGAAAACTCCAGCGAAAATATCTGACGACGATGATGATGAAGTCTCTGTTACAATAGACCGGTTTGTTGAATTTACTCTCTTTAATCCAATCTATATGTCGTAGTTTGCAGGCTCGATTCTGTAGTTGGCAAAAAGCATATCCTATATATATATATTTTTTAGAGGTTTGTTTTTCGAATTGACAACATTTTTTTCAGCGACAGCTGAATTGTGCTCAGTTTGGTTTGCCATTTCACCATGAATAGACTTACGTTATAACATTTGCAACGTTTGCAAATTGTGCAAATCTGTTTTTAAAATCATGGTTCAGTTCGCGATTTCACTACACTTTGGATGTTTTTCTGTGGGGATATGTGAAGTCGCTAGTCTACACCCTACACCAATAAACCAGAGACGACTTGAAAGCCAACATTCGTCGCGTTGTTGCCGATATATGACCCTCCTAAAAGTGGTCGAAAATTGGACTTCCAAATTGCGCTTTCTTCGAGCCATCCACGGCGCGGAACCCATATGCCCGAAATCATATTTAAACACTAATGGCAAACAATTATCTTTCCAATAAAGCAAATACCATGGCCATTACCACGATTTTTATGTGTTTTATTTAATATGAAAGTTTTATACCTCAAGCATCTACACCCGTTATTTTCAATGTGTGATTCATCCAGTCATTAATATATCTACAGGATATGCCATTCCTAACAATATCTGAACAGAAAAATTGGAGGTTGTATTAACATATTTTTTTTACGAGAAATGGATGTTACTCACTTGCTCACCCTATTAGTTCCATACTCTGGGTCCAAACAGACATTGAAAAACACCATGTGAATTTGCCAGACCTGGGATTCGAACCCGGAACCCACGACATAAGCCTGATGCGTAACTGCTCGGTCAGTGCAAGGACCCAATGGGTTTGGTGAATGGGTAATAAATACTTTATAGTCTCTTAAACCTCAAATACATTATCAGCACGTTATGTGCTGTCATACTAAGCTGCCGCTACGGGAAAAAAGTGTAATGTCATTTTTCTTGGTATTTAAAATGTTATCAGACTGATGCTCCCATCCCGTAGCACATTTTGAACCTTTAAATTAACATTGTCAGTTAGTGAAATTTGCCGAAATCGTCAGAACAAACATGAGGTCACCTCACGTGTACCGCGCTACATCGGCAACATTCTGCATGCCAATACATTTTCGACTCACGTAAAAACGCACACTATTTGTTTTTATTTTTTTCTCTATGGATTTTCTATTAAATTATTATCTATGTCTGGGGTTTATGTCTATTATCTATGGTCTGCTGGTTGGGTTCTGTTCGAAATATAATCTATGGATGCAATATCGCAAGTAATTTTAATTTGTTTATATTAATCGAAATTACCATGAATAATGAATAATAATTCAAAATACTAATACATTTCCATAATTGAATTTATAGAGATAGTGATCATTCAAAATATTTTGCTGAATGGCGAAACCATAGACTAAATTTGTCACCACACCAGCATGTAACAGCATGTGACGTGATCATAATGTAATCGCAGCATTTATCTCTCACCATGTTAAGGGTCATAATCTTTGCTTTGGAGCAAACATCTGTAATTGACATAATTTTTTAATTCCAAAAACGCTGAACAACATCTTGTTCTGTAGAGAACGATCATAATTATATGAAAGTGAAGTTGAATAACGGTTACTCTGGTTGATGATTAAATTAACTGTCACTTTTCATTAATGACAATACCTAGACAAAAATACATTGCATTAGCATTAAAAGCGGTAAACAAGACAATCATTATTTAGAATGCTTAGATGAACAATCATAAAAAATACAAGATTATTAAATAGTCTCTATCGATCGTTTTGCAGGTCCCTAAAAAGTAACAATGAAATAGAAGATATTGAAATGGCCATCGATCAGTTGCAGTTGTCAGATGAATTATCAAGACTTGGTAAATTTTAATTTTTACATATAAAATACATATTATTTTACTATGATTGTATCTAAATTATTATGTAACATTTAAAATTTTAATAGATGGACATGTTCGCACTGTGGTGGCACCCACAGCATCTGCGGAAATTGAAGGAAACTTCTCTGAAATAACGATCGACACACCTACAGTTCCAGAGAATAATATTACGGCTTTGTATCAACAGGTAAGTGTTTGAATTATAACTAGACACTGTTTTTTTAACTATTATATTACGTGACAGCGATTTCTCGACGATTTTTGTGTGTGATGTTTAGTGTCACTTGCCCACAAGCAACTAAAAGAAATCAGCTTGAGGGGTACATCCCTGAGAGACTACACTTTTCAGAGAGATTTTTAATTTGTATAAATATCACACAGATGAATTGGGCATGGTTATTTCTACTATTCAGCCACAAGTATTAAAAAACATTTTCAAGTAAGTCTGTTAATATTTTTTTTCTCGTACTAGCTGATACTGGGCAGTGTGAGGCCATTGTGCATATCGTTTGCCATAGCTCTGTCCTTATGAGGTTTTCGTTGGGGAATTTAGGCATCTATGCTGTTAAATTTGTTATCAGTAGTCATATAAAAATTAATATTCTATGTACTATATTAACTTCCTCCAACTAATTCAACTCTTTACCCCTTACATAGGCAATATTTTTTAGGGATATTTCTATCTATTGTCTAGCCCCCTACATTTTGTTTGAATCCTTACACACGGGCATTGGCACGCAAACGAGAGCATACACTGTCTATCAGTAGCGAAGGGTGGTGGTAGGCTGTTAAGATCCGCCATAAATAGTGCACATTAAACTTTTTTAGTCATACATACATATTTGTTTTTATTGAACTAAGACTGCAATTTACAAATGGTGTTGGTTAATTTTTAAAAATCATTTAAACCCTGCCTAAACTGAACCATAAAAGTTTTGGTACATCTTGGGCAATACGACAAAATTGTGCACACTTTTTCATTCATACTTATTTGTTTTCGTTGGATAAAGAATACATATTACACATATTGTTGGTTCATTGTTTTAAATTCATTAAGCCCTGCCTAAACTAAACTATAATAGATAAGAAATATTATTCTATATATAAAATATCCAAAATTATGTATGATTTAATGACATAATTTTAGATATTTTATAGATAGACGAATGTTTTAACTATTAATCATTATGGCATGGTTTTCGCAAAGTTTAATTGAATCTTAAAAACTAACCAACACCAACTATAAATTATTGTAGTCTTAGTTCAATAAAAACAAATACGTATGACTAACAAAGTTTGATGTGCACTATTTATGGCGGATCTTAACAGCTTACCTCTACCCTTCGCTACTGCTGTCTAGTGTCTAGCCCCCTACATTTTGTTTGAATCCTTAAAGGCCAGCCACACGCTCATGCTTCACTATGGTGTTGCCTGCGCAGACCGGTTTGCGCAGGCAAACCCGTGCGTGTGGACGGCAAAACTGTACACCGTGCAAACCAAAAAGTGCGGCCTGCGTAAAATTCAACTTGCTTGAAATTTTAACTGCGCAAACCGAGTTTTACAAGCCGCGCTCAGTTCATCGAAGGTTACGGTCTTTTTTCATTTATACTTATTTGTTTTCGTTGGATTAAGAATACATAATATTACACATATTATTGTTGGTACGTTTTTTAAATTCATTACTCTGAAAAAAATCACAATAGATAAAAAAAAATATTATATATTTAATTGCATAATCTTAGATATTTTATAGATAGACTAGTATTTTTTGACTGTTATCTATTTTGGCTTGGTTTTCGCAGGGTTTAATTGAATTTTAAAAACTAACCAATACCATCTGTAAATTATAGTCTTATGTCAATGAAAACAAATACGTATGACTGACAAAGTTTAGTGTGCACCATTTATGACGGATCTTAACAGCGTACCTCCACCCTTCGCCACTAGAATATATACCATATTTAAGCAAAAAATGCTGATTTATATGCGAGTGTATGTTTCTTCTCAATAGCCATTGTTTGGTCCACTTGGATCTGGAGGATTATTTCTCTTTTATTAACCAATAAACAATAGAAAAACGCTTGTGACAAAAACAAATCGTCACTTGACACGACTTTGCTGCGATTCCGAAAAACAGTGTTTTCACGACGACGACTTCTGTTGTAACGTAATGAGGTTTGCGGAGTTTTACTTGTGCCGTGTGGCCATGCGAGAGTGTTCCGTCTTTTTTGCACAGGCAAAACCGCGCAGGCAAGCCGCTGCCGTGTAGCCGGCGCATTACACACGGACATTGGCACGCAAACGACAACATACACTGTCTATTGTATTTTTTCTATTGAAGATTTTTATTGTTATTATTCTTAATTAAAATGCTTTGTTATTTTGTTCTAAAGGTACCTGAGTTACCAGATGAATTGAAAAATACTGAAAATAGCTCCATTCAATTTGTGCCAAAGTTTATGGCAGTTGCTGAAGAATATTTATCTAACGATGACAGCGACATGACGCATCATGTTACACATTTAATGCAACAGTACGCCAAAACAAATGAATTAGGTAATATATTTAATGCCTTGCAGAATTATGTCAAGCATATTGTCACCTCAATACTACAACTAGATAACTCTGATTTGACCATTGTTGGGAAAATGAAATTTAAACTATTCAGTATTCATGCAGTTTCGTGAAAAGTAATGTAATTATTTCGCCAATTTCTAGAGCCAGTAGCACTTTTGGTCATTGGTATAATAAAATTTGGTCGATTTCTAACATATCCATGTTATATTAGCCAAAATTCACATTCATGCCTTTGCGTCCATCTTTTTGAGTCCTTACACATTGAACAAAACAATAAGTGGTTTTTGCCAGATGCAGGATTCGAATCTGCATCCACGGCTTCAGAGACAAGTGCTCTATGACCGCTTGCTTCACTGTAGCAATGACAAATCAATAATTTTATTGTACATATTCAATTTAATGAGGAAACTGAAGTTATATAATTAAATCCTTTGGTGAATTTAAATTACAAACAATATCCAATAGTTTTGTTTAAAGTTTTTAATGATGTTGTCTCACTGGACTGGTTTTTCCTTATATTGGCTTGATGATTTGTAGTGAAACCTGGCAAACAGAGTAAAGAAACTGGAGGTGGTAATATTGATGCTGAAGAAGAGTACGAGGAGGCCATACCGCTTCACGGAGATCAGCTGTTTCATTCTTTCCTCACAAGGATACAAATAAATCCTACTCAGATTATCAGGTACAAATTTATGTTATCATGCATTTATTGTTATAAAAAAATCTCAAAAATCTGACATCAACCAAACTTTTTTTAAACCTCTACGTGTTATAAGAATTCAGTTGATAAGGACCCAGGCTAATAAATATATATTGTCGGTTTCAATTTGACAATCTTATTGGTTGGCTTATTAACCTATTAAATTAATCCTTGTTATTGCTTAGGTACTCATTAGGTGGACAACCATTGCTGATGACAGCTCTGCCAAAAAATTCCAAACCAATGAAATGTTCTCATTGTCATGGCGATACTTGGTTTGAACTTCAAATATTACCGACAATCATACCGTCCCTCCGATTGCCAAATTCAGACAAGACTTATCTGGAGTTTGGAACCGTACTCATATACACTTGCAAAAATAGCTGCTGGAAGAATGAGGATGTGCTACTTCCGGAGACTGTGATTGTGCAATCTGAACCGATGTGATAGTGAATAATAATAAATGAATCAATTGATAAAAAACTCATCTTTCTTTATTCGCCCTACCTTCTTCCAGACGGAATATATTATGAAGCTGCTAGTTTCAAAATCGGTAACATCCATATTCCTCCATTTTGAGGTAATCCAAAAAAACAGTCAAAACAGTAGCAAAGAGTGGAGGTAGGCTGTTAAGATCCGACATAAATAGTGCACGCTAAAATTTGTCAGTCATTCGTATTTGTTTTCATTGAACTAAGACTACAAATTGCAGATAGTCTAGTTAGTTTTTAACAATTAATTAAACCCTGCGTTAAACCAAGTTAAATGTTCTGCTATTTTAAAAAATATCCAAAATGATGTGATTTAATGGCATAATTTCAGATATTTTATAGATAGACAAATATGTTTTAACTATTACCCATTATGGCTTGGATTATGCAGGGTTTAATTGGATTTAAAAAACTAACCAACACCATCTGCAATTTGTAGTCTTAGTATAATGAAAACAAATACGTATGTCTGACAAAGTTTAGTGTGTACTATTTATGTCGGATCTTAACATTTATAGCAAAAATATTATTGCCCTCATTACAAAAAAAATGTAAGATAAACGTTCCATTTCTGTTACCTACCTATTATTAAAAATAAGCTTAATTCATTTCCTACTATCATTATCCTTGTTTCTGAGAAAGTAATTAATTCCTCTCTTTATTCTGAATTTTGGTATTAAATTTTTTTTTCGTATTTTGATGATATTTCGAGATATGCTGCAGAAACTTTATTGTCGGCCGTTGATGCTTTATCTCAAGTGACGTGTACGCACAAAATACATCAGCCTCACTTGCCCGACACCGATGTCGGGTCATACATTGCCCAGCAACTGGACAATAGTTGCACCATTTTTTTGGCAATCTGCAATTTTTGATGCTCGTTTATGGGCGCCTTAATAGATTAAGGTTTGTACTCAAATGGAGTACAAAACTTAAATCCATTAGAGCAGTTAGTTATGTTCTTCCACCCATCCAATAGTATGTATCAGTGGCGAAGGGTGGAGGTAGTGCCATAAACAGTGCACATTAAACTTTTTCAGACATACATATTTCATTGAAATAAGACTACAATTTACAAATAGTGTTGGTCAGTTTTTAAAATTCAATTAAACCCTGAGAAACCAAGCCATAATAGATAACAGTCAAAAAATACATGTCTATCCATAAAATATATAAAAATATGCAATTAAATCATACATAACTTTGAATATTTTATAAATAGAATAATATTTTTTATTTATTATAGTTTGGTTTAGCCAGGTCCTAATGAATTAAAAAAATTAACCAACAATATGTGTAATATGTATTTTTAATCCAATGAAAACAAATAACTATGAATGAAAAAGTGTGTACAATTTTGTCGTATTGCCCAAATTAGACCAAAACTATTATGGTTTCGTTTAGGCAGGGTTTAATTGATTTTTAAAAACTAACACCATCTGTAAATTGTAGTCTTAGTTCAATAAAAACAAATACATATGACTAAAAAAGTTTAGTGTTCACTATTTATAGCGAATCTTAACAGCCTACCTCCACCCTTCGCCACTGGTATGTATTATAGTAATGGAAAGGAAGATTAAATGAAAAATGATTTCATAGTATGTATTGTCCATTCAATTTATTTTATTAACAATCTTATTATCTAGTACATTGGCACATGAATATGTTAGTACATTTTGGAAAGTAAACCACTATAATCGTTAAAAAAAAAATATGAATCTCACAACCAGGATTAATAATTTAAAATAATCTGGATTGTTGAAGAAATAACCGAAAACTGATTCGCATAATACAGTAGTTTCAAACTTTTGTTTCACATCGCTTTGCATCACGTGCATGGATTTACCGCTGACAGTACGTATTATCGTGATCATAACAACAAAATGCATGTGTAAACACGTATTATCGTGCAAGTTGTAAGATTGCATGCATGGATCAAAAAAGTTCAGAAGCCTCTGAATTTTCACGCGTCAGTTGGACTGTGCGATAGCGCCTGCGCAGTAGAACGATAGTGGCGAACCTGGCGGAAAAAAAATTAACCACACAGCGCAGACTCATTTTGACGTTTACCGATTTTCACGACCTATCAAATAGCACCATACAATGACAACATTGCGTCTTGCTTACGCTTGATGAATGAAATTGACAAGACAGTCAGCACTTTTACGTGTAAACAGTTATTATCGCGATTGTTTAAAATACACACTATCGGTGACAGTAAATCCATGCACGTGTACAGGTGCTATTAGGACGTAATTAATTTTTACAGCACCCTATAAAATACGAATTAGTGGGACGGGCTGCTCACAGGCTAGTTTCTCAAATCTTGGAATCAAACATAGCTACCCTCATTTTTATTTAATATATTATATTACGTATTAGTTTGATCGCGATGCCATTCGGTAGATTCGAACAGCAATAACCATAGATAAAATATATATATGAAGGCTGTCAATGTCCAGCGCAATGAAACAACGTGACACATCGTCGCCTTATTCATTGAACTAATAATGCAAATTGAAGATGGTGCAAGTGATTGCAGATCGCCCATCATAGCATACCTAAACTATTATGTTTTAGCTTCCGCAGGGTCTATCTGCAATTTGTAGTCTTTGTTCAATGAAAACAAATAAGTATGACTGACAATGTTTAGTATGCACTATTTACGTTGGATCATAACAGCCTACCTCTACTCTTCACCACTAATATGTGGTGAATGCCAACTGATAAACCATATTATAAATGTCTATTTACAATGTGATAGAAAGTAAAATGATGAATTGGATTATTATACATTTCAAAACGCCTAATTTACGGTGAAACTATTATGATTTTCAACTTAATAAATTTATTCACACCGTGCACGGAAATGAGAAACAACATTTTTATATTTGCAATAACAATTTATACGGTAATAGTTAAAATTATAATATCAGATCGCGGTATCACTGTGTTTCTTGCATTCATAAGTATATATTCTACAAATTGACATCATTGAAAAATAATGGACGAAGAATTAAAAAATTACAATATAGTCCCTGGCAACAAATATTTTCTTACTTAACGTTAGTTATCGATAGAAAAAAAGATAAATTTATTAATAAATGAAGCATATAACTAAAACAAAAACTACTCTTCACAAACTAGTCACAAAAAAGATCAATTTTCTTTTACGAGCTTAGTGTCAGAACATTGATATGTCTTTATTATGCAAAAGTTAAATAACTATTACAGTGAGTCCAGTGGCAAAACTTCAAATTCTGCCCTCCCAGCAAATAATCATTCAGAGGCCCCCATTTATATCAATAAAAAATTAACCATATAAAAATTAACCGAATAGTTTTAAATTTTGAAAATAGTATTACATCTCACTAAAATATTCTGCAAAAATCATATTTACTGTTCAAAATTATTTTTAATTTACTCCGGCATAAAAGTATTCCGATTTATCGTTCAGTAAGATCAACAAGGTCATGATTACATTAGCAAATTATATATCTACTTACTTACAGAGTGAGTGATCATAAACTATACATAATATAAATTGAAATAATCATCACTGTCTAAACATGATACGTACAAATATTTTCTGAAAGATTATACTAGCATTGGACCCTTTTTCGTTATATTATAATGCCTTCTCAAAATTTATCAAATCTTCAAATGTGTTTTGTTTGACATGAGAGATGCGTATAATATGAAATTTTATAATAGTAATTTTATAATAGTAATTTAGAAAGAAACATCTACATGATACGCATTTGAGTAACCTTCAATACATATTTCGACAAGCTGTTCTTAGAATGATAGAATAATACAGGTACAGTAAAACCTCGTTAATACGAATTCCATGGGATGGAAAATCGAAAAAAAATTCGAATTACGAATTGTATGGGGGAAAAATACTAAAATTTTGAAAAAAAAAAAATTTGATTTTCATTAATTTCGTTTCTGATCATAGATGTGCCTACCGAATTGGGTCATAAAATGTCAGGATTACTTTTATTACCTTCATAAAATAAGTAATTTTTGATGTTTTAAGAAAAGTCTGTCATGTCATGACTGGCTCATGAAATAGTGTACTTTATTACGATTTATTGAATATTTTTATATGCCAGGGACTCGGAAATCATTTCGAATTACGAAATTCGAATTAAAGGTATGGTTTTATATGAAAATAATGTTCAAGGAACTTTTTTTCAGGCGATTACGGCGAATTTCGAATTATCAGTGTTCTTACTAACGAGGTTTTACTGTAACCCTCATTGCGACCCCAGCGAGTGTGAGAATCATTATATGGCGATCGATTCTAATAACATTATTTTTCCTCCACATTTATTTTGACATGTGCCACCGGCCAGGAATCTTCATAATAAGTGGAAGCATGTGCATACAATCAAATTATTTGACAATTTTTTACAATATATGCAGAGTATAATATGTACGTACATAGATTCTCTTTTTCAACAAAGTACAAATTTCAGTTTATTACAAAGTTATATTAATTTATGTATGATGTTTTTTTGTTTTGTTATTCAAATCGCCCTTTAATCGCGAAATATGGCTTAACGCGAATGTGTCCAAAATATATCCTCACAATCAACCGCAATTAGGTAACTGTTTAGAATTTACTTAATATTTTTTTTAATACAATAATTTTAAATATTTGCGATAAAAAATGGGCCCAGCCCCCCACACTATGGGTTCTTGTAAGATGCAGTTTCGCCACTGAACAAATATAATTATTATATAACTATTTATACAAGGGAATCATATGAAGTAAATGCTAACTGAAATAATGTCTATTATGAGTTAGTTGTCTCGTCAAGTTGGAAACACTACTTTGACATACCTAGTTAGCAAGTTAAAAAAATAAATGCATCATTAATACAAAATTAAATCACATTAGATTAAGACACACACAACAAATCATCAATATATTTAAGTATCAAGTATCTATACAACTGATATGTAAGTAAAAATAACATCAATAATCAGTAATCTTTGGTAATGAATCAGCAGAGGTCTACAATTCGCTATGCCTTTCGAGGATCCTCGTCTCGATGTCCAGGTGCAGTTTCTCAACTTTCCTCATTTGCTTTTTGATGTTCTCCTCCATTTGTGAGACAATGTCAGGTTTTGATCCAGTCTCGGCAATCTGAAACATACATACTTTGAAAACACCTCAGATATATACCTACTAGAAAAACCTTTTGGATTCTCATCAGTGTGCTTTACCAATTAAACCACGGGCGTCCTATCTAATTATTGCAGCAATTTTTACACATTGAAATGCTAATCAAGTTGCTTTTCGGTTATCGGCTTTTGCCTTTTAAATCAAGGTTTCAATTAAGTTTCCTAATTATGAAGTAAACTATTAAGCTCTCAGAGTTAACATTTCCAATAAAAAAATTCAGATACGCAAAGCATGTTCAATTTTGAGATTAGTTCAACAAATTATGCAGAATGTATTTTGAAAAGTTCAAACATTAAAATTTTAAGTGAGTCGATTATGTATGTCTAGATAAGAATTATTGACTAAACGTTGTTATACCTTGGCATGAATTTTATCCGAGTTGGACACATGCTCAGCTTGAAGATGCCGCAATTTCAACAATCTACCTTCGTAGTGCTGGAGTTCGACCTGTTAGAAATCAAATATGACATATTAACAACAAATGTTATGACATAATATTATGTATTCTATTGCAATCTGTTCAAGTGGACATACTCTAAGAGATTCTAATTCTGCCGGTTTGAAGTCTCCTTGTAGAGCCACATGCCATAATTGCTGCACTTTCGGTTCAACAAACTCTTTACTTCTTGGTCCTGTAAAAATGAGATAACAATTATTTTATTATTATTATTCATATTTATTCAATAAATATTTTTTTTTAATATTAAAAAAATAGTACCTAGCACGGAGGGGGGGGTGCAAACTTTTTGGATGGAGGGCCAAATTCAAGAATTCAAAATGAGCGGCGGGCCGCAAGTAAAATACCATTTTTAGATATACACTATTTATTATCGCGAAAAATAAACATTACAAAAAAAAATAATGAGAAGAATGAAACTGTTCTACATTTTTTAACATTTTTTTAAATTCTGGTGTTAATTTTGTAGTTGATATTCTCAAAACTGCTTGTAAATGGGCATCGGAGATATTTGATCGTAAAGAATTTTTATTGAGGTTCATGATCGAAAATGTTTGTTCACATATATAGGTTGATCCGAAAATAACGAACATTTTTCTTGCATAATCTTTAAGGGCATTGTAAAATTTGGAGATTTCTTCACGACGATGCAATTCTCTTAAATCAGTGTCACACTGCAGATCAATAATCTCAAGTTGTAGCTCTGTCGGTACACCAACAATATCTATTGAAAATGAATCGCGTACTATTGCTAAACAAATTTTAATTTACTGTCAATATTTTTTTAAAAAAATATAAAAAAGTTATTCGTTATCAGAAGTACAATTAATGATGGCGGGCCGCAAAAAAATACCCCGCGGGCCGCAGTTTGCCCTCCCCTGACCTAGCATGTAAGAATTTTTGTCTAATATAACTTTTTGAAGACTGACAGGTATTACATATTGATATATCTCATTAGTTAACTTCATTAAATTCTAGTATTGATGATTTTAGACCTCTTGAATGTAGCAGGTATTGATTATTATTTAACAAACCATTATTAGGGTTTGACAATGTATACGCCTGTTGATTGTATTATTAGTGATAGCGGTTTTTTACAAACACTTCAGCTGTTCATAATTTGTTGACTTAATAGGTGGGTGATAAGGTTTTTACCTAATTTATTGTAGTGGTGGAAGTTGTATTAACAGATTTCTATTTTTACGAGAAATGGACGTTAGCCACTTGCTCAACCTTCCAAACACACTTTGAATATGTGACATGAAAATGTGAATTTGTCAGGCCTGGGACCCACGTTATTATAAGCTGAAACATTATCTCTTGGATATTGTGGGCGAATTTCGGTACTCATACTAAAATAACCTCACCATGTGAGCGAAACACCTGTCAAGCCATTTTATAAATTTTCGTGAATAAAATTACAAGTAAAAGCTAAATTTCTCAACAGTTTCAAAATACATTTTTTTGGTAAAAAAAGTTCACAAACCTTTGGCTGCCATTCTGTATAGCCTGTCATATCCATCCCGTAAATCTTGATGTTTCTCCCTCAAAAGGTTTGCCTTGTGAAGATAGTCTTTGTTGTTATTAATGTCGCTGTCTAAGCCGTCACTTTCCAGCATGTTAAACTTCTCCATATCTTCATTGTCCATAGCATCTGAGGTTGCAAAGTATAGAAAAATATTTTTTAGTATTTCATATATCCATGACTATTCTAAAGACTAAAATGACAACCAATTTTTAAGAGATATCGATAGCTATCTATACAGTAGAACTTGGTTATTACGAGGAAGATGGGACTGACCGAATTTGCTCGTTATAAGCATTACTCGTTATATAACATTTTTCGCGCCACGTTCTATTTAAGCATAGAACATAAAAAATCTGGAAACCATTGTAAAAAATCACCGAAACAAGCATGGCATTCATAAACTACAAAAGTTGTTTATTGTATGAGCCGTCGGCGCTGGTAGGTACCTACTGATTTCACAAATCATGGATTTTTTACATGCAATTTCAACCATATGCGTGGATACTTTTTCAATGTTGTCGGCGAAACCACCAATTAAGTACCTACTTAGACACTTAACTAGTGTATAAAAGTGAATAAATGTATGGAGAAAATCATTAACTGTCAATGAATGTTTCCTCATTACATCCGAGATGTTGCTATTTCCGTGATCGTAATAACCAAGTTCGACTGTATATAGATTAATATGAGGTGTCTTAACTTCAAAAACCAGTAAGTCACATATTTTAACAAATGGTTATTCCGCGGCATTACACTTACATAGACGATATATTATATCGATCATTAAATTATCACTTTGAAGGTAATAATTTGACAGTTGTTTTGAGTCAACATGTCAAAAACATCCAACTTTCGCAGTGTTGTCAATAACCCTTCTCTCTCTACTGTCTCTTTTTTTAATGCATAATGAAATAAATCTGTACCATGAAATGGGATCATTATAAGCATTAAATCATTATTGTTTTTCAAAAAATTACTGCATTTTCTGTAGTACAGTACCACGACTTACGCGAACTCGGAGTTACGCGGTTCTTGATTTTTTCGTTTACCAGTGATTTGGAAGTCAAATCATAAAGTTTGGTTGACCGCTATTGTTTTTGAGGACTGGTTTGGTTACTACTTCCTACCTAAATATATTATACTTCACTATATTACACTTCTAATTCTTCAAATATATTACACTTCAATCACCTGGAGTGATTGAAAAATATTTAACTCACTGTCTATTTGATCGGTCTTGCCATCTTGAACGTCGCTTAGTATGGAGTAGTATTGATCGATTTTGTCCTGATGGTGGCTGAACTCCTGCTTCAGGAGTTGCAGTTCGTCGCTGTTGAATCCAGACATTTCTGCCTTCACCCACAATTTATTCAGTTTCTTGTCTTTGAACAGACTCTTGTTAATGTAATCGTCAACAGCTCCATTCAAGGCCTAAAATAATTATTAATTGAAAAGTATTTACTTGGTAGAGTACCTTTTTATAACGGTATAGTATTATCGTTAATATAGTTGTTTGTAATTAAGAACAAAGCCATATTTTGGTATAACTGATGTCCGTGGTTATCGTGTCCGAAAATTATATGCAGTTCGCCAAGTCATCTTGCACTGTGAGCTGTTGTATCAGACACCAGGAATTGCAATACCAAATGAATATATCAATACCGGTATTTCTTATTGATTTATACTGGTGTTCATCAAAACATATTACTTATAGAAAATAAGAAGTACCTATCATTAAATTAATATGACTATTAAAATCTATTTAAAACACTATTTTATAGCAACCTAAAGTACCTACCTACATTTATTATGTTGACCTTTGTAAATATGTTGTTGAATATGTATTTTAGGAAATTAAATTGCAGGAAATAAAAATGTAAATTATAGACATATAAAATTAGGATTCCACTGTCTATAGTACGCAGAGGGCATAGAGATATATATGAGAGAGTGGGGGTGATTTTTAGTTGCTTAAATGGCAATTGTATAGATGTAATACTATACCTGATGCTCCTGAAGTTTAACTTTGTTGTGTGCATCTTCAAAGTGTTCCAACAGGTCATAAGAGCTCATTATGCCGATGAGTTTCTTACGAAGTTCCGCTTCTTTCAACCCCTCTTTGTCCGATCCGTCACTTTTGAATCTCTTATGCGCCAGCTCTTCTTTATCCTGGATCTTCAGATCGCTGAATAGAGACTTCAGTTTGGGTTCGGTGAGCCTCTGAAATAGAAATTAACTTTAAATCAAAGACATTGAAGAACCTTTGAAAAAATGCAAATTGGCAATTGTTATGATAGTACTAATTGATAGTAAACGATAATAGATCATATGCAATATGAAAGATAAGTATTATCGTAGTTGTAAAAGAAATGCAGATTATAATTCTACTATGAAATGACGAGGTTTGTGTTAGCGAAATTTGATGCATGCAGCGTAAGGAATTTACTATGAATGACTAGTGTTTTATATTCGGAAGCTCGCGTATTTAACAGCTGTGGAAAAGTGTAAGGCTGTCGTTTAGTTTTGTTTACATTTCGAAACACAATGGTGCGCAATCCCAAATTCGCACTCTGGAGGCGTTTGAACTGTGTTGCCTGGTCAGGTGAATTCATTTGTTAACAATGTATGTTACAGATGAACTCTGTCCAGGGTCAACTCGTAAGCTTTCGATATTATGTTACACGAGTATATGCCGCTGAGATCAGCTTACTTATTGGAAATGAATTTGTGTTGAAATTCGATTGGCGTACAATGTGGCGTTGTTTCGTAATTGCTTATTGTTTCACGCTTTTATTTAATATAAAGTTGCAATTTATATATCGTGACTACTAAGTATTTATGCTGCTAGGTAGGTTATTCAACCCTATATGTGCAAGCGTATAATATATGTACACATACAATTTTTATGACATTATGACGTATAAGACAAAATAAAATTTTTCGACGACCCCGTGTCTAATGATGATTGTCATATCAATAACAAAAATACACACAATTCAAGGCCCGTATTTTACAATGTTTTTATAAACTGTTTTTCACTAGTCACAATGGAGTTGAACATTTGTCGTGCTCCTGCGCATGAACCACTCACCTAATAAAAAAATAAATTGTGATATGAATTGTAGGAAATTTTCTTTTGTTTATTTCACTACATAAATATTTTATCATACAGTAAGTGGGTACATCAGAAAATTGTTTAAGAGTATTTATTTTTTGAGTTAGCCAATAACGGCGTGTACGGAAAAAATCCAGGATGGCAAAGTGAAAATTCGAAAAGAGCAACCCAGAATACATAAAAATGTAAAGTATAAAAACTCCCGTGAAACATTCTGGGTAAACCTTTTTTTGCCACATAAAGACTGGAGTATCAACTAACTTATACTTATAGTAAACATAATAAAAAGAAAAATAATATGACGTTAATAAAAGTTGACCGGCGTTTTATATAGCAGACTAGTGTAGTATCAAACAGTGTTATTGTGATATGGCCTCATTGTGTGGAATTAGTACCAATGGATTTTGAATGTAATATGAAATTTTCATAATAAAAAAATTATGTATTACCACTTGAGCTTTTGTCCATAGCAAGTTAAGTTTTGCCATCCGAAAAGGTTTGTTTAGGGTTCGAAAATCCATTTTGGTTTCATCCTTTTTGTTTGCTTCAGCTGAATACTTATTCTCGACTTGTTCTGTTATGGAGATAAAGCATAAAATTACTCCGAAACAAAGCCATATAAGCAATGAGTGTCCCATTTTATTTTTAAGTTAGCTCTTCCGTGAGCAAACAATAGTCGAACGTTTACACAAATCGCCCAAACGTGTAACTTTACTGTCACCTTTGACAGATCAGAAGAATTGAGAAGAATCATGATATTATCACTCAATCACTCTATAGTCTATTGGGATATCTATGGAATCCTTAATCCGTCAGTGTTGCCTTCTCTGTCGTTGAAAGTACGCGGTCCACGAAAAAATATTTTAGCAAAAACTATTGTTGTCATCTATTGTAAATAATATATAGGTCTTCTTCTTATTGTGTCATCCCCTAGCGGAGGTCGGCCACCATCAAGGCGATATTATATTTGTCGTCTGCTACCCGGAGCAGTTCGGTGGAGCTGCACTCGTACCAATCACGGAGGTTCTTAAGCCACGAAATGCGGCGCCGTCCTCTGCTACGCTTCCCATTGATCTTTCCTTGAATGACAAGTTGGGGGAATGCTGTATTTTTGTCCTCTCATAATGTGGCCGAGGTATTGTAGTTTCCTGGTTTTGATACTACGTAGAACTTCTCGGTCCTTCCCGATTCGATTGATAACTTCAACATTTGTCACCCGGTCAGTCCAAGGAATTTTGAGGATGCGTCTATACAGCCACATCTCGAAAGCTTCAAGTCTCCGTGACATCTCTTGGTTTAGCGTCCATACTTCCAGACCATAGAAAAGAATTGAGAGCACATAACAACGTACCATACGCAGTCTCAGACCTAGGTTAAGATCTCGATTGCTAAGGAGGCGTCTCATTTTGAGAAAGGCGCTCCTTGCGATCTCAATTCTAGTTTTTATTTCCTGAGACTGGTCCCATTTCTCATTGACCCATGTACCTAAATATTTATAATGGGTCACACGTTCGATTGGTTTAACACAATTTGTGTTGGTGTCTGGTGTCGCTGTTTTTGATACTAGTAATAGTTTTGTTTTCTTGAGGTTCATTTTTAAACCATAAGAATTACTGACCTCATTAACCTTTTCTACCAGTTGATGTAAGCTCTTTAAACTATCAGCAATCAGCACAGTATCATCGGCATATCGTATATTGTTAATATGTTTGTCATTAACCATAATACCCACTGATATTGGAATCAAACAGCGAATATAAAGATTGAAAACGAAATCAATGGAGAGGTAAAAATTCGTCGCGGTGTAAGACAGGGTTGTATATTGTCACCTTTGCTATTTAACATGTACTCGGAAGCTATTTTCAAGGAAGCCTTACAAGGTGAATATATTATAGGTAAGATCTTTTTTTTTCTAAAAAAATACGGATAATTTGAGAAATTTCAATGCTCTTTTCAGGAACAAAACCTCTTCACTGATTCAATTCATATTATAGTCTATGACATTGAGTATGGCAGCATTGGCAGCAATTTCGCTGGAATTTTTATTTTTTTTATTATTTATTAGTCTATGGCTAGAAATCTGGCGGCTTGGATCGGAGAGTTGCCAAGCGATTTCGATTTTTTAAAATACATCAACTGTTTAACATCAGGATTTTATATATAAAAGAAAAACAACAAAAATGAAGTGCAGCTATTGCTACCAAAGTTATGCAATAACCAGTAAGTAACAATATCTGATACCAAACATTGATTTCAAAATCATTGTTATGCCGCCAAACGCATGAACGCTAATGTCGGCACATTTAAATGTACCATTTTAACGCTTATTAACGAATGCCATTTTATTGTGAACCAACAGATTTGTACAAACTAAAAGAATACGTTCCATTCATACTGGATTGTGGACATTCCATCTGTAATTTGTGTATTACAATGGTTTTAAGAACGAGTGACGCCATTACTTGCAAAACTTGCAAAAAAGTATCCGAGCTTCCTGCCGCCACAGCTAAGGAATTACGCTCAACTAAAAAATATGGTGACCATTTTCCTGTCAATATGAGCCTCCTCGGAACTCTGTTCTATGATCATATCATCGCAGCTAGAGAGGTAAATAATCTTGAAAACATTTTTAATTGTTTATGTTGTTTTGTTCACATATCGAGAATATGAATTTGTCCACAATACCAAACATGAGGGTTTACCTAAGACCATCCTCCCACGGCGCAACTGAAATCTGATGGAACTGGTTTGTGAAGGAACTCATAAACTGACCAATGTGATGCTTCGCACACGGCGCTACTGAAACCCAGTTAAAATAATAATCACATAACCTCAAACTGGACTATCAGCTGTGTTGTACAAAAACTGACAACACGCGCGCCGCAGCGTTTACAATTAGGTTATTTTAATTTTCCGATTAATATTTAACAAACAATGTCAAAGCGAGTCAAGTGACGAGGAGACAAAATAAATTTTTGTATCAATACAACAGACCGTTTTGAAGCTGAGAGATTCCAGTCTCGCCGTCAGCGAGCCGCCATTGAAATACACTAGCTAGATACTGGCTGGAATTTTAGTTTCAGTTTCGTCGGACTTCAGTTGCGCCGTGGGAGGATGGCCTAAGCTAATGAATAAAATCAGACACCCTTCATTATGTAAGTGACAAATTTGTGGTCAAGTGTGACAAGCTCAATGTTAATTCGGATATTTTCGTACATTCTCGGTAATCTTCGACACGATTGTGCCCAGAAAGTAGGAATTGTTTCAATTCGCCCACGACGCCAGCAGACCCTAGAGAATGACTCAAAAGTAACTTTTCACCATCGGGGGTGATCGTGTCAGACGGTTGGCCTGAGAATCTACCAATGTAATTTGAGCTTGTGGCAGAGACTGAATTCCATTGAGTATGGCCACATGCTGAAGTCATATAATTATATTTATTTTCAATAATATATTTAAATAATTATTCCCTTTTACAGAAATACAAGCCTGAATTTCCGACCTCGCGAGTCATTTTTTCTGCTGGTATTACGCATCCTTGCACAAGAGGATTACAAAAGCTAGTAATCAATAAAGGTATCTATCTAGTTTTTAATACTGTATGGTGATACTGCATAATTAATAAATCGTTGCCTTGGGTAAACAAGGTTCCATCTGAAAAACTCAGTTCAGGAGGAACTTTTTGTAGAAGATATATTTTAGGTTAAAAGTAAATTATTTCGATGTATTATTATAATCAAAATAATATGTCGGTATATCTTACATAGTAATTTTATTTAAATTTTGTAAGTATATTTGCAAATTAAAAAAGATAAAATTGCAGATAGTACCTTGGTGTTTTCAAATGCTCTCAAAAAGCATCAAAGTTCTCAACAGATAGAACCATGGTGCAATAACTATAATAACACTTTGAGATGCAAATCAAATAATACCTACATAATTTTGAGAAATATAATTTTGTATTTTTTTTAAGAAAGCTATATACTTGGAAGGAATTGGTAAATGTACATGGGATATAATATTATGTTGAAACTACAAAAAAACAATAAAATAAAATTATAATTTTTTTGAGAGTTAGTATTAATAACATATTTCATGTGAAACAACACGAACTTCCCCAGTAATTGCATCCAAAATTTTAAAACAACTCTGACGTTAGATTATTATTGTATCAACATTCGCCATTAATACAATCTTAAAAACAATCTGTATGACAATAATTATTATTGAACTAACATGCCATCCCACAATATTATGTGGCCCTCTCTCTTAGGTACGCTACGACATCTATTTCATTCGCAGGGGATATTTTTGTATGAAATACACTTATGCATCCGCGTATGTGAATGAAAGAGACAACTGCTTTAGAGATTGTGATTTCATACACATGATATTTTTTAATTACGCATGCAGATAGAACTTTGGAGCTCTGTAAAATTCTTATATTTTTCAGATAGAAAATTTTTAAACTAAATATTGCTGGATTTACTAACAATTTTAAGGTGTTTTAAATGTAGATATAGCCGGATTTTAAATGTGAATAAAATGGCAGATGGAACCTTGTTTACCCAAGGCGATGATATTTAAATTGAAACATGGCGCCAGGCTTCCAACTGTCTCACTTTTGTATGTTTGCCCTCTACTATCTTTTCACTCTTCAATAATAATGAGTATTATGTGTTCAACATATTTGTGATTGGTCATTAAAAAAGAAGTTGAAAACTAATCCCGGAGTTACAGTATTTTCAATCCTGCAGGGCCACTCTAAATAGTTAACACGGTAACACCCTTCTGTTGTTTTTATTGCACCAATTCATAAACATGACAGTTATCTACAATTTATTATTGTTAGTACAGTTAACACATCTTACTTAATTCTAAGTGTGTCGCACTAGAATCTCCAATTCGATTAAAAATTCCAGTTGGAGATTCTAATGGGATGCATTTGGAATCAAGTAAGACATGTTAACTGTGTTACTCAACAACATTTTGCAGCTCGCAATTCATGCTGTCATAGGCGGCCGTATTAAAAAATATCACGCCTGACAGTTCACTTCTCAGGTAATTAACTGAATACGACATATCGACTGTGGAAAGGAAAAGAGGTGTAAGCCTCAGTTTTTGCAAAGTGGGTTTTATTTGTTATTAGCAAAGTATTCAACTCAATACATGGTATGCCCAAAGGATTTAAGCTGCAAATGACGAATTATTATGAAAATTTAGCTTTTAGTTTTTAGAAATGAAGGGCGTGTGAATTTTACGTCCAGGAAAAGGGGCTCAAACCACGTCAATGACATTATAAGTCGTTTAAGCAATCTTTTGTGGTAAGGAAAAGGGCGGTAAGCAACTTAATCCGTAAATGTATGAGGATAATGGCAGTTTTACTAAACGCTGACCGCCGGCTGGCTCAGGTATGAACCATAATGAAGATTAAGCCACCTAATAGTTTCGCTCGCTCGTTTGACAGTCCAACACGTTTTTCGACACTCTCTCCATTAAAATTCATTTAAAGTATACTAATCCAGTGAAAATGGCAATAGAAAGAGGTTAAAATATTCTTAAAATGTGTGGTGTTAACATGGATGGAATAAACAACACAAAGAAAAATGGTAAGACCTTAAAATTACGCCTTGAAATTTTTATGCCGCACAAGTGAAGCGTCATCGTTAATTCTCTGTAAATTGTTATAAAACATTATGTTACAACTTATATTGTGTCTTAATCATTGGTTAATGATCTCTTGTTCATATTAGATGATAAAATTAATAAAATATTTGCTATATTTACTTCAAACACCGCCGTGCGGTTTATAGGTTATGTGACATGTCAAACACAATTTTAAACTGAACTTGGTCCTATGTACGCTTATATTTACGATTAAAATCATTTTAATGGACAAAAATTATAATTATGCACCGTATTATTTATAGTAATAACATAAATCTCGAGTAAAATGCGTTTTGTTTTAATTTGTTGTCAATAGCCACTGATCAAAGTGACAAGTGATTGTCAAGAACCAAATACATCCGCAAATATTGGTTATTTGTTATAATTATTGTAAATAACTAAGATTAGCTTGAATCAATATACTATGTCTATCTATATATAATAAAATATTTGCTATATTTACTATTATCATTATTACTATTATGTAATGATTATGTGTCATTTATGGTTTAATAAAATACTTTTTTTCTGAAAATAATAAATTATGATTGTTCTAATTTTAAACTTAATATAATTAAACCATAGGAAATGAAAAAATATTAAATAAACACCTAGTGAAACACTATAAAGAAATACATTCCCAAGAATTTAATTAAAAATAAGTGTGAAAAAAGGCTATTTGCTGCGTAAGTCCACTGTATTTTATGAATACGACATTTGAAATCGGTAAGGAAAAAGGATGTTACCATCATTTTTATCGGTTTTTCTCTAATAACTTACGTAATTAATGTCAGATTGGGAAAATAATACACCAAATTATTAATCATTATGCACTTTAAGTCTGTGTATATTTTTTATTTTGATTTTGACAGAAAATCATTGAAAAAACGTTTTTTGCTCCTCCTGTAAAATTTGCTTTGTGTGGATTACGCCCTTTTTCCTTTTTACAGTCGATATCGTTTATATCACTTTTTTTTTATTGATTTTGGAGTTAAGAGATATGTTAGAGTAGCCCTGCTATGTTAGAATACCGTTTTGTTAAAGTGTTTTGTCATTGGAATAAGTCTGCTGACAACTCTTCTCGTGGATCCTTGTTTTATAAACACCAATCTGAGCCTAAAGGGATATAACTTTTTGCAGATGCCGCTAGGATCCTGTTGCTTCTTTCTCTTGGCTCATTATGGACCTAATTATTTTTTGCAGATGTTGAAAAGCTAAAAAAAGCTCTGTCGACATGTGAACAGCACCCGGAGAAGCCGCTAAATTTCTTTTGTAGAATTTGCGACAAAGCTATCTGCGCCAATTGCATCAGCATCTGTGGATCGCACACAATCGTGCAACTTAAGATCAAGGTAAATGATTATATTATGAAATGTAATGACGTAGCACAATTCTAAGTCAAGAGGTTGCGACAAAACAAAAAAAGGGGACACCTTAGGTACCATGCAGCACAACCACGCTTTAATCCACAGTTAAAACTCAATTCTCAAATGTTGGAACCAGCTAAACATCATTATCCAGCTATGTATAATGTTTTAGTAATTAGAAGTTTGCTGTGCAAAAACGTAGCTCGAAACCTGGTGATTACGGTGCAATGTCTCCACTTAAATATTTACGTAATGCAATATATTTCTAAATAATACAATAAATTAATCAAGGATTTATATCTTACAGAATGAAGAATGTCAAGCCAATATCGCAGTACTGATGCAGGGTGCTAAAGATATGCTTCACCGTGTCAGAAGGACTACTGCGGTAAGCATTTCCACCACAAAGTGTATATCAATATCCGCAGTCGATCTATTCAACATAACTGTTGGCATTAGAGCAGCTACATTTCATGGCGTTTGCAAGGTCGTTGCAGAGGGCGAGCGGGGCGTGAGGAAGTTCCCTCCTGGGTCTACGGTCCGTGGTGAATCTTGGTTAGTCGGCATGTAATTATTGACGCAAGTGTTTTCTTATGAATTTTTGGTTAGGTTAGGTTGAGTGACGTAACTTTTCAGGGAATGGGACGATTTGGCACCGCGAACTGGCCTTCGGCGATTGGCCTCCGGTAATTGGCCGCCGGTACAATCGGACACCGGCCCAATTGGACGGCGACCCAATTCGACGCCGACCCAATTGACCTCCGGGAGGATTGGACGCCGCACAGTTGAATTAAGTGCGCAAAGGAATAGACGTTTGTTACGATTTGTTGGAGTAAATAAGCAAGTCAGTTTAATATGCTTCTATCTTCTCAGTAGTTGTACATACATTTCGCACTTGACACATTTTTAATATAGATTGAGAATAATTATTATGCCTTATGATGTTTATTAAAAGAAAATAATTCTTCCCTCGTTAAAACTTAAAGATGTGCATAATCAATTAATTTATTGTCTATATAATAGTCAATATTTACAACAAATATTAAAAATAATGTTAGATGTTAGAATGAAAATAACATTATATTTCAGCGTTTTATCGACTTAATATTATAATAAAGCTTAAACATGTATATTATTATGCATAAATGCGTATTTTAAGATAGTATGAAATTACAAACAAAATATTAACTCTTTTACTCCCAGCTGATTTAGCCTAGCATATGCGAAAACTCCCAAGCGTTTTTTGACAACAAATCGTCGATTTAGTTTTTTTTAAATAACCAATTCTACACATGTTTTAAAAATTTGAAACTTTTTTTGTGTGTTCTCAATGGTGTATAAAGCAATAATGAGTAATAATATTGATAGTTTACATCAATAAAACAAAAGAAAAAAATAATGTATCAATATTTATTTAGAAATGAACGGATAAAACTATGTTTGAACAACAAAACAAGTGTGACAACATTTTTTTATTTATAATTGATATATCAAATTTTATAATATAATCTATCCTTATGTAGTAACAGAAAAAAAAATAAACATATTATTATTTCTCTATGAAATAGAATTTTTATAAAGTAATCAAAAAAAATCGTATAGTGTCAAGGTATTCAAGAATATTATTCAATTCACGAAATCGCAAGAGAATTCGATACAGTATCGACGACTAACTGATATGGAATGAAGTAATTTCAAAAAATAAGTCTCAAAGCACTAAATCATTTATAATAATATTTATATTCATGTATTTTTTCACCATCTTACCAAAAATACAGTGGCATCCATTGTTAGTTCAAAAATTACAAAATTCATTTTGTAATGTGATATATGAATCATAAAACAACTAAAAGAAATATCAGAATTTAAAATGTGTCATAAAAATAATGTTTTATTATTTTTATGACCCTCTTTGGTCTCAAGTTCGACAGTAGAGCAATTATGACTTGTGAGTTATTAGGGTATGGCATAATTATAAACAATGCCGACTCTAAAATAAATGTTACTCACCACCCAACACACAGTGAATATAATGCTTCGTCTACATGAGACGAAATATGACGGGAAAAAATTTGGAATAAATCGTAAATTTGGTTCCAAACTTTCGGCCGATGGATCGGCCCAGATGGAGTTTTCGCATAGGTATGGTGGGCCGAAATATCGGCCCCGTGGGAGTAAAAGGGTTAAGTAAGTTATCTGCTAAGTATAAATGTTTCAGTAGTTTGATTGATAAACTACTTAGGTACTGGGTGCCGGACGAAATCTCGAAGGCTGAAATCCCGAATGCTGAAATCCCGAATGGCCGAAAGCCTAAATCCCGAAAGCCGAAATCCCCAAAAGCCGAAATCCCGAACGCTGAAATCCCGAATGGTCGGAATCCCGAAGGCCTTAATCCTGAAAAATAAAAAAATACACACATCAATAATTGCGCAATTTTTGCAAGAGAGATAAAAACCCATTTTTTGTGGAAATATAAAAAAAATGTAAAATACAAACACCAATGATTGCGCAATCATAAATTGCGCAATTTCTGCAAGAGAGACAAATCCCTTTTTTTGCGAAAAATGGGTTTTTCCGATTGCGCAATTTTTTTTCAGGAGAGTCCATTTTGTAGAACGAATGGATTTTGTGTCTTTTGCAAAAATTGCGCATTCACGATTGCGCAATTACTGATGTTTTTATTTTACATTTTTTTATATTTCCACAAAAAATGGGTTTTGTGTCTCTTGCAAAAATTGCGCAATTATTGATGTTTGTATTTTTTTATTTTTCGGGATTTCGGCCTTCGGGATTTCGTCCGGCACCCAGTACCTAAGTAGTTTATCAATCAAACTACTGAAACATTTATACTTAGCAGATAACTTACTTAATATTTTGTTTTTAATTTCATACTATTTTAAAATACGCATTTATGCATAATAATGTACATGTTTAACCCTTAACACTCGAGTGCCGCCATATCGGCGGCATTAGAAGTTTCCCGTATTACTCGAGTGCCGCCGTAGCGGCGGCACGCCAATAAAATAATTTTTTGTAATATTTTCAGCAATTTTTATAATGCGATTTCAATCAAGTTAGAATGAATAATAATAGGTTATTACATTTATCTGAGAAAGAAGTCGGCAAAAGAATACTCTTTTTTTATTCGTAGGTCGCTTGCTTGCAAGCAATGTTTTTTTGTCACATACATTTTATTTATTGAACGTTCCCAGACTAGAGTGAACTGAAGTTGTTTGTCACGCATGATTTTGAAGTGTGTTTATTTATTTTTATTGGTTCTCGCTTGCGCAGGGGCGTCTCGTATAGTTTACAGTTTTATATTTGAATAGACTGTTTTTGATGACAATACTTACTATTATATTATGCCGATTCAGAACCTTACAAATATAATGTGAAATACTCTAATGAGTCAAATGAAAATTATTACGTATCGATTTATTATTTTTTGAGAAATCTTTTGATAATGTGTACCGCACTGGGAATAAGTTGTTATGAGCCCGAAACTAATTTAGAAAATTTACGAGACGGCTGCTTATATTACAAGTGTATTTGAAGGCAAATCATTTGGATCATATTTACAGTCATAACTATATGTATGGACGATTTACACTTTATAGCCACTTCTCTACATACCGCTATTTCATTACGATTCTGTGATAAGCCAGGATTACATATTGGAGATTGCTTTGTGAAATACCACACAATGAAGAATTATAAATAAACTAAAAATAAGTACAGTATATTCATTATAAATCTATTTTATAGAAATAAAAAAAAATAAAAAATTTTACATTTTTTTCACCTATTAAATGTTTTATATTGAAATTATGCTTTTTACGGAAAAAAGTCTCGAGTGGGTGGTATGTACCTATAAAAAAAATTTCGAGTGGAAAAGGTTAAGCTTTATTATAATATTAAGTCGATAAAACGCTGAAATATAATGTTATTTTCATTCTAACATCTAACATTATTTTTAATATTTGTTGTAAATATTGACTATTATATAGACAATAAATTAATTGATTATGCACATCTTTAAGTTTTAACGAGGGAAAAATTATTTTCTTTTAATAAACATCATAAGGCATAATAATTATTCTCAATCTATATTAAAAATGTGTCAAGCGCGAAATGTATAAGGTACAACTACTGAGAAGATAGAAGCATATTAAACTGACTTGCTTATTTACTCCAACAAATCGTAACGTACGTCTATTCCTTTGCGCATTTAATTCAACTGTGCGGCGTCCAATCCTCCCGGAGGCCAATTGGGTCGGCGTCCAATTGGACCGGCGTCCGATTATACCGGCGGCCAATTACCGGAGGCCAATCGCCGGAGGCCAGTTCGCGGTGCCAAATCGTCCTAGACCCAACTTTTCATCACCTTTTTCCTATTATATATGGGCGCATAGTAACCAGTGGCGGCCGGTGACAAGAATATGAGGGAGTGCAAAAAAAACTCACCTATTTATGCAAGAAGTACCCATCTTCCATCGATTTTGAAAACACGTCGATAACACGAACATTAAAGTCTGGTGTTGACGATATCAATTGTTTTTCTATACTTAACATCGCAAGAGCATTTAGCCTGTCTTGAGTCATTGTATTTCTCAAAAATTACTTAACCTTTTCTAAAGTTGAGAAACAACGCTCACTTCCTACTGAAATCATCGGGATTGTACAAATTATTTTTAATAGGGTAACATTTTTGCCAAATACTTCCAGTAAATTATTATTAGTGAAAAGTTGAAGTAGCAATAATGCTCCAACAGTAACGTAGAAATCTTCTCTACTGTATACGACTATTAGTTCATTTTTAAGTTTAAATTTGTCACGTTAATAATAATTATTCATTATTTATAATTAAGTATTAAATTACCCGATTTAAAAAAATTCATTTACTAAAATATAAAGCCAGCCGGCTAGGTAGGCGGCTAGCTCTCTTCAGTACACATTTTAAATATACGTATGATTTTGAAATGATTAATGCGAAACATAGCTGATAATTTGGCATAATTCGGTCGCGTTGTTTACGGAACTCTAACTGTGACCGCCGATTTTTAAAAATTCATTGCGTGCAGCCGCATTGTAGATATGTTTCAGACAATGCATATTTACATATTCCCCAAAGTTTTAACGATTGTCACCTCCGCGCATTGCCAATCTGCCCCTATGTTAAACGTCGAACTGCAAAAAATGATATAAACTTTGCAACGAAGGAATTTCGGCACATTTAACATGATGAGTGGCATGCTTATTGAACATATTTAAGCCGAAACGTCGATATTGAGTGGGAAAAATCAATATCTTCGGTATTTTCTTTAAAATCAGCCCATGTCAGATTCAAATCGCAGAACGTTCCCGCGACACGACAGTGCTGTGATCTGTCATATAAAATCGCAACTTCGTTTAATGAATGCATTGTCACGATACCTACGATGACGTTATTGCATTGAATCGTCGATTTATGCTCTAAATTCCCATTGATGACATTCTGCCGCTACGGCAGCTATCCAAGGTAGGGTTGTATCAAAGTATTAGCACTTATTGTGATCCGAAAGCAGTATTTATACTTACCCACCTATAGAATAGATGATGCGCCGATGTGAATAATAATTGCTTCATGAATTCGACTCGGAAAATTAATTCCCATTAAACTATAGGACAGTGGGTAGTTATCGACATACTACCTACACAGTTACCTACTTAATGATAAGGTTAATGATACCTACCTAATCTCAAAATGACCACGAAAGAAATGGGGCCTTTTTATCGTACTTACTTACCTATCAAAATAGGTACCACCTAATCTCAAATCGACCACGAAATAGGGCCCCATTATCGTTTCAAATAAGAAAAATTATAAATAGGTAGTTAGGTACCGTTCAATGAATGAATACCTGGCTGAGCTAATAATGTCGGCCAATGTAAACTGTCATCCGTCTCGATGTGAATCGCTCATTAAAATAACGATGAACAATAATAATTCCACTTGTAAAATTCTCATTCAACGACAGTACCTATGCTCCATTTCCTTCTTATTGAATAGATACCTACCTACCTATCTGTACAAAATAAACGTAATAATAAATATTATAAGTCCTATGTAACTAGGTACCTACTTCAATACGACAAATACTAGGATAATTAATTGTTAAAAGCTACCCACCCACCTACGTCTACAATTCTACACCTAAGTACCTATTTATTCTCAATAACAGCGTTTCTGTGAAATACCCACCTGATTAAAAAAATCAACAAGCTGAACTGAACTGTGTGTACATCAAATTTAAGATACCTACCTATTGAAACACTAATAGTAATAGGGTAATCTCAAAATGAAAATAAAAAAATTAATCCACCAACGTTAGCATAATAATATCGGCGAAATCGGTGAAACCGGGAGCGGCTTACGTTGAACTAAACTTACTAAACTAACCGTTTGATAAATAAGTCGGGAATATGTTTTTATTTTTGCACGGCATGCATCGACATGACATTAGTCATCAATAATTAGGCTTCCAACTATATCTCGACGCGTGGCCTAAGCGCTTGTGTTGGAATATTTATATCGGCCAGTGTATGGTTTTATTGTCCGAACGCCGAGTTAAGCTTTGTGTGCTATGGCATTAGGTACAGGCAACCTCCTGAAGAATTAACTTGGAAAATATCATTTCCAACGAAGATTCATGTAGTCTTATAGAACATTGTTGGTTTTGATTCTACTAGCCTCATTTGCTGTTGTGAATTTTTAAATGTATGCGTGAAAAATAGTGTAAGCTCAAGGTACACTTTGAATTTTGCTCCTTGCCATGTCTCACCGATGGAGGGATGTGTGTATTAGTCGCGTCTCATTGGTGTAGTTACGTGTGTATTGGTAGACGGTGGCGTTGCGCGTCGAAATCACTATTGCTCGAATGCGCGCGGAATTCAAAATGATTGATTTCATATAAGTTTTCGATATCGCATTTTTCGGAATACATGGGGGTTGTATATTATATATTTTTATTTAATCGATGATGGGAGTGCAGTGCACACTTTGCTCCTTTACTAGAGCCGTCCCTGATAGTAACGTGGCTTCGGGAGGCGGGAATTAACATAATCTCGCATGTATCACTGACTTCCGCATTTACCCCGCCTACTACTTATAGGTTCTCATTGCTTTCCCAAGTACATTTCCCAAATCCAAACAGTCCACTTGAGTCTAGCGATAAACACCTGGCCTGCAGCTGCAACTACGGATAGTCACCTACGAGTAATTGCGCATCCGCATGTGGTTCTCGAGTGCGTGTAGCTTGACGGTCATAATTATTAGTGTCAGTTGAGGTTCTAATATATTATGATCACGTTATGTGCTGTCACAGTGAATTGCCGCTGGGAAATGGGAAAAAAGTGTGTAATGTCGTTTTTCTTGGTATTTAAAATGTTATCAGACTGATGCTCCCATCCCGTAGCACATTTTGAACGTTTAAACGAACATCGTCAGTTAGCAAAATCTGCCGAAATCACCAGAACAACAATGGGGTCACCTCAAGCGTACACTGCGCTTGCGTCGACACCCGCATGACTCAATGAATGTTTTTATCGTTTTCGACATGCCAACACATTTTTGACTCCTGTCAAAATCGCGTGTTTTTATGTTTAGTGGTTGGCTCTATGTATTTTCTATAAGAATGTTGTCTATTATCTATGGTCTGCTGGCAGGGTTCTATTCAAAATATTATCTCAACACATACGTATAAGCACGTAACTGCGTTTTTGGATATTTTCACTTGATTGGCCTTTATTAAATACAGCATTAAAAATTAGCATTGTGGTGAAAATTTATTAAAATCGTACTACTGAAAAGCACCATTTTGCAGATACGGACTTATACGTAGGGGGTGTCGACCTATGGATGCAATATCACAAGTAATTTTAACGTACGCACACGTAAAAACTGTTAAACTTAATTGAATTTGTACAGATAGTGATCATTCAAAATATTCTGCGAAATGACGAAACCATAGACTAACTTTGTCACTGTACCGGCATGTGACAGTATGTGATCGTAATGTAATTGCAGCATTAGTGGCCATCGTTGCAAATGTCAGTACTGCGAGCAGGACGGCATGAAGATTTGAATTCGAGTACGAGAGGTATGCAGTGATTATCATGCGCAGAATGTTGTTTTCAAGCGGTGACACTTAGATTTAAACATGTACAACGTTAACAGGACGTTTTTAACAATTTTCACATTTGACCAGATATGTTGTCTGTTATATCGAGATTCTACTGTACTGATGAATATACTTTGGATTTTTATTTTTTAGGAACTTAATATGAAACTAAACAGCCCACGTCTTCCGTCGTTCCATGAAAAGGTGAACAGTAACCCCGTTGGGGAACATTTCGCCTTGCTGTATGCCCGCTTGCACCGAATGGAGAAGCGCCTGCTTAAAGAGTATGACGACGGCAAGAAAACTTACTCTAACATCCTGGGACAACTGACAGGAATCTCCGATCAGATAAATACATTCATAGAGTTCTTCCAAAGCAATTTGACAACCGAACAAAAGGAACATGTGAGTTTTCATCATTTAATTGTATGAAATGGAACGAAAAAAAGGACCTCTGGTCTACTCTATCTGCAGGTTCGTTTGAAGAGAACTTCACACTTGTCTTCTACTGTGACATTCCACAAAAAAATTTCAGATTCATGCAATTAGTCAATTACATACATAATACAGTAAAACCTCGTTAATACGGATTTCACGGGACCGAAAATCGAAAAAAAAAAATACGATATGTATGGGGGAAAAAATACTAAAATTGAAGAAAATTTTTATTTTCATTAGTTTTCATGCCTACCAAATTTCCGATACAATTCTTTCAAATTAAAATCTGTGCAAATACCATGCATCATTAATCCATTAATTGAACTCACCAAGGGGTGAGTAGGTATTTACCACCACGTTTTGAGCTAGAATTATAAAAAAATACGAAATATTTTTTATTTTTCCAATTTGTCAACACATTAGTTCTTTAGTAAAACTATGTTAAAATCCAATAAAAAAAATCATCAATTAAATACCTACAGCCCTGAAACAGGTGAGTTATTGTTTTTCCTTTGAGTGGAGTACAGTTGTGCCACTGATGTGTTAATGGGTCATAAAATGTCAGGATTATTTTTATTACCTTCGTAAATTAAGCAATTTATTATGTTTGAAAATGTCTATCACAAATTTCAATGACTGGCTCATGAAATAGTGTACTTTATTACGATGTATTGAATATTTTTATATGCCAGTACTCTGAATTAATTACGAATTAAAGGTAAGGTATGGTTTTATATGAAAATAATTTTCAAGGGACTTTTTTTTCGCGAAAATTTCGATTTACGGCAAATTTCGAATTATCCGTGTTCTTATTAACATGGTTTTACTGTAAACTATTTTTTTTATTCAATGAATACTTTTGATTTAAAATACAAAAGCCGACTGCTAAAATTATCGCAATTTGTAAAGCGCTTCAAGAAAATGCTAAACTACTAGTAAATTTCATCATAATTAGAAAGGATACATATAGCAGTGGCGAAGGGTGGAGGTAGGCTGTTAAGATCCGCCATAAATAGTGCACATTAAACTTTTTCAGACATACATATTTGTTTTCATTTAAATAAGACTACAATTTACAGATAGTGTTGGTTAGTTTTCAAAATTCAATTAAACCCTGAGAAACCAAGCCATAATAGATAATAGTCAAAAAATACATGTCTATTTATAAAATATCTAAAATTATGCAATTAAATCATACATAACTTTGAATATTTTATAAATAGAATAATATTTTTTATTTATTATAGTTTGGTTTAGTCAGGGCTTAATGAATTTAAAAAAATAACCAACAACATATTGTGTAATATGTATTTTTAATCCAACGAAAACAAATAACTATGAATGAAAAAGTACACACAATTTTGTCGTATTCCCCAAATTAGACCAAAATTATTATGGTTTCGTTTAGGCATGGCTTAATCGATTTTTAAAAACTAACTAACACCATCTGTAAATTGTAGTCTTAGTTCATTAAAAAAAAATACATATGACTAAAAAAGTTTAGTGTGCACTATTTATAGCGAATCTTAACAGCCTACCTCCACCCTTCGCCACTGACATATAGCATAGTTGGTAGAGCACATTGGCGCAATATATAAATTACATAAGTACATGATTCTACGTGTAAATATTTCTAAAATAAGCATTAGATACTCAAATTCATAGGACTGAATAGTATATAATTAAATTCAACTGCAATTTCTTATATCACGCATCTCACATTGCTGTATCAAAGTAGACATTTGAATATATTATGATATTCCCTCATAAATTTTATGTGGGCAGCCAAAATCAATACATTGACCATTATTTTTATGATGAATAATTACATAAAACATCGACAAATGCGTATCTAGGTGTAGGTTATGTAAACAAAGCAGCAGACTTCAAACCAGATTGCAACCTGCCATTTTGTTTATGTGGCTGTCAATAGAAGAAAAAAATAATGATGTTCTTACTAATGCACCCACTTAAAATCATTTGATTCAAAAATCGAAATGCCTTCAAAATTCCTAATGCGGAATGCGTAAGATATAACTCGTATATTTTTAGAGCCCAAACTATTTGGATAGTGTTACTAACCTGTATCAAATCAGGTGGCGGCGGCAGGTGAGTTCAAATTTGTAGCGGTAGAATAATAACGATCAAATTCATCCATTGTTTAAGATATCAAGTTACTCTGCGATTATACATTCCATTGTTATATCCATTTTTACAACACAAAAAACCACTCAATTATATAGTATCGAAATTAGTAAATTTCTGGAAAGGGGGTATGTAGCCAGAATAATAACGATCAAATTCATCCATTGTTTAAGATATCAAGTTACTCTGCGACAGAGACTGTATAGTATTACATATAACAATACTTTAGTAGTATTACGGGTATGAGCTGATTAATCACTTTTCATGTATTATATTTTTGTACGACTATAATAATAAATAATATTTCTTTTCGCTATTCAATTTAAAACGCTGATTTTATATTTAGATTAATATGATTATGTAACAGAATTTAATGCTAATGTACTAACTTTTATTGTATAAATAACGAAGAGCAATTTATCTCAATGTCACTCGAATCAGAGTACTTAGCTAGTAACTATCATGTATAATATACTATTGTACCGATACGCTGCTAATAAATCTCACCCCGCTACATCGTAGACTTCGTCATTATCATCATCCTCTACCTACACATCGAACACCACACACCGAGTGACACCAACAAATTCTTTGATTGTAAGCTTGTGTTTTTATTTTATTTTTCAGATTGATTATAACTCGTTTGCGAAATTATTGCAACCAACTGTTGACTTTCCATGGTATCTGGCCGACAGCTTAGTCACAGATGATACAGAATCTTCCGTTTCGTAAGTTATTACATATTCTAGTTTAGTTTTCGCAGATGTGACGTGGAATATGAGCTGTATAGTAACAAGAGATCGCCGATTATTCAGAATATTTAAAACTAGCAATGATATCCATATAATCTAAAATTCCCTATAGAGTGTTCAATGCTGCTAGTATATACTAAAAATCGGGCCTCTGACTCCTGACGAATCGCGGTTGAGGAGGGATGGAATGTTTTTAGGGAGGGTAGTTTCAGGATGAACACTGATTTTACAGTAGAAATTACAAATTGGTTTTCAGTACAATTTCTTCACGACGTCGCGTGGCGGAAAAATGTTTCCATTAAGAACGCGATTTAATCTTGTGGCAGTATGGTAAATACTGAATCAAATATATATATGTCATGAGGCCCAACGACAGTAGTGTAGTACATAGTAATTGAAGAAAAACAATCACAAACATCCAGGCTTTGGGAAAAGCCAGCGATTTATGCACTGGACTACAAGAGCCGCTCGAGGGGATATGCATCATATATCGAAACACTATTGACAGCGGGGATTGAAATATGTACATAATATAGCAGTGTTATAATAGTATTATAAATTGATTGCCCGCTTGCGTAGCCGTACGTGGTGCTAATACGTAACCAGCTATGGCTCAATCCAATCAAAAAAGGCTCCAAATAATTTCGAACATTTCACGGATACATCATGACGTATTGTAAAAAACACACAATGTCAAAACCAACATCATACTATCACGTTACCTGTAGATATTTAAGCAGTGGCGGCTCGTGGATATTGTATCTGGGGGTGCTGCGGTTGATTAAAAACAATTGTTTATTTGGATTATATTTTACTATTAACGCGGCCGCCGTGTAAGTTTCAATATGAAAGAAGTCTGCGATACATTTTTTCTGAATGCTATTCGAGCACTAAATCATTTATAATAATATGTATTCATGTATTTTTTCACCATCCTACCAAAAGTACAGTGGGCATCCATTGTTTGTTCGGTCAGTTCATAAAAATTACAAAATTCATTTTGTAATGTGATATATGAATCATAAAACAACTAAAAGAAATATCAGAATTTAAAATGTGTCATAAAATTAATGTTTTATTATTTTTATGACTCTTTGGTCTCCAGTTCGACAGCAGAGCAATTATGACTTGTGAGTTATTAGGGTATGACATAATTATAAACAAGTGCTGACACTAAAATAAATGTTGGTCACACCCAACACACAGTGAATATAGTGCTTTGTCTACACCAGACGAAATATGACAGGAAAAAATTTGGAATAAATCGTAAATTTGGTTCCAAACTTTCGGCCGATGGAGTTTTCGCATAGGTATGGTGGGCCGAAATATTGGCCGAATGGGAGTAAAAGGGTTAATACTATTAATAACGTTTGCATATTTTGGATTCGATTTTAATTTAGTGTTCTTTTGTTTGACCTCCTATTAGTATTATTTTCATATTGCCATATTATTGTATTACACAGATATTTTAATATTAAAAAGATAATTACTTATTATTTTTTTAAATATCTAAGATAAATGTATCCACGAAGCGACTTTGTGCGAAGCCGGGTACCTCAGCTTGTATATTATATTTATTCATTCCGTGTGGATGCATCTTTACTACATATTTACGACTTTCAATAATGAGCTCGATTTATGACTTTCAAACAATTGGGGTGACACATGTGACATGAGTAATAAATGACATAATCCAGAACACAAGTTCAAGTACATATTTAGAAATGTTTCGACGACCGGTTTTGGTTGTCTTTTATTCCCGCAAACATGATGTTGTAAAGATCGCGGTGAATATTCAACTTTACACGGTAAATGACTTGGCGCACACTCAACTAGAATGGAAATATTTCGTATTTCAACTGATGCATTCGTACCGGCGAATCTCAATAGATCGAGAGGGTTCGAAAGATCGATGTTTATGAAATTAAAACAACATATTTTTGACAAAGTTATATAAGTGGAAGTAGGCGGCTGGATCGGGCTATTTTTTAATAAAATTCTCAGTGCCGCATGAAAAATATTTCTTGCGTTATCCACAGGTCAAGGTTTGCGTATCTGACCGCTATACGGTCGCCGTAAAGAGTTGCTCTCGACAGCTGTCGCAGTCAGAGCCTATACTATACCCGACAACGTTCGCAACACGAAAAAATACTGTCAGCAGCAGTACCAGACTAGCTCCTAACTGCGAGCCCTGCTCTCCGCGCCCCTCCTTCGCCCATCTAGCATATTCCATCGAAAATGGTACAGCATAAAATCACGTCACTTTTCTGATATTAGTATCGCGGTGTATGATAATTATTGGATGTATCGGTGTGCGGGCGAGCTTAACACCCTCAAATAATATTGATATTTTCATATAATATACATAAATTTATGTATATTATAATATTACATTATTCTCAATTTGCTTGGGGGTGCTGCAGTTCCGCAGTGCATATGGACGAGCTGCCACTGTATTTAAGCCTAATGGGCCGTCCTGTGCATACAGCGATGTAATTTAAAAGAAAATATACGTTCAATTTAGGTGTGCTGAACTCAAAGGACCAACTACAATGAAACTTCTTCGTGAGGCGGCCAAGGTCCACATCTCATTGTAGAGCCAATTTAAAAAAATATATAAAATAATGGACCGGAAGTGTGGCGTCATTATAATACGAAGCATTAAAGCTGCGTTTTGAAAATTGGCTGAATTGTATATAATATCGAAGCCATGTGCAAAGGTAAAATTTCTCATACAAAACTGAAGCAAGGTGATTTTCTCATATAGAATAGCTTATTTCAAAAATTACCCTCATGGCTGCTCCGCGTTTGATTCTCATTGAGGTCACAATACGTTTATGTGATATTCTCAAAGCCTGGATTTATATGATTGTTTTATTTCTACTACTACACTACTAAACTGTCATTGGGCCTCATGGGCTCTTTTGTTGTTGTTCACGGGGTTGTGATTCCCTGCACTAGAATTCCACTTATCCGGCACGGAGGGAGAAGCAAACAAATTTTTATATTAAAAGAATATAATATAACAAGCGTTAAGCGATCCAATTGGTATCTGAATTGTTGTGTGTAGTTGTGTAATAATTATTTGTGATATTTGAGTGTGTTCATGTAATTAGAGCATCCGTTTCATTTAATTTTACAGTGTTGAAGTCAACAAGGAGATATTCGATATAGTTGATAGCCATTGCACAGTAATCGTGAAGAGCAAAGAAATGGAACTGTTACCGACTTCAAAGCTGCCTCCAGAAGTTGAAGTTGCCCCCATTGAACGGCCGCTGGATTCTTCTATTCCTAATACAGGTCCAAATCTTGATACAGGTAAGATTTCTATGAAGGAAATCTCTTTTTGACAATGTAAAAACTCCTTTTGGACATTATCTTTTGTACTAAACTAGGGATCCCGAGCTATTTTCGATACCTACGAAACCCGGGATTGATAAACATAATCATTTTTTATGGAAAATAAAATAAAAACAAAAATATAACAGAAAAAATACTTTTTTTTTTTTTTTTTTTTCGACCATGTCTGATCCTAATAGGATCATATGGGCCTCCACAGAGTAGAGGTTTGTATTAACAGATTTTGTTTTTTTACGAGAAATGGATGTCAGCCACTTGCTCAACCTATTAGGTCCATACCCTGACTCACACACAAATTGAAAAACAATATGTGTACTTGTCAGACCCAGGATTCGAACCTGAGACCCACGGCGTGATAGTCCAACGCTTATGCCGCGTGGCCACACTTTTAATAACAAATAACTACATTAGAAATAAACTAAGTTTGATGTATACCCATGTATGTGTAAGGAGCCAATTCATTTTTAGTTATCACATAAATTAATAAAAATGAGGAAGATTGTAAAAAAAACAATGCTTCGCACTATTAACAAAGTAATTTCACCATGATCTCATACGTTTTACGGCAGTTTCATATTTGGCTGACTAATTAGATTTATGAAGCGGAAAGGCCAAAGTACACCATGATTTGCTTTACTATTTCAAATCTCGCTAACCCATTCATTAAGTTTTTACTTTCAGAAACAGCAATCTCATATTAAATTCACATTATTATTTATAATACAATATTATTTACTCCATTAAACTTATGTATTTCCAAGATTGAACGTATACAATATTAACAATAAATATCTTAAATAGTATAAATTATACTATATTTATTTTTGACTGATTTTATCAACGTTATTTGTAAATATAAAAATTTTATATTAACAATGAAAAAAAATGCCAATCCCGGGATTGTCAAATTGTAATCCCGAAATCCCGGGATCAGAATTTTGGCTCGGGATTGGATTCCCTATACTAAACTGTTTCCCATTAATATGGTTTTATAGACTGCAGAAAAGATGGTAATTTAGTTGTGCCAAGTCATTTGAATATGTTAGATGCGCCATGACCCCCATTTTAAACTGCCTCAGTTTTTTTTTGGGAATCGTTTTTGCCCTATGAGGTTCTAGTGTTATGATGAAGATGATAACGTCTTCTGTTGGTTTTTTTTCTTTAATTGATTGCTTTGCCGGTCATGGGACATGGTAAAATATTAGTGTAATTTTTTTCTTTCTTCTATGTCTGATCCAAATAAGATCATATGGGCCACAGAGTGGAGGTTTGTATTAACCGATTTTTGTTTTTACGAGAAATGGATGTCAGCCACTTGCTCAACAAACTCTGACTCATACACAAATTGAAAAACAATATGTGTACACAATATGGGGCAGGCCCAGGATTCGAACGTGGGACCCACAACGCTAATAGCCCGACGCTTAAGCAGCGCGGCCATCTTGGCTGTAGAATAGTACCATTTAGAGATAGATTAGAATCAGTTTGATTTAACCGTGGTTGAAAGATACAAGATTGTTTCAAGACAGTGGAAAATGACAACAACTCCCCTAACTGAGCTGTATTATTTTTCAGCCACACCAAAGCTTACAGCCAGTGGTACCGTGCGGCGCATGTATAACCCTCCGGAAAATAAAACTATCAAAAGTCTTTTTGTTGGTGAGTATATTATACATAAGTTATTATCCCCTACCAGTCCTCTTGAATTTCAGGACTTACTCCATTCATTCTTCGCCTAACTCCAGGTTGCTTCCGCTTCAGGATTTTTGGAACCCTCTCATCGGGCACTCTCTCAATGTGAAACCCACCCACCACAGTACAGAATTTGCCTATGAATTTTAGTATGTAAGGCTTATTTTGGAAATAGCAAATAGGAAATGGAAATAGCAATAGGTGTAAACTGTTGCACTTCTGCAGCTTCATTCAAACCTGCTATAAGTGTTCCCAAACATGGTTGTATCCGTGATAAATGATATCTCTATTCAGCCCATGTTCGAATCCACAAATGATGATGCCTTTGTAGGCTACATAACCATCACATTCACATACATCTTACTGTCAAATAGTATATAGAAATCGTATTAATTACATTGTGAATATGCTTAAAAGTTACTTACGATTCTAGTAGCGAAGGGTGGAGGTAGGTTGTTCAGATCCGCCATAAAAAGTGCACATTAAACTTTGTTAGTCATACGTATTTGTTTTTATTTAACTGCTACAATTATTTACCGATGGTATTGGTTAGTTTTTAAAAAGCAAATAAACCCTGCCGATAATACAGTTGAACTTGGTTATTACGATCACGGATATAGTGTTATCTCGGATTTAACGAGGAAACAGTCGTTGACTCATTTCATTTTCATTCTCTCCTTCATTTTCTCCATACATTTATTCACTTTTATAACGCGCTACTTATCGGATATACCAAACTAAAATATCGTCAAAATTTTTCTTAAAATTGTTAATGTGTTGATCGTTCTAAAGCATTTTCGACCCTATGCAATAAAATTCGACCGTAGACCGATGCCGCCAGGATCGGATTACGTTTATGACACTAGTTAAGTGTCTAAGTACCTAATTGGTGTTTTCAAAAAATGTCCACGCATTATGGTTGAAATTTCATGTAAAAATTCGAAGCTGAAGTCAGTAGGTACCTACCAGCGTTCATTACAATAAACAACTTCTTCTGTAGTTTATGAATGCCATGCTTGTTTCGGGGAAAAATTCTTATTGTGTATTTTTGTTTGAATTGCGACTTTTTGTGTTATGTGACCACTCATTTAAAAATACCTATTCTCTGATATGGCGAGTAATGTTTATAACGAGCAAATTCAGTCGGTCCCATCTTCCTCGTAATAACCAAGTTCGACTGTATGTTATTTTATTACAAATTGAGAATTTTTTTTTATTGACACGAGTGGCATAAGTTTAGGCGGTTACAACATTTGGCTGAAATATTTTTTGTCATGTTACAAATGGGTTAAAAATTAGTTTTGAATTATTTTGATATCAAACAATTTGTTGGGATTTATGATACTTGGCCAGTTCGTGTAAGAGTATGCAATAAGTCCATCGCTATCAAAATGTTACTTTGATGAAAAGTGAGGGTTATTATTAATTATTACCGGGCGAAGATGTAAGGGGTTGTTTTGTTTGCAGGCGCTGTGGACCACGTGATGGTGACACATATCAACACGCCGCATGATTTCTACGTTCAGCTCACTAGCGTTCAGCCGATACTCAAGGAGTTGTGTGAGAAGTTCAACAAGAATGCTAAACAACAGAATTTTCTCACTCCAGGAGTTGACGACATTGTTGCAGGTAAAGGATTCCTACAGTACCACCAGACAGTGGCAGACTCATCAAGTAGCTGTTGTTTAGCATCTATCTTTGCACAAGAATATTTTAAATACGAAAATTTTTCTTACATAATGCATAAGGGCCAAGTGCAAAGATAATGTGATTAAAAAATTAAGTTGACGTAATACAAAACTAACTAATAATGAATCCTATTCATAGTTGACAGCTTAGCAAAACAATAAATAACATGGCAATGCCGCTTTCGGTGATCGGAAGTCCTGCCATTTTATATTTTGGAATAGACATTTCACGATAAGACTTTTTTAATTAAATAAACTATTTTGTCTATTCAACGAATAATTCGCAAGATTTTACAATGTAACATTCCTTATTGAAGCTACTTAATTTGAAAATACCTCAGATATTATAATATATATTTATTAGATAAAGAAATATGAAAAAACTCGGGGATCTAACCCACATCCACTGGATTAGCGAAGTGTTTTCAATAATTTATGTATGTTCTATAAAGAATGTTACATTCTCAAATCTTATGAATTATATGTATATTATGATATAAACTAGCTGTAAAAATATTCATTACCTACCTGGTAACACTGAAATATTTCTAGAAAATTTGGTTCTGGTTGGGGTGGTGGGTGATTAGGATTTTCAAAAACTAGCGATCTGGCAATATTTTATCTTGCACTACACTACTGAATAAGACATTTTTAGTATGGCTAGTCTTTCGTGTTTGTGTAGATAATCAATATTCAATACCGTTTTACAACAGGGGCAGGAATACAAATCAAATACCTTGTATGCTGAAAACATAATTTTAAATGAGGTATTTATGTTAAGTAGTTTACGTATTAACTTATTTAAATATTTTAATCTAAACAATCCACATAAATTCATTACCCATGACTCACCATGCCTCTATCCAACACACCATTGAACATATGCTTTGACTATTTTCTAGGAGGACTTTTCCTCTCCTACAACGACCAAGATAAGCAATGGGACAGGCTGAAGATAGTGTCGGAAGATCCACCTGTAAACGACACCGAAAAGTTCTACGACGTCACCTTCATTGATTATGGGCACACCGGAAAACTGACTGCAGACAAGTAAGCTCGACTGATTATTATTTCTTTCTCTGTATGGCTTGAGGAGTATAAAGCCGGGTACTCATTAGCGAGCCGTAACTGTGTCCGATACAGTAACAAGTATGGACGCTAAATAATTAGTTTGTGAACCTGCCGTGAGCAAATCGAGGTGCGCTCGCAGCGATCCATCATTTGTCCGTTGCTCGTGGTCGTAGAACATGACACCCGTTTCTCGCCGCGAACATTGAAAATACTTTGATACTGTTGTACATCTTTACACCTTCGGAAACTTACAATTACTTTGTAGTACGTACTCGGATATGAATATAGATGATTTGGTTTGATGTATTTTTTGAGAAAATAAATATAGTTTTTGAGAAGATGAATATAGATATAATACCATGTTATTTTAATCCATTGGTGATCGCCTGACGGACTTCTGGGATAATAGTGCTGATGACTTATTTAGATATGCGAAAAAGATACCTACTGCAAACTTGTGAAAGAATCCCCAGTAGTCAAATGGTTACATGTAAATTGTACGTATTACATTTCACCGTAGCACAGTTCTCTGTGAGCTTTCTTATCGGAAAGAGATGAAAAAATTACACCTTCATGGAGCATTTTCACAGCCGATTTTGGCAAAATTCATGAATTCAAGATTGAAAACCTAACCCAACAAATAATCCAACATATCGACTATTTTCAAAATTTGTTTGCCGCTGGCTTACTGTAAACTGACAAGAACCGTGTTTTATTTAGACATGACTTTTATCTCAGTACTATACAACTATATATTTCCGATACAAATTTCACGGTGAAGTGTGATACGGCGAACTGCATACCAACGTACAAATTTCCGGACACCTAGCCAAATATCTTAAGGATACAGCTAATCTATTTTGCACTGATGCTGCTTCTCTCGATCTAGTGTTCAGCCTAGGTCCAATCAAATTAATTACATATACCAAATCTGTAGGACTCATTCGTGTGAAATTCTTGTAATGACCTCTGATATGTTGATATTTGAAAACAGTAAGTAAATAAGAATTGCTTCTTGCGTATGTACCTATTTGGATTACAGATGGTTGGGCAAATGGGTCATTCCTCATTAAAAAGTGTATTATAAAACATACACTGGTGGCCTTAAAGATCCACATTGCATCATAGGATCATTTACAAAGAAAAAAATGTTTAATTGTTTGAATAATCTGATTTTTTTTTATCAAGGCTACGAGTGCTGCCACCTGATGAAATACCGCCATTGGCGCTGAAGTGTAGACTCGTCAATTGCGAACCCGTGTCCAAGACGTGGACCAACAACGACAGCCTTGCCATGCTTCGACTTGTCAGCAGGTACAATTTAAACCAATATCACTTCACATTTCAATACCAACCGAAATATTTTTTTTAGTCTTTAGGTCTTTCTACCCTTTGTCTCTCTGACTGAGTCCTGCAGTTGCTGCATTTCAGGTGGTTTGCCTTCTGCGAAAACCTTACGGAAGGAATATCCAAAAGCATCCATTTGTCGTGTGCATACTACAAAATAAACCAAGAAAATATTAATGTTACGTTACGGTTACATACCTTTAAATGGATGACATATCGACTGCCTCATGTAATAACACACCAATTCGAAATAGTGTGTTTTATTGTATATATTGTTATATGTTATATGTATATGTTATATATGTTATATATTGAGCTATTGTTGCATAGAAAAAAATACCACACCAGCCTATTTTTTTTTGGATTTTTTTCTCGAAAAACACCCAAAATACTGTTTAAAATAATACTCGTAAGTAGAGTTATGATTATATAACATTTTTTGTAAAATCTTAAATTACATGGAATAATAATCCACTTGTAGTTGGTGTGTTATTACTCGGAAAAAATATACATGCTCCCTACACAAATCATTTTAGTGTATCATTTAACTATGATTTCACCGTGGAATATGACACTAATTCAACTTTCACCTTCAAATCTCGCCTTTATCAACATATAACAACACTGTATTGAAAAATCATTATCCTTTGTAATGAATCGCACCTACTTTCATTATCACAAATTGCTTTTGTGTCAGTAAAATTGTATTATTTTTGTTATTGTGTACAAATGACTAATTTTAATATTATTATTAATACTATCGGCCTATGGTAGGTACTATTGGAATTTGAATTTAAATTCTACTGGATTTAAGTTATGAACCATTCCATTTAATTAATATGTCGCCAACTAGATCTCGGCGAATATTACAATAAGCTCAAGAGACTAATAAAATAAAGGATGGAAACAATAAAAAAATAAATCTCCTATTTCAGACAACACATTTTTAGGTTATAATTATAAATGATTCAACCTTAAATATTCTGTCTGTACTATTGGCTCCTACAGGATTTTCAATGTTTATAATATTCTGTGTTTCGTAATATAAACTATAACATCTTCCTATCATTAGTAAGCATCGTATAAATGCATATTTGCACCATTAGTTTCCAATTTACAACCTACAATAATTATTCTTCTTGTATTGATTCCATGACGACTTGTGATAAGTAAATAAGGTAATACTTGCCTATTTTTGCACATGTGTTGACCTTTTTACTATACTCGTACTTTTATGATAAATATGGTAGTAAAAATAGTCTAAAAGGTTTATTGCATGTTTGGGTAAAAATTGGATAGTCCAGGTTGATTTTATCCCCATCTGAAGACTCCGAATAGTCCTAGTGATCCTGAATTGTCGGGTTTTAGTTGTTCTTCCAGTGTGCCATTATGACGCAAAAATTTGGAGGAGATTTGGGAATGATTGATGATTTGATCGAAGAAATTACGAAATCTCCAGCAGATCTTACACAGAATGAAATATATCGCTCTATTTTAGAGCATAATAAATAACAGTATACTTCTGTCAGTACTTTTCCACCTTGAAACATAAATGCACTTGTAGACATCACGTCATCAGACATGACGTTGTACCTACTTAGTGCATCTGTACAAAGTATTTTCACTATAAATTGACACACTTGAATCGAGAATAAGAAGAGAGCTGTAATTTAAGACTTGTGTAAAAGGAAGAAAGCCAAAAAAGCATTCAATTCAGGTGAAGAATATGTGAATGAATATAAGAATATTTGAATACCATGGAAGCACTATGTAAAAATTCTTGCCAATTCAAATATGTGCCCAAAAAATGAGTGAATCCGAACGTCAAGTTAGTTTTGATTCATTTTGTATTATTGGCAATCATGAGAAACAATGGGATTACATCTTACGATATGACAAGTCAGTGCAAAAGAAAACCCAAAAACTACCAGCTTCTTTAAGACGTTTAAAAGCACTTATTTATGGTTTGTCATGCTATAACGAAATAATAAAAGTATGTAAAACTATGTTTTTACAAACACTTTCAATTTCAAATATGTGGGTGGTGAGTGCTTTTAAAAAAAGGAAGAGTCAGAATTGCTATTGTATAGTCAAGGCAGGTACAACAACCGTTCTCATGCACTCAAGGAAGCAAAAAAAATAGTATAATTGAACATGTTAATAATATATTTCATAAGAAAAGAATCCCACTATGTTAGAAAAAATAGCCAAAAAGAATATTAAGACGAGAATTTGAATATGGTGAAAATGTTTCCCCAATATAGCATATGATTTGGATCAAAACAATATCAATTTCCAATTGCTACTGAACGCCAATATAAAGGCATATTTTTCTCGTATTTCTTCGTCTGAACAGGAACGGAAACAATAATTGAGTAAATTAAATATTTAATAAAAAATAAAGTGATTATCAGCAACATTTATTATTTACAGAACGTTCGAGAGAGATGAAACAGGGTGATATAAATCGTGCAAAAGAAAATCGCATTACAACTGTTACAGCATGTTTTGATTTACAAAAGTTTTAACTGTGTCACAAAGTGAAGTATGAGTCTTTCATTATAAGAGAAAATAATATGCCATCTATAATCTCACTGTTCATGATAGGATGGCTATTAATTGTTACCTTTGGCATCTACAAACAGCTAAGTGAGGTGCGATAGAAATAAGTAGCTGCATAGAAGTATAGAAGTCTTATAAGTACTATTTTTACATATTTAAAATCTAATTTTAAGAATACAGTTGTATATTATATGATAGTTTTCCTATACTTAATTTAAAAAAAGTTTAATTTACATAACGTTTATAATGCTGCAACGTAATTTACGTAAAATATATAGGTAATAAACTATCCTATCATTTCTTAATTTATACTACCAATCATTATTATGTTGAGTGGAATATTCATTAAGTAACTTTGCAATTATTTTACTATAATATTATGTTCTGTAAAACAATTTCCTCAAACTGACTGAATGGTTAAAATACAGTTTATTGCAATAAAATATTGTTTAATTAAAAAATCTCTTCATATTCCATCAGAATATCTAAACATATTTTTGGTTTAATCAAATATCATCGAGAGAGAAAACACTAAGAGCACATAGTATGTCATTCCCCGTAAAAGTCAAAACAAAAATCTCTCTAAGTCGAGATATTTAAGATTATCTTTCAGAATTAGCATGAAAAAAAACACCATCTCAAGTTACGTGGTACTTTTTTTATGAAAAAAAAAAATAATTACGTGGAAAAACACACCAAGTATAGATATATACACCCTCTAAAAATATATAAACGGGAAAAATCACACCAAATCTAGATGTAATATTTTAGTTGTCAAACTTAACGTGGAAAAACACATTTAGGGTATTATTTCCCAAATTATTGTCTTGCAAAAGTTGATTGTATGCTTAAATGATACTCTATTTAACCTTTTTATCGCGACATAATTTCGCTCATGTACTTGTTCGGGCGCGCTGCGATTTTTACGATTCATAAATCATACCGAAACGTCATTAAAAATGTACCTAAAAATCCACTGAGTGGCTCTAGCTATAATAAAACATTCCTTTTAATTTTACAGCATGTGAAAATAAACAAAAAGATCGTAAATTAAGCAACAGAGCTTTAAGAAATTCTGTCATACATAATAAAGCACGCTTGGAGTACATACCGCAGAGTGAAGTGGCCTCTATGATACCGGATAAGTGGTAGACACTTGCGCCGATGATTAATGTTCACACGTTTTTTAACACCAACACAGAACGCACACAATCGTTATTGTTATATTATTTCCTTACAACTTGGTCTCATATTTCAGTCACACCTAATTAATGTTTATGGCTTAACTATATTTCAAAAATTGATTTTGTCATGGTAGTCATAAAAACAGGGCACAGAGCATAAAGCGACATCACATGCTTCACACATAATGTTCGTCATTTTTCTTTTTTTATCTTTAGTAGTTGAAGCAATACACACACGACATCTTCGATATGGTTTTGTTTTATTTACTGTTGGAGGAATTTTACGGGGTAAATGTCTTAGGAGTTCTGTTTTTAAAATTCTTTTTGGGTTATTAACTACACGAGTAGTTTGTGATGTCGATGGTCTTGAGGCACTGCCATATGTTTCGATTAATTGCCGGATTACGTTTAATTGAAATTCAGCTAAACTAATTTTTTTACCGGTGATAACTTTGTAAAGTATGCTACTATTTAATAAAAATAAATCTATGATGTGGAATCCAACCTTTTTATACCACTTAAGACTCTTTCGCATACACGAGAGGCTGCTCAACATCATGTCAGCTTTGTCTACCGTGCCCATATTTTTATTATAATCCACAACGCATTGTGGTTTTATAATGGGTTGTCCTGTGGCCCTATTAATTTTATCTGTCGGTACCATGGAGTCATCGTGCATGGTACTGATCATATGCACTTCCCGCCTATCATGCCATTTTAACACGAGCAATGGGCCACGGTTAAGAGATTTTACTTGTCCTTTCTTCAGTTTATCAAATTTTGGCATTGACTTTCGTGTTTTACGTACCGTGCCGCAAGCATTTGTCTTTTTTTTATGTAGAAACTGAAATAATTCTGGGCTGCTGTACCAATTATCACAAAATAGTTTATGCCCTTTACCAAAATAATCCTTCATCAAAGTGGTGACAACAGCCCCAGATATTCCCAAAAGTTCACTATCACTTATTTCGGTTTCTACACCACAATAAATAATAAAGTCTAAAATATAACCGGTTTCCACATCACAAATCACAAATAATTTGATTCCAAACCTATGTCTTTTTGACGGTATAAATTGTTTGAATATTAATCTCCCTTTAAAAACAATGATACTTTCGTCGATGCAGAGATTTTCATTTGGTAGCATTGTTTCTTTGAATATTTTTCTGCAGTGGTCAAGAAGTGAGCGCACTTTATAAAGACGATCTCCAGTAGGGATTTGGGTATCAGAGTAATGTAGCATTTGTAGAATCAACTCATACCGATCTCTTATCATAGTTTGGCCAAATATTTTAGAATTTAATAATGGATCAGCACTCCAATGTTCTTCAATTGTGAGATGGCGATTTCTTGTCATCAACATTGATACAGCATAAAAAACATACATCTCTTCTGGGCATGTATCATACCAGGCATGGATCCTTGCATTCGGAGTGTGGGCTTGTGTGTTGAGCATATGGTTGTGGTAATTATTTGTATGGTTAACTATGGTATTCATTATTGTTTTGTTAAGAAAATGACGAAAAAATTCCATTTCTGTGGAATTTTCATTGAGCTGTACACTAGGGTTAACGCCTGAGTTGAAACTATCAAAATCGTATGTGATCGGCACGAAGGGACCCGCAGTCCACGATTGGAGTAAACTGTCTGGTGCTGCACTGGTAGACGGTTCAGCCACTCCTTCATCACTGCCTATATTGGAAGGCTCGTCAACATCGTCGGGATGTTCTACTAGCGCAGCTTCTTCATTATCACTTTCCATCTCATAGTCCGAATCCAAACATTCAACATCAGGGATAGACATTTTTATTTAAACACTAAATATGCTATTATAACTTAAGGGCACACATGCTTACCTAGAGTTTCTGTTTTTTCATTTAAAGTTGAACTATGACATTGAATACTAGGTATGATTTTTAAAGTGAAAGTGATATTATGTTACATCTCTTTTACGCATGCTAATATGATTAAAAAGTTTTTCTTTCTCTTTCTGTCACATTCGAATTTGATTACCAAAGTTTAAACATTTACTATGCGTATTAGCTGACGTGCTTCGTCGTTTACAAATTATAACATGAATTTAAAAAATATATGTATTTATAATATTAAATATATTTTATAATGTACACAGATTTTTTTAACAACTATATTATATATACTTTTATTTATTTGTCGCATATTCAAAATGTTCTTGCTATATTAAAATCTTTTTTTTAGCCGGCCAAGTAAATCCGTATTTTTGGCCATAGACTAATAGAAAAAACTCTCTGCTGTCAGATTATGTTGATAGCAAATTGCAAGATACCTAACGTAGGATTTGTGTTTTATATCAGGAATAAGAAACACTATCTGTAAGTACAATATTATGTTATTTATTACTGTAGTAGTATTCTGTGTGTTTTGCATATATTATTCAAGTGTTAATTTATTGTTTTCTTAGTCTACACATACTTTCAATGTTTCATAATTCCGACTACTTTTTTTGAGGTTAGTTGCGTGGTTAGTTTGGAGGTTATTGCGAGAATGCCTGTGATTTCATATTTATTTGTTTGATATAATCTAAGGCGTTCTAGTTGTTATTAAACATGTTACCTACCTGATTACTTTATTTTAGTTAATCAATCTTTTTTGATGCTTTGTATTATCACTAATCCGTTTTAATTACCATTCTTCAAACAGTCGCACACTATAAAAGATTAAAAATCACACTATTAACAGTTCATATTATGTTTTTTGCAGATGGAGAAAATGTCTACCGAGATCTTTGCTTGTCGACGGTTTCATATGAATAAGATGGAATGAAATAAATCTTTTAATTAATAATGAAATAAATCCGACTTTCGGCGTAGGATTCGAACATGGCGTGATTCATATAATATTATTTATGACGTAGACCATCAAGCATATATACCCATTTTATAGATTTAATAGTACAATTACAAAAGGTAAATATAAAGTGACTAATGTTTGTAACCTATAGCTATATCTATCTCGCATACATATTTAAAAAATAAAACAATTTTATAATTACATTTTTGCACTAAATTTATTATCGATAATGATATAAAAGTTGCTAAATTAATTCATAATATTATAAAATATAATATAATTTTGCATATCAGTTACTTGTATCATATCAGGTATGTCATTTGGTAGAGCTTACTCTCCAAGACTTTTCTTTTTCATCCTCAATATCACTTTGATATTAGAAACATTGTCTTTCTAACACCATTTCAAAGACTTTAAGTTTTCTAGATGCTGTATATTAATTCTTCTCTTCGGCTATATTTGCATCTTAGTTGCAGCATATGGATACAATGCGGCGCCTCCAAGAATCTCTGTCACTCTAGTTTTTTTGCATCGTTCCAGGTCATACTAGCAGCCCGTAACTCCGCCAGATATGCTATATAGATAGTATTTAGCGGCCATCCAGGACGCCGGAATCCGGTTGGCTTGAAGAACAGGCAAACCAGATTGGGATTCTCTTCAGGCACTCGCAGCACGTGGCCGGGCCAGGTACAAAGTTGCGTATTCACTCTCAACGTGATGCGAGGCTATTTGGTGCGTTCTTTTATCTCCCGTTACTTCTAAAATTACCGCACACCCAGTATCCGTCGTAAACATCTGTTCTCGAAGCTCAGTATACGGTTGCTCGGAGCCTTTGTAAGGTGCCATGACATAAAAACTAGTAAGATATTTAAAATAGCTGCTAGAATGAATACATTGTTGAAAGGAAATGAAAACTGATAATATGATATATCAATTAATTTGTCCATCTGAAGTTGTAGATATCAGTTAATAATTATGTGTTATACCAGTAATTAAATGCTGACTTCAAATGAAAATTGACAATTAAATATTGAAATAATATATTACCAGTTTTGATTTTTTTAAGTACTATACTATATCCATGGTTCATATTACAATGTCATAGTAAAACTTAGAAGAATAAAATATGTCGTAAGACGAAATCAATCTTGGGGTTTTAATATAAGTTAAATAAATAGTACACAGCTAATTTGTTATTACTTTGAATACATGCCATGTCTTTACATCAATAAAAAACAGAAAAACAATTTAATGTATAAATATTTATATAAGACTTAACAACGTCTAGTTAGACATCTAGTTAGACACGATGACCTCCATTTAATTTCCTCTTATTTTAAAATTCACCAAGATATATCCTAATAAGTAGGTAAGTATATTACATTTGTACATATAATAAGTAAATCAAGTACTTAACATAAATAATTATACTGTAAAATTAAATTACAATTGAAGCAGTATATATGGACCCCACAGAGTAATTAACAATATAATAATTTATATAATTATATCGGGTATATACTATATTGACACATTTTAATGAAGTCTATTTTTCTTGGTACCTACGTTCAATGATAAATGTTGTTTTATATTGTAACATAAACAATGGTAATATGCATTGATCTTTCTGATTTTTAAACTGTGATATCTATTTTATATATCTATTGATTTCTATGTGTATTATTGATACATTATTTATTTCAAATACAATAATTTCAAAACTAACAGTAAATAATATATAGAAAGCGTCATGTTGTTTAGTTGGAAAATCTACTAGAAAAATTCCATCCAATCCAAATTCAATTTTTACCAGGTGGGTACTTGTAGGTCAGTTATTTTTGGAATAAAATGAATCCCTTAAAAAATATGAAATAAGAATAGAATGATAAATATTTGTGAAAATTTACCAAATCAACATGTTTAACGTGAATATTTTCACACTAAAATAATAAATATTGTTAAGAAAATATACACAAACAGTTCATTCAGAAGTTATGACGTTTAAAAGATCCCGCGAGTTAACTCGTGCGTGGCACTGATCAGTTATGAGGTGATATCAGTTATAATCATTTATGAGGAATGGTTATAAGCCATTGGCACAACCAATTTGGTTTTTGACCTTGAGAACAAAATGTACTTTTTACACGGAACCAAAACTCACGGCTGCAGAGACAAATGCTTATACAAAATATGGCACAGTGGAATCGCCAGCAAGATCTGCAGGTATCATTATTTAGATGTAAGTATACATATTATTTTGAATTTCATAAAATTACACTCGTTCTGGGTGTCTCGTAACAGTAAACTATATTAGTAAATTAGATATATCTTGATGAACTATAAAATAGTGATGTAATATAGACTTGTTGAAAATATATTAAGCATAATAAAATTTAAAATAAAAATTTAGAAATTCAGCCTTTCTGGTTCTCTAATATTCATAGATCTACTGGTTCTGGGATCTACTATTTCTGGCAGTAGACAATTCATATAAAAGTGATATATCTTTTTTTCAATCTTTTCAATCCAAAATGTCTCGTCTTTTTTGATTAATTCTATTTTAACAGGAAAATTATGTCCCGTCCAAACTCCAAATAAACAGACATCTTTCTTAGTAATATGAAGCTGCCCCTGAATCTGGAAGTACCAATCGTGATTTTTATCTATTACCATATTTCTGTCTTTATCTACTTTCCAAAATTTAATTTTTTTCTGTACAATAGCTTCATCTGCACTTATTCCAGCAGCTGAGAAAGGACATTTTATTTCAATAATTGTATCATCATCGCTGATGCCATCTGGCGTTGCACCGATAAAATCATACACATCATCGATAAACAATCCACATCTCTCAATCTTAATCCGTTCTTGTACACTAAGCTGTTGTAAAGCTATTGATTCATTTTCTTTACCATATTTTACCGCTTTCACGTTGGCTAATGATTGGCTATATAATAAACGTTTTACCAAAGGCCCAAATTTTGTATTTTCTCGCCGCTTACACACCTTACCAAAAACAGAGGCAGTAAGAAGGTTTCGTCGCCTTTCTAGCCATTCTGCACATTCAGATTGTAATACGGTGCGTCTTTCTATATCCCTCCTCTCATAGTTTGTCAGTTTGAGTTTTTTCAAAAAAGTTTCTTTTAACAATTGATATTGATTTTTGTCCATATCAGGTTTTTGGCAACTCTCTCCATAATCTGGATTAGATAAAGGAACAGTATGTATTGGTTTTCGCCAAGATTTTCCTATTTTTTTTTTATTTATTTTCAACCTTCTTGATTCTAAGCGATTTATGAAGGCTTTTGGGCTATTTTTATAAACTTGTTTTTGAATTGTGCAATGTAACTTATTTGTATTAAATGCGATTACCGCCGCTGCACATCGTCCCATGTACGATTGTCTTTGAGAGTAGTTAATTCTCTTGCCGCCTACAAATTTTGCAATCATGTTATTAAAAGATTCTGAAATATTAGTAGAAAAATTATAAATTAAACTTTTTGAATTTAGCACCAAACGAGAATTATATATCATTAATTGAGAAAATAGACTGCATTCTTTTAATGCTGGTACATAATTTACATCAAGCATGTCCTCTGTATTTGGTTCATTTGTACAAAAATATGGTAGACAAGAAGTATGGTCTCCAAAAACATGGTGCGGTCCATTAAATAAATCTTTTTTCAGAGCGATAACCTTTTCTTCGAAAGTACTATCTTGTAGTTTTCTATACTTGATTGCACCTATGACGGCTTTCCGCAGACGTCTTTTTCTTGACGCAATGATTTTTCTTACATTCAAGGGATATCTTGTGTCTTTGGTTAATGCCTCTATTTTGCCACAATAATTTCTAATTAAATGGTTTTTACATTCAACTTTCTCGACAGTTACATTCGGATAAGGGTGACAATCAAGAATTTTTTTGTATGTGCTGGAATCTCCATCAGCAATCAATTTTGAATAAATCAATCCATGTGTATTAATAGATTCTTTAAAGCCTTCTAATATTGCTGTAGATTCCATTCCACCTGACGGACCGGTATAATTTAAAAAGCATTTATGTTGTTGAGCAGGGATATTTTTATTTTTAGCTTTGGCGCACAAATCGCAATATTTATTTTTCACTGACATGTACAAAATCTTTCCGGTTCTTTGACCAATGATCGTGGCAGCGCCAGATGCTGCGAAATAATTGCATCTGTATGAACGTTTCGACCAACAGCCGTCTGCAACAACTGATATCATGGGAATACCAGAAGAATCGACGTCACCATTTTCGATTGCAAGTTGTCGCTCTTCTTTCGCAGCGTTTTCCATACTCTTATTTTTGGTTTCTTCAAACCACTCGTACACCTTCTGTTGACTCTTTCTGTATGTTCTTGCTGTAATCGATGGTACGTCAATTGCTGAACACATTTCTTCCAGATTTGAAAATCCACTGCCGATACTGATTATACTGGATACAAATGCGTCACACAGATTCATTTTGTTTTTGTTCATTTCAGTGGTATATAATTTTAATTTTTTACCACAAAGTTTACATTGAATAAAAAATGTACTACTAAAGTTATCCCGATTTTCCCCAAAAATTTCTAAATGTGATAAATTACAATTAAATGGAGAATCATGGTGGCTAATTAATTGAAGTTGTTGGAAAAAATATGAAAAGTCTATAATTCTACGGCCTTCTACACGGAATTTAGGGCTTGAATCTTCAATTTCATTTTCTATAATAAATTCTTCGTGTTCGTGTTCAAATGTGGGATGAAATTCTGGTTCAGGTAGTATGCTTTGAGGATTTCCATGCTCAGGCATAGTCTTCGGCAATATATCAATACTATAATACATTCAAAAATATTAGTTTAGTAGATAGTTAACAGAAAACAAAATGTATAGCTGCTATTAATTATTGTACCAGATTATAATTTTTGTCACAGACACACTAATTTCGAATAAGACATGGCACAAACATAATATAAAAATAATATAAGTACAAATGATCATTATACTTAATTGTGTGTATTAATAAGTAATACGCAAAACTTCCTTTTGCAAGATAAATAAATATTGTGAACCAAAATTTTCTGTGAAATGTGGTTTTTTCAACTATGTATAATTATGTCAAATTATAAAATAATAATTTCAAACCTTTGTGTTTTTAATGTATTAATATTTCCATCTTTTCTCCTACGTCTTTTTTTGGAACTTCCAGCCATCGGATAGTGAGTTCGTGGCATTTTTTGTAAGTACAATCGATATAAATAATTGTGATAATATTGTTAGGTACCTATGTCAAAAACCGAGGATGAAAATTTCGCATTCCCGCTGAAATAAATGACGTTCATAGTATTGCCAGGCTAAACTTTCGAAATTAAAGTTAGTTTTTTAAAAAAAAATTACATTGGAAAATATTATGTAAGTACAGGCATCCATTATTATGTTATTTGATGAAAGTATTCTTTAAAATCATCTGTATTATTATAATCTCGCAAATTCATAATTTAGTAAAAGTTAAATTTTCTGTAATATAAACATCAGTAGGTACCTAACCTATGTTGATTCATAATTTTGGCTAAGTAAAAAATATAGATATTTTTACTTCGCGATGTGTTTGGGGTGTTCTAAATTATGTAAGTATGTTTAATAACAAATGTGAAATTCGTAAAACCTCATAAGTATTATTTATTAAATAAAAATAGTAAAACTAATAGTAGATACAAATGGTGAAAAACTTCATTCTCTTATTTACTAAAATATCAATTCAATAATATTTTAGTAGATATGGCAATACTGGACGACCCGATATATGTCACTGAAATAAAATAAAATCTATCACAATTTATAAAATACATACCTACTACAATCATAATTATTTTGAATGTAGAGGGAGATAGTTATAGAAAGGGACAGAAAACTGATTGCTATGTTGCAATATTAGGCAAAATAGATTGCAACAGTGTTAAAAATTATAATGTATGATTTAGTATGACATAACGTAGAATTGACGCAAATACAAATTTCTTCAGATTTTTTTTTGTTTTGTCCTCAAATGTCAAAATATGTTTTCCTTTTGAATAATATGTTCGAATTTGTGTTTGTTTCGCCTATTTTTGTGTTCAATTTGTAGCATTCACTTTTATAAACATATTTTTGTACAATACTTGTGTGTTGGCGTATTTTTTTGGTCATATAAAGTTAAAATAATACCAGCTAAAGATTCCATACATCATACACCAATTCGCAGGTGGGTCTGGCGGATATCAAGATGGTCGAATATTTCGTGGAAACAGTTGTTTTAAAAAGGTCTCTATTTAGTATTATAAATTTATAACTAACAAGATATTTCATCATTTATTCAATGATTAATGATAAACCTTCTGATACGTAGCTTTATATTATTTCGTATGTCTATAATTGTAGCATATTTAAATAACAAAATGTCCACTCGCTTCCATTAGATTTAGAACCAATAGAAACTGCAAATATTATAATTATACTGAATATATTTTACTACATTATGTTTTATAACATTACAACTATCTATAATAAATCGTTTGAGATAATAATTAAGGGAAAAATTTGTCATCATCACAGCCTATTAATGTCACAAAAATATGGCTTCGTTCTCAATTATCACGTTTCACGGTTTCAAAGAATATTATTTTACGTCATAAAAATACTTTATGTAGTTATCAAATGTTTTACATAAATATTTGACGATGAATAAGCTTCATAATGATATAAATAGTTTTTCTACAAATCTTACGTACTATTCAGGCTTAACCTCTGAAAATACCAGAAAATAGCTGACATGGAACACCTTCCCCCTTAACAGTTTTGAGGAAATTTAAAGTTTTAATTCACTACACAATAATATTAAATTTTAATCTTAGTTCTTTATTCGACTAAAATGAGAAGAATTTTAATCATCACTTTCCTTGAAATAAAAATGAGTGGCCGTGAATTTTGAAAATCTATTCTACATTTTTTAATTTAAATTTAAATATTTTACAGATTATTATTTACTTATTCTCAATTTTTCGTATGTATTTCCATACAGTACAAAAGATTTATTATAGGAATTTTAAATTATTTATGTGTTAATAATTTCGTTTTCACTTTACAACCACTGATTTAATTCATAAAATCACTTTTCATTTAAAGAATTAACGCACATAATTAATTATTAACAGAATGGCGCATCAATAATAATTTTATAGAAAACCGTAAAAAACTTTGAAATGTATCAATCACAACACGAAAGCAATCGACTGTTGAAAATTATCACCGCACTAGCCGATTTCATGTATGAGATCATTAACATCAATTCGCGCCGGCGCAAATTGCGCAAAGCAACTAGCGGTAAATTTTGAAACCAATCATTGGAAATCTGTTTTACTCCAATATCGACAGGGTATGTGTCTTTGCTTAATTTCGAATTATCTAAAAAGTCTTATTGAAAAAAAGTCACAGATGTCAGTAAAGGAATAACCCAGCTAGTTTTTCAAACAAATTTCGACTGTATTACTCGCCGAATTACGAAAATACGGAGGTAGAAACTTATGGGCACTTCTGGATGCCCTTAGCGGTGAACGGTTTAACTATCATGGGCATTTCTAGATGCCGTTAGCGGGAGGAGGGTTAAAGATATAAATTATAATTTAAATAATATTTGCACATGATAAACGGCTTTTGCTACACATTTTTTTGAATGGTTTTTTTGCTCTCCTGAAAAGTTGATAATTTAGAGTTAGTGTGTTATTCCATGAGGTAGTCGATATGAGCAAGCGAGATTCTTAGGGGCTAGGTGTAAAAAAAGAAGCTAGCACGTGGTCATGGCTTGACAAAAGGGTCGATCAGTTCGTGGAGGACACCTAACTTTACCAGTCATACGTATTTGTTTTCATTGTACTAAGGGCTGTATGCATGTGTTTCCAAATTACCTTCAACCTAAATAGTGCCAATTTGCATGCATGAACGCAAAAATTAGAGACGTCGCATCGTTCTTAGTATGTGACGTCACATTGCGTCACACGTCAGAATTGTAGCTGTTTTTTAAAATGTTTATTCACTTTAAAATTTATTGAGTAATCAAATGGCAACATAGGTATATTAGGTATACTTATTCACATTTGATAATATAATATCTTAAGTTTGATTGTCTCAAAACGTATTAAAAATGTTCCAAAAATTATCTGCTTAGCCAATCGGTTTAATGTCATGATGTAGTATTCACCCTACGCTCATAAGTCTGATGATTTAAGACCCAGACAGTTTCTCAGTGGGATCGTCATGACCATAAAAATATTATTTTTCTTCTTCGACAGTTGTAAGGTGTGTTTGGTGAATGTAGTAAACATCAACGAGAACTGCCACAATGTCATCCTGGTGACGACACCCAATAATCCCGCAGAGAGCAACATATATATCGCCGACGCTCTCATCATGCTGGGCAAAGCTGTTGCCGGACAGCCCGTCTATAAGGTATTCATGCCATTTTCTCTTCATATTTATCATGTATGTACAGTAAAACCTCGTTAATACGAATTCCACGGGACCGAAAATCGAAAAAAAATTCGAATTACGAAATATAAACTGTATAGGCATACAAAAATTTTGAAACAAGATTTTTTTTTTTTTGATTTTAATTAATTTTGTTTACGATCATAGATTTTTTGCCTACCAGATCTCTGATACAATTCTTTCAAATTAAAATCTGTGCAAATACCATGTGTCATTAATCCATTAATTGAAGTTACCAAGTAATTAATGTAGGTTGGTATTTACCACCATGTGTTGAGCTAAAATTATAAAAAAATTCGAAATATTTTTTATTTTTCCAATCTGTCAACACAGTTGTTTGGCTTTGTGAAAATCCAATAAACAATCAACAATTAAATACCTACAACCCTGAAACATGTGAGTAGTTATGGTTTTTCCTTTGAGTGGAGTGCAGTTGTGCCACTGATGTATTAATGGGTCATAAAATATCAGGATTATTTTTATCACCTTCGTGAAATAAACAATTTATGATGTTTTATAAAAAGTTTGTCACATTTTTAATGACTGGCTCATAAGATAGTGTACGTCATTACGATTTATTGAATATTTTTATACAATTTTTTGTTTGGTACCTATTCTTGAAAATGTATTTAACTCTGAAATGAAATATAAATCTATGTAAATAATGAATGTCATTAACTACCACTAACAGTTTTTACTTTGAAAAACACATCGTACATTTTGGGTTCAAAATAATATTATGAGTACGGCCCTGTACATTTTTTCACAGTAAAAAACCATTTTTGACGTTTGTTGTAAAAGTTGTGAATTGTTATCGTAAATGATCTTTTAGGAAAAACTTTTTTTTTTTTTTTTCGACCATGTCCGATCCTAATAGGATCATATGGGCCTTCACAGATTAGAGGTTTGTATTAACAGATTTTGTTTTTTACGAGAAATGGATGTCAGCCACTTGCTCAACCTATTAGGTCCATACCCTGACTCACACACAAATTGAAAAATAATATGTGTACTTGCCAGACCCAGGATTCGAACCTGAGACCCACGGCGTGATAGTCCAACGCTCAAACCGCGATTAATAGTATGCATAATAATTATATTGTTCCGAAATGCTGTTACTCCTTTGTATTCTTCCATTAATACATACTTTTTTAGCTGAATAACGTAGAATAATACAACACTCATTTATCCGGCATCCGCCATGTTTTTTTACGACACTAACTTGAAGCTAGCAGCTTCCAGTAATACCAACTGTCTTTTCTCCATGTCGTATTTCTACGTACGTAAATGATGGCATGTTCTCTCTTTAGTCTTCAATCTCTGTGGTTTTATATGAAAATAATGTTCAAGGTAATTTTTTTTCGCGAAAGTTTCGATTTATGGCAAATTTCGAATTCGACACCTACGTGTAAGCCCGTAACTGCGTTTTTGGATATTTTGACTCGATTGCCCTTTATTAAATAATTTTAAAGTTAATTCAACAATAATAATCGGGAAAAAAAACAAAAATTCAATCAATATCGATCAACTAAAAAATTACGATTCAGGCATTAAAAATTAACGTTGTGGTGTCATAGTTTAATTTACGCACTATTGGTGTTAGTAAATCCATGCACAGGCGCTATAACGAACTAATTCATGCGAGGAGATGTCTGTTTTTCACCATGCGCAGTAGAAAATTCTTTGATTTACCTATTATATATTGCTTCCCGTATGTTTCTACGGCAATGAATAATGCCAGAATCAAATTGGCATAGAGTGCATTTGGGCGCCTGAATAGAATATTCAAAAGTGACACTCCCATTGTGTCTTAAGCGTTAAGTATTCAACCAATGTGTGCTACCAACGGTCACATATGCATGTGAAACATGGACTCTTAATGTAAGAGAGACACAAAAATTATGAGCAGTGCAACGTGGCATGGAAAAGTGCATGTTGGGCGTAACGCGTAAGTATCACAAAAGAAACCAATAGATAAGGAAGCAGACAAGAGGTCGCTAAGTAGATAGAATGGAAATGGGCTGACATGTTGGCCACAGGGACCTCCTAAAACCCGCTGGATAAACGAGCTTATAAAGTGCAGTGGATGTGCGTGGCAGCAGAGAACTATGGACCGAGAAGAATGGAGAGAGCTGGGGTAGGCCTTCATCCAGCAGTGGATCGACCCTGGCTGTTGATGATGATAATTTGTAATTAATATTGTGCATTATGTTTTTCCAGAACACAAAATTGAGTATGATGCTGCCGACTCAGCAATGCGGATTCAATAAGCAGAGTCTGGAAAAGAACGAAAAGGTTCTCATTTGCCATACAGTATCTCCGTCTAACTTCTGGGTCAGAAAGGTCAGTTGTTCACATATTCATATTTCTATCACGGATAAGTTAAACTGATTCGAGGCATCACGTAAAATCATGTTTCATTGTCAAGCCTAGCCGATGCTCAGCCATCAGTCGGTATGATCTGTTCAGCCCATAACTGTGTGTCGTATACACATCGACTACCTCATGGAATAACACACTAACTCTAAATTATCAACTTTTCAGGAGAGCAAAAAAACCATTCAAAAAAATGTGTAGCATAAGCCGTTTATTGTGTGCAAATATTATTTAAATAATAATTTATATCTTTAAATAGCGAATCGTTTAAGTAGACAATCAACTTTTGCATGACATTAATTTAGGAAATAACACCCTAAATGTGTTTTTCCACGGTAAGTTTGACAACTAAAATATTACATCTAGATTTGGTGTGATTTTTTCCGTTTATATTTTTCCACGTAATTATTATTTTTTTCATAAAAAAAAGTACCACGTAACTTGAGATGGTGTTTTTTTCCATGCTAATTCTGAACGATAATCTTAAATATCTCGACTTAGAGTGATTTTTGTTTTGAATTTTACGAGGAATGACATACTATGTGCTCTTAGTGTTTTTTTTCTCGATGATATTTGATTAAACCAAAAATATTTTTAGATATTCTGATGGAATATGAGGAGATTTTTTAATTTAACAATATTTTATCGCAATAAACTGTATTTTAACCATTCAGTCAGTTTCAGGTAATTGTTTTACAGAACATACTATTATAGTAAGATAATTGCGAAAGGTACAAAATGAATATTTCACTCAACATAATAATGATTGATAGTATATATTTAAAAAAATGATTGGATAGTTAGTTACCTATATATTTTACGTAAATTACGTTTGCATTGCAGCATTGTCAAGTAAATAGGTACCTACATGGAACGTTATGTAAATAAATCTTCTTTTATAGGTATTAAGTGTGAGAAAACTATCAACTAACATACAACTGTATTCTTAAAATTAGATTTAAAATATGTAAAAATATTACTTATAAGACTTATACTTCTATGCAGCTACTTATTTCTATCGCACCTCGCTTAGCTGTTTGTAGATGCTAAAGATAACAATAGTCATCCTTGCTAACAATATCATAAACAGTTAGATTGTAGATGGCATATTTTCTATTATAATGAAAGACTCATACTTCACTTTACGGAAATATATTATTAATATGTTCAATTACACTATTTTTTATTGCTTCATTGAGTGCATGAGGACGGTTGTTGTGCCTGCCTCGACTATCCAATAGCTATTCTGACTCTTCATTTTTTTAAAAAGCACTCACACCCACATATTTGAAATTGAAAGCGTTTGTAAAAACATAGTTTTTCACACTTTTATTATTTCGTCGTTGCATAGAAAATTATAAATAAGTGCCTTTGGACGTCTTGAAGCAGGTAGTTTTTGGGTTTTCTTTTGCACTGACTTGACATATCGTAAGGTGTCTCATGTCTCTCCATTGTCTCTCATGATTGTCAATCATCCAAAATGAATCAATACTAACTTGACGTTCGGATTCACTCATTTTTGAAGCGCATTTAAATAGACAAGAATTTTTACATGGTGCTTTCATGGTATTCAAATATTCTAATATTCATTCAAATATTCTTCACCCGAATATAATACTTTTTTGGCTTTCTTCCTTTTCCACAAGTCTTAAAAATTACAGCTCTCTTCTTTTTCTCAATTCAGGTGTGTCAATGGTGGAAATACTCTGTGCATAATTTATGCACTAGGTAAGGACAACGTCATGTCTGGTGATGTGATGTCTACAAGTGCATTTGTGTCTAAAGGTGGCAAAGTACTTTGCAGGACAGAAGTTTAATGTTGATATGCTCTGAAGTAGAGCCATATATTTCATTCTGTGTAAGATCTGCTGGAGATTTCGTAATTTATTCGATCAAATCATCAATCATTCCCAAATCCCCTCCAAATGTTTGTGTCATATTTGGCACACTGGAAGAACAGCTAAAACCCGATAATTTAGGATCACTAGAAGTATTATTGGAATTTGATATGTATTCGGAGTCTTCAGATGGGGTAGAATCAACCTGGTTATCATCGTAGACTATGCAATTTTCATCCAGACTTGCAATGATTCTTTTTGACTTTTTTCACTACCGTATTTAACAAAAAAGTATAGTAAAAAGTATTGTCAATACATATGCAAAAATAGGCAAGTATTACCTTACCTACTTATCACAAGTCGTCATGGTATCAATACAAGAAGAAGAATTAATGTAGGTTGTAAATTAGAAACTAACGTTGCAAATATGTATTTATACGATGCTTACTAATGATAGGAAGACGTTATAGTTTATATTACGAAACACAGAATATTATAAACATTGAAAATTCTGTAGGAGCCAATAGTACCGACAGAATATTTACGGTTGAATCATTTATAATTATAACCTAAAAATGTGGTGTCTGAAGTAGGAGATTATTAAAGCTACATATTATTTACCTGTATTGTTTCCATCCTTTATTTTATTAGTCTCTTGAGCTAATTGTAATATTAGCCAAGATCTAGTTGGAGACATATTAACTAAATGGAATAGTGCATAACTTAAATCCATTTGAATTTAAATTCAAATTCCATCAAGTACCTACCATCGGTCGACAGTATCAATAATAATATTAAAATTAGTCACTTGTTCACAATAACAAAAATAATACAACTTTACTGTCACAAAAGCAATTTGCGATAATGAAAGTAGGTGCGATTCATTACAAAGGATAACGATTTTTCAATACAGTGTTGTTCTACGTTGATAAAGGCGAGATTTGAAGGTGAAAGTTGAATTAGTGTCATATTCCACGGTGAAATCATAGTTAAATAATACACTAAAATGATTTGTGTAGGGAGCGTGTATATTTTTTCCGAGTAATATCATAACAACTCGGCATAGTGTCATATTCAGTGTCACATAAAAATTAATAACAATAACTTGTGATACCAACTACAGGTGGATTATTATTCCATGTTATTTAAGATTTTACAAAAAATGTTATATAATCATAACTCTACTTACGAGTATTATTTTAAACAGTATTTTGGGTGTTTTTCGAGAAAAAAATCCAAAAAAAAATTGGCTGGTGTGGTATTTTTTTCTATGCAACAATAGCTCAAAAAACATAAAACACACTATTTTGAATTGGTGTGTTATTCCATGAGGTAGTCGACATGACCTTAGACCAGCGATACTCAACCTGCGGTCCACGGGCCCTTTAAGCTTTTATTTGCGGCCCGAAACATTATTTATTATCAGGAATTTCGTATATTGAGATTCGTTTCGACTTTGACGCACAGATAGTTACACCCGAAGAGGATTGTCATTATGGTTACATCAGATCTGGTATAAGAGTGTTGCTATTGCACACGATTAATTTAAAAAACACGCATAATTTTTAAAAACTTAAAAATGTTTTGTAAAAAAGGGGGGGTTTCATGATTTTTTCGTCACACCAGTAGTGATGCGACCTGCGTTATTTTACAAATATATATATTTGGCCTGAAGAAAAAAAGGTCATTGCCTTAGACTAATATTATCAAGTGTGCAATTTGGATTTAGAACGGATATATTTCAATATTATACTTAAACTCACGGCCGGCGGGGGCTGACAGGGCTCTAACCTGGGGGCCCAGGTCAGGGAGGCCCGGCGTGACAAGTCGACCAGATAAATGAAATAAACACACATCACGAATTTGCACTAATAGTAAATAGAGTTCCCTGTGGCGCCATTTCCCTTTGTGTGTAATGGTTGTGCGATGCAATTTTTTATTATTGTGTCGATACCCTCCAACTCCATAATTCAAGTGGATGTAGGTTTTCATAAACACAAAAAATCGCCAAAATTCACTGTATTCCCTTAATTTTACCTTGACACCTTTTTTAAAACGCTACTGTAGAGCTGTCTTTAGCTTTAGTGATATGTAGGGGGCCTGCCAACGATTCTAGTCTGGGGGCCCGCTTTAGGATGTGTGGTGTGGGCCATGCTTAAAATTGTTTTTTTTTTTAATTGTTTCAGCTACAACTTAACGAATTCTTCTTGGACATAACTAAGGAGTTAAAGGACACATACAGCATTGAATCTCCGATTGGAGCACTCTATTCTTACGAAATCGGTAAAACACTCATCCAAAGATCAGTAAAATAATATCTGCAATTTCTAATTATTTGGCTGTCCAAATTTAAAACATAGCAATGAACATTTTTTCAAAAATGCATTTTATTGTATTTTTAAAAACACAATCTCTCACAATATAAATGCCTGTATATTGTTAGATTTAAAAATTGCTTAATTTTTGATCATTAAAAACGTACCAATTATGCCTTGCTGCGGATTTTCAAATTCATTACAAAGTATCCAACAAAAACAATTTGGAAACCAAGTAGCGCAACAGTTGCTGGGTTACAATTGCGGATTGTGGCATTCTTGAATATTAAATATGGTCTATCTGAGTATTCAATGTAAGAATTGTCATTTTATGACATAAATTCCTCAATAAAAATGACACGCACGTGTTATATTATATGTGAAAATCGCTTTGCATAGTTCATGTCAGCGGTGGCGATGCAAATGTTTCGCATTCATCTATGGAATCGTTAAAGTAGTCCGCAATAGAAACCAAGTCTAAGAGGTGGGCCGTACTGTAATTAATTGTTTTATTGCAGGAATGTGTGTGGCTGTCTACGTCACTGGATACGGTTGGTGCAGGGGACAAATCAACAAGATGCCGTGTGATGGTCAAATAGAGGTACTTCTTGTTGACCATGGAGTCATCAGTACGGTTCACTGGACTGCCCTTCGGAAACTGCTCACTAGTTTCCTTAAAATCGATCAACTGGTGAGCTTATTTTGAATGAAAGTAAGCTGAATCGCAATGGCGTTGAAAAACCATATATAATATATTATGACGTGAGTCGAGACTCTGTCATATCACTCGGACGACTTTTTTTAAATAATTACGCAGTCGAAGCAATTCTGCTAAAGTGGCTTGTCTCTTGGTATCAAATTTTTTCATTTGTTTGAACGAAGGCTTTATAATAGTAAAATCCAGTGGCGGCTCGTCCATATGCACTGCGGTACTGCAGCACCCCCAAGCAAATTGAGACAAATGTAATATTATAATATCCATAAATTTATGTATATTATATGAAAATATCAATATTATTAAGCATGTAATCAGCTCGCCCGCGCATCGATACATCCAATGTCCAATAATATCATACACGCGGTAGGTACTTGATTTTGCACAGTACCGATTTCAATAGAATATTCTCGAGTAGGCTAAGGAAGGGCGCGGGCTGCGGTGCTCGCAAATGGAAGCCTAATCGGTACTGCAGGTCAGACAGTCCGATTTCAGTATTTTTCCGTTTCTGCGTCGCGCGTGAGCACGCACACCACAGCGAGGAATGTAATATAGCTATAATGATTTATTAACATTGTTAAAATTTATTTCTGCAAGCAATTTATGCAAAGTTTTTTATTTTAATTATTAACATAATTAATTATTTATATTTAATTTTGATGTTAATAGTAAAATATAATCCAAATAAACATTTATTTTTATTTTTAATCAACTGCAGCACCCCCAAATATCTTATCCACGAACCGCCACTGGTAACATTTCAAAAACAATTCTAATAAACTCTATGCTTGCAGTTGAATCATTACAATCAATAGCTGCCATAGAACGAAACTAGCTGTAAAAACATTTGTACATTTTCATCAAGCGCATATTATGGATCGTTTCACGACTTTTGGACAGCCTTAATTTATTCAACATTTTAGTGAGTAGGTAATAGTTTTTTTTAATATGCTTGTAAATCTATTGATGCAACGAATTTCTCTGTGCGATCGATTTGTCTATCTACGTACAGTCTATGACATGTTAAAAATAAATCATTGAATCATATTGTTTCAGACCACCTTCTGTCAGCTCGCAAATTTAAACCAGTTTGGCGAAAAGTGGAAAGAGTTGGCCACCGGTTACCTGATCGAGCACATGACAGACTCCACCCCCCTCAAAGTAGAAAGCGCCAAAGCCATCAAAAAAGTTAAGAAAGACCAATCTTTCAAAATGGAACTGTTGCTGCATATCCATCCCGACACGGAACTTGATCGCTCTGTCGACATGGACATTCTCGAGAAGGGCATGTTTAGGTATGGAACATTCAATTGAGTACAGTGCAGAAACCAGTCAGTTCACACAGAACACAAACCAAAGAATTCGTACCATAAATAGATAGAGCCTTGTATGTTATATACAGTCGAACTTGGTTATTACGAGGAAGATGGGACCGACTGAATTTGCTCGTTATAAGCGTTACTCGTTATATCAGAGAATAGGTATTTTTAAATGAGCGGTCACATAACACAAACAGTTTCAATTCAAACAAAAATACACAATTAGAATTTTTCCCCGAAACAAGCATGGCATTCATAACTACTAAAGAAGTTTTTTATTGTAATGAACGCTGTTAGGTACCTACTGACTTCACATACCTTGGATTTTTTACATGCATTTCAACCATATGCGTGGATACTTTTTCAATATTGTTGGCGAAAACACCAATTAGGTAGGTACTTAGACACTTAACTAGTGTCATAAACGTAATCCGATTCTGGCGGCATCCTGTCCGGTCAGATTTTATTGCTTAAGGTCGAAATGTTTTTAAACGATTGACACATTCACAGTTTTAAGGAAATTTTTGACGGTATTTTAGCTCGGTATACCCGATAAGTGGCTCGTTATAAAACTGAATAAATGTATGGAGAAAATCTTAAACTAAAATGTCAATGAATGTTTCCTTGTTACATCCGAGATCTCACTATATCCATGATCGTAATAACCGACTTCGACTGTATTAGGTTGTGATGATTTGACGGTCGAATTCTAATTGATGAGAGTTTTGTACTATTCCATTGGAATTGGTTTTAGTGATCTTGGTTTCACCTTTCGGCATCTTCAGTTTCTTTCACCTTTATCAATCGTAATAAGATATGTGGGCATCTACAGGGTTGAGGTTTTATAGGGTTTAGGAGTTAGGGTTTGACAGATTTTTGGCTTTATGAGAAATGAGCTGTGTCCCAAATACACATTAAAAAAAAACATTCATATTTTTTTACCCGATTCGGGATTCGAAACCGTGACCCACGACATTTTAGGTCTACTTGTTACCGCTCAGACATCATGGGCTGTTTATTACTTAAGGTAAATCACCTCACCAAACGTAGAAAAGGAAATACTAAAGCAGGGTTCGCAATATTTTTTACGTGCGAGTGCCAAAATTTCTTAAATATTATTTTTCCACTGACATGTCAAGCAGTTTTTCATGGGATAAAAAGTGAAAAAAGGGTTTTTAAGAATATTATGATGTATTAAAAGTTTAAAAATTACAATTGAGTTCTTGAGATTCTATCTTTGATCGTGTTTGTAGCCGAAGGCATATCTTTTATTCCTTGAATTATTTTTTCCTTATTTTCAAAGAGATCATGGGAGCATTTTAACCACACTTCTTTTATATATATAGTGATTTTATATATCACTGAACAGTTTTCCAATCTTAGCAATTATGTTTGAGGCAAAATAACAAGCAGCTGTTATATTTGAATTACTGCCGATAAATTTCATTAGGTTTGTTGATTGAATATTTTTATTTCAATAAATTCTTTTTGTTCGTTCTTGATTTTCTCAAGAAGTGATTTATGGTTTGTCTCATAATACCGTTTAACTGACAGGGTTCTGCATACAATTGTCCCAGAATAGAAAATACATACCTAATACATAAAACCTCGTTAATATGAATTCCACGGAACCGAAAATCGAGAAAAAATTCGAATTACGAATTATGAAATGTATGGGGGGGAGATATTACAATTTTTAGATTACGATCATAGACATAAATAAAAAGGTTTTCAAGTTATATATAGTATATTATACATTTATATTTTTTATAAAAATCGATGTTTTTTAAAATGAATATAAAAAATATTAAAACGATGAATTAGTCAAAAATCTACACGATGAAAAATTGAAAACTTAATAAACTAAATTTTAATAATAACTATGACCATAAAATATAATGTAATAATAAGATGTGACCCTGCAAGGAATTCAATAATTCAATACAACTGAAAGTCACCTAAGGGCTGTTTTTTACCAGTTTTTTGTTGGTACAATATATGCGCATTCAGTAATGATAAATCTAATAGATGGAAAAAAAGTTTTTTGTACCATTTCAGGGTTTTTCGTGATGAGTTTACGGATGAAAGCATCATGTCACTTTGGTCTACAGCGCCCATGTTTTTGTTGTAGTCCACAATGGACTCAGGTTTTGAAATAGGAATTTTTGTCACATAGTTTACTTTTCCCGTCGGTTTGAATACATTCTTGTGCACTGTGGTCAACATTGTCACGTCTTTTTTGTCTTTCCACGCCAATGCCATCATTTCGTCAGTGTGAAATACCTCAGTTTCCCCTCTCTTCAATTTTTTTACGAATTTCGGCATCCCAATTCGATTTCTTCTCACGGTTCCGCAGGCATTTGTACGGTGGTCATACAGGTACTTGAACAATGTTGGGCTGCTGTGCCAATTGTCGATGAAAACCGTATGTCCTCGCTCCAAGTACGGTTCAAGTAATGTCACCACAACGTTGCCTGATATTCCGATGTAATTTTTCTTCTGAATTTCTGTTTGTATCCTCGTATAAATTATTATATCTAAAACAAAGCCAGCTTTACAATCGGCCATTACGAAAATTTTAATGCCGAAACGACTTGCCTTCGTTCTGATAAATTGGCGAAATAAAAGCCTCACTTTGAAGAGAAGAAGACTTTCATCGATGCACAAATTTTGATAAGGATACAAGTACTGTTTGAAAGAAATTTTCAGCTCTTTCAAGACCTGTCTTATCTTGTACAATCGATCTCCGGGAATTTGGGTTTCATTATCGCTAAAATGCAACATTCGATGCAAGAGCTCAAAACAATTCCTGGGCAATGATTCAGAATAATACGGTGAAAACAACATTCTTTTGATAGACCAGTGTTCAGTAATTTTGTTGCGAGAATTACGTGACATAAGCATGCACACTCCCAAAAATGTGTACATGTCATCGGTTGTGCAGTCTACCCATCGTCGTAAACGATCACTTAGAACCGTGATATTTTTTGTAGCAAATTTAAATTGTTTATTTGTCTCTCGCACTATCATTTCAATAAAGGAAATGTGGATAAAACACTTGAAATAATCCATTTCAAGTGCATCCGAAGCTAAATTATCTGCTTTGCATACCGATTCATTATCATCGAATGAAAATGCGCGCGGGTCAAATAAATCCGATTTCCACTCAAATGTCGGTCTTTCAGTAGCTTCGGATGTAGTTGGTTCGTTTTCTTCAACTTCCAAAGTATCGTCAACTTCATCAACTTCGGAATCATCGCTATCGTCTTCAGATTCAATCGTTTCTAAGAGATTGTCAATTTCACCATCTTCACAATATTCATCCATTTTGAATTGGAAAAATTGGTAAACTAAACTCGTAAATATAACACTTTTGTTTGTCCAAATTGAATGCAAAATATAAATAAAAATAGTCACAATACTTAGTCACTCGACACAAATAAAATTTTCAATCTGAAAACATCGAAAATGTTTCAATTCAATCTTAAAGTAAACTCGTAAATATAACATTTGTATACGCAAATCATACGCCAAATATAAATATAAATACTCACAACACTTCGTAACTCAACACAAATTAAATTTCAATAAGAAAAAATGCGAAATCTTTCAATTAGAACGCAAATCCGACCATCATCCCAACGACCAATTATTACGCGATCGCAGCGCGAACTAATCAGTCAACAATTTTTCAGTACATGGGAAGAAATCGGTAACCCTGAATGGGCCTCAGGAATCCCCTTTATTCTCGCGATGTATTTGACCTTTCAAACGTTTCTGCCTGCAGAGCTTGCCCATAGATGTCAATACACGTATTAAAATTGAAAAAATAAATATATGACTCGTATTAGGCGCAAAAACGGCGCGACGAGTTTCGCTCGTCACGGGTGCACGAAAGTAGACGCCCATGATGAGAACCACTCGTCAGTGGCTGTTAAAGGGTTAAATCCAGCAGATGTTCGCCGTAGTGACACTTCATCAGTGAAGAAAGTGCATGGATTTTATTTAATTTAATTTAAGTCCTATTTAGCAAGGGCTAGTGGAAAAAAAAAAAAGAAAAATTATTACAATCAAGCAGCAGACTTTCAACGTTGGTGGACTGAGGGGTATCGCATGATTAACGAAGGCAATAAAGCAGTACATATGTATTTTCTATTCTGGGACAGTTGTATGCAGAACTGGAAAAATATTTACCAATATAAAAAGAAAATACGCATGGCTATGTCCTCATCATTTTGTAAAACTTTTTTGAAAAAAAAATATTTTTTAAATTATTATCGTTAATTCTTTCTCTTTTCAAAATAAAACATTCGCGTGCCATGAAAAATCGTCTCGCATGCCATAGGTTCGCGATCCCTGCACTAAAGCATATGAAATAGTACAAAACTTCCATTAATTTTAATTTCAAACCATTAGGACCAGATGCACAGATGTCATTGTCAAGTTAACTCACTTGATAGAATGGACTTGACGGTGTGTGCAACATCTTTGTCTTAGCGTGGGACATGTTAAAAATGAAAATAGTAATTAACCTTTTACTTTAATTAATATTATAATTCTTACAATTTCAGCTCGCAAGGTGACACTGAGGAAATGATACCTAAATACCAAACAATGAAGTCAGAAGAGGTGCAAGAACAACCAAAACTCTGTGGTATCATGAAACTGGAAGTCAATATTCTTTCGGTGGCCAGTCCATCTGATATATACATTGGCATAAAGTCACAACAAACCATGATGGCTAAACTTTCCAAAGATTTGGAGAAATATTTAAAAGGGACCGAACCAAATAAAGAAGCAACGTGGAATGTCGATGACACATGCGCTGCTTTTTTAAATACGACTAAAACATGGCACCGAGCTTTCATCAAGGAAGTTTTAACAAATTTGGCGTCTGTTAAGGTGTTCACTAAAGATACTGCGTTGATCGAGGTCGTTCCTGTTGAAAATCTGCGTGCGCTGGATAAAAATTTTGCCAAGATCAAAGATGGCGCTGTGAAATGTCACCTGAGCGGCATTATGCCGGGTGCGGGCACCCAGTGGCCTAATTATACTAAAGAATTCTGCCAAGATTTACTAAGTGAATACGACAGGTTTTATATTACAAAAACTGGTCCGATGGACAATAAAAGTATTCCGGTGGAGTTGTGGGTCTACCATGTCACCCCAGGAGGTGCCGTCACTCCAATACTGAAAGATTGGTTATCTATTAATAATAAAATACTCGAACAAGGATTGGCCATACGAGATACTACCAAAGTTGAGGTTGTGGATGGAATTGAGAAAATTCCGCTGAAAGAAAGTAATATTGAGTCAGAAAAAGAAACTGAACCATTCAAGCCAATCGATAATGCAACCAGTGAAGTTATCGAGAAATTCTCCGGAGATAAGAAGGTGTCGATTCCGAATGAATTGAATCTTGCCATGGTTCAAGAGTCGATTCCTCCTATTTTTGATGACTGGCTTCCTTCAAAACCGTTGCCGAGCAAAGAATTCATCGGAATGCCGACATTTGTATCGTCGGATTTCGTTATCTATCTGCATGATATAGTGCACACCAGTGGTACTCTGAAGTTGTTGAATACGACAATCACTCGTCATTTTAAAGACTCTAAGCTCATGCCTTTCGATATGTTTTGGCACCCTGGTCAGCTGTGCATCGCAAAGTGGGATGTGGACGATAAGTACTACAGAGGAAGAATAAATAATATCTCAACCTACAATACCGTGGAAGTGATGTTTGTCGATTACGGCAACACGGAACTGTGTGCGATTTCGGCTCTGCGTAAAAATATCATTATGCATCATGTCCCCTTGCAAGCGACAAAGTGCCGGCTGACAGGACTGACGCCCGTTGAAGGACTGTGGTCGGAAAATGTTCTCGATTTTATACATCAACAGATCGTTGAACAGCAATGCCTGATAACAGTGCAGGGAGAAGCTGTCGATGGCATCGTACCCATAAAACTTAAAGTGAAAAGTATTCGCGATATAGGCGAAACTTTGGTATCTCTAGGATATGCAACGTACGATAGAATTCCTAATCCGAAATCTCGTTTTGTCAAAAAGAGTGGAATTTTTGTGAATGACAGTATTCCAAGCGTCATTGAAGACTCACCGGAGGTCTCGGGGATAAATGTCCCCACGATGCAGGTTCCAACTGTTGAGGTTCCGGCGATGGATACTACAGAGGTCAGCGATTGGAATGAAGTGAATCGAAGGGAAGGAATGAAAATCTTAAAATGTAAAGAAGAAGTAATTATCTATGACAAGGATATCATACAACAATTCGTCAGTTACCCGTCCATGCAGTTCCCGTTGGATTGTGACTTTTTCGATTGTGATGTTCTCAATTTCACTGAAGATTGTGAGTTGACGGTTAGAATACTCCTTAACGAACAGCAGATGGAACCTCTTAGGGCTCGCATAGCCCAAATAGGCGTCGAGATGCAGTCGATGGCAGACAGACAACCCGTGGAGAAATCTATCTTAGAAGGGAAACCTTGCATAGCCCAATTTTCATTCGATAATCTCTGGTACCGCGCCAAGATACTTCAATACGATCCTGTTGATAAGAAGATAAAAGTCAACTATGTGGATTTCGGAAACAGCGAAATAGTCGCCGCCGAGAATGTCAGAGAGATCAGACCGGATTGGCTGAACATGCCCGCACAAGTCATTTCGGCTAAGCTGAACGGCGTTTCGGTGGCAGATGCGGCGGACCTTGGGGATTTGAAGCAATACTTCAGGGAAATATGCAGGGACCCGCTGTTCGTGCGGATCATCGAGTATGACGAGGATGACAGTTTGTTCATTGTAGATTTCACCAAAGACGTTTCCGAACCGAAGCTTGCGTATCAAAATCTCATTGACGTCGGCGTGTTGGTCTTTGACGAATGACCATGTCTAATTTATTCCATGTGTGCCGAAAATTGTGATATGAGAGTTTGGGACAATATTTGAGCATTCAACATTTTGAATATTGTTCCTTCATAGTATTTAGCTCATATTTATCTTATAATAATATGTTGTATCATTTATCTATAGCTATAATTGAGTACCTTGGTATCAAAGTGGGACAAACGCCACCTCCCACTAAATTCATGTTTTAATTGATTATGGTAGTGCAAGTGATGCTCTTTTCAAAAAATCCACCAAAAGTATCAAAAACGGTAGTTTTCATAGAGATTTTTGAGTTTAAAGTTGGTATGTTGTATGAAAAACGGACACTTTTCACACATGTTTGCGAGTCTCCTGTAAAATTTTGTAAATGGCTTATGTCCCACTTTGATACCAAGGTACTCAATTGTATATAATTATATTGTTAGTCACTTGTTTCCTATATTCGCTACATAACTCCAAAAGTATAAATAATTGAGTTTTGTATCTATGGAGAAAACAAGTATCACTTCGCTATACAGTAGAACCTCTGAAGGAGCATAATTCGTTCTAGAATCTTACTCATAAGCGAAACAATTTTTCCCATATAAATTAATGTAAAATACGATAATGCATTCCATGCCGAAAAAATACTCATAACGTTTATTCGAAAATTACTTATAACATATAAATTTATGACAATAACTAATTCTTTTTTTACTAGAAAGCTGTTTAGAGACATTTGTTTTTGCCGACGTTTCATAGTTTCATGAAAATGTGACACAGCATTATCATTGAATAAATTTGTATCGCGCATAGCCACAGCCTTATTAGGGGGATGCTTCTCAATATATGACGCAACAGTTTCCCATGCGTACAGCATTTCTCTTATTGCGCAAGAAGATTGACAGAAAATCACAAATAATGTCTGAACACAAGTTTGGAAAAATGTTTGATCACAAGCGACTAACATGCTAGCGGAACGAGTGCTTAACACAGACTGACATACTGACACGGAATGTCCCGACGCACAATTCAGTGACGTGAAGATGGGACTTCCCCTTTCCGCGTCACTTATGCGAAATGTCACTCGTTACGGGAGCCATTTTTTGTTGTAGGAAGTTTTGCATTATCTTATCATTTGTTTCTATGTAGTTCGTAATAATTCCTCTGTTTGTTTATAACTGAGGTCTCAATTGAAATGTCATTTTTTTACTTTTTTATACTGAAATAATGATCAATAAAATAATCTGGTCAAAAAAATCTGTTTCTTATTTTAGTTTATTTAAGTACATTATCATACAAGGGGGGGTTTGAATCCGGCCCCCCCACCATCCAGGAATGAAAAAAAATACAAATTTAGATGAATGGGATATTACTTCTACGCCAGGGCCTCATGACTGAAGATCTTTTTGATTTGGTTATCAAATAGCCTTCTCATCTCAGGATTATACGACACACAAGGCCTATGGCACTCATGAATTGGTACAACCAGCTAAGACGACCTAGTAAGTAACAGCAACCCCACAACCAGAAGTCACTTACCACCCATGTACGTAGTATATCGACATACCTACCAGTATTGAAATGGTGCCTGCTGAAGGAAGGTAGGTAATTCAAAAAATGTCTGCAGCCATATTTATGGAATTTGAATTTTGTTTCCTCAGTATTTTACTGAACATGGAATGTTATATTTAACTTTTTAAAGAAGGGCAATGCACTAAAATATTTATATTATACAAAAAAAGTGACACCCAACGTTTTAGTGTCAGAAGGGTGTAATTACAAAAATGCAGTTTTGAGATAATCGAGAAAACAAATTATTTTTAAGTTTCAGCAGATATAAATTTGACAATATAATTATATTGACTTTTTTGTTAGATATAAAATATACTATATGGAGTTAACAACAGTTTACTATAATTAACAAAAACAAAAAGTTTTATATTATGGGATAAAATTAAAGAAATAAATAAAATGGCACTCTTACATCCTTTTGACATTAACATAAATACCAAATGAACCAATCACCAGAAGAAACTGGAACCAAGTTATTTATAAAATGTGGAATATGGCTCATGAATTTATTTAGAATAATTGCATAGATCGATAAGATCTTTAAGCGTATGTGGCCTAATCCGCAGTGGCTTAAAATACATTGGTTTCAAATTCTAATGGATTAAAGTTTTGTACGATTCCATTTGAGTTGTTTTTTGCGACCCGGGTTTCGCCCTTCGGCATCTTCAGGCACTATGTGCACTCACCAAGAAGATGCCAAAGGGCGAAACCCGGGTTGCAAAAAACGACTCAAATGGAATAGTACAAAACTTAACTCTATTAAAATTCAAATTCTATCAAGTACCTTCGGTCGATAGTATTAATATAATAACATAAGTTTCAATTTAAATATATCGACATCCTTCTTCCTCTTCAATCGAATATCTTCAATTTTAAGAAAATTGTCATCATTCTTGATCATATTTATAGTAAATGTGTTCAGAGTTATCCTTTCTAAATGAAAACCACTTTATTTTCAACCAATTTACTGGATTGCCTGTTGCTTTTTATTTTTTATTTATACATTTATGCAGACACCATAATTTAAAAAAAACATTTTATCTCATTTCAAATTCTTCATAAACGGTTTTTTGGGTTCCATTTTTAGTTTTCTTTATCTCCGCCATGCGAACAGCTGTATACGAGCATACAGGGTCACACACTAGATATTTGGTTTGTTTTTCAATATTTTGCATGAACACTCACATTCTATTTGAGAATGTCCACTTTCAAAAAACATTTGATTGATGACAGGTATTTCTGTCCGGAACATGTATCAGAAAAAAAGTTATGAGTTTTCCATTAGCATTTTTTTTTTTAATAATCATGAATCCCCGAAGCTACTTCTCTTTTAGCAGTGGGTTCGTGCCACATGTAACAGTACGCTATTTTTTGTAACAGTTAAGTAAGTACTGTTAGATAGACAGCCAGTTTATTTTGTAGAATAAACATTTGGCATTATACTTAGGGCAATACTGTACGGCTTAAACATTAAACCCCATTAACTGACAGTCTCCTTCATTTGCTTGTTATTTAACAGTATTTTTTTTAAATAGTGCGGTATTCTTTCGGGATACTTATATGAGACTTGAAACCTTTTTAAATTTATTCTTTCTTTTTCTTCAACAGTTATACTATATTCAAATTTGTAAGATGTATCACACAGGTCATTCTTAGGATTGTGAAAGCTCAAATTAAAATTTTGCTGAAAAATATTTCTATATAAACATAATTTTTCAGGTAGCCCACTTACCCACTTATTTTATTGTCTTCAGCACATTTATCTTTATAAAGCTCATCCATAATGTTGATATTAAGTTCACTTGGCAAGAAAATTGGTGTCCTTACGAGCATAGTGTGCTGGCAAAATTGGAAATGATCTTATGTGGTTTTGTATAAACTCCTTATCGTCTGATGAGTTTTATTTTGCACCAAGAAGGTGGTGACCTCTGATCAATTTTCATTATATTATTTTCATGTCTACTACCTTATCGATATGAAACGATAATGCAAAATGTTAATGTTGCTTAGTGTCAGAAGGGTGTATCGCCCGATATTCATATTGCATAGTATATGTTATTTAGTGACAACGAGGTAATATGTGTTAAATCGTTATGACACTAATTATTTCGAAAGAATTGTAGTTACCCTAATGCCTAACTTTGTAGGCTTTAAAGATAGAGATACATCGTTCTGACATAATATAAAGCGGCAAAAACTGAATATAGTGGCATATTCACATTGAAAACAGCAATTTTCTAGTTACACCCTTCTGACACTAAAGCCCGAACTGAGAATCAAGCTTGCGCTAAAAAAATGTACGGCCTTTGTCCAGTATGCATAAAATAACAGCCATTACACATTATCTGCAAGGTAGGTACGCATAGTTAGCAGTTGTTTCATAGAATGAAGTAGAGAGTTCTAAGATCTCGAAGACAAATGTCTGGTGGTGTGCAGTCCATAGCTGTTATAGATACGGAGAATCCCCTGAAATAATAGTCTCCAATTCAATATCAAAAATCTAATCTAAAGTCGCGAAAAAAAAAGCCTGCAAAGAAGCATTATCATAAAAGTAAGTAAATGCATCCTCGAACTCTGCTGCTTCTCGCATCGGGACGAAGGGTTCATGACCTCACGCTACTCAGTTGGTAGACAATGGATTGGTGGATAAAGGTGAACACATAATAATTATATATGACAGATACCGCCAAGCATCGGCGATCCGGATGGAAGCTAAGCACTTCCACATATCAGAACATCGACCCAGTATTCTGGTTATGGAAACTCGTTTGCATGCAAACCCAAGGAGGGAGGGAGGTGGGGATATTTCAGAATTATTTATATCAAGAGGGCCACCAGGGCAGGGCGGTCATTGGATAAGATCAGAAGCAGGGTTAGGTACCTATACGAACCACCAGACAGTGTCCGCTCAGCGGTGGCCTCCTTAAACTGGTTAGAAAAATATCCGATAGATGACGTATTAGCTAATAATTAGAGAGAGGTACCTAACTGGCATAGTGAGTCGACATTTCACGACTACCTACCAGAAAACGATGGACACACCACCATCAAAAGGGAATAAGAAGCCATTGACTTCTCTATTCAACCCAATATCTACATTGAACGGCACTATGGACCACACCCTGTCAAGGGATCATTTATTATTCATGAGTTTTGTATACCCAACACTGAGTGAAAAGAAACAGTCTACTTATCTCAAGGACGTCAAATTCGAATGACAGGAGTTTTACCACTCTCCTTTCCTGGTCATACCCGCGTGTCCCTTTTTATGTAAGGTGAGTCGGGGTAAGTGTGACATAGAATTTAATGAGATGAATTTCAACCTGGTTCATGATGAATAGGTATGTTTTAAACAGTTGAAAACTTTACCATATGATCTACAATATCATTACAATTAATATGTACAGAAGGAACCCACTGTATATCTTACTATACTACGACATTTTAATATTTTTTGATTACTAGTCAGTTTGTTACACTTACCCCAATATTGGGGTAAGTGTAACTAAATCCACCATTATTCCAAAAGTTCTTCAAAACCATAACGTATTACATGCATAGAAAGGTAATATATCATTAATTAATGGATATTGATTCTTAAATGAAAACTTCTGTAAGTATAGATTTTCAACAGAAATGATCTCTATCATTTTTTTTGGGGTGAGTGTGTCATACTAATGTATGTAGATTGTAGAGCTAGTGATGTCCCGAAACAAAAATGACGTTTTTTATTAGGTAGGTACTTAATTATTTAATGTGGTTATCTCAGTAACAGGAATGGTAGGTAAATCAATCAAAGGCTTTTGAAGATTAACTTATAATTTTATTCGTCTCGAAAGAGCACAAATACAAAGTATACAATACAGGAATGCAGAGTAACCCTAAAATAGTCAGTACTTACATGACAAAGACGTAAGCACTTACAGTAAAATCAAAACGATAAAGAGGTTTGTCGATTGTGTGCGGCATGAGAATAAGTGTACGAAAGAATGAGTTAAATTTGAAATGTTATAATAGCTTCACCAAGAATTAACAGGGTAAGACATTATTTTTTTAGCTCGAAACAGTGAGCATTAACAAACAGTTCATGAAATTTAATATACCTAATATGATTAAGTTCGTATTATTGCACAATTAAATAACAATCAGCAAAAATAAAATGTGGATACAAATAGAGAGTAAGATATAAAAGAAAAATAATAATTAATACAAAAAAACATTAAATCTCTAGTAACGTTTTGGGTCTCATTCTCGAATCATTCTTTCGTTTTTACTGTACTTACAATTCAAGTTAAGTGCTTACTTACAAAACTATTTATTCTAACTTAATTATTTCGAATCGCAATATTTGAAATTGCATGACTAGGTACCTACTGAATATTGTAACCAGAGATTTTTGTTTTGAAAATTATTTCGCCTCTTCGTCCAGTTGATTGTTGAGGCAATATGCAGATGACATCCTCTTCTTTCACTTCGTAAATGTCTTCTACTCTTGGAAATGAAAACATAGTTTCGTTTTATTTTTTAATCGTCTTAAGTTTTCGAGCAAACTTTGTCAGAATTCTATCATCTTGCTCAAGTTTTATTATAACTCCGACAAAATGTTTCACAGTTTTTTTTTTGTATAGAGAAAATTGTACTACAACCCATATTCCAATCTCTAACATTTCTGAATTAGATGCACCTGCAGTATCATCAAACTGATCAAACATTGATATATTAAGCATATTAATTGAACTATCGTTTTCCTCATCGCCGAGCAAATCATTAATATAGTCTTGCATATTATCTTCGCTTTCGTCACTTGATGTCCATGACAAATCTTCTTCCGATGACATCGGTTCGTGTTTTTATTTGTTTTGGTGTACTTTTATCGGTTTCAATACCTTATTCTGCATGTTAGTTTTGTCTTGCAATGGCTTTATTTTCTTTTCTATTGGGACATTATTTTTCATTCACTCTATAACATCATAACATGTAATTACTTCTGCTCCTGGAGCAACGATTTTTCTCTTATTCTTTATAGGCGCCTTACTACTGATAGAATTCAGCAAAAGTGTTTTAAACGAAGTTTTTTCTATATTTTCTGCAGGAAACTTTTGTAACAGTGGCATTTCTATTAAACTTTTAGTAACTTCTTTATTTGGTAATTGAACAACTTTGCAATCCAGAATTATAGGCTTGGAAGAACATTTTTGAACAGTCCCCATACAAATTGACGATTTTTTTCTTCTTCAGAAAATTCGATTTATAGCGATTTTCGCGAATTCGAAATCAAATTTTCAGAGTCCCTTGGATTTCGAATTATCTAGGTTATACTGGTATACAAATTCTTACCTATAAACATTCTATTTCAATTACGAACATTTTCGATCTTCGATACTTCGATCGATATAAATGATGCGTCATGTCCCTTCACTAGTTAAAATATTGACTTTGCAAATTCATAGAAAATATATGGGGGAAGTGTGACACAATACAAAGGCACATTTACCCCACGTGTTTGCTTTCGTGGGGGAAGTGTGTCTACTTGATTAAAGGTTTTAAATGCTTATAAATCAGTAAAACGATAACACAACGTGAAGCAGCGTATCAAAACACATATACTCACCAATTTTTACAACCACAATGTGCAGATTTCCGTGTTTAAAAAAATATTTTACTAACAGCTACCAACTCACTCGACGACATCAAAATCGCTACCTACTGGAGAATAATCCATGTAGTCACATTAGGAAACACGGTATCGACACCATATCTGATTATTTTTATAAATCAGTGAGTTTGCTATCATCTTTCTACAGATGGAAGCATCCAATTTGTGGTAGATACTGAGAAAACTTAGTAGCTACACTTACTCCAAAGTCACACTTACCTCGACCCACCTTACCTATGCTTTCAAGTAAGTATCTCTTTATCTTCATTATGATATGGCCCAAGGAACCAGGTAGAAGTTACCTGGACTTCAAAGTCAAAATGAATAATAGGAGTTTTATTGGTAGGTAGGTAAAATTCCTTTCATTATCAGAGTGAATTAAAACTTATGTCGTTCCAAAGAGTCTCTTTGTGTCGTTCTCTTTTTGTAGGTATGTAATTAAAAACCAAGAAAAATACATTTATTCATCTCATTTCAATAAAAACTATTAATATGTAAAATGGTTTTGTTTGATCTAGGTCGGTAGGTACCTAGGTAAAATAGCTTGTCAGAGATAGTTACAGTAAAAACGAAACAATGATGCGGTTCGTCGATTGTATATATATATACGTACGAATACGCGATCATCGGCTGCCAGGCATAAAAATTTATCACGGATCCCCATACGCAAGCACACTATCGACCGACCGCATTATTGTTTCGTTTGTACTGTACAACGGTAACGAACTTTAATGCTTATTCTCCTGATTGGGAACACATTTTTTATCAGTCTGGCAATTTTTCTTATTACTTACCAACTGTATAATAATGTTCTACCAACTGAATAAACAAATTGTACAATGGAAGGAAATCATAAATTAAAATTTACAATTCACACTGTTGCTAAAAATAAAACATCTCGAAAAAATCCGAAAACCGTAATACAATAATAATTCGGCACTCGACCCTAGAACGAAACTCAATTTTTGTTCTGAGTTCTAGATTTTGTTTCATCAGACCAGGGAACACACAAATATGGGAAGTGAGATTTTTTATGGATGTCGCTGTACAAAATTATAATTCCCGAGTTTGGATAAATATGGAATAAATTCAAACAGAATTAAAAGTGTTATGGAAGATGTTATTTATTTTTCAATACAAAATTTACATCTGTATCATAATACAGTTTGTCATAATATGACTTTTATTATAAGTGAAAGACGCGTTCAATATTGGCAATATTTGAGGTCATTCAGGAGATTTTTATTTCTTGCGTTTAATGGCCTGATTCAGTGCCATCTCCAGATTAATAAAGCCTGAGCATATATATCTTTTTGCACAAGCAACGAGTGGTCCACTGTTCAGCTGTCAAAATCAGATCCCAGTTTGCTTGACATATTGATTCGCCCTTCTCGTTTCAAATGGAATTATAAAAAAATACTCAAAGCAAATATATTAATTAGGTAGGTACCTAACAGTGCTATTCATAAATACTATACATTCCTGTTATTCATCAGCTGTGAAAGTCAGACTAGTCCTTTACACAAAAACCGATGGCAATATCGATTTCCAAAAAATATGTAGGTAGGTAGCATTGATCTATGCATTACATTATTGTAGAAGGTGTCTTAATGCTAGTGTATTACTAATTATCATGTAACTCACCTAGGTATCAAAATTAAACCATTCACTGTGTCAAGACAGCTGGAAATGAGGGGGTCAGAAACATAGGTACCTAGCTTTCTTGAAAAAAAAAGACTTTTTAATCTATGAATGCAGAATCATATAGTTAAAAATTCTGCAGATTGTGAGCTGATGTTTTAGTAGCAAACTCGGCTTTCTTCCATAGAAAATCGTTGTTAAAAATTAGCTTCAGAAGCAAACTCAGCTTTCTTCACTCTAAATGTTTCCTCCCATACAAAGTCACGTGATAAATTGGCGGCTCAGTACATTTTTGCTGCGACTTATAATCGTGATTATTGTGCTAAAATTGTGAATCTAAGTGTTAAATTACAAAATTTTGAAAGATGGATTGTCACCCTTTGGAAATGGCTTCAAATAAAGCTAAGAAACGGTCAAGATGTCCAGAAAACTGGAAGAGAAATATGAGTAAAATTTCGAGGTAAAAAAGGCAATAAGATAAGCAACAAAACTTTTTTTTGAACAATGTAGTTCTTACAATTTGTTTTCTTTTAAGATACAGTCCTAAGGAGTTTCCGATTGTGCCGACATGCAATCACAACCAAAGGTCATTAAAATGTGCCAATTTAAGGATGAGTGTGGGACTGGATTCATTGTAAGCAAACGAGTGAAACATTTAATTATTAGGTTCGAACCAGTCAACCCAAGGATCATGCGATTGCGAATTAAAGGAAGTTTCTTCAATTACTCATTTATAAGTGTACATGCCCCTACAGAGGATAAGTCGGATGAGGAAAAAGAGGACTTTTACGATGCATTAGAAAGCACGTACAACAGTTGCCCAAATCACGATGTGAAAATAATAATCGGTGATCTAAATGCCAAAATAGGACGGGAGGAGATCTACACTACCATTGTCGGAAAACATAGTCTTCACAATGAAAGTAATGACAATGGTACCCGACTAATTAACTGTGCAGCGTCACTAAATATGGTTATTGGTAGCACAATGTTTCCCCGTAAGGATATATATAAGGGAACTTGGAAATCCTCGGATGGGTGCACAATAAACCAAATAGACCATAGTTTGATAGACAACAGGCACAAATCGGATCTAATGAGCGTCCGGACATACAGAGGGGCTAATGTAGACTCAGACCATTTCCTAGTGTGTGGAAAAGTTGGAGCAAAGATCTCAAACACCAAAAAGGAAATGGGAGCAAAAGCAAAACCTTTTGACACAGAGAAACTGAAGATTCCGCAGGAACTGGCTCGGTACCAGGAGAGATTGAACACTCACCTGAGCGACAATGTTGAGGTTGAAGACCATGAAGAGGTGAATCAACACTGGGAAGAGTGCAAGACTGCCATATTATCCCGAGCTAATGATACCTTAGGACGCCGAAAAACAGGTGAACGATCAGAATGGTTTGACGAAGATTGCCGCGAAGTCACTACGAGAAAGAATGAGGCTTACTTAATGATGCTACAGAAGAAAACACGGGCATCAGACGATGAGTATAAAAAGCGCCGGCGTGACGAAAAGAAACTACACAAGAAAAAGAAACGTGATTATTTAAAAAAGGAAATGATCCTACTCCAAGAACACTATAAAGCCCAAGAAATTCGGCCGTTCTATAGAAAGATAAATAATGTTAGGAAGGGTTTCAGGCCTCATATCACAATGTGCAAGGATGACGCATGATGCTCACAGAAAAGCACCGTATTCTTGCCCGGTGGGTGGGTTCCTTTGATCAACATTTAAATACCCCCATAATGATGCCGGCAACACTATTATTAATACTCAAGACCAGGAATCAGTACAAAGTGGCATAGTGATAACAAAGAACCACCGACATTAAATGAGGTAAAAGGTGCCATGTCAAGGTTAAAAACAAACAAATCGCCTGGAATAGATAACCTACAGAGTGAATTAATAAAATGTGGGGGAGAAAGCCTGCTCAAACATTTGCATAGCCTAATTCACCAAGTATGGACTTCAGAAAAGATGCCAGAGGAGTGGAAGGATGGGCTGATTTGTCCCCTGCACAAGAAAGGAGATCAACTAGAATGTAGTAACTACAGAGGGGTGACACTCCTTAACTCTGCATATAAATTGTTGTCGATTTTGATATTCCAGCGGCTGGAACCCATTGTAAAAGGAATACTCGGGCACTACCAAGGAGGCTTTCGACGAGGGAGATCATGTGTTACTCAAATATTCACTCTAAGGCAGGTTCTAGAAAAGACCACTGAATTCATTAATAACACGTATCACCTATTCATCCATTTTAAGGCAGCTTATGATAGCATTAATCGATACCGGTTATACGAAGCAATGCGATAATTTGAAATTCCGACGCAAATAATTAAACTTGTAGAGATGACAATGACACCAGTACAATGCCGGGTGAAGCTTCAAGTGGAAATATCTGAGCCATTTATATCACTGAATGGCCTCAGGCAAGCTGACGCTCTGGCATGCCTTCTTTTCAATATTGCGCTAGAAAAGGCGATACGGGATGCAAATATTGATGCCCGTGGCAGCGGCACGATATTTACTAAGCCTGTGCAGCTGCTGGCGTATGCCGATGATATCGATATCATTGCCATATCAGAATTGGCGCTGAAAAAGGCATTCACAGCACTAGAAACCTCTGCTAAATGAATGGGTTTACAAATAAACGAGGCAAAAACTAAATACATGCCTGTCTATGTCACACCACGAGAAGTCGCACCAAAGTTAGATATTGGTGCATACAAGTTTGATACGGTCGACAGTTTCATATACCTTGGATCTCTTGTAACTTGACATAATGATATTACAGAAGAAATCAACAAGAGAATCATGTCTGCAAATAAATGCTACTTTGGCCTGTTAAGACATTTTAAGCCCCGCATACTATCTGGCCGAACTAAAAGCACTCTCTACAAGACATTAAACTTGTAAAGCCAGTGCTCACCTACGCATCGGAAACCTGGACATTAACTCTGCGAAATGAACGAGCCCTGGACATCTTTCTCTCTTTCTCTAAATTTCTCTAAATTTTCTGAAAATTCTCCGCCGTATATATGGACCGATCAGGGATGTCACCAATTGGAGGAGAAGATATAATGCTGAGCTCTACGAACTGTACGAAGATTGCAGCGCAGTTCAATCAATTAAGATTGGGAGACTGCGATGGCTAGGTCATGTGCACCGTATGAATGACAATGAACCGGCAAAGAGAGTGATGTCCAGCAATCCAATAGGACGTAGAAGAAGAGGGAGGCCAAAGATTCGCTGGTTGGATGGAGCTGCCAATGACTGCCATATTCTGGGGGTACCAAATTAGAAAGCGGCCACACTGGATAGGGACATGTGGAGGGAGCTGTTGGAGGAGGCCAGGACCCACACCGGGTTGTCGCGCCCCTGATGATGTTGAAGGATTAGTGATTTATTAAATATCCACAAGTGCTTTTATTAATATTATTTACTATTACTATTTTAATTATCTTGTTAAATTACACACTCAGAAACAGGGTCGCTTATTGGAGCGCCGCTGGTTTAAAAATATTGTATTGCTTCATTTCGTAATAATTAATATTATTTAATACTACTATTTTAATTATCTTGTTAAATTACAGTCAGAAAAAGACCTCTTATTTATTCAAGTTACAATGTTTGTCTTGGAGTTTTTTTTAAACAAAAAACATGGCTGACAAGTTAAAAACTCAGAAGCAAACATGGCTTTCTTTCAAGTTGTCAAAAGCAAAGTCAGACTTCTTGATGGGTGAGAAGCAAGTGCAGCCTTCTTGAAATTTATTATTAAGGCGATGCATTAGTTGAGGCACGGTCTAAAAAGATCGTCGCTAGGCGATGCGCGGATTGCGGGTGGCGGGTGAAAATGACGCCTGTCAAACGAAATATTAATTGTCATATAAATCCAACATACGTCCATTTTATGTTCTGTTTATTGTTCTATTAGTAACAATAATAATATATTCATTGACAAGTTTTCTTTTTAAAGTAAATGGGTAACGTTTTTAGTCATCTTTACACGATTTTAGAATTAATTGACCCGTCGCCATCACGCAGCAAAGTGACGTGTTCCCGGGTCAACATTCTCTCAGTGAATGGCAGCGAGTCCAAAATTTCGTCGCGCGTACAGTTGAAGATTATTTGGCGTTTCACTGATGCGTCACCTTAATATATCAGTAATGTAATAAAATTAATGAGTTCTAAAAGTTAAATTGTCTTTGAAACACAATATTCTACTATGATGTATAGCTGACATAAATTAAATTAAATTGTAAGGCTTTTTATCAGTTTTTCACGTTTTTCTCAAAACCACTCCCGTGATAGAAAGCTGCATTTGCTTTTAAGCACCTCATAATATTGATTTGTAATAACCACTAAATCAGATAAACTCCAAGGTCTCCAAGATACGTTAAAATAATCTGAAAGAAATCTGAAACTAAGAATACTTGCTTTTCCCTCCACCACCCGCCACGTCTCCACACCCGTTATGCAGGCGTATACCGTGGCGTAACGAACGAACGATAGGCGCTGTTCAAATTTGTGCCGAAAGTGTCCCAGGAGCAACTTTCCAAGACCTTGGTTGGCGTGCACTAGAGTGTGCGTGATCCCTACTTCCATATAATGTATTACGGTCAATTCTCGATGAGAAAAGACCTTCTCGCTCGCCGTATAATGCCGCAAACTTTTTAAAAGCTGAGAAATTTTCCCTCGTAGATACCAAGTCGCAATGGCCGACCGGTCCAACTGAGGGTCGGACCGACTTGAGAAGCTCTTCCCTTTCAACCGACATATGGGGACACTCCCAGAGGATGTGATCGGCATCCTGCAATTCGCCACATAAGCAAGTCGGAGATTCTATTAGGCCAAGCTGACAGAGCTTGGAGGCAAAACCACCGTGTCCGGTTAAGAACTGAGAAGTCCAATGGTCTGGAGTCAGTCTTGTTATCTCCATGCGCCACTTTATATTAGGAAAAAACAAATGCGTTTGTCTGCCCTTGGAAGAAGTGGTCCATCGTCCCTGCCACGCACGCAGCGCCGTGTCATACGCCAGGTCGCGTACAATAAGTTTTCGAGCGCACCGGCTCATGGATCCAAGTCCTAAAGGCGGCGATATAAAGATACCGCCAACCTCCGCCCCCAGACCTCCGAGCAAGGCAGTCGTGGCACCACGGATTTGAATGTGCAGGTCTAACGGAAGCACTCCAGCAAGGACAGGCAACGCGTCGGTAGAAGTCGTCTTATAAGCCTTAGTGAGGACAAGCAATGCTGATCGTTGACCGCTGAGAAGAGTTTTTCGAATGGACAATAACTTACATCTATGATACCACGTGCTGGCGGCATATCCGGCGATACTCATAAAGATTGCATCGTAAGCTATTTTAAGAGGTCTGAACTTAAGACCCCAATTACTTCCAGTAAGCCAAGAGACCCGATGGTAAGCTGCTTTGGCTTTAGCCACCGATGTTTTGGCGTGGTGCAGAAATGATAATTTGTCATCCAGTAAAATGCCTAGATATGTAACCTTATCTTTGACTTTAACTAAAGTACTACCCATACGGATGGTGGGCGACCTTGAAGTGAGGTTGGTTGCTCCCTTGAGAAGGATGGATTCTGTTTTATGCGGAGCAAAAGTGAGTTTGTTAGTAAAACCCCAGGTCATAATGGTTTCCAAAGCCTCGTTAGCAGCTAGCTCAAGGCCATTACGGCTGTTCGCACTCACAAGAAGAAGCGCGTCATCCGCATAGGCAATAATACTGCAGTCGTTTGGAAGCGGGATCGACAGAAGGTCATCAAAAAGGATATTCCATAAGAATACTCTAACAAATGAGCACGACAGACGTGTCAGTATGAGCACTTGACAGGCAATGGCAGAACGATGACAGGCAATAATGGCAAGTCAGCCATAGACAACGGAAGGGGCGGAAAAGGTAGGACCAGTCGTGAATGTTTTGGCTTTCTCTTGAGTCGGCAATACATCGTATTTAAGCTATCACAAGGCTTGAAATCCAACAATAATAAATTGTGTTTGTTGGATTGTACCTAATAGGTATCGCTTAGGGACAATTTAATAGAAAGAATTCGAAGTTCTCCAAATCTGTAGTATTTAATTTCTCATGAATGGTACGCGGACATAAAAATTTCGCAAAACCGCGAGCAAAAGAAAATGAGTCAAATTTACAATAAACCTAAAATGCGAACGTAGCCGACCGCACACCACCAAAACCAGATTGTTTAATACCTATATTAAGTTTGAATCAATTTGTAAAACGAAAAAGAAAATTTTTCCACCCGATTTCAAAAAATACATGACAAAATCGTGGGAAACGTTGAATGTTAGCTCAGTTTGCAGTTCGGACATTGAGCGTGCTATGGTGTGCACACAATTTTTAGGATTACCTATAATGAATGATTATAATTTTTAAAACACAATGGATTTCCACCATGAATTACAGTATGTAAACACAATAAAATAAATTATAATTAAAGAAGTTGGACGACAGGCTTCAATCTCTTTGACTAGGTACCTACCACCTTTAATATTATTTATCGCGAGTCAGTGCGGTCTTGATCTCAAAACATGTGAAGATTACTACAAATGAATCTGTAGTGATAATGACTTGTGGCTAATTTAATCATTAGCCATTCACCTTTTATCAGCTTCGTTTTCATACTAAAATGATCCATTTTCAACGGTGTACCTACTTAAGCTTTTTTTGGAACCTACCTACCATTTTTGATTAAGTATTCATAAATACTTGAGACTTTCTGTTGTACACATAATAAATATTTAAAAAATAAGTGTAAAACTTTTAAAATTGTCCATTAGAGTGCGCTGGTAGCAAATATTAGTTGAAAATAAGTACCACCAGATAGCACTGTTGTAGCAGCCTACTTGAAGCATCCGGGAATTCGCCATACTAGAAATTGTAGTAGACATGGCGGGCATCAACCTGGATAAATGACGGAGAATGAGTTGTTTTTCCATATACATTAAAGTGGTGTTTTTGTGAAAGAGTATTGTTTACGCCATAAGGTTTTTTGTAGCCATTATTAGGTTGAAAAATGCAGAATGTTGGACAATCTGATAATCAAAATCGTGATAAGGTGAATGTGCAACTTGATGTAGTTAAATCGTCGACTCCCATAAGTTCTACGTCGAGTCCGGCCAAGTCCGAAACGGAGACTTATTCCGAATTACAACCCAGATTCATGACGGATTCGTCCGAAAGCGAGGAGGACTCAGTTTCCGAGGTAAATCACGATAGTTTTCCCGATATAGGTGCTAACAATTAACTGAAAATATTAGTACCGCCGAGTGAGAGACATCTTGCGTACATGTTGTCTGTCCTGTGAATACTTTTCTTGCAACGTAACTATTTTTACCTGGTTAAATATAAATACATTCATAGCGCAGTATACCATGCGGCTAATTATGGCCGAATAAAGACCGTTTTATTATCTGATGCCCTCGAAAGTTACGAAAAACCCTTCGGAATCCTAATCCGATAGTGGAGTATTCTGGCTGAATGAGCCATCGCCGCCGCCGCTCGCTGTTCCGAATGATCGTCGCATTAATTATTTTTACGATGATGTTATTGCCGATGGGAAGCGGTGACCCTTGAATCAAACAAATAAGCCACCTAGATGCATTCATTATGCACATATTATATAAGTCTGCAAATATTATTTGGCTTGATTCGACAGCGCACCGACGATATCGTGTCGTGCGTTTCGTCAACTCCGATGAAAGTATTTAACACTTTGTTCCGTGACAAGCTGTCAGTTGGCGAAAAATCGCCAATACGTCAGACCATCTACGAAAATAAATGGAACAAAGACCAGCGTGCTGTCTAAAATCTAATCATTCTCGTTTTTATGCACAGGTGATTTCTTGTTTTCTTTCGCGGTCCGCTTTTTTACTTAATTATACGCGAGATAAATAACCGAGGATCACTTCCATATTGTTGTTAAATAATCAAATTGCTAGTTGAAAATTGATTGTATGTTTGCCAAGTTTCCCAACAGCGGTGTGATAAAAGTCTTTCTAGTCGAACTGGACGAACACGAAAACTTCACCTTATCTTGTTGCAGTAATTACGTTTCTGTTTTGTTTTGTCTTGTCTTATTGACAACATTGTAATTTTTATTTTGATGTTTGTAGATCTTGCTGGCTTGTTTGTGCCTTAGCAGGCCAGACCTGTTGGTAAGTGGAGGAGATACTCTTGCACATTTACAATCCTGCTACCGTTTGTCTAATAATAATTGAATAAATAATATTTGTTTGTTTTCCACCGCCCCAAATTCTCTTTTTGTAAATAATGGAAAGCTGTATCAATACAGATCGACAAGAAATTTCAGCACTCATTTATTTCTGGATAAATACAAACATATCTTATTTATAGGGAATTTGTATTTTTGTTAATGGTTGTTCTAACATTGTGAATAATTAATGTCTCCTTAATAAAAACAGTATTATTATTAAAGTGTTAACCAAACTTTTTGAACTTTGACTGTTGAAGGTTTCTATACTTGGCAAATATACATCGCAACTGCCTCAACAATATTCGAGATTGTTTTCGTTATTGTAATGCATACGTTTTTGTGCTTATTAATTGCTTAATCAAACTCTTCAAATGCTGTAGATAGAATTTATGACTTTTCCGTGTCATAAGTTTCTTTTCTTGATTAAAAGCTACAAATTGCAAGACAGTCTTGGCCGGTGTGTGACGGGCCACACGTTAGAAGTGCATGTGAGGGTTTTATTTTTTTAATTTTTTAACCATAAAATAAATAACTAATCTTTGTTTTCCATTTAGACTTTATGTACACAGGACATGAGCATGTTTTTGGATTGTTTTGTGAATATTCACAACCAGCGTTTACTTGTGACAGCAGAGATGTTAATTAACACATAGATAAAGTGATATTTTACAAGCAAACTATTATAGTCCCCACAAAAATGGAGTGTCCAGGAAATTAAAACATCACCTTTTTAATCCTATAGATAGGTATAATATCTGTCGATAAAAGACGACAAAAGATATTAGCCAACCTTAGAAATATCATTAATAAAATATCAATTACCATAGTTTGGTATGGAAACAACTAAAAAAATCTTGTAAGATAATGGCTTTTGGTATTTTTGCATACCTACATTCTAAATTCAATTTAAACATATTCATTTTTAAGAGAAATGTGTGTTTTTTTGATTTGGTCTTATAGAATTTAACAATGCTCAATGAAAATTTGCACTTCAATAAGGAATCAACCCAGACATTCCTGTATAGAATTGAATTAACGATTAATTCCAAATTTTATTTGGAATTAATCATTAACCAGAGTTTTTTCACTACCTACTGTATTATGAAGGTTTTCTACTTTGAACGACATCATTAATTTTATTCTAAACCATGGAATTGAGTAAACTTTAAAGTTGTGATATCGATATGTAACTATTCAAATCGTTATTGTATGCATGATGTACTGGCACTTAGGACGGGTAATATCATGCTTCTTTTGTACACTTGAGTCGCTTAGAATCATAACTCACATATTGAAATTTTGTCGTTTTTTAGTTAAATATGCCAAGTGATTCTAAATGAATTAATCTATATACCGAAAAATAGTTGAGTATTAAAAGTCAATTTAAACCATGTGAAAATCGTTGACAAAGTTCATTGTTGGTGTAATATGTCGTATATTTCAAAGAATAGAGTTTTGTCACCAACGCCTTCCTAACCATATGTCTGCATCGTTAGGAGTATTAGGTATATATATTTAAAAAAAAAAAGTTATTCGACTCTCTCACTCATTAATCATTAATATTCTAGGGAGTTCAATACTGTTCTTCTAATTACAAAAAATAGTGCTCTGTTGGTTTTTAGCGATTACCTCAAAACTTGATTTTTGGAATATGTGAGTTATGATTCTAAGCGACTCACTTACACTAAACACTTGTTTATCCGAGTGCGGTTTATCCGTCCTTGAAATGAACAATGTTTTCTACTGATATTCAAAAAATATTAGAAGATTTTCAAAAACAAACAGTAATCACACATTTTGATAATATACAATACGTATCTACTTACCTATAAACATGTAAAATATTGTCTGCAACAGAAATATGATATTTTTAAATGAAATATCAGTTCATCGGAATTATTCACGTTTTTCATTCATCTATGCCACTCTTCATCATTAGCCTGGATAATCGAGGGTCGTGTACTGTTTGACTAAACTATTACGATAATTAATGTGACAAATGTTTTTTTGACATTTATTTCTCCGTGTCCACTCCCAGCGATAGCAGATGGTTAGCACATAATCTAGAACAATCTTAATGATATTTTTGACTAAGGATTGCCTGTTAGCCGTACCCTCATCCCAGTAACAGAAAGTGGGAGGGGCAGAATTACGTTACGTGCGATTGTGGTCTAGGAAAGATGATTCATTTGATTTATTTGGTGGTCGTTGTAGTGCAATGTGCATGGGGGCTGGCTTATTGTGCTAAAGATTCTGGTTTCTATTACCGGCGAGGTCATAACACATCTATGTGATTTTACATTGTGTGTTATTGTAATAATTGTTGGCCCTGTGGTCTGTTGTGTCTAAAGTATGTTTCACTTTCAACATCTATCCGGAAAGTCTCTTGAGATGCCCTTTATTGAGGTCTGTCGATCAAAATATTGCAGTAAGTACATAACCCAGTCTGTCCTGTGTCAGTCAACGCCCTGAATGTTAAACTGATTTTAAAGGCTGTGAAGCTTAGAAAATCTCCTATCTACGCCTCTAATGCATGCTCAATCTTTCCTCGCATGATTTATGTTACAATAAATCATACTTGTCATTGTGAAAAATCTGACTGAAGTATACGGCTGCGCTTGATGATAGCAATCCGTTCTCTTGACGTATTTTATTGCTTGTCTTCACATCACTTCGCTGATGTCGTGATCGGTCCAGTAGCCTTATAGTACCTGTACATGTGCATGGATTTACTTGCAGTAATAGTGTGTATTTTAGACTATCGCAACAATAACTGTTTACACGTAAAAGTGCTGACTGTCTCACCAATCTCATTCGTCAAGAGTAAGCGAGTCGCGATGTTGTCATTTTATAGTACTATTTGACAGGTTGTGAAAATCGGTTAACCTCTATACGAGTCTGCGCGTTGTGGTTCGTTTTTTTACCGGCAGGTCCGCCACTGTCGGATATTGAACTATCTCAACTGTCGCGTAAACATTCAGAAGCTTTTGAACTTTTTTGATTGATGCATGCAATCTTGCAACTTCTATGATAATACATGTTTACACATGCATTTTTCCATCCATGCACGTGTAAATATTACCTTATTGTAGCAGTTGTGCGTATGCCACATCATAGTTATAAAAATAACATGTGTACACTCTTAACGAGCAGGTGCTAAATTACCTGTTTAATAGGTTATCTTTAATATTCATTGATGTATCCACATCTTCAAAGCCTTGAGTATTTTGGTGGTGCTTCCTTTCAGTTTTCAGGCGTCATAGAAGTCACCAGTGTCATAATCCTTCACTCGACAGCTAGTACATATCTGTATTATTGTGTATTGAAGATTTATAATACAAATCTATACTAAATATTGATTGAAAAAAAAAAACAGTATATAAAAGAAGTAACTGTTAAGTGAATTTGGAGGTCTTTAAAAAAACATTTTTTTTCACAAAAACTACCATAATAAATTATAGTGCCAACACAGATTTCACATTTATTTGGATTTGCATATTGTGTTGAGTTTTTGTATTATTTTTAATTTAGTCATGAAACATTGCATTTACCTGTCTATAATGAACATGAATCTAGCTTCCATCTAATAGTAGAAATCTGTTGTAACTCTAAGTGAACTGTTTGTTTATTTGTCACCGTTTTCCAATTATTTTGGCCGAGCACCTTCAGATATTGTGTGGCTCATTCGTGTATAGCATTGCGACCGTCTCAGTATCTGCTATCGGGATCTTCTTTTGGAAGGTTACGGACATGTGAATTAGCCCAGTGGAGCAGTTGGTAGCATTCCCTATTTATATACGGTGGGTGCAGGTTCGAATTCCTATGGTTGATTTTAATTTACCTGGTGATCTTTCTCAATCAATTATTAGTGAGTATAAAGTTCTCCCTTTCCTTGTCTTATCATCTAAACAGGAGTTATACAAACGGTTATGAAAGTTATATCATAAAAAACAGTTAATTATCACTAGTGAAGCATAATATGGATTGGATCTAGTGTGTAGGTTTATTAACATAGTTATTTTTTATGAGGAATGGTTGTTAGCAGTTTGCTCAGTTCATTACTCTGAATTGGAAGCATGCATTGAAAATAACATGTGAATTTTGTGTACAGTTTTGGAGACGGGCTCTCTACCAACTACGTTACTGTGAAGCAGCTGAAGTATTGTTGGGTTCATTTGTGCTTCAGTTGAGGTTTCTGTTTTGGTCCATTCAGTTTTGAAACGGCGGTGTATTTAGACGATCAGTTGTCCGTTCAGTCGAGGTTTCGGTTGCCAGGTCAGTTCAGTATCGGCGGTGTATATTTACGTATTTTTTGTCCACTAAAATGGATATTATTTTTATAACTACTTTCTAAACATATTGGTTGGTGTAATGCAGTATCTAAATTTAAAGAATTATAATAGCTATTTCAATGAAAATTAGAAAAGTAGTAAGAAAAATATGGCAACATAATAATTTACACGTCAATTTAACTGGCAACTCTAAAAACAGATACGAAAACTGATAGAAAATCCATCCTGTCCCGTCTCCGTTTAGGTTTTAGTTGGCCGCTTCAGTTCTGCATTTAATCGTCAGTTTAATTGACAGCTCGACGGAAACAGAGACTTGGATAGCAAAACTGATCACTGCACCTTTAGCCGGCTCTCACATCAAAACTCGTCTCGTCTGCAACGTGACGAATATGTCGTTATTCACAAAATACACGTTGCCAAATGGAGCCCGGCAGATTGGTCGAATGCGACTTTTTAGTTTGAAAAAAAAAAACATCTGGAGGCACACACAACTATTTTCACCCGACATGTAGCGCAGATATAATCCCAAAATGTCGCACTTCGTCATTCATTTTGGCTTGGCTAGTGACATCATTGTTCTCGCAAGGCCTTGCTATACGCACATAAGAAAGTTGCATGTTGTGCTCAGTTTTGATTTTGACTTGTCCTGGATGAGACGATTTTCAATGTGCGACTGACTGGGCTTAGAGACACTCAATTTTATTTCATAAATTGAAGCCTCCCCTGTTACATGTTTCATTTTGGCAGTTTTGAAGTAAATATGCAACCATGATCTACATAACTTTGCCTCTGTTTTGGCATGTTTATTTTATTGATCTAGCAATATTAAGCCACTTGTTTTTGATGCATTATGTTGGTCTCCCTACAGTAGTGATCTATGCATCTGTCAAAATGGAGGATGACAAGTGAGTTTTTGTTAACCCTGCGGATGCAAAAAGACTTCACAGAGAAATATTCACATGGAAAATTGGAAGAGGAATAAAAATAAGTGAATTCAGGAATTCAGGAGAAGCCTTAATAATTTCTTCTCAACAAAATAGTTGTGTTTTTAAAATTCAATTACTTAAACCCTTCGAAACTAAGCCATAATAGATAATATTCAAAAAAATACTCGTCTATCTATATAATATCTGAAATTATGCAATTAAATCATACATAACTTTGAATATTTTATAGATAGAACAATATTTGTTATCTATTATAGTTTGGTTAGGGAGGGTTTAATGAGTTAAAAAAATGAACCAACAATAAGTGTAATATGTATTCTTAATCCAACGAAAACAAATAAGTATGAATGAAAAAGTGTACACAATTTTGTCATATCGCCCTAAATATACCAAAACTATTATGATTTGGTAAGGCAGGGTTTAATTGATTTTTAGAAACTAACCAATACTATCTGTAAATTGTAGTCTTAGTTCAATAAAAAACAAATAGTTACGTATGACTAACAAAGTGTAATGTGAACTATTTAAGGCAGATCTTAACAGCCTACCTCCACCCTTCGCTACTGGTATGAACACAACTCAAAGAAAAGTCTGCATTGTAAACAATGCAATTTGTTCATAGTCATAGTCGATAGCATGTCTGTTTCAAATTTATGTGGTATTTATAAATTCTTAGACTAACCTTGATTAACTTAATTATGTAGAGTATTTAATATTGTTCTCACAATATTATGATAATTCTGTTTATTTTGAAAGTACAACCTATGAATGCCAAATGAACATAATATTAGGTGCCAAATGTGTAAAACACGGCCATTGAAAATGGTTTAAAAAAAAAACTAAAGCACAATGCTTTGTAACTTTTCAATGAAATAGGCAACTTACATTTCTATTTATTTGTATATGAAAGTGTTTACCACAGAACAGATTAATAAATAGAATTCAAATGGGCTATATTCAATACACTACATTTTGATGCAGGGTTTTGAATGTGTGAGTGTCCTATGAAAATGAACCACACATGCACGTGCAATAGTGTGTGTAATACACCAATATTAAATGAGCATCAATGCATATACTGAGATCAGTTGTCAGTATTCGATGTATGACGTATTCTTGATACGTGTTTCAGTTTATCCCGGATTCTTCCTTACTCGAGATCGGTTGCCAGCTACTCCTTACCCGTTAGGTATTAGTAGAGTTCCCTGGTGTTTACAAATTTAAAGGTTAGAAGTAATCCACTGGCGAGTCATGTCTTGCTAGCCAACCAAAAGTCTATTTACGCCACAGGCTCTCAAACTTATTTCGACAAAAAAAAATCTAGTGCCCCCCATATTTTTTAACTTACCTTTTTACATTACCATCTGTTGCCTATCTTAAAAATCTTATTGCAAATATAATATTTAAATATGCATTATTATAATATGGATAGGATAGATAGGGTGTGACCCATATCCTATTTCTGAGATCAAAGAATGTTTCAATGAGAGGAAATAAAACTCATACTTAATCATATTATTTAGAAGTATAAAGTAGTAATAAAAAGCGGGAACAAGACTAGTGCATGCGGAAGTGACTCTGGTTTTTCCGTTTATATGTGTCTCCAAGCATTCAAGCCTAAAATCGCATCTCAAGTGGTGTCGTGTCTAGATTCCGTTGGATTTTTATAGATGGAATTTGTCACCCCTCTAGATTTCCTTAACATCCCCTAATTTTCTTTGAGCTTTCTACTGCCCCCCTGGAAGCCTCCACCGCCAACAAGGGGGCAATATCGCCCACTTTCAGAAAGACTGATTTACACCTATGTTTCTGCTACCCTCTTCTTTTTCCTGCATCATGGTTTATTTCCTGCTGGAGTAAATCACATTTAGCATTTTGGAAAATAGGTCTCCATTTGACTTGGTTCTTAATAATCATACGTTGCCATGTACTTCCGCTACACCTGATTATCTTATTGATTCTTCTGGCTGTCAGTCACCTTTTATGTCTTTTACTATCTGGCACTACTCGATGATTGGTGTGGCTTATCCAGTGATGATCTGTTCTTTGAGCAATATACCCTGTTCATCTCCACTCGGAGGTCTTGAAATATGTTCACCACTTACTTTTATTTGGTCCCATTGTTAGTAGAGCTTTATTCGACCCGAATATTGGAAACATAACAGCAAATTTGGACCAATTGATAGGATTCGAAACTGTGATTCATTGATGGGAAATGATTAGCGATGCAGGTAGACAGTTTAGTGCTGATTCAAATCAGTAGTTGCTTCATGAAATTCAGTTGAAATATGATCAATTTTATAATATGACCTAAACCTGTGAATCTGCATATCTATACGCCACATCTCATATTCCTGATCTCTCCGTGACATCTTCTGGATTAGCGTCCATATCTCCATGCCATATGAGAAGAATTGGAAAGACATAACAGAGATACGCAATTCTAAGACTTCATCTTTGTTACGGAGGTGGAGGTGTTGCATATTGAGAAAGGCATTCCTTGCCATCTCAATATTCTTATTTTTGGTATAGATTTAAATGATTTGTTCCTTACAATTCCACAGTATTGCCATTTATATTGGCTTACCTATATCGCTTTTGTTGTTTCTACACTGATATTACTAGTCATTCTAAAATAAACGGTCACAGTACAGACTTGTTGGGTACCCTCTTTCCGGTAAATCAATGAACTAACATTATTATTCAGTACAGTTTTGACATATCTGTTATCAGCCTTACACAATATTGAATCGCAAATTTGTGCGACAGTACTGTAATAGCGATACTTGATTAACTATACCTAATGGTTTCATTTCTGGCGCAATATCGTTACTTAAAACACCCTACTGTATAATTTTCGTGGTATTAAGAAAACAAATAATCCTTTCTATTTGGCATTGAAAATTGAAACGGTGAACTTGAATGTATGTATGACTTTATTAAATTATTCAAACATTTGAAATAGCCACAGCAATGATTGAAAAGTGTTAGATGATAATTCGTCTTCAGTTTTTTTTAAATTGGTTAAGAAGAGTTTGTTTACAAAGTTATTCTTTTCCGATCAGCTGATCTAGAGTATAGTCTGTCCGGATTGCACTCAGATTGGATTAGATTCCGATATTGCATCTGTTTGGTTTGTAACAATCTTATATTACAAATTAAAATTTGTAATTAATGTACATTATTACAAATTAAAATTAAAATTTGTAATTAATGTAGAATCAAACATACATTATTTTCTGCTTATCTCCTAAATCCTCCGAGTAACAAGGCTGAAGAGAGAGCGTATTGTCTGGCTATAAGAAACCGTTTTCTTTGCTTATGTGGCACAGTAGATCGTCAATTTTATTATAATTAACTTTCCTATGAAACATTACACCATTATCTTGCTTCTAAATACGGCTACCACATTTAAATACAACACAGTTAACTGTATCTTCTACTAAATTAACTAAAAATATTGACCACTAACTTTATATTTCTCACAAAAACACATAGTAGAACTTCGATATAACAGACTAATGCGGGTGAGGGGGTGTCCGTTAAACCCGAAAGTCCGTAATATAAAAACACAAAAAAATCCTGTTTATTCGTCTTCGGATGATATATCCAGACACATCCGTTGTGGAGTGACGTTAATGTTCGATGTTGACGCGCTTGCTTTCGGTGATTCTGCTTTGAAAAAAGAATCAAATTTTGTTTGCACGTTTGAAGTCTGCCGTGTTTAAAATTGTTGAAAACTCGAAAATCAGTCATGATGTCACCTTCATCTACTTCTACCCATTGTAAACTTATCGAATGGAGTAATAAATGCATCCATTCACTTCGAGTAAACAAATTAAACTGCTGTGCGACTGTGTCATTGCAAACGTCAGTGCTATGTCCAGTCTATGAGCAGGACGGTGTTATGACTCGAATTCGAGTGCGAGAGGTGTGACGTGATTTAGATTTAAACATGTATACCATTAACAGGATGTTTTTAACAATTTTCACATTTGACCGGATATTTTGTCGGGTATATTGAGGTTCTACTGTACTCCCTATATTGCCCATAGCACATGACTCCAAATATTTACCAGCTATGCATCTAGTTTCATTAAGTTGTTTATTTATGTCTTCTAATGCATATTGTAGAGATTATATACGTGCCGAATGCTTTCTCACTTTCCCTTATGGTTAGTTTTTGTTCAGACTTTGGTAAAAAAATGCATTGTTATTGAAAATACTAATGTTATCTCTGTGTAAGATTCTTGGATCCATAATAAGATGTGTCATTTCAAAAAGCAATCGACGAAAACCTCCTAAATCATTGAATTGTTTTCAATTTGTATAATCTCTAAATTCCATTTAAACGATAATTAAACAGCTTTTACTGTCTCCTGAAAAAGTAGTTTTGAATTTATAAGGTTTTAGACTGATTAGATTATGTTTTCATTGATTTCACAAATTTAATGACTCCCCATGGCTTTGAACCCAAGCATTATAGAAACCAAGTAAATATTCTTCCATTTCCATACAATGATTCATGTGAAATTCATTTTTCTTGGAAAAATGTTATTCTGACACATCTAGAGAAAATGTTGCATCAGCCTCAAAGAAAAACTATCTGTGGGAAATATTTCATATAGTTATTCTATGATAATTATATTTCTTTGTTATTATTTGTCACCTTCTTCAAATGGCATTGACAATTTAAGCCTGACAGTTTGATGCAGGATCCTGTGAAACTTTTCCATTTTAGTATCGAAGAATACCCACTATATTACTTATATACTTCACTCAATCACATTCCAACATTGGACATTGGAGCATAGCGAGAACACAGAGTCGTTCTATTTCCCTCAATCTATTGCCACATTCTGCGCTCGTTGTATTGTGAGATCTGCAACTTGTAGAATTTTTTTGTCCATGGAATCCGTGCCGCTGATCCACAATATCACCATACAGTAGTACCTTCATTATTTATACTAACTGATAATGTATATTATTTAGTGGAACAATTTAATATTGAATAAGCGCAGATGCGATTACTTCTAGTGTGCAGGAATTCCATTACATCACCATGTCCGATCCTAAGAGGACCTTCGCACAGTGGAGTTTGTATTATCATTTTTTTTTTGTTTTTACGAGAAATGGATGTTGGCCACTTACTAGGTCGTCCATACACATATTGAAAAACAGCATTTAAATTTGCCAGACCCGGGACTCCACCCCCGGAGCCCATGACATTGTATGCTGACATGTTACCGCTTCGTGGGCGTGGCGCAGGAATTAGGCATGGCTAATGTGATTTTTATTATGGTTGCTATTGTGGACTGGTACTTATATCATAATATTGCTATCACTTTCACTCAGTGCCATTTCGACTGTCTAGTTTTGTGTCAAAACTATCGAACCTCACGCTAATGTGCTATGTTTATAGTGATTTCTTTAAGTACTATAAAGTTATTATGAACATTTAAAATTATAAATTTAAGACATTTACAGCGTGACACGTAAAAACAAAGAAATTAAATCACATTATTAAGATGATTTAAACAAAGATGTGAGGTTTGGTAGTTTGGCCCGATATGAGACATATTGGGAAGGGCGGAGAGCGAGAGAAAGCCATGCTATAGGCTTGATGTAAGTAAAGTTGACAATTGTAACCGTAAGAATAATCACATTAGCCCTCAATGATTACTGCACACTTGAAGAAATCACATCTGCACATATTCGAGGTTAATTAGTTCCACTATAACACATCAATCACTGTTTAAGCGTGTATTGATGCAATCGTTTACTCCCTTCCAACAGACTGTCTTTGTCACTGCTATCAGATTGCCCTGCTTAGTAAAAAGACAGGTTTTTGGTTTTGGTGAAATGTGAACCCATGTTTTAAACTACATTTTCTCTTATATTTTGTAAAATTATTGGATTATGAAAAATATTAGAGATTATGTTAAAACAATCCAATAATAATTATTGTACATACTATAAGAGAAAAGGTTGCTTAAAACTTGGGTTCTCATTTCACCAAAACCAAAAACACTGTCTTTTTACTTAGCAGGGCAGTACCTATATGCCAAATCGAATATAATCGAACAGTTCGCAATATCGTCGTTGAAACTAGAAAATTGTGTAACTCCAAAAACACTACTTTACAGGAGAGACAAAAAACATTATGGTTTCCTATACAAATATATGGTTTTGGAGTGAAATCATCCATGATTTAACAATGATACAATTTTTCTGGAATTACATAATTTGCAAGATTGATAGATTTTATCAACGGCCACTAGATGGCATTCAAAGTCAATTTTCGATTAAAACGGAGTTACACAATTTTCTAGTTTCAACGACGATATGATGTGTTAATGAAATAATTACGTGGTAGGTAGGACTCCATTAGAATGATATTTAAACAAAGTTATTTTTCTTAATTAAATCTTTAACTGAGTCATAGTAAGTTATAATCGACCATTTCGAAGATGGGTTTATAGCATGAAACGGCTCAGAATTACAAAAATAACTTTTTTACAAACCATTTAATACAATCTGACGTATATTATCATTCTATCTTCGAAACCTCATACTTAAATTGAAAACACAACTTTTTCGTTTTAATATTTCGGTGCTGTGATGGCAGACGGGTTATAAGTACAGTTTTTTCACTTTTTAAATATTCTTCCATAATATGTCCCAAATTGTATAGTCTTTGATGTGGCAAGATATTAGAGCTGCAACTTTATTGTTAAAAGTCTTTGATGTGGCAAGATATTAGAGCTGCAACTTTATTGTTAAAAGATATCTGCATCTGACCAAATGTGAAAAAAGGTTGATATTATGGCAAAAAGATATATCTGCTTAAAATGTGAGATAAATAAAACTTCAATCTTTTTAAAGGATTGAAGTTTTATGGTTTGTGTTGGGATGCTAATTCCGCTTATTTTGATATAAAATACTTTAAAATATCTTATAAACTAACTCATGGGCCCCACATTGTGAATCGGGCTCCCAGGCTAGGATCTTTGACGTGCCCCCCTACCTATCGCTAAGGATACAGGCAGTGTGACGCACTACAGTAGCGTTTTCCAAATGGTGTATTGCGTAAAATTAATGTGTATGTTTAGTGTTTTATTGTATATTTTAATACGTTCATTTGAATTATGGAGATGTCGAGTATTGATACACAGTTAAAAATTGTATCGTGCAACCACATAACTTTAAATAATAATATCGTTGAAGGAAAATAGACTTTTTTTACTATTAAAGCAAATTTGTGATTTGTGTTTATCTCACTTATCTGGTCGACTCGCCTCGCCGGGCCCCTCCTGAGTCCGGGCCCCCAGGCTAGAGCCCTGTCAGCCCCTCCCTTGTGGGGGCCATGAACTAACTTGTCAGACTGATTTCAAAACTTTGTTTTTGCTCTCTTGTAAAATAATGTAAACAGCAGTTATAACCGTCTGGCATCACAGTACGGAATTATTTTAAAATTTTAAAAATTGAAAGAAAGTTTAAATGACTATGATTTCTACATAGTATTTACGAGGTTCGCAAATGTTTCGGTTCTATCCACGAAATTTAGGAGATTTTTATGCATAGATTATTGAAACGATTAAGACATGCTATGGGCGCAAGAATCTTATACAGATAGAGAGAGATATTCAGTATTATTAAAATGAGATTTATTATATTTACAGGATAACGATTTATTGATAAAATTAATGTAAAATTGCTGCTTTGAAAATGGACAACATTAAATTAAATAATATTGCCCTTATGCAGTATATATTGATTTATTACTAAACATAAAATAAATATTTTATGCAGATACTCATGGATATTCAATAATTCTGTCGATAACACACACTACACACTCTGTAATTTTTCTGTATATTTGTGAAATATTGCCAATCAATATGCTCTTGGTATTCCTTTGTATGTGGTGATTATGATGACTAGAATAGATCCCATCATCAGATAAGTAATTTGATTGAATTTATATCCCCCGTTGCCATTATTTAAGGGTGTGTACTATTATTACTAAATTATAAAGAAACATGCTGGTAGGGTGGAACCTACTTCAGCATTATTTAGTAGGCAAGAGGTTTTTGTTAAGGTTTTAAATAACTAGCCACATGATATCAAGCAGCATTGTATAAATATAGTATTTTTGAAGTTATACTTCTGTTGGCGCGTTTGGGAAATCAGATCAGAGTGTATTTTTGGCGTGTGACATGTAGCACATAATTTATTTTTTCACACGAAAAAAACGCACTCGATTGGATTCGAACCACCGATTGTTTGGTTATCAGCCGAACGCACTACCTTTACGCCACAGTATGATACTGCAATCGTGATGATTATACAGTATAATATTATAGTTTAGAATTGTTCCGTTGCGTAGGCAGCGAATTTATTATTGTCGGCCATTTGCAATTATTTACATAAACAAACTATTGAACGTCAGAGTGACACTTAATACTTTAAAAATAAAAACAATTAGAAACCATTATATAATTTAGTAATATAAGTTAAAGTGTATAGAAATAAACCAACGGCGTTCCAATAAACGGTCCTTTTTCTTGAGTGTGTAATTTAACAAGATAATTAAGAGCTAGTCAAAGAATCTAGTTTATCACAAGTTTTGTTTTTGTTTTGTTACGCCAAAGAAGTATATCTTCTAACGCGCGTACATAAGTACACACACCGATTTTTTGAATCTTCTGTCACTTTTATAAATCGAATTTAGACTAGTCTTTTTTTACGATTCTGTAATCGTAGTGCTTACATAATATTTCGTCCACTCCTCAGTTGGAGCATGTGGACAACACATGGCGCCTTCTTGCGTCTTCGTCTTCCCAGGTCATGCCAGTATCCCTAAGGTTCGCCATATCGTCTGACATAATCAATAAGTTTTATTTTTGTACGATGGCGCTACAGCAATCGAGCCTTGTTCTATTACACAAATTTATTCTGGCCAGTTCGGCTTTCATTCATATCTTACAATACATAATTTTGATATATTTCATATTGTGCATGCTTTTCCAATCGGTTACATGTAAATTGTACGTAAAACATTTCACCGTGACACAGTTCCCCGTGACACAGTTCCCCGTGAGCTTTCTATCGGAAAGAGATAACCGAATACTATACGGTCTCCAATTGTATTAGATTCAATATGAACATTAGTTCAATTTTCATAGCTGATTTTGGCAAAATTCATGAATTCAAAAATGAAAACCTAACCTAACAAATAATCCAATATATCGGCTATTTTCAAAATTTGTTTGTTGCTGGCTTCCTGTAAAGTGTAAACCGACAAGAACCATGTTTTATTTAGACATGAATTTTATATCAGTACTATACGACCCAAAGAGGTTGGACTGTCTTTAATATACGGCCATATATTTCAAATACATGTCACGGTAAGTGTGATTAGGCGAACTGCATACGTACAAGTTTTCGGACACACTTCCAATCGCGGCTTGTTATGAAGACGTTCATCTGACTCCTCAATTTATCACTATCAGTTTGATGAATGTCATATACCTAAAAACTAAACTATAAATATATCTGATTTTTCACACCTCACCATCACCTCCATGTGTTTATATATATCCACTGAAAGATCCTATATAAGCTGTCAAACAATTGTTTACCATGAAGACAGATTTAAAATGATTTTGCAGTAAATTAGATATGAGTTTACTAAAACTGCCACAACTTTTTTATTATATTAAATTTCAATATATTTTTTAATAGTTATTGAAACATTGTAGTTTATAATTCTCTTTTTAAAGATGTACCTAGGTATAGGTATATCTAAAATTTAAGAAATATCTAGAAATATTTTTTTTTACCAGGTACAATTAGTGGCACCAAATTGATACCGATTGTCCAGAATCGCTTGGTCAACTATGGTGTCGAATCGGCGCCGATTGTTAATTATTTTTTTTAATTCGTCATAGTGATATTTTCCTGTTGATACTAATATCATTGTAGGCTTATAAAAATAATCCTAATCTCAATAGAACCATGGAGGGCCATTTATTATTATAAAAGTATGGTAAGCAGGGTATTACTTAGTTGAAGAAGTTATATGTATGGTAGATTTCAATTAGCCGCCAGTATATCCTTCCTACAATACATATTTGGCTAAAGTGTCTTGAATATAGATATTTGATTTGACAGTAAACTAATCAGTACTCAAAAATGTCGACAAAATTGCATACACTCCCAAATATAAATGATATCGATCTAAAATGGTCTGAGATTATTAGCTGCGCACTCCCTAAAATTCGCAATAGTGTTGTCAGTATGCTGAAACCGATATACACTATGTTAATTATCCTTAAAATTGTTTAATCTATTGCTTACTTTCAAAATTCCCAAAATGCTGGCCCAAGGGTCATCCCCTTGACCTTCTGAGGCCTTCAATTGAGTGCAGTGTGAAATTAACATTTATAAAAAAATATAGCACTCAAATGAAGCCATTATACACATTTAGAATTCACCATTTCACAACAAATAAAGACATTACATTATATTACGTCTACTTCTATTACCTTGCTGTAAAAGAATAGGAAATATTTTGATTTACTCTCCTAAGGTTACTAATTTAGATTTAATCCTTGAAATAACTGTAATTTCATAGTTCAAAGTAATATACTGTTTTTTTTTTAAATCAAGTAATTATTTACTGCAGGCTCAAATTTATGGTAATAGAATCAAACGAATCACCTATTATAATGATTTCAGTTTATAAACAATTGTTTATTTTGAATATTCAATATACTAGTCCAGATTTATATTACGTGGCTCCTTGGTACGCACGTGGTGGTGATCTTGAGAAGTATTGAATGCGTAAATTAAGTACCATATTTCCAAAACTTATCAAAATGCTGCCGAGAAAGCAATGCAAAGCGTCCATTAACATTCGTTATTTTAAGGGAATCCTTGAATAGTGAAGCGATCCTGGTTTTGTCACAAATACTCTCAATACTAATGTGAACCAGTTAAGTTGTTCTCCAATAATACTTGATATTGACATGGGCATCATAAAAATGCAATTAATATACTTATTAATGAGAAAAAAATTTGTACATTCCGATGTTTTCCCCCTTTTAATGTTTACATTGCTAATCATGGCAACTTTCCAAGGTTGTCACCCCTCCCTCCCCTTCATGTAAAAATATATCTATATCTTTTGAAAGAAATGTAAATGTTATGCTACTTATATTTGGCTCTGTGTAAAAAGTTTGCCGACCCCTGTACTAGTCTAAAGTAGAATCTACTTATCTTTCAATAGGTATTTTTAATGATGATAAACATGTACCTAATCATCTTTCTTCTGAAACTTAGTACTGTATATTATTAATACAATATATATGCATTTCCTACACTACTCATAATTTGAATACATACTTAATTAAGTAATTTATACTGATATCGATATGCATAGCTTTTCACATTAACAGTGTTATTAATATGACTAAAATTGTGTTTATTTTATTTCATAATATTATTAATTCTTCAATGAATATTGCACTTCTAAGAAAGATTGTGTCTTGATAAACTATCATTTTTAGACCAATAGGTCTTCACTGGATGTTGTATTAACAGATTTTTTTTATAAGGAATCATTAGCAAATTGTCCAACCTATGGGTATTAACCGGTTCCAATGCCTTCAGCAAGTTTTCTCGCTCTATGAGGCCGTGATCGACAGGCCGCACATACAAATTTCGCGAGTTATCTCGTCCGACATTAAACTCAAATTACTAGCCACTGTCGATTGATTTGCATAATCTAAAAAATTAAACACACAGTGACATCTGTTTCAATAATTATGAAATACTAAGCCTCAAATTATCGGTATTACAGCGATTTTAGTAAGAGCTTCGCTCTACATTCAACATGTGTCGTTAAAAATCTGCAGCCTGTCAGATACTGCCATAGTGAGGCATAGAAAAGGTAAAAATTTACATGTATTAAAAAACATACGAATTTGCAGACAATGTCAGATACCCTAACTGAGAATTTTATATTAGTTACTTGAACATACTTAATTACAAAAATATTATGTACACAATACCAAAATGACTAAACATCCGCTATAGTTTATTCCGTATCCATCGTTGGTACTTGTTTGCGAGCATAATACACCGTGCTGTGCCTCCAAGAATCTCTGACGCTTGCCATACCATACCACCATCCTGTAACTTCGTCATATACACCCTCTGGATGATATCTAGTGTTCTTCCATGATAATATAATTTATAGCTACCATGTTTTAATGCTTCAACATATTGAATATGAATTTTTCTATGTCTATTGATAATTCAACCTCACTAAAAACGTTGCAGAATTGATATCAGGTTTTGCAATTATTTAGACTATTGTGCGACTTGGCTACGTGAAGGAAGGCGCTGTTGTCAACTAAATGGGAGGAGCTTGTTAGTTTATAATGGAAGTGCGGTTAAAAATGGGAGGAACATGTTAGTTTACAGTTTTAACACGTAGCCAAGAAGATGTTGTCATAGAGTAGTTTTGCGTAGTTTTTGGATAACACACTAAATATTTTTTTTTTTTGCATACCTAGTGACTATTTTAATGTATATTATAATACTGCAGTATAACAGAGTTATGAATGATGCACATGCATAAATTTATTGGCAAAGTGCCTTGCAAATTTAAAATGTATTGGCTAAATTTCACCAGTGGATACTTGTGTATAGATTTTGTTTTTAATGATTACCAAAAGAAAATGGACTGCTAACACGACCGTATTTGTTCATTTTGTACAGTGCAATTATATTTAAACATGGGATTAACAAAAGATGTTTCGAAAGATGTTGAAAAAACCTTCTATACTGCCCTGCTAAGTAAAAAGACAGTGTTTTTGATTTTAGTGAAATGAGACCCACGTTTTAAACTAACCTTTTTCTTATATTATGTATAATTATTGGATTGTTTTGACATAATATTATCTAAATACACTGTTTATTTAGAGATTATGACAAAACAATCCAATAATTTTACATAATATAAGAGAAAATGTAGTTTACTTCATTTCACCAAAACCAAAAACACTGTCTTTTTACTTAGCATGCAGTATAGAGATTTGATGCATTAAATTAAAGCCAAAAAAGAATCGGTGGTTTACTGATAAGTTTGTTCCAAGTGACTTCATATTGCAGGTTCATTGAAGAGAACTTCACACTTGCACTATGACATTCCATTATAATTTCAGATCCACCGAATTAGCTGTTAGTTCAAGTAAATTCAAGACTTATTTTGGTTATACAGTACACTCTCAGTCATCCGCCGCTCGATTATCCGACAACTACTATAATCCGCCGTTATTTTTACTAGTTGAAAGCACAAAATCAAGGCTCTATAATTCACTACTTTCACTAATTGGACACTTGTCTGGTTTTTGGGGTGGCGTATTACTGAGAGAGCACTGTATAACCAAAATAAGTCTTGAATTTTTAAATTCGTAAGATTCAGAAATACATATTGCCACATCAAAGCAGACATTTGAATTAAAAATTTAGCCTTATATACCTGCGTAAAGATCTTTTCTTATCGATTTTATGTAGACGGTCAAAAGCAATATGTACATTGACCATTATTTTTAAAATGAATAATCACGTAAAACACCGAGAAATGCGTTAGTAGATTATGTAAACAAAGCGATAGACTTCAAAATCAGAACACGAGTCGCCGTTTAGTTTTCGGGGTTGGCAACAGAAGATAATAATATACTTGTTACCAATATAAACTAAACGTACAATCATTCAAAATCAAACTGCCTTCAAAATTTCTAATATGGAATGTTCAAATTCTATGGGATTGACAAAATACAAAGATAAAGTGTTGAACATTAGGGATGGCTTGATTGTAGTGAATTAAATCAGGATGAGATTTACTCATTGGAGCACGCCGTCACCGTGGTCTTTGGAAGTTGCTCATATCATATCTTGTGCCCTTCAATGATATTTTCTGGCAACAGGGAAGTAGACTCCTCCATATATTGCTTGCGACTGTCACTGTATGTTCTTCCTTTCCTCAACGTTTAGAGCTCATTGCAGATGTCATTCATAAGAGATAATATTGTATTGGATTGTACATTACTATTCAATGCAATAAGTCCGAAATGTCAAGGAAAGAAAGACGAAGAACACACGGTAACATCCAAAAAATCAAATATGACAGACTCCTCTATTCGTAGTATATCACTTCTAGCGATCACATAAGTCTAGGCTATTAACCGTTTCTATGCCTCACGATATAACTATGGCAGTATCTGATCTGCCGCAGATTTTTAACGACATTTGTTGAATGTAGAGCGAAGCTCTTACTACAATCGCTGCAATAGTTACCGATAATTAAATTTGTGGCTTAGTATTTCATAATTTATTCAAACAGATGTCACTGTGTGTTTATTTTTTTAAAATTATGCAAATCAATCGACAATGGCTAGTAATTTGAGTTTAAAGTCGGGCGAGATAACTCTCGAAATATGTATGTGCGGCCTGTTGATCACGGCCTCATAGAGTGAGATAACTCGTGGAAGGCATAGAATCGGTTAATTAGGCTACCGCAGTTGTATACTTAAGCTTTATCTTGTCGTGCTACATGCAAACGGTGTTAATTTAATATTGTGACTAACAGAGTTGTTGTTTTGCAGGGCGAGCTGGATGAAGATGGAGAAGGATCAGAGTCTGGCGGTGGCGGAGACGCCTCCAAGTTCCTCCTCTCCCATGACGACCCCGGGAGAACCGTGGATCCCGAGACACAGGCGCGCCTCGAGGCGCTCTTGGAAGCTGCAGGTATATTCATTGTGTTGCTATTTATGACTCGTCACTCATGTTATATCAAAGAATATTTACCAATTTACTTGAATTGATAATATTTAAAACCCCTTACTGCTGATCCTGTGATGATGGTTTGATATTTCAATGGACTACTATTTCTGTAGACTTTCCATTACATCATGGCTGCGGACATGTTAGTGGAGATCTGTGGAACTACAGATCCCCCCACACTTTGAGGTATATATCTATACCCCAACTCCCACTTCATTCCTTTATACTGAATACAGTGGAATGAAGCCACAGCCATGATAAATCTAGATTGTAGAATATTACTAGGAAGTTTCTTTGTTGTTTGTAATTAACTTATCTGCAAAGTCCATATCGTTGTCTTCCCTTCTGTTTTTTTTTTTTTTTGCAAAACTAGACAGGAAAGAAAAATATTGCGAATTTTAATCACTGCATCCTAGACTATGGAAATATATTTTTTTTGAATATTCTGGATTTATTTAAAAACATATTTCCGTGTTCAAGGACACAAGTCAGATATATGATGATTTTTGCCCACACATGGCTGGTTTTGAAGCAGCTACAAAGATATTATGTAAAACATAAGTAATTTGGAAAAGCCTCTAAAAATACATATTTGAAAAATCCCAGAAAAAAATCTTTCAATTTCCAAGTGAATGTTTTTTGATCATGGTCAGTTTTTTTCTAGAATTATCTTATTGGTATGTTTCTGAGGCTATTCCAAATTACTTATGTATTTTAAATTATTAAAGTTACATTCTGAAGTCAAATAAAAAGTAATTAAAATAACATCAATCACCTTTAAAAAATTTGTAGCCATTAAAAAATCACACAGGTTGACATATCTGTCACATAGGCTTAACTTGACTTAAGGTATGGTTTTTGGCACGTGTGCGTTTTCGCACACTATTGGCATTGTTACTGGCACAAGCAAAAACCGTCTCAAATGTACATATTATTCAATGTTGTATGTTGAGTTGTAAGTATCAGTGAAATCATACCTTTACTTTTGAAAGTCAAAGTTAACATTGTTAGAATTATTTTTACTAATAATTTAGATTTCAGAAAGAACATTCTCTAAATGTATTTGTGTGAAAAACTTACAGGTATCGGTAAACTGTCGACGGGCGAAGGCAAGCACCTGGCTGATCCGGAGACCCTCCGGAAGCTGACATCATCTGTGTCGTGCGCGCTCGACGAGGCGGCCGCTGCCCTCACCAGGATGAGAACTGACCACCCGCGCGTACACACCACCGACAAGAGGCAAGTCCTAATTATTACTATCGTAATTATTAGATCCCATCAATGTCTTATATTATGATGATGCAAAAAGGATTGCAGTAGTGCTATTTAGAAACCGTCATGAAATCTAACACGTTGACTATTGGCAAACTTGTAGTCCGTTTCTCGAAACTGTCATCATTATCAGTCTTGGCCTTCTCCAGAAACGTTTTCCATTCCTGATGATTCGGTACCTCAATTGCTTTATCTTCTGTGGTGCAATTCAGTGATCTTAGTTTCTGCCGTCTGGGTCTTGTCCGCATGGGAGGCGTACGAAGTCTGCCATGCCGGTAATTCCACTGACATTCTATGCATGTGGCCAATTCAACACTGTCTACATTTACATATGTCACGCGATCTTTACACCCCAATGAGATAATAATGCAAATTTTTGATGGGTACCCATTTATGCACCCACAGTTTTTTAAATGCATATTTGATTTTGACATTTAACGTAAAGTAATCGAAGCTATGTATTGTTATTAGGCGGTGTGTAGCCAATAAGGTTTTATTTCACTTTTTTCTTGGATGTTTAAACTGACTATGGTTAATGTATAAATCTGATAATAGCGTCTAAAATCACATTAGTTCTCAGAGTGTACATTATCTTGGTCTTATTTTACGATGAATTTTTGTTCCCAATTTGCCTAACCCAACCCGACACAGGATTTGAATATTAACACTTCACCACGGGTATTACACACTATCATTATGTGTAATCGACTGTCAGACTTCTGGTGCATACTGTATCATTCACAGATACTACAAATAATGGCATATGATTTTGAGAGTAGCCCTGAAGTCGCAAATGATATTTGTCCGTGAAATTAAAAACAACTCCTAAACTACTTTCTTAGTTTATCTTTATCTTACTTACTTAATCTTTATCAATAATCATTGATTCTAATTCAAAATTGAAGCTTCACAAATACGGAGTGAAGGAAGGATTCTTAGATTTCACCGTGGATGAATCTGGTGTTTTCTTTCAGTGTTGCCAATCATCTTGATAAATCAAATTGTGTCTTCATGCGATCTATATGAAGTTCTTTTTGCTATTTAGGTGTCTGATGCATTCGGTTCCCTACATAAATGCCAGTTTTTGTAGGTTACTCATTCTATTAACACTGTTGGAAACAAAAATTATTGTTAGGTTAATATTAAAAGCATTTTAACAAACCACTCTCATAATTTATTAAAAATGTAAAAAATAATTGCTTATCTTCAAATAATCACTATTGGCATTTTAATTACATAAAATTCAGCTGTTTACTATTATCTCCGTATTTTAAATGAATAACAACATGAACTATGACACATGTTATTATACTGAAAGTAATCGGTTCTAGCAATGTTGCTTTTCAACACCAATCAATATGGTAGGTACCTAATACATACGTGAATCACTTTTCAATCGTATATTGAAATATGCATATTAACTAGGATAGATTGAAAGTCTGTTTGTGTTTGATTTAAATATCAACCTGCACTCGGTAAACTGATAAATGGACATAATAATTTGTTTAGAGATATCTAGAGTAATACGGTTAAACACTCATGCACTGCTAACCTAACCTAACCTTACCTTTTTTAGGTATATGCAGTCAATCGTTCATGATTTATTTCGTGGCATATGGAAATCAAGTAAATCTAGTTTGATTTATTGATATCTTGTTGCGAATCCTGCAGTTCAATTAATTAAGTATGCAAGTTTATTTGCATATTTATTGATGTTGGTTTCGTCATTTGCTGCCTTTTTTACCATTTTCACATACAATATTGATTGTAATGGTTTTAAAAAATATTTCCACAATTGGGCTCTATACGAGTGTCGGCAGTCTTGTACTATTTTCAGGTAAATTGCTAGGAAGAAGTACCATTCAGGAAATTTCTCTTTTACATAAAGGCATTGAAGAATACCTTCTCCAGAGAATGGGGCCTAAATATATTATATTGGTAGGTATATCTCAAAATATATTCTTTAATGACAGAGAAGGATATATATACATCATAAATTTGTGGCCATTTGAAATATTCTAAATAAACAGTTTAGTTACTAGGAACTCCTTGACAACCACCTAGGGATTACTAGGGGCTACTTAGCAACCAGTAACAGTCACTAGCTTCAAAAATTTTCTTATAGAAATTCAGAAAAGCTGTTAATTACTGGACACATTGATCATTTCGAACATGAAACTATGTTTGTCTACTGGAACCAACACATTTAGATTACAATGTAATTGCAAATATGTGAGAAGACAGATGATGTCTATTATTCTACAATAGAAAGCAGTTAAACACACCGAACAATAATTATTTACCATCTTTAGATGAACAACCATAAAACTCGCTTTTATGTAAAATGTCGAAATGTCAAAACAATGCTGTCATGTTTCACCTGTGGCTACCGATTTAACCACACTGAAAAGTTCCAAAAATTCCAACTATTTACTAATGATTACTTATTTAAATTTGCAGCGGAGAGAGTGTGCCCACCCTGGCAGAGGCGTGCTCGGACGGAGACGTGGGCACAGTACGCAAGCTGCTGACGGAAGGACGGTCCGTGCACGAGACCACAGAGGAAGGGGAGTCGCTGCTGTCACTGGCGTGCTCAGCTGGCTACTACGAGCTGGCACAGGTGCTGCTGGCCATGCACGCCAACGTGGAGGACCGCGGCATCAAGGGGGATTGCACCCCACTCATGGAAGCAGCCAGCGCCGGACACGATGACATTGTGCGACTGCTCATCCTGCACAATGCCGACTTCAACGCACAGTCCTCCTCAGGTCACACATCTCTCATCTAATACCTAACATTCCCCTGAATGCGGTTATGTTAATAATCATCTTCATGTCGTTGATTTGAATTTGTTAACTGAAGGTGTTTTACTATTTTTAGTCCTGTGCGGGTCATATGGGCTTCCATAGAGTGGAGGTTATATTAATAGGCTTATATAAAATGATAGTTGGCCATTCACCCAAGTCATTGGGTCCTTATTCTTAATCAAAGACATTGATATGACCTATGGCTGTAAAGATCCACTACTCTACCGTGGTTGGTTTAACTGTAATATTAACGTGATCGACTGGAGAACTGGGCAGAGTGGAGGAATCTGCTTGAGATGGCCAAGGTCCACCTTGTGCTTTCCTGACAGAGAAGAAAACAAGACATTATTTTAATATTAACATTATGTATACGGTATATAATCCTGATATGGTAGATTATCAATAACCAATTTCATGATTTGTAGAAAAAGGTATGGCATTTTATTTTATGAGTGTGAAAATATTTATTTTGGCCATTCCAGGCAATACCCCCCTGATGTATGGATGTGCGGGCGGTCACGAAGGGGTTGTGTCGTTACTGCTGGAAGCCAAGGCCAACGTGGAGGACCACAACGAGAACGGACACACTCCGCTGATGGAGGCCGCTTCCGCTGGCCATGTCGGTGTAGCTAAGGTTGGTGAACATTGTCACATTCTTTCATTCCTCGTTGGATCTAATATATAATTTTTCATTAACGCGGTGGAGTGTAGCACAGCGTGACAATTTTGAAATACGTTATTTGTAGTAAAAACTCAATGACTGATTTAGAAAACAAATGAAACAATTAATTGCTATCATTTACATTCTTGGATGGGCTTCATTAATATATTGCAATGCAACAACTGTTTTGTTGTGGGTCTTGGCCTCGTCAAGATAATTTTATCAATTTGATAGGTGACAATTCGTTTGAACTTCACATACTGTGAGTCATAGACTGAAAAATAAATTTACAAGCTGTTTTTCAAATCTTCAATTTAAGTTCTAATCGCCCGTTCCGAAGATGGTTTTATAGCCCGAAACAACTGTCAGTGTAAATGACTAGATTAAAGTGGAATTATTACAGATAACTTTGTTTCGAAACAATTATAATGGAGTTCTACCACGTAAACGCCAGTTCAGTTAATAAATAAAACTAAACTAAATATTTCCATACCCATATAAATTAGTATTCCCAATTCTTTTTCTGATTTTTTTGAATGCATAAATCAGTCCTACGTAATGAAATGAGAAGTTTGTGTTTTTAACAGTTTAAAATTTAATCATGTCACAATAACTATTAACTACTATGTGCATACATTACAGACTTGTAGAAAATATTCTTTTCCCCCCAATTGCAGATGTTTTATGTATTTTTAATTAATTAAGACAATCACATTTAAAAGAAGATGGGTTAGAAGGATATACAGTAGAATTTCATTATTTATAATAATATGTAACATTTTCCACCTCATCATTATGAACCATTCCAATATTTCTACCAAAATTATATTATTTCTACCTAAGTTGTGAACATCTCTGAACCGACTGTGTTTTTTTGTATTGTCCAGATCTTGCTGGAGCACGGTGCCGGGATCAACACTCACTCCAACGAATTCAAGGAGTCAGCGCTGACGCTGGCCTGTTACAAGGGTCACCTGGATATGGTGCGCTTCCTGCTGGCCGCGGGGGCCGACCAAGAGCACAAGACGGACGAGATGCACACCGCCCTCATGGAGGCCTCCATGGACGGACACGTTGAGGTCGCCCGCCTTCTGCTCGACAGCGGGGCACAGGTCTGTCAACATTCTCCCATCCGAAGCACTATTAACTAATTAGACCGCATCCTTCATTTACAAATGTACTGATAATTAATGATGTAAAACTGTCTTACAAAATTGTTAGTCCAACTAATGAAATTTTTGAGTGGTCAATAAATTGATTCACATTAATTTGAGTCTTTTCGAGTAGGCACGATCGAAAGAAAATCAGTTGAATAAAGCCATGGGTAGTATATAAAGCAAAAATTCTCAAGCCTATAATAGTAATATGTATGTAGTATCATTGATTCAACTGTTTGATGTATAATAATGCTGTGTACGGATCAATTAGTAAGTTATTTCTAACGTATTAATTCTCTGTTTGCAGGTGAACATGCCGACGGACAGCTTCGAGAGTCCCCTGACCTTGGCCGCTTGCGGGGGACACGTCGAGCTGGCCATGTTGCTCATCGAGCGCGGTGCTAACATTGAGGAGGTATGCGCCCACGACTTACATTGATGCACATTTTGGAAGTAAATAAATTGATAGATGTGTAATAATGTGTTGTACGTTGGTTGCAGGTGAACGACGAGGGGTACACACCCCTGATGGAGGCGGCTCGCGAGGGCCACGAGGAGATGGTGGCCCTCCTGCTGAGCCAGGGCGCCAACATCAATGCGCAGACTGAAGAGACGCAGGAGACTGCCCTCACGCTCGCTTGCTGCGGGGGATTCCTCGAGGTAATTATTCTTCACATCGATTGCCATTGCCACATTGACAGTGCTCCAGCCACACAAGCTTTAAGGAAGCTTATATTAGAAATTGATTTCCGCACATAGCTAATAAAGCCCTATTTGTAAAATGACTGGTGTGAATGACTGCTGCTACAAGGTTTTCGAGCATCTAGCAACTATGCTAACTCAATTCTGTATTTTTGTGTGTATATATTAATATTACTATACAAGAACTTTATAAAACATATTTTAATGTGAATCTTAGGTACTATTGGCAGCAGTAAAATATTTATCAATGTACACACCTGCCTCGTAGAAGTCGATTGTGGAAGCGTGTTTGTGAACGTAGTACTAGCAATGTTAGTGACATCTGGCGGATTAATTTATTTGACTCACCAGGTGGCGAGTAGAATTTTCTAGGGTTTTTTATAATGAAACACAATGTTGATTGAACGGAAACTGACAAACTAGAAAAGAAAGTACCAATTCTTTGATCATAAGATGGATGCAAGAAAAACATCAACTGCTTTGCTCTGAATTGACCATATTAACTCTTATACTTTGGAGAATTTATTATGAACTAAGGCACTGGAGGATTGTGATTTTTTAAACCTATATCCAATTGTTACTCTCCTAGGTTGCGGACTTCCTAATAAAGGCGGGGGCGGACATGGAGCTGGGTGCGTCCACTCCTCTGATGGAGGCGGCGCAGGAGGGTCACCTGGAGCTGGTTCGTTACCTGTTGGAGGCGGGAGGGGCAGACTGCCACGCCCAGACTCAGACGGGCGACACGGCGCTCACGTATGCGGCTGAGAACGGTCACACCGATGTGGCTGATCTGCTGTTGCAGTACGGGGCTGACCTTGAGCACGAGAGCGAAGGCGGGAGAACACCTCTCATGAAGGTAAACTCTTCAACAATTTACAATTAAAGTCATTGATTACATTTTTTTCATGAAATAATTGAATTTAAACAAGAATATGTTCTTGGCTTATTGGCGCTAAGAAAGAAACTTCTCCCATCTAAAGCGTCAATAACTGTGTATGTGTTTAATTGCAGGCTTGCCGAGCGGGTCACCTGTGCACCGTTCAGTTCCTGGTGAGCAAGCGGGCCAATCCCAACCGGAGCACGGCCAACAACGACCACACCCCATTAAGTTTGGCATGTGCGGGCGGCCACCACGACACGGTGCGGTTCCTCCTGCTGCACTCGGCCGACCCCTTCCATCGCCTCAAGGACAACAGCACCACGCTCATCGAGGCGGCCAAGGGTGGCCACACGGCTGTGGTGCAGTGCTTGCTGGACTACCCGCATTCCGTCATCACTGCCCCCGCACCTCCGCCTCCACCACCACCCCCACCCGTCGAACCTCACCCATCTACCCGTAAGTAAAATCAAGTTGACCTTTACCTTTGTATTTTTGGTTTTATTTTTCTAAATTGAAATACGCAATGATTGTGCAAACGACGCGTGCAGAACAAAACATAATTTGTCATAAAAATTCAACATGCGTCCATTTAATGTTATGTTTATTGTTATATTAGTAATATATTCATTGACATGTTTTCTTTTTTGAGTAAATGCGTTTTAGTCATCTCTACACGATTTAAGAATATATTCCTCTGACGCATCACAAAACAAATTGTCGTGCTCACAGCTCTACTATCGCTCTCCGATTGGCAACGAGTCCGAAATTTCATCCCACCTATTGTTGAAAATTATTTGCCGTTTCACTAAAGCATGCTTTTAACGTGTATAGAATCTTGAAATTGTTTTATAAGTTTCTTCTATTATCAATGGCAGTCGGGATACACAATGATCATTTAAAATGATATTATCACATCAATATATTTTATTTAATGTTAGGCACTTGGCATTTACATTTAGGTAATCGCCCGTGATAGCCAAGTAGTAATGTATCCGCTTGGTATGTCGATGGTTTCGGGTTCAAATCCCGTGTCTGGCAAAATTCATATGTTGCTTTTCAATGCGTATTTGGACCCAGAGCATGGACCTAATAGATTGCGCAAGTAGCTAACATATATTTATAGTTCTGTTGTTATTTATAAATCTGTTCCGAAACCTTTTAGTGAGGTGGCATACCACATCGTATTGTAGAGCCAGTCATATTGTGATTCCCATACTCAACTTGTTATTTTCGAATTTGTAGACTGATTCCTTTCTGCATAGCGTCGCCCAAATATTGTCATACATATTTTGATTTTAAACAATTAATAATTTAGTTGGTAAAATGTAATGATCAAATGAGTTGCTTAGTCGCCAAACTCGCTCTGGGCGATTTTTGAATAAAATTAGTTTAGTATGTACATATGTGTTTTATCGATATGTCTACCAGTCTATAGAGTTGCGAGGCTTAAATTCAAGTTTGTTTCACCAAAAAATCGAAATAAATATTGACTTGAGTCGCTAAAACTGCTGTAGGATAAATAACGGGGCACTAAATCCACTCTACATAGCTGACCAATCAGACGTCGCGATTCAAACCAGGATTTCTACCATACGTTTAAATCGCTATACAAACATCACCACTACATACTAGCATCAACATCATCGTAAATGCACAAAACAGTTTTTCACGATTTACTCGAAACTCAAAAAAACCTCCAGAGCTGGTTTAGCGACTGAGCGACTCGAATAATATCAAAATTTTTCTTGTATGGCAGCAGGGTGCAAAATACAACACAGAAACAAAACCACTGACACCAATATACATTCTTAATGTCTTGATGTGGTTGCTAATATTAATTAACATTGTCAATGTATATTTTGTTTCTATAACAGTTTTATATTATTATTGCTTGCAAAATGTAATCCTGTCAAAAGCGTGAGGTTTGAGTATCTTTAGTTCTATCATTACATATGTACACCAAACCATTTCAATATTATGTCTGACATATTGATGACAGTATGTTTTGCATTGTTAATTAAGAAAAATATTAATTTAAGACAGATTTAAACCCATGGTGACAAGTATTTTGTATTGTTTTCAGTGATAGAAACAAACGCAGCCGCCACCAGCATACCTGTACCCGGAGGAGCGTCGCTAGCCCCCGCCCTCACGACACCGCCTGGGGTGCCGGGCGGCGAGGAGAACTTGCCACCCGCCTCCGGTGAAATGTTTGCTCCCCTCGGCTTTCCCTGTTCCCTCCAGCCCCTCCTGCCCATCCCGCCGCACCTGTTGCCCAGGAATCCCGAGACAGCGCAGTACTATGTCGAGGGTGAGTTCATGTTTGTTGCATTCAATTCATCATTGTTTTGTTATTTACCTAGAGATTACATTACCATATCAGAGGCATTATTGTTTATCTAAATAATGATAGTTCATTGCATAAAATAGTTCTTTTAGGTTTCTAAAACTAATGCAAGGTATTTTTTTTTATTATCTGTGTGACTGAAATCTCAGAAACACAATTGTGAACTTGCTACAGAGAAATCTGCAATGTGAAATGACTTTCAGCTAGTTTATTTATCGGGTTTTATTAACCATAAATATTCTTAACATTACAACAGATCTTGAGGCCCAATGACAGTATTGCAGTGAAATAGTAATGTAGTAGTTGAAGTGAAACAATTGAACATCCAGACCTTGAGAAAATCATATACCTACATATTTTGTGACCTCACCGGGAACCTAACCCAGAGCTCTCGGATGATAGGCCTATTTAAGTATTACCTTACGCTCTGGACTATGACAGAAAATTTTTAATGTTTTTTCACACCTTATGATTTAAAATTCAGATTACATTGGTAATTCAATGTTTTTGCTTTATGGAAATGTTATCTACAGTCTTATTTGCCTTTCAAAAAATTTCCTTCAACAGGTTTGGTTATTTACTAGTTTTGCCTCTCAATGATTGTCAGTGGATACGAAGTTGTTTGGATTAATGGTTTAATGGTTTAAATATTGTTGTCCAGGTTGGAACAGTGGCCTGTTGTACCTGACATCCCCGTTGGCCGACCAGGCGGCCGGCCAGCAGCAATCCCCTCAGCAGCAGGCGCAGTCCGCCCCCCAGCAGCAGCAGCAAGTGTCGCAGCAATCTCAGATCCCTCCCCAGCAGCAACAGCAGCAACAACAGCAGCAGTTGCACATGCACCTCCAACAGCAGCAACAGCAGCAGTTGCAATTGCAGCAGCAGCAACAGCAACTGCAACAGCTGCAGCAGCAGGCCGGCATGAGTGCCGCCGCACCAGCCAACGCCGGCGGCGGCAAGCACAAGATGGTCATTCGGAAGTCACGCTCCTCTATCCCTCTCTCCGCCCCTTCACCTCAGGAAATACATCTGCCGCCGCCACCTGACTTAACACAGGTCAGCACAGTGACTATTGTTTTTAATATTTTGAGAATTATACTACAGCAGACATGTCCAACTTCAAGTAGGTTGCGATCTACTATCCAGTATCAAAACTGGCAGTGATCTACCACACTCTCATTGTCATTCTTCAACTAAAACAATGATAACACTGAGGCATTACAAATTGAACAACATTATTTGTCTTTGACCATAACAAAGAAGTACCGAATTTTCCATTCGGTGTGAAAATGATGATTTGATCTTCTTTAGGGCACTCATTGCACACATCGTCAAACTATTCTCTAATATTAAGAGGAAACTATGCCTCCGTATAAAGCGCGGGAGATACACATCTTCTATTTCTCTCACTCCTACGGCAGTACGAATCAAGGGATACGAAGTCATGCGAGCTTCGTCACAGTTAATTTGAAAATGACCTCTATGTAAGTTGGTTAAGGTAATAAAATTAGGAATATTTAACGTTGGACATGTCTACTATAGTATTATGCAATAATAATATATCTTCAAATATTAATATAATATCTGTGCCAAACAAATGAAGCTGTGGAAGCACTTATAAGTATGAGGTGGACCGATCAGATCTCAACGGTCAAGCGGTTAAATTTCAAGATTGTCGGCATGAAGTTGTTCACTGTCTTGCCGTCTAGTATTCTTTTAGTTTAGTGTCACAGCAGTACCCTCTGCGATTCCCTGGTCCAAGGAATTGCATTTTTATCACATTACTTATGCTCTGACAAGTTTTACTCTTTATTGTTTGGCAGGTGGTCCAGATGCATCCGATGGGAACGGAGGGTGATACCTCCAACAGCCAACTCAAGAAACCCTCTGTTGAAGACCAGATATTCCATAAGCAGCTAATTTTGGAAGATCTACAGGTAAACATGACCTTGATGTAACCCTATTCAACTCATCTCACAAATAATCCATAATATTTCAAGGTGCAATTAAACTCACTTTACTGTGGAATTTCAGTTATCTTTGTGATTACAAAAAAATGAACACATATTTTAATATAAAGTTGTCATGTTGGTATCTTTGTCTGCAGAGGGCGGAACGAGATTACGTGTTGTCGGGTATCCAGCTGAATCAAATTGAAGTAGGAAACCAACTGCCCCTCACCCACGACCTGACGCAGCCCCAGTCTCAAGGTAATTTTAAACTAATTATATGCATGTAAGGTTGGTTGTCGTTGACTCCGTCTTATTGATTCTGAGACTGTGCTTTAGTCGATCCACTGACGCAAATTTGGCAGTGAATAAATTCATCATGTTGCCCATTATCTTCCCCTGATTGATTGAATCCGTGCATGGAGAAAAACCAGCACTAAACATTATGGAGAATATAAGATGCACGAGAAGTAGGCGGGGTTAATTTTTGTGGTTACTGTACTCTGAAGATATCATTTTAAATGAATTAATCCCACAAATTACTCATTTTACCTTTACGCCGAAAGGCTTAATCGGATAATTATTATAATATGATGTTTCGTATTCTTTGCAGGTCTGCGGCAGGCGTATTCGAAAGCATTCCAAATCCCTCATCACATGATGGTTCAGCAAGCGCAGCAGTCTCTCAACATCCAGCACCCCCCGCAGCCTCTGCCCCTGCCCCAGTCCCTGCCCCAGTCCCTGCCCCAGGCCCAACCGCCGCAGCCCCAGCCGCAGCCCCAACCGCAAACTCAACCGCAACCACCTGCCGTCAACCAGTTCCCCACCCACCCACACCACATCACCAATAGTGCCAGCCAAGTTAGCCAGGTAACCTATCGAACATCACCCGAGCATTGATTGATCGGAGAGATTGAACTTCTGTAAAGGCCTTCCTGATAATCCAATTTGGTCAGGCGGTAATTTAGAATATACTAATCAGCCTATGACCGATAATCGGACCGTCTGGAGGGTCTTTCGACAGAGGGAGTCATACAAACTTTTTGTAGTACGAATATCTGGACTGATTGGGGACGAAAGTAGTCCAGATAGTTGATTAAACAATTAACTATTTTTTTTATGCAACGGATAGTTCACAAGATTTAAGAATGTAACATTCTTTTATCGAACATACATTATTTGTTAAATAAAAAAAATATTTAATTAAATTATTAGCAAGTGCAAGTACGTTATATCAAAAATCTTGGAGTGATACTGACATCTATTAGTAATTAAAGTAATTTAAAATATAATACAGTCGATTGCCAATTAGTTACACAATTTAGAAAGCACTTCAGTGAATATTGTAAGAACCATTAGTTAAAATTCGTCGCAATTAGATAAGATACCTATAGCATAGTTGTCAGTGCACAAGGGATGCAGGTTTGAATCCTGCTCGTCATATTTTTTTCAAAAAAAGATTTTTTTATTGGTTATATTATATTTCTCAAAGTATTTTCAAATTATTGATTATCAAGATTTTTTAAAAAAAGTTAATAGTTTTCCTTCTAGAACTTGGAAACTTCCTCTAATTGACAGTGAAATACATATTCTTCTCTCTTGTTTTAAATCATTGCGGGCCAGACTTAAAAATTCAAGAAACACTCTTTAAGCAGCATATTGATTGTTGAATAAGATTTGTTAATTTTCGTTTTTTGTATGTGTCATCATTGAGTTTCTTTTTTCATTTAAAAAATAAAATACTAGCTTTGCAAATGCCGTTCGTTGTTTAAAATGATTTTTCACATTATTCTTATAACATTTAACCATTCATCTGCATTTTTCTGATTATCATAATGAAAAATGGATGTCACGTATGGAATATTAATATGATTACTTTCATTGCAGAATACTGCCATCCAAGATCGTCCGAAAGCGAAACCTGTATCGAAAAAGGAAGGAAAGAATGGGAGGAAGATTGCTGCCATGCAAATGCTCCAAGAGCAGCAGGCGCAACAACTCAACCTCCAACTTCGACATAAGGTACACTCCTCATTCATCACCCATCATCCACTCACCGAGTGAGATCTTTGATATCATTAAACTTTATTATTATGTCCATTTAGCCTTCAATTTTCAATCAAATCAATTTTGTTTTATGTTCAATCATACGAACCTGTCATCCAACAGCTGACTACAAACCCATCTATATTAATTGTAATTAACACTGAATTGTTTTGTTTCTATCTTGGTCGGATGATATTTTGCCCCTTATGGTTTACTTTTATTGCTTCATTTGCTTGAGGGAGGTGGCATCTATTTTTACCTATCTTATGTGACATGTTGAAATAGGAGCATCAAAGAACAATCGAGCTTAGTTCATAATCGTAAATCTAATTTAGAAAAATCATATTTATATAACTACGATAAAACAAAATAATATCTCTCCATAGGCATCTTTTGGGCCTATTTAATGCTGAGTAAATTTAGGTTATCGCAAATATAGTTTGTACATGATAATATGAGACTGCCATCCTTTGAAGGCTCATTCGCTCATTCAGCATTATTTAATTCCATATCTGGCATAGTAACGGGTAATATAGTTTTTCCTATGTTATTCTAGCCGCTAGCGGGAATTCCTTTACCACCATTGCCCCCTCTGCAGCAGCAATTGCAACAAACGCAGCAACAACAGCAGCAATCCCAACAGCAGCAACAGCAACAACAGCAGCAGCAGCAACAGCAGCAGCAGCAATTGCAGCAGCAGCAGGCGGCCCTAGCGGCTCAGCAGAAGCAACAGCAACTGTTGCTGGAACAGCAGAATGCCCAACTGCTGAACCAGCAACAGCAGCTTTTGATGGAAGACACCTCGCACATGGTAAAGATAAAGCAATGCCGTCATCTTTTCGATCATAATAATATTATAATCTTTGCTTTGATCATCTGTGAGATCCGTGATACCGCCAATTATATTACACTTAGTGATGATATCTTATAAGCTGCTAATCAAAGGACAAAATAACAATCGGTGTGTGTATTCATTTACATCTGAAGGATCTTTACTGATCGTTCCATAGGCCACTTATTTCCAGCCACTGTGGATAGATGTGCCACATCGAAGCTACGATCTCAGGATCGTATGCTAATTGTATTTGACGTATATTTAACCAATGAATGGATGTATTTTGCAGCAAAGTCAACAGATGTCGCCACCCCACCCTCAGCAAGTGAGCGTCATCACCAATTCCTCAGCGCAAACACCTAAGAAGTCTGCCCAACCTTCCAGTGAGTAGTTTTTTTTACTTTCATTATAACATTATTTATGTGTTTATTCAAATAATTCCAAATGTCATCTGGCCCTATGTCTCAAGGAGTACAAAGTGTGGCGTACTTTGGCAAACACTAATAATTTTCCCACTATGTCGTCGGTCTATAGCGTCGTGGGTCCAAGGTTCAAATCCTGGGTCTGGCAAGTACCCATATTGTTTTTAAATTTGTGTATGAGACAGAATATGCACCTAATAGGTTGAGCAGGTGGCTGCCACCCATTTATCGTTGAAACGAAATCTGGTTAATAAAAACCTCCACTCTGTCGAGACCCATAATATGATCGTATTAGGAATGGACATGGCCAAAAAAAAAATAATAGTATGTATAAGCTGATTCCCAGTTATAGATGGAATTGTACTGGAGATAATGATGTGTTGTATGTTTAGCGGTGATGCGGAGTGCGGCGGACAGCGAGCTGAGCGGGCCTGACCTGCCCATCTCGGTGAACATCAACAACGTGATGGCGTACCTGCGCATGAAGGTTCCCTCACTGGCCGACATGCCGCCCCTGCAGCTGCGCAGCTTCGTCCTTCTCGTCATGCAGCAGAAGAGCCTCGAGATCCTGCAGGAGAAGGTAGGCCACCGCTGCCAACTCCGTCGCTCGTAATCTGCAAATGTTTTGATCATACCTGTTAATCCATTAAAATTGAATCAAAAACCACCATTAAGCATCCCATCTATCTCACGTCTATCTTAACCAATTTTTTGAGGATTAATCATTATCGTTATCGTTCAAATGCTGTTAATTATTTTGATTGATAAAACAATATATATTTAAAATCCTAACCTATTGAACGAGAGGCGAGCATTCTGCAATTGATAGAAACTCCATGGTGAGAAAAATAATTCATTACTATATTTTCCATATGAAATAATTTTTTAATAATTAAAATTTTTCATTTCATATACATGACATCAAAAAGTCTTTGAAACCCATTAGAAAAATCCTTGTAAATATCTTGAACCGTATGGGTTTGTACACCTGAATATTTATCTAATATGTATGTTTCTGAGGTTTTTCCAAGTTATGTAATTTGTTACTGTCGATAATATATTCTTTTAAATGCTGGCGACACTTGTTTGGTGTGTATTAAAGTAATCATTATCAAGAAGTTAATGTGATCTTGTAATTTTTTCCTCAACCGGCTCCTGAATAGCAAACAGCTGACGATTAATCCTCAACTAACTATAAAAAAAATTGAGACCATTAAAACACTTTTTTGAATCAAACAATTACAGGATTGTTGGCAAAACGGATAATTGTTTATTTCAAAAGCAGACGAGTATGTACCGATAAAGTGGCTTTATTTTTAAATATTATTTATTCACAAAAAAAGTCTTACAATAAAGACCTTCTTTATTCTGTCATAAAAAATCTATTCTTTCAGCTTCCAAAGTTCTTTAGTACATAATATATTTTTGAAATAGTGTCTTTAAAAATGTGATATCATGTATACACCAAAAATTGGCTGCAGGAGAACGAGCAATGGAAAAAGAGCATCATTTATTAGGTATAAATATCACCTATATTTAATATTCTGTAATTTGTATTTATTGTACACCCACGATGGCCGTGCGGCTTAAGCGTTGGCCTATTGCGTCGTGGGTCCCAGGTTTGAATCCTGGGTCTGGTAAGTACACATATTGTTTTTCAATTTGTGTATGAGTCAAGAGTATGGACCTAATAGGTTGAGCAAGTGGCTGACATCCATTTGTCGTAAAAACAAAATCTGTCTATACAAACCTCCACTCTGTGGAGACCCATATGATCCTATTAGGATCGGACATGGTCGAAAGAAAGAAGAATTTTTTTTAAATTGAGTTTGTTTACTTTATTATTTAATAGATTATTTATTTACTCATGATGTTGATTTTTTATACACTGAGAACATAATATTCATATTATAATTAAAAAATAAGTCATGAATTTTGTACATTCGCGGGTGTTGCCGAACTGGTGCTCTTTTTCTTTGCGCAAGCCTAATGGTGGGAAATGGCACTTTGGGTGAGGGGAGTCCGGGAGTAAGCGGAGGCGTTCGGCAGTGGATTGTGGCGAGCCGATGGGATGAGTAGTGAGTAGAGAGTAGCGATTGTTAACATGTGACAACCTGTATGTTTGATTAAACCAGTACAAGTGTGGCGGGGTTGGTGTGCAGGAACAGAAGGAGCGCTGCAAGCTGATCGCCGTGGCGGCAGAGGAGGCGCTGGCGGCGCTCGTGGCCTCCGACTGGACTCCACCCGGTGCTGCGCCGCGACCGCCCCTCGTTGAGCCCGCCTCTCACTACACCCTCAATGACATCGCCACCGGTGAGATGATCTTTCATTATTTACTACCTACTTCTAAAACTTCTTTTACCATATTATTATAAGTGACTATTTTTAACTTTTCAGTAGAACAAAAGCAACGAATTGCCAATTTAATCTGAATTTGAATTCATGTGATGTGTTTGATTAGGAAAGCTTAGACATTTTTTCATTCAAACGGAATGAAAGTATGATATAAAAATTAAAAATCGTAAGAATCACTTGTACACCACAAATCCTGAAGATCATCTGTCACTTGTCAATCTTTTTCTTATCAATCTTCAATTCTCATTCAATCAATTTCTTCAATTTGACTGGGTTTACACATATAGATGAATTGAAATTTTTGTCAATCTCAGCTAGTTTGCTTTATTCGTAATATTAAGACGGTACTTCAGTGAAACGGCAAATAATTTGTAACTATAGGTGCAACGAAATTTTGGACTCGCTGGCAATTGGAGAGCGAACGTCGAGCTGTGAACACGTCAATTTGTTTCGTGATGGCGACGGGGGTATTAATTCTTAAATCGTGTGAAGATGACTAAAAAACGTTATCCATTTACTTGAAAAAGAAAACATGTCAATGAATATATTATTATTGTTACTAATAGAATATTAAACAGAACATTAAATGGACGTATGTGTATGGATTTATATGACAAATTATATTTCGTTCGGCACGCGTCATTTGCACAATCCACGCATCGCCTAGCCACGATCTTTTTAGACCATGCCTCAACTGAGGTATAGCCTTACACAGAACATTGATCTACATTTATTAATTTTAATTTGAAGAATATATAATATTTATCAATATAAGTGGTCCTCAGCTTAAATTTGGATATATTTTTGGCATATCATTTAGTATAAAAAATACTGAATGAGGTACCATAGCATGACATGGTGCTGTCATTCATTTTTCATGTCATGCAGTTTTTATTATTTTTTTTCGATATCATATTTGATTTATTGATTGTAAATCCAAGTAACACCAAAATATTGCCTATTAGAAGAAAGGTAGATAAAGTTTTTTGTTTAAAAATGTGTTGTGGAAAAGATCATGCTTGGTGTACAGTTTAGGTAAGCTGAGTGAAAACATTGTACACACTGAATTTTAGAACCGTTTTTTGAACACAATTTTTGGGTTCAGAGTCATTTAGTGTCTCATCATAATGCTTAATTAATTAATTTATTACTATTGTGTCACCAACTCAGTGTATACTATATTTTTTCACACATAATGTAGAACTTTCCCCTCAATAGGTAGGGCAAACTTGCGAATTGACCTTCATGAGATAATACAAACTACTGTTGTCGCCATTGCTTGTAAGGAGAGAGGAAGATGTAGATACTGTTAAAAAAACAAAAGCATCAGAAGAGATATGCACAGTTGTGACCAGTTGCGTTTGAGCAAGTTAGCAACGATTAATGATTAATACCTACATACTATGCTTTATTTTTGCACCACCCAAACATAGTTCTACGTAAATATATGGAGCATAGTAAAGTTAAAGGCTGACAATAATTTGAGACACAGTGGCGCTAATGTTACGATATGAGTGTTGCCTATATTAGGAGCTCGTCTGTCACAACTTGAGTTCCTCCTGTTTTCTTATGACTAAAGGCTAAATTTAAATTGACCAACTCGTTTCTGGAAATATCTATTGATATCTCAATATCATTAGCATATTAAAATACTATAGGTACATGAGTAAATCCAAAAATGTCTAATAATTTTGATTCATATTCATATTTGTATTTTAATTGTCAATAATTGTATTTCTCCTTTCGTTTCTCAATTGATCAGTTACGTAAAGTAATATAGTGTGTAAAATAAATTGTGACTGTCAATATGATGCCTCTATTGAATTTTCTATTTGATATATTTCAGCTGTCGCTGCAGGGGAGCATGAAAAGCTTGGACTGGTGACGGCGCGGAGGTTAGAAGAAGCCCTGGAAGCAATCTCACCCACGGACGGCACCCCTCAACTGACGGAAGCGGGTGAGATCATCTCGCAGGTAGCAGGTTCGCCTGACGAAGCTGGTTTCCTTCACGGCCTCTCCTTACCGCAAGACTACTCTCGGGTGGAGTACTACTCCATAGCGGGGATCGTGGGGGCGGGGCCGCAGATCGTGCAAGCGGCCGGTGTGGAGTGCCTCGACGGTGAAACCCGCCACCACCTCCATCCGTTGGCCGTGCTCAAAAGGCTACACGATCAACCTGAACTCCTGGACATGGTGCTGGAAGGGGACTCCCAGCAGAAGCAGGAGCTCATAGATTCGATGATTCTCAATAGGCCACTGGCACCGCCCACGTCCGTCGCCGGTGCGCCCCTGCAGCCTCAGGCTGCGCAGACCCAAACGCAGGCTCACCACCATGCACCCCTCATGCAGAGTGAGTCACCTACTTAATTAAGTCCCATCCAGTGTCGTTTTGAGCCCAAAGCAATTTTCCAATAATTTTTTATTTAATCGTTTCAGCCAATAGTGTTGTGTAATTTCATTAATTGTTAATTAATTCCGGAAGATTTTCTTTACATATCAGTGCTATTTTTTTTGCAAGTGATTTGGATCCCCCAAATTATCTCAAGGCATCAATTTTTTTAAATGTATTTTCCAGATGGTATAGACCATTGATTCTCACGTGAAATTTAACTGTGGCCGCACAATTCAGTTCTATGGAAACGTCTGGTGGCCGCACCAAATTTCACTTTTGTTGTGATTGAAAAAATTAAAGCCTAATTTTATTTACTAAAAAATGTATCAATTTATTTATAGATTTAATAAAGACATTTGAACATTTAGGACATACAGTAAAACCTCGTTAGTAAGAACACTGATAATTCGAGATTCGCCGTAATTCGAAATTTCCCCAAAAAAATAGTCCCTTGAACATTATTTTCATATAAAACCATACCTTTGATTCGAATTTCGTAATTCGAAATGATTTCACAGTCCTGGCGTATAAAAATATTCAATAAGTCGTAATAAAGTACACTATTTCATGGGCCAGTCATTGACAATTATTGTGACAGACTTTTCTTAAAACATCAAAAATTACTTATTTTATGAAGGTAATAAAAATAATCCTGACATTTTATGACCTAATTCGGTAGGCACATCTATGATCGGAAACGAAATTAGTGAAAATAAATTTTTTTTTTTTTTCAAAATTTTTATATTTTTCCCCATACGTTTCATATTTTGTAATTCGATTTTTTTTTGATTTTCGGTTCCATGGAATTCGTATTAACGAGGTTTTGCTGTATCTATTTAAAAATAATCCAAATTTTAAATTCCTCAATACTTCTTTTTCCAATGCGAGCCCCATGACTGCTTCTAAGTTTATATCTGTCAACTGGCTTCGATATTTGTTTTTTATGAAGTGCATTACACTGAATGATCTTTCACAGTTGCGAATTCATTGAATTACTTGATTCTTGGTCAACGTTTAACTTCCACCAAAAATTTTCAACCGTGGTACGAGGGTGGGTCAATAATTCCTTAGAAAAAAGCATTAAAACAGTTTTTATTTTTGTATTTTTTTTTTATTTCTCAACATAATCTCCTTGGAGCTCAATACACTTGGTTAGACGTTTCTCAATTTTTTTTAAACCGTCAGAAAAATAAGTTTTCGGAAGGTCCTCAAAATAAGCATTTGTCCGATCGATGACTTCTTCATTTGAAAAAAAACGTTGTCCACTTAGCCATTTTTTTAAGTTTGGGAAAAGGAAAAAGTCACTGGGGGCTAAATCTGGCGAATACGGTGGGTGGTCGACCAATTCGAACTTCAATTCTTCAATTTTAGCCATTGATCGTAAACATGTGTGAACACGGGCATTGTCCTGATGAAAGAGGATTTTTTTCCTGTTTAAATGAGGCCGTTTTTCTTCAATTTCGTTTTTTAGCTGGTCCAATAAAAATGCATAATAATCCCCTGTTATTGTTTTTCCTTTTTCCAAATAGTCAACGAAAATAATTCGACGTGCATCCCAAAATACAGTAGCCATAACCTTACCAGCTGATTTTACGGCTTTCGCCTTCTTTGGACATGGTTCGCCTTTCGCAATCCACTGCTTTGACTGTTCTTTCGTCTCGGGAGTATAGTGGTGTATCCATGTTTCATCTACAGTCACAAAGCGACGAAAAAATTCATACGGATTGCGTTGCATGAGCGACAACAGGGCTTTAGAGGCCACCACCCTATTGCGTTTATTGTCGACTGTGAGCAAACGCGGCACCCATCTTGCAGAAACTTTTTTCATGCCCAATTTGTCATGTAAAATAGAAATGACGCTACCTTTTGAGATCCCTGTAACCTCAATTATCTCACTCAACTTTAATCTTCGGTCACTTAACACCATATCGTGGATTTTATTGATCATTTCTGGTGTAGTCACCTCTACAGGACGTCCTGAGCGTGGTTCATCCTTTGTTGATGTACGACCACGTTTAAATTCATTTAACCAGTTATAAATAGTTGCAAGTGAAGGAGCAGATATGCCGTGAACTAAATCCAACTCATTTTTTATTTCCTTTGCTGTTAACCCTTTTATATTAAAATGTTTAATAACAGCTCTAAACTCAATTTTCTCCATTTTTGTAAACAAGCAATTTTTTTTTTTAAATGTACGAAAATAAAAAACAACAACCCGACCAATCTGATTGAAACTTCGCAGCATACTGAATCGGTAGTGCCGCTGCATGAAAACAAACCGCTTACAGTACTAGTCGCGCCACCTGTCGGCTTTTCTAAGGACTTATTGACCCACCCTCGTATTATTAAAATGGTTTTTAAGTACTTGGTCATGACTCATTTCCAATAACGCATATTATTTAACGTTAGCCCAGTTAATTAAATTAACTTACTGAAAATGATGTTGGTGGCCGCACATGAGAACCACTGGTATAGACCATTTAGTGCCCTATGCTACATTATAAAGAGAAACGTTTTCAGCATCAGTACATAACAGTACATTAGTATAAGTTTCTCATTTTCAGATTTCTACACAAAAGTTAGAGTGTGAGATTGAGCTAAAGACTGTTTTGTTTATGTTTTGCTAATTTTCAAATGTTTTTGTAGATCAACATTACCACTTCATTCCCCCGGGGAGCGACCCCGCCGTCATCCACACGCCACCCCAGCACCAGCTGCAGCAGCAACCGCAGCAACAACAGCAACAACAGCAACAGCAACAACAGCAGCAGCAGCTGCAGCAACAGTTGCAACAGCAGCAATTGCAACAGCAGCAACTGCAACAACAACAGCAGCAGCAAATGCAGCAGCATCAATCTCCCCTGCCTCTGCAACCTAGGCTGCCGCAGCAACCACCCTTACCGCTACAACCACGCCTGCCGCACAACCAACAACAACAGCAGCAGCAGCAGCAACTTCAACAGCAACAACAACCTCAGCAGCAATCGTTGCAACAACAACAGCAGCAACAACAACAACAGCAGCAACAACAACAACAGCAGCAGCAGCAGCAACAACAGCAACAACAGCAGCAGCAGCAACAACAGTTGACTTGCATGGACGTGGACAGTGAGACAGATTCCAATCACGATACCGCGTTGACGCTAGCTTGTGCCGGCGGTCACGAGGAACTGGTTGAACTACTGCTGTCCAGGGGCGCTGACATCGAGCACCGTGACAAGAAAGGATTCACCCCACTCATCTTGGCTGCCACCGCTGGTCATGAGAAGGTAATTCTATTTGTATATATAATTTTATTTATAATTTTTTATAAGTATGTCTTCAGCATATTATCACGATGAAATAGACCCTCACTGCTTGCAATGAGCTTTGACAATAATGAACAATCCCAATAATTGGGTCAACTGAATTTTTTGCAGAATTTTATGCACTTGAATATGTTTTTGAATGATTGACCGATTTACAAGGTTATTCAAAAACACTTTGGATAATTAATAATCGCTATAACAAAATATGGCCAGCACGCACGTGACACCCTTATACAGGTGCAACAGGGCACAGATATGGTGGTAATTACACAAACAGTCTGGACATGAGGATTCGATGCAAGGAAATATTGGGGTGCGGCATGCTCATCATTCTGGCAAGAGTACACAAGGAATGTGCACTGAAGTAGACCACAGGATGCAAACTTCGCATTTTCTGGTGTTCAATGATTATTTTACTGCGCCTCATTGCTTCATTCCTATGTACACTTCGCCTGCAATTCAGTCTTTGTTTCACTACAAATAACGTTGGATAATATCGATTTGAATATTTCAGTCAGAATTTTAAATAGTTCTACTTGGTAGTCAATTAAATGAGTGAGTTATATTAGTGGGTTTATTTATTTCTGAGTAATGCGGGACCCATAAAGTAAACAAAGAAGGTGTGTGGTCAAGGCCGACTATAAATAGTCAAATCATGACACTGAATTGTGAATTACCATGGCAGTGTTAGTTATTGATCATCTTCGAATGTAATTCGGTAACCTTTTCGCAGTAAATCGATAATTAATGTATTACCATTTTACAACAATCATCATTTTCTACAAACAGTTTACCAAATTGCATTCGAAGAATAAGCAACAACAATGATTGCAATTCTTCATGCCCCGGCTTGAATGTAGGAGTTGGCCTTGTGGGTGGTCAATTTTTGTTCTATTTTCTATGAACCACTTGTGTGTTGGCAGTGTTGTATTTAGAGATTACATTTACACAGATTACATTATTTAGAGTTAACATTCAGTTTATTTGCCTGTAGGTCGTGGAGATCCTGCTGAACCACAATGCGGACATCGAGGCGCAATCGGAGCGCACCAAAGACACGCCCCTGTCACTGGCGTGCTCAGGCGGGCGGTACGAAGTAGTGGAACTAGTCCTTAATCGGGGCGCCAACAAGGAGCACCGCAATGTATCCGATTACACGCCTCTCTCCTTGGCAGCCAGCGGAGGCTACGTCAACATCATCCGCCTTCTTCTCAACCACCAAGCCGAGATCAACTCCCGGACTGGCAGCAAGCTCGGCATCTCTCCGCTCATGCTCGCTGCCATGAATGGACACACCGGTCAGAATTACCTCTTTTTATATAGATACCATGTTTATCTTTCTTACCAGAAGTTTGATATTCATTTTCGTATCGGCCACTCAAGACCAGCGATGATGTATATAGACTGAACCGGTCTCTTAGCATATTCGTCATCTGTGAGGTTTTCATTGTCTGCATTCTTCTTCCTGGCATTAAAACTATCCAAAGTCGTTTCCCTCCAGTTTCGGACAGTTTTATAACTTCTTTAAAACCAACTTCCTCTCCCTCCATCTTGTGCAAGGTCGATCAGGTCATTGTTTGGCTTCTGGCTTCCAGATGTCATGTGTGACTCGTCCATCCTTTGCATCATTACTAAATATGGTGATTGCTGAAATTATATGCATTACCCATGACTTCCTTCCACCTGGAGTAATTCTGCGCTGATCTCGTTGATTCAGCCATTGTTGATTCACTCGCCTTCTTGATGATCTTACTCCACAAGGAAGCTGCACGCACTCGTGACCTCTCTTCGATGATACCATTACTCTCCTTTCCAGGCTTCTTTGATTTCTTTTGTGACCCTGAAGAATTGTTAATGTCTAGTAATATAAAGCAGCCCATATTGATTTGATGCATTGTGTGATGTGCAATCTTTTATACAGAGTTTATTGCTCGTATCTCCGTCTTCACCATGATCGTGTATCATTTATAGATCCGAAGATAACGTGCAGCATTCTCCACTCAAATGGGCCCAGTGCCCATTGCATATTTTTGGTTATGCATCAGGTTTCTGAGCCATGGATGACGACTGATCTTATTAAAGTTATATATAAGATGCCAACTGACAAATTAGATGTCCCAAAATTCATTACTTTAGCATAGGTTTTTTTAAAACGTTTTTGTATTCATAACTCAATTCTCATGGTGCAACATGGCATGTTAACGTGCATGCAAGACCACAAAAGAAACCGACGGATAAGAAGGCAGACAGGAGTATGCTATGTGATATAGATCGCCAAGCGGATGAAATGGCAATGGGTTGGACATGTCACTTGGAGAGTGAACGACTGTTGGACAAATGCAGTCATACAGTGTTTTCTATTTGCTCATGCGATTGATTCTAATAATGCAATTGTAATATTTCCTTTCAGTCGCCGTGCGATTACTTTTGGACATGGGCTCTGACATAAACGCCCAGATAGAAACAAACCGCAACACTGCCCTGACGCTCGCGTGTTTCCAAGGGAGACACGAGGTTGTCAGTTTACTGCTCGACCGGAAGGCCAATGTTGAGCACCGAGCTAAGGTGGGTACTTTCGTTAATAATTCTGTGAAGTTTGTGAAGACATTCCAGATTTTGATCTCAATATAGGGTAATAATTGATTTCTTCCTTTCACATACATATATATTTCTTTAATATAATTCTTGGATATAATTCTTTTAAGTTTTTTGATGAAATAAAACAATGGATTCTGAATTTATATGAATGACAAATACATGAACCTCTGATTGACATTCACTGCAATAATAATATTTGGTTATAAATGATAACTGTGTTGATTCCAGACTGGTCTGACTCCCCTGATGGAAGCCGCGTCGGGTGGCTACGTGGAGGTGGGCAGGGTGTTGATGGAGAAAGGTGCCGATGTGAATGCCACTCCGGTTCCTTCGTCCAGAGACACCGCCCTCACCATTGCCGCCGACAAGGGGCACTCCCGCTTTGTGGAATTACTTTTGCAAAGGTATACATACCATCCGATTAAATTACAAAATAAATTACTTACTACGGTGTCGACCGTATTTTTATTTAATTTTTATGGTGAAATTACAAATCCAGTATCATCTTTTAATTGTTTATTTATATATTATTTACTAAAACTGCTGTATGCAATCTATGCCAGAGTTTTGGACTGTAACTGGAGAGAGTTTTAAGAACTTCCAAGCCTATTCTGACATATCACTTAACACATTGTTTACGGCGATGTTTGGCGGGCGAGATTAGATCGCAGTTCCGCAATGATTAATCAACCTGAACCTAAACTTCACAATAAAACAAATGTTGTTTACATCAACATAAGTATCTAAGTAAAAAAGATTCAAAAACACATTACATTATTACACAGTAATGCTCTGAGGTCGAACTCGATAAAAATACAAATATGGTTAAAGAATATCTAATGTCTCAAAATAAAATCACATAAGTCCACAAATTACAATAGTAAAAAAATGTCAAATACACTTGATACATATATTTATCACAATTATCACCTTACATATTCTGGCGCATAATTATGTAAATAAGTTAACTGTTTGAACTGTCAAAAAGTGCTATCTTTTTACAGCCCCCTTGGCCGTCTTAACTTTGAGAGCAAGTACGTCAATTTTACATATTGAGAATTGAGAAGCAAGATCTGACTGTTTTCAAATGTGATTACGTCACGGCCGCCGTCTTAATTTATAGTTTTTTAGTAGTAGTAGGCTAGTGGCAGCTAGTAGTAACATAATATTTGTTTTACTGCAATTTACATTTGTGCTGTAATCGCAATGACATGACTAATAAAATCGTAGGTTATGTTGATATGTCTGACGTGTCAATACAAAATTCTTGTATTCGGCTTTATCTGCTTGTGTTCGGTCTTATCCGCGTGAGTTCCGCCGTAACTGACAGCACGAAAATACCCAAATTTGACCAACATATCTACCAACCTAAATTTTCGCTGTATTACTAATTTGTGATAGCCGGCAATGACTGCTTTGGGTTTGAATGCCTTCCGTGTTAATTTGGACCACGGAAACGTGCTAATACTGTTAAGCCACCCGTTGATGTGTGATTTGAATATTGTTCGTGTAGTTGAATTTATAAAAAAGATTTTTTTTTCTTTGGCACATTGAAAAATGACAGCTATAAAGTCTTTATAATAATTGCTATATTCGATGACCTTTTCACATTTTATTATTATGTCTGTGTGACTTACATTTTTTACGATTGTTTGTTTAAATATTTCAAATAACGATGGTTCGGTGTATTTGCCTACCTCTCTATGTAGAATAATTGATGTGGCCTGTTCTTTCACAGGCGGTTATATGCTGCATTTGTATTATAACGTGAATGCTTTAGGTCATGCACAATTATAAAATGTTTCACATTCAAAATAAAATGGTAAATGGGTGTAGTTAATTAATCGAACAATACCATCCACTCATGAAAAGCCCAACTATAAAGGTTTATCCCGACAATATTAAATTTGTATATTTATACAGAGTTGATTGTTTGAGTGAACCAAAAATCTAAATTACGTGCTGCAATACAATAAGGTCTTTTTCCTCTATATGGTTGAAGAAAGACTTACAATTTCAATCTTTCCTAACGGAAGGGAGTGTTGGATTAAAGGGTTTTCGACAATGTTTAAAAATGTGTTTTGTCTCCAGGGGTGCTGCGGTGGAAGTGAAGAACAAGAAAGGAAACTCCCCTCTTTGGCTAGCGGCAAACGGTGGACACCTTGGTGTAGTAGAAATGCTCTACAATTCAGGAGCGGACATTGATTCCCAAGACAACAGAAAGGTTCGTTACCTCGTATAATAATTGCATCAAATCTATTTTACCAGAAACATCCATGATGTTGATCTGAATGCACTTTTTATTATAAAATATAACTTTCGTCTCTGGTTGGTAAATTTTAATTTGTTTGACTACATGTAGCTTTTAGCAATTATGGCTATTGCCCCTTGAAACAACACATTTGATATTATTTTTAATGTGTAGGTGTCCTGTTTAATGGCGGCATTCCGAAAAGGCCACGTGAAGACAGTGAAGTGGATGGTGGGGGTGGTGATGCAGTTCCCGTCCGACCAGGAGATGACGCGCTACATCTGCACCCTGTCAGACAAAGAACTGCTGGACAAGTGCCACGACTGCGTGAGAGCCATCAGAGCCGCCAAGGAGACGCAGGCCGCCAAGGCCAACAAGAACGCCACCATTCTCCTGGAGGAGCTCGACCAGGAGAGGTCCCGGGAGGAGACCAAACGCCTAGCCGCCGCCCGACGCAGGGAACGCAAGAAGAAGAAGAAGCTCGAAAAGAAGGTGAGGACATATTGCAACATTTGATTTAATGCACTGTTATTGTATATCCAGTTTTTACTGAAATTGAGTTATTACAAGTGTCAATTCTTGGTAGAAAGTCATTGTATTAATTAACCCCTAGACGGCGACCGTATTCCAGTAGGATACAGCTAGTACGTAACAAGTAGGCGACCGTATAGCGGTCAGATACGCAAACCTTGACCTGTGGATAACGCAAGAAATATTTTTCATGCGGCATTGAGAATTTTATTAAAAAATAGCCCGATCCATCTGCCTACTTCCACCTATATAACTTTGTCAAAAATATGTTGTTTTAATTGCATAAACATCAATCTTTCGAACCCTCTCGATCTATTGAGATTCGCCGGTACGATTGCATCAGTTCAAATCTACACGGTATTTTACAGCGCCTGCGCACTAGGTATACAAAATATTTTCATTCGAGATAAGTGTGCGCCTAATCATTTACCGTGTAAAATTAAATATTCACTGCGATCTTTACAACACCATGTTTGCGGGAATAAAAGACAACCAAAAAACCGAACCGTAAACAGAAATGTGTTGTCAAAATATTTCTAAATATGTACTTGAACTTGTGCTCTGGATTATGTCATTTATTACTCATGGTCATGTGTCACCCCAATTGTTTGAAAGTCATAAATCGAGCTCATTATTGAAAGTCATAAATATGTAGTAAAGATGCGTCCACACGGAATAAAAAAATTAATATATTATTATATTTTAGTTAGGACGATTGTGAGTTTTACCAATAAATTACGAATTACTATGAAGGAATATAATATAAAACGTATAAATGTTTCATAAAAAAAAAACACACGGGTATACAATATAATATAAAATATAAATCATGGAATATTGACTTTTTCAACTATATTACATATTATTATCTTTGCATGCAATTTAATGTTTATAAAATTTTAAAACCTCACGCAAAAAATGATTTTATAGCACTAAAAAATACGCAGATTTTACAAAATAAATATTGTTTTTTTTTTTTATAAAACATAAAATGACAATCACTAACATAACACAATGCTCAATAAAACTGAAAAGCTTAATCTAGTAAAAATCCAAATTTCACTCAAAAAAGAACAAAAGAAATTATTATAATATTTCAACCAGTGTGGAATCAACTTTACGCGACCCATAAAACATGTAATAATATGCGACACAATAAAAGCTATTATTTTCAATATTTTTAATGGCATTTTTAAGTGTTTCTAACATGAGTAAAATAATACTTGTGAGTGATTTATTAATTTTCATGGGCGCACAATCAAAGAGACGCGTGTCTACGTCATCAAATATGGCTACATGTTTTTTCGATGCAAGGGACTATGGGTGATTTTATTAAAGTAAACACAGCTAAACTCAACAATCGATTCTATTTTTTAGTATGGCACTTATGTATCTAGGTATGATAACAGTTATACCAGCTATTTTTAATTGCCGTATTTATCATAATACAGTGAAGAATAGCATTTAGAAAAAGCGTACCGCAGACAAAGCTTCTTAAATATTGAAATGTCCGCGGCGGCCGGGTTAAAATATATTGTATAATTATACTATATAATTTTTGGAAAGGGTCCGTCGAAAGATTGCCAGGCAAAATCGACCTGTAAACATAGCACTTCATGGCACATAAAAATAAATGTAAATCTAAAATATGGAACAATGACCGAAGACATAGGAGAGCTGTGTCGATAAAATATTAAAATATACCAAAATTTACCAGGTGTGTGATAAAACCGCGAAACAATGTTTATTTTTGATAGCCCTGGCGACGCATCGAGTACGCCCGTGTATTCAATGGCGCGCGATTCAAACGACTGGATAATCGAGTGTTCTTTTCAAAAATAAACTTTCTTGTGTTTTACTTGACATTTTTACGTTTTTCTTATCTCGTATTCTTATTTGTCCAGTCTTATTTGTCCGGTACAAATCTTGCAATCGATTTTTAACTAACTTCCCGACTAGCTAGACATTTGAAACTTTTAGAATATATCAGAACACGATGCCAATGCATTTTTTAAATACTTTTAGCCATCTTTAAGTAGAATTGAATTCATTTTCAGTTAATTCTGTTTTGTATGAAAAATTATTTCGACACCATTGGGGTCCTAGCAACTAAATTATTAATATATACGTGCATTACTATGGAAATCAATATGACATGTCAAGTACAAATTTTTTTGATCGTTTAAGCTAGTCAAGTCAAGTTTATATGGTTCAACAGAATTTAAAAATGTTGTATATAAAAAGTTCTTTTTATCTTGTAATTATTATGATCTGTTGCCTGATATATCTACCTAAAGGTTTGAACTAATTTTTAAAGCATATATCCACAAGATAAATTCTATGGCATGTTAACTCTCCTATATTTGTATAGTTTTTGGTCGAATAATATTTTCAATACAGTAAAAAAAATGTGTATATCGTACACAACAAACCATAAAAAATTTCACGATCGTCAGTTTTCCGACCACTGATTAATAATGGATATTTCATAAATTAGAAATTTTCATTCCACTAAAATCCAATAGCTCAAGATGAAATGCATGTTATATAAAGTTTCACTTTCAGTACTAGAATGATTTTTCATATCAAAGATCTTGAAGACAACCTTCAGAGGAACGTTATGAAAATCTCTCATAAAAAATTCATTCACATTCGAGAAGTGTTTGAATGCTGTCTGAACAAAAGAATTTTTAATGTTTTGCATTGAGCTATCTTAATTCAAATTCTTTTATACACATTATATTATGTTTGTATCAAATGGATGTGAATGAATTTGAATGTTGGATGGATAATAAGTTAATACTAAATTTTATTCTGCAGGAGGAAAAACGTAAATTCCATGAAGAAAATGAGACAAACGAATACAATGAGAAAAATGAAGCCGAAGAGGAAGACAGCGACAGAGAAGAACCTGACGCCAGAGTGAGAGAGAAAGCGCCATCCCCTGCTCTCGCACCGCCCGACAAAGAGGAAGGCGACTCAGGAATCGATGCCAACTCGCAGGGATCTTGTTCATCCAGCGATGTTAAAAACCAAGACAAAACCAAGAACAAAAAGAAGAAGAAATCTTCATCACCTATTACCAACTCCCCGCCGGTTTCCGTATCGCTCCTAGATTCCAAGAAACAACCGGAAAAACAAGTGGACACCCCCGCGAAGCAGACTCCTAGTAAATCTAACGAGTTTAAACTGGCGGCCAAGGCTGACAATAAGTCTACAAGCAACATGGGCGGCAGCGAGTCGAAGGTCAGTCTGAAGCAGGAGAAGGAAAATGTGGCTCCCGTAATGTTCGGAGTGGTTAGCGATCACTGCGCAGCTGCCGGGGGAAAGACGGGGAAGGAGAAGCAGCAGGGTAAACCTGCTGATGCAAATAGTCTGGCACTCACCGAAAACAAAAATGACAAGAGAGACAAGTGAGTATATCTTTTAACTGTTTTCCTTTATGAAAGTTGGCATTCATTATAGCGAACGTTCGTTGTTTGAGACCGCTGGTCCGAATGAGAACCTCCTGTCCAGACCACCCTTCTCTGGAACTTTGCCGTGTATGATAAGTTCTAGGAGGTGATATTTTTCACCGAGCATGACGTGTCAAAATATTTCTGGATCCATATTGGAAATATTTTGTTTTAGTTAAATATTTAGAATTATGATGAGTTAACTTTTAATATTTTTAGAAGCGTTTATTTTATTTTAATTAATCATTACTGTTTGTCTACTATTTACAGGAGAGTCGATGAAGACTTAAAACCCACCAATAACATGGCGTCCAATACGAATGTCCACGTGAAGGGCGGCAACAATGTCCCCAGGAAAGGAATCGTGTTCGAGTCGAGCCGGCATCCGGCTGACCGGGAAGATTTCGAAGCCACCGGTAATGAAATCCTCTTCACGTCACCTAATGCCAAAGGAAAGAAGCAGCCTCACAATGTGGCTTACCTGTGAGTATTTCTATTTTCTAAACTTTCTATATTGGTCGCCTGTGGTATGATTTCATCAATTGAATTTTTGAAGTGGTTGGATGAAATTATGTTCATGAACTAACAAATTCTCTCGATACCATCTTGATTTACGACTATCTGTTCAATATAAATCTATATGTGGGAATATTATTCTCGATTTCTTTTTAAACATTCAACTTGGATTATGTACTAAGACTGTTTTTCAACCATCTGTCCATCTGTCCATCTGTCGGTGTTCTAAAATTATCATATTTCAAATAATATCTTTCCTGTAGGTATCTCCTGCATTTGATCTTTAAACCTTTTGTTTTTGAGTAGGGCTGCTAATTGACGTTTGGTGATGGTGTTTAGCTGGTTTTATTTTACAACAGTGTAATAAACTTGCCCAATGCGCAAGGCACTGACTGGCCTGTGTGTTTCTGTGATGTGTTTCACTACTGTAATTTGGCCCTCGTGGCTTGTAGTGTTTATAAAAAAAATTGTCAGATAAGTTTTTTTAAGTTGAATTGTAGTCTTTATAATGGTGTAATAATAAAATTGAAATAACTGTAATTATACGATATACATATATTAATTGCCGTTAAACGAGGGTTACTTGGACCGCTTGGATAGATCTTAGACCATGCCTTTTAAGGGTATTGAATTTGTTATTTCTTGTGAAATGCAATTTTTTTTATTATATCTTGGGTTTAGTTTCAATGGAACATCGTTTTGTGTGTGTTTCCAGATATGACGGTGAGATAATAAATTCAACCAAAGTGCAAAGTCCCAAACAGGGAGGGAAGAGAGATGAAGGATGGAAGGAAGTCATCCGTAGCAAGTCCAACGTGCAGGCCTCTTCTGTTGACCCTGGGTATGTTATAAAACATTCAACATAAATAGCACTCAAAGCAAATCAAGAATGTCATTGCCCCATAAATATGATACAACATAAGTTAATACAAACGTATTGTTTTTTGATTCAATTGTTTTATTAATGCAGATGCAAGAAGGTATCAGTTCCTCTTCACGCCATATCCCGAGTAATAGGCCGAGCCGGGAGTAACATAAACGCAATTAGAGCTGCGACAGGAGCTCACATCGAAGTTGAGAAGCAAAGCAAAGGACAGGGAGAACGCACCATCACCATCAAGTAAGAATTCCACAGTTATATCTCTTTTCTTCTTCTACCATACATTGATTTTAGGAAACTGTAGCACCTGTCCGGGCCGGAAGTAATATTGCACACTTTTAATAATAAGGTAGACTAGATAGTTTATACCTGCTGATAGGTTTGCAGTGGATAGTTATGATTATGATACTTATAAAATACTCACTTTATATTTGTAAATCTCTTTCCCTGTATTATCCGGAGTTGGCCTGAGGGCACCTTAGAATGCATAAATTGAACGGATATCACTGTATTCCATTGATCATAAACATAGTGGTGTGATTGACTGATGACAATCAACAAGAAACAAAGTATCTTAGAACAATTCTATGTTCAAAAAGAAACTCATTGTGACAATAGAAGAACTATTCGAAACAGAATATCCTTGGTAATGAAGATTGAATAGAGAAGTCAGCTTCATGTGAATCAATGTGAAAAGAGACAATTTTTTGACTGCCTAGCCCTAGTGGAAGCACGAAACTAGATCATGCTCAATAGTTCGGGATAGTAGACATGCATATACATATATGGGACTACAAAAATAAGAATGGGATTCTTCTTGGGCACATGGACCAAAAAAGATGGAAATAATATTATGGTACTAGTTCTATGATTTTTATTATTAATCATACATAAGTTGGAAATTCTCAGAAACATACTTATTAGAAAAAATCTTGTTTTTTATTATTATTGATGAATGTATTTTTTGAATCAGAGGATCACCAGAAGCAACAAAACAAGCTCATCTACTAATAGCGACCATGATTAGAGATCCCGACGTGGATATTATGCAAATGTTGCCGAGAGCCAAACCTGTGGCCATCACTGCAACGTTCCCATGGGATAAAACGCACATTGTAAGTATTGAATTTATTAATAGTGGCACAAAATCGTATTTTAGTGAACTTCTTGGAATCAGACCATTGTCGTGACCTAAGTTGTCTGTTTACAGAATTAAATGCACTCTTTTCTGTCTAACCTGATTCAATTGGAATCAATCATCTTTCAGCTGGGTGTGAAATCAAAGACGGTCCTCCATCATGGCCAGAAGCCGGTGGCGGTGTCCTTCAGTCCTGGTCTCAGTAGCATGAGCAAGCCGCTGACTGCCACGCCCTCCGCTACACCTGCTCTCGCCACGCCGCTGCGGAGCGTACAAACCGCGCCCAGACTCGCTGCCCAAGGTTTGCATTATTTTGCCTTTGATACAATCATAAATGATTGCCTTAGCAATTTTACAAAACTTGCTTGCGACTGTACCGTAGACAAAATTTTACCAAGAATTACGTATAATGACAATGAATGTTTCTTTGCAGCCGAAAAACGTGCAGCCGGAAACTCATCCGGTGGGGTGAGCGGCGGTCAGTTGTCTGCCACCCCTGCAGCGCACCACGCCAAGAGCACCATGTCCTACACGTCAGCCATTATGACGGCAGGAAGAGGGGGCAGCGCGCCCGCTGCCGGAAGCACCTTCGCCGCTAAGCTCCTCACCGGGAACAGCTCGATGCCGGAAGTTGCTCCACCCACAGCGCCTCTCGCCAGACCACAACGAACTCAGCAGGTCAATATATGCTTTCTATTTGAGTTTAGTTCATCATTTCTACGACTTTGGATCTTTTTGTATTATGAAGGTGCCAACAAAACGATTATGATCATTTAGTGAAACAGTGAAAAATCAATGTTAATAATTAAAGAATAAAACAACCAGTTGAGAAGCTTCTTCAGTAGGTATCATTAATATTCTTGAGTTTTTTTTTTCTGCCCAAATATTAGAATCAAACTATAAGTATAAGTTATCTTGGAGAATCTTTTTCCTGTCCTTTTGACATTGGTTTCTTCATAGTTGATGCTGATATTTAACGATAAACCAATTCGATTAGCAGTGGGTGAGCAGAAGCGGTGCCGGTGGCTCTAACAGTCCTCCGACAGGAAGCGGAAGCAGTGGGAGTGCCACGGGGGGAGCGAATGCCGTCATGGCGCCTGTCATCCCTTCCGTCCCGCACACCCCCCACCCGCCGCCACCCCCTGCTGCTATGGAAGAGAGAGAGAGGAAGAGTCAGCACGCCCATCAGCAGTTGCCTCCTCAGCAACAACCGCATGTCCAAGTATGTTTCTATGACACAGTGATCGACTGTTTGAATACACTTTTCATTATCGACTACTTTTTACAATGGTCGATAATATAAAGTCTCTTGGGTACTGGAACAAATTTAATTGTAATATGTAATAGTGTGACAATGGTAAGAGATTGCAAATAATTGTGAACCAACATCTAATGAAAAATTCTTCATTATAAGACGTGAATTGGGATTGTTCAACGGAGGTCTTGTCGGATTTGGGTTTACCCACTATAAATGCCCCATAAACTTTAGCAGAATTTTACCCGCGCATGAGATTTTCTTTTTGTATCAATGGGTCAAGAAATATAATATATAAGATCATAATATGTCAACAATTCAATATTTGTGGTGCCTAAACGATGTTTCTTTTTTCATGCGTCAATTTAAATGTTAGTTTACTTTTTCCATCGTATTGTGTTTTCAAATAACTAAAATGATAGGCCCATATTTATCAGCTAATCAATATCGGTCAGTATTAAATTTGTTTGTATTGTTATATAAGTTATTACATTTTAAAACATTTTTATTCATATCGTTTTGGCAGGTTTTGGAAGTAGTTATAGACAGAATATGTTGGTATTTTTGATTACTTTAGACCAGTGGTGCACAACCTATATGGAAGAAGGACCCATTTATCCATTTTCTAATTTTTTACAGGCCGCAGAAAACAATTCAAAAAACCTTATTTTAAGATTGTCATTTGAAATTTTTACACAAATTCTCATTTCAATTTGAAAACCTTGATTTTTAAAGTAAATGTGATTTTTATTTTGTATAGTCTAATTGATTTTAGCAATTAGGAATCAACCCAGACATTCCTGAATTGAATTAATGTTTAATCCCAGAGAGGGTTATTTGACGACACATTCGAGAAATTTTGCAAGTTGTTTCTTTACTGAATAGGTAATACATGCAAAATCTTTCTTCATCAAATGGCATTATTAATCGTGAATACGTTATTTAATTGTTGCAGCCGACCTCGAGTGCACCTCCCCAACAAGCCCCCAATGTAGTAACAAATACATCGGAACAGCCGACCGGGCAACAGCAATTCAGCCCGGCTGCGTCCGCCCAGCAATCTCAGGCTCAGACGTCATCGTCGTCGACATCGGTGGCCACGAGCCAAGTGGCGCAGGCATCGCCGATTCAGCCGCCGCCTTCGCAGCCACCTCTTCCCTTGCCTCTGCCTCCGCATTCGCAGGCGCAGGCGCAAGCCCAGCATCAACAGATGATGCAGCAGCACCACTCCCTTACCAATGCGCTGCATGTCAACACCTCCTCTGCCAATGCACCGCATAATCACGTGAGTCAATAGTAGAACCTCTTATACAAGTAATAATATGTCATATGACATATGTTAAGCAGGGGAATTCTTTTGAAAGGCATGAAGTATGGCTGAGGTCAATGCAAGCACCTACTGATCTGGTTTGTAGACGACTGGCAACACTGTGTCTTTGATCCAGTGCAAGAGTGTGTGTATTGTCCGGGCCCGCGTCTGTCAGTATGGTATATCTTACGGCTAAAAAACATTTCTACAGTTAGGCTTAGGATCCCACATCATATCATAGAGTCAATGGAAAAAGGTTTTTCCATATATGTACTCCGGTAAATTGATCTTCAGCTATGCTGTATGCTGTAAACCCCCTCAAATTATATTCATGCATCTAAGTTATCTGTTCTTTGCTGTTTTGTATTTAACCAAACTATGTAATTGTAAAATTTCCTATTGAACGTCTTTTTTATTATTACATACTGTTTTTTTACGAATAACAACTTGTTCAATGAAGAAAGTTTCACTTTTGACAATAAAATATTAAAACACAGTTGACCCTCTTGTCTTATTCAAGCACACTCTTTATGTATTGTCATGCAAGGGATTCGATATTGATCTTGAAGATATCAGGTCACCGACTATATTGTTTTCATAAATTTCAGGTGAATATCGGTGGAGTGGGCACGGCATCAGAGTATTCTCTATTCAAGAACTTCAACAGATCGATGTGGGGCATGTCTTCCGATAACTCCAATGAAAACACGCAAAACACCAACCCCAACCCGCCCATGCAGGTAAATTATACATAATCTGTTTCATATTTTTATGCTAACTCATCAATCTGTTTTCTTCCACACTAAATGATAAAACTGTAGTATAAGAAATATCAGCTAATATTATTTTTCAATATCTGATTGACCTGACTATGACGGTGACCATTTGAAAATATGATAGGATGAAACTGGTGTATTATAATATTATTGTGGAATAAGAAATACGTTCTACATAATAAAATTATAACTCAACATTTTGAAGTGTTGGTGTTATTTCTAATAAATTTATTCTTCATAATTCTTTCATCTTCTCATAATGCTGTATTGATTTTTTTATATTCGCATGTCATTATGCCAATATTGCAGTTTTGGCATTAATGTTATTATAGTAAATGAACATTTTAAAATTGTTCGATGGGATAGTAGCATGTAATTGATTTATTTTGTGTTGCGCGCAGGTGGATGCCTCCAAGGCTCCCGGCTATCGCGGCGCTGCGGGATGCTCTCCCGTATCCCACTCCTCGAGGACGAGCTCCCACAGTACCAGTCCGCCGGGTCCGCCCAACACCATCTCTCAGCATCCATACCAGCCCTTCTCTGATATGCCGCCAGGTAACAATATCTATCATTAATTATTGCATTGGTAATTTATTTGAATTTCAAGGTTCTACATTATAATTTAATATTCTTGCATTTAGTGCAAAAATATACATAATTATCTTACTCTATCTTTGGTCATAGTTTGGTAATTTTGTTTTTAAAATTGGTATTCAATGTGTGAAAATGTATGCCGCAGAATTAACGTTATGACATAATTCCCGGAAAATTTATGTTTTGGCAATTGAATTTCAAAGTAAACCGAAATACAAAATGGCTTATCAATAGTCAAATATTATTACAATATAGTAGGCATAAAAAACCGGACAATTACCGCCTTTATTTCTTATATTTCTTATACTTTGATATTTCGATGCAAACTTTTGATGTTTTGCAATGGGTTATAAAATAACCTCTGAAAATTGGATAAATAAACAAATATACATATAAAAAAATACTTTTAAGAATCATAATAATATCGTCACTGTTCTGGCTGATACACTAATTCGAAAAAATTACATATTGAGTTAGTTATACCAAAATGTTCCTTATTTCAAACTTTACCGTCTGGAAACCTTCTTAACACTATACGGTCCGCGAATTTTCGCGAAGAACCTACGCCAATATCCGGTATTTTTTAATGAAAATCAACAAATTTCGATCGCGAAGTTAAAAATGATATAACTTTTGAACCTATTGATATATTTCAATAAAATTTTCAGAAAATACTTAAAATATATCAATGCATCAAATTGTGTCATTTATTTAACACTTGTCAACCTCTGGCCCGCGTTCCATAAAGGTAAAGTATATAATTTGTAAATTTTCGTAAATTGTTTATTATATGTTATTAGATTAGTTCAATTTGTTAAATATAATGTAAAGGAAACAGCCCATTGATATAAAGCAATCACAATATATTATTTTTTAATTTAAAAATGTAATAAAATATTCAAATACAAAATGTTTTACACCGCTATAGAATACGTATCAATTCATTTTTAGCGCTACTACTCATATCTCTGATTATCAAATATAATAAAATAACAAAGACTTCACACAAACTGTGAAGTGTTTAAAAATAAATGCACATTCATTCCCGAACAACACTAATCTGATTTATTGGTTTTATGGCTGAGGCAGTGCAGTGGCGTGCATATTTTCGAGTAAATTCAAATAAATAAAATGCACGCATATACATTCCCACCGTTTATTACAATTTGGTATTATTGTAGGAATCGAGACAATCCAATAACAGTGCAGAGGCGTGCGTAAAAAATTCATATAACAAAATCTATGAGCAATAGAATTGTAAAACAAACATCTACATTCCACAAAAATATTTGAATCAACACTCAATCTTATGGATAATACCTTTAGATAACTGGCTAGGCACGAAATAATTATTATCACACTAAAGCTGAAATTATTTGAAATAGTTTATAAAACTATGAATGTAAAATGAACTAACAACTAATACACTCTTTTTTAAATTATACGAAGAAAACCAATTACCAATATGTAGATGTAGAGGTACTTTACACTCTTTGGACATGTAAATAGTTTCTTTTCGAAGTTTATGTGAGGAACACACTTTACACTTTCTTCTTAAACGTTTATTAGTTGCGGAAATCCCCGGAAATATTTGATTGTGATTGAAAATTACACTAAAATCTCCGATATCTTCAGTCACTGGGAATATCTGACATACAATCCGCATAGTTTTCCTCTGTTTAAAAACGAATGGTCCTCCATTTTAAAAAGTTTTTTTGGAGATAAAACTAATAAAAAATATATATCCTAGCTGAAATATACTTAGATTAATTATTTTTTCAATGAAATTAGTGCAATATAAATAATAATAGCTATTATTTATGCAGTTACACAAGCAATAATCTCCCGAAAAAAGCGAACGAAAATGACAACGCGATACAAGTTCACATTTATAACTATTCTCATTTTCAAGTTAAGATTTCTATCATGGATGATGAAGCATGGTGGGTGGATGTTTCATGGGTAATAAACCATTAATGACAAATTATCAAATAGGATGCAATTTCATAGCGAAAAATCGCGTTCATTTAAAAAAAAAAGAATGCAGGTTCATAAATGGGTGACTGCCACTGAAAAGGGTCGACAATTAAATTTCGAAGTTGAAGTGACGACACTGGAATATAACATTGAGTGTTTATTACCGTTTTTGTTTACGTCTCGTGATTCAGCCGTCTAGAAATGGGCTTGTAACTAATAAAAAAAATGGTATAGGTACAAAAAAAATACTGAATGGTATTACGTCCGCCATCTCTGTAAAAACCCCGAAATATTTTTTTTCCATCATGCTTTTACTTCTTGCACATGTCATTAAACCATCTGTCGATAGATCTTGCAACCAAATATTAAATTTCATAATTATTTTTCACAGTAAAGATATGCCTATGTGAGGACGCCACGTAGGCGTCACCGGATCGTAACGTTCGGCTTGCAAAGGACGCCAATGTGGCGTGACCGGACCGTAAAGTGTTAATAAATAAACAGCCTTTATTTTAGTCACCCTTTTTACGATTACTTAATAAACTCACATGATAGACCATTTCAAACATTTTAACAACTTCAAAGTCAAATTACTCAAAACTAGTATTCTCCAGTTAGTGTGTTCTGCCAGAACAGAGACGATATATTAGTTTGTGTATTTTAAAACTTGCAAATTTTGGGTTTAACTGGTGTGCCCCTTTTGTAAGCAACCAAACCAGTAAGTTGTCTAGTTAACTACATTATCTCCATGAGAATGGCCTTTACAACTTAGCCCAAAATGTCGAGGAAAGATAGAGGAGGAGGGAGGTATACACGGGTCAGCTTATAAACAATAAATATTACCTGTACCTGTTACCTGTACCTCGAGCAGTACATAGCTACAAAATTTTGCGAATGTATATTATTTTATATGTATTAAATTTACAAATTTTCTTTTCAGTGATGGCAGGTTTAAAGACTCAACCCGGTCTAGCGATCACGAGGCCTGGACTTACTCCCCAGGCTGTGGGGTCCCTAGGATCTCTCGGAAACAACGCTCCGGGAATGGTGTCTTTAGGAGGGCAGACTCCCGTCGGGATGGGACCCATTGGAATGCCGGGTTCTGCTTCAGGTATTCTATTACTCTTTTGCCCAATCCATGTTTTTTTAGAATGAATGTATTGTAAGTAAAAAGTATGACTATAACATGGCGGCTTTTCGATACGAATGACATACGTGCTTCACATATTTTGTGATTGTTGATTTAGGTTTTACCTAAGAGCTGCGATGCAGAACCATCTGGATTAAGTCGCGCTTGGCATTAAACGTTATCCAGAGTTGCTAATTTAGCTCGACTTAGTTAGACGTGTCTTGACCGTATTTTCAATGGTTTCGTTTTGGGCCATTGCCCCTTTTTATGTATATTTACTACCTGCTATAGGACATATGTATGGATACTGTAGGCGACGCGATCTAAGTCGTTGATATTGGCCTCCTAAAGATGGATGCCTATCTTAGGGACTTACGCTTCCAAGTAGGTTCTGCATCACACTCTAAATATGTATCTTGCCGCACAAGTTTTGCTGAATTTGTGAATGACTTAATTCCATATTGAGAAGCCATTTGATGACTTTTTGGTTACTAAGGTTGATGATTAAACATCCATAATTTGGAAACCTCTCAATACCTATTAGAATTTTTTTTTATGCCTGACAGGCCAATGTGGTTTATCAATCATTGAATAAAAAAATACTTTGTTATTGAATTAGCTGCAAGTCATATTCATATTGCAGATTCATTTGTAGCATTACACGAGTCTAATACTACAAGGTTCTAAGTGTTCATCCTTGAGAAGACAAACCCAGCAATGAAGAGTATTCCTAGCTGCCTCATTGTTACTTTTGTTTCGTCAAGGACAAACACGTAGAACCATGATCCTCCACTCGCGATTATAACACAATTTTTACGAAACTTAAATTGGTTATTGATTATTATTTAGGTGAACAACCACAAAAAATCACAAAACAAAATTTGAAAATGGTCCCTGAAAGATGACAGCTGTAGATAAGAGTTTATTGCTGTACAAAAAATGAATTAATACATTTATAACTCAAATACTGCGCCACCGCCACCCAAGGCTACACAATTTTTTTTTGTATTCTCAATATGGTCTGGAATAAAAATATTGTTTATTTTTTTTAGGGTATATCTAATATTATTGTTGTCTGTTTAGGAAATGGTATCAATTCAATGGAAATGGGTTCAATGTCTCGCAACGGCCCCATTTACTCAGACACGTCACGAAACAACCTGATGGTAAGTTGATTTTCCATAGTAAGTTATATGAACTAATGAGAAGACTTTGTCCAAATTTTATCATACAGTCGAACTTGGTTATTACGAGGAAGATGTGACTGACTGAATTTGCTCGTTATAAGCGTTACTCGTTATATCAGAGAATAGGTATTTTTAAATGAGCAGTCACATAACACAAAAAGTCGAAAATAAAAAATTTTAAAACCATTGTAAAAATTCCGAAACAAGCATGGCTTTCATAAACTACAAAAGAAGTTGTTTATTGTAATGAACGCTGGTAGGTACCTACTGACTTCAGAAACCTTGGATTTTTTACTTATTTCAACCATATGCGTGGATACTTTTTCCGGCGAAAACACCAATTAGGTAGGTACTTAGACACTTAACTAGTGTCATAAACATAATGCGATCCCGGCAGCATCCTGTCCGGTTGGATTTTATTGCTTAGGGTCGAAATGTTTTTAAACGATCGACACATTAACAGTTTTAAGAAAAAAATTGACGATATTTTAGCTCGGTTTATCCGATAAGTTGCTTGTTATAACCGTGAATAAATCTATGGAGAAAATCATAAACTAAAATGTCAATGAATGTTTCCTCATTACATCTGAGATGTCGCTATGTCCGAGATCGTAATAACTGAGTTTGACTGTATTTACATTCCAAAGTTATATTTTTAAGCTATAAAGTAAATCTCTACATCAGTTTATAACCTATGGGTTTTATTTACATGTGATCTAGATATGAATATTCTTTTTTTCTTTTGATTTATTAGAATATTTGCAGTCTTCAAAGAATGGCGACATTCATAGAGTGGCACGTAGCTAAATTATCTGTGCAGATTTCATTTCTTCCCATGTGCAAGAATTATGTAGAGTTAATGTGTTTATTATTATGGTCGCTTTCATCAACAATGTTTACATTGCAACCTTTGTATTACACGGTCTCTCTCAGTGCCCCTCCCGTAGTTTTTTTGTTTCCTGCCTGAACTGTTTTCAGACCTGACTTGTGGTATGTTTATAAAGTCACAATCAGAAATTTTATTATGAATGTACCATATAATATTAACGATTAATACATTAGTGATGTGAACACTGTCAGTGACAAATGCTTTCAAGTCTAATTTTCTTTGTACATGATATCGCCTATAAGCAAAGTTTTCGGATAACGGAGGATGAATACTACAATATACATGTGTATTTGATCAGTTCATGACATGTCTAAGTCTTTGATTAAGGTATAGATATTTCATCTGTAGATGGTATTACTAATGTTTTAACATCAATTGATTACTACTACATCTGGCTGTTGCGTTTTTACTCCATTATACCTTGTACATACCTTATTCACAGGTATCGTTGGGTTTCGGGAATTTCCCGACAAGAATTCTTGAGAATGGAAATTTTTAACATTTCGGGAAATCCCGGATCTTGAGAATCTTTTCTTGGGATTCGGGATTTCTTTATTATCAAATATTAATTGAAAAAACGATTTTCTATATGAAAAAAGTGTACAGAAAACACAAAATTGTCGAAGACTTATCGGGGCATTTAACACAATTAAGCCAACGTTTTATATCCACGGTGGCCGCACGGCTTAAGCGTTTGACTATAACGCCATGGGTCCCAGGTTCGAATCCTGGGTCTGGCAAGTACATATATTGTTATTCAATTTGTGTGAGTCAGGGTATGGAGTGGCTGACATCCATTTCTCGTAAAAACAAAATTTGTTAATACAAATCTCTACTCTGTGGAAGCCCATATTATGATCCTATTAGGATCGGACATGTTCGAAAAAAAAAAGCCAACGTCGACTCAAAATGAGCGCAATTTTTGCAAACGCAGCGATTGACAGTCTGTGTTTTTTGAAATTCCATTTTAATAAGTGATGTTCTTAATTATTTCCCTTCTACGTCTTCTACTTCCCTTGTATGAATCTAGATTAGATTTTCGAAAGAAACAACATTCTTATTTAAGAATTTGTATTCTTGGTAGGTACCTATCTAACTGGATGTCTGATTACTCAGTAATTAGTGCTTAATTACAAAGTGTAAAAAACACATATTTCGAACTAGTTCACCATTGAATTACTTTTTTCACTGGTAAATACCACGTAACACTATTTTTCAATACTGCATTGTCTCCATACAAATTTACGAAATTTTTTTTTTTCGGAAAATTCGATTTATAGCGATTTTCGCTAATTCGAAATCAAATTTTCAGGGTCCCTTGGATTTCGAATTATCGAGGTTATACTGTATTTTGTTTGTCTTCTAACATGAATAAAAAAAATCATATTTTTTTGGAATTTGTCTGTTTTTACACTGATTTTAGGATTTTTACAGGTTTCTTTTAAATTCCCCGATATCTCGAGAATTCCCGAGAATTATTTTCTGGAAATCCCGAATCTCGAGAATTCAAAATTTCATCATTTCGGGAAGTCCCGAATCTCGAGATTGAGATTTTCTCGGGAAATACCCAACTCTATTCACAGGAAGTCGGGGAGACAGTCATAACATAACGGCCAGGCGTAATAGGTGCACAGCGTTATTCTTAGTACGATGTCATAGTTTATAATCAAATCGAAATTAGTTAATAAAATCTAGATAACATGATTGACGTGTTCATTGATCTACCCACAGCAGCAGGTGTCAATGGGGATGGGCGGGTATGAGAATGTGGGCGGGTCGGTGGGCTACTCCACGGGAGGCGGTCCTCCGTGTCCTCCTTCCAGACTCAACCCTCGTGCCCCCGACTTCAGTCAGCCGCAGAACAACCTCATGCAACAACACTCCAATCAGGTCAGTATATCTACTGTTTGTTTTCGTTTTTCACTTTTAATAGTTTTTCTCTCGTAAGGCGAAATTCAAGAGAGAACATGTGTCTGGACTGCTATGGATGTAGATTCAAGTTCAATTCGATACAAATTTCTTTCTACGATTTTTATTGGACCCTGAAGATATTTTCGTGTCTTGAGCTGCTAGTTGAATGTCTAAAAAGAAATACACATTCACCATGAAAAAGAGAAAATAATTCAATGTCAAAACTGTGGTCTGTGTACAATATGGTTGTCTCACTCTGATGGGATACCTATTGCATTATACTCATGATTGTTGTACTTCTCTCGAATCATAGGCAATTGAATATCTGTTAATTTAATCCATTACATAGTTAATTTCTCTATTATGCATCGGAAAATGTGGCAGGCACAAGGTGGCGCCACTTCCCTCGGTCCAGCGGTGTGCCACACCTGCAGCGCGTAGATCTCTGCAAGTTATAATAATCAAAATTGATTAATCTATGTCTGTATGTATGTATTAAATATTTATTCTTTTGATTTGTAATCAACATACCTAATATGAACTAACAAAAATTACCGTATATTATATAATAATTTTATTAATATTGTGGTTTGCAGACGTCGATGTTCCCGAGCGGGTACTCAAACCAGGGCCAAGGTCAGGGTCAAGGAAGCGCTTCGGGTTCACTCAACGCCCTTCTGCTGGCCGGGGCTTATCAGCAGAGACCTCCCCCGTCTTCTACGCCCCCACCTAAGCATCATCAGCCTCCACCTCTGTACCACCAGGTTTGTATTGCACTTTTAGTATCCTAACATACCTACAGTTGACTCGATTTACTGTGGCAGATTAGCAAATGTATTCGCCGGATACTTGATTTTCTGGTCTAGATATTCTTATCCAACCACAGTGTGCCTAAACGTTTGCACATTACAATCGCCAGCAAATGAGGCAGCTGTAAAAATATAATAATAATTATGGGTCACTTAGCATTTTTCAGTAGGATTATTACCACAAACACAAAATTAAATTGAAATACTTAAAAGTAATTTTCTCATCATATTATAATATCTACTGCGAATTTAAGGTTGTACATCAGTTGAGGCACGGTCTAAAAAGATCGTAGCTAGGCGATGCGCGGATTGCCGGTCGCGGGTGCAAATGACGCCTGTCAAACGAAATATAATTTGTCATATAAATCCAACATACGTCCATTTTATGTTCTGTTTATTGTTCTATTAGTAACAATAATAATATATTCATTGACATGTTTTCTTTTTAAAGTAAATGGGTAACGTTTTTAGTCATCTTTACACGATTTAAGAATTAATTGGCCCGTCGCCATCACAAAGCAAAGTGACGTGTTTCCAGCTCGACGTTCTCTCACTGAATGCGAGCGAGTCCAAAATTTCATCGCACCTATAGTTGAAAATTATTTGCCGTTTCACTGATGTATCACCTTAACCATTCGAAGTGCTGAAATGCTGATTATGGTAAAAGTTTTTTTTCCTCTTTTACATCACGTTGAACCCATTGTTAGTACAAACGTATTTATGTATGTGAAAAGCAAAATTACTTGCGAATCAAAAGTTAAAGGTAAAGCTTTGAATTAAATGATTTTTTAAACATATGTGATAAAAGATGTCGTGCCTTATTAGGATTTTATTATTTATTAAAAAATGTCTTATGTCAGGTAGAAAAACATATTCAAATCAATATTTTTCGACAGATATCCTTGAATTTGTAATACAAGAAAATAATGCGAAAATGGACCTAATTTTTCATGTGTATTTCCAATATTTGAGTGTGTATATTGGATAATATAACTTTAATATAAATTTAACAGCAGACAAGAAACATGTCCGGCGGGATGGGAAGCAACGTGGGCTCGATGTCATCCATGGGAGTGAGCCGATGGACTTCGTTCGGAGGCGGCGGTGGCTTCCCCTCAGAAGTGGAGCAGGTCCAGCAGGTGCAGCAGGTTCAGCAGCAATCAAATGGCAATGCGGAAGACCCTTCCGGAGGAAGGAAACCACGACCGATCGGCACAGAGCGCGCGTGGAAGCAGATGGCGGCAGGAGGTAGCGGCGGCGGGGGTGCAGGAAGTGGGCACGAGGAGTGGAACGTGCGACAGCACCAGGCTCACTATGTACCCACGCAGGCACCGTTGCACCTGCAGGCATCCATTCAGCACCCCCACCACCACTACGATGACATCACCACTGACAGATATCAGGTACTTTGCCTGCTTTATTTTCTTCATGCCAGATATCTTATAAGTTTCTATATTTCATCAGTCATTCAGGTCCATAAGCTCGCGCAGCGGGCAAAATTTGTGGAATACTGTTTTACTTGGTATTTAAATGTGTCAACACCAACCGCACGGATGATAGAACATTTTTTGTTTTCTGCAAATTTAAACATTTTAGTGGTTTGGAAAAGGAGCTACAATTTACAATGTTTTTGTAGGTTGTAAATCTTTATTATTGAATTTTCTGATGGTTCTAGAATATGAACTCAAGTCACGTGATGATAGTGTTGAAGGTCACATATCTTGAGGCACTGCGTGTGCTTGATCAAAGGGTGTATTAATTCCTAAAGGCCCACAAGTATCAGAACAAGTAAATGAAGCATGGAAAGGCAAGATAATGTTCATGACTTCAAAACCAAATTCAGTTATTATATGACATACATAGACGTGGGAAGTGTTTGAAATTGAGAGACATAAGAAGAAGCAGACTGGAGACGAAAATGAGTAGGCTACATCTGGCAGCGGATGCAATGGAACCTGCTCCGGATTGATAAAATAGAATCATCAAGACTGGCAGTGTAATATGGCTGTTTTAAAAATGTAAAGGCTTGATGTGAGAGTTGTATTCTTTACAGCAGAGCGGTATGGAGGCGTTTGGCGTAGGAGCAGGAAGTTTGTCCATGTTGTCCATGCAGTACATCCCTCAACCGCCCCCCCACTGGGACCAACCCCCGCCGCCTCCCCAGCATCACCTCACCCCCGATAAGCAACAGCAGGTTGGCACATTGATTTTTTGATTAAAATTTTATCTCTAACTACATCTCATAATATTTTTGGATGGTCACACCGGTAGTGCATGTTTATGATTGTGTCAGTCCCCAAGTGAATCATGAATATGAGACAAACTGTTGGCTGTGCCGGATCCTTGTCCGATTGTTTGAAATTAGTGATGTTAACACGGTCAAATCAATTAGTGAATTGGAGTGTCGATGCTTAACGATCAAATCATGTCATGTCATAAGAGAAAGTAACCAACTGCAACATTTTATTTGTGCAAGAGACTAATTTGTACATTTGTCCAAAAATCACATATTGCATTCACCTTTATGCATAAATTTTTATTTCTTGTCGTATTGTGGTTATTATTAGTCTGTAAATCCGAAAGAAAGATAGTAACTTTTGACAATCAGAATAACACAAAGTCAAATACAGTAGGCGCTCGGTAATACGGCTTGTCCGATAGTCCGGCATTTTGCAACTCAGCCCTCCTGCTCTATAATCCGACAGGTTTCACATTAAACTGCCGGATTACAGAGTGAAGAGCCGTTTGCTCGGCAGTCTGGTGCCCGACCTTGACAGATAAACACGTGTTTGTTTGTTTCTCTCGTGCGTGAAAGCACACAACACTTCACAACGTACACACTTCACACGTCACAACGTAAACACGAAACCCTGAATATAACTAAAAAGATGAAAATTTTACGAAAGTTACCTAAGTAATAAAGATTTTTACGGTGCAAATCTGTGATAGAATTATTTCCTATAAAAATCCAATAATCCGGCATAGGTGAAAAAATATGGGTGCTGGATTACCGAGCGCCTACTGTAGTATTAATTTTTAGAGATAAGATGAAATTTAGAAATACTACATGCAGTGAAACCCCGATTTTACATTTTTAACTAATAATAATTATACAGTGACTGACAAAAAAACCTAAACAAAGGGGAAACAATAATATTATATTGCGGATATTGAAAACAGACAGAGAATGATCGATGTCGATGAGAGAGATCGATGTCACACAACTTTTAATACAAGCAATTGCTTGTGTCAAATTATTTGTCTTATTAAAAAGATTTACGTGTCTGCATTTTGAGTAGTTAATTTAGTATTATAATTAAGAAGGTTGATCGAAAAATATGATTTAAATTACAAACAATCAATGCAATTTAATTGATATAAATAATCACTCACCTTTAAGTAAAATAAATGTTCATTTGAACATGTTTTTTTAGGGTTCAAAATTCTAATTGCAGCAAAATTCTTAATATAGGTGTTTGAATTATTGATGGTTTGTTATTTTTCCAGGGATGGTCCAAATGGACACATTAACAGAATGAGCGTGACACCAGTGTGGGCGCTAGCCGTTCCCTGACGCCTCACCACTACATAGAAGCATCGCTGATTTCATTACCACACTAATTAGATTACTATTAACAGGACTTCAAAGTTGTTACAGTTAAGGTCGCCGATTCCGCATTTCATTATGCCGCTTTGTTACCGTACGTCTGTTTGTTTCATTAAATACACACGGATCGCTTATAGCAGACTTCATACACGTACGCATTATTGACGCAGAGTTGAAATGAGTCGCTTTGCAAGTGCGTACTCGACTGTAAAATTATTATATTTGCTTGTACCATACGTGGGAGTGAGACAGCTAGCTCGGTTTGTTTCGAGAAGCGATTCTCATACTCTTTCACTGCCAATGTTTGCTCGTCCGAACTTGACTCGTTAATACGTTAACCGCATAGTGGAGAAATTAAAAATAATACTTATTAAGTCAACGTTATCCGTTTAGGATTCTTTTAATATTGTCGATATGTAACTATTTTGAACGGCATTCGATAACCCGCCGCGTAGATTAGAGCGCGCGCGGCAGAACAATAATTTACTAGTAAACGATTTTGAGAATACGCATTGCGAATATTATATAATATATATTATATATTTTTGATTTTTTAATATCGCCAGGGGGGACAAGAGAGGAGAGGAGAGCCTAGTGGAAAAAAATAATAACATGTTATTGTATGTTTAATAAAAAAAAGAGAGTTAAAGGAAACAATTATTTAGCACGGCGGGTGGTGTAGAAAATAGTAAACATATATTAAAATATATATATATATATTGACTCAATTAAATAGAGAATGAATAAAAAATTATATACCTTTATTTATACAAGCTGTGTTTTAGAACAGTGGCGTAGTTAATTGTATTGGCAAGGGATATTTTTCATCATTTTTTTTTGGATTATATTGTAATGATTTTTTTGAACAAAAATAAAGAAATTGTATATTTTGTCAAAATTGATCGCATTGCAGGTTGTATTGTGCACTGTGAGAGATTTTAAACGTTGTCGTCGCGTTCTTTCCGCATGCGTGTCTTTCCAGACCCGCGCGTTCGAACGCACTTTTCCCCGACACATGATATTTACCTCTTGAAGTTTGAATTTTTTCCTCATTCAAGGTCACTATCCCAGTATATAAATATATATATTGTTAAGAATATGTGTTTTAAAAGAGCAGAAATCTTTTCCGAATGCTAGAGAATCGTTCCGCTTGCTTAGGACACTATTTAGAGGAGCCTTTGTTTAAAAATTAGGTTATGTATCTTTTTTAGGCTCGTGGGGAGGGACCCCACCCCGCCTGTTGAATTATATACTGCAGCCGGTGTTAATTTTATTGTTAGCAATACATATTATATGAACATGAACATGAAGTATATATATTATATATATACATATTACGGAAATGGAGGCAATTCTTTGATGGTGGCGAATTTGTGTGAAAAATTGCGGCCCTAAATCAGCATATTGTTTTATCTGACTTGTCTTTTTTTAGAAGCCAGGTTTTATTAATGTAATGAATATTATAAATTTTGAATATATTATGAATAATGATTTGAATATATTTATATATTACGCGGAATGTCCGTTCTGTTTTTAATCTCTTTTTTCTCTTTTGTAATATTATGTTGTGAAGAAAAAAAAAATGAAATGACGCCACCAATAGGCTTGTTGAGAATAATATTTTTTTTTGTTGAAAGTAATAAACCATAAATCGGTAATATTGTGCTGCCATTCCTTGCACGATGTTATTCTATTTCAAGAGAAAAATTAAATGAATATTATTATTAAAACACGTATCGCTGTCAAGCTGGTAATTTTCTATATGTTATGAGTTGTTTGTCGGTAATCTCTCGGCCCCCGTTTCAGTATGGGCGCGCGGGGGTGCCCTGTGGAGGGTCTCTAGTGGTTTTTACTTCCGCGGGGTGTGACCGGCGCGGCGACATCTAGCTGCGGTGAACGCCGCGTTCCGACCGCCCCTCGGACGCTTATATTATGAGGTTTCCCTTATTTATAATATCGGTAGGATGGTGTGTGGCTAACTTTTATCATCACGGTTGCATTGCATTAATTATTATTGATGCTCAACTTTTAGGGCAATTAAGTTGAGTCTATCAAGACGAGTTAATATATCGATGATGAAATCAATTATGAAGAGTATTTTTCGCCTCCCTAAGTTCTATTCATTATATTATTATTAGTATAAATATCTGCATATGATTATTAATGGAATAATTTTGATGAAAATGTAGATGACAGAATTTCGAATGTAATATTACTCTCTGCTTGTACATGAAGACTATTATATAATATAAAACTTTATGCACCGTAACATGATTTTTATTCATTAACCCATTCACTCTCAGTCACTCTCATTCATCTCATTAACTCCCATTCATTTTCATTAATTCTCATTCACCCTCATTCATTCTCACTCAATCCTATTCGCTCTCATTCACTCTCATTCACTCCCAATCACCTGTCAACCTAATTTTTATCTACCTCTGTGCCGAAGACAGCATGTGATTACATTGTAATATAACAGGAGATAAAACGACAGAAACCATTGATTTTGTTTATACATTTTAATAAAGTCAAAGTTATTGAAACAAACCTGTCTTCTGACAAGAAGGTCTAGGCAATAACCGGAAGTCGCTGGAGTCAAAGTGCGATTAACTAAATAGGAGGGGCTTGTTAGTTCACAGTTTTAACACGTGAACAACTCGTCGATAACCGGAAGTCGTTGCAGTGCGGTTAAAAGTAGGAGGGGCTTTTAGTTCACGATTCACGTTCAAGAAGATCTTGTTTGACAGTGTAGTGATGAAGCCTAAATGTATGAAGTTGAAGCGGAAAAAATGATCTCTGGTCTATTGATAACTTAGCCACAAGTGGACGTATTTCTGCAAACAAGATCCAACCCTCACGTGTAACATGTTGAGAAGATTCAATATTTGAGTTAAGATTGATTTAAAATGATATGTGATTATTTGATTTTATTAAAGTATCCCATCAGATGTTTAAATTAAATAATCACATATTTTTTTAAATCATCACTCGAATATTGAATTATCTCAACATGTTACACGTGAGGGTTGGATCTTGTTTGCAGAAATACGTCCAAGTGACTGTATTGCAGGTTGATTTGAAGAGAACTTCACACTTCTATTATGACGTTCCACTATAATGTCACATTCACTCAATCACATCCATGATTCTATGTTGTATATAGTCAAAATAAGTCGTGAATACTTCAATTCATAGGATTGGATAGTGGTTAATTAAATTTGACATTTGAGATATCTTGCATAATATGAATTGACATTTGAATATTTTAGTTATAAATACCTGAGGAAAGATACATCATCAGTTTTATGTAGGTGTACATTGACCATTTAAAAATGAATAATCACATAAAATACCGAAAAATGCTTACATTTATGTTATATTGTAATCAAAACAGACTTCCAACCGGAACGCGAGCTGTCATTTTGTTTTCAGCACTGTCAATAGAAGAAAACAATAATAAAATTGAGCGTAGTTATGCACAAAGCAGCCGAGCCACACAAACCTCAAACAGAGATAGAAGCACTTTTATGTAAATTGTGTTTCTTTAAATCAGCAAAGCCTCTGTATACTGTGTATACTTTTTGAATGATAGATATATATATATATGATTTTGTATAACTTTTGAAGAGATAAAAGCATATAATCTATGAAATTTTGGTGTTTTAGCAGTCCAGGTGTTTTGAGTAAAATTATTTTTTTAGAATGTGCATTCTGCAGAATGCAGCCATCTCTTATTTTTGCAAGAAAAGTCTTTATTTTTGATTATTTTCTTTAAAAATAGCTTTCTAAGTTACTAAATTATTATGGGAATTTCAAAATTCTGAAAATAATTCGAAAAACTTGTAAATTATACATCTATATTTAGCTGTCTGGCACTATTTTTTATATGAAAAATCTGTATATTATATTATATGAAATATTGATTATGAAAAACATATAATGTAATTGAGAAATAAATTTTATTAATTGAATGTAGAAAAACACACCTTACAGTCACAATTTTAAAAAATTACGTAAGTACATAATATTATCATTTGGCTGCTTTTTGCAGAACGAATATTGCATATTTTTAGAACGCATTTATATAACATTTTTGTATGACAGCAGCTTGGTTGCTTTATGCAAATCGAAAATGTCGTATTCTGCGATTTGCAAAATCTTTAAAACGCATTTATATGAGATGTTTGTATGACAGCAGCCTGGCTGATTTGTGCAGAACGTAAAACAAACGTGTGAGATTATGGAAACCACAATAACTCATTTTTTTCAAAATTGTGGCTTGGCTGCTTTGTGCATAACTACGCTCAATTATCAATACAACCACGCGTATAATCATTTGATTTGAAAATCAAAATGTCTTCAATATGCCTAATACGAAGTGCGTATTAGACTTCTTTTATTTAGAGTTAAAATTCTTTGAATATGGAAGTTCAGTCCTACAAACTTATCTAAAGAACAGTCAAAAATGGAACTACGAACTACCATATGGACGCCATTTTGAAAAAATGATTCGAATGTCAGATTCTGTCCAGTTGCGAGTCTTGATTGGGTAGTTTTCGACAGTGGCTCCACTATCCATTCTTTAAATAAATTTGTAGGTGTGTAGCTATATTTCCCACGGTAGAGTAGCAACAGACAGTGCTGACAAATATAGAGTTTTTCTCGTCAGATATTGCATTATTGAATAGGCTAATTAATAGCTTGTAAAATATGCATCTGGCGTATGGCATTTTTCAACATGGCATGCAGTTTTAAATTTCTCATAAAAAAGCACCTTGAAAATTTGGACCTTATATTATTTTATCAATAAAATAAATGTTATGATATATCACGGCTTAAGTTTGTACTTTATTTTTTAATTGTATGACTTATTTGTGAGTGTTGTATTATAATAAATTATTGTTCTCGTAAAAACAATGTTAAAATGTTTGTTTCTATGCATTTTACAACGTTTTTCTTGGGTCGTATTCTTATTTGTCCGGTACAAATCTTGCAATCGATTTTTAACTAACTTCCCGACTAGCTAGACATTTGAAACTTTTAGAAATCAGAACACGATGCCAATGCATTTTTATAATACTTTTAGCCATCTTTAAGTAGAATTGAATTCATTTTCAGTTAATTTTGTTTTGTATGAAAAGTTATTTCAATACCATTATTGGTTGCTACGGGGTCCTAGCAACTAAATTATTAAATAATATATATATGCGTTACTATGGAAATCAATATGAAATGACATTTCATTATTCAGTATTTCTATCAAGTACAAATTTTTTGAACATTTCAGCTAGTCAAGTCAAGTTTATATGATTCAACAGAAAATTTAAAAACGTTGTATATAAAAAGTTCTTTTTATCTTGTAATTATTTAAGTTTGAGAAAACATGACATTTTTTCTGCCAATTATCTTATTTTCTTACTCATATTTTTGGCAACACTGATGGCAGAGTAGCCATCTCTGAGGCCATGGCGGCTTCGAATCTTGCATCTGAATTATTTTTTTCAATGTATATTTGATACAGAGCAGACTCAATGGCTCGGACGAATGACTAAATTCCTTAAAACTAAAACTTTTAATATAATCTAGGGAGATACAACCAAAAGTAGTCAATTTGCAGTACCTAGGTAGGAAATATGAGGTATAACTGGAGAAGATTGTCGAGGGATAGGAGCTAGAAGATGATGCTAAATCTCGCCATGGGATGCAGCACAGAAAAGAGAAGAAGCATCATGAGTTGTAACAATACAGAAGTCACAACACTCATTTATTCGACCTCTTGGACACATCTTGTGTCCAATCTCACAGTAATAAAATGTGAATTTTGCTGGGCTTGAAATACATTTCCAACCTAATGCGTTAACTATTTCTATCTCTATATTTGTCTATGTCAGACGGACATGGTGCTCATCTTTGAAGGCATCCATATGAGTTTTGAACCAATGATGTTAATGAAAAACTTCTTTTATACGGATGGATCCAAAACATATTCATTTATTTATTTATTTAAGAATACAAAACATTGTGGACATGACAAATTTAAATTCAAAACGTACACAACATGAGATTTACATTATAACAAATATTACAATATAGAATATAATAATAATAATAACAGAAAACAAATTAAATCAAAAAATACTTAAGTACAATTTAATAAAAAAAATAAAATTTTGGAAAACAAAAAACATACAATTTTACACAGAAAAATAAAGTTTCAAAAACAAAATGCAAAGTACATCACTGAAAATGTCTATGTCTTTAGGGAGCGCATTTACTAATCTTGCACCCCTCGCTAATGGTGCCTGATAGGCTTGACACGAGGAAACGGTTCCGATTCAGAATAAATCATGGCTCCGACCACGTAGGTAATTGGCAGGCGCATGTAAATTCAAATTTATTAGGACACCAGGATTGGAAACCATCCCTCGCGCTAACAAGCAAAAGTGTTTCAAAAGAAGAAGAGACCGACGAGATTCAAGGGAGTGAAAAGTAAGCATTCCTTGTAGAAAGGCAGTCGGAAAATAATCATTTGACGAATTATTGAAAGGAAAATAGTTAAATGTCTTAAAATAAAGGCATCGAATTATGAAAGTGAAGCAAAAATAAGGACCTCTGGTTTACTGATTAGGTTACCTGCTGCAGTTTAATTTGAAAAGAATTTCACACTGGTCTACTGAGGTTATGACCTTGAGTTAGGAAGTCGCCAATATAGCAGTGTTAATATCTGTGCAGTTGACTAACCTAACCATGCTTCATTTGGTTAGTGTGTAGAAATGGCGTATTGAGCTAAAAATGCATTACCACACGTCACGTGAGCACACGTGCAAAAAGTGTGCAATGTCGTTTTGATTAATGTTTAAATGTAAAGTATCAGAACCATACTGAAGTCACCTCACGTATATCACTCAACATTACCAACATGGCAGAATGTATTTTTATTTTCTGTAAATTTACACATTTTCAACATACGCAGTCTTTGTTTTTAGTGGTTAGTGGTAGTCAAGGACCTACATCCTGAAGCGGGCCCCCAGGCCAGGATCTTTGTGGTCCCCACTTACCTATCACTAACCAAACGGTATTCCGCGGAGCCCCAGAGTTCCTCAAAGTAAAATTAAGAGTATTCTGTATATTTTTAGCATTTTTTTAAATTCACTTTAATTATTGATTTGTCAACACTCAGCACACATGAAACACCGATCGCGATCCCCTTTTGTGATAGCTAAGTAATATTAAAAAAATTTTTTTTTTTAGTGGAAATATGAAAGTCAAAGACAATTTGAAACCATCATTTTATTGTCATCAAAATATACATAAGTATTAAATAAGTAACAAATATTTAATCATATTAAAATTAAATAAGTAACAAATAGTTTTTATTAATATTAAAAAGGGGTTATCCGACTTTTGCCGCCTCCTGAATTCTGCCACCCGGGTGCTTCGCACCCCTAACACCCCCACTTGGCGCGTCCCCGGTTATTATTAATAAGTAAAACTTGAAGCGACATCAAACACCAACACCAACACCTCGGCCACATTGTGAGAGAAAAGTAGAACATTCCCCAACTTAAACGGTAAGAATAGCAGAGGATGACGCAGCATTTCGTGGCTTAAGAAGCTCCGTGACTGGTACGAGTGCAGGTCCACTGAACTGTCTCGTGTAGCAGATGATAAGGCTAAGATGGCCCTGATGGTGGCCAACCTCCGCTAGGGGATGGCCCAGCGCTCGAAATGGAAACGTTTACGAACCGGAGCGCTCGAAAATTTTCTGAGGGTATTAACAAGGTTATCAAATTTGATGTGTATTTTATAAACATAAGTGTGCTAGATTTTCTGTTATATCTATGGCATATCTAGCTCAGACGGTCAAATTATTTTGTCCGTGAGACGGAGCGATAACTTTACAAATTTCACGAACCGGAACGGCGCTCCGGTGCGTTCCGGTCCATTTCGAGCCCTGGGATGGCCATGATAGGAAGGAAAAGGGAGATAAGCCTGAAAAAATGTTGAAAAGGAACGAGTCAAATTAGTCAATTTCACGCAAACATATTGTCCAAAATTCATTTTGGAGTGATTATTGCAATTTTTTTACGTATGTATTGTTTACGACGTTTAAGCGTTGGTTTATAGTGTCGTGGGTTCCAGGTTAGAATCCTGGATCTGGCAAATAGACATACCTAATTGTTTTTAAATTTGTGTTTGAGTCAGAGTATGGAGCTATTAGGTTGAGCAAGCGGCCTCTGTGGAGGTCCATATTATGATCTTATTTGGATCGGACACGGTCAAAAAAAAATATTGTAAAATAATGGGTGTTTTTTTCAAGACATCGGCGACTCATGGTTTTGGCCGCTTGTTTGCGTTGTATGCTTTATAAGTCCCTGACAACAGCTGTCGAATTTTCCAACGCAGTTTTATTTTTCATAATATATTATTATAAATCAGTACGCTAATATGTAACATATATTCATCGCACTCCACTGCGAAATTGCCGGTCCATACACCATGACGGTGTACAGTTTCATAATTTTTATTTAATTAATTAAATTTTTCCAGAGCACACACATCGCAAGAATATCGCGATGGAAGCCAAGTAGGCGCTTAGTTCTTTTTTGATACACTGTCTGATTCTGCGCGTAAGTCGCAAGATGGCGTTATAATATTTAGTAGAGTAAACTTTAGGAAGGCTTGCGAATTTCCGGAAACTATTTCCGCTGGAACATATTCCAGATCAGGCTTAGCCCGCCAACTATTTCTGTGGGGCCCTCGAGCTTTAATTTTATAAAAAATATATATGCCCATGATATGGTGAAAAGTTTGAATGGATGTCATTTATTGAAACTCAAGTTGTTTCTTCAACGTTTATTGATTAAAAACGTAGAACACTTTCCAACTATTAAGTTGATGAAGATATCAGAATATAAATTTTAAGAATATGATGAAATTATTATTATCTAAAGCTTTGAGTGACTTTTCACGAGAATTTGGCGAATTCCGAAAAATTGAGATAAGTTTGGTCTGGCTGGTCGATCTGCCTCGTCCGGCCCCATCATAGCCCGGGCATGGCCAGCGGTAAACAACATTTGATATGATACAATAGCCGTTATACTGGATTATTTCTCAGGTTAGGTTAGGTTAGGTTGGGTTTTCATTCTTGAATTCATGAATTTTGCCAAAATCGGCTATGAAAATTGGCGCGGTTCCGGCTGGCACCCCGTAAACCGACTTGTCCCCAGTGACGTCCCTAAACAAAATGCCGCTCCTGGGCAACGCCAAAATGTCGCCCTATTTTTTATACAGTATTTTGTATCATCCGAACACGTGTCGTTTCTCGTCACCATGGACGTCGAAGGGCAATGGAAATAAATTAGACATCACGAACTCGACAAAAAATTACATTCCCGTTAAACCGTAATTAATTAATAATTACGTTATATAATACATTTTGTTTCCAACCAGTGAGCTGATTTTTTTAATGGAAAGATATTTTCGTTATTCCTAAGTTTGGGTAGCTATTTCTATACGATTTTCCTCGATTTGCCGCCCTTCGAGTAATTGCCGCCCCAAGCGACGCTCAATCTGCCTACCCCCACGGGACGTCACTGCTTGTCCCATATTCTATTTAGGTACCTACATTAATATTTGAATTTTTTCCTGGAGGTGGGTTTGGTACCCGAAAATACCCCCCTTGCGTGCGTGCCCGCCTATAATACAAATCGCTTCAAAAGCGTGCGTTTCTGTGTAGGCACGTCACGGCGGCGGATAATTCATACAAAAAACGGTAAAATCGCCGACAGACAATTAAAACTTTCCGCTCGGCGGCCGAGCCACTTGACCATCTCCATTTATATTATTAAGCGCAACGTATTATTATTTATTCTTTGGGATGAAATTCACTTTCTGATCGTATCGACGCAGATTGGGACCAAAATTTTATTCGCCGCGGACCGACTAACGGCGAAAGACCCGTAATACCTTCGGCACAACGGTCCAGATCGTTTTTTCGTTATACACCTCTCTCTCCGTATCAAAGGCAATGATAACATCGCACTGAATATTATTATTCCGCGGACTCTCATTATGCTTTAGTGTAAACATGTAAACAAACACATCCCAATTATCGACGATTTCATATTATTTTCATTGTGAATGAAGCGCATACGATGTGTAACCTTCAAATAAGAGTGTCAAACTTAGCTCGAATAAATTCATTATTATTGTAATACATTTTAACAATTTGTATACGCTCACGATTTGCCAAACAATACTGAACACTTTTTTCACAAATTTTGATAGTGATATGAAAAAAATGGCGGCTATGGCGTTTTAAAAATCTATAGTACTACTCATCAGCAACGTCTTCTTGGCTATGTGTTAAAACTGTGAACTAACATTCTCCGCCCATTTTTAACCGCACTTTCATTATAAACTAATATGCTCCTCCCATTTAGTAGCAGCACAACAGCGCCCAGAAGCGTAGCCAAGAAGATGTTGCAGAAGAGTAGGTACTAATTTTATAACCCTTTATTTAAAGCGAGAATTCGAAAATAAAACTAACCAGACGTTAAAGATGTCTACTAGTCTCGAAATGATTCACCAAATACGCCACTGACGTATATACACGGATATATGAAAGGCAATCGTTGTGATGTTAGATATATTATAAAGGCGTGCGCATGAGTGGAAGGAGGTCTGGGTCCTTGTAGATGGCCAAACGGGTTCCATGACTCCTTCCACTCATGCGCACGCCTTTATAATATATCTAACATCACAACGATTGCCTTTCATATATCCGTGTATATACGTCAGTGGCGTATTTGGTGAATCATTTCGAGACTAGTAGACATCTTTAACGTCTGGTTAGTTTTATTTTCGAATTCTCGCTTTAAATAAAGGGTTATAAAATTAGGGTTCCAGGACAAAACAGAACATGACAAAACAGAACAGAGATAAAACAGAACAACGATAAATATAACTATGACCTTTCGGGAAAAATATAAATTTAATATTGAAATTGTCCTATCTCTATTATGTTGATAGATTTTTAATAGCATAGATTTTCAATATGTCATAATAAATCAAATTATATACCTAATTTCTGCATTCCTAATCGTTAGAAAGCCTCAAATAAATGGGACTTTGCCGGCAAGCTTAGGATATCTCTCATCTTAATCAATATAATATGTTCAAAATGATTGGGTGACTAGGTACAACGAAATAATGACCTAACCTAACCTAACCTAACCTAACCTAACTTAACCTAACCTAAATAGATTCCACAAGAAATAATCTTTCATTTTTCCCCTGGCTGTTCTGTTTTGTCCGGTTACCGGCCAAACGTACCAATGACTCTATAACCACTCTCATCTCCCACGAAAAATGATGCATCAATATGTCGTTTGCTGATTAAATGCTCGCATAACATAAAGTAACACATATGTACGTGTATGAAACAATATCAATGCATTCTTTGGTTATTTATTATGCGAATTTGGTAAGTAGTTCGCAACGATATTAATTATTTTGCAAGACGATATTGGACCTGGATCGGTCATGTGGTCCGAACGGCTGGAGAGAATTTTAACTTGGCTTGCCTGTTCTTCGAGTCAACAGAATCTTACCATCATGGTTGATTCTGGTTCTGTCACGCTAAAGTGATAAAGAGATACATATTATCACTTTATCATATTTTATGTATTGAGGTGTTATAATAATTGTTACAATACCCGTCTAAATAGTCAAAACTATCTATCTCGCTCTAAATTTAACACAGCCAAGAGATGTGCTGTTAAAACATAGCACTTATTGTAACAAAAAAAGGAATAATCGTAAATTACCAATGATTATAAATTCCCGATAAACACCCACGATGGCCGCGTGGCTTAAGCGCTGGCTTCTCGTGTTGAGGGTCCCAGGTTCGAATCCTGGGTCTGGCAAGTACACATATTGTTTTTCAATTTGTGCATGAGCCAGAGTATGGACCTAATAGGTTGAGCAAATGGCTGACATCCATTTCTCGTAAAAAAAAACAAAATCTGTTAATACAAACCTCTACTCTGTGGAGGCCCATATGATCCTATTAGGATCGGACATGGTCAGAAGAAGGAATAACTGATAGTCAACCACCAGTGAATTTAAGAAAAATGGCGCACTCCGCAGATTGGCAGTGAGAAAATGACCAGGAAGAATTAACTTGAAAACAATTTATATCAAAAAATAAAAAGGCTGTGAATATAACCCGAGTTGTAGTAAGAGTTCATCATCTACATATTAAACGAGTACCTACGTAACGACGATTAATGTTGCGGTAGTCTTGTGACTTCTTCAGGTGCATTTCGAGAGACGTGAACCACCTAAGTCCACTTCGCCCGCAGCTCCGAGTAATTAAAACCAATGCTTTCCTGAGTCTCACGGTAAACAATGGACGCCCCGTGACATTTGCAGTCTTCATGTTATAAAACTCGCCATCGAATTTTTCATTTCTTAAAAGTTCACAGAAAATTGGCCGCCGTGCACAATTTGACACAGATGAAAAGCAAAGCTGTATTGTAATTACGTGAAGTTTTTATCATTTGTTTATTTTAATAGTATAAGCCAAAATATCGTCGCCTCCGGATCTTGGATCCACGGGATAGTGCGGTCGAAGAGTAATACGCGTTGCGTACATGGCAGGAGCGACGGACCTACTCTTCCACGAGCTAACAAACTCAAACTTGAAGATATTGGATTTCTCAGTTCTTAACCGGACACCGTGGTCTTGCCTCCGAGTTTTATTAGCTCAGCGTTAGCCTAATAGGATCTTCAATTTGCTTATGTCACTTGAAAGGTTTATCAACCTGGTGCTACCCACAGTTGGATCGGTTGGCCATTGTGACTTTCCAAAAATAAAAATTCTCAACTTTCAAAAACTCTGCGGCCTTTTTCGGCGAGCGAGAAGTTGCTTCTGGGACACTCTCAGCACAATAATTGTGAAGGGCGCCTAAAGAATAGCATCTGCAACGAGTTCGTAATGTCGAGGAAAGAAGGAGAAAGAACATGCGATGATAGCCAAAGAATCTAATGCGATAATCAACAATTGTGGAAGTTTCAAACATTATAACATTATAATAATATAGTTTCAAAATCATTCGAAAACGTCCGAGTGCTACGTACCTACATTATACGTATCATTTGTATTGAGTATTCTTGAATATGCCAGCATTATTTGGAGTCCTAATAGGTCCATCCACACAATTAAGTTAGATCGAGTCCACAATAGATTTCTTAGATTTCTCTACTTAAGAGCATACTTCAGTGAAACGGCAAATAATTTTAAACTATAGGTGCGACGAAATTTCGGATTCGCTGCCAATCGGAGAGCGAAAGTCGAGCTGTGAACACGTCAATTTGTTTTGTGATGGCGACGGGGAATGAATTCTTAAATCATGTAAAGATGACTAAAAAACGTTACCCATTTACTTGAAAAAGAAAACATGTCAATGAATATATTGTTATTATTACTAATAGAACAATAAACATATCATTAAATGGACGCATGTTGAATTTTTATGAAAAATTATGTTTTGTTCTGCACGCGTCGTTTGCACAATCTTTGCGTCGCGTAGTCACGATCGTTTTAGACTGTACCCCAGCTGAAGTATAGCCTTAAGAACATACGAGTTCTTTCCTTATGATAATGATAATAAAATGAATTTTCCGACTCGTTTTCTTCTGGGTGCAATGCAATCCCTGTCCACCCGAAGAGTGATTGCTCTTTTAAAGCATTTCTTTTTACTTCTTCGTGGGTTCATTTACAATCCGTATATAATACTGGCAAATATTAATTTTCATGTTCCCACCAATATCACTCGTAACTCTATGGTCTTCATGATACCTCGTCGCAGAACAGATGTTATGTTTCATGATGCTGTGTATCGTGCGATTAACATATTTGATGGCACCATAAACGTTGATTTATTTTTATTAACTATATAGTGTTTGTGGACGTGTTAAATAGGTTAAATTTATAATTGTATATAATATCATGTTTCTTTAATATTTACATAAACACATGCTGTCTTTTCTACTTTATTGTTATATTAGTTGATATTTGTAATTAAGACATTTTTATAATTTTGTATTTATTATGTATTATGGCGCATTGGCCAATCGCTGTAATGCCGTAATACTCTTTTTCTAAATAAATAAATAAATATTATATGTATATATATTAGAGATATTACTATTTTCTCGCGCTGTGTCTAAAATTGGAATACTCATTGTATCTATCCACGAAATCTATTTGCATTACTTCAACAAGTCAGGGTAGTGTTCATCTTCGTAGAGACCTCATGACCGATTGTTGTGATTTTAGGTCCAGAAGGCTTCACTCGTGTCCACCATTCTTGGCATTCTGCGGTACGTAGATACTGTGTAAGTGGAAACCCGTGGAAACCCGTGGAATCCTTAATTTGGTATCTGGAGGAAGCTCTTACCGCGAGCCGGATAAAAACTACTATTTATACAATATTTTGTTTCCTTATTAATTTTTAAATCTTGTATTAAAACAGATATACAGAATAGACATCATATAACAAAAATAAAACAGTCTGATTGCTAATACAACAATATAATATTGTTAATTGAAATAATCAGAAACCGACAAACTTATTTTGAGCTTATTTTATTGAAACTTGAACTTATTTTAACCACAAAACAGATTAAATACATACAATTATTCCGATAGGCTTTACCCAAATACAGTATATTTTGACGCAGGATTTGAATGTGTGAGTGTCCTACGAAAATGAACCACGCATTATAGTGTGTCCTTCAATGCACCAATATTAAATGAGCGTCAGTGCATAAACCGAGAGTAGTTGCCAGTATTTAAGTTTATCCCGTATTCTTCCACACTCGAGATCAGTTGCCTGTTACTACACACCTGTTAGGTATTTCAGTTCTCATTATTTCTGAGTTCCATGTTGTAATCAGTGTTGTTACGGAGAGACGAAGCGCTGCATTGACATCCATTCGGTTTCTCTGTTACGTTTTTATTAGATACAGACAAGGCCAAAAAAGTCTTTTTACATGAACAGCTAGTCGAAAATGTAGATATATTTTCATGACTTTATAAATAACAATTTTTGTATTTTATTTATGGATCAGAAGACAACTCTAGTATGTATTAATTGCGCATGAATTGACGTCTTCCATGAAGGGATTCGTTTTATTTAAATCAGGATTTGCTTAGAATTTTATGCATCTTAAAATAGGAGACAATTATTCGCGGACCGGCACATATCACGTACCAGCGATTGAAAAACACTGTTGTACTACATTCAAACTAATCAAATACCACGAGTTTTTCCTGGTCGCACTCCGATATATGACCAAATAATAGAAGAGGAAAACTCAAGGTAAACGTTTTCATCCTACAAATGTGTCGGTTCATTGCCGACTCAAGTAGAAAGCCGATACATTCGCAACGACTGGTCCTACCTTTTTCGCCCCCAGTGACGTCCCGCGGGGGTAGGCAGATTGAGGGTCGCTTGGGGGCTGCAGTTACCCGAAGGGCAGCAAATCGAGAAGAATCATTAGGTATATAGAAATAGCTATCTAAACTAAGTAATAACGGAAATATCTTTCCATTAAAAAGTTCATCTCACTGGTTGGAAACAAAATGAATGAAATTTCTATAAAAGTTGTAATAGGACAATAATGTTTTGTTGGGTTCGCGATGTCTAGTTTACTTCCATTTTCCTTGGACGTCACGTCCTTGGTGAACAGCAATACCACGTGCAGATTTGCGAATTATATTTGAATTAGGTATAGGTAGGTACATAATTACTCAATTTTGTGTAAAATGTTTGCTAATCACTCGCGAGTTTTGGAAGTTGTCAGGCGTATTTTTAAATGTATCTGAAACCGTGGACTCGCAATACCTATTAATTGTCTATTGAAGCAGGGATGGCATTTAGTGGTATACATCTTGTTAGTAATGTATTCATACAACACATTTCTTAGATATTGGAGTCATGAAAGTATGATAAAAATATTGTATAAAAAAATGTGGCGGCATTTTGTCTAGGGACGTCTCTGTCCGTCCCTCCCGTTGTTGTCTATGGATGACCTGTCATTGCCTGTCATTGTTCTATATAGTGCTCATACTGATGCGTCTGTCGTATTCACACAGGGAATGGTTTGATTTGGATAGATGATTTACATGATAAATAATACACTAGCTTTAACACACCTTCTACAAATGTAATGCATAGATCAATGCTACATATTTTTTGGAAATCGATATTACCACCGGATTTTGTGTGAAGGACTAGTCTGAATTTGACAGCTGATAAATAACAGGAATGTACCATATAATTTATTAATAACACTGATAGTTAACATATTTGATTTGAGATTTTTTTATAAATTAATTTAATTTGAAACGAGAAAGGGCGAATCATCGCGAAAGGGCGACAGCTGAACAGTGGACCACTCGTTGCTAGTGCAAAAAGATATGCTCAGGCTTTATTAATCTAAAGATGGCGCTGGTCGGTTACAATCACCTACATAATAGTAAGCAATATGTCAGGTATATAATATTGTTTCCAATGTTTATTGGCCAGTTTATAAGCTTGCCGTTTTTTTATCCGATGGCTCATCTCTGGTTTTACATAAACGCGGTCTTTAAAAACTAAACGGCGGTATATAACAATGATAATAATAACTATTAACTGGCCCATGTGAAGGAAGGCTCACTTCAGTTTATTTGAGCCGACTGTTGATCAGGTCAGTGGAGTGTTGGCAAAGAATGTTGAGATGACAGTAAAAGAATGACGTGTTTTACAAGAGTTAGGTAAATAGATGGAACTATTATCAGTTCAAATTCATTTTTTTTTTACATTTAATTGGTAAAGCTTACTGGCGCGAATCCGGTGGATGTTCAAGTCCCGTCGGGTGTCGTATTATGTATGTTCAATATTCATAGAATGTTACATTCTCAAATCTTGTGTCTTATTTGTTGAATAAAAGAAATAGTTTATTAAATAATTAGCACACAGTGGCCGAGCGACTTAAGCGTTGGACTATCACGCCGTGGGTCTCAGGTTCGAATCCTGGGTCTGGCAAGTACACATATTGTTTTCCAATTTGTGTGTGAGTCAGGGTATGGACCTAATAGGTTGAGCAAGTGGCTGACATCCATTTCTCGTAAAAAACAAAAATCTGTTAATACAAACCTCTACTCTGTGGAGGCCCATATGATCCTATTAGGATCGGACATGGTCGGAAAATAATTAGCAAGTTGACAGTAAGTATTATCGCGGCCATAACAAGAAAATGTATGGGTAAACATATTTTATTATCCTGTAGTTGCAAGCTTGCATGCATGAATCAATGAAGTTTGGAAGCTTCTGAATTTTCATGCGACAGTATGGATTTTTTTCGATCTGCGATTGTGGCAAACCTGCCGGCAAAAAAACAAACTATACTCATTTTGAGGTTAACCGATTTTCACTACCTGTCAAATAGTACCATAAAATGACAATATCGCATCTCGCTTACTTTTAAAGAATGAGATTGGAGAGACAGTCATCACTTTTACGTGTGAACTTTTATTGTCACGATAGTTTAAATTACGCACTATTGCTGTCAGTAAATCCATGCACGTGTACAGGCGCTATAAGTACGTTATAAAAACTAAATAATTGAGTGATACGCGACGTCGGTTAGTAATTAAGGAATAAATTGATACCTACCTTAATTTAATATACCAAAACCGATAGCCAACATTATAACACGATTCGATAAGCATTTCATGTAACAACTACTAGTTAAATCGTCGTAATTAAGTATGATGCCCGTAGCTTAATTGGAAAAGTACACTGGCGCGAATCCAGCGGATACAGATTTAAGTTCCGTCGGGTGTTGATTTTTTTTTTCTACAAAAAGATTTTTTCTAGTGTGTATATGTATGAGACGCCTACGATGGCCGCGCGGCTTATAGCCTATAACATAGAGTATGGACCTAATAGGTTGAGCAAGTGGCTAACATCAGCGCTCGAAATGGAAAATTTTACGAACCGGAGCGCAAATATTTACACACTTATCTAGCTTTATGAGTAGGTATTTTATAAAAATAAGTGTGTTAGATTTTGGTTATGGCCAATTTCGCTCAGACGGTCAAATTATTTTTCCACGATGTCTAGCAAAAAATTTAAGGATTTTATGAACCGGAACGGCGCTCCGGTGCGTTCTGGTCTATTTCGAGCCCTGGCTAACATCCATTTCTCGTAAAAACAAAAATCTGTTAATACAAAAAACTCCACTCTGTGGAGGCCCATATGATCTTATTGGGATCGGATATGGTCAATTTATATATGCATGAGATGTTTGAAAATTATGTACTTATTATTATATATATATTGTTCTACATAATAATAAATAAATAAAGAATAAACATTGTAGGTTTTACCTAGATAGATAATAAGAACGCACCAAACAGCCTCTACACGCTGAAAGTGAAGAGGCGACGTTGGACCTGGCTCGGCCACGTGCTGCGGATGCCAGAAGAGAACTTCAACCTGGCTTGCCTGTTCTTCAAGCCGACCGGATTCCGGCGTCCTGGAAGGCCGCTAAATACAATCTACAGAGTGTATACGGCGGAGCTACGGGATGCTGGTTTGACCTGGAACGAAGCAAGAAGACTGGCGAGCGACAGGGATTCTTGGAGGCGCCGCGTGGTGTCCATATGCTCCAGTTAAGGGGCGGATATGGCAAAAGAAAGAAGAAGATAATAATGTAATCTCTTTTACTTCTATTACCTTGGAGTTGTACGCCTTTTTAGTAGAACGGCGGAAATTTGTTAGAATCGAAGAGAATTTAAGATCCAGTAAATTGATAAAATTGATAGCGCTTTTATTGCGTAATTTCATTTCATTAAGGTAAAGTGCTATAATAAAAATACGAACAGACTGTTCGAGTTGTAAAAGTTAAACTCGTGGTAAGAAAAAAGTAATAATTAAAGAGTTAGGTTATGGAATTATACAACGCTAACCTCGATAACCATTCATTGACGGAATTCATCAGGTGCTTACGTAGATGATTATTCTTACTTACATATTCATCGCTTTAACGGTATTATCTGTCAATTCTTAGTGAGAAGACATTATATTGTATACTTACAAGATAAAAAGAACTTTTCATGTACCACGTTTTTAATTTTTTTGTTGAATCATAATATAAACTTGACAATTCTATGTATTAATAATTTAGGACAAATAAGGCAATTCGTCGCTGTAGGATTGGTTTCCCGAATAGACCAAATGTGCAGGAGACGAAAAAAATAATTTCATAATCCTATATTTAAATACATGGAGATATTTAAATTGTTATTTTTACAGCATATGAATGATGTATTCATTACCATAACAAAGTAATTTAAAGAAATGGATGGTTCTTGTCCAATTAGATACAAAAAAACATTCTGCATTAAGAGGTCGATTTCGACAAAAACGGATATTCGGGAATCCAATACTATCGCGACGATTGTCAACAAATCATTTTTTGCTATTTTTCAACTAACAAACAAATATAGACTACTGAAAAGTCATTTTCATTTCCATAGTAACGCACGTATATATTAATAATTTAGTTGCTAGGACCCTACTAATGGTGTCGAAATAACTTTTCATACAAAACAGAATTAACTGAAAATGAATTCAATTCTACTTAGAGATGACTAAAAGTATTAAAAGAATGCATTGGTATCGTGTTCTGATATATTCTAAAAGTTTCAAATGTCTAGCTAGTCGGGAAGTTAGTTAAAAATCAATTGCAAGATTTGTACTGGATAAACAACCACCGGACAAACAAGAATACGAGCTAAGAAAAACGTGGTAAAATACAGTGATTCCCAATGTGGAGGTACTTTTTAGCATTAGCGGCCAAGAGGCAAACCTAAGCCAAGACCAAAACAGCCAAGAGAGTGAATATTCAATTTTAAAACGTTATTAATTCACTTATGGTATCTTAAAACGTTGCTAAAAATGTTAAATAAAAACCACGGATCATCACACGATTCACACTAATATACTTATTTTTTGCTGTTATGCCATCACGATTTATCAAAATTGCGCCGCAGTCGACATTTTTGATGTACGAATTAGAAAGAAAATAAGACTTTCTGTTTTTACAATAAAAATAATTTTAGATCGATAGTCTACGACAGTGGTCCGAGAATTTTTGGCATCGAAATGCCTATGCTAAAGATTTCAATAAAATATTCAAAACCCGTGCAGCTGCAATAGTGTTTTTGTTATTAAAATAGATCAATGGTTTTGCGACGAAATCAACCACGATCAGATATTATTATACGTTACCATATAAATAATATTTTATATTTCTTCGTTAGTGGTCTGCAAAAAGTTTCTCATGTTTTCAGTGGTCCACAGGTGTAAAAAGGTTAAGAAATTCTATACTGTCAAAAAGTGTTATGTATTAACAGTCCCCCCTGGCTGTGTTAACTTTTAGAGCGAGATAGACAGTTTTGACAGTTTAAACGGATAACTTATTGTAACAATTATAATACCTCAATACAAGGCGGCTCTCGTGGTGAAGTGCGTAAGGCGCTTTCCTTCCACCTGAGAGTTCCTGGGTTCGATTCCCGGTCAGGACACACAATATGTATGTGTTTTCTCAAAGTCTGGGTGTTTGTGATTGTTCAAAATTACTAACAACCACCTTGTACGAAAAAGCAAGGACATGTTTATTAATAATTCTAAAATAATACCTCAATACAATACATATATATATAGATATCGTTGATAGCCGCCGATAGCCGCCTTCTGTATAAAATAGACCCACTGGACCTGTTAAAACCAAAAGAAGGCAATATTCGATGAAATATTTTGGAAACAGTGACATATACTAACATTAAATAGGTACTACTTAGTTCCAATAACAATAAAGAAAACATGCGACAGAAGTGAAACTTTTTGTTTTGCTCTCTATTCTCAGACATACTATTAATAAGTACCAGTTTTATATAATAGCAGTAACGTGTCAACTTATAAAGTCTTTGATATCAGCTTGGAATCAATTCATAATAATATGTTGTTTTTTCAATTAAAACAGAGCATGGACTTAAAATGGCTAACATTAATTCCTTATAAAACAAATATCGACTCTATGATATAAATTGTTGAAGTGTCCCATATTTTTCAATAATCGATATCCGTACCATATTAAACCACAATCGGTAGGGTAAGCCAGTTCTCTTAATTTTGTGTTCCCTGGGCTCAACAGTCTACGGGTTGTCGCGTTTATGACGCATGGCCACACTGTCAAGAAGCACTGTCGTGTAGCTTCGCGTCCCTTGAGGCCATACACGGCAGTGGCATCTTGCCAAACAAGGCGGACCCTACTTTTTGTGACTCCACTCTCATCTCGGGTCAAGCCTCGACTAAAGGCATGGTCGCAGACTGGGAAAATTCTACAAACTGTCTTTTTCGAGCGAATCACTTAGGTATAAATCATTAAAATATTGACTCATGAATACAGTATTTTAATAACAATACAGGACGTCACATATAATCATGTCAGTGATAGCATTCCTCCGATTAAATTATAAAACTCGTATCCTAGTAATTATTATTATTCAAGGTCAGTCAGTCTAATACCACATGCCCGGACAGTGAAAGATGTGAGCTTGAACTCCACTCAGCTCAACTTTGTTTCCAGAATGTTCATCTAATTTTTCAAAAATATTTATTTTCAATTAGGCCTTTCGCTCACGGAGAAACTAAAATACGACGAACTGGTTGCTGGTGGAACTCATAAACTTCCCAATGATTGATGCTTCGCAGACTGCGCTACTAAAACCCACATGAAATAATAATATCATAACCTCAAACTGTCAAAAACCTATTGTCTTTCCTATTTTATTCCAAGCTGTTTTTCGTAATATCTTTACGGGAATATTCTGGCAGCCTGTTTTAAGTTAAAAATCGGTTCGTCCATCTTTAACTTTTGACTTGTTATTACTTGTTCAGTTCAGTTAAGTGTTACCAATTTTAGTACCTACCTAAGAAAATATAATTTTTCCGAAGGAAATATATATTTTTTTAGGTGTCGGGATTTTGTTGTGTTTATTTAAATTGTATGAAATGTGCCGTGCCTCCTTTGAAGATTTTGGTATACCTAGTAATTTAATAATTGAATGACCTGTTTGAACTGTTTCGATGCCCCCATTAAATATTCTGACGAATCGATTGCGTCATCTGCGTCAAAGAAGATCGTCGCTTTATAATACCTAATCTACTTAAATCCGGAGATTTACTGTGGAATTTTCCGGCAGCATGAGTGCAGTGTGACAACGCCTTTATCTGAAGGCAGAGCTGAGGGAACAGTTATATACAAACGCATCGTGTTTTTAACCGCCTTCTAGAAGTGACCGTCCAACTATCTATTTCTATTCGACGACAATATGCGATATGGATGCTCAAAAACATATAATATTATATTTTAGCGGCGAAGGCTAGAATGATATTAAAAATGACAATTTAACCTTGACTTCTAAAGAAAGAACATGCAACCTGAGCTTAATAAAAATATCGATTTATTAGTTGGTACCTACTTAAATAAAAAAGGTTTCTAGTTGTCTACATAATATCGTATTTAAAAATCGATGTCTTTTAGAATACATCGTGGCGTTCCTGCCAAAAGTTGGTAAGTCGATACGTTAAGTATTTAGAGTTAACAACATATTTTAAGTTTGCTATCGGCCGCTATTGGCGGTTATCGAAGATAGTTTATCATATGTTTGTAGTAAGGTATTATAATTGTTACAATAAGTTATCCGTCAAAACAGTCGAAACTGTATATCTCACTCTAAAAGTTAGCACAGTCAAGAGAGGTGCTGTTAAAACATAGCACTTATTGTAATAATAATTACAACTAACTTATTGTAGAAATAATTAAAAGATAAAAAGAACTTTGTATATACAACGTATTTAAATTTTCTGTTGAATTATTATGCTCAATATGCTCAAACTTGTACTTGATATGAAGTAAATAAAAAACAAACAAATATAGAATACTGAAATGTCATTTTGACATTTCATTTTGATGATATTAATAATTTAGTTGCTAGGACCACCTCCTTAGCAACCAATAATAGTCTTTTACTTTTTACGGATTTTTCTGATATAACTTTCCGTACAAAACAGAATTAACTCAACATGAATTCAATTCTGCTTAAAGATGGCTAAAAGTATTAAAAGAATGCATTGGCATCGTATTCTGATAATTATATTCTAAAAGTTTAAAATGTCTAGCTAGTCGGGAAGTTAGTTAAAAATCGATTGCAAGATTTGTACTGGACAAACAAGAATACGAGCTAATAAAAACGTTGTCATGATAATAGTTCAATACAAACATATGATAAACTACTCTTGATAGCGGCTGATAGCAGTCTTGTTTATAGAATAGATGCGCAAGTAGATGTTATAACTAAATATTTAGCGACAGCCGGACGTCGATTAGTAATAATTTAGGTAATTAATATTCATTGATTTAAAACAAAAAAACCGATAGTCAATAATAACGCAATTTGATAAAATTTTTATGTAGAACCTATTGATTTAAATTATCACAATTAGGTATGAGGCTCGTAGCTTAATTGGTTAAAGCACATTGGCGCGATACCAGTGGATATACGAGTTCAAATCTCGTCGGCCATCGTATTTTTTTCAAATTTGAATTTTTCTAGTGGGTATATCTAAGGTGTTTTTTAGTTATGTATGTTCAATATATGGAATGTTACATTCTAAAATCTTGTGAATTATTCGTTGAATAAAACAAATAGTTTATTAAATATTATATTGTTCGCTATCAATATTACTGTGTTTTTATAATCAGGGCTACTATTAAGATACTGGTTAACGACAGATCCTCGCAAAAAGTTGATTAAAGTATGCCATACACCGTATGATGATTACTAGTACCTATCAGGACGTTTCGTCTTGCAGTGAAAGTAAGCAATATTTACCTGTTTGCTTATCATTATCACAGACAATAATAACATCAATAGATATTACATCGTCTTCGGTGGGCATACTTGAAATATGAATGGGTAAATTAAGTTTACCTATAATTAAATTTGACAGCCTCCATTATGTAGGTAGGTACATACAGTTTCGGTCCATATAAAATAATATATAACCGATGCTCCGATAATTTATCACGTTTACCTTTTATCAACAATGAAAAATATAGGTTTTATATTTTTCTGACACGTCTCATAAATAAAAAAATAACCGAGTGAGTAAATAGTACAGTTAAAAATCTATACGGGTGTGATATATATTGATAACCGGATAGTGATAATATATATACCCATCGCATATCTGAATATTCACATGATATCGGCGATAAGTCAGTCAGTAAAATGAATCTATTTTAATGCTTTTAGAGTTCTAACTGGTAAAATTTAAGGCCATTTATCGTCAGGCCGCCGCGGTAAATAACAATTTTTGATGGGTATCATCATCATCAGCCTGAATCTATCCACTGCTGGATGAAGGCATCTCCAAGCTGATTCCACTTCTCTCGGTACTGTGCGTTGCGTTGCCACGTACTTCCGCAAAACTTTATCATTTCACCGATCCATCGGCATCTAGGTCTACCTTGTGGACGTTTTGTACCTCTTGGATACCACTGGATGACTAAATATGTCCAACGATTGTCGTTTCTACGAGTTACGTGTCCAGTCCATTTCTATTTGAGGTGTTTAGCAAATTATATTACATCGCAAAGCCACTTTGTCCAGTCAAGAATTGACTGGTGAAATGGTCCGAAGTCAGAGCGGTTATCGCCATTTTTCATATAATATTTAGAAAAAACATATATATACCTATGCGTGTTTGTTCCGTTTCTCAGTTGGAAACGAGGCAAGCTAAAGTTAAATTGGACAGACATCATTCGAAAACACCTCAGATATAGACATACTAGAAAAAGTCATTACACAAAAAATACGAGGCCGAGCGGTACTCGAACCGTCATCCATTGGATGCGGCTAATGTGATTTACCAATTGAGCTACCTGCATCTTACTTAATTACGACGAAATTAACTAGTATTATGAAGCGCTTCATTAATTGCGTTATTGTTTTCAATCGGTTTTTGAGGTTTGAATCAAGGTACAAGTAATATGTCCTTCATTTGATACCTAGACGACATCAGGATTTTTTTTTTGTAACATGGGAATGTAACATTTTTTATTGAACATACATATTTTGAAAACACATCATATATATAGGTACGACGTTCGACGGAATTCGAACCCGTATCCAATAGTTTATTAAATTATTAGCAAGTGCAAGTGCTTTCAAACTGAATTTGGAGATATCCAGATGTCCAGACGTCCTTGAATCAAACGCCCGATTGTCAAAAATGAACGCAATTTGTTAAGTGCTTCAGTTGTGTGTTAATTTCGTCATATTCGGCTTATTGGTGCAAATCCAGTGGACACGGGTTCGAATCCTCAGGTTCTCGAATCAGGCGTCCAATTTTTTCAAACAAATTTTCTGGTATGACGTATATTATGTATATATGAGGTCTATTTAAATTATATATGAATAAAAATTTGTTATTCGTTGAATAAAAAAAATAGTACCTATATTAAATTAGAATTGATTTAAGTTTTGTATTTTTTCATTTGAATCGTCTTTGGGACCCGGGTTTCACCCTGCTGTATCTTCATGCACTATACCAATTAAACAGGCAATTACTACGTTCAACCAAATCACCTAGGATATTGATATATTCCACCTGCGTGAGAAGAAGTTTGTAGGTCGATCTTGGTAACATCTAAATTGGTGGTAGTAATGTTGTAAGTTTGGGAAGCGCTGAAATTTTATAACTTAAATTTTAACACGAAGATGTCGTCCCTGGTGTCGTCAATATTATTGCAGACCGGCCCACGTTCGCGAACAATCATTTGGACGACACTGATTCCTCGATACTCTGGCACCGTCCAGTATCGAATCATTCGATAATTTTTCCCTAGTTGGAATATTTAATGCTGATCGGTGATTTCGATGTAAGTATATTGGAATATTTTATTAACTATTTTCAACGTAGTTTTTTTTGACATTTTACCTCCAAATGGAACTTAATAAAGATGTGAAATAAAAAATGTTGTGTTTTAATATTTTTTGTTTGTTGTTTGCCAAAAAAATATAAGTGACGTCCCGTGGGGGTAGGCAAATTGAGCGTCGCTTAGGGGCGGCAGTTACCCGAAGGGCGGCAAATCGAGGAGAATCATTAGGTATATGTAGAAATAGCCATCTAAACTGAGTAATAACGGAAATATCTTTCCATTAAAAAGTTCATCTCACTGGTTGGAAACAAAATGTATTAATTAATATAAAAGTTGTAATAGGACTATTACCTATATTTTGTTGGGTTCGCGATGTCTAGTTTACTTCCGTTTTCCTTGGACGTTAGGTCCTTGGTGAACAGCAATACCACGTGCAGATTTTCGAATTATATTTGAATTATAGGTAGGTACATAATCACTCAATTTTCTGTAAAATGTTTGCTAATCACTCGCGAGTTTTGGAAGTTGTCAGGCGTATTTTAAATGTACACGAAATCGTGGACTCGCAATACCTATTAATTGTATATTGAAGAAGGGATGGCATTTAGTGGTATACATCTTGTTAGTAATGTATTCATAAAACACATTTCTTAGATATTGGAGTCATGAAAGGATGATAAAAATATTGTTTAAAAAAATGTGGCGGCATTTTGGCGCTGCCTAGGGGCGGCATTTTGTCTAGGGACGTCACTGACTGGACCTGTCAAAAACAACCAACCCATCAGTGTGATCAGTAGCACGAAATATTTGTATTGCTTGTACGGTAAAATGGGGTGAAATCAGTGGCGGATTTTATATAACGTAAATTACGCAATAAATTCGTCATAGGATTTAAAAAGGGGCCTCCAACATAGAATAAATTATTAATGTATGATATTAATGTTGATTAAAGGTTGTATAATTTATACAAAAAAAAACCGTTTGAACGCATGGATTTATTTGGAGAACATTAAAATTTGCTTGTTAATTTTTTATCATAGGGGGCTTCAAAATCAGTCATTGTGTTGGGCCTCTACGTTATCAAATGCGCCACTGGATGAGATTAAGCAAATGTTATTTTAAAAACTTTTGTCCTTAATTAAAAATAATTACAAGATAAAAAGTACTTTTTATATACCACGTTTTTAAATTTTGTGTTGAATCATATAAACTTGACAATTCTATGTATTAATAAATACTTTTTTTTTGTACTTGATAGACATCCTGAATAAATATAGAATACTGAAATGTCTTTTGACATTTCATATTGATTTCCATAGTAACGCACGTATATATTAACAATTTAGTTGCTAGGACTCCCTTAGCAACCAATAATAGTACGAATAATACGATTTTTTCCGAAAAAATAACTTTCCATACAAAACAGAATTAACTGAAAATGAATTCAATTCTGCTTAAAGATGGTTAAACGTATTAAAAGAATGCATTGTAACCATGTTCTGATAAATTCTAAAAGTTTCAAATGTCTAGCTGGTCGAGAAGTTAGTTAAAAATCTTCAATCGTTCAATAAAAATCTTGGAAAAATAAGAAAAAATTTGTACTGGACAAACAAGAATACGAGCTAATGAAAGCGTGGTAATTAATGCGTTTAGGCTCAAAATTTATTAAATAGTTGTCTCGCACGACTTCGTGTTGTATAATGATTATTCTTTTCAAAGAATATATTACATTTTTGTAATATTACAAAGTTTAAATACTTTTATTCGATACGATACCGATAGCAAGTATTGATATTTTTTCTTTCGATATGACATCTCTATTGAGACTCAGTATGTATTTATTCTTCTGAAAACATCGTAAAGTATTATCATATAATAACAATCTCAGTTTGTGTGTCCCATAAAACTGGATTCAGATCGATAAGGTCCGCATGTCCAACCCAAAAGCTTGGTCAGCCACCTATGCGTAATAATACCAAGTCAAATTTTTAGAATGCACACACGTTGGTGAACATTTGGAACGTTTTTTATTTGATTTTGTTATGACACAGATTTTCACAATTTAGACAAAGGAGTTTAATTAATCATAGTAAATTTAACATACTGTTACATAAATCTAACATACATATTGAAAACACCTCAGTAACAATATCTCCACCAGAAAAAAAACTTTTTGAAAAATACAACGCCTAATGATACTTAAACCCGTATCCACTGCTTTACCTAGATGTATTATATATTATATAATTACGACGAAATTAGCTTGTAGTTTTCACATATTGAAATGCTTATCAAATTGTGTTAATTTTTGACCATTGTGTTTTAAATCAAGGTACCTATATTAAGTACCATAATTACTAATCTACGCCCGAATCACTCCAAATTTTAGTTACAACGTACTTGTACTTGCTAATAATTTAATAAACATAAGGAAATTTCATGAACTTCTAATCTAAATTATATTTAATTTTATCTACTGACCGAGAGATGGCTGAGCGGCTACCGCGTCGGCTTATATTATAATTTGAATCCCGGGTCTGGAAAATCGAGCAAGTGGCTAACATTCATTTATCGTAAAAATACAAACTGTTAATACGACCTCCACTCAGTGGAGACCCATAATTTATGATCTTATTAGGATCGGACATGGTTATTACTAACGTTTAAAGATCGAGGAGGTGAAAAGTCTGGGGTTGTTATCGAGGGTTTGTTGACTAAGGGTTATTAATTGTCCAGGGCGTTTTTTTTTTAAATCTTGGGAGTAATTGTCCTATTACCTGAGGGCTGCAGCTTGGCGTTGGATAAAGAGATGGACAATCCACGAAAGCATGCGGACGTGAATGGTATTGTTAAAAAAAATAATCGGCACAAGTCGGTTATGGGGAAGCCAGCGGCAAACACATTTTGAAAATAGCCGATATACTGGATTATTTGTTAGGTTAGGTTAGGTTAGGTTTTCATTATTGAATTAATGAGTTTTGCTAAAATCGGCTATGACAATTAGCGCTGTTCCCGCCTGGCTTCCCTATAACCGACTTGTACCTAATAATCATTAAAGTTTACATGAATTTCCATAATTTCTGATCAAGAAGTGGACACCCTACTTATTGTGTTTTGTTTGCTTGTGAAGTAGTTCATTGTATAAGTTTATTGAGAACTAATTGATTCCCTTGTCAAAACAATATTGAAACTTCAACTCGAAAATTTGCCTACCACAGCTCTGTAAATCAACGAGTAGTGAGTGATGAACTTAATAATAATGGCCCACACACACAGGGACGTGCCAAGCGGGGAGCCTTGGGTGCGCAAAACACCCCGGTGGCAGAATTCAGGGGGCGGTAAAAATCCGAAAATAACATTTTTCAATGATTTTACTAAAAAAACTATTTTCATTTAATTACATTAATTGAATCTTATGATTAAATATATATATTTACGTATCGATGCCATGCAGAGTCTTTAGAGATCGGGAATGCTCTTCTTAATCATAATAAAATTCTATTTTATTGCTTAATTTGTATTTTTTTTAAAATATTTTTTTGCACTGTTTTTTTTCTCTATCTTGCGTTTTCTCTAATTGATTTACTTGTACTTTTTATTCTGAATGTCATGTTGTGAACGTCCTCAATTAATAATTTGTAATGCACTCATCGTGTATTCTTTTAAATAAATAAATAATACATTAAAATCATAAGGGTTATTTTTAGATGCAACATTTTTATCATGCTAGGTATTACACTTTTGAAGTACAGTATTTCTACTGAATACTCGAAGGCAGATTTTCAAAACAAATGAATTTAGTGTTGCTGCCATTGGTTTCCAATTACAAAAGACATTGATGTTGGTGTCTGAAAGTAGTGGGAAACTGTTTAGTAAGCAAAAAACAGATACTATCCTGGTTCCGTCTCCGTATTCCCACATCACATCACATTTCTCACATAAGCAGCAGTACCTAAGAGCTAATATCATAAAATTGATGTATTTGTTATACTCATATCATATGAATAGATTGGAATAATTAAGGCATGCTCTGCATCCACAGCATATTGTGTAGTTCGCACGCCACTTCTACGTATGGTTTTTTTAATAGCTATGCCATTGATTTTTCGTACAGGGTAGTTGAATGTGTTAATTAAATTTAGTCATTTACATTTTCGCATTTTTTGTAATATTGAAAAATTTGCTCGACTATAGTTTTTAGATGAAGCTAAATTTATATTCCTCCATTTTTTTTATGGCCAGAAATAAATATTTTGTGCAGTGCTGCTCTTGTGTTTATTTCGTGAGGTGTTGGGGGTCAATTTCATGATTGTGTTATCTACATAGTGTTCCAAGAGTCTATCGATCCTTTTCTAGTATTGGGCAGTCGTTGATACATGCCACACAGTTTGAGATTTGTGTCGCCGTCACAGGGTCGGCAGTCATGTCATTTAATTTAAATATTTTTAGATATGCTCTCGTATAATGTTACGTGGCCTGTTAGTATATGTGTGAGTTTGTGTAATGTTTTCATGTTCCTGGCAATCATGATGGCAGAAATTATGTTTGGAATAAATTTCCGTGTTATTGATCCTGTGGTATTCTGTTTTGTATCTGTTGTTCCATAGCTCTGTTCTTAGTGTTTAGTGGAAGCGAGCGGCCAACAAATTTTTATAATAGCGGATATACTGGATTATTTGATAGGTTAGGTTATCATTCATTCTTGAATTCATGAATTTTGTCGAAATCGGCTGTGATAATTATCGCTGTTTCCGCCTGAGTAAAGAGACTTATACTGTTTATTCTTTGCGTAACTCAGGGGGAAGTATGTGTAAGTTGAAGGTCTTTTATCTGTTATGTCTTTTTTGGCGTATTTATCTGCTTCCTCGTTTCCGACTATTTCTGTATGACTTCTTATGCAGAAGAATTTAGGATTTGTATATATCATTCAGAGCCGTGTTGATACGTGTGTTGCCCACTGCCACTGTACTAATTATTATGAAGTATATACGATAATACTACGAACATATTTGTTTGTTATTTATAATAAGGAAGAGAATACACACAATAAAAAAATACTCAGTAGGTATTTATATGAAAGCTCACCTCTCTTATAAAATCATATCAAAATTCGCGTGATATTTGTCCGGTACTTAATTGTTTCATTTTTTATTGTATCCACTACCACTCAATTGATTGTATCATAATTTTTATTCGTTGGCATCCATTATATAAAATATAAATTAAATTTTAAAACGCCCACGGCTTCCACAGACAGCTAAAATACTGCTATATTCAAAGCAGTCCGGTTCATATCAAAACATAACTTACTTATTAATAATAATGTAATCACTATGAATCACGGAGCAAACCTGAACCCAACGTTAGTTGAAATTTCCAACCAGGAGCATCAAAAAAACTTAGACTATATCCTAGCACAGCTGATTTCATGGAACTTCGGGGTTTTTATAAACCCGTGTGACGTCACAGTTTTGTACTTTATTTATATCAATTAGTAATATACTATATCCATAGACATTGAAGATGTCAGAAACCGAATTCTGAAATACTAAACCCAAATCCTATAAAATTATACAAAACTCTCATTAACCAGAATTTATGTTATAATAAAATAACCGAAAAACCTTATAACAAAACGATACAAATTGTTATTAATTTTTGTAAAAATAAATGTGCACATGACAAATTTCTAATTAAACTTTATTAAAAAACCTGTACTTCTCGAACCGGAGCGCCATTCTGCGCCGCTCTGGTCCGTTTCGAACGCTACTTCAATGTAAATAAAATAATTATAGATTTGGATAAAGGCATCTCAACCCTTTGTCGAGCCTCTGGGGCGGAAGCAGGGAACACAGAAATACCTAACGGGTGTCGAGTAACAAGCAACCGATCTTGAGTGTGGAAGAATATGGGATAAACTTAATCACGTGTCAAAAATACGCGTGTCCTTCATTCTGATAACTGCTCTCGGTTTATGCACTGACGCTCATTAAATATTGGTGTATTCGAAGGTTGAATATCTATAATGTGTGGTTCATTTTTGTAGGACACTCACACATTCAAAACGCTACGTCAAAATGTAGTGTTGCGCTATAAGGGTATCGAAATTATATTTATTAATCTGTCCTATTGCTGATTTTAATCAAGGGACTGTTTAGTATGCCAGTTTGTGCATTCTTTGTAGTACTCTCTGTCAGTCACATTCAGTCAGTAATGTGACACTGAGGAAATACAACAATGAGGTTTATTTATTTAGTTGCGGTCATGGAGATGCTCTTACAAACGGATGTCGCATATTGCTCACCATCTGTATGGACTCACCTGCATCATATCGATATAACATCTCATTGGAAGGCGGCTCTCGTGGTGCAGTGGGTAATGCGCTGACCTTCCGCCCGAGAGTTCTGGGTTCGATCCCGGTGAGGACACAATATTTATGTGTTTTTCTCAAAGCCTGGGTGTTTGTGATTGTCCAAAATTACTAACAACCACCTTGTACGAAAAAGCAAGAACATGGTTATTAATAATTCTACAAAAAAAAAACATCTCATTGGATGAAAACTGCTCCATACTAATCAGTAGATACGTCATTGGCTACATACCTCTTAATACCAATATGCCAACCAATAAACGGCCGCGAATTCTTTACGAACTGTAAAAAAATATGTACGCGTCAAAAATGTGAATCTAGTAACTGAAAACATATTCTGTATATTAAATCAATGGTTGCGATATTCCAGTTGAGAATGAGTGGCCTAAGTCACTGGTTCTCAATATTACAAGACGTAGTTTTTCCTTATTTATGATTCTTTATTGAAAAACAAGTATTGAACACGGATGGTAATGGTGTAATTTTTATGGCGTTGTACATTGTTTCAAAACCACTGTACAATGGTGCGCCGTGGGGCAAAAGCGGTACAGCATACACTTGCTGGTTGTCTGTACATGCTCATTGTTTGGATCACGTTTTCCGGCACATTACTTAAATTTAATGCATTCACTAAATAATTGATCCGTCGATTCTGATTCGAACGAAAAATGGTCAAACCTGTTTCATAGAAAACAGTACGGGCTGGAATTTGGTAGGGAAATGCTTACATGAAGTTTTGTTGGAAACATCGTAATGTAACGGGTTACTTCTTTAATATAATGGATATAAAAGAGGACAAATCGATGGAGAACTTTGTTCTGTCACACGAGACAAAGTTTAACCTATCGTGCATTTGCAAAGATTTGATATTAAACGATTTAAACTCCATACCATGTCAATATTTTACACTATTTTAACATTTTCTTTATGAAGAAGTAACTACAGGCATTTCGAATATATTACGTAGGCTAGGGATGGCGAACCTATGGCACGCGAGATGATTTTGCATGGCACGCGAATGTTTCATTTAAAAAAAAAAGAAATTACCATTTTATATATTATACGTATTAATTTTTTTTTTATAAAAAAAGTTTTACAAATAAATATATACTTACTTAAGTACTTATATATAATATTAAAAAAATAATGAAGACATACCCATGCGTATTTTCTTCGGTTTTTTTAAATTATATTGACCAATTGATGCGCAAACGGAAACGATGAAATTCATGCATAAATGACAAATCGCATTGTATAAAAAATAGCAGGCAAATCCTTTTCAATGTAATCATTACGTTTAATGTAAATATACGATTGTATAAGTCGGTCCTTAGGATTGGGCAATTAAAAATACAAATATTCAATCAACAAACCTTATGAAATTAATTATCGGCAGACATTGAAATATAATAACTGCTTGTTATTTTGACTCAAACATAATCTGTAAAAATGGAAAACCGTTCAATAATGGAGAATATAATATGAAAGAAGAGTGGTTCAAATACTTCCACCATCTCTTTCAAAATTTTGAAAACAAAAGAAAAATATTCAAAGAATAAAAGATATGCCTTCGGCTAGAAATACGGTGAAAGATAGAATATCAAGTACTCAATTGTAATTTTTAAACTTTTTAATCGAATTCTTAAAAACTATGTTTTTAGAAAACTTTTTTTTCGCCATGAAAAACTGTTTGGCACGTCGCGACAGTCAAAAAATATTATTTGGGCAATTTTGGCACGCGTTAGTAAAAAGGTTTCCTGGTAGGCATTCAGACCGTGACACGAAACTGTGGGTTTCGACCGTAGTGCTAGTTATTGCTTATACATCGAATGCAATATTTGTTTGTAGAAAATTATGATTGTTCGTTTACTAAGAATAGGTTACCGCACAGCATTCGAAGTTAAGCAATAATTAACACTAATATCGGACAGTGGTGAAGGGTGGACGTAGGTTGCGGAGATTCGACATAAACAGTATACGCTAAACTTTGACAGTCATACTTAGTTGTTTGCTACCCTAAGCAACGCATGGCATGCATAACCCCACAGGACGTCACAGGCCTTTCAGCATGAAAAGCTTTTCTTTTCTCGGTTTATGAATATACATACTAATAGAAAAAAATCGAAATTTTTATTGTTGTTATATATATCCAAAACTCCATATTCTATGCTATCTCTCCATTGAAAATACATAATTCTCTTTTGTTTAATTCAAAGAACACCCTCTAATTATGTACAATCGGTGTGATTTCGACTATTGCAATATACCTACTAAATGTTATATTATTGATCAACCCAAATTTATCCACCCCTATCTAGCTGTGCTATTACACACACATAAACCCTTGTACATTAACTAAACGTCACTGATATTACTTACTTACTACATATTTCATATTTATACCATTGTATATGATTCTAATATCATTCAAATTGTTCTTAACACAGCTCTACTCACCGAATTGATTCACTGCGGGTCGAATACTCCTGAGTTCTTCTCTTATTATTAACAACATGTGACTGTACTTTGAGACCATGGCGAATAAACATCACTGATGATTAACATACATCCAGTTTTATTACTGATATACACCTTCCACCGGACCACGTAAAGGATCGGGGTTGGTAAAGATTTCCGTTGCCGAAAACACAACATTGTAAAAAATAAGGTCAAAAGGAAGCTTAAAAAAGCTTCTTGGAATGGTGTGTGTTAACTAATTGGGGGTTTCTTGTTTTCTTTGATATGTTTACTATTATGAGGCAATTGCTGTCAGACTAGTTTAATGCTGTATCAAATTCCAAAACATGGATACTTATTATAGAGTTATAAACAATCCACCCTTTCTTATTTAAAAAAAAAACCTTATTATATAGGTACTATGCGGGCATTTTAACTAAAGCATACCTTTGTATCCATCATGCCTGTATGAACCACGGATTTTGTCGATTATTCATTATTTGAAACGATGTGTATATAGCGTTCCATGTGCTGCAGGGTTGGTGAAAAAGGCTCCGGACGTGACATTAGACAACTTCAATAAATTACAGATAGTTACATAATATACATTTGCATAATATAATCCTGATCATCAATAACTGTAATTTTGAAGAAGGAGTGATTTTAAAACGATTGCTTTTTTCGAAATGTTTGATTTTTTTGCCACATAACATAACAAGGCCTGATGAAAAACTAGCCGTAAGTGCGATTGAGAAAGCAATATGCATTAGAGTAAGATAAACGACATCAATAATCGAGTTAGTGAAGCTAGAAGTGAAGTCGGTAAATATTGGTTTAAACTTTGTATTTAAGCCAAAAACGGGAGTACGTATTTTTGAAATATATTTTTTTTTATTCGAAATATTACAAGTCAATATTTTTAGTTAGCACACGATGGGCAAGCTGCTAACGCATAGGTTTATAATGTGGAGGGTCCCAGGTTCAAATCCTTGGTCTGGAAAATACATATAGGTATTGTTATTAAATAAATGCACATGTTATATTGTGTGTTTGGAGTCAGAGTATGGACCGAATAGGTTGAACAAGTTGCTAACATCCATTTCACGTAAAAATAAAAATCTATTATTACAAAACCTCTATTAAAACCGGAGGCGTATTATTATGATCTTTTTAGGATCGGATATGGTAAAAAAAAACTTGTGGACTATTTATGTCGAATTTACACAGCCTACCTCTACCCTTCGCCACTGGTATGTCTGTACATAGATATCTAATATATAAAAAATAATATTTGTGTGTTTGTGTGTTTGTTTGTTCGTATTTAATGCGCAGCCATACCGTTCATCCGATCGCGATAAAACTTTGTCAACTTATTGCTTGCACTTGCGCAAAGAGTATAGGCTATACTAATATATAAAAATGAATGTCTGTCTGTCTGTATGTCTGTCTGTCTGTCCCGTATGCGTTCCTATACCATTCATCCGATTGCGATCAAATTTTGGTAAGTGGTTGCATGCACACCCATGAAGGTTTCTGAACTAGAAAAATCATCATCTTCTTCTTCTTCTTCATTCTATTTTCTTTTATTCGTATTGTTCCTATACCATTCATCCGATTGCAATGAAATTTTGGTAAGTGGTTGTATGCACACCCATGAAGATTTCTAAATTAGAAAATCATCTTCTTCTATTCGTATGCGTTTCTATTCCATTCATCCGTTTGCAATGAAATTTTGATCAAGTGTTGTGCCCTTGCCCGCAAAGGTTTCTGAATTAGTACAATCATCCTTTTCTTCTTCTATTTGTATGCTTTCTTATGCCATTCATCCGATTGTGATGACATTTGACCAGTTGTTGTGCGCACGCCCGCGAAGGTTTTTGAATTAGTACAACCATCTTTTTCTTCTTCTATTTGTATGCGTTCTTATACCATTCATCCGATTGCGATGAAATTTTGACCAGTTGTTGTTGCCCGCAAAGGTTTCTAAATTAGTATTATATCAAATACAACGTTTATTGTTTGTTTGTTCAATGCAATTTTGATTTTTTTTACTACATATTAATAACGTTAATAACGTTTGCATATTTTGGATTCGATTTTAATTTAGTGGTCTTTTGTTTGACATTTACTCCTATTAGAATTATTTTCATATTACCATATTGTATAACACAGATATTTTAATATCAAAAAAACAATTACCTCTTATTATTTTTTAAATATCTAAGATAAATATACCCACGAAGCGACCCTGTGCGAAGCCGGGTACTTCAGATAGTTAATAATAATAATATGTTAGTTCGATTTTCCTTAAATGGGGCTTAGTAAAATTGTCTATAACAATTTCCTGTAAAATTATTTTTAGAAGTATAAATTATTGTGAATTGTAACAGAATATACCTAAACATAAATTTATAGTTATAGTTATTTCATAATCCTCAGATTTAACCTGAAAAATTCAGCTAAAAATCCAAAGCCTCAGCAATATATCCATTAGAAAAATGTTTGAAACAATCCCTGGCAAAATGGTGTTATAAATTGAAATAAAAAAAATTAACGATAACATTTAAATTGAGGGTAAAATTATCATTTCGAGTATCTGTGTCATCAATGTGTTTAATAAACATTCTGAAAAAAATGTCACATATGACTTATTAGATTTTTTTCTTTATTCATTTATGGTAATTTGTCCCATAATGATTCTGAATTGGTATGGTACCTCGTCAATGAATAATGCGTTGATGCTCCAATGCGTCGAAAGAAAAAAAAACGAAACAGAAGAGGCTGTATTTATGGAGCTATTTGAATTCTATGCTAGCCGATGTAAATTTTTAAATGCATCGCAGACCCAAAGGTAATTCAACATGCACTATAATTACAGGTGTGTTTTTTATAATAAATTTTCGTATAAATTGGTGAATCAGTAGAGACTTAACCCTGCAGTAACGTTGACATTTATTTTTCAAGATAATAGTATGCGTCGATTATTATTATTTCAATATTACATATTAAATGAGATTTATAAACATTTTTTTAATTATTATATCCTTTACGTTTTGTTTGGAGACTAACAATTTTGTAAAATATTAAAAGACAGCATGTTTATTTGCTTGGCCCTTTCCTTCGATTGCTTTACTTTTACTTACATGTATATTTTATAATAATTTTAATTTAATTTTTTTAATAATTTTATAATAAGCCAGCAGCTTTATTCAGTGTAATCATCGTGGGTTCAATCTATTGTGAATTATTAGTGTGTAGGTATCACATAGATTAATCAGCGTCACCTAAATACACGGCGCGGTAAATTTTAGACGCCTGTACACGTGCATGGATTTACTGTCGACAATAGTGTTTATTTTAAACTATCGTAACAATAACTGTTTACACCTAAAAGTGCTGACTGTCTCTCCAATCTCATTCTTCAAGAGTAAGCGAGACGCGATGTTGTCTTTTTATAGTACTATTTGATAGGACGTATTGAAAATCGGTTAACCTCAAAATGAGTTGTTCGTTTTTTTACCGGCACGTTCGCCATTATCATTATACTGCGTAGGCGCAGATCTTACTTGCGCATTAAAATTCAGAACTTTCCAAACTTGTATGTAGAATTGTTGTGGTACATTGGACTTTTTAAAGGCTATTATTGACCATGGCGCATTTCTACATTTTGAAGTTAGATTTTTTGATACTTGGTACTTTATTTATTTTAGGTATTCACATGCACTGTATAATAACCACACGTTAGTGATTAACTATATTATGAACAACTGAGAAGGTTGGACATATCATCTGGAGTTTGCTTGAAACTACAGCACATATTAATATGTTTAACAACAATCGATTATGAATTATAATGGATAGGTATATCCTATTTTTAAAGAAGAATTTGCCTAATAACCCGTCTGGTGTTAATTATTACATAATTAACAATGGTTAATAAAATTGGAATGTAACCAAAAATAATTTGTTTTATGTTCAGCATTATATTATTAATGTATTAATTCATGCACGCAATCTTGACAACTACGGGATAATACACGTTTACCCATACATTTTATTACTGAGAACAGTAGATCCATGCACGTGTAAACGGGGTATTATCGCAAGGGAATTCGTCAATTGCGCAACGGGGTAAATTAGCTGCGCAACTTCTATTGCGTATGCGCATTACATTCGGACATTTTTCGTTCGCTAGATGAACGCATCGCAGTGTATGCGTAGCCTGTGCATTAGAGGTGGGAAAACTGGTCGATTTTGAAGACTAAGTATACTTACTACCAGTATAAAAAAATACTTAGTATCAAAACTTGTTCCAAAATACTAGTATTTGGAATACTATAATATAGAGCGCTTGGCGTGCGTATGCGACATAAGTCTCATACAAAACTGGAACTAAAACCTAACTCCATATTAGTATTTGAAATATCGGCTTCAATAGAATCGCTAAAAATACACTAGCTGGGGTTTTCGAAACGTCCCATTTATTATAAAATTTTAAACACATTTTAAATTTATGAGTTGTTTTTATGTTATGTTTATAATATTCTTATTAACATAAAATTAATAACAATGATTTTTTTTATTGTACACTGCGTCACCTCAGTCACCTCACCACATTTCCAAGGGAATAATATGCTGCTACAGAATTATGACCTATTTGTTCATACATAAGATGATATCATTCGCATGCATAGACTAATAATTTAAAATATAATTGTATTCAAGTGCTACCGCGCATTTAATGTCAATAGTATATTGAAAGTCTACCAACTAACCAGCGACTCGCGATGATATCACAAGTTTTTTGGAACAAGTTTCTTGGGCCACACGTACCGAGTATGGGTAGTTTCATCCGATACTTGAGTACACAAACTAGTGACAGTATTTCCAACTCACCTCTACTGTGCATTGCCCGTCACAAACCTATTTCAAAATGGCCATTTGTCATGAGGAAAGTGCTCGCGCACGTAGTTCCGTTACCGATGGACTTCTTTAAACATCATGTCAGTATTGCCAACTAAACGATTTCGCAAAAAATGTATAATAGTATATAATACTATAATTTTACGCCAAATTAGTCAAACATACTATAATTTTGAAGGATTTAAAACGAGAAATGTTCTAAGTAGTATATTTTTTTCAAAACACAATATTGTTTACGTCTTTATATTAAAATCAGCATTATAAAAATATGACAACATCGCTTCCTGTGAAAAATTAAAAACTATTTGATATACAAGACGTATATACAGTTGACGCCAGGTAAGTAACACGCTTTCCACCTAATGCACGTGCAAAACTATTCGGTGTTAAAACCAGAATCAAAAAGTTGAAGTGAAGATCAAGTGTAGACATAGCCATTTACGTCATTTTTTAATGTGCATGTGCACTAAAACAAACGAAATATCATTTCCAATTAAATTATTATGTATCTAACTATTTGCTTCAAATTATAAATTTACAATAGATTTGCATATGGTGGATGATTTACGCTGTGGTTATTATTGTTAAAGATGTAGCTAGAAGGAATATTTATATAATTAAAATGATACTTACTGCTGTTGTATATACATCAAAGGCATGAACGTTTTACATTATAAAATCAGTGGACTGTAATTTGAAAGTGATGGTGGTAGATTCCGGATCTAAGGAGGGGGGGGGGGTAACAGGATGCCAGACACTGACCTTTTATGATGTTGATGATGGCTCCGTGGTCTGGTTGCACAATCACTCGCGCGGTATTGTTTGTTGGGTTACCCGGTGCACGACATTTGACGGTACATTGTTGATGGATGATGTATGGGGTTGATGAATGATGAGAGCCGGTATCACGGCTTGCCAGGTATTCAGAAGTATCGTTCGGACGACGGTCACACTATATCAAGCTGATCCGGCCGTGGCCCACGAACAACTTCTGAATCAGTCTGTATAAATTGAAGTAATCAATAAACTGTGGTTTAGCGTTTACAGGCCAACACGCACACGTTGTCTTGAGCTAACTGGATGTTATTCAATCACGGTAGCCTGATTATCCGTAATTGCTCGTCGTCTGGACTTGTGAAAATAATAAATAAGGGATTTGCTGGGAAGAAAGGAATGAGGGCTAGCATATTTAGCCCAACCACCAATTTAAAAACGAACTAAAATATCCCAAACTACACAATTTTAGACGATTCCCTTTATGAAACTATTTGTAAATATCTTTTAAATATATTCAAAATGTAATTAATACGCTTTCTATAGACTATTTTATAGTAAGACGTTTACGAATTTAAAGATTTTGCACCCTACAGAGGCAGATTCGCGGTAATTCGAACATGAATGGAATAAAAATATTATTGGTCAACTCGAGAGTTGAAAATGTCCCTCTGAGGCGGACGAAACCGGTCCTAATCTCTTGATTAAAAGTGGCATAAGTACTACATAAAAATTGCGTTTTATTAAATAAAAACAACAAAATAATGCAGTTCCACCATGAATTGACAGTTAACAAAATAAAAGAATATTATTGGTCGCGAGTACAACCATTTAAGATGCAGGTAGGGGTTTCTTTAGTTTATAGAAAATGACCCGAGGGTTTCTGCAAAGCAAAAAAAGGTTAGGAATCAATGATAGAGAGCAGTGCTTCTCATTTTTTTATACCACGGCCCCCAAAATAATTTAAGGCCCCCCTCCCCAAAAAATGTAATCTTAGGCATAAAGCCCACCAAAAAAGCGTTCGGTACGCTCACTACTGAGTAGGCCCCCTCCCACCCGCGCATTACCCTTCACCTATATAATAAGGGGCCCAAGAAGCACAAAATAATTATTATTATCAGCGTCTCTCATAACAAAGCAATAAAAATATTATATTATTTTCTTGGGGCTTGTAATTACGCAATAACTAAACAATGAGTTCTCTGTTATTAAATAATGGCTTCTCGCCCGTCTATCGACGACGCTTCCAGAGCGTGATTTTGCTCCCCGTGTTCAATGAATGGACTACGTTGTATTTTCGTTGATTCGTCCGGCTGAAAAGCCACACAACGGTGACTCATGGGGCAGGCGGGCAAAATGCGTCGTCAAATCCAGTGTGCGCTGGCGTATTTGATTACGTTGAATTTTCGATGATTTACACGCTACTTGTGAAATTTTGCGCGAGAGCCCCACTCGCTCCGTTAAGTGGGTTTTACGCCTATACTACCTTTTATTTAATGTAATTATGTAATTTATTTACCATTTATTGTTATTATAGGTACATTGTTATTAAAAAAAAAAGAACATTTTTCATTTACTTGCTTGGAAAGCAAAAATTAAAAAAAAAACAAAGATAAATAAACTTCAAATTTATTACAGCTATAACATACAAAAACAATTTATTAAGAGAAGTGTGATTGCATATTTTTACATAATACATCAATATCCGGTACAATGTTTGAAATTTTAATTCGCAGAGTTTGCTCCAAAGTCTCCGTTGAAAGACACGACCTGTGTATATTTTTTTATTACCGGTAATGATGAAAATGCTGTTTCGCATAGGTATATTGTCTCAAAAGGAATTATGATTAACAATGCTGCTTTTGCGATTTACGGATATTCTTGCTGTCGCCTTATCCAAAATTATTTTCATTAAATTGAACTTCAAGGGAATTATCTGATCTAATAATATCAATAAATTCTTCTTAAACTGTCCACGTAATATGATAATATTTTAAGGATTTAGAAAATGCAATACAATTGTACTTTTGGTCTTCATTTAAGTTTTGAGAGATATCTGTTGAAATAGTGAAATATTTCACGGCTCCCTGGCAGGAAGGAGCTCTAGGTCCTCCTAAGGGGCCGCGCCTTTCAGTTTGATAAGTAATAATATAGAGGAGGGTATCTATCTTTGTTTACAGCTAATTAAATAGTACAGATTCACTTTTATAATATAAATAAATTCCCCACTAATAGAATAATGTTTTATTGTCCATTTTTGATTGTGTTTATTATTGGGGTCAAAAAACTTTTATTCGTTCATGAGATTGTTAAACATCAAGGGGTCAAGTTATATTCTTATCGACTTGACCCTTTAACGGCAAGCGACGCGTCGAGAAGCGGGAGGAAAGGCTTGTCTGGCGATAGATTTCCGTGGGAATCCCAATGTGAAGAAATAGGCTTTCCGAGTCTTTCTCGTTGTCACGTATTATTTGAATAGCAGTGCCGGCATCGGAAGTGTTAAAAATATAATGCCTAATATAATATGATCAGATTTAAATATTGTCCTAGAATACGTATTATAAATTTAACTGTGCATCCTCAAAATTCCTTGGACTGACCGGGTGATAAATGTTGAAGTTCTCAATCGAATGGGGAATGACCAAGAAGTTCTACGTAGTATCAAAACCAGGAAACTACAGTACCTCGGCCACACTATGAGAGGACAGCAGTACAGTATTCCCCAACTTGTCATTCAAGGTAAGATCAATGGTAAGCGTAGCAGAAGACGGCGCCGCATTTCGTGGCTTAAGAACCTCCGTGATAGGTACGAGTGCAGCTCTACTGAACTGTTCCGGGTAGCAGACGATAAATCCAAGATCGCCTTGATGGTGGCCGACCTCCACTAGGGGATGGCACAATACGAAGAAGTGTACTTTTAAACCTTGTCGAACCTACATAGAATCTTGTCTCGACTACACCACGTTTAATTTGATGATGTGATTTTATTGTCATTTACAAAACGCATGTAACTTAATGTACTGTCGCACATAGCGGCGCCGAGACATTTTAGGTAGAAAAAAATCTGCTTGTTGCGTGTAACAAATTTCATTCGACATGGGCCGGAGCTAGAGTACCAAAATTTTACATCACCGCGTTTTAGACAACCGCATGACGTCACTGTCCTTGCATGGTCTAGAGTTGCAATATTTCTGACGGTTTTGATTTATGACCATATGCCAGTCGACACGATTTTCTAGATGCGACTGGGCTAAGAGTGTCAAAGATGGAAGTTACCAATCAAAAGAATAACAGTACCCACTTAAATAGTGATTAATTCAGAAACATTTAAAATATACATAGTGCCTGGTAAGACTCAATCCCGCATCTATCGGATTTAGGTCAAAGTCCAACTTCTTCGTGGTGTAAATGCGAACCTGCGTGGCCCTCATAACAATCAAGTTGGTAACACAAGTTGTTTGTTCTCTCAAGGTGCAGAACTTACCTGCTATTGGTAATGCCAATTGAAAGGGCAATAGCTGTGTTCAAACAAATATTCCTCGAGTTGTAGGCTACTATGAGAAAGTTTCCTTGACGAATTCTGTATTATTACAAACAGGAAATACAAACAATTGAAAGAGTGTTACTTTATGGGTGTGGCTGTTAGAATGTGTAATTCTCAAGTGTGGACACACATGCGATAAACTTATACACGTGCTAAAGAATATCATAAAATGCATTAAAGTTTTTTACGTACACGAAACGCGCTTTCAATATTAGTGATATTTGAATACATTCAGGGATTCCGTATTACTTGTGTTTGATGGTTTTACCCTCATTAAGTCATAAACTAAAACTGCTATCAAAGCCTTCGTTTATGGCGACTGGTTTTTTGAATTTATACCTTATTTTACAAAGTTGTTATAATATTATAAATGTATCTTATCTCACCGACTAATAAACCATCAATTAGAAAAATCCGATCTTAATACATATCATTAATTATTCTAATTGGGCGTTATAATGCCTCGGGCTGGCCCTGTGGGTGTGGTATTGAGAAATATTTTCGCCCACACGAAACGTTAAAGAGTGAACCGGTAAAAACCGATTGCGGGGACAGTGTGACGATATTGATTTTTAAGCCAACGGTGCAATACCACCGAAGTGATAAATAAGAATTTTACGATAAATTTTATCACGTTTTTATGAAAACGGTTAGGAACTTTAAGAAATTAAAATATACATCTATACTATCCTTGGAGTGGCAGTTACATGGAAAATAAATCTATTATGATTGGAGTGTATTTTGCATATCGTCACTGTTCTGGCAGAAGACACTAATTTGAAAAAATGACATATTGAGTTAGTACCAAAATGTTCCTTATTTCAAACTTTACCGTCTGGAAACCTTCTTAATAAATAAACAGTCTTTATTTTAAAGTCATCCTTTTTACGATTACTTAATAAACTCACATGATAGACCATTTCAAACATTTTAACAACTTTAAAGTCAAATCACTCAAAACTAGTATTCTCTAGTTAGTGTGTTCTGCCAGAACAGAGACGATATTTTGTAGATTAATTAGTGACACATAAAAAATCTGTGCAGTGATAAAATGTATTTATGTTTATCAAAAGTAAATAACACATTAAAATTCTGAAAAAAATTACATAAGTATTAAAAGTAGATAACAAAATAATTATTAATTTTAAGATATTTGAAAAATAAAACACTTTTACTTATTAATACTTTTATTTCATAACTGGCAAATATTACTAGATAACAGTTCCTGTCTCATTCTCTTTTATACATTTACGTGTATGTTCTGTCTCAACATACAATTATTAATTGTTTGTGAGTTGCTGCATCAGCCTGATCGGAATCTTTGTAGTGTCCTGATTTTTGCAAACACGCCATCGCTAAACTCGTTAATTTGTCAAGTGGCGACGCTTAGCTTAGCGATTCTTATATATATATATATTATAGGTGGTTCTTTGTCCGGTACAAATCTTGCAATCGATTTTTAACTAACTTCCCGACTAGCTAGACATTTGAAACTTTTAGAATATATCAGAACACGATGCCAATGCATTTTTTAATACTTTTAGCCATCTTTAAGTAGATTTGAATTCATTTTCAGTTAATTCTGTTTTGTATGAAAAGTTATCTCGACACCATTATCGGTTGCTAGGGGGTCTGGGGTTCTAGCAACTAAATTATTAATATATACGTGCGTTACTATGGAAATCAATATGACATGTCAAGTACAATTTTTTTTTTCGTTTAAGCTAGTCAAGTCAAGTTTATATGGTTCAGCAGAATTTAAAAACGTTGTATATAAAAAGTTCTTTTTATCTTGTAATTATTTATAATAAATATACTTACATATTTTGAAAACATATATTAGATTTTTTTAATAAAGATTCATTTAAAATCAATAGCAAATAATGTAAATATGTAAATCATAGATACATACTTTAATTATTTAGAGATACGAGGTGTTGCAGTTTTGCTGATAATATTTTATCTAGAAATAATCTCACGGTGTGACATCGCAGGTAATTTACCTTTTGACTGGCATTCACGTTTGGTATTAGACAGTTCATTATTCATAATTATCCACCACATAGTTAAAGAAAATAATATAATATATTATTATATTATATAACAATTACAAAATAAAAAGAACTTTTCATATACAACGTTTTTAAATTTTCTGTTGAATCATATAAACTTGACTTGACTAGCTTAAACGATCAAAAAATGCTGAATAATGAAATGTCATTTCATATTGATTTCCATAGTAACGCACGTATATATTAATAATTTAGTTGCTAGGACCCCCTAGCAACTAATAATGGTTTCAAAATAACTTTTCATACAAAACGGAATTAACTAAAAATGAATTCAATTCTACTTAAAGATGGCTAAAAGTATTAAAAAAATGCACTGGCATCGTGTTCTGATATATTCTATAAGTTTAAAATGTCTAGCTAGTCGGGAAGTTAGTTAAAAATCGATTGCAAAATTTGTACCGGACAAACAACCACCGGACAAATAAAAATACGACCTAAGAAAAACGTTGTAAAATAAACACTATCGACTGAGAGTACTAGATAGAATGTGAATCAAAATCCTAAAAGATTTAAGTTTTCTACCCGGGTTTCAAATTACCTTTCTTGCCAAATCCAATTTTGAATTTTTACGAATACCTATTTGAATATTTTAGATTTTTATTTGATGTTTTTTTATTTGTCTTAGGCAATGACATTAATATGGACGAATCATCTGGGAAAAAAAATGACACTCACTTTATTTGTCGGGTCTGCCGAATGGCATAATCTGTTCTAACGCCATTACAATAAAGGTGATATTGCTATAAATTCCCGAAACTTTTTGTCGGGTCTGCCGAATAGTTCGTTTCGAACAGGTTCGCTCAAACGAACATTGATACTAGAAACACTGTTCTAACGCCGTTACAATAAAGGTGATATTGCTATAAATTCCCGATGCGTGATATCGCATAATGATACTGCGTGATGTCTACCTATACACGTGCGAATGTCACTATGGGCGAATTTACTTGCTAGCTACTGTACTGAATGCGTCGTCCATTAATAATGTCATTGGTCTTAGGTGTCAGAATTATTTTTATTTTGACATGTTGTATGCCTATATACAAATAATTTAATATTTAAGAATGTAATTATTATTATTTTGATAAGTAAGATAAATGTATTAACCATTTTCTTTTTATTCATCGGATAAGACACAAGTTTTAGGAATGTAATATTCTATCTCATGCATTAGAAAAAATATTTTTATAAAAAATACGACACCCGACGGGACTTGGACCTGTAACCGCTGGATTCGCACCAGTTTGGTTTTCCAATTACCTAAACTACGGGCATCTTACTTATTTACGACGATTTTAGCTAATACTTGTTACACGAAATGTTTATCAAATTGTGTTATAATGCTGGCTATCGGATTTTGTAAATTAAATTAAGGTTAGTATCAACATTAATTGATCTATGAGGTTAGTTAGTGATTAAGGGATTAAGTCCCGCCGGTTGTCGTTTTTTTTAAGAAGAGTTTTTATAGTGGGTGTATGCATGAGATGTTTTCAAATTATGTATATTCAGATAGATGTATATTAATCAATTAAATGGCCTCGTGTGAAGCCGTGTATAGTATATGCTTTATAACTTTGCACTCCGCCTCTAGGATGAAAATTATGTGATATATTCTAAAAATATATTTTTGTACATATATTATTATCTATTTGTTTATGTATTACTATATATTATATTAACACCTTTTATATTAACGCTTTTCGAACCCTGCGATTATCTGTATTAATGGCAGCCAACTCGAGCAAGACAGCAGCTACGTCTATCTCGGACAGTAGGTGCCCATAAACGGAAGCATGCACGATGAAATTACTCGCAGAACAAAGCTGGGATGGAGTCAGTGCTCGAAATAGAAAATCTTACGAACCGGAGCGCTGAATAATCATTCAAAAATATCAAATTATGTTAAATATTTTTCGGATATCATAAGGGCGATATGCCTAATAATCAGGGTTTCATTTATACTTGAAGGGGCTCTGCGCTAATACACATTACCCCCCCCCCCCATACAACATTAAAATGTAGTTTTTTTTTTAAATGGGTACACTACTCATTTTTGCATTTTTTTCCCACGAATCAGTTCTTACAACTTTAAAAACTACATACCTACATGCAATATTATCTCAATAACATGAAACGGAACGCAATTTTCAAAAAATCCACGAGCCGGAACGGTATCTTTTAGAATTTCACGAACAGGAACGGCGCTCCGGTGCGTTCCGGTCTATTTCGAGCCCTGGATGGAGTGCTTTCGGACGTTTGAATAGTATCTTCAAGAATGACCCACCATTATGTCTTAAGCGTAGGGTGTTCAACCAATGTGTGCTGCCCGTGCTCACGTATGGCTGCGAGACAACACGAGAGATGTCCAAAGGCTAAGAGTCGCACAGCGAGGCATGGAGAGGTGTATGTTGGGCATCACGCGAAAGGACCATAAGAGAAACGAATGGGTTAGGAAGCAGACAGGAGTACGCGATGTAATAGACGTTGCCAAACAGCTGAAATGGAGATGGGCGGGGCACATTGCTTGCCGAAAGGACGGCCGCTGGACAAATGCCGTCATCCAATGGTACCCAAGGGGCACGAAACGGCCACAGGGTCGCCCTAAAAGCCGCTGGATTGACGAACTGATAAAGTTCGTAGGAAATACGTGGCAGCGAACGACACAGAACCGAGAGAGTTGGAAGAAGCTTGGGAAGGCCTTCATCCAGCAGTGGATTGACTCCGGCTGATGATGATGATGGTATTAACACAAGTGAATATCATTTGATGCGAGGTAATCAGGTAAAGAGGCAAATCGGTGTAGTAAAAAGTTATAAAACGTATACTCTACTTCAGCTAGTATTTTACGACTACTATACTGTTAAGATTTTTTGTCAAGACCTTTGTCAGTCTAATTCGGGTGGAGAGGCCTACAAGTAAAGTTTATATTATGCAAATCTAGCCTTACTTTTAATGTGGTACCATTTATAACAATAATATTGTAACTGTTATAATTATTTTTAGTCAAACGATGGGCGTTGAATTAATTGGTGGATGCCTAATAACGCAAGGTGAACAAACTAAAAAAAAAATACTACACACGTTCAAGAAAAAAATGTAACTCGTTGACATGATTTACGTGAAAAGTTAAGTGTGGGAAAGATTAAATTTTAATTGAACGTTCTGTTATTGTTTCTTCATTCGAGATGGCTCTATAATGAGACTTAAATATTGCCAAGCGTTATGGCAGTGTTATGTTAACATACACGAAGAGCTTTTTTGAAGTAATTTGGTTCACGACAAATCATGATTTGAGTAAAAAAACTTCTTTATACACCTTATCAGTGGGGCTTCAAACAGTCCCTATTTTTAGAGTGTGTTAGATACATATTATCACTAAATGAAGACATCAAGGTGCCGGCGATAGTACCAGTATTAATTTTTGCCATTTGACCTATTTCGAGGCTTTCTTAAGCCAGTTCTCACATCAAAACTCGTCTCGTGTCCCGAACAAACCTTCCGAGAACTGAGATCCAGTGTTGCTTGTGAAGATCGCGCACATCTACCTAGCGACAGTCGCGCGTAGCCTTCGAAACGTATAGATATTATTTGAATGCTGTGATTGGCGAGCCGGTATAGGAATGACCAATTCGTAGGTGTTTGTATGTGACTTCGACTCTTCGACTTGGAGCCTGAGAAGGATGCAACTTGTCAATTGCAATAGCCAGATGTTTTTTCAAACGAAACAGTCGCATTCGGCCAATCTGTGGAGCTCCATTTGGCAACGTAGGTTTTGTTATTTGTGTTGAATAACAATGACGTCACATCGACGTATTCGACACGTAGGAGAGACGAATTTTGATGTGAGAGCCGGCTAACATCTTCAAATGAATCAATTGTCATTTACGTCAAAAAAGTGTTGCTATATATTACAATATATCACAAAATATTATGTTTATTATTTGCTCCTTCCAATTTTGAATTTTACTAAAGATTAAAATAAAGTTTGCATAATAAAATATTATGGATTCGATTTAAATTTCGAGTTCTTTTGTTTGACTTTACTGCTGTCAGAATTATTTTCATTTTGACATATTGTATATATATTTTGATATTGAAAAGTGTAATTATGATTATAAATATATATTGATCAACAAAGTGGCCTTGTGCAAAGTCAGGCAATTCAGATAGTTTACCAATAAAATGTGTTAAATTGCAGCTTTGATGAAAATAAATTACTCTCATCTTTAAAGTAATTAACACTAACTACAGATCATTTCGTGTTGCAGAATAATTTGCAACATTCACACGTCACGTGTCCTGAGAATTATTTTAAAACGTCAGTGCTAAAATAAAATCGCTTTATATTAGTGTCATAAGTTGAAAATTAGTTTTTTTATATAAATCTTCTTTCTTTCGACCATGTCAGATCCTAATAGGGTCATATGGGCCTCCAAAGAGTGGAGGTTTGTATTAACAGATTTTATTTTTACGAGAAATGGAAGTCAGCCACTTGCTCAACCTATTAGGTCCATACAATATGTGTACTTGCCAGACCCATGATTCAAACCTGGGACACTCGACACCATAGGCCGGCGCTTAAGCCACGCGGCCATCGTGGGTGTTATAGAAATAGCCATTTATATTTAAATATAACAATTACGTGGTATAACAAATAGAGTACTTACGTAAATAATGAAATCAATAAGTTGATAACAGAACGCTATTTCATGTATTATATACAAGCAATGCTGCCTACAAAAAAAAGCATAGATTTTTATACTAGAAACGTTCTAATAATAAAGAAATATCCTAAAAAGTAATTCTGATGGTTTTAGACAATTATTTTTATTAGTACAGAAATTTGCGTCCAACTGACAATATTATGTAACCAAGCCACCTTGCACCATACCCGGCCTTAATCGGGCGCATTATAGGAATAATATTATGCACCAGTTCGGATAGTAAAAAATATAGCTGAGAATAGGCAAATCAGCATACAGTGGCACCATCGTCACGGTAAAAGCGGCTTGGAGTTGTAGTGGTATTGTTAACATGCACCGCAACAAACAATTATTTCAATACACCCGCGATCGCACATGTTTCCATTGTATACTGATTTACTTATATATATATATTTATTAGGTAGGTACTAAATTTTCTATTAAAAACGGATCGTATAAGATCGCTACATGGTAAAGGTTGTATTAACTGATTTTGCCTTCAGCGAGTTTTCTCGCTATTTGAGGCCGTGATCGACAGACCGCACATACAAATTTTGCGAGTTATCTCGTCTGGCTTTAAACTCAAATTATTAGCCACTGTCGATTGATTTGACTACTCAAAAAAAAAAAAACACACAGTTACATCTGTTTGGATGCTTATGAAATACTAAGCCACATATAATCGATATTACAGCGATTTTAGTATGAGCTTTGCTCTACATTCAACGTGTGTTGTTATTAATATGTTAGAGTTTGTTATAATATTCTAACGTTAGTATAATTATAATATAAAATATTGTGAATTTTCCAGACCCAGGATACGAACCAGGGAACCATGGCATTATAAGCCTAAACATTACTGCTTGACTGTTGTGGACGTTCTACATTGCAAGATAAACAATAATAAAATATCATATCTAAGTATTCATAACATGGCTTTGCGTGCGAGCAAGTTTCTAGGATTTGTCAAGACAAGCCAAGCCAAGACAAGCCAAGCCATTCAAGAATCCAAATGTTTTAGGTACACTCTCTATGTGTCGTTAGTACGGAGTATTCTTGAATATGGGTCCATTATCTGGAGTCCTTATGAGGTTTCCTATAAGCTTGTTTTAGAGTGTGTTCAAAAGAAATGTCTTCGACATCTTTATATTAATGTATACAAATATTTTCCTTTTGATAGTTTCTCAAACGAGTATTTTACGACTAACTTTCTTCAAGGCATGCTCGTCTTTCATTATCTTGAAGCTCGTAGGTCATTTATGCTTTTAAAGGATTTTCCTTGCTCTCACGTGGTAAAGTTTTCAATCCTGATATTCTAAAAAAATGAATTTCTATTCACCCGTCAATTACATGTGTGGTCGCAGCTATGACCTATTTTGGGTGGAAACTATTTCCTCATGTCAGGCTCACCAGGCACAAATAGCGAGGGCTGTGCGGACGGGCAATGCACTCCCTAGAAGTGTATACATTTTTTGTGATGTATTATGTATCTTGTTTTTAAAATTCTATTTTGTTGTTAAATTTGTATTTTTCTTGAATTATTGTTGTTATTTTAATTTTATTTATTTTGCTATTAAATTATGGTGTAGTTTGTTTTTTTTAATCTAATAAGTTGATTTACCTGTAATTTTTATTCTAAATGTCATATTATGAACGTCTTGAATTAATAATGTGCTCAATGTCTCAATGGCCTTCTCTCTTAGAACTCTATGTAGACAGCATAACCATGAAATTGACCTCCAAAAACCTTACAAAATACTAAACAACAAAACAACACAAGAACACTACACAAAATATTTAATTCTGGCCATAAAGACAGTTAACACAATCACTGCTAACATTTTAATTACCTTTTAATTACCACATTTAAATAACACGTTAATGATATCTAACGGCCAACGACTCACAGTAGTAGCTCACATAGAACATCAGGGTTGGACCAAGAAACAAGAATCAAGAATGGGCAAACGGTACAAATAAAATATATAATTAATTTATACTTAAAAAAGTCAATGTATTGTGGCAGGCATGTGTAACATGTATATGTAATTGAATATTAATTAAAGAATGATGGGGGGGACTGTCCCCTCGGTCTCTTAAGGTAGAGCCGCCCCTGCTCTCAACTACTTTGTATAAAAAGCAAGGGCATTTATATATATATAAAAAAATGTCTCTTAAAAATATAACATTAAAATCTCTGCTTGTATATTCAGATCTAGTTCATTGCAAAAACGTAATAATCGTGAATTAATTATCTCAAAGTTTTTCATAAAAAAATGCCTCGAAAATCAGTTAGTTGACTCAATTTTCTTCACGCTTAAATATGTAAATTACTAAATTTTCTTTCGTTACACGTCATATATAACCTCCCATGAGCTATTTATATTAAAATAATATTAAATAATACAAGAAATATTAATTTTGTTTTCTAGATTTCAAGATGATTTCTGTAACCGTTCTGGTTTTATATAATACGTGAGTTGATGTTCCAGAATATCCTGGAATTTTCTGACGGTGCTGTTTTATGGTAGCAAATAATCATGACACCTTACGGAGACCCAGTAGTAACCGTATACTGAGCTTCAAAAACGGATGCTTGCGACGGACGCTGGCTGTGACTTTCATTAGGGGGTTCGATTTCCCTGTGAATATAAGTGATTTTCTCAATGCTTAGGTATTTATGATTGTTTTACTTCTATTACTAGACTACTGTCATTGCACCTGACTATAATGGGATTTGTACGTATGGTTGTATAAGTAACACGTTCATTATATTCTTCTTTAATGAGCAGTCACAAAAATAAAATTGTAGTCTGTTCCTTTATTTATATAATCTAGGTACTTGTACGAAGTATGCATTTAACGCTGTTGTACGCGTTTATTCATCTTTAAAATATAATGGTAAATGTATTGCTTTTGGCTTCCTACATAACATTTACAAATGACTCTAGGAGTATCTTTTCACAGGTCAGGTACATATTTGAAAGTAAATTTTATATTCAAATGTCTTCTTTGATACATCAATATATAAGATGCGTAAAATGTCGAATATAAGTCAAGTTTAATAATTTATTATGCACTATACGATTCTATAAATTTACTTATTCAAGACTTATTTTGGCAATACTTGTACAAAGAATCATGTACCTATGCAATTAATTAATTGGGTGAATCTGAAATTATAGTGAAATGTTTATAGTAGAAGTTTGAAGATTTCTTCAAATTAACCCGAAATACTAAGTTACTTGTAGCTAACTTAATTAGTAGATCAGACGTCCTTTTTTCATATAATTTCATATATTTAGGCTTCATATATATTTAACATATTGAAAAACTCTACTACATCGCCATAATCTTGACTTATGTTTTTTTTTTAAATTAAATTTTAATTATTTTGTTATTTATTCTTACGCGTTATGCCCAGTTTGCAGTTTTCCATACCACCCCACCACCAAGTCACTTTTAAAAACATTATATTATTTAGGTGGACAAAAACAAATCATTCATCTACACACATTCAATATTATACCCATTTTAATGGAATACAAACATAATGAAAAACGTTTTACCTTCTAGGTATAGTTATACGAAGGTTCGATTGGCGAGTATGGAGAAATTGGCAAAGTAATAAACTATTTATTTATTTTGAGTTGTTTCCCTATAGAAATAGAGTATCGGTATGTGGCAGCAAAGAGCTAGGGATCGAGAAAAGTGGAGGGAGCTAGGGGAGGCCTTCACCCAGCAGTGGATCGACCTCTACTGATGATGATTATGATAATGATGAAGTAACGTGGTAAAGGTTGTATTAACTGATTATGCCTTCAGCGAGTTTTCTCGCTATTTGAGACCGTGATCGACAGGCCGCACATACAAATTTTGCGAGTAATCTCGTCTGGCTTTAAACTCAAATTACTAGCCACTGTCGATTGATTTGACTACTTTAAATAATTAAACACACAGTTACATCTGTTTGGATGCTTATGAAATACTAAGCCACAAATAATCGATATTACAAAGATTTTAGTATGAGCTTTGCTCTACATTCAACGTGTGTTGTTATAAATCTGTTATAGTTTGTTATAACATTCTAACGTTAGTATAATTATAATATAAAATATTGTGAATTTTCCAGACCCAGGATACGAACCAGGGAACCATGGCATTATAAGCCTAAACATTACTGCTTGACTGTCGTGGACGTTCTACATTGCAAGATAAACAATAATAAAATATTATATCTAAGCATTCATAACATGGCTTTGCGTGCGAGTAAGTTTAGTATAGAAATAGAGTATCGGTATGTGGCAGCAAAGAGCTAGGAATCGAGAAAAGTGGAGGGAGCTAGGGTAGGCCTTCATCTAGCAGTGGATCGACCTCTACTGATAATGATTATGATAATGATGAAGTATTGGTTACTTAAAACACGTTAAAATCAGTAAACTGTATTATATAATTGTGTTGTTTTTTCGGCGATATTTGTCCTTAGTACATAATAATAATAATAAATTATTACAATCCTTTACAAAAAAACTGAATATCGCAGAACACTTCTCATAGCGACTACCGCGTTATTTTAATCATCGCATATTTTTTGTAAATTGCCTTAAAATTCATATAATTATTCTGACCTGCGAATTATAATGGCTAATAAATGAATTTACAATTCTTATACATTTCAGCACTTGGGATAACTATTATTAATAAAATAGCTTTATATGAGAATGTTAACAAATTTTATTGCGCCTTCATTGGCGCTAATATTTATAATAAACCACAAGAATAATTTACGTCGACAGCGTGGTATTCTGACTAATTATCATATTACGATCGTGAGATAATACCAAGGAAATCTTCATCAGTCTGATGCGGTAAACCTTGGAGGAAATTTTCAAAATCAGCATCTTTAAGGATCTTAGTCTCATCTTGGGAGTAAAAAAGGAGACCAGGAGACCAATTTTGAAATCAAGCAATATCTAAGCTATTCAAGTACATTGCTTCGATTTTGAATGATAAATTTTATTTCTAATACAAAGGCAAAATATAGGCTTGTGAGATTCACACATTTCCCCGGTAGAGGCGCTGGTTTGTCGCTGGCGGTCATCTGTTTTAATTTTGACAGATCGAAAACAGATTGAATGCCGTAGTAAGTAAGGCTCTGCTATTTATTGTTTTTTTGCGTTTTGTATTAAAGTAATTATTATAATTTTGTAATATAGGTAAGAAAATACATATTTAATTAATATTAGGTTTGTAAAATACATCGGGACTCAATCGGGAGCTCTGTTTACATTGTCGTATTTACCATTGTAACATCAATATTAAGGGGGAGAAGCATGCCAGCAGAGGCACCTAGCGGAAAAATACGAAGCTTGTAATTTGAGACATTTTTTTGATAATTTAAAATTTCAACTGTATTAATTAATAAATTTGTAACTGAAAATATTAAAAAGATTTTTTTAAAGTCAAAGATAAATTTACAATTGTAAAAAAAATGTTATAAAATGTGAATTTGTCACAGGACCACATCTTATTATTACATTGTATTTTATGGTCATATTTATTATTGAAATTTAGTTAATTAAGTTTTCTATTTTTCTTTGTGTATATTTCTGATAAATTCATCGTTTTAATATTTTTAATATTTACTTTAAAAAACATCGATTTTTATAAAAATATAAATGTCTATAACTTGAAATCCTTTGCTAAATAAACCGCGGCTGCATATGCATGGCGGGTGGACATGGGGCAACTCAAATCATGTAATAACTAATAAATATGTATCTGAAAACATTAAGAAGGAAAATACATTTTATTTTAAGATAAATTTACAATTGTAATAAAATATGAATTTGTCATAGGACCCCGTCATGTTATTACATATTATATTGTATGGTCATAATATTAATAATTAAAATCCAGGTTATTAATTTTTTTTATGTTGTACCTAAGAGATTTTTGACTAATTTATAGTTTTAATATTTTTATATAAATCATAAATAATATCGCCTTAAAAACATGCTTTGTAATAATTATGTATTATTTTTTAACACTACAACATGTCATGGGGCCCAATGATAGTACTGTAATAATCATTAGTAATATAAATGAAACAATAATATTAAATTATATATTTTTTAGCTCTGGCTATAATCATGAAACTACTTCTAGCTTCAACACATTTTATGATTTATTGAGTTGTAATAACCTCACACACTTGCAATCGTTAATGGTTGCAGTCCACAATATTGCAAGTGACTTCGTTTAATAAAATAAATCATACATTTTAACGGTTTCATGTAGTCTCAAATGGGTTAGTAGCGTATCTGCTTGATCAATAGCTAACACTTGAGTATCTATTCACCGTATGTCGGAAGCAAAATTATTTTCGGTTAATAATTATTGTAATAATCTTTAGTTTAAAAAAATATGAAGTGAATGAATTATTTTAACATAGTTCCATTCATATTTTAAATTGCAAAATATCATTATTTAACTAACTTCACCATGTTAGATCCTTAGAGGATGATATGGGTCTCTTCAGAGTGGAGGTCGTATTAACAGATTTTTGTTTTTACGTGAAATGGATGGAGCTTTTGTTCTATTTTCAAAGCATGATCCTGGACATACCTTAAACGTTGTAGATAATCTATTTATATAATTTTGAAGCCTTATTATCCTTTATATTTATTTTAAACATTTGATGACTGCATAAAGTATTTTTATTACATAAAATAGTATTCTTTTAAACCTCTCGCTCTAATGTTTTAGAATATAGTCATATTTCAGTACATAAATGTGCAGTAGTGTTAAGATTTTTTACATTTATTAATTTTTAAACGCATTTATAAAACCACCAGTATAATTTATATCGACATTATTATAGTGAAATATTTACGATAAAAAATTATATTGATAATTTCTGTGATCCCAAATTTTACAAGAATTAGGCATTTTATTATTCAAAAAATGTTTTCAATTATAGTTTGTCAATTTATGGCTACGGCCGTATGTTGTAGCTTAACCACTGGGGAATACCAACATAAATGGCGTATTTAAAAAAGCACTACCTTATTCTTAGGTCAATAATTATTATAAAGCAATCATTATTCGTAGGATGTTTATCACACTTGAATGGTCAAAGACATAGCTTTTAATGAGTATCTATATATAGTGAGGTATGTCCAGGATCATGCTTTGAAAATAGAAAAAAAGCTCAATTTTGACCCACGCTGAGCACGTCCGCCCTTAAGGCTATACTTCATTTGAGGCATGGTCTAAAAAGATCGTGGCTAAGCGGTGCGCGGATTGTGCAGATGACGCGTGCCGAACGAAATATATTTTGTCATAAAAATCCAACATGCGTCTATTTAATGTTATGTTTATTGTTATATTACTAATAATAATAGTATATTCATTGACATGTTTTCTATTTTAAGTACATACGTAAAGTTTTTTAGTCGTCTTTACACGATTTAAGAATATTTTCATCTGACGCCATGACAAAACAAAATCGACGTGCGGACACCTCGACTGTCGGTCTCCGATTGGTGACTAGTGAGAAATTTCGTCGCAACTACTGTGGAAAATTATTTGCCGTTTTACTGAAGTACGCTCTTAACCTATTAAGTCCATACTCTGGCCTAACCTGGGACTCATGATATTATAAGCCGACGTGTAAGCAGCTCGGCCATTGTTGGCGTTTAATTTAGGAGTCGGAATATTTTAATGTTCTACTTCCATGCTATAATCGTGAAATTTTTGCTCCTATAACTATCAAACCATTTAACTCACATACTATATTTTAAATATTTTTAAACCACTTTAAATTAGTAATTTATACGTTGTAATAATTAAAACATGTCCATAATACTACAACTTACCGCTTTCTGGTTCTTGAGCCATAAGTTAAATTTTATTAAAAGTAGAAAGATGTTAAAACACGTGTAGACTTTTTTGGAGTTACATGGTTTGAAAACTGAGAAATTACAGCTTTGGAGTTACAAGGAATGTTTTATGTATTTTTTTGGAAGTACATATTTTATGGAGTTACATTGAAAGATCAATAGACAATTATTGAATTAACTAAAATATTTAACTCATTGTTGGCTAACAGTGGAGTTACAAGAAACGATCATTTAGATGACGACATAATATTATTCTTCATTGTATGCCATCTTCTCAAAGAAGGTTGGATATCTACATGTTGATCTTTATTTCTGTTACCGCTAACTAGAATACCGAAAGAATTCTCTTTTAAAAATATAAAATTTTCAACCTTTCTAATTATTTATCCTTTATTTACCCCCTTTTCCAGAAGTAGTAAGAGGTAACATTTTTCAACACTCTCCACGTTTTAAAAATACTTCAGTTATTTGCAATTTATCTTTGACCGTTTTATAATTTCCTGCAATTTTTCTTTCCACGGCATTTTAAGAATGAAAGAACATTAAAAAATAATATTAGGTTTGAAGTTGAATAAATTCCCGCCAAAACGTTACCAGTGGTCACTTATGCACGACGCCTGGTTCTAATTAATTTTGCCATGTTGCGTGATTGAGTCGAGTGCAGCAAAGGCTGCGCGCCAGATGTGCGCATGCGTGGAGACAAGTCACTCAATTGGACGGGCGTCGCGAGGTTGCACATCCGGGGCGTCGTGTTAAGCCGGCGCCCATTCGGCCGGAAACACTTTGGCTCAGGCCTGGAAAAGTACACCATGATTTGTAGGTTTATTCATATTTCAGCGAAATGTGAATGAACTGTGTAAAATTTTAATACATATTATTACGATTACCGAATCATTATAAACTTGTTATTACGTGTAAAACGTATCGATCGCATGTATAAAAATCTTGTCTTAATTCAAATATAATATTTCGGTGATGTTTGGATATAACCTAATAACCGCTTATTTAGTCATTTAATGTTAAGATTGGATCACTATAGTATTATCCTCCATTTGGTACTATCACGATATCTATATTTCATTTTAAATGCTCAAAACGCTTCGGTATTAATACGATAATATGTGAACAAACAGCGGTTAGTTTAGTGAAAACATCGCCAAAGACCTTATCATAGTTTGATCACTGATAAGTGATATTATTTTCCTAATTAGTGGAATAATTGACAATCTAATTATTATTGTCATATTCTTCTTCAGTTATTTATTTTTAAAATGTTTTTCTCAAAGTAAGACAGAAAAATGAACTGAAATTTATGTGGGCAATTCAAAGATTAAAATTGTTCTCCTGTAAATTTAACATTTTGCAGTTACCAGGTTATACCTACCCAAAGAATACCGATTTATAAACACAATTTTGTTTTCAGGACTGCCAATAGATACCTCTACCAAATCCAGGCACACATATTACATATTTTTTTGTAAAATCAAACGGCGAATGAAGATAACCGCTTTGACTACAGATTATTAAACCAGTCAATTTTAGACTGGAAATGGTGGCTTTGCTGGTAGGTTTTTCGAGCTTGGTCTTGTTATGCGTTCAAAATGTCCACCTGGCTGAGGAATACAGGATGCAGACCACATCCTTTTAGAATGTACTATAATATGTACGAAAGAGGAATAGCTGCTCAAATCGGTTCAACCAGTTGTTGGGGCCATCAGACTGGCCGACCTGGTCGCCACAAAGGCCAATTTTGAAGATCTCTTTACTTAGATTGTTCGTTTCAATTAGTTTTAACTACATTGTTTAATTTCGTCTCTATGTACTCCTCTCTCCCATGAGTAGTCCCAACTTAAAGTCATGTAAATTCAGTTAAAGCAAATTTGAGTGCATCGCAACCTCAGTCTTGGGAAACTACTCCTGAGACATTCCCAGTCATAAAAATAATAATTTTTCGCAATCAAACATAGTGTCCCGTGATACGCTTGATAAATACCGGGTGTTATACAGGGTTTAATTGAATTTAGAATCTAGCAAACACTATCTACATATCATAGTCTTAGTTCATTGAAAACAAATACGTTAGACTGACAAAGTTTAGTGAGCACTATTTATGTCTGATCTTCACAGACGGAAAGTGCCAAACGAAGACGGAAGCGATCATGATATCCTACATTATTTACTCCTATATTGGTAAATTTTTAGCAAGGAGTGGCACTACCTAAACTTTTTATTACAGTTGGCAGATGCGGACATTCGAGACCTTCCGGGGACCATGGCAAACGAGGCCGGAAGAGATGTACCTTTTTAATTTCTGGACTAATGTAATAAAAAGAATCAAAATAATAAATGGTGACATGTAATGATGATTCGTGCCTTTCAGATCCAGTGATTGCAGTCATATTATAAGATAGGATAAGTATATGCTCAGAATATTAGTCCTATGCGATATTTCTTTTACCACGGGATAAACTCGGCTATAAATCGCAGTTCTCAGTTCCCAATGAATACGACAAAATATTCATCAGAATAGCTACAAAGCGCTACATTTTTTCCCCCAGGGCTTTTGCAAGGCGGTATCATAGGCCCTGGCCGAATTCAAATAATTAGCAATACCCGATGCGGGTAGACCAGGGAACTCAGAAATATTGGGAACTGAAATACATAACGGGTAAGGCGATAGCAGGTAACCGACTGGAGTAAGGAAGAATCCGGGTTAAACTTAAACACGTGTCAAGAATACGTTTTACGTCGAATACTGAAAACTGCTCTCGGTTTATGCATTTACGCTCATTTTATGTTGGTGTATTACACACACTATTGCACGTGCATAATGCGTGCTTCATTTTCGTAGGACACTCGCACATTCAAAACCCTGCATCAATATGCGGCGTATTGAATATAGCCTATCGGTATTCTATTTATTATCTGTTCTGTGGGGTAGACGAATGGTTTTCAATAAGGTATATTTCTCAGCCGGCACAATTTTTATTTGACTAGCATCAAGTAGAGTAGTTTGCGTGCCAAAGTCCCCAAAGAAACCTCGATAGTAAATGCGAGGCATCCATAAAGGCATCTAGGAAAAAAACAGCTTACTTCCACCCGTCGCCACTGCTAAATATACTCTACATTAAGAATTTATGAAATAACGTCCACATAAATCACTTTCACAAAAGTGGAATAGTGACTTGGTTGAGCACAGTTGAAAATAAATACATGACATATAAAATTACAGGTAGCATTGTTACGACTATTTATTTTAAGACAACCGACAACAGAATAGGTCTGCGGTGGTAAGTATAAAACCGAACATGGACATAGCGTCTTAATTGCAATGACTGCTTTATACAAGCTAAGTTTGGTGTTAAGTATCTTGTTTGTCAAGCAAAACTGTAGTGCCATTTTTTGACATTAATACAACTGGGTATCAATTAGGTTTATTAAACGACCTCCTGAGTTAGATTCCAAGCTATTTGTTTACACAAGTTTATAATACTATGCTAACATCGAAATGCTGTTTTAGTTTTCTAATAGAAATGTAGTACTGCAGCTTGAATTGGTTCAAATATCTTTGTATCATGTATACATTGTATCAGTTACAATTTAATAATAAAGATTCAATGACTGTGATGTTAGATTAAGCGTAAAATACGATACGTAGGTAAGGTAAATTTAAAAAAAATCGGTGTGTGTACTTATGTACGCGCGTTAGAAGTTATACTTCTTTGGCGTAACAAAATAAAAACAAAACTTGTGATAACCTAGATTCTTCGACTAGCTCTTAATTATCTTGTTAAATTACACACTCAAGAAAAAGGACCGCTTATTGGAACGCCGTTGGTCTATTTCTATACACTTTAACTTATATTACTAAATTATATAATTATTTATCGTTGTTTTTATTTTTAAAGTAACTGCCACTATGACGTTCAATAGTTTGTTTACGTAAGGAATTGCAAATGGCCGAAAAATAATAAATTCGCTGCCTAGGCAACGGAACAATTCTAAACTATAATATTATACTGTATAATCGTCGCGATTGGAGTAGCATACTGTGGCGTAATGGGAGTGCGTTCGGCTGATAACCGAACAATCAGTGGCTCGAATCCAATCGAGTGCGTTTATTTTTGTGTGTAAAAATAAATTATGTGTTACATGTCACACGGCAAAAATACACTCTGATCTGATTCTCCAAACGCGCCTAAAGAAGTATAACTTCAATGATCATTGATCATGGTTAATGGTTGACCCACTGATAAATGAAGGTGTCCTGTAACCCCCTTCACTATTCTCGGTCCATGGTTCTTCTCTGCCATGTACATCTACCGAACAAGTAGTGTTGTTTTATTCCCCTTAGGTACCACTTTATGACGGAATTTGTCTGGCGGTTATCTACCCGCCGAGTGACATATCCAGCCGAATGGCATTATATCTGCTTAGCGATCTCTATCATATCGTACTCTTGTTTGGTTCCTTATCCATTGGTTTCATTTGTGTCTTTTTCGCGATAGCATTGGTAACACATATTGGTTGAACACTTAAAGCTTAATACTCACTTTTGAAGATGCTATTCAGGCGCCCAAATGCACTCCAAGCCAGTTTGGTTCTTCGGTTTCAATACAATGAAGTAAAATATTTCTTTAGTATACACATAGAGCGTTTAATTAAACGTAGGTATAATACATACTTAATTTGAAAACATCCCAGATATTATATACATACTAGAAAAAAAGATTTGAAAAAAATACACCACTCAGCGGGACTAGAACACGCAATTAAGCCACGTGCGTCCTATCTAATCATGACGAAATTAAACTAGCGGTTTTTACAGTGCTCAACAAATTGTGTTAATTTTTGGCAATCGGTTTTTGTGGCATCAAGATATCAATTTATTACATTAATTAATAACAGCTGTCATGATTTCCCCAAATTTTAATTATAACTAACCAACGTTTTATGTACTAATAGCACTAGTCCTGATTCAGATTTACCCTGACTAGTGACGGGAATAATATCGCTATTCGAATGGGAATTACTGGAGCAACATTCATCCCAATGCGGATAGTTTGGGAGTCATAACTGTATCCGGTTAAAACCAAATGCCGCCTATTCTACGCTTGCAATCTGATAGTGCTGCTTTACGGTAGTGAATCATGGAACCTTATGAAAGCTCAGAGCAACCGTATACTGAGCTGCGAGAACAGATGTTTGTGACGGATACTTGATGTGCGCTATCAGCACGCTGATAGTGAAGAGCCAACATTTGACCTGACTCGGCCTCGGGCTGCGGACGCCTGAAGAGAACTTCAACCTCATTTGTCTGTTCTACAAGCCAACTGGAAATTGGAAACCTGGAAGACAGCTAAATATTATCTACAGAGTGTATACGGCATGCGGATGCTGGAATAACTCAAGAAGACTGGCGAGCGACAGGAAGCCTTGATGGCGCTGTGTGGTGTTCATATATCTCAACTAATGCGTGAGCATGGTTAAAGATGAAGGAATAAAGCGACCCCTGCTTCAATTCTGCTACCACATCAGTGGGTCTATTCTGTACTTATCGACCGCTAAAGTGAACTGCGCCTCTCTTGCTGCTGTTAAAATATAGCACTTATTGCAACAATACAACCAACTTATTGTAATTGTTACAATAAGTGCTAATACTTTGATACAAACCTACCCTAAGTTCGATAATATCTATCACTTTATCACTTTAGCGGTCGATAAGTATAGAATAGACCCACAGGTAGAGTAAATTAGTTGCCATTATTGTTATGCTTCATGATCATTACATTAAAAAAATACGTGTAGAGTTTTCAATAATAGATACTATATACAACTTACTTTATAACATTTAAACAATTGAAATATTGTTGAAATACGGACCTCATGTTATGTTAGTATGCGATCCCAGTTTCCGACCTCTGTAATAGAGAATTCCGTATAAATTAGGTCTTTTTTTATTATACAACAATATGATTAAACAGATGGTTAAAGATGTGTCTAAAAAATATTATTTAAAAAAAATCGAATACGTACGTATTATATTATTAATTTTAAGCTTGTAAATTAACCCGCGGCTCTGTTTTTCCACCCACTTGCAAACTTTGTCAACGTCAGAATCTCTCTGCTGACTCCTACGTGAAATATTTCTGAGTCGATCAATAACATTTACTACCTTAAGGTGATAAGTGTAATAAACAGTTTGTTTTCACACGATGCCGGTCGCTCTGTGGTCGGGTGATTAAATTGGTCAACCGATCATGGTAGAGTAATTGTTATCCAATACAAATAAACGTTAGGTTTGCCAATTAGTATGCTATTAAAAGATCACACGAAATGGCGGCTAATCCATTGTCCAAATGCTTACATTTTTGTAATAGATTTTGACAACACAAACATGGACACTCCAAATCAACCCACCCCACACCACACTCAGTCATAATTGAGCGTATCACGAGGCTCTACATTTGGATGTGAAGCATCAGCAATTCTTCACGCCTGGGAATGTCTCAGGAGTCGATACCTCTAAAGCGAGCTTTTACTTAGTTTTTTGAAAGACGTAATTTAATAAAAAGTGCCATGAGAAAGAACGGCACGGAGACTTACACAACAGAACATAACAAAACAGAACGAACAGAATAACAGAATTAATGAATTTAATGATATATAAGATACATTAAGATCTTACAAACAAATCTAAAGCTATACGGATAAACAAAACTATATGCAGAGATCTTCTTTTTTAAATGCAATATAATTAGCCTTTGTGGCGAGTGGCGACTAGGGTGGACGGCCCGATGGACCGTCTCGGATATTTCCAGAGGATATAGTTTGCATCCTTTAGTTCACCACTATAATATGGATGTATTGGCCGAGTAACAAGTTCAAGCTGGTAGAGCTTGGTAGCGAATCCTCCATGGCCTGTCAAAAACTGACTGGTGTAGTGGTCAGGAGTCAATTTGGTTATCTCCAATCACCATTGTATATTCGGAAAGAACAAATATGTGTGCCTGCCCTTAGTAGAAGCATTCTACTTTTGCTGCCAGGTCTTCGACGCCGCATTCAGCGTCATAAAATGCATATACATTAAAACCGTAATTACTTTGACAACTCGAAATTAATATAAAATTAAGTATCAAATTGTATAGTCCAAAGCATTTAATTCTCATCCGGGCTTTCTGAGTTCAATTCCCGATCAAGTCACAATACATCTGTGAGATTTTTAAATAGTGTGGATGTTTTTGTAATTGTTTCGCTCGTACTAGGCTAATAGTATATCATCTTATGTCCTGTTGTACGGTTAAAAACATATTTTACTAAAATGATAAGGGCCAAGACATTGTACCGCAAACGGCGCTGTGTTAACAAAGGGTTTTCATTACTTGATTCCAAATGTAAAACCTTCGTTGATACAATGCTGTTTGCATTGTCGTGTATCTTGGCCCTGAAGTTTCTTCTCATACCATCTCCTACAGGAGATTAGAGCCACAATTAGAGCGATCTTTGGTCTATCGTCTGCTACTTAGACTAAATCGGTACGTATTTAATACGTCGGTCGCACAAGCATTCGAAAAAACTCTTAACAAACCAAAAACAATTGTGGCACAGGCGACTCGTACGGATCGTCCCACTATTGCTGAGCGGTAAAGTGTCAATGAGTTTGAATCCTAGAGCATGGACCTAATAGGTTGAACAAGTGGCTTTCATTATTTTTTGTAACTCAAACAGCTGTTACTACATCTTCCACTCTGGAGAAGCTTTGTTTAGGATCGAATATGGGAATTTACTTTTACTATATTTTATTGAATATACACAATCTGAAAACATCTAAGATAGGTAAATACAAGAAAAAATCTTTTTTTTTTTTTAATACGAAACCTGACGAGACTTGAACCTATGCCCACTGGCTTCGCGTCAATGTGCTTTATCAATTAAGTTACGGGCATATTAATTAATTTTATTATAAAAATGCTTCAATGTTGACTATCGGTTTTTGTGTTTTAAATTAAATCATTAATTATTTTCCTAAATGTTCACCGATTTTTTTTTCTGGTAGGTGTTTTAAAATTATGTAAGTATAGTCAAGATAATTGGGTTACTGCCAAATGTGAATAAGTCGATAATTTAGGTATTTAGAGATAACGGATTATTTCTCCATACATAATTATGTATGCTAGAAAAAAAAATACTATATATAGAACATTCACATAAAGCACAAATAAATGAACATTGTGCTTGATTTTAGAGGGCACGTCGAACTTAAAATTGCAATTACTTAATCCATAACATGATTTGAATGTTATATTCTTAATTATTAATTGGAGTATATACGTTGAATAAAAAAATGATTTATTATTTTTATTACATTTTATGTACATAATGTTTTATTTTATTAGAATTTACATATTATTTATGGAATGAAACTCGAAGTAGGTACATCGGTAGGAAATCAACAATGCATTATATATTTGCCATATAAACGTAGGTACTCTAAAATTCATGCTAAATATAGCTAACTCTAAGATAAAATAATAATTACAAGATAAAAAAAACTTTTTATATACAACGTTTTTAAATTTTCTGTTGAATTATTATGCTCAATATGCTCAAACTTGTACTTGATATGAAGTAAATAAAAAACAAACAAAGAAACAAATATAGAATACTGAAATATCATTTTGATTTCTATAGTAACGCACGTATATATTAATAATTTAGTTGCTAGGACCACCCCCTTAGCAACCGATAATAGTCTTTTACTGTTTACGGATTTTTCTGAAATAACTTTCCATACAAAACAGAATTAACTGAAAATGAATTCAATTCTGCTTAAAACTGGCTAAAAGTATTAAAAAATGCATTGGCATCGTGTTCTGATATATTATAAAAGTTTCAAATGTCTAGCTAGTCGGGAAGTTAGTTAAAAATCGATTTCAAGATTTGTACTGGACAAACAACCACCGGATAAACAAGAATACGAGCTAATAAAAACGTTGTAAAATAGGACAGATATTCGTGAGGCATCCATTCTGTGAATACATGAATTCCACAGGATGGAATTCAAAGTAACACGTGCTCGCAAATCATCACTTATGTCATATTATACGTCGTTTAAAACCCGCAAATATAATGTGTCGGTAAACGTTATTCTGCTTCCAAGCACATAGTTAACCCTTCTACTCCATTGATCCTTTAAAGATTCTGAATTATTGCTTACAATATATACAGGGTATTTGATTTCATCTTGTAAGTAGTATCATGTATTGTGAACAAGCCGAAGCTCGATTCGAAATAAATAAAAAGCAGCGGCGGCTCTACCTTAAGGGTTCGTAGGGACCATCCCCACATCGATATAATGTCAAAAATATACATCCGATATTTTTATCATTGTCCTAATATGGCTACTTAATTGCATGATTAAAATTAACTATTTAATTTATTTATCCATCTATCCTCTAAGCCCGTCGCAATTTTAAAGATATATGTATTATTAATATATAATTAAATAAAGCAATGATGTTAAAATATGTAATGACGTAATGATAATTACGAGGTAGGAATTAAAATAATTAATTAAATTAATTACGCTCTATTTCACGGAGACACCATTACACATTAAGAAAGCTGTGGCGTCAAATTTTTACTGACCAGGATGACTCAGTCCCATCCCGTCGCTGTGGTACAAATCTCATTCTACAAAGGATCCGAATGCATTAGCTTAAGTATACGCATACTGGGGAGCTAATCAAATAACCCCTAGATAAGTAAAAATGATCGTTGTATGTCGTTGTTCAAAACTGATAATGATAATAATTATTAATTAAGTAAATATTCTAAGCACGCTTTTTAGATGTGATTAAGTAACGATTGAGATAATTATATTATTAATTTTGAAAAATTACTCATTTCCTATTAATAAAATCATATTTTTTTAAATTACGAGTAGCTTGGTACATTTAATATACAATATGAGAAAGTAGGTGGGAATGTATGTATATTTAATAATTAATGGCTGAACCCCACCACCTAGAAAGTCGTCGAGCCGCCACTGATAAAAAGGAATTCAAGTTACTAATTTTATTCATAAATAATCCTACTAAAATATGAAATATGTACCTACATTTATCCATAAAAATAATACATAATTTCAGTAAGTTGATTCAAAGAACTCTCATAACTAATTTTACGATAGTTTTATTTTGCAGTTACCTACTAGTATCAGCGTTCTTCCAATGTTCAGGTATTAAAAAGGCCAATAGTTAAAGTTTGTCGTCATTAGTATGTCACCTCGTAGCATAGTGGATAATGCACGGATTGGCGCGTAAATTCAGGAGATGCAGGTTCGATTCCTGCCGGGTGTCTTACTTTTTTCAAAAAGAGTTTTTCTATTGGTTATAATATATTTTCTCAGAAGTGTTTTTCAAAATTATGTAAGTTCAATAATTAGAATGGTAATTGGTTATTGGTAAATGGTTCTTAAATCTTGTGAATTATTCGTTGAATAAAAGAAATAGTTAATTGAAAATAATATAACCATGCTATTTATATTTCAGTCGATTGTCATGTAAAGAGTTAAATCAAATTATATCTTAGAAAGAAAAAAAACTGCCGGACACCTGTATGATAACTATGGTTAGTTTTGAAGTTAATTATTCATACAAGCCGAGTCTGATCCGGTTTTTTCGGATCGGCCGTTTTTGATACAGTGTGAAAAAATCCAAATATGATTTATTATTTTAATACGTTATTATTTTTATAAACCGGTGCTGCGCGCCTTTGGCTTCTTGCCTATATCGGCGATTGACGAACTATCGACGTTCTGGTTATTTGTGTTAATTCGAATCAAAACTGTCAATATACATTTTTTACAGGCTTGCCATACACGGGCCATATTTTTAGCCGATACTGTCTCAAATTGCAGTTGCGTTAGCGATTGCTACCAAAATATTTCATTTCAATTAATACCTACCATTTATTGACGTTATACTTCTTTTGGCGCGTTTGGGAAAACAGATCAGAGTGTATTTTTGGCGTGTGACGAAGTTGCGCGCGCCGATGCAACACATAATTTATTATTATGATTATATTCATTTCGGTCTCAAGGGTACATGCGCATGTATTATATTGGAGTGTATATTTATTTTTCATTGTAAAGATTGTGTATCAAGATTTGAGGTTATATTTATGTAAGTATTATTTAAGAGTAAAATTATATATCAATAAATAAATAAATTTTGTGAATGTTGAGTTAGTAAATAATTCAAAAAATACATTAAAATTTGATTTTTTATTAATTCATCATGGGCATCTGAATAGATTATAACCACTGTATGGCAAATATGAGTTTTGGTCAAATACAATAATTAAATTGCAACTATCGTGTGCTATATGAGACACAGATGAATCGCGTACGTTTTCATCAACCTAATCCACTGTAATATTAATAGACTCAGGTAACGGCTTATTTTTTTGTTACGTCAAAGAAGTATAACTTCTAACGCGCGATTTTTTTAAAAATATTTAACAATATTTTTTTGACCATATCCATCCCTCAGTTGGAGCATATACAAGCAGTTAAAATATTTTTATATATACTTTTTGAAATGTTGAAATTAGACCGAATAATTCGATTATTCTTAATTTAAACATCAGTCAAAGTAGTTTACTAGTCTATTAGGATTATTTATAATACAACTTCTAATGTACATAAAACTCCCTTAAAGCTATGTCATTATTTTTATGCGCATTTCTCAAAGTGTAATTGATAGATATAAACTCTTTTAATTAACTATTTCTTTTATTCGACGAATAATTCACAAGATTTAAGAATGTACCATTCTGATTATTGAACATACATAATTTTGAAAACACTTTCTGAGAAAATATATTATAACCAATAGAAACAATCTTTTTGAAAAAAGTAGCCAAAGTAGCTTGATTTAGAAGAACGCTGATGAGTAGGTATTAGAAAGGCCAATTATTAAAGTTTGTCGCAATTAGTATTTCACTGCGTAGCATAGAGGCAAATGCGACGGACGGGGCGTAAACCCAGGAGATGCAGGGTTCGATTCCCTGCCAGGGTGGCTTATTTTTTTCAAAAAGATTTTTTCTATTGGTTATAATATATTTTCTCAGAAAGTGTTTTTCAAAATTATGTATGTTCAATAAACTCTTCTGCTTTTAGCATGTTGATATGTACACCACACGTCGCCTTCAAATATCCTTGTTGATCGCCATTAAAAGAATTTGGAATACCTCGATTAATATAATTGCAAGAATTAATTCGCAATAGTCATAGACATTAGCTTAACGGATAAGAATATTCACCCGGATAGTGAAAGATGTGAGGTCGAACGTTTTGTAGAACTTTTCCTAAGTAGGTTAGTAACCTATATTTCTAGATTTTTCAAATCTATGTAATTTTAATAAAAAACAATCTAATATTATTAAGTCGTGTGTGTATTCAGTATTGAATAAATATAGTAAGTAGTTGAATTACTAATAATGCTATCAGTTTCAACGTCGGTAACCTCAATTTTTCACCCTTTTAAAAGCAAAATTGTTTACATTCATCAGCTGCCATTTTTATATATTACGATAATACATTTTTATTGATTTAAATGACGTTTAATTGTGCTATTTGCTTTTTATAATTGTCTACCAATATCCATTCAAAAAATAAAATATTTTTTGATTCTTGTCTATTTAATGGAAGCCAGCGGCAATTTTTTTAAAAATAGCCGATATAATGGATTATATGTTAGGTTAGGTTATCATTCTTGTATTCATGAATTTTGCTGAAATCTGCTATGAAAATTTGCCGCTGTTTCTCGCCTGGCTTCCAGTAAACAGACGTGTACAAATTCTTTTTGAAATGTGCTTTATGATTTTTGTTTTTATCTTAAAATGTGCGAAATACGGAAGTTACCGATCTTGAAGCTAATATCCTCAATTATTTCATAATAATATGTATATTCAAACTGCTTAGAATAATTCTTAGAATAATTACATAATTCGTCACTGTACAGGTCAATTGCCTTAACCCTCGCTTTTCACCAAAGTGACATTTTGGTAGTAATGGACGTATTGCATACTCTTACATGAACCGACCAAGTATCATAAATCAAAAAAAAAAAAAAAATATTTCATATCAAAATAATTCAAAACTATTTTTAAGCCATTTGTAACTTGACAAAAAATAATTACAAGATAAAAAGAACTTTTTGTATACAACGTTTTAAAATTTTCTGTTGAATTATTATGCTCAATACGCTCAAACTTGTACTTGATATGAAGTAAATAAAAAACAAACAAACAGACAAATATAGAATACTGAAATGTCATTTTGACATTTCATTTTGATTTCCATAGTAACGCACGTATATATTAATAATGCTAGGACCACCCCCTTAGCAACCAATAATAGTCTTTTACTTTTTTACGGATTTTTCTGAAATAACTTTCCATACAAAAGAGAATTAACTGAAAATGAAATTAATTCTGCTTAAAGATGGCTAAAAGTATTAAAAGAATGACTTGTTATCGTGTACTGATATATTCTAAAAGTTTCGAATGTCTAGCTAGTCGGGAAGTTAGTTAAAAATCGATTACAAGATTTATACTGGACAAACAAGAATACGAGCTAATAAAAACGTTGTAATATTCTAGCCAAATGCTGTAACCCTCTCAAAACATAAGCCACAGAGAAGGTACAGAGCAAGCCATTCAATTTGTAATAAAATAATAAATAAATATTATATAAAATAATAAGCAAATCCAATGCCCTCAGTTTTTTTTACTTCCTAAACAATTTGATATTTTTTGAAGGTTACGACAATAAAATTTGCCTGCACAGTGACGATATTTAAAATCATATTGTATAGGAATCAATAATAATTGCATCGCAGCTTATATTAAGGCCATGCATTAGTTGAGGCACGGTCTAAAAAGATCGTTGCTAGGCGATGCGCGGATTGCGGGTCGCGGGTGCAAATGACGCCTGTCAAACGAAATATTATTTGTCATATAAATCCAACATACGTCCATTTTATGTTCTGTTTATTGTTCTATTAGTAACAATAATAATATATTCATTGACATGTTTTCTTTTTAAAGTAAATGGGTAACGTTTTTAGTCATCTTTACACGATTTTAGAATTAATTGACCCATCGCCATCACGCAGCAAAGTGACATGTTTCTGGCTCGACATTCTCTCACTGAATGGCAGCGAGTCCAAAATTTCGTCGCGCCTACAGTTGAAAATTATTTGGCGATTCACTGGTGCGTCACCTTAAATATTATCACTACATAACAAAACCATGTCCTAATGATACCACGTAATTTTGTTGTGAAGCTGTTCACGGCCTGTCAAAGACGTAACTTTTAGTCAAGCAATTGGCAAGAATAATCGTCATGCTCAACCATATTGCGCTCAACAATAAAACTCTTCCATAAAATAGCCATCAGTCGATAGATCATTGACATATCATCACCATGCACAGGTGCATAAGCTCAGTGGAGGCCAGTGCAAAAATCCATCACCTCATACGGCGCTCGTCTGTATAAGGCGTTGGCTATAACCGGGTAGGTACGTCTGAGGACTCGCTTATCTGCCGTTCCTAATGTCATTCCTGGCGTGCGACTTGGGGCTACCGACCACAATCAACCAGGTTTTTTGTCCTGGCGATGCTGGGAACAGAGGCGGAGTGGTTGCACATAGGTTTAAGGTGAATACTCCGCCAAACAGAGGCACCTAGCGGATTAAAACGAAGCTTCCAATTCGAAACATTTTTAAAAATAATTTACACTTTAATTAACTATTTCTTTTATTCACCGAGTAATATACAAGATTTAAGAATAATTAGAATGGTACAATTCTAATTATTGAACATACATAATTCTGAAAACACTCATGAGAAAATATAACCAATTCGGAGAGCGCTTATGTGCAGGTATTAAAAAGGCCAATAATTAAATTTGTCGCAATTAAGCATGGCAGTCGTAGCATAATAATAATGCACAGGGCGCGATACCCATGAGACGTAGGTTCGATTCCTGCCGGGTATCTTACTTTTTTCGAAAAAGATTTTTTCTATTGGCTATATTTTCTCATGAGTATTTTCAGAATTATGTATGTTCAATTTACTTTAAATTACTTAAATTAGTTAATACATATCTAAAAAAAGTTATATATTGTGAATTCGTTAAAGGATCCCATTTCATGGTCATGTTTATTATTGAAATCAAGTTTATTAAATTTTTCTTTGATATATTGTAATGATTTTTGACTAAATCATAGTTTTATTGTTTTATATATTTATTAAAAAACCCCGATTTTTATAGATGGTGGCTGAGATCGGTTGTCGCTTGACTGATAAAGCTGGTGAGTGCTATTCAACTGAGTATCTGAGACAGCGAATAAGCATATAAATCCAAAGAGGGGAAAAAAGCCGCCGTGTTTTAGGTACTATTTAGGTATCCAGGAGACTGAATGAGGTATTTTAAATACTTGAGGAAACCTAATAAATCAATAGTGTTATGATATTTATTTTATTGATTTATATGACGTAGTTATATCGTTTAATTTTACACCTTTTGTCACTTATTTTATTATACTCTTTTATTATTATTGTTTTTAAAGATATAAGTCTCAATGTAATTTAATATGTAATTGTTTGTCACTAATAAAATACTGATAATTATTGCTTTACAAAAAAAAGATTTCAAATTATATAAATCTCAGTTCACCAAAAAATTTTCATTGTCTCTTTTACCAAAACAGAAACAATACAATGTTTATCCATACACAAGAAAACGTATATCAAAATATTATGATAATTTAATAATACATTTTATATTGGAATCTTAAAATGGCGGTTGAGGTAATGTGGGTATTTACTATATTAATATTATATACAATATTTATTAAAGAAATGCGAGTTAATAACAGAAACTGTTATATTTATAGTTCGTCACTGCTTTGTGCAATATACTTTACTGTCCCCCCGCAAGACATCTTCCAGGAACCGACGGTGACATTACCCTTTTCGAATCTAGGGTTGCCAATAACGATCCTATCAATTTTTATTTTCTAAATGGATTGAACTAGATACAATAATCGAAAGAGTAATACAAACTATTTATATTGCCTCACTAGATATAAATTTACAATGTTTTTATAAGGCTATGTTGACTACTAGAAAAAAATATGAATATTTTATTTTCGTATCAGACTACAGGGTATAATTCCAGTGGTTCCATGACAAAACAGAACAACGATAAATAGAACTATGACCTTTCAGGAAAAAAATAAATTTAATATTGAAATTTTCCTATCTCTATTATGTTGATAGATTTTTAATAGCACAGATTTTCAACACGTCATAATAAATCAAATTATATACCTAATTTCTGCATTCCTAATCGCTAGTTTATAATTTTTTACACATTTAAAATAAACGGGACTTTGCCGGCAAGCTTAGGATATCTCATCTTAAGCAATATAATATATTTAAAATGATTGAGTGACTAGGTACAACGAAATAATGACCTAACCTAACCTAACCTAACCTAAATAGATTCCACAAAAATCAATGTTTCATTTTCCCCTGGCTGTTTTGTTTTGTCATGTTCTGTTTTGTCCGGTTAAAACTATTTTTCTCAGCCTGTGTGAATCTTGTCGAAGTTGCTAGTAGGCGCATGTCTTACATGAAAAAAGGTCTTCCACTCCGCTGCATATTTTGTATTATTGGTCATGAGAGAATCCTCATTTTAGCTCATTGTCACGCGTCATTCGGGCTTTCCTTATTCGGAATCTAGTCCAAGCTACCTTTGAGGGATGATTTGATTTAAATGCAAATGCACATGTTGCTTAAAAACAAGTAATCTTCTCTCTCCCATTATTGCCAGCTGTGTGATCAATCCTGCGACGCACGGCTCAAAAGACGGCCTCTCTACCTACTAGGCCAACTACGGTAAAAAGTATGTGACATAAATAACACGATTAATGGAAAGAAAAAATAGCAGAAAGGTAAAACCGCCGTTTGTATATTGTTATATCATATTATCATTTTTTATTAAAAAAAATCATAGTTTTATTTTTCAAGTGTACCGTAAGCTTGTAAAAATTTGTCTAATTTACCCATACGATTACAAATATTATTTGTGATGTCATCGGAACTTTTCTTATAGATTTTATATGCATGGAATAAGCTGTTATAATTTGTTATGTTCATTATATGTAAAATAAATAAATTTGATTTAAAAATTTGATTTTAAGTAAAAAGTCTTCAAGAGACTTCATCGACAGGTTGCATGATTGTTGAAAATCAACGCGAAGAAAACCAACGTTTGTGCAATATCACCTATCCTGATTTAGATTTTCCTCTGATTAGAGACGGGAAAATCGCAGAGAGCGTCGACAGCTTCAAATATCTAGGAGTACACATCAAGAGAGATGGCATTTTGCAGAGAGAGAGCTCACTATTTGAATGGGAATGGCTGGAGCAACATTCAACTTGAATGTCTGGAACTCACATGTTTGTGACGGATACTAGTATGACTTAAGGGGTAACGAGGAAATAAGAGAATGCACCAAGCAACCTCTTACCACGCTGATAGTGAAAAGGCGACGTTGAACCTGGCTCGGCCACTTGCTGCGGAGGCCAGAATAGAACCTCAACCCGGCTTGCCTGTTCTTCAAGCCCACCGGATTCCGGCGTCCTGAAAGACCGCTAAATACTATCTATATAAAGTAGGAGCTTATCTCTTCCAACTCTGCGCCAACCCTAATAATGTTATTTGCTAGTGACACTCCTTATTGGGTTCGATCGATCGACATCGCGACCGTTCTGCCTCATGCAGCCAGCACTAATGTATCAAAAATAATATTGACTCCTCTCACATATTTTATCGCGGCAATCTCGGTCTCGAAACGTACCATCGACATTATTTGTATCGGTGAAACAATATCGATGTCCAATGAGATTATCTATTTATTTATTACTACATAACACAACTAGTCCATGAAGATTACTTACAGGAGCAATACCTCGTTTAAACGTGCATGGATTTACTGCTGACGTATTATCGCGGCAATAACAATAAAATTAAAGTGTAAACATGTACCTATTTTTGTGCAAGTTGCAAGATTGCATGCATGAATTAGAAAAGTTCGGAAGATCTGTTGGGATTTGTTCGATATTTGCTTCTGCGTAGTAGAACGACAGTGGCGAACCTGTCGAAAAATAAACGAAATACACCACGCAGAGACTCATTTTGATGTTAACAGATTTTCACGAGCTGACAAATAGTGACAGTGACAACATCGCGTCTCGCTTACTCTTGAAGAATGAAATTGGCGAGACATTCAGCACTTTTATGTGTAAACAGTTATTATCGCGATAGTTACTCAATTAACGCGTGCATGGATTTACTGTTGACAGTAAATATTATCGTGGCCATAACAAGAAAATGTATGGGTAAACATGTATTATCCTGCAGTTGCAAGTTTGCATGCATGAATCAAAAAAGTTTGGAAGCTTCTGAATTTTCATGCGACAGTAGGGATTCTTTCGATCTGCGTCTACGCAATATAACGATAGTGGCGAGCCTGCTGGTAAAAAAAACGAAATACATCGCGCAGAGACTCATTTTGAGGTTAATCGATGTTCACGATTCCGTTCCGATGTACCAGCCAGTGACAACACCGCGTCTCGCTTACTCCTGAAGAATGAGATTGGCGAGACAGTCAGCACTTTTACGTGTAAACAGTTATCATCACGATAATTTAAAATACGCACTATTGTTGCAAGTAAATCCATGCACGTGTACAGGCGCTATAAATAACAATACCAACATTTTATGCAATGACACTTGTCTTATTCCACAATATGATACTTAGCAAACACAGCTCGCTATACAAATGAGAATGCGCGTGGAAGTTTCTGAACTTTTTAAATCCATGCATGCAATCTTGCAATTTGGACGATAATAAGTGTTTACATATGCATTTTTTGTTATAGCTGCGATAATACGTACTGTTAGCAGTAAATCAATGTAGTGTAAACGGGGTATAATGTCTTTTATTTTGTAAACTGTCAATTCATGGTGGAACTGCATTGTATTGTTGTTTGATTTAATAAAACGCTTACTTATTACTTACTAGTACTTATTCCACTTTTAGGGGTATAATGTATTTTTGGTACAGTTCGGTTATGAGGAATACAACGGAAAACACATTTTGAAAATACCCGATATACTGGATTATTTGTTAGTTTGGGTTAGTTTAAGTTAGGTTAGGTTAGGTTAGGTTAGGTTAGGTTAGGTTAGATTAGGTTAGGTTAGGTTAGGTTAGGTTAGGTTAGGTTAGGTTAGGTTAGGTTAGGTTAGGTTAGGTTAGGTTAGGTTAGGTTTGGTTTGGTTTGGTAAGGTTAACCTAACAAATAATCCAGTATATCGGCTATTTTCAAAATATGTTTGCCGCTGTATTCCTCATAACCGAACTGTACCGTATTTTTATTTCAATGTGATCTAACCATTTAAAAAAGGAGAACTTATATTATTAATATATTGACTTCACCTGCTTTGTAATTAGGTATTGTAACATATTGTTTAAAGTAATTTAAACTGAAAATGATTAATTAAGAACCATTAATTTTGTTTGTGAGAATTATATTAAATACTTAATAAGCCAGCTGGTATACGCGACCGGAAATTTTGTATCAAAACAACTGGTGTAGAACTAACATATTAAATTGATTGAAAGTTACTAGTAAGTAAGCACTACGAAGTATTTGACAATCAATCAATAAAGAAATGTTAATTATGGAATTCTTAATTATGGAGATTGTACGTATTGCATTCTTCCGTAGCACAGTACACCATGAACATTTCTAGAACCAGCAGGGTTTCCCAAACTATGTTCCGCGGAACACCAGTGTTCCGCCGAACCTGAATAGGTGTTCCGCGACCATTTGGAAAGGTTTTACACACTGAAACACATTTAAAGATCTTCTACTAAGTAGAAGTAAAATAAGTAAAACTAAAATAATTAAAGAATCTATTTCATATTGAAAGGCGAGTGATGATCAATCTCCACTGATGTTTATGACGTCAAGTATCTAGATAGGTCATGGATCCCACAAGGGGGGGGGAGGGGGGGCTGACAGGCCTCTAGCCTGGGGACCTGGGCGTACGGGGGGCCCAGCGTGAGAGATCGACCAGCCACGTGAGATAAACACACATAACAAACATGCACTATTAGTAAAAAATGTCGCTGTTTAACTTCAAGCATACTAACATTTAATAATATGTAGTTTTGCCATACTTTGCCATAATTTTATATTATTGTCGATATTTGACATGTCCATAGTTAACATAAAAGTGGGTGTATTAAAAATACGAAAAATCGCTAAAAATACCCTTAATTTTACTTCGAAAGATCGTCATATTGTTTTTAGCCTTAAGTAGCGATAAGTAGGGGGCCAGCTTCGGGATGTGGGGGCCATGATCTAGGTACAGGCGGAGGACCATATTTTCTCACACCGTGCGCATGAATAAGCTGGGGCATATTGTTTTTAACTGACCGGTTGACAAGTCCTGTTGTCAGTTTAACGACAGTTGCCAAAATTGGCAGTACGGTTAGCTGCGCTAATAAATAACCTACAAAATAAACTAAGTGTTCCGGGTTTGCGAAGTGTTCCATAGCAGAAAGCAAGCAAGCTGATATACAGCATTGGTATAAAAAAAAACAACGCTTTCTTTGTGGAGCACTGTAGACAGTAATGTTCCAATTTTATTGGATTAAATAAGAACATTAATTTAATATTGATTGGTATCAAATATCTGATAATAACGTTGTCATTATTATTAAAAAATATTTGATAGATACTTACGAACACACCAAAATGTTATATAAATATATACGATATGATTGTATTTTTGAAGTTATACTTCTTTAGGCGCGTTTGGAAAATTAGATCAGAGTGTATTTTTGGCGTGTGACATGTAACACATTTTTTTTTTTACACAAAAATAAACGCACTCAATTGGATTCGAACCACCGATTGTTCGGTTATCAGCCGAACGCACTACCATTACGCCACAGTATGATACTCCAATCGTGACGATTATACAGTATAATATTATAGTTTAGAATTGTTCCGTTGCCTAGGCAGCGAATTTATTACTGTCGGCCATTTGCAATTCCATACGTAAACAAACTATCAAACGTCATAGTGGCAGTTGTTACTTTAAAAATAAAAACAACGATACATAATTATATATTTAGTAATATAAGTTAAAGTGTATAGAAATAAACCAACGGCGTTCCAATAAACGGTCCTTTTTCTTGAGTATGTAATTTAACAAGATAATTAAGAGCTAGTCGAAGAATCTAGGTTATCGCAAGTTTTGTTTTTGTTTTGTTACGCCAAAGAAGTATAACGCGCGTACACAAGTACACACACCGATTTTTTATGTTAGTAACAAACCTAAATAAATATTTTTTCGGTCTTTCCCATGTATTGCGGTGATTTAATATTTAGAAAGGAATTTGATCCCAATTTTATACGAATATATATTTACGATACAACTGCTCACGATGATCTGTAATACAGCCAGCTGCATACGTAAAAAAATTCGGACACGATCACAAAACAGATTAATAAATATAATTCAGATGGGTTAGAATACACTACATTTTGAAGCAGGGTTTTTAGGCGTGCAATAGTCTGTGTTGCATACACATTCACATACACAAATATTGAATGAGCGTCAGTGCATAAACTGAGAGCAATAAGTTGTCGGAACGAAGGATAAATGTATTTTTGACACGTGATAAAGTTTATCCCATATTCTTCCACACTCGAGATCCGTTGCCTGTTACTCCACACCTGTTAGTTATTTCAGTTACCAATAATTCTGTTTTCACTGGACACGATAGTTTATAGTAACTAACTGATACCAGCTAAATAAATTTGTTCAGTGGTTATCTATTTGCCGAGTGATATAGCTGAGCTTGGGTATTTTCTGTGATTGTTTCACTGCTACAATTGAATTGCTATAATTGCACTTCATGTTGTAGTGGTAAAAATAAACATTAACCCTTTACGCATTGGACTACAAGATCTGTGTTCCTTGATCAGGCAGTGAATTGACTTCCGTTGATAGATAATTTATTTGAAAAAAAAACCACACCGGTATGTTGCATCTTCTTAATTTTATTTTCTCATAATCTGAAGATTATTTTTAAGGTTATTAGCCTGAAACAACTGTCAATGTAAATGTCTCAACATTTTAGAATTATCAAAAAATGTTAATAAGTCATTTAATAAACCAAAAGAAGCATTGTAACTTGGAAAAAAAGTGTAGTTATCGAAAAATGATAAAAAAACTCACAAAAAGACTCGCTAAAGGTACACACTATAACGGGAAATGCATTACTTTCTCGGTGTGATTTTAAAAATGTACGATTTTCAAGCTTATAGAAATATTGGACAAACAAACACGTGTTAAAGAATATGTTATTTTCAATATTTACGTCTATATCATAAAATGCATAAAATTTTTCACGTAAATAAAACGTGTATTCAATTTTAGTAATATTTGAAGACATTCAATGGGTTTTTTAATTTTTTGCATTTAATGGCTTAATTCTAATTAAATCATAAATCAAAAATGCCATCTAAGGCATGGTCTCTGGCAGGGTTTCCCAAACTTTTTCTGCAATGGAACACTTCGCAAACCCGGAAATTTTAACGGAACACCTTGCTTATTTTTTAGATTGATTCTTACTAGTTAAAATTTAAAAAAAAATGTTATTAAAACACATTATTTATTTACTAATTACATATTTTTAAATTTACAACTACTTATAATATAATATAAACATGAAAATATGAATAAATAAAGCACTTAGGTAATGAATTTGATAATTTTGAGTCCTTGAATTGCATCTTCTTGATATCAGGCACAATATTGGTAAGTTGCATTCTAATATCTGGTGTGGCGTCGAGCCTGTTCCTGCACTTTGACTTAGTTTCAGCATAAATAGAAAATCCCGCTTCGAATAAATAGGTAGTAGAAAACGGAAATAAAATATGCATGGCCCCCACATCCTGAAGTGGGCCCTCAGGCTAGGATCTTTGGAGGGCCCTCTGCCTATCTGTAATCTTAAAGGCAATGTGACACATCACATTGACATTTTTCAAATTTTGTTACAGCTCAAATTAAGGCCCTTATTGTAGGTATACTATTAACTATTTTATTTTTTATTTTTAATACATATACTTTCATCATGGAGTTGTCGAGTATCAATACGCAATAATCAAAAATTACATCATTCAATTATATAATTTAAAATTAATAAATGTTAATAGTCATGCAGTATAATAGCGCCGCAGGCGACTTTTTTTAAAACTATTAAAGCAAATTTATAATGTGTGTTTATCTTACATATCTGCGCTTAAGCCTACTGGTTTAGCTGTCACGGAAAATGGATTCCGAACTCAGGAATCGTCCTTACTAGTTTTCATAAAATATTGCAAAAGTGTATAAAACCTTTCCATATTGTCGCGGAACACCTATTCAGGTCCGGCGGAACATAGCTTGGGAAACCCTGGTCTATAGGGAGTGGCTTTTGCATTTCTATAGTATTGATCTGTTGTACACTTGGAGTACACATGGCTACCTCAGTCTTGGGTAACTGATCCTCCAAAATTCCCATTTATAAAAAAATCTAATGCTTCAGTCACGTGATCCACCCAATTAAGGTTGGGTGTGCCGTGGGGCGGGTGTGGTTAGGTGGGGACGGACTGTTTAAGTACGACAGACGTTCGTGGCAGAGAATAACATGGACATGAGAAAAGTGAAAGGATCATAATATGATAGATAATATTTACAAAGTATATATCGATAATTTTTCAGCGGATTAAATCCCTATTTATGATAGTTGAAAGGCGATCTCTTTCACCGTTGTCCCACGGACTTTACGCAACACCGCGCGTGCTTTCATTGCTACGGCATACAATGCTTATAAATATTATGCGAAGGTGACCATACAGCAGAGCAAAATAGTTTTAGAATAATAGATTTACATAAAAATAGGAAGTTTCGTATTATTTTATTTTAATTTTATTGACGAATTAAGTAATTGTAGTGTGATAAATACAATATATGAATCGCCTAAAGTCATAACTCACATTTTGCAATGTTGTCATTTTTGAGTTAAATATAATAAGTGATTATAAAGTTAATCTATACAAAGAAAAATGGTTGGCTATCAAAAATCACTTTAAACCATGTGAAAATTGTTGACAAAGTTGACTGTTGGTGTCATAACTCACATTTTTCAATGAGTAATGTATTTTCTGTTATCAAGGCCTTTCTAACCAATCAGGGAGCTCTATTTTTCATAGTATGCTGTGTGTCTGCAGCCTTAGAAGTAGTATATATATATTTAACATAAAATGTAAATCGACTTATTCACTCATTACTATTCAAGTGAGTTCAATACTTTTCTTCTAATTATAAAAAACAGTGCTCTCGTAGTTTTTTTGCGATTATCTCAAATTTTTTGGAATATGCGAGTAAAATTATGAAATTATGAATACCAAATAACGGAACAAATACTTAAATCCCCCATCAATATTTGTTACTTTAAATGAGACGATAAAGGAATGTCAGACCGGGATGCAAGACTAAACGAAGAAGTGAAAAAAATACCGTTGAATATCTCTGCGTGGATGGAAGGATAGAAGGTGTGTACTCGATAGTCAGCAACTAGTTCTTGAAACCATCTAACCTAACTCACCGCCTTTTTCCCGCGCCAAAGTTTTGTTACTCCAAATAGAATATGTCTTGTATCTCGTGTGAAAAGAAAAATATACTTAATATTCAATTTCCCTAAATCCGTGGTTTTAATTATTGTAAAACAAACCCATCATTAGTACCTACATATAAAACAATGCAGAATAGAAAAAATATTGTATCCATTGATTGTAGATAGTGTAATATAGCCTAAAGCGTCAATTACATTGAGCTACTTTACGAGCTGTTTGTTGGCGAATTTAAAAACGTGTGATTCAGCTATTGCGATTGTGATGATGACACACAAAACTTTCCATTCGCGGAGAAGCCACAAGCCAGCGACTATTTTGACAGAACTTAGTTCGTTTTTTTTTACCGGGAGGCTGCTACTACGCTCTACTGCGCAGTCGCAGTAGGCCCACACGCCGGCGTGTAGCGTGTAAAGTTGACCGGCTTTCAACTTTTCTCGGTAGATTGTTTACAATTTGCTTGTTAGCTTGTTCGATGATGACACTGGGCGACTTTACAGACAGATTGTAAATTCGCCAACAAGCAGCTCGTAAAGTAGCTCAATGAAATTGATGCATAACATGAAAGAAAAAATATAAAATCTTAACGATAACATAGGCATACAAGGAATGCAAAATGTTGCGATATCTTCAAAGTTATGAGTCAATAATTATTACAAACTACATTGAAAAAAATTATCGAAATATTTTACTACACCATGTCAAATAAGATAACAAAGATATAATGCGTGTATTAACAAAATAATAATTAAAAAAAAACTGTGTATAACCACGGACATCTCATGTAGTAAATAATATTATGGTTTATTATCAATTTTAATACTTCGAAGTTTACAATAATAATCTTTTAAATTGTCATTAAACATGTTAATTAATAAGATAATAGAAGACAAGATAGGTATCGTAAAGTCTATAAATTATCTGGATTAAGCTTTCAAAGATACCACAAATTATTCATTGTTGACGTTCAAACAGCAAACGGGCCCAAAGTTTATTACTGCTGTTATTGAAATATATTATACATAAGAATGGCATGCGAAGGAACGGAAAATAAAAAAAAAACAATATAAAAATATACATTTTGTATAAAAGGGTCGATTATACTATATATTAGAAATGGTGCGTTTAAAAGCAGATTATTAAATGTATCAATGGCCTCACAAGCTAATCTTATAAAACAATAATTAGCAATAGAGATTGTTCATTATTTTAATAATATTTACATCTGATACCATAAGTTAGTAATTTGACAATTTACTATACCTAACCTAACAATCTATTCTAAAATAAAAAATGTTTTTCAGTTATTTAAAAAAAATACCTTTTGACTATTTTCATCAGGTGGTTCTTTGTCCGGTACAAATCTTGAAATCGATTTTTAACTAGCTTCCCGACTAGCTAGATATTTGAAACTTTTAGAATATATCAGAACACGATGCCAATGCATTTTTTTAATACTTTTAGCCATCTTTAAGTAGAATTGAATTCATTTTCAGTTAATTCTGTTTTGTATGAAAAGTTATTTCGACAAACGACGTCTGGGGTCGTAGCAACTAAATTATTAATATATACGTGCGTTACTATGGAAATCAATATGACATGTCAAGTACAATTTTTTTTGATCGTTTAAGCTAGTCAAGTCAAGTATATATGATTTAACAGAAAATTTAAAAATGTTGTATATAAAAAGTTCTTTTTATCTTGTTATTATTTATGATATTTTAGTACAAGTACCTACACTTATACTAATTTTTTTGTATGTTTGTTCCATTATAACCTAAAAACTACTAGACTAATATTTTGTTAGACTATATTTTGCACGTTGATAGCAAGTTAGCATAGTTTAATCTTGATAACTCAAAATATATTTTTAATCTTAATGCACATGCAACAATTCATTACATAATATATAGTTCTGATTATCTACGCAAAATCTAGCCAAAAAGTAAGTGTATTGACATTTTAATAATAACAACGTTCAATTAAATTTTTTTGTACGCCACATACTCATTTATTACAAATTACTTGCTTATAATTTAGTCCCAAGACATTTGAAAATCGTAGTCAACGTAATGTGCGGACACAACCTAGTTATTTAATAGCAAAACGGAAATTGTTGCATCAAGGTTAGCTGCGATCACTGGTGCGATTTTCTGCCGAGTCTTTGGTCCGTTTTTTCCCCTACTTACATTAGACTTTATTAATTAAAATAATACAGTGGCTCCATCCTGTTATTATTAATGTATTAAACTGCTACAGCGTCGAACTTGACAGACGTTTTGTCGCCAGCGCTGGCAACTTCCTGTCATATAACAGAAGAAAATTCAACAGAAAAAATACAGCAAAAACATTCAAGTACACGTGTACATGTAAAATCTACTATATAAATCAAACATTTTTTCTGTTGTAAATGAACCAATATATGGGTGGTTCACAATAATTGTTGTGGTTAACAGGGTCCCAGGTTCGATTCATTGGTCTAGAAAATATACATATTGTTTATTAATGATTGTTTGGAGTAAAAGTATGAACCTAATAGGTTGAGAAAATAGCTAACATCCATTTCTTGTAAAAACAAATATCTGTTAATCAAATCAAATTTATTTATTTTACATATAATGAACATAACAAATTATAAATTCAAAGCGTTCACGACATGACATAAAATAAGTGTTAATAATTTTTAAAAATAAAAATACAGATAAGTGTGAGTTAATAATACAATAAGTAATAAAATAATAAATAAAATAAGAAATAAAATAAATAACAAAATAAAACTAGATGAAAGCGCACACAGAGTGAACTTTGATAGATCCTATCTTAAAAACTTATAAAACAACGTCCACCTAAATTCACTCTTACGTAAGTGGAATATATCAATATCCGAAGCGATTTCATTAAACATGGTTATTGCCCTCCCAATTGACATTACTAATGGCAGGTTAGTTCTGCACAGTGGGAGAACAAACAACGGATGCCCTCGATTCCTAAGGAATTCCTAAGGGATTCAGAGACACACCAGCCAACACCACTAAGACTGGCAGAGTGCACATTTACGCCGCGCATAAGTCTGAAAAAATATGTACCTAAATAAAGATCCCTTCTAAATTTTAATCTACAGTATGTAAGCATCCCTAAGAGAAAATCAGTCGGATAGAGCCACGGATAATATCCATACAGCCGAAAGTAAAGGAGTCTTAAAAAATTCTTTTGGACTCTCTCCACCATAAGGCCGTACTTCAACTGATGCGGGGCCCAAACGATAGACTCACTCTCAAGCTGCTTCTAACTAAGGAGTTATAGAGAATTTTTAGTACCGTAACATCCGAAAAGACCCGGGAAGTACGCAAGACAAAGCCCAACATCTTTAGCGCCTTTTTACAAATGGTATCTATATGACCCATTGATATACTACTAGATGAGCAGTTCCCATACAAGCGTCATTTAAAAAATGTACCACAAAAGATATTATGTATATCGTCTTATAATATTTCCTTGTAGGTATAATGCGTTAAGACCGATAACATGAATTCCCGAATTTCACCCGTATTGCCCTGGCTGTAAAACTAAATTTGCGTTCTTGGAATAGTGAACCTAAGGGTGCTGCAACGCAAAGCAGACAGAGCAAGTCGTCATGCGCTGACTATTAATTAGAGTAAGATGCAAGCTAGATCGGGCTTACTCAGTAAGTAACAAAGGCCGAGTCGCTGAAAATCGGGCGTCATTTTAAGAAGCATATGATTCATCCAGTAGTATATCAATGATATGACCACTAAACGTCAGTTTACTGTCAAACGTAATTCTAAGATCTAATACAAACAATACTTAATACAAACCTCCACTCTGTGGAGGCCTATAATATGATCTTATTAGGATCGGACATGGTTTTAAAAAATATGTTACTAGATCGAACACTGGATTTTGCTGAATGAGTCGGAAGTCATGACGTGTTTTGATGGCTGCGTTTACCAAGTACAAAATTAATGTATCCATTGTTTCGGCACAGTATATTTATCATTAAGTCAAATTTTGTAGCTTGTACTCATGGAATGTTTGGGAACTACCAGCAATGTATGTGGCAAATATTTCATAGTGACAAGATTGATATTTATTTTATTATAATTTAGCGGAAAAAAACGTAATAGTTATGGTTAGGGAATCCAATCCCGAGCCTAAATTCTGATTTTGGGATTTCGGGATTACAATTTGACAATCCCGGCTGGTCCCGGGATTGGCATTTTCTTCCATTGTTAATATAAAATTTTTATATTTACAAATAACATTGATAAAATCGGTCAAAAATAAATCAAGTATAATTTATACTATTTAAGACATTTATTGTTAACATTGTATACGCTTAATCTTGAATATACATAAGTTTAATGTAGTAAATAATATTGTAATATAAATAAGAAGGTGAATTTAATATGAGATTGCTGTTTCTGATAGTAATAGTAAAGACTTAATGAATGGGTTAGCGAGATTTAAAATAGTAAAGCAAATCATGGTGTACTTATGGCCTCTCCGCTTCATAAATCTAATTACTCAGCCAAATATGAAACTGCCGTAAAACGTATGAGATCATGGTGGAATTACTTTGTTAATAGTGCTAAGCATTGTTTTTTTTCCAATCTTTCGCATTTTTATTTATTTATGAGAAAAAATAAAATGAATCGGCAACTTACACATGGGTATAAAATCAAACTTAATTCAAACTCAGTTTATTTCTAATGTAATTATTTGTAATTAATTAATGTAAGTATTTTTTCTGTTATATTTTCGAATTTATTTTATTTTCCATAAAAATTGATAAAAAAACAATCCCGAAAGTTTCGGGATTATGTTTATCAATCCTGGGATTCATAGGTATCGAAAATAGCTCGGGATCCCGGGATTGGAATACCTAGTTATGGTAATCTTTTTTTCACCTCGCAATCGAGAAAAAGTTACAGGTACGTGTATCAATATGTCGATAGATGAAAAGAGCTTTTTTAATAAAACAATTATTATCGAAGCCATCATTCCCATTATTATGATGAACATAATAAAATGATAAGGAAACAATTTTAAGAATCGATCATTGCAAAACTGATCACTGCAATCTTATAGTATCTCTAGCTTGCTTAATTATAACAAATAATGATCCTAAAAGTCGAAGTGGAAGCGGCGATGAAGATATAAATTATGCTGTTTGCTAATGCTCGCTTTATGATCGTCAATGACGAAGGATACAGTTTAAGAATTTAATATTGAATATACATAATTTCAAAATATATCATGCATATACACACTAGAAAAAAATATTTTGTAGAAAAAATACCCAAATACCCGACCGGAATTCAATTCGATAAGCATTTCATGTAACAACTATTAGTTAAAATCGTCGTAATTCAGTAAGATACCTGTAGCCTAATTGAAAAAGCATACAAAAGCACCAATCCTGCACCAATACAAAGCACCAATCCTGCTGATACAGGTTCAAGTCTGGTCGGGTGTCGTATTTTTTTTCTACAAAATGATTTATTCTAGTATGTACCTATATGCATCAGATGTTTTCAAAATATTATGTATATTAAGTATATAGAATGTTATATTCTCAAATCGTTGAATTCGTTGAATAATTATCAATTACATTGAGATTTTTATAGCTCAGTCAAACATCAAAGCGATTTTGTGTATCCATTTGTTTCTGAGAGAATGTAGCCTGAAAGTATGAATTACACACGTTTAAAGCTAACGTGTAATATTATGTACTAACTCATTTTAAAATCATTATTATAAGCCTCAGCCGACTCTCCATAGTTTAATAAATGTAAATGAAATAAGTAGGATATATAAAATTATAAATCAAGCATGTCCAACTTGTCGATCACAGAACAAGCTCATAGGGATTGAGTCATGTAAATGTAATAATCATTAAGCATTCCTATTTTTATTTCCTTACCCATCTTACATGGAAGTTACATTCACACTCACATTAACCAAGAAGAAGCTCGCGTGACTGTCGTCATAATTAATTAGTATTGTATAAGTAATGAGCTGTCGCAGGAGTAAGAGAAAGAGAAGATGTGAATTTCCGTGCTTTCAACTGGGTCGTAATTTCCTCTTCCATTGTGCAGTTGTTGAATGAGTGCCTATAAAAAGACAAAAACTTATCGAACATACAACATTTGAAAATACCTCAAATGTATAGGTACCTGCTAGAAAAAATCTTTCAAAAAAATAAGACGCCTGACTGTACTCAAATTTGCATTATTTAGTTTTCTAATTGAGCCATGTATGTTCTATCTAATTACGACGAAATTACGCAAAAACTTTAAAGCTCCGAACAAGTTGAGTTTATTTTTGGCAATTTAAATATTTATAATTATTAGGTACACAATCTGTACTTTAAGTGTGTATTATGGCGCATTGGCCAATAACTGTGTTTTTTTATGAACAAATTAGGTAAGTTGGTACTTAAAAAAGTTTTCTAAAAATAAAAAAAGATTATTGTCAAAATAAACGAATGCTGAATACGTTAAAATTAGCAACGCAATTATTTATTTAACGTTGTATTCATTTAGAATATAATTTTCTTAATACAAATAGATGCTCATTAGAGAATGGCATGTGGTATGAAAAGATATTTACTGTGTTTGTTCTTAATAAAATTAAGAATATTATCATCTGCATATTGTAGGTCTTACTGATTGTTTAAAAGCGAGTTTTTGGCGATTGGCAGATGTTGCGCAACTGGTTGGCTACCCCTGTAACCCACTTGCGTGAGTAACGGCATGCGTAGTACTCCACTAAGGGGTCAGAGGCTGTAAACCAGTGCAATACGCAATGCTTGCTATAATTCAATGAAACTGTAGATAATTTGAAAATGCATTATGATTTGAGTTACCCCATCTCCACCCGTCATGTATATGCAGCCGCGATTTGTGCATGGTCGCCTTTCATGATGCTGTAAACGTGTCAGAATGAAAATATTCTAGTTGCACACTTCCTTCTCCTGAAACGAAGCAACACGTGACTGATGTAACAACCATGCATATTGGTGCTTAAAGAAAGTGTTTAGAAAATAAAAATAGAATCTTGGACTTGCTTTGGCGTCATTTATCACAGGGTGCAGAGGACATAATGTGTCATCTAAATTTAAAAAAAATAGTGCCAAGTGGGATTTAAACCGGAGTTTTGCAAGATGGTTTTATAGGCCCTGGCCAAATTCAAATTAATAATACCCGATGCGCGTAAACGAATGATTTTCAATAGGTAAGGCATATTTCTTAGCCGTTACAATTTTTATTTGACTAGCATCAAGTAGAATAGTTGGCGTGCCAAAGTCCTTAAAGAGATCTTGATAGTAAATGTGAAGTATCCATAAATGCATCTAGGGATAAAAGCCTGCATCTATCGTATTCCGGCCTGTGTGGTTTACTAATGTAACCACTTGCACCCTACCTGATTATGTTGAATTCAACTAATCGTCTTTTACAATTTATCTATATTCTAATGGATTTAAGTTTTCTACTATTCCATTAGTAATTCTACCTATTATTAGGGTTTGACGATTTTTTTATACCCTTATAAGGTAATGGGTTTTTTACAAACGTTTCAACTATTCATAATTTTGTTTGTTATATTTTTTTATGGTGACCCTTGACTTAATAGGTAGGTGTTAAGTTTTTACCTACTTTATTGTATTGATTTGTTATATAAGTTAGAGCACATTGAATGCTGACTAGATAATTACTTTTTAATTACCACATTTAAATAGCATGCTGATTATATCGAATAGCCACCTTAATTGTTACGCGCTGGGCGCCAATGTATTAATAGTATTCGGTGTCAGTGTTTATTTGCCTTTTGGAGAGTTTACACAGTGCCTGAAAATGTCGAAAGGCGAAACCTGGGTCGCAAAAAAACGACTCAAATGGAATAGTACAAAAATTTAATCCATTAGAATTTAAATCCAAATTTCATCAAGTATCTTCGGTCGATAGCATTAATATTTATCGAAATAATTATTATTATGATTGTTAACAGATTACTGTTCTTCGCAAGCCGATACTTGCGTACACCTGGCATTAGCCGATCCGTGTCTGAATGAGTGGGTCTATAAGCCGTGTCCGTTTTATACAGTTAAAGTTCAACACTTTATATTGCACCTAATAATAATAAATTAATAAAAAAAATCGTTTTTCCGACCATTACCTGAATGTTATCGGAAACAATTGATTAGTTTGAAAGTTTGCGAGTTACTAAACAATCAGAAAAATCCGTTCTAACTTTATTACTGATTCCGTAACGTACATGCAAGTGCACAATAATAATCTGGTGGTCAGGGATTCAACCAGGACATTGCCCACTGAAGAAGAAAGCCGATACATTACACGACTGGTCCTACTTTTCGCCCCTCCCGTTGTCTATGGATGACCTGTCAATGTCTATAGAGTGCTCATACTTATGCGTCTGTCGTGTTCACTTGTTGGAGTATTCTTTCAGATTGTTTTAATGTATCTTGGAGACCACGAATTTCACTTGATTTAGTGGTTCTGTGTTATTAATAATTGGAAGTGACGATCAAAGGAAGCCTTAACACAGGGAATTGTTTGATTTGGATAGATGAGTTAAATGATAAATAATACACTAGCATTAATACACTTTCTACAATTGTAATGTATAGATCAATGCTACATATTTTTTGGAAATCGATATTATCACCGGTTTTTGTGTGAAGGACTAGTCTGACTTTGACAGTTGATGAATAACAGGAATGGATATTATTTATAAATAACATTGATAGTTAATATATTTGATGCGAGAATTTTTTATACTTAATTCAATTTGAAACGAAAAAGGGCGAATCAATATGTCAATCAATCTAGGATCTGATTTTGACAGCTGAAAAGTGGACCACTCGTTGCTTGTGCAAAAAGTTATGCTCAGGTTTTATTAATCTAAAGATGGCAGTGACCAGGAACATTAATATAGTGGTAACTGCGCTACCATCTGGGTGTGGTAGTAAAATCTATCTATGTGGAAAAATAAGCACCTTACTATCAAAACTACCTGACTCCATGAAACAAATTGTTGACAAATATGAAAAAAACACTGTAGCTTAATCAATATAAAAAAGTTAATATAAAATAATGGATAAATAAATAGTAACTCTATTTATACCGGAGTTTTAATGCGGAAACAACCTCCAAGAAAGAGTAATTTAAAAATGCACTTAGATAGGTTTTGAAACTTTTGGATTTGAGTGTGTTTTGAAAGTGAATCATATGGATTTAAGTTATTTTTAATGACATTTATTTATATGACATTAATTGGATGAGAAAAGAAAACAAGCATTTTTATTTCTGATGTCTTTGGTTGTATATGAGCCTAATGCAAATTGTAACCATTTTGTACTTGGGTAGGTTTTGAAACTAACATGGGTTATCTCTGTATTTAGAGTGGCTATAAATGAATGAATATTGGACATATTTATATTAAAACAAAATAAATAACAGTTTAGCATAAAAATTTGTAAAAAAGTAAAAATGGTCGTTAGGTCAGTTTTGAAACTAATATGTTCAAGCTAAGAGTTCCCATGGGAAAGAGGAGCATGGTAAACTGACAAATATAAATAATTCTAATTATTAGATATTAAGTACAGAAAACAAAGCTCAAACGATAGGTACCTACAAACGCGTTGGTATTAAAGAATATGTCATTATAAATAGTTACATCTGTATCATATAGCTATTTAAGTTTGTGAAGTAAAAAAAATCGCGCATTCAATGTTCGTAATAGTCGCGGGCGAGTAAGAAACCGAAGTTTCAAAGCCTTCGTCCATAGCAACTGACTGTTGCATTTCTATCTGATTAATCTGTTCTGTGGACTAAACAGTTCAAACTTATAAAATATTTTTTTATCGAATAATAAAATTGACCTATCTGCCATGGTTTCGAAATATTTAGCATCTTGACTAAGTACCTATTTATGATAACTAGTATAGTTTTTTTGAAATTGTCTGATTGTTCCATTTTCACTCAAAAATAATATTGATTTCATTTCGATATTTTAAACGGTCCCAAAGATGCAAGATAAAACTTTTCAAAAATAACAATTGTAAACATTTATCAGAATTAAGTAAAATTATCAGATAGCAGCGATGGATTGGTTAGGTGAATTGGTGCGGGTAGAGAAGCGAGCCTTCATTCGAGTGGGCTACTGAAGTACGTATCTAAAGGCATTGACTCTTCATAGAAATGAAATGAGTGTTTTCCAACCATAATGTAATGACATTTTTCTGAAAACTATAATAAATGTAAATATTTTATTGTTTGAAGGATGTATTATTATTAGGCGAAACCGTAACTGGCTTTAAAGTATATTGTTAAGAGCCTTCAGTGAAATGGCAAATAATTTTCTACTCTAGGTGCGACGAAATTTTAGACTCGCCGGCAATCGGAGAGCGAATGTCGAGCTGTAAACACGTCAAATTGTTTCGTGATGGCGACGGGGGTATTAATTCTTAAATCGTGTAAAGATGACAAAAAACGTTACCCATTTACTTGAAAAAGAAAACATGTCAATGAATATATTATTATTGTTACTAATAGAACAATAAACAGAACAATAAATGGACGCATGCTGAATTTTTATGACAAATTATATTTTGTTCTGCAGGCGTCGTTTGCACAATCTTCGCGTCGCGTATTCACGATCGTTTTAGACCGTGCCCCAGCTGAGGTATAGCCTTAACTTAAAAAGAACGAATGAAATCCGCAGAGTCAAAGTCCAGGACTTGAGGCGCTCCACGTGAAAAAATGGGCATATTATGACATTATTAGCAATTGGAAAAGAAACGTCTGTTTTCCCTGAAACAATGTAAATATTTGGCGTCACTTTTAATACTGAATTTGACAATCTCCGAGATGATAATTAACATAGATTTTATTTTATTTTAGTTTATTTTCCATGAACCACGAGTATAATCTTCTCCCTGCACCATATAGTTACACTTATTATAACAGGACTCGTCTCAACTGGTAGTGTTGAACAATACTTATGTAGTTGATAATAATAATATATTGGCGAAACGTCTTTTTTTATTTCTCGCGTCTCATAAAACATTGTTTAAATATGACAGAAATTCAAGGTGTGTGCTTTTTACCCGTTATGATTATGTAAAAAAAAATATTACAAATTACTCAATGACTCAGAATGCCTTTGGATGACCCCTGATTGTAGTTTTTTTTTTACATCGATCCATGCAATAATAGTGTATTAGTGTACATTATGAGGCGTTACGTGAACTCTGGTAGGCTAAAATTAAAATTAATATTGCCAGTATCGTAAAAAATATATTGCACGTATAATACGTTTATACTATAAATCATTTTCCCTATAAGAAATAACGAAACAATAAGAAAAAAATAATTACAAGCATCAATTTATTTCATTTTATTAAAAAAGAATAATACACACGTAAGTACTTAAACAGTGATAATCTGATCATTATATATTAAACTGTCTCAGGGTAGTTTCACACATGAGTCAGGGAACCTTGAAATAATGGGAACTAAAATACCTAACGGGTGTGGAGTAACAGACAACCAATCTCGAGTGTGGAAGAATATGGGATACACATAAACGGCTACATGTAAATTGTACGTAAAACATTTCACCGTCGTACAGTTCACCGTGAGCTTTCTTATTGGAAAGAGATGAACGTATACTGTACGGTCTCCAATTTTATTAGATTCAATATGAACATTTTATCAATTTTCATAGCAGATTTTGACAAAATTCATAAATTAAAGAATGAAAAACTAACCCAACCTAACAAATAATCCAGAATATCGGCTATTTTCAAAATTTGTTTGCTGTTAGCTTTCTTTAAAGTGTAAACCGACAAGAACCATGTTTTATTTAGACATGAATTTTATGTCAGTACTATACGACCCAGAGAAGTTGGACGGTCTTTAATATAATATGGCCATATATTTCCGATACAACATTTCACTGTGAAGTGTGATACGGCGAACTGCATACGTACAAGTTTCCGGACACGCACTTAAAAACGTGTCAAGAATACGCTTGTCCTTAATTCTGACAACTTTACTGATCTCGGTTTATAAACTGACTCTCTTTCAATATTGGTATATTTAAAGGTTGCAACACACACTAATGCACGTCTATAATGTGTGGTTCGTTTTCGTAAGATACTCACACATTCAAAACATTGCGTCAAAATGTAGTGCATTGAGGTATAGCATATCGGAATTATATTTATTAATCTGTTCTGTGACATGAATACTCCTTGAGCTACATATCTATAAATGATTTATGCATATTATTACTACTCAGGTACTTGTAATTAATTAAACTAAAATGATATGATGAATTTCTAGCTGACGTCAGGTTAATCGTTAATCTAAAATTTTATTATAAAGTACCTTTTTACAAACCGATAATATAAATTATATTCAATCCAATAGATTGTTTTATTAACCATTAACTTATTTTTCACTAGTCATACCTAAATAGTTATGGTAATGGTATTACAGTCGAAATAAGTAACTAATTAATAATTTTATTAACACATCTGTAGAATTTATAAATGTGCTCCTGATGAAAATAAAGGTGTAAATTAATAAACACTTGGCGTGGTTCATAAATAATCCTTCAGACGGTACTCATTGAAACGGCAAATAGTTTTCAACTATAGGTGCGATGAAATTTTGGACTGGCTGGCAATCGGAGAGCGAAAGTCGAGCTAGGAACACATCAATTTGTTTTATGATGGTGACGGGGGAATTAATTCTTAAATCGTGTAAAGATGACTAAAAAACGTTACCCGTTTACTTGAAAAAGAAAACATGCCAATGAATATATTATTATTATTAGTAATAGGACAATAAATGGACACATGTTGACTTTTTATGTCAAATTATGTTTTGTTCTGCACGCGTCATTTGCACAATCTTCGCGTCGCATAGTCACGATCGTTTTAGACCGTGCCCCAGCTGAAGTATAGCCTTAATCTGGAGAAAATTTATATTGGTGTTTTCCGTGTCCGGAAATGTGTACACGTGTAGTTGGACATATCACAATTTTATTAATCATGAGATGTTTTATCGGAAATAAATGACTGTATACCATAGAAATCAAATTCATGTATAAATAAAAACCTTTAAATACAGAAGAAAATGTTTAAGCAATTAGATTAGAAATATAATTATATTGTATAATTTGTAGAAAAATCTGGTATGTGGTCGTAGGCATCAAGTTGTACCTATCAAATATCTGATAATAATGACAGCGTTATTATCAGATACTTAATACAAAAAAATACAGATTAAATTTAATATAATTACAACATAAAAAGAACTTTTTGTATACAACGTTTTTAAATTTTCTGCTGAATCTTATAAACATGACTTGACTAGCTAAAACGATCAAAAAAAATTGTACTTGATAGAAATAATACTGAACTGTCATTTTGACATGTTATATTGATTTCCATAGTAACGCATGTATATATTAATAATTTAGTTGCTACGACCCCAGACCCTTACCAACCAATAATGGTGTCGAAATAACTTTTCATACAAAACAGAATTAACTGAAAATGAATTCAATTCTACTTAAAGATGTCTAAAAGTATTAAAAAAATGCATTGGCATCGTGTTCTGATATATTCCAAAAGTTTCAAATGTCTAGCTAGTCGGGAAGTTAGTTAAAAATCGATTGAAAGATTTGTACTGGATAAACAACTACCGGACAAATAAGAATACGAGCTAAGAAGAACGCTGTAAAAATTGAAACATTACTGCCTGCAATGCTCCACGAACAACACGTTATTTTGTGAGCTCAATGCCATACGGTCACTTCTTTGTAAGTATGTATGCTACGGCAAAATATAATAAGTACAATTTACATGTAACTGGTTTTCGGTAGTCTTCAGGAAACCTGAAGCGCTTATTGGGGGTAGTTTTTCACTCTGTCATGAGAGAAGCAAGAAGGACCGCGAAGTGGTGGTTCCTGGTTGCGCAAAAAGTTATTGAAATATAGGGTGGTCATGATTCTTAACCATGAAGTTACAACGAAGTAGTTAATATTAAATAATCGCTTAGGATTGAGTCTACACCACTGGATTAATTAATAATGATGTAAAGTGTAATATTATGTTAGTTTTTGTGTCGAATCAGTGACGTCCGTATGCTAATATTCCCAATAGAAACAAGGCTAATAGGTAGTTGTACGGTGCTGATAGTATGAAACACTTTTCGCTTTCCATATGGTGTGTGATACTAACTGAACATCTCGCTTCATTGTGCAGCGTTTATAATGAATCAAATGGATGTCTCTAGTCTTGTAATTATTGTATTAAAAGGCTTCAAATCATCCAGTATGAACAGAATACTTACTACACATCTAAAAAATGAGAAACGACAAAAAATAACAATTCTTGCAAATATAATAATCAGTGGTGAAGAGTGCCTATTGAATATAGGTAGGCTGTGATAGATAACTGAAAAAAGTCATAGAACAGACATATTTGTGCTTGAATTTGAATCAGTATTTTACTGAACAAAAATAGTATACGTTACCTTTTTAAAGGCAAAGTAATAAATAACCAATTCAAACTTGGAATAGAAAGTTATGCTATCACAGCAGTCGGTCGTTTAGACTGTGAAGCCAAAATGATTGAATTTTTTACAAAAGTTACATTGTTCGTTGTATGGACTGGAATACCCATTAGGCTTACATACCTACAGCCTCGTCGCGTATAGTATGATACTAATTTTGACATTGCGTGTATTTTTTACAGTACGTGTTTAATCGTATGTATGTGTTGTTTGTTAATTAATAAATTAGTTGAAGCCTTTGTCGGATTGTGTTGGTGACAAGTATGATTTTCTACAGCTGATCAAAATGAAGAGAAAGGCAGAGGACACCAGGAACGTGGTCAGTAGAAGACTATCTTGACTAGGCACCAGCGTAATGTCTAAGGTGTTAGTGCTATCGTACGAATGACCCTTGATGGGGAGATGTCCTGCAATTTGGTACCTAGCGTACAATAGAATAAGGCACAAAATGATGAAGAAGGCAGTTCAAAAAATAAATACAATATGTGTTCATATCATCACCAGGTCGTCCTACCACTGGATGGAGTTCTCCCCTTGCTCCCTCCACTCTTCTCAGTCCCTAGTTTTTTGCTGCCATATACACCCACCAGAATTTATGAATAATTCATTTATCCAGCGGGTTTTAGGGCATCCCTGTGGGCGTTTAGTGTCCCTTGGATACCACTGTATAATGGCATTTGTCCAGCAGTTGCCCACTCGTCGAGCGACACGCCCAACCCATGTCATTCCATCTGCTTATCGACCTCTATAACAACGCGTATTCTTGACTTATTCTTTATTCATTGGTTTCTTTTGTGATCTTTACGCGTCATGCCCAACATGAACCTTTCCATGCCACGTTACGCTACTCGAAAATTTTGGATTTTTTTTTATTAAGTATCCATATTTCACATGCCAACATGAGCGTTGGTAGCACACATCAGTTGAATACTTTACTCGTAAGACACAATGGGAGGTCAGGCACCCAAATGCACTTGCTTTAGTTATGTGAGCAATCTCATGAAGATGAAGACAGGCTTCATCATTTTTCATTCCTTCGATGTGAGGGTCTGAACTCGTCGCATTTTTGTCAGTTTTGTCATTATATAGGGTGGTGGACTGTATAACTGGGGCTGGAGAAGAGGGGGTTATACAAGGATTCCAGGCACATACCTTTACTGTTGATATGGCGGGTGCGATGGGCTGGCTCCTTTGTTCCCGCACTCACTCATTAGTACCTACCAATGACATTATTAATTCACGCATAGAGACATTCGCACATGTATAGGTAGACGTCACGCAATTTCCATTATGCGACATCACTCATCGGGAATTTATAGCAATATCACCTTTATTGTAATGGCGTTAGAACAGTGTTTCTAGTGACAATCATCATTTGAGCGAACCCGTTCGAACCGAACCATTCGGCAGACCCGACACAAAGCATCGGGAATTTATAGCAATATCACCTTTATTGTAATGGCGTTAGAACAGATTATGCAATACGGCAGACCCGACAAAAAAGTGAGTGTCATTTTTCTTTCCAGATGCGTTGTCCATATTAATGTCATTGGTACCTACTATTAATAACGCGCGATACTGTTTATTGAGTCACAATGTGCGTGACGATTGACGGTCAAAACCCGTGCACGTAAATTACGTTTTAATGTTTTACATGCTATATATTGTGTTTACAAGCACACGGCTGAATAATGATTCCCTGTTAATAGCCTTACCTGGCAACGATAATGATTTCAGGTGGGTAGGATATTTATATTTTATTAGGGCCGCCATATTTGGCCCAACCACAGAGCGCTGTAGAATTCTACCACTCTGATGTGTTCATATGGCGAACATTAATTGTTGTGATTTTATTTACAAACCTACTTATCACAATACACCAAACGAATCTCAAAGTATTATTTATATTACGGATTACTGTCGATAAAGCGAAAAAAAACCTTTGAAATATACAAACCGAGCATTTTTTTCTACACATTCAAAACCATTGTCAGAAGATATAAAAATAATTATAGAATGTACCTACCTACATAATTTATAGAAGAAAAAAAACGGTTGGTCAGACAATAAATCAAACACTATACACATAGCTTCAAGATCTCAGGATATATACATACGAATAGATATATATATATATATATATATATGTGTGTTTTATTCTATTTTAATGTCCATAGAGGCTGTTTGAATTTTTGAATGAATCTTTTTGATAAAATCTTAAGTAGGTAAAAATATAACAATACAGATTATTAACCGTCAATGGAATATAGAAAAAAAATATTTGCCTAAGAGGAAATTTAAATTGGTATATTGCACAGGTGTTTTCGTACTCAGTTATATTATAGATTGTTAACCTGCTGAGAATATTGGTAATTGAATTTTGAGTGGGTTAAAATATCGGTTTAATCAAACTCATGAAAGATGGTCGTCAATATTAACGAAATCGAAACACGTTGAATGTATTTATTTGATTAATTATTGGTATGGCACATTGGCCGAAATCCGGCGTATATTAGTCCCGTTTGATAAACATAAATCTAATAATATATTATATGTTTCGGACATGTTTTAAATGATGTTAACTAGAGCAGTAGTGAAAACTAGATTAAGTATGGCCACAGTATTAAAGTTCGATTTGATAAATAAACAAGATATTAAGTTAAGATAGTGCTTGATGGTATACTGTGGTGAAAATGGGTATTGTACGTATAGGCATACTATTAATTTTAGCAAGCACAAGGCCCGGCCCCTAGGTATGTATGGGGTGCGAATATTATTTTCCTCTCAAAAAACGGTTGCTTGGTATTTGAGATGTGACGTTACTTATCTTACCGGGTCTGATCATTGCACTATATTCCCAAAAAAATACTCGACCATATCCGATCGTAATAAGATCATATGGACCTCCACTAAGTGGAGGTTTTTGTAATTAACAGATTTTTTTACGAGAAATGGATGTTAGTCACTTGCTCAACCTATTAGGTCTATACTCTGATTCTACACAAATTGAAAAACGATATTGTGTACTTACCAGACTCAGGATTTGAACCTGGGACCCACGACGTTATAGGCCGATGCACAAGCTGCGCGCCCATCGCGGGTGTCAAGAATTTACTAAAAAATTATATCAAAACTACTTATCTACTCATGATTTTATTAAAACAAATTAAATTAATAACTTCTTCAGTGTTCATTAATGAATAGAAAATATTGCAAAACAGTACATAAAATAATTGCCATTTTTATTGGTCTAATAATAATGTTTTACACAGCATCAAGAAACGTTTGTCGACAATGGGTAACTTACTTCATGAGAAATACGTTGATCTGGATTTTACCAGAGAAATTTATGATTCTAATGCATGAGACCATTGCATTGAAATATTTGATAGCACTGATTTGAGTTACTCCGTCTCTACCCGCCATGTATATGTAGTCGCGATTTGTACACGGCTGCCTTCTACGATGTTATATACGTGTCAGAATGAAACGATTTTAATTCCACACTTCCTTGTCCCGAAACGAAGCTGCACGAGATGTACCAAGAAAAAGAGCATCTTGACTGGGTCTGCTGTCATTATCTTCAGTAACATAAAGTGTATTCGTTTACCGAAACTTTGCCGAAACAAAAAAGTCAGGAGTTGAAAGTAATGAATCTCAGGAGGGATCGTAGTTATTCCGTCTTACATACGACGTAGCAAAATTTTCAAAAATTCCTTTAAGTAAAGTTGGTCTTGGTGTGTGGACGGACCCTGGTAAACTGCTCCGCTAGATCAGATCCAATCAGCGGGCAGTCCCAGAGGATGTGTTCAGCGTCTTGATGGTCGTGCCTGCAATGTATTTCGACCCATATTATATCAAACGAAAACCGTTCAAATTGGCTGCTAATTGTCTCATTTGAAACCTGCAGGATACATCTGGAAAAAATAGATACGTTTGACGTCCTTTGGTGGATGCTGACCATTTTGACTGCCATGTGCGTATACTCGTATTTGACAGCAGATGAAAATGAACATTAATCTATCGTTTCATTACTTTTTTGTTTTAACTATATATATATATATTGTAATGCTCGAAGATAGTTAGGCCGTGACGTCTGATTGGGCACAATTGGTTCAATCACCCTAAGGTTGGGCCTGACCATTGTATTATATTCACAAGAAAATTGCAATAGAATAAAAAGAAAAATAAATACATAAAAGTCCCGAATTTTGCACTTATCGTAAATGAACCAAAAATCACAGATAAAAAGCTCCATCTTTATAGAGGAAAGCTTTCTTCAACATGTTTGATTATATCACAATCCAATATCACCGTTAGCTTACGTCAAGTTTTTATAGGATAATGTAAACCCAGCCAAGGTGTGTGTTATCTTTGAAAATTCTGTGTAGTGAATAAATCAGACGTAAAATAGTGGCCGGCCGCGGGGCTTCGGTCCAGTGAGGGGCCCCTGCCTCGAGAACGGGGGTCCGCGGACGCAGCGTAACATTAACTCTTGCATTATTATCTATCCCAATGGCTTTAGATAATTTATTGCCCCAGGCGCACCATAGTCGGATAATACTTTCTTATGCTACCTTTTGGATAATATGTAACAATTTCGGGGTGGAGTTGGATTAGTTCAACATTTGATTCAGTTGTATGAACGGTCCCGCCAAATATATTGAAGAAAATTCCGTTCTATAACAATAACATATTCATAATATCATAACACATCTGAAACATACATATTAGACAAAATATTAAAAAAAAAAATACCGGGCGGGACTCGAACTCGGATCCATCGAATTTCGGTCAATGTATTTTACCAATTGAGTCACCCGAATCATACCTAATTGCGACAAAATTTACTAATAGTATATATAACTGAAGCGTTTATAAAATTGCGTTCAAGACCTGAGTGTTAAATCGAAAATGAAGAATTTTGGGTATTTTTCGAGCTTAGCTTGGATTATCTATAGTTTTATATGAAAAAAACGCATAAAATAATATATTAATACCATGAAAGAGTATTATTGTAAACTTCGTCGAGTAAAAATTGAGAATAAAGCCATATCATATTATATAAAATTTTGATACATCAGGTGACCGTGTTTAAAGCATAAAAAACATTTTTTTTTCAATACGCGCATTACATTTTTAATTTTTATTAAAATTTAACGGAAGTTAAATTATATTCGGTAATTATTCAACGTTTTGCGTTCCATATTTGTCTTGATGTATATTTTTTATGAGAGTTGTATATAACGTTGTCATGTGAAAGTCCATTATTTCCCATTGAACAAAATGTAAATAACGAAATTAAAAAAAAAATATGGTTTGACTCAAGGTTGGTTTTCAAATAATGTATGTTTAATAAAAATATAAATCTTGTTGTAATTCATTTCGTCACAAAAATTTTAATAAAAATATTACAGACTTTGTTCTGGTATCTATACTTATATTTAATTTATGCTCTTGTCAAATAACATAATACGATTGTCTAAAGTCTCCCTATAAAGTTTTTATCAAATCTCATCATTTTTTTTACTACTGTCAAGGAAAATTTCTTTCGTATGTAAAAGTATTATTTACCCGAATGATAATATTTAAAGGAGTCATCAAAATTGACAGAATGTCACCAAAAACTTTTTCAAGCTTTGCAAAATGTTCACCGTTATTTCAAAGCACCAAGGCAATATATTATAATAATATGGAAGTCCAATTTAATAAATAATTTAATTTTTCAGTGCGAGATGCGAATGACGGGAAAACGATTTTCATTTGTTTAATTCCTTTGACATGACGGATTGTCATCATTGGACTTCAAAATAATGTTTTTGAAAGTGATACTGCGCAGAAGACCAGTGCGCATTTCAGGATGTAACATTATTTTGAAAAATGGAATATTATATTTAAAACTAAGTGTAATTTTATGGACGTACAGTATAACGGAATAATGTAAATAAAGACACGTAAAGATGCATTTAGACTTTCATTTTTCCCTGTAAGTCTATGAACAGCTTAATTTGTCGAAATAAAAAAAAAACAGTAAAAAGCTTGTGTCAATATCGAGTGTTTATAATAAGTCTAATGTGACTACTATCTAATTTAAAACAAAACATGTAAAATTGAAGGTTTCTATAATAAATGACATGTTAATTTTAGTGGTATATAAATATTATAATTGTAATATTGAAGATTTTACTAAGTTATATTATAATAATTATATGTTATTGCGTTATTTATTTTATGAGGGTTGTGTGGACAATACTATCGGCACCAAAGGGTTGAAGACAAATTTCTCTATAGATACGAAGGCTGAATATATGGAAAAATGTTACTGATATCGGCTTATAAATACATGTATACTGTGTTTGAATCCCAGGTCTGGCAATTTCATTACCAATGACTATACTAATAAAAATATACTTAAATATTATGAAAAAACTTCAGCTATATTATACCTACAAGAAAAAATCTTTGAAAGGATTACAGCGGACGTATTAATGCAATAATTTGTTTAAGTACGTCAAGATGTCAAAACTGTTAGTTAATTTCGTCGTAATTAGATAGAATACACATGTTCCATTGGTAAAACATATCGGCGCGAAACTAGTAGATGAGGGTTTGCGTATGTATCTGAGCATTGCCCACTGAAGAAGGAAACCGATACATTACACGACTGGTCCTACTTTTTCCGTTGTCTATGGATGACCTGTAATTGCCTGTCATTATCTATAGAGTGCTCATACTGACGCGTCTGTCGTGTTCACTTGTCGGAGTATTCTTAGTTTCAGATTTCTTTCAGATTATGTTAACGTATCTTGGAGACCTTGGAGTTCATATGATTTAGTGGTTATGTGTTATTAATAATTGGAAGTGACGAGATCAAAGTTGGTAAACTTCTTCTGTGTATAATAATATCATAATACACTAAGACGTTTGTCAATGTTTCTAAACGACAATAACTAATAACTTATTTATACTCTTCAGTCATTATAGAATATCAAACTCTGCTTGCAAGTACGTTATCAATAAATAGTATGGCAGTAGACCACTCATTGCTTGTGCAAAAAGTTATGCCCAGGCTTTATTATTCTAAAGATGGCGGTGATCTGAGTTTTTTTTTTAATTTTATATGTTCTTGTGAACTTGTGAATAATTATTCGTTGAATTAAAAATAAATATATAAATAAGCCTAGTGAGAATAAATATAAATATATAATTAATAATGTAGGTGGATTAAATTTTATATGTATATTATTTTGTCTTACCCTACTCCACCCCATTACAGATTTATTAGTAGAGAAGGAACTTTTGATGTTTTTAGGCTTGATACACAATGTTCTTACTTACTTTAAGATACTTTGATGGGTTTGGCATGTTTATAGTTAGGTACCTAAAAGTTAATAATATTATAGAAATACAATTATTCATAATTATTATTAAAATAAAAAAAGGCGAATTGACTTGACGCGGGTTCAAATCATTTATCCACTTTGAATGAAAAGAAAAAATAGACAAAAAATCTAAAATAGGCCGACATGCATAGATTGTCACGTATCAAACAAAACTAAATTCATATACGTTGTTCGTGTATAAAATGGCGTATTTATTAGAAAACAAAATGCAATAGATAACTTGCTAGTAATAAATACGATTTTTATTGTTCTATTATTAATAGTACCGATTATACACAAAATCACAAACAGTTTATTATAATATTCACAATATCAATATAAAATTGACATATATTATGTAAACAGACGCCATCCTTATAATATTATTCGAATTTCATTGCCATGTCAATAAAAAAATATACGAAAAAGAATACACTGTAGGTATACTCTATCCACAATGTATCAATTTATTCAATTAGTTACTGATACATCAATGGTTAAATTATTTATTTATATTGTGGAGTTTTCATACTTTTACCATTGGGCGTCAATTAAAATTATTTTAGTAATTATTGCGCCATTGGATTTAAAAAAAAATCAACAATTTCTATTTTTAAACGCAACGTCGTATCGTTAATTGATAGTTTCGCAGTAGTTGTATAAATTTGATATAAGCTTGGCTTTCGACGTCATTTCGATTTAACGCAACGTCGACATTCTATGAATCTCAGCCTAAACATATTATTATGCCGCACTAAAGGTAACATATTGAAGAATTTGTTACCATGTAACCGAGATTTCCCAAACTTAATATAATCGCGATCCGGTGTATTTCAGTATAATTTTTCAAAGAATAGAATGTGTGCATATTGTAAAATTTTTCATCTTATTTTTGTATAGTACAAATACAAAAACACGTGTAATTAACAACATTTATATAATAACATGATAATTATATGAGTAAATGGAGGCATTGAAATGCGCCGAGTGAACTAATTAGACACTATTTTTAAAAATAAACTTATAAAATAACGTTCACCTAAATTCACTTCCCTCACGTAAGTGGAATATATTAATATTCAAAGCGATTTGATTGAAGATAGTTAATGCCCTCCCAATTGGCATTACGAATAGCATGTGAATTCTGCGCCTTGGGAGAACAAACAACGGATGCTCCCGATTTCTACGGTAATTACTAGGGACACACTAGTCAATGCCACAAAAGCATGGCGCCCACAAGAGGGGGGGGGGGGCTGACAGGGCTCTAGCCTAAGGGCCCGGCGTCAGATTAGATCATCAGATATTTAAGATAAACATACATCACAAATTTGCTTTAATTGCAGGTAAAAAAGTCGCTTTCGGCGCTATTTCACGAGAGAGAATTTTACATTTAAAAAATAAGGTCGTTAGATGCATTTTTATTGTTTTGTGTTGATACTTGACAACTACATAATTCAAGTAGATGTATTAAAACTACAAAAATCCCTAAAAATAAATGGAAGGCCCTTACTTTTACCAACACAATTTTGAAAACGCTTCTGTTGTGCGTCAGACATGCCATTAAACCTAGCGATAGGTAAAGGGGGCCCGCCAAAGGTCCTGGCCGGGGAGCCCGTTTTAGGATGTGGGGGCCATGCACAAAAGATAATGGCAGAGATTCTGTTTACACTTTGTGTAAGTCGGAGAAAGTATGTAGCTACATAATAGGTATCATTTGAAGTTTAAACTACAGTATGTTAGCATACCTATAAGAAAATTAATCAGATAATATTATCTTAAAGTAAAGGAATCACAAAATTTTCTTCTCAACCCGAAAACAGTCTGAATACGGCCTTTTGTATCATATCCGATAACAGATAACAGATTTTTGTATTTCCGAGATATGGATGTTAGCCACTTACTCAATATATTAATTAGATCCATATTACTCTGAGTCTAAACAGACATCTAAAAACAATATGTATATGTATTTGCCAGACTCAGGATTAGAATCCAGAGCCTACGATATTCAAAGCCTGACGAGTAACCGCTCGGTAATCGTGGGCATTATATTAAAATTTAGTCAAGCTTATTATTTGTCGCAAAAATGCCATTTTGTTGGAGCGATCAGAAATTCAAAAAATTATAAATCAAGATATCATCATCGGCCTGAATCTATCCACTGCTAGATGAAGGCCTCTTCAAGCTGCTTCCACTTCTCTCGGTCCTGTGCGTTGCGTTGCCACGTACTTCCGCAGAACTTGATCATTTCATCGATCCAGCGGCCTCTAGGTCTACCTTGCGTACGTTTTTTACTTCTTGGATACCACTGGATAACTAGATTTGTCCATCAATGGTCTCTTCTTCGAGCTATGCCCATCTTCATTTAAGGCTTTTAATAAACTCTATTACATCGCAAACCCTTGTTTGCTTCCTTATCCACTCATTTCTCTTTTATGTCCAAAACCTTCACGAAATGAAAACTTCTAAAACCCGGCTCTCATTCTCCGGAGGCCAACTTGACACTGATCACAGCAGCGATCAGTGAAGGAGGGCAGAGGTTGCTAACAATCCCCGGAGACCCGGAAAAGGCTGCCAACAGATGACCATTGCTACGTATAACGCGAGAACATCAAGATAAATGAAAATTAAAACAGATCTTCGTCATTCTTAATGATGAAAAGAATTCTTTGAGATTTTCCAATTTAAATTCAGTGAGAAGAACATCAATTGTAACTCCTAGTACATTCTTTTTATCTACACTATTTTTTTCTTCCACTTCTTCTTATATTATATCCATTAGAAATAAATAAATCAATTTATTTATTTATATTTTACATTATACTCTGTTCATCTTGACATACTACTCACTAATATACTGTGTTTGGACACTTTTCAGTTACTAAAACATTTAGTGGTACATAAGTAAATAACTCGCCACTCGACTAAGAGCGGAATGCAGAAATATTTGTCATAACTAAAATTTCCTTAGCAGAAAACACTATGCAGAAACATTGTCCTTAAGATCATTTCTATTGAAAATAATACCATATTTAAAAATTCTCTTTCCTATAGTTTAGGTAAATTATTTTATAATTGTTAAACGATGTCAAAAATATGACAACTGCATTTTATAAATGCAATAACTATAAATACATATCAATATTTAATTATAATACTCTTATGTTTCCGTTATAAGTCATTATACGTGATTCCACAGGCACCGCAATTTTTTAACATGGTAACACTAGCGTCAAGTGTCATTCTTCATCTGGCATTTTGTATTTCTGCGGGCTGGCGTATAAAAGTAAAATATTATTTTCCAAGTACATGCCAAACGAATTAACACTATCAATATCCATATTGAGATACATTGTTAAACGAATTTGAGTGTATGGACTGTTTTATAGACATGCGAATTTATTTTGACAGCAGCTGTCAGTGGTAAATGGTAATACAGAAAGGGGCGTGTTCATAACAAAAGTAGTCTATGGTTAAGGATTCCTTAACTCTATACTCAGGATTGTCTATAGTTAAGTCATGCTTTTCGGCGACTTATCCTTAGGATCGAAATCTTAGATTGTGCATTCCGCTCTAAAATACTAGCATAATCTGTACGAGGCTGTGAAAGAATCACGTATTGTTTGATATAAAGCTGAAAACAGGGGAAATAAAGTGATGCAGTGTGCGATGAGAAATAGTCGTAAGTATACAAAATTCCATCAAGCATTATCGATCGACAAGTTCAGGTTTGCAGTTAAAAATGTGCCACAGTAGGAACAGGGTGTGCATGCTTTGTGTGATAGCTGACAGCATCTAAATTCAATGTATACTATACAAAATACATAGTAATATAGTACCTATATATTTGTCAATGAATTGTATCCATATATTTTATAACAACCGTTTATAAACAAAATATATAACACATTATTAAATTTAATATGACTAGGAAAAATGAAACAATATCATTATAACCAGGTGTGCACACAAAGAAGAAGTTTTTAGAATCCGAATCCCTATAGTGGGTCTATTCTATACACAAGCCTGCTTTTAGACCACTACGGCAGCTAAATAGAATAGGAAAGTATCGAATTATTAACACTCATTGTAACAATTACAATAAATTAGCCGTCTGAACTATCAAAACTGTCTATCTCGGTCTAAAATTTATCACAGACAAGAGAGGTGCTGTTAAAACATAGTACTTATGGTAACAAATTATAGCAAAATTATTGTAATTGTTACAATAAGTGTTAATAATTCGATACTGTCCTACCCTATTTAGCTGCCGTAGCGGACCGAAAACAGGCTTGTATACACATTCTATACAGAATAGACCCGACCCGTAAGACTGGAAAAATCAAATTAATTAGGCGAATAGAAAATTACTTCTTCTTCTTCGTGACATGGATGATTTGGCTGTCGAATAGCCTTCGCAACGGGTTGACCTCACTCCTCCTGGGATTATACGACACGTAAGGGCTGTCAGTGGAACTCATGAATTGGTAAAACTATCTGAGGTATCAAATGTTTGCTTTAATGGAGACAGATGCTCTTAATAATAATGATCATTAGGCCACGCGCATTCGATAACCACTTGTGAATGCGCACTTGCATGTCAGGTGTTTATCGCTGGACTCAAAGTGCGGAGTGTTTGGGTATGGTGAATATACTCTTAAAAGTACTATGCTACGATTTCGATAGTTTCAGATATACAGAAGGTAGCGGCGATTTTATTTGTCGCATCTGACGCAATCGATTCGTTGTAAGATTCAAAACGGGGCCTCGAAACAATTCAAACCAGTCATACACCAACACCTTAATACGATGCGTATTTTTCACAAACGGAGTAGAAAATATTGGCATAAAGCATATAAAATATTTTGCAGTTAACGGATGTGATTGTGGAAAAATTAATATATTATGTACATTGAAATTTTTACTGGATACGTTAGTAGTTGAAATTTGTGTTTCTTATTTTATATTTTATTGTCAAAATCTCAGAATCAGTCAGTGCCTCAAGCCTCCAAGTCCTTAAATCAAACAGTTTGACAATTGATCACAGTGACAAAGGGTGGAGGTAGGCTGTGAAGATCTGACATAAACAGTACAAACTTAACTTTGCCAGTCATATTATTTGTTTTCATTCAACTAAGAATACAATTCGAAAATGCTACTGGTAAGTTTTTAAAACTCAATTAAACCCTGCCTAAAGCAAACCATAATTGATATTAGATAAAAATATTGTTCTATCTATAAAATATTTATTATGGTTTTGTTAGGCAGGGTTCTAGTTAAAAAAAACATTGGCAATTTGTATTCTTATTTCAAAATCTATGACTGAAAAAGTTAAGTACGCACTATTTATGTCGAATCTCCACAGCCTGCCTCCACCCTTCGCCGCTGATTGATCATATCGGAGAGATAATAATATTATAATTCATGTACTGCGTGGTCATAGGAGTAAACCGAGAGAACTTGCCGCCTGGTAGACACAGAGGCTAGCGGGCAGGCAGGCAAAACTAACGGGTGTGCTCGACAGCCAACGACGACCAGAAGAAAAGAAGTACCTCGAGAATAGTGTTGCCAATCTAGCATTTCTCTTAGTTACCAGAAAATGCGTTTAACTTTAAAGAAATTCTATTAAATATGTATATACTATCATATCACATCATATAATGTATACATATTAACAGCCCACATGCAGCACGTAGGTCAAAATGGAGTTTTTATGGTATTTTCAGAGCATAAGCCTGGACATTCTAAACTATATAAATTCAAACACGCACGTTAACATGATCTTACTTCCTACTTCATTTATCGTTTGTCAATTTATGGCTACGGCCGTATGTTGTAGCTTAATCACGGGGAAATGCCGATAGATATGGCGTATTTCAAACAAATACTACCTTATTCTTAGGTCAATAATTATTTTAAAACAATCATTATTCGCAGGATGTTTATCACATTAGAATGGTCAAATACATAGCTTATAATCAGTATCTTTAGAATTATCTTCAAATGTGTTAATCGTGCCCACTTTTTTAATAATAAAATGCCTAATTCTTGTCAAATTTGGGATCACAGAGATTATAAAATATAGTTTTTTATCGTAAATATTTCACTATATAATGTTAACATTAATTTTACTACTGATTTTATAAATGCGTTAAAAAATCAATAAACCTAAAAAATCTTAACACCACTGCACATGGATGTAGTGAAATATTACTATATTCTAAAACATTAGATCGAGAGGTTTAAAAGAATACTATTTTATGTAATAAAAATACTTTATGCAGTAATCAAATGTTTAAAATATATATAAAGGATGATAAGGCTTCAAAATTATATAAATAGATTATCTACAATGCTTAAGGAATGTCCAGGATTATGCTCTGAAAATACCATAAAATCTCCATTTTGACCTACGTGGCGCACGTGGGCCCTTAATTCAATCAATCATAAATTTACGTAATTTTATATACATCGCCATAAATTAATAATCGGCTTAAGTTTTTGCTACCGGAATTATACACCATATAAACCACCATAGCATATTATGTATGTTTAAATCCAATTATGAATCTTGAGTTTTAATAGGTACTATGTTGACGATATGGATATGGCAGGACTCAAATCAGCATCCACTAGATTTGCACCAATGTGCTAAACAATTGAACCAAATGCAGTTATACCTACATAATTATGACAAATTTATTTAGCAGTATAAATATCTGTTGCTTAATAAATTGCGTTCGTTTTGGTAATCGGCTTTTGTGGTTTGAATCAAGGTACCATGCATACCTTTACGAATTTATTTTCCGTTCTCGTAATCATATTGTAGCCAATTTTCTTCCCTTATCTGATATATTTTCATGTTATATCGGTTGGCAACACTGTCCAGATTGGGGAGAGGGACTGCCACCTCACGGGGGGAGGGGAACCTGCACCTCACGGGGGGAGGCAGGCCTCCCGTTCTTGTCTCCAGTAGCACGCGGGTCGCGGCGCTGTAGTGATGTGCGTTGGATTACCAATTCGACATACCCATACAAGTGCGCCTCTGTCAGAGACTCGTCCAGTTTTTTCGCGGTGTTTTTTGTAGCCGACGTGAGGTTGGCATAATACTATCCTATTTATGGATTTTATTCAGTTTTTGTCGTATATTATTTATTTGAATTTGTGGTGTTGATGACGGGAAGTTCAAGGGTGTATGCCGGAGACATTGGACGCCAGGACCTTTTCGAGCAGGACATAAAAATAGTGGGTCCTTTTTAAAATATTATCATATCTATAACGTCCAATTATATACAACTTACATCGGTTACTTAACTCAATTGTAAAACAACTGCAAATACGTGTTAACAATTAAGGGTTGAAATCTTATTATCTACCGTTATTAATTAAATTGTATAGTACTTATATGGTATTTTAATTTGAATAAAATACGTAGTATTACTTATAATTGAGTTTTATAATATTATGTTTCATAAAGAAAATACAGTTATATATTAATTACCAATATTAACTTAATTCTTTCAATAATAATGCAAAATATTTTTAATAAGATGGGTTATTGAAGACTATGTTTCCATTATGTCAAAGTTTTATTCACGACGTACTGCAGTTACTTAACTCAATTGTAAAACAGCTGCAAATACGTGTTAAAAAATAAGGGTTGAAATCTGATTATCTACCGTAATTATTAAATTGTATATTATAATATATGGTATTTTAATTTAAATAAAATACGTAGTTTTTCTTGAATCAGAGTTTTATATCATGTTTCATAGAGAAAATACAGTGATATATTATTAATTACCAATATTAACTTAATTTTTCCAATAATAATGTGATTTTTTTTAATTAGATGGGTTATTGAAAACTATGTTTCCATTATGTCAAAGTTTTATTCACGATGTACTGCAGTTACTTAACTCAATAATTGTAAAACAGCTGCAAATACGTGTTAAAAAATAAGGGCTGAAATCTCATTATCTACTGTAATTATTAAATTGTGTAGTATATGGTATTTTAATTTAAATAAAATACGTAGTTTTTCTTGAATTAAAGTTTTATATTATGTTTCATAGAGAACATACAGTGATATATTATTAATTACCAATATTAACTTAATTCTTTCATTAATAATACGAAATATTTTTAATTGGATTGGTTATTGAAAATTATGTTTATATTATGTCAAAGTAAGACGTTGTCAAAATCATATTCAATCAAATTAAAACACAATATAGGTTGGTATATAAAAATATTTGCAATGAGAAAACAGGTCAAGAGTAGATGTATAATACATACTTATTATCTTAATTAAAATATATTGAATTACAACCAGAATGAGTGATTTATCTAGATATTTTCCATAGTTAGTTCCCTGTCATATTGAAGCAGATGAAAACGGTCCTGATCCTGGAAAATATAGTTAATAATTTTGCAATTTTCATTAATTATCAAGAATTGTCAGTTGACACAATTAAAGTAGGTAATAATTAATAACGGTCTTCTTATGAGTGTGGATTTGTTATAATCGGATGCAACAATACAAAATATCGTGCTGAGCTTAATTATGAGTTAAATAAATCAATCGATATATTTATTTCAAATATACTTAAAGCTAAGTTAACTTAAAAACTTAAGAAATACGTAGGTAAAAGTAAGTAATGAAGTTTCTGAGAGTAGAATCACAGGTAGGGCGCTGTGGAAAAAATATTATTAAATAATATTATAAATGAATACCTATATGTACTTAAACATGAAAAGATAACCAATCACACGATATACATGTTAATTAATATTTTTGATACTCAGGTTAATTGTTATTTTAATTACAGTTGCAAAGAGACTGACGATTACACTCATATTAAGGTTAACTTTTCAGGTATACAGAAAGTGGTTAACTATATAATTTAAATCGTAATGACTTTGTAAATGAATAACTTGCAAATAAAAGAAATGAAAGTGTCAACTAATATTATATTAGGTATAGTGGAATAAATTTTGGAAATTACTTTGGTATATACAACAAAAATCGTGATATATTAACTAAATTATTTTGTGGGAGTATGTAAATAATATATAGTGATAATTTTTCTTAAAATATATAGTTAAACTTACGTTTTTTGTTCAGATAATGACACGTCATATATAGTATTTTTAATATTATATAGTATTTTTATTGAATATACCTACTTAGTTTAGAATATCTCAGAAATGTTATATAATAATATGCAGTAACGTTCCTAAGTAAAGTGCCAACGTTAAGCAGACTTAGAATACCACCCTATTTCATTTTTAGTTAAAAATTGTCTACAAATTTATTAGGTACCTTCTTATAAATATTTAAATTAATATACACAACACCTGCCTATAATTAGAGCATTTACACAAAACCTACTATAAAATAATGCTGGTTTTAGGTACATTTGTGAAGGTTTGCTGCTGACAGGTTTGAAACCACCCTTGCGAATGTTGCCTGTACGATAAAATGCCATTACATTATGTATTACAGGGGTATTACAATTCAATAATAGTTCTGTTGTCATGATGTTTTATGCTTTGATTATTTTTTTAAACTAAGATGTATTCTTAATTAAGCGACAACATCGTTTCTTCTTGAAAATTATGATATTTGTATTCGTTCTTTCATTCGCTGCCTCTAAACAACGCGCGACTTGAATACCCCCACAGGACATCACTGATAATAAACTATACACATATATTTGTACCAAGTGTGACGTAAACTTGAATTCTCAGGACTGCGTTTTAACAATTAAATAAACGATATTAACACTTATGAACTATGCACCCAAAGTGTTACTATAAAATTTCAATTAATCGGAAAAAATATGGAATATTTAGAAAATATCTAAGCATGCGTATAATATTATTACCTTAGAGTGTATTTGACAATAAGTAAACTTAAAGTCCTGCAATTTTCGTAATTTAATTATGACGTTGAATAAGTCCCATTCATATGAAGATGCCAATACTATCATCTGACATCTATTTCATATTATTTATGACTTGCAGAAACCGAAACATAAATTACACGCCGATATCTTCAAATTTATTTTTATTATATATATTTTAGTTAAGGGTATATCAATTAATAAAAATCGGTAGTAGAAAAGAAACTAACGTTAACCAAACCAACCACTAACGCTTGAAATACAAAAACGTCGTTTGCTACCAATATTAAATTCGTTGACTTATCGGTATTTGACAATATATCTTTCTGATTATTATATATTATATAAAAGTGCAGCTGAAAAGATAGTATCACTTAAGCTCTTAGGCTAATGATAACCTTAGTTTTAGTATCGCAGACTCACATATTGTGTATCCAAAATGTCTCTTTCGAAATAATATAGATTATTTTGTTTAGTATAATATAGGCAGGTGATGTTCTGAGAACGCTTCGAATAATAGGAATGCAACTTAAATATTTACTTATTCTGTAAAATAATATTATATACTGGTCATTTTATTATTGTAAACTGATAATTATTATTAATTTATTATAAAGAAAGTTTTATGCGGGTTTTGCTCTTCACCAAGCGTCGATGTCTCTAAGACGCGTTGACGCAATGCGAAAGAAAAATATCATCACGTTGCATACTTGCTCGAGTCTTCACATACAAATTTTATTCTTTCGTAATAAATAGATAATTATTAATAATGAACCTATATTAATGCGATATAAAATTGAACTTTATCTTTACCGTAGTAAGGGTCAATTTACAAACTGCGCTATTGTATATAATATGTCAATATTGTTTCTTCCCTACCCATTGCATCTGTAGAAAAATGCCGAATGTTACAATAAAAATAAATATTGTATGATAGTTAAAATGAACTCTAATTACATTGTGATAAGAGCTTTACTTACAGATTCTGTCGGATGTCTAAAACGTTTTCTTGAAAAAGTACCTAACCAGTTTTGTGTTCGGATATTATATATGGAACGGTGTATTCCGTACATATTCCAAGACTTTCCACCCCTTTTGATCCTCTGCTTCTCTCAGGGTAGAGTGAATGCTGTCCCCAGTTAGCTCCTTCACTTGGTCACTCCAGCGCACCGACACTCTTCCTCTCCTTTCACTTCCATGGAGGAAACCCAAAACCACTATTGTCTGGTCCACGCCGAAAAATATCTCCAAAAACCTACAGAATGCGTCTCACACATATTGTCGAGAGCCGCTTCTTTATCTGCAGTCTCTGGAAGATTGACTAGTAATAGTTACCAATTAAACCATACTAAAATCGATCAGTGGCGACTCTTTCCAACACTGTATCGACCAACATGATGGTCGTATCATCATTGGTTTTTAAATATGCATATCATTGATGGCGCAGCTGGTAGCTGGATAGCAATACGATGCAGTTAAATGATGAAGTATAGAGAATTCATATAGTTCCCTCTATGTGCATTACAAAGTTTATAATTTAATAATCTATCCAGGGGAGGCTCTTCTTTTGGGGTTTGTAGGGACCATCCCCACATACATATTATGTCAAAAATACAAGTATGATATTTTTGTTATTGCAAATAATATTCATTACGTGATTAAATTAAATACTTAATTTATTCCATACATTTCAATCCGTCGCTGTTTTATAGATATTTATTATTTTTATAAAAATCACTCCAATCCCGTTGCCGCGGTATAAATCTCGTTCAACACAGGACTCAAATGCGCTGTCCTTAGTATACGAATAATGGGGATGCGTTAAAATAGCCCCGACGTAAGTTAATTACATTTCAAAATAGTGATATCAATCACCATTAATAATACAATCACTGCTGACCTTTTAATTACTTTTTAATTTCCACATTTAATTAACACGTTAATTATATCTAATGGCCAAGTACTCCAAACGCACCAGTCGCGGTGTTAGCACTAAATGAGTTAATAAAAATAATATTAATATAAGTAGCTTGGGGTGTAATGTATAATATGATAAAGTATATAGTTTTATTTAATAATTAATGGTTAAAGTTAACCCCACCTCCTAAAAAATCGTTGAACTGAATCTATCAATGTATTATAAAACTTTCAAAAGCAGAGGTAACAATTGCTTTAACTTTTTAAACTTTGTAAAATTGAATTAACTTTTTCGGAAAACGATAAGAAATCTTATAAATTATTGATATAGTAATAGTGTGTATGCTCGGTTAACTAATATATTGGACTATTAATGTGTTTACATGCAATTATCATCAAACGTTTTTAATTCAAAATGGGGTGTTACTTTTTAAGATATTATTTAGGCGCCCAAATACACTGTATGCCAGATTGTTTCTACGAGCAATCTCATTATACATATCACCGTCAATAATTGACATTTATTGATGGAGATAAACGTAATTATTGACACACTCGATTTGAGTGTCATTGATGAGGGTCGCTTTTGGTTGACAGATCAGTTTTTCTTCACTTTGGTCTTGGAGACATTTATCTTTAAACCTGCTTTGCGGCTTTCATTTGTAAACTCCTGCACCCTGTTCTGAAGGTCTTTAAAATATATATAGTTAGTTATTTTTCCTTCCATAATATAAATTCTTCTTTCAACCATATAGGATCATATGGGCCTCCACAGAGTGGAGGTTTTGTATTAACAGATTTTATTTTTACGAGAAATGGATGTCAGCCACTTGCTCAACCTATTAGGTCTATACTCTGACTCACACACAAATTGAAAAACAATATGTGTACTTGCCAGACACAGGATTCGAACCTGGGTCCCTCGACACTACAGACCGGCGCTCAAGCCACGCGGGCATCGTGGGTGTAAAATATAAATTAATCATAATATATAACAATAATTAAACAACTCAGTATAATATAAAATAGCCGAAAGCCTACTTTTAATGCATTTAAGCTTTGTTTCATTAGATTGAAGCTTTATATTTGAGGTAGTTATCCACATAATTCAAATAATATTCAAAACAATCCCAAAATTAGAATACCTGCCGTCATGCGTGAGGATGTTCGAAATTAACTACCTCACCTGTCGTAAAATATAATGTAAACCATATTATTATTATTATTACTAGTATCCCTTGAGAAACGAACAAGTTGTCTTTGATATGTGCCGGGAATAAATTACCACAGTGGACGCGAAGCAGTTTTAATTGTTTTATTCGAGTCGCTAAAAAAACATTAATCTATGCAAATATTTAGTTTCGACAGCCTATTAAGACACATTTTATTACCGATCCCGTTTTTCACACGGAACACGGGTAACCCAAAGCAGTGATGGTGAAATAATAAATCGATACACTGGTTATAGAAAGAAACAACTCCGAATTACTAAAGTTTAGAAAATAATCTTGAATTCGCCATAAAATCGAATAACCTTTTAACCGTTAATGCGAATAGTATCGTTTTTACCAAAACTTGTTTAATAAAACAATTTAATACAATATGTTACTGTAACATTATTTTAAATACGCAATCGTTATTATTGTTTTTTTTTTGTATACTTAGTTAAAAATAATTACAAGATAAAAAGAGCTTTTTATATACAACGTTTTAAAATTTTCTGCTGAATTATTATGCTCAATATGCTCAAAATTGTACTTATATAAACTTGTACTTAATAAAAACAAACAAGTATAGAATACTGAAATGTCATTTTGACATTTCATTTTGATTTCCATAGTAACGCAAAATAACGAAATAACTTTCCATACAAAACAGAATTAACCGAAAATGAATTCAATTTTGCTTAAAGATGGCTAAAAGTATTCAAATAATGCATTGGCATCGTGTTCTGATATATTCTAAAAGTTTCAAATGTCTAGCTAGTCGGGAAGTTAGTAAACATCGATTGCAAGATTTGTACTGGACAAACAGCCACCGGACAAACAAGAATACGAGCTAATGAAAACTTTGTAATAAGCGTAACAATTTAATATATATATATATATAATGTATAATTTAAGTGTGGGAAACAGTGTGAAGTAGTAACAGTAGTAAATTAATATGTACGCTTTTTTTAAAGCAAATTTTTAATAGTTTTAATATATTTTATTTAATTATAATTTACGGCTTACGCGTTGACTTATAATGTTGTGAGTCTCAGATGCGAATTCTGGGCTTGGTAAATACACAATATATTGTTTGAGTCCGATTGGTTGAGCAAGTAGGTAACATCCATTTCTAGTAAAAACAAACAATCTGTTAATACAAAACTTTACTCTATGGAGGCACATATATGATCTTAGTAGGATAGGATATGGTCTAATAATAATAATACAATAATAGTTTTAAAAAAAATAATTATAAGTTGAAATCCTTTTTATTTATATATATTGCAGCCTTGATATTTTAAAATAAAAATCCAAATCAATAATTGGAAAAACTATTAAGTACAACAAATAACGTTGAAATCAACCACTTACATTTAAAACACAGAAACGTCATTTACCACAAATATTGAACTATGGATATATCGGATTTTGAAGATAAACGTCACACTTCACTTAAGTAACACTTCAAATTATTAAAAAAATATTTATGACTTACGTACTTTCACCTAAAGCTAGAGCAAACAGGTATCATAATACCAAATGCTTTTAAAGCTCATTTTCGTCAAAAATAGACATGTAGTTAGTTTCAACTTGACACCCCAGGTAATATTGTATTCTCATAAAAAAATCATAGCCACTGCGTACCTACTAAAGATAATTAGGTGCCCATTGACAACAAGGCTGGTAAATGAGCTTTCATTTAGGCGTATGTTGTATATGATTAAGCCGTCAAATAAACGCGTGAAGCTTTACAAGAACAATCAAATTAGCTATTTTAACATTACATGCCTAAGCTTAACCGTCACTGGTTCAGAAAACTAGGCTACCTGTTGCTCATTTACGATGTGTTTTAAGCCGTAAATAATTATTATTATCTTTACCTGAGTTTTGTGGCAATTAAATTTGCTAATAAACCGATCGCAGTGTCGATGGATTTCATTAAATGCTTTGAATGAACTCAAATAATAATGAGTATTTACAATCGATTCCATACACTAATCAGACAGTATTAACTCTAAATTAATTATTATTGATCTACAGTGCACAGTGATCATTCCATACGATTTGATTTTGCAGATTAGCATTCATAAATATAAATTATTGTCATAAACATATTTTTTCAGCGCCTCTTCCTGGGAAATATTGTATCCGGCACCCCAGCAAAACCGCCCGGACATTGCCGCTCAGACATTGTCGCCAAAACAAATCCGCCTAGATAAAACCGCCCGCAAAAAATACAAAAATATCGTCTCTATTCTGGCAGAACACCACTAACTGGAGAATGCTAGTTTTGAGTAATTAGACTTTGAAGTTGTTAAAATGTTTGAAATGGTCAATCATGTGAGTTTATTAAGTAATCGTAAAAAGGATGACTTTAAAATAAAGACTGTTTATTTATTAAGAAGGTTTCCAGACGGTAAAGTTTGAAATATGGAACATTTTGGTATAACTAACTCAATATGTCATTTTTTCGAATTAGTGTCTTCTGCCAGAACAGTGACGATATATAAAACAAATGCTTCTTTGGTTCAGTCATAAATAATTGCCTAATGTGGAAGAGCTACAGTTTTGACAGTTTAGACGGCTAACTTATTGTAACAATTATAATATATCTCAATATATAAATATGATAAACTACCATCGATAGCCGCCGATAGTTGCTTTGTGTATAGAATATACCCATAGGTAAGGTAAATAATCTTCGGTCTCAATTTTATCGCCATTCAGCGAAAAATCATTGTAATTAAAAATAATTAAAGAGAAATATTAAAACGATGTTGTGCTACTATTTTGTCTACACATATTAGGCTCTCAAATCCTTACAAATCACTTCGTATTCAATGATTTGTACAGCCCATGAGGTTAGAAATACTCAGAAAATATACAGATCCTTTTGCACCCACTTTCGGAAACCAGGTCATTAACCCTAATTTGCATTCTAATTTTAAGCTCGTTGCTTTGTTAACATAACTAACTTAAATACGAATTTCTTGGTATTTTACGTGATTACTCATTTAAAAAATAATGATCACTGTATTGATTTTGTCTGTCTACATAAAATTGTCAAAAGAATATCTTTCCAAAGCTATGTATTTTATTACAACGTTTTTATTAGCTCGTATTCTTGTTTGATCGGTGGTTGTTTGTCCAGTATAAATCTTGCTATCGATTTTTAACTAACTTACCGACTAGCTAGATATTTGAAACTTTTAGAATATATCAGAACACGATGCCAATGCATTCTTTTAATACTTTTAGCCATCTTTAAACAGAATTGAATTCATTTTCAGTTAATTCTTTTTTGTATGGAAAGTTATTTCAGAAAAATCCGTAAAAAGTAAATGACTATGGTTGCTTGCTAAGGGGGTCGTCCTAGCAACTAAATTATTAATATATACGTGCGTTACTATGGAAATCAAAATGAAATGTCAAAATGACATTTCAGTAGATATTCTATATTTTGCTTGTTTGTTTGTTTTTTATTTACTTCATATCAATTACAAGTTTGAGCATATTGAGCATAATAATTCAACAGAAAAATTAAAAACGTATATAAAAAGCTCTTTTTATCTTGTAACTATTTTTATATTATCTAAATGTTTTTATTATTATCTAAAAATTCGACAATATGAATACCCACAATGACCGAGCGGCTAACACGTCGGCTTATAATGTCGTGGGTCCCAGGTTCGAATCAATAAGTAAAAACAAAAATCGCATATGGTCAAAAAATATGTATGTTATAGAATAATTGAGTGAATCTGTAATTATAGTGGAATGACATAGTAGAAGTATCAAATTCTCTCAAATGACCCTGCAATCATGCGTAACTAACTTAATTAGTAAACCAGAGGTCCTTTATTTTTATTGAATTTAATATATTTAGGCTCTCTATAGAAGAAGATTTTTCTGAAAATATTTTGGTCTTAATGTAGCAAACCTGCAATATTATGAAGTCACACGTAGTTAACTTAATTAGTAAACCAGAGGTTCTTTATTTTTATTGAATTTAATATATTTAGGCTTCATTTCTATAGAAGAAGATTTTTCTGAAAATATTTTTGTCTTAATGTAGTCAACCTGCAATATTATGAAGTCACACGTAGCTTACTTAATTAGTAAACCAGAGGTCCTTTATTTTTATTGAATTTAATATATTAAGGCTTCATCTCTATAGAAGAAGATTTTTCTGAAAATATCTTTGGTCTTAATGTAGCATTTGAATCGAAGTCACGTCGACACCTTGTCATAGTATCCTAGTTTTTATGTAGTCTTCGGTACTGCCATTATTTGTCCGACAGTATTTATTATACATTAATGAATACACAATAATAAACATTTAACTTTCTTTTTGCAGCTTAACACGTATATTAATGACTTTAATAGTTAGTATAATACTGAATGCTAATGGACGAGTTAGTTAGTTACCGGAAACGCTGCTATCGTGTGTCATTTTACGGAAACAAATTATATACAATTTTGTTATTATTATATTATATCACTAACCACTAGTTATATTATTGTTAACATCATTAAGACTCGTAAACCTATTTATTTGTGACAATTAACAGAGAGAATTAAATAAACAACCTAAGGTAATACATTAATGTGCCTAGTTATTCGCAAAATTTATTTATTACTAACTGTAGATAAGTATGATTGAAAGAAAAATATTGGCCTCTTTAATTCATTGAAGAACGATTTAAAAGAGGAAAAACGGACTAACAGCCAGATATAATTTTGTAGTAAGTTTCACAAGAGTTTACGAAAAACCTTAAATGAAAGGACAGCTAAAGATTAAATTGATCTAGAAAGATAACTAAATTGTCACGAAATTTGAAATAGTAAATTCCATATAACTATGTATTATCATGATGTTTTCAATTGAAGCATTATATAAAATGGTAAAACAAAATTAATATCTATAATAATCTGCTTAACTATACCTATGTAAGTAGTAACGTTTTAAAACGTGTCCGGAAATTTGTACTTATGCAGTTCGTCAAATCACACTTCACCGTGCGTGAAATATTGTATCGGAAATAATAATATAATATGGTCGTATATTAAAGACCGTCCAACGGGTAGTATAGTACTGAGATAAAAATATTTCTAAATAAAACACGGTTTTTGACGGTTTACAGGAAGCCAGTTGTTAAATGAAAAATAACAACCGACCACCATTTAACACTGTTATCCAAGCTATGTGGATAACAGGCACCGCTAGCTCAGGGTACTGGGTTTCCACACTATCTCTCTGATGAATTCCAAACCTGTTACGGAAAGGACCATCGAAATCAATTGGTATTCGATGGATAATGTTTACCATACCGCTGCAGGAGTTAATTGCGAGCACTGAAAACTTGACTCTATTGGACGCCAAAGCCTTTTCTATGAAAGAAAAGAACATAAAAGAACATAATATTATGAGATACAATTAAATTAAATGAAACACCGTGATAATTTAACCTCACTGTATTTAATGAAAATGTAATTAAAAGTCAATGGTACAAAAATGGCGACATGACGCCACAGAAAAATCACCACCGTTCATAAACGACGATGTTAAAATACATAAATATTTACGTTATACAAAAGACACAATATTAGCGTCTGCAAACTAAAATATTAACACACTAAGTTCTCAGCAACTAACCTAACTTAAACCAAAATATCCACATGTGAGTGAGGTTATAATTAAAACAAATACTAAAAATTAATTAATACTTACTAAAAAAATGAAATTGAAATGTATTTACAGCCGCTTGGCAATTGCCAAGCGGGAATCGCTCCTCCCACGTCCTCTCGTTCCCAAGGGTCAACCAGAAAAGGAGGAGATCCAAACAAAATTCGATCGCCTGACATCGATTCCCCCCACCACTTATCCAACCCGGAAGCTTGAAGTGCCAACCGCAGGATTTTTGTGTTGCCCGCGAGAGAAAAACCTCTCCACTAATTATGATTGTTAATTAGCCCGTTGGTGACGTCTGCAACGTCACACAGTGGCAAATACATTTTGAAAATAGCTGATATACTGGATTATTTGTTAAGTTAGGTTAGGTTTTATTAGAATAATTGTCTGCAATGCTCCACGAACAGCGCGTATTTTTTTCATTTCGGTGTTACAGAGATGACCGTATAGTATACAGTCATCTCTTTCCGATAAGAAAGCTCACTGCGAATTGTGCTACGGTGAAATGTAATACGTACAATTAACATGTAACCGTTTTAAAATATCATTGAACCTTTTCACTGCTAGCCGATTTTTACTAGGTGGACACTTGTAGGTCAACTATTTTTGGAATAAAATAAATCCGTTAAAAAATATGAAATAGGAACAGAATGATAAACATTTGTGAAAACATACCAAATCAACATGTTTCTCGAGTTTATCGTAAATATTTTTACACTAATATTAATTGTTTAGGAAATATGCACAAACAGTTTATTCAGAAGATATGAGGTTTACAAGAACGCACGAGTTAACTCGCCCTTGGCCTAAAGTGACACATGATTTGACGTGTTAACTCAGCTGTTTTAGTGATCAGGTTAAAACTTCATTATTACAAAGTTATATTTATTTTAAAAATGTGTAAGTATGTAATATTTATTCTCTGTCTAAGTTATGTAAGTTTCACTAGATAAAGGAACAAAAGAATAAAAATCCGAATATTTGTACGTATACAGATGACCGTGTCATAGTTTATCGTGAGATGTTGTAATAGAAATATATGGCCGTATTGTATTGAGATAAAATTATGTAAAATACTTACAAAATACGTAATAAAAACCACCGGAATATAAAAGAGCAACGCAGAAGAAAATTGGTATGTAAGTAAATTGGAATTATATCATATCGTGCACATCAGTGCGACACAAATCTGACTGATTCAAAAATAGGTTAACAACCAGCTACTCGTATTAAATATTTGATAATAATGGTAGAATTATTATCAAATATTTGATACCAATCGATATCAATATTAATCTAGTTATTGCAGTGAAGAGGGGTGGAGGCAGGCTGTTAAGATCCGATATAAATAGTGCACACAGAACTTTATCAGTCATACTTATTTGTTCTCATTAAACTAAGAACACAAATTGAAGATAATACTGGTTATTTTTTATATTCAATTTAGCCATACTAATTAGTTTAGGTATGCTTTGGACGATCCGATTAAAATAATGGACACTTTTTCAGTCATAGCTGCATAATATTAGCTTTCCTTTAATTGAGAATACATATTATAGATGGTGTTATTTAGTTTTTAAATTCATTATGCCATGCCAATACCAAACGATAATCGATTAAAAAAAATCGGTGTGTGTACTTATGTACGCGCGTTAGATGTTATAAGTACTTCTTTGGCGTAACAAAACAAAACTTGTGATAAACTAGATTCTTTGACTAGCTCTAAATTACCTTGTTAAATTACACACTCATGAAAAAAGACCGCTTATTGGAACGCCGTTGGTTTATTTCTATACACCTCTGACGTTTAATCGTTTGTTTACGTAAGGAATTGCAAATGGCCGACAATAATAAATTCGCTGTCTAGGCGTCACGATTGCAGTATCATACTGTGGTGTAAAGGTAGTGCGTTCGGTGGTTCGAATCCAACCGAGTGCGTTTTTTTTCGTGTGAAAAATAAATTATGTGTTACATATCACACACCAAAAATACACTCTGATCTGATTTCCCAAACGCGCCAAAAAAAGTATAACTTCAAAAATACTTTTATCAATAAAATATTTTTAGATGTTTTCTAGATAAACGAATATTTTTTGATTATCTACTATGGTTCGGATTAGGCAGGGTTTAATTGAATTTTAAAAACAAACCAACATTATCTACATATTGCAGTTTTAGGACAATGAAAATAAAAACGTTTGACTAACAAAGTTCAGTATGCACCCGATCCGTATCTACTGACTTTTCGTTTCTAATAAACACCAACAATATTACTGTGTGAACTGATACATGAACAACGCCTTTGATCTAAATTTTATACGGCTACCCTTTTCAGGTAAGACAGCTCATAGTGAACTGAGCTACGGCAAAATGTTATACGTAAAATTTACATACCTATCACTGAATTTACCAATATAATATATTTAAAACATTTTCATTAAATAATGTATATTCGCTTCTCATACATTATGTTTCTAGGTCAGTCAACAGATGCAATATGCTACATTTTGTCTGTGTCGATTATTAGCCTATTAATACTCAGTAGACGAAATGAGAATGATTTCCAATCATCATTGTCTGAAAATCATCTTGAATGAAACAACTGTCACTCTTGTTGTGTTTATTTTATTGGAATGCAAGTAACTTAGTAGCTGTACATTTAACGTGGTTTTTCCGTTACTGGCAACACTGCGAAAGAGACCAGAGATTTCTCTTGCGGCATCTTATCATTAGTGTCGGAGTTTGATTAAAAGTCGCAGAAATTTTAGACGCATTTTCAATAAATTAGATTATTTACGATTTATATGTACTTATGTCAAAAAGGATTTGATTTGAATATAAACTCAATCAAGGGCATTCACAACAATTCGACCAACGATTCAGTCACATGATTATTAGTTATATTATCTATATATATATATACACGTATTATCGTGAAAATTACAATAATTAAAACTTTCACGCAATAATTGGTACTTGCACGGCGCATGCGCATGCGCAGTAGAACGACAGTAGCGAAGCTGCCGGAGGAAATACGAACTACACCGCGCAAAACATTTTGACATTTTTTTTTTTTGTGATTTTACCGAGGCTTTGACTGCGAATCGCTGTCATATCGCCTCTTCTCTTCTAGAAGGGGATCCGTCGATCAGGTCCTCACTCCTATTCTGTTAAATAACTTTACAATTTTGCCTAGCTCTTCCGTCTTACCCACCGCCAGGACACCCTTCAATTCGTCGACATTCTCATAGATATCTGCAATTCGCAGCTGTACTCTGTGAAATTCATATTTGGGGCATTGCAGTGCTATATGTACAATGTCCTCTAAAACATGACACTCATCGCAGAGCTGCGATTCGCTTCTTCCCATGAGGACATCACATCTTTTGCCCATGGTGTGCCCTGTTCTTAGCCTCAGTATTAACTTAAGCTCATTCCTCGTCAAAGAAGACTCTACAAAAACATTTTGACATTTACCGATTATTTATCAACCTGTCAAATAGTACGAGTACCATACAATGACAATATTGCGTCTCGCTTACGCTTGAAAAATGAGATTTAAGAGACAATTGGCACTCTTACGTGTAAACAGTCATTATCGCGATAGTATAAAATACACACTATTGGTGCCAATAAATCCAGGCACGTCTACAGGCCTTATTACTGAAATTAGGTAGGCTACAGATAGTTAAATAATAAACACATATATTTATATAATAGGTATATTTCCGACGTGTTTTCAAAATATAAAATATTATGAACATTTATAATATCTCTTATTGGTTTATTGCACGTATGACTTTTGAAAAGTATTCGAAATTAGCTGTACCTAGGTAGGCTCTGTAACTGTGCCCTATTTATTTCTAATATATCTTGGTAGAATAATTTATAATCACCCGCATGACTGTGGAGTAGTTTTGCACCCTTTTGATTAGGCTATTTGACGATTTATTATAATATACTTATCGAGTGTATTATTATTAACAACATAAGGGTTTTTACTAATTAGGTTTTTTTACTAAAACTTCATAATCTGTTGTATTGTTGTTGATCATTGACTTGATATGTAGGTAATGGAGTTTTTACCTACTTTATTGTATTGATTCATTATATAAACTTGAGTTAGGAATGTTCGTTGTCAGTGTATATTTGCCTCAGGTGAGTGTACACAGCGCCCGAAGATGCCAAAAGGCGAAACCCGGGTCGCAAAAAACGACTCAAAAAGAATAGTACAAAGATTAAATCCATTTAAATTCAAATTCCATCAAGTACTTTCGGTCGATAGTATTAATATAATGAATGTCTGCGACGAAGGTTTCCATAATATATTAGGAATATCTTCGTGGCGATTACGAAAATAGTCAATATCAATTTCAGTTGTCACATTTTCAAGATTAAAAAAAATAATCGACTGATTTGTTTGATTATAAGTAGATAGTTAGTTAGTTCATCTACAGAAAGAGACGAAATTATAAGACTTGTTCACTCTTGTAATTATTTAAGAAATAATACCGTACTAATGAGTATTTTGGAAACCGTATTAACGTAATTAGCTTTAAAAGAGGTTATTATATCATTGTTTGCGAGAATTGACGAGTTTCCATGCCCTCAGGCATTTCCTAACGTTAGTGAGATATTCAAATAAAACCACGTTTTGTAGGTACAATCAAAATTAACAAACATTCAAGAAACTCCCCCCTCCCACTAGAGGGAGCCTTAATATAATATTGGTACCATAGAGCCAGTGGGTCGCATAAAAGTTAGTTATAGATTTAGAAGAGATGTCACTTCATAACTTTGCACTCCGGCTCTACGATGAAAATGATTTATATTCTAAAAATTTTTTTTTTACATAATTATATTATCTATTTATTTTCTTATTACTACATATATATATCCCTTTACTGCATAGCGTCGCAAATTTGCAACATTTCAAACTATTTCGACATAGCCAATGCCATCTGTGTAAATTATCAAATAATATCCCTTTTCGATGCCTAGTAAACTGTTTTACCATAAACATCCTACTGTACCGATTCTGTTTGGAGATTTAAAGAAATAAAGCATTTCTGCATTATAGTATATGCATTTCTGCTTTAACAGTTGACGAATTCGTATGTACGCGAAAATCCGCATTTGTAAATAAATAAAAAAAAAAATACAGAAGATTGAAATTGTTTAAATTAAAATATCTACACATTAAATAAGTTGTGTACATTAGTTTTTTATGATTGTTATCATTTGGTTTTATATTTTGACATACTGAAATGTAAGATTTCCTAATGTCGTAAATCTGCGGCACCACGCAGTAACATACAAAATTTAATGTAATTTTCGAAATTTTTTTTTAATATTATTTTTCCTTCATTCTCAAGGCATTTTGACACTAAGAAAAAATAAAATTTTTCAAAAAAAAAAAATCATAGAGTCATAAAGCATATTATGATCTACTAAAAGTAGCATATCTTTCAGAAACAATTATCACTTTGAGTAGTCATGATATGTATCTGTAATTCCTAAGTTAAATTTTAATATTTATGTAAACATCAAACTGCTAAAAAATCTTAATTGCGATTTCAAAGATATTGCATGGTTAAATATATATTTTTTTATATACCTACTACAATAGGCCAATAAGCCCAATGACAGTAGTCTAATGAAACAGAAGTGTAATTAGTAATATATGTGAAATAATCTAAAAACTCCCAGGCTTTGGGAAAATCATATAAATATATTGTGACCTCACCGGGAATTAAACCCGGAGCCCCCTGATGAAAAGTTAGTACTTTACGCACTGAATTACGAGAACTGCCACGTGTTCTTTATATTGACTTAGTCTCAGGTTGGTTAGTGACAAGTATTTTATTTTTTTTCTTATTCTATCGCATAAAAAAGCTTTCTCGCAAGACAGTTTTTCCATCTTGACCCTTAATCAAGTAATGGTTATATCCTTCTAACAAGTTTCCGTATACAATTTCACTGTTTTTTTTAGGCAATGGTTAAGTATTTTCCCACAATCAGGCTATGGGAAAATCGTTCCCACATAGTTTTTCAAGAGTTTTTTATGCCTACTAAAATTTCCATAAGTACATAATTTTATTATAATTCACATATAAATAAAGGCTATATTTTATTGAAATAAATTATAATTAATATTCCTGTAATAGGTTCCTGTGGCCTGCTTAAGGGTTAAATATCTTTATTTACACTTCTTGCGTCTTATTTTTAACATGTCATTTTGATTACACTTTTTCTCGAAAGTGTTTATTTTGGATATCTGACTGACTCTCGGGTATAAATATGAGAGTAAATTTGGGGATGTGCAACAAAATAAAGCCTTCTAAGGAACCTCTGTGAAAATCACTTAAGTAACTTTCAGTTTCCATAAACACTTCTATCCCGAGTACCAATCCACCAATTCAGAGTATGTATTAAAATTAAAGGTTCCAAGGGTTCTTATTACCTCATATTCATATATTTCGGTGGTACCGTCTTATACGAAGAAGGTTTTCTCCCTTTGACTGTCTCAAAAAATTTATGGAAGTAAAATCAATGCATAGTATAGTGGGTCAAAACACAACGACCAGACATTAATTTTTTTTAGCGATTATTCAAATTTATATTTGATAAAGTTTGGGAATGTGCGACCAAAAATGTTGAATATTACTATAAAAAAAATAATCTGTACCAATCTTCAGATTCAAAATCTGTTCCCTTTGACTCATTTTTCATACCTTTTGGCTCTTATATAGAGAAGGGTTTTTCCAATATAATTGTGTACATAAATCTTTTAAACACGTGTGCTAAGTTTGATCTAATTGCCCATAAGTGTCTCGGAATGTCACTTTTTCCGGGTGCAGCTTTAGGAAGAATTGATAAAACAGCCACACGTTTCCAGAAAATCGTGACTGTCTCGTTCGCGTTTATTGCGCGTTTCTTTGCACAAGTGCAGCGAACTTTACATCTGATGCGCACGCAATACAGTTATTATGTGTAAACACATAAAAAAATATGATCTAAATAGTTACATTTTGAGCCGTGCGATGTATGAATTAGCAATAGTACAAAAAATAAAAATAGTGATATCAGGTCCGAACTGGCATTAGGCGCATTTGAGTGGTTGAATAGTATTTACTTTATGTACCACTTTTTGGTATCTTTATCCAGTGGTTGCCCAGCCGAAGAGCTAAAAATTAATACTATGTATGACGAGATTGCTTGCAAATACAATCAGGTACGGAGCGCATTTGTGCGCATGAATATGATTTGAGTTTCCCCATCTCCACCCGCCATGTATATGCAGCCGCGGTTTGTGCACGGTCGCCTTCCATGGCGCTATGAATGTGGCAGAATGAAAAAAAATTAGTGCTACACTTCCTTGTCTCAAAGCGATGCTGCACGGGACTGATGTAGCAACCATGTACCTTAGTGCTTAAAGAAAGAATTTTATAAAATAAAAAGAAGCTTGACTTGCTCTGCCGTCATTTATCTTTAATGACATGAAGTATCCTCTGTACCCGTGTACTGAAACTCTGCCGAAACAGAGGAGTCAGGAGTTGAAAGTGATGAATCTAAGGAGGGATCGAAATTATTCCGTATTCCATATAACGCAGAAAATTTTTCGAATGCCTCAAAGTTGGCCTTGGTTGATATCAAGTCAGCGTGGCCAATCTTGCTCGAGTGTGGACGGACCCTGGCAAACAGCTCCGCTCGGTCGGATCCCATTAACGGGCAGTCCCAGATGACGTGTTCAGCGTCTTGATGGTATATTATTCAAAAGTGACCTTCCATTGTGTCTTAAGCGTTGCATCTATATCTGTTACTAGTGCTCACGCATGCACAACATATAGCCTTAATGTAAAAGAAATCAAAAAATAACGATTAACGCAACGTAGTATAGAAAGGTGCATGTTGGACATAATGCCAAAATGCCACAGAATAAAGAAATTGACAAAAAGGCGAGACGAGATATGATACAGGTCGCTAAGTAGAATGAAATGGCAACAGGCTGGACATGTCTAAATGTCATACCAGGAGCATAGATCGATTGAAAATAAGATAACTTTTAATATGCCATTTTCTAATAGTTATTTTTTGGGGTGGTTCCGAAAAAAATTTAAAATTCTTAAATATTGTAGATACATTATTCGTATGTACACATATATGAATTTTATAGGCTCGTATATTGTGGGGTTACTGCCAGAAGTTTGTAAGTCTCGAAATCATGTTATGAAGTAATTACAATTTGAAGTTTGACATGCCCTCTAAAATCAAGCATAATGCTAATTTCTTTATGCTTTGTTATGTTATATAATATCGGATGACCTTGATTTTTTTTCTGGCATGTATTTTTATATAAGTATAGACACATAATCCGTTATTTACTCTAAATACCTAAATTATTGACATACCAACTTTTAGCAGCCCTCATATTATGTAAGTATATGTATATACGAACCGATAAAATTTGGTGGTTGTACGTGGGAGCATAGAACTCAGGATTGAGAAGCATGGAAAGGTCTAGGGGAGGCTTTCATCTAGCAGTGGGTCAATCCTGGCTGATGATAATGATATATACCTAGGTATAATATGAGTGGCGTTTTTATTTCAAACCAATATCAAATAATTTTGTTGAAAATAATCGATGTAATGTCGATGCGATGGCCATCGCAAATACCTTGGTAACTAAAATGTGATACAACAACTTTGAATTCCCGTGAAATACGCGATGCAGTTCTTCGTGCACCAGAACTACCGCCGCGTCCGTGTCAATCAATTATTTCAGTATTGAGCATGAGGCTGGCACTCGACGCGCGGACGACGATGTTGAAACTAACCAGCCACGGAACTTGCGGAGGAATTGGAAATACCAACAACAACGCCAAACAAATAAAAATAAATTCGAGACAGTAAAAATAACCGTGGTTATTTACTGTCAATTTTATGGTATGTCATTATATCAGTTATTGGGCCGTGAAGTCAGCGCCGTGTTTGAGGACTTGGCAGATTTTTAGGCCCCCCGTGAAAAAAAAACCATAGAAAACCTTCTTTTCTAGAATCATATCATGTAACTAAAAATAACTCATATTAAAGATAATAGTAATGATACGAGTATTAAAGGATTATTTGTTGTGTACAAGTACGTAGGTATTTATTGAGTGTAGGGGATGCAATACTGGTATCCCAATATTTTTGAATACCGAAATACCGGTATTAAAAATCAGACAATATTGATATATTCGGTATTGAAGGTTGAAACAAAATGTATTAATTAACATACAGATTTAAAAGGACTATAAGTTTTTTGTCAGATAAAGCGATGTTTAGTTTACTTACGCTGCCCTTCGATGTCCTTGGTGAACAGCAATGACACGTGCAGATTTGCGAAATACATTTGCATTATAGATAGTTATATTTTTCTGCTAGTTAGGTTAGACTTAAGGCTGAGAATCTCCATGATTGGTCTCCGAACAGTTTTGGTTGGCAGACGATAGAGCAAAATGGCCCTGATAGTGAACGATCTCCGAAATGGGTGACATTATGGCCCCCACATCCTGAAGCAGGCCCCCAGGCTAGGATTTTTGGCGGCCCCTTTTACCTGTGCTAAAGATAAAATCAGTGTGATGGCGAAGGGTGGAGGTAGGCTGTTAAGATTCGCTATAAATAGTGCACACTAAACTTTTTTAGTCATATGTATTTGTTTTTATTGAACTAAGACTACAATTTACAGACGGTGTTAGTTAGTTTTTGAAAATCAATTAAACCATGCCTAAACGAAACCATAATAGTTTTGGTCTAATTTGGGCAATACGACAAAATTGTGCACACTTTTTCATTCATAGTTATTTGTTTTCGTTGGATTAAAAATACATATTACACATATTGTTGGTTAATTTTTTTAATTCATAAAGCCCTGCCTAAACCAAACTATAATAAATAAAAAATATTATTCTACTTATAAAATATTCAAAGTTATGTATGATATAATTGTATAATGTTAGATATTTTATAGATAGACGTGTATTTTTTGACTATTACCTATTATGGCTTGGTTTCTCAGGGTTTAATTAAATTTTAAAAACTAACCAACATTATCTGTTAAATATAGTCTTATTTCAATGAAAACAAATATGTATGTCTGAAAAAGTTTAATGTGCACTGTTTATGGCGGATCTTAACAGCCTACCTCCACCCTTCGCCACTGTGCTCTACAGTACCGTTTTCCAAATGGTGAACGCGGTAAAATTAATGTGTATATTCAGTGTTTTTTTTTGTATAGCTTAATACTTCCATTTGAATAATTATGGAGTTGTCGAGCATCGATACACAATTAAAACTTGTATCGTACAACCACATAATTTTAAATAACAACATTATCGAAGAAAAAAAGTCTTTTTTACTATTAGAGAGAATTTGTAATGTGTGTTTATATCACTTATCCGGTCGAATCGCTTCGCCGGGCCCTCAGGCTAGAGCCTTGTCAGCCCCCCTTTTGTGGGGGCCATGGGTGACATAGGATTAATAAAAAGGATAATGACAGGTTTATAACGTTTGGTGAAATTATTTATAATACAGTTTTTTTATATGTTTTGTTGATATATGGTGTCGTAATAGAAGTGTGACCAACAATTGCAAGCATTAATATATTTAATCCGTTTCGTGAAATGCGCACAATATTACACGTATCGACGAGGCGGCCCTGGTTAAAATGGTAGTGCACAGCATAATCTTTAATAGTGTTTCTAAAGCCCACGACATGAATCATGTCCACATAATCCCATAAAGCTGGTGAAAAGATATCCCCATGTGTGGTCCGTTTGAAAATTTAAGTTATTGCTTACATTACGATCTGATACAATTAAAAATGTTAAAAGAAACAGCTACTTTGGCCATGGCATATTGAATTAATTGCCACATTGATTTAATAAGAATTAATTAAATGTGGGCATTACACTAAAACTAATCGTATTTAAAAAAATAAATTTTAGCAAATATTTATGAGTATACTGCTATTTTACATAATTTTATTAGATAGTGAATTTGAAGATACATACATTTTATTTTATTGAAATATAATATACATTTACATACAATAATAAATGATTGTTTATTTGATTGGTTCTCATGTTATTACGGTTATATTTATGAATAAAAATCTGTGAAATTCTATCCATTTCAAATGAAAATTTATTATAAGTCCAATTACGATTTTAATATACCTACCGTTAGCAAAATTTTTTTTTTTTTTTTTTTTTGTGATTTTACCGAGGCTTTGACTGCGACTCGCTATCATATCGCCTCTTCTCTTCTAGAAGGGGATCCGTCGATCAGGTCCTCACTCCTATTCTGTTAAATAACTTTACAATTTTGCCTAGCTCTTCCGTCTTACCCACCGCCAGGACACCCTTCAATTCGTCGACATTCTCATAGATATCTGCAATTCGCAGCTGTACTCTGTGAATTTCATATTTGGGGCATTGCAGTGCTATATGTACAATGTCCTCTAAAACATGACATTCATCGCAGAGCTGCGATTCGCTTCTTCCCATGAGGACATCAAATCTTTTGCCCATGGTGTGCCCTGTTCTTAGCCTCAGTATTAACTTAAGCTCATTCCTCGTCAAAGAAGACTCTACAAACCAGGGCACCTCTCGTGGTGATGGTAGAATTGACTTACTCCATTTCCCCTTTTCTAATGATGCCCTATGGTGAAAATCTATCCACATACTATGGCACATTTTTTTTATAGCCTCATTCCCGTCCAGGTTTTCTGGTATCCACTGATGTGGTACCCCTGAATGGCCGGCTTCCTTTGCCAGATCATCTGCCCTTTCATTTCCCTTAATGCCCATGTGCGATGGGATCCATTGAAGGCATAGATCTCCTCCTCTATTTTTCTTGGCGTCGATCTGGTCAAGGATGTGGTATGCTATGGTTTTACTGTTATGTGAGCGAGTTGCTGCGGCAAGATGTTGTAAAGCGCTTTTGGAGTCTGTTAAAATGACAGCGGATTGCGCCCAGAAATCATCGCTTAAAGTGTATTTAATTGCTTCGTTTATCGCGATGAGTTCCGCCGTCATTATTGGTATTGCTGGGTTTAGCTTCCAGCTCTTGTTTATACCTACTTCTGGTATCACAAGAGCTGCTCCTGCTCTATTCTGATCTTTGGATCCATCTGTATAAAGGTGGCTCCATCCTGCGTACCTCTCTGTCAGCATTTTTTCGACAAGCTCTTTTGCTTTATCGGATACTATGCTCCGTTTTGGTTTGTCTATTCCTTTGACCTCTAGTTGGATAACAGAGCTGAGGTCGTAGGTACCAACTGGCCTCCTCAGCGAATACATACCTAGGCATTTTGTATTTAATACCTCCCAACTTTCTGTGGCTTTAAGGATTCCTACCAGTAGTGGGAGCTTTCTTTTCTCATAGTATGTATTGCTTTCAACGAGCTCGTATAGGAGTTTCACCTTTGCCAATAAGGGGTTATCTATTATAGATTTCCACTTCATCCATGTCTTGGTAGCCAGTGCCCATCTCCTGACATTCAGTGGAGGTACGCTGAGTTCCGCTTGTAGCACGTGAATGGGCGTTGTCCTGATAAATCCTCCACATATTCTTAATGCTTTGGACTGGATGCGATCTAGCCTCACCGAATTAGTTTCGGCAGCGGAGTGGTAAAACATGCTCCCGTAATCTAATCGGCTTCTAATGAGTGCCGTGTATAACCTTCTCATATGAATGGGGTGTACGCCCCACCCACCTCCCGCCAGTACTTTGAGTATGTTCAGAGGTTGTGTCAGGCTATTCGCGCAATGACTAATATGATGCTTCCACGTTAGTCTATAGTCCAGGTTCATACCTAAAAATTTATAAGTGTCTACTCTTTCTATTATAGTGCCGTCGATTTTTAAGTTAAGCTGGTTTTGTCTCTTGCCTCTGGCAAAAAGTACCACCTTAGTTTTGCTGGGAGCTACTTTGAGGCCTCGCGTTTCCAATAATAATTTTATTTCGTCAAGACTCTTCTGCATTAACCTTTGACATTCATCTACTCTTTTTCCCGAACAAAAAAGTGCAAAATCATCTGCATATTGTACAATGTTGACCCTTGTTATTAACTTTAATATGTCAGTTGTAAGAATGTTGAATAGTAATGGGGATAGGGGTTCTCCTTGCGGAAGGCCTCTTGAGCATACCGTACTCTTCTTTTCATTATTAATGCACATGGTGATTTTTCTTTCATTTAAATACTGCTTAAGATATTTAGTGATCTTCCCACCGATTCCCCATTCATTCAACACCCTTGACACTTCTTTCACATGCACATTATTATACGCATCCTGGATGTCCAGGAATGTTGTCAGAGTTACTTCGTTTTTGACCTGTGCTGCATTGATGTCTAGTACTAGGTTGCCTATGTTCTCCAGAGTCGACTTTTGCCTTCTGAATCCCGTAGTATTGTGATGAAATAGTTGTTTTTTCTCTGCAAACCATTCGATTCTTCTTGCAATCATCTGGTTGAACGTTTTGCACATGCATGATATGAGTGCAATTGGTCTGACTGACGACACTAAAAATTATTTTATAGATTCAATATTATCGGCATAAAAGTGAACTGACGAACGATTGGACAAGATTTTTCGATTTGGTAAAGTAAACATAATAATATAAAATTACATATTAGAAACTAATGTTATACTTATTAAAAAAAAATATTGAAAAAAAAATATATAGTTATCGGGCGGGATTTAAGCCTACATCCATCGGATTTCGACCAGTGTGCTTTAGCAGATTAGCCACCTGCCATACCTAATAACGATAAAATTAACCAATCGAGGACATATGGTTTATATCATTACATTTTGAAAAGATAGTTATTTATTTTTAATAAGTTTGTTAACATCTACTAACTTCAAGTAAAATAACCCCTTCGGCGATTAGGCCGGAACCGAATTTTGGTGGTCTTTTAACTAAGAGTTAGTTTCAATGTAATATATATGATAATTAAGATTTAGTCGTATTATTTATGTTATCATGATCATCATCATTATCAACCGGGGTTGATCCACTGATGGATGAAAGTCACCCCTAATTACGTCCACCCACGACACTTTACGAACACCCACGATGGCCGCGTGGCTTAAGCGCCGGTCTATAGTGTCGAGGGTCTCAGGTTCGAATCCTGGGTCTGGCAAGTACACATATTGTTTTTCAATTTGTGTATGAGTGAGTGAGTTGTGATGGACCTAATAGGTTGAGCAAGTGGCTGACATCCATTTATCGTAAAAAAATCTGTTAATACAAACCTCCACTATCTGGAGGCCCATATGATCCTATTAGGATCGGACATGGTCGAAAGAAGAATTACGCCCACTCTGCTCGCATGCACTGTTTATATATCTGTATAAATATTACATAGAAAAACAAAGACCAAAGACAAAATATTCTGCCAATGAGCCATTCCGAAAAATTCACACGGCAATTAAGGATTTTCGTCGCTTGCCGTTTATTTGAGCAGTCAAATCCTGCCCTTTTCCAGCTACATTTATAAATTTACATTATTATAAATTATTGCATAGGTAGGTACACTGTAATTGTCATTTTTAAATAAATACTTCTTTGCTGTAAATTGTCGTTTTTTCGATTCGTCACCCCCCAAACGTAGCACTATTTACTATTATATATGTATGTTAAATGAAAGTATTAAACACTATTTAGGTACTAATTATGATTAAAGTAAATATTTTTATTTTTAGTAATAATCTCATGACAGGTTTCAAAGGACTCATCCAACGACATATTACATCGGTAACAAATAATCTGATAACACATTTTATATGTAATCTTTTAAAATTTATACACTAATATTGTGATAATATCATAAGAAGAAACCGGTGTCGGAATTGTGTTAAATATACTTTACTGAGATAATTAAATAGCGTTGAATATTTTATTTTAACTCATTCCTAATAAAATTAAAAGTATTATACTAAGTAACATAAAAGCTTTGTCAGGTTTTGTTACTCACCAGGCGTTGATGTCTTTTTGATTAACGATGAAAATTGGCACTTGTCCGAGCGTTTTGTCACAAGGTGGCATCTTCCACATCATTTCGTCTGCGGGTAATAATAATACCTATATCAGTGGCCGGTCGCGAGCGAAACGAGTGCGGCCGAACATCACCGAAGTTGCCCGACCGGCGATTCGTGGACGACCGCGAGTCCCACTTTTGATTGTATGTAACACAACCGTAACGTTTTGTCCCACTGGCGGATGGATGCTTATACAGCCGTCCACATAAGTCATATTCTAATATTTTTATTGTTTTTTTTTTACCGAAGGCGGAGATTAACGTTTTTTTTTGCAAAACCTGAAATTTAAAATATTTTACTGATAACTTTAATTTTAAATAATCAACACGCATAATATTAATAAATATTTTATAAGTAATATCTTTTTCGTTAAAAAATAAACTTTGAAAATTAGGAAAAAACAAAGTATATAAAATGCGCGTTTTTTTATTAATGCATCGTTTTTATACATATTTTTACGTTAAAAAGTTAAGTTATTTAAAAGGTGACAAAAACATTTTTTGAAAATTTCATAGTTTCAATGTTTTATTTTTTTAATTAAAAAAACATGCTTAGGTTTTTTTTTTAAATTAAAATGTGCATAACATCATTTTTTTATTTATATCAAATTGAGCTATGGTACGGTCATAATACCAATGCTTGAATCCAGATAAATAAAAAGAATTTCAAGTATTATTCATTTATATTTTAAGAAGTTTTAAATTTTTTTAAGAAGATAAGCAAGTACCTAGGTTAAAATTACGAATTTTTCAAAAAAAAAATCATCTTCTAAATAACTTCTAAAAATTATGTTAAATATTCAATTCTTACATTCATTGGAGTGGTTTATTTTCCAAGTGCAAGCATAGAGTTGTGAAGTCATAATTTAGTAATTAAGACTCTTGAAAATTTCTGATGCAGAATCAACGTCACGCCACTGAGTGAAGCGTCGCTCGTCTGATGATTTTGGAATGAGCTTCCAATTAGAAAATGTCAAGTTTAACTTCAAATTAGTATTCGGCACCATAAAATCCAATAATTATTTTTTCTCCGCCATCTTGAAATTTAGGGGTCCTGGCAAAATTATGAAGCGGCCTTTAGTATATGCTTATTCATCATGTTGTTATTCATGCTGTTGTACAAAAGTGTACAATATTGTACAATATCGAGCTATACTACCGGACTATAGGACGAGGCCAAAGATCTTGAGAAAACCCTCTTATATGGTAGTGGTGGTGAACCTATGGCTCGCGTTTGAAGAGAAAAAAATACCTAGAATAATAATAAAACATGACAGATCGCATTGTAAAAAATAGCAGGCAAATACTCTTCAAGAATAAGCATTGCGTTTAATGTAAATAATATATAATTGCATAAGTCAGTCTTTAGGCTTCATGCGTTATATATAATATTATTGCACTAACCTTATCAGGCGGCGGGGGATGTCGCGCTGCGGACTTTTAATTTTAATCGATTTACAATGCTTGAGATCATTGTAGAGAGAGAATGCCTCATATAATCGGAGCAATTATGGTGTCAATTTGTCCGTAAATAACCAAACTAAATAAAACAATTTCATTTCTACTCACAAAAAAGGCCGCACCAAATAAGAAACAAAAACTTGGTGAAGCTAGTAGTAGTAATTCTGGTAGACAGTTTCAAAATTGGTTGACCGAAATGTATGGAGTAATTATTGAAAAATGTGATAAAGATATATGTGTGCAATATTCTATGAGTGGTATCTAGAACATCATCATTTTTTAAATATGATTATTAAAAACTATTTTTCCCCCGTGAAAGACTGATCGGCACGTGAATGAATATTTGGAAAATTTTGGCACGCGTAAGTAAAAAGGTTCACCAACCCTGTTCTATGGAGATGAAGCCTAACTACTAATGTACAAAATTTAAGAAAAACATTGGTTGCATTGCAGGTTCATTTGTAGAGAACTTATAATACTGCTATTACGTATATTCACCGATTTGCAGGGTGTTAATAAATACAGTTTATAAATACAGTTTATTACGATGAGTAGATAAGCAGGCGATTATGTAAAATTTCTGTAAAACAAATTCTAACTGTACTCGTACACGTGATAACAATCAATATTGAAAAATTCTTGAGTAGGAAAATTGGTAAGGCAACTGAGCGATATTAATATTTGTGTATTATACCCAATGACATTTTTATACCAACTTAAGGGGGATGCTTCTACCTACCAGAGGTATCTAGCGGAAAAATACGAAGCATGAAAATTGAGACATTTTTTTGATAATTTTAAATTTCAACTGTATTAATTAATAAATATGTAAGTATCTGAAAACATTAAAAAGAAAAATATTTTTGATTTTAAATGAAAGATAAACTTACAAAATCGTAATAAAAATGTGAATTTGTTACATATTTACGTACACAGTTACGTTATTATTACATGATATTTTATGGTCATATTTATTATTAAAATTTAGTTTAATAAGTTATCAATTTTTTTTGTACAGATTTTTGAATAATTCATAGTTTTTATATTTTCAATATTTACTTTAAAAAACATAAATTTTTATAAAAATATAAATGTGTATAACTTGAAATCCATTTTATTTATAGGAAATCTTATTAACGTATGGTCCCAATATTTAAGCTTGTAAATATCAACAATCATTATTTGTAGGATGTTTTATCACATTTGAATGGTAAAAGACATAGGTTATTATCAGTATTTTTAGAATTATCTTCAAATGTGTTAATCGTAGCCATTTTTTGAATAATAAAATGCCTAATTCTTGACAAATTTGGGATCACAGTGATTATAAATATATTTTTTTATCGTAAATATTTAACTATATAATGTTAACATTAATTTTACCAATGGTTTTATAAATCCGTTTAAAAATTAATAAACCTAAAAACTCTTAACACCACTGCACATGGATGTACTGAAATATGACTATATTCTAAAACATTAGATCGAGAGGTTTTAAAGAATACTATTTTATGTAATAAAAATACTTTATGCAGTCATAAAATGTTTAAAATAAATATAAAGGATAATAAGGTTTCAAAATTATATAAATAGATTATCTACAACGTATAAGAAATGTCCAGGTTTATGCTCTGAAAATAACATAAAATCTCCATTTTGACCTACGTGACGCACGTGGGCCATTAATCATGATATAAATAACTTTTAAAACTTCTTCTATGTATAGTCCAAATTATTTGGGCGAAACTAATTTTTTTAGGAGTGTGACTTCTCGACTGGATGCGTGTAGATTTTTCCCAACCACGCGACGCGCGTTGGATTCCGTTTAGCTCCTCTATCGCGGAGAATCAATGCCATGCAATAATATAGAGATCAGGTTGACCGGTAGTATGTCGACTTATTGGTATCACTTAGAGAAACGGTGCCCATTTAAATAATGATAATCAGCTTCGCTTGTGTGTGGCATGCTTTATCGTAAATATTTGAAATGAACACATCTTGATTCGCCTTTCAATTCACCATCATAATGACGTGAATCGTCGTAAGGAAACAAGTTTAAGTCATTATGATCTAAAGCGATTCGCTCGTTTTTTTGCTATCTCAAAGAAAATGTTTATCTTCATTGTGCGATTAAAGTGAACCTATACGTAATGGCTACATGTAATTATTTATTTAATTTTGCAATATCACAGTTCACTGTCAACCAGTGACGAAAGGTGGAGGTATACTATTAAGATTCGACATACATAGTGCACACTAAACTTTGTCAGTCATACTTATTTGTTTTCATTGAAATAAGAAAACAATAATTTGAAGATGCTGCTGGTTAGTTTTCAAAATACAATTATACCATGTCTAAGCAAACCACATTAATTTAAATATGCTATGGGCGATTCGTCAAACATAGTGGACACTTTTTCAGTAATATTTTAGATATTGTGTTAGTTAGTTTTATTTAAATTTATGAAGCCCTGCCTAAACCAACCCATAATCTTTATAACATATTCTTCTATCTATAATATATCTAAAATTATGTATCGTTGAATAGAATAATTTTAAGTATTTTATAGATAAACATATATTTTTTGATTATTATCTACTATAGCTTGAGTTACACTAGGTTTTATTGGATTTTAAAAACTAACAAAAACACTATCTTACAAATTGTAGTTTTATTTTAATAAAAACAAATACGTTTGAATAATAAAGTTTAGTGTGTACTGTTTATGTCGGATCTAAACAGCCTACCTCCACCTTTCAACTATAGCACCAGAAAAAGATAACCGTACGGCATTGAGATCACAAACCTAAACGTTGTTCGTAGATAACTGTAGACAGGAATGTTCCAATTTTATTAGATTCAATAATAACTATAACAACGATTAGAAACTCACAATTTTGTTCCCCGTCCTCACTACAAAAATGTATTGTTGAAAGGTTAATATAATAGTAATTATAACATTAATTACCATTACTATACATTCGTAAAAAAATGATTTCTCAGTAAAATTTTGTAAAGTGTTTAAAGTACACATGTGATAGATGCGTAAAATAACAGTATAAAGTTTATTACAAATAAATCTGCAATGTAAATATGACCTGCAGTTAATTTAATCAGAAAACTAAAAACAAATCATATTCACTTTCCTATATTTGGATCATCTTCATCTATATAGGAAAGGTTTTTGTCGACCGTGTCCGATCCTAATAAAATCATATGGGCCTCCACAGAGTGCGGTTTTTGTTTTTACGAGAAATGGATATCAGCCACTTGCTCAACCAATTAGGTCCATACTCTGACTCATACACAAATTGAAAAAAAATATTATGTACTTATCAGACCCAAGATTCGAACCTGGGATCAATGACGCTATAGACCAACGCTTAAGCTAGAAAACGTGGGTGTCAAACGTTATTGAATGTAAAATAGTTGATAAAATAATAAATTTGTTACCTAGATATTGTCATATTCTTACATAAATACGAATAAATACCGTTAATATTGAATTATTATTATTAATTTGGCATTTGAAAGTTTGAATTTTATGGATCTACACGAAATATCGCTGACACAGAAAAATACTGACCCAACTCAAAAATGTAATCATAATATATTAATTTCTAAATTAAACGCATGACGCCGCAATGAAGCGAATGATAACTGCATTATCTGTTACCGTAATGTACAGTCCGGAATAAGCGTGTTTGAGAGTAAGCGTCTGTTCAGTCAATGGTTTTCGGATAGGGCGTGAAAAATAATAAATTATTTCAATTTCACGCCTTTTCTTCGACAATTTGTCGAACTGTGAGGTGTAACAGTTTGATTATTGCCGTTGCTTTGCTAATAAGCTTAGCATAAGATAATTTAAGACAATTTAGCGTTTATCTATTTCAACGCAATCGGAAATAAGTCAATTAAATTTATTTTTAGACATATTATTCTACTTTTTTTTATTAAGTTTTCAAAATAAAGGTTGTTGAATTTTCACAGAAATAGATTTAGTCGTTTAGTTTTAAGGATTGCAAATTCGGCTTCGGATTAGTATTTTTTAAATCCCGGTATTAAACAAGTGAATGTTTTGCAAAAAATATAGTATCTAGTATCAAAGTTTTATAAAAAATTATATTGTTCTGTTTAAAATGTCAAATTACACTTCATAAGGTAACTAAAATTTGTCTTTTATGTTAAAAATCATTTGCCTAAATACTTCAGAAAATAAGATATAATATATTACATTTTTCTTCTTTTAACATATTAAATATAATAGTGGGTAACTAGCTAATGCTGTATTTTAAAATCTTGTTCAATATTTTTTGAAATAAAAAAATCATCACCTTAAAAATGACAAGTCGCTACATGAATCACTTCCGTATTAATACTATAGAAAAAAAGTGCTTTATCAACTATTCTGTTTACACCAGTTATCCACTCGTCGAGTAACTTGTTCAGCTTTATGTAATTTCATCTGCTTAACAACCTTTATCAGATCGCGTATTCTTGTCTGCTTCCTTATCCGGTTTATTTTGTGGCCATTCCGCGTTATGCCCTACGTGCACTTTTTCATGCCACGTTGTAATACTTGTAATTTTTGGATTTCTCTTACACTAAAGGTTAATTTTTCACACGTTTACGTGAGTACTAGTAGCACAGATTAGTTGAACAAGTTATGCTTTAGACGCAATGGTGGGAGGTCAGTTTTGACGATACTATTCAAACGCTCAAATGTGTTCCATGATAGTTTAGTTATTTATACAAGCAATCTCGTCATAACTACCACTGTTAATTGAAATTCGTTGTCCAAGATGGACGTAGTTATTGGTCTACTCGATTTGAGTACCATCGATGAGGATAACTTTTTGTTCAGAAAAGCAGTTTATCATTAAATTGTAACTTAGTTTACGGATTTCATTTGAAACAATTTTTAACTGCCATCTTATTTAGGAATGAATTTGTTTTTTGTTCCCTTACGTAAACGTAAAAGTGTAAGGAAATGCTTATTTTCAATCTTTTTATGCTCCTCCTCTATATCTTTACGCCTATTATGCGCGTTTATGCAAATACCTACCAAATTTCAGGCTTATTATAAAAGTTATGAAGATAGTCTCACAAGAAAAATTGATTGGCATGCACTAGACCAGTGTATCACAACCGCTGGTCCGCAGAATTTTTCTACTGGTCCAAAATAGTTATAGCCATGTTAAAATACCTATGCCAAAAAATTAAAGCATTCACAATTTACTAAATATTCTTCTTTTCTAGAATTATTCATAAATATTTTTAAAACAAAAATAAGATGGATGCGTTTAAAAAGAGAGTGTCTCTTTGAAACAGTTACGTGACGCATACGAGAGGAAATATAGAAATTTTTCTACCTTTCCAAAATTTTTGAATTAATGCTGAAGTCAACCAAAAAGTCAACATCGAAAGGCATTATTTCAATTAGTAACCGCTATTATCCAGAAAATCAAGATCCTCGCAAAGACAATCTATTGCTTGTTATTATTAATCCCTTCAAGGGAGACGTCATTTTATATGCACTAAATACTCGGGAAAAAGAAATCTTATAAAGTTGTTTCTTGTATCCAAAGATAAATTAAAAAGTTTGTATCAATTTTGGATATCACTGGAAGAAGAATATCAATCTCTTAGTTAAGGAATAATTAAAATATGTCCACATTTTTGACTACCTATTCATGTGAGAAGACTTTCAAAAGTAAAACAGGGAAACCGAATGAATGGACACCAAATTTTAAAAACTAAAATTGCTTCCTTGATTTTTAGAAGTTCTATTATTAACACAGCATTTATCATGGTTATCTACTATTATTATTATAAAATTTAAAAACTATTAAACAGAATATAATGTTAATATTTTTTGCGTTAGCGGTCCGCGAAATATTTCTCAGACTTTCACCGGTCCGCAGGTGTAAAAAGGTTAAGAAACACTGCACTAAATTGTATTATGATTCATATTATATAATTATAGTTGAGCTTTGATGAGAAAAAGATAACGTCATCTTCTCACAAAGCTTTGACCACACAAATAGTGCAAAGGGATCACGCTTTTTGCCTCTACTGCAAAATATGCGATTGCACTTATCTTTGCATACGTCTCGTGTCCATAATTATTATGATATCCGTTTATGGTAAATAGATGTGTAAGTTTTTTAACCTTCTAATTATTTCAAAAGCTCTCCTGGTACGATGATAGTAGTTATTTAACTATAACATTTTGAGACATGATTATGGCAACCATACAAGTTTTATTATGTAGAACAGTCCTTTATTATAAGGTAAATAATAGCAAGATAAAAAGAACTTTTTATGTACCACGTTTTTAAATTTTCTGTTGAATCATATAAACTTGACAATTCTATGAATTAACAATTTAGGACAAATAAGGTAATTGTCAACAAATCATTTTTTTGACGATTTTGCAACAAACAAACAAATATAGAATACTGAAATGTCATTTTGATTTCCATAGTAACGCAAGTATATATTAATAATTTAGTTGCTAGGACCACCCTCTTAGCAACCAGTAATAGTGGATTGAATTACAGATTTCTTCCGAAATAACTTTTCATACAAAACAGAATTAAGTGAAAATGAATTCAATTCTACTTAAAGATGGCTAAACGTATTAAAAAAATAATGCATTGGCATCGTATTATGATATATTCTAAAAGTTTAAAATGTCTAGCTAGTCGGGAAGTTAGTTAAAAATCGATTGCAAGATTTTTACTGGCTAAACAACCACCGGACAAACAAGAGTACGAGCTAAGAAAAATGTGATAAAACTATTTGGGTTTTATCGTTTCGTTAGCAATTATTAACGTATGATAAATTCAAATTTAGAATCTTTGTCAGTATTATGTGAATCCATTATCTATGAAAAACATTTAATTGGGCTTGCTTAATATACTACAAATATATCCAAATACGTATTGTATTTATTAACAGGCGTTTAAGATTATTCCATATTTTTCTACAATCACTAAATATACTTCCATAAAATCGCACTCTGAAATAGCCCTATTCCTTTTCTGTTTCCTGGTTACTTTCAAGAACCTCCATTTTTATATAACAAAAAACCGCCAAGCAAGTTTGAAATAGCAAAATGAATATTTTATTGCAAAAAGGAAGTATCTAAACGGTTAGAGGAAGTGAATGATATCAAATTTTTTTTTGATAAATTAAATTTTAAAATAACTTACATTACAGATTTTAGAATGTAACATTCTATATAATAAAGAAACGTTGGTTAGTAATTAAGGAATTAATTGATACCTACCTTAATTTAATATACTAAAACCGATAGCCAACCTTATAACACAATTCGATAAGCATTTCATGTAACAACTACTAGTTAAAATCGTCGTAATCATCTAAGGCGTCCGTAATTTAATTGGTAAAACAAAATGGCGTGAATCCAGCATATACAGGTTCACGTCCCATCAGGTGTCGTATTTTTTTTTACAACACGATTTTATCTAGTGTGTATATGCATGGAATATTTTCAAATTATGTATTACAATTATTTGTCAGATTAATGCTATTTCATTTGAAAATTAAGCAGGATTTGATGCTAATAAACTAACACATGATGAAAAAATACTCAGAAAACCGCAATCAGGAAAAATAAACAAAAAATCTTAGTAACCGTTTAAAAAAAGAAAAAAGTATACCAACAGTCAGATTAGATTTTGTCTTGGGAAGATTTGACTAATTTTTTAAAATTTATGTTTAATTCTAATATTTTTTTTTTAATTGGCGTAGGTGTTAATTTATACTTATATATTTTGTAAAAGATAAACTTTAACAGGTTTGTTAACTTGTTACTTAAAAATATCTAAAAATAAAACACTTTTAAAGTGACGCCAAATTGATGCCGATCGTCTCCAATGAGTTGAACTAAAAGCCTTATAATAACGTAACTATTTACAAATAAGATTTACTTAGATCTTCAAGAAATCTTCATCAGATTTTTTTTCATTACAGAATTTTGTCCGTCCCTATTTTTTACCACGTTTTTATTAGCTTGTAATCTTGTTTGTCCAGTACAATTTTTTTCTTGTTTGTCCAAGATTTGTAATGAAGGATGGAAAATTTTTAACTAACTTCCCAACTACTAGACATTTGAAACTTTTATAATATATCAGAACACGATTACAATGCATTCTTTTAATATTTTTGGCCATCTTTAAGCAGAATTGAATTCATTTTCAGTTAATTCTGTTTTGTATGTTTCGAAAAAAAAATCGTTAAAAGTAAAATTTACTACACACTATTATTGGTTGCTAAGTGGGTCCTAGCAACTAAATTATTAATATATACGTGCGTTACTATGGAAATCAATATGAAATGACAAAATGTCAAGTACAAAAAAGTATTTATTAATACATAGAATTGTCAAGTTTCTATGATTCAACAGACAATTTAAAAACGTTGTATATAAAAAGTTCGGTACTGTTCGGTTAAAGCGGATACAGCGGAAAACGCATTTTGAAAATAGCCGATAATCTGGATTATTTGTTAGTTTGGGTTAATTTAGGTTAGGTTAGGTTGGGTTAGGTTAGGTTAGGTTAGGTTAGGTTTGGTTAGGTTAACCTAACAAATAATCCAGTTTATCGGCTATTTTAAAAATGCGTTTTCCGCTGTATCCGCTTTAACCGAACAGTACCAAAAGTTCTTTTTATCTTGTAATTATTAATATTTTTTTTGCAAAAAAACATGGTCATCGTATATATTATGATGCAATTTCTGTACACTAACAATATTGCTTGCGTCGAGATCAAAACATGCATCGCTTTGCGTGATTATCTTTTTCTCCTCCATAAATCACTGCATCAAAGAAGTGTTATTGGGGCAAATAAAAGTTATAATAGCATGTAGCCGGTGGAGCGATGCAGGTAGCCACAGAGTGCAACAATGCGCTTAAAAAGTCTAATAATAATATTATTATTTTTACCATATTAGCAGTATCAGTGGAAAACATTAATTAACCCACTCTGCTCGATATCTTTTAGGTGGTTAAAATTTTGGTTTCAGACATGGAAATGTTTAGTTTTGACATAATAATATATTTGTCTTGATTTACACTCTACGTCTCATTAGTGCGTAGCATTCTTGAATATGGGTCGATTATCTGGTGTCCTTATGAGGTTTCCTATAAGCTTATTTTAGAACGCGTCCAGAAGAAATTTCTTCGAAGTCTTTATTTTAAAACATTTAACTATTTTCCTTTCGATAATTCGTCAGATGATTATTTTCCGACTGCCTTTCTACAAAGCATGCTTACTTTTCACTCTCTTGAATCTCGTCGGTCTCTTCTGCTGTTGAAACACTTTTGCCTGTTATCGCGAGGGATGGTTTCCAATCCTGGTGTCCTAATGAATTTGAATTTCCATGCGCCTGTCAATTACCTACGTGGTCGCAGTCATGATTTATTCTGGATTGGAACCGTTTCCTCGCGTCAAGCCTATCAGGCACCATTAGCGAGGGGTGCAAGACTAGTAAATGCGCTCCCTAAAGACATAGACATTTTCAATGATGTACTTTGAATTTTATTTTTGAAACTGTATTTTTCTGTATAAAATTGTATATTTTCCGTTCTCAAAAATTATATTTTTCTGTATTAAATTATACTTAAGTATGTTTTGATTTTTTTTTTTTTGTTATTATTATTGTTATTATATATGTATTTCTTTTTCTATATTCTCTTCTCTCTTGTGAGGGTAATGTTTGACTTATAATGTAAATCTCATGTTGTGTACGTCTTGAATTTAGATTTGTTATGTCCACAATGTTTTGTATTCTTAAATACATAAATAAATAAATATATCTGCTTGTTTGTAACGCATAAGCTGTTTCTCTCTGGTACGCGTAAGTTTGCATGTCAAAGATTTTGCGTCTTTGTTGCGCGATCGCATAAATATAACACCCACCTTGCACACATCTCATGCGCGCTACATTTAATCGCTTAGTCACGTATATGCATTTCGCTCACACGCTTCTTCAATCTATTCACTCATAAAACTCATGTAAAATACACCGGCTTTATCGAGATAGCTATCTAACAATATGTATTGGTATTCAAATCAACGCGTTCTTTTGCTACATATGGATATTGTTACCCTATAGTCGCTGTAGGATTGGTTTGTCGAATAGACCAAATGTCAAATGTTCAGGAGACGAAAAACAAATTTGATTATCCTATATTTAAATATATGAAGGTTTAAATTGTTGTTTTTGCAACATATGAATGCTGTTTTCATTTAAAGAAAAGGATCGTTCTGGTCCATTTAGATACAAAAAAACATTCTGCATTCAAAGGTCGATTTCGACAAAAACGGATATTCGACAAACCAATCCTACAGCGACGCATGTTGCTTTGCTTATGATATTATTATTTTGAGATAAATAGTATTATTGAGCCAATCGACAAGAATGTTGACAGGTGGCGACGCAACCTGAATTTTTTTTCTAGTTTAATAATATAATACTTAAATGAAAAATGGTAATTTTGCTTATACGATCATCACAACCGAACTGAATGCGTAAATTCAAATTACAGTGGTTTTACATGTACGATGTTTTGATTTTGTAACAATTATTTATATATTATATAATATGTATATATTTTAATTCAAGTAGTCGTATTCAACAAATAATAAGACAAAAAAAACGTTGGAAACAAAAACGTCAGTTTCCATTCTCATACAATGTTGGCAAGTCAATAAAAACGTTTTATTTCTTTCTTATAAGTATACATTCTGATATGATTTTTTCAATAGTATACATACAACGTTTTAGAATACTTTGTTTAAAAGATAAACTTATAAGATAATGATTACAAGATAAAAAGAACTTTCTATATACAGCGTTTTTAAATTTTCTGTTGAATCATATAAACTTGACTTGACTAGCTTAAACGATCAAAAACATTTGTACTTGATAGAAATAATACTGAAATGTCATATTGATTTCCATAGTAACGCACGTATATATTAATAATTTAGTTCCTAGGACTCACTTAGCAACCAATAATAGTTTTATTTTTTACGTATTTCTTCCGAAATAACTTTTCATACAACAGAATTAACTGAAAATGAAATCAATTCTACTTAAAGATGGCTAAAAGTATTAAAAAAATACATTGGCATCGTATTCTGATAATTATATCACTCACTTAGCAACCAATAATAGTTTTACTTTTTACGTATTTATTCCGGAATAACTTTTCATACAACAGAATTAACTGAAAATGAAATCAATTCTACTTAAAGATGGCTAAAAGTATTAAAAAAATACATTGGCATCGTGTTCTGATATATTTTAAAAGTTTCAAATATCTAGCTAGTCGGAAAGTTAGTTAAAAATCGATTGCAAGATTTGTACCAGCCAAATAAGAATACGAGCTAAGAAAAACGTTGTAAAAATGACATATTTTTGTACTTATCAAGATATTACGACAAAAAGAAACAGCCGTTTTTGTTTCTAGAGTCCACAAATAATGTAGTACGATGATTACATAAGTAATATAATCACACCATAAATGAAATTGTAATAGGTATACCTGCTTACAATATACCTGAATAATTGCGAATATAAATATAGGGTACTGTTCGGTTAAAGCGGATACAGCGGAAAACGCATTTTGAAAATAGCCGATAAACTGGATTATTTGTTAGTTTGGGTTAGTTTAGGTTAGATTAGGTTGGGTTAGGTTAGGTTAGGTTAGGTTAGGTTTGGTTAGGTTAACCTAACAAATAATCCAGTTTATCGGCTATTTTCAAAATGCGTTTTCCGCTGTATCCGGTTTAAACGAACAGTACCAAATATACTTACTAATTTTAATAAACTACTTTTTTATTCAACAAATAATTCACAGGATTTAAGAATGAAACATTATTTTATTGAACATTTATAATTTGAAAACACTTTTGAGAAATATAAATCGATTAGAAACATCTTTTTGAATAATTTAAATTGGAGTGATCCTGAGAAATAATACAGTTCAATAATTGAATTAAAATACAAAAGCCGATTGACATAATATTAATATTATGTAACGCTCCAGAGAGTATTGTAAAAACAATCAGTTAATTTCGTCGCAATTAGATAAGGCATGCATAGTTTAGTAGTCCTAGCAAATAAATCCTGCTGGTAGTGCTTATATGTTTCTCAAGAGTTTATAAATAATGTATATTCTTCTTCTTCTTCGACCATGTCCGATCCTAATAGGATCACATGGGCCTCCACAGAGTGGAGGTTTGTATTGCGAGATTTTGTTTTTACGAGAAATGGATGTCAGCCACTTGCCCAACCTATTAGGTCCATACTCTGACTCATGCATAAATTGAAAAACAATATGTGTATTTGCTAGACCCAGGATTCAAACCTGGGACCCACGACGCTATAGGCTGACGGTTAAGCCGCGTGCCCAATGATTTTGTGAACATTGGTAAAGAGTAACTTGCTAGGTTTTGATTTTTTATAATATTTACCAGATTATTATATTAGTCATAGCGGTTGTCATGTAAAACTCTGACTGAAACATATATATAAACAGGACGTGTATTATTTTGTGGCAGCTGTATTGAGTCTTATTAATGATTAGGCTAATCTAATTATGTATCAGTAACAGAGTTTGTTGACCGAGATTCCTCGCGAGCACCAGAAATCGGCAGACAGACCCAATAAACGATACGGACGACTCGGCTTCCGCACAGATACCTGCGAGAGAAAGTCACGGACATCTTTTGAATTCCTGCGTTAAACTTGTTATGAAATAACAAAAAAGTAGATCCGAACTACACGGAAAATCAAGTCTCGCTGGACGGGCGGTGCGCGTAGACCCCGGCGATTTTGACAATCAAATTGATTCGGTATTCGACACTTACGCGGTCTACACACAGAAAGTTCAACTCAATAATATTATAATGGTGTTGAAATTAAGTTAAAGCATTAATTTTGAGTCAGCTGTTAGCATTACAAATTAAATCAAGGGCATGATGAATACATGGGTGAATTCACCCTAAATGGGCTATAAACAATAATATAAATAAAAGTCTTCATAACAAACATACAAAATAATCATACAGAAATACATATTGATAAGAGATCAAAAAATCTTGATATAAATACGGTTTTATCAACAGCAAAAGCCAATATATTTTGAATGTGAATGATGTATATAATTTTTTCAATATTTTTTAGAAATTCTGTATAATGATTTTAAAAACACTACTGTACTAATTTTACTATTTACCTTATCAGAAACAACCAGCTTCACAATTATTATAATATTAAATTGAGAATTATAATTGATAACCACAAATAATATAGTAAAAGAGTAAAACAAAATAAATGATAAAAGGTCTAAAAATAAACGATATAATTACATAATAAGGTTAATCCTTTAAAATAATAATTATAAAACTATTGATATATAGCTACTAGGTGTACCCAAGTATATAAAATACTTCCTCCAGTCCCCAGGATACTTCAGGAGTACGTAAAACAGCGACTGCATTACCTCTTTGAATTTTTATGATTATTCGCTGTCTCAGGTACCCAGTTAAACGGCAATCACCTGTTTTAAAAGTCAAACTTACCACTTAGTTTAATAATAATCACGACTGGCTTAGTCCGCTTCAAAAGACATTATCAACTAGCACAAAGATATAGATATTTAAACAAATATGAACAATAAATCATTTGCCATTTAAAAATTCGTTAGTAAAAATATCTGTATATATAAGAAAAATAGTTTGGGGAGGGGTTCACTTTGAAAAAAATGTCGATATTATTTTATTATTGACTTTTAATGCGAGTACGAATACCCCACTTTGACAGGTACATTCCCCATACTCAGACACTCCTCACTTTAAGTCTAGCGTTATAAACGTCTGAATTGCAGGTATAATTAAGTGTGTTTATCTACCAGTTATTGCGATTTTTCGTCGCGTTGTATTAAGATTTTTAGTGTCCGTTTGTGTCGTCTGTGCTGTCTAGTCTTTAAGACATGTCGCATTAAAATATTAAAGCACAAATTAGATGACTAAGATCATTGCAACAATTTCTGAGTGCCACGTCTCTTCAAGTAGCTACAGACCTTGCATGTCGTATAATATCGAGATAAGTAGGGTCAGTCCATTAAGAAGGCTGTTCGACAGCAAATCATCTGGTCCCAATCCTTAATCATGAGGATTATGGGGGTGGGTCCGTATCCGACAACCCCTCTAGTGTATGCGCTTGGATAGATACATACAGTCGCCGCAAAATCAAAAGGTCACTTATGAAATTTTGACGGTTTTGAGTTATGAATGTAGTTTTGTTCGTATTTTTTCTCTACATTATGGACAACATTTCATTTGTGGAGTTAAATTCATGAAATTATAACTTATGAAAGAAAATAAAGGTCATTTGTGTATTTATAAACTAATCTTCAATTAACGTATATTAAAAACGTAACACGTACACGATTTTACTAGTGGTTACAACAATAATATAAGAAAAGGGTACCTACTATGGGTAATTATTTTTAAATGTGTAAAAACATTATACAAAAAAAGAAGATTTTGTTGCCGAAAAAAAGCCCTTGGCACAAGAATATTCACAAAATATGATAAATAAAAATAACATTTCAAACTTTGAGTAATAAGTCACATGTGCTCTAAATTTCGTTACAAAATATTAAGAAATAAATTCTACACGATTTTTTTTTCACTAAAAAAAAACTTAAAATGAGTTTTTATCAAAACTCTATTTTTGCACAAGTGTCCTTTTACTTTTGGGGTGACGATACGATGTGAATGGAATGCAGATATATCGTATAAAATAATGTTTTGATAATCTGATAACTGATCAAATGAATAACTGAAGAAACTTATATGAAAATCGATTACGTAATCTAAGCTCATATGTGTAGGTATTTCATGTAAATTGGTTTTAATCTTATAATGAATTACTTCATTACTATTCAAACATTATTTTGTAAACAGCATTATCTAATTTATACGCAATGGATTCACATAATATAAATACTTCCATACCCAATTAACACTTTTACACCTGTCGTGGAATAGAGGTTAGGATACCTGCCTCTTGATTAATAGTACGCAGGTTCAAATTCAGTAGCTAAAGACAATAGTAAACCTAAGTCATCATCATCATCATCATCAGCCGGGGTCAATCCACTGCTGGATGAAGGCCTCCCCAAGCTTTCTCCAACTCTCTCGGTCCTGTGTCGTTCGCTGCCACGTATTTCCGCCGAACTTTACCAGTTCATCAACCCAGCGGCTTTTAGGGCGACCCTGTGGCCGTTTTGTACCCCTTGGGTACCATTGGATGACGGCATTTGTCCAGCGGCCGTCCTTTCGGCGAGCAATGTGCCCCGCCCATCTCCATTTCAGCTGTTTGGCAACGTCTATTACATCGCGTACTCTTGTCTGCTTCCTAACCCATTCGTTTCTCTTGCGGTCCTTTCGCGTGATGCCCAACATGCACCTCTCCATGCCTCGCTGTGTGACTCTTAGCCTTTGGACATCTCTCGTGTTGAGGGTCCACGTCTCGCAGCCATATGTGAGCACGGGTAGCACACATTGGTTGAACACCCTACGCTTAAGACATAATGGTAGGTCACTCTTGAAGACACTATTCAGACGTCCGAAAGCACTTCATCCCAGCTTTGTTCTTCGAGCAATTTCATCGTGCATGCTTCCGTCTATGGACACCTGCTGTCCGAGATAGACGTAGCTGCTGACTTGCTCGAGTTGGGTGCCAGAAATACAGATAATCGCAGGGTCCGAAAAACAGTTACTCATCACTTTTGTCTTTGAGACATTTATCTTTAGACCGACCGTTTGACTGACATCCGCGAGTTCTTGCATTCTACCTTGGAGGTCTTTCGGGTCCTGTGAGAGTACAACAATATCATCTGCAAAGCGCAGGTGACTGAGGTGCTCTCCATTAATTGGAACACCTTTTTCCTCCCACGTCAGTAAACCTAAGTAAAAGGTTACAATTAACTAAAAGAATAACTATTTTAATCGAGTTAACTGATATTGAATCACTTTTCACGGATAATCGCGGCTATTAATTTAAAAGTTAACTAAGTATTTTTCCATCGTATGACTGTTCATAAAATATAACTTGTTGGTAAAATAATATCAAGCTGAAGGTAGATTACAAAATAGGTTATATTCATCAGTCGTTATTTCTTCTAGATAGCTATCCTTACCAATGCTGCCCCCATAAGCAAAAAGGCAGCTATTTACCAAAGCTTCATTTTGAGATATTCACGTATTTTCAACTTTTCAATAATGTGTCTGAATGTTATAATTTATGGTATAAGCAAAAACTAGTATATTTTTAATCGATGCAGTATTTTTTATTATGAATCTCTTTATACACTCTTCTTATTTAGAATAATTACCGTTTAGAAATAAATTTTATACTGCTTTTGACATTATGTCAAATGGTTCAGAATTTCACGTAAAGCATTGTCCGTACCACAGAGCAGATTATCTGTACACTTACTAAGTAACTCAATTTGTGATTTTTGTCAAAAAGCTGCCTTTTTACGTATAAAGGCAGAATGACACTCAAAGTGAGTGAGACAACAACGTTTGTCATGGACAATACATGTAAATTTATGTTTGTGTGTATAGCGATATTGGTCGTAGAACCAAACTGACATGGAGTGCATTTGGGCATCTAAATAGTATCTTTAAAAGTACCTCTCATTGTGTCTTAAGCGTAAAGTGTTTAATCAATATGTGCTACCGGTGCTCACGTATGCGTGTGAAAAACGAACCTTTAATGACTAGTGTAAAATGACATGGAAAGATGTATGTTGGGCATAACGCAGAAAAACCAAAAAATAAACCAATGTGTAATCAGGCAGATAAGAGTACGCAGTCAGTAGGAGTAAATGGCATAGAGCTAAGTATTTCGGTGAGTGGACAACTGCTGGATAAATACTGTCAAACAATGGTATACAAGGAGCACTAAACTACAATAGTGATGCCTTAAAACTTAATGAATAGACGAACTCATAAAGTATGGTGGATGTACGTGGTAACGAAGAACTCGAAACCAAGAATAGTGAAAAGAGTTAGGAGAGGCCTTCATACAGCAGTAGATTGATTTCTGCTAATGATATTTCATTGTTTAGCGTCCATAATCTAATGCCACATAAAATAATTGTATAACATATAACTAAGATAATTTAAATAAGATATAACATACGCATATGTGATAAAATAGTTTAAATTTCACCAAGCACCCTCAGTCGATGATATCAGTTCGTGATACAGTTTCGATTGTGTCACGGAGGCGATGCGTTGTGGCAGCGGTCTCAGGTGTCTCGGGTTCGATTCCGAGCCGATGCAGAAGGAGCGTGAGCCTCGCAGTGCAAACACATCTGCCAAAAAAATATTTTAATATTCACAAATCACAATGGCGAGGAACCAGTTTACCAGCACAGTTAAAAAATCTTACATACAGACAAGTTTTTGTCGAGTTAACCATATCAGCCTGCCTTTGATTTCACCCAGTGACGTGCGACTTTATAAAAGTGTATTAAAATTAATGATATCAAAGAAAACATTATCCATCAGACGGTTAGATTAAAATAATACACAATAAATAGGATTGGACAATAATCTCATCGGCAACCTAATTGACTTAAGCACTGCTATTCTGAAACTACAAAAACTACCCGGAAGAGTTTCCGCCATACAGTATACACCATTCCAAACTGGAAGGTGTTGTGCGGATTGATGCCTTTCCGGTTTTACTGTGACTTTGTAAATAGTACTAATTCTTTTTCTAATGAATTTTTCTAGTAAGTAATCTGTCTTACTAATTATTATTTTTTACTATTGCCATTTGAATTATTATTTTAAAGTAATTTATATTATATTGCCCTAGCTTTTATTAATAAAATACCTTTCATGTACTAAAAAGAAAATACAGATGGGGCACTAATTTTACTACAAATTAATAAAAAAAATATGGAAAGGGTTTAATATGAACAACGAATTAGAGTTGTATGCGTTTATTTCAGGTGTAAACTCTATTGCCATGAAATAGTACACGAAGTATGTAATTCTCAGTCTAAGATATATATGCCCACATACAAATTATTCAATTGTTTGCAAACATTTACTGTTAAAACATGCATATTATGCACAACCATTTCTTTGAAACACAATGCACGTTCACACGTGAGAAATTGCTATATAATTAAATTTGGTTTAGACAGTATATGTCGTAAAAATTTTCGTGATTAAATCAAAATAATTTTTTACAAATCACGCGTCACTACTTTAGATGAAACACTGTCAAAAAATTATATACCACAATTAATTGCTTGGTTATCAGTACGTTTTAAGATGTTTTTCATCTATAGTAGGATTCAAAAAACATATTAATAATTAAAAAAAATATATACCAAGTTTATTACGTTATTATAACACGTCTTACTTGATTCTATTGGGATACATTTAAAATAAAGTAAGACGCGTTATCTGTGCTAACAATCGATGTAGATAACTGCATTATTAATGGAATTGCTCCGAATGATATCCGTGTTAATTGGGAGCAATACAAATAACGGCAACGTGTTACAGTGTTAACTATTTAGAATACCCCTGTATTACTAGACATACGTTTTGCCACATTCTGGCGAAGCGACTGCCACATTTTGATTAACTGGAAAACCGCCACTGCCCATTTGTAATGCACGCCACTGGCAATGCCAATTATTTGTGCGTCGCTCGCAGTGACGGCACAAAAAAAGTAGTGGGCCCCCGTGTTTCTTTCCCAGATAGCATCAATACCTACTAACATTTTTGCGACTATTAAACTACCTTACATAAATATTGATTATTTGACATGGAAAAGTACCGATTGGGATGAATTTACACTTTACAGCATGCAAAACTTGTTTTGCATGCAGCCTTTTTTTTGTAAGTAAATAACACCTCGAAAAAAATCGTGACAATTCGACATCATTGCAGTTAAATATTAAGTTATTATAACAATATGACGTTACATGATACACAATAATGGCATATACCTATTATGCAGACTTACGATATCCCGAATGCCGAAATAGCGTTTTTTATTTATCTTCTCTGTGCATTTGAACAAAATATTAGTGTAGTAATGTTTCCTTTCAATTTAACAAATTTTAAAGCTTATTACAAAGATTTATTGCACAACACAAACGTAGAGCCCCTATAAACCATCCACCCCGCACCACACTCGGTCTCGAAATTATTACAAGTCCCTACGTTTTGTGTAAAACATCAGCAGTTTTTTACGCCTGGTAATGTCTCAGGAGCAGATACCCAAAACTAAGATTGTCACGCATTTAAATGTACTTTGACTGAGTTTACAGAGACTTTATAATAAAAGTGGCTAAGTGAGAGAGGAATACAATGAGCAAACAAAAACAAATGGTTCTAATTACCTAATACATAATATAGGACTGAAAACAATGCGTAAACGGACATACAAAACTATCTGAAGAGATCGTCTCATCCGCAATAAGACGCCGTATTTTACAAAGTTTTTATTATGTCGTAATCTTGTTTATCCGGTAGTTGTTTATCCAGTACAAATCTTGCAATTGATTTTTAACTAACTTCCCGACTAGCTAGACATTCGAAACTTTTAGAATATATCAGAAACGATGCCAATGCATTTTTTTAATACTTTTAGCCATCTTTAAGCAGAATTGAATTCATTTTCAGTTAAATATCTTTTGTATGGAAAGTCATTTCAGAAAAATCCGTAAAAAGTAAATGACTATGGTTGCTTTCTAAGGGGGTCGTCCTAGCAACTAAATTATTAATATATACGTGCGTTACTATGGAAATCAATCGTTTAAGCTAGCCAAGTGAAGTTTATATGATTCAACAGAAAATTTAAAAACGTTGTATATAAAACAGTTCTTTTTATCCTATAATTATTTTTAACGCAAGAAACAGCTGATTTGAGCATCTTCCCATTTCAAGAGCATTCGGAGCACATTTTTGGATATTCCCAAAGAATTTGAAATTGTAATTGAATGCATTTTACCTATTTACTGTAAATACCTTAATTAACTTAGTTTTAGAGATTTTAGTCATTTGCGATTGTTACCATTATTTGGGATTTCGACATTTCGACTGAACTTTTTCCTCTTCTCGTAGAGGCCGGTTTCCACCAGTACGATCTTTGCTCTATCATTAATTATTGATACTCAGAACATTTAGTGCAGCTACTCTCATACTGCTTTCGAGATGTGGCTGTATAGACGCATCCTCAAAATTCCTTGGACTCACCGGGTGACAAATGTTGAATTTCTCAATCGAATGGGGAAGGACCGAGAAGTTCTACGTAGTATCAAAACCAGGAAACCACAGTAACTCGGCCACATTATGAGAGGACAAAAGTACAGCATTCCTCACTTGTCATTCAAGGAAAGATCAATGGTAAGCGTAGCAGAGGACGGTACCGCATTTCGTGGCTTAAGAACCGCCGTGATTGGTACGAGTGCAGCTCCACTGAACTGTTCCTGGTAGCAGACGACTTGATGGTAGCCGATCTCTCCTAGGGGATGGCACAATAAGAAGAAGACTCTCATACTAACCATGGAGCGTTTTAAGCTACAAAATGCATCGTCGTCGTCTATACATTTAACGTTGATATTTTTTTGGATTGGTTTCCCGAGTTGGGGAATGCAATAATTTTGTCCTCTCAGAATGTGATCAAGTTACTGTAGTTTTATAGTTTTGTTTATACTCTAAACTTCTAAGTATTTCTTGCTCGTTTGAGACAATATTTTTCACCTTGTGAGTTTAAGGGCATACATACATGAAACGGCAAATAATTTTCAAGAGTAGGTGGAACGAAATTTCGCAGTCATCGCCAATCGGAGACTGATGGCCGAGGTATGAGCACGTCAATTTGTTTTGTGATGGCGTCGGAGGAGTTAATTCTTAAATCATGTAAAGATGACTAAAAAACGTTACGCATTTACTCTAAAAACAAAACATGAGTATAATAAGTATGTAAATACGAAAAAAATCTTTAAAATTTACATAATTCATTTGTATGATCTAACTAAGTAAATTATATTATTATAATTTATAATCGGAAAATGTGTATTATTATAAAATAAATTCAATCAATCAGACGATGTACAATAAAATTCGGTACAAAGCTTGCAATGTTATCTGAAGTATTATTGCAAACTTTATCGATACGTACTATAGGTAGCTTATATATTATTTATATGCATATAGCGTTATGGATAATCATGATTTTATGGTGGCCGACGAATCGGGGCGAAGTAAAAATCAGAGTGACCGCCTATGGCATGTATAATATACAACTAACTCTTACATATTATAATGTAGGTGTATGGGTAGTAGGTAACCGTCACACATTGCCGTAATAGCAAGAAACAATAAACAATTTTGATATAATGCCAAACACTTTTAGCATCAAGATACAAATACGGCATTTATGTGTGTAGGTACTCAGTATAATAAAAGCATTTTATTGGGCAATATTTTTTAGAGTAGAAGTAGTAGATATTAGTAAGTTGGAGTCATAGAGTTTACTTATACATTTTGTATGGAAAGTTAGTTCGGAAAAATCCGCAAGGTGGCGCTTCGATCGAATTCAATGCTTGCACTTTTGCGTAACGGCGTTCGACGATTTTGAAAAAAAAGAATTAACTCGCTTTCTTGTTTTTTGTTTGTTTTTTACTTCATATGAAGTACAAGTTTTAAAAATTTCATATATTTTAATCAATTTATAAAAATAAAAATGTAAAATTTCTTAAAATTGCAATTATAATGGGATAATTCATCAAAAAAAAAATTAAAAAAAGTATTTATTAATACATAGAATTGTCAAGTTTATATGATTCAATAGACTTTAAAAACGTGGTACATAAAAAGTTCTTTTTATCTTGTAATTTTATTTGTATTTAGTACAGTGGCGGCTTAAACACTTTTTAGGTAGTAAGGTTTAGCCATTAATTATTAAATATGCATACCAACCTACTTTATCATATTATACATTATGTACCAAGCTATTTATAATAATATGATTCTATTAATGAGGAAATGAGTATTTTTTTAGAATGAATAATACGATTATCTGAGTCGTTACTTAATCACGTCTAAAACGCTTGCTTAAAAATATTAACTTAATTAACAATAATAATTATTGTAGACTTATCATTATCAGTTTTGAACGACGACATACAGCGAGCACTTTTAATCACATAGAGGTTATTTAATTCACTCCCCAGTATGCGTATACTAACGCTAATGCATTCACATCCTTTGTAGAACGAGATTTGTACCGCGTCAACGAGATGGGACTGAGTGACCCACCCCGGTCAGCGATAAATAATATACACCACAGTTTTCTTAATTTGTACATAGGTATCACCATGATTAATTATTTTAATACCGCATAATCATCATTATGTTATAACATAATTTACAATCATTGCATTATTTATTTGTATAATAATAATAATTATCTTTGTAAAATTGCAACGGGTTTATATGGATAAAATAAATTAAATAGTTCAATTAATCATGTAAATAAGTAGGTATATTATGACAATGATAAAAATATCGTATGTGTATTTTTGAAATGATAACGATGTGGGGAAACACCCACAGAAATAGCAAAAGAAGAAGAAATTGATACTTTTTATACAAACGTAAACAAACTATTAACCAAGCACATAAAACTTTTATAATAATGGGTGACCTAACTGCAAAACTGGCCAACCCAGACAAGACGAATACTAAGCTACGAAATCCAACGGGTATAGAGAAAAAAACCAGAGAGGCCAGAGATTAACACTTTGGAGGAGGCCTTCACCCGAAGAGGGGTTCTTACAAACCAAACAAACTAATTACACATCATTGTTTAATTTATAAACATTATCTAATAGTATTATATACAAAAATATAAAAAATAATAATAATAAATATTATATAAACTAGAAAATAAGTAGATAATACAACCATATATATATATATATATATATATAAATAATAGATATATTCATAAGTTATATAAATATATTCATTAGATATAGTCATTTAACTGTCATTTAGTTTTGTTTGTAAGAAATAAAAAAGCTTTTTTATTTTTATTTATTTTATAACGATGTGGGGATAGTCCCTATGAACCCTTAAGGTAGAGCTTCCCCTTAAACTCTCATCTCAACAATCAAGCAAGAACGACCTTCTATCTTCTCCACATCATCACACCTTCAAAATTATTTGTCACTTCTACTTTTTTAATTATAAAGCAAACATATTAATATGTGGGTTGGCGTTCTAATAGTGTTAAAAGATAATAACGCTGTAGAAAAATGCCTCTCACGCACCATTAAACGTAACACAACATTCTCAATGATAGACAGTCTGTTAAATTATTATAGATACCCACTAAAAAAAAACTCGAGAGAAAATCGCACAGGCTGCGATGTCAAACAGTATTACATACAAGTGAGCTCGATCGATAACCAAATATCACAGTTATCTTATAGAACGCGAGACGAGAATATGATAAGTATTACAGTGTAATATTTGGGGTTGCTCAGTGTCTGCAACATTATTTGTAGGTTATGTTATTAATTCTATATTATATTAAATTAACTTTAATTATAGACTTTAAATTCTAAAAGGTTTAAGTTTTGTACTATTATTCCATTTGAGTCGTTTATTGCGACCCGGGTTTAGCCTTTCGGCATCTACAGGTACAATGTACAATCACCAAAAAACAAATATTTATTGAAAACAAATACAATTAACTCTAATTCATATAACAAATCAATGCAATAAAGTAGGTAAAAACTTTATCACCTACCTGTTAGGTCAATAAAAAAATATACAACAAACAATAATTATGAATAGTTGAAGTATTTGTAAAAACTCCTACTTTATCAAAAAAAAAAATATACTCGATAAGCATATATAAATCGTCACAACCTAATAATATATCATTACTAATTATTATAAACAATAAAAATACTACACTCAAGAGGTGTAAAATCGTCCATTCTGGGAACAATGATAACGTATTAGGAATGAATATAGTTAACTAATGAGATATACCTATCTATGATATTATGTTATATATAAGTTTTGTACTATTATTCCATTTGAGTCATTTTTTGCGTCCCGGGTTTCGCCTTTCGGCATCTACATGCACTATGTGCACTTCGCATGCGAGACTGTATTGATATAAAACATTAATATGTATGTATGTGGATGTATGTTATACGTGTATTATGTTGTGTATGTATATATATATATGTGTAGTTGAGTACATACTGGGCTTATTTGTGGATTTAGATTAGATGTGATTAGGATTAGAATATTTGTTAAACTAATATAACTTTTTTAAGACTGTTATTATTGATATTATATCTCATTAGTTAACTCCATTAAATTCCTAATACGTTGCGATAGTTTTCCCAGTATTGACGATTTTGCACCTCTTGAATGTAGTGTAATTGATTATTACCTAATGATCTATTATTAGGGTTTTGAAAATGTACCTATACACCTATTGATTTTATTAGTGATAATGGTTTTTTACAAATTTTCCAACTATTCATAATTTGTTTGTTGTATTTTTTATTGTGATCCTTGACTTAATAGACAGGTGATAAAGTTTTTACTAACTTTATTATTTAATTTATAATATAAGTTAGAATTAATTGTATTTGTTGTCAGTGTGTATTTGCTTTTTGGTGAGTGCACATAGTGCCTGAAGATGCCGAAAGGGGAAACCCGGGTCGCAAAAAACGACTCAAATAGAATAGATGGAAATTTAAATTAAAATTCCATGACGTACCCGCGGTCGATAGATAGCTATTATAGACTTTATTTGTTTGATATTAACTATTGACAATATAAGTATATTGTGAAAGATCTTTTGCTCCATTTGCGAGGATTGCATCTAGTGATCGTCGATGTAATTATGAAAAACTTTAACAAAAATGTACGGAAGTGTTTGTACCGATCCACAGACACGTATAAATTTGTACAAAATAAAACCTTTTAAAAGCTTCTTCATACTACTAATAAGATTTCTTGTCTCTTTTGACATATGTATAAGATTATTGGATAACATACAAATGAATTTGTTGTATATATAGTAGGGGTTGCCGCCAAAACTTTGTAACTCTCTATCTATCAATTATTACAATAATTATTGTATGAGTGTTTTTTTTAGAAATGCAAATACCAGTTGTCATATTAAAACAAAACTTGAACAGCAGTTTTAATTTATGTCGTAATGCGTGGCAAGTTATTGAACACAATAAATACGGAACCTCTGAATATCCTCAAATATCACCAATATTTATTGCACGTTGCAATTACGTGACATACTTTAATACATATAATAATACAGACGTAAATATTTAAAAATAACATATTCTTTAACACGTCTTTACGTTTATTCTATATATTCCCACACACGATAAATGTACCTTTCTTATTACCCATAACGTAACGCATTTATAAATATTTTTGTGTTATTTATGTATTCTACGATTATAATTATGTATTAGTTTATTAACATTGATTTTTTTTTAAAATTTTCAGATGTTCTCGTAGAAGTGACAAGTGAATACATAAATAAGTAAATTAACTTGAACCAACTGAAGTGATAAATAGTGAATCGAAACAATGGATTTGGTTTGAACTAGATTAAAATCATACTAAATGCAAAGTTAGCTGTTTATTAAACTGTTATTATATGGAAGTTCTGAAGATATCACTGCATTACGGAGAATAAGAGGGCATCTGTTAAGATTTCAACGGTGAGTGATTTTATATAAATTATATAAATCAAAAGATAAGCATTAAATAGTAATAAATGATCTTCTAGTGTGACAACGATACTTTACTCTTGCTTCTTGAACAAGAGACTATTTTAATTCGGATAGTGCCATGAGCGAATTAACTTGCGAAAGTTTTTGTATAACAACAGACCATACGCGATTCGTTTCAATTTCATGATTATTTTCTATTTGTTCATATATGTTTTCAAAACAATATTGTTGTAAAATATTTGACTGTGTTGAGAGTAGGGGTAGTAAAAAAGGGGGCACATCATGTACTAACATTGACAATATCACATTTGAAGACTGTAGGTCTCTGTACAATGTACACGTGTACTTAAACCTGTATGTGGCAATATTTTTAATGAATATTCTTGAAATATTATTAGTCACTAGTTTTTATATTAATTGGTTTTCATAATTAAAAAAAAAAATACATACACAATTTGGTAATCACACAATCGGTTATATATTTATAAAATTATTATTTATTCAATTTCAAAAGCTTGTCGACAAATTTTATTAGTTTGGGTTTTTTAAATAAATAAAATATACACATACGCAAAATTATGTCGTCGGTGATATGAATCAGAAATGAATCGATTCACGTGATGATTTTTTTGTGAATTATTACTTACTTATATCAAGATAACCACAATATTAGGATTCTCGCTTGGAAATTTAGTGTGCGATGGTAGTAATTTTGATATAGTTTTAGGTAGAATTATTGGATGTATTAAATAATTAAATAATAATATTTATATACGTCGCTAGTTTTTCTCGCTATATTTTCAATATGACTTTCTGGAACAATACATCAATTCGTGATAATTAGATTAAAAAATATTTTTTTACAAAAAAATAGTAACGGACTTATGGACGTAGAGGCCCGACTGATGTCGAGGCCCAGCAAGATAAAACAATTATCTAATTACCATAAATCATTTTTCTTTTAACAAAAACACATAATATTATCAGTGGCTTATTTTTTGTGGATAAATACAATATATCTGTGTGAGTGGTTATGTTATGGGCCCATTTTATATTAGTAGCAGGGTTTTTGTCATGGTTTGAGTAATATTTTACTTACATAATAAATTTGTGAGAAATACGTATTTTTTTTAAAAGAATTTCGGTAAAATTAAATTTGGACCCATCAAACTGGAGAGACTTATAATATTTTTGTCGATTCGAACGAGGAATTCTAGTATATACACCTGTCTAAACTATAAAGTATCAAAAAATATTGATAGTTTTTTTTAAATTAAAAATCCAAATTGGTATATTCCGTATAGAGCCTAAAAATAATTACAGTATGCCATATGCCTTCTATTTACAACTTCATTAAAGATTACATTATACAATAAGTATATAAAATTTTTGTACCTACTTCCTGTAAAATTTGTGATTTGTGAGTTTCAACATAATTACAGTTTGAACTGTTTTGAGGCCACTTTTTAAATTTTCTGATGAATTCAGCGTCAAAGAAATGCTTCTGAAGAAAAAGCAAACGTTAAAGAATCGTAATTATAGAACTGAGTCTTAACCGCTGCGTGTTTATCAGATTTTGATAGCTGCTACCAAATTGATACTACTAATAATCAGTCTTTAGTTGTATCAATCAAAGACAATATCGCATGCTTGGAGTCAATATAGCGTTAGTAAAAAGCCTGAGAATATTAACGTTTGCAGTTCGCATTTTCAAGTTTAATATTCCTTAATTAGTTAGAACTTTTGTAGTATGTACATACTTATAAGAAGTATCTTGAACTACGGAAGAAAAATGTTTCCTGGTCAAAATGTTAAATAAGACATTTTCGGTGATTTGTAATGAAAAAAAAACATCTTTGTGGTGGTTCGAGTAGACTGTAGTGGGTAACACTGACCGTCGAATGCGGAGGCCAAGGACTTTCACGTATTATAAGAGTTATTATATAATAGTAACACTAGGGTTGCCAAAGTTTTAATAGCAGTTTATAAATTAAAACCATGAATACGTTTTTTTTTATTTATTTATAAATGGTGCACATACCTATGAAAGCAAATATATAAAACAGTAAAACTGAGCACGCAGCGTAATAACAATAAAATATTACAATCGGGTTCCTACAATTTATACAACAACCAAAAACAATCTATAATTAAAGTTGAAAGAAAAAGAAATAATTACAAGATAAAAATAACTTTTTATATACAGCGTTTTTAAATTCTGTTGAACCATATAAACTTGACTTGACTAGCTTAAACGATCAAAAAAAATTGTACTTGACATGTCATAATGATTTCCATAGTAACGCACGTATATATTATTAATTTTGTTGCTAGGACCCTAGACCCCTAGCAACCAATAATGGTGTCGAAATAACTTTTCATACAAAACAGAATTAACTGAAAATTAATTCAATTCTACTTAAAGATAGCTAAAAGTATTAAAAATGCATTGGCATCGTGTTATGACATATTCTAAGAGTTTCAGCCAAGAAAAACGTTGTAAAATAATATAAAAATAGTCGGTATATCAAATTATTGTGAAAACAAGCTGAGTAGATCTTCTTAAGCCATGTCCCTACCTTAGCTGGGGCATATGGACACCAGGTCACGGCACGTCCAAGAATCCCTTTTGCTCGCCTGTTTTCTTGGGTCATTCCAAGTCATACCAGCATCTCGTAGCTCTGATGTATATACACTATGGATCGTATTTAGCGCCCTTCCAAGATGCCAGAATCTGGTTGGCTTAAAGAATAGGTAAGCCAAGTTGTCTCTCACTCTTTTGGCATCCGCAGTATGTGGTCTAGCCAGGTCCAACGGCACCTCTTCACTCTCACCAACCAAGCAGCTTCTTATCACGCTGAGTAGATGGAAGGCAAAGCTCATGAAAAGCTTCAGTGCACTAAAGTGACCAAGTGAAGCAGAGAATCGAGAGGGGTGGAGAGTCATGGTCAAAAGATGACTGAATGGTCAAACGTAAGAACAGAATTCCTCAATATAGCTGTCCGAAAAAATTTCTTTCCACGTAAAATTCACTTTGGATCAATAATAACCAAGATGAAATATCCACAGCTAAATAAGTTAAACTTTCCAACACTCTATTGCTTAAATCCAAGTAACTTATTGTTCGACAACAGGAAGTCGTTGTAATCGCATGTAGAATACTTCTAGTGACGTACCTGTCATGGCGGCAACGCGTGCTTAAGGCGTGTTTAAATAATAATGTATCGGTTATCTCTTTAGATGCTACTACTTTTTTTTCTTTGAAATACTAATAATATTTCTAACATCACTCCTAATCGTTTTACGTATATTGACAAATCCGTACACCGCAGGAGTGTAAATTGAAATGATTAATGTGGGGGCGTTCCTCATTTGATTGTGAAGAGTGATTAGCTGCGCTGGAGGGGATTGTAAGTTCACTGTTTTAACACGTGGATAAGAAGTTCTTATTCAACAGAATATTGTTATTAGCTTATTAGTAAAAAAATCAAGTAACTATTACCTTTTGGGTAGATTTTTCCAAATTCACGTAGAGTGGCAGGGTGTCGTGGAACTCCAGTTAGAAATCACTGGTAAATGTAATGAATTAAAAGCTCCTTTGATTTTAATCTAATCATATTATTAATATTAATATTATCGACCGAAGTACTTGATGTAATTTGAAGTTAAATTATAATGGATTTAAGTTTTGTACTATTCCATTTGAGTAGTTTTTTGTGACCCGGGTTTCGCCTTTAGACATCTTAAGGTACAATGTACAATCACCAAAAGGCAAATATACATTGACGACAAATACAATTAACTCTTACTCATATAACCAATCAATACCTACAATAAAGTAGGTAGAAGCTTTATCACCTACCTATTAGGTCAATAAAAAAAATATACAACAAACAATTATGAATACCTAGTTGAAGTATTTGTAAAAACCCCTACTTTATCGAAAATAATACATAATACGATAAACATATATAAATCGTCAAAACCTAATAATAGATCATTACTAATTATAAACAATAATAATTACAAGATAAAAAGAACTTTTCATTGTACTTGATAGAAATATTGAATAAATATTATAGAATGCAGAAGTGTCATTTTGACATTTCATATTGATTTCCATAGTAACGCACGTATATATTAATAATTTAGTTGCTAGGAACCACTTAGCAACCATACAAGAGCTTACTTAGCACATAAGTACTTAGAAACATACAAAACAGAATTAACTGAAAATGAATTCAATTCTGCTTAAAGATGGCCGAAAGTATTAAAGGAATGCATTGTCGTCGTATTCTGATATATTCTAAAAGTTTCAAATGTCTAGCTAGTCGGAAAGTTAGTTAACAATCTTCAATCGTCCAATGCAAATCTTGGATAAACAAGAAAAAATTTGTTCTGTACACAATACAAGAAAAAATCTGTACCGGACAAACAAGAATACGAGCTAACAAAAACGCGGTAATAAAAATACTACACTCAAGAGGTGTAAAATTGTCCATTCTGGGAACAATGGTAACGTATTAGGAATTAATAGAATTAATGACATATACCTATTTATGATATCAGTCTTTAAATTCATTAGTTAAACAATTAATATTAAATAATATTCTTACATGATACCTACTAATAAAATGAAAAATTTAATAAATGGAATAGTACAAAACTTAAATGCATTAGTATTTTAATCATATTGTATGATTTTACTGGCAACCCTGATAGAAGTAGCGTGCGTGATCATTCAGAGTTGCCATACAGTTCTGTGAGCTGTGAACGTTTATTATTGATATGTATAATTAATAATTACGTAGCATGTACACGGGCCATGATAAAAACCCATTGTAATCGATTTTATGAAACATTTTTTTGGGTGTACCCGCTCGTTTTGAACTCGGCCGTTTTTTGCCTTTCGCCTTGACTCTTGCTATTAGACTCATGTTTTTCTTATTGTCGTAATCGGCGAATGCAGACACCGTGGAGGCAAGGCACTGATAATCATCATCAGCCTCTTCAATTCTGCCACCAGACATCGCCATAATTAAGTAGCTATCATATTATATTGATGGGTTTGATCAAGAGCGCACCAAATAAGTGTTTTAAGGGTGCGAAACACCCAGGCGGCAGGTTTCAGAGGGTGAAAAAAAGCTTTTCTGCAATAAGTTAGTGACACTTCAATTTGTAAGTTTTGTTATTAAAACAAAACATTGTAGCAATAATAATTGTCAGCGTTTCCTCAATCATAACTAGACCAGAGCATCTATTCTATACCCAAGACTGCTTTTGGCCACTATGGCAGCTATCTAGGGTAGGTTTGTATCGAAGTATTAGCACTTATTGTAAAAATTACGATAAGTTAGCAGTCTAAACAGTCAAAACTGTCTATCTCGCTCTAAAATTTAGCATAGCCAAGAGATGTGCTGTTAAAATATAGCAATCACAACTTGTCGAAAACAGTCTTGTGTATAAAATAGATGCGCAGTAAGGTTTGGTTTGATTGAGAATTACGACAATATCTATGGTAATATAATATGTATGTACTGCATTAATATAAATAAGAAAACAATCTATGAATCGACACTTAACTCGTCGAGTCCGTCACGAGACGTAAGTACTGCTATTATCACGAGTTTTCACTCGACATAATACAGACATTATTACACTTGAATCAAGTCTCTCAGTGCATTCTTATACTAATCAATCTCGTGTTTATATCGATCTCAATACATCCTACCTCCAGATTATAATCTTTTATTATTACCATATATTTTAGATTATAAGCATTTATTTTATTCTTGTACCGACGTGATTCGTTCTTATCTTCATCATGCCTCCGAAGATATTAAAAAAATATATAACATTCAATTAAATAAAAAGAACTTCTTGATGAGAAAAGTCGCATGCAGTGCAATATTTGCCCATATCATTAATTAATATTCTTTCATGCATCGTACTACCGTTGTTCCATTGAAACAAATATTTAACGATTTAACAGGCTTTACATTAAAATTCAGAACGTTATATTATTATTTAATAAGTGCAATATGTCAAAATTTTAATAATGACAATAAAATATTTTATTCAACTTTTCTTTGATTGTCAATTTTGGCCTGGCACCCGGGCGGCAGCTACCCATGGAACATTAAGGGGGGACATGCTCGGCGTAGGTCAAAATGGAGCTTTTATTGCATTTTCAAACCATGATCCTGGACATTCCTTAAACGTTGTACATAATCTATTTATATAATTTTGAAGCCTTATTATCCTTTATATTTATTTTAAACATTTGATGACTGCATAAAGTATTTTTGTTACATAAAATAGTATTCTTTTTAACCTCTCGCTCTAATGTTTTAGAATATAGTCATATTTCGGTACACGAATGTACAGTGGTGTTAAGATTTTTTACATTTATTAATTTTTAAATGCATTTATAAAACCATTAGTATAATGTATGACGAGATAATTTTAGTAAAATATTTACGATAAAAAATTATATTGATAATCTCTGTGATCCCAAATTTGACAAGAATTAGGCATTTTATTATTCAAAAAATCGGCAAGATTAACACATTTGAAGATAATTCTAAAGATACTAATTATAAGCTGTGTCTTTGACCATTCAAGTTTGATAAATATTGATTGCTTTATAATAATTATTGACCTAAGAATAAGGTAGGGTTTTTTTGAAAGACGCCATTTAATATAATAATAAGGCTTTAAAATTATATAAATAGATTATCTACAAAGTTTAAGGAATGTCCAGGATCATGGTTTGAAAATACAATAAAAACTCAATTTTGACCTACGCTGAGCATGTGGGCCGTTAAGTAAACGCCAAATCCCATCAAAACATTAGTAGAATACATAGCAGTGTTCGGTGTCACTTTCATTAATTGTTGTATAAAAACCTATATTACCATTGAATGAAGTTAAACATTAGTTACCTAGTTGAAGTTAATTAAACATTAGCTGGCAGCAGTGGCAGCTCGCGCACTATTCAGATGGTAGGGTCAGCTATTACAAACCAGTATTCCACACCACCAATTTTTTTTTTAGTATTATGCCATTATTATAAACTATAAAGAAATATATTTACGCATTTCAACAATGGTTTCAAATAAACTGATTTAGTACCTAATGTAAATTATAATGTCATTGATAAGATAAAATAAAAGGTAGTAGGTATACTATAATTTCGAAAATATATTTGTTTATACCGTCGTGTCGGTTTTTCTTTATACAAATCCACACGCGCAGTCGGATTTCGAAAAAATTTGGACAGTGGACGGAAACCGACGAGCCGGAGTGCGTGGTGGTCTTGAATTTTAGATTGAACCCGTTGCACCCCGGGGACAGTTTTACGGTTTTTGCGAAAAATCCCGCCGCGTACAGGGCCTTGAAACGCGGAATTTAATGCTGCAACCCCCATTTTTTTTTATTAAAAATGCCTCTAGAATGTGTACATTAAAAAAAATTGGCGTTTATTTTAGCTCGATCGGAGGTCAAATAGCAAATAATTGTGTTATTAGAATTATTATGGATGTATATTTATATTATATAGAAAAAATGCCTTAAAATAATACATTGAATATGTACTACTTTTTAAGATATTTAAATGCAACACACATATAAAAATATACTATATACCTATGTTAAAAATAAAAATCTCTAATATTATATTTTTTTACTTTTAAATTCTTTCCTTTGCACTCTACGTATAAAATTTAGAATTTTTATTTTCATATATTGAACCATTTCACTCCTGGGCAGCGCCGGGTGATACGGCTAGTATATATATACATATTTATTAAAAGACACGCAATTCTATAGGACATGGTAAATCGGTATTGAGCATAGAACAGATTGATAAATGTAATTCAGATAGGCTATTCCAAAATACACTACATTTTTAAGCAGGGTTTTGAATGTCTGAGTGTCTTATGAAAATGAAGCACACATTATAAACGTGCAATAGTGTGTTTTGCAACTTTAAAATACATCGATATTGAATGAGCGTCAGTGCATAAACCGAGAGAAGTTGTCAGAACGAAGGACAAACTTAGAATGACGTATTATTGACACCTGTTTAAGTGTATCGCATATTCTTTCACACTCGAGATCGGTTGCCTGTTACTCTACATCCGTTAGGTATTGCAGTTACCATTAATTCTGTGTTCGCTGTTATCAATACATAAAAAGGGTGACAATATGTTGACGTATTATTAATACTCAAACCAAGATGCTAACGGTGTTTTTTTTTTCAAAATACCAAGCTGAATGTACGTAAATCATTCTACACTATAAAATATTTATACTGCAGATTTGTATTAGAAAATGATGGTTGACAAAATCACTACAGCTGGCTGTTGATTGTATTAGTAGGGCAAAAGTCATGGTTCATCGATGTTAATAGAGACGGGATCAACAAAAAATAAAAGGGATAGAAAAACGAAATACTAAAATATATTATGTTAATACAATGAATTTAGGTAGTTACTCACATATTTAATTAATATTGATTTGTTTGTAATAAAACAAATTTGTCAAAGAAGTCAATGAAACCAATGTTTTTTTTTCACATTCATTTAATTGTTACCGGGTACCATCTTTTTGAGCCCCTAATGTAGTGCCACCACTGGTCAACAGTACTTACAATAGCTGTGAATAACATATAATAATCTAGAATGAACTTATAATGAACATATTTCGCGCATTGGCGTAGACACCATTCAAGGTATATTAATTTTTCATAATTAAATAATTTTAATAGCGCAGTTTGCTCGTTCTTATCCGTTGTTTTCAACGGCGTAGCGTGACAAATTGGTTTAATTGATACAAGTAGTCTAATATGCACGTCTGCCAACTGGACTATGAAGAAAGGCCTACAGACGTTTTTTTTATAACCCGATGAGTTTAATCCAGTGGCGTGCATGGTCTGTGATAAATAACAGTACTGTTGACCGAGTAATTATAATTGATTTTCATTAACGCGGCTACAATATCGGGGCTAATGTTTGTATTAATATTCATACAAATATACATGATAATATTCTTTATAATAGACAATTCAGGAAATTATTTATAGTATCGATATAAAAAGCGCGGGAAATGAAATATATGTAAGCGATTACTGAGTCAAAAAATGTACGATCAAAAACAAACTTTTTATCAATAAAAACATAATAAATACAGGTTAAAAAGAATTTTTATGTACCACTTTTTTAATTTTCTGTTTAATTATTTTTAGTTACTCGTATTTTTAACTTGACAATTCTATGTATTAATAAATATAGAATACTAAAATGTCATTTTCACATTTCGTATTAATTTCCATGGTAACGCACGTATATATTAATAATTTAGTTGCTACGACCCCCTTAGCAACCAATAATAGTGAGCGGTAAATATTACTTTTAACAATTTTTTTCCGATACATATAAAACAGAATTAACTGAAAATGAATTCAATTCTGCTTAAAGATGGTCTAAAGTATTAAAAAATTCATTCCCATCGTGTTCTGATATATTCTAAAAATTTCAAATGTCTAGCTAGTCGGGAAGTTAGTTAAAAATCTTGGACAAACAAGAAAAAATCTGTACGGGACAAACAAGAATACGAGCTAATAAAAACATGGTAAAAAATGAACGGTTAAATATAGTAGTTAAACACGAGGCGTGATTTGTGAAGTCAAAGATAAACCAGCACAAAAATAATATAGTGTAGGTACAATCATGATAAAATTATATGAAATCCTTTTTGACACGTATTCACTACGACATGTATTTCTTTGGAGAGCTTCATCAAGAATAAGTATGTAAATTTACGTTTGTGTTTATGTAATGTTATAATTAGTATGGTAATGCTGTGAAAAAATAGCTATGTAAAAAATAAATATAATATATTATAGAATAGATTATAGAATCTATTATAGAATAAGGTTGTACGAGAGATACATTATTATATTAGATCCTAGTTTGGTAAAATTGTAGTATTACTTTTATATTCTCTTATATTCATTTTAGGTGCTCTATTTCATAATAAAAAATAAAAACTTACAATGTACTTATTTAATAACAAAGAAAAATTGTTAAAATAATTTCAGAGAAATAAATACAAGTAAATTAGTTTTAAAACTAAAAACTAAACAACTATTTTAAAACTAGAACAGATACAAAACAAAAAATATATCCTATTTACTAATTTATCTCTACTGTAAAATTAGTAATATGGACTTAACATATGTTTCCTCTCATGCCCAGAAAGATAAACCACGAGGTTGATGAGCTAGTAAGTCGAACTACAAATAATTAGTTTGTTCTGTAAGTTGCAAATACTGCGATCAGTTATATTAAACGGAGGAGGATTGAATGATTATCGAAAAATTGGAAAAGAAGATTGATAAGGGAAACGTTCTAGTAGAGTAAAGTATACTTATCGAGGAAATTAAATCTCATTTTGTAATAATATAGAGTTTAGATATAAGAACGTATATAAACGTCTTTAAAGGAATCTGTTATCTATAAATTGTGTTTAGTGAATTTATTGCAATAAGTATTTACAAATTACAAATAATTTTAATATATCCGGTAAACGCAGTGTTTAAATAACTCGGAGTGATTTTATGATACGTACAACAAAAATTCTTTAAAGTGTAACTCAGAAAATGTAAGCTACATCTAATTAATTAATTAATTAAATATTTAATTAATGGTAATCCAGTCGGGGTCCTGACTGCCTCTAATATGATTACCCACCATTTTATTTATTTTTTCATGGATTCGCTGAAAGTTTAGAGGTCCTCTTTCCGGCGCTGGAGCTATTATCTCTCTAGCGTTGTCGATCTAAGTCGCTTGAGAGAGTTTCAGGATATTTATAAATTTTACGATATTAAATAATCAAAAAAAAAAACGGTAGAGCTCGTGAGTCAACTGACAGTGTCATATTCCATTGTCACAGATTGGGCCAAGTTCCATGTGTTGGCTACCTATTACAGCATTGTCATTTTCATGCAAGTTGAACAAGCAATAACTTTAATATTTTAATTTTATTAAATTTAAGACTAGCTTTCTTCTTAATATAAAATATAAGAAAATATTTGTACATTAATCCACAATATAGCAATTGTTATTTATGATGTGCGGGTTTTAAATGATTTTGACACTTGATGATGAACGGATTACCTCATCTGCTCCATCGAAAATTACTTCTGATAATAAATGCATAGTAAAGTTGTATATTGTTTGCAATCCGCACACCACTACATTATTAATATGGTTGTCAAAAAGACATCAACGAACGGTAAAGAGCAAAACTCAAAGTTACAATAGTATCACTACACTGGTAATATTACACCACCAATATTAACGGCATTTAGAGTGACGACCTCTGTTATGTTAAAAGTTTCTTCAATTTTTTACATTATACATGCGAACCATAAACTTTATTTATACGAACAGCAAATATTCTGCCCAAGTTTTCACCATTTTATGCGTAGGTAAATAAACTCGTCTAATTCACTGCGTCGAAAATGACAAATGTATTTTTACATTAATTATCATCAAACCAAAAATATAAATAATAACATAAAATAAAGCGAGGACACCCTGTCATGCCCCAGTGTTGGAGCATATATCACCACGTCTTGTGCCTCCCGCTAAATGAAACCTGCAACGTATAGATCGCTCTTGAAATACCGTTTAAGGGTGAGGGAGAGTCGGCCACGGCGACGGAACCCTTGAGGTTGTGCCACTAGGGTACGGAGTGGGCCATACTGTGAGAAATAAGTAAAGAGAATATACAAGATTTTATGGATAGGTTCTGACAAACCGCTCTCTTGCAAAACATAATAAAAGAACAATGTATAAAGTGCATAATAAAATATAAAAAAAAACGACTGATGAATGTGAAAGATTCTGAAATCTACCCTCGGCTTAATTTTATTTTACTTATACGAGTAAAATAGTTGGAATTGATATTTTATGAATATACGCACTGCGGAAAAGTACTTACAGAATCAGAGTCAAGAATAATATAAAAAGTAATGATGGAGATTACCGACTTTGAAACTAATAATTGCATCAAGTGTGCGCACTTACATGCGTATCTGAAAATTATTAATATAAGTATCACAGAATAGATTAATAAATATAAATGTAAAAGCCATCGCCGTGAATCAAAGTTCTGAAGCAAGGTAGTTTATGGCCTGCCATAAACCCCAAGTAAAATAAAACCACGTCGACTGTTCCCAAAGATTGAAAGCACGTTACATTAACGTGACAAACTAAAATGCATATTATTTAATTCGTATTTAAGTAAATCCTATATTTTCCACAATTGAGATATTTAGTCTATTATACCACACCCAGTAGGGTAACCCGGTTCCCATTAACTTTGTGTTCCCTGATAGGTATAATTAATTTTAATAAAAAAATAAGTCATCGCTTATGTTTCGCGGTGCGTGGTATAGAATAATTTCGGTTAATTTATGTTGATGAGAAGAAGTAATACTTCATATCCACATTTAAGCCGACTGCAATTTTGTACCATCAATATGTTAATTTTATTTTATATGCAACTTCAAACAATTACATTTTAGTATCGGTGCCGTTAATGTATTTTTGGTTATTTCTATCCAAAAAACGTTCAGAAAAAAGTGTAGTCAGAGTAATGGTCGTTACGGTAAATTTTCGAAATTCACAGTAAAGCTTTCATACTGAAAACAACTTTGAATTTTTCATTTTATAATATTATTATTATAAAACAAAATTTGGGTATACCTAATGAGAATATTTAACAGCAATTTTAGTATATCGTCGTGGTAAATGCAATAGGTCGTATGTCAAAAAAATTTCAATTTTGTTTTATTGCACCATAGTGACCAGCTCAGTCATCTACACTACCTCCAATAGGTCTTATGTCGCTAGACCAATAAGAAGTCGACTATCCCAACTCTTGCAAAAAGACGAACCGACACGTCATTGATATTGGTCACGCCAAATAGTCGTATGTCAGAGCTCATCATAATGATAGTAATGTTTTTGTTTGTTTTTATTCCTCGTTCTTGACTTTATACTAAAGAATTCGTCAAATAATACGATGAAAGTAATTTACCAATCACTGTTTTTTTTTAAATCTACTTTTTAATTACATTATTGTTTTCAAGATAATTTCTACAGATAATCTAACATTACTTTTTGTCTCATTTATTTATTGCCAAAGTAATTATTTTTTACCAATCACAATTGACAGTTTTAATAAGACTGTTTATTTAGTTAAAAATTATTTTGTGAAAAGCTATCAAAATGATTAATGGAAGTCGTGGGCGGTACTTGGTATCTTTAGCAGTCAGCAACATTACTTCACCGGATAATAATGGTAAGAATAAATAAGATTATGTCGCCACAAACAATAAGATGTGGAGTGGAGATGATATTTTGCTGAGATGCATAAACGATTATGAAATTTAAAAATCATTATTGTCTTCAGGACCTCAAATAACCTATGGAGTAGTAGGAACCCCTGATGATATGGCGTTACAAGTTGAACCTGAGAATGCAGTGAAACTTGAATTGTTGGTCTTAGAGCATCCATTAGAAGTCACGTTTCAAAATATTGGTTCAGAAAGAGAACTCGATTTCGCTGAGGTTAATAATACTTTGACTGTCGAAACTCCAATTTTAGAACAAGCAGAATCATTGTTGAGGCAACCTTTGGACATAGAGATAGCAGAGAACATTGTATCAACACACACAAAATATAGATTGTGATATGACGATGACTGAATATAAGTGGCCCTGAACATTCACTATCTGACATCAGTAGTGACTCTGAAGCTCTGTATCAACCTGAATCAAATCAATCAAGCTAATCAGAAGACTTAGAGGAGTTTGCTATGCAGTCTGACACCCATGGTGACTTACTGAGCAAGTCAATCAAATACAACGAAAAGGGCAAAGCAATAATTGTAAAGAGTGGAAGAGGCAAAAAAAACTCTTAATTTCGATTGCTAGGCAAGTCTTATATGTAGGTTTTGAGAAGTGTGAAGAGTCCGACAAGTATAGACAGACGTCTAAAAAAGAATCTAAGACCATAGGTCCACGTTGTGGTGGGCATAGTGACATACTCAAAATAGTGGGCCAAAAACAAACTTTAAGTGCGATACAATCAGTGATGAACAACGCAGCTTGCTATTCACAAATTTTTGGAAGAAAACAAAATAAAACCACCTACCTACAAATTATTTTTCTAAAAAAGTATTCTTTTAAAACTGTTCTTTTTTCTTTTAAGTAGGTATTTACCTGCTCTATTTTTATGCAAATACTTAATTAAACTATGATATTTTCAAATAAATCTTTTTAAAGAAATATTGTATGTTTTGAATATTAACTATTAATCTTTTCTTTTAAACATTGAAATTGTTTCTATACAAGTGCCTAATTAAACTGAGATTTTTAAACATATCTCCAATTATTGAAAAAAAAGATGTTTTCATTAGTCTAAGCTTACTTTTTAAACGTTTATGTACAAGTTTATAATAATATGTCTATATTAATATAATATTATATTTTGTTTCATTCTAAATACCTAATTTTAGTGTTTTCAATTTAGGTATGTTTACATAAAAATTGGACTTATGTCAACAAAAGTGGCCAACATTGACGAGCAAATAGTCGTATGTCAACATAACTTTCTAAATATTCATCTTAGGTCAAAATGATGATAATAGTCTTAACAGGGAACAAATTCAACTAAGTAAATAAATTTGTGAAAAAAAATCGGTGCAATGGGGTTAAGATGGGATAGTTTTTTGTCTCTCCTGAAAAGTTTGGTATCTTTGACATACGACCCATTGCATTTACCACGACGATATATCGTCACTGTTCTGGCAGAAGACACTAATTCGAAAAAATTACATATTGAGTTAGTACCAAAATGTTCCTTATTTCAAACTTTACCGTCTGGAGACCTTTTTAATAAATAAACAGTCTTTATTTTAAAGTCATCCTTTTTGCTATTACTTAATAAACTCACATGATAGACCATTATTTCAAACTTTTTAATAACTTCAAAGTCAAATTACTCAAAACTAGTATTCTCCAGTTAGTGTGTTCTGCCAGAACAGAGACGATATTTCATTTTACCATGTTATTAGCTCGTATTCTTGTTTGTCCCGTACAGATTTTTTCTTGTTTGTCTAAGATTTTTAACTAACTGCCCAACTAGTTAGACATTTGAGACTTTTAGAATATATCAGAACACGACGGGAATGCATTCTTTTAATACTTTTTGAATTGAATTCATTTTCAGTTAATTTTGTTTTGTACGTTTCTGAAAAAAAATCGTTAAAAGTAATATTTACTACTCACTATTATTGGTTGCTAAGTGGGTCCTAGCAACTAAATTATTAATATATACGTGCGTTACTATGGAAATCAATATGAAATGTCAAAATGACATTTCAGTATTCTATATTTATTATTAATACATAGGAATCGTCAAGTTTATATGATTCAACAGAAAATTTAAAAACGTGGTATATAAAAATTTCTTTTTATCTTGTAATTATTATATGTATCGCAGTTCTAGATCTTTAGAGATTCATATAAGTTACACAGGGAACTCAGAAATAATGGGAAATGAAATACTTAACTGGTGTCGAGTAACAGGCAACCGTTATCGAGTGTGAAAGAATATAGGTAAACTTAAACACGTGTCAAGAATACGCTTCTACTTCGTTTTGACAACCATTCTCGATTTATGCACTGACGTTTCTTCAATATTTGTTTTTTTGAAAGTTACACGGTATATAATGTGTGGTTAATTTTCGTCACACATTCAAAACCCTTGTAGCCCATCAAAATGTAATGTATTGGGGTATAGCTTATCGGAATTATAATTATTAATCTATTCTGCGTAGTTAAGCCATCTTAACCCGACATGTATATGCAGCCGAAATTTAGGCACAGCCGCCTTCCATGATACTATAAATGTGTCGGAATAAAAAAATATAGTGCCACTTTTTCTTGTACTGAAACAAAAATACACGGATTGTTGTATCAACCATGCACCTTGGTTCTTCAAGAAAGAGTTTAACAAATAATAAAAAAATAATTTTGACTTACTCTCGTCATATTTATCTTTAGTGACATGGAAGATATAATATAGGATTTATACTTATCCTATTTTTAGCACTACAAGAGGCCGTGAGGCACAATGATTGTAAATAGTAATAGAAGAGAAAGAGCCACAGACATCCGTGTTTTGAGGAAATCACATAAATATTGTGACCTCACTGAGAATCGAACTCGCTGGATGAAAAACCAGCGTCTTACACACTAAACTACGAGGGCCGCACTGAACTATGAAGTATCCTACATGATCGTGTATTGCAACTCTGTCAATACAGAAGAGTCAGGAGTTGAAAGTGATGAATCTAAGGAGGGATTAAAATTATTCCATCCTACATACGACATAATAAACCGTTAAAATGCGTCAAAGTTGGCCATGGTTGATATAAAGTTGGCATAGTGAATTGTACTCTTGTGTCGACGGATTCTGGCAAAATAAATAGCTCCGCTCGGTCGGATCTCATCATCAAGCAGTCCCAAAGGACGTGTTCAGCCTCTGGACTGTAGTATCTCGAAAAAAATACAGTTTCGACTTAACTTTACACCCTTTTCATCACTATACAATCGTCTATTCGTCGATATAACTTATAACTTTAATATGGATGGTGCAGATTTTGTATGTTATTTTTGCCAATCTTCGCAATCTGGTTGACTTGAAGAAAAACAGATCAGATTGAGTTGAGACTCTCTTGGTTCTTCTAAAGCAAGTGATTAAACGTCATATCTTAGTGCTAGGCTGTATGGTCCACCTTCATATCCACTATTACGTACTACCATCCGCCGCAAGCATAATATATATTCTAAAAGTTGAGAATATTGTTACTGAAAGTAGATCTATAGTATAAGTAGATGATAAAAATTTGGTAAAACCAAAAAAGAACTTCAATTATCTAAAAACAAAATCATTCTTATACTTAATGTTATTTTATAATATCTAATGCATAAGAACTAAAATATGGCGGTATATACTTATAATATTGTTAAATTTTAATGTATATATTTACCAATATATATATTTATGGCAAAATACTATTTTGATTTAGATTATAATCAAAACGGAATTCCCAATAATTATTGAACAATGCACAATGTTTATAATATCGACAAATTGGAAATTAGATTTCTGTCAAGGATAAAATAAATTCACCACATCTATGTTGTGTATGTATTGAGGTTTTAAAATGGACATAATATTTTATTTCATATTATGCTTTTATCAAACTGTGGATTTTTCAAGATTACATTTGCATGTGATACATAGAAAAATATACGATATACGAAAACAAAAGAAAGTATATTTGAAAATTTAACAAAAGAGTGAAGTATCCGTATAAAGCTCAAGGACAAAATAGAATAATTAGATAATGGAAGAAACAATAGTATTCGATTTATAAATTTTTCTAAAAAATTAAAATAGACACGGCGGGACACAAAACGAAGAGAAGGAAAAGACATCGTATCTTTATAGTCGTAAATTCTAATACTTAATTGTTTTGTACTATTCCATTTAAGCACAGAACTGAGTTCCCTGCATTTGAATTATATAAATGTGCTTATCTACGGAATGTATTAATAGTATAATAATGTATTTACTACAGGTTTTTACAAATATTTTAAATATTGAAAATATTAAAAAAATATATTTTTGATCTTTTACTTAGTAATAGGGTTTTTACCTTTTTTATTGTATTGGATTGTTATATAAACAAGAATTAACTTTATTCGTTGTCGGTGTATATTTGCCATAGTACACACAGTGTCTGAAGATGCCGATAGGCGAAACCTGAATCATGGAAAATTGTATGAGGGTTGGATCATTTAGAAAAAAATGTTTATATATAATTTGCTGTTAACAAAAAAGTACTTACGTGCCACTGACTTCTGCATTTACCCCACTTACAAGGACCTCAGTACTTTTCTAGGTGCATTACCTATACCCATACTCAAACATTCCACACTTCAGTCAAGTTGTTTTCGAATGCGCGTGGCCTACTGGTCATACTTATTAGTATAGTAGTGTCCGTTTGTATCATCCATGCTGTATGCTGTGCTATTAAAGCAAAAATTGAATGGTTTAAATGGCTGCACCAATTCATGAGTTCCATTGACATATTGCTTGCGTGTTGAATTCTTAAAGTAGTGAGACGTTGAGAAAAAGACTGTCATCCGGGTTACGATCCTCAGTAACTGTTATGATGTCCTGATGAAAAAGAAATTATATTTAGATGAATTGTCTATTATTAGGGATGGTTTGGACTTGTAACGCTTCACTTACGGTAAAATAAAATGTACATAAAATCATACCGATGCTTTTAAATAGGAAAATACTTACGTAGTTTAAAAATATAAATAATAAGTTTATTTAACATTCCGTTAAATATTAATTGTTGACATAGTCAGTAAAACAATACGAATGTCCACTTAGCACAGTTTTAGTTATGCTAATGATGTGAAAATTTGTTGAGTGGTTTCCGTAATTGTTAATTTAACAGTACAGATAGCATACCAGTGTAAATATTTATTCTTATTCATCATACACCCGTGGGAATTAAATTAATAACAGTTGTAGTTAAATACACGCATCATTTTACTCTGCTCTGTTACATAAAGAATAGCTATTACATTTAATAAATATATTTAAAACTATTTCATTCTTCTATTTTTTAATTGTTTTACACTAATTGAAAATTTATGACCATCGCAATCAGCGTTTTTTACCCATAATCAGAAGAAACTATTCCAGATTTCTCAAAAATATTTAGTGTGACCATTAATTACTTAATTTCGATTCAAACTCGGGCAGGAAATTTGTGGTATCACAGCAGTCGGGCGTTGAAACTGCAAGATTGTTTCGAAATCGGCCCGGTGCGCCAAAATTAATGTGCATATATTTAAAAAAAAAATACATCGTTGTATGAACCGGAGGGCCTGTTAGGCTTAAATATCTACAGCCTCAGGTCACGTGATAGTATGCAACTGATTTTGATAATATACAATATACATGTGTACATTTTACAAACGTGAAATGTATCAAATTAGTTGAAAACTTTGTCGGATTGTGTTAGTGACGTTGGCGTAATTGTTGGATACGTATTAGTGCCAATAGCTACATGTTAATTTATGATAAATACCTACAGATAGATGTCGTTGGCAAAGCATATAGTTTTTGTATAATATAAAAGAATAAAGTAATTATTTAAATACGTTAATAGGCAATTAAAATATTTTTTTCTTAAGGAGGTTAGCTTTAAATAATCACTTAGTATGGAGATACTACAATAATAATGATAAGTGAGGTTACACTAATTAATAATTTATGACTATTGGCGGTTTTTATATCCGCTACCAATATACAATATTCCTGAGGGCCTGCTTCAGGATGAGGGGACCATAGTGGGGACCTTTCCACAGATAAAGGAGAGTGTAGCTATTTCCCGGAAGTGGCTAGGGTTCACATTGGATTTTAGTGTCGATATTTCACCATCATTAGTTGGGGTTGATTTACTATTGGATGAAGGTCTCCTCTGGGGTCTTCCACACCTCGGTACCCAGTATTTCGCTTTTGATGTTGATAAGTTCATTAATATTTCGCGTTTATATAATATATATACCCTGCCCCCGCCTGAGTCTTTTACACTACATAAAGCGCTTTGAAAGCACATTCGTGTTAATATATTATTATGTTAAATACATTTTAAATACTTCAAAAGCGTCCTATAGTTACGAATCTATCGTATTTATATTCCCTGTATCCGATTACGATCGTATTACGCGCCTAATTGAATTTGGAATTATCAATTTGAATTTCGAACAATTACCCTCGAACATCTCTCAATTATGAATAATAGCACAATATCCCACGGTGTGTTCAGACAGAAGGTTCGCGACGTTTTTTAGACAGCGCGTCGCATTAGGCACGCTTGGAAAGGTCAAGGATTCGGACATCTCGCTCGGGTTTCCCATGCGGGTGCCCATTATAACGAATTTTTCATGCTCTTGTGCACAAAAATCAAAACAATAAAAAATAAATTACACCAATATTTAAAATACTATTATTAAAATGTAATAAATGCGAATCAATTGAGAATTATTAAAATGCAACAAAAAATATGTTTTAATTTAAATTTGTGTATAAAATTTATTTAATGACGGAAGCAATTATTATTACTTGTAAAAATATTACAAAAATTATAACATTTTTTTTGTGAGCATAATTTAAATATGGATGTATTTTAGATTATTCAACCCCGCCCCATTATTAGTACTTATTTATAAATATAATTTTAATGTAATATAAAGGAAGATAATTTTATATTCATTCATTTTTTTTTTCGTGAAAAAACTAATATAATTTTATTCATGCCAATATTGACCACCTATTACGATGTGAATTTTTAAAATATTATATACCTAGCCAATGTTAAGTTTAATGTTAGCCTACAATTAAAATTCAATAAATAAGGCATACTAGTATATCTTTTTGTTAAACTGCCAACGGCCTTTTCTTTTATTTACTGAGTCTTTAAGGCTATACCTCAGTTGAGGCATGGTCTAAAAAGATCGTGGCTAGACGATACGCGGATTGCGGGTCGCGGGTGCAAATGACACATGCCAAACGAAATATAATTTGTCATATAAATCCAACATGCGTCCATTTAATGTTCTATTAGTAACAATAATAATATATTCATTGACATGTTTTCTTTTTCAAGTAAATGGGTAACGTTTTTAGCCATCTTACACGATTTAAGAATTAATACCCCCGTCGCCATCACGAAACAAATTGATGTGTTCCTAGCTCGACGTTCTCTCTCCGAATGCCAGCGAGTCTAAAATTTCATCGCGCCTATAGTTGAAAATTATTTGCCGTTTCACTGATGTATCGTCTTAAGATCTTGAAAATCGATACACAGTTGCTAATGTAATTACAAAGTATTGTATGTATGTAGAGTAGGAAAGGGGGGGGGGGGGGGAGTGATTACTACAAAATTTGGGATCCCAATACTGTTAGTCAAAATTAGGTGACATTAATCTCCCATCATTAGAAAAAAATTAAAATTTTGACAATACCACTCGAAATTCAACACTACGTCGGTTGGCGCATAACTGGTTTTTACATTTTCGATATTCCAAATATGATATTTATAATATGTCTATTATAAAATATCTTATAATAAAATATGTCATTCGTGTTCGTGTAGATAATCGGTACTGTACTAAAATTTTCCTTTATCGGAAACAAGTAAAAAACATTTAAAACTATATTTCTGTTTACAATACATAATTAACTTTCGTGTTAGTCGCTAGGAAACGGATTAGTTTTATTCACTTGTTACATACCTACGTATCACTATGAATTTGGCTCTTACTATGTGTATTTTATAATTCACTTTAATCACTAATTAATTTAATTACTTTGTCTCAAAATATATAATGCATACACGATTAATATAATAACTTCTAATATATTAAAGTTTTGTACATTCTATTCCATTTGAGTAGTTTATTGTGATCCGGGTTTCACCTTTCGGCAAGTGCCCGAAGATGCTGAAAGACAAAACAAGGGTCGCAAAGAAACTACTCAAATGAAATAGTACAAAACTTAAATCCATTAGAATTTTAATTCAAATACCATTAAGTACCTTCGGTCGATACTGTATTAATATTATTAATGTAATAACGATGCACTGTTTGCCATGAATAAAGTATTTAAAAAAGTATAGCCAATATAATATTATGTTCAGCATTCATCTCATGTTAATCATTCTACATGAAAGTATTCAGAAAAATGCTCAAAAAGCACCGGCCAAGCATGCCGCACAGGTGCGCCGAAGACAGGTGGGCGGCGAACACACAAATTTTAAAAAAAATACATAAATCACCAAGTCGTCAAAGTTTCCGATGAACAATCGTCATGATCATGAATCGGATGACCTCGACATTGATTGTAAGGTCACGGATGGAATAACATTATTGCTATTAAGTCATATCATTTTAAATGAAACATCTGTTTCAAGCGATAAAAGCATAAGTACTCAATTCAAATTTATCTAATTTATAATAACTCACTTCTTTTATTCAACCAATAATTCACAAGATTTGATAATGTAATTTTATATATTTTCCATATATAATTTCAAACATCTCATGCATATTATATTAGAAATAATTACAAGATAAAAAGAACTTTTTATATACAACGTTTTTAAATTTTCTCTTGAATCATATAAACTTGACTTGACTAGCTTAAACGATCAAACAAATTTGTACTAGATAGAAATAATACTGAAATGTCGTTTTGACATGTCATATTGATTTACATAGTAACGCACGTATATATTAATAATTTCCTAGCAACTAATAATAGTGGATTGGACTACGGATTTCTTCCGAAATAACTTTTTATATAAAACAGAATTAACTGAACATGAATTAAATTCTACTTAAAAATGGCTAAAAGTATTAAAAAATGCATTGGCATCGTGTTCTTTTTTGAATAATAAAATGCCTAATTCTTGTCAAATTTGGGATCACAGAGATTATCGATATATTTTTTTATCGTAAATATTTCACTATAATAATGTCAACATAAATTAAACTAATGGTTGTATAAATTCGTTTAAAAATAAATAAATGTAAAATATCTTAACACCACTGCACATGCATGTACTGAAATATGACTATATTCTAAAACATTAGAGCGAGAGGTTTAAAAGAATACTATTTTATGTAATAAAATTACTTGATGCAGTCATAACATGTTTAAAATAAATATAAAGGATAATAAGGCTTTAAAATTATATAAATAGATTATCTACAACGTTTAAGGAATTTCCAAGATCATGCTTTGAAAACGTAATAAATGCTACATTTGACCTACGCAGAGCATGTCCGCCCTAAAGTAGTCACAATTTTTAGCACTGTGACATGAAAAAAAATAATACCACTGATTTACATAATTATTAAATATCACAGACAATTAAAAAACAAGCATTCAGCTAAGTAATGTACAATGTAATCAGTAACATCGGAGATATGTATTTTTTTTTAAATGAAACGGAGCCGTAAAATGGGACGTGTCCAAAATGCACAAAATTATTGCAGTTAGGTTAAAATGATACATGACCTAAATACCGAACGTTTTCTCATTGAGTAAAATACCGGAAATGCGAAGAGAGGAATGGAGGAGGAGGAGAGGAAGGAATCTGAAATATGCGTCTGGCAAGTTTGCATAATGAACATTGGATATGCATATGCACGAATAGGGATTGCAATACTGGTATTCGATTATTTATCGATACCGAAATACCGATTTCAAAAATCCAAAATATCGGTATTTTCCGTATTAAGAAAGCATACACGTACTTATATGTTATTCAAAAATGAATTTAATTTAGTTTTTTAATTACTAACTAATATTTTGTATATTATTCAATTTATTGTAGGTATAAGTTTTATGCTGCCAAAACGCAAATATATGAGCTGAAACCAATAAAAGTTAAACAATATTAAAAAGAAAGCTCTCAAATATACTTATAGAATAAGTGTCGCAGTGAATTAATATATTTCGTAGCAAATATTTCCAATTATTCTATAAATATATCCAACGTTGACAGTATATCTAACAAACTTTGAGTTTCAGGGAGATTTTTGTGTAGCCGGACTTAATTGTATTAAATTTGTAAAAAATAGTAGTTTTAAAATAGTATGATATATACATATTTAAAAAGGTTAACATAATAAATGGAGGTAGGTACTTTATCTTGTTATAAAATAGTGTTTTAAATATAAATAGTTACATATATTTATTGATAGGTAATTATTTTTTTATAATATATTTTGATGAATACTGATATTTAATAAGAAAAACCGCTATTGGTACATTCATTCAGTATTGTAATCCCTATATACGAATAACACATAATCGAATGCAGCATACATAAAACATATAAGCAATATTCAATGTTTAATGGATTTGTAAATAGTGCTCCGATGGTTATTACGAATAAGAAACAGTTATATTTGTTTATTCTGTTAAGGTTTTGTTTATTCGATAATGAATGTACTTAAATCCTCTATGTATTTATTTATTTATTTATTAGAAAAGAGTAAGTTGGCATTACAGTTATTTGATGATCAGATGTTAGCATGTGGTGCCCTCACTCAGCAGACAACTTATATTGGTGGATCTAGATATACCATCATAAATCGTCCAGTGGTCGAATTTAGAACTAAGCTCATCACAGTATAAAAAGTATTGAATGATATGTCAAATGTTAGTCAGTGGCGCTCTCACTCAGCGGACGGCTTAATAATACAAAACTAATATTCGCAAATCCCGCTAGGCGTCGCATTTTTTTCAAAGATTTTTTCTAATAAGGATTTATGTCTTATATGATTTCAAATTAGGTATGTTTATAATAAAATTATCTTCCAAATGTCTCTTCATGTGACTGCTTTCCTGTAAAAGAGATAAACCCAACGGTCACCCCTATCTATTCAAATAGTGCCGTAAATGAGAGACTATAACAATAAGTGTAGTTCTTGTATTCTTCTAGTAGTATTTGGTAAAATTAGTGGTTTTTAAATACTCTATTCAGTCGACCACTTATAGGACTCGCACGTCTCTTTGTAGGTCAAAAAATCATCGTACTCGTGGTTTAGTACTCAGAGTAATACTTTTAGTAATTTTATTCCTCAGTTTCTGAATTAAATATTTTAGCTATAAAGCTTAACTATAAATTGTTTAATTCCGATAAAATATTAAATAAATTCCAATTGCATATATCAGTTTCAAGTTAATGTATAATTAAAGCCGTAATCGTAAGCCTACCAAACAATAAAAATAACTATTCCTATAAAAGGAAATCGTAAAAGAATGGTTACAGTATTATTATATGCAAACAATCAGCGTTGCCAACTTGATTTTTTCGCCAGATCAAGCATTTTTGAATAAAAATCTAGTTAGTAAAAACTATAGTATACTATAGTATTTGTAAAATCGCATACAGCTTAAAATTTATCATAAAATTTAGAATATAATATTAGACCATATTCGTTTGTAAATTATGCTGGCTATTTGTGTCTAATATCTTAGCAATATTATAAATGTAATAAACTTTTTTTTTATCCAAAAAATAATTCACAATATTTGAATGTAGAAAATGTAATAATAATTAAGTGATGGTCAAATTTTGTACCAGCGCATCTATTCTATATACATCTATCGAGGGTAGTTTTTCATATGTTTGTAGTGTTATATTTGTTACAATAAGTTAGCCGTCTAAACAGTCATAACTGTCTATCTCGCTCTAAAATTTAGCACCTCAAGTGAGGTGCTGTTAAAACATAGCACTTATTGTAACAATTACAACTAATTTATTGTAATTGTTACAATAAGTGCTAATACCTCGATACAAAACTACTCTCGATAGCTACCGATCGCGGCCGATAGCAGTCTTGTGTTCATCTTCATTTTCAGTTACCCATATGAGCAGTGTACCAGTGCACCTGTAGTTTTTTGGTGTCGTGAGAAATATGTTCATAATAATAAAACATTTTCGTTTTAATCGCTGGTTCCGGAAAATTGTTTTTATTCATTTTGAGAAATCCTCGCTTTTTTCTATCAACTAGTTTATTTTCTGACAGCGAAGTTGGCAACACTGCAAACAATACTTAAATGCATAGCAGCATGATTAAGTGTAATACAAAAATAAACATACGTACTTAGCTAATTTTGTACCAACGTCGATTGTTTAAACCGCAAGCATTTATGCATTGATGTTAACACGGTATAGTGACTTAGTTGTTTGCCAGTTATGAGGTTCCGTGATCAAATCCGGGTAGAAAAAAAACTGATTAACTATGATCATCATCATCGGTACTACAACCTGCGGTGGATCATGGATTCCCACCTATCGTGTTTGAAGATATAGTGTGATGATGTTTCATTAGGGTATTTTCAAATTTTCTTCTCCCTTTCTTGTTTGTTGTGATTTCCTACACCTGTGCAATAATATTACTAGACAATTTCCCTCCAGTATTCTTCATGTTTCTTAACCCGGTAAATGTGCCGAAGAGGTGGACATGAGATTTTACAACTTTCTTCTTAGACCAAACCAAACCTAACCTAACCTAACCTAATTTAACCTAATCTAACATATCCTTACCTAACCAAACCTACCCCAACCTAATATTACCTCATATAATTTTAGTTTGTGATAATGGTGTATCAAAATGTACGAAAATTTCAAATTTTCAATTAAGGATTATTGGATCGAAAAGCCGATGCGCCGACAGAAAAAGTTATTTACATGGAATAAAATGTTTTTGTAAAAAAAATATAACAGCTTCGTGTCCACCTCTGCGGCACAATTACCTCTAACACTTACAGGAGTAACGAATGAGAAGCGCCCTTCAATGTTTTCTGGAGGTGGTTACATGTAAATTGTATGTATTACATTTTTTCGTATAACAGCTCACCATGAGCAATCGTACCGGAAAGACATTGGCGTATATCATTGAGATTAAAAATTGTGCATTGTTTATGGAGCATTCGTCATAGAGTAAAGTTCCAATTTTATTAGATTCAATAAGAACATTAATTTCATTTTGATTGGTATCGAATACTGATAAATAACGCTGTTATTATTTTCAGGTATTTGATAGGTACGAATCGAAACTTATGAGCACCTACTAGAATTTTATATAAAATTATATGATATGATTGTATTTCCAATTTGCTTAGCTACATTATTTCCTACTGTATTTCTCTACTATTCCGGTGGTTTTTATTAAGTATTTGTAATGTGTTTTATTTAGACATGAATTTGATCTCAATACTACATGGCAGTCGATTTCCGATACCACAGCTCACGGTGAATTGTGATACGGCCAACTGCTTAATATAAAATGTGTCTGAAGGTAAGACTTCCACAAGACCGTGGTTGTGAATAGCGTTCAGGATTTCTACGTTTACAGCCCTTCGCGAGCGTTCTATCATAAATAAATTATATGACTTAATACCTACTCGGCGATTCTCGTGGTGCACTGGGTAAGGCACTGGCCTTCCATCTGGGTGCTCTGGGTTCGATTCCGGTGTGGACATAGTATATTTATGTGATTTTATCAAAGCCTGGGTGTCTGTGATTGTTTAAAATTAGTAACAACCGCCTTGTACGAAAAAGCAATGACATGGTTATTAATAAAACAAAATAATTACAAGATAAAAATAACTTTTTATATACCACGTTTTTAAATTTTCTGTTGAATCATATAAACTTGACAATTTTGTATATATTTAGAACAAATAAAGCAATTGTCAACAAATCATTTTTTTGCTATTTTGCAACAAACAAACATATATAGAATACTGAAATGTCATTTTGATTTCCATAGTAACGCACGTATATATTATTATTTAGTTGCTAGGACCACCTCCTTATCAACCAATAATAGTAGATTGGATTACGGATTTCTTCCGAAATAACTTTTCATACAAAACAGAATTAACTGAAAATGAATTCAATTCTACTTAAAGATGGTTAAAAGTATTAAAAGATCGCATTAGCACCGTGTTATGATATATTTTAAAAGTTTAAAATGTCTAGCTAGTCGGGAAGTTAGTTAAATATCGATTGCAAGATTTGTACTGGATAAACAACCACCGGACAAACTCATACGAGCTAAGAAAAACGTGGTAAAATGAATTTCGTACATTCCGTCGACATATTTTTTGAAGCAGTCAAATTTGGTCCTTGATGCTTATGAAATTCTGTGGAATAAGTTTTGTGTTTTATTTTAATTGATATTGTTAAAAAAATATAACACAATTGAGATAGACTTATTAATCAAAACGTACATAATTTTATTAATGAAACGAATTTGACTGTGAGATACAGTAATGATAAATACGCTGTTTTACTTCAAGACCCATTACGACGTATCTCTGTAACGACCTGTTTCTGCGGCTGTGCAATATAATGTATATCAAGTGGAGATAATGATATAAGAATAATAGTAATATTTTAATTTTCATGAGAATGTTAAAAAATATCGTTAAAAATTGTTCTTTACGCCAGATTTATTTGGTCTGTCGGTGTACAAAATAGATATTCAGTTTTTAGTGCATTTAAATACAATATTTTTTTGTTGTTGATTAGATCGTTACAATGGCAAAGTGGACATCCGAAAAAATTAGTGCACACTAAGCTGTGTCAGTCATTTGTTTTCATTGAACTAAGAATACAAATTGCACACGGTTTTAGTTAGTTTTTAAAATTCAATTAAACCCTGTCTAAACGAAATCACAATAGTGGGAGTAGGTATGCTATGGAGATTTGTAAAAAATAATATATATACTTTTATTGTCATTCTTATTTCTTTTTATTGAATTAAGAATACAAATAATTTGAAAATGGTTTTGCATAAATTAAGCTAGGTATATAATTATTCTTATTATTCTTCGACCATGTCCGATCGTAATAGGATCATATGGGCCTCCACAGAGTAGAGGTTTGTATTAACAGATTTTATTTTTTACGAGAAATGGATGTCAGCCACTTGCTCAACCTATTAGGTCCATACCCCGACAGACACAAATTGAAAAAACAATATGTGTACTTGCCAGACCCTGGATTCGAACCTGGGACCCACGGCGTTATAGTCCAACGCTTAAGCCGCGTGGTTACCGTGGGTGTACGTATAGCTAGTACGGTAGCTATATAATAGATAAACAAAATTCTTATATCTTTAAAATATCTAAATGTATGTATGATTCAATGACATAATTTTAGAAATTATATATATAGAAGAATATTTTTTTAATATATTATGACTTAGTTTAGGTTTGTTGGTTAGTTTTTCAAATTCAATTAAACTCTGCCTAAACTAAACATATTCGTCTATATATAAAAAAAATAAATAAAATAAAAATCATCCCTCGTAATGTCATTAAAAATGATTGAAAATTGCATTTACTTAATAATCAGTAATCAAACGCGCGTGTTTGAACATGTACCGTTTTTAAAAAAATATTTTTTTTTCGGTTAGTTTGCCAGGTCAGGTGTCTAATTCTTGTCAATTTTGGGATCACAGAGATTGTAAAATATAATTTTATATCGTAAATATTTCACTAAAATATAATGTTAACATTAATTTTACTAATGGTTTTGTAAATGCGTTTAAAAATTAAAAAAACCTAAAAAATCTTAACACCACTGCACATGGATGTACTTAAATATGACAATATTCTAAAACATTAGAGCGAGAGGTTTAAAAGAACACTATTTTATGTAATACAAATACTTTATGCAGTTAGCAAATATTACGTATATATAAAAGATAATAAGGCTTCAAAATTATATAAATAGATTATCTACAACGTTTAAGGAATGTCCAGGGTTATGCTCTGAAAATACCATAAAAGCTCAATTTTGACCTACGCTGAGCATGTGGGCCGTTAAGTATTTTTGGAAAGTGTATAGTTGGTCGTTATTCCAATTATATTTTAATTTAGTATTATGTATGTCTAATTATTAAGTATTTTTTTTTTGTATGGGTACCTATATATTTGATTAATGAACACAGTTCTATGCTTGTTTATTGTTTCATGTCTTTTTTAATATTACGTGATAGTATCACTTTATTATTTTGATAGTTTTATGTCTATTACGGATAAACACAGTATATAAGGAACGATTATTCAATTAAGAGATTATTTGTGATTGAAAGGTTTGATATCGACTACTCATTATATGAGTGGTTCACAAGCATAGTGAACCAAGTTCATTCTGGTTATTTTTGAGTAAGCTAGGTTCAAACATAATTTTTGAGTATTTCTTATTCTGTAAGGGTATAATTTTCCTTACACAATAACTTAAATGTACTCTAAATATCACTTCAGAATTGCAATCACACCACTACAGATTTAGAAATACTCAAATATTTTGAACCTAGCTTACCCAAAAATAACCAGAAAGGACTTGGTTCACTATGCTTGTGAATCACTCATATCTAATGAGTACTTTACTATCGACTGACATCGTTAGTTCTTTTGATGTCGATAAATGATTACTATAAGTGCTTTCTTGATAAGTCGTTGTCGTAATTGTCGTTTCGTACATTGATATTTTCCACATGCGTAATAGTGACTTCATCCATCTAGCTAATCTAGAGAAATATATATTTAAATATAGTTTACTTTACTTACTCTGTCTATTTCCATGTATTTTTAAATATATTTTTTTATTTACTCTTCTAAGTAAGCTATTTGTTGCATATTTTCATTTTTTTTATAATTTGTCATGTTCATTTATGTCATCATCATCATCAGCCGGGGTCAATCCACTGCTGGAGGAAGGCCTCCCCAAACTTTCTCCAACTCTCTCGGTCCTGTGTCGTTCGCTGCCACGTATTTCCGCCGAACTTTACCAGTTCGTCAATCCAGCGGCTTTTAGGGTGACCCTGTGGCCGTTTCGTACCCCTTGGGTACCATTGGATGACGGCATTTGTCCAGCGGCCGTCCTTTCGGCGAGCAATGTGCCCCGCTCATCTCCATTTCAGCTGTTTGGCAACGTTTATTACATCGCGTACTCCTGTCTGCTTCCTAACCCATTCGTTTCTCTTATGGTCCTTTCGCGTGATGCCCAATATACACCTCTCCATGCCTCGCTGTGCGACTCTTAGCCTTTGGACATCTCTCGTGTTGAGGGTCCACGTCTCGCAGCCATACGTGAGCACGGGTAGCACACATTGGTTGAACACCCCACGCTTAAGACATAATGGTAGGTCACTCTTGAAGATACTATTCAGACGTCCGAAAGCACTCCATCCCAGCTTTGTTCTTCGAGCAATTTCATCGTGCATGCTTCCGTCTATGGACACCTGCTGTCCAAGATAGACGTAGCTGCTGACTTGCTCGAGTTGGGTGCCAGAAATACAGATACTCGCAGGGTCCGAAAAACAGTTCCTCATCACTTTTGTCTTTGAGACATTTATCTTTAGACCGACCGTTTGACTGACATCCGCGAGTTCTTGCATTCTACCTTGGAGGTCTTTCGGGTCTTGTGAGAGTATTACAATTATGTAACATAAATTATGTAACATAAATAAATTTAAATATTTAACAGCATCCTCTCGGTCGTTCCGCATTGGCTGAGGATCGTGACCACCCTTAAATGCAGTAATATTCTGAGTGACTGACTCTCAACCCGTACGGTCCTCTGATTTTCTTATGGCAGAATGAAGGCTGCCTCTAGTAAACTCATTCTCTTCTTCGCCTTCATTGGAGGCTACCCAAAACCAGCAGTTTCTCCAACAACAGCATCGTTTAAGTTGGAACAACAGAAATAATATACTAATTAGAAAAAGTTATATGTATCGAATGGGAATAGAACCCGCATTCATCGCTTTCCGGGTGGTGAACATTACCGATTAAGCTACCAATACGATTATTAATCACGCGAAAAATTACCGACATATCTGCATTTTAGGTGTTATTTTGTTTCTAATTATATATAATAAGGAACAAATCGTCCATTCTTAAATTGTGGGTATAATTCATTGAAAGAAAAAAATATTTAACAGAAAATATAGGTGCCTTGATTTAAAACACAAACACCGTTAGCCAAAGATAATGAAATTTGATAAACATTTCATGTAAAAACTACTAGTTAATTTCGTCGTAATTAGATAAGAAACCCATAGCTTGAGTAAACATTATTTTTAGTAGGTATATATCTAAATTATATAATTATGAAAACACTCATGAGAAAATATAGTCAATAAAAAAAATCTTTTTCGAAAAAAGTAAGACACCCGGCAGGATCAAACCTGCGTCTCTTGGGTTTCGCGCCCTGTGCATTACCACTATGCTACGACTGCTATGCTTAATTGTGACAAATTTTAACTATTGGCCTTTTTAATACCTGCTCATAAGCCATCTCCAAATTTAGTTATGGTAGGCGATCGATTTTTGTATTCTAAATTAAAGTATTTATTACTTTTAATTATTAACCGACGTCACGGATCAGTCCAATATTTTGTGTTGTAACTTACTTGAACTTGCTAATAATTTGAATTAATTTATTTTATTCAACGAATAATTCACAAGATTTAAGAATGTACAATTCTAATTATGTGAATAAAAAACAATAGCTAATTAAATTATTTATATTCAATATAAATAATGTCACATTCTCAAATCTTGTGAATTATTCACTCAGTAAAATAAATAGTTTATTAAGATATATTTATTGTGTTATTAGGGGAAGATTTACTACAGATCCGCCGGCCGGCAAAGTGTTAAAAACTATAATTTCCGTGTAGTAACTAAGAATGGAATGTTAAACAATAACGGGAAAACGCGACTTGCGCCGTTCTGCTTCCGGGCGGCCAGATTGTTCTTCAAGTCTGGTTTTCATGTGTGTGTGCCGTCGCGCGAGTGTTGGCGCGCGTCTGTGTGCCGCCGGCGTCGCTGTGTGCGTGCGGCGCAGAAGTAAAGCAACATAACTGGACATGCGTTCGGTTAATTTATTAGTTGTGGCGCATTTAAAACGACATTTTATTATTATTATGGAAGTGGCAGAGATCTTTACTATAAATGACATTAGATAAACTTGTTTTCTTTTGATTCGTGCTCAACGTAGGTAGTGGTTTTCATTGCTCATGGTCTTAACTCGGTTCGGTCTCTGTAAATATATTGTCATTTTATAACAGTCCTTTCAGTATATTTGTCATCATCTCATAAAAATTTACTGAACATTCAAATCGTTCATAGCATGACATGAAAAAACAAAGAAAATAGAAACTGTACTAAAAAAATAATATTAACATAGTAAATTCAAAAATAATAATTATAAACTACGTAAAAGTACACATCGAATGAGCTATGTAGACTATATTTCAGGAATTTATAAAATATCGTCCACCAAAACTCACACGCAGATGGAATATATCAATGTCTTTATTTTAAGTCATTATAATTATGTTCATTTCAATAATTCGTCAAATGATTACTTTCCGACTGCCTTTCTACAAGACATGCTCACTTTTCACTCTCTTGAATCTCGTAGGTCACTTACGCTCTTGCCAGCATCACGAGGAATGGTTTCCAATCCTGGCGTCCTAAATAGTTAAAATTTAATACGTGGTCGTAGCCATGACCTATTCTGGGTAAAAACTGTTTCCTCGAGTTAAGCCTATTAGGGACCATTAGAAAGGAGTGCAAGAATAGTCAATGCGCTCATTAAAGACATTTTGTTTTTGAAATTTTATTTTACGGTATAAAATTTGTTATTATTGGTTATGTTCTTGTGAGGTTAATATTTTTGTTAAAATATAAATCTCATATTGTAAACGTCTTGAATTTTGATTTGTTATGTCCACAATATTTTGTTTTCTTAATTAAATAAATAAATATACATCCACATTTTGAAAGTTTCCACTTCCTGTAACCTCTCCTGGTTTAGCATATTATGCTTAATATTATGTAAATTTAATGAATCTATCATTAAAATAACAGAGCATTTAGACACCACATGGTTTCTCCAAATATCCATGTTACTTGATAGCGTTATTGCGTCCTCCCAAGTTATGCCAGCATTCCGTAGTTTTGCTGTATACATCCTGTTGATGGTATTTAGTAGCATTTCAAAACTCTGGATTCTGGTTGGTTTAAACTGTTTAAAGAAAAGGCAGATCAGGTTGAGACTTTCTTTATTCATCCATAGCAAGTTATCAAGCAAAGCCCTACGTCGCATATTCACGTTCGACATGATGGAATTCTGTATGCTCTTAGATTATAGGTATTATCTTATCGTTACTCTTAAAGACATTGCATAACCAATATCCGTAACAAACGAATGTGTTATTATTTATTGGATATTAATTTTGGAGTTACTATATTTGGGTAGCACGTGAGAACAAAATGACTGAGTGCCGCATGTTAGGGCCCGAAGGCACATTTTAGTAGGTAAGCATATAATGAGATTTTTTTACATGTGGGTGCCTTAACCAATACAAGCGTGCTAATAAATACACATGCATCCGAAAATTTTACATGTATACATAACCCAGACTGTTGGAATCATATCAGACAATCTACACAAAAATAAAATAAGAAAATCCCTTTTTAGATGTATCGTACATCGTAAAGCAAATACATATTATTACATATATATGAATGTCAAGTTTTGGGGCCTGTCGGTCTACCAGTCACTGAGTAGGTACTACATGCATAAAGCGAATAATATTTATATTATTCATGTACGTATATTGTGTTATATTTGCACCTGACGCATTTATTTTGCCTATTAAATGGATACACATATTAAAAACTTAATTGATATGAAAACTGACTTGTGAATAAATCAACCAATCAATCAAGCAGTGACGGGTTTAGGTACTGAGGCCCCCACGATAAAAAATAAAATAAAAACCTTCCAATGTATCTAGTAAAAATAACAATGTTTACCCTATCCAATAATTATTGAGAAAATGACAATAGAGTCACATAATAATATTAGTGATATAGACCCCTTTGATGTTAGTTGTAGAGATTGTATATTATGCTCAACAAACGCATCTTTTTATAATGTTGGTATACTTAAATAATTTAAGTTCACGACTGGTTTGAACTGTTTCGAGCCCCTTTTAATAAAAAAAATGATGCAAAAATGTTTTCAAAATCAAAAACTATGAATTATTTAAAAATATGATATTATATTAATACTATCGACTGAAGGTACTTGATGGAATTTGAATTTAAATTCTAATGGATTTAAGCTCTGTACTATTCCATTTAAGTCGTTTTTTGCGACCCGGGTTTCGCCTTTCAGCATCTTCAGGCGCCGTGTATACTCACCAAAGGTAAACACACACTGACAACGAACTCTCTTTACTTAGGCTTATATAATAAATCAATACAATAAAGTTGGTGAAAATTCCATTACTTACCTATCAAGTATAGGTTACAAAAAATACAATAAACAAATTATGAATACCCGGGTCACAAAAAACGACGTTAATGAAATAGTACAGAGCTTGAATCCATTAGAATTTAAAAATATGCATATTTTTCACAATATTAGTGTGAAGATCTTGAAAAATAGTCAGAATATAAACATTCGCAAGGGGTTTCCATGCTTGTCAGCGCCTCAGACCTCTGCGTACCTCAAAGTGATACCTACCGGGTCGTTAACTCGAACCCTGCGGCTGATTCAAATACGCACGATGTTTTTCTATATCATATGTTGAGCTTAATTTTTAATATGTTATGAAAATGAAACTGATAAAAAGATTATTAGAGGTAATTATTCAATGAGACGTAAGTTGTTTTGCATTACACATTATTTTGTCGAAAGCTTTTGACCGGGTCTGCAAAAGCTACACATTGTACAATATAATTTTAGATTCACACAATCAGTCAATTCCATATCGTGTGATTGGCACACCGCTGAGTGACACAAGCGTAATTTCGAAAATGTATTGTCACATCAATATGGCGGTGTCTCACAGGGATTTAATGTACTTATATATCTCATCCCCATGATATATTATATCCCATGGGATATATAGCACAAATATTTCAAAATGTTGGAGCAAAATTTATTCTTCTATAATTACCGTCCAAATTTGAATGATTTACAGTTTGGAAAAGTTATGGTGCTGAATATTAATTTAATGTTAAGTTTACATTTTTCAATTGAAAGTCTATAATATAATTATTACAATGTTGACGGGTAAAAGTTTAATTTTCCATAATAATTACTATCTAATTTGATTTATTTTCAGTGTAAACATATTTTCCAACGTTTTTTTCTTAGCTCGTATTTATTTGTCTAGTACAAATCTTGCAATCGATTTTTCACTAACTTCCCAACTAGCTTGACATTTGAAACTTTTAGAATATATCAGAACACGATGCCAATGCATTATTTTAATACTTTTAGCCTTCTTCAAGTAGAATTGATTTCATTTTCAGTTAATTCTGTTTTGTATGAAAAGTTATTTCGGAAGAAATCCGTAAAAAGTAAAACTATTATTGGTTGTTAAGTAGGTCCTAGTAACTAAATTATTAATATATACGTGCGTTACTATGGAAATCAATATGACATTTCAGTATCGTTTCTATCAAGTAGCTACAATTTTTTTTGATCGTTTAAGCTAGTCAAGTCAAGTTTATATGATTCAACAGAAAAATTTAAAAACGTTGTATATAAAAAGTTCTTTTTATCTTGTAATTATATATTTTATATTATATAATTATACTAATTATCGACGTTTTGTCTTTGGGAGTCCATAAATTATATTTTTCTGTGGTTTGAAAGAAAGTAATCGTGGTACTCGAATAAAAAGGATTTTCACCTTTTAAAACTTTGGATTTATTAAAAGATTGTAGATAAAAATCATTGCTTTTTCAACAAATTTTAACTGGGTATATTTAATTGTCAATAACGGTAACAAAGTTCAGAAATTCCAACTAATTATACACTTTTCTATAAAATCATGGACTTTGGTATGGTTAAAAAGTATAGCCTGAGGGTAATTGTATGGACTCTATCTACTATGCGATTCAGTTGAATGTTTTTTTTCTGGACAACAGGCAAATAAAACAGATCTTTATCTTAATATAAAAATTGTTTACAAATCCTATATTATAACAATCCACGATGACCGAGCAACTAACATGTCGGTTTATAATGCCGTGGGTCCCAGGTTCGAATCCTGGCTTTGGAAAATACACATATTGTTTTTCAATGTGTATTTAGAGTCAGAGTATGGACCTTATAGGTTGAGCAAGTGGTTAACATCCATTTATTGTAAAAGAAAAAATCTGTTAACACAGACCTTTACTCTGTCGAGGCCTATTTATAATATATGACCTTCTTAGGATCGGACATGGTAACAAAAATATGTTTCCATATTTTTCCAATGTATTTTTTTTCATAATAATGTTTGTGGAATATTAGTTTCCAACAAGATATAGATTTATATAGATGTGCTTAATCATCACATTCTTTTCAATTTGCAGTATACGCTCACAAGTTGACAACATTAAAGTCAGCAACTCGACTCAACTAAGTTTAAAATTTCGGAATAAATAATAAAAATGAACCTACAAAGATATAAAATAAATTATTATAATTAATTTAATAAACATATATTTTAAGAGGTTGTTATGTTTTTCTTTATAAATTATTTTATGATTAATATAAAACTAATTATTATATTTCTTTTTTACAGGTAAGTCCCAATCCCACACTGTACGGATCTGGATAAATTTCTGCTGGAAAGAGCGGTTGGTTCAAAATATTTTAATTATTGATAATATCTCAAGACAGAGAAAAAGAAAACCGCGGAGTTAACGCAAATTTTAAATTTGGTTTTCCTTAACCGGCCCAAGTATGTATACTTCGGATACCTAATTTAGTTTTCGAATAGTATTCTTTTGTTTCTCTAAAATAGGCTCCGGATTTCACACTCATACACAGCGATTGTTTGTGAAAGAAAATTGAGTTTCGGAAAACTTCGTGTATGAGAAACTGTGACATTTACTTATTTCTTTTTCTTTATCCATAATATATGCATTAGGGTTATTTTAACATATTTAATTCATTTATCAATATTTCAGATATATCTCCCTTTTATATTTCATACATAATTATATCAGGTAGCTGACATATCCTGATAAGCGCTTTTACACGTACATGGATTTACTTGTACCAATAGTGTGTATTTTAAATTATCGCGATAATAACCGTATACGCGTAAAAGTGCTGACTGTCTCTCTAATATCATTCATCAAGATTAAGTGAGACGCGATGTTGTCATTGTATGGTGCTATTTGACAGGAGTTACGAAAATCAGTAAACGTCAAAATGAGTCTCTGCGCAGTGTAATTCGTTATTTTTCCGGTAGATTCGCCACTATCGTTCTACTGCATCGCAATCGCAGATGTCGCACAGTCCAATAATTGTTGTGTGAAAATTCAGAAGCATCTAAACTTTTTTGATCCGTGCATGAAATCTTGCAACTTAATACGTATTTATACGTGCTTTTTTGTTATGGCCGCGATAATACGCACTGTTAGCAGTAAATCCATTAACGTGTAAAAGGGTAAAGGTATCTGGAGATATTGAAGACCTATATGAGGTTGTAGCGGCAATTGTACCTAATATTTTATTGCATTTTCCACCTATAGAAATAATCCATTGCCTGCGTGATCTGCGATTTTATTATACGTCATATTAAAATAAATATTATGAACTCTTCAATGCAATAAATAGTATGACTATGCCAAAAGACTGCGAAGCCGTTTCATCAATTATTGTATTAAGCTTTTCACTATGTAGTCGCGAGATTATTTATAATCATGCAAATGTCATCATCATCATCATCAGCCTGAATCTATCCACTGCTGGATGAAGGCCTCTTCGAGCTGCTTCAACATCTCTCGGTCCTGTGCATTGCGTTGCCACGTACTTCCGCAGAACTTTATCATTTCATCGATACAGCGGCCTCTAGGTCTAAATTGCGGACGTTTTGTACTTCTTGGATACCACTGGATGACTAGATTTGTCCAACGATTGTCTCTTCTTAGAGCTATGTGTCCAGCCCATCTCCATTTAAGGCTTTTAATAAACTCTATTACATTGCAAACTCTTGTCTGCTTCCTTATCCACTCATTCCTCTTCTTGTCCTTTCGCGTTATGCCCAGCATGCACCTCTCCATACCACGTTGTGCTACTCCAAGTTTCTGGATCTCTCTTTTTTTCTTAGGGTCCATGTTTCACACGCATATGTGATCACGGGAAGCACACACGGGTTGAACACGTTGCAAATGTATTATAATAATGTATATAATATATTATAATGCGGAATACAATAAGAATCGGAGTTGTCAAATAATATTTTGGCGTTATTTGGATAAACTGCATACACAATTAATATATGCCAGTGGCGAAGGGTGGAGGTAAACTGTTAAGATCCGACATAAATAGTGCAAACTAAACTTTGTCAGTCAAACGTATTTGTTTTCATTGATCTAACACTACAATATTGTGTAGATAGTGTTTGTTAATTTATAAAATTCAATTAAACTCTGCCTACTCTAAGTCATAATAGTCAAAATACAATACTGTATTTGTTTGAATTTTGTATAGGTACAGTATACCTAACCATTTTGACATAATATGCCACATGTGTTTCTTAAGTGTGTCACTGTTGGTGGCTGTTGGTTAGGTTAAGTTAAGTGTGAAATATCTGCATTTGGCCCTTAGACAGTAACACTGTTTAAAGTGAAGATGGCTGATAGTTCGCTGTAATCATAAGAATATTTTTTTTACAGATTAAAGAGTTTGTATTATAACCAGGGTCTTATGCTTTTCAATGTAATTGAACTGGTAGCTATAGAAAATTAATGTGCAAAAAAAAATGTCCGACTATAAAATCTTGTTTATAACCATCAACTTTCTCATCAGGGTCTATCGACAATAATTCATTATTGTATATCCTCACCTCAATACTACAACTCGATAGCTCTGATTTGGTCATTGTTGGGAACATTAAATTTAAACTTTACTTGATTAACATAAATCTAGGCTATAATTATTATTTAATATAAAAATGGAAAACTGCTTTGTCTAATGTCTAAAAAATATTCGTTTATCTATAAAATATCTAAAATTATGCCATTAGATAGAATATTTTTTATCGATTATGCTTTGGTTTAGGTAAGGCTTAATGAATTAAAAAAACTCACCAACACCATCTGCAATAATATATATTCTTAATTCAACGAGAACAAATAAGCATGACTGAAAAGGTATGCATTATTTTTGTCGTATCGCCCGTAGCATACCTAAACTATTATAGTTTGGTTAACCAGGGCTTAATTGAATTAAAAACCATCTTCTTTTCTTTCTTCTTTCGACCATGTCCGATCCTAGTAAGATCATATGAGCCTCCACAGGGTAGAGGTTTGTATTAACAGATTTTGTTTTTTACGAGAAATGGATATCAGCCACTTGCTCAATCTATTAGGTCCATACCTTGACAGACACAAATTGAAAAACAATATGTATACCTACTTGTCAGACCCAGAATTCCTTAAATCCTTTCCTTAGGAATCTTTAGTACAATGAAAACAAAATAAATAAGTATGAATTTTATTTATGTCGAATCTTAACAGTCTACCTCCACCCATCACCACTGTCAAATAGTATTTTGGCGTTATTTTGATAAAGTCCATACACAATAATATTTGCCCTAAAGCTTTGTATGTATTTTATATCCATGCATATAAGTAGGAAAAGGAAATCAAGTATAAGATAAGTTTAGTACGTAAACTTTCAGTAAAGCTTTCTCTCAACAGAAGATGAAACACGATCATTACTCACTGCGGAGGTGTCAGAAAGATTGTATGCGCGGAATTAAACGTAAACGCACACGTTCTGCGCATAACTAACTGTACGCGATAGGGTAAATGCAGTTAATTTAATAAATTTAAATGACCGTACGCATTCCCACTGCAGATAACACGCAATTTGCCAAAGTATTCGTGCATTCTCGCATCGTAGTGTGGAATGATTCAACAATCGAGATAAAATCTGGTTTTTTAAATTTATTGTACAAAATTTATTAAGTAATATTATATTTATGTAAATATTATATTTATGTAATTATTATATTTATGAAATTATTATATTTATGTAAATATTATAAATTATTATCTGTCACATAACGCCGCTGTAGGATTGGTTTGTCGAATAGACAACATGTCAAATTTTCAGGAGATGAAATATAAATTTCATTTTCCTATATTTAAATACATGGAGGTATTTAAATTGTTGTTTTTACAGCATATGAATGCTGTGTTCATTACAAAGGAATTTAAAGAAAATGATGGTTCTGGTCCACTTAGATTCAAAAAATCATTCTGCATTAAAAGGTCAATTTCGACAAAAATGGATATTCGACAAACCAATCCTGTGGCTACGATAAGGCAAAGTGTAGTCAAGGGTTATCAATACAAGACAGATTAGTAAATATAATTCAGATAGGCTATATCCTAATACACTACATTTTATATCATGGTTTTGAATGTGTGAGTGCCCTACGAAAATGAAACACACATTATAGACGTGCAATAGTTTGTGTTGAAACCTTCAAATACACCAATATTGAATGAGCGGCGGTGCATAAACTGAGAGCAGTTTTCAGAACGAAGGACAAGCTTAGAATGACGTATTCTTGATACATGTTAAAGTTTGTCCCATATTCTTCCACACTCGAGATCGGTTGCTTGTTACTCTACACCTGTTAGGTATGTCAGTTTCCATTAATTCTGTGTACTCTGGTTATCAAATAAGTACTATAGATTTTCAAAACGTCATAGTATGCATATTTTTTTCTAATTCTTACCAAAATTTACATTTGCGTTCAGTATTGATTGAGACATCATCATGGAAAGACACACAATTGTACAGTGTATATAAATTGTTAATATTGATTACAACAATAATGAGTCTATTCGAGCTACGTTTTGGGCATTGCATGAAAATTATAGTCAAAATAATCGACCTACAGAGCTTATTATTTGTAATTTAATCAGAAAATATGACTCAAATGGTAATTTTTGTGATGTTAAAAGTCCATCCCGCCGAAAACGTAAACGTACTGCTTAAAATATAGATGTTGTGAATCAAAGTATGGATAAAAATCCAGAATAATCAATTACACCTCGTTCTCAAGAACTTTTTCTTATGGCACTATATTATGGAATATTCTTTATAAAGATTTGCATTTGCAGACGTATAAAATACAGTTAAAAAATGTTGCTGATTAGGCTGTAGAGCAAATTGAAAGAGACAGATTAATTAATGAAAAAAATCATCTTCAGCAATGAAGCTCCTTTTTGGTTAAGTGGATTCGGAAATAAGGACTATTGTCGCATTTGGAGTAACGAAAAACCACATTCTATCCTTGAAACATCTTTACACCCACAACAATTAACAGTTTGGTATAGTTTATGGTCTGGAGGTGTAATTTTTTGAAAATCAAAATGGCAATTCAGTCAATGGAAACCGCTACAGAAACATAATTATTGTGTTTTTGTGGCATGAGTCAGATGATTTTGATCTGGACGATATGTGGTTCCAACAAGATGGTGTAACATGCCATACAGCTCGTGACACAATTAACTTTATTAGAATAGGGAATACAACCAGGGACATAAAGCGCGCTGTCTGTCCTCAAATATTGAACGCGCGTTTCGTTTACGTGACAAGCTTTAATGCATATTACGAAACAACATGTTTAAATTTATCGGGTGTATCCCATATTTTTCTATAATCGTGATTCGGTAGGGTAAGCTCCAATCAATTTTGTGTTTCCTGTTTTTTAAAGTAATGTAGGCATATCCATTCATTAAAAAGAATCAAAAAATATTATATCACGTGTGTACATAATATTCAGTATTGAATATTTTTTACCACGTTTTTCTTAGCTCGTATTCTTGTTTGTCCGGTGGTTGTTTATCCAGTACAAATCTTGCAATCGATTTTTAACTAACTTCCCGACTAGCTAGATATTTTAAACTTTTAGAATATTTCAGAACACGATTCCAATGCATTATTTTAATACTTTTAGACATCTTTAAGTAGAATTGAATTCATTGTCAGTTAATTCTGTTTTGTATGAAAAGTTATTTCGGAAGAAATCCGTGATCCAATCCATTATTATTGGTTGCTAAGGGGGTGGTCCTAGCAACTAAATTATTAATATATACGTGCGTTACTATGGAAATCAAAATGACATTCCAGTATTCTATATCTGTTTGTTTGTTGCAAAATAGCAAAAAATGATTTGTTGACAATTGCTTTATTTTTCCTAAATTATTAATACATAGAATTGTCAAGTTCATATGATTCAACAGAAAATTTAAAAACGTGGTATATAAAAAGTTATTTTTATCTTGTAATTATATTATAAATGTGCGTAGAAAATATTATAATTATTACACAATAAAATTATTGGCACTAAGCAAATGCTAAATCCTTTGAAAAGATTTACCTGTTAATCTTTTGCGAGAACTTGTATTATAGGTATAATTAATAATATAATATAATTGGACCCAAATAATTAAACCAATACAGTTGTAGTGGACAGGTAGATGCTTGCAAGTTGTTGGCATTCCGGATTATTTATAAACGACATTCCTTGAAACTTTGTAGGCATCATAATGTATCTGATCCATACATTCCTTTATAAGAGCCACATAGCATCTTCATTTAAATCGGATTCATCGCGACACTTACTATGAACTATGGTTAATTTCAAGTTGAATAACAGGGACAATCAAAATAGTAATATCTTCTATACAGCGTTCGAAATATAAAAGTTTATAAACCGGAGCGCACGATAATTTTCCGAAAAGTGTGTGAGTTTGTGTGTGTGAGTTTGTTATAATATATTATTTATTTATTTATTTATAAAAAAGAGGGCACTGTTCGGTTATCAGGAATACACTGCCCTTCCAAGGAAGAAGGCAGTAACTCGCAAAATTTATGAATTTGAGTTATGAATGCCATCCGTTAGGTAATTTTGAAATCTATATATTCTGTTCACTTTAAAATCAGTATTATCACTAAAATACCGTTAGATCCTTAGTGAAAAAATAGACATCTTCTAAAATAATACAATTTTTTTTTAGCTAAAAGGTAGTAATTGCACCTATTCATTGCAGTTACTGCTTGTTTATTATTACTTTGTTTGTATTTTAACATCATACTAATAAAAATTATCACCGTTTTTATTAATTCACAGCACTAAAGTTGGAAAAAAACACATTATGTCATTTATCTCGAAAGTGTGTGAGAGTCAGTTACTGCCTTCTTCCTTAGAAGGGCAGTACAGCGGAAAACACATTTTAAAAATAGCCGATAAACAGGATTATTTGTTAGGTTAACCTAACCTAACCTAACCTAACCTAACCCAACCTAACCTAACCTAAACTAACCCAAACTAACAAATAACCCAGTATATCGGGTATATTCAAAATGTGTTTTCGGCTGTATTCCTGATAACCGAACAGTACCAAAAAGAGTATTACGGCATTACAGCGATTGGGCAATGCGCCATAATATATAATAAATACAAAATTATAAAAATACCTTAAGTACAAATAACGACTAATATAACAAGAAAGTAGAAAAGACAGCATGTGTTTATGTAAATATTAAAGAAATATAATATTATATACAATTATAAATTTAACCTATTTAACACGTCCACAAACATTATATAGTTAATAAAAAATAAATCAACCTTTATGGTGCCATCAAGTAAGTTAATCGCACGATACACAGCATCATGAAACATATCATCTGTACTGCGACGAGGTATCTTGAAGATCGTGGAGTTACGAGTGATATTGGTGGGAACATGACAATTAATATTTGCCATATATATATATCAGTCTTTAGAAATAATTTGATATAGTACACAACTAAGAAAGATTTGACAGGCAATGTTTTTCAGCGCCGCAGGTGAAAAAAATACTATTTTTACGTTATAATTATTTTAAAAAGTACTGTAACCACGGACATCAGCTGATGCGTCAAATAAGGTTATATTCTCAATTTTAATACGACAATTTTTTACCACAATACTCGTTTATGATATTTTTTTAATTGGCCCCACAATCCCATATGGATCTGGGCTGCCTCACGAAAAGGTTCCTTAGCAGATTTTGTTTTACGAGAAATGGGTGATAGCCACTTGCCCAACCTATTAGGTCCATACTCTGACTTAAACACAAATTGAAAAACAATATGTGTATTTGCCAGACCCAGGATTCGAACATGGCACCCATGACGTTATAGGTCGATGCTTAAGCCACTCGGACATCGTGGGTTATACGTTATATTACGTTGTCAAAAATGGTATAATTATTTTTTTCTTCCTTTATGTGCAGTATTGCACTTATAAATAATGATATGTTATTAATGATCACATTTAAATTAGTAATACCATACAATGCCCATAGCATAGGCATATAACATGTCAGAAGGCAAATCATTGAAAAAAAAATTGTAATAAAACAACACAAAATCTTATTATTGTTTGTAGAATTAGGTGCGTACCTACGACATGTCAAGTTATTTTATTAAATATTAAACTAATAATTACTTTTTTTATTCAACAAATAATTCATTAAGAATGTAACATTCTAATTTTTGAACATAAGTAGCTACATAATTTAGAAAACACTTCTGATTGAAAGCGCTTTTTAAATTAAAATTTGAAAAGCGCCCCAGAAATTACTATAAAACCCATTAGTTAAAATTTGTCGTATTTAAGTATGGTACCTTTAACATGGTGGTCTATGTGCGTGGGTGCGAAACCCGGGAGATGCAGGTTCGATTCCTGCGGTTATAATATATTTTATCAGAAGTGTTTTCAAAAATATGTATGTTAAACATTAAACATTAAAAATGTGAATTAATATAGTAGTTATTTTAATAATAATTCCCAAACCGGTGGTTGCTGTTTTCAACGAGACGGAGCGGTAGTCTTGAGGATTTGATGTTCCTGTCCATTTCGAGCGCTACTTAATTATTATTATGAAAAGAAATAGTCTACGGTAAATACTCGATATTGACTATATCTGGCTTTTAATTAAAGGTAATTTAAAGGTAAGATCTCTGCATTTGGCCCTAAGCCGCAAGTAAGTGTAATAAATAATTATTAGGTATTTTTCTTCTTATCATATCATCAGACACTAAAAAAGTGACTTTATCTGCTACCTAGAGCGGTTCAGTGAAACTATACTCGTACCAATCGCGGAAGTTCTTAAATCACGAAATGCGGCGTTGTACACTGTTATTTTTACTGTTGATCTTTTATTGGAAGATAAATTGGGGAATAATGTACTTTTGTTCTCTCATAATATGGCCGAGGTACTATAGTTATATGGTTGTAATACTACGCAAAACTTTTCGGTCCTTTTCCATTCGATTTAGTATTAATGAACAAGAACTTCTTGTCCACGTGTTAAAACTGTGAACTAACAATCCCATCCAGTGCAGTTCGCAATTCCGTTTTCAAACGAAGAACGCCCTCAAAATTATCATTCCATTTTACGCTCCCGTAGTGTCATGAAAAATATGTCTAAAATGATCGGGAGTGATGTTAGAATTGTTATTAGTACACTTATGGTTTTTTGCGGAGAAGGTATCTAAAAAGATAGCCGATTGAAAACACTCATGCCGTGCGCGCGTTGCTGCCATGAAAGGTACATCACTGAAAAGTCTTCTACATGCAACTATAGCGACTATTCGTTAACTTGTCACCTGGTCAGCCCAAGTGGGTAATGCGGTGGCCTTTCACCCGAGAGTTCTGGGTTCGATTCCCGGTCATGACAAAAACACATATGTGTTTTTCTCAAAGCCTGGGTGTTTGTGATTGTTCAAAATTACTAACAACCACCTTGTACGAAAAAGCAAGGACATGGTTATTAATAATTCAAAAAAAAAAAAAAAAACTTGTCACCTGGTCAGCCCAAGGAATTTTGAAGATGCGTCTACTTAACTAATGCATTAGTATATCTAGAAGTATCGTCCGCCTAGAAGAAAAAAACTCCTAATTTACATACAGTAATTAAGAAAAGTATATATTCAATTATTATTACATAGCGTCTAATACTAATAATGAATAAAATAATATGATAACTCAAACCAATTAAAATTATCCCCATACTGATGAGTTTGGTAGTACAGTCGAGCTGAGATAGATATCTAGGTGTCACAAGAAACACGTTCTAGTCGTAAGAACATTGGACAGCTTTCTTCGGTTTTGCTCTACGGGTTACTTTATTCACAGTATCTTGGCACACATAATATAGACATCTAGTGGCAAAGGGTGGAGGTAGGCTGTTAAGAACCGACATAAATAGCGCATACTAAACTTTGTCAGTCATATGTATTATTGTTTTCATTGAACTAATATTAGTATGTGTAGATAGTGTAAAGATTTTCATAGCTTAGTAGTTAGTTGGACGCGAATTCCATGAGACATGGATTTTAATCACTCTGGCTGTCTGGGTTTTATCAAAATGATTTTTTCTAGTTGAGGTGTTTTCAAATTGTATAGATAGCTTTAAATTATAATTAAAATAATTCAAAATAATATAATATATTATAATATCGTCTCTATTCTGGCAGAACACACTAACTGGAGAATACTAGTTTTGAGTAATTTGACTTTGAAGTTGTTAAAATGTTTGAAATGGTCTATCATGTGAGTTTATTAAGTCTTCGTAAAAAGGATGACTTTAAAATAAAGACTGTTTATTTATTAAGAAGGTTTCCAGACGGTAAAGTTTGAAATAAGGAACATTTTGGTATAACTAACTCAATATGTCATTTTTTCGAATTAGTGTCTTCTGCCAGAACAGTGACGATATATAAAACAAGTGCTTCTTTGGTTCAGTCATAAATAATTGCCTAATGTGGAAGAGCTACAGTTTTGACAGTTTAGACGGCTAACTTATTGTAACAATTATAATATATCTCATTATATAAATATGATAAACTGCCATCAATAGCCGCCGATATTTCCGCCATTTTTTCGAATTAGTGTCTTCTGCCAGAACAGTGACGATATGTAAGTATAGGTGTATTTTAGTGGCGAAGGGTGGAGGTAGGCTGTTAAGATTTGACATATATAGTGCACACTAAAATTTGTCAGTCATGTTTATTTTTATTATTTATTTTTATTGAACTAAGAATACAGATTGTGCCGATTATTTTTTTATATCCAATTAAACTCTGTCTAATCCAAGCCATAGTAGATAATAGTAAAAAAATATTCGTTTATATATAAAATATCTAAAATTTATACAATAAACCATACATAATTATTTTAGATGTTTTATAGATAGAACAATATTTTTATTCAATTATGGTTTGGAATAGGCAGAGCTTAATGAATTTTACTAAAAACTAACCAGCACAATCTGTAATATGTATTCTTAATTCAACAAAAATAAATAAGTATGATTAAATACCTAAGTTATTATGGTTTGATTTAGGCAGAGTTTAATTAACACATTTCAATTTTATTATCAGTGTATATTGTGTACGAAAAATACATAATAAATGTAACACAATAATCAATGCAAGAGAAATATCTCTTAGTTATCGTATAAAGCTCATTATCTCACAGTTATTGATTGCAAACCAATAAAATAAATGAGCGGTGAAGCTTTAGCAGTTTCCGGTCAATAAGCGCGAACGCATTATAGCTTGTTAGCAGGTTTTGAAGGATAATAACATAGTAATATGAAATAAAGTTCATGAAAACTGGTGGTTCTTATTTAGTTATTTAAATATTTTGACACATTGTTCTACATTCCAATCTTTTTCTTCTTCTTTTGCCATATCCGCCCCTTAACTGGAGCATATGGACACCACGCGGCGCCTCCAAGAATCCATGTCGCTCGCCAGTCTTCTTGCTTTATTCCAGGTCAAACCAGCATCCCGTAGCTCCGCCGTATATACTCTGTAGATTGTATTTAGCGGCCTTCCAGGACGCCGGAATCCGGTCGGCTTGAAGAACAGGCAAGCCAGGTTGAAGTTCTCGAGTTCATCTTTATTAACGTTGGTGTCACTATCAGATGCTAAAATGGTGACAGTTTAATTTAAAAGCTTACTAACATAAAAATAGTTGTTTTTAAATTATCTGTCGATGCTATGGCGTTAGGAGATACCTTTCCCAACTAAAATATAAAAAATAATTATACACCCATTGGGTCGTAGGGCAAGCACAAGTTGGTGTTACTTCCCTTGCGATGTCGGTCGGGGCGCCTCCTGGCATTGCCAGATCGCTTTTGTAGCACCGCTACAAGAGAGGAAACCCATGGCGACAGAACCCTTAAGGTTGTGATTTCTATATTAAAATTTATTATAACCGAGAATCAATCAAAATTGCCCCGCAGGCGATATTTGAAAATTTAGATTAATGAGTAAAGACAACAATAATATCATTATTATTATTATTTAAAAAATAGTGAATAAATATAACATTTAAAAATGTTAGGTTCTTGATTATAGAAAATACATACTTTTAAAAAACCTCAATAATGTACATATATATTAAAAAACAATCCTTAAAAAATGTGGGACTGAAAATTATAAAGATTGTTGGAGTTTGAAATAGCTAAGATAAACGTAGTTATTAGAAATATTTTGTATGAATCGCATGACGGATCGACAGCTTGAAAACAGGAGCACCCACCTGGAAGGTGAAAGATTTTTTTTTCCTAGGATTTTTGAAAATCAGTATGTTTATATTTTGACAATTTGTGGCACATATTTTTTAAGTTTCATCCGGATTCGATTCCTAGTGAGTGGTGAATTCATCATATTATATATGTGTTTTTTTACAAAAACTAGAAGTTTGATTGTTTTAATTCAACTAAAATATTTTTATTTCGCTACACAACTATCGATGGGTCTCATGGCCAATGGTTGTGTTAAAAAATTATAAACAGAAAAATACCGTATTTTATTAACTCCCCTCTTAAAATCCAGCTCAACAATTACAGGTGAAAATACTTAAGCCTCAATAAAATACCGAATAGTGCTTGGACTCTCGATTATCTGTGAAGTATATTATAGATTTACCACTAGACTACCACGGCGCGGCATTCTCGACTTGTTCCGCAAAACTAGGTGACTCAATGATGAAAAGTATGCCAATTGTAATATATTTTATTTATTCGCGTAATATATTACTAATAAATACACCTGAGTCAGTTGCCCGCAGTTGGACAGTTTGTGGTAGGTATGTTGACTTTGAATAAATCTTTGGCACAAATGACGTCATGCTAATGAAAACCAATGTCAAGTGCGATAAATACTATTTATTCAGCTCAGCTCCGGTTTTGATCCGGTAGTTTTTAAGTAAATAAATATTTTTTAGGAGAAGGATACAATTGATTTACAGAAAGAATTTTGACAAAATGCGTCTCTAAATTAGATAAATAAACACGTAATGAATAAAGACGATGGAAACGACAACATAGATTTAATGGCCTAGTTCTGTAGTTAGTACTAGCGAATATAGGATATTGACTCTGACCCGAAGTCTAAAATTGTTGACATTTCTATCTCAGATAATGAGGATTTGTCCATTGGGTCATTCTATTACTTTTCTATTGTTACTGTCAGATGTGTGCAGCAGTGGCGAAGGGTGGAGGTAGGCTATTAAAATCTGACATTGATAGTGCACATTAAACTTTGTCAGTCAAACGTATTTGTTTTCAATGAACTAAGAATACAAATTGCAGATGGTGTTGGTTCGTTTTTAAAATAAAATTATACCCTGCGTAACACAAGCCATAGTAAATAGTAGTCCAAAAATATTCGTTTATATATAAAATATCTAAAATTATGGAATTAAACCATACACAATTTTAGATATTTTATAGATAAAAGAATATTTTTTATCGATTATGATTTGTTTTAGGCAGGCCTTAATGAATTTTAAATAACTAACCAACACTATTTTTAATAATAATGTATTCTTAATTCAACGAAAACAAATAATTAAGACTGAAAAAATGTGCACTATTTATTTAAAAAAATATCGTTTGGTTTAGGCAGGGTTTAATTGAATTTAAAAAATTAATCAGCACCATCTACAAATTATATTCTTAGTTCAATGAAAACAAATAAGTATGACTGACAAAATTTACTGTGCACTTTTATGTCGAATCTTAACAGCCTACCTCTACCTCTCGTTACTAGCGTACAGTCGTATTCTAAAAAAGGACTGATTACTTGTACATTTGATAATCAATTAATTAAAAATATTTGGGATATTACACAAAAAGGTTTTCTACTGTCTTAGATTTTTGATAAATTTTCGCGGCACTAGTATTATAGATACATATTTTTTTGTTACTACTAAAATCCAGTCCGGTGCGATATTTTATCTATATAATGTTGACCGCACGGGAGGTCGTTATGCACCAGTTAGGAACCACTGTTTTACAGAAGCAATTAAAGTTGATTGTAAACTAGGCAAACATCCAGTTGTTACTCTTGGTTTAATTAAATAAATACGAAGTGTTTAGTTCGAATTACATATGCAAATATTTAGATATATTTACTGAGTGTAATTGTTTTATGAAAGCTTTTTAAAATCATAATTACACGCGTCAATGAAACCTGTTATTAGACATATATCAATATTGTAATTTATATTATACAACCTACTGACTTGCAAAAAATAGGTTTTTTAATTAAAATCGTCCCAAATGATTTGACTGTTTTTTCTCGTCCGATATCATGGATGTTATTAATTATTATTATATGGTTTCATGATTTATTCATGATGGTCACATTTTTCATTGACAAAAATAGCCATAAAACTGTTGCCCATTAAAACAAATTAATCTCCCCCACCCACCGATTTAAAAATAATTATTATTTTGATTGTTAATACTGGAACACCCACGGGGTAAAATATGACAGATGTCTTTTTAATAATAACGAAGTCATAAATAAATTTAATTAAGAAACTTTTACATTGTGTGCTTCTATTAAAAGTATAATTGCCGCCGAGAGTATCAGTTGCAAAGTAAATTACGTATTTTTTTAATTTTTATATTTTACTTTTCTCACTGCTAATCATTCACTGCTGACTAGATAATATTTTTTAAATTACCACTTTTAAAATGCACGTTGATTACATCGATCGGCCGCCTGGTCATTACGCGCCAGGTGCGTCTTCAGCGTCCAAAGTATTAATTATCACATTTAATACTTTGGACGCTGAAGACGCACCCGGCGCGTAATGACCAAGTAGCCTATCGATGTAATCAACGTGCATTTTAAAGGTGCACAATTAATTAGGTTTACATCATTATCTAGTGTGTGCGGTGTTAGCACTAAGTGAGTAAGGGCTGGAATGCTATGTAAAGTTCGAAAAAGAAGAATTTGAGGTATTTTTGCGACCTTAATAACACAATCACTGCGTACTTTTTAATTATTTTTAACTACCACATTAAAAGAACATGCTAATTGCATCTAATGGCCGTTTAACAACGGAGACACGGAAGACTTTGTAGAAGAAACGTATATTATTATATTATCATAACTTCGTTTTTTCTTATCTTTGAAATTATTTCTTTAGGTTTTATTGTTGTACCTTTAAGTAATATCTATACAGCAAAAGATCTGTAAGACAAATCATGGTAGTCTGATATGAAACTTGTTGTCAAAATATAGTACTTATAAAATTTTTTTTAATTGCCAAAAGTTTCTAACTATATTTTAAAGGTATTTTTATGTAATAAATAATATTTTAAATGCATTCTGCCTTCTATATAAAATATTAATTATTTAACATACATAACTCTATAGCCAATAGAAAAAAATCTTTTTTCGAAAAAAGTAAGACACCCGGTAGGAATCGAACCTACGTCTCTTTGAGTTTCGCGCCCTTTAAAATTATTAGCAAGTTCAAGTAAGTTGCAACAGAAAAATATTGGAGAGATCCGTGACGTCGGTTAGTAATTAAAGTATTAAGTACTTTAATTTATAATACAAAAATCGATTGCCTATCGTAACTCAATTTAGAGATCGCTTATGAGCAGGTATTAATAAGGCCAATAGTTCAAATTTGTCGCAATTAAGCATGGCAGTCGTAGCATAGTGGTAATGCACAGAGCGCAAGACCCAAAGAGACGTAGGTTCGATTCCTACCGGGTGTCTTAATTTTTTCGAAAAAAGATTTTTTCTATTGGCTATATTTAGTGTTTTCAGAATTATGTACCTAGGTTCAATAATTAGAATAAGTAGTACATTTTTAAATCTTGTGAATTCTTCGTTGAATAAAAGAAATAGTTAATTAAACATTAATTATTTGTTCCATTATAGTAGATAATTTGGAGTAATATAACAAAGTTAATCTAACATTATAATTCCAATAGGAATGCACACTACACTATCAAAATGTATAAAATCTTGCCTGCCAAAGGTTGGTAAATACGACCATTTCTTAATAAATAACGTTTCGTTTCGCTTTAGTTACGTTTACACTAAGAGCGTGATTTTATAAAAGATATAAAACTTTAAAATTACATGTTTTTGAGACTTAAAAACTTTTGCCAGTAACACCACGATATAATATAAGTAGTATTTAGCCAATCAATAAAATTTGCATGACGTCAGATAATTAGATAGAGTCAAAACGAAACGTATAACATTACACCGGTCAAGGTGTAAGTATAATAAGATTGCCAAGCTGGATTGAGAGCGCGGCCCAGCGAGAAAATTTCGCGGGACACGTGTCCAAATACGCTATGCGAGCGAAAATGTTCCCACCCTTTTCGTCAGGTGTTTCGCGGCACTCACACACCCGCATTTCATTCACGGCCCGGACAAGTGGGGCGAACCAACACACTCAAACGGCTTCGCGTAAGAAAGTTCACGATCAACCACATATATACCATTCACTGATGTAGGCGGTGGTGTATGTGAAAACGCACACATACTTGCTCCATCAGGCGTTGCGAATGGGTAAATCGCGAATATATTAATAAGTTTTAATGCCTGGTTTGTCGTAACTGTAATATTTTATTAATTGAGGCATATTTGATCAAAAATCTTGAAATAGTAGAAATACAGTGAACAGTACATTGATGGGAACTGGCTTACCTTACCGGGTGTGGTATAACAAGGTTCCAATCACGAGTATGGAAAAATATGGGGTTAACTTATTAGTAAACACGCGTTACGTCTACGATAGCCGAGCGGGTAATGTATCGGCCGATAATGTCGTGGGTCTCGGGCTCGAATCCCGGGTCCGAGAACAAAATTCACATGTTATTTTTCATTGTGTGTTTGGATCAAGAGTATGGATCATCGCATTTGATACTTAGCCGGCTCTCTCGTCGAAAATGCAACGTGTTGAATACGTCGAGCTCCGCAGATTGGTCGAATGCGACTTTTTAGTTTGAAAAAAACATCTGGAGGCACATGCAACTATGTATTTTCACCTGGCATGCCGCGCAGGGTATAATCCCGAAATGTCGCACTTAGGCCGGGAATATACGGGCAATTTTGTGTTACTGCTGCTGGCAGCAAACGAGCAGCCGGCTACAGCAACTCATGTTGCCGACCAAGGCAAGTCATGCTGCTGTGCTTGGCAGCAAATGTGTCAGCGCTGGAGTATACGAACGAATTTCGACTCATATCCAAAATGAATGTTGAAGAAGCTGTATTGTGTACGTAAAAGAAGACGTAGAAAAACTCGCAGATTTTGGATACATCCTATCATGTCTCAGAGGGACATGGTAAATTTCATACTCTATTTATGAAAATACGGAACATTTTAGACGGCACATTTTACAAATCACATTTTAGATTCCAAACGCACTCATAGTTTTTTATGTCACTTATAAAAGCGTCCGTGTCAAAATTATTGACGTTCATCTTTGACAAAAACTTGGACTGGAATGACGGTGCGCATGACTAGGCGGAGAGAGAGGTGGGAGGGGCTGAGTTGCTATAGCGGGCAGCCAGCGCTGCCGAGTGTATGTTTGACGCGGCGACAAATTAACTGCGGTAACTCAGTGGTTCCGGGCAGCGCGTCGACTGCAGCTGCCGAGGTCGGCAGCAGTGAGTTGCTGTGTCTGCTTCTATTATGAGTTTTGTATGAAAAATTGATCTCCGAGTTGCCACTGCCGGCAACAGCAATACGCAAGTTGCCCGTATATTCCCGGCCTTAGTCATTCATTATGGCTTGCCGAGTGACGTCACTGTCCTCGCAAGGCCTTGCTATACGCACATAAGAAAGTTGCATGTTGCGCTTAGTTTTGATTTATGACTATTATCCCAGACGGATGATTTTCAATGCGACTGGGCTAGTGAGTACGCGTGACGTTTATCTTAAATATTGAATCATAGGCTTTTATTATGGATTTCAAGTTATACGCATTTTTTATTAACATTGATGTTTGTTTAAAAAATATAAGTATAAATTCATTAAAACAATGAATCATCATATTTTCGCTCTACACAATGCTAACGGGCCCTTTTAATTAATTTTGTAATTAACGTGTTAATTTGCATTTGAAAAGTAATTAGCAAAACACAATTTTCTGTGGCCCGTAAGCTATGGGTTAAAAAAAACCTTAATAAACTAAATTTTAATCGTAAACAGAATCATATACATACTTAGTAATACATAATATTATACTGATAGGAATTAACGAATTTAAATTTTATGGAGTTCAACTAAATTGTGTTTTATCTTTGATTTTAAATATCAATATTTTTCATTTCAATATTTTAGATTAAGGTACATACAATCAATGGAAACTAACTTACCTTACTGGGCGTGGTAGCAGTTTTGAAGCAGGTTTTACTTTTACTTAATGCCATAAAACCAAGGGACAGAGAGCGCGCTGACTATCTGTCTTCAAATATTATAAATTTAATGCATATTATGAGAGAGACGTAACTATTCATAATAATATATTCTTTAACACGTGTTTACGTTCATCTCATATTTTTCCACACTCGAGATTCATCGTGTTCGGAAATTTGTACGTATGCGGTACACCGTATCACATTTCACCGTGAAATGTTGTATCGGAAATATTGTACTGATATAAAATTTATGTCTAAAAAGAACAAGGTTCTTGTCAGTTTTCAGGAAGCCAGCAGCAAAGCAATTTTAAAATAGCCGGTATACTGGATTCTTTGTTAGGTTAGGTTAGATTTTTTGATAAAGAAAGCTCACGGCGAATTGTGCTACGGTAAAATGCAATACGTACAATTTACATGTTACCGAGATTCATACCCTATTATACTACACCCACTAGGAAAAGCCAGTTTACATTAATTTTGTGTTCCCTGTTATAAATACATATTGATTATTCAAAACAATCAATAGTATCAAATTACAAGCTTCATATTTTTCCGTTAGGTTAGGTCTAGTAGATGGCGCATTCACCCTTAAAATTCAATGTTAAGAATTTTTAAACCTAAATAAGTAGGTACACATACGTTTGAGTGAAAATTTGCTGTGTGTGGAATATTCTTTGTGCACAATTTTCTGAGTGGAGAATTTTTTGTATGCGAAATTTCGTATGGCTCATTTTTCAGATGACCGAAATCCCTAATCATAATATACCATTGCTTGGCAACGCCTGTAAAACTGTTTCACTAACTAGTATGTGTGATTGTGTTCACATGTGTGTGTTTGCAAGTGCTCGTACATGCTTTTTTATTGTAGTGTGCATGTTTTGACATTGACTCACATACTTACGTAAGCACGTCTAGACTTACCCACACATGCAAAATATCGCAACATTCCAAAACTATTGTGATTAAAATCTAAATGGCCACATAAATATTTGTATAATTTTTCATCTGTCAAAAAAAAAATCGATAATATCTTTGTGAAATATTTTTATGTTTTAAGAAATGTATACTCAAGCGAATCGATTTGTTACGTCATGTCGTACCTATATGTATTTAAAAAAAATACACAGCCTAAACAGATTATAAATTCTTAAAGCTATAATCCGCTAGAGCACAAGTTTTATTACATTTGTGATATTATACAAACTGGTATGAATAATGAATATGTAAAAAACAGTCTTTATCAGGGAACACAGTGTTATGTTGTCGGTAACGGAAATCCTTACCAACGGACCCCGATCCTTCACGTGGTCCAGTGGAAAGTGTATATTGTCAGTAATAAGACTCGATGGATGTTATGTCGTCATGTCTCAATTTACAGTGACATGGTGTAAAAATAAAAAGGAAAGAACTAAGGAGAGTTCTATCCGCAGTGAAATAACTCGGTGAGCAGAGCTGAGCTAAGTTTGAACAAGTTGAATGGTCCGAGTTGAATGATATTGGAATCATTAATTACAATAGTATACATATGAAATAGTAAGTAATATTAGTGACGATTAGTTCATGTACAATGGTTTATATGTGTGGTAACAGGGTGGATAAATTGGGGTTGATCAATAATATAATATTGAGTGGGTACAATGCAATAGTCGAAATCACAGCGATCGAATATTTTTAACAAGGGTACATTATTAGTAACTTAGGGTATAGATAAATTAAAGAATAGACAATTTATTCTCATTGGGGAGATATCCTAGAGAGGGAAGTTACAGATACATAACAACAAAATTAATGGAAACTGAAATACCTAATGGGTAACTGGTTACCGATCTCAAATGTAGAAGGATATGCGATAAACTTAAACACGTGTCAAGAATATGCTTATCATTCGTTCTGACAACTTACTAATCTCGGTTTATGCACTGACGCTCATTCAATATTGGTGTATTTTAAGGTTGCAACGCACACTATTACACGTCTATAATGTGTGGGTCATTTTCGTAGGATGCTCCCATATTCAAAACCCTGCGTCAAAATGTAGTGTATTGGGGTATAGCCTATCGGAATTATATTTATTATTTTGTTCTGTGGTCTTTATGCAGTGGTGGGTTTATGTAGTTGGACACCCGAGACACTGACTGATTTTGAGCCCTTTCTAGACAAACAATAAATTATATTTAACAACGTAGGTATCTAGTAAATATAATATTATATATAATAGAAAATCTATTGTGGTTTTTATTTAATAAAACGCATTTTTTTTTTCGTTGAAAATATCCCTCTGAGGTGGACGAAACCGGTCCTAATCTATTGATTAAAAGTGGAATAAGTACTACAAACAATTGCGTTTTATTAAATAAAAACAACAATACAATGCAGTTCAACCATTAATTGACAGTTAAGGCCATACCTCAGCTGAGGCATGGTCTAAAAAGATCGTGACTAGGCGATGCGCGGAATGCGGGTCGCGGGTGCAAATGACAGAAGCCGAACGAAATATAATTTGTCATAAAAGTTCAACATGTGTCCTTTTTATGTTATGTTTATTATTATATTACAAATATTATTATATTACAAAATTGTGACAAATTTGTTTTCGGTGGATTAAGAATACATATTACATATATGTTTGGTTCATTTTGTTTTAAATTCATTAGGCTATACTTCAGTTGAGGCATGATCTAAAAAGATCGTGGCAAGGCGATGAGCGGATTGTGCAAATAACGCGTGCCGAACGAAATATAATTTGTCATAAAAATCCAATATGCGTCCATTTAATGTTATGTTTATTGTTATATTACTAATAATAATAGTATATTCATTGACATGTTTTCTTTTTTAAGTACATACGTAAAGTTTTTTAGTCATCTTTACACGATTTAAGAATATTTTCATCCGACGCCATGACAAAACGAATCGATGTCCAGACGCTTCGACTATCGCTCTCCGAATGACAACGCGGCCGTAATTTCGTACTACATACGGTTGAAAATTATTTGCCGTTTCACTTATGTAGGCTCTTAACAAAATAAAAGAAAAAAATAGACAATCTAATAAGAAGGTAGATTGCTTGAACTTATTGCAGAAAGTTTCAGAAACTGTGATGTAGTAAGTAGGTAGATAGATATCTGACAAAGATTGTTTTGGGTTTAGTAGTGGGTAGTATATATTATTATCCGCGGATGGCCCAAAAAAATAATGTCATTATTCATAAGTACTAGAATGCCAATAATCAAATTTGACTAGCGGCAGACATCTGTTTTGATCATATTAGTAATGTCATTTACCTTAATTGATAATAAAGTAGATTGTCTCTTAATTTGCGAAATTTGCAAAAATATCTCAGGTAAAACGTAGATATAAGAAATAAATTGCGTGAATCATAAACGAATCGATAGCATAAAGCCGAAAACACTCATTCGGAAAATGAAAGACGCTCGAATCCCACTCGATACCACTTTTTTCAAGGATTTTTCAAATATATAATACGTTGCTTAAGTTTTGTAAAAATTGTTTATTATTTGCTTATTTTCTACAACTCTATGTATTTAGTTTATTAGAGATTGCAATCCTGGGATAATTATTTCCAATGTCATCTTCAGTATTTAGAAATTGGAGAAAATATATGAAATTTGAATTAAGTGCATTTTTCCGGTATTAATAATCAGGACCGGGATTACAATTCTTAGTTATAAAGTGTTTGTAATATAATTTAATTCTAACAGAATTCACGCATACTATAACCGGCCTTAATCGGGCGTATAACGAAGCGCAAATTGGTGACATGATATGTCTGCAGTTTTTTAGGCCTAGGAATCTCTCGGGAGCAGTCACCCAATACTGAGGTCACCATGCAGTTAAGTGGGCTTTGACTGAGTTTACGTTGACTTAAATCTATAGTACGGCGGGATATCTGGAAATTTTTAATGAATTTTTAAATTTTCTATCAAAGACAATAATTGTTTGCACGAAAAAATGGTGATTGTTGGGCCAATCTCCTTTTTCTCGTGTTATTGAGATTTTATTAAGACAAATATATTAGGAAAGCATCTTACGCTTGGGGTAACTGGTATTATTTATTTTAACATTCGGTTTTTTCCCCTTTTCCGAGAGAAAAATATATTGTATTACAAAAGTAACAGGGTCGCATAAGACCCGGCAGCTAGACTGCATCTCTGAGTAATACAATTAGAAAAACATGTTAAAAGTGTCATTGCAAACTTTTCTTAGGAAAAATCACATCATCTGACAGATTACAGTAAACCCCTTACTCAATAAACTTTTTTCAAATTTATCTTTTTTATAGTTATGAATTAAAAATTATTATCACAGTTAACTGTCTGTTCTAGATATACAGATTTATTCTTCTTCTTATTGTGCCATCCCCTAGCGGAGGTCGGCCACCATCAAGGCGATCTTATCTTTGTCGTCTGCTACCCGGAACAGTTCGGTGGAGCTGCACTCGTACCAATCACGGAGGTTCTTAAGCCACGAAATGCGGCGCCGTCCTCTGCTATGATTCCCATTGATCTTCCCTTGAATGACAAGTTGCGGAATGCTGTATTTTTGTCCTCTCATAATGTGGCCGAGGTATTGTAGTTTCCTGGTTTTGTTAATAAGTAGAACTTGTCGGTCCTTCCCCATTCGATTGAGAACTTCAACATTTGTCTCCCGGTCAGTCCAAGGAATTTTGAGGATGCGTCTATACAGCCACATCTTGAAAGCTTCAAGTCTCCGTGACATCTCTTCTCATTTCATCTCTCCGTGACAGATTTATTAAAGGTAGATAATTAAAATAAAATAAACATAACCCACTTAAAGAATATTATCGACCGATCGATATACTTACGTCAAAATGACAATATTTAAAAGAGTCATTAACACCTAACTACATAAAAAGATACCGTTATAGATCCGTAATAATAGCGAAACGTCTAAAAGAAGGCAAGCAATCATCTTTTGAAAATTATTAAGAAGTCATTTTTTTTATTCATGCATGCAATGTTGCAACTTGTGCGATAATTAATAAATGCATTTGCCATTTATTATTATGGCCGTAAAAATACGTACCTACTGCTAGCAATAAAACCATGCCTTTGTAAATGGGCAATAAGCCTCTTTATTCTTAAATAAACTAAAACATGGTTGCTGGATAAAAAGAAATATAATTAAACTTGATTACTTATATCTAAATTTATAGTTCCATTGAAAATAATTCATGCTGTGTTTAATTAAAAATATTGTTCATCTACTAGATTAATTGTTTTAAAAATAACATCTTCTCACATGCCTGCTAATTTACGATTATTCTTTATGAAGTGCTCGGTAGGGTTTTATTTATATTGTTATTAATAATTAATTCTAGCTAAATTATTATCTTCATCGTCTTTATACGAAATCATTTAAATACTTATACTGTTAAAATAAATTAAGTTTATTTACCTAGTTTATAACATTTAAATATACTCAAATGCTTTTTTGCCATATTTTTAACACACAATTTTTATAGTATGTACATTGTACGAAGAGTATTACTGAAAAACTAAAATATACGTGTATTGTTTGTATTTAATCTGATAACATTATAAATCCTGATTTAATCCAGCACAATAATATAATAATATGTAGACGGTCAGCAGCATGGCCCCCACAAAGGGGGGCTGACAGCGCTCTAGCCTAAAGGCCCGGGCTCAGGAAGGGCCCGGCGTGGCGATTCGACCAGATAAGTGATATAAACACACATAACAAACTCTCTCTAATAGTAAAAAAAGTCGCGGCGATGTTATCCTTCGGTAGTGTTATTATTTAAAAGTATGTGGTTGTACGATACAATTTTTAATTGTGTATCGATGACAACTCCATAATTATTCAAATGGAAGTATTAAACTTTACAAAAAACACTAAATATACACATTAATTTTACCGCGTACACATTTGGACAGCGCTACTGTAGAGCGTCACACTGCCTTTATCTTTAGCGATAGGTAAGGGGGCTCGCCAAAAATAATAGCCTGGGGGCCCGCTTCAGCATGTGGGGGCCATGGTCAGCAGATAATACTCTCTTGTCACCAAAAGAAGAACATTTTAAATCATTGTATTTTCTCAACCTATCAATTTTTTAAATGTATTGTTTTCCCCATGTCTAAAATATGCACATAGAAAATACCGTCATATTATTTTCCCGTATAGAGCCAAAAAGACATCAACGGATGGTAAAGACCGAAACCCGATCGTACCTTTAATAATCCTGATGTATGTTATTGTAGTGTTCCCCACCTAACTCTATCTTGTTTCTTTTTACCAATATAATCGTCCAGTGCCAAATAGTTTATTTAAAATGAAATATGATTTAACGGAGTAGATAATAGTTTTTTGAAATGGTGTCGTTTTCAATTATTTTCTTGAAGGCTAATAATGAAAAGCCTTCAGCTTTAGTGAAGATATCACGATATTTTATACAAAAACATTTACGTACGGATTATTACAGCTTTTTAAAGTACGAGTATTTGTGATGAATATACAATGCAGCGTAACTACCTGTAAATAGATAGTATATTGCGATTACGATTATATTAAATTGTGTATCGATGTTTCTGTTGGTGATATTAAAAAAATATAATATTTATTTTTTGCTAAGGAAAGCTTTCAATAATCACACAGTAAGGAATATTCAGCACTGATACCATCATAAAGTGGAAAAGGGTGGAGGCAGGTTGTGGAGATCTACATAAATAGTGCACACTAAACTTTGTCTATCATATTTAATTGTTTTCATTGAACTAAGAATACAACTTACAGATGGTGCAAACCATAATAGTTTAGTTATGCTATGGGCGATCCAACCAAAATAGTGTCCACTTTTTCAGTCATATTTATTTGTTTTCGTTGAACTAAGAATACATATTATTATTATAGATGGTGTCGATGAGTTTTTTTAAAATCCATTAAGCCGTGCCTAAAATAAAATATAGAACATATTCTTCTAGCTATAAAATATTCAAAATGATGTGTGATTTAATGTCATAATTTTATATATTTTATAGATAGATGATTATTTTTCTTCTATTATCTAGTATGGCTTGGCTTACGAAGGGCTTAATTGAATTTTAAAAACTAACCAATAATTGTAGTCTTAAGGTCGTATGCATGAGATTCACAAATACTTTATAGGCTACATACTGCTCATTTGTATGCATGAGTGCAAATGTAATTAGTTGTTTAGCGACGTCACGATGTGACGTCATAATGTGTCATAGCGTCCAAATAATGGCAAACTTATAAAATTTCATTCCCCGACCATTAATTTAAAAATTTGAAATTGTAAATGTGTCTGAAAGTGTGCGAACGGTACCATATAAATTAAATAATTATACATGAATAATTATTATGAACTTTAAATAATTTATCAGTTATTTTTTCACATTTATTTTATAATTCTACTGTACGAAAGGATAGAGTATTGCCAGTAACATTTTAATTTGGTGGCAATACATACATATTATGACTAACTTCACTTCAATCACTTCTATTAAGAGATGTCAAAACAGAATAAGAATGAATGACAGAAATGCAAATCGATTTAGATAATAATATGTAATGATCTCTGTATAATATTATCATTTATACCAATCACCGTATGACAATATTGATGTTACCAGTGTAATAATACTGCATTTTGTAAGCGAAATACGAGGCATTGTATTGGTTACCTACTATCTAGATTATAGACTATGGGTCAAAATTATACGTATTTTGTAAACAGCACGACTATGATTTGTTTTTAAAGTTGGCAAATGTTTTACAGAGTCTACAAAATGAACGAGGGCCTCAAGCAAACGTTTGTTGTAATGAATGCATTATTAAAATGACATTTGAAAGTAACAGATGAAGCAGCCATTTTGAATGACGTCTGACGTCAGATTGCTTATATCACAAACAGTGCTATACGCTATATGGTCGAACATGGGTTAAATAGCTTATAAAGAATTTGGTAATCTCATACATACGGCCCTTAGTTCAATGAAAACAAACACATAACTAACAACGTTTATTGTACACTATTTATGTCGGATCTTAACATCCCACCTCCATCCTTTGTCACTGCCATCGTATCTGAGGAAAAACTCATTAAGTGCAATAATAAAATATTCCACTTTCAAGATTTTATCTCTGAGAGAAAAATAATATAATTTTGAGTAAAGAAGTCAAAAACATTGAGAAATGTGTATTTATTACAGTCTGAACTAAAAATAAATACTATTTCGCACACTGTCAACTCTGAAATCAATTAGCAGAGCATTCATTAGTGTGCTTCTTCAGTTATCTAGCGGAAATTGGATAGGTTGTTAGTTATGCGTGTGGCGTTTAGATTACCTTCATTAACTTATACATTTTAATTGAAAATAAGTTATCCGAATCATTTGTAAACGTCTAGTATAATTGATATACTTCAGTTAAAAGTTTTTGATCGTTTAACCATATTACTGCCAGCCAATTTTAACTAGGTGGACATTTGTATGCCAGTTTTTTTTGGAATAAAATAAATTTTAAAAAAGATATGAAATAGAAACAGAATGATAATTATTTGAAAATTTACCAAATCAATTTTTCAAATTTGTGGTAAATATTTTTACACTCAACTGATAAATATTGTTTAGGAAATACACACAAACAGTTTATTCAGAAGTTATGACGTTTACAAGAACGCACGAATTAACTTGGCTCTGGCAGTGATCAGGTTTTAAATTGTTAATTTATTGTATGTCGTCTTTGGAAAATTGTACGTGTGAGTTAAGGATGGAAACAATTCTCAGAAAACTTGAATCTTTCAAAGTGAAGACATTAAACCGATGATAAAAAAGGCCAAATAATTAATAATCAAACAAGTATAGTTATGACCCTTTGGCCACACGTTGCGGCATTCCAACAAATATCAGAGTCCGCATCTAATGATTCCGGTAGAGAACGGTGGAGATTCGATATAAATAATACACATTACACTTTGTTAGTCATACTTATTTGTTTTCATTAGACTAAGAATAAAAATTTCAGATAGTATTGATTAGTTTTTAAAATTCAGTTAAACCCGACATAAAGCAAACAATAATCATCATCATCAGCCTGAATCTATCCTCTGCTGGACGAAGGCCTCTTCAAGCTGCTTCTACTTTTCTCGGTCCTGTGTATTGCGTTGCCACGTAATTACGCAGAACTTTATAATTTCATTGATCCAGCGGCCTCTAGGTCTACCTTGCGGACGTTTTGTACTTCTTGGATACCACTGGATGATTAGATTTGTCCAACGATTGTCTTTTCTTCTAGCTATATGTCCAGCCCATCTCCATTTAAAGCAAACAATAATAGATATTAAATAAATAAACTATTCTTATCTATTGTTTATAGTTTGATTTAATAATGTCCTCCAGCAGTCTTTACCGACTGTTGCATCATTAGTATTGATGCTGTCCAGCTACGAAAGTTAGCTATTCTAAGTCTACTGTCCAGACTTCTCTTCGATGCCAGGATACTACCTATTCTTATGATCTATGCATATAAGTCTACTAATCAAAACGTTATCACCACCTTTCCACCCTTCCATTGACATTCTTCAACTTGAATAAACGTATTATATTATTTGACTAAAAAGACTGAGAAGTTTGGTACAAAAATAAACAACCTTGCCTCTCGCCACCACAAAAAAATATTCAAATTATCATTCGTCCTTCTAAATACTTACTTATTACACATATCGTCAAACTATTTTTCAACTATGTAAAGAACATACTGCGTGACGGCAAAAGGAAATTATTTCTCAGTTTAAACGCGTGAATTAGAATTCTCTTACTCTCACTCTTATGGCAAACCGTGAACGATGCAATACTTATCAACTGGGGTTACTCTTGGTTATTTAAAAAAAATCACGTAAGCTGGTTATTCCTTTCTATGCCGCAATTAACTAATCGGTAGTAATCAACGTAAGAATTGACCTTCGACAGTTAACCGGTTAAAAAAATTAGCATGTGGATAGTTAATTGTTTCCCTTTAAAATCTTATTGAAATCGTATTGTTCTATTACAATAAAATGTACACATTTTTAAAATTCATAATATGCAATCGATTTAAATGTAAATCTCAATTAATAAATTCTTTCAATATATTTTTTATGTCTTGATGACGAATTTAAGCTGTGAGATATTAAAAAAAAACTTAGCCTAAAGGAACGGTCAGCACGGATTATGGGCTTCAGACGCAACGCACCGCACCATTAATCAATAATAATCAATAAACATACGCTCAGTTTTTAATACACGCCGGGGCATTCTTACTCCAATATGTTATTACGGAAATTACGTTGAAGCAAATAATTAGATTACTCATGTATATTCATGGGTTAATTTAACAGCAGCTTTTGTAATTATTATTACCTCCGCTAAGAATAACAGGAAGGATTTAAGACGAATGCTTCCGAGATTTTATCAGATATGGTAAACTGTTATTTTTATTACTATGGCAAAATCGTTATCGTTATCGGTTATCATAATAGATTCTTCTCCTTCTTTTCTCGACGATTTGTTTGATAATGGCCTCTACAACGAGGAAAGAAAGAAGAAGTACACGCGGTGAAAACCTAAGAACCTATTACTATACAAAACAACCATGAAAGTCTCATTATATCAAACTCGTTATACTTTCTTCATCTTCGGCCATGTCCGTTTATTAGCTGGAACATAATATAGACACAATATAAATCCCTATCACTCTACCAAGATCATACTAGCATCCCGTAGGTCCGCAGTATACAACCTGTGGATAGTATTTAGCGGCCTTTCAGTACGTCAGAATACGGTTGGCTTGAAGAATATGCAATGCAAATTGAAGTTATCCGCAGCATGTGACCGAGCCAAGTGTAACATCACTTCTTCAATTTTAGCGCAATGAGAGGCTGCTATGTCATTGTTACTCTACTCTTAGCCATACCACCCTACCGCATACCCAGATCTGTCGCAAATATCAATTCTCGAAGCTCAGAATATTGTTGCTCTGAGCCTTTGTAAGGTGCCAGGTGCCATGATTTACTATCGTAAAGTAGCACCATCATAATGCAAATGTTGAATAAGCGGGATTTGGTTTTAACCGAGTACAATCGTTAGTCCCAGATACTCCGCATAGAGTTGAATGTTGTTCCAGCCATTTACATTCTGATGGCGAGTTCTCTTTTTCGCATGTGATGTTTGCCCCCAGGTCATGGCCCCAGGTATGTCACGCTATCGTCACTCTCGTTGTTTTTCCGGTTGATAATCAGAAAGGAATCTGGATCAGGACTGGTGCTATTGCACAAAATAATGGTATTCATCGCGTTGGTTTGAAAATCAATCATGTTTCATGCAGCTTGTTTATTATCCCTTGAATACCCTCGATTAAGTTCTCGAATAGGACAGCATTTTTTTCAATTTGCATGCGATTGTTTCACTCAATGAAATACCTGAAATATTTTTTTACTGCCTAAGTTAACTGCCAATATTCACATATGTATATATTATTATATTCAGTAAGACGATAATTCACTTTCTGGGCGAAGGCTACCGATACATCTGTCCTTATTAATAATTCCTAATAACTATACAATCAAAATGGTATTGTTTTAAATTCCCTTAAAAAAAGAAATTTCGTAACTTTAATAAAGTGAATGATATTGAAATCGTAAATTTATAGTTGGGGTAACGAGTAATATTTACTTATGGCATCCTTTGGGGTCCTAATAATTTGAATAGGTATATAAGATTTGGAAAACCTCAGAAACATACCTGTTTATGAAGTTAAAAAGAAATATGTTTCAAATGACTACTTTTTTGGATTGTAAAAGAAGATTGCATTTTAAACTACTTTATATGCAAACTTTTAGTTTCTTTATTTTTGTTCCTTTTTTGAAAATGCGCATTATGATTTGAGTATTTAACTCTATTTTAGATATTAATTAAAATAACTACAAGATAAAAAGAACCTTTTTTATACAACGTTTTTAAATTTTCTGTTGAATCATATAAATTTGTCTTGGTTAGCTTAAACGATCAAAAAAAAATTGTACTTGATAGAAATAATACTGAAATGTCATTTTGACAATATGTCATATTGATTTCCATAGTAACGCACGTATATATTATTTAACAATTTAGTTGCTAGGACCCCCTAAATGAATTAAATTCTACTTAAAGATGGCTAAAAGTATTAAACAAATGCATTGGCATCGTGTTCTGATATATTCTAAAAGTTTTAAATGTCTAGCTAGTCGGGAAGTTAGTTAAAAACCGATTGCAAGATTTGTACCGGACAAACAACCACCGGACAAATAAGAATACGACCTAATAAAAACGTAGTAAAATTGATCGACTGGTATTGCAACAGACATCTTTTACGTTCCGGGCGAGGAGTCTCTTTTCCTTTTAGCATAAGTTAGACACAATTGCCATTTTCAAAGTCTCATTGAGCATGTTTAACACCATATGTTCACCATCTTTCATCCTTACGAACCAGTTTTTAGATCGCTTTGTGAATTACATTAAAACTGATACATTGATGTGTTTTAGTAAATGATCTTAACAGGTGTATTATATTAATTGACAGCAATTCAAATATATGGAAGAGGATAGTCAAAAATTCGACAAAGGTAAGGGGCATCTGACTTGCTAATGGACACGGCACGCGGAAAATAACAATGCATTCGTAACTAGGGTTTGCAATACCGGGATCCCAGGTTATTTCCATATCGAAATACCGGTTAAACAAAATCACAAAAAAAAGATATATTTGGTATTGAAATGGATAAAAATGTATTTAACATAAAATGTTCTGGACATTTTTTGTCGGATTACATGATTTCTGCTTTATTACCGTTGCCCTTCGACGTCTTAGGTAAGCAGCAATGACACGTGCAGATTTTAGAAATATATTATTGTAGGTGCTTCCTTAAATTTAAATTTACACCAATGTTTTCGCCAGTCGCCTGCAGGTTTTAGAAGTTGTCAGATGTGTTTTTAAATTTATCATATTTCATTCCCTTATATTTTACGCATACCGGTATTGATATTTTTATTTGTTATTGAAATCCCTTCTAGTAACCAACCCTTCCATAGAATTTGAAATATACATCAACTACCATTCTTGCGTAAAATTTCTCAGAATTTCCATTTAACTAAATCATCAATACTAATTTTATACGATCTAACGCAACTAAAAATTACTATTAATTGCTAATTAATGAAAATTCTTAACCTGAGATCAATAGAATTTTGAGTTACATTAACATAAAAATTATATGCATATATAAAAATACAATACAATCTGCACAATGAACATAAAAAATTGTTTGCAATGAGTAACTTAATCGGAATGGTAACTGACTTATCTAAGTATTTATGGAGTTTAACTACTTAACCATGCTTTATAAGCTTGCAAAATAATTATTTAAAATTCATAACAGAAATAACGTATATACGACTAGTTTCATAGTCCAAATTCTTTGACTAAAACGGTGTATTTTTTTAAGAATTTTAATTATTGCATAATAATTGATTACATATGGAAAACAATTGAAGTGACTGGGATAATACCGAACATTACACAGTAGCTTATTATAAGCGAAAATATGTTATATAGTCCAAGTAAAATTTATCGTTTCCTGCGTACAAGCAGATTCTCTTTTAGCTGATTTTAATTAAGGGCAAGAGTGCTGTGTAAAAGTCGAAAATGAAGAATTTGGGGTATTTTTACGAGTTTGGCCTTGATAATATGAATACGTGTATTAAATAAGGCTCTAAGTACCAAAAAGTAGTATTGCCTGTAGTTACAAAATACCAAGTTATTGCAGTAAAATTTCATGAAGCAGACCTTTTGAAAAATGTAGTTTTACAGTGTGAAGCAATCACGGCAGCTTCTATAATTTTAGGTATTAAGAACTCGCAAGTGTCAACACACCATCGTCAGCTATTTTATATTGAATGCCGTTGACCACTGCATTGCTACTTACACCATTATAAATAAAACACGTCAACGGACTTACAACGTCGACAGGTTTAATTATTTTGCTGTATTTTTGTGACTTGCTTGAGGCACTTAGACAATAGTTGAAGTTATTGGCGTTGGTATGTACCTATAACATTTTCTATAAAAATGTCAGTTTTTATTTTTTGGTACTTAACGCCTTAATTAATACACGTGAACATTAGAAATGAACATTTAATAACGACTATGACGAAAGTATTGTTGAGATTAAAGCCATGTTGACTGCTTAATCCGTAAACCGGCCTAACTCCATTTAAACAAATTGTTCAGGAAGGAGTAAAAACTTAATAATTTAACTATCGAGTGGAATTGAACAATTCCATAAATATACTTAGTTTTTTTTTTTTACAAATAAGCTGCATTATGAATTAATACACAATTTTAGATTTGCTTTTATATATTAAGAAAATTCATATATAGAGCGGAGTTGTTCCATTTAGAATATTAGAAATTTGGCACCTGCAATTCGGTGTTTTGTGTGAAGAACGATAACGCATTTATTTATAGGTTAAGGAATTAAAAATTTTGTGTGAGCATAGAAAACATGCTTTATAACAAAATGCCATCAAAATTTAATTTTTGGTCAAAAATGCAGTTAGCCGGTTTAAAGATTAAGCAGTCGATATTTGATTCTTCGGTTGATATCTGTAGTTATAGCCCTTTTAAAATTATTATGTTGATTATAGCAAAAAAATATTCGGTAAACTATTCAGTTGAGTTTGTAATCGATTAATAATTTTTAAGAAATTGCAACATGTTGCGTTCCTTACTTGCCCACAATACATTAATACATTTTATGACAGTTTAATATATTATTATCTGAACTGCTATTCTTTCCCATTAAGAATGCTAATATAATTAGAGAAAAGAAAATTTTGAAAAAAAAAATGATTTTATATTATTATATATTTTTTCATCGGCGGTCTGAAGGCAATTGAATATTTTAGAAATATAAACATACATTAACATCATACAATTGTATTATTATAAACGTTGTCGTTTGACATTGAAAATATATACATATTTTGGCACTTAAGATGGTCGTGGTTATAGTATATTTAAAAAATATTATGTTGATTTACAGGATAAAAGAAGATAGGGCATAATATACACAATATTCCCACAAAGTCGATAGATAGTTTAGACTTATACTCTGAATTCCCAATTTGAGATCTTTTCGCGACACGTTGGCTCTTAATGTTTTAAGTGTGAGTTAGCATTTAGATACTTGGTAGAATTCCATTTTACAAAATTATAATATAAATATTATTATAAATTCTACAAGTTATTTAATTAGTCGATTGCTATTTTTATTGAAACACCATTTTAAAGATTACAAAAATATTCGGCTTGTCATCTAACTCATTAAATATTCCAAGTGAATGAATTTTCATTATGAAAAAGGAACCAACTACAAAATATCTGTCATTGCCAGTTTCAATGTATCATCAGAGATAAGAGGTCAAGATTTTTTTTAATGATAAAGAGTACTCACTTTACCTTAAATATTATTATAGATATACAAATATTTATTTGCACTCAGATATTTTATAATAAATAAAAAATGGTTTTCGACTTTTCAGGTAATATGGAATAATAAAAAATACAATCACGTGTTGGTTACTTTATGCAAAATAGTTAATAGTGATTATTATTGTATGAAAAATGTTATAAAGTAAAAAGGAACCAATTATTGATTAATATCACTAAATAATATTACTTAATTTTATATTATTTAACTGGTAATATAAGTATATTAATAAAAGATTCAGTATTTAACAGTTTTCATGTTCACAATATTTATATAAAATATCTAAAAACACGTAGCTCAATATTTTCATTTACCAGATTTTCAGTTGAGTCCTTCATGTTTATCAATCCATATGTAAAATAAATAACTTTAAATTTGAACAAGACCTATAATATTGATTGTTTCTTTTATTTTGATATACGATATTATCATTATTTGTATGTAAATTAATTTAATATTAGCGGGTTCATTGTATCATATTCTCAACGCAAATTGAGCGATTCTAAAAACTATCTCACGATAAACCGTGCTTATAAAGAGCTATTCAGAAAAGAATTGCAGCCAGACACGACACATTCTTGCACTTTTTGATGCACTTTAGGCAGACGATTTGCATTGTTGTTTTAGTCTCGTGGAAACTTTATATACCTAAATGAAAGCTTTTAATGTTGGTACCATAAAATAACAAAAGCAGATAATGGTTACATGTGTATTTTCTGCATACGGTTTGTACGTCCAGTTATCAATGCTGTGAGACATGCAAGCAATGTTGCCAACCGTACCATAATTACAGTATTTTAAACCCAGAACCATTCTTAACCCAATATCTACGCTATATCGTGAAACCTATAAAGCCAACATGATATAAAATTAGCAGTCATTAAATCAGTAATCTTCAACATTTCTTAGCCAGCGGAACCCTTCGGAGCATTTTTAAAAATATTGGAGAACACCTAACTGAAGGACATAATATATTATGATCCAGAAGAGGTAAATTAGAAAAAATTATGTGTAAATGAATAAACAGTGTCATATATATATATATATATGTATACACATATATATGTATTAATAAAAAATAATACTGTACCGACCGAGGGTACTTGATGAAATTTTAACTTAATGTGCTTACCTACTGAATGTATTATTATTAGTATTTCTCACTAGTCGCTAATCGGAGACGGACTGCGAAGTGGCCGCACGTCGATTCATGGCGTCGGATGAAAATATTCTTAAATCGTGTAAAGATGACTAAAAAAACTTTACGTATGTACTTAAAAAAGAAAACATTTCAATGAATATACTATTATTATTATTAATATAACAATAAACATAACATTAAATGGACGCATGTTGGATTTTTATGACAAATTATATTTCGTTCGGCACGCGTCATTTGCACAATCCGCGCATCGCCTAGCCACGATCTTTTTAGACCATGCCTCAACTGAAATATAGCCTTAAGGTATATATTATTTACTATGCGTTTTTACAATCTCTTTAAATATTCACAATATTATAATTCTGTTTTTATATTCGATTCAATACTTAGTAGGTAATAAGGCCCTTACCGTATTTATTGTATTAAATTACTGTATAAACGAGAATTAACTGTATTTATTGTAAGTGTGTATTTTTGCCGTTAATGAGTGGACCGAGTGGTGGAGATAGACTGTTAAGATCAGACATGAATAATGCACACACAATTTTTTCAGTCATACTTATTTGTTTTCATTGAACTAAAATCGAGACAATCAACAAGCTGCATGACAATTCGTCTCGAAAAGTCAACGATTTGTGCCAAAGTACCTGTTCTGATACAGATTCCTCTCTGATTAGTGACGGGAAAAACATTGAGAGTGTCGACAGGAATTAATTATTGAAAAAGCAGACTGGCACGAATCCAGCGGTTACAGGTTCAAGTTCCGTTGGGTGTTGTATTCTTTTCTTGAGATGTTTTCAAATTATGTATGTTCAATAATATGTGTGACTGACAATATTTTTGACAGATTCCCACATCCTACCACTACTATGAATAATTATGTTTTAATCTAGTTAAGGTTTAATTGAAATTTAACTTATCAATATAATCTACAATTGAGTGGTTCACAACCATAGTGAACCAAGACCATTCTGATTATTTTTGAGTAAACTAGGTTCAAACATAATATTTGAGTACTAGGTATTTCTAATTCTGTAAGGTGTTATTTTTAGTACATTTAAGTTATTTTGTAAGGGAAATCATATATACAAAATAAAAAATACTAAAATATTATGTTTGAACCTAGCTTACTTAAAAATAACTAGAATGGACTTGGTTCACTACGGTTGTGAACCACTCAATTTGTATTCTGAATTCAATGAAAGCAAACAAGTATGACTGACAAAGTTTAGTGTGAACTATTATGTCGAATATCCACAGTCCACGTTTCAATTTGTATTAGCCAGCACCTGCCTCAACTTCTTTGAGATATTACAATCACCTGCGACCTGCACCTCTGCCACCTGACATCTACCTTACCACCGGGTTACCATCGCATCATGAGAATAAATCTTGCGGGGACGGTAATGAATTTCTGACTGCCACAAATTATTTCCACGGCCGTTCTTTTGTTCTCACTTTGCGGAATGCATCGTTTATAACTTTGTGTCAAATGCAAGAGTATGAATGCATTTAATTGCAATATTAAAAGTTGCATGTCGTTATAATTAGGCAGAAGAATTGCCATTTTAACATGAAAAATATATAAAATTACTATAATATCAAATTGTTCAGAAAGTGAAAAAAACTCTATGTAATATGTATTTATTATTATATATATATTATTTAATTACACCTACGGTGGCCGCGTGGCTTAAGCGTTGAACTATAACGCCGTGGGTCCCAGGTTCAAATCCTGTGTCTGGTAAGTACACATATTGTTTTTCAATTTGTGTATGTCAGGGTATGGACCTCATAGGTTGAGCATGTGGCTGACATCCATTTCTCGTAAAAAACAAATTCTGTTAATACAAACCTCTAGTCTGTAGAGGGCCCATATGATCCTATTAGGATCGGATATGGTCGAACGAAAAATTTAATTACAAATTGAGTGGCTTACTCTGGCTTACTTTTTTTTATCAAGTTACAAATGGCTTAAAAATAGTTTTGAATTATTTTGATATAAAATATTTTTTTTGGGATCTGTGATACTTGGCCAGTTCGTGTATTAGTAGGTATATAATAAGTCCATTAGCATCAAAATGTCACTTTGGTGAAAAGTGAGGGTTACGGCAATTGGCATATACAGTGACGAATTATATGGAAATATTTTTTATTAAAATATTTGCTAGCGATTCCAGAAGGTTTTGAGTATGATTCAATTGATAATAAAAAGTGAGGCGACTTGGCCATATTATTTGTAAATAAAACTAATAATTACAAGATAAAAAGAACTTTTTATAATATACAACGTTTTTAAATTTTCTGTTGAATTATTATGCTCGTTAAACTCAAACTTGTAGGTACTTGATATGAAGTAAATAAAAAAACAAACAAATAAACAAAATATATAGAATACTGAAATGTCATTTTGACATTTTGATTTCCATAGTAACGCACGTATATATTAATAATTAAGTTGCTAGGACCACCCTCTTAGCAACCAATAATAGTGGATTGGATTACGGATTTCTTCAGAAATAACTTTTCATACAAAACAGAACTGAACTGAAAATGAATTCAATTATACTTAAAGATGGCTAAAAGTATAAAAAGAGTGCATTGGCATCGTGTTCTGATATATTCTAAACGTTTCAAATGTCTAGCTAGTCGTGAAGTTAGCTAAAAATCGATTGCAAGATTTATACTGGATAAACAACCACATGACAAACAAGAATACGAGCTAAGAAAAACGTTGTAAAATGACGGCCAGCTATTCACACTCTTATTATTTACTTTTTATGATTGTATGTGAAATATTTTCTTTAAATAACTACAAAATATATTGAATATAACACATTCTTTAACATATTTTCATATTATACATTATGTACCAAGTTAGTTAGAATATTAAGATTACCTAAGTCGTTACTTAATCAGATCTAAAAAGCGCAGTTAAAATATTAACTTAATTAATAATAATTATTATTATAGACTTTCCATTATCAGTTTTAATGCTAATGCATTCACATCATTTGTAGAATGAGATTTGTACCGCGGTGACTGGATGGGACTGAGTGACCCCCAGTCAGCGAAAAATAGACGCCATAGCTTTCTTAATTTGTACGTAGGTGTCACTGTGAAATAGGGCGTATTTACTTAAATTAATTATTTTAATACTGCATAATCATCATTATCTTATTACATAATAATTTAAAATCATTGTTTTATATTTTATTTGTATAATAATAATAAATATCTCTATAAAATTGCGACATGTTTAGATGGATAAAATAAATCAAATAGTTGATTTATTCATGTAATTAAGTAGGTATATTATGACAATGATAAAAATATCGGACGTGTATTTTTGACAAGATAACGATGTGGGGATGGTCCCTACGAACCGCTAAGGTAGAGCCGCCCCTGCATTGGTGTGATAGTTGCTTTCAGGGAACTCAGAAATAATGGGAACTGAAATACGCAACGGGTAAGGAGAAGCAGGCAACCGATCTCGAGTAAGGAAGAATACAGTATAAATAATTGAAACAGTGTCAAGAATACGTCATAAGTCGAATACTGACAACTGCTCTCGGTTTTTGCATTGACGCTCATTTAATATTGGTGTATTACGCACAATATTGCATGCCTATAATAATACTGTGGTTCATTTTCGTAGGACACTCACACATTCAAAACCCGGCGTCAAAATTTACTGTATTGGTATATAGCCTGCCGGAATTCTATTTATTATATTCTGTTCTGTGGTTGCTTTCGTATCAGTGCCAATAGCTACATGTCTAGTTAAGTAAGCCGGCAGTCCATTTATAATACAAACCTACAGACTTTTGTAGACTATAAAATAATGAAGTCATTATATAACGTATCCGGAAATTTGTACGTAATCAGTTCACCGTATGACACTTATTTCGTGTGCCGCAGTACGTGAAACATGAGTTCGTGTAACACTATTTAATCAAATTAATGACGAATAATTCGTTGAACATTTCACCGTGGAGTATATTTGTACGTATGCTACAATATGTGGAGATGTCTTTACTAGATTAGGTTAGGTTAGGGTTTATCTAATTGGAACAGTACTATTTGCAAACCATCGCCGCATTTTGTAAGATACGTACAAATGTATTCCATGTGAAATGTTCTACGAAGAACTCGTCATTTGATAAAATGTTATACGAACTCATGTTTCACGTACTGCGGCGCACGAATAAGTGTCCCACGATGAACTGCATACGTACAACTTACATGTAACCATTATATAAATACGGTAATAGGCAATTAAAGGTATTTTTCTAAAGAAGGTAAGCTTTAAAGAATCCTCTAGTATAGACTTGCTGATATAAATTTAATAATAGAGACTTTTTTGAGGCTATATTGTGACATTGCAATAAAACTACATACGTGCATTTTTTCAAAGTAGGATAAAATTCCGTTGTCAGTGTGACATCTCATTTAGTTTGTATACAACTTGACATAATTTCACCTCTAATACGTACAAAAAACATCACTTGCTAATCTGTAGTATTTTCATAAAAAAAACCAACATAGGTACCTACTCACGAGAATATAATACACAATTTAAGCGACTTATTTTATCACGTTTTTACTGAGGAAGTTGGATATTTTATTTATCCTATAATGCGATAGATCAGCGCCATCTTCAGATTAATAAAGCCTGAGCATATTTTTTTGCACAAGCAACGAGTGATCCACTGTTCAGTTGTCAAAATCAGATCCCAGCGGGTCTATTCTATACAAAAGGCGACTATCGACCGCTAACGTGCTAACGTGATAATGTGTTAGTATTTATTATTTACATTTTATATAGAAATATTATAATTGTAATTGTATTGTGATCAGTTAATCAGTCGAAACTGTCTCTCTCTCGCTCTCTCTCTATCGCTCATGCTCTAAATTTTAGCACAGGCAGGGGGCATGCCGTTAAAATATAGCATTTATTGCAACAATTAATACCAGCTAATTGTAAATGTTACAATACGTGTCAATAATTTGATACAAACATACCCTAGTTAGCGGTTTTAGCGGACGAAAGGAGCCTTTTGTATAGAATAGACCCGCAGATTGCTTGACATATTGATTCGCCCTTTCTCGTTTCAAATTGAATTATAAAAATTCTCAAATCAAATATATTAATAAATTATAAATAATATACATTCCTGTTATTCATCAGCTGTCAAAGTCAGACTAGTCATTCACACAAAAACCGGTGGTAATATCGTTTTCCAAAAAAATATGTAGCATTGATCTATGCATTACATTAATTGTAGAAGGTGTGTTAATGCTAGTGTATTATTTATCATATAACTTATCTATTCAAATCAAACCATTCCCTGTGTAAACACGAAATACGCGTCAGTATGAGCACTCTATAGAAAAATGGGTACTGTTCGGTTATACGGAATACAGCGGAAAACACATTTTGAAAATACCCGATATACTGGAATATTTGTTAGTTTGGGTTAGTTTAGGTTTGGTAAGGTTAGGTTAGATTAGGTTAGGTTTGGTTAGGAAAACCTAACAAATAATCCAGTATATCGGGTATTTTCAAAATGTATTTTTCGCTGTATTCCGTATAACCGAACAGTACCGAAAGATGACAGGCAATGACAGGGCATCCTTAAACAACAATGGGAGGGGCGGAAAAAGTAGGACCAGTCGTTGTGAGTGTATTGGCTTTCTACTTGAGTCGGCAATGGATAGGTATATTAAGTAGAAACTTTTTTTTCGCGGCGTATCACAATAATGATATATATTTACCGTTGGCAATTTAGTGACCATTGCGATTCAACAGGTGATTATGCTGGATTTTGTCTTTTTATGTGATGTTTTATGTGATCGCCCAGTGTGTCTAAAACGGAAAAAAAACCATACAGTGTGTACACACTGTAATAATATTATTATATTATGCATATAAAATATAGATCCTCAATAAAAGAGAGTTTCGGTAACATACCAACGCGTTTTTTTTAATACCATCTGTAAGGGATCTTGGCATTACGTTTGACAGTATACATACCTACATCCACCTCTTGATTGTTGTATTTTACCACGTTTTTCTTAGCTCGTATTCTTGTTTGTCCGGTGGTTGTTTATCCAGTACAAATATTGCGCTTTTTAGATCTGATTAAGTAACGATTTAGGTAATCTTAATATTCTAACTAACTTGGTACATAATGTATAATATGAAAATATGTTAAAGAATGTGTTATGTTCAATATATTTTGTAGTTATTTAAAGAAAATATTTCACATACAATCATAAAAAGTAAATATCTTAATAAGAGTGTAAATAGCTGGCCGTCATTTTACAACGTTTTTCTTAGCTCGTATTTTTGTTTGTCCGGTGGTTGTTTATCCAGTACAAATATTGCAATCGATTTTTAACTAACTTCCCGACTAGATAGACATTTGAAACTTTTAGAATATATCAGACACGATGCCAATGCACTCTTTTAATACTTTTAGCCGTCTTTAAATAGAATTGAATTCATTTTCAGTTAATTCTGTTTTGTATGAAAAGTTATTTCGGAAGAAATCCGTAATCCAATCCACTATTATTGGTTGCTAAGGGGGTGGTCCTAGCAATAAAATTATTAATACATACGTGCGTTACTATGGAAATCAAAATGAGATTTCAGGATTCTATATTTGTTTGTTTGTTGCAAAATAGCAAAAAAAATATTTGTTGACAATTATTGCCTTATTTGTCCTAAATTATTAATACATAGGATTGTCAAGTTTATATGATTCAACAGAAAATTTAAAAACGTGGTATATAAAAAGTTCTTTTATATTGTAATTATTTATTGTTTTGACGGTTTACTATGCGCTTATCGAGTGTATTATTGACCCTTGGCTTGATAGGTAGGTAATGGAGTTTTAATTACTTTATTGTATTTATTTGTTATATAAGTTGGAGTTGATAGTATTTGTTATCAGTGTTTATTTGCCTTTTGGTGTGTACACAGTGCCTGAAGATGCCGAAAGGCGAAACCCGGGACGAAAAAACGACTCATATGGAATAGTAAAAAACTTAAAGCCATTAGAATCAGAACATACTATGACGTATTCACAGGTTCATGAAAACTACTCTGGTTTAAACTGTTTATATACATATAAGTATATATATATCTATTTATACAAAATTTTGGAGATAGCGCTTTTAAATGAAACAGGTGAATTATTAAAAGGATCAACGGTGGAGAAATACATATTGTAATTTAAACAAGAGCGCCGAATAAAAGAGTTTTGTGCATAATTAAAAACGCTACGACTGACATGGTACAAAGTTTGGTTTCGCGTAAATCTTGATGGACAATGGAAACCCACTCTTTCGAGTAGGTCTGTCGAATTAACAAAACCATTGATAATTTTAAAAAGAAAATATTGATCACATATAGAACGTCGACTTTCCAAAGATGGTACCATAAAAGTTGCAGTGGTAGAAATATAATTAGATAAATCATATTTATTTTATTTTTTATTAATAAAATACTCTATTATTCTCCGTTAATTCCAATTATATTTTTTATTCAGCGATATATTAATTTGAACTATAACTTTTATGATTGATTCATCCATAAAGCATAGTTTATCACTTTACCGTATTCCTGAAATTGTATGGCTTTATATTATAATATAACGCATAAGAATAATTTTAATATTTGATTAATGAATTTTGCATACACCTTTATAACATGCGAATTTAATGTTGAATACATCTAGTTTAAGAGTGGAATGCAGAAACATTTGTCATAACTAAAATTTTCTTAGCAGAAAACACTATGCAGAAACATTGTCCTTAGAAGATCATTTCTATTGAAAATAATACCATATTTAAAAATTCTCTTTCCTATAGTTTAGGTAAATTATTTTATAATTGTTAAACGATGACAAAAATATGACAACTACATTTTATAAATGCAATAACTATAAATACATATTAATATAAAATTATAATACTCTTATGTTTCCGTTATAAGTCATTATACGTGATTCCACAGGCACCGCAAGATATTTTTTTCAACATGGTAACACTAGCATCAAGTGTCATTCTATCATCTGGCATCTTGTATGTCTGCGGGCTGGCGTATAAAAGTAAAATAATATTCTGCAAGTACATGCCAAACGAATTAACACAATCAATATCCATATTGAGATACATTGTTAAACGAATTTGAGTGTATGGACTGTTTTATAGACATGCGAATTTATTTTGACAGCAGCTGTCAGTGGTAAATGGTAATACAGAAGGGGGCGTGTTCATAACAAAAGTAGTATATGGTTAAGGATTCCTTAATTCTATACTCAGCAAAGTCTATACCTAGTTAAGTTATGCTTTTCGGCAACTTATCCTTAGGATCGAAATCTTGGATTCTGCATAGGGCTCTAAGTCTGCCATGGTGCGATATTTATTGCACAATGAGTTTTTAAATAATCAGAAGGGCAAAAATGTTGAAAAAAATCTTTCTATATATCGGTACTATGATGGTTGACAGTTATAACTGCAGTTTTTAAATTTTTTTAGTTTTATTACATAATAAATGTTCCAAATTGTATATTATTTGATGTGAAAAAATATTAGAGCTACAACTTAATTGATCATAAAATAATGTTAAAAGAAATATCGGCATCTGACTAAATGTAAAAAAAGTTGATATGACAAAAATATATATCTGGTTAAATTCAAAGATAACAATAAAACTTTAATATTTTTAAAAGAAATGATTTAAGGTTTGTGTTGTGATGCCCCGCTTCCGCTTATTTTGATATAAAATATCTTATAAAAGAACTTCAGACTGATTTTCAGAACTTCATTTTTACTCTCCTGTAAAATTGTGTAATCATCAGTTATAACCGTTTGCCATCACAGTACCCAATATACATAATCCTGTATTCAAATCACGTGTACCGTCACCAGTTGTGTAGATTATATAGGTATTGGTATTGAGCTAACATGGCACTCATATTTAGTGAGTCAATAACTACGCCCATTTCGGACGTCAAAGGTTTATTGGGTATATTGTGTCTTGGGTGTATTGAGTATAGAGCCCATTTAAGCGCCTGATGAGTATCTTCAAAGGTGTCCTCTCATTGTGCTTAAAGCGTAACGTGTTCAAGCAATGTGTGTTACTAGTGCTAATATATACATGTGAAAAATGTACTCTTGATGTAAGAAAAATCCAAAAACGTTGAATAGCGCCACGCGAAATGGAAATGTGCATCTTGGGCATAACGTGGAAAGACCACAAAAGTAACCAACGAATGAAAAGTTAGACACGAGTATGCAACGTAATAGAGGTCGCCAATCTGATGAAATGGCAGCGAGTCGAGTGAGGGAACATAGACCCATTCAAACCAATCCGCCCTGCACCACACTCGGTTTTAACGAATGTATCACAAAGTCCTACGTTTGGTGTGAAGCATCAACACTTTTTTCGCCTGATAATGTCTCAGGAGTAGATATCCAAAACTATGTTCGCCATGCACTTAAGTGTGATTTCCATCTATATTGTTGAAAAATCAGTTTAAACTTAAATCTTAAGAAATACTACTAATGAAAGTGCTTTTTTGTATTTGCCGTCAAGCTGCAGGGTACAGATTTGAAAATACAACAATGTGTAGATTTTCGTCAATTATATTATTATAAAACAAAATATTGAAATAATTCACCATACGGTTAACCATTTATGTATCGTAACAATACACGTTTGGGGCGCATGCGGGCAGTTTAAATGCGCCAACGTATTGATTGTAACGTTGATTATTCTGCAGTTGGCAATTTAAATAATATATTAAAACTTCACAGAATTGCCATAAAGTGTTGTAATATAAAAATTCCAGCATCGTTAATGATTACCGATTACATATTATGCTGTCACATTTCATCAACATAAATATTATCTCATGAAAATGGCTTCTGCAACGAGCCCAAAAGGTTGAGTAAAGAAGGAAGAAGAACTTCTATTACGACAATAAACAACCGTGAAAGTCTCAAACATAATATACCTTACAGTTACATTACTAATCAATATACAATAATATTAATATAAATATAATTACACTACGGTCTGCATTAGTGCGGCCGTATCGACTGTAAAATGCAGTCCATGTAAGGCAACCCTAACCGTTTATAATGTAATATTTGCAAAGTTACTTCCGAGATAAATCTAGGAATAATAATGCAATTCGGTGCGAAACGCCGAGAGGAAGGATTGTGAGGAAGTGACTGAGTGGAAGGAGTGGTGGCAAAGGTTCTAAGAATCAGTCACCAGAAAATGATCTGGGTCATTACAATATTTAAAAAAAAAATCAATTAGTCACATGAGCTTGTTTGACAGATAGTAAAAAAGGAGCCTGCGGCACAATTTTCTTCGATGTCATTGAATATTATTTTATAAAGGTAAATCGATCGTTCCATGTAGGGATTGCAATACCGATATTAATACTGGCATTCGTCAAAACATATAGAAAAAAAAGAAGAACCTATTAATAAATATAGCTATTAAAATCTATTTGAAACACTATTTTATAACAACCTAAAGTACCTACCTACATTATTTATTATATTGGCCTTTATAAATATGTATAGATCAGAATATTTTCATCTTAAATCTCTCTCAAATTCAACGTTTGTTGGATGTTCTATCAACGTTGGATCAATTCTTTCTTTCGACCATATCCGATCCTAATAGGATCATATATGGGTCTTCACGGAGTGGATGTTTGTATTAACAGATTTTTTTTACGACAAATGGATGTCAGCCACTTGCTCAACCTATTAGGTCCACACTCTGACTCATACACAAGTTGAAAAACAATATGTGTACTTGCCAGACCCAGGATTTGAACCTTGGACCCACGACGCTGTAGGCTGACGCTTAAGCCATGCGGCCATCGTGTGTATCAATAGTTATAGAATAATTGGAAATATTTGCCACGACTGTTTTCCTTTTCAAAATATGTTAATCCATCGCGACAATTCTATAGTATATATATATATATATATATTTGAGGGATTTTGTTTTATTATTATTTAACTTTTGTTGGTTTCTAAATTTAATATACAATATAGTAGTAAATCATGAAAAATAACATTAAATTCATTTTCCATATTCGAAAGCGTATGCTTTCTTAATACAGAAAATAGTATATATAAAATAATAGTTTTTCTAGTATTCGATGCATGGCAGAGTTCTCTCGCGAATATCATCTCTAAGGGATCTTGGGATTACGTTTGACAGTAAACTGACGTTTAGCGGTCATATAGATATCATTTGTAAAAAGGCGCTAAAAATGTTGGGCTTTGTCTTACGTACTTCCTGGGTCTTTTCGGATGTTACTGTACTAAAAATTCTCTATAACTCCTTAGTTAGAAGCAGACTTGAGAGTGGGTCTATCGTTTGGGCACCGCATCAGTTTTTTGAGACTCCTTTACTTTCGGCTGTATGAATATTATTCGTGGCTCTATCCGACTGACTTTCTCTTAAGTATGCTTACATACTATAGCTAAAATTTAGAAGGGATCTTTATTTAGCCACATATTTTTTCAGATTTATACGCGGCATAAATGTGAACTCTGCCATTATCGGTGGTGTTGGCTTGTGCGTATCTGATAATAGCCTTAAGCATCGACGGCATCCGTTGTTTTTTCTCCCAAGGTGCAGAACTAACCTACCATTAGTGATGCCAATTGGGAGGGCAATAAACATGTTTAATGAAATCGCTTCGAATATTGATATATTCCACTTACGTGAGGGTGCATTTAGGTGGAAGTAGTTTTATAAGTTTTTAAAATAGGGTCTATCGATAGTTCACCCTGTGTGCTTCCATCTACTTTTATTTTTATTGCTTTATTTTATTTCTTTTCTTATTTTGTTTCTTATTTTATTACTTATTGTATTATTATTAAGTCACATCTCTCGCTTTGAATTTGTAATTTGTTACGTTCATTATATATGTAAAATAAATAAATTTGATTTAAAAGTATACACACATAATATGGCAATTTTATGCTCTATACCCAGTTATAGACAGTTTTAAGGTTATTATTGTCGAAATTCAGTACCGTTTGCTATATGACAAGTTATCGTATTAAATAACAGATATATTATTTATTTTCCGGAAGCAGCTAATGCGAAACAAATTGTTTTAAGTTTAGTTATATTAAAATGTAAGAAAATGATTCTGTTTGGTGTTGCAGCATCCTGAGGTATTATAATTATGAATATTAACGTATACCTACATATGTAAAGAAAAAGGTCATCATCATCATTAATTGAGGTAGATTCACTGCCGAATGAAGTCCTCTTCTTGCTTCCTTCACTATTCTCGGTCCCTGGTTCTTCGCTGTCACATGAAGTTAATGAGTCTGTCTTTGTAGACTTCCTTGTAGTTGTTAAGTGCCCCTTGCGTGCCACTGTATGGCGGCATTTGAGTTGCCTGGAGTCATAACGCACATTTTGCAATTTTGTCATTTTTAATTTACTAAGTGATTCTAAAGGCATACGTTAGCCCATTGAGAATTCCAGACATAAACACAATGGTGGCTCCATTAAACGTTTAGTGTGGATTACGTCCGTTTTCCTTTCTAAAGTCGGTATTTATTTATTATCTGGGTTCTCCCGGGACGTCTTATTGATAAAAAATTAAATGCGGGCAACTGAAAACGAAACTAAAATAATATGACTTCAATTTATAAAAACAAATATATAATAAGTATAGTTTTTTTTAACAAAATATTTATACTTATGAGTAGAATATAAAAAAAAATATTTTTATTTTCAGAAGCGGCTTGGATCTGGTGGCGAGATGAGGCGGGCAAAAATGAAAATGGCTGACCGCGGCCCCAACATTTACATCAGAAAACACCACTTCGGAACCTGCCTTTACTTTATCATATTTTTGGTAAGTGCCGTTTGACGTATATCTATAACTCATAAATATCGTCGTTCATACTGCAATAGGTCATATGTCAAGCAACTTACTTAACGTGTTATTGAATATTAAATAATTCCAAGATAAAAAAAAACTTTTTATATACAACGTTTTTAAATTTTCTGTTGAACTATTTAAACTTGACTAGCTTAAGCGGTCAAAAAAAATGTACTTCACATGTCATATTGATTTCCATAGTAACACACGTATATATTAATAATTTAGTTGCTAGGACCCCAGACCCCCTAGCAACCAAGAATGGTGTCGAAATAACTTTTCATACAAAACAGAATTAACTGAAAATGAATTCAATTCTACTTAAAGAAAAACTTAAATCATTAAAAAATGTATTGGCATCGTGTTCTGATATATTCTAAAAGTTTCAGATGTCTAGCTAGTCGGGAAGTTAGTTAAAAATCGATTGCAAGATTTGTATACGACACAGAACCACCGGATAAATAAGAATACGAGCTAAGAGAAACGTTGTAAAAATGCGTTCCTAATATTACAATAGTGTAATCTTAATATCCTAATATATTAATTAAATATTTAATTTTTATAAATTATTTTCAAATTGTCAATATTTTTTGATATATGACTTATTTCAAGTTTGTATTGGCTACTAATATGTTGACATACGACCAATTGATTTATAGCCTGTTATATGGTATTGATATCATTTTCATAGAATTTCAAATAAAATGGTTTTGTAAAAATGAAATTCTTTATACGGTAAAGTCATAAAGTTATACAATTTCATAAAAGCAGGAAAAAAGCGAGAAAAACGTTGCAATTTATTTAATATTAAATATGCAATCTTAAGATAACAATAGTGTCTTAATATCCTAATATATTAATTTTTATAAGTTACTTTAAAAGTATCAATAATTTTTGACATACGACTTAGTGAAAGTTTACATAGGCTACTAATCTGTTGACATACGACCTATTGAATTATAGCTGGTTAAATAGTATTAATATCATTGGTCATCTTGAAATGAAACTATTAGCCACCAGTTACGAACAAATTACCAATCAATCTTAAAACTTTTGATTTTAATTGATTTTAAAGCCCATGTTTAGTTTTATTTTTTATTAAAATTATACTTATTCGTCGAAGGCGGACTGATTTTTGGGAACTAAATTGTGTCAAATAAGTACTAAGTAACTTAAAAAAATGCCAGTTAATATACTACAAGATTGCTGATTCCCTACCAATAAGATAAATCTTACATATAGTCTACTGTAACTAGTCATCTGTATTTCTCTCATAGTAATAATAATATAAAGAGAGTGGGTATCATTTGGCAAAATGAAGTCGTGTTTCTTGCGTATAACGTACAGTAGAACCTTAATTTTATTATTATTAACTTAACTATGAAACGTTATACCGTCATGTTGCTTCTCAGTACTGCTATCAAATTCAAACACAATTTAGCCATAGCCAATATTTTCTACTAAACTAAATAAACTAAAAATGATTACAACTAACTTTATATTATTTAACACAAATACAGTTATTAAAGACTGTAGTCATCGAAATTAATATTTACCAGCGACGTGTACACAAAACATTTAATTCAGCCGTAAAAATTCTATATTACTCTAACACATAAGCGTGTCTAATGCTTTCTCACTCGCACTTATGGTTTGTTTTTGTTCAGGCCTTGGTATTTCTGAATCAATGCAAATAGATTTGAGCCTACCGTTATATTTATCAATTACGGCCATTTTTATCATTATTACTTACTATAAGTATGATAAATATGTAAATTGAGTATTATTACATGTAATGGCTTTATGTGAATGAACTAAATGTAATAATTATCCATATGGGTAATGTTTGTGCTACGGTCAGTAGGAGAAATAGCATGCGAAACGGTAATATTTATTATGTGTTTTTAGTTCAAGCATACGATGCAATATGTTGGATTTGGCTATATCTCTGTGCATACAGATCACGACGTACTTTGTATTTTAGCAATGATTCAAGTAATATAAATTGTATTAAATTTGACAGTAAATTAATTGAACATACATTACGTGAAAACACCTCTGATATATAATAATATAATATAAAAAATATAGTGTTTTCAAGTTATGTAATATGTTCAATATATGGAATGTTACATATTCAAAATCTTGTGGATTATTCATTTGAATAAAAGAAATGGTTTATTAAAAATTGTTAGCTAGTTTAAGGGGGGACATGCTCGTCGAAGGTCAAAATTGAGTTTTTATTGTATTTTCAAACCATGATCCTGGACACTCCTTAAACGTTGTAGATAATCTATTTATATATCTAACCTAACCGAATTTTTTTTTATTTTTTTTTAAACGGTACATGTTCAAACACACGCGTTACTATCATTTTACTCCCTACTTTAATTATAGTTTGTAAATTTATGGCTACGGCCGTATGTTGTAGCTTAACCACTGGGGAATGACAAATAAAATGGCGTATTTCAAAAAAACACTACCTTATTCTTAGGTCAATAATTATTATAAAGCAATCATTATTCATAAGATGTTTATCACACTTGAATGGTCAAAAACATAGCTTATAATAAATATCTTTAGAATCATCTTCAAATGTGTTAATCTTGCCGATTTTTTGAATAATAAAATGCCTAATTCTTGTCAAATTTGGGATCACATAGATTATCAATATAATTTTTTATCGTGAATATTTTACAAAAAATATTTCGTAATAAATTATACTAATGGTTTTATAAATGCGTTTAAAAATTAATAAATATAAAAAATGTTAACACCACTGCACAGTTATGTACCGAAATATGACTATATTCTAAAACATTAGAGCGAGAGGTTTAAAAGAATACTATTTTATGTAACAAAAATACTTTATGCAGTCATCAAATGTTTAAAATAACTATAAAGGATAATAAGGCTTCAAAATTATATAAATAGATTATCTACAACGTTTAAGGAGTGTCCAGGATCATGGTTTGAAAATACAATAAAAACTCAATTTTGACCTACGACGAGCACGTGGGCCGTTAAGTAGACGTTAAAACTGAAAATATTTGGCGAGAGCCGGGCGTCGGTTACTAGTAATTAATATTCCTTGATTTAATACACAAAAATCGACAGTCAATAATAACGCAATTTGATAAGCATCTAATGTATGACCTACTAGTTGAAATTGTCGTCATTAGATAGAAGGCTCGTAGAATAATCGGTTAATGCACGGATTGACGCGACATCAATGGTTATACGGGTTTAATTCCCGTCGAGTTTCTTATTTTTTTGAAATATAATTTTTTCTAGTGGTTATATATCTGAGGTGTTTTCAAGTTATGTATGTTCAATATATTATAGAATGTAATATTCTCAAAATCTTGTGAATTATTCATTTGAATTATTTCTTTAATTATTAAAGAAATGGTTTAGTAAATTAATTGTTTTAAACCAATACGTTTTCCAAGTAAATCGGTATTATTATGTACACATAAAAAATATTTTATTTTATATAAATATATAATATTATTTTTAATGTAGATAATGTAGCTTTATATAATGATAAGACTGAAGCCGAAATAAACGATACATACCATACTAATGATGCAAGTCATTTTGTCTTTTCAATACATTTGTAGTAAGGTGACATTAATATGTTCTCTGATAAATATTGGCTAGGGCTGTAATGAGATAAGAAAATGCCTTGCATTAGTGTTGCAAGTCTAAAAAAGTTTCATTATATTATGGTTTCAGGGTGGCATGTTACCGTTTGCCTCTTGGGTTTATGAATAAAGTCTGCCACTGTACGTTCGCCAAACGTAATATCATATTTATACCGAAATTTTACATATTTAACAAAAACATTGACTTTCGCATAAAAATAACCAGTCAAAAAGTATAACTATAATCAAAATACATACATTCACAAAAGTATGCAACTACATTTTTGCAACTATTGCATATTATAACAATTGCGCCCCAGGCGATTTTTTTTATACAAAAAGATTACAAAACAAGCAAATGAAAATGTGACTTTTACCAAAATTTATAAGATTTAGAGGGAAGATAAAATAGGTATCTTAAGAAGGTTAGTTTTTCCAGAATTTGGTGATTTGTTTGAAAGTTTACGAATCGGAGCGCTCAACAGTTTTCTGAAGATATTAATATAGTTGTTATCAAATTTGATGTGTATTTATAAAAATAAGTGTGTTAGAATTTTGTTATACCTATGGTATATCTAGCTCAGACGGTCAAATTATTTTTTCCGTGGGACGGAGCGATAATTTTACCGATGTCAAAACCGGAACGGCGCTCCGGTGCGTTCCGGCCCATTTCGAGCCCTGTAAATTAATGCAATATAACATGTATTGAACATCATAATTATCTAAGTCATAACCTCAATGATATTCTTGTGTTCAATTATGCGTTGTGTGATACATATATTTTACAATTTCATTGAGTGATCGTGAGTGAATAATTAACTAAATTTTCATTAAAATCATAGCTCATGTTTCATTGACTGCTCCAATTTTTATTACTCAATAATTATAATTTTGATGTGAGTATATTCATGAAATAGGTAAATGGGTAAGCGCAATGGACTAGTAATGAGTGGTGAGTAATGAATAGTCACGCACTGTGGATTTTCTTTAGAGCACGTGCTACCAAGTCTTGAATTATCACAATAATTATTACTCACACAGCTGGAGATTTGTCTGTAGGGTGACCATATATATAATTTAAAAAAACAAAACAGAAAACACTAGAAGATCCGTGATTTAATGACTCATTTTCATTCAAAGCTTTTTTAATATTTTTCTTTCGTAGGGCCGTATGTATGAGATTCCAAAATTCTTTATAAGCTATTTAACCGATTTTCCACCATATAGCACTGTTTGTGACGTAAGCAATCTGACGTCACACGTCATTCAAAATAGCTGCTTTATATGTCACTTTCAAATGTCATTTTAATAATGCATTCATTACAACAAACGTTTGCGAGGCCCTCGTTCATTTTGTAGACTCTGTAAAGCATTTGCGAACTTTAAAAACAATTCCTAGTCGTGCTGTTCATTCATTTATTCTTATTTCATTTTGACATCTCATAATAGAAGTGATTTTTTTTTTTATGAATTATTAATAACCATGTCCTTGCTTTTTCGTACAAGGTGGTTTGTTAGTAATTTTGAACAATCACAAACACCCAGGCTTTGAGAAAACACATAAATGTTTTTGTCATGACCGGGAATCGAACCCAGAACTCTCGGGTGGAAGGCCAGCGCCTTATCCACTGCACCACGAGAGCCGCCTAATAGAGTGAAGTTAGTCATAATATAACTGTGTGTATTGCCATCAAATGGAAATGTTTACTGGGAATACTCTATCCTTTCGTAGAGTAGAATTATAAAATAAATGTGATAAAATAACTGATAAAAATTTTAAAGTTCATTTATAATTATTAAATTTATATGGTACCGTTCGCACACTTTCGGACACATTTACAATTTAAAAATTTTAAATCAATGATCGGGGAATGAAATTTTATAAGTTTGCCATTATATGGACGCCATGACACATTATGGCGTCACATAGTGACGTCGCTAACCAGCGGATTACATTTGCACTCATGCATACAAATGATCAGTATTTAGCCTATAAAGTATTTGGGAATTTCATGCATACGACCCGTAGTCTATAAAGACGCATGCGTTCTGCTGCTGTCAGAATTTGTACAGAAACTCCTGGTTGAGCTTGAGCTGCATTTTCAGATTTTTATCGCATTCGATAGTGCGGACATATTTCCGCATTAGTTTTCGGCATCGCGAAAACTAGAATAAAAATGATTTTAATTGAAAATATCAAAATACTTTAAAATATTGTAATACAACAATAGATTGACTTTCCAATTAAAATCCGGATAATGAAAAATGATGTATAATAAATATTAAGTGAAGAGATTTATACAAGATTATTAGATTTAACAAGTTTTAATGAATTAATATAATATACTTAAAAAAATACCAAAATGCAAAAAATTAACCTTTTGATAACACTTGTAAAATTTATTTATTATTTACACAAGTTGTGTCACTGATAACTTTTTAACTGCATAAAGATAATTCTTCTTCTTCTTTGCCCATATCCGCCCCTTAACTGGAGCATATGGACACCACGCGGCGCCTCCAAGAATCCCTGTCGCTCGCCAGTCTTCTTGCTTCGTTCCAGGTCAAACCAGCATCCCGTAGCTCCGCCGTATACACTCTGTAGATTGTATTTAGCGGCCTTCCAGGACGCCGGAATCCGGTCGGCTTGAAGAACAGGCAAGCCAGGTTAAAGTTCTCTTCTGGCATCCGCAGCACGTGGCCGAGCCAGGTCCAACGTCGCCTCTTCACTTTCAGCGTGATGAGAGGCTGCTTGGTACGTTCTCTTATCTCCTCGTTGCTCCTAAAGTCATACCACCGCACACCCAGTATTCGTCGCAAACATCTGTTTTCGAAGCTCAGTATACGGTTGCTCTGAGCCTTCGTAAGGTGCCATGATTCGCTACCGTAAAGCAGCACCGTCAGAATGCAAGCGTCGAATAGGCGGCATTTGGTTTTGACCGAGTACAATCGTGAGTCCCAGACATTTCGCATCGAGTTGAATGTTGCTCCAGCCATTCCCATTCGGATAGCGAGCTCTTTCTGCAAAATGCCATCTCCCGTGATGTGTACCCCCAGGTACTTGAAGCTGTCGACGCTCTCGATGCTCTGTCCATCGCTAATCAGAGGGAAATCTGGATCAGGACAGGTGCTATTGCACAAGACGTTGGTTTTCTTCGCGTTGATTTTCAAACCAACGCGAGAGGAGTTGTTATGCAACCTGTCGATTGTCTCTTGAATGCCCTCGATTGAGTTGTCGAATAGGACAGCATCATCGGCGTATTCCAGGTCGCATAGCTTCACCGTGGGGGTAACAGGTATGCCTCGGTCGGGTGGTATTGACTTCCGTAGTATGAAGTCAAAGAGAATGATAAAGAGAAACGGTGCAAGGACACAACCCTGTCTGACTCCGGTCGTGACCCCGAACCATTCCGTGACAGTGTCTCCAATTCTGACACAGCATTCGCTATTCTCGTGCAGGCTTTTGATTATGGCAATGATCTTGGGAGGGATCCCGTATGCTCCCAGTATCATCCAGAGGGAGGGGCGGTGCGGACTGTCGAAAGCCTTCTCATAATCCACAAAACAGCAGGCCATCGGACTGTTCAACTCATGGCTCTGCTGGAGAAGACATCGAAGGTTGTGGATTTGGTCTGCACACGCTCGACCAGGTAGAAACCCGGCTTGGTTTTTCCTGAGGACGTGCATTATTGGGTCCCTTATTCTCATCAAAATGATGTTTGCCAAAATCTTTCCCGGAACACTGAGTAGCGTAATGCCTCGGTAATTGTCGCAGCTTAGAGGGTCACCTTTTTTAAGAAGTGTGATGATTTCACCGTTCACCCAGTCCCTTGGGCAGCGCTCTTCTTCCCACACCTTTGTCATCAGATGAAACATAGGGTGCAGGATTGCGCTCAAGCTGTACTTGAGGAATTCAGGATGAATCCCGTCTCCCCCCGGTGCCTTTCCGTTCTTGAGCCTTTTCACAGCCGATTTTATCTCGGTGTGCGTGGGCGGGCAATCGGAAATGTCGGTCGCTCGGGGAATGTCCAAAAGTAAAGCTTCCGCAGATATGTCAAAGGGATCCAAGGGGGGTGGGCGGTTCAGCACTCCGCAGAAATGATTCTTCCAAATCTTCTTGACGCATTCTGCGTCAGACTCTATTGCTCCACTGGGACCACGAATGGCTCCGGGAGTCGGTGGTTGCCTGCCGCAGACTTCACGGGTGATTCGGAAGAGTTTCCTGGTGTCATTTCTGCTTGCTGCCTCCTCTGCCGCTTCAATTTGCCGGTTCATAAAATTGCGCTTGTCCAACCGCACGGATCGTTTGACTACCCTGTCTTGGGTCTGGTAGTCAGTCCGGCGGTCCTCGGTTCGGTCGGGGTCTCTCTCCTCGTCTCTCAGGGCTTTCAGCCTGGCTCGTTCACCAATTTCAACCCACGTTTCGTCAGACATCCACTTTGGCTGCTCACTCCTTCTGGTACCAAGGACGGTACGAGCCGACGACACAATCGCACTCTTTATGAGGCTCCAGTCCGCCTCAATGAGGTCGGATTCAGATTTGTGCCGCTCTTAGATACGATCTACACTATCTCGTACAGCAGTTTCGAAGTCGGTCCGAATTCTTCGGCGTCGGAGCTTCTCAACGTCAATTCGTTCGCACTTTGGAGGCCTCACCTGGCGACTGAGTTTTACTCGGATGTTTCCAATAAGTAACTCATGATCGCTATGGATATCGGCGCCTCTGTAAGTACGCACGTCGAGAAGTTCCTTTTGGTGCTTCAAGCTGTATAAGAAGTGGTCAATCTGCGTCCTCGTGCGTCCATCAGGAGACGTCCACGTATATTTGTGAATGTCTTTGTGGGGAAAAACAGTGCCTCCGATTGCAAGCTCGTTCAGAGTGGCGAATTCTACGAGCCGCTCACCATTATCGTTGGGGTCACCGAAGCCGTGTCGTCCCATCACCGTGGGGCCAAGCACCGGGTCTGCTCCTACTCTCGCATTATAATCCCCCATTACAATCACGCGGTCTCTTCGGGGGATGGCGGAGACTGCCGCGTGGAGAGAATCGTAAAAAGCATCCTTTGTCTGCGCGTCGGCATCCTCAGTGGGGGCGTAGCACTGAAAGACGGTCAAGGAGCTACCAGGCGTCTTGAAGGAGGCACGTATCAGTCTCTCCGAGATTGGTTCCCATTTCACGAGGCAACGGGCCGCTCTCTTTGACATCAACACTGCCACTCCCTGGCGATGGTATTGCTCCTGACCTGAGTAGACAATAGAGTAACCCTCAATCAACTTTCTCCCGGCTCCTTTCCAGCGCACTTCGCTCAGCCCTAGGATGTCCACACCATAGGTGTGCATGATGCGTGTGGCGTGCAGGTCCTTTCCGGGGGTACGCAGGGTGCGAACATTATATGTCCCAATGCGCATACTCGAGTTGTTAGAGAGGATTACTCTACCTGTTTCATTGTCCATTTCCATGCAAGGTCGTCGTTTTACAGAGCCGGTTGTCGTCCGAGGCTGCTGTGTAGGTGTTTTGTTAATCTGTTTCGTTTAAGGAGGCAAGGTGATTAGCCCAGCGCTCCCGAGGCCTGAGCCACGAGGGCCCTGAAGGTCGGCTCGACCAGGTTTTTCTGTCGGGGATTTCCTTCCCTTAGCCAGAAGGCCAGTTTTATGGCGCCGGTCACTCGCCCTTCGCCCCCTGCTGTTAGCTACAGCGTACGCTGCATTGCCCGGAGGTCGCCACGGGGAGGCGAGCAGATGGGACTTGCTGGCAGTTTGGCATTTCCCAACTTTTGCTATGAACACATCTACTGGCGTCAATGTGTCCACTTGGGGCCGACCAGCCGTTGACAATTATTGACAATTAATAATATATAAATAAAATGTAATACATGAACTGGTTCACTATGGATTTTAAAAATAACCACCTGTTATGCTGAGTACCTTGCGTTTGTATACAGCTCACTGATTCGCACATGCGCGTTGGGTATACCCAGCTCCATCTTTAGATACTTGAGTAAGCAATGGTATAAATACCCCGATCACGTTCACGGCTAACTTCATCATGTCGCACTTTCGTAACGGTGTGCGCGCGCAGCTCTCAATTTAACCCTCTACTAAATGCGCCAAAAGAAGTATAAATCTTCGTTGCAGTCAGCGGGTATCGATGTCATTTGCTTCCACTGGGTTTGAGCTTAGCTACCGAGGACAATACGTATTTACATGAGCCCAGATGAAAACGAAAATAAGTATAATACGCGGTGAAAATGAGAATTCCACCATTATTGGTAGTATTGACCTGTGCGTCCTTGATAATTATATTAGAAATCAAGAGCATTAGTTGTTTGTTCTCCCAAGTGCAGAACTAACCTGCCATTGGCAATGCCAATTGGGAGGACAATAACTCTGTTCAACCAAATCACTTCGGATGTTGACATATTTCACCTGCGTGTGATGAGTATTTATAGATATGCATTGTTTTACAAATTCTTAAAATAGGGTCTACTTAGCTCATTCGGTATACTTCCTTGCCGTATCCGGAAATTTGTATGTAAACAGTTCACCGCAGGACACTTATTCGTGCGCCGCAGTACGTGTAACATTTAATGAAATGACGAGTTCTAGTTGAACATTTCACCGTGGAGTATATTTTTACGTATGCTACAACATGTGGAGATGTCTTTATTAGGTTAGGTTAGGTTAGGTTAGGGTTAATCTAGTTGGAACAGTACTATTTGCAAACTATCGCCGCATTTTGTGAGATACGTACAAATGTATTCCACGGTGAAATGTTCAACGAAGAACTCGTCATTTGATAAAATGTTATACGAACTCATGTTTCACGTACTGCGGCGCACGAATAAGTGTCCCACGATAAACTGCATTCATACAACTTACATGTACCCTTCCTTGCATCTCATTTATAATTTTTTGAATTTTATCTGTGTAATAAACTGTTTTGTCACCGCAGTTAATATATTGTAAAAGCATGGTTACTCTACAAATATATGCAATTTTCTTATGACGGCCAATGAGTGTAGATGGTCTAGTTCGGACGTTCGCACTGTCGACAATGTATCATATTACGGTAGTAAGTATAATAAAAAGTACATATCGACAGTTTAATCTGCAATCATAAACTCCATTTGTGTAAATTGTTCAGGAAGGAGAAAAATAATTTATTTATCTATAACTATCGAGCGGAATTTAAGAATTGCAAAAATACACTGTTTTTTTTACAAATAAGCAGCACTATAAATTAATACACTATTTTAGCTTCCATTTTATATTTTAAATTTTTACGCACCCGTCAATTACATGCGTGGTCGCAGCCATGACCTATTTTGGGTGAAAGCTGTTTCCTCATGTCAGGCTCACCAGGCACCAATAGCGAGGGCTGTGCGGCTGGTCAATGCACTCCCTAGAGATGTAGATATTTTTGGTGATCCATTATATATTCTGTTTTCAAAATTCTATTTTATTGTTTAATTTGTATTTTGTGAATTATTGTGGCTTTTTTTATTTTCTTTCTTTTGTATAAAACTATTTTTGCTTTTTTTCTGATTAGTTGTAATTTTTATTCTAAATGTCATGTTGTGAACGTCCTGAATTAATAATTTGTTATGTACTCAACGTGTCTTTTTCAAATAAATAAATAAAATAAAATAAAATATATGAGTGTTTCACAAGCATAGTGAACCAAGTCCATTCTGGTTATTTTTGAGTAAGCTAGGTTCAAACCTAATATTTGAGTATTTCTTATTCTGTAAGGGTATGATAACACTTTATAATTGTGATCATACCCTTACAGAATTAGAAATACACAAATATTATGCTTGAACCTAGTCACTAAAAAAAAAAAACAGGAATAGACTTGGTTCACTTGTGAACCACTCATATAAAGAATTTTTTTATAAAGAGCAAAGTTGTTCCATTTATGATATTGAAAATTTGGCAACTGCAGTTGGCTGTTTTGTGTGAAGGACGTTAACACATTTATTTATAGGTTTAGGAATTCTTTATAAAGCTTTATAATAAAATACCATCTCATTGTTGGTCAAAAGTGGCAGTTCGCTGGTTTGCAGATTAAGCAGTCAATATGCAATAATGAATACACATAATGAATATAATTGATTGAAAGATGAAAATAGATCCAACATAGATCACATCCATCTCATGAGGCAAACTATGGAGAAAGCGCACGAATACAACTTTACACTCCATCACCTGTTTATTGATTTTAAACAAGCTTTCGACAGCGTGAATAGGGATAAGATGTTGCAAAGCCTAAAAATACTGGGGATTCCCTTAAAGCTAGTAAGGCTAATAAAGACTACACTGACGGATACTTAAGCAATTGTCGCTGTGCAAAATGAGCAAACTGAAAGCTTCAAAATCAAATCAGGTGTGAGACAAGGGGATGCGCTATCCACTATGGTATTTAACCTTGTGGTGGTATCCATAGCTCGTGAAACCAACATAAGAGGATGGGTAGATAACAGTACAACGCAGATGTGCGCTTATGCTGACGACATAGTAATTACAAGCAGATCCAAACAGAGGATGATCGACCATGGCGGCACTATGAAAATAAAAGCAGAAAATGCTGGGCTGCAAATAAATCAGTCAAAAACTAAGTATATGGTCAGCACACGCGATCAGGTACCGCTGCAGAATATAGACATAGGACAGCATGCATATGAAGGGGTGGACAAGTTCACGTATCTCGGATCCAGCCTAAATACCCAAAATAAGACAGCAGAGGAGATAAAAATCCGCCTTATCTCCGGGAATAAATGCTGGCATGCCTGCAAGCTACTGGTGGGGTCAAAAATTCTAGGCCGAAGAAGTAAACTTCTAATTTATAAAACAATTATAAGGCCAGTGGTCACTTATGGCTGTGAGACTTGGTGCTTAACTCAAAACGAGGAAAACAAATTAGCTGTCTTCGAGCGCAAAATACTCCGCAAAATCTTTGGACCCACGTTGGAAAATGGGAACTACAGAATAAAAATGAACCACGAGTTGGAAGAGCTGATTGAACAGCAAACAATCATAAGATACTGTAAGTCCCAAAGACTACGATGGGCGGGACATGTGGAGAGAATGCCTGAAGTTAGAGCGCCAAGGATCATGACGAAGTGGCTACCCCAACGGAAGAGACCCAGAGGCCGTCCAAGAAGGAGATGGGCTGACGCCGTAGAAGTGGACTGGCTTCATATAGGAAGACCCGGTAACTGGAGAAGTGTGGCGAGAGACCGGAGTGAGTGGAGAGCGGTTGTGGAGGAGGCCAAATCCCACCCCGGGATGTAGCGCTGTGGAAGAAGAAGAATGAATACAATTTTTTTTTATGACGGTTTTTTGTTCTCATTACCAGGCTCTGTGACATAGAAATTATTAATTTACATTCATTATGGTATTTTATGAAATAAAATAAGGTTTTTAATCTGAAATGTTCTATTATTGTTATATTTAGTTTATTTTTGTCTTTTACTATGCAATACATATTTAAACTCTAAAAACGCACATGTAATGAAAATGGTCGTTGATATGACAGTAATAATAAAATTAACGCCAATAAAACTTTTAATAAAATTTATTTTCCGGCGGAAGGGTGCCATGTTTGCTTTTGAAGCACTGGTCTAGATGACAAGTAAAAATAAATAAATAGTAACCACTTGACCTCAGCGTTTCCTGTTTGGATGCTGGATCAACCGTTTACCATGTTGACATTCCAGACGACACAGACCACAAAGTTTATTGTCTGACTTGGAGACCATTAACAATACAAAGCTCCTAGAAGCTTTTAAGCACTGTTTGTATCTCAAAACAAATAATGACTGATCGTTGACCACAAGTGTTTTGGTTCGTCTTGAAGATGTACTGGCTATCATTGCAGGTTCATAATATTTAATTAATGTATTCTTGAAGTATTATTATTTTGTTTACTGTACTGGTAAGTTAACATTTTGATTATCAATTGAGTTGATTGCGTGTACTTAATAATTATTGATTATGACCACCGTGGATTAATAAGCTACTGGCTTCTCATCAGCAGGTTCCGGGTTCGATTCACTACTACACTACTTCTACACTTGGATTCATGGTGTGTTTAAAAGAAAATATAATGCAAAATATTCATAACATCAACGTTGGTAGGTAGGTACATGATGAAAATTGAATTTAAATTTTAATAGTTTAATATTTTTATGTACGGCTTTTTAAAAACACTTACTAAAATAAACTATAGATATGTTCATAATTTGTTTTTTTTTTAATATTTGATACTTTACTTATTAGGTAAGTAATAAGGTTTTTATCTCCTTTTATTGCCTGAAGATGACGAAAGGGTCGCGAAAAACGATCCAAATTAAATAATACATAACTTAAATCTATTAGAATAAAATAATATACTCACAGTTTTCATGAAAACATAATCTTTAGAATATAATGTGTTTTGGTTTTAATAATAAAATGGGACAAATAAGAAAATTATTTTAAATAATTACGAGATAAAAAGAACTTTTTTATACAACGTTTTTAAATTTTCTGTTGAATCATATAAACTTGACTTGACTAGCTTAAACAGTCATATTGATTTCCCTAGTAATGCACGTAGGTATATATTATTTAATAATTTATTTGCTAGGACCCCTTAGCAACCAATAATGGTATTGAAATAACTTTTCATACAAAACAGAATTAACTGAAAATGAATTCAATTCTATTTAAACATGGCTAAAAGTATTAAAAAACTGCATTGGCATCGTGTTCTGATATATTGTATAAAAGTTTCAAATGTCTAGATAGTCGGGAAGTTAGTTAAAATCAATTGCAAGATTTGTACCGGACAAACAACCACCGGACAAATAAGAATACGACCTAAGAAAAATGTTTCGCGTCGCGTTTATTTATAGTTTATTTATATGGACAATAAGCTTAAAAATCCATTATATTTCCTAATGTCAATTATAATAAAATATAAATTATCAGCAAAACTACTTTGATACAATATGTACTTAATGTTAAAAATATTTGTTAGTATCTGCCCATTTTTTATTAAGAAATTATATTGATACGTATTCTTTTAATGGACTTGTAATCCACGAGCTGCCAAATAATGTCGTTGAATAACATAGTTAACACGTCTTACTTGATTGCAAATGTATTTTATTAGAATCATGTAAGACGTGTTAACTGTACTAAAAAATATTATACCTATATACCTGGATAACTGCCTTGTTTATGGAATAGCTCCGAGTGATATCCGTGTTATTTTGGAGCAATAACGGAAATGTGTTACAGTGTTAACTATTTGGATTAGCCCTGTCAGTACTGCCAATAAACGTATTACATATTAAAACATATTTGTGTAGTATTTTACTTTGACTGGTATATTGCTATACTCATTGCAAAGTGCATTTAAAATGCAGTCTGTAAAGTGCATATGGCTCGCCAGATCAACGGTACTTAGCGCAACACCGTCAATTGAAACTCACACGCTGAGTTATTCTATTCCTCTGCTAACAAATTATGAAGAACTTAAGTGCGCTTTATTTACTACTTTAATGCATATGCAAGAGAGTGATTGTTTGTGTGACTGATTTCAGCAATTACCTCTCCGTGGACCTGCATTATTCATTACATAATGCAGGCCTATCTATTTTGTAAAATAACTATGTATTGCCAGCTAAAAGCGCTTGCTTGTTGAGACATTCTAGTCAGGCGCGCACACAAGGGGGTTTTTGGATCTGGATCCCCTGAAAAACATACAAATTATTTAAGTATGTAGCAATCATACCATTCAGCAATAAATGAGTGATTCACTTTAATATGTATGTTTTGTTGTAAAAACAAAACAATAGCGCGATAATATTTATCAGCATTAAATTTACTCAATCATAACTAGAACAGTAGGGTTTGTTTTGATTTGTTAATTGCAACAATATCTCTTGTACTATATGTACTGCATTTGTATAAATTGGAAGGACAATGCGTGAATCCTTATTCAACTCATTGAGTCCATCGCACGACGCACTACTATCGTCATGAGTCCTTTGCTCGGCATAATAAACCATTATTCCATACGAATTAAGTCTCTCTGTTCATCAACACAAACAGATTTCGATTACATCTCCTACCATTGTAACTCTCTGTACTCTGCATCAAGACAATAAACATCTACATCCATCTACAAACTGCCTCAATGCACTCACCTGCCACCTCATCATCTATTGATAAACGTACATGGAATATTACTTCGTCAGGACACTGTGACCTAGATGATTTTACTATCGAACGGCTTATGAACAGCTTGCACCCACTCCTCTCGGCGTTATAAGACCTGTGGCCACTGGAAGACCTCATACGTCGGTGCAACTATCTGGGGCATCCAATGTTTCATTTAATATTCCGATAAAGACAAGACAATGCAGACGACACAAACGGACACTAACGATTCAAATAATTATGATCATTAAGTAACGCGTATTTGATAACCACTTGTAGATACGACAGCTCACAATAACTCATAGATATACCCTAATAGCGCCTGTGCACGCGCATGGATTCACTGTTGGCAATAGTGCTTATTTTAAACTATCATGGCAATAACTGTTTACACGTAAAAGTGGCGAGGCGCGATGTTGTCATTTTATAGTACTATTTGACAGGACGTAATGAAAATCGGTTAACCTCAAAATGAGTAGTTCGTATTTTTACCGGCAGGTTCGCCATTATGGTTCTACTGCGAATTACAATTCAGAAACTTACAAACTTGTTTGATTCATGCACGCAATATTGCCAACTGCATGATAATACATGTTTGCCCATACATTCTCGATGTATTCGTTGTCAGTGTGTATTTGCCGTTGGTGAGTGCACGTAGTGCCTGAAGATTCTGAAAGGCGAATCCCGGGTGGCAAAAAATTACTCTAATGGAATAGTACAAATTATTGATTAATATAATAAAACGCATTTTTTTAGTACATATTCCACTTTTAATAAATAAATATGGACCGGTTTCGTCCGCCTCAGAGGGACATTTTAAACTAAATAATATTTATAAAACAGGTATTTACCAAAACAAATTAAAAAGGCGACACAAATAATCTACCAATACATTGCATTATTCGTCCAATAATACTTTGTCAATAACAATTAAATTAAAATTAATATTTCATACTACATCATTAAGGACACCAAACAAAATATTCTAATATTATTAACATAAAACAAAATATGAAGCAATAAGCACTTACAATAACAATTCAGTATCGTATCAATACAAACAATAATATTTATGATAAGTCAATATTTAATAACACAATAAAATTTGATTAATAATTCATTTATACAATTTACAATAAAAAATAAACAATATTACCACTTGATGGACAAACGAATAAATAATTACAAGATAAAAATAACTTTTTATATATAACGTTTTTAAATTTACTGTTGAATTATTATGCTCAATATGCTCAAACTTCTACTTGCTATGAAGTAAATATAAAAACAAACAAACAAACAAATATTATAATACTGAAATGTCAGATTTCCATAGTAACGCACGTATATATTAATAATTTAGTTGCTAGGACCACCCCCTTGGAAACCAATAATAGACTTTTTACGGATTTTTCTGAAATAACTTTCCATACAAAACAGAATTAACTGAAAATGAATTCAATTCTGCTTAAGGATAGCTAAAAGTATTAAAAGAATGCATTGGCACCGTGTTCTGATAAATTCTTAAAGTTTCAAATGTCTAGCTAGTCGGGAAGTTAGTTAAAAATCGATTGCAAGATTTGTACTGGACAAACAAGAATACGAGCTAATAAAAATGTTGTAAACATACGAATATAAACGAAAATATGAATTAAAATTAAATAAACAATAAAATAATAAATAGCGTACAATCTATAGTATATACAATGTATAAGTATATACAATGCAGTTCCACCATGAATTGACAGTTAACACAATAAAAGAAAATAGAAAAGTACAAAACCAAAATTAATTATAATTTAAATTCAAATTCCATCAAGAACCCTCGGTCGATAGTTTAAATTTTATAAATTATTTCTATAAGATTTAATTGTTTAGTTTAGAATTACCGCCAATGCTACAATCTTGATTGGACATTTCTCCGCATTGCAAGGTCATCCAATTGCTATTCCTCGCCAGCGTTCGACTCTCGTGTCAACCGGTAAAAGCACTCCCTCATAACATTATCTGCGGCCACAATAAAGCAACGCGCGGACAGGTATGCGCTTGTCGCATGCTGCATCTGCAATCCGGAATCCGCCTGCATTCATTGTGATACTGATTTTTTAAAAAAAAAATTCTAAGTCCGATATGCATAGAATGTCAAACTACGTTAAATCGAAATAATGCTAAACTTACATGCATACATCAAAATATAATGGCAGACACGATGCATTCATTCAACGTCGCAAACGAAGTCATAACTCTTTCCAATTAATGTTAACATTAAATAACTATTTCTTTTATTCATTGAATAATTCACAAGATTCAAGAATGTACCATTCTAATTATTGAACATACATAATTCTGAAAACACTCATGAGAAAATATAGCCAATAGAAAAAATCTTTTTCGAAAAAAGTAAGACATTCGGCAGAAATCAAACCTGCGTCTCTTGGGCTTCGCGCCCTGTGCATTACCACTATGCTATGATTATCATGCATTGCATTCCGGCAAAATTTAACTATTAAAGGGCGTGAAACCCAAGAGACGCCGGTTCGATTCCTGCCGAGTGTCTTACTTTCGAAAAAGATTTTTTCTATTAGCTATATTTTCTCATGAGTGTTTTCAGAATTATAATGTTAACATATTTTTAACTGTCATTGAATGGGAAAAGTATGCAAACGGCACAATATAAAATTGAATCTAGATTTTTCTAATACGAGCGTATTATGATACATTATTAATTTAAATAAAACTCAATTTTATGGTATCTACTAATTCCACTTTTATTAAAATTGACCGGTTTCATATTTAATAAAAGTGGAGTTCGTAATGACTATCAAATTGAGTTTTAATTAAATTATTAATAGAATGAATTTCCAACATGAATTGACAGTAATACTGTAAAAAATTATGACTCTTAAATCTTTATATACTTATACCCCGTTTTCATGTACATGGATTTACTGCTGATTGTACGTATTATCGCGGCCATTACAAAAATGTACGTGTAAACAAGTATTATCGTGCAAGTTGTAAGATTGCATGCATAGATCAAAAAAGTTCAGAATCTTCTGAATTTTTACGCGACAATTTGACTGTGCGATATCTGAGCCTGCGTAGTAGAACAATAGTGGCGAACCTGCCTGAAAAAAGCGAACTACACCGCACAGAGACTCATTTTGACGTTAACCGATTTTCACAACCTGTCAAATAGCACCCTACAATTACAACATCGCGTCTCGCTTACTCTTGAAGAATGAGATTGGCGAGACAGTCAGTACTACTATCGCAATAGTTGAAAATACACACTATTGGTGCAAGTAAATCAATGCACGTATACAGGCGGTATTACTTACTACTTACTTCACCTTGTCGCGCACCTTGGTCCATCACCAACTCTCGTACCTCCCGCCATGCAAGACCTGCAGCGCATAGGTCGCTTTTGTAGCACCACTGCAGGGTGAGTGAGTTCCGGAGTGTCGCACTCTCTGGCACCATCTGGGACACATTTCCCAGCCAATCATCATGTTTAATCCAAAGAGGTCATATTATGAGCCTCCACGGAGGAGGTTGTATTAACACATTAGTTGTTTGTATTATATTAACCACTTTTACAACAAAATTATACGCATTAGAGTAAAAATAACTCAAGTTACCACAGATGAACACAATCTGCTAACGTTTTGCGGCAATTATTTGCCTTGCGTGTGTGGCCCGACCCTTGGTTGCAGTCGCGTTATTTCGCGCGAATTTTAATCCCATTATTTTTACTCTCATGATATAAAAAAATACGTTCACATGGAAACTTCAGCTAAATTCGTATTAAATCATTTCCTGGAATAATTTTGTAAACCACATATCATTATGCCCCTTCTTGAAAATAAAGCTGGAGGCAAATTTATTTCTTTACAATTATTTTAATTCATACGCAGTCGCTTTCATTGCAAGCATTAAATAATATTTAAATCTGTCTTTTACTTTCTCACAATCTACGATTAAACATTTTTAGTTATTGAAACTTATATTATTGGCATTTGAAAAATCGATTTTATGTCTACATAATAAATAGTAATCCATAAAGATTTTGGATTGTACTAAGGAGGAATTATATTGACATTTCGTGTTACCACATTTTGGTTAAAATTTAAGGTAAAAAACATATTTATAGTCTTTCTTATATATAAAGAGCCACACCATAGTCACGTTGTTACGTAGAATTAAATATAAAAATTCAAATTTAATTACATTTATACACAAATCTTAATTACTATATTATAAAGTATAAAAATACATAGTATAAAAGAAAATAAAAAATGAGAAAGAAAACACAAAATAATTAGTTCAAAAGCTATTATTAGCTTTTTTTTTCTAGATGCCTTTATGGATAGCTCGTATTTACTATCGAGTTTCTTTAAGGACTTTGGCACGCAAACTACTCTACTTGATGCTAGTCAAATGAAAATTGTGCCGGTTGAGAGAATATGCGTTATTGAAAACTATTCTTCTACCCGCATCGGGTATTGCTAATTTGAATTCGCCAGGGCCTATGAAACCGCCTTGAAAAAACCCTGGATTTTTTTTTGTGGTGCAAGGCGGTGGTGATTCTGATGAATATTTTGTCGTATTTATTGGGAACTGAGGACTGCGATTTGTAGCCGAGTTTTTCCCGTGGTATTATTAGCTATTATAATTAGCTAAGTATCTAAAATTTGATGTAAAATTTGCATCAAATCCGTCAAATGCTCGTTTGTTAGCTGTGAACGATGTTTTGATTTTATAAACTTCATAGAGGTGTATAACGATTGATGACTATATATTGTACCGAAAATAGAAAATAATCGACAAACAGCTCTTTCTTTAAATTAGAATATTTGAATATGCACACACGCATATATAAATATGTCTGTCTTTGACAGTTGCATTCATATATGCGCATATTCTCACTTCTAAACGAAAACTCATGAAAATACAAGACGTATGATGGGGAAAGAAAATACCTATATTTATCTATATAGATGTTGGTAGCCGCACTTAAACGAACGAAAAGCCGCATTTGCCCACGTTTGGTCTAGGCCTAGTGTCTAGGCATTGATTTTTATTGGTATTATTTTTCATGACCTTATTACACATATTGAATGTGGCTCAATTATATGGACTACGACTTGGTTAAATATTGTGGTAATGTATTTTTTAGCATCTTCTTCTTTCTCACCGCCACTGCAAGTAATCATATAATCAAAATGTAAAGTTCAAACGTTGCATTAAAATATCGACTTGATAATTAATAATGGTCGGCACATTTCAGTCGAGTTAAATAATATCAACGGAAATCAATTATAAAAGTTATCGTCTATCTTTAGCGTGTCGTAAAACGGCCAAATGAAATATTTTAACTGCGTGTTTATTTATCTTTGATCAGCGTGTCATGTTTGAATTGAGGTAAAAGTTAAATATTTCTGAGAATATACAACGGAAACCACAATCGAGATGAGAGTTTTTTTTGCCAGCCCGAAAGTCTTGATTGAGAGTTTTATTTTAAGTTAAGCTATACAAAAAAGCTACAAATGTTCTCTTAAAATATAATCATCTAAGTAGCTGAAGTAAAAAATATATTTTTAATTAAATTAATTTATTTACGAATACAAAAAATTGTGGACATAACAAATCTAAATTCAAGACGTACACAACATGAGATTGACATTATAACAAATATTACCCTCACAAGAGAGAAGAAAAGAATATAGAATATAATTATAATAATAACAGAAAAAAATAAACCAAAACATAATTGCGTACAATAATTTAATACAGAAAAATAAAATTTTGAAAACAAAAAACATACAATTTTATACAGTTATATGAAGTTTCAAAAACAAAATGCAAAGTACATCATTGAAAATGTCTATGTCTTTAGAGAGCGCATTTACTAATCTAGCACCCCTCGCTAATGGTGCCTGATAGGCTTGACACGAGGAAACGGTTCCGATCCAGATTAAATCATGGATGCGACCACGTTGGTAATTGACAGGCGCATGTAAATTCAAATTCATTAGGATACCAATTTAAATTGCAATAAAATACTTTAAATTATGTAGGCACATAGAATATTGGCTTCCAAATAAAACATCAAAAGCCTTATTCACAGAACAGATTAATAAATATAGTAGCGATAGGCTATTCCCCAATACATTACATTTTGACGCAGGATTTTGAATATGTGAGTGTCCTACGAAAATTAACCACATATTATAGACGTCCAATAGTGTGTGTTGCAACTTTCAAATAGACCAATACTGAAAGAGCGTTAGCACATAAACCGAGAGCAGTAGTTGTTAGAACGAAGGTCAAGAGTATTATTTACACGTGTTTAAGTTTATCCTATATTCTTCTACACTCGAGATCGTAGATCGTAGAGATGTTACTCCACATCCGTTATGTATTTCAGTTCCCATTATTTATGTGTTCCCTGGCCTTATCTCAATCGTTTAGAAATCACATAATTTTTAAACAGTGATGTCCCGCGAGGGTTGAAAGATTATGCGCCGCATAAGGGCGGCGGTTATCCAAAGGGCACACACCCGAGGTGGAATCAATCGTTTTATAGAAATTAGATAGACATTGGAATTTTATATCATACATATTACGTTTTGATTAAATATTTAATTCAGTTTACTGCTTGAATTTATATCTGAAGCAAGGGCGGGTTTATGAAAGTGGAGGCCAGAGGCACTGACTGAATTTGAGGCCCCTCGCAATAAAAAATAACACACATATTAATAATTATACATTAATGTACCTTCTTATGCAAAAATATGAATGTATAAATTTCTAGAAACACATTCCTTATCTTAAAATAATTATTACCTATTGAGGATGACAGTTTTTAAAAATTACATATAATGTTAGTGGTTTATTGTTTTATGTACCTGTACCTAATAGCACACGTGCATGGATTTACTGGCAGCAATAGTGTGTATTTTAAACTATCGTGACAATAACTGTTTACACGTCAAATTGCTGACTGTCTCTTCAATCTTATTCTTCGAAAGTAAGCGAGACGCAATGTTATCATTTTATGGTACTATATGACAGGTCGTAAAATCTGTTAACCTCAAAATACGGTGTAGTTCGTTTTTATTTGTCGATAGGTTCGCCACTATCGTTCTACTGCGCAGGCGCAGATCGAAAAAGTCCAAAATGGCCAATGAAAATTCAGAAGCTTCCGAACTTTTTTGATTCATGCATGCAATCTTGCAACTGCAGGATAATATGTTTACACGTACAATTTATTGTTATGGCCGGATAATACGTACTGCTAGCAGTAAATCTATGCAGGTGTAAACGGGGTATAATGTTAGTTGCAGAGATACTCAATTTGGAAGAAATACGCATTTTTACCACGTTTTTCTTAGCTCGTATTCTTGTTTGTCCGGTGGTTGTTAGTCCAGTACAAATCTTGCAATCGATTTTTAACTAATTTTCCGACTAGCTATCTATCAGAACACGATGCCAATGCATTATTTTAATACTTTTAGCCATCTTTAAGTAGAATTGAATTAATTTTCAGTTAATTCTGTTTTGTATGAAAAGTTATTTCGGAATAAATCCGTAATCCAATTCACTATTATTGGTTGCTAAGGGGGTGGTCCTAGCAACTAAATTATTAATATATACGTGCGTTACTATGGGAATTAAAATGATATTTCAGTATTCTATATTTGTTTGTTGCAAAATAGCAAAAAAATGATTTTGATACAAGAAAATGAATTCATTTCTACTTAAAGATGGCTAAAAGTATTAAAAGAATGCATTGGCATCGTGTTCTGATATATTCTAAAAGATCTAAGTTAGTTAAAAATCGATTACAAGATTTGTACTGGATAAACAACCACCGGACAAACAAGAATACGAGCTAAGAAAAACGTGGTAATAAAATGTGTAAATTTTATTCTAAATGGTTTAATGTTATGTTTTTGCATTCGAAGCTTATGTCGTCGCCCATCCATCACGTGTGTATTCAATTATACCTTCTGTAGAAATCGTCTATGTCTGGTACCTAAGTGCGGCCGCGTGTCGCAGCCGGGAAATGTATGCCCTATTGTCTAGTGTCGGTCGCGAAGCCTATTTGTAAGTCGACTCCCCTTGAAGTCTGCGCTAGGAATGTTAAACGCACGCTACAGTGATGGACATGGAATATTTTTACTTTTTTTTATTTACTTTACTTTTAATAAGGATTTTTTTAAATATTTGTAACAATGAGTTCGAGCTTTGTCAGCATTAATTAGACCAGGGTTTCCCAAACCAGTGTTCCGCGACAATTTGGAAAGGTTTTATACACTGCAACGCATTTAAAGATCTTCTACTAAGTAGAAGTAAAATAAGTAAAGAATCTACTTCATATTGAATGGCGAGTGATGATCAATTTCCACTGATGTTTATGATGTCTAGTATCTAGATAGGTCATGGCTCCCACAAGGGAAAGGGGGGGCTAACAGGCCTCTAGCCTGGGGGCCTGGGCTTATGGGGGTGGTAGCGTTAGAGATCGATTGGCCAAGTGAGATAAACACACATTACAAACATGCACTAATAGTAAAAAAATGTCACCTGCGGCGCTGTTTCACTTCAAGTTTTACATAATTGTGAATATCAACATTAAAGTGGGTGTATTTAAAATATAAACCATTTAGAATATGCAGGCTGCAGATCGTCACATTGCCTTTAACCTTAGCGATAAGTAGGGGGCCCGCCAAAGATCCTAGCCTGGGGGCCCGCTTCGGGATGTGGGGGCCATGATCTTGGTACAGACGGAGGACCATCTTTTCTCACACCGTGCGCATGAAAAAGATGGGGTATATTATTTTTAACTGACCGGTTGACAAGTCTTGTTGTCAGTTTAACGACAGTTGCCAAAATTGGCAGAACGGTTAGTTGCGCTAATAAATAATCTGCAAAATAAACTAAGTGTTCCGTTAAAATTTCCGGGTTTGCAAAGTGTTCGATTGCAGAAAAAGTTTGGGAAACCCTGATTTAGACAGTGTGAGAATTACCAAGTCATTTCATTTAGTGTTCTTCAACCTTTTAACACCCGCGACCCGGTGAACATTGGAGAAATATTTCGCGGACCGGTATTAGCCAGAAATAATAATCATTATAGATAGAATTTTATTTATTAAATCTTATGTTTTAAAATTACAACTTTTGGTTAGTGCCGAATCTGATTTATTGATATACGTGGTTGCAGCATTGTTTCTGAGAGACGAAGCGCTGCATTAACATCCATTCGATTTCTCTGTTTGGTTTTTATTTCTGACGTAAATGAAAAATTCTTTTAACATTAATAGGAAGTCGAAAAAATTACCAATAATCTGATCTTATAATTCAGAGATGATATTCTCTATCAAGGAATATCCAAAATTGAGACAGTGATTGAATTTTATGTCTGGACCCAGAGTAGCATCAGAAGATAGCTCGATCACCTTTACTTTCTCACACTGATCAAGTACCAATAGTTCAATATCTACCAAAAATGGTTTATTATTTCAGAGGTTATCGGTCCGACGTCCGTAGGTCTTAATTTTTTGAGAAATAATTATTCAAATATAAGTCTTCAGCTAACGCTTTTAAATGTTGGCTTATAATGTTGAATATGACTTTCTGGTTCATATCAGCAGCATTCAAAAATTCTCCCAGCATTTCATCTAGTGCGAATTCCCCGAATCGTGTAGCGATATAGTCGGTTGATAGCATGGTGAAAGCTTTTGCGGACCGGTAATAAATTCTTGCGGGCCGGCGTCAGTCCGCGGACCACCGGTTGAAGAACACTGATATGAACTATCGCACAATCGTCGCATCTACAGTCAGCATATTTTACACGCGTGAAATTCTTCGATGGGATTGAAACGTTTGAAGTGCAATAATGCGGAGGGCAGCAGATTTCTTTAGCAATGACTCGCAATTTACCGAATATTCATGCTTACAATTAGATTAGATTAGATTGATGAGTTAGTCAGTCTAAATACCTATTAGTATCAATCTTCGTGTCAGTTGCTCCGCATCGAATTCTGTTCCACCAAGACTCGGACCTCGGAACAGTATTATTGTAATATTGTATTGTAATATAACGCTCTTGTAACACTGCTTTTGCACTGACTGTTTACGCTGCAAATAAAACTCGCTCCTCCATCCATCGAAGCAACCATCAAATCTCGACTTCTCATCTCTCCTCCTGACAACTCTCCATCTACACGTCTCGTCCCTCAACAACGAGACCCGCCAAATAATATTCTTATCATACCATCCCCAACGGTGGTCGACCACTATCAGGGTGATCTTTACTCCGTCACCTGCTACTCGGAAATGTTTGGTGGAGCTCTACTCGTACTAACCAGAGACGCCACAAGATACGGCGTCGTACTTTGATACCTTTACTATTGATCTCTCCTTGGATAACAAGTTGGAGAAAATTGAATTTTTGTCGTCACATAATGTGGTCAGACGTTTTGTAGTTTTTTGGTTTTGATACTGTGCAGAACTTCTCAGTCATTTCTAAAGGTTGTGATTGATAAATCTGGTCTCCATAATTCTTAAGAAATAATCAAAAATAATAACAAGATAAAAAGAACTTTTTATATACAACGTTTTTAAATTTTCTGTTGTATCATATAAACTTGACTAGCTTAAACGATCAAAAAAATTTGTACTTGATAGAAATAATACTGAAATGCCATTTTGACATGTCATATTAACTTCCATAGTAACGCACGTATATATTAATAATTTAGTTGCTAGGACCCCAGACCCCTAGTTACCAATAATGGTGTCTAAATAACTTTTTCATACAAAACAGAATTAACTGAAAATGAATTCAATTCTACTTAAAGATGGACAAAAGTATTAAAAAAATGCTTTGGCATCGTGTTTTGATATATTCTAAAAGTTTCAAATGTCTAGCTAGTCGGGAAGTTAGTTAAAAATCGATTGCAGGATTTGTACCGGACAAAGAACCACCGGACAAATAAGAATACGAGCTAAGAAAACGTTGTAAAATAGAATTTCGAATCTCAAAAAAAAAAAAATAGGTACCGACATTTTTAAACAGACACACAAATATATAGACCACTGAAAACCAATCCACCTCGTACCATACTCAGTCTCAGGCGAGCGTATCACGATATGGATATGAAGCATCAACAGTTTTTTACACCTGGGAATGTCTTAGGAATGGATACCTAAGTCTAAGGTCACCACGCACTTAAGAGTTTACAGAGACTTATAATAAAAGTGCCTATGGGAGAGAGAGAAGCATAGTAAACTAACAAAAATTATTGATTCCAATAAAACAAACCTGAAACAATACGGCCATACAGAACTATGTGAATAGATCTTCATGCCCGCAATAAGACGCCGTATTTTTTTTTAACGAAACAAAATTGGCCTTATGGCGACCAGGTCAGACGGCAATGAAGTTCTCAAGAATGTACAAAATTGTTACTAGGCTAATATTGAATAAAAAAATATGCCGGTACAAAATAATATTACAAGACAAGCTTAAAAATAAGATGTCCACTTTGACTCTAAACGGAATTTCTGGGTGATTTTTCTGGGTTTATATAGGTATAAAAAAAGCTTTCGACTTTTATTCTGATCGGAATTTCTTAAATACAACGTGAATTTTTTTTGGCCGAAAGAGCTCTAAATATTTTAAATTTATATAATGTAGATAGACAATAAAATTAATAAGTACTACATAATATATTTAACAAATAAATATTATTTCTTATTTTTAAACAATTCCTTGTATTGATGAAGTTTAAAATATTATTTTAAAACATTATTAAATATAATGACGCAGATAATTAGAAATATGTAATTATATTTTTAATTAAAAAACTATCTATGAACGTCATATTATGAAAAACATATTGTGTATTACAAAAAATAATGACCGTTCAAATATAATTATAATTTTATAATTGAATGTATGTGGATATTCCTCTTCTTATTCAGTCATTTTACTAATAAATGTTAAAAATAATGATTCCCATAAATACGTTCAACCAAAGCATGGTTTTATTTTATATTTTCCAACTTTTAGGGAGGGATAGTTTTTCGATCCATCAAATTGCTTGTTCAACCCAGTGGCAAGGGGTGGAGCTAGGCTGTTAAGACTCGACATAATAGTGCAAACTAAACTTTGTCAGTCATGTTTATTGATTTTCATTGAACTAATAATACTATTTGCAGATGGAGCTGGGTAGTTTTGTAAAATTCAATAAGCCCTGCCTATGCCAAACCATAATTGATAAAAATATTCTTCTATGTATAAAATATCTAAAATTATGTACGGTTTAATGGTATTTTATAGAAAAACGAATGAAACAAATATTTTTTGATTATTATCCACTATGGCTTGAATTAGGCAGGGTTTAATTGAATTTCACAAATACTATCTATACATTGTAAGCTTAGTTTAATGAAAACAAATACGTTTGACTGACAAAGTTTAGTATGTACTATTTATGTTAGATATTAACATCTTACCTCCACCCGTTACCAATAGATACATATATGATAAATTATTTAATATATCCAATAAACCAATACACAAATTAAATTGTAATTATTTTTATTAATCGATTTAAAATATTATAACAATTCATTTTTTAAATATATAAAATGCAAGAACGAGTCCGTGGGCACAAGATAATGAATCTTTAGTCTATTGAGTATCTGTCTATAATTTAGCATTCGTCCAAACATTTAAGTATATCGTTGGCTTAAACAATGTTTTGTATCACTGATGTGTTGACTGTTTAAATGTGAAAACAAGGAAATTAAATGACATGACTTCTTGCGGTGACTGATTTTGCATTTCCTGAGTGACTTTACTTCTGAGACTCTTACAGCCTTTCAAAACACATTCATTATATTCAATTACATACTCATAAGTAGTGACATTCATAAGCATTGATTTTGAAGCAAGAAACTTATATAAATTTAATTAGCTCATATAACCCAAAAATATTTAAACAATAATTGGTGTTATAACATACATATTTAAATCATATTTAAATCAATTATACATACCTATTTAAATCATTATTATCATCAGTTATTCTTCCTGCACTGGATTACGATGTAAATATCGTATATATAAATAGATTTTAAAATAAAAATGCATTTTTGGCAAACTATTCTTAGTGTCTTCTTCTGAGTGAGTGTAGTGACCAAGACAATAATATGGAAATTTAATTTTAAATATATTTTTTTTATCTTTATTCGTATATTTTTTTTATTTGTGCATTTAAAATATAAATATGTAAAAATAAAAATTGTCTCATTTCTAAATTGTTTTGGCGGCAGTGTCTGGGCGGTAATGTCTGGACGGTTTTGGATCGGCCGGTGTCGGAACCCCATTGATAAAAGAGTGTAAGAAACAAAAGAGAAATTATAAAGAAAATCACGTAATTATTATTTATTTTGCCATTCCAATACCGGTCTTGTCTTAGAATGTGCTCCAAGCGGGAGGAGTTGCTAAGGTCAGTCCAACCAGCTGTTGGGCCCATCGGGATGTCCGACTTGGTTGCTACTAAGGCCAATTATCTTGCATTTAAAAAAATTGCGGCGTCTTACTGCGGGCGTGAAGATCTCTTCACATAATTTTTGCTCTCCGTATATATATACTTACACTAGAATCATGTTTATTTTTATAATTTCCCTGTGCTCTTCTCTCACCGGCATTTTGCATTAGAAAGTAACTTAAAATTCAGTCAGAGCTCACTTTGAGCGTAGCAACCTTAGTCCTGGGTATCTTCTCCTAGGGCATTCCCGGCCTAAAACTGAACTAGATGCTTCACATCGTCAATGTAGGGCTACGTGATACGCTAGATTAAGACCGGAGTGGTGCGTGGTGGGTTTTAGTTTGGAGGGATTAACTTCAATATTCCAATACAGAGATAATGTAATTATGTAATAGAGAAGCGTATTTTTTCGCGTTGGTTATACAATGTCTACCTCTATGTACGTCATAATATTGCCATCGGTCAAGTTTTTTTTGATCGTGGAATCCGAATAACACGGTTTTGTTTATGTATTAGTGTATTAAGAACACAGAACAAATCAATAATAATTCTCGCCAATTTTGTACAGTAATAAAGTTACCTCTGCCACCTTAAATCGATTGTATCATTTCGAATAATGATATGTTGCAAAGGAGATGAGATCATTGATACAGATATGAGACACTCATAGCAGTACGGTGATCGAAACAGTTCGAATTGATACTTAATAATATTATACTGGACGATGCGATTTCAATTTGTGATCATAACCGGCGATGAAGAAACTTTGACATTTATTCTTGGACCTAGGGATTGCAATACCGGTATTCCAGTATTTATCAATACCTAAATACCGGTTTTAAAAATCCAAAACACCGGAATTTTCGGTATTAAGAAAGCACACTCGTTTACGTTTTGTGTGAATTGTATGTAAAATGAATTATAAGTTATGTGCTGCTAAAATGCAAATATATTGAGTGAATCCAACAGAGGTGAAAAAATAATAAAACCAATTTCATCAAATATATTTATTATAAGTGATTGTCGCGATGAATTATTATAATATTATTTCGAAATAGAAAACATCCGTGACAAAAATGTTCAATTATTTTATAATTATTAATGACTGTACAAGCGTTGAATTTAAGAAGCTTTTCCTGCAGCCGGACTTATTTGCACTTGATGAACTTTTGAGGGCTTTAGTTAAACTTATCAATATATTCAAATTATTTGTAAAAAATCACTAGTTCTACAATAATTATGATCAATACATATTTTTAAATGTCAACATAATAAATGTAGGTATGTAGATTTTTGCTATAAAATAATATTTTAAAAAGATTTTAATAGCTATATTTATTGATAAGCACCTACTTCTGTTTTTTTAATGTTTAAAGGCGGACGTGCTCAGCGTGGGTCAAAATGAAGCTTTTTTTCTATTTTAAAAGCATGATCCTGGACATATCTTAAACGTTGTTGATAATATATTTATACAATTTTTAAGCCTTATTATCCGTTATATTTATTTTAAACATTTGATGACTGCATAAAGTATTTTTATTACATAAAATAGTATTCTTTTAAACCTATCGCTCTAATGTTTTGGAATATAGTCATATTTCAGTACATAAATGTGCAGTGATGTTAAGATTTTTTACATTTATTAATTTTTAACGCATTTATAAAACTATCAGTATAATTTATATCGACATTATTATAGTGAAATATTTACGATAAAAAATTATATTGATAATCTCTGTGATCCCAAATTTGACAAGAATTAGGCATTTTATTATTCAAAAAATGGGCAAGATTAACACATTTGAAGATAATTCTAAAGATACTCATTATAAGCTATGTTTTTGACCATTCAAGTGTGATAAACATCCTACAAAATAAATAATGATTGCTTAATAATAATTATTGATCTAAGAATAAGCTAGTGTTTTTTTGAAATACGCCATTTCTTTTGGCATTCCCCAGTGGTTGGCATTCCCCATACGGCCGTAGCCATAAATTGACAAACTATAATTGAAGTAGGGAGTAAAATGATGTTAACGCGTGTGTTTGAACATGTACCTAACCGATTTTTTTTTTAAACGACCACTATTTAAATTTTCATTCGGTATTGCAATCCGTACTTGGACCGATATATTATTTTTTTCATTCCTATTTAGGTCGCACTGTAGTTTTCTGCAGACCAAATCAATGTGTAGTGAAGACACTCGTTTGCAAGTTTCTGGTCTGACTGACGAGATGACGACCAAGATTAAATTCTTAGACATCCGTGGTGAAGGGTGGAGGTAGGCTGTTAAGAACCACCATAATAGTTCACACTAAGCTTTGTCAGTCACACGTATTTGTTTTCAATGAAATAAGACTACAATTTATTTACAGATGGTGTTAGTTAGTTTTTTGAATTCAATTAAACCTTGCGAAACAATAATAGATAAAAATCAAAAAATACTCGTCTATCTATAAAATATCTGAAGTTATGCAATTAAATCATACATACCTTTGAATATTTTATAGACGGAATACTATTTTTTATCTATTATAGTTTGGTTAGGTAGGACTTAAGATCGTACTTCAGTGAATCGGCAAATAATTTTCAACAGTAGGTGCGACGAAATTTCTCACTCGTAAACCTGGACTCACCAATCGGAGACAGATAGTCAAAGTGTGCGCACGTCGATTTGTTTTGTCATGGCGGATGAAAATATTCTTAATTCATGTAAAGATGACTAAAAACCTTTACGCATGTACTTAAAAAAGAAAACATGTCAATGAATATACTTTTATTATTAGTAATATAACAATAAACATAACATTAAATGGACGCATATTGGATTTTTTTGACAAATTATATTTCGTTCGGCACGCGTCATTTGCACAATTTGCTCATCGCCTAGCCACGACCTTTTTAGACCATGCCTCAACTGAAGTATAGGCTTAATGAATTTAAAACAAAATAAACCAAAAATATATGTAATATGTATTCTTAATCCACCGAAAACAAATTCGTCACAATTTTTCGTATCGCCCAAAATATACCGAAACTATTATGGCTTGGTTTACGCAAGGTTTACTTGATATTTAAAAACTAACCAACACCATCTGTAAATAAAATTGTAGTCTTAGTTCAATAAAAACAAATACGTATGACTAACAAAGTTTAATGTGCACTATTTATGGCAGATCTTAATAGCCTACCTCCACAATTCGATACTGTTAGCTACTACGGTTGCCGACGATGGCAGTCTCAAGACGAGGTCAGGTCTGTATTCTGTGAAGATCAAATGTCATTTCATCATTGCGTGCGTATACCCGTGCTCCTGTGTGACTATGAGGTATTGCATTTTATCAGGCTCCAAAGGTCTCGACTTTGAGCTTTTATAATTGCTAATTGCAGTCGTAGCATAGTGGTAATGCACAGGGTGCGATACCCAAAAGACGCAGGTTCGATTCCTGCCGGGTGTCTTACTTTTTTCAAAAAATATTTTTTCTATTGGCTATATTTTCTCACGAGTGTTTTCAGAATTATGTATGTTCAATAATTAGAATGGTACATTCTTGAATCTTGTCAATTGTTCGCTGAATAAAAGAAATAGTTATTTAATGTTATGTAGTGTTTTCAGAATTATGTATGTACGTAGTAAGTATTCTTCAATTCAAGACGTTATACTTTGAATAGTGTGTCGATATGCGTAGAATGAAAATAATAAACTTCCCGTCTAATCCTGGGATCGGGTTGATTTGTAATGGATTGTTCAGTGTAATATGACTATGCGAGTCAAAGAAACTTGGACATACGCACATAAAATATAGTCGCGTCGAAAAAAGTGGACTTTGCGATCTGTTACCTTTCCTTACAAAGTTGTACGGTACGGGCTTAGTATGTAATTCTCTAGTATTGAACTTTTTTGAGTGGTAATGTGTTTACACTGTGCAAACAGTGTACACCGCATATATGACGAGATTGGTAAGTCAAAAGGGCGTAAGGCAAGTTATAGCGAAAATTAATTAGTTATGAGGTTAGATTGTTTAGATTCACTTCAGCATTCCGTGATGAAATTGGAGATATTTTTTGGTATGGTACTCAGTGTAAATCATAATAATATGAAAATACTAATATTTATTTATTTATTTAAAAAATACACATTGAGCGCATAACAAATTATGAATTCAAGACGTTCACAACATGACATTTAGATTTAAAAGTATAGGTAAATAAACTTAGTAGAGAAAAAAAAAACAAAGCAAAAAATAATTTCAAAGAAAAGAAATATAAATAAAAAACAACAATACATATATAAAAAAATACAAATCATACATTAAAATATAATTTTAAAAACAAAATACATAATGGATCGCTAAAAATGTATATATCTCTAGGGGGTGCATTGACTAGCCGCACAGTCCTCGCTATTGGTGCCTGGTGAGCCTGACATGAGGAAACAGCTTTCACCCAAAATAGGACATGGCTACGACCACGCATGTAATTGACGGGTGCATAAAAATTTCAATTTTCCAGAATATCGAGATTGGAAACTATCCACGTGAGAGCAGGGAAAATAATTTAAGAGCATAAGTGACCTACGGGCTTCAAGTGAATGAAAGGCGAGCATGCCTTGAAGAAAGTTAGTCGGAAAATACTTGTTTGAGACTGTTTTTTGGTTATTCTATTGTAATTTCACTTATTGACTGTTGTTTCGGTTTTTAAAAGATACATTTAAAGTTATCTTTCTATTGTTAGGGTGAGTTTATTGGCCGAAATAGGTGTGAATATAAATGTCAAATATAGTAGAATTGTGTCGCCGAGTTTCAAAACCCGCTATAACACTTTTGAAATAATTTAGATATATATATCGATGGATTCGTAATTAAAATCTCCACATGAAAATTTTATCGCCTCTTTCAAAATCCGCTACGATTAACTGTCATTTATGAAACAAAAGCAATGCGTCTATCAATACCCGCTATAACACTACTGAAAAATTCAAAAACCTTTTTAGTCCAAAAAGTTTTTGTTGATTTTCTCAACATAATGAAAAAGTGTTATAGCGGGTTTTGAAACTCAGCGACACAATTATTGTTTTAAAATTACTGTAACGGTGTTCCACCATGTAAACGGTAGTCCAATAATAATACAATTGACCTCCTGTTGCATATTGTCATTTACGTCCTTTTGGCTTAACAATCGTTACTACATAATATATTTTGAAAAAGTATTTTTTTTATTAAATCTTCAAAAACTCAAAAACTTTAGAGTTAAATGGGTTGCTTTCTGACTGAGGGTATAACAAGTTTAATATCTCGAGTATTAAATAAACATATAATGATAAACTTAAATAGGTATTAAAGAATATTTAATTTTTAATAGTTACGTTTGCACCATAATGAGTTTGACGTTTGCCACGTAAACAAAACGCGCATTAAATATTGATAATACTTAAGGAGAGTTGCCGTGCTTTGTGTTTATTATAATCTGACCGTCATAAAGTAATAAAGCCAACCCTTTTCAAAACTTTGATCTATGTCGATGTGTTTCACATTTTTACTGTATTGTGGGTAAAATATTGAAAAAAGAGAATTATTATTTGTTACATTGATAATATTTCGAGATCGTTAAACCCTTGTGAAGATGAAAATTAATGCAATGCAGGGATCCTACGGGAGACAAACGGGAGTTGGGGGCGTTTCCTAGAGATCTACACTGGGTTGTAGTGTCGATGACAATAATTCTGTAGTAAGATGGCAACCCCCAATATCCCTTTTTCTAAATTATTCAGAAGAGCAATTTTAAACTTTGACGGACTCGGAAAAATCAGAATTTTAATTTTAAAAGCCTTACTTTATTGTTAAATGTGTATAAAATAGTTGTTTACAGAGGGATATTTTTTAAATTAAGGTAGCTATAGAAAAAATGCTGAAATTTTCCAAATATCTCCAGGATTTCATGACATATCATATTTTACCATCTAATATAGGTGGCAAAACATGATATGTCAAGGCAATTGATCAAATTACATAGTTGTTTTAAAGGTTTTTTTAAAAAAAAAAGAAGACTGAAGAACATATAAGACCTAGACATACCATATTTTGACAGCTTGTAGATCTTACCTAGACGAGTCTGGTGGTATACATAACTCAATTTGCCAAAATAACGGAAATATTGGGTATTGCCATCTTACTACAGAATTATTATTGTAAATACAACAACTTAATGTACTTGTGACATCTGACAATCAGTATTGGAGCCAGGCTGCCACCAGGGTGATCATCGCTGCACGGAGGTTCTTAAGCCAACAAATAAGGCATCTGGAACGTTATACCGTTTACCGTTGTTTATTCTCCCAAGGTGGAGAACCAAGCTGCCACTGGTAATGCCAATTGGGAGGGAGATAACTATGTTCAACCAAATTGCTTCGGGTGTTGATATGTTCCACTTGCGTGAGGGTGAGTTTAAGTGGACGCTATTTTATAGATTATTAAAATAGGGCCGCTTTAGTAAACTTGGTGTACTTATTTGACGTTCTATATAATATGTTTAATTGTATTTTCACTGCTTTTGTATGTTTTCATTTTTATCGCTTTTATTACTTTTTTATACTTCTTTATAATAATGTTTCGTGTCATGTTCTGAGCATCTTAAATTTATAATTTTTTAAGTCCACAATATGTTAAAAAATAAATAAAATAGAATTTGAATTGTTGAATCTTTCTAGGGAAAGAAATACCTGTTCTCCTGTCTTCTCATACTGTGGTCGATTTTCTGTATTTTTATTTATTATTTGTGACCATACATAGCACTTAGTAAAAGTATTACAGGCTATTGATATTATGTTAAAATTTTATACTAAATATTATATACTTAATAAGTTTTTTTTTTAAAAATAACGATGCCTTTTTAAGCTGAGTAGTAAAAGGTTCCGAACCACTCCAAATATATTATATTTATCTAAATATAGAGCTATTTATCTTTTTCACGTTTTATATAAGGATGTCAGTGTTTTTAATTCGTTACAAAAAGTGAATTTAAATTTAAGTGAGTTACAACATATGAATTCGTATCTCCTTAATATACATAAACTGTACTTCAGAACCAGAAAGCTATAAGTGAAATTCTGACTAAAATTACCTAATTACACTTTTTGTACCCTAATTATTATAATACCAGATTTTTCTATAATCTAAGAATACCTGTTATGCCGAATTCATAAGTTATATTCATAACAGATACCCGAAATTCCTAAAATAGTAAAGCTCTAATTACATTGATATTAAATACATTAAAAGAAACGGTTTTGACAAAAGTGTTGTTTTTTCAGAGATAAGGCAGTTTGGCTTTAAGGTACTGAATATTATGAATTATGATATAAAGCATTATGATTCGAGTCCGGAAACTTGTAAGTATGCAGTTCGCCGTAGCACACTTCACCGTGAAATATTTATCGGAAATATATGGCCGTATATTAAAGATCGTCCAACCTCTTTATGTCGTATAGTACTGACATAAAATTCATGTCTAAATAAAACATGGTTCTTGTCGGTTGACACTTTACAGGAAGTCAGCAGCAAACAAACTTTGAAAAAAGCCGATATACTGGATTATTTGTTGGGTTAGGTTAGGTTAGGTTAGGTTTTCATTCTTGAATTCATGAATTTTGTCAAAATCAGAAATGAAAATTTACTTCTCATTCGCTGCTGACTAGATAATGATTTTTTAATTACAAACTTTAAAATGCACGTTAATTACATCGATCGGCCGCCTGGTCATTACGCGCCAGGTGCGTCTTCAGCGTCCAAAGTATTAATGTTCATATTTAATTTCTTCATTTCTTTCCGATAAGAAAGCTGACGGCGAACTGTGCCAAAGTAAAATGTTTTACGCATAATTTACATGTAACCTTATGATTCTCATACTTATTTGCCTTGTTTTAACTATATTAAAAAAAAAAACACTATTTACAATTAGCATTAGTTATTATAAATGTGTTTTGTTTTTGTGTCTTTTCAGCAGGTAAATCAATTTTATATCAGTCGTGTTTGCTAACTGGTATACCAACATCGGATATATATTAGGTATCCAATCTTAAAATTAGATTAATTGAGAATTAATCCATCGCGCTTACAATAAATTACAGCTGGGGTGAGTTATAGTAATTCAACATCGCATAATATCAGGGTGGATCTACTGTTGGATGAAGTCATCCCTTAGATCCATTCTATTTTTTCGGACGTTAGATCTACATTTTACGTCAACCGAACTTTATGGGTTCGTCTGTATCAGGAGTATTCAACCTTTTTATACCTACCGCCCACTTTTGTATCTCTTTTAGTAGTAAAATTTTCTAACCGTTCACCGGTTCCGCAGTAATTTAAAGTAGGGAAGTAACTTTACTTTATAAAATATATAAAGTAGAGTTACAGCTAGTTAGAGCATATAATGATAATTACTTAGCAAATACTTTATGTCATAACATGAAGAAAATGTTTTTAAAACCCCTACCGCCCACCACGAAATCTGGAATACCCAGTAGTGGGCGGTAAGGACCAGGTTGACTACCTCTGGTCTAGATAGTGGATTAAAGCGTGTTTATGGTCGCTTAGTAATGGTATTAATTCGTCCACTCGCCGATTACTATTTCATCTGCTTAGTGATCACTATCACATTGCATGTTTTTATCTGCTTTCTTATACATTGGTTTATTTTATAGTTTAGCGTTATTCCCAATATGAATGCACCGCCCCTTTCGATGCTACGTTACGCTTTTTGTATTTCTCTTAGATTAAGTGTCTATATTTTACACGTGTACGTGAGCACTGGTAGCACACATAGGTTGAAAAATTTTCGTTTAAGACGCAGTGAGAGGTCACTTTTGATGATACTATTAAGACGCCCAAACGCGTCCCATGTCAGTTTTGTTCTGCAGGATCAAATTAATCATTAATAATTACATTTGCATTCAATCTTCAAACTCAATACAAAACTTATAAACCGTAACAACAACAACAATTAAAAAGTATAGCAACGACGTGTGTATTAAAAGGATTTATTTTTATGTTAGATACAATTTACTTAAGCTCAAATCATTCAGTGATAACCTGGCTATTTTTCCCTATCTGTCGCTGATCTAACCAGCGCTGAAAACAGTCTTTAAGGTTCTTGAGTAAAAACGTTCTTCTCCACGCCCTAATTTGATACTGATCTAGTTATGATCTACATAATAATATTAGAACATAATAATAACACGTTCTTTGATTAAATTCGGTTTAACGTTTTTTCTTGAATTCTGCGAACTGGACAAGATAACCGCCTATAATTATTTTACATTTTTTTCGTTGGCATAATATTTTAAGTCTTGAATTTCCTTATTGTATAATATACAATATGCAAGCCGGGTCGCATATTCTAAACTCATCTCGACTACAGAACGTCGAATATTATGTCGATGAGATTTATTCACAAAAAACATGTAATTTAATGTATCTACGCACACAGCTCGAATGTGACATTATGGTTTGAAAGAAAAACAGCTGGTGTCGCAAGCAACAAATTTCACCCGACATGGAGCGCAGGTACAATACGTGTTTTTTTCAATCATTTCGCCTAGTCGCATGATGACACTGTCTCAAGCATGCTGCAACATTATTCCCAGTTTTGATTTATAACTATATCACAGTCGAGACGATGTTGAATGTGCGACTGGGCTATTGCGTTATGTTAACAAAAATAAGTTTTTTTATAACCCACAAAGAACTGGAAAACGTTTTATACAGACATGAAGTTTTAATGTGGTGAAGAAGTAGCCTAAAATTAGTAATCCTAATGGGGAACGCAATAATTGCGTTCAACCAAATTGCTCCGGATATTGTTATATTCCATTTACACGAGTGAGTAAAAGTGGTCGTTATTTTATGCATTATTAAAATAGCTTAGCTCACTGGATGTACTAAAATATAGTTTTTTGTGATTTTTCATTTTAGTATTCACTTTTTTTATAAAATTGTTTTTGGTTTAAGTATTGTCAGAGTTTTTGTTCAATATTTCATGTTGTAAACGTCTTGAATTTTGATTGAGACAGTCGATAGGCATTTAATATTCTTTCTTAGTATTACGAAACATGCAATTTTTGAGTATTTTGAATGAATATGGATCTGCGCTGAAGTAATTGATATAATGCCCACCTACAAAGTCATGTGTACATACTATATATTAATGTGTTTTTAAAGCAGGACAATGACCTAGTGGTTTGGGTGAATGACTAACAACCATTTCCGGAAAAGTATGTTAATATTAAATCTACTCTATGAATTTACTATAGGTAATTATTTTTTCACAAACCGGGACGAAGTAAAATTTAAAAAAAAAAAAATAATTACAAGATAAAAAGAACGTTTTATATAAAACGTTTTTAAATTTTCTGTTGAATTATATCAACTTGACTTGACTAGCTTAAACGATCAAAAAAATTGTATTGGGTAGAAATAATACTGAAATGTCATTTTGACACTCATATTGATTTCCATAGTAACGCACGTATATATTAATATTTTGTTGTTAGGATACCAGTAATAGTGGATTGGATTACGGATTTTTTCCGAAATAACTTTTCATACGAAACAGAATTAACTGAAAATGAATTTAATTCTACTTAAAAATGGCTGAAAGTATTAAAAAAAATCGTGTTCTGATATATTCTAAAAGTTTCAAATGTCTAGCTAGTCGGGAAGTTAGTTAAAAATCGATTGCAAGATTTGTACCGGACAAACAACCACCGGACAAATAAGAATACGACCCAATAAAAACGTTGTAAAATAAGAATTATTTATTGAATATAAAAAAACTTAAAAATAAAAAATAAACTTGACTCGTCTCAATCAGATATTTATTGGATCAAATCAACAATCAAAAAATCAACTTGAATCGTCTGGGGATGAGTGACATAACAATAACAAAAATGCACAGATAACAATATAATAAACTGTTATAAATTCATAAAATTACAAAATTCAATTGAATTAATGACTATACTTGACTATAATAATTTAAATTTAATGAAAATAATAATTTGCTAAAAGGTGAATCAAATATGGCTTTATTCTTAATTTTAACTCGATAATGTTCACAATAATACTATTTAATGGTATTAATATTATATTTTATGTCGTCATCAAGTATTCATTTATAAGGTAAGAAACGACATGGTATGATAATGACATTGTACGTCTTTAATATGACGTCTACATATTATCTAGGCTGAGCTTGCAAAAATGCGCTAAATTCTTCATTTTCAACCTTGTACACAGCATTGTACGTATTTAGATGGCCGTATCACACTTCATTGTAAGATGACGTGATATCAAACTCATGTCATATAATATACATCATAAAACCACTGTAATACCTACATCAGAAAGACAGATGGAAATATGTAGATAAATGAATTAGAAATACAATGATATCGTATATATTCATACAAAATTCTTGTATGTGGGTATAAGTATTAAGTCGTACCTATCAATATTTGATAATAATGGCAGCGTTATTGTCAGATATTTGATACCAATCAATATCAAATTGATGTTCTTATTGAATCTAAGGTAAATTGGAACGTTATTATCTGCAATGCTCTACAAATAACGCGTATTTTTTTTATTATCTCAATGCTATACGGCCACCTAATTCCGTAAAACAGCTCATAATTATTATTGAAGTATACGTCGATGTAATATGACATTATTTTTTTTAATAATTTTTGAATAACTTAAAATATTCAAGAATGTAACATTTTTTAATAGAACATACATATTTCGATAAAACTTCTGAGAAATATATAACCAAGAGAAGAAAAAAAAGAATACGTATAGCTTAGTGGACGCAAATCCCGGGGGGGTGGTGGGGCAGGTTTGAATCCTACTGGGTGTTTTTTTTAATGATTTTTCAATTGGAATTCTATTTATATTATCAGAAGTGTTTTCAAATTATGTATGTTCAATAATAAAAATTATTGTAGTTATTTGGGAGAATATTACTGTATTATATTGATTTGTCAATATCGAGCAATCGCGTGGACGAGCGTTCATCTTCCGTGGACAAATCATCAGTCACAGGTAGTCACATCTTGTAATTGTCTCACGTAATGACCGCACCGATGTAAGAATCCAACTCCTGGCCTCAGCAAGAATTCGATTAAAACTACGGCTGGCAATTAATCTCGGCGACTTATCGGACGTACCCGGTAATTAAGGATTCCACGGGAATCAGTTCCCGGTAATTGCGACATGGTACCGCGGGACCGTACCGGGAACCTGGACGTGCGCGAGATCCAGAACCCTTTTGCCTAATCCGTAGGACTGGATGTCGTAAATTTGAACGCGCTCCTTTTGTACGATACTGGGAACGATTTTGAATTCTTTGCGAAACGGCGAGGATTGCCAAAGCGTGTGTCGCGGTGACATATTACTGCATATGGGATAAGGCGTCTGCCTTTAGTTAGAAAATAGGCAAAGAAAATTATTGAGTAGGTATTAGAAAACTTAATAATAAATACATTCAGTAGGTAGTTTTATTAACAATATTTTCATTAGTATATTTATTTAGAAAAGAGTATTATGGCATTACAGCGATTGGCCAATGCGCCATAATACATAATAAATACAAATTATAAAAATGACTTAATTACAAATAACAATCAATTTAACAAGAAAGTATGTGCTAATGTAGATATTAAAGTAAAATGATAAATACAATTATAAATTTAACGTATTTAACACGTCCACAAACATGATACAGCCATACCCATTCGCTGCTGACTAGATAATGATTTTTTAATTACCACCTTTAAAATGCACGTTAATTACATCGATCGGCCGCCTGCTCATTACGCGCCAGGTGCGTCTTCAGCGTCCAAAGTAATAATAAAAAAATAAATCAACCTTTATGGTGCAATCAAATAAGTTAATCGCACGATACACAGCATCATTAAACAGCACATTTGTCTTGCGACGGGTAATCATGAATACCGTCAAGTTACTCATAATAATCAGGGGATTTTTGGACAATTATTATCCCCCGGAAAAAAAACCCGTCATATAAAAATAAAAAATCTATAAATTCTAATTAATTTAAGTTTTATACTATTCAATTTGAGTATTTTTTTGTAATCTGGGTTTTGCTTTTCGACATCTTCTGGCATTATGCTCACTCATCAATGGGACATAATATACACTGACAAATTTTCGTGCTATAACTATCAAAGTTAAAATATTAGCCCGTTTACACGTGCACGGATTTACTGGCGGCTGTACGCATTGTCGCGACCATAACGATAAATGCAAATGTAAACACGTATTGTCGTGCACGTTGCAAGATTGCATGACTGGATCAATATAAATCTGAATTTAGTTGCAACTTGCATGTTGTAGAATGATAGTGGCGAACATGATGGAAAAATATAAACTACACCGCGCAGAGCGTTATTGACGTTTACCAATTTTGAGAACCTGTCAAAGAGCACCATACAATGACTGCAACGCGCCTCTCTTACGCTTGAAGAATAAAATTTGCGAGATAGTCAGCACTTTTACGTGAAAACAATTATTATCGCGATTATTTAATTTACACACTATTGGTAACAGATACTAAAAGTACTACTTATACCTTAGAGAGTAATAATATAAAGAAAGTGGGCATTGTTCGGCAAAATGAAGCAGTGTTTCTTGCGTATAACGCACAGTAGAACCTCAATTTTATTATTATTAACTTAACCATGAAACGTTATACCATCATGTTGCTCTTCAGTACAAATACCAAAGTTAAACACAACATAGTTAACCATATTGTATATTAAATTAACTAAAAATAATTACCACTAACTTTATATTTAACACAAAAGCAATAGATTTGAGCAACACGTGCTCGCAGTTTTTAAATTACTGTAGTCATCACATAGTCTGTAGACATCGGTGACGTGTACAAATATATTTAATTCAGCCGTTGAATTCTATATTGGGGAGGTATAAGCATGCCAAATGCTTTCTCACTCGCACTTATAGTTCATTTTTGTTCAGGCTTTGAATGTGCTTCTGTTTAATTCATATTACACTGGCTAACGACATAGAAGATTCATTCCAATATCCAAACCAAAATGGCCAAAATTTGATACATGCACTTCTAGTATTATGCCCCAGAGTTAATTCTATGAAGAAACTTTGAGAAACATCGAATAGACATATACCAACTATAAATAATTATTAATGTTGTTCAAAGTGTCTGATGAAATTTTAATTGTAGATTTTCTCAGTAGAAAATACATTTACGATAAAAATAAAAGATAAATTGTATTACGACTGCTTTTAAGGTAAAAAAGCTACTATCTGAGCTTTTAAAATGTGTTTGAAGAAAATACGTATAAAAGCGGTCATGTTTTTGAAAAAAGAAATGAAATATGTTTTTACTAAGTATACAACGTATATATTACACACAATTAATTTTTTATTGTGTTATTGATACAGTCAGGTGATTAAAAAATATATATTGTCTGAGATGAAACTTCCGATTCGAATGAAAGTGGTTACAGTTACTTTCAAATCAATACAAAATGTATGGAGCTTATGCAGTTTTTTATTATATCTGGTCCCACGGCTCTCCTGCATACTAAGGGTGGCTTAAGAAAGTATCGACCTAACCGGCCATTTATTTCTGCCAACCATTATACCAGTGTAGTTACTATAAAAACGCTGAATATCATTAATAGGGTTTATGTATATGGTGGTACTAAGGGTTCCATGTAAATTGTACGTATTACATTTCACCATAGCACAGTTCGCCGTGAGATTTCTTATCGGGTATATATATAGTTCCGAGATTAAAAAAATACGTGTGTTCGTGGAGCAATGCAGACAATAACGTTCCTTCAATAATGAGAACCCAAACTAACATAACCTAACTTAACCTAACCTAACAAATAATCCAGTATATAGGCTATTTTCAAAAAATTTTTACCGCTGGCTTCGGGAAAACCGACAAGAATCGTGTTTTATTTAGACATGAATTGTATCTTAGTACTATACGACCCAAAGAAGTTGGACGGTCATTAATATATGGCCATATATTTGCGATACAACATTTTACGGTGAAGGGTGATACGGCGAACTGCATACGTACATATTTCCTGACACGGCTGCTAAGGGGTGCTGGTATGTCTTGGAAAGATTCTTGGAAGCGTTTTATGAAGTGTATCATTTGAGTGCATTGCAACCTTAGTCTTGGGTAACTGCTCCTGAGACATTCCCAGTCATAAAAATAAAAATGATGCTTCACATCCAAACGTGGGGTTCCGTTATATACCCGACTAAGACCGGGTGTGGTTTGGTGGGGCCATTAACTTCAATGGATCAAAGCCCACTATTGCCAGTTCGATATGAAACTGTATAATTCATTGGGTAATGCTAGTTATTGCTTATAATTAGAATGCAATATCGTAAACTGTTTATAGAAAATGATTATTGTTGCATATTGAAATGAATGGTAGTAATATGCAATCGAACATCTTAACTTATTGCGAACATGTTACCGCATTGTATTCGAAGATAATCGATAACTGGCAGTATTATCAAAGTTTACAGTTACGGCCTAACTATAGTGGACTTTGGGTATCTTGGATATTGTACAATCGTATTAACAATTCATATTTTAAATATTTGTGCAATACATGTAAGTACACACAATTAATACATTAAAAAAATTGTTGAATATTTGTATGGTTAAGTTAAGTGTAATATTGTAATGCAAAAGCACACCATCGAAGTAAGCTTAATAAACAACTATCTATGTATGTTGCTTTTTGGTGAATATTTTCTATTAGAATTGATTGTCAACTCGCTCGCGTATTCCATTAATTTATAGGGGACCCACCAGTTGTACAGTCTCCCAGTTTTCCTTGTATCCATTAGACGCTGTCGAATCGTCCTGGACGAATTAAGAATAACCAGGGAACAAAGAATTAATGAGAACTGAAATACCTAACGGGTGTGGAATAACAGGCAACCGATCTCGAGTGTGGAATGATATGGGATAAACTTAAAACGTGTCAAGAATACTTGATTCTAAGCTTGTCCTTCGTCTGAAAACTGCTTTCAGTTTATGCACTGACGCTCATTCAATATTAGTATATTTGAAGGTTCCAACACACACTATTGTACGTCTATAATATATATTTCATTTTTGTAGGAAAACGCTGCTTCAAAATGTAATGTATTGGGTATAGCCTATCTGAATTATATATATATATATTAATCTGTTCTGTGGTAATGCACTTTGACTGAAATCTGATAAGTACAACTATTTTTTCAAGATTTTTTCCGATATGTATGTTTACGAGGTATTTCCAAATTGTATTGGTCCAATAAAGAATGCAACATCATTTAATATTGTAAATTATAACTTGATTTTGGTCGATTATACCATAGGAAGTGTTTACATAAGAGGCAGTGACATTATTTTATTACCTATAATTCTATCTACAGATTATAGTAACAAAATATGTTGTAACTAAAATACTCTAATGCTATATGGAAATATAGTTAGAATAAAAATTATATTATAACATTAACTTGTCGCTTTCAATTTATTGCTGTTCTGCTATATTTTTGTCAGCAGCAATATTAAATTACCAGATTAGCTATTTGCAGTAGATTTTTATTTTATTCAACATTCATAAGAAGTAATATAATGTAATATTTGTCTGTAATAATATAATGTAATGTAAATATATTATACCTATTTACCTACATATGCGCTGTGTTGTAAGTATATATACCATTCATGCGTTCAAAGGTTGTAACAATCTGTACGTAAATTTATTATGATTTTGTATATTATATTATGACATCTGCCAGAAAATTATCGAATCAGATCGGAAAATTACACTAGAGTTAAAGGCTTTTCGTTATCAGCCTTCATACTTCAGGCATTGTCTGCCAAAAGGGAGGTTTACGTAGAAAGTTTAGCGGGAGTTTTGATACTTATTTTGGGGTGCTCTTTTTTGAATTTTTACTTTGGAACCTCTAAAAAATCAGAAAATAAATAGTTTTAATAAGTTTTCCTATTATACTTTTTTCTGATGTAATTTACGATAAAAATAGTTATTTGTACATTTGGTAGGGTTCAGGCACAGAAGCAAGACAAAATAAATATTATAATCTACTATGGCTAGTGGCGAAAGCTTCAGCATCAACAGACTTGTGAAACGGTACCACGTTCTACTAAATATGATAAGTCTATAATAATATGTGTTTTATTTTCGTAGGATACTCACACATTCGAAGCTCTGCTTTAAAATGTAGTGTAGGTATAGTTATCTGAATTCTATTTATTAATCTGTTCTGTGAGAATAACTAATAACAAAAATCATGTTTAATCTATTTTAAGATATTTTATTGATTCATTGAATAAAGTTATAATACGTTGTATCAAATCCGGGAGATTCAAAGACAATCTTTATGGGTCAATTTTATTAGTCGTAAAATTTATATAAAAATGATAATAAACGTAATAAAATAAAAATTGGATAACTTTATAACCGCCATATCATGCAGTGGATGGATTAAAAAAAGTTTTAAGTATAAATTTGTGTTGTTTTAACAATAAAACCACATAATAAAAAAAAATATACTGACATGAATGAAATTGTTAACAGTAGAAGGGTTGCCAACTTTCTATATATATACGTACAATAGTAAATTTTGTATAGCATGTCGCTTATCAAAACGAATATAATATCTCTCGTTTATAATGAGAGCATCTGTACATAATAAAATACTCTAATACGGTTCTTTCAAATAATATATTATCGTATATTCTACGTCCATAAAAGTTATGCTGAACAATCCGTGGAGGAAAAACGACAATGATATTCGTATTTGCTAAGTAACAAGTTATCTTGTGGGTATTATAGTAATATAGCTCTGTTGGCAAGAGGTAAATGATGACAGCACATGAAAAGAATACAAATACAAACTAGGAAAATATCAGTGTTTATTTGCCTTTTGGTGAGTGTACACAGTGCCTGAAGATGCCGAAAGGCGAAACCCGGTTCGCAAAAAAAGACTCAAATGGAATAGTAAAAACTTTAAATCAACTAGAATTTAAATACTTAATTGTACCAATATTTTACTGAGAAGTTAGGTAAATTTATTTGATTTATCTTTTAACAGAGTTCTATAGAATTTAATTTAATTATTGTCTTAATTTTCATGTTCCCACCAATATCACTCGTAACTATACGGTCTTCATGATAACCCGTCGCAAAATGGATGTGATATTTCATAATACTGTGTATCGTGCGATTAACTTATTTGATGGCACCATAAAGTTTGATTTATTTTTACAACGTTTTTCTTAGCTCCTATTCTTATTTGTCCGGTGGTTTTTTGTTCGGTACAAATCTTGTAATAGATTTTTAACTAACTTCCCGACTAGCTAGACATTTGAAACATTTAGAATACATCAGAACACGATGCCAATGCATTTTTTTAAAATACTTTTAGCCATCTTTAAGTAGAATTGAATTCATTTTCAGTTAATTATATTTTGTGCGAAAAGTTATTTCGACGCCATTATTGGTTGCTAGGGGTCTAAGGTCCTAGCAACTAAATTATTAATATATAACGTGCGTTACTATGGAAATCAATATGACATATCAAGTACATTTTTTTTGATCGTTTAAGCTAGTCAAGTCAAGTTTATATGGTTCAACATAATTTAAAAACGTTGTATATAAAAAGTTATTTTTATCTTGTAATTTTTTATTAATTATATCATATTTTTGGAATAGTTACATAGGTTAGACTTACTTCTACTTTCTTGTTACATAAGTTGTTATTTGTAATTAGGACATAATTCGTATTTATTATGTATTATGGCGCATTGGCCAATCGCTGTAATGCCATAATATTCTTTTATAAATAAATAAATATAATAACTTTCGTATAATCAAAAAAATAAATATAATTTTTCCTTTAAAATTTGTTAAAATACATAAATATCTGTGATATTATTTATGTTTTTATTGGTTGGCGATGTCTGACTGAAGTGGAATAAGTACTGTGGCACCCCCGTATGGACCCCATTTGGGGATGTCTCTGTGTATCTGGAGAGGCCCGAATCGGTATCAAACCCAACAAATAGTAAAGCGCTGATTACGAAAATAAATAGTAATAACAGAGCCGAGCCGGCAATGCCGTAGAGTAGATTATAACCGTTGAAAATTTGCAACGTCACTTTTTTTCGACGACGGCTTTCGTTGGAAAAAAATACAAGATGGCGCGCAGAACGCTACAGACAGCTAAATCGCGAACACGCCGATTTCGTCCTCCGTAAAATTAAATTATTAAAAATGTAACTTTTATATAATATTAACGTAAATATACCTTGCCGTTTCCAAAACAATTCCGGTGCGTTATTTGTTCACCTCCACATCCTGAACCCAGACGAAAAACCAGACAACAAAATAAAAGTGACAGTTTGTTTTCACTTACCAAAATGGAGGGAAATGATAGTACCTACTACATATTATTATTCTGTTTTATTTTAATTAATACCATCAGCGAAGTTAAAATACTGACTTTAAATTACATATTAGTAAAATCCAATAAATATCAGACCAAAGTGCAAAGTAATAAATAATATTGTGATGCTAAATGATTTGTCGATTTACCTTCATATTATATTGTATAGGTTCTCCATTCATGGTTTAAAAGTTTATTCGACCTCTTAGAACGTAGCCCTGATTACGGTCCGTTTTTAATCCGAGCAGGGCAATCAATTACAGATGGCAAGATTTATACATCGCATCCTTGGTGCTTGTCGTTTTCTCATAGTATTAACAGACCTTATTAATTACGTTAGCGGGATCGATAAGTCATTGTGGCAGCCCTGATACAGTCCGATCTTTAATTAAAATTCAATCGTAGGATATGGAATCCATTTATACTCGGCATCAATATATTTTCGTTTATTGCCGAATTGATGATTCAATATTGCCAAATGACGTTACAAAATTCATTAAAAACTTCTGAAAGATGTCAACATATTTTTTTTATGCATTATTAATAACAAAATATTAAGCTCTAGATATTGTCTATGCTCAAGTTACGTTCAATCGAAATACAGACCTACAAACTTAACTGGAGAATGGCCAAAAATGGAACTACAAACTACTATAGGACGCCATTTTGAAAATGTAATTAGTAATCAGATTTTGTCCGGTTGGGTAGTTTTTGACAGTGGCTCCCCCATGCCATTCTTCAGATAAGTGATGTAAATCATGCATAGACCAACATACAAAAACAGCTGCAAATTACTGTTATTGCATCGCCTTTTGTCATCATTATCATTGTCATATTTTAAAATGATGATTTCCAGATAATTATTATTAAAATATTTTTAGTTGTCATAAAATAATAAAAAACGCACAATATAAATTGAATAAATATTAATTAATAGTTATAATATAAACTTAAAATATTTAAATGGTTGTTTTATCGATGGTTAACCGAATTAATTAACATATTGTGGATCTAGTATACCTAGTAAGATAGGACATAGTTCATTTTTTAATTACATGGTAATACTTTTCCAAAATGGCCTCTCTTTTTAAGACTTATATATTATCACATTGAACAGTATATAATACTATTAGATTTTCAGTATAACTAAATTATATGGTAAATGTGCCGCAGAGGTTGACATGAGATTTTACAACTTTCTTTTTAGATCAAACCTAACCTAACCTAATATTACGGGAATGTGACGACTGGCCTCCGGACAATTGGACGCCGCACTGTCGTAGACACGTGTAGACGAGGTATTTTAATCATTTTCTATCTACTACCTAGTAGTTTGAATTCATTTTCCTCTAACATAATGTATTCTTTATCGCGGATTGAGAATTACCATGCCCAAGGCTTTATATAAAATAAAAAACTCTTTTTTCGTTGGAACGCATGCACGATTAAATCATTGTTTACGTCGGCATATTTACATTTTCACCAACTATTAAATCATAATATAATCATTGAAATATAAATACTAATACTGAATATTTTTTTTAAGTACCTATAAGTACATAACGTCTATTTATTTTCGAATTCCGTGGCGTCCAGTTGTCCGGAGCCAAATCGTCCTAGACCCAATATTACCTGATATAATCTTAGTTTGTGATAATGGTGTATCAAAATGTATGAAAATTTCAAATTTTCAATTAACGATTATTGGATCGAAAAGCCGATGCGCCGACAGAAAAAAGTATTGATTAAGTATAATTGTCTACATGGAATAAACTGTTTTCGTAATTTTTTTTATAAAAGCTCGTATCCACCTCTGCGGCACAATTACCAATTATATTTTGTCAGAAACAAGTAAATGCCATAAAAACTAATTATTTAATTTTTAGTTAAAATCGACAAAAGGGCCTTAGGTTTTTTAGGTTACCAGGTGGATGCAAACGTCAGTAGCATAATGCAAAGTACCTACCTATCTAGGTACCTTAGCACAAACATGATTTATTTAAATTTGTTTTTCCATTTGTTAAACAGCCGATACACAAAATTTGCGGCGTCTTATTCTATGCGAGATCTCTTCACACAGTTTTTTGTATGTCCGTATTGTTTTAGCTTCGTTTTTATATATAATGTAAATTAATTAGAATCATTTATTTTTATTATTTATCCGTTCTCCTCTCCTCCCATGATAACTTTTATCAGAAAGTTTATATAAACTCAGTCAAAGCATACTAATTGAGTGCGTGGCGACCTTAGTATTGGGCATCTGATCCTGAAACATTCCCAGGCGTAAACAACTGGTGATGCTTCACATCCAAACGTAGGGCGTCATAATACGTTCGATTAAACCCGAGTGTGGTGAGTTGGTTTGCAGGGATCTATTAGGTAGTTGATACATATCTAAATTGCTAATAGCGATTTGCCACATTCCATGCATCAGGCGTTTGATCGATTTAAAATGACATTTTTTTAATAACTTATATAATATTATGTATAATAATTTCACGAAATTTCATAATCATGTTATCGTTATTTGGAATCGGAATCATCAGTAATTTGTTATAGTAACGGGTTGAACTAACCTTTTATTAGTAATACTGATTGGTAGGGCAATAGCAACCAATATACTTTTGGATATCTTAATAAGTAATCCAAATGTGTGATGGGAAGATTTTTTAAAAATAATTCGGTACTGTAATGGCAGACAGTTATAACTGTAGTTTTTTCACTTTTTAAGTTTTCTTCCATAATATAATATAATATGTTTTAAATTGTATATTATTTGATATTTGAAAATATTAGTGCTGCAACTTTATTGGCCATAAAGGAATGCTAAAAAATATCTGCATCTGACTAAAAATGTGAATTTTTTTTTTGCTTAAAATGCAAGATAACAGTAAAACTTTAATCTTTTTAAAAGAAATGATTAAAAGGTTTGTGTTGCGTTAGGTTAGTAATTCCGCTTATTTTGATAAAAATTACTTCAAAATATGTTATAAACTAACTTGTCAAACTGATTACAAAACTTTCTTTTAGTTTTCCTGTAAAATTGTGTGAACAGCAGTTATAAACGTTTGCCATCACAGTACCGAATTTACCATTTGAATATTGTATCAGTATAGTTTCTATGTTTTGTGTGATAATTTTATTTTTACCCTTAATTAATTATAATTAATTGTTCGTATAAATAGCAAACGAAATCGGTTCTTATCATTATTAAATTATGTGTAATAAGTCTTATATACTTACTTATATAATTTAATTTAAATTATTGTAGTCCCTTTCCACTTAGAACTATACATAGTTAACACGATTAAAATGACGTTATCGATGATAAGAATTTAACAAAAATACGTTTAAATTATAAGTTTACTATCATATTCCTGCCACTGTGTTTTACTGTTTATATTACTTATCTGTGTATTTTTAATTTTAATAAAAGTACATGTTGTGTTGTTTGATATTATACATTTCTGTTTACGTGTTATTTTTTGCCCTGTGTTAGCATTAAGGTTTATAACATCCTAATTCTACAGCCTCCTAACCGGTTTACGAATTATTTTATCAATGAAATGGTGACCCGAGCTAGAATTAATGCGATCATCTAAATTAAAAAAAACGGCACGGTATTATAAAACATAACACGTGAATCAAATTAAACTGTTAGATTATTAATGCACCATAATTTATTAATGTACCCAATGAAAGGTATGGCCGTAGTATTCCATCGAATACCGTGAGATAAAACTTAGCGTTGAATTAATTAAAAAAATATTTATGAGTTTTATTTATGACACCTGTGAAATAAAAATTATAATACCACCTGCTTTTGAAAAACTATATCCGTACCTCAAAGCCTGTGTACCTTATGTACGATTTTGCAGAAAAATAACTAACTAAATATTTTGTATGTTATACCTAAAGTATCATAATATTATCATTCAGAGACAAATTATTCATCTAGCCTTTTCATAACAGACAATATTATGAAGTTCCTAAAATCAAAAAACTGAAAGCTTATAGACATCAAAAGCTTTTTACATACAATACTCTGGATGTCGAATATTGATATTATGTTTATACTAGGTATTTAAAAACTAAAAAAATATAGATACTATACCTAAAACAATTTATCCATAAGGCGGCCCTTGTAGTGATGTACGTAAGGCGCTGGCTTTTCTTTTGGTGGCTTCATGTGCGATTCTCGGTGAGGTCACAATAATTATATATATATATGATTTTTTCAAAGCCTGGGTGATTATGATTTTTTTTTTTATTACTAAATACACTTCTGCTTTACTACACTAATGTCATTGGACATCATGGCCTACTGTAGTGTATTTATTTATTAAATAATATTTAACAACGTTGTAGTCTACAAAGTTGAAGTGTTGGTCACAGAATATTGAATTTTTATATTATAATAAAAAAGAGTTGGTAGAGCATATGGGCGCAAACCCCAGAGACTCGAGTTCGAATTCTCCTGTGCGTCATATTATTTTTCAAAAATGTTTTTTAGTAGTTATATATTATTTAGTTTTTTTCAAAAACCTAATGCATATTCAATAAAAGAATGTTACATTCTTAAATTTTGAGAATTATTCGTTGAATAAAAAAAATGTTTATTTAATTATTAGCAAGTCTAAGTACGTTATAAAAACTAAATAATGGAGTAATCAGCGACGTCGGTTAGTAATTAAGGAATTCATTGATAACTACCTTAATTTAATATATTAAAACCGATAGCCAATAATAAAACGCAATTCGATAAGCATTGTATGTAACAACTACCAGTGGAAATCATCAAAGTATGAAGACAGTACTTTCTCTAGGTACCCCATGTCAGTCGTTCCCATTTTGTAACATAATCGCTTGTTCTCATGTTATTATTATCTTATCTTTGCAGATAGCATCATGTGGCGGAGACCTGTGGCCACTGGAGCGACCTGATGGGATGCCGGTCATACAATCGTTAGAAGTAATGTGTGGGAAGGATCACATGGATGTCCACTTGTCGTTTTCGCATCCATTTGAAGGGATCGTCTCGTCTAAAGGTATCTAGAATCTCCCATAAGATTATGTTTATTCAAATTAATACATTGGTAGGGGGTCTCGACAAAACCACCCGAACAAAAACCACCCGGATATTGTCGCCAAAACAAATTAAAAATGAGACAATTTTTAAATTTACATAATATTGTAATATTTTAGATACACAAATAAAAAAAAACGTATGAATAAAGATATAAAAAATAGTAGATATTCCACGTATTCCATTAGGGAATTCAGGTATAAGCTATTGAGCTGCATTGGATTAAATACGTATTATCGAATTTTTTCGGTTTTTAGTTGTAAGTGTTAAAAGCTGATGATTTTAAGTTAATAACTCTACTGACAATTGCCACAGATTAAATCTCAAATTACACTGATTATCGTAAGTATGTAAATTTCTATCGATACGCAATTCCAAAAACCAAAAAAGCACTTGTTTTATATATTTTTGATTTTTTTTTGCGGGCGGATTTTTTGTGTGTTCGGTATTGACGAGTATTGGTACGGGCGGATTTGTTTTGGTGGCAATGTCCGGACAATTTTATCGGGGTGCCCATAGGTAGTTTTTTTTAATGGTTGCAGTTTTTGTAACTGGCAATGGGATAATAAGAAATCATTGCTATGGAGTAATTACAATTTTGATTTCTGTATGCTTTATATTATGTATGTTCTATGGACCTTGATTTTTTGACTTGAGCAAACATATTATTTACATAATATACACATACTCCGTTACTAACTAAATAACTAAATTATTGACTTACCAACTTTTAGCAGTAACCTCACGATATAATATATTATGTATATTCGTTGATTTTGTCTAAAATGAGCAATTCTTAACTACACGATATTACTTTTCGACAAAATAATAAATTAAAAGTTTTTTGAAATTTTATTTAAGATCTTACAGTTTTCTGCATTGGATAAAACGACTTACCAAAATAGCTATTTTTTGACTATCGTCAATTTACTTAAAGCAGTGGCTAAGGGTGACTTTTTGAAAGAGGTAGGCTGTGGGAGTAACCATGTTTGTCAGATATATTTACGGGAAATAAGAAGATAACCCAATATTACTAATGAATAGGTACGCTAAATCGATGAAATTTCAAAAGCTTAATTGGTTTGTTATAATTAGTTTATAAAAATAAGCAATTGTTTTGAATTACTTATGTATTTTCCTAAACATTTATAAACGTAACATACGGTCAAAATATATTAACTATTATTAACTATTATATATTGTGTATATATTATGTTCCATAACAATTTATAATTTAACTCGTAAAACTAGACATTTTAAAATACTTATATATTTAAAACACAGACTTAGGTAGGTACAATATCAGATATATAAATTGTCTAATGAGTGAACTTATAGATAAATAAAAATCACGAGATAAATTATTTTATATTTTTAACAACAACAATCAATATATATTTATGTGATTGAATCCCGTAGAATTTTTTTTTTTTTAATTATCTTCTTATTAATTATTTTGAATAAATGTGCTCTAGCGATGTAAGCGCTAGCGAAACAATTTGTTGATTCGTATGTGGAACGCCAAACATTTTTAAATCATGAGAAAAAAACTTCATATTGATAAACCCGACGATTCACGCCAAAATAATCCTATACAATATGTGAAGCGAAACGCGGTGGTGTTTTATTTTTTTAAACTTTCGAGAGATACCATAGATGGTGCGGTGCTTATTGAAATATGGGAAAAGATCGAAAAATTATGACAATTATACGATAGATGTCTTTCGGCATATTGAATATATTATTATTTGTGATTATATAAATACGTCAATATGAACATAAAACTTATTTTTCTTAAGAAGGTAGGCTTTAAATAATCGCCTAGTATGGAGTCTTCGCCACTGACTTAAAGTCATAAATAAACTTTATTTTGTCAAAAAAAATCAATGTGAAATAATGCGACATATTTTTTGACGTCACCAAACCTAACCTAACCTTGAGCTCTACAACTTTCAAAAAATACTGTATCTCCACATTTTAGAAGTATATTTCGTCTCTGTTCTGGCAGAACACACTAACTGGAGAATACTAGCTTTGAGTAATTTGACTTTGAAGTTGTTAAAATGTTTGAAATGGTCTATCATATGAGTTTATTGAGTAATCGTAAGAAGGATGACTTTAAAATAAAGACTGTTTATTTATTAAGGAGGTTTCCAGACGGTAAAGTTTGAAATAACGAATATTTTGGTATAACTAACTCAATATGTCATTTTTTCGAATTAGTGTCTTCTGCCAGAACAGTGACGATTTATTAACTTGGTAGACTTTAAATTGGCGGGTCATGCACCAAGAATGGGTAAACCGAAATTCTTAAAACTATGAAGCCGATGTATATTAATATTCATACCATTGAAAATTCATATTTAACGTTTACCCAAAAGTGATCTATGTGGAGTAAAGGGATATTGGTTCTCAGGAACAGACATTATTTTATAACTCAGTAAATATCACGGTTTTTCTGAATGATTACACTAATCGTGTCGTCACGGATATACGTACGAGATGCAGTTGCGTCTAGCGATCACCGATCGGAAGCGTGCAGTGTAATTTTAATATGAGCACTGAATTAATACTGACTGAATTTCATTAAAAAACACACGTCTATTAGAATTATTAACCTTCCCTTATCTGTGGAGTCAAATCAGGTTGCACGAGTATATAAATTTAAAAATTACCTATTGCTAAAACATCTAACCAAGTCATGATGGATAGGTACATAATATTTAAGTAGCTAAAAAGGGGCTAAACATGGCGTTCATACCCTCCTGAAGCGGGTCCCTAGGCCTGGATCTTTGGTAGGCCCCCCTACCTATCATCAAAATTAAAGACAGTATGGCGCTCTACAGTAACTTTATCCAAATGGTGTTCCAGGTAAAAATAACAGTATTTACTATATTTTTAGCGATTTTTAGTATTTTTTAATACATCCACTTGAATTAATGAATTATCGAGTATAGACACATCGTATAACTACATGTTTTAAAACCATAATGAACATTAACATTTGAAGTAAATTAGTGCCGCTTAGCTTGTGGGGGGGGGGGGCATGGGCTTTCTCTCCATTTTTGAAATTCACAAAGTCACCGTTTAAAATTTTCAAATTAGACAAAAAAAAATATTTTTAATTTAAACAATGGTGCATTTAGCTCAGTAAACTGTTTAAACAATATAATATTACACGTATAGTGTACCTAAAACCCAGTAAACACAAAATGAATGGGAGCTGGCTTAACTTACTGGGTGTGGTATAATAACAGGCAACGGATTTAGAGTGTGGAAAATGTGGGATAAACTTAAACACGTGTTACAATAATATGTTATTTTCAATAGTTACGTCTATATGATAATAATAAATGCATTGCAGTTTGTTACGTAAATGTAACGTGCATCCAACATCAAGTGCCGTCGGCATGGTTTGTTTTTGGGTTTTACGGCCTAACTGTCATAAGATACCCTACTTCAAAATATTGCTCCACCACTTTTACGTTTATATTTCTTAATTTTTTTCTATAAAAATACCCCAAAATGATGGCATTATTTTTATGCTCATATCTCAATGTATACCTACGTGATGGAGAGAAGCCCGTTTGTTTTTGAACATTTCATTTATAAATGTGTTTAAGTAGGTATATAATATCGTATCTGTTCTGGCAGAACATACTAACTGGAGAATACTAGTTTTGAGTAATTTGACTTTGAAGTTGTTAAAATGTTTGAAATGGTCTATCATGTGAGTTTATTAAGTAATCGTAAAAAGGATGACTTTAAAATAAAGACTGTTTATTTATTAAGAAGGTTTCCAGACGGTAAAGTTTGAAATAAGGAACATTTTGGTATAACTAACTCAGTATGTAATTTTTTCGAAATAGTGTCTTCTGCCAAAACAGTGACGATATTATGTCATATGTTTAGTTATTGATTTTTACCCTAGAGCTAAGCATCTAACATGTTATAATTTACTATATCGAATGAAGGTCGTTAGCCGGCTATGAAATAATATTAATTAATTAAGTTTTTTTTATACGTTTACATCCTGTAATAAGTAATTATGATCGATTCAAACGACCCAGATATGCCGTGATTTTCAAATATTTGCTTATGCATCGAATAAAATGTTGACAGATTGAAGTTCGCCGAATAGTTTTTGTGTGCTATCTGGTGGATCAAATTCATAATAATTATATTATTTATTATTATATTGGCAACATATTCGGGGGGGGGGGGGCGTTAAATTTTATGCGAAACTGGTATTTTTACGTTGATAGTGGAAGAGGAACTGGTTCAAAGGAACGGTAAGTTTGGTGAAGTTTAGTGTTGTGAACGGCATCTGGGGTGAGGAACTCTCATCTGGTAAAAGACTCTATATTGTTGTTTTTATTTAATAAAACGCAATTTTTTTATAGTACTTATTCCACTTTTACTTAATATATTAGGACCGGTTTTGTCCGCCTCAGTGGGAAAATTTCATCTGAAACATGACATTTTCAACGGGCTTTTCAGTTGAAAATGTCCCACTGAGGCGGACGAAACCGGTCCTAATATATTAATTAAAAATGGAATAAGTACTATAAAAAAAATTCATTATATTAAATAAAAACAACAATACAATGCAGTTCCACCATGAATTGACAGTTAAAAAAATAAAAGAAAAAAAAATACTCTATAGTAGCGTTCAAAAACTACCCCACTATGAACGTATTCGATGGTCGTATAGTATGCATTACTGGCGATTAATTTTTATCATATGTGTGAGTGTGATGAAACCCAAATTATCGAGTATGTTGTTGAGGCTTGCATTATATACAGGTACCTCTTCTAGAAGACTTTTTGCCATTCGGAAAGTTGATGAAAACGCATTTGGATGGATTAAGGCTCTTCTTGAGTGGTTTTACATCTGTATAATTATATTTATATGTGGTCATCTACATTCTGTCACCATAAATAAGAATTAAAATGTAAAACTAGTATAGTAACGCAATGCGACGGTACAAGATATACTTATTTTATAAGCACAGTAAGAGGAAGGTTAAAGAGGTAATAATTTACCTCGCGTAACTGTGATGCGATCTTTCCCGTAGCTTTTGTGATATTATATGGCAGTCGTGGTAAACATGCAAATTGCTATTATTCTACGTCAAACAAAAAGAGTAAACATATAAATAACTGTCACTCGAGCGTTGCATAAAAGGATTTATATTCAGAGATTTTGCCGCTAAATTAATCTAACTAAGGATAAGATACTTCGTCATATTTATAGATTTAATGAGAGAATTGAGAAATGCAAGTGACTGCATTTCGATATCGCACATACAGACTATAGACGATTTTCCTAGGTTACTTGGTGTTAAGTACACATCATTTATTATTTGAACAGAATGTTGTTTTTGGCGTGTATGTGTGAGACATATTGAATTCTGCAACATTAATGATACACTTGTTTGGCTTTGTGGTAGGACTTATATTTAGTAGCACATTAATTACATTACACTTTATATTACAAGGTTTCACATAATACTTTTAACCACGTTTCTCTTAGCTCATATTCTTGTTTGTCCGGTGGTTATTTATCCAGTACAAATCTTGCAATCGATTTTTAACTAACTTCCCAACTAGCTAGACATTTGAAACTTTCAGAATATGTCAGAACACGATGCCAATGCATTCTTTTAAGCCATCTTTAAATAGAATTGAATTCATTTTCAGTTAATTCTGTTTTGTATGAAAATTTATTTCGGAAGAAATCCGTAAAAAGTTAGTTTTGTTTATCACGGTACTATAATAAGTAACGAACTACCTGCAGTCAGAAATTTGATGCGCATGAAATAAAATAAAATAAAAATGTAGTTTATTTTCAGCACATTTAAAGCTGTCGAAGGCATAAAAAAATGCTAGTAAAAACGCCACAAGCTAGATGCTCATTTTGTATTGTATTATATTGATACAATATTATGATAAAATTTGTTTTGTATTATATTGATTTTAAGCCATGTGCAGCTCGCGAGCCAAATAGTTCGCGTGACTGTTATAATATGCATGCATACGTCGTTTTACCGACACTTCGTCTGATGGCGGCGATACTGCAACCAATGGCGCCCTCTAATAAAAAGATTTATCTGCGCGCGTGATTAATTATAAAATTTAAGTTATTACTTACGCCATGGAAAACCGACGAAAGAAATACGCCCTTTTTGATTTACGTGATTTGAAAAATATATCCAAATTGTTAAGCCAAAAAGACGTAAGTGACAATATGAAATTAACTATTTCTTTTATTCAACGAATAATTCACAAGATTTAAGAATGTACCATTCTAATTATTGAACATCCATACTTTTTTAAAAACACTTTCCGGGAGAAATTGGAGGAATCCACGACGTCTGTACGATCTACTTTGATTTAATAAACAAAAATCGATTGCCAAAGTGGCTTGATTTAGAAGAACGCTGATGAGTGAGTATTAAAAAGGCCAAAAGTTAGAATTTGTCGCAATTGGTACGTCACCTTGTAGCATAGAGGTAATACACGGACGGGGCGTAAACCCAGGAGATGCAGTGTTCGATTCCCTGCCGGGGTGGCTTAATTTTTTCAAAAAGATTTTTTCTATTGGTTATAATATATTCTTTCAGAAAGTGTTTTTCAAAAATTATGTATGTTCGACAATATGTAAGTTTAATAGAAACTATTTGAATTAAGAACTTTATTAAATTCGTCATCTTACATCTTTTATTAATCTTCATACAACAAAATAGTTTTAGGTTATTTTGTCATAATATATAATGATTATTCTCCCTGAAGCATTTTTTGGAACCCAAAAATGAAAATTTAAACACTCTAATATCATAAACAAATTATTTTTGATTAAATGTCCGTTGCTCCCTATTGTCTGAGATTTTTTTTTATTTTAATTATGATGGGTAATAAAAGTATATAACAAGAGCTTATTTTCAAAAACCGATAGGCGCCTGAATCAATTTAATAATATTACTTGGCCAAATGAAGTCCTACACCCACGGTGGTTGAGCGGATTACGCGTTGGCTTATAACGTCTTGGATCCCTGGTTCGAATCTAGGATCTGGAAAATACACATATTGTTTTTCAATTTGTGTTTTGAATATGGACGTAATAAATTGAGTTGACCTTAGTCTTGGGTATCTGCTCATTAGACATTACCAGGCATAAAAAAACTGGTGATACTGCAGATACAAATGTAGGGCCTTGTGATACGCTCGATTAAGACCGAGTGTGCGAGTGCGGGTTGGTTTGTAGGGGTTTTTGTAATTAAAATATGACAATATGTCATTAATTTGTCTTCAGTGAATGGACCTAATCCATTGACCAAGTGGCTAACGTCCAGTTGTCCTAAAAACCTGTTTAAAAATATCTTCGTGAGGCGACTAAGATTCTCGGAGACTTATAGAGCGAATGAAAAAAATATAAATTTATTACCTATTTTATTATTAAGTATATACAATTAACATATTTAAAAAGATATCGAAGGAACCTGGTTCACATGGCTTAATTGAATATGGAAAGTTACAGATAATGTGGTTAAATAATTGATTAACTGATTAAATGCAACACAACTCTCGTAAACAACCCAACAAACATTGTGATTCTTTTGTAAACTAAAAATTCAGATAACTGTGGTTGAAAAATCAACTCTGTATATTATTTTCAATAAGAGTAATTCTTCTGTTAACTTTAATATTAAGGCTATACCTCAGAGGCATGGTCTAAAAAGATCGTGGCTAGGCGATGCGCGGATTGCGGGTCGCTTTTTTCACTTCGATCGATTCGCGGTCGATTTGTCATATAGATCCAACATACGTCCATTTAATGTTCCGTTTATTGTTATATTAGTAACAATAATAATATATTCATTAACATGTTTTCTTTTTCAAGTAAATGGGTAACGTTTTTAGTCATCTTTACACGATTTAAGAATTAATACCCCCGTCGCCATCACGAAACAAATTGACGTATTCACACCTCGACCTTCGTTCTCCGAATGCCAGCGAGTCCAAAATTTCGTCGCGCCTATTGTTGAAAATCATTTGCCGTTTCACTGAAGTATCGTCTTAATGCTTCTTCTTTATAATGGCCTAAGCAACGTGTATATTGGCGCCCTTTGATGCGTGTTGAAATAGTGACACTGTCTCGATATAAATTCTCCGGTCATGGGCCACACAACGTGTATTTCGCCTTCTTCACAATGGTAACCATCATAATATGACCACGTACATTTGCCTTACTTGGGCCATTGTAAAGAGGCAGCATCAGATTCAATATTATTTGAGAGACAAGTCTTCATATAAGTCAATGTCCCCAGGCAAATGGTGGAGTTAACATATTATATTTATTAAGTCAAAGTTATAAACAATTTGAAGCTGCCACTGACTAAATTCTCGTGAGATACACAATTAGTGTAATCTAAAGAATTCTGCACGCGATTTCAGTCTAACTAGATGCATTGTAGTTTATGGATATCTAAGCTTTTAAATATCATTTTGAAACTTTTGTTACTTGTGAGCGCTGCATGTGATTTACGTGTGATATCTTATTACATCACCAACATTGATTAAATGTTTTATTGTGGTATATATAAGTTGATCATAAATCTCCATTTTACTGGGATTGTCCCGACTGCATCTTGCCAAACCCTACTCAAGTCAGATAAAATTTTTGCGTCTATATTTATGTAGCTTTTGGCAACCGTATTTAAACGATAGCCATACAGAGTACAGTTCCAAGCCCAACCTTTTCGAAACTCAGTATATCGCAGTAACCTTTGGCGCGAACACTACCACGTAGTGGTAAAGGGTGGAGGTAGGCTGTTAAGATCTCACATAAATAGTGCATTTAATAATTGTCAGTCAAACGTATTGGTTTCCATTGAACAAAAACTACAACGTGTAGGTGTGTTCGTTAGTTTTTAAAATTCAATTAAAACCTGCACCTACCTAAGTCAAACCATATTAGATAATAATACAAAAATAATCTAATTTTAGATATTTTAGAGATAAAAGAATATTTTTTATCGATTATGGTTTGGTTAGGCAGGGCTTAATGAATTAAAAAAAACTAATCAACACATTTGTAAAAAAAATAAGTATGTCTGAATAAGTGTACACTATTTTTGTCGAATCGCTAATAGCATACCTATACTATTATGGTTTGTTTTAGGAAGGGTTTAAATGAATATTAAAAGCAAACCATCACCATTTTGAAATTGTATTTTTAGTTCAATACAAACAAATAATTAGTATAACTACTAATAAAGTTTATTATGCAGTTTTTATGTAAAATTTTAACAGCCTACCTCCACCCCTCACCACTGCTACCACGCGCTCATAATGATTTCTGTGATATGAAGATGTTCAATTATTCTATAATTATTAATGACTGTACAAGCGTTGAATTTATGAAGCTTTTCCTGCAGTCGGACTTATTTGCACTTGATGAACTTTTGAGGGCTTTAGTTAAAATTATCAATATATTCAAATTGTTTGTAAAAAATCACTTGTTCTACAATTATGATCAATAGGTACGTCATATTTTTAAATGTCAACATAATAAATGTAGTAGTAGTATATAAGTTTTTGCTAAAGAATAATGTTTAAAAAAATTTAATAGCTATATTAATTATTGATAAGCGCCTACTTCTATTTTTTTAATGTTTAAGAAATACCGGTATTTAATAAGAAATACCGAATAACCGGTATTGACATTTTCATTCGGTATTGCAATCCCTAGTTGAGAGTGAGTAGGATTTGGTATTACATTCTATAGGAGTGGTATGAGCACATTACAGAGTTCAAACCAAGGGTTACTACGATATACTAATATCCGATAAAAAGGTTTTGGAACTTTACTGTAGTCTGTATGTCAGACATTAAAATGTGGTTGTCAAAAGCAATATCAATGTAGGCACATAAACCTTTTTCATGTTTTCTAGTAGTAATTAGGGTTTGACAACACGTCTCATCAAGATAATAGGTCCCAAAGTCCCAGCCGGTTTGTCATCTTATCCTTAATATTTTCTAATCCACATGCAAGATATCGACAATTTGGGTACTAAAACACCATTTACTGTTTTTTTTTAAACTGTATAGAGTATAAATTTTTAGCCAAGATTTAAATTATATAGACTGCGTCACATTATATCACAAGAATCGTATATACTATATTTAAAATAGAAAATAGTGAATCTTGTACTAACCTATTTATTTTAATTACTGATTTGTAAAATATAAGAAATTGTAAATTTCTGGGATAGATAATTTAAAGAAAATAATGTTTGGCATTGCTTCTCAACCGGATCTTTATCTAAGAAAACTAGTGTGCTGTATGTGTCCTCATAATGTGCGACCATTTTTTTCGCCATGTATGCTGCTTTACTAGAAAAGTTTTAAAACACTGGTATAAGTAATTTAAAAAAAAATATATACATTTTAAAAGCGATTTAGTTCATAAAGATGATAAGAAAGTCAATTTCGATATCTATATATTTGAGCGTTACCAATACTGAGATTGCAATTTTAGATTATAAAGCATATTAAGTAGATCTAATTCGTTACTTTGTACTTAAAAATCTAACGAATTAATCATTAAAATTGATCCAATGCTCACTAGTTGAAAATCTTACCTTCAGATAGCAATCAAATGAATTATCTACACTCGTTGATTCCCGTATTAAAAACAAACCGCGAGTCTTTGAGATCTCGATGACATTTGACCTTACTTTAAATTATTGTTGTATCTCATAACAGTCGTAACCACGTCTGATTTCAACAACTCTGTAATATGATTTATTAATCTAATTCACACAATAAATACTTCGCTTAGAAAATAAATATAGCTTAAGTTTGAAACAAGTGTTGTATTAATAAATGAAATACTCAGTAAGTTTTTTTGTATCTTTTTCTTTCTTTCGACCATGTCCGATCTTAATAGGATCATATGGGGCTCCACAGAGTGGAGGTTTCTATTAATACATTTTATTTTTACGAGAAATGGATGTCAGCCACTTGCTCAACTTATTAGGTCCATACTCTGACTCATACACACATTGAAAAACAATATGTGTACTTGCCAGACCCAGGATTCTAACCTGGTACCCTCGACACTATAGACCAGCGCTTAAGTCACGCGGCCATCATGGGTGTATTGTTTGTATCTACAGAATTATTATTGCAAACAAACAGTTACATATTATATTAAATAGAGAATAATTAATAAATTATATGGAGAGTCAATATTAATATTATAATATTTAATAAAACATTTATTTTATTCGACGAATAATTCACAAGATTTTGTCAATGTAACATTCCATATATTGAACATACATAACTTGAAAACATATCAGATATTTATACTAACTAGAAAAAATCATATTTGAACAAAAATACGATGATCGACGGAATTTGCACCCGTATAACCACTGGTATCGCGCCAACTGTGCATTGACCAATTATGCTACGAGCGTCCTATCTAATTGCGACAATTTAAACTAGTAGGTCATACATTAAATGCTTAACAAATTGCGTTATTATCGACTATCGGTTAGTAATTAAGGTAATTAATATTCCTTGATTTAATACACAAAATAATATAATAGATAGTAGCTATTAGGTACTTACTTCGATTATTAGTCAGTGCCAGTAATCCCTCTTAATTTTAGTATTACTGTACTCGCACTTGCTAATAATTGAATAAAACATCTTTTTATTAAACGAATAATTTAAAAAAAAATAAGAATGAATATTATTTATTTAAACAAATTTTGAAAGTAGCTAATTTTAAATAATGAGAAACTATTTGTAAAGCTTAAAAAAGATACCATAAAATAGCAGGTCCCACATCATATCACATTTGATCCAGTAGGGAGTAGTTTGATCAGCTAGTATATCATTAAATTTATGTGTTGGTTTTATGGATACGTAAGTATACCTACTAACATAATATGAATAGATTGAAAAATGAAAGCATGCGCCATATTCATAGCATCTATGGACAGCATGCTACTAGTGACTGGGTACTTCATTGAACATACAGTGTATTTAATTTTGATTTATAATTTCCAGGTCAACATGGCGATCCAAGATGCGTCTACGTTCCACCATCAACAGGGCAGACTTTCTTTTCATTCAGGATTGCCTATGCCAGATGTGGAACAAAACCAGGTGAGATGTAATTTTAATTTTACGGGTGTTCATCGAGGTTTGAAAAAAAGGTTTGAAAAAAGTTTGAGAAAAATTTTTGTTTTGCCATCTAGTGACAAAGCGTGTTATTTATTAAGTAAAACTTCAACGCTCGGCCGCCAGAGTGATATATTAATAGTATACCTTTCTTTATAACTCAATATTCTTCTTCTTTCTCGGCACTACATCCCGGGGCGGGATTTGGCCTCCTCTACAATTGTCCTCCACACGCTCCTTTCCCTGGCTGCTCCTCTCCAGTCTCCAGCTTTCCCCATCTTTCTCCAGTCCTCTTCGATACAGTCAGTCCACCTCTTCTTTGGTCTGCCCCTAGACCGTTTTCACTGTGGGATCCACTTGGTCATGATTTTTGGCGTCCTGTGCTCTGGCATTCTCTCAACGTGTCCAGCCAACCTTAGTCTTTGGGATCGACAGAAATTCACCACCGTTTCATGTTTTATTAACTCTTCTAGCTCTTGGTTCATTTTTATCCTGTAACTTCCATTTTCCAATGTGGGCCCGAAAATTCTCCTGAGGATCTTTCTTTCGAATATGGCCAGTTTATGTTCTTCCCTTTGAATGAGGCACCATGTCTCACAGCCATAGGTAGCTACTGGTCGAATAACTGTTTTGTAGATAAGCAGTTTGCTATTCTTGCTTAGGATTTTATTCTCAATATTATTAAATACTTATTAATTATTATTAGCAATTACTTTTATGTATAACTATTATTCAAATATATACGAGAAATTGATACCTACTTACATTAATTTACTATTCCACCTGTAAGTACCTTATGTGCTATGAATTTATGTGAGAAAATAATTATGGCCATCTTGAAATAACTACTATCAAATAATTGAGTTTGTAATCTTAACTATAATAAAGAACATTATTTAATTAATTTTCAATATGTAATAACTTACTATTGAATAAAATAAAAAAAAATTAAGTAGATAATTTGAAACACGTCAGAAATATTATATAATACATAAAATCTTGAAAAAATACCACGCCAGCCAGGACTTAAATCTGTATTGATCGGATTCCGACTAACGTGCATTGCTGTGCATGCATCCTACCCATTGATATACTACTGGATGAATCATATGCTTCTTAAAATGACGCCCGATTTTCAGCGACTCGGCCAGTGTTAAAACTTACTGTTTTAATATCAGCGGACTTAAATCGATATAAGCTCACTTAACATTTGTCTCGAAAACGACCTGGCAATAATTATGAGTAAGCCCGATCTAGCTTGCATCTTACTCTAACTAATAGTAAGCGCATGACGACTTGCTCTGTCCGCTCAGACATGAATTTTTGGTAGCTTGCAAGCTTTGGGTTGCAGAACCCTTAGGGTCACTATTCCAAGAACGCAAATTTAGTTTTACAGCCAGGGCAATACGGGTGAAATTAGGGAATCCATGTTAACGGTTTTAACGCATTATACCTACAAGGAAATATTATAAGACGGTATTCGTAATATCTTCTTTTGTGGTACATTTTTTTGGGAACTCCTCGTCTAGTAGTATATCAATGATCCTACCTAATTGGGACGAAATTAACTAAGTCATGCAACTGACTTTACAGATTTCGCTAATATTGTTCTCAAATTATGTTTGTTATGTGTATTGTGAATAATTGAAAAAAATGTTTATTTATAATATAACTAGCATATTTCACATAGTCAATAATGTAACTAATCTTAATTTTACCAGATGTCTGAAAAAATAAATGTTCATTTTGCCTCCTAAGGTGAATATAATTATATTAAAGACCTTTAGAGTCATCTTATGTAAATTCTAAATGTTTTTGTAACTATTTAAAGATTGAAAACTAGAAAAATATAATTTCAAAATATACACATGACATGAAATATTAGAAATATATAATTTAAAAACACACATATAAGCAGTAGGTATAAAGCTGGTATAAAGAGTAAATATAAAAATCATAAAGTAAGTACATATATGGAAATACAGCGAAAGTACCTAGACCAATTTTAAGAATTCATAATTGACGTCCACCTAAAGTCATCCCCACGCAGATGGAATATATCAAAATCTGAAGCGATTTGGTTAAACATAATATGTAATATCAATGATGGTTTAGTTGTGCAACTTGGGAGAATAAACAACTGATGTTCCCGATTTCCAAGATAGTTATCAGAGACACACAGGTCAACACTACCGATAGTGATAGAGCTCTCATTTACACCGCGTACAAGTAACCAAAAATAAATATTATAAATATTATTATTATTATGTCATTCAACATGATTCGATATGATAAGACATCAACGGTTGGTTAAGCGACAAACCTAAAAAGTCAAAAAAAAAAAAAAAAAGGTAATGCGTAGATATAGGCAAATACACAGACTGTGGTTTTTCAATTTTATTAGATTTAATAAGAACATTTAATTAATCTGATATTGTTTTGTATCAGATATCTAAAAATAACGATACTTACGAGCAACTACCAGAATTTTATATTAATTCGGTGGCGTTTGGGCATAACCTGTTAACTGCAAAATGTTGAATTTACAGGAGAGCCCTTTTAAGCTTTTAAGAAAATATCGTGGTGTTGCTGCCAAAAGTTAGTAGGTATGTTGATAATTTAGGTATTTAGAGTTAACAACGGATTATGTGTATATATATAAATCGGTGTCGTTTGGGCATAACCTGTTAACTGCAAAATGTTGAATTTATAGGAGAGGCATTCATCAACTTTGAATTGCCCACATAAATTTCAGTTCATTTTTTTGTTTAAAATTGAAAAAAAAAACATTTTAAAATAAATAACTGAAGAAGAATATGACAATATTTAGATTGTCAATTATTTCACTAATTAGGAAAATAAGGTCACTTATCAGTGATCAAACTATGATAAGGTCATTGGTCATGTTTTGACCAAACTAACCACTGTGTTTGTTCACATATCATCATATTATTACAATAGCGTTTTGAGCATTTTAAGTGAAATATAGATATCGGGTTATTACCAAATGGAAGATAATACTATAGTGACCCAATTTTTACTCTTAACATAAAATGACCAAAAAAGCAGTTATCAGGTTATGCCCAAACGCCACCAAATTATACGACATAAATGCATTTCTAATATTATTAATTATTCATCTATTTTCTTCTGTCGTTTCCTTGTATTCCGGTGGGTTTTATGACGTATTTTTACTGTTTTATTTAACATTAATTTGATTTCAATACTATACGATCATATTTCCCATACAATATCTCACGGTGAAGTGTAATATGTCCAACTGCATACGTACAAAAAAGTATAGTAAATAAACCAGGTAAATAGGATGCTAGAATTCCAAATTCTTTTAAAGAAACTGAGGTAACTGTTTACGGACGAGATAAAACGATTGATTAAATTACCGCGACACTTGTCGCATGACAAACAAAAAAATCTTTCGACATTTCAACATCTCAAAAGAATTCTGATTGTATGGTGACATTCAACGTACACGTGCGAACGAAAGTTGAATGTTGTGCATTAAAACTTTAAATAAATATTGAAGCTTTTATCTTTTCATGACGTTATTATCTAATCACAACTGTACATAGTATTATTAATATCTATAAAGTATACATACAGTATGTAAGTGGGTATTAATCAGAAACATGCGGCAGTGGCGAAGGGTGGAGGTAGGCTGTTAAGATCCGCCATAAATAGTGCACATTAAACTTTGTTAGTGTAGATCGTGTTGGTTAGTTTTTAAAATTCAATTAAACCATGCAAAAACCAAGCCATAACAGATAATAGTCAAAAAATACTCGCCTATCTTTAAAATAGGTATATAAAGTTATGCAATTTAACTATACATAATTTTGGATATTTTATTGATACAATAATATTTTTTGTCTATTATAGTTTGATTTAGGCAGAACTTAATGAATTAAAAAAATGAGCCAACAATATGACGTGTAATATCTGTATTCTTAATCCAACGAAAACTTATAAGTGTGAATGAAAAAGTGTGCACGATTTTGTTGTATCGCTCAAAATATACTAAAACTATAATGGTTTGGTTCAAGCAGGGCTTAATTGATTTTTAAAAACTAACCAATACCATCTGTAAATTGTAGTCTTAGTTCAATAGAAACAAATACGTATGACTAACAAAGTTTAATGTGCATTTTAATGGCGGATCTTAAAAGCTTATATCCACCCTCCGCTACTGGCATGCGGTGATCTTTGCTTGTAGGGATGCTATTTTGGCAGATCAGGTAGTATGGTGTTTGGTACAGCTCTGAGATATTAAAAACATATTTACACATTGTATCATCATCATCAGCTTGAATCTATCCGCTGCTGGATGAAGGCCTCTTCAAGCTGCTTCCACTTCTCTCGGTCTTGTGCGTTGCGTTGCCACGTACTTACACAGAAATTTATCATTTCATTGATCCAGCGGCCTCTAGGTCTACCTTGCGGACGTTTTTTACCTCTTGGATACCACTGGATGACTAAATTTGTCCAAAGATTGTTTCTTCTTCTAGCTATGTGTCCAGCCCATCTCTATTTGAGTTTGCTTTTAGTGAACTCTTCTTTTTTTTTCTTTCGACCATGTTCGATCCTAATAGGATCATATGGGCCTCCACAGAGTAGAGGTTTGTATTGACAGATTTTGTTTTTTACGAGAAATAGATGTCAGCCACTTGCTCAACCTATTAGGTCCATACCCTGACACACACAAATTGAAAAACAATATGTGTACTTGCTAGACCCAGGAATCGAACCAGGGACCCACGGCGTTATAGTCCAACGCTAAGCCGCGCGGCCACCGTGGGCGTTATGAATGGGCGGAATAAACTCTATTACATCGCAAACCCTTTTCTGCTTTCTTACACACTCATTTCTCTTTTTATCATTTCGCGTTATGCCCAGCATGCACCTCTCCGTACCTTGTTGTGCCACTCTAAGTTTCTGGATCTCTGTTTTACTTAGGGTCCATGTTTCACATGCATTGTATAATGTATTATAATCATCAACTGGGTCAATCCACAGCTGGATGAAGGCATCAGTTAGTTCCCTCCACTCTTCTCGGTCTCTAGTCGTTTGCTGCCACAAATATCTACTGAAATTTATGAGTTCGTTTATCCAGTAGGTTTTAGGGCATTACTATGGGCGTTTAGTGTCGCTTAGATACCACTGTATGACGGCATTTATCCTGGAGTTGCTTAATACTTATTATAAATTTTATTATGACAACTATATCGATTATTTCTGAGATGCCTTGCATCTACAATTCTACAGCATTTATGGAGCGTACACCACAGGTATAAAGTTTGAAATACGTAACGTGGGTCGCTAAAACCAATCACTTTGAAATATTATACATTAATAATATCATTAAATTAGTGCAATACTCGTAAAATATTTATTATTAGCGTGTATCGAATGCAATGAATAATGTCGAAGTAATATAGACACGCCATTTCGCAAAAGTCATCATTCACCTGTGTTAAATGAATGTTATGGTACATCCGCGTCGATGGCTAATGGTACCGTTAAAAGGTGTGTTTTGTCTGGCTGTGTGAGTCACTGCTAATCAAAGTTGCGAGTATTATTATTGCAAGCGTGTGTTTTTACAATTTAGTCGTATTTATACCTTTTCTGAAAACTATGTAGGGTGACTGTCAAATCAATTAAGTACAACAGAAACTACTTCCACTATGCCATACTCGAGGATCAGGGCAAAGGACAAGATGAGCATAGTCGAGTTATTTTCTCCTGTCATTTCTGACATATATTGCGTAGGGCATAATTGTATCATCACTGTACAGCGATGGAGGGAAAGAGAGAGTATATGATGATAAAATTCATGAGGCTGTGTCAAAAGGGCGCGGAGTATTTTCAAGTGTCAAACATAACCGACCAACATTTTCGGTGTGGTTGTAAGGCGGCACGATTCACTCTATCTTACAGCAATATTGGAAAGAGGGTTGTGTTCTGGGTGTACATATTGTTTATTGATCGTGAAAGTATTTCACTACGAGGGGGGTATTATTTCAATGCTCACTCAAACTTACTTTAGCGGTAGGCTTGATATCGTTAACACGTGCGCCAGTAGATATTGTATATTTTTTTCATTCGAGTATTATATTAAACGTAATGGTAACCTAAATAATCAATATTGTTATATACATCAATCATAATACTGACATCACTACTACTAGACACTATTACGGCGACATTTCAATTCTGGTTATTGATCTTGAAAATATTTCACTACGAGGAGGGTACTGTGAAAATACTCACTTATAATTAATCTTGTTTTAGTTTCAATATCCCCAAAACGCTCGCTTATGTATTAATGTGATTCATTCTAGTATCATATTGAACGTTACAACAATATCTACTGAATATATTATGAATATTAAACTCTATCTGCATGGGTTTTCAACATGCAAGTGATTATCTTCGTATATATCTAGGTTAATCATAGCATATAAAGAAAAGTAGGTACATATTATAATTACATTACTAGTAGTATCAATGATCTTTGTACTTATATATAAAAACTGTCATCCACTTTTGCGACGCGCCAAGCGGTACTAGGGTGCGAAACACTCGGGCGGCAAAAGTCCAAAAAACATTTTTAATTATATATACATAATATAAAATTTATGACGAATTATTCCATATCATTGAATATTCTTTTATAAATTTTGATAGATTAACTTACTTATTATTGTATCATACATCATTGTTACCTACATTGTAATTCAAAATATTATATTATGTAATGAGTAAAATATGTCATAACGTTTGTTCTGCCCTTCTAAGGAAGAAGGCAGTAACTGACTCTCACACACTTTCGAGATAAATGACATAATATGTTTTTTTTCAAACTTTAGTAATGTGAATTAATAAAAAACGGTGATAATTTTTATTAGTAGGTTGTTAAAATACAAATAAAGTAATAATAAACAAGCAATAATTGCAATAAATAGGTGCAATTACTGGCTTTTTGCTAAGAAATTTATATTATTTTAGCAGATGTCCATTTTTTCACTAAGGGTTTTAACGGTATTTTAGTGATAATTCTGATTTTAAACTGAACAGAATAAATAGCTTTCGAAATTACCTAAAGGATGGCATTCATAACTAAATTTTACAAATTTTGCGAGTTATTGCCTTCTTCCTTGAAAGGGCAGTGTTATTGTGTCACTACATTTCAAAATCAGCCAAGTCCATAATAGATGAATAGGAGAAAAACAGCTTTATGTTTTCTCAAATATATAGTCACAAGGGTGAATGTTTATATTATTTAGAGTATAGAATATATAAAATTAATAAATTCTACATTTTGATAATGCAGAAATGTTAGAAAGTAGTAGTTCTTGAGCAATTCACAAAAATGTCAAAAATACCTAAAGGTGGACTTGGCTGATTTTGAAATGTAGCGACACCTATATTAAGATGATAATAAAATAATTGTTACAACATTTCTTTGACTTCTATTATATTTTACCTATTTTTTTTATTTGGTCTGTCACGTAGACGGCAGCAACCCTTGATACGTCCCTTATTTATTTTTTATTATATGATATTCATCAATGATTTACAGTGATCATAATAATTATTAATTTACGTAAAGGTAAATTTTGAGTTTAAATTTATTTAATTTTGCGGTTATTCTATTATTGAATCAAATGCCGAATCAAGTTTAACGATATGGTATACTCGTGAGATTTTTTAGTAAGTACGTTTAAGTGGACAATAATGCTAGATAATCCGAAGATGGCTATCTGACACCGCACACAATGAATAAATTTACAATCAGATATCGTTAAAACGAAACGTAAGACAACAGAATTGATTAATTATTTAAATATTTATTTATTTATCTGCGTAACAAATATTCATGAGGCAGGACGCGGCGGCAGGTGTCGGCTAAATTGATAATTTATTTTAATGTTGCCACTCGTGGGAAAAGAGAGCCAATCGATAATAATAATTAATCGAGACATCTGTTTTCATTTTATATAAATTGGTTCATTGAATATTTTTACATAAATTAAAAGGCCTGCCATAATTAAATATACTTATATATTTTTTGAAGTTATACTTCTTTTGGCGCGTTTGAGAAATCAGATCAGAGTGTGACATGTAACACATAATTTATATTTTCACACGAAAAAAACGCACTCGATTGGATTCGAACCAATGATTGTTCGGTTATCAGCCGAACGCACTACCATTACGCCACAGTATGATACTCCAATCGTGACGATTATACAGTATAATATTACAGTTTAGAATTACTCCGTTGCCTAGGCAGCGAATTTATTATTGTCGGCCATTTGCAATTTCTTACGTAAACAAACTATTAAACGTTACAGTGGCAGTTGTTACTTTAAAAATAAAAACGGCGATAAATAATTATATAATTTAGTAATATAAGTTAAAGTGTATAGAAATAAACCAACGGCGCTTCAATAAGCGGCCCGTTTTCTTACGTGTGTAATTTAACAAGATAATTAAGAGCTAGTCGAAGAATCTAGGTTATCACAAGTTTTTTTTTTGTTTTGTTACGCCAAAGAAGTATAACTTCAAACGCGCGTACATAAGTACACACACCGATTTTTTTAATTTAAAATATTTAGTTGTTTGCTTTTAAAATAATATTGTATGGAAGACGCATGATGGGGATAAGGTGTACAGTAAAAAAGATGAATGTCTCCGTACTAGAGTAAAATAATAATTATGAAGACTTGGAATATGACATCTATTCGTAGCTTTATCTAACCCACTTTCCCTTGGTCAAGCTTACATACTCGGTGGTGATGTTCTTCGGTAAAAATGATGCAATCGATTTGTAAGAAAATTTTAAAAAGGAGCCTCGAAACGGTTCAAACAAGTCATTATTGAATTATACCAAAAATTATACAAATACTTTTAAAGTTTATTCAAGAATGATATTTACCTATTAAACAGATTCTTATTTTTTTCATACTTTGCAAAAACAATACTTTAAACAAATAAAAATAGTGTTTTTGTTTTTATTTTATGCTTTATCATGGGGGGGGGGCATCAATTCAATCAGTGCGTAGGGCCTCCACATTTTTTATTTGACTCTTTTTTCCTACCTAAAGACACAAGGTGTTACAACACAGGTCTTGCATGCTTCCAAACGGATCTAATTAGAATCAAGCAAAAATCGACACATTTTGCGTTAATTTGCGATTGCAGCGTCGTGTCTTTTAGCCCTTATGTATGTTTAGGTAGGATAGACGATGATTTGCATAAATTATGTATAGATTTATTTCTGATAGTTGTTATAAATTTGTATTTTTTTTTGTAGGTAGGTATTTAAATAGTATTTAGTAATAATCACTTCCTCATTTAACTTTGAATATAAAGGCATGTACGCACATATAAAAGTTGCCAATCTTATAAAATATGTTACAGTTTATTATGGCATATATTGTATCAATTAACGTTACCTAACATAACTTAGTAAAACTTCACTAAAATGGCAACACTGTCATTAAATTTTATTGTTTTTTACAAAATTTAATAAGTTAGTCGAGTTATGTTGACAGTTGTATAATGAAGTCAATTCCAGTCAATACACTACTGTAAGATTATAATTTATTATCTTAACTGATGAAAGTTTATTTGGTAAAATATTTAATTGATTTTTATTATGATTTCAGATCTGCATGGGCAGTTCTACGAGAACACGGTCGTGGTGCAGTATGACAAGGACTTGCTGGAGGTATGGGATGAAGCCAAGAGACTGCGGTGTGAATGGTTCAACGACTATGAGAAGACTGCATCTAAGCCACCGATGGTCATTGCGGACCTCGATGTCATCCAATTAGATTTTAGAGGTAACTGCAAAAGTTAAAATCTTCGTATATGTACATATACTATTAATTGGTGACATAATCATTGATAGATTTGAAACATATATACGTCGGTAAATCAAGAGCTGGATAAAAGAAGTTAATTACTACTGCCTAATAATATAATGTTAATAAACTACTGCCGAGGTGGGTATTGGCCACTTCTAACAAAAACAAACAACCAAAGCTCGAAATGGACCGAAGCGCAATGGAACGCAGCTCCGGTTTGTGAAATTATCGAGACTATCGTTCCGATTTGTGGAAAAGTTATATATTTCATTCTGTTTCGTGAATTATCGATAACACAGCGAGAAAATCAATGAAATGACAAGAGTGTAGACATTTCTTTCCACCCAATCTAGTTATCAGAGTCATCGTCGTTTCCGGTTTTGTCAATGACGATGAATCATTCATTAATTTGTAATCTTACAAATCAGAGTCTTTGAATATATTATATTACAATTAACTATGACCAGTTTATCATATAATCTGTGATAGTATACTATACTCATATAATTATATTTTATATCAAGGTAAATACGAAACGCAAAATGATGAAATTTCTCTAAAAGTCGATTATAACCCCTTTTAAGTAATTTATCGAATATATTTGATTATAATCTGTCAAATTAGAGTTAAAATATAATGCCTGTATTGACAAAATAGTAATTTTAAAAATTGCTAGAACCACGGAAATCTTATGTACCAAATATGTCGTTATTCTCAATTTTAACTCAACGATATTTACAATAATATCTTTTTTATGGTATTAGTAATACATTTCATTTGATTTTTAAGATGAGAAGAGGAGAAAAAAATATTGTAATGTCATACACATTTTTCCTACAAAGTCTACTTATTATAATATATAGACTTAGTTCAAAAAGATACACCAAATTCTTCAATTTCCACCTTCACATAGCACTCCGGCCCGTAAGTATTTATTAAAATTTATTTAATGTAGATAATTATCATAATTAAATTTATTTAAATACAAGGAATATCTTAACTATCAGTGTACAGTGACACAAGTATCGTCATTTTGTCAGTTAGCAAAACATATTTTCTGACGTGATGAGGTTAACAAAATACAACAAAAATAATAAAATATAATATAATCCACTATTTATATTTAAGTGTTGTTAACACTTAGGCCACTTAAAATTACTTTCCAGAGCGTTGTAAATTGCATCTTTATCGTGTTAACTGAAAGGATTTTATCGATGTATTTCAGTGCTTTTCAAATGTAATTGCTATATTATATTATATATAATATATTATATATTATATTATATATTATATTATTCTTTATTACATATATTGTGAGGTTACTAGTTTCAAAATCCGTTATGATCATCGTTGATAAGTAAGCTTTTAAGTGAAATAAATTTCGGCACCCCTGGTAGTCCAATGCATAGGACACTGGCTTTTTATACATGAAGTTTCAGGTCAAATTATATGTAAGATCACACTCATTGCCCCCACAAAGGGAGAGAGGGCTGTCAGGGTCTAGCCTGAGGACCGGGGCCCAATATGGTGGCTCGACAAGCTAAGTAAGATAAACACACGTCACAAATTTGCTCTAATAGTTAGAAAGTCGCCTTCGGAAAGTTCAAGTAGATGTATTAAAAAACACAAAAAATCGCTGAAAATACACAAAATACCCTTAATTTTTACCCTTAATTAGAAAGCAATACGTTGCCTTTAACGTTGATAATGGGTAGGGGGGCCCGTTTCAGGATTTGGAGAGCTTGGTCACAATATATTATATACATACTGCTCCAAGCTGGATCCAGTGTGAGGATGTTCAGAAGTTCTTTATTTTGGGATTTGAGTTGAGCAAAGGAGAGGTTAATTTATGAGTACTTGGATTATACAGTTACTCAATAGTAATAACAAGAAAGAACAGGGCTCTATATTTTCACATCTCTACGAGGAGTTGCTCTAGTATTTTGATACAACACATTAGGTATGTAGATACATTTATAAAGATCGGATAATTAATTCTACTACTTACGTGGTATATAACGTAAGCGTAAAAGGTTGTTTACACTTGTGTTATTTTTCACCTAATGTAATAATTATTGGTAGTTCTAAACGTTAAACTTAGATATTATACTATGTTTATTTATTATAAATAATTATACGTTATAAAAAGCTAGATTTTGGCGGACTACACTTCATCCTTCGGACGACCCGTTCTGCCCGCGCCCCTGTCACATTGTGCCATTTTCCGTATTGGTTTTTATTTTAAAAATCGAATCTATTTTGTCTGTCTTGGGGCGCGTTTGCTGGTTTGCTACCGTATTCAGCAAAGTATTACCGCTAGGTTAAGAATAAATCTAACGGTTTACATTGAGTATATCAAGTAATTGAGAGTATTGAGGAAAAAGAGGCATCCAGAAAACATTTTGATGGGTAACTCAGCATTTGAGAGCACCGCTGTTTTAAAGTACTGGGGAACCAACATCTCCCAAAAGAACGAGATGAATCTCAAACTTGCCAGCATACTCAATAGTAGGAATGCAGCGTTCTTCACACTAAAGAGTCGATTCAAGTCTAACCTATTGTATAAAAATACAAAATTCCTGAAATACAATACAACGTGACCGTGAAACTAATCGGTCTGTATAGGTATGAAACCTGGAGCCTAATAGAGAACCACGAGAGGGCCATCTGAGTATTCGAAAACAAAATTCTTCAAAAAACACTTTTACAGATTAAAGAAAATCAAAGGTGGCAGGCACATCCGTACGAATGCTGAGTTTTGAGAGAAATAATTTTAGTCAAATATAGTCATGTCTTGAAGGCCCGAAGACTCAGATGGGACGGTCACATTGTTAGATGCGATGGATCTAGTGCTCTCCATAAAGTTTATGAAGGAACCCCTACAGGCTACCACTGGTGGAAATGGCCGGATAACATCACGAGATATGCAGGGAATGTGTGATGTGTGATCGACTGGAGAGAGGCAGACAGAGAAAGATCAGGATAGAAATTTCTGAAGAACGGTTGTGTAGTCGGTCATAGATCATCTGAATGGTCTGTAGTGACAGATTAAGTAAGTAAGGATTACTGTTAGGTATAATACCAAGCCGCCGAAACTCCTCTTCGGGTTTCTGGTCTGGCCGTCGAGCTGGTGTCCAGATTTAAATACTTGGGTGCCACGGTTGCCGATGATGGTGTATTTCTAGTGAGCTTGGTATCCGCATGGGTGTGGTGGGCTCTGCGTTCAACCAACTTGGAGTCGCATGGAGGTCAAAGCTGTATTCTGTGAGCACCAAATGTCGTTTGTTTAACGCGTGCGTGCTACCTGTGCTCCTGTATGGCTGTGAGACATGGCATCTTACTAAGCTTCAAGAATCTCGGCTTTTGAGCTTTGAGAATCGATGTCTCCGCCGAATCTTAGGGGTACATTGGTACGACCGCGTTACAAATACCCGAGTTCGTGAGCAGATACAACAGCCTTCGGTGATTGAAGTTATCACGAAGAGAAGATTTACGTGGCTGGGACATGTATTCCGGATGCCGCCAAAGAGTGCGGCACTTCGTACCCTTGTGGCACAGCCGTGGCCGGCCCTCCCTCACCCTGCAGCGATGCTACAAAAGCGACCTACGTGCTGCAGGTCTGACATGGCGGGAGGCGCAGGAGTTGGCGATGGACCGAGGAAAGTGGCGCCAACTTGTGCTTGCCCTATGCCCCAACGTTGGGACGTGACAGGGTGAAATAAGAAGAAGAAGAATAATACCAAGGGTATTTTTTTAGACGCGAAGGACGCGAAATGAAACCGTGTGGAATTTCTTTAAATCACAATAAGTCACTTGTAGTATTTAAAACGTGCATAAAAATATAAATATATATTTTTTAATTAAATATTTTTTTATTCAACGAATAATTCTCAAGATTTAAGAATGTAACATTCTAATTATTGAACATACATAATTTTGAAAACACTTCTGAGAAAATATATTATAACCAATAGAAAAAATCTTTTTGAAAAAAGTAAAACACTACGCAGGAATCGAACCTGCATCTCTCGGGTATCGCGCTCACGCACATTGACCACAACGCTAAAGGAGTCATACTTAATTACGACAAATTTTAACTACTGGCTTTTAATACTCACTGAAGCGCTTTCTAAATTGAGCTACATTTGCGATCGGCTTTTGTATTTTAAGTAGGTATTACTTTAATCGTAATTAATTATGATTCCTTTAGCATTGTGGTCAATGTGCGTGTGCGCGATACCTGAGAGATGCAAGTTCGATTCCTGCTGGTGTTTACTTTTATCAAAAAGATTTTTTCTATTGATTATAATATATTTTCTCAGAAGTGTTTTCAAAATAAATATGTATGTTCAATAAATATATATAATTTAAAAGTTCGAGGATCTCTTTCACTAAATAAGTTATCAGGCCGGAGAGCTTTCCTACTTTTGTAGTCGATAGTTAACCGGACTAATAATTACAAGTTATATAACGACAGCTTACTTTGTATCGATTTATATCTAAGCGGAGTTAACTATTATGTTATATGATAGATACAATCAGTGGCTTCGTGAAGAAGTTACTTTCGCATAAAGTGTCGGATGATCAATCAGTCCGCGGAATCTGGTTGTTAACACTGTTTTTACCACGATTGAGAAATTGCATGGGTACAACTTGCAACTTACTTTGATTATAATTGTGAATATTGAGAGCAGGCTAATATACAACTATTAACACAAGTTCTTTCTAATTAATGATTTATTCGTAGCTGAAGCGATGAAGGGTGGAGGTAGCCTGGAGATTTGACACAAATAGAGCACATCACAATTTGTCAGTCATAGTTATTTTTGTTTTTATTGAACTATGAATACAAATTGCAGATGGAATTAGTTAGTTTTTAAAATTTAATTAAACCTTGCTTAGACCAAAACACGTTGTGGAGATCCAATAAAAATAATACAAACTTTTTCAGTCATACTTATTTGTTTTTATTGAACTTAGACTACAAATTGCATATAGTTTTAAAATCTATAAAGTTATATGGCATTTAATGGCATAATTTTAGATATTTTATAGACGGAATAATATTTTTTATCTATTAAGGTTTGAACATATATAATTTAGAATAACACTTTCTGAGAGCATATATTATAAACAATAGAAAAAATCTTTTTTGAAAAAAGATAAGCCAACCCGACGGGGAATCGAACTCCGTATCTCACCGGTTTACGCCCTGATCCGCTGCATTACCATTATGCTACGAGGTGACATACTAATAGCGACAAACTTTAACTATTGGTCACTTTTAATACCTACTCATCAGTGTTCTTCCAAATCAAGCTACTTTGGCAATCAATTTGGTTGAGGCAGACCTTAATAGATATATTTTGTTCAATTATGCCATGCCATCTAGCTTAAACTTTGTGAGTCTGTCAAATTGGGATGAGGGTATATTATGTAGCAATAATACCACTCAGCATTAAATGAGTGACACACTTCAATATGTATGTTTTGTTGCCAAAACAAAACAATAGAGCGATAATATTCATCAGCATTTCTTCAATCATTACTAGATCAGTGGGGTTTGCTACGATTGGTAATTGCGACAATATCTCTTGTAATAAATATATGTACTGTATTTGTATAAATTGGAAGGAAAATGCAGAAATCCTCACTCAACTCATTGAGTCCACCACGCGACGTTGTTAACCATCACTCTACTCAAATCAAGTCTCTCAGTTCAATAACACAAACAATCTCTTGAATACATTGATCTCACCAGTACATCATTACCCGCGATTATAATCTCACACTGTTATCTTTACTATCTTTATTAAAGTGTAAAAGTACTATTGTATTCTTGTACCGACAAATAAACTCTCCTCCAAATAACCACAAAACAATGACCTTTATCTCCTCCACACCATCTACCGCCAAATATATTCGCGCTTTAAAAATAACAAAACGTTTCAATTCAAACACACAATGCGTGTTTTTCTTTGACATCTTTTTACATGCTTAGTAGTTAGTCTTCATTATAATGTGTAGCTTTGTTTATGGTTTGTGTAAGCACAATTGTGTCGTGCTCTGACATGCAAATGATAATAATAATAATTCATAACGAGGTTGTCATCGCAGCTGCTTGTCTATGCGTAAAGTTTATTAGCGTAATAATAGATGACCTAGACACGTCAAAAAGCTCGTTCCTTTCAAGACGTCACTTAAGTCACGAAGCTTAGAGATATTTATAGCTTACAGCTACTTACTTTGTTTTACGTATTTATCATTAATGCGGAGACATCTTCTTATTACTGTTAATTATATTACAACCGTAGGGAATATAACGCTTTCAATAGGACATTCATTGTATTGCAGTATTTTATAAATGAAAACGTTTCTAATATAATATATAATTATCATGTATACTAATATCAGTAAGAGATTTTAAAGTACCCACAAACATCATGCGTAAACGAAAATTTTGTTGACTGTTTATAATATACAGATTTTTCGGTTGAGTTGAACATATTTTACAACGTTTTTAATAGGTCGTATTCTTATTTGTCCAGTGGTTGTTTATCCGGTACAAATCTTGCAATCGATTTTTAACTAACTTCCCGACTAGCTAGACATTTAAAACTTTAAGAATATATCAGAACACGATGCCAATGCATTTTTACATACTTTTAGCCATATTCAAGTAGAATTAAATTCATTTTCAGTTAATTCTGTTTTGTATGAAAAGTTATTTTGGAAGAAATCCGTAATCCAATCCACTATTATTGGTTGCTAGGTGTCTGGGGTCCTAGCAACTAAATTATTAATATATACGTGCGTTACTATGGAAATTAATATGAAATGTCAAAATGACATTTCAGTATTATTTCTATCAAGTACAATATTTTTGATCGTTTAAGCTAGTCAAGTCAAGTTTATATGTTTCAACAACAAATTTAAAAACGTTGTAGGTAGGTATATAAAAAAGTTCTTTTTATCTTGTAATTATTTTAAAGATGGCTTGTTTGTTTTGTTTTATTTAGGAGACAACGTTGATTGCTGGATGGAAATTCAGCACGGAAAGGGTCCATGGGCGCCGCCAGTTAGCGGTATTGTTCCTCTGGGATCCACCCTGACGCTGGTCGTTGCCATCAACGATTATAGAGGTAAAATTTTGCTTCGTAAAATAATACATAAAATATCTACAATAAACATACATTATTACTATAATATTATGTTGGTGAGCTTTGTAATTTATAAACGTAATATTTTATAAGGCTCATAAAAGTCAAGCATAATGTTTCTTACGACGAGATTTCTATAGGATATTATCTAGTGTTTATTTTTGGACTCAATTTCAGTTACTTAACTTGCAATACGTTATATTATGATCTTACACGTATTATTAATGTATTGAAGTTAACTAAATTACTATTAGCTTTATTTGGAATAATTTAAATTATGTAAACGCGAACTCAATGTTTTGATTTGAAAAACTCATCTTTTGTAGCATGTCAAAATATCCCATACTGGTGATCCCATTGATTTTCAACACTAAAGTTAAATTCATGCGTACAAATTAATTAAGGCTATACTTCAGCTGGGGCACGGTATAAAATGATCGTGACTACGCGACGCGAAGATTGTGCAAATGCCGCGTGCAGAACAAAACATAATTTGTCATAAAAAGTATGTCATAATAAGTCATGCGTACATTTAATGTTATGTTTATTGTTTTATTACTAATAATAATAATATATTTATTGACATGTTTTCTTTTTCAAGTAAATGGGTAACGTTATTTAGTCATCTTTACACGATTTAAGAATTAATTCCCCCGTCGCCATTACAAAACAAATTGACGTATTCACAGCTCGACTTTCGTTCTCCGATTGCCAGCCAGTCCGAAATTTCGCCGTTTCACTGAAGTACCGTCTTAATAATTAATGTCGCTGGATTTCAAAATGAGCCAAGTCCACCTTTAGGTATTTTTTTTTAAACTTTTTTGTGCATTACTGAAGAACTACTGCTTTATATAAATAATATAAACGTTCACCCTCATGACTGTGTACTTGAGAAAACAAAAAAGCTGTTTTTCTCCTATTCATACATTATGGACCTAGCTGATTTTGAAATCCAGCGACATTATAACGTATTCATGTAACCTATGAAGCGGTCACAGCAATTTAATGCTAAGCGAAAAACTAAATTAAATTAATATAATATGTATAATATGTTTATTATAATGGTATAATTTATTCAATGATACAAATGCATTTAAATCCATCAATGAAATGCATCTAAGTCACTCATTTTATTAATTGTATGGAATTGACAACCGTAAATGGAATATCGCGATTATATTAAAACAATTTTTCCACATTTTTCAGGTGAATTTGACATGCGGGTGAAGTCATGTGCTGCATCTGACGGAGCTGGTCATGTCATAGACCTGTCCGATGAAGCTGGTTGCGTTTTAAGACCCAAAATGATATCAAGGTAATAAAACTTTTCCAATTCAGTTACACGTTGCACTTTTCACTGTTCGGGTGACTGGTCTTGTACTTGAGATATCGATCCAATACTTGATCTACCTTTTAGGCAGACTAGTGAAAAGATGTGAGGTTCGAGTTCCACTGGGTCTATGTTCTGAGGTATTATCAAAATGATATATTTTTAATTATAATAATTTATCATTATTGAATATTTTAATCATTATAATAGTATCTATTTTTCGATTATATATAATATTTATATATTATTAAGGGACGTATATAGTAGTTATGGTTGACTGATGCCACAGATCAATGCGATCTATTCGCATAATTTACAAATGTTTCGCAGTACTCCTGTGACGTTTGTATTGACTTACGGACAAGATCAAACAGTTCCATGACAAAACAGAACATGACAAAACAGAACAGTGAGAAAACAGAACAACGATAAATATAACTATGACCTTTCAGGAAAAATATAAATTTAATATTAAAATTGTCCTATCTCTATTATGTTGATAGATTTTTAATAGCACAGATTTTCAATACGCCGTAATAAATCAAATTATGTACCTAATTTCTGTATTCCTAATCGCTAGAAAGCCTCAAATAAACGGGACTTTACCGGCAAGCTTAGGATATCCCATCTTAATCAATATAATAATGTTCAAAATGATTGGGTGACTAAGTACAACGAAATAATGACCTAACCTAACTTTACCTGAATAGATTCCACAAAAATTAATGTTTCATATTTCCCCTGTCTGTTCTGTTTTGTCATTGTTCTGTTTTATCATTTTCTGTTTTGTCATGTTCTGTTTTGTCATTTTCTGTTTTATCATGTTCTATTTTGTCACTATTCTGTTTTGTCCGGTTACCGATCAAATATCTGCGACAGCCTTCCGTCAAGCGTGTAATTTTCGTTAAAAATCGTTGCGAAATAAAATACAGTGCAAATTTTAATTAATTTAATCAACTTAATAGAAATAGTTTGAAATATGATATTAAATAATATAATATGACATGTTATGTATAGGGAATCCAATCCCGAGCCAAAATTCTGATCCCGGGATTTCGGGATTACAATTTGACAATCCCGGGATTCCGGGACTGGTCCCGGGATTGGCATTTTTTCCATTGCTAATATAAATTTTTTATATTTACAAATAACATTGATAAAATCGGTCAAAAATAGTATAATTTATACTATTTAAGACATTTATTGTTAATATTGTATATGTTCAATCTTGGAAATACACAAGTTTAATGGAGTAAATAATATTGTAATATAAATAATAATGTGAATTTAATAGGAGATTGCTGTTTCTGATAGTAAAGACTTAATGAATGGATTAGCGAGATTTAAAATAGTAAAGCAAATAATCATGGCGTACTTATGGCCTTTCCGTTTCATAAATCTAATTAGTCAGCAAAATATGAAACTGCCGTAAAACGTATGATATCATGGTGGAATTACTTTTTTAAAAGTGCGAAGCATTGTTTTTCCAATCTTTCCATTTTTAATAATATATGTGAAAAAATAAAATGAATCGGCAACCTACACATGGGTATAAATCAAACTTCATTCAAACTCAGTTTATTTCTAATGTAGTTATTTTTTATTAAAAGTGTTTTTTTCTGTTATATTTTCGCTTTTATTTTATTTTCCATAAAAATTGATAAAAAAATCAATCCCGAAATCCCGGGATTATGTTTATCAATCCCGGGATTCATAGGTATCGAAAATAGCTCGGGATCCCGGGATCCCGGGATTCGGGATCCCGGGATTGGAATCCCTAGTTATGTAGGTACAGTTGTGTGCCAAATATTATTCTTAGTGATCTTTTCTCACTGTCGATTGTGACAGTTTGCGACAATGCAATTTTTGTAGTCGTCAAAAATCGTTGTTTCAATTAAGAGAATTCACATTTATAATATTAAAATTTAAACTTTATTGTTTTAGTTTATTATTTATAGATTATGATTATATGTATTATTATAGATTAGTTAGCGTTTGCATCATGTATAATGTCGTAGTTTGAACCCCAGGTTTGGAAAATTCATTTATGTTGTTCTTCAATATGTGTTTTTGGAATGGGTCTAATAATATGTCGAGCAAGTGACTAACATCAATTAGCGCTCTCATGGTGTAGTATATAAGGCGCTGGCACTTCATCTGCTCTGCTGGAAGCTCTGGGTTTGATCCCGGTGAAGACATAATAGGTATAGTTATGTGATTTTTTCAAACCCTGGGTGTTTGTAATTGTTTCACTTATATTACTATAAATACACAACTCTTATTAGACCTCTAGGCCTGTTGTAGTGTTAAAAAAGAATTATGTAGATTATTCGTAAGAAAGCCCTAATTTTGTTAATACCTACAACCTCCACCACGTGAAGGCCCATATTATGATCATCATAGAATCAAACATGGTAAAAACATATTTAAACCCACTGAATATAGACTTGAATGGAGAAAATGTCAACCAATGGCCAGATCAAATTTTCTAATAAATTTGACAAGGGTTTATTTACTAAAACTGCGACCACTTTTTAACTTTTAATAAATAAAACATTTCTATTAATGACAAGCGGCATCAAATTGACGCAAATTTTCCATAATTACCTGGTCGACAGCGGCGTCGAATTAGCGTCGATTGTTTCCAATGGGTAGTTAATTATTTGAGAGTTGTCGTTTTATAACCTATAAATTCGTCAACAATACTAATGCGCAGGTATATTGTGACATGCGAAATTTGCTGTGAGTTTTTACCAGCGATGACGGTGTGAATGTTTCGAATTGGTCTGTGTAGTCCGTAAAACTGATTATTTAGTTAGACAGTATAGTTGTAGTATAACTGTTACAAGTTATAACAAAAAGCTGGTTCTTACGATTCCGTATTGATGTTGGAAAGAACAAACGGCGAGGCGTTTGTTTGTCGAAAGACTTGAACGTTTTTCCCACGGTTCTCTTTTGTGCGTTTTAAGTGCCATTACCTGAGTGGTTTGAGCGAATGATCGCCTGTTCATTATTCACCGTAGAGGAGAAAAACACCTGTTATTGAATCGATTAATTAAACATTTAAGCGTTTAACTCGAATACGCGGAACGGTAATTGTAAGGAAACATTATTACGAACTCAGTGGGAGAGATTTGAATAGTAATATTACCACGTAATTATTAATTTGTTTGAATTATACAGATATATTATAGAGAAAATATGTATGTAAATGCGCTAACAGAGTAAAGCGTCGATGACATTGAGTTACTTTACAAGCTTCTTGTCGGCGAGTTTAAAAGAGGACAAGTCAGCTAGTGCGATTGTGATGATGACACACAAAACTTTCCACTCGCTCAGAAGCCAATAAGCTAGCGAGTTGAAACTATCATTTTTGGTACTATTTTGCCAAGAAATATTGAGTAGTTCATTTTTTACCGGGAGGTCGCCACTATCGCTCTATTGCGCAGACGCATATCGGCCCACACGCCAGCGAGTAGCGAGCAAAGTAGTCCGGCTTTCAATTTTTCTCGGTAGATTGTTTACAATCTGCTTGTTAGCTATTTCGATGATGACACTGGGCGAGTTTACAAGCAGATTGTAAATTCGCTAGCTAGTAGTTTGTAAAGTAACTCAATGTAAAACCGTAGTCTCTAATAGTAAAACCGTAGTAAAAAGTAGTGAAATTAACCCCCAGTATAAAACACCCACGATGGCCGCGCAGCATAAGCGTCGGCCTATAACGTCGTGAGTCCCGAGTTTGAATCCTGGGTCTGGAAAGTACACATATTGTTTATCAATTTGTGTATGAGTCAGAGTATGGATCTAATAGGTTGAGCAAGTGGCTGACATCCACTTCTTGTAAAAACAAAATCTTTTAATACAAACCTTTACGTGGAGGTTCATAATAATATGACCTTATTAGGATTGGACATGGTCAAAAAAAAAAATGAAACTAATATTTCATTGGCACACAAAATAATGGATACAAACCTGCAGCACGTAGATCATTTTTGTAGCATCGCTGTAGGGTGAAGGAAGGTCGGCCACGAATATGGAATCTTTGAGGTTGTGTCACTATACTATAGATAGATAGAGGGTTGCACTCTCTAGAGTCTAGAAGCATCCGGGACACATGCTCAAGCTACGTGACGTACCTCTACTACTTCAATTACAGATTGTTGGTATATTATGTGATCACGAATTTGACTAAAATTTAGACGAGGCATTGATTCTTAAAGCTCAAAAGTAAGGTCATTTGGAGCCTGGTACGATGCCATGTCTTTATAGCATGCACGTGTTGAAGAAACGGAATTTGGTCCTTACAAAATGTAGCATTGACCTTCATGCAGTTGACTGAATATAGACTCCGCCATGCTCACGCGGACTATAATTTCACTGAAAATACCGTTATCGTCGGCAACAGGGGTAACTAAGTATTTAAACTTTAACTGAATTTTAATCTGCAAATCTGAAAGAAAAACATGAAAAAACTGAGTTTATCGCTTCTCCAAAATGTGAGTAGAGCAGTGTTACCGATTTAAAGATGTTGTCAACTCCAGTCAGGATATTTCTTAACTGCTATGACGATTTGGCGAGTTGCAGCTTATATTTTGTTGTTATTATTTCAGGTTCCTGAAGGCGAAGGCTGCAGATGACAGAGCCTCGGTGATAACTTACGCCTTCTTCCACGCATTTAAGTTCCCGGACGCCCTCAGCGTTCACATCAAGTGTAAGGTTGAGATCTGCAGGCACGGCTGCTTGGAGCACTGCCAGGCTGCTCAGATCGGAGCATCGCATTCTTCGTCTCCTCATTCGCATTATGGTCTACCGCTAGAGAGGAAGGATGACCACGATTCGGATAGAAACCACGAGAGGTATTGCATAATTGATACTTATTTGTATTTATTTTAAATCAAACGTTCAAAATCATCACAAAAATAATTAACAAACAGTTTTTAACTGCATGCATTAATATTTTTTATTATAATATAATTATTATGTCGATATTTTTAAGATAATAGGGTGTAAGAAAGACCCACAGCTATATTATTATATATAACAAATAATGTGAAACATTACAGAAGAGAAATTTGAATTATATTTTCAATAGTCTACAAAAACATAGTTGTAACTATCACGCAACATTTAGTGTTGCTGGTGAATTCTTCTTTTGGCGAAGATAACAATTGAATCTATAATAATCACCTTTTTGCCAAAAAGTGACTAAGCGATATTGATGTATACATATATCTAAAGAAAATGTCGTTGTTTTGCTTTATTGCTAAGTTAGTCTAAGCTTTTTTTATTTAGAGTTATTTTTAAACATTGTGTTTTCGTTGCATTTGCACTTTTTGTAATAAAAATATTTAAAGTTGTACTGAAATTTTAATAAACACTATGAATTGAATAACCTAATATTATATGAAGCAAGCAATGCTGTAAGCTAAAGAAAAATATCAGTACATCTTAAAAATACTAAAATTAGTCGAATATGTAAAATGTACTATACGGTATAAAGAAAAAAGGCCACATAGACGAAAAATCACATTTAAAGTTGTCCAAAACTCAACTTCTGTTAGGTGTACTGAAATAAGAGTGTTTGTTTTGTATACAGAAGTTTAGAATGTACAAAGTAACGTTTATCTGTGACGATGACACAATTACGATTGGTAAGTCACCGGTTAACATTTAGATGGAATCTATTCTTTATTCAAATATTACACGGTCAAAAATTGTACTTATTGATCTTATTGGTTTATTTCCCATATCAAAACATTTTATTTTCTTAATTTTTAATCGTTTTATTAACGTATTTTCTAAAATATCATCATATATGATTAAATAAAAATAGAATTTATAATTAATTATGAAAAAAAACATGGATTTTGAGTCTAAAATAATATTTGAAACATTTACAGGATAGTTAAATAAAACAAAGCTTTTATTGGTTTCATCGAAAGATGTTGTAGAAGTCTTTCTTCTAGAGAGATGGATGGAAAAGTGATGACAAAAAGAACTATTAATTTTCATAGAGCCCCTGATAAAATAGTTATTTACTTTTTGCATACAAAAATGGCACCAGTATCATACTGTATTTTGCTTAAACTATTTTTATGTGCTTCTTGTTTAAAAATTATATTTTGTACTAATGTCGAATAATTGAAAAAACGTTAACTTTATATCGTAATAATCCTTGATTCCTTTTTGTTTACTTATAAAATTGCATTAATAATTCCAGGCCGACAGAAAACATCGAAAATACAAACCTGAACTCCAACGATGACTCCGTTCTCTATGATGACATCGTCCAGGAAGGAGACGAGATGGCTCTCATCGGTGGTCCTCCGCCATCACCGATCAGCGTCCAAGCGCAGAGGAAGGTTCCTCCTCCGCCACAGTCCAAGTCGAAGATCAGCCAAGAAGCTTTAGCGGAACAGGCTGTCGCAGAAATGCTCACAAGACCGTTTGCGGTAAATTTTAACAAAATAACATACCAATCTGAGGTTGTTTCAAATTATATGTAAAATTATTTACCTACATTAATTTTACACCTTCTTTTACGCCTCCTGTGAAAATTTATTGTAATTCGAGCTTATTTTGAAGAGATTAATATTATATTATGATACTCTTCAGAGCTTTCACAAAAGAATAACGATACCTATTGCATTTATATAATAATATTATAGGATAGTGGTTCGGAAAAAAAAATCAAAGTATATAAATTAAATTATTTGCAATTTCGCTTTACGAATTCACCATATTAAGTAATAGTCACACTCGATTAAACCATGTGTGATTTATATAATGGATCATCATTAAATTTGGATTTAAATAAGTAATCAAAACATGGTGTCAACAATATGCTGCAATTTTCCTTTTTGAATCTAGAGACATACTTAAATTACTGACATCGCTGAGAATTATTTTAGATTTTCATATCTACCAATTTTAATACCTACTGAGTACTATCTAAAATCGCTTTTCAAGTATATTCTTAGTTAAAAATAGTATTAGTACACGTTAAACCATCATAAAACACATGTTTTAACTGAAAATAAATCAAATCAGGCAGTAATTATTATTGAACATTTATATTTTGGCCACCATATTAATATTTTATTGGCTTCGAAATGCAAGTTTAAATTGAAATTAGTATTCAGGAATAATGTTGTTAACATTTATATTAAAGATAAATATTTAAATGTAAAATTGATTGTTTCCCACCATTTAAAAATATAAAGGCTCCTGGGTAAATTTGGTAGTGAGAAAGTGGCTCAACATCTTAAAAATGACCCTTTTTATGCCATAGTTTCTGCTTTTATACAAATTTCTACTCAATATTTTAGCAATGTAGATTTTCTAAATTTAATGTCTGATTCTTTCTATTTAGATTATAGTACACTTTGCAGTACTATGAGTAAGAAAAAGGTCTTTTATTTACATTTAACTGCTGCACAAGATGACTAGGAAGTTATTTGATAATATATTTATTTAAGAAAAACCATTATATAATTCCAGGACCAACCAAGACCCAGTCATCGCGATGGCCAAGAACGCTTCCCCCATGGCCCACGCCAACTGGAATCCAGACATGGATCTGAAAACGATGAAGACAACGAAACAGATGCTGATGATATCAATGCAGAGGACGACGAAGATCCGTCACCACTCCCTGCACCATTACCAGCAGTAGCAGGACCAAGAAATCTTGACCTAGACGCAGAAATGCCACCATTCGAAACGACAAAGACCCAAAGAAAACGAAGATCTGTTGTAGTGTCAGATAGAAAAGTAAGAAGCGCTGATGTTGGGGTCAGTGGAATTTATGAAGTTATATCTGAAGCAGATCTAGCGTTTAGTCCAGACAGTAAAGCAGAAGCTGTTACTGTATTCCAAGGGAGAATAAGAGAAGAAGTTGTATATGGGATCTGTCTCCCAGTTCCAGGGTTTAGTGCCTTGTTTGTTTTGGTGGCGGTGTCAGCGGTTGTTTCGGCGCTAGTTGCTGGCGCTTTGCTGTATCGGTATCAGGTGCAGAAGGAAAGGGCTGCCAGGACCGCTCCCACTGCAATGGCCGCACAGTCTCTGGCTTCTTGGATGGCTCTTCGCCTGTTGAGGTCTAGGCCCGTCGAGCCAGCAACTCCGGTGCGCTGCGATGAAAATTGATTGGCAAGCAAATATATTGCAATATAAAAATATGCATTGAAAGAACGGATCTTGAACAAGTTCTTCCGTGTTTTTACAATGCGAGTGTTTGTGTAGTAATCTAGCTCAATGATTATTGTGTGGTGTTAGTATTTGGCACATCTTATTTGATGATTGGAAAGCAATAACTTAAGAGTAATTATAACTGGTATTAGAGACACCTAGTGGTTGGATTATATTACATGGATTTAAATAAATTTCAGGGAACCTTTAACACATTTATAACTAATAGGAACAATAAGCTTAGTAAATATTCTGCCAGTACAGTTTATTATTATTTATTGTTTTACACAATTAAAATTTGAATTTTTGCTAAATAAAAACTCTATTAATATAATTCATAAGTCTGTACTTGAAGTAAGTAAAAAATATTGCCGTTTTAATATAGCAACATTATAAAGATTATATTAAATAATAAATATTTTTTGGGTGAGTTTTTTTAAGTATGACAACCGAAATTTATATTTCAGTTTTTATGTCCTATAAAATCTAAAAATACATCTAAGTTACATTTCATTTCTTTAAAATAGTAGTTTTTTTATTATTTTCAAAGTACCTATATATTTTTTTTAAACAAAGGTTATTAAAAGCATGTTCTGTAATTCCACACTTAGAAGTCCTATACACCTCTTAAAAAGTGTCATATTAATATGATACATTTACTCCAGTGACGTAACTATAAGTTATAACATGGGGGTATTTTAAAACAATACAAATTCAATGAATTATGCGATTCCGAAACATATGAGTGATAATTGAAATAATTTTATTTCAACCTTTATTCATTAATTTTTCAAATTTAATTTTTTGTTTGTTTGAACTGTTGAAATCGCTGAACGTAAAAGTTTTAAAACTAAATTTAAAAAAACATTTCTGAATTGTATTATTTAAATCAATAACATAATGAGTTTGAGGATGTAGTTTCAAAGGAAGTCATTTATTATAAGGCATGGTAATAAAACAATGGATTTAAAACAGTGACACAAACAATGATGTTTAAAAAAACTGAAAAACACAGTGATGTGAAGTGAAAAGAAATGAATAATTATTTTAATAAAATTAAACTAAACTTGTGTGACGTTTTGTGATGAATAAAAAAAAAACATTCCGGATTTTTTTTTAGTTCTTAACATTAAATCTGGGCAAATTTGCAATAAATATTATAACTATAGGTACGCTAGATACTTTGCTAGGTATAAATAAGTAGGTAGATATTTTTTAATGCTATTTATAATTATATAATATTATAAAAATAAACGGCATATTACTTTGTTCTTTTAAACATTTTTTAACTTTAGTTTTTCAAAATGATTTTTAAAATTTTGTTTAATTCATATTTAAAATCCATTTCACAATATTTCATAATAGTTGATTTTTAGGAGTTATTTAGGCTTTTACATAAAAAAATTAAACAAATTTGTAGTACATATTTATTTATTTAAAATAATTCAATATGATAGGACCGGTTTCGTCCGCATCAGTGTGACATTCTTGACTGAAGAATACATAGAAACGGATGAAACTCGTCTTGATCATTATGAAATTGTTTAAAATAATTACTATACACGTATTTTATTTAAATTAATATTATAATTTTTCGCCAATAATTGACAGTTGACACCATAACAATAATTGGAAATAGCTATCTGATTATATCAGTTTAATTTGAATGCAATAAACTTTTATTATTATTAATTTGAAAACCATGACTATTATATTATGACCTGAAAATTAATTCGTAAATTATATACTTAGGTATTTAGTAAAATATTGAAGGTTGTTGTTATCGGTTTTACTAAAAAGCTTATTTAATTACTTATAGAAAAAGGTAACTCATATTTAATTTATCAAAAAATACTATGATTATAGTTTTTTTCTTATGTTATACAATGAAACAATTATTATTAATTTAACGAATTTCAATGTAACAAGGTTATATGCTACATTGTTTATATAAAAAGATTTCCACTAAGATACAAAAATATTTTTATCAATGCAGATTGGCATATAGACTCTTGTAGTTGATGGGAGTATTAAAATTCTTCACTGCCATTAACATTTCAGCCGTTTATCACCTTTTATCACAGGAAATAGGCTTCAACTGTTTGCTCCAGTCATGGTTTTTTATAATCGTCCATCCAATTTTTCAGTAAAGGCTTTTTAAATAGTATAACGTACTATCTACCCCAGTATATGTTTGGTCATACTGTCAGTAATAGTAATCAATATGTTATTATTTCGCTATAACTTTGTTAATCTAAAAAACAGAATTGTCACATACAACCTTGTGCGATTGAAAAGGCGATTTTGCGCGTGACTCTCATGTTATGAAAACAGTTAATGAAATATTGAGTTTTTTATTACTTTTAAATTAGAAGTAACATTGTTCTAAGTGTTATAATTATTTATTTATAGATTTATACGTGTTTATATAATAATATTGATTGTTTAATAACACGATACATAAATCTTATTTAAAATATCTTTTATTATAATGTGTAATGTATGTATTGTAGTTAAAAAATTCAATCATAAATAATTTAATGTACCAATATATAATTCTATTAATAAAATTGAATTTCAGAAAACGATATGAAACAATGAAAATATAAAACATAGCTACATTAAATTCATACTTCCAACTAAATTTTTTAATATTTTTTTTAAATAATTTGAAACGTCACGGTTATTATTATAACCATATTTTTATACCGCTTTATCATTATTGTGAATTCATAGGTGAGGAAAAAATAAGTCAATATAATATCTTTAATCTTCATATCGTAGGGTTACTGCCAAAACGTGGTAAGTCTCGACATCATGTTATGGAGTAATAATTGCAATTTTAAAGTTTGACATGCCCTATAAAATCAGGCATAATGCTAATTTCTCTGTGCTTTATGTGCGTGTTCTATAATTATATTGGATGGTCTTGAATTTTTCCTAGTATATATATTTCGGTGGCTTTTGGGCATAGCATGATAACCGTTGTTTTGGTCATTTTATGTTAAGAGTAAAAATTGGGTCACTATAGTATTATCTTCCATTTGGTAATAACCCGATATCTATATTTCACTTAAAATGCTCAAAACTCTATTGTAATAATATGATGATATGTGAACAAACACAGTGGTTAGTTTGGTCAAAACATGAGCAAGAACCTTATCATAGTTTGGTCAGTGATAAATGACCTTATTTTTCTAATTAGTGAAATAATTGACAATCTAAGTATTGTCATATTCTTCTTCAGTTATTTATTTTTAAATGTTTTTTTCAATTTTAAACAAAAAATGAACTGAAATTTATGTGGGCAATTCAAAGTTGATGAATGCCTCTCCTATAAATTCAACATTTTGCAGTTAACAGGTTATGCCCAAACGACACCGATTTATATATATACACATAATCCGTTGTTAACTCTAAATACCTAAATTATCAACATACCTACTAACTTTTGGCAGCAACACCACGATATTTTCTTTAAAACAAGACTATGATGTAACAAGGCTCTAAGTGTTGTGTGACTTAAAACAGTCTATAAAATGTTCCCTTTCCTTTACAGCGTTTAAATAATGATAGAGTTATACAATAATTCGTTTAATAAATACTACTATAACTACATAATATAGAACAAGTTGGAACATAAGCCCCAATGGAAAATTTACTTGATAAAAGGTTCTAGTATTTATGATTTTGGTCTGAAAACAAGATTTATTGATTGTGAATAGTTTTTAAAACATTAATAGTTATATAAGTTGTAATATTCCATAACAATATGCATAGCAAAATGCCAAAAGAAAAGCGGTTTTTAAAGCAATAAGTATTTTCTATCCATTATAACGTTAAAAATATTATATTCCAACGCTTAAAGTAGTGTAGAATTAATATTATTATTGATTTTTTATTTATTTCTTCATTAATTATTATTATTGTAATATTTTAATGATATGTGTTTATTTAAACGGTTGTGGTTCTTAAAATTTAAAGGAGAATTTTAAATAATACTCCATCGTCAGGGCAGACATTTTGATGAAAATGAAATGTTTAAAAATGTCATATTATTATATATTTAACTAACATATAAACATTCAGTTGTCAGCATTGATAATATTATATTCTGACAAATATTTTGAATGACGGATAACGCCAAATGAAATACGTAAATTTGACTATTAAAATATTATTGTAATAAAAGATTTTACCTACAATATGTTAGGGTACGCGAAGGCCTACTCCACACCATACACTAAATAATATATTATATGCAGTGGATACTTTATCAACTTGACATAATATCTAGTATTTTTCATGCCTAGTACAGACTAAGGTATGTGTGTCAACAAAGCAATATTGCATACAAACTGATTGCTTCAGTTTGTATAATAATTAACATTTAAATGTTTTGAATACAAATATCTGTGTTTTTGTTTTTTTTAATTATTGTATTTACAATATTGCAATGTTTTAATAAGTTTTATTGGAAATAATGATGCTTGGTTTCGTTTGCAATATCGTTTTGATCCAATTTGCATTTAATTTTCTAGCAATGATTGAGTTGAGTTACGAAAGTGTCAAACAGCGAATTGTGCAAGGACATTATATTGTATTGGGGCAGATTATAACAGAGCGTACCTATGTGCAATGTTTTTAAAATATCTATCTTGGTTTGCACGAAGTATTAAAATACATACGGACAAATAATTAAAATGTAGTTAGTCCGAGAAATACATATGTATTTGATTAATGTCGTAGACACAATTATTAATTTAACATTTTCACGTGACATCTACTGCGTTTAGGCTGGTATTATACCAAACAAATACATTTTTACTCATCAAAAATTGTGTACATAATATTACGTCAGAATAAATTAAGTGACTGTAATTGAATGCTTAAATTAGTATAGATAAACGAATTTCGCGAAAGGATTTTATTTTTTAATAAAGAGGTTCTTTCGGTGTTTTTTTTTTTGCATTTAAAATATCGAACAATTTAATGTAATTATTTAAGTTTTTTTATATTATTTATTGGAAAATATTATAAATAAATTATTCGTTTTTCCCAGGATATTTTACAAAATGGATATCAAAGATATTTTCGACTTTTGTGGCTTGTCGATTGAAATATTTTGTATTTATTTTAAGGAAATTTTTGTTTTTAGTTTTTACAATGAAGCTTGAATCTTTGTTGAACACCTGTTGATTTGCTCAAAAATATGTTTTATTTAGATGTTCGATCATTATAGTAATAATATAATTTCAGTTTCTTCAAAATTTCTACTACCTATTGAAAGCTGAACATAATGGTGCTCATATAAAAAAATATTTATTATAAAATAATGGCTGTACAGAAACTACAGTAAATTTAAAATTATTTTTTGTTTCTTCTCTCTCTCTATGTTTTTTTTAGAATTATCAATAACCATATCCTTGTTTTTTCGTACAAGGTGGTTGTTAGTAATTTTGAACAATCAATCTATGATTACATACAACATATTTTAAATATTAATTTTTGTAAGCGTCATAAAAAATGAATTGTTAATTCCAAAATATATACCTAACCATAATTTCTACAAGAATATAAAATGACTGATTACATTTTCACACATTCTATCTAAAAACAATATTTATTAATTTTTCAATAAATTTGTTAATGCAAAATAATAAATGAAATATAAACATACTTTCTGTTTATATTTTAAAAATATAATCAAATAAATTATTTTCATCCATAAGCTGAAGCCCATTTACAAAATTTATCAAAATTCTGAAACATTATACTGGTTATGATATAAAATATTTAAAAAAAAAATGAGTATAGTCAAATGCCTAAAATTTGACAGTCGCGAAAATCGATTTTTGATTCTCAATGACTCAAATGTATTTTTTTTTAAATTCATATATTATTATATATTATTATTGGATATAATCAATGTGTCACAATGAATCATTATAATAGATTTGCAGTAAAACTTAAATGATAATAATAATATGCATTTCCATTTTGTTTTAAGATTGCCATTTATATTCTTACGCCTATATTTATTTTCCCTCCTTTTATAAATCGTTCATATTAAATATTATGTAAGAAAAAAGTTGCATATTAATTTATATATTGTACTAAAATTTACATATAATATGTAATATATTATTATATCATGCCGAATTCGTCAAAATACATAATTTGTGAAATATTAATTTTTGTTTGGGCCAATTATGATAGCTCTAATCCAATACAAATTTCTTACCCACCTCCCAAAATAATTGTAGTGCGTCCATGCATGTTATAAATTAGTCAGTTTCCTCCAAACCATAAACGCGACATTGTGCGAACCGTAACTGGTAATTGAATTACTTGATGACGCTAGGGTCAAACTAGGGCAAGTATTGGCGCGTTTATGGTCTGGAGGTAACTGAATTCTTTACAACATGTCTGGATGCACTAAAATCACTGTGGCAGGTAGGCAAGAACTTTGTGTGGTATTAGCGCAACCATAATTCGCCAAACAATTTTAAATATCAGAAATATAAAGAAACAATATTTGAGATACGTTTTTGGCGTATCTATGTTATAATAAAGTAAATTAATGCGTTTTTTCTACTACAATTCAGTTCATTGTATTCCACTTTTATTATATTATTATAAAGAGATTCGCAATAAATCAAAATCAGATACATTGTTAAGTAGTTAATAGGATAAATAATAATATTGGAGAAATTAGCCTTAAAAATCATCATAAAGAAAACCTTTAGTATTTTTATATTAATTCTTAAAATTTCAAGAATAATGCAATTTAACAAATTCGGTATAACGTAATAGTATAATATAATAATCTTAATAATTATTATTATTTATTTATGGTTGTATTTGAACATTTAAAAAGTGTATTTTCAATTAATCGAATTGATTTCATAAAACATGTTACAATTAGTGTTAATAATATGTAGACTAATATTAAATACCGAAAAATAAACTGATAAATCTAATTAAAATGGTAACGGGAATATTGTTTTCGTTCATTTATTTTTTTGTTTTATTTATTTTTATTTAATTGTAACAGTTTTTTCGATTAGTTTATTCTTATTGAGTTTATATTATTATATAAATTGTTTGCCTATTTGATTTTATCATCAATAAAAAAATGTCACAAAGAAAGCAATGTAATTATATTTAATTATAAGAAAAGTATTGAACTCCCTTGAATATTAATGAGTGAGTGAATCGATTTAATTTTTTTTTCAAATATATATAATACTCTTAAGGCTGCAGATACAAAGCACACTATGAGAAATAAAGTTCCTTGATTGGTTAGAAAGGCCATGATGATAGAACTCACATTATTAATAATTGAAAAGCTTGAGTTGTGATACCAACAGTTAACTTTATCAACGATTTTCACACAATTTCAAGTGACTTTTGATTTTTATATTATTATATATTAATGCATTTAGAATCACTTGGTATATTTAACTAAAATAATTAAGATTAATTAGAAAGAGAAAAAGAACGTTTTTAAAATTTCTGTTGAATTATTATGCTCAATATGCTCAAACTTGTACTTGATATGACGTAAATAAAAAAAACAATCAAACACACAAATATAGAATACTCTAATGTCATTTTGACATTTCATTTTGATTTCCATAGTAACCCCTTAGCAACCAATAATAGTGGATTGGATTACGGATTTCTTCCGAAATAACTTTCCATACAAAACGGAATTAACTGAAAATGAATTCAATTCTACTTAAAGATGGCTAAAAGTATTAAAAGTATGCATTGGTATCGTGTTATGATATTTTCTAAAAGTTTCAAATGTCTAGCCAGTCGGGAAGTTAGTTAAAAATCGATTTTAAGATTTGTACTGGATAAATAACCACCGGACAAACAAGAATACGATCTAATAAAAACGTTGTAATTGTAAAATGACAAAATTGAAAAATGTGAGTATGATTCTAGGCGACACTGTCGAATTAGAGATTAAGTCAAAACAAACCAATAATTTTACATAATATAACAGAAAAAGTAGTTTAAAAACTTGGGTTCTCATTTCACTAAAATCAAAGACATGCCTTTTTACTTAGCAAGGCAGAATACATAATATTCGGGCCTTCAGAAATAGAATTCATTAAAATGACACTGTAAAATAATACATTCTTTTAAGACTTTTTATGTCTCGAGTTTTGTTTAGTCACGAATAGTTATATCGCTATTTTGATGTTCTGATATAAATATGTATCGATTGTCTAACGCAAGGGTAGTTAACCTGGTCCCTACCGCCCACTAGTGGGCGTTTCAACTTACATAGTGGGCGGTATGGGTTTTAAAAACATTATCATTATGTCAATTTGCAGCTTCAAGGAGCTTATAAAACTCTTATAGGTTGCCAAAGTATTCTGTCATTAATTATTGGCAAACTTGAACTACTTCACTATAATCTAATTGAAGAGAAAATTTCATCACTTTCCTGAATTTTGTCATCTATAAAAGATGATGTAACTCCAGAGGATATTGACATATTCAGCCTCAACGAACTTAAATTGGACATGGAAAATGTTTCAAGATATTTTGAATTTTAAGGTGTGCCTGCATCAGTCTATCAGTCTCAGGGATCTCATTAATAAGTTAATTAATTAAATATAATTTTATCAGACTTCATGCTTCAATGTATGCAAAGTATAAATAAAAAAGATAGATTTAACTACAGTAAGTTGTTTTATAAAGATTTTTTCTGCCAAACTTAGCGAAAGTCTGACATAAAGTATTTGGTTAGTAATTATTATTATATGCTTTAACTCGTCTTGCTGTAACTCTGCTTTATAAATTTAATAAAGTAAAGTTACTTTCCTACCTTATAAATCACCATTACTGTGGAACCGGTGGGCGGTTAGAAAATTTGACTACTAACAGCTGATACAAAATTGGGCGGTAGGTATAAAAAGGTTGACTACCCCCGGTCTAACGCTAACGAATAGCAAAACAAACATGTTGTATGTAAGAATATGTACATATAATTCTAAATTATTAACATGTGACTTTATTCATTACTTCAGAATATTCACGTGAAAAAACCGAAAACCTAAGATTACTTGGCAAAACTTTGGAATATTTTTACTGGATGAAAATCGAATGACTAGCATTATAAAATAATTAAATATATATTATTTTATTATAAACAAAGCTGTAGCGCAACGTGGCATGAAACGTGCATTTTGACCTTAACCCGTAAAGATCGCGAAAAAAATGGATAAGGAAGCAAATATTAGTACGCGATGTGATATAGGTCGCTAAGCAGATGAAATGGTAATGGGCTGGACATGACGCTCGGCGAATAAACAACTGCTGGACAAATGCCGTCATACAGTTATGTTATCCGACCATATCCGATCCTAATAGGATCATATGAGCCTCCACAGAGTAGAGGTTTGTATTAACAGATTTTGTTTTAACGAGAAATGGATGTCAGCCACTTGCTCAACCTATTAGGTCCATACCCTGACTCACACACAAATTGAAAAACAATATGTGTACTTGCCAGACCCAGTATTCGAACCTGGTACCCACGGCGTGATAGTCCAACGCTTAAGCCGCGCGGTCACCGTGGACATCATACAGTAAAAGTTCAGAAAATGAGGATTTGTGCAAAGGACCGTTTTTCAATTTTTTTTCACTGTTAATGTAGAATATGTGCCGTCATATCTTCTGAAAGGATTGATGGCCCACTAGTAGGTACATTTAATAATCAAGTGACGGAAAATACTGCAAAAAGGTTTTCTACAGTTCTGGATAAATTTACGGACATTACCGACAGATAACCTAATTCGCAAAGATATGTCGATTAAAGGTCAACAGAAATTTAATGGATGTAGTAGCTAATTGAGGATATTGACTCCAAATTGAATTTCAATTTGTTGACAACTATAGCTCAGAAAATAAGGCATTGTACACCAAATCATTTGTCAAGTTTGTAAAATTTTCTTCCCCTGTTAATAATGTCAGATATTTACCATTGCATCTTGCAAAAGAATTGATGGCCAACTTGTACATTTGATACTCAATTGATGGAAAATATTTATAAAATTAGTAGAGAGGGTTTCTATTGTATTTTTCACTGATTTTAAATTAGTTTAATATAAGATAACGTGTACGCCTGAGAAGCAACCAAGCTATGAGTTTTTAACTTTTTTGGTCGACAGTTTTAAATGTCCGCAAAATATTTAAATTTGCCTATACATTGTAATGCTTTTCTCCTTCTTTCGCGGCACACCTGGAAAATCTCTTTAATTGAATTTTAAAAACTATTCAACACCTTTTGCAATTTGTAAACTTAGTTCAATGCAAATAAATAAGTATGACAGACAAAGTTTGCACTATTTTTGCCGATCTTCACAGCTTATTTTTACAATTATGGTTTGAATTATGTAATATTGAATTTAATTTAAAAAATTAACGAACACCACAATATGAAATTTGTATTTTTAGTTCAATGAAAATAAATAAGCAATGTTTACCATTTGATCACTTCATCTTCCACTTGTCTTGAAAATTTTAATTCTGAGCGAGCAATTTTTCGCATGCTTGAAGTTGAATGTATAGAGCGCTGTGTGCCAACTATCTACACTTGTACATAAAATAGTTTTTAATTCTTTACGGGAAATAATGTTGTCATCTTTTTTAATGCTGATTTTAATACAATGATGTAAAAATTATAGTATTTTCGGCATTTTTGGCGTAAATATCTAGTAGTTTAGTATAATTCAATTTTTGCGGAATCATTCAGTTGGCAATACTTTCATCACGAAAATGGCAATTTTGAAACCGGTTTGAGGAAGACAATGCGCACGCTACGCTTGCACTGTGATGCGTTCATCTAGCTAACGGATGCGAAAATGTAGTCAAGACTTCTGACTGACAAATTTAGTGTGTACTATTTATGTCGGTATCTACAGCAGTGGCAAAGGGTATAGAGGTAAACTGTTAAGATTCTACATACATAGTGAACACGGAACTTTGTCAGTTATACTTATTAGTTTTCATTGAACCAAGAATACAATTTGCAAATGGTGCTGATTAGTTTTTAAAATTCAATTAAACCTTGCTTAAGTCCAACCATAGGTATGCTATGTGCGATCTGACAAAATGTACATCTTTTCAGTCATACTTATTTATTTTCGTTGAATTAAGAATACATGTTACAGATGGTGTAGGTTAGTTTTTTTAATTTCATTAATCCTTGCTTGAACCAAACCATAATTGATAAAAATATTCTTATGACGTATGCGTTGATTGGATAATTTTAGATATTTTATAGATAAACGAATATTTTTTGACTATTATCTACTATGGCATGGATTAGGCAGGATTACATTGAATTTTAAAAACTAACAAACACTATCGACACAATGTAGTCTTAGTTCAATGAAATCAAATAAGTTGACTGACAAAGTTGAGTGTGTACTATTTATGTCGGATGTTAAGAGCCTACCTCCACTATTCACCACTGATCCACAGCCTACTTCCACTCTTCGCCACTGGTAGGTATTTCACTACGTTGGTGGTCATTGAAAAATAATATTGCTATTTTGAATAGTATTTAGGCTTATAGATGTACAAAATTGATAATTAATAAAGCGAATAAATAAGAAGGGTTTCTTTGAGATCTCCTAGGAGAACTTAAACCATTTATTATAAGTAGCATTTATCTAACTCTGAGAAACTCGTTTATTACGAAGACAATTAGCATTTTTAAGCTTATTGATCCAGTTAATCCAATCAAGATTCCACAGCTTTCTACTATCGTCCTTGAACTACATTGGTGCCAACTTGGTGATCCACTACCAGGTCGTTTTTTTTTTTTTTTTACACATTACTACTTTTATTATTGCCACCACAACGGTTACAATGACATATTGTGACCATGCATATGCGAAAATTTTTGAAGGGGCTGTATAAAATATTATGTTTGCAGTTTAAAAGAAAATATAAAGATTTTTTCTATTCAAGACTCAATATGTATCAAAGAATGTTAGATGTTTTATTGAACTTACATAATCTGGAATAACTTCAGAAAAATATGCTTATTAATTAAGTAACCACAGAAAATATCTTGGACCGAGTGGAATCTATTACTAAGCTACGTATGTTCAATGAAGAATGTTATATTCGTAAATTTTGTGTCTTAAACTTCAACAACAATTAATTAATTTAATAATTATTAACAAGTACCAGCGCAGCTGCTTTTAACAGTTATAACTTTAGCACGTTTTCGTTATTTTCATTGGTCCAAATTAACACGGAACACATTCCATAAACAAAGCAGTTATCTCCAATAGTTGGTAAATTTGTAATACGGGGAATATTTAGGTTGGTAGACATGTCGATCAAATTTGGATATATTCGTGCTGGCGGATACGCAGCACATTACAGTTTTATTAGTCATGTCATTGAGATTGCAGCGCAAAATGTAATTGCAGTAAAACAAATATTAGGTTACTACTAGCTGCTACCTACTAGCCACTCGATATTTGACAGCTCGCGGGGAACTGTAAATTTAATTAAGACGCCGGCCGTGACGTAATCATATTTCAAGCTATGTCTTTAACCATTCAAGTGTGATAAACATCTTATGGATAATGATTGCTCAATATCATTTTACTCCCTACTTCAATTATAGTTTGTCAATTTATAGCTACGGCCATATGTTGTACCTTAACCACTGGGGAATGACAAAAGAAATGGCGTATTTCAAAAAAACACTACCTTATTCTTAGGTCGATAATTATTATAAAGCAATCATTATTCATAAGATGTTTATCACACTTGAATGGTTAAAGACATAGCTTATAATAAGTATTTTTAGAATCATCTTCAAATGACGTGTTAATCTTGCCGATTTTTTGAATAATAAATGCCTAATTCTTGTCAAATTTGGGATCACAGAGATTATCAATATAATGTTTTATCGTAAATATTTTACTAAAATTATCTCGTCATAAATTATACTAATGGTTTTATAAATGCGATTAAAAATTAATAAATGTAAAAAATCTTAACACCACTGCACATTCATGTACCTAAATATGACTATATTCTAAAACATTAGAGCGAGAGGTTTAAAAGAATACTATTTTATATAACAAAAATACTTTATGCAGTCATCAAATGTTTAAAATAAATATAAAGGATTATAAGGCTTCGAAATTATATAAATAGATTATCTACAACGTTTAAGGAGTGTCAGGATCATGGTTTGAAAATACAATAAAAACTCAATTTTGACCTACGACGAGCATGTCCCCCCTTAAAAGATAACACTTTTTGACAGTTTAGGTTTAAACGGTTAACTTATTTACATAATTAACCGGCTGAATACGGAAAGTGATAAATCTGATATATTTATCACATGTAGCTCTTTTTGGATGTTAAGTGATATGTTAGAATAGCCTCGCAGGGCGTCAAAACTTGGAGAGATCCTGATATTATATGTGGATCTAAATCTGGGATTTGGGAATCTAAATCTGGGACCGGGCGGCAGCTAACCTTGGTGCATCCCTAATCTGTTCTGTGGGTCGAACTCTACTTGGTTAATTTTTTTCGTTATGATTTTTCTAATGTTTCCGACGTTTTCCGAAGTAATTCATAATAATAAGTATTTTTAAATTGATATGAATTCATGGTTACCATCAAATTGTTGACACCTCCTTCATGAGAGGTTGATGCTTCAAAGCCGTTACTCACAATTTGCATAATTATTGGAACCAAATCAATGAAGGTCAAACGTGGCTAGGAAACCGACATCATCTTTTCGGTAATTGACTCTGTACGGGCTACATACTACATACCGTACCCGTAAGTCATTATGTTATTATTTCAACTATCGATGTATTTTTTCTCATACGAAATTGATCGCTTGAATTTGAGACATGCTTTTTTGAGATTCGTTTTTGTCATGGATTTTAACACAAAATAAGGTACTGTTCGGTTAAAGCGGATACAGCGGAAAACGCATTTTAAAAATAGCCGATAACTGGATTATTTGTTAGATTAACCTAACCAAACCTAACTTAACCTAACCTAACCTAACCCAACCTAACCAAACCTAAACTAACCCAAACTAACAAATAATCCAGTTTATCGGCTATTTTCAAAATGCGTTTTCCGCTGTATCCGCTTTAACCGAACAGTGCCCAAAATAGTTTATATTCTAATGGATTTAAGTTTTTTACTATTCTATTTGAGTCGTTTTTTGCGACCCGGGTTTCGCCTTTCGGCATAAACAATAAAAATCTTTAGTCTAGTATTTTTATTGTTTATAATTTAGTAATGATCTATTATTAGATTTTGACAATTTATTTTACGCTTATCGAGTTGTATTATTATTGGTAAAGTACGGAGTTTTTTACAAACACTTCAACTATTCATAACTATTTCTGTGTGCGAAAGGAAGAGGGCGATGAGTCGAAAATCGGTACTTTTCAGGAGAGGCAAAACAAAATTTGCGTCTTTGAAAATATTCTTAAAATTGTAATTAAACCGAAAATATTAATTTTTTGGAAATTTTTTTTTGCACTTGTCTATTAAAATTGATATACTATGGCATAAATTTATCAGATTTTCAATAGTTATGGATTTTACTATATTTTTTTGACATATCCCTTTCTTCCTTTCGTATTTTTTAACAAAGAATATAAATTGACAACTTATCTCTTTTGACATGTAGGTACAAAAGGTGTGATTTTATTATTTTTTTATCATTTAGTGACAATTTAAATTATTTTCCCCCTCCAGACGGAGCATATGGATTATTATAATGTCAATAATGTAATCTGGCATTTATTATTGCAGGTGTAAGATGTAATAGTTTAGTACTTTCATAGAATATACGTAGCTGGATTAAAGTTATTATTTAATAAAAAAAATAGGTTTATTTTAATACATTTATATTTGAAACAATATGTATAAATTTGATAGATAGTTAAAAATAAAACCAAAGGACATATCATTTTATTTTAATACATTTACATAGTAAATCTTCTTCTTCTTCTTTCAACCTGTCACGACCCAGCGTTGGGGAATAAGGCAAGCACAAGATCGCGCCACTTCTCTCGATCCATCGCCAACTCTTGCGCCTCCCGCCATTCCAGACCTGCAGCGCGTAGATCGCTTTTCTAGCACCGCTGCAGGGTGAGGGAGGACCGGCCACGACGACGGAACTCTTGAGGCTGTGCCACAAGGGTACGACGTGTCGCACTCTTTTGCGGCATTACATATTTGACAGCAGTTAGAAATAATAACTAGGACATATGATTTTATATTATTTTTTACTTTATATTGTAAATTATAGTTACGTATTTGACACAGTTAGACATAATACCTACTACTTGTCAAGTCTTTCATGAAAATTATCCGGATTTATATATGGTACATTTATCGGGGATTGACAAGCAAAACTCATGAGTTTTTATCGATTAAATATGTAGAATACTGAGATCTTTTTTCTTCTCCTTATTAATTTGCACTGGACCACTGTAACATTTAGGAGGTTCAAGGATAACATGCCTTCCTCGGCGACTAAAAGATATTGACTGGAATTGTTGCAAATCATCCAGGCAATTTTTAAAGAGGATGTTATTAGCCTCGGCACTTTTTTTTAAAAATTGAAACCACTTCACCTGCTGGATGGACCCTTCAAGAGACAGGCAAAATCTAAAAACATGTCGTTGTACATTACTTTAACTACAAAATTATTATCTTTTTTCGTACAATTTTTAACTAGATTGTACTAGTCTCTCGGTCTCTCGAACTTTCATTAAGTAGAAGTGCTTGTGTTTTGGTTGATGTACTAAGAAATCATTTATCTATTGATAGTGAATACAAATCTCCGCAACTTAAACAATTGAATAATCCTCGAGTAGTCTTGATATTTCTCTAAAATAGCATAGTTGTTTAATACCATTAAATTTATCTTCAATATTATCTTTTGAATCAGAAAATGGCATCATGGCTTCTATTTCTTGGGCTATTTTCCACTGTTCTTCTCTCCGAGAAGCATTCATTATAATATCATAATAATTAGTACCCAATTCTGTACCTGCAATTTACAATCAATGTAAATAAAGATATATAAAGCATTCTTCCTCGAAATATTATTAGACAGGTACTTAAAAAATCAATTCCTTTCACCCATTGCATGTCATTTACTACTAATGGAATATAATATTGTAATTTAAAACAATATAATAATGCTAAATTATTATCTCCTGAATCAGAAAATGGCATCGTAGCTTCTATTTCGTGGGCTACTTTCAACTGTTCTTCAGTAAGACTACTGGTCCGAGAAGCATTCAGTATATCATAATTAGTAGCCAATTTAGTAACTGCAATAACACAAACATAATCAATAGTAAACAAAGATAAATATAGGTACCTAAAATAACCTTCCGTAATACTATCACTTCAAAAATCAATTCATTATGACTGTACTAATGGAAGATGATAATGTAATTTGAAACTATAAAATAATGCTAATGATAATATGTGCAGCACTGTTGAGTAAATTGAAATATTCGTTGAAATTGTTGGTTTAAAGAATTATCATCACTTTAATGATTGCAATAATATCGAGGTTATGTTATGACGTTTACTTACCTGTATTATTTTGAGACATTTCCTTCGCGAGCCTCATGATTAATTCGATTCTTTCACGAGACATAGTAATAAGTATATTATTACTATCAAAAATGAACTGTAGATAGAACAATAACCAACTTTAACGTTTGACAGCCTAAAAGCGGGAACAGCAAATAGCGATGACTCGATGACGTTTAACTCGAACTGGTGTGAACAGAGCCAATGGTCGAAAGCAATACGGCGTTGTCGCGACTCAACGCTGTCTTCCTTTCGGCGTGTGACAAAAACTAAAGTTTCCCTGCGAGATGATTACATTCAACGCATTTATGCTTTCGAAATATTACGAAAAATAAATCATCGCATATTGTTAATATACAAAATTTACTTACATAGCGGCGTTAATTCGACTGGTCCCTTTTCTGCTTTACGCATATATGCATTAAGGTTAGTTTTGCATACTCAACTCATTTTACCAAATTTCAGACTCATCGCCCTCTTCCTTTCGCACACAGATTTGTTTGTTATATATTTTTTTATTGTAATCCTTGACTTAATAGGTAGGTAGGTGATAAAGTTTTTACCTACTTTATTGTATTGATTTGGTATAAATTAGAGTTAATTGTATTCGTTGTCAGTGTGTATTTGACTTTTGGTGAGTGTACATAGTGCCTGAAGATGCCGAAAGGCGAAATTCGGATCGCAAAACTTAAATCCATTAGAATTCAAATTCTTTCAAGTACCTTCAGTCGACAGTATTATTAAAATAGTTTAGACTATTACTTTAGGGATGTGTGTAATTTTTTATGTGCTTGGTAATTTATTAATACATATGCAGTTGGCCGGCAGTATCACAGTTCAGTTAAAAGTTAATGTTAAATATTATTAAGTATTATAAAAGTATAAAAAAAAAATATTATAAAAGTAGCAATAACATTACAAGGGTGACATACTTCGATATTTATATTTTGCTGTCAAAACAAAAACAGAGTGGCAGAAGCGATTGTCAGCATTTTCTCAATCATAACCTAGATCAACAGTATCTATTACGATTTATTTAATTGCGACATTGACTCTTCTAATGTATTGAGTTCATTTGTATAAATAGCAAGGACGATCTATAACTCATCACCACTCATCTCGAGTCCGTCACTCCACCACTACTCCACTCCTGACTCGTTACTCGACACAGTCATCTGCTTAACAGTAGATAGGTAGTCGTCGCTACCAGATCGCGGCTCGGTCTGAGCACGAGCTCACCCCGATCACTCTACGCCGTTAACTTACTTTGACCATTGTACCTCTCTGTACTCTGCATCAAGACAATACACATCTATATCTATCTACATCGCTGCTGCTTATATCACCTCATCACCACTCCCTCAGGATCTCCGATCCCTAAATATATGTACCTATTTAATTAATAAAAATCATTTACTTTTGTTAGTTCACCGTTCTCCTCTCTCCCACGGGCACTTTTTAAAATTAAATTATGAAACTATAAACTCAGTCAAAATACACTTAAGTGCGTGGTGACCTCAGTCTTGGATATATACTCCTAAAACATTCCCACGCGTAAACAACTGCTAATGATTCACATACAAACGTAGTACCTCGTGATACGCTCTATTAAAATCAAGTGTAATGCAGGGCGGATTTTTTTAGAGGGTCCATGTTTGTGTTGTTCATCATGAGGTGTTGTATAGGAAAATGGTCGTCTAGTGTTAGTAGCTAACGGTGAACATATCTAGTATATTAAAATATTAAACGACATTACAATTATTAATTTGTGACATTTCTGTTGCAGAAAATATTGACATGTGGCACTGCCGCCTGGTATTTTCTTCCAGTCTTGAAATTAGAGTACAGCAACCTGCATTTTCAGTTTTTTAAATAAACATAAAATATCTATAACATACCTACAATTATTAAGTAAAAAAACCTAACCGATTTTTTTTAAACGGTACATGTTTAAACACGCGCGTCAATATCATTTTACTCCCTACTCCAATTATAGTTTGTCAATTTATGGCTACGGCCGTATGTTGTAGCTTAACCACTGGGGAATGCCAAAAGAAATGGCGTATTTCAAAAAACACTACCTTATTCTTAGGTCAATAATTATTATAAAGCAATCATTATTCGTAGGATGTTTATCACACTTGAATGATCAAAGACATAGCTTATAATTAGTATCTTTAGAATTATCCTTAAATGTGTTGATCTTGCCCATTTTTTGAATAATAAAATGCCTAATTATTGTCAAATTTGGGATCACAGAGATTATCAATATAATTTTTTATCGTAAATATTTCACTAAAATAATGTCAACATAAATTATACTAATGGTTTTATAAATGCGTTTAAAAATTAATAAATGTAAAAAATCTTAACACCACTGCACATGCATGTACTTAAATATGACTATATTCTAAAACATTAGAGCGAGAGGTTTAAAAGAATACTATTTTATGTAATAAAAATACTTTATGCAGTCATAAAATGTTTAAAATAAATATACAAAATAATAAGGCTTCAAAATTATATAAATAGATTATCTACAACGTTTAAGGAATGTCCAGGATTATGCTTTGAAAATGCAATAAAAGCTCCATTTTGACTTACGCTGAGCATGTCCCCCCTTAATATACTTTGAGAAGATTGTCTTTAATGTCTACGGTACAAACATTTTATTAATAAATTATTTATGATTCTGCACACTGACCAATAAACAGTCTAGTATTAATAAAGATACAATCTAATGGCAACACTGACGGTGTTCAGGAACAATATACTAAACAATTTTACTATCGATTGTTAATACAGATAATATGTTATACATCTGTTCACAATCTTTGTACAACGATCTAACGATACAATATAACATAAGATTGTAGGTAACTTGTAAAGCGGACATATTATACATACAACTATATCTTAACACTATTGATTAATTATATTGTATAGGACAGGCATGTCCAACTTCAAGTAGACTATGATCTATCGCCCATTGTCATTCTTTAACATAAACAAATTTAAAGTATTATTTTTAGCTACGGCAGTGGCGAAGGATTGAGATAGACTGTTGATCCTACATAAATAGTGCATCCAAGACTTAGTCAGTTATACGTGTTTGTTTTCATTGAACTATGACCACAAATTTTATTTTAATATTTTCAAATATTTTCATTTGGTATTGCAATCCCAAAAATTATTCTCATCCCTTATTCAAAAGACCCAACACTCAGATCTGTAGGTTAGTATGAGCTTAATAAGTGTTTTATAGTATCTTAAAATAATAATATAAAAGAGAATTACTCAATAAACATGGTGACACATATCAGATGTTCGAATATAGTGCCGATACAACAATCTGTCTGTGTGACGAATGAACACATCCATGTATGTGTGTATGATGAATAAATTTGCTCATTAATTTCCGCGTATGGATATGTAGATAATATTTATTATTATCTTAGAGAGTGTTACAAAATTTCTGAGTGGTCAGTAAACTGTTAGTGAACCAAACCTCGCATCTTTGGCTGTTTGCCTATCAAACGCATCGCCTACTGGCATACTTTTGGAAACGGCTGTCCACGCTAAACATTCATATTATACTGATATACTAAACTTACAACCGGAAATTAATGCCCGGATTCCCCACCAGAAACACAAACATATTACACAGAACCGAATTTAAAATACATAGAAAACCAAATCGTACCTAAATTTAATTTTTTATCGAACAAATGTTCCAGAAAACCAACCCTCTTACGCAACGACCTCAAAAGACTCGAGTGGGGATATTCCAAAATATAATTTAACTCCAAAAACAATAGAAAAGAGTGATAAATATGACATGTAGTATTCAAGCAGTCGACATACCGATCCGACAAAAATAGTGCACACCTTTTCAGTCATATTTATTATTGTTTTCGTTTAATTAAAAAGGTGGTGTTGATTAGTTATTAAAATACATTAAGTTCTGCCTAAACCAAACCATAATCGATAAAAAATATTATTCTATCTATAAAATATCTAAATTAATGTATGGTTTAATAATGACATAATTTTAGATATTTTATAGATAAACGAATATTTTTTTACTATTACCTACTATGGCTTGGATTATGCAAGGTTTAATTCAATTTTAAAAACTTATTAACACTGTAATATACACATTACAGTCTAAGTTCAATGAAAACAAATACGTTTGACTAACAAAGTTTAGTGGGCACTATTTATGTCGGATTTTAACAACCTATCTCGACTCTTCGTCACTGCACTGAAAACACTGAGGCATTACAAATGAAACGAGAATAAGCACGAAATTTGTGATACTCATAACGCAATTGATTAGTTATAAGAGTCATTTATACTATATTTAAGTTAAATATTATCAACATTTAAAAAAAGCGCAATTCTTATAAATTGAGTAAAATCTTAATAGTATCCAGTCTACCTCTACCCTTCGCCACTGCGGCCATCGATTTCCAATAAAACATCTCACGGTAAAATGTAATACGGCCAACTGCATACGTACAATTTTCCGGAATCTCACGGTAAACTCACACGGATAAGGTTCTAATAGTGTGGACGCATCCATTGGACACCTGTTTGCAAATTACATACAAACATTCGATAGGTACTGCCGCTTTGCACTGTGCGGTCAGTCGATTTTTACTGTAATATCGTCATTCTTTTTTACCATTACAAACATATTATCATACTATTTATTTTTAGCATCACATGTTCAAACTATTGTAAGAAGTAAGACAAATAATTGTTCGTACATTTTTCTTCAAATATTTAAATAGTAAACACATTTTTTTTATCTTTCAATTATTATTTAAACATTGCATTCCCAGTAAAATACCATCGTAAGTCTAAAATGGTCGTTTTAGAGTTTTGGATATGTTTGCTATTGAAAAAATACTGTCGTAATTATAATTAAAATATTATGTGATGTGCGAAAATGCATTTTATATATAATACGGTTTGATTTTTTCGCTGTCCTCGTGGAGGCGTTTTTACAAACGAAAATCGTACATTGCCCAACTTAAGTTTGAGCAAACCCGATATAAAATCTCATGGGCAGAAAATCACTCCATATAAATTAATTAGTTAATACCTCAATACCAATACGCCGACCAATTAATGGCTCCGAATGTTTTAAGAATTGCCAGAAAATGTGTATACATCAAATATATTATGTGAATTCAGTTTAGGGTCTATCCTATACGGTAAATCATTGATTATACCTTTTTTTAAATTACGACACCAAAAGCTATTGAAAAAAATAAGACAATAACATTAAATGTCCTAATAAATCAATACTGTCATAACTCAAAAATATTTTCTTATGTTTTCAAGACAAATAAAAAAATTAGTTAATAAAAGATCACGTTTTTCTATAAAAATAAGTATTTATTATTTAATATATTATGAAAACGTCTTTTTCCTTTTCTGTACGTTCAAAGAATGTAATTTTTCGACTTACTACAGTGTTTTATTGGGGGTGCGACATTTTGATGGATTTTTAAGTGACGCAAATATTTACCATTAAAAATTTAAATATTTACAACATTAATTTAACATTTGAATAAATTATATTAAACTAGTGGAGCGCCAATAGATGATAATACAATGTATAAATTGCATTATCTCGAAAAGTAAATTATTAATTCCCATATTTCCATATTTATATTAAGAAACCATTCAAGAGGAATTTATACCTAAGTTAACGTTTAATATCAAAAGCATCGGTAACAAAAAAAGTTAAATTGTACTGAACCAAATCAGAATTTTAACAGAATGTATTGTCACCATAAATCAGCATTTATGTGTTCTGAGCTAAAACTGAGAGTGATAGAAAAACGTTGCAGATTTTATTTTATTTTATAATATAATAAATACCTTGACAGATTCGCATCGTATCACACGTAGGTACCATAAAAGCTCATGGTGAACTCCGGCTTCCTCAAATCATTATCCGTAGTTCGGTCCATTCCCCTTCAACCCATGATTTTGATCGCTCGTGCATTCTGAGCTACCCACCCAACCATCGCAGGTTCTAAAAACACTCCAAAACACAAAAGTCTTTAAATTAAAAACTTTCTGGGCTGGTCAATCCAAGTCTGATCTGACTACAGTCTATCTTCATTCTTGGGTAGAAATATATATTGCTTTCAGAATATTTCTTTCATATCATCGTCAGCCAGGGCTGATGTAGGTGAAACTAATTTACAAGCCTTTTAAAAGAATCAGTAAATAGAGTCAGAGCGATAATCCAGATGTTGGATGATCTGGCACCGCTTATGCCGACAACTGGACGCCAGACATCTAGTCGCCGCACATATAATTGAAATGCGAGAAGAAATACATGTACTTTAGAATTTTAATCAGCATTGCTTGTAAAAATAGATGTCTCTTGAGAACAAAATTGTACAGGTACCTAATTAAGTTTATTTTTGTGTAATTCTGCCACTGGATGTCGCATTGTAGTATCTTCGCGAAATAGCATTACACTTCCCCTTAATGCGATACCGCTATTCTTACGGCAGACGGTATATATAAAAATACAACCCCAGTAAACACTCTTGATAGATTACAGTTTAATGAATTACTGCTAATCTATGTATCTATATTATTTACTATGGTTTTATTATAATATGTAAATATATACTAGGGTTTACGGGATCCCGGTCGAATCGTACCTTGATTATTAAATAGGGATTATTTTTCATACATAGTGTTGGCTACAAGTGACTTTACATTCCAAGTTCACTTGAAAACAACTTCTACTATAAAATTTATTTGCACGGCATAATGTGAAGAGAAAAATCATCACGATGAGTAAATAACACATTTTGAAAATATTTTTTAGTTGAACAAAATAAAATCTATCCAAGTGACAGCCATTACTTGAATTTGAAAAACAGAACTGCCAACATACCGATATTAATATCTATGCAATTTTCTAATTTAATAACACTAAATTTGTTGGATAAACGCTTTCAAGTGTAATAATAAAAATAGTGTATAAAAATCCTTCAATATAGTCAAAATTCTTTGAATTAATGATTATTACCACGTTTTTATTAGCTCGTATTCTTGTTTGTCCAATACACATTTTTTCTTGTGTGTCCAGTCCTAGCAATTAAATTATTAATATATACGTGCGTTACTATGGAAATCAATATGAAATGTCAAAATGACATTTCAGTATTCTATATTTATTCAGTATTTCTATCGACTACAAAAAAGGTATTTATTAATACATAGAATTGTCAAGTTTATATGATTCAACAGAAAATTTAAAAACGTGGTATATAATAAGTTCTTTTTATCTTGTAATTATTTTTATTGAATATGGGAATATCAAGGTTCATACTATATTTGATTCCATTTTCAAAAGCCGTTATTCAACAAGATTTTTTGTTTATATATAAAATGGTACTACCATAAGGTAGGTATTTAAAAACTGGGAAAAATATATAATGCAAAATTTAATCTGATTTGGCCTCTCCGAGGATTGGGAGCATCGCTCGAAATGAGTTCTGGTTCGTAAAACCCCCGAGAATATCGCTCCGTCTAGTCATAGTGGAAAAATTTAAATATTGTATTCCGGTTAGTGTATTATCAAAAAGAAATTACGTTTTGTCATAAGCGCCGGATATTGTCTGCTGCGCTGACAACATTTGCATGCCCTAATCTTGCGTGTCACAAGTTTTAAGACGGTAATTCCATTTGATCGTCTGAGATTGGATATATAACAGGATAATCTGACACTTGTTACCACGTTTTTATTAGCCTATATTCTTGTTTGTCCGGTAGTTGTTTATTCAGTACACATCTTGCAATCGATTTTAACTAACTTCCCGACTAGCTAGACATTTGAAACTTTTCGAATATACCAGAACACGATGCCAGTGCATTTTTTTTAATACTTTTAGCCATATTTAAGTATAATTGAATTCATTTTCAGTTCATTCTGTTTTGTATGAAAAGTTATTTCGGAAGAAATCCGTAATCCAATCCACTATTATTGGTTGCTGAGGGGGTGGTCCTAGCAACTAAATTATTAATATATACGTGCGTTACTATGGAAATCAAAATGACATTTAAGTATTCTCTATTTGTTTGTTTGTTTGTTTGCTTGTTGCAAAACAGCAAAAAAATGATTAGTTGACAATTGCCTTATTTGTCCTAAATTATTAATACATATAATTGTCAAGTACTTATATATGTTCAACAGAAAATTTAAAAACGTGGTATATAAAAAGTTCTTTTTATCTTGTAATTATTATATAATATACATAAATTACGTAAATATGTTAATATTTTCGGAAAATTACCGAGTGCTCAGGTTCGTTAAATTTTCTATTTCGAGCGCTGATCGGGATCGAGAAGATAAATGAACCCCGGGACTGTTAATTCTGCGCGGGTTTGTTATTTACAGTGCATGCTTTATTACACAAATGAATATTCATCGAGTGTGTAATTGATATGACGCCTAATAGCAAAATGATTTCGAGGTATTTGAACTTCACATGTGTTACATGGCGAAATTATAAACTGCGGTCGTAGTTATAAAAGTCTTTATTAAATAATCGCTTTCCTGCAATTGGATCTTATGTGAAATTGAGACTATTACTCTACACGTATGATTCTTTCATTTTTTTTGTTAGTCTTTAGAACCGGTTCTTGGCAGATATTAAGGTCGACATTATTATGTTTTACTAACGAATATTGGAAGAAATGCGGCGGCAACTTGAGAAGGTTGCAATATGTGTTGGGTTATCCATAAAAAGGCTCGATTTCAATAATTAAAGCTAATGATGCAATCGATTCATCAGTAGATTTAGAAAGGGATCTCGAAATAGTGAATTAACCAAAAAGTTAAAAATATGCGTATTTATCATAAATTTAGTATAAAATATTATCCAAAGCATAGAAAAATTAACTACACTAGACTCCCGATTATCCGGGGTAATGGTGGGGAGGCGGCACGGATAAATGAAAAACATGGGTTTTTCTTTTTTGAATACTACATTGAACATGTTTAATACTCATTGTTTATTAATAAACTCTGTGGTTTTGGTTTGTTTGCAGGAATCTTTCTAATATCAGTTCGAATTTTCCAAAGCGAGGTTCGAAAGTGAGCGATTTAAAAAAAAAATCATGCACGGATAATCTGCACACGGATAATTTTGAATTTAAATATCATCAAAGGGCCCTTCTAACATAATCACTAACTTTGATTTTTATACTTAAAATATTCTATTTGCTGTCCTAAGTGTGCTCGACACTTTTTTGTGATTATCTCAAAATGGTAAAATATCGACGTCAACGCGACTTTGAAACTAATATCCTCAATTATTATTATTTACACGATAAATAAAGTGGTCGTAAAATTAAAAACTATTCTTTTTTAGAAACAGGTTAATTAAATTTAATATTTTAAATCATAATTACTCACTTCAAAAATTTTTCCAATAAGATACCTTTACCTTACCTACTAATTTACTACGTCATGTCACACTCCAGTATCAGTGCATAGAGCAAGCACAAGTTCGCGCCATTTCCCTCGGTCTATCGCCAACTCTAGCGCCTCCCGACGTATCAGACATGCAGTGCGTAGATCGTTTTTGTAGCACCGCTGTGGAGTAACAGAGGGCCGGCCAGATTAAAATACCTACACATAATATAATTGAATAATTAGCAAATTATCAGACATCTATTTCACACATTATAATATAGATATTTTTCTTCCGGCTTTATCCCATAATAATATTCACACTAATTATAATATCATAATATCAACCCTCGTAGTTAAATACGTGCTGGTACTGGAGTCTCATCCAGAGATTCGAGGTCCGATTCCTGGTAAGGTCACAGTTGTGATTTTCACATTGCCTGGATGATTTCATGAACGTACTACCGCACTGCTTACTGTATGTAAGTTATTGGGCATCATAGCATGATATTATATTGCTAAAAGAACGAAAAGGAAATGAATATAAGTCCAAATGTATTGTTTATATTATAGTTTCGTAGGTAATTTATACTTGATAATGATTAATATGTGAGCAAAACACGCCTCGTGTCAAATTAATAAATTCTCTTAATATAAAATTTATGATATAAAATTGTGAATCAGAACCAAAACCAAAAATAATTCGAATAATTACAAGAAAAAAAGAATTTTTTATATAAGTACAACATTTTCAAATTTTCTGTTGAATCATATAAACTTGACTTGACTAGCTTAAACGATGAAAAAAAATGTACTTGATAGGAATACTGAATAATGAAATGTCATTTCATATTGATTTCCATAGTAACGCACGTATATATTATTTAATAATTTAGGACCCCCTAGCAACCAATAATGGTATCGAAATAACTTTTCATAGAAAACAGAATTAACTAAAAATGAATTCAATTCTACTTAAAGATGGCTAAAAGTATTAAAAAATGCATTGGCATCGTGTTCTGATATATTATAAAAGTTTCAAATGTCTAGCTAGTCGGGAAGTTAGTTAAAAATCGATTGCAATATTTGTACCGGACAAACAACCACCGAACAAATAAGAATACGACATAAGAAAAACGTTGTAATAAATGGGAATATGGTGAGGAAACTGCGGAACATGTTGTAATTAGTGTACGGCCGTCTTCCATGACGCTATAAACGTGTCTGAATGAAAATATTTTAATGTCATACTTCCTTGTCCCGAGACGAAGCTGCACGGGATTGATGTAGCAACCATATTGTGCTTGTCCTCTGCACCCGTGTACTGGAATTGAGCCGAAGCAAAGGAGTTGAGACGGTATGCACCGTGCGCGCATCTCACGGTTTCTTGCAGTGTGCTCCGCCACTAAGTAGGGATCATAATTATTCCATCCTACATACGATGCAGCTAACGTAGCCAATTGTCATCGTGTGTATACGGACCCTGGAAAACAGCTCCCATCGGCGGGTATTCCCAGACAACTTGTTGTAAGTAAGTGTCCGTTTGCTCATTGCTTACTGCTGCACAATCGAAGACATGTTTAAAGCCAATAACGCATCCAAAGGAGAGGGAATCCCAAGCACGGACACGATAGAAAAAGACTATACTATGCGAGAAGTGATCTAACAAAAACTATTATGAATTACCATCCAGCGAATGATGAATATGTATTGAAAAGATAACACCAAATTACAAGATAAAAAGAACTTTTTATATACAACGTTTATATATTTTCTGTTGAATTATTATGCTCAATATGCTCAAACTTGTACTTGATATTATGAAGTAAATAAAAAACAAACAAACAAACAAATATAGAATACTGAAATATCATTTTGACATTTCATTTGGATTTCCATAGTAATGCACGCATATATTAGTCAGCAATTAGTTAGCAACCGATAATAGTCTTTTACTTTTTACGGATTTTCCTGAAATAACTTTCCATACAAAACAGAATTAACTGAAAATGATAAAATACTGAATAAATATAGAATACTGAAATGTCATTTTGACATTTCATATTGATTTCCATAGTAACACACGTATATATTAATAATTTAATTGTTTTACTTTTTACGATTTTTTTCCGAAATAACTTTCCATACAAAACAGAATTAACTGAAAATGAATTCAATCCTGCTTAAAGACGGCCAAAAGAATGCACTGGCATCGTGTTCTGATATATTCTAAAAGTTTCAAATGTCTAGCTAGTCGGGAAGTTAGTTAAAAATCGATTGCAATATTTGTACTGGACAAACAAGAATACGAGCTAATAAAAACGTTGTAATAAAAAATATCGTATTTTATTTTCTTGCCGACATCAGAATACGACTCGACAACCAAATATAGATTCTAATGATTGTTAACAAAAGATGATCGATTATGAAACTATCACTATACAATCGTTATGAATAATAAAAAAAAGATATTATTCATTTCCGAAAGCTTAAAAAATATACTAAAATGATTTCGTTGGTTAATGTTGATTATATTGTAGTATTTTTTCACACAGTTAATTTACTTTTGTGTACTTGCCTTCATCTCTCATGGTACGTATTTGCCAAAATAGTTGGCAACAGATGAGATGGCCTGATTTTTCAGTCAAAACCGGTCGACCAGTTGTGCAAAAAAAAAATTACGAATAATACATATAATCATTCTGTTTATTACTGCACAATATTCTAATAATTGTCTAATAAAACTTGGAATTAACTAAGACAATCAAAATAGCTATATATTTACATACTGCCGTGGAATTAGTGCTCAATTTTAAATTAACGGTTATACTATCTTGTACACGTGAAATTTAACTGGTATACCAGTGTCCCATTTTTATATTAAAGTTGTGACTATTCGAAAAATATCCATAATATTTTTTTTTTTTTAAGGCGGCGGAAGGGAGCAGAATTATCAGAATATAGCAGTTGGCTCACCTACTACTTATACCAACACAAATACGCCCTCCAAACCAAACCCACTCCGCACCACACTCGGTCTTAATCAAGTGTATCACGAGGCACTACGTTTGATGTGAAGCATCTGTAAACTTGTTTACTCCTGGTAATGTCCCAGGAGACTGAAGTCGCCACGCTCTCAAGTGAGCTTTGACTGAGTTTACTGATTTTACTCTAATGCAAAGTGCCAGGTAGAGAAAAGGCACAAGGAAATTAACAAAAAAGAAAGGAATTTAATAAATATAACAAAAAAACGAAGCTAATCATACGGAGAGCAAAAATTTTGTGAAGAGATCTTCACGCTCGCAGTAAGACGCCACAATTTTTTTAAATGCAAGATAATTGGCCCTGGGTGTCTTCATGTCACGAGTTACAACATAGGATAGAGGACGGAAGAGTCAGCCGTATGGCTGGTGATAGATGTGGTTTACGAGTAAGGGCGCTTAAAATAGCCTACGACGCCGTATTCATAGGTATATGTGTATCCATAAAAGTGTTAAGATCAGAAATTCTATTTTAACGCAGTGCGCTGTTGTCGATCACTAAAGCCTACCGCACAACTTCCGCGGACATCTGGCCAGGATCCTTCCTCTTGATCTACCTTGGTACACGGTGTATCCACGATGCTTATCAAAGGTGAGTAGGCCGTTGTTGGTTACTTTCACCTTTCCCCATCTCCACGCCTTTATGCTGAAAAGTATCCATAATGAAGCAGACAGTATGTGTTATAACGCTGGATGCGGCGTCGAATACCTGGCAGCGAAAGTGGGATGCTTCCACCAAAGGCAGGCACACATATTTATTTCTCCTTAACTCATTCACTGCGGACCTGATAATTACGAATTAATTACTACATTTAAATAACTGATTGTATCTAATGGACAACGCAATAGTTGCGTTGGACGCAAGGAATGAGTTAATGTACAATGGCGATTGGAGATATACAAATCGACTCCTGACCACTATACTAGTCAATTTTTGACTGGCCATGGTGGATTCGCTCCCAAGCTCTTTGAGTTTGGACACCCGACCAATAAGTCTATCTGCCGGAAAACTAGAGGATACAAGTCTTATGGGACGTGAAGATCTCTTCACATAGTTTATTATGTCTGTTTTGTTTTAGGTTTGTTTTTACATATTATAATATGTAAATTAATTATTATAAACATTTATTTTTGTTAATTATTCGTGTTTCTCTCTACCATGTATATATTTTATTAAACTAAGTCTCAGTAAACTCAGTCAAACCACACTTGAGTGCGTGGCGACTTCAGTCTTGGACATCTGCTCCTGAAATATTCCCAGGCATAAATAACTGCTAATGCTTTACTTAAAAACATAGGGGCTCGTGATACGTTTGATTAAGACCGAGTGTGGTGCGGGGCAGGTTGGTTTAGAGGGAATTATTAGGTAGTCTTCCTATTGTCTTTTCCTATCTCGGAAGTCGGAATTTACATAATAAATACGTAATGCATTTAACTTAGTTTTTATATGTGACTTAGGTTGACCACTTTCTACGTACAATAAATAACTCTGGCTTAGTTTATGGTGTGTATATTGGGTATTTTATGTCGGGGGCCCTTGCCTTTTCGGGCGGCGGGTTTCGCGATACATTCCGATCGGCCGGAGACCACGGCGAGGGGGCCTCGTCTTGAAAAGTGTGCGGAATGAGGCCACCGCAATGGGCAGTAATTGGGGGCCCGTCGGTACGACCGTTGGCACGGGCTATCAATCTCGTCTTCGAGAGCAATGGCGAGGTATGTTACTTAACTACCTACATATTATTTTATAAGTAAATTTTATAATGTCGATGAACACATGCGTTAATTGCCAGATGCACTGGAATATTAGTAATTTATTAGAAATAAATAAAAACTTGTTTTTAGTTTCCAGTCATGTCCAGAACAAGAGTGATTCTGATTTGGTCAGATTTGTAAGTATGTTAAAATAAAAATGTCTGTTAAATTATGCGGGTCAAACTCTAAGCTAGGTCGCACATCCAAACCAGTCTCGACTGCAAAACGTCGAATATGTCGACATAATTTTGTTAGTACAGTAGAACCTAGATATGACGGACTTCGGATATAAAGGACAAAACACCCGGTTAAATGTAAAAATTGATTAAAAAAAAACAACCTGTTAATGTTATACGTGTTTAAATCAAAATGTCACCGCTTGTAAACGATGTTCTGCGCATGATCATACCCCTCGCACTTGAATTAGAGTCACAATGCCGTAGATTGAACCTAGCACTAGCGTTTGCAAAGCTGGCAGCTAATTCACATTTAATTTGTTTACTCGAAGTGAATATATGAATTTATTATTACATTCAATAAGCTTATAATAGTTAGGAGTAGACCTTAGATTATAGAAAAAGTAGACGAAGATGTCCCTCATATATGTATAATTCGAAGACGAATCAACAGGATTTTGTTTGCGATTTTATATAACAGACTTTTGCCTATACCGAAAACTCCCTCATCCGCATTATACTATACTATATTCACAAAACACATGTAGTCTAATGTGTCTCCGCACGCTACTCGATTGCAACGTTTTAGTCTAAAAAGCAGCTGGTGTCGGAAACAACAAATTTCACTCGTCACACGGCGCAGGTATAATACCAAAATATCACAGTTCGTCATTAATTTTGGTGCGACGTCACTGTCCCGGCATGGCCTCGCTTATACGCAAGAAAGAAAGTTGCAATGATGCCTCTAGTTTTTATTTATGATTATATCCCGGTAGAGACGAATTTTAATGTGCGAACGGGTTAAAAAATCTTAATTGCTTCCCGTAAGACAAGATTCGATCGTGTGATATCTATGTATATTTGAAATATACATAAATACGGTGGCATTTTTCTTATCTACTGCGAACACCGTCATTATTTATAAATCATGCAAAGGAATGCCTGTAGTACATATTGCACAGAACATTATCGGATTGTGCCTTCAGTCATTAACTAAAAGTAAACCTCTGAAAAATATAAAATGGCCACAATAGAGACGCGAAACATCGATTGATCGCACCTCACTAAAAAATAAAACAGATGCCGTAGATTAGAAAAAAATCGCGCATCGCTTTTCAAGTCTATCGAAACCAGCAAATAACATATTATTTGATATCTGGCATTCATTTCACTTGCAAAATAATCACGTAGAGATCGTTTCATGCAAAGATTCCGGTTAGTCTGTCAATTATTATTTAATAGCGACAGTCAGCAGCTACTAACAAAACTAACTAAAGTGATAAAATTCTTTGCTGAACCAAAAGTGACCATCATAAATGGCACTCAAATTGAGCGGGTCGACAACTACGCCTAGCTTGAATAACAAATGTCAATTGACGAATTTATGTATGACGAGATTGCTCGCAGAACGAAACTGGCATGTAGTGCATTTGGGCATATTATCGTCAAAAGTCACCATCTATTGTATCTTAAGCGTAAAGTGTTCAATCATGTGTGCTACCAATGCTCACGTATGCGTGTAAAACGTTAACTATTAGGCGTAAAACCCACTTAACGCAGCGAGTGGGGCACTCGCGCAAAATTTCACAAGTGGCGCGTAAATCATCGAAAATACAACGTAATCAAATACGCTAGCGCACACTAGATTTGACGACGCACTGTGCCCGCCCGCACCATGATTCACCATTGTGTGGCTTCTCAGCGGCACGAATTAACGAAAATACAACGTAGTCCATTCATTGAACACGGCAAGCAAAATCACGCTTCTGGAAGCGTCGTCGATAGACGGACGAGAAGGCATTATTTAATAACAGTGAACTCATTGTTTAGTAATTGCGTGTCCGATATTTTGCTGGTAGAATGATGTCATCGTGAATATTAATTACAAGCCCCCAGAAATTTAATAATATTTTTATTGCTTTGTTATGAGAGACGCTGATAATAATAATTATTTTGTGCTTCTTGTGCATCTTATTACATAGGTGAAGGGTAATGCGCGGGTAGGAGGGCGCCTACTTCGTAGAGAGCGCACCGAGCGCCGCTTTGGTGGGCTTTATGCCTTAATGTAAGAAAAATGCAAAAAATACTAGTTTTGCAAAAAAATACAAAAATGGATAAGTAAGCAGACAAGAGTACGCGATGTGATATAGGTCGCTAAGTAGATGAAATGGTAAAGGGGTGGGCACGTCACTCGTTGAGTGGATAACTGATGGACAAATGCTCTCATACAATGGTACCAAACGCCCAAAGGGATGCCTAAAACCCGCTGGATAGACGAACTCATAAAGTTCGGTGGGTGTACATGGCAGTGAATAGCTAGATACCGAGAAAAGTGGAGGGAGGTAGGGAAGGCATTCATCCAATAGTGGATTGACCCTGGCTGATAATGATGAAACGAATGTATTTTAAGTATTTAAAACAATACATTTGGATAAAATTATTCTGTCATCGGTTCATTTGCGCCTGCGAAGTAATAATGACAATACATTTGGTCGTAGAGTCATACTATTATACATCACTTTGCAAAAAGGAGTCTACGAATAAAATCGGCAGATCAGTGCCATGCACTGTGAGTGTGTGTTGTGGTACCTTTTTTTGGCGGGCAAAAAAGGCGGCAAAAAATATACTCCGTTAATGGCTGCCAGCGGAATGGAAAGAAGTTGTTCTCCATGCTCAAAGCTTACAGCTTCCGATATCTATGGGGGATCTGGATATGGTATGATCCATGTTTAAAGTTGTTAAATGTTAACAAATTATGGTTTTTTTTGGCACTACTTATTTTGTAAACTAGGTATTTCTCATACCTGTTTATTGATAAAACGATCTCCGTTGACATCGTTCATTCGCCTTTAACAGAAGTCCCATCGTGTTAGTTTTAAATATACCATACGCCATGGCAAACATTCTTTATTGAACATAATATATAATTTGATTCTGATTTCGCACCAATGTGCTTTACAAACCAAGTTACGTACGCTCCATCTAATTGCGATGAGTCCAGTAGGCGTTGTATTTTTTTTTTTAAATATAAAAAAATACGTATTTTAATCCATTGGAGACAATTTGGCGCCGCTTGTCCTTAAAAAAATTAGATTAAAAAAAATACATTTAAAAAAACATTGAAAATAAATGAATGACAAAAAACGGTATCAGTTTTAGAAGACTTTTGGTACTATAAATTTTTATCTGGATATTGGTCCATCTTTTCTTTTACTAAATCTGTATTCAATTGGTTAAATAACGATTGTTAAATTCTAATTGATTTGAGTTTTGTACTATTCCAGTAGTATAGTATTTTTTTCGACTTGGGTTCGCCTTTCGGCATCTTCACGTATTATGCGCAAGTTTTTTACTATAGGTGATTATAAAAACTGTAAATTTTCAAAATATTAACAAAAACTTTTTTTACCTGATCCTTTACTTGGTATGTAATACGTTTTTTTTAGCATCTTTTATTATATTTAATTGCTATATAATCAATAATAATTAACTGTATTCGTGTAGTTGCCATTGGTGAGTATGTATAATGCCTGAAAATGCAGAAAGGCGAAACCCGGGTGGCAAACATGACTAAAATAGGAAAGGACAAAATTAAAATCAATTTGAATTTAAATTCGAATTCCATGAAGTACCCCTCGGTCGATAGTTTTAATTTCATAACAAAAATATTCGTTGAATAAAAAGATGGTTTATTAAATTATTAGCACGTGCAAGTACCTACGTTATAACTAAAATTAGGAGAGATCCTGAAACCAGTTCGTAATACATGTAATTATTAATAGTTTGCTTTAAAATACAAAACCCCACTGTCAAATTTAATGCAATTTTTGAATTGCTTCAGAGAGGTGTAGTTTCATTGCAATTAGATAGGGCCGCACGTAGCTTAGTTCATAAAGCACATTAGCGCCAATCTAGTGGGCGTGGGTTTGAATCCCGCTGGGCTCGATTTTTCTAGTGGTTTCTCAGGGGTGTTTTCAAATTATCCATGTTTATGACTTTGTTACACTATACAAGTTTAATCAAATGTAAAAAATGCTATCACACAACTTGATTAATATTCATTTATAATACCTGTCAATGAGATGTCTCATTTTAATACGAATTCGATTTTGAACACCATTAGTCATAGTCAGGTAGGACGAAGGCCTTCCGATTCCTCTTAGTTTTGAAGTTGACAGATTAATCATTCAGATAGATTATTGCCGACACTATAATATTTGCTTCAATGTATTATCGTAACAAGCTGCCAAATGACTTCAATTCCAATGTTGTTCGATGACTTTCAACCTAGTTTAACCTTTATTTATTCTGATATCGCGAGAAAACACATATTCCAATCCGTCAATTCTGTACGAGCATATTTTTTATACATTAAAATATACATTTCCGTAGTAATTACAATGAATTAAATACATTTTTATAACACTACACAATTAAAATATATATCAGTCATAGCTGTCAAACTAATATTTTCAACTTCATTTGTTTCATTTTCCTTCACAAATTTGAATTTCGAATCCTTGAATGCGATTCGATCAGAAGTAATTTATTGATTTATTATAAAACCATAGATATCGAGAAAAAAAACTTCCATACACAGATGGAGTTTAAACATATGAAAGTGATGGCAAAAAAACTAATTATAATTAAATCTCTGAAAAATTTGACACAATTCATAATTTTTGTACACAAAAGAAGGTACTGGCGTCTTAAGTGAGTTTTATTGTGTAAATACTTACTTTAATCTTCTTCTTTTCTTTCTTTCAACCATGTCTGATCCTAATTGGATGACATGGATCTCCACAGAGTAGAGGTTTGTATTGACAGATTTTGTTTTTACGAGAAATGGATGTCAGCCACTTGCTCAACCTATTAGGTCCATACTCTGACTCATATACAGATTCTAAAACAATATGTGTACTTGTCAGACCTAGGATTTGAGCCTGGGACCCACGACGCAATCACCACATATAATAAACTGTCAGTCTAACTAAATTCACTGTCCTCTATTTTCGAGTACACATACATTTTCGGTCAGAATTAGTTTAAACTGTGAATGAATAGGTCAATGCAATTATTAACATGTTGGGTTAAAATAAACTGTAACAGTTTGAACTATTTAAAACAGATGGTTGGAGCCTACTCTTTTTTGAGTTGCTCCGCTCCAGCTCCGCCCCAGGGTCTGCTCCGCTCCGGATAAAATGTTTTAATTTGTATTATATGTACTTATACAAATGTTAATAAATTCAAAAATAGGTAGTTTTGAAATAAGGTTTCATTATTCGTACTTTTCATTATTAACTCTATTAAACAAAATTGTCTTTCATTATCTGCCTCTTCTGTCAAAAATGTGAAGTTATTTATTACTCGGCAGTGTTGCCGTATTAAAAATAATTCCAGTGTTACAAAGTGTCAAATATAATATTATTTTCATTGGAGTTTATGACGAAAATTAATAAAAAAATAACATTCGGAGCAGTGGAGCACTAAATTTTTTCGGTTTTTCGGCTCTGCTCCTATTCCGGGTAAAATCCCATTGCTCCACTGCTCCATGTTTCTACTCCGAGCTCCCTTCCAATGCTCTGATTTAAAAGGCCTCTTTTTTAAATTATTTGACGAATCGATTGCATATTCCGCGTCAATAAAAATCGCTCGTGCATTTATTCTATACACAAGACTGCTTTCGGCCGCTACGGCAGCTATCTAGGGTAGGTGTATATCGAAATATTAACACTTATCAAAACTGTCTATCTCGATCTAAAATTTACCACAGCCAAAAGAGGTGTTATTGAAACAGCACTTATTGTAACAATTACAACTAATTTATTATAATAAGTGTTAACTCTTCGATAACAAACCTACCCTAGATAGCTGCCGTAGCGGCCAAAAGTAGTCTTGTGTATAGAATAGTTGCATTGGGCATGATAGATTTTAATTCAAGTGAATCTATGTATTATTATTATGATATGAGTAGATATACAACTAATAGAAATGCTTTTAAAAAATACCTTTGTACATGTCTGCTCGGTAGGCTAATGAAAATAGATAAATTTTCCCATAAGTCACGTTTTCCTATTATGTTTTGCTACTAGTTAAATATTTGAAGAAGCATTATTATCATAAGATGTATTTTTTGCGTTGATATTCTGCGGTATGAAGAAAGTGGTCAACTCGCCGTATTTCTAGTGAAAAATTCTCGTCGATTTACTCTCGGACACAATAATTATTCTTTGCAATATGTAAACATGATATTTTAAATCATGTCAGGTTAAAAAAAACAAGTCTTTGGAATTTTGGCGTCGTTAAAATTAAAATGCAAGCGACGTCGATACTCATTGTAGCTCAATCAGAAGGAGGCAATTGGTATTTTAATATTACATAATTATTTATTTTACATATTACATTTTCTTATATTGCATTTTTTTTATAAGAAGTAGTATTTTTTGCTTACGAGCAGGTAGTTGTTGAGAATTATTACTGTTTTATTTTTTGGGATTTCGGCCTTCGGGATTCCGGCCATTCGGGATTCCGGCCTTCGGGATTTCGACCCAAACCCCAGGTAAATATATAACCAATATAAAAAATCTTTTTGGGAAAAAATACGACACTCGATGAGATTGGATCTAATTGGGTTGAAATTGACTAGTGTTTTTAAGAATTCTCGGTGAAGTATTTTCTAAATTGAATTATTGTTTAGGCAATCGGCTTTTGAATTTTACATCAGAGTATTTGGTTGCGCCAATTGTGGTGGCCGTCATCCTTAGTCCCCATGTAATCAAATCCCCTCATTTATTATTGTCAAAAGATCAAGTAACCGGCGTCACTGGTCATGATAGACCGTGATGCAAATAACATTCAGTGACTACCAGACAGCCGTCGTGCGAGAGTCAGCTCAAGAATACGAACGGTGTACAACGTTATATAGACCGATTCAAAACATATCTGTTCGACCTTCGTTGCACTACGTCTATTTCAGTTTGAGTGAACGTCGCATTTTTGTGACATCAGTCATCACCGTATATTGAACCCGGAACCCCCGGTGTAAGTAGCCAGTGTTTAATGCACTGGGAAACGAAGATCGCCTTTATTTAATTATATTAATCTGGGTGATAAACAACGTATGTTTTAAATGTTGATATATCACTTACGCGCATATGTTTTGGTAACACTATTGTATTCTTGACGTATTTATTGACAGGCCAAACATTCCATTTGATTATTAGCACAAGTGAGATTTTTTATTATTAAATACTTGTTTAATAATAGTATTCATACAATACCAAATTTTAAAAAATACAATCAAATATCGAAAATCGATCTGTATATTTTGATTGTCGACGAAATGTAGGTCGACAATTATTTGTAAATTTAAAAATAACTTTAAATACACGGATTTCACAATATTACCAAAAAAGCAAAAAATATTTTTAATAAGTATTCTTTTTGGAGAATTTAGAAAATATTTTATTCTATACAGTTTTTCCTAAATCATATTAAATATAGATAAAGTACATAGCTCTTCTTCTTCGACCATGTCCGATTCTAATAAGATCATAAGGGCCTCCACAAAGTGGAGATTTGTATTAACAGATTTTGTTTTTACGAGAAATGGATGTCAGCCACTTGCTTAACCTATTAGGTCCATACTCTGACTTCTACACAAATTAAAAAAAAAAAACAATATAATTATGTACTTGCCAGATCCGGGATTTGAACCTGGGGCCTATGACGTTATAGGTCGACGCTTAAGCCGCGCGGCCATCGTGGGTAATATATATAATTATAATACGTCATATCTAATTACGAAAAATATATTATTGCTAAATACTTACTAAATTTAGTTTTTGATATATGTAGAGTTGGGTTTCGGGAATTCTCGAGATATTTTCGAGATTTTTCATCCCGAATCTCTAGAATTGAAATTTTTAACATTTCAGGAAATCCCGGATCTTGAGAATCTTTTCTCGGGATTCGGGATTTATTTATTATCAAATATTAATTGAAAAAAAAAGATTTTCTATACGAAAAAAGTGGACAGAAAACACGAAACGTTCAAAGACTAATCGGGGCATTCAACATAATTAAGCCAACGTCGACTCAACATGAGCGCAATTTTTACAATATCAGGGAATTTTGTCTCAGAAACGTATGCGATTATCAGGCGATAGACGGTCTGTGTTTTTTGAAATCTCATTTTAATAAGTAATGTTTGGAATTATTTTTTTCCTACTTCTATTTTGTTTGTCTTCTTACATAAATAAAAAAAAATCATTTTTTTTGGAATTTGTCTATTTTTGATTTGTGTGTCTTGATTTTTACAGGTTTTTTTAAATTTCCCGATATCTCGGGAATTCTCGAGAATTCTTTTCTGGAAATCCCGGATCTCGAGAATTCAAAATTTCATCATTTCGGGAAATCCCGAATCTCGAGATTGAGATTTTCTCGGGAAATACCCAACTCTAGATATATGTGTATAGCATAAGTTAATCCCAAATAAACGGTTTATAAATTAAAATGAATCATTTTTAGGCGAAGAAGGCCGGAGATTCATTTTCCAAATTTTGAGGGCCGTGGTATAAAAAAAAATAAAGTTAAAAGGATTACTATCGCCAATAGTAAATCAATTTGAAATCGCTTCAGAGAGTATTAAGAGCCATTAGTTAAAATTTGTCGCAATTAAGTATGGTACCTATAGCATATTGGTCTATGTGCATGGGCGCAAAACCCGAGAGGTGCTGGTTTAGATTCCAGCTTGGTGTGGTGGACATGCATCCATTAATTTTTTGAGCTTTCTGATGTAACGAGCGCCACTGAGCATCGCATGCTATAGGTAGGTTACTGCTAAATCCTAAACGTAATATATATATTATTAAATAATGTGTAAAAACGTACTACATACCTGTAGGGTAAATACCCTACCATCCAGCATGACTTAGCAGGAAACCATTAATTTATAACTACAATGTATCTTGCAACATAATATTGTTAAAATTGCAAAACAAGCGATTTATGCGAGTCAATCAAATTTCAATAGAAAGCTAATTTAGCAACAAATTCAATTAATCAATAATATCGCAAATTAATAAATAATGCTTTTTAAGTTTGCTATGATATACACAAAAATTGTTTGTATGAAAATCGATCTTGCGCAAAACTGCATAATTGTTAAAATTAAAATCAATTATTTATAATTTACAAACGAGTCATGCATTGCATAATAAACCTCATAAGCATGATTATGAAAAATATTCAAGTACCTAAGATTTAACCGTAAGGTTATCGTTTAGCTTCGCCCGGCCGATTTCGCAATCCATCAGAACGCATTCTCGTGATTTCACTCAGCTAAATTATAATATGTGAAGTTACCTGTAATAATTAAATTAATAATTATTTGTAAGGAGATAATAAAACCAGGGTTCATTTGATTCACGCACCAAATTCTGAGTTATTCATTTGGGAGTCAAACCAACCTACCCTGCCTGTTCCTTATTCCATCTCACTCCGGTATACCTTTCTATCATAATATTATATATATATATATCAATCAATAAAATATCTGTAAATTATCAAAATAAGTATCTGACTGAATTGAGGCTTTTATTTGTTATACCTATACATTACACGCATAACTATTTAAACCGCACAATATTCGGTCCTATCGTTAAATTCCACATGCACCCATTATTTCCTTCTGCACATACAGATACGCGGTGCGTCCACGATGCTTTTCAAATGGGAGAAGGCCGTTGTTGGTGACTTTCACCTTGCCCCACTTCCAAACCTTGATGCTATAGATATATCAATGAGGAAGCGGACAATGCCTCAAAATCTGGCAGCAAAAATGAGATTCTTTCACCAAGGACAGGCACACATATTTGTTCTTTCCAAACATTCAATGGCGATTGAAGACAACCGGTTTGACTCCTGACTGGCCACGCTAGATTTTCTGCCAAGGTCTTTGAGCTTGGACTTGTCATCCAATCAACATGTCCATGTGGCTGAGAACTACAGGATACAAGCCACATCCTCTGGGAATGTCTGAGAATGTGCTTCGAAAGGGAAAAGATACCCAAGGCGGTCCAACCTTCATTTGCTATTAGTTGTATCTTTGCCTCTACCCCAACTGAAGTCCGAAAATATAACGTAGCACGCTTCCCTCAAATGAACCCAACATTTTTTTAGCTTTTAGTCATGCACCATGCATGATACCTAGTTTAAAAACAAGTACCAACCTACGATATTAAATTTATTTTTATAATAACATGTTCTATAATATTTTATTTTATTTGGCAGCTTCAAAAGTCATGAATAAAGTTCATCATGAAGTATTTAAAAAAAAAAAACTGTGTATTTTGAAAACTGCATTATCATCATCAGTCAATGATATTAATTAACATATCTTCTGCCTTATCTGAAAGGGCGGCATTCCAGCACCAATGAATGCAGGTAAATCTCACAGGTGGGCTGCAGGTAACAGCTTTATAGGTACAACTATCAGCCCTAATTGTCCGCGAAAAGAAAACGCAAATATGTAATAAACAACGAGTTTATTGTACAACGCATGTGAAGTGAGCTAGTAAATATGAATGGTTCACAAAAAAATTCAGCGCAGACGATTGACCACAACTTAGGATTTCTCTAGTTTTTTTGGATTCTCAAGATTATAGAGTTTGAGATTGATTTACTAATTTCTCCAGTTATACAATTATTAAAAAAATAGTTTTTCCTTGCAAATTAAAAGAATCTGAAGCTTTTTTATTGGTTCCTTCCATAAGTATTATGTTTTGTTCGAAGATATAATGCGTGGAATCATGGAATATAACAATAATATGAATTATATTGCTTTCTGGGTGCAGCTGTAACAAGGTTTCAATCTCGAGTGTGGAGAAACGTAGGATACACATAAATATACGATAGAGAGTATGTTATTTTAAATAGGTCAGTATTTTATAGTAAATGTATTAGAAAATAATAAAAAAAAGCCCAATAAACTAACTAAAAATAATAAAACATAGTTTTAAGTTGGTCAAATTAACATCAACGATGGTTGCTGATGAATGTCTATAACCATTGATATACTACTAGATAAGAAGATCCCATACAAGTGTCATTTTAAAAATGTACCACAAAAGAAGATATTACGAATATCGTCTTATAATATTTTCTTGTAGGTATAATGCGTTAAGACCGTTAACATGGATTCCCGAATTTCACCCGTATTGCCTTGGCTGTAAAACTAAATTTGCGTTCTTGCAATAGTGACCCTAAGGGTGTCTGCAACCCAAAGCTTGCAAGCTACCAAAAATTCATGTCTAAGTGGACAGAGCAAGTCGTCATGCGCTGACTATTAGTTAGAGTAAGATGCAAACTAGATCGGGCTTACTCATAATTATTACCAGGTCGTTTTCGAGACAAATATTAAGTGAGCTTATATCGAGTTAAGTCCGTTGATATTAAAACAGTAAGTTTTAACACTGGCCGAGTCGCTGAAAATCGGGCGTCATTTTAAGAAGCATATGATTCATCCAGTAGTATATCAATGTCTATAACCGACTTTAATAATATTTAATATTGATACACCAGAACTTTCAAATGTGAAGCTTGTCAAAAATTAATACCATTTAATTTACAAATTTCATAACCTTTTGTTGGTTCGTTTTCATATATTTAAATCAAATTTTAATAAAAGATCTTTTCAGTATATAAAATAATTTTGTAAAAAAGTTGGTAAGTCTCGAAATTATGTTATGGAGTAATTGCAAGTTGAAAGTTTGACATGCCCTATGAAATCAGTCATATCAATCAAACATATTTACATAATATATAGACACATAATCCGTTGTTTACTCTAAATATCTAAATTATTGACTTACCAACTTTTGGCAGCAACACTACGAAATTTAATATATCGTCACTGTTCTGGCAGAAGACACTAATTCGAAAAAATGACATATTGAGTAAGTTATACCAAAATGTTCCTTATTTAAAACTTTACCGTCTGGAAACCTTCTTAATAAATAAACAGTCTTTATTTTAAAGTCATCCTTTTTACGATTACTTAATAAACTCACATGATAGACCATTTCAAACATTTTAACAATTTCAAAGTCAAATTACTCAAAACTAGTATTCTCCAGTTAGTGTGTTCTGCCAGAACAGAAACGATATTATATAAGTACATAATTTTGAAAATATTCTTACGTACACAACAAACAAAATCTTAAATGGTGTGTGTATTTAGTATTGATGGAAAATAATAAAAATAATAAATATAAATTAAGTCGTCGTTCATGTTTCTGTTAGCAAACTACAGTACAGTACCCTCCTTGACGAGAGCCAGTGACCCACATTTCGGGTTTTTTCTCTCCCAACCCATTCGTTTTGTGTAGGTACCATCGCACAGTCGCGGCTGGCCAAATTTTCGGACAGGCGATTTTTTTCATTATTATTTTTTATAAGCATCTCTATTTTTTTCCGTTGTTTTTTTGCTCGCCAGCCATCAAACGAAATCAGCGTAGGTACCCAGTTCGACCGTTAGGATGTTATGTTAGGTCAGAAATCGAAAACAATCGGCTTGAACGCGTCGCGTCGGTGCGCTCAAAAATGAAACTCTTGTATTCTTCGTAACAGACGACGCATAAGGAAGATCTCTATTTAGAGTTTCACTGAATTTCCTGTAGGCGTACACTTTTACTTTTTTATATTAGCAAGTAATAATTTATAAATACATGCATTTGACCCATTTCTTCACGACTACAGGTTATTTTTTTGAATTTATATTTCTTTGTAATAATAAGATGTGACCCTGCAACGAATTCACACTTTATTATATTTTTTACAATTGTAAGTTTATCTTTGAATTAAAAAAAAATCTTTTTAATATTTTCAGATACATATTATTTATTAATTAATACAGTTGAAATTGTAAATTATCAAAAAAAAAATCTCAAATTGCAAGCTTCGTATTTTCCCGCTAAGTTCTCTGTTGGCATATAGAATCCCCCTTAACATACTACTAAACTGGAGAGTGAGATAGGCATTTCCTTTTCCATGAGTGTTGAGCAGTGGTGTGCGGTGACTTTTTAGTATGGTTATTAATAGCGATGGGTGGAGGTACGCTGTGGAGATTCACTATAAATAAATCACTCTAAACTTTATAAGTAAATTTGTTTTCATTGAACTAAGAATATAGAATGCAGATAGTATTAGTTAGTTTTTACATTTTAATTAAGCCCTGCCGAGCCCAAACCATCATACCAGAGGTAGGCTGTGGAGATCCGACAAAAATAATGTACATTTTATCAGTCATACTTATTTGTTTTCATTTAACGAAGAATACAAATTGCAGATAGTTTTTAAAATTCAATAAAATTCTGCCTAAAACAAATCATAATAGATACAAAAATATTATTCTTTCTATAAAATATCAAAAGTTATTTATTTTTATAATTTTAGATATTTTATTGATATTCTATTATTATTAGCTTTACGCATGGCTTAATTGAATTTTAAAAAACTATTTAATTCAATCTTCAATTTATATTCTTAGTTCATTGAAAACAAATAGGTATGACTGACAAAGTTTAGTTTGCACTATTTATGTAGGATCTCTATAGCCTACCTCCACCATTCGCTACAGATAGGTATGCTGGTGAATAAAACACTTTTAAAACTACTATTTATTATTACTTACTTAAGGTAATTTATTTTAACTATATATTTAGCCCTTGAAATGAGGTGTAAGTTTTACGTTTTAAATATTATGTCCTTTCCTTCTTACTAGGTTACCAATTGTACAATACAATAAATTATTGTTATTATACAATATACATACATACTATTTTATCGAGTTTTTAAGGGATGCTAAGCATCTACAGCATTTATGGATTGTGCTAACTGGTGCTAAGTATGGTCCGAGAAAATGTATCACTAAGTTTTAGAATACATTGTCATATTTTAATAAAACGTTTAAATGTTCAAATGTTTGTAATGTCTGCGTTAAATTTGGTGAATCGATAAGTTAATAACTAAAACAAAACATTTAAACAAGTCTCGCTACACGTGTTTGAGCAACTGATATAAATGTTGCTAATTTATTTACGAACACTGACTTATCTAAGTATATTTAGAAGCATAGGACCTGTATTATATAGTCGTATTATAGCTTCGTGGTTGATGATCAAATCAGTTATCAAAAAATCTATAATATAAAAGTCAAAGTATGTTTGTTTGATTTCCGTTTCCTATTTGTTCTCAACTGATATTTGCATATTATAGAATAATTACAAGATAAAAAGATTTTTTTATATACACGTTTATAAATTTTCTGTTGAATCATATAAACTCGACAATTCTATGTATTAATAAATACTTTTTTTTGTACTTGATAGAAATACTGAATACATATAGAATACTGAAATGTCATTTTGACATTTTATATTGATTTCCATAGTAACGCACGTATATATTAATAATTTAGTTGCTAGGACCCCCTTAGCAACCAATAATAATGTTTTACTTTTAACGAATTTTTTTCCGAAACACACAAAACAGAATTAACTGAAAATGAATTCAATTCTGCTTAAAGATGGCCAAAAGTATTAAAAGGATGCATTGTCGTCGTGTTCTGATATATTCTAAAAGTTTCAAATGTATGTCTAGCTAGCCGGGAAGTTAGTTAAAAATCTTGGACAAACAAGAAAAAAATTGTACTGCACAAGAAAAAATCTGTACCGGACAAACAAGAATACGAGTTAATGAAAACGTGGTAAAATACAAAGTTCCTTTGTTCAAATAATTACCTTTCCTGCCAATTCAAATTTCAATTTTCACGATATAATATGAAGTTTGTATATCGGGATACGACGACCGGCGAGCCGGTATAGGAATGACCAATTGGTAGGTGTGGGTATGCGTTTCATCGGTTTCGACTCGCAGCCCGAGAGGCATGTAATTTGTTGCTAGTTGCTGGCAGCACTAGATGGTTTTTTCAAACTAAAAAGATGCATTCCATCACTGTGAAGAGCTTCATTTGGCAACGTGTGTTTTGTGAATAACGATGACGTTATATTAACGTATTCGATACGCTACAGACGAGACGAGTTTTCATATGCGAGCCGGCTAAGCATTTTCATCTGTCAAACTTTTATGATAGTATCATTTGTTTTTTTCACGACCCGATTAAAACGAACGATTTATTCGATTTGTCAAATATAGAATTTGCGTTTATACGTGTATGTGTCTTCTTCCTGTCTGGTTGTATCGTAGGTTCTCATTTTCATAATAATATGTTCTCTCTCATGCGTTACATATAATCAAATACAAATATATGTTAGGTAACTCCAGATTATTAAGTATATCTAGTAAATACACAATTTTACTTTTCAGAACTAATATATAAATATAATTTTGAGATTATATCATAAGAATAAATATCTTTTTTTTTTAAATATAATTCAGTGTTCAATAAAAAAAATATAGACGTATAATTTTCTCTACACTTTCTTTATTTCATATTTCAATTACAATCATTATTATTAAATTTCATTGTCATTTTTTAAAATACTAATATTATATGTGGAATGCTTTAGTCTCCATCTCAAGATAGGTATGTGCATCTCTCCATTTTTTATGGGAAATCGCTACTCATTTTGAATGACTAATAAGCAAGCAAATAATGCCTAACAAAGCTAATGGCGTTTAGTAAAATATACCTTGAAGAATGTAGGTAATTACGCAGGAAAACAATGGCCAAATAAACAGAAAGTGTTTGTTTTTGTGGCAAATATTTAGCTCAGTAAGTTCTGTACTGGCAATTGAATGCAAACTGCAAATCAATTGGATGCGCTCCGCTCTATGGGACGATGTTTGAATTATTTAATTAGTACAAGCAAACAGGCTGACATTTAAAACTCCACATTTTAAGAAAACATTGATTTCAATATTTCATCAATGTAAATATACAATAAATTACAAATTTAATTTAATATCGACAGTAGAAAGGAAAAGGGGCGTAACCCTCAGTTTTTAAAAAATAGGTTTTATTGCATAATAACGTTTTACACGACTAAATACACATTGTTTCCAAAGGATGTAAGCTGAAAGTGCCGATTTATTATATAAATTTAGCTGGAATTAAAAAAGAAGTGACATGGGAAAACGACTTAACCATAATTTTTGTTGGTTTTGTTAAAATTAACTTAATAATTAATATCAGATAAACGATATAAAAACCAAATTATTAATTTATCATCCACTTCATGGTGATGTGTATTCCATATTTTAACTTTGACCGATAACCATAACAAAAACTTTTTTGTGACTCCTGTAAAATTTGATTTGTCTGGATTACGATTGATTTCCACAGTCGATATATAAAATACGTTTTTTGCAAGCTAAAGGATTGAAAAATAAATTAAAAAATAAAGGTACCTACGCCCTTTTGCTTTCAATCCACTCGTATTTTGTTTTTTGTCCGATCCTAAGATCACAATGCTATGAGCCTCCGCAGTCCACAGAGTGGAGGTTTTTATTAACAGATTTTTATTTTTACGAGAAATCGATGTTAGCCACTTGCTCAACCTATTAGGTCCATACTCTGACTTCAAACACACATTAAAAAACAATATGTGTACTCCCCAGATCCATAATTCGATCCTGGGACCCACGACATTATAAGCCTTTTTAGTTGTGTTGAAACTGTGTTTTTGCAATTTTATTACCTTAGATGGAAAGGATGGATAAGAAAAAAACAACAGAGAAATACGTATTGTCAGTTTAGTAGATTCGCTTTGACTGTATAATTATACTCAATCATTTAACAAATGTGAAAATATTTCAGTCATAATATTTCAATTAATAATGTCTCACTATAATAAAACAAAAAAGGTAACTACATTTTTAAATTTTATGACAATAAAGCGAGCAGAAATAATTACAAGATAAAAAGAACTTTTTATATACCACTTTTTTTAATTTTCTGTTGAATCATATAAACTTGACAATTCTATGTATTAATAGTTTAGGAAAAATAAGGTAATTGCAAACAAAACATTTTTTTGCTAGTTTGCAGCAAACAAATAAACTGATATAAAATACTGAAATGTCATTTTGATTTCCATAGTAACGGACGTATATATTAATAATTTAGTTGCTAGGACCACCCTCTTAGCAACCAATAATAGTGGATTGGATTACGAATTTCTTCCGAAATAACTTTTCATAGAAAACAGAATTAACTGAAAATGAATTCAATTCTACTTAAAGATGGCTAAAAGTATTAAAAGAATGCATTGGCATCGTGTTCTGATATATTCTAAAAGTTTCAAATGTCTAGCTAGTTGGAAAGTTAGTTAAAAATCGATTGCACGATTTGTACTGGATAAACAACCACCATACACATAAAAATACGAGCTAATAAAAACGTTGTAAAATAGCGTTAGATAACCGTTTTTAATTCTTCAATATTTCAATCCAACCGTCTGATATTTCGTTTAACGTGACTTTTAAAATATTTCCAAATATTTGTTAACTAATCAAAATTCAAACATGTCTATCTTTCAAAAGATTTATATTTCAGTGTATTTATTTTCATTACACGCTATACAAAAAAGTGACTTGAAACCCTGTCATTCATTGAAATTTCTACTTAACGTTAAATAATGTCAATCATAAAAATTGTATTTAAAAGACAACAATATTATTGCTGTAAATCAGATCGTAATGTTTGTTATCAAGCATTTGAGACATGGATCATTTGATCAGTCTCAGTGTTGGAGACACGTGCTTTGAATTAATTCGTTTGATCGACATGATTTTGGGTCAGTAAAGAAATAAAAAATAAATACAAGAAAACCAATTGTTTTACTAATGTTAATTCCAACATCCGTTTGCGCAGTTTTGAAAATGACCATTCTTCATCCGGGTAAAATAATTATTAGACTATTTTATTCGATAGCGTCATGGATAAATAATTATTTATCCCACTGTTATGTACCTAACTTTTCTATAAAATCACCCCACCGATAGTAATGTATCTTTCGTTTTATTCTCATTATATAAAACCGATGCACTTCATCAACGGCCCAAAGCACTAATCACGTTCTGTTTAGAATTTGAATAGGCATACTTTCGAGTAGGGAATCCAATCCCGAGCCAAAATTCTGATCCCGGGATTGGCATTTTTTTCCCATTATTAATATAAAGATTTTATATTTACAAACAAAATCGGTCAAAAATAAATCTAGTACCTATAATTAATTATACTATTTAAGACATTTATTATTGTCTACTATTGTATATCTACGTTCAATCTTGGAAATACATAAGTTTAATGTAGTAAATAATATTGTAATATAAATGATTCTTTCGTTCATGTCCGATCCTAATAGGATCATATGGGCCTCCACAGAGTGGAGGTTTGTATTGACAGATTTTTGTTTTTACGAGAAATGGATGTCAGCCACTTGCTCAACCTATTAGGTCCATACTCTGACTCGTACACAAATTGAAAAACAATATGTGTACTTGCCAAACCCAGGATTTGAACCTGGGACCCTTGATACTATAGACCAGCGCTTAAGCCACGCGGCCATCGTGGGCGTATATATGATATATAAATGATAATGTGAATTTAATATGAGATTGCTGTTTCTGATAGTGAAGACTTAATGAATGGATTAGCGAGATTTAAAATAGTAAAGCATATAATCATGGTGCACTTATGGCCTTTTCGCTTCATAAATCTAATGAGTCAGCCAAATATGAAACTGCTGTAACACATATTATGAGATCATGGTGGAATTACTTTGTTAAAAGTGCGAAGCATTGTTTTTTTCCAATCATTTTTCCAAATAAAAAAAAAATCCAAATAAAATGAATCGGCAACTTACACATGGGTATAAATCAAACTTCATTCAAACTCAGTTTATTTCTAATGTAGTTATTTGTTATTAAAAGTATTTTCTCTGTTATATTTTCGATTTTATTTTATTTTCCATAAAAATTGATAAAAAATCGATCCCGAAAGTTTCGGGATTATGTTTATGAATCCCGGGATTCATAGGTATCGAAAATAGCTAGGGATCCCGGGATTGGAATCCCTACTTTCGAGCATTGCAAGTATTACCTATTCTCTATTCAACATTATATAATTTAGAAAAACACTAACTGAGAGAGTATATCACAACCAATAGAAAAAACTTTTTTGAAAAAAGTAAGCCAACCGGTCGGGAATCGAACCCGGCATCTCCAACGGGTAAACGCCCCAAACTCGTCGCATTCAGCCATTATGCTACGGAAGACATACTAATGACGACAAATATTTAAGCTATTGGCTATTAAATACCTACCACTCAGCGCTCTTCGATTTCTATATTCGCTATTCTCTATTCAATGTTATATCATGGATCACCCCATTGTATGTAACAGTCATACTACACACATATAAAACCCTTGTCATTTACATTACTTACTAACCTGTGGTGATAGGTAGGTACGTGTTGAAGGTAGGTAAGGTGTGGTAGATAACTGAAAGAAAGTCGAAAGACACTAATAATTACAGGACTTTTATTTGAATTGTCGTACCCCCAGAAGTACACTGTAGTATGTCAAAATCAGCCATTTTCCTGGGGAGCCGAAACAAATTTTTGATTTAATGTGTGATGGCTTTTCAATGTCCATTTTTTTGTAGAATTGTAAAAAAATATATCTTTCTATTGGGATTAATTTAAAGATTAAAAAGATAGTATTTAAAAAAAATTGAGTTACTTCCTTAGTCGTCTAGGAAATTAAAATAAACTCTGGGCTCAACTGTCAAAATCAGTATTGTAACTCAGTGCTGCCACTTACTGAAAAATGAATTCCCAGAAAGACACTGGAGCTATTATAAGAAGAACAATGGAGTATCAGAGTTACTGGAGTGTTCTTCTCGATGTTTGACTCAATTTATTTAAAACAACAGTGAAGTTAGGCGAATGTGTTATGAAATATTTTTTTAGAGATACGCTAGTGTTCTCCTGAGATAGAGATATAAAAATGTAATTGAACTGCATTCATAACTCAAAATAGCCAAATTTAGACTTACGCCAGTGTACTTCTGGGGGTGCGTTGCGTTCATCTTCAGTATTTTTCTGAACAAAAAATATTATAATAAGGTTAACATCTATCGTCATAAAATAGAACTAACGATCTCAGTCGATAATGGAATACTCGTCACTTGAGCTTATCATATTATATTGTATTAGATATAATGAGTAGTCGATATTCAATCTTTCAATCAAGCAGTTTACAAATAATCTCTCGATTGAATAATCGTTCTTCGCATATTGTGTTTGTCCGTAATAGACATTAAACCAGCGGACCCTTTTTAAGTTGCTCCGCTCCGGGACCTAATACTTGCTCCAGCTCCGCTCCAGGGTCTGATCCACTCCGGGTAAAAAGTTTTAATAGCAATACAATATAGTTTTGAAATAAGGTTTATTATTTGTCATTTTCATTATAATTCTATTAAACAAAATTTCCGATAGCAAATCGTCTTTCATTATCTGTTTTCTCTGTCAAAAAAAGTAAGATTATTTATCACTCGATAGTGTTGCCGTATTTCAAATAATTCCAGTGTCAAATATAATATTTTCATTGAAATTTAGGAAGAAAATTTAATAATAAAAAAAATATCCGGATCAGTATTCATTTCCGGCTTTTCTCCTGCTCCGGGAAGACCTCCATTGCTACTTTACGCCGTTCTTCTGCTCCGAGCTCCGCTCCAATACACTGATATATTTTACATACAAACTTTTAACTATTTATCTTTATATTTTGACTAAAACACAATAATAATTGTGAGTTGTAACGCTTTCGAATTATAGCAATTATTTAAAAAAAATCATAAAGCGCATTACGATCTAATTTCTGAAATAGTTTTCAATTACTGCCTCCCAACGGCATGCTTATGAACGATTTATCACAAATTTAGGTGAAATCTTATTACGCAAGATGTTACACCTACATAATATCGTGAATATCTAATAAACAACTGTTACAGTTTTAAAATAACTGTACAAAGTAAAGATATATACCTACTTTTAAATTGCTCAAACTCTTTGAGGTGTATGGCAATTATATTAGTGCGATAGCAATACAATTTTGATGGAAAACCTTTTTTTCTATAAACGGCGCATTATGAAAGTAAAGCTTAATAAAAAGCTTCTTTGATGATTTCAAATAAATCAATTCTTTGTGGAAAGACATTGAATTAATTAAAATAAAAATACTAAGCAAAAATAGTAATTTATCCATACATGGGTTAAAGGAATTATGACGTTCTATTATGGACATCATAGCCAGTGCTTCCATATGTGTTATTCGTGTGGTTGGAGAAGGGGGGAGGGAGGTTACAATATCGGCGCAGGTCCGGCAGTCCGTCGTAAGTGGAGAAACGGCATTCCGTCGCCAACTGAGTGGTCCTACTGCAGTGGCTCTCAAAGCTCTGTTCGGTCAATGGCCCGGTGCCGACGTCGAGCTTTGATTTATTGATTTAACCAAGGAGATTGATATTAATTAGATACTATATATATATATATATTTGTCTTGATTTATCTATCTGTCTGTAACGTATTAGAGAAAATATAAGTATATGTGTAGGAGATAGCGAGACACATAAACGCAGGTTCTAAATTTAAAAAATAAACTGTCATGAAAACAAAGGAAAGAAAACAAAAAAAATCATAGATTAAAATTAATATACGTGCATGGAATTATTGTTGGTGCTGGTTATAGTGCTTATTTTAAATTATCATGACAATAACTGTAAACTCGTAAAAGTGCTGACTGTCTCTCCAATCTCATTCTTCAAGATGGTAAGCGAGACGCGATGTTGTCATTTTATACTACTATTTATTTTGACAAGACATATTGAAAATCAGTTAACCTCAAATGAGTAATTCCTTTTTTTATCGGCAGGTTCGCCATTATCGTTCTACTGCACAGCCGCAGATCTTACTTGCGCGTAATAAATCAGCACAATTCGGAAGCTTTCAAACTTGTTTGATTCATGCACGCAATCTTGCCAACTGCAGGATAATACATGTTTCCCCATAAACTTTCTTACTGTGCACAGTACGTGTAATGCACGTGTAAACGGGGTATTGGTTTGATAGATATTTATTACAGTATTATAATATCGAATAATAAGAAATTATTAAACCAAATTACAAAAAGAGCTTTAATGCAAGGCGCACACAGATTGCGAAAAATGCTATGACACGTCTTACTACTATATGGAAGGATCGAAGAATTTCGATTGCCACTAAAATGATGCTTGTGAAAATATTAGTGTTCTCTATATTTTGATACTGAGTCGAGCCATAGACCCTGAAGATAAGGGAGCGTAAGGCAATTGATGCCTTTGAGATATGGTGTTGGCGCCAAATGCTTCGTATTTCTTGCACAGAACACAGGACGAACCAGTCAATCATCCAGAGACTGCAGATAAAGGAACGGCTCTCGACAATATGTCTGAGACGCATTCTGCAGTTTTTTGGACATATTGTCCGGCGCAGACCGGACAACCTGGAGAGACTGGTGGTGTTGGGTGGAGGAAGAGCGTCTGCGCGCTGGAGCGACCAAGTGAAAGAACTGACTGGGAGTACCATTAATTATTCTGCCCTGAGAGAAACGGAAGATCGAGAAGGATGCCAAAATTAAAAAGTGGTCACGATCCTCAGCCATGAGTGTACGACCAAGAAGAAGAAATATTGAGCAATTAAAAGAATCGCAAGCGAAACGAAAATGAAAAGACAACCATTGCGATCAGTTTCAAATCTATACAGTTTATTACTATGCTACGTCGCTACAGATCAAGGGGAGTGGAAGGAGCTAGGGAGGCTTTCGTCTGGTAGGGAATAATTGAATACTGATGATAGTGAATTAAAACATATTTCTTGTACAAAAGTTTTGGAAAAGCTGTGTTCGCCGATGTCGAACAGTGTCAAGCGGAATATATATATGAGACACATGCGCTGATTCGACAAAATCATTAATCCCAATACATATCCTTCTTCTATTTTTGGTTAACTGGTCAATATATGTCTCTTTATAGTAGTAGCGAAGGGTGGAGGTAGGCTGTTAAGATCCGCCATAAATAGTGCACATTGAACTTTGTTAGTCATACGCATTTGTTTTTATTGAACTAAAACTCAAATTTACAGAATGAGTTGGTTAGTTTTAAAAAAAAAACCCTACCTAACCAAACCATAACAGTTTGGACTATACGAATAAATTGTACACACTTTTTCAATCATACTTATTTGTTTTCGTTGGATTAAGAATACATATTACACATATTGTTGGTTCATTTTTTTAATTCATTAAGCCCTCTCTAATATAATAGATAAAACTATTATTTTATTGTATAGTTTTAGATAGTTTATACATAGACGCCTATTATTTTTACTATTATCTATAATGGCTTGGTTTTCGCAGGGTTTAATTGACTTTAAAAAATGTAAAAACTATTAGATATTCATAATTACCACTCTGAAGGGGTGTGTCCATATGCTTTGCTTCGGAGCAAAAGTGGTACTTTATTTTAAAATTCGTAACTACTTAACTCATTTAGTGCTAATACCGCAACTGGCGCGTTTGGAGCAATTGGTTATTAGATATAATTGACGTGCTATTTAAATGTGGTGATTAAAATGTAATTAAAACTTCAGCAGTGATTGTGTATATTAATGAATAAATTCCAACATGTTAAAAATATTATTTAACAAATTATCCATATTATTATTAATTATATGGAAAACGTAGCAGATACTTACTTATTGTACCTAATTGTGTCAAAAGGTCATAATCGACTATATTTGACTAAGTATAAGTATATATTTCACTGAAGTGATAAAAGATAAAATAGGCAACAACATGCATGTCATTATTAAAAAAAACATTATTGCATTTTAATTTTTATTGAGTATTAATGTTAGATATAAAAGGAGAAGAAAGATGACTGTAGTTTTTTTTTATACATAATTATTATTATAAAATATATAAACATCATTAATTTTTAATTACTTGTATTAAACATCATATCAATTTCATTTTCCTACCAAAATGTAAAAATAAAACAATTATTACTATTAAAATAGGCAACAATATGCATGTCATTATTAAAAAAAACATTATTGCAATTTAATTTTTATTGAGTATTAATAGTTAGATATAAAATATAAAAACTAACCAACACCACCTGTAAATTTTAATCTTAATTCAATGAAAACAAATACGTATGATTGACAAAGTTTAGTGCGCACTATTTATGTCGGAACTTAACAGCCTACCTACACCCTTCGCCACTGCTCTATAGTGATGTTATCCATATAACTTATTATTACCATTGTAATACTACATTGATAAAATGTGTGAACTGATTTAAAGGGTTCGTAAATTGGTATTATAATTTTTTAAAACGTCATATCAGCTATTTATTTTCTGATTCCCACCCAAAATTTACATATTTTGTATTCAGTATTGTTTGAAAAATCACCATGGAAACGTACACAGTTATACAGCGTAGATACAACATGTAAAATTTATTACAACGATAATGAATCTAGTTTGAGTTAAGTTTCGGGCATTACGTGAAATTTATGGTCAAAATAATCGACCTACAGAGCTTACTATTCGTAATTTACTTAAAATTCGAGTCAAATGGTAATTTTTGTAATATTGTTAATCCAATCCATCAAAAACGTAAACGTACTTCTGGAAATATAAATGCTGTGAATCAAAGTGTGGATTCGAATCGACAACAATCAATTAGACGTCGTTCTCAAAAACTTGGACTACATGATAGATATACATTTGAAGACGTATAAAATACAGTTAACACCATAATTTAATTATTTGAATGACCATTTAGTGCGTAGAAATTTTGCTGAATGGGCTTCAGAGCGATTTAAAACAGACCCATTATTTCATGAAAAAATCATCTTCAGTGATGAAGTTCATTTTTGGTTAAAAGGCTTCGTAAATAAGCATAATTGTCGCATTGGAGTAATGAAACCCCACATGCCATTCTTCAAACACCTTTACATCCACAACAATTAACAGTTTGGTGTAGTTTATACTCTGGAGGTGTACATGGGCCGTATATTTTTGGAAACGTAAATGGAAATGCAGTTACTGTTAGGGAATCCAATCCCGAGCCAAAATTCTGATCCCGGGATTGGAATTTTTTTCCATTGTTAATATAAAATTTTTATATTTACAAATAACATTGATAAAATCGGTCAAAAATAATTCTAGTATAATTTATACTATTTAAGACATTTATTGTTAATATTGTATACGTTCAATCTTGAACATACACAAGTTTAATGGAGTAAATAATATTGTAATATAAATAATAATGTGAATTTAATATGAGATTGCTGTTTCTAATAGTAAATATTTAATGAATGGATTAGCGAGATTTGAAATAGTAAAACAAATAATCATGGCGTACTTATGGCCTTTCCGCTTCATAAATCTAATTAGTCAGCCAAATATGAAACTGCTGTAAAACGTATGATATCATGGTGGAATTACTTTGTTAAAAGTGCGAAGTATTGTTTTTTTCCAATCTTTCTCATTTTTAATAATTTATGTGAAAAAATAAAATGAATCGGCAACCTACACATGGATATAAATCAAACTTCATTCAAACTCAGTTTATTTCTAATGTAGTTATTTTTTATTAAAAGTATTTTTTTCTGTTATATTTTCGCTTTTATTTTATTTTCCATAAAAATTGATAAAAAAATCAATCCCGAAATCCCGGGATTATGTTTGTCAATCTCGGGATCCCGGGATTCGGGATCCCGGGATTGGAATCCCTAGTTACTGTCAATGGAGAACGTTACAGACATATGACTACTGTTTTTTTGGCAATAATTAGATGATTTTGATCTGGATATTATGTGATTGCAGCAAGATGGTGCAAGATGCCATACAGCTCATGACAAAATCAACTTATTGAAAGAAAAATAAAAATACATATATATCTTATTTAATAACCCTTTATTATTGTAATCAATTGTCCAAAGTATGAGTTTGTTTGAATCCATCAAAAGTAACTAACATAATCGATTTCGCGTTCCTATACTTGATAGATGATAAATCATCCTCCAACTAAGCTGTCTGTCTAGGTCTGTTTTAGGGGCAAAAGAGCGTGTTGTAATCTCGAGCCCCTTTTCAAACGATAATAATCAATTTTATAATCGTGTATAATTATTGAATACACTTCATTCGAAATTAATGTGTTTGCTAGGATCCGACCGTAAATGAAGTAGGTGCCAATTATCAATTTCCAAACACGAATCTTCGAATCGAAATTATGTCGAGTTTTCTGCTGTTCACCATATCATAGGTTATAATCAGGGGCGGCTCTACCTTAAGGGTTCGTAGGGACCATCCCCACATCGTTATGTCAAAAATACAAGTTCGATATTTTTGTCACAGTCACAATACACATACTTATTTACATGATTAAATTAAATATTTAATTTATTTTATCATGCTGGAGAGCAAATCAAATGACTCCATGGCGAGTTAAAACGCTCGCTGTACGTCGTTGTTCAAAACTGATAATGGTAAGTCTATAATAATTATTAATAGGTGGGTATTAATTAAGTTAATATTTTTAAGTACGCTTTTTAAATTTGATTAAGTGACGACTCTGATAATCATATTATTTATTCTGAAAAATTAGTTATTTCCTCATTAATAACATAATATTATTATAAGTATCATTTGTATAATATGAGAAAGTAGGTAGGTATGTATTTATATTTAATAATTAATGGCTAAACCCTACACCACCTAGAAAGTCGTCGATCCGCCACTGGTTATATTGTGACATTATGATATGAAATTCCCATCGATGACATTCAGCTTGGAAAAAGGCCTTCATTCAGGTCATATAGGGTGACGACGACGATGATGATTGTATTCATTCTGATGCCCCATTTAAACTGTAAGTGTGTAACTATTTTCGTATCACTATTCAAAACCGCAAGATATGACTCTGCTAACAAACGTGTGAAGATTTCGCACACCCAATTTGGTAAGTTAATTTGAGCTATGTGTGTAAGTAGGCGAGAATAAATATTGATATATTTTTATTTGATACTTACTGGTTCTGATTCATACTATTACTATGGTGTGATTTGCCAGCGATGATATTATTATGTTCTATATGCGGTGTGATCTTTGAATTCTACGTCGATATCTCGATGTATTATCATATTATTAGTTGACTCGGCGAACTTCGTACCACCTCAGAATCAATAATCTTGTGTTAACTTATTAGCTGAATTAAATTCAGTTTTTTATTAAGTTAAAATAAATACTCAAAATGAATATGTTCAATAAATGTGCAAAAATCAAATCAAAATGAAAAGTATTTTAATTACGTTCAACTGTACACCCACGATGACCGCATGGATTAAGCACCAGTCTATAGTGTCGAGGGTCCCAGGTTCGAATCCTGGGTCTGGCAAGTTTACATTTATTGTTTTTCAATTTGTGCATGAGTCAGAGTATGGTCCTAATAGGATGAGCAAGTGGCTGATATCTATTTCTCGTAAAAATAAAATCTGGTAATACAAATCTCCACTCTGTGGAGGCCCATAATATGATCCTATTAGGATCGGACATGGTCAAAAGAAAAAAAAAAGAATTTAATTCACGTCGTGGCAGCAAGGCAATTGCTTTATTGAAGCGAATCGAAATGATTCACGTAGAATTGTTGCACTACTTTATGTTAAACTATTTGCTGGATGTGTTGCACTTGGGTCGATTTCCTTCATTGAAGCACCTTGTGATATACGACATTTTTCGTTTTGTTGGCAGGTCCAAAAACGAACAAAGCAGATGGTTTGCCGACACATGAACATGCTACGTATAATTGACCGTGAGCGAAACATTCATTTTATAGATTCAGGCCACAAACACTTAAGGATTGGCCTTGTAATTTGTTGATAGTCATGCCGAATGCAAGATGAATTGGAAATTGAATTCGTTTAAAATCGAATGGCATATCGGTTGGGATCATCAAAATTCTCGGAATGAGAACTTCCCCACCTTTGAACATTCCTTTGATTATCGTCGCGTGAATCACATTACCCATGAGTTTTCTCACCACCAAACGCGTTCCGTTACATAGTGTTGGTTGGTTCAGATTTCAAAGCATGATGACTACCGAGCCAACCTTCAGTTGTAAATTGTGCGGTGGCAAGCCAGGAAGATCCAATGAGTTTAAAAATTCAGTTGTATAGTTGGTTGCTTCGTCTTCGTTTGTTACACAGTCGATAGATTTGAAGGAATGCAGTGGACCAACGATTTGATTTTGAATTGTGAAGTTTAAGTGATCCACATCTTTGTTCTTTGCCGCAAGAATGCTCATTCACTCAACGAATTGTGATTTTTGTGGTTAGTAATGATGTTCGGGAACACTTTGTTGACGAGTTCGTCCTTAGTTGAGACGAAATTGCAAAAAATCAGCGGAAATGAAATCAATCCGTTCTATTCATCGACGGGAACACGGCCGTTACTGATAGTCAGCAATTGTTTGGAGAAATCTTCGGCAGATGGATCGTTTAGTAATGCAACTCAAATGTTTGTCATCAGCTGAAGTTTCTTCACATAGCGCCACAGAGTCGATGATTTGAGGCAAGCATTTATTTCATCGGCAGTGGTCGATCTTGGAATGACTGGTAGTGTTTGGCAGAAATCGCCAGATAGTAGAATCATTGCGCATCCAAAACTTCTTGAGTCGTTGCGCAGATCTTTCATAGTTAAATTGAGTGCTTTCAATGCGCGTTTGTGCGCCATTGTGCATTCATCCCAGGTAATGATTGCTACCAAATAAATACCAAATAAAACCAAAATACTTGCTACCAAAACTTTGATCATTGCTGAATGTTGCATGTCGGTTTTTCAGTCGTATGAAGGTTTAAGGTTAATTTCAACGTTGAATGAGACGTTCGGCATCCTTCTAGCAACGTGGCCGCTATCCCATAAGAAGCAACTGCTACAGCATTTTCGGATTTCGCACGAACAGTAGCCAAAATCAATGACATGAGGTATGTCTTCCCAGTTTCACCGGGTGCGTCGAGGAAAAATAAGCCACCATTTCCATCATCAATTGCCTTCATTAACGTATCGTACAATTCTTTCTGTTGGGGGTTCAACAGTGGTACATTCGTTCAAACTGATTGGTTCGATGCATTTCGGTCATATTCACGTTCACGGTCGAATTCTCGATTGAAAGCGTCGTTTATTCCACGATGTGGCGTTGGCATTCCTAACTTGACTAACAAACTGCCGCACATGAGGTAACACATGTATTCGATCAAAAGCAAAGCCTGGTTATGTATCTCCTCATTCCCCTCGAGATCGGGATTCCCTAAACTTACACGAATTCGATGTAAAATGTCTTCTGACATGTCATCCTTGTACTTGTTCTACAGTTCAGGTGGATTCGATGGGCAGCATGTCGAAATAATGATAGCAAATAATGTGCGTATCTGACTTGGAGATGCAGAAACAATTGCTTCAGCGATTGTCATATCCCAATGAGTATCGTTTTCTAGCACGAAATGTTGGGCACACTACACCATTGACAGTTAGACATTTCGACTATCATTCTTTCTTTTGTTTGTTTGTTTCTTGTTTATGTCATGTATCAGAGATGGCGTTGTATACGGATTTATTTTTTTTGTGATTTTCTTACTTTTTGATTTATCCAATGTTTTAATAGTTATTCTACTATTCAGGGCGGAGACAAATCCAACAAATCAAAGATTATAAAAATCGGTCCAGCCGTTCTTGAGTTATAAATGGTGCAACTAACCCGACTTTGTTCTGTTGAAGAGGTTTTTTCCCGATATATATTAGTATTTATAACTCAAATTCAAAACGAATTATTATGATACTAGCTGAGCCAGCTGGATCTCTCCAGTCTGTCTCGCTAGGTTTTGCAGACAGCTTGGCATCCTAATAACATGATATTGGACTTTAATAAAATTGTGAAGTATGCAGAGACGGCGCCGTTTGACATGTCGCTGATTTGTCACTTTTACAATTTGCAAGTCGTTACTGTCGATATAAATTTGGCGTCATATTATGTATAGTCTATTATAGATTTTGGCCTTCAGGATGTCATCTGATACCATCCCAGGCTGCTAGACCTAGCAGAATAGCTGACAATTTGATTTCGATTGAATATAATGTAAATATTAATCTCGTACGTATCCCTTTGAGGTAGTAGAAGAAGGTTAGTCATATAAAAAATAAATTTAAACTATTAAGCTATTTTGTTTCATTGAAAAATGCTTGCAGCCATAGAATAATATTTAAAAAATCAAAATTTGAATTAAAATTTTAGCGATAATATAATGTTTCCCGCTGCGGGACGTTCATATCGAAACAAATGTTGATAAAAGAAGAAACATAGATCTGAGAGGAAGTAATTAAAATGGAAAAGACTTCGTCTAGCAGTGTATTGATCTTAACTGATTATGATAATAGCATTATAAATAGGTAGATTATATATATTATATAGCGATTATTCATAGGATTTAAAAGAGTGGAATCAGCTTAGAGAGGCCTTCATCCAGCAGTGGATTGAGCTGGTCTAATGATGATAACGATGAAAGGAATATATTATATTAAAATATTTGATAAATCCAGCAATGTATATATGAAATAGGAATGGAATTAGTTTTGAGAGGCCTTCATCGAGCAGTGGATTGATCCTGGTTCATGATAATAATGACGATATAAATGGGTAGGTAAATATTAATATCACCAATTTTAATAGATATAGCAGTTCATATGACCAATAGGATTATTGATACAATCTTCTTTCAGTAGTGGAATGCGAATAAGCATAGTGACACATAATAATTCTTCTATATAACCACGCGAATGGAAATAATGGATAATACGACGTAGACGACTCATAGTGTGATTAGGGTATGAAATTATCATAATTCACTATTTTATTTGCTTATACGCACGCATGCATTTTACTTATATTATGTTATAAAATATTTACAATATAAAATGAAATAATAATATAAACGTTGTGTACTAATTACCTATAATAGTAAATGTCATTTTTAATAATTTACCTCCCTAAAAATAATTATGTTTACGTTGTCTTTGAATATAAAAGTTCGAATAAAAATATTTTAGTCTATGGTTGTTATTGTGAATTATTGTGACAGCTGATAAAATAAAGGACAGTCGGATAAATGTCGAAAAATGCAATTATTAAGATTCTGCGGTACAGTTCTGTTATGAGAAATTCAGCGGAAAATACATTTTGAAAATAGCCGATATGTTGGGTTTGGTTAGGTTAACCTAACAAATAATCCAGTACATTGGCTATTTTCAAAATGTGTTTTCCGCTGTATTCCTCATAACCGAACTGTACCAGTATGGACCCAATAGGTTAACCGAGTGGCTAACATCCATTTATCGTAAAAATAAAAAATCTGTAGTAAATGTGTCGCAGAGGTGGACATGAGATTTTACAACTTTCTTTTCAGACCAAACCAAACCTAACCTGGAGTGAAAATAGTTAGTTTTATCACCACATTTCATAATTGGGGAAAGAGAATAATTGACCTCAATATTTATAATAAATAAATTTACTTCAGTGGGTCCAATTTCAAACAGTTTGAAAAATGTAACACTGATCGGTACTATCAAAGATAATTGAAAAGCGTGAGCAGAATAGTGCATAATATTATTATTCTAAATAACTTAATAATTTGAAAGTCAAAACAACGTATCACAAAATATGTTATATAATAAATCCATTAGAATTTAAATTCAAATTCCATCGTTATACATTAATATATATATATATTAATGCAGTTGTTGGTTAGTTTTTTATAATTCATTAAACTCTGCCTAAACCAAACAATAGTAGTTAAAATATCATTCTATCTATTAAATATCCAAAATGATGTATGATTTAATAGAATAATTTTAAATATTTAATAGACAGATGCGTATTATGGCTTGGGTTTAATTGAATTTTAAAAACTAACCAACACCATCTGTAAATTGTAGTCTAAGTTTAATGTAAAAAAATACGTATAACTACTGACAAAGCTTAGTCTGTACTATCTGTGGTGGATCCACCCTACCTTTACCCATCGCCACTGCAGGATAGTCTTCTTTTTCATACATTTAGATTATTGCGTTATAATACATTTTATTTATTCAATGGTAGAAGATCCCATTAGATTGAAAAAATGTAAAAACTATTTCTCATAATAAGTCTTTTAAGATACTCATAATTACCACTCTGAAGGGGTGTGTCCATATGCTTTGCTTCGGAGCAAAAATGGTACTTTATTTTAAAATTCGTAACTACTTAACTCATTCAGTGCTAATACCGCAACTGGCGCGTTTGGAGCAATTGGTCATTAGATATAATTGACGTGCTATTTAAATGTGGTAATTAAAACTTCAGCAGTGGTTGTGTATACTAATGAATAAATTCCAACATGCTAAAAATATTATTTAACAAATTATCCATATTATTATTAATTATATGGAAAAAGTAGCAGATACTTACTTATTGTACCTAATTGTGTCAAAAGGTCATAATCGACTATATTTGACTATAAGTATATATTTCACTGAAGTGATAAAAGATAAAATAGGCAACAACATGCATGTCATTATTAAAAAAAAACATTATTGCATTTTAATTTTTATTGAGTATTAATAGTTAGATATAAAAGAAGAAGAAAGATTACTGTAGTTTTATATATAATTATTATTATAACATATATAAACATCATAATTTTTAATTACTTGTGTTAAACATAACATCAATTTCATTTACCTACCTAAATGTAAAAATAAAACAATTATTACAGAATCACGATAACTACCTATCTATTTTATATGGAAGTATGTGATACTAACTGTAATATTGAGAAGAACGTAATATGTATTATATAATGTAGTTTCTTATATTACTCATAAGTATGAAATTATTAAATTTATTCATAGACATTTTAATTTTAATACAATATATGTGTAGGTATGTGCATTTAAATATGATAAATAATTATACATCTCAATCATTCAAATATACAGCAATATTATGTGATTATCATAAAAAGCGATCCAATATAACGTGAATATTAATCTCTTTCGGGTCCCATTTACATAATAGAAAAAGGTTAGCAGGATAAAAAATATATTTAAACATTGTTTTGTTTCATTGTCTATAAAAAATAAATGTTTGCAGTCATAGAATAATATTTAAAAAAAATCATGAATTAAAAATTAACCTTAAGCAATAAAGTTTCCCGGTGCGGGGAATTCACATCGAGACAAATGTTGATAAATAATAAAGCAATACATATTCATGTTGTTAGTTAGTTTTATATAATTCATTAAACCCTGCCTAACCAAACAACAGTAGTTAAAAATATTATTCTATCTGTTGGGTCACTAGTGTGGTGTCGATGTGTAGGTAGAGGATGATGATAACGAAGTCTTCGATGTAGCAGGGTGAGATTTATTAGCATCGTATCGGTAAATTATTCTTCGTTATACACTAAAAAGTAATACATTACATTAAATTTTGTTACATAATCATATTGAACTAAATATAGAGTCAGCGTTTTAAATTGAGTAGCGAAATGAAATATTATTTGTTATTATGGTTGTGCGAAAATATGATACTATAAAAATGATTATTCAGCTAATACACCGTAATGATTTATAATGTGCTGTGATATGTCATAATATACTGTATTTAATGTCACCAAACAACTTGCTGATTTAGCTAAGATTGTTTGCTGGAAATGGATTCGCTGGGAATATATTACTGCATAGTAATTTGATATAATAGATATTTGATCGCTTATTATTCTGCAGCTACATATCTATTAAAATCCTTACATCGATGACAGGAGAACTGTTGTGTCTCCATTAGATATAATTAGCATGTTATTTAAATGAGGTAGTTAAATACACTGCGATGAATGAGATATTAAATATCCAAAATTATGTATGATTAAATGGCATAATTTTAAATATTTTATAGACCGATGCGTATTATGGCTTGGTTTCTCAGGGTTTAATTGAATTTTAAAAACTAACCAATACCATCTGTAAATTGTAGTCTTATTTCAATGTAAACAAATACGTATAACTGACAAAACTTAGTCTGTACTATCTATGGTGGATCCACTCTACCTCCACACATCGCCACAGCAGGATAGTCTAATTTTTCATACATTCGGATTATTGCGTTACAATACGTTTTATTTATTCAATTGGGGAACATATCATTAGATTGAAAAAAATGTAAAAAACTTATTTCTCATAATGCCTTTTAAGATACTCGTAATTACCACCCAGAAGGGGTGTGTCCATATGCTTTGCTTAGACGCAAAAATAGTATTTTATTTTAAAATTCGTAAGTATTTAATATACTAATGAATAAATTCTAACATACTAAATTTATTATTTAACAAATTATCTGGGTGGGGAAATAGAAAAAATATTATATTTATCACGTAAAAAATTGAAAAAATAGCAGGTACTTACTTATTGTACTTAATTGTGTCGTAAAAAGGTCATAGATGACTATATTTGACTATAAGTATATTATATTTCACTTAGAAGTGATCAAAGACGAGATGTATATGGATAAAATAATGTCATTATTAAAAGAAACATTATTGCAATTTAATTTTTATTGAGTAATAATAGTTCCATATAATCCGATTTGGATCATACATGGTCGAAAGAAGAAGATTGATAGTTACTAATGATATAAATTAGGAAGAGAGGTTACTGTAATTTCATTACTATAATATAATAATTATTATTATAAAGTATATAAACATCAATTTCATTTACCTACCTAAATGTAAAAATAATACAATTATTACTGAATCAGGATAGTATGTGATACTTACTATTACATCGAGAAGAACGTAATATGTATAATATAATGTAGTTTCTTATATTACTCGTAAGTCTAAAATTGTTCAATTTATTGATAGCAGTATTAAAATTATCTTCATCTTACAATAAATGTCTTGATTGAAATTGATTATTTATGAGTGCTAATAGAAATGTCACATTTATTAGATTATTCCTGCAAATTCTAAATTTGAATTCTGACACGTCAAATGAACTTGTTATAGGCAAAAACAATTGACAATCATTAGTCTATTAGCTTGACAGATAAAAAGCAGTGATGTAGTTTTAGATTATATTTTCGTAGTAATTAGTGAGGACATATACATTTATTTCTTGTTAAAACCCATAGTACGCCAATGTGCCACTTACAGATTTGAATAGTTTTGTGGAATATTAATTTAGATTTGTGAAATATTGATTATATAGAAAGTATTAAACGACATTATAATCAATTTGAGGTAGACGGACAGCAAGATGCAAAAATGTATGGTGACGGATATAAAATGCGATTTAAAAATGATATTATCTGTGATTGTGTCGAGTTTTATCAGATTGTGCCGGATTCAAATTAAAGTAAATTCGGGACTCTAAAAATTGCATTGAAATAGTTCAAAAATCAACAAAATGGTATTTAAATAAAAAAGTTGGTGTGTTTTCCAAAATCTCTTAGGATAATAATACATAGGAGATTAAAAGTGAGAGAGTGCTGTAACCTACTGTAACCTTATGCAACATACACAATTAATCAAACAATACAAACACTGGACAAGGAAGAACCAACAAGTAAGCGTCACCGGTTGACAAATGAACGATGATGTGATTGTCGGGAGACTCTACAAAGAGTCTGCTAAGCTGATGCAGCAGCTCACTGACAGATAATTGAATCTGAAATACCAGAACAAAGACAGTTACAGTGGAGAAGACATGGCCGATGGTACTGCTATCTGGTAGTATTTGCACTTAGATGTATATTGTACGTATTACATTTCACCGTAGCACAGTTCACCGGGAGCTTTCTTATCAGAAAGACACGGCTGTATACTATACGGTCATCTTTGTTCGTGGAGCATTGCAGACAATAATGATTAGATTTTGGCAAAATTCATGAATTCAACAATGAAAACATTACCTTACCTAACCTAACCTAATAAATAATCCAGAATATTAGCTATTTTTAAAATTTATTTGCCATTGCATTCCTAGAACCAAGAACCTTGTTTTATTAAATTTAGACTTGGATTTTATCTCAGTACTATACAACCCAAAGAGGTTGAACGGTATTTAATATACGACCATATATTCCAGTACAACATTTCACGGTGAAGTGTGATACGGTGAACTGCGTACGTATAAATTTCCGGACACGAATATTTGCTGGTGGGTAAATATTAGTCTGATAATGATTTTTATTACATTTTTATATTTGCGTTTATCTATAATACAATTTTTCTGAGTAACCGAGGTTTGTAATATTAAACAACAACACAAACCTGCCTTATAAGAAAATTGTCCTAAATTTTCAATAACGACACAGCTAATTTTATATTCACATTATAAATGCTAAGTACTTTTTAAGGCTTTTATTGTGTCTAAAATAATCGGAATTATAGACATTTATATTATCTTCAACGAGACAATGTGACGACTATAATACGCACAATAAAATAACTCTTAAATCGCTTTTCAAAACTTCCATTTCAGGTGCTGCTTTTACCTGAATTTGAGTAAGTGCATTTAAACAACGATTAAAATGCATAATGTATATTCCGAAAGCGTCCGGCTCAGATACTTCACCCATATGCATTCACTTAGTTGCATTTCATTGCAATGCATTGGGAGTAGGAAAAGCCTGAATAGGAAATGAAATAAATATTATAATACTTCTTGGTAAAGTATATTATGATTTTGTAAACAGTTAAGAGGTTATATAGAGGTAAGGCCTGGTGCATAGAATATCAATGTTATGTAAAACGAACTAATTAATCATTTATCTATGCATATAAGAAAGCAGTATGACATAATATTTATGGAAAATCAGTAACTAACGTCTTTTTCTGCGACGAGAAGTATTGCCATTTTGAAAAATACGGTTTTCGTAAATTATTATAATATTTTTTAATTCACATAATTATAATGGTTAAAAAAACTGCACAATGTATATTGAATATGTTTAAATAATTCAATAAGTATTTTACTAGTATTTTAATTGTAAATGCACACACCGCGGATGTAGCAATGATAGTCAATGGGTGAAAACTTACATTAACTGATTCAAATAAAATATACCTAAGTTTCAATATTTGACAGAAATTATGTATAAGTATCAATGTTAGGTCTCTTTTATTTATTTAATTTAATTATTAGGTTTTCAGAAGATCCTCTTCATTGTATGTAGAAATGTAGGTCATGACCCCCACTTACTGAACAAACAGCTAAAAACAGATGCTCTACAAAAAGTTTTCCAAACGGTGTTCCAGGTAAAATTAAGGGTACTCATTGTAATTTTAACGATTTTTTGTATGTTTCAATAAATCCACTTGAGTTATGAAGTTTTCGAATATCGACACACAATAATCAAAATTTTCATTACATAATGACGTATTTTAAAATGTTAATATTTTTAAAGTAAAATAGTGTCACTTTTTACCATTATAGGAAATTGTGATGTGTGTTTATCTCACTTATAAGGTAGACGCGCCACGCGGAGCCTCCCCAGAGCCTAGGCCCCCATACTAGAGCCCCGTCAGCCCCCCCCCTTCCATGTTGTAGGTATATGACCCTAATACGAAGACAGCCCAGTACATGAGTGGTGTCCTGCACCTTATCACACTCACACGAGCGTCTCTCATCTATTAAGATGCCACACCTTCCCAGGTATATTTTGTATTTTGCAGTAAGAGCGTAAAGCAGAGTTTTCGACATTAAGCAGCCATTTTTAACAAGATTAATATTCAGAAACACTTCTTTATCTCTTCCACTTAGGCGTTCTAATATGAATAATATATGTTTTTCTCACTGAACGCAAGTCGTTGAAATTGGCTGTAAAAGTTACGCGCGAACCTTAAGGTGACGCATCAGTGAAACGCCAAATAATTTTCAACTGTACGCGCGACGAAATTTTGGACTCGCTGCCATTCACTGAGAGAATGTTGACCCGGGAACACGTCACTTTGCTGCGTGATGGCGACGGGTCAATTAATTCTAAAATCGTGTAAAGATGACTAAAAACGTTACCCATTTACTTTAAAAAGAAAACATGTCAATGAATATATTATTATTGTTACTAATAGAAAAATAAACAGAACATAAAATGGACGTATGTTGGATTTATATGACAATTAATATTTCGTTTGACAGGCGTCATTTTCACCCGCCACCCGCAATCCGCGCATCGCCTAGCGACGATCTTTTTAGACCGTGCCTCAACTAATGCATGGCCTTAAGGACTTAGCATCGCGCTCACAGCCTATTTAATATCTTCCAGATATCCATAGGCAATTTGTATTCAAGTGAAAGCTTTTATGTCAGCTCTCTTTCTACTTAGGTATATACTTTCCATTAGATTATAATTTCAAAGGACTGTCTCGTACAGCCGGAAAGAGACTACTTTTCAAATTACGATTTATTACTATAAAAAACAAATTTATTGATTAAAATTAATATAGAATATAGGTATCCAATAATTTTATTTCCCATTAAAATACATTTATAAAAGGTAACTCGTAAACCTGGAAAGAGTAGAGATGTACTTTTAATTTATGTCTTCATATTTTAAGAAGCTAATTTTATTAACTTTACTCCACAGTAGCACAATGAAATGAGGAAGTACTTAGTTAAATGGATGCAAACTGGTGGACGTCACCTAAAAACGCACTATTCTCCGGTCACAAACAAAGTAAGTAGCAAACATAGCTATCAACACGAAACCTAACCTACAACCATAAAATTAATTATTTAATAAAACGTTTTTAATGTAATGCTTAATATTAGATAAGTTAACAAATCTCGACGTGACTGTTGAAAATATTACTGAATTGGTCAAATACATTGACCGGAACCCAGTGGCGAATGGTTGATGTAGGCTGTAAAGATCCAATATAAATAGTGCACTCTAAACGTTATCATCCAAAAGTATTACAACGTATAGATGGTGTTTGTTATTTTATAAAATTCACTGAAACTCTCCCTAATCCAAGCCATAGTAGATAATAGTCAAAAACGTATATAAAATAATATATAAAATCATGCCATTAAACCATCATAATTTTAGATAATTTATGGATAGAAGAATATTTTTTATCGATTATGGCTTGGTTAGGCAGGGCTTAATGAATTTAAAAAAACTAACCAACACCATCTGTAATAATATAATGTATTCTTAATTCAACGAAAACAAATAATTATGATCAGAAAAGTGTGTACTGTTTTTGTCGGATCGCACACAGCATACCTAAACTATTATGGTTTGGTATAGACAGGGTATAATTGAATTTTTAAAACTAACCAGCACCATTTGCAAATTGTATTCTTAGTTTAATGAAAACAAATAATTATGACTGACAAAGTTTAGTGTATGTCGAATCTTAACAGCCTACCTCAACCCTTCGCTATTGATTCATTTAAAGTACTTGCATGACTGTTAAATAATTGTCGCTCATGTTACTTGAATGTAACTATGGAAGCAGTAAGTATTTCACCTTTTGTTCAGTAATTATGTGTAAATTAGAATTCACACCTTATTTGTTGATCTATTGACTCTGGCATTTACATAAACGAAGAAAAGAATTACTATTCTGAATATATGTATGCCAGTGTTACCTGTACGTTTGGAATGTTTGAATTTCAATACTCTGTTAAATATTGTATGATTTATAGCATAGGTGTCAAACCTTTTGATTTTACTGGGCCACATTGAATGAAGAGGAATTCTGTTGGGCCTCTCATAAAATATCGAAAGTTTATTATGATCTCCTTGCTATTTTTTCGACGCTCATCCAATATTACGAACAACACAACGCTTGGCAATCGAAAGGTTTATGTATCGATCATATCCGCTGCCTTTTGATGATGATGGTTTTTGGAGATCGTCGCAGATCGTCTCTTAAGCCTCAATTACATTGAGCTTCATTACGAGCTGCTTATAGGCGAATTTACAATCTGCCTGTAAAGTCGCCCAGTGTAATCATCGAATAAGCTAATAAGCAGGTTGTAAACACTCTACCGAGAAAAGTTGAAAGCCGGTCAACTTTACACGTTTCACGCCGGCGTGTGGGCCTACTGCGTCTGCGCAGTAGAGCGCAGTACCAACCTCCCGGTAAAAAAACGAACCACGTTCCGTCAAAATAGTCGCTGGCTTGTGGCTTCTCAGCGAATGGAAAGTTTTGTCTGTTATCATCAAATCGCAGTAGCTGAATCGCCCGCTTTTAAATTCGCCAATAAACAGCTCGTAAAGAAACTCAATGTAATTGAGGCTTTAGTCAGGGCTCTGATGGCAATGATAATTATTTTGTAAATTGTATTGTTTAATATTTCGTGAGGTTTTTGGAGCCCAATGCTCCTTATCTAGTATTGGGCAGTCGTTAATGACGTGTCGCTCTGTTTAAGACGTGTTGTCGTCACGTATACAGCATTCATCGTCCCCCAATTTGATCTGTTAACATAGATATGCTATCAGAGCTCCATTGCTTTTTAGTATAAGTATGAGTCAGTAGCAAAGGGTGGATGTAGGCTGTTAAGATTCGACTTAAATAGTGCACACTAAACTTTGTCATTCATACTTATTTGTTTTCATTTAAATAAGGATACAAATTGTAGACGGTGCTGGTTAGTTTTTAAATTTATATTAAACTCTGCCTAACTCTAAACCATACTAGTTTAGGTAAGTATGCTATGAGCGATCCAACAAAAATAGTGCACACTTTTCATTCATACTTATTTGTTTTTGTTGAATTAAAATACATAATATTACAGATAGTTAATTAATATTCATTTAGCCCTGCTTATAACAAACAATAATCGATAAAAATATTCTTCCATCTATAAAATATTTAAAATTATGTATGGTTTATTGGTATAATTTTCGATATTTTATAGATAAATGAACATTAATTTTGTTTCATGGCTTGGATAGGTAGGGTTTGATTACTTAAAAAACTAACAAACACTATCTAAACATTGTAGTCTTAGTAGGTACTCTTAGTTCAATGAAAACAAATACGTTTGATTGACAAAGTTTAGTGTGTAATGGTTATGTCGGATACATCTACCCTTCGCCACTAGGTGTGATGTTTTATGTTCCTGGCAAGAGTGGTGGCGGAGAAAATGTTTGGAATAAATTTTCATGTTATCCTGTGGCAGTTTATCATATTGCATTTGAAATAGATGTAAATAATAATAATTACCACTACGATCTAAATCCATAGTTTCGTGAATATAGTGGGCTGTAGTTTCGTGAAAGTTTCACTTCAAAGATGTTACTAGAAATGGAATGTATTGATACTTTATTTGAATATTTCGGATGGACAATGAGTTTATTGAACACTTCTTTTCTGCGTATTTTTCTCACGGCTGTACTCCGGTTGCTGATTTAATAAAACAAGGACACACCACGTCATGTGATTACTAAATATTGTGCGTATATGGGGTGACCATAAAACTCCAGACTCTTCAGTTTCGGCAGAGTTTTGGTACACGGGTACAAAGTACACTTTTGTCTTCATGTCACTAAAGATAAAATGACGGCAGAGAAAGGCAAGATTTATTTTTTATTAGGTCAGGTAGTCAAAAATGGAGCTTTTATGGTCTTTCCAAAGTATTATCCTGGACATTCCTTAAACGTTGTAGATAATCTATTTATATAATTGTAAAGCCTTATTATCCTTTATATTTATCTTAAACATTTGATGACTGCATAAAGTATTTTTATTACATAAAATAGTATTCTTTTAAACCTCTCGATCTAATGTTTTAGAATATAGTCATATTTCAGTATATCCATGTGCAGTGGTGTTAAGATTTTTTACATTTATTAATTTTTAAACGCATTTATAAAACCATTAGTAAAATTTATGTTGATATTATTATAGTGAAGTATTTACGATAAAAAACTATATTGATAATACATCATTCATACAACCATTCACATAGGTACATTTTGACCTACGCGGAGCACGTGGGCCGTTAAGTCCCAATATGCATGGTTATTACATCAGCCCCGTGCAGTTTCGTTACGGGACAAGGAAGTGTGGCAAAAAAATCTTTTCATTCTGACACGTTTATAGCTCCATGAAAGATGGCCGTGCATAAATCGTGGCTGCGTATACGTGACGGATAACTCAAAAAAGTCTTCAGTAGCTATGTTCAACTTTTAGTAGGCTGTGGTTATTCGGCAGTTTTGTTTTAACTTTTGTTACTTAATATTATTTTTAATTTTGTCTCGACATGCTCCTCTCTCTCACAGATATTCATAGATTAAATACATGTAAATTCAGTCAACGTATATTTGAGAGCATGTCAGTGGCAGGGTGGAGGTAGGCTATTAAGTTCCGACATAAACAGTGCGCATTAAACTTTTTCAGTCATTTGTATTTGTTTTTATTGAATTAGGTCTACAATTTATAGCTAGTGTTAGTAAGTTTTTAAAAATCGACTAAGTCGTGCCTAAATTAAGCCATAATAGTTTTGTTATACTTTAGGGCTAAGGAGATGCGGCAAAATTGTGGACAAGTTTTCATTCATACCTATTCGTTTTCGTTGAATTAAGAATACACAATATTACAGATTTTTTAGAATAATTAACCACTGCCTAATCAAACCATAATCAATAAAAATATATTTTATAGATAAATGAATATATTTCGACTATTATCTACTATGACTTAGATTAAGCAGGGTTTAATTGAATTTAAAAAAAATAACAAACACTACCTATACATTGTAGTCTTAGTTATATGACAACAAATACATTTGACTGACAAAGTTTTATATCCACTATTTATGTCGGATCTTGACAGCCTATCTCCACCCTTCGCCACTGGAGCATAGTGACCTCAGTATTGAGTAACTGCTCCTGAGAGTACTTAAACATTGAAATGGTGATATGGGAATAATAATAATAAGTCTCTGTCTTTCTATTTTAAAAAGTTTTATAAAGGCGTGTAGGTATCTTATCGCTTGTGTGATACAGAAAAAAATAATTTGTTTCATTGTTTTAAATTGTAAAATGCATGGCGACCACACGTTAATGGCGCCCGGCGGCTACGGTTCGCGATCCAGCGATTCGCTACCATTAATTTGCCGAATATTTTACAGTTCTACTTTCTAGTATTGTAGAACGATCACGTCACCGTAGCGCGGAAACCGATTGGTTTGATGTAGTGGGCAGTGCTTGCCAAACTTCTCGCAGTCAGGCACATGTTTCTTACCAGCTATTTCCTCACAATAATACTACAGGTCAAAGTGATTGATGGGAAAGATTGAGATGTCATCTAGTCAGTAGAATTCCGGTTATATTTTAAAGATTCAATTATTAGAAGCAATTAATTAATCTTGAAAGAGACGATTCCTAATAATATTTACCCATTTTATTCGATATTATATATACTGCCCTTCTAAGTAAAAGGACAGTGTTTTGGTTTTAGTGAAGTCAGAGAACCCAAATTTTAAATAACTTTTTCTATTATATTATGTAAAATTATTGGATTGTTTTGACATAATCTTTAAAAATACGTGTCTATAGCAGTATATTAATAATTGAGTCGCAAAAAGCACTCAGGAAGCATTTTAAAGTTTTGAGTAAAAATGACAAAAAACCAGAGCGTTGGAGCGGACCCTTTTTAGAGTCGCTCCGCTCCAGCTCCGCTCCATATCCACTCCGGGACCTAATACTTGCTCCGGCTCTGCTCCAGGGTCTGCTCCGCTCCGAGTAAAAAGTTTTATTAAGTATTTATATGTATGCAAATGTTAAAAAAATAAGTAGTCTTAAAATAATCGTAAGTATTTTCATTTCCGGCAGCAAATCGTCTCTCATTATTTGCCTCTTCTGTCTAAAAAGTGAGGTTATCTATCACTTGGCGGTGTTACCATATTTCAAATAATTCCAGTGTTGCAAAGTGTCAAAATATACTATTTTCATTGGATTTTAGGACGAAAATTTAATAATAAAAAAACACCCGGAGCAGTGGAGCACTACAAATTTTCTTTGCTCCGGCTCCGCTCCTGCTCCGGGTAAAATCCCATTGCTATGCAAAAAACTCTTTTCATTTTCTTTTTTTGCCTTCGTCTTGATATGTGTTATCAAATGTCATCTTTATTTATATGAAGATAGCGTGTAATGTACACTATTTATATTCATGTATATAATTCATAGTATGAATTTTGCAACTCAATTTTATGAACAGAGTTGATTTTGTTACTCACTGTGCTAATTCGGTATTACAGCAATATTGTGCTTTTTGTATCAATCGTGACACATAATTAACCGATATTTTGAATGATTTTTGAAACTCAGTTCTCAAACATGAGTTTTTTTTGCAAGTGACCCAAATATTCTGAACAATTTTCTAATGGAATAGAACGCATTTTGAAAGTCGCGTCCACTTAACCCGATAGATTTGAAAATATTAAAGAAGACTGCTTAATCTGCAAACCGGCTAACTCCATTTGGGCAAATTGTTCAGTAAGGAGAAAAAGCTTAATAATTTAACAATCGAGCGGATTTAATAATTCCAAAAATACACTCGGATTTTTTTACAAATAAGCCGCACTATGAATTATTGATACGCTATTTAGCTTCCTTTTTATATTTATAAATAAAATTTATATAAATAGCGGAGTTGTTCCATTTACGATATTAGAAATTTAGCACATGCAGTTGGCTGTTTTGTAACTTTATAACAAAATGCCATCAAATTATCATTTTTGGTCAAAATTGCAGATGTCTCTTTTTGCAACTCGGTGATTCATATAATTGGCGCTTTGTGAGTATGCGTCCCATAGTTTTAATGACATCGGTATAATGTATAACACCGGAATAATTATTATTTCATCGGTTGGTACAGATTTCGATAGTCGAATGAAAAAAAAACTCGTTTACGGATGTTTGAATTCACGGCCAAGGCTGGAATCTGATGTATTTTTGGAATCACTTATTAGGCTTAGTTGGATATAATCTTTATTGAATTTCATGATTAGAGATATGCTAAATTGTTTCCGCTAATGGATTAATTGAACATTTTTATCATCATTGCTAGAGACTTTTAATCAAATAAGTGATTGATTAGACTATGTATTATTTTACTCTCATTTTTTGTAGGTACAACTTAATGATGCTAATTTGCAAATTTTAATAAAATTCCCCGATTATACTTTATTTTTTTCAATTTAAATATGTGAGGGGATGAGGATTTTATTGACTACAGGTGACGTATAATTCAAAATTAAACATGTCCGTTTTTAACAAATAATTCCCACGATTTGAGAAAGTAACATTGTTTATTGAACATACATTATTTCGCACCACAGAAGTATACTGGCGTAAGTCTCAAAATGGCTGTTTTGAGTTATGAATGCAGTTTAATTACATTTTTATTTCTCTATCTCAGGAGAATACCTACTAGCGTATCTCTAAAAATAATAATAATAAGATATCCGCCTAACTTCGGTGTTCTTTTAAATAAATTGAGTCAAACATCGAGAAGAACACTTCAATAACTCTGATACTCCATTGGCCTCCATACAATATCACTAAAGCAAAAAAACAAGTCCCTAGACCAGGATGGGGGCAAACTTTTTGGATGGAGGGCCAAATTCAAGAATTCAAAATGAGCGGCGGGCCGCAAGTAAAATACCATTTTTAGATATACACTATTTATTATCACGAAAAATAAACATCACAAAAAAATTATGGGAAGAATGTAATTGTTGTACATTTTTTTAAATTCAGGTGTTAATTTTGTAGTTGATGTTTTCAAAATGGCTTAATGGGCATCGGAGATATTTGATCGTAAAGAATTTTTATTGAGGTTCATGATCGAAAATGTTTGTTCACATATATAGGTAGATCAAAAAATAACGAACATTTTTCTTGCATAATCTTTAAGTTGATCGAATTTGTCTGAATTAAGGGCATTTTAAAATTTGGAGATTTCTTCACGACGATGCAATTCTCTTAAATCAGTGACACACTGCAGATCAATAATCTCAAGTTGTAGCTCTGTCGGTACACTAACAATATCTATTGAAAATAGATCGCGTACTATTGCTAAACAAATTTTTATCTATTGTCAATATTTTTTTTTAAAAATTACAAAAAAAATATTCGTAATCAGAAGTACAATTAATGATGGCGGGCCGTAAAAAAATACCCGGCGGGCCGCAGTTTTCCCCCCTCTGCCCTAGACGAACACTGAGGTAACTGAGTTGAAAAATTCATTTTTCAGTAAGTGGCAGCACTGAGTTACAATACTGATTTTGACAGTTGAGCCCAGAGCTTATTTTAATTTCCTAGATGAACAAGGAAGTAACTCAATTTTTTTTTTTTACAAAAAATATTATTTTTTTAATATTTAAATTAATGCCAATAGAAAGATATTTTTTTCCCAATTCGATAAAAAAATGGACATTGTAAAGCCATTACACATTAAATCAAGTACCATAAACATGGTTCAAAAAGTTTGTTTCGGTTCTCCTGGAAAATGGCTGATTTTGACATACTAGAGTGTACTTCTGGGGGTGCGATTTTTAAAACACCTTATATACATACCTAATAGAAAAAAATCTTTGAAAAAACTACGACACCCAGCGGGAATCGAACTTGCATCCACTAGATTCTCAACAATGTGTTTTACCAATTAAGTCATATGATTTGTACATGGGGGCTCCGGGTTCGATTTCCGATGAGGTCACAATATATTTACGCATTTTTATCAAAGCCTGGGTATTGTTTCACTTCTATTACTAACTACACTACTACCATTGGGCATCATGGCCTGTTGTAGTGCTAATATTATATTTTAATTTAATTAAAACAGAATTAATTAGTAGTATATACATCTGAATTTTTTTCTAGTTGGTATAATATATAGATATAAGGTATTTTCAAACTACATATTATGTACCTACCTATGTTCAAATAGTTTTTACATCACATCCATTTATGCGTGAAACATTGTTCAAATATATTTTGACTGTTTTGTATGATAAGTTATAATAATTTTAGTCTTAATACTTATCTACTGGATTATAATTACATGGAACCGTGGCCAGTGGCGGATTTAGGGACGTGAAAGGCCGAAAAACTATTGTATTGAGAGGTGCCTACGATAAAAATAAAACGAAATATATATATATATTGTTACATAAATATTTTTAGTGGTTTATTTTTTTGTGTGGGTACCTACTGATATGTATCTGTTTGAGTACTTATGTTATATTTTATCCTGTCTAATTATGACGAAAATAACTAGTACCTAATCTAATGTATACATATTGAAGCGTGTAACAAATTGCGTTATTTTTGACAATCATCGGCATTTTTGTGGTTTGAATCACGATACGAGTACTATGCCTAATTTCAATTATAACGTAAGTACTTAGGTACGCTTGTTAAATAAACATTAATTATTCAATGAATAATTCACAAGATTTTGGAATGTTTGATGATGAATGAACACACTTTTTTTAATAAGATTTTAAAGTGATTTCGTGATTAAAAATGTTACATTCTCAATTATTGTGAATTATTCGTTGAATAAAAAAAAAGATTACTTTTACTTGAGTAAGTTAGTAGTTAGTATGAAAAACTAATTATAATAAAAAAAAATTATATTAAACTTAGTTGAAAATAATTGATTTTTGTATCTTTCCCATAAGTAGGTTTAAGTATTTCACTAAGCTGTCATTACACAATTTTTTAATATCTTTATTTTTAAATTGTTAATCATTTTCGGTAGGCAGTTGGTGAAAAAAAAGCTGTTTTTTAATTGATACGCTAAACGGAAGTTACTGGGTAATATTTCAAATACAAACGGGCTACGGAAAAGTTTGCGTCGGAATGTCGTTTCAAACACTGTTAATTATTTTTTTTGCTAAGTAAAACATCAGCACGCCAATGAGAATGTCCGCGATAATAGGATTATTATTAATTAATTTAAGTCACAATAATTTCGCTGTTGCGTTCTAGACGTGCATTGATTACATGTGTTGAACCGTTCTTGTATGCATATGAAGGGGTGGACAAGTTCACGTATCTCGGATCCAGCTTAAATACCCAAAATAAGACAGCAGAGGAGATAAAAATCTGGCTTATCTCCGGGAATAAATGCTGGCATGCCTGCAAGCGACTGGTGGGGTCAAAAATTCTAGGCCGAAGAAGTAAACTTCTAATATTATATAAAACAATTATAAGGCCAGTGGTCACTTATGGCTGAAGTGGTGCTTAACTCAAAACGAGGAAAATAAACTAGCTGTCTTCGAGCGCAAAATACTCCAAAAAATCTTTGGACCCATTCGAAAAATGGGAACTACAGAATAAAAATGAACCGCGAATTGGAAGAACTGATTGAACAGCAAACGATCATTAGATACTGTAAGTCCCAAAGACTACAATGGGCGGGACATGTGAAGAGAATGCCTGAAGTTAGAGCGCCAAGGATCATGACAAAGTGGCTACCCCAACGGAAGAGACCCAGAGGCCGCCCAAGAACGAGATGGGCTGATGCCGTAGAAGTGGACTGGCTTTGACTTTGTTCAAATGACGAGTTCTTCGTTGAACATTATTCACCGTGAAATATATTTGTACGTATTTTACAAAATGCAGCGATAGTTTGCAAATAGTACTGTTTCAATTAGATTAACCCTAACCTAGTAAAGACATCTGCACATGTTGTAGCATACGTACAAATGTATTCCACGGTGAAATGTTCAACGAAGAACTCGTCATTTGATTAAATGTTACACGAACTCATGTTTCACGTACTGCGGCGCACGAATAAGTGCCCTGCGATGAACTGTTTACGTACAGATTACCGAATACGTTTTATAAAATGATCAGCATAGCATTGAGGGATGACAGTTTAGACTATGATGACAGAATTGAAACTTGGTAGATTTTTTAAAATTAAATAGGTACCTAATATGAATGACAAAATTTTGATGCCTCGCTTAAGGCATGTGTAGATAAAATACGTTTAACCCTGATTTTATGTGAATCGTAAGTTGTTAGCATGTCTGTGAGGAATAGACTTATTGAATAGTAGTAGCGATTAATCAGTCCAATTTTGAAGTGAAAATGGATTACATTTTTAGTGAGAGTGCTGATATTTTACATATGTGGTACCTAAACATTGGGGGTGGAGTGATTAGGACTTTAATAATCAGCGGTCTGGCACTATTTTACAACGTTTTTATTAGCTCGTATTCTTGTTTGTCCGGTGGTTGTTTATCCAGTACAAATCTTGCAATCAATTTTTAACTAACTTCCCTACTAGCTAGATATTTGAAACTTATAGCCATCTTTAAGCAGAATTGAATTCATTTTCAATTAATTCTGTTTTGTATAAAGAGTTATTTCAGAAAAATCCGTAAAAAGTAAAAGACTATTATTGGTTGCTAAAGGGGTGGTCCTAGCAACTAAATTAATAATATAACCGTGCGTTACTATGTAAATCAAAATGACATGTCAAGTATAATTTGTGTGTGACAGTATTCTATATTTGTTTGTTTGTTTGTTTGTTTGTTGCAAAATAGCAAAAAAAAATGATTTAATGACAATTGCCTTATTTGTCCTAAATTATTAATATATTATAGAATTGTCAAGTTTATATGATTCAACAGAAAACTTAAAAACATGGTATATAAAAAGTTCTTTTTATCTTGTAATTATTATTAAGTAAGTACTTCATTACTGTTGTATCAAGATAACACCGATGCAATAATATAATATGAGTAAAACAAGTTTTGTATACAATGAACCGCCATTAATTAGAGCATTGTACCTATACGCTATTTATGCCATACATATGCAGGTAGCTACATCATATTTCTTGCTACCAAGTACTAATTTTTTATGCACATAATAATATCGTTAGCTTCTCCCAACAAACAAATTTGCCATCTTAGATTGAAAAAAGTTAATTTTTCTTTATATAAAAAAATTAAACAAATTTGTGAAGAATCTCACGTGAATTGTGATAAAACCAAATTAAAATGCATAGTAAATCACTGAAACATCTACTGAATGTATGTTTTCTTATCTGAACACATATAACTAGCAATACTATTTGAACAAAGTTTTCACACAAAATTTCACTGGTTTCGTATGTAAATGAATTGAGATTTATTCTATTGATTTAAATTATTGTAAAACATAAACGGAAATCATTCAATTAAGTATTTATGAGTTTACCTTTGAATTGATAATATTGACGAATCGATATTTTATTTCTTTATGTAAATAAATTAAGAAAACAAATTTGTATTTTTTCTTTTATTATTAGATAAACATATTATAATGATATTAACTTTTTTTAAAGTCGATAGCTATTTTGGTTGTAACATCATTATTGTAGTCTTGATAATAATAATTGTTGACTTAAAAAACACCACGTGAAATTTAATATATTAATTCAATTGAATTATTATTATCATTTTGTACAGTGGAATTCTATTAAGTGAATATCGACTAAATTGATAAGCATAATTAATTAATAATAAATAAATATACATAATTTGAAAACAAAATAGTGAAATATAATATAACCCCTAAAAGAAATCTTTTTGAAAAAAATACGACACGTCCCATTGGGATATGCACATACGCGCACCAGTATTCCCTGTAAGGTGTGTGCACGCCGCGCACACCTAGCAGGAAGTTTCCGTACACATGTTTGCATCCTCCGCACAGTCCTCACACAAAAATATTGTAAAAGAAAGTTTCCTTTGCCAGATTCTAGTTTTGCTCGAATGCTCGAATACCCGTCCCGTTCTATCGCGTGCCAAAGTATACGAAAAGAAGATACGTATTTTAGTGTTTATCAATGACCACCTATGTGTTGGTGATATATTTGTTTATCCGCAGCAAATATGCAAAGAGACTTCACGTCAGAAAAGTCACGAAAGAAGTGGATTGAATGAAAAATTGTATGTGTGTATTTATGGGAGGGGGTGGGGGTGTAAATTTACCGCATCGGGTAACGGTGATCCGCACACACAATAGAAAAATTAGAGGGAACGTTGATGAGCACTAACCACTAAGCTAGTGGCGAAAGGTGGAAGTAGGCTCTTAAGATCCGACATAAATAGTGCAAACTAAACTTTTTTCAGTCATACGTATTTGTTTTCATTGAACTAAGGCTACAGGGAGTAGAGTGTTTAGTTAGTTCTGGTTAGTTTGTATAATTTAATTAAACCCTGCCCAATCCAAGCCATAGTAGATAGTAGTAAAAAAATATTCTTTTGTTCATAAAATATCTAAAATCATGTCATCATTTTAGATATATTATAGTTAGAATAATATTCAATTGTAGGTTAGTATAGGCAGAAGTTAATGGATTTAAAAAAACTTACCAACACTATTTGTAATTTTATGTATTCTTAATTCAACGAAAACAAATCCGTATGATTAAAAAAGTGTGCACTACTTTTGTCGGAATAAAGTTTCATACAATTTTATACTAATAATGAAAGAGGGCGGTATTCTAATTTACTTAACTAGATGTACCTATGCCACAACCGCGTTTACGCGCTCTACAGTGAGCGTTTACATACTAGAGCACATACTGCACCATTTTTGAATAATGAAATTGAAATACTTAACCATAATTCAAGTCTTTATGATATAATTTTAATATATTTTCATTTTTTTTATAGAAATTCGCGATCCAGTGGATACAACCATGCTAATATCTCTCGGCATTTAATGGGTTTTAAGGGCACCACATTGATTCAGGATGTCACTGAACGGAGCTTCATCACTCCTGCCAGGCGCACATTGTGGTGTCATAATATACCACAACACATAATAATTATTATGTACAACAAAGATTACACTGAGCTGGTTGGAAGAATGTCAATCTAGAAGTAGCTAAATTGACAGCTAAGGGCAGGTCAAAGAAAAGGTGGGATGATATTATATATAGCGTATCTGGGGATTGGAACCACGTAAGAATATTTGGAATTGAGGAAAACCGTTCAGCGATTAAATCTTCTTTGGCCATATCCGCCCCTTAACTGGAGCATATGGACACCACGCGGCGCCTCCAAGAATCCCTGTCGCTCGCCAGTCTTCTTGCTTCGTTCCAGGTCAAACCAGCATCCCGTAGCTCCGCCGTATACACTCTGTAGATTGTATTTAGCGGCCTTCCAGGACGCCGGAATCCGGTCGGCTTGAAGAACAGCCAGGTTAAAGTTCTCTTCTGGCATCCGCAGCACGTGGCCGAGCTAGGTCCAACGTCGCCTCTTCACTTTCGGCGTGATGAGAGGCTGCTTGGTTACGTTCTCTTATCTCCTCATTGCTCCTAAAGTCATACCACCGCACACCCAGTATTCGTCGCAAACATCTGTTTTCGAAGCTCAGTATACGGTTGCTCTGAGCCTTCGTAAGATGCCATGATTCGCTACCGTAAAGCAGCACCGTCAGAATGCAAGCGACGAATAGGCGGCATTTGATTTTGACCGAGTACAATCGTGAGTCCCAGACATTTCGCATCGAGTTGAATGTTGCTCCAGCCATTCCCATTCGGATAGCGAGCTCTTTCTGCAAAATGCCATCCCCGTGATGTGTACCCCCAGGTACTTGAAGCTGTCGACGCTCTCGATGTTTTGTCCATCGCTAATCAGAGGAAATTAAATCAGTGAGACTAAATCAGTGGAGTGTTATCGTAAATGAGGCTTCAGGGTGTAGGTACACCCACAGATAAGCAGATGGCTGTAAGTATACAACATTATCAAATAATTAAATTTATTCGATGTGTAAATAAACGAAAAAGTATTTTAAATTAATTTAATCCAATTATAATAGTACAAAAATTATAATTCACAGATTCGTGTATATTTTATCTTATTAGAGATAATTATTCACTTTCCATGAATGACAGTGAAACACGAACGATTTTTACATACGTAAGCGTAGCCGCGGCCCACAGTTTAAAGCGATATTATTTAATTGGTGCCGGTATTTGTAAAATTTGAGGATGCTCTGATAACCACGTGTATGATGATTTTCGCCAGTCACCGATTACGGTTTGTGATTCCAAACACACTGCTGACATACATTTTAATATTTTATATTAACTTCAAAGTGTCAATGATTATTAACTGTTACTTCTTAAAGTAAAGTGTTAATTCGCCATTTCCTCTCCTAAGCGGAGCATATGGACCTCCATAGAGTGGTGGTTGTACTAACAGATTTTTCAAAGATGCTCGATGAATACTTGTTAAAATGTATAATTATAAAATGATTGTCAAATCCATTGCATGCTGGCGAGCTTTGCCAACCACCTTACTCATATTTTAAAAACAATAATCGATTAATATTTGTATAGTCTTGTGTTACCGATCATTACAGTCCCCTTGCGACTCTTCAAATTAAAGTCACTCTGATAGTTGACATATAAATTAACATCATGTCTGCACTTCGGTGCAAGGTTGCATCACCAGTCCCGTGCGGCTCTGCTCGGGACAAAATGAGGGCTTAAATCCTTTGATCTGGCACACGTAAGGGTTATGTTAGCCGGCCGCGTATGACGTGGCTGCATATACATAACGGGAGCGGAGGTGGGAGTTTTACACACCAGTCCATGACCGATTACACAACCATCTTCCGTGCATCTCTAAACTGATATCCTACTCTCCAGTAAGTCACACTCAGCCTATATACACCCCATTGAGGTTATTCACTCATCCTGCAGTGGCGGCTAAGGGGTTGAGTGCTTACTGCAGTTTTTTCATGAACAGTAATTAAGGATAAATGAGTACATCTGACATTAACTTGGTAGAGCCTATAAGTAATTTGCGCTACGTTATCGACGCGTTTATTTACGAAATCGAGCGTTCGTGACGCGGTCGTACTAGTGTAAACCTAAGACGTGAGTGAACACTGTTGTCCCGTAAGGGTAAGCAGGCCATGCGATGCTTAGGGACGGCAAATTAAGGAATGAATACTATCATTACAACTTTTCCCATTATGTGGACAATGCGGTTGCTTCGTTAGAAAATAGCGACATCTTAGTTTAAAGAAACTACGAGGGGGCTTCCAAACTTGTCAGTGTCACAAACCTCCACGCACCTAGCACCATCGCTGGTTAAGAGTAGGTTTTGTAGAAATGTTCCAATCCTCAGTAGATGATATGAATTTATGTATTTCAAGATTTTTGTTACATTTGTCAATTTAAGAAAATAGAATATGTTTGCATGCTATTTAACATTTTTACTACCAGCCAATTTTTACTAGGTGGATACTTGTAGGCCTTGTATTTTTGGTATAAAATAAATCCCTTAAAAAATATGAATATAAAACAGAATGATACATATTTGTGAAAACTTACCAAATCAATATGTTTCTTGAGTTTATCGTGAATATTTTCACACTAAAATGATAAATATTGTTCAAAAATATACACAGACAGTTTATTCTGAAGTTATTAAGTTTACAAGAATGCACGAGTTTACTCGTTCATGGCTTGATGCGATATAAATGCTTTGATGAGTTAACTCGGCTCTGGGCGCCATTGTAAGTTTGCCTAAGGGCGGCACTTTGTCTAGGGAGGACACTGTGAATGGTATATTGATTTATACATCATTATTGTAGCTGATATATATATATGTAGTATCGCCAACAATAATTAAATTCACGCGTGTGTGTCGTGCGCACTATATGCGCAAGTTTAAGGTTAAATTTATTGTTCTTCTGCAGCACCTTCATTCGCATTTTGTTTCACGTATATAAAACTAGGTATAGTATGAACACTTTGAACACGACACGGAGATATTCTCATTATATTATAAATATGGGGTGGACAGATTTTTGGTTTAATTATTTTCATGTGTACCATGAGTAGGTAGGTGTATATTTAAATATATATTACTTTCATTAATCAAATTTTAAATAATTATTTATACGTCAATTAAAATGAATGTCGTTTCGTTTTTAATTAATAATTTTAATAAAAAAACTTAATGGTGATGGGCGTCAGAGAAACAATACAAATAAATATTGAAACAAAAAAACCTGTCGCCGTTTAAATGAAATGTATTTTGGGCCACTGTTACGTCCGGCCCCCTGAATTTTTTATATATAAATAATTCATTAATATTAATAGCTCTATTTTATTCCTTATATCCTTACACTTTGAAGGAGGCTGGCTATTTTTTTAGCATGAGAGAAGACTTTGATTTCATGAGAGAATTTGGGGGTCTATTTTGAAAAAAATATCAATAGTATTATTTTATAGACTTGAGAGGTAGTGGAGGGGTGCGGTTAAAAAATCTAACAGGTGCCACTCAAGGCCTGAACAAAAACGATGCATGAGTGCGAGTGAGAAAGTATTCGGCACCCTTATAATATCTGCGACACGCGCTAGAGTAAGATAAAAGGTCTACATATGTGTGAGTTAGTTTCCAAAAGTATCGCCGGCAAATCGTGGTGAATAGCTTCACGTAGCGTCGATAACCTGCAAGCTCGTGTTGCTAAAATTGCTATTTTTTGTGTTAAACATAAAGTCAGTGGTAAATATTTTTAGTTAATTAAGTAGGAAAGATGGTTATGTGTGTTGAATTAAAATATGGTAGCCGTACTGATAAGCAAGAAGATGGTATTACGTTTCATAGGTAAGTTGATACATGTTCGTGATAATTTATTTGTATATTATTATATATTTTAATATCAGTGACCTAGTGTTTCTTTAAAATAACTTAAATTATGGATATCTTTACCTAATGGTTGCATTTTGACCGCTTAAAAATACTATATAACGTAAAAAAAATAGAAAATTATATTTTAATTCTGAGCGTCTAGTGCGAGCACTAGCGAAATGGTTTATGGTCTCGAACATTTGTAGACGAATGCGTTCGCTCGCCCACAAACCAAACGCACGGCACGCAGCTTCATTTAGCAATGCAACGGGTGGCGTCTAGATGTATCTATAGTCTATGGTGCCACTGAATTCCACATTTATCCCGCCTTCTACTTAGAGCCTTTTGACACTTCAATTGCCGACCTTCGCATTTTTATAGGTATTTATTATCCATACCCAAACCTCCGCACTTTGAGTTTGGTTATCTAGCCTGCAGGTATAGAGTCTGTATTCTATAAACTGGCATACACGTCACACGGAAAGCATCGTGCCATCGCGTTCAACTGTTGCAAGTTTTCAATGGGAGGGAACGAGATTGATGTTGAAGCGGAGGGGGAAACCGGCACGCCAGCTTATAGAAGACAGACTCTAGCTAAGGGTGTTGTGTTCACAGTTGTCGCATTCAGAAGTGGTTATAGAACGCATGTGGCTTAATACATTGGACGCTGAAGACGCACCTAGCCCGTAACGATTAGGTGGCCAATCGATATAATTAGCATGCTATTTAAATGTGGTAATTAAAAAGTAATTATCTAGTCAGCAGTCAATGTGCTGTCTTAATTATTAGGCTATTTAATGTCCGTTTGTGTCGTCCGCGCTGTCTTGTTTTTCAAACATGCCGCATCAGAATATTAAAGCAAACATTGGATGTCCCAGATAATTGCGTCAATAATTTATAAGTATCACGGATCTTCCATTGGCCGCAGGCCATGAGTGTTATTAGAAGACCAAGAGGATTTGGACTAATCCGTTTAAAAGGCTGTTTGATGGCGAAATTATCTTGGTCACGATCCTTAGTCATTACATTCTGATAAAGAATAAGAAGAAACAGTGTTTCATTTACCTACATGAGGGAGGGTTCCGAAAACCCTCCCCTTGTGAGCGCGCCTGAGATGACTCCACTAATAAAATATGATCGTATCGTTGTTAATGGTAATTGACACAAATTTTTTTTTCAAATAACCACCAAAATAAATTGACTAAGAATTATTTTTATTTCGACCATGTCCGACCCTGATAAGATCATATGGGCCTCCACAGGGTGGAGGTTTGTATTAACAGATTTTTGTTTTTACGAAAAATGGATGTCAGCCACTTGCTCAACCTATTAGGTCCATACTCTGACTCATATACACATTGAAAAACAAAATGTGCACTTGCCAGGACCCAGGATTTGAACCTGGGACCCATGACTCTATAGGCCTATATATTATAAGTCTAAGAATAGTCTTTCAGAAAATATTTATTCGTATTGAACAGTTTGTAGATGAATCGTTTAAGTATAAAATGTATCAATTTAAACGTGACCCTGAGTTGAATCTTTACTCATATACCTATATTAGAAATGTAAAATACCTATGTTTGATAACCAATTTGATTTAAAAAAAAACCTGGATAGAAGAGTGACCTATGGATAAGTCGAAGGAAGAAGGTTACGAGGGCGTGCGCCTTCCAGATGAAGCAATACCATAAAGAAAGTGACTGAATCAACAATAACTGAAGCTACAGGTTCAGAGTTAATTATAGTTAGATGTAATGTGATAATTTATTACGAAATAATAAAAAAATAGAAAATTATTCTATCTACTCCAGATTGTAGAACCATGGTGATTTTCATAAACCAATCGATCCTGTCTATGAACGGGTGAATACAAAAAGTTCTAAACATAATAAACAATTTAAAAAAAAAGCGACCTTCTCGTTTGAATGGTGTCAAGAATTTATTACAAAAAAATACTTTGAACAAGACGTACTGATTAATCCAACAATTAAATTTAGACGAAAACCGGAAGAAACCTGTCCTGGTCCGGCCGGTGTTTTTGAAAATACTTTTTTCGCAATGACATCATTAATAAGACTAGTACAGTGTGACACAATAAAATTTGTGTTGTGTGTACACTGCAGAGACTACTTAGTTACAGTCGATCGAAGAAGCCGCGCTGTACCTCCGTGCGAGGTGTAGACAGGTATCTCCAAGCAGGAGTCTTTTTCAAACAGGATAGTCAGAATAGGTCAATCGATGCAATTTCGTATTTTTTACTTACAATCAGACACTACTCCTGAACAGAATATTCAATCCTGAGATTTCACATACAAATCATAATAATGTAGTAACACTTTCTTAATATTGATAGTATAGTTCAGAGGCTATAAACCCGTCAGCGTGGTCCAGATGTAAATTATATTTTAAGCCTATAAATGGTCTACTATGTAACAACAAGCGGGTCGAATTTTACACATTTCAAAAATTATTTGTTTATTATGAATGAAATAATTGAATAACACCTGCATCGTTTCGAATTTATTTATTTTACATAATATATTGAATTTTACAAATTTTATAAGACGTCCAAAATATGACACAGAACAAAAAAAAAACAAAACAATGTAATCAGGTGAAAAAAACGTATAAAAATGACCGAATAAGCTAAGCTCAGGAGGCTTTCGTGGTGCAAGCCTCGTAGTTTTGCCACTGTTATTTGGTTTTCACGGCCTGTCGTGATGTTTAACAAAGAAACAAATAATAATAATAAAAAAAATAAGTGGACCTTTATAAAAGAACGTTAAACTCATCTCACGCAAGTGGAATATATCAATATCTGAAGCAGTTTGGTTCACAATTATTGCCAAGAGGAAAACAGCCATAAATATAACATTTCGCCATTGATATACTACTGGATGAATCATATGCTTCTTAAAATGACGCCCGATTTTCAGCGAGTCGGCCTTTGTTAAAACTTACTGAGTAAGCCCGGTCTAGCTTGCATCTTACTCTAACTAATAGTCAGCGCATGACGACTTGCTCTGTCTGTTTTGCGTTGCAGTCACCCTTAGGTTAACTATTCCAAGAACGCAAATTTAGTTTTACAGCCAGGGCAATACGGGTGAAATTCGGGAATCCATGTTAACGGTCTTAACGCATTATACCTACAAGGAAATATTATAAGACGATATTCGTTATATCTTTTGTGGTACATTTTTAAAATGACACTTATATGGGAACTGCTCATCTAGTAGTATATCAATGCATTTCGCAGGGAGATAAACGGTACTACTTATATATTGTATGTTATTATACAGTTGTTATTTCTTGTACTCAATAATGTTTTTTCGTCAGACTTAGTTTTTATAAATCATGTTTATTTTATATTTTGCAGTTTAAATGTCGATATTTTTAAATTTAAATTATAAAAAATGATATTTAGTTTATATCAGACATCATACCTAACTTATTATATTGTCTGCTCACGTAATTACGCCAAAGTTTGGAGATTAATTTTATAAATTAAAATTTATATTTTAATCTGAAATTTCAACAGTTTTCTTGGAATTATTGTGGAAAAACTAATCACGCCGATCTGGGATTCCTCAATTGATAATCCCGGGATTTTTGGATCAAAACATTGCGTAAACCCTACGTAGCATGGAATAAATAAGATATCATTTTGAAATTAAATTTATGTACCTATTATGACTAATGAAGGTATGTAACATAAACATTATTTATACTATCTACATTTATCAATGTTTAAGTACCTAATTAATCATCTAAGTGATGTTCATTAAAGAGTCCGCTGTTTACATTTGAGGTAAAATAAAATTGTTATACAAAGAATCGATTATAACCGCTAGAATTTCATTTCAAATTTTATCTCTAAAATCTACACAAATCTTTGCTCATAAGATCATGTTGGTAATTTATTTTGAAGATTGTAATAAAATGCACAGAGTACCTCGATTGGAAGCACGTGCACAGCGAGAATGAGTGTCATGAGAAAGGTGCGCCATCTCCTCCGCGATGAAAAGAAGAAGTCCAAAAGGGGAGCGACGGAGAGAGGGGTCTCACTCGCCGCGAAAAGGGGGTAATAATGCTTTCTTCGCCGGAGAAATGAGAAAAAAACACCGAGAGGGGGCTGCGGCGATCCCCGGCCGCCCGTCAGGTGCAACTGTCATTCTCGATTCACAAGCCGCCCGCGACGGTCGACCGCACGCACGCTCGAGCATACCGACGCCGATCGAAAGATACGAAAGAGGCGCCGCGACGCCGATCGCAATTGATAATAATTATTCGCTGTGCCATTTTTGCTACCCCTGTAAACTAGAGACTATTTGCTGATAATAATCTACAGTGTATACAAGATAACTGACTGTTGTTTATTTGTTTTATTGGTGTGATTGCAATATAATTATACTATTATTTTATTGACTTATTTGATTATTGACTGTGGTGCTTCGTTTTATTGATTGAAAGTTATTTTTATATTGAAGACTTTGGTGATCGCGTTTTGGAAAACGCGTACGGAGTAGGCGTTACTAGGTATGTGAATATATTTTTAAATTGAAATAAATTGTGTTTTAAAGTGTTAATATACGTACTTACATAATATATTTATTTAGTGATGTCATGCAATTTAATATATTAATTTATTATTCATTTAAGAAAAACATTTGTTTATGTTATGTACTGATAAAATTAAACAAAATATTTCGATACGATAAAATTAAAAGAGTATTTTGAAATAATATTGACAAAAATATCTACATGCAAAATATCTTATAACCAGTCCATATAATTTAATCAAATTCAACCCCAGTTTCATTTTCCATGAAGGATATTGCTAGTTGAGGTTATAAGTTTTAAAGTCGGTAACCTCAATTTTTATTATAAATATATTAAATTTAATTTATTACTTTTGCATAGTATGTATTTTTATAAATTATCAAATCTAGCTCGGTTATTTAATTTAAAATAATTAAATGGGAGGTTAAATTGTAAAATTGTAAAGCCACATTTTTTTTACGTGTATACAAATGATTTTTTTTATTAATTTTAATGATGTTACGGACATTTTATTTCGATATTCGCTTTTTCTAATTGATTGCGAAAAGGAAATATTCTACTTGCAATCCTAAAATATGCTTGATGGTTTTTTAGGCTTATTTTAAAAAGGCGTAATATGGAGGTTACCAACTTTGAAACTAACAGCCTCAGTTAATATATAATAATATATTATTAAAAGTTAACGATATTTTTTTGGATGTATGAAACCTGTCCTGATTTTGATTAAATTATGTAATATATCATAATACTAAGGTATTTAATATAATAAAATACATTATATGTTACCTATTTAATTCACAGTCTGGGTTAAGTAGTTCATATGTACAGAGTTTTATATTAATTACTACTCGTATTTTCATCGAGAGCTGACAGTTAAAAATATTAATGTAAGCGGAAGCTTAATAATGAATCAAACGAAATGTTTATCTTTAATATTATAATATCATATTACATTATGGAAAATGTAACTGTTATGATGGACTCTCTTAGCCCGGAATAGCTGTCAAAATTCTCATATCAAAACAGAAAAATTAACAAAAACAACTTTGATTTCAATCATTATAATAAAGAACTAGCATGAATGTGCTATACAATAAGTGGAATTTATTTGTATTTAGGTAAGTTACTATAAAATCTCTTACATTAATGATGTTAAAAATAAACATTATAATAATAAAATTTAAACTTAATCCACATTAACTAGACTGCGACAATGTCTATCTAAGTAGATGAAATTGATATTGATCAACATTAAAATAATATGTGAATTAAGTAGTTACTATATTATAACTGTATGCTTGAATCAATCAATAATGTGCACAAATTATTTATTATGAATAGTTTGAACCGTTAATTTTACTCTATAAACCTAGTGCCAATTGTCGTTAAACTTACCATCAAGTACCTAGTAACATGAATTATTTGACCTAAAGAAAACACTAATAAAAACTGTGTAGTTACGTATCTCAAAATAACTTTATCATAAATTGATCATAATATCGTCGTAGGGCTATTAAAACCATATATGTGACAATGTTGTCTAAAAGGTTTTTTTATACACTCTCTGTTTATTTATATTACACCGACTGTTCAATAAAACTTTAAATATTCTATATACAACCAAATTAAATTAGAGTTAACTTAAGTGAATTTTTTCTTGTTTTATTTACATAAAATATTAGGTACTTACATCAGAGCTCACTCAATGATGAGGTGCCTTTATTACCTGTAGATAAAACAAGTTATTCACATACCTGAAAGCACAGAACAGATTAATAATTAAAACTGTGAAGCTAGTCGCCATAGATTAAAAATTTGATACAAGATTCGCTCTCTGACTAAATGACGGTCAGACCAAACACCAAAAATGAAAAATCAAATATTACCAATATTGAATACACGTTTCGCTGACGTGTGACACGTGACAAATTTTAATGCATATTATGATACAGACTATTAAAAATAACAGTGTTAAGTTTATCGTTATACTTCTTTATTTTTACGTTCCCTGCTTGAAAGTATACCCTCATGTCTCAGTGCTTATATACCTGTTTTTTATCTCTCATGTAAAATTTAAATTAAATCATATCGGAGACAAATTAAACAATACTTAAATATATTTATAGGTGGCAGTGTCACTTGTCAACATTCTTGGATGTGGATTACTCCTGCAACATAAATTATTTTTGCTTAAAATCACATTTAGACTTTATTGTAATTAGACTTCCTATGCTCGATATGCTAGTACTGCACTGTACGCATGTGTCAAGCTATTATGAGAGTATCCTATAATTTATTTTCATTCACGACCCGATTAAAATAAATTTATTTTCATGTCAGTTTATTTTTAAAATTTATAATTTGCTAATATCTTTTCTTCCGCCTTAGCCGATTTAAGACGCCTTATCCCTGTATCGCTCTCTTCTAAACGTTTATATAATATTGTGTTTTCTATCGTGCATTACATAGAAATCACGATATTATTATATTATAATATATAATATGTATATTTGAATTTAGTTAGTGATAATATAATAAACATATTGACCTAATTTTGATGTATGGTACACTGTTACGTACGATGTGTATCGCACCTCAAGTACCGAAGTCTTATTATCCATTTATTAAATTCTCACAAATTAATCTAATATGGCGAACTCAGAACGGGATTTTTTTAATCTACTTCACACAGAAAATACTGCACTTGTGCACATTGTAATATTTGTATATTCTATTTATTAGATAATGTTACCCACAACCATACCATTATTATTTAATTATTAACTAAATACATTTTAACTATACTGCAAAGTTGAATAAAAAATCTAACATCATACTCGTGTAAGCTCTGTACATTTGTAGCTCGTATTCTTGTTTGTCCAGTACAAATCTTGCAATCGATTTTTAACTAACTTCCCGACCAGCTAGACATTTGAAACTTTTAGAATATATCAGAACACGATGTCAATGCATTATTTTAATACTTTTAGCCATTTTTAAGCAGAATTGAATTCATTTTCAGTTAATTCTGTTTTGTGTAGAAAGTTATCTCAGAAAAATCCGTAAAAAGTAAAAAAAAAACTATTATTGGTTGCTAAGTGGGTGGTCCTAGCAACTAAATTATTAATATATACGTGCGTTACTATGGAGATCAAAATGAAATGTCAAAATGACATTTCAGTTTTCTATATTATTTGTTTGTTTGTTTTTTATTTACTTCATATCAAGTACAAGTTTGAGCATATTGAGCGTAAATAACTGTCCAGATGCTTCACACGAAATGTAGTGCTTCGTGATACGCTCGATTAAGACCGAGTGTGGTGCGGGGTGGGTTGTTTTGGAGGGCGTGTTTGTGTTGACGTATCTACCCAAACATCAAAAATCTGTATTGAAACGTCAAACATATCAACATAGCCAACAATTTTATTAGTCATGTCATTGCGATTGCAGCATGTAGTAAAACAAATATTATGTTACCATTAGCTACTCGCTATTTGACAGCTCGCGTAGAACTATAAATTAAGGCGGCGGACGTGACGTAATTTTTTTTCAAAATATTAGTATATTGCATCTCAATTCTCAAGATGTAAAATTGACGCACTGTATCTCACTCTAAAAGCTAACACAGCCAAGAGAAGGGCTGTTAAAAGTTTCCACCGTTTGACAGTTCAGACGGTTAACTTATTGTAATAATTAAACGCCTTCATACGCAAAGTTATAAATGTGATATATTTATCACAGTATGTAGCTCTTTTTGGATATTAAGTGATGTGTTAGAATAGCCTCGATGCCATGTTTTGGATGCTATTGTAAGACGTTGTTAACTTTGCTTATCAATGTATATTATGATTTTATTAGACTGATATATTATAAGATTAAAATATTTAATATCTACGACCTACGTGTAATATAAATGTGAGATTAAGAAAAGATACGAAATGATGGCGTTACATTCTGTAGAAGTATTAGTTGCCAACTGCAGAGATAAATTTCACATACATGGCACGTTTACTGACTGACTTAAAGGCATAGATTTTCCAAATAATAAATGCAGGAATTTTGTTATGCTTTAGATAATTTATTTTACACTTAGTGTTGAGAAATACGTTTCATTTTTTAAAATTTATATACAATTTAATGACTTTGTGTTTGGTTTTAATACTTTAAAGGTTTATTTTTAAAATACAGTTTTTGGAATCGTTTATTTTATAGTACCGAATAAACAATATGGTGGATACTAGCTATAAGCTGATCCACACAAAAAATATATATTAATTTAATAATTGTATTAGCTGTTTCTGTATGCCTTCTTTTAAATTTTACAATGAATCGATTTCGTAATCTGCATCAAAGAAAATTGCCACTGATTCGTTGTAGTATTTATTACATTTCAAAATACATAATGTAGTTATTACTATTAATATATACCGAAGATTTTTGATTAAACCCTTCATCCACGGAAACAAATAACTGGAAAATGGGTCATCACGATGCTTTCCGCAAGTATGGTGACAGTTACTAAATTAATGTTCTGGAATCGCAATTTTATCGAAAAGTTTTGCATTGATATTTCTTATTAAATTTTTGTCATTCCAAATTCCAAATTTTGCGATAAAATACTTTGGTAAGTACCCATTTTACACAAGATTTAAAAACGAATTTAGAATTTATTGTCATTATACACATTGGCGAATATTGTGCAAGGTATATCTTATTTACTTATTTATACTTTAGTCACTTATTAATTGTTATAAATGATAATATTACTCCCTTTTTATGTAATATTTAAAACCAAAATTTAAAATTTCCACAATATTTATCTATTACTTTTATTTTTCAATCTTAACTAAGTAGTGTGTCACCATATTAAATATATATTTGTTTTAATAATACTGCATAAATATATGTATATTATATAGTATTACACAGTTCATTTAATTTGCAGAAGCATCGATTTCAACATCATTTTTATACTGTCTTATATCTTTTCTCTAGCTACAAATTTATACGTCAAACAGCAATAAATTTTAAATAATTCTGTTGTGACTGAGCTTAAAATTTAAATTATTTTTTTATTCATCTTAAACGAAGAAGATTACCATTTTGACGATAGTTGTAAGTGAGAGTCCTAGGTGTTTACATTAATTATAATACTATTCGGATTCCACGTCATAAAAATTTGCGTTCCCACATGTTTTATCAGTTTGTTATACTCCGTTGGAATAAATTATTACGTCATATTGTTTAGCATAGAATATATCGTCACTGTTCTGGCAGAAAACACTAATTCGAAAAAAATACATATTGAGTTACCTAGTACGAAAATGTTCCTTATTTCAAACTTTACTCTCTGGAAACCTTCTTAATAAATAAACAGTTTTTATTTTAAAGTCATCCTTTTTACGATTACTTAATAAACTCACATGATAGACCATTATTTCAAACATTTAAACAACTTCAAAGTCAAATTACTCAAAACTAGTATTCTCCAGGTAGTGTGTTCTGCCAGAACAGAGACGATATTAAAAAAAATATAAGCTGGAATTCACTAAAAATTCATTAATATTTTTTCTGAAAGGCAAGTCTCAAATAAAATAAGGGGTCATCCATATACGACGCTAAGCCAAAGAGGTGGATCTTACATAATTTATGATGGTTTATAACGCGAATATTTTTTTCTGATAAAAAAATATTTCATAATAACATTATTCTATACTTACTAAATTTGATGAATTTCAGTGTAGGTATCTGTGCAATGTATTTTAGGGTAAGGGTTCAAATAGACTATATGACGATCGGGCACATATATGCTAAGAGCGTTTTAGTGTCTATGATCAAATCTATGCCATTCCAACATATTATACGTACATATTGTATGAGAGCTATGACATCGTATTTACACTCTGTGACACCCTATGACACAGGACGCCAACATAAGAAACGGGTTTTTTGACATATATATGACCGATCGTCATAGAGTGTATTTGAAGCATAAGACAAAAGAAAATTTGATGACGTAATTTAAACAGGGGTGTATATATTTTATGATGAGAGATGATGACCCATCGTCATACGTCGTGGGGTTGGTAAAATACAGAAAATCGTGTGATATAATGACTGCTAATATAACAATAATTACGTCATCTTTGAATTGTTAAAAATATATTTTATAATATAATTTTATATATGTGGGGTTGTAGTAATCATTTATGTAAGAAATTTATTTTAATTGTTTATTCTTTTTTTACTGCTTTCGAGATCTTTTTTACTTTGAATGGTTTATAATTATTAATAGAACTTATTAATCTTTTGTATTAATCTTTTGTACATAATATTAATTTCATACACTATATCTGACGTGTAAAATGCAATCAGAGCTCTCTTGAGTGCATGGTGACCGTTCCTGTGACATTCTCAGTAAGAAAAAATACTGATGCTTCACACATAAACGTAGGATAGCGTGATACGCCTGATTAACACTAGGTGTGCCCCAGGGCAGGTGCGATTGGGGAGAGGGGGGAAAGTAATAGGCAATATACATAAATTACTTATTATGAGGCCCTTTAATGTTAGTTGCAGGCATTGGTAAGTTAATCTATCAATGGTTGCAGGTTTTGCTTTTAGGGTAATATTTTATAAACCATTTTTTTTATAATCAACGAATAAGACACAAGATTCATGAAGAACATACCTACTTTGAAAACATCTCATGCATATTATTTACACTAGAAAACCGACAGGATTCACGCCAGTTTACTTTTCCATTTAAGCTACGGGTATTCTACTGCATTACGATAATTTTTACTAGTAGTTCTTACATGAAATGCTTATCACTAATATACTATTTTAATATTTTATGTTCAATTAGTGAGAAACACGTATTTTTTGAACTGTTTTGGGGCTCTTTTTTAATTCTTCTGATGAACCGATTACGTCATCTGCGTCAAATATATAATTACATATCGTTACTTCAATACTACAATGAGATAACTGATTTGGTCATTGTTGGGAAAATGAAATTTAAACTTTACTTGATTAATATAAATCTAGGCTATATTATTATTTAAAATAGAAATTAAAAATTGTGCTTGTCTAATTGGGAACAATTACATAATGTTCAATTGTATGAAAAAATATTGTAGATATACTGTATAACCCCTATTTTACGTTTTTTAAGGGACTGAAGAAAAAAAACCTAATTGGAGGGAAAATGTAAAAGGGGGGTATTGAAAAAAAGAACATTTAAAGTTTATGTTTCTAAAAAAATAACGTTTTATTAAAAAACAACATTCAATTAAAATTTTTATTGAAAAATCGTTCGAATGTCACGACCCAATCATTGTCAAGTGCGCGTAACTCGAGGCTATAACGAGGTTATACTGTATTATTTTATTCATTTAATGAAGTTATGGTTTTAAAGTCTCTTATTTTCAATCATAAAATTAATACAGTTCCCATTAACTTCTGACAAACCTAGTTTTTTTATCATTTTGTAGAGAAGGAAATGTAAAATCATATTCAATAGCTAACTTAAAAACAGTGAAAATCAAGTTATCTAGTTGTAGTATTGAGGTGACGATATATTATGAATTCGTTGTCTTCTCAAGATTGGTCGTACAAAACAGTCGCTCATGATTTCGCATAGAATCTATTGTCCGACATTAATGTTTTAATAAGATGCAAATTGGTGCTGATATACAAGTGTAAGAATAATTTCTCTGAGAGATTTAACATTTTTGAATAATTTAGGCGGCCGCTCGGCATAAACAGGTCGCCGGTTTGTGTGTCAACCACTCGTCGGGCCGGCGTATTATCGCCGTCATCATCATCATCGCTGTCGTGGTCCCCATGACGAAATGAAAGTTGAACAATCTGATGCAACGATCTCCGGCGGCTGGCTCGCGTTCTTGCGTGTAAGACAGGTTTTCAAAATTCGGCCGGCTAAAACTGCACCGCCTAACTTTGGTTGAACGCAACAGAGACGTAAACATCGATCTATATTCACCGAATTCATTGAATAAAACGTTCTTCAATGAACATTATTATAACATGAGACTGTTCCATATTCCGCTATTGTGAAATAATTGCGAAGAGATCACAATATTAAAGGGACCTGGCTTAAAGTAGTGTGGTACATTGCCCTACTAAATAAAAAATATCGGTGTGTGTACATATGTACGAGCGTTAGAAGTTATACTTCTTTGGCGTAACAAAATAAAATAATCGCACAACGCGTTAGTCAAAATTTACATCAACCAAAAATATTCAAACAGATAGACAAACAGTAATGGTTCAAATAGACTATATGACGATCGGGCACATATATGCTAAGAGCGTTTTAGTGTCTATGATCAAATCTATGCCATTCTGACATTTATACATACATATTGTATGACAGCTATGACTTCGTATTTACACTCTGTGACACCCTGTGACACAGGGCGCCAACATAAGAAACTGGTTTTTCGACATATATATGACCGATCGTCATAGAGTGTATTTGAAGCATTAGAAAATAGTTTTCACATAAACTAAATATGTAATACCAAACAAAAGTAACGTACCTATCACAGTTAAAAATATTAAGCTTAGTTTTGACAGCTAATCACATATTAAAAGGAGTAGATACAATTCACAACGCGAAAGAATATTTTTCACCAAGCAAAATAATCGATACCTACTCCTTATTCTATGGTCACTATGGTCGGCTATGATCACATCATTGTGCGAGACGTTATGTTTCAGATTTGTCAAATAATAATGTATGCTATAAGATAGAATTGACGTTTTAATAGCCCCATATCAATAAAAACTAGAATAAAGGAGGGGGCCGCTTATTGGAGTGCCGCTGGTTTATTTCTAGACACTTTAACTTATATCACTAAATAAATTATTTAAATATTTCTCGTTGTTTTTATTATATTTTGGCCAACAATAATAAATTCGCTGCCTAGGTAACGGAATAAACTAAAATATTATACTGAATAATTGTCACGATGTGCATTATTATACTATGGCGTAAAGGCAGTGCGTTCGGCTGATAACCGAACAATCGTGCTTCGAATCCAATCGAGTGCGATTTTTTTCGTGTGAAAAAATAAATTATGTGTTACATGTCACACGCCAAAAATACACTCTGATCTGATTTTTCAAACGCGCCTAAAGAAGTATAACTTCAAAAAGACACAGAAATAAGAACCCAAGATTTACACTACCCTTTCTCTAATTCTAATTCTAAAATTATTGGATTGTTTTGACATAATCCCTAAACATTTCTATTTAGAAATTATGTCAAAACAATTCAATAATTTTATATAATGTAAGAAAAGAAGTAATTTAAAACTTGGGTTCTCTGACTTCACTAAAACCAAAATACTGTTTTTTTACTTATTAGGGCAGTATATCAATAATTGGTAATCAATTATTATGTACCTCGGAATATTTGCTGTCTATATTTGGTTTTTCCAGACGTGCAGTGCATTGTTTATGGAACACTAACTTGCAACATTCTCCATAGACGAGGCGTAAACTAGGCGACAATTTTGCGTAAATTTACTGCAAAGTGTAGCGCCGTGGCTCTTAGTCCTCTCGCACGTCTAAACTTGTCTCGTCTGTAACGTGTCAAATACGTCGATGTGACGTCATCTTTATTCACAAAACACACGTCGCTAAATGGAGCTCCGCACGTTGGTGGAAGTTTGAATATTGGTCATTCTTGTTTAGACGTTGAAGCTTGCTGGTCGTGCGACTATTGAAGTTAATCCCTCCAAACCAAAACCCGCCACGCACCACACCCGGTCTTAATCGAGCGTATCACGTGGCCCTAAATTGGCGATGTGAAGCATCTAGTTAAGTTTTAGGCCGGGAATGCCCTAGGAGGAGATACCCAGGACTAAGGTTGCTACGCTCAGAGTGAGCTCTGACTGAGTTTAAAGTTACTTTCTAATGCAAAGTGCCGGGGAGAGAAGAGCACAGGGAAATTATGAAAATAAAAATGATTCTAGTGTATATAAAACAAAATAATGAAGCTAATCATACGGACAACAAAAATTATGTGAAAAGATCTTCACGCCCGCAGTAAGACGCCGCAAATTTTTTAAATGGAAGATAATTGGCCTTAGTAGCAACCAAGTTGGACGGCCCGATGGGCCCAACAGCTGGTTGAACCGACCTGAGCATCTCCTCCTGTTCGGAGCACATTCTAAGACATTCCCAGAGGATGTGGTTGGCATCCTGAATCTCCCCTCGGCATGGACATGTCGGACGGCTTACAAGTCCAAGCTCAAAGAGCTTGCCAGCAAACCCACCGTGTCCAGTCACAATTTGACTGGTATGATGGTCAGGAGTCAAATATTTGGTTATCTCCAATCGCCATTTAATATTTGACTGTCGTTAGGTGCCTATAGGCACGGTCTTCATATGAAAGTTTGGTTTATGGCTGTGCGGCAGACGAGGCGAGTTTAGATGTGCGAGCCAGCTTAGGGATGATCGGCAACCGCTATATCACGTACGAATGTTTGCCTTCGACCCCCGGTTATTAGTTATAGAATAGTGTTGTCAAATGAGAAATGGCCACTATATTTCAATTTTTAAAATTTACTTATTTACTAACATTTTTTTTTTAACTCAGTGTTTATAAAACTAGTGAAAATTATTTGATCACTTGACGTTGTATGATCCATAAAGGTGGCGATAGACAGCAATAGAGGACGCCACTCAAAGTTATATTATGATTAAACAAACGATTAGTTATATATATTTGACAGGCATTGTCGGTTATTGATTTGCTAAAATTACGATTTGCTATCATATATATTTATATATATTATGGTGTAGGCATGTTGAAACAATCAGTGTTGTATTGAAGATATGCGAGCAAAAAAACTTTCCATGTCGATCTAAAAAAAAGCAAGGCGTTATGATATCTTAACGAGGTACCGTAACTTCAAATATTTAGCTAATGATGGAAGTTTATAATAATTCATAATTACTATCTTGCTAGTAACGTGTATTTTCCTTGTTTTTTTTACGATACTTAGTAATTTAAGTATGTCAATTTTTTGCAAAATAATAAACTTGTATTCGATTTAAGAGGGAACTGAACAGAAAACAAGCGATGTGTATCTAATATTGCCTAACTCCAGCTCCTCAGCGCATCTATTTTATATACAATAATACTATCAGCGGTTAACGAGGCTAGTTTATCATTTATGTTTGTATTGAAGTATTATAATTATTACAATAAGTTAGCCGTCTAAATAATCAAAACTGTCTATCTCGCTCTAAAAGTTAACCCAGCCAAGAGAGGTGCTGTTAAAATACACCTTATTGTAACAATTACAACTAACTTATTATAATTGTTGCAATGAGTGCTAATACTTCGATACAAAAAAATTGAAAAACTACCCTCGATAGCAGTATTGTGTATAGAATAGCTGGTGTACTCAGAATGACAAAGTACCTATTTAAATAAAAGTAAAATTAACATACTATAAATTTTAAAAAAATACTTAAGAACGGTTTTCACATTAGCAAATACTATTGGCGAAGATCCCTTACTCAAGCGATTATTTAAAGTCTACCTTAATAAAACTGTGTATAGAAGACGTATGGACACTAAACTAAGAGATGTCACGGAAAGTTGAAGCTTTCGAGATGTAGCTGTATAGATACATCATAAAAATTTATTGGACTGACCGGGTGACAGATGTTGAAGTTGTCAATCGAATGGGAAAGAACCGATAAGCTCTGTGTAGTATAAAAACCAGGAAACTACAGTACCTCGGCCACATTATGAGAGGACAAAACTAAAACATCTCCCAAGTTGTCATCTTAGGAAAGATTAACGGTAAGCATCATAGAACAGATTAATAAGTATATATAATTCCGATAGGCTATTCCCCAATACCCTAGATTTTGAGGCAGGGTTTTGAACGTCTTAGTATCCTACGAAAATGAACTACCTACCCATTATAAACGTGCAATAGTGTGTGTTGCAACCTTCAAATAGATCAATATTAAATGAGTGTCAATGCATACAACGAGAATAGTTGTCAGAACAAAAGCAAGCGTATTTTTTACACGTATTTAAGTGTATCCCATATTCTTCCACACTCGAGATCAGTTGCTATTTCTCAACATCCGTTAGGTATTTCAGTTTCAATTATCTGAGTTCCCTGGTTTATGGCTTAAGAACATCCGTGTTTGGTACGAGTGTAGTTTCACCGAACTGTTTCGCATAGCAGATAAGGCTAAAATCACCTTGATATTGGCTGACCTCCGCTAGGGGATGGCACGATAAGAAGAAGAATAAAAATATATTATGTTACACTACATTATATAAATAACAGACAAACATAGGCGGCAAAGTGTAAAACAATGTAATAGTAATATATGAGCGCTGCGTCATATATTTTGTTAGTTCAAAGAGAGGCTGTAACCGGCTAATACTTGATGTAATAATCTGTACGTAAGTCTATCATGTTTTGTATAAATAGAATACCCTAGCATATGCCGGAAATTATCGTAATAAATCGGCAAATTCCATTATAAGTTTGAATGCTTTCAATTATCAGCGTTCAAGTAACTAACTAATAAAACATTTTTTTTCTAAATTCTACAATGACATTACTGTATGCCTATATATTTATCAGTAGTAATAAATATCATATTATTATCTCGAATGTATAACTGACAAGTACCTATTTACTAAGTAAAATTATGTATGATTTAAAAGCATAATTTATTTTAGATATTTTATAGACTATTTTTTATCTTTTATCTATTATGGTTTGACTTAGGTAGGTTTTAAGTTTAAATGAATTTTAAAAACTAACCAACACCATCTGCAATTTGTATTAACAGTTTAATGAAAACAAATAAGTATGACAGACAAAGTTTAATGTATACTAAATAAAACACTTACAAATCGTAATAAAAACCACCGGAATATAATGAGAAAGAGAGAAAAAATAGGTAGGTAAATAAATTCGAAATATAATGATATCGTATATATTTATATAAAATTCTGATAACATGTGCTCGTAAGTTTCAAGTCATACGTACAATTGAAATAGTAGTGTCTGCAGTATGCGCATTATTTTTTAATCTCAATGGTATACGGTCATATCTTTACGGTAAGACAGCTCAGGTGAAATATAACACATACAATTTACATGTAATGACCGATATAATAATATATGAGGGCACAGGAAACAAAAATGGAAGTCTCCATTTTCGCAATATGTTGGCGAGTCATTAAAAATGTCTTACATCTTTTTTATATGTATAAATTCTGAAAATAATAGTATACTATAGTATAGTAAATAATACTATTTTTTTCAGAATTTATACCTATAAGAAAGATGTACATACTTAAAACATTTTTAATGACTCGCCAACATATTGCGAAAATGGATACTGCCGTTTTTGTTTCCAGAGCCCTCATATATAAAATAATTGTTCGATTCGAAATTCGAACTGTCTAATAAAAATTCTAATTCGAAATGTGTATACGATTCCTTCAATATAAAATCGAAATTGATTAAATTGAATTTCGAACATAAAATAAACTCTCGGGTATAGAATGTATTATTAAAGAAATAGTGTAGAATAAAAAATGACATGATTCATTTTATTGAATGCGTGACAAACCCTCCGCGATCCGGAAAACTGTTGCAAAAATTCCCAAGGATTGTCAGTGGTACACTGTTTCCACACATCCGCACAGTGTGACCGCGAAAGGTCACAGCGTACGCTGTCGGTCAAGGCGGTCCGCGGCTTGACCGACTAACTCTTCTCAAAACTGGGACAACTCTGTCTGCCGTGGGCCACTATGTACCCAGCAACACTACAAGTCGATTCACATAAGGACACCTGCACAGTACACATTTACTTACACATTTAACACATATATACAACTTTAAAGTTATTTAACTTTAAAGAAATAAATTTAAAATTAAAAAAATAAATATATTTTTGTTTAAATTTATTAAAAAATCATTTTTAGGTATCGATTTTTAGTTGTAATTACAATTTACTACTGGATTTATTCTGTGAAGTTATATTCATATGTGTACTGGAACTAGACGATATAATATCGACTAGTTATTATAGACAGAGCGTCTATAGGTGAGTGATTCAATAATATTTAGAATTTACCAAAATAGGGTCAGAGTCAGCCGTTATGAAAATATGCTCACCAAATATATATTTTTTGCCGGTTTTATTATTATTCTTTGGAAAAATTCTCACCTAACCTAACAAAATCTAAATCATACACTCGTGATGTTTTATGTACAGTGGAATCATTTTATTGTGGCACCAAACATACTTAATATGGCAAAAGCGATTCGAAACGGTATTGGTAATATTTTGTTAACATTGAAATGGGAGTTTTTTTTAACCATGCCCTTACTTTTTCGTACAAGGTGGTTGTTAGTAATTTTACCCAACCATAAACACAGGAAGTTTTGATAAAATCAGATAAAAATATTCTGTCCTCATCGGTATCGAACCCGGAGCTCCCGTATGGAAGGTCAGCGCCTTACGCACTGCATCATGAAAACCACTTGAAATGGGCATTGCAATAAACTGCATATATACCAGTTCACCTGCGAATTGCCCATGATGTCACTGTATGACGATTCCAATATACTTGAGGATGAAAAGGGTAAATCAATTTTGTTTATTTACTTAGATATAGTGAATTTTACACTTTACAAATTCAAGATGTTTACAAGATGAGAAATTGTATTAAAGCAGTATTTAAAAAACAAAGAAATAAAAGCTGTATTAGCGAGCAGTGACGTCCCGTGGAGGTAAGCGGGTTATGCGATGCATAGGGCGGTTAATAAAGGAACGAATACAAATATTACAACTTTTGAGAGTAGTGTCAGTTTTCCATGAGACAGGTGATGCGTTCGATTCATTAGAAAGCATCGACATGTTAGTTTAAAAACATTGGTAACACTTTTGAGTGTTATCGCGAGGGATGGTTTCCAATCCTGGTGTCCTAATGAATTTGAATTTACATGCACCCGTCAATTACGTGGTCGCAGCCATGATTTATTCTAGATCGGAACAAGCAAGGCAAATCAGGCAAGATCAGCGATTGGTGCAAGACAAGTCAATGCACTCCCCAAAGACGTAGACGTTTTCGGTGACGTTATATATATTTTGTATTCAAAATTTTGCTTTTTTGTATAAAACTGTAATTTTTTTATTATTATAATTGTTATTTTATAATATATTTTCTTCTTCTCTCTTGTGAGAGTAATATTTATTATAATATAAATCTCATGTTGTGCACGTCTTGAATTTAGATTTGTTAAGTCCACAATGTTTTATTTTCTTAAATAAATATTGTTTTTCAAATTTTTCCTATGGGTGCCTCGAAACCTATCAGTGCACTGTTCCAGAGTAGGTTTTATGGAAATGTTCTAATTCTTAGTAAGTATATGGTTTGTATGGCAAATATAAGTAAGTAGGTACATTCCTTAAAACAGTCAGACAATTTAAAACTAAACTTAATGAAAGGGGGTGGTGTTTTTTAAGTCTGCATAAGGGCAGCACCATGGCCCCCACAAGGGGGGGGGTCTGATAGGTCTCTAGACTGGGGGCCCGGGCTTAAGGGGGGCCCGGCTTGGCGGATTGACCAGCCAAGCGAGATAAACATACATCATAAAATTGCAGTAAAATTAAAAAAATGTCACCTGCGAATGCAATTTTTGATTATTGTTAACTTTAACTCCATAATTCAAGTGAGTACATTTAAAGCATCTGGAAAAAAAATGACACTCACTTTTTTTGTTGGGTCTGCCGAATGGCATAATCTGTTCTAACGCCATTACAATAAAGGTGATATTGCTATAAATTCCCGAAACTTTTTGTCGGGTCCGCCGAATGTATCGGTTCGAACAGGTTCGCTCAAACTAACATTGATACTAGAAACACTATTCTAACGCCGTTACAATAAAGATGATATTGCTATAAATTCCCGATGCGTATTATCGCATAATGGATATTGCATGACGTCTACCTATGCACGTGCGTATGTCACTATGGGCGAATTTACTTGCTAGATAGGTACTGTACTGAGTGCGTCGTCCAATAATAATGTCATTGATTTAAAGAACTAAAAAATACACTGAATACTTTTAATTTTACCGCGAATACCATTTGAAACACGCAAATGTAGATGATCACACTGTTTTAATTAACGTTTGCGATATGTAGGGGGGTCACCTAATGATTATAGCCTGGGGGGTCGCTTTAGGATGTAGGAGCCATGTGCGGAACATTGCCTAGCGACAGGTATAATAATTTAAATAATTAATATTTACTGCAATAATTAATACTTATTTGTATTTTAGTTCGTTATGAAGTCATTAAAAGCTCATTCATCTGAAATCAAATTCTGAATGTAAGCACTTAAGTGTTTTTTATCAAGTCCGGTATATTTTGCGAGTCCGTTTTTATAGAATGAATCAGGTTGTGACTCGCGCCAACTGGTCTAGTCCCGAATGCGATTAAAATACTATTCTCACATGATTGATTGAAGGTAATAGTCGCATGTTGGCATTTCATTTTTAATTAGTTCATTCAAGTATTCGTAACATCTTGTCATTGACAACTGTTAATAAAATTAATTAACGTAACGTTTTTTTTAAACTTAAATTCGCCAAAAGAATTTGGAATACACCTGGAGGGAATCGTAATTTATAAAGGTGTGCATCGGTGACCAAGTTGAGTACACTGACTTCAAAGTTAAATTTGCAATTGTAAATAGTACATAACTGTTTTCGACATTCATAAAATGTAAATATTTGTTAACGTTTTCTATTAGCTATTATTTTTACTCAACGAATCAAGATTTTAGAATATAATATTCTTTAATATTAATACTATCGACCGAAGGTACTTGATGGAATTTGAATTTAAATTCTAATGAATTCAATCTCTGTAATATTCCATTTAAGTCGTTTTTTGCGACCCGGGTTTCGCCTTTCGGCATCTTCAGGCGTCGTGTACACTCACCAAAGGTAAGTACACACTGACAACGAACACTCTTAACTCTACCTTATATAGTAAATCAATGCAAAAGAATTTTCCAGGGTTTTTGCAAGGCGGTTTCATAGGCCCTGGCCGAATTCATAATAGCAATACCCGATGCGGGTAGAAGAATAGTTTTCAATAAGGCATATTTCTCAGCCGGCACAATTGTCATTTTGACTAGCATCAAGTAGAGTAGTTTGCGTGCCAAATTCCTTAAAGAAACCTCAATAGTAAATGCCCTGTATCCGTAAAGGCATCTAGAAAAAAGAAAAAACTTTCAGAACTTTAAACTTAACATCGGGGGTAAGATAACATCATCGTCATCCCCTCGATAAGTATGGTAATGATTTTTTAGTATGATTTTCATTCGATAACCACAAATATCGATCTGAGATTTAGGACCCCTTATCTGTCTGGCCCCCAATGCTTTATAATCTCTTTCGATGAGGTACTCATTCGCTGTTGTGCACACATTACATTCACACATAAATCTACGAGCAATTAAAACTGACTAATATCTTGTGTGGTTTAACAAAGTAGCGGTCATTTTTTACGAAAGTTATCATTTGAAATTCATACCTGGCGGTGTTTTAATAATAATTCTAACCGTTTATTACTTATACTATGTCCGACTGATCTATATAGTGTGGCCATAAATCATCTCAGCAAGCGACATGAGAATACGGTAAAAATGTGTGATTGTTTTGCTTTTAATTCTCTCGTAAGTTGGCAATCTTGGATTATGTTGTATTTTTGCCGCGCTGTCTATCTATATAGACTTGTTCGAAACATAAGATGTAAACCTTTTTAAATTAAACTGAATTCTAATAATTACAAGATAAAAAGAACTTTTTACCACGTTTTTAAATTTTCTGTTGAATCATATAAACTTGACAATTCTATGTATTAATAATTTAGGACAAATAAGGCAATTGTTAACAAATCTTTTTTTTTGCTATTTTGCAACAAACAAACAAATATAGAATAATGAAATGTCATTTTGATTTCCATAGTAACGCACGTATATATTAATAATTTAGTTGCTAGGACCACCCTCTTAGCAACCAATAATAGTGGATTACGGATTTCTTCCGAAATAACTTTTCATACAAAACAGAATTAACTGAAAATGAATTCAATTCTACTAAATGTCTAGTTAGTCGGGAAGTTAGTTAAAAATCGATTGCAAGATTTGTACTGGATAAACAACCACCGGACAAACAGGAATACGAGCTAAGAAAAACTTGGTAAAAATAATTTGAATTCCTTCAATGCTACATTTACACGATTTTGTCAGCTTAGCAATTAATGGGGTGTGGTATAACAGGCAACGGATCTCAAGTGTGGAAAAAATATGGGGTAATCTCAAACACGTGTATTTTCAATAGTTACATTTTGTTACCTAAATCAGCGGTTTCCAACCTGGAGGCGCGATCTATTGCCAGGGGAGGCGCCAAAATTTTTTAATAAAAATAATTTTTATACCATAATATCTACAAATAAATAAAACTTCATATCTTAACGTAACAGTGAAAATTCAGTGCATGAATGCTTATTTTAATATATAATACATAATACATATATTTAAATCCTATTAAAAAATATTTGGAGCGGAGAAATTTAAAAATGGCGCTTTTGCAAACGCTGGTTGCATGAAAACAATAACCTCAAATTTAAATGTCACTCGTAGTCGTGTCAACTGAAGCGTGTAGGCAGGGTGTGATATTGTTTTTTTAAATTGTTTTTGACGTGATTTGTTTAATATAATATAATAATAAAATATTTTTTAGTGGAATGGATACATTTTTGAGTGGTTGTAAGAGAAAAGATGCTGATACTAGTGGGAATAAAACCGAAATAGAACAAGGAAGTAAAGCTCCCAAGAAAAGACAATACAGTTCATCCTATTTATCATAAGAATTCACTAGTGTAAGTATAGATGGCTTGGAAAAACCAATGTGTTTGTTGTGTTCGAAAGTTTTGGCTTCAGATAGTATGAGACCAGTCAAATTAAAACGGCACCATGAAACTCTACATTCTGAATATGTTGATAAGCCCATAGAATTTTTTCAAAGAAAATTGTATGAGCTTAATAACCAAAAGCAAACGTTCAAAAAAATATTTTCTGTAACACCAAATGCATTATTATTGGCTTCGTACCATGTCTCTTACCGAATCGCAAAATGTAAGAAACCACATACAATAGGAGAAACTCTAATTTTACCAGCAGCTATTGATATGGTTCGAATAATGTTCGGCGAATCATATGAAAAACAGTTGCGACAAATTCCGCTTGCTGATAATACAGTCGGAAGAAGAATCAATGATATATCTGAAGATATTTGCGATCAATTAGTTTCTCGGCTGCGTACTTCAAAATTCGCCATACAAGTAGATGAGGCGACTGATATAGCTAAAGATGCCCATTTAATTGCATATGTTCGATATGTTGGGGAAAATAATATATTAGAAGATATATTATTTTGTAAACCCATTCCTGGAAGGACCACATCCATTGAAATTTTTAATATAAAGGACAGTTTTTTTGAAGAAAACGACATAACGTGGAATAATTGCATTGGACTGTGTACTGACGGTGCTCACTCAATGTCCGGACACAAAGCAGGTCTTCAAGCATTAGTTAAAAAGAAAGCACCACATGCTATCTGGACGCACTGTATGCTTCATAGAGCAGCTCTAGTGTCAAAAAATATGAACGAGGAACTTAACAACATTTTTACAAAAATTATAAACTACATTAAGAACAGTCCGTTGAGATCTAGGCTGCTTGTGTGTAGATATGGAAGCTAATTATACCTCACTTCTGTATTATTGTGAAGTTCGCTGGCTATCTCGTGCAAAAGTGATTCAAAGGGTATTTGAACTCAAAGAAGAAATAGCAACCTAGCAATCGAACGAAATCACCATGAAGAGGCACATTTGTGGACGAACGATAATTTCCTTGTTAAACTTGCCTATTTGGTTGAAATTTTTGGAAAATTGAGCAGTTTGAATAAATCAATGCAGGGATCACAAAAGCATCCACTTGTTCAAAAAGACAAAGTAAAAGCTTTCATTAAAAAGTTGAATTTATGGAAGACAAATTTACAAAAGAATGAGTTGGACATGTTTTCACTGCTAAAAGATTTCTGGGCCACAGCCAATATTGAAACAAGCAAGAATCTTTTTATTGAACACTTGGATGGTTTAGTGCTGCATTTTTCAAATTATTTTAAAGACTTTGATTTCTCAAAGTTCTTGTGGGTACAAAATCCATTTATCGACAATGAAGTTGACGAATTTGAGCTGACAACCATTGAAAAGGAAAAGCTGATAGAATTATCATGCGATAGCCTACTAAAACAAAAGTTTCAAAATCAAACCTTAATTCAATTTTGGATGAATCTTAGCGGAGAGTATGAATATTTGTATTACAAAGCAATGCAAGTGCTTCTACCGTTTGTAACGTCGTATTTATGCGAAATGGGCTTTTCGGCACTGGCTGCAATGAAAACCAAATATCGAGCTAGGTTAGTAGTCGAAAAAGAGCTACGAGTGGCACTCTCCACATTGCCCCCAAGATTTGATAAACTTTGTGCCAATAAACAACAACAACCCTCGCATTAAATTTTCTAGCGATAGATGTAGTTGGTTTAAATGTTTAAAAATATTTTTTTATAAAAAATAAATTTACACGTATGTGTATGTTATAGTTAAACCTTGTTATTATTCTGTTAATTGTAGTTTTCAGCTTTTTTTATAATAAAGTTTTTATTATTTAAAACGTTTCTATATTATTTAATCTATTAAAACAATAAAAGGTAAGGAAGGCGCGGAAAAAAAAAATTTCTTCGGGGAGGCGTAGTAGCATAAAGGTTGGAAACCGCTGACCTAAATGCAACGTGCATCCTATATTGAGCGTCGTCGCCATGCTTTGTTATATTTGCATTTTACGGGTTGACTGCCATAAAATACCCTGCTACAAAATATTGGCCCACGGCGATGGCGCTTCCATTTCTATCTTTTAATCTGTGTGATCAACCTACAGAACCTGAGTTCACTGGTGGGGCTGCCACCTTAAGGCTTGTGAACATGCTCTGGTTTTCTGTTCCTCCTTCATGTAGAATGTAAAAAAAAATGTAGGAAATAAATGTGACTCGTTGTATTTTTTCAAAGCATAATTAATAATAATATTTATAATAAATTACCATTTGATTATTATTTTTTAATTATTTACCTTTTTTATTCAATGAATATCACTAGATTTAAGAATGTAACATTCTAATTATTGAACGTACGTGAAACGCGTACGAACGGGCGTGAAACCCGACAGATGCAGGTTCGATTCCTGCGGTCTTACTTTTTTCAAAAAGATATTTTCTATTGGTTATAATATATTTTCTCAGAAGTGTTGAAGTGAAAAATTATGGATGTTGATTATTATTTGTATCCAAAGGTTTCTCACTCCTATTTTCACACCGATAATTATATCGTCATAAAAACATGATATTATGAGAAGGCTTTATCGATGTTTGCATCATTAGTTCCCACGTGCATAACGGCTAGATGTCGGAATATTTTCATCTTAAGACTTTACAGGTGTTTTTGGTTGGCATAGCTTTTTAATTGACGCCATACAAGTCCTAATAGCGTAGGTTCAATCGCAGGTGATTTCTTTCAGCGTCTGCAAAATTTACACTCATAATAATTAATTATTGCAATGCGTGGGGTTTCATTGACTTGTGTTGGATGAATGACGTTTTTTTCATATAATATATTTTAACACCCACGGTGGCCGCGTGGCTTAAACGTTGGACTATAACGCCGTGAGTCCCAGGTTCGGATTCTGGGTCTGGCAAGTACACATATTGTTTTTCAATTTGCTTATAAGTTGAGTAAGTGGCTGACATCCATTTCTCGTAAAAAACAAAATCTGTTAATACAAACCTCTACTCTGTGGAGGCCCATATGCTGCTATTAGGATCGGACATGGTCGAAAGAAGAAGAAAGATTTTTTTTATATATTATGTTACAGTGACATCAGTGCCAAAATGTTGTGGACAAACTTTGAATGTTCAATTTTTTTTAATTTTATATAATATACCTATCTATCTCACAGAACAGATTAATAAATAGAATTCTGATAGGCTATAAACCAATACAGTAAACTTTGACGCAGGGTTTTAAATGTGTGAGCGACCTACGAAAATGAGCCACTCATTATAGACGTGCAATAGTGTGTGTAATGCACCAATATTAAATGAGCGTCAATGCATAAACCGAGAGCAGTTGTCAATCAAATCAAATCAATGTCAAAAACAAAAATCGATTGCCATAGTAACTTGATTTAGAAGAGCGCTGATGAGTAGGTATTAAAAAGTGACCAATAGTTAAAATTTGTCGCAATTAGTATGTCACCGCGTGGGATAGAGGTAAATGCGCGGATGGGGCGTAAACCCGGGAGATGCAGGGTTCGATTCCCTGCCGGGGTGGCTCACTTTTTCAAAAAAGATTTTTTCTATTGGTTATAATATATTTTCTCAGAAAGTGTTTTTCAAAATTATGTATTTTCAACATTGATATACTACTGGATGAATCATATGCTTCTTAAAATGACGCCCGATTTTCAGCGACTCGGCCTTTGTTAAAACTTACTGAGTAAGCCCGGTCTAGCTTGCATCTTACTCTAACTAATAGTCAGCGCATGACGACTTGCTCTGTCTGTTTTGCGTTGCAGCCACCCTTAGGTTTACTATTCCAAGAACGCAAATTTAGTTTTACAGCCAGGGAAATACGGGTGAAATTCGGGAATCCATGTTAACGGTCTTAACGCATTATACCTTCAAGGAAATATTATAAGACGATATTCGTTATATCTTTTGTGGTACATTTTTAAAATGACACTTGTATGGGAACTGCTCATCTAGTAGTATATCAATGATTTTCAATAATTCGAATTCTTAAATCTTGTGAATTATTCGTTGAATAAAAGAAATAGTTCCTTATATATTATAATAATATAATAGAAGGTATGTTTTATAGTATTATAATTAATAAAAATTATAAACAAACCAACAAGTCGTAAAGAAGCTGTGTTATAAATGCTTCAAACAGATAATATTAATAGTAAAACAATTTAATGAAACGAACAAATAGGGTCAGGCCCCACTTAAGTTGGCACTATGGAAACCAGCATAAATACATACGGAATTCATAGACTCACGAATAATAAACTTGCAGTTCTAATGTGCCAAACACGGACATGATCTGGCAGTACCTATCTACTTACTTAGTCTGTTAGGTTACCCACTTTATTGTTTAATAATAAACACAAATAATGTACATTTACTTATTATATGCAGAGGAAGGCATATAAATGCATAATTTTAATACCTTTTAGGAAGTTATTGTAAAGAAGGTGTCATTGTCAAAGGGTGGAGGAGGGCTGTTAATATCCGAAATAAATAGTGCACACTACTACATCAACTTTCACCTAAGTATGTCTCAAATTTCAAATTCAAATTTATTTATTTTTAAATGCCGAAACATTACAAATTATAAATTTAAGACGTTAACAACATGACATTTAAAAAACAAAGGAGCAGTGTAAAGAATAAATAAATATATGCAGTATCACAAAAACACTATGAAAAGTAAAGTAAAAAGTACAAAAATTATAAAAAAAAATATAATTTATAAAATATGGAAGCACACCGAATGAGATAAGTGGAGCCTACTCGTATTTTAATAATTTATAAAACAACGTCCACCTATACTCATCTTCACGTAGGTGGAATATATCAACATCCAAAGCGATTTGATTGAACAGAATTATTGCCCTCCCAATTGCCATCACCAGGAACAAATGGCAGGTTAGTTCTGCTCCCCGGGAGAACAAACAACTGATGCTCTCGATTTCTAAGATAGTTATTAGGGACACACAAGTCAATACTACCAATAATGGCAGAGTTCTCATTTACACCACGTATAAGCCGAAAAAAATATGTGGTCAAATATTGATATCGTCTAGCATTTAAACTACAGTATGTAAGCATACCTAAGAGAAAGCCAGTTGCATAAAGCCACGGATAGTATCCATATAATCTCAAATAAGGAAGTCTCTATATCTCGTGTGAAAAGAAAAATATGATTAAATTAAATTGCCCCGAGTCCGTGGTTGTGATTAAAGTCAACACCGAACCCTTGTTTGCACATATCGTACATGTATTTCTAGATTGACACAACTCAAAAACCGTCATTTTGAGAAAAAGGCCAAAAACTGTTTTGATCAAATGTCATTTTTGAATATTTCGATTCATGAGCCTTGAAAATCCCTCTTTTTGAGATGTGACGATTTTGATGTTCAGTGAACTCACAAAGGATCGAATTATTTTGAGTTGTGAAACCTTTGATTTTTATTTGTATCAGCTAAAATGACATAATTCGAAATAAAACTTTTTTTTTCATACTTCTACCAACAAAAATGTCTCAACTCTAAATGTTGCGTCTAGAAGCTCTACGTTTCGCCGTTATAAATGATCAACCTCAAGATAATACAGTTTTGAACTTGTATCAGCACACACATTCACCACGGATTTGAAACAACAAGAACAACACATGCGCCATCTGCCCGGCTATTTCTGAAGGTAAATTACTACACTTTTGATGAGTCATAGAGAATCGTTTCGCAAACTCGTGCATAGTGATAACTAAAAAACACTGATTTTTGAGTTGTGTCACTTTTGAAATACATGTGCGATATTGTTTTTCAATTTTGTGTATGAGTCAGAGTATGGACCTAATAGTTTGAGCAAATGATTAACATCCATTTATCGTAACAACTAAATATGTCAATACAAACCTCTACTCTGTGCCCATATAATCTTATTAGGATCGAACATGGTCAAAAAAAGACAAACAAAACAGTGTTCCATCTCTCATAATAACAAAGTACCCAGACTTATAAACAATAATTATTACATTAACTTTCACCTATGTTTTATGTTACTTCTATGAACATAATATGTCATATATATCGTATGTAAAGGAAAATATCGAGGGCTTAGTGTCAAACAACACTATCTACAAAAGTGCAACTTTACAGGAGAGCCTTAGATTCTTGTTACTCAACAAGGGAAATGTTTATTTAAAACCTAATGTTAATATTTTGTAATTTATTGTGTATTGTACATTTATCTTGCTTATGATGATGTTAAAATTTATAGGGATAGTTTTTAAAAAATATGAAAATAAGGGTAACTTATGTAGTTAGCGTTAAACTTTACTGACGATTTAATAAGAAATTAGAAAAAATTGACATAACGTTGTTTGACTATCATGTAGCCGTAAATGTAAAATAACGTTATCTCAATAAAAAAACACTTTTTTGTAGATAACGTTGTCTGACTTTAAGCACTCAATATATTTTAGTAGGTATGTATTATTATTACAAGTTAAATATTTATCTCCTTAACTCTGTCGATTATATGATTTTGATGGCGATTTAGGCATCTGTAAAGTTAATGATTACAAATATCTATAATATGCAGTATAATTTAATTAATAACTAGTGACGTCCGTAGTTAAAGTGCCGCCCTAAGCAGACTTTGAATGGCATCTCCTTTAATTTTTAATTTCAAATTGTTTGCAAATTTGTTATGTACCTACTTACCTATTTTATTATTTATTTATCAGTTATCTTATATACACCAGAAATGTTTAAATTGCCATACACAATATCCATAAAATCTACTGTAAAACAGTGGTGGTTTTAGGTACACGAAGGTCTCTGACTCTGTAACTATAATACAATATAAACTACTTAAATAGTTATACTGTTAGGATTTTTTATGCATTGACTATTTTTTAAACTAAAATTTCGATACTTTCCAATAAAATGACAGCATTGTCTACTTCATGGAAAACCTCTACTAACTACTCTCAAAAGTTGTCGTATTATTTTCCGTTCCTTCATTCGCTACCCTTTATAATGAGCTACCCCTATGCAACGTATATCCTGCCTACCCTCACAGGACGTCACTGTTGATAACTATTATTTTAGTGCATTATGCATGATACCAAAAACATTTTTCATTTGTTTTATTCATGTGAAATCGACTTCAAAATGATTTTTTTAAATTTGCAACTGCGGAGAAAACCCCTGTGAATTTTTAGTTAAATTTTTTGGAAAGTGTAAAATTATGTAAATTAGTAAGTCTTGCAAATACGACAGACCTTTATCAATGGACATACTAGTACGTATTACATATTAATTAAAGCAATAAATCTTTCTCGTAGTTTTTAGTATGACTGACACGTGTCATACGTGATGCCCAAAATAAGCATCGCGTCGCTGATAAAAATCAAATTAATTATCCACGTAGTAAATTAACTACGTGGTATTGTAGAACACGTGTTGCCAATCATAATTATACACGTGACGTATTTACAAATAATTTAATTGTATTTTAATTGATGTCTATTATTTATATTCAGACAGTATTTGAAGAAAATAACAATACAGTTTATAAATGTTGGTTTTGTATATCTAATCTTGTTCATATTGATATTTATTGTATGGGACAACTGTAAAGAGAGTGGCTATAAATAAGTTGTCGTTTGGAGAAAATAGTTAGTTAATACGAGAAATATTATCAAATTGTGCCACAAAGATTTTTTCAGGATTTTCGCAACGTGGTCTATAGGCCATGGCCGAACTCAAACTGAGGGTTACATGTAAATTGTACGTAAAACATTTAACCGTGGCACAGTTCGCCGTGAGCTTACTTATCGGAAAGAGATGACTGTATACTATTTCCGTCTCCAATTTTATTAGATTCAATAGGAACATTAATTCAAATTTCATAGCTGATTTTTGCAAAATTCATGAATTCAAGAATGAAAATCTAACCTAACCTAACAAATAATCCAGTATATCGGCCATTTTCAAAATTTGTTTGCTGCTGGCTTCCTGTAAAATGTGAACCGACAAAAACCGTGTTTTATTTAGACATGAATTTTATGTCAGTACTATACGACCCAAAGAGGTTGAACGGTCTTATATTATGCGGCTATACATTTCACGATGAAGTGTTATACGGCGAACTGCATAAGTACAAGTTGACACGCAAATTGACAATCCAGATGATTAGCATTTAGTAGAAGAAGGCTCGTACAAAAAAATTCAAATTATTTAGGTGAATGGAATATTTCGTCTTCTTCCTCTTTGCTGTCGAACAGCCTTCTTCTCTCGACAATCTACAGTGCGCAAAGCCATGCATAGGTGCAATTATCAAGGGCATCCAATGTTTGCTTTAATATTCTGATGCAGCATTTCTAAAAGACAAGACAGCGCGGACGATATAAATGGACACTAACGGTCGTAATAATTACCTATAACCGTTAGGTCACACGCATTCGATAATCACTTGTGGATGAAATAACACGTTGGTGAGAACCCGTAGTTATAACTACAAGCTTTTTTTTTTTTTGACCATGTCCGATCCTGATAGGATCATATGGGCCTCCACAGAGTGGAGGTTTGTATTGACAGATTTTGTTTTTTACGAGAAATGGATGTCAGCCACTTGCTCAACCTATTAGGTCCATACCCTGACACACACAAATTGAAAAACAATATGTGTACTTGCCAGACCCAGGATTCGAACCTGGGACCTACGGCTTTATAGTCCAACGCTTATGCCGCGCGGCCACCGTGGGCGTACAAGCTATGTGTACATAAATATACTAAACATGTGTGAAGTGTCTGTTAATGGGGAATATAACCGGAAAATGCAGGCTTCGCGGAAATCAGTGACAAATCAAAATCAATTATAAATTGTTATGGATATTTTTTCGAAACGGTACTACGCATTTTTCTGTATTCCAGAAAATATGAATATAAATCAACCGTAAGATATCGATCATAAAACTATTGGTCTCGTCCTGACTGACATTCTCAATTGGTCTAATTTGAGCTACCCTATCTCCACCCGTCATGTATAATATACATATTATGCAGCCGCGATTTTTTATGCATGCCTGTCTTCCATGACGCTATAAACGTGTCAGAATGAATTATTTCAAATAACTATATTTTCTTTTAAATATCGCGCAATCACTGTTTTGTAGAATGTAGTTCTGTCAGTGAGAGGTGGGCAACCAACTTGTGTTAAGAAAGGAAAACAAACTATCACATAGTTGCAATTTTTTTCTCATACGCATTGTCCATAAAGTTTGTAATATGAAAGTGTCCCAAAGAGCCTATTTTATAGCTGTCGTTAGCTATCATTTTACTGCTCACAACTAGGCCTGGGTAATAAATCATGGCAAAAACTTTGTCCGCTTATTTTGCAAGGTGTTCTTTGAAAAACAAACAAACGAATAGCGAATTCGCGCCGGCTCGATTGTCAGCATATTTTTCATAGAGAGCGGGTCGCTGCTGTCCCAAGTGTGTGGGGAAAGTAACATTATTTCTCTTTCCAATACATAATTGACTTTAGTTTTATTAATTGCAGTTGTGTTGTGAATTTTTCTAGGGAAATTAAATGAAAAATGAACCATTTTTTACCATGTTCGGTCCTAGAAAAATCATATCGGCTTCTACAAAACAGACGATGACCGTGACATTATGGTTAAGAGATATTTGTTTTTACGTTAGAATTTTTTTTTGCAGAAGTTGAACCCGGGACTAGCGACATTATAGGCTGACACGTTAACTCTCAGCCATCGTAGGTGACCTAATTTACTGATCGCTTAAAATACTTAATGATGTGTGTTATCGTGTATATTATTATATGACTATTCTAAATTGTAAACAGCAACACGTTTCCGTTATAACACGGATATCAATTAGAGCAATTCCATTCACAAGGTGGTTATCCACATTAATTATTAATACACCGCACTGCATCTTACTTGATTCCAAATGCATCTGATTAGAATCAAGACGTGTTAACTAAATGGTACTCAACGATTTGACATCTCGCGGGTATCGCGATCATGGACGGCCGTTTTTAAAATATCACGCCTTACAGCTATCTTCCAGTGGGTCTATTCTACACACAAGGCGGCTATCGACTGTAGTTTATCATATTTATGTATTGATATATTATAATTGTTTCAATAACTTAGTCGTCTAAACTGTCAAAACTGTCCACCTCGCTCTAAAATTAACACAACCAAGAGAGGGCTGTTAAAACATAGCACTTTTTGACAGTTTAGATGGCATGATAAACTACCGTTGAAAGCTACCGATAGCAACCTTGTGTATAGACTAGACCTACTGTGGGTCTATTCTATACTTATCGAACACTAAAGTAATAAATAGTATCAAACTTAGGGTAGGTTTGTATCAAAATATTAGCACTTATTGTAACAATTACACGAAGCTGGTTTTTATTGTTGCAATAAGTGCGATATTTTAACAGCAGCAAGATAGGTGCTGTTAAAATATAGCACTTATTGCAACAATAAAAACCAGCTTTGTGTAATTGTTACAATAAGTGCTAATATTTTGATACAAACCTACCCTAAGTTTGATAATATTTATCACTTTATCACTTTAGCGGTCGATAAGTATAGAATAGACCCACTGGAATAATTAGCTGCCTGAATAAGACATATCATATTTATCACTTTTTTATTGATTCTGGAGTTAAGTGATAACTATGTTAGAATTGCACTGCTGTACCCAATAGCTACACTATCAACAATTAACAACTTTTAAGTACTAATAGATCTTATACTTAACACTTAAATAGTCTGGTTCTGAGACACATTAAACTTACTATATAAATCGTCATATCTTACTAATTTTTCTCATACTGCGAAAGCTACTGACTCTTTTATACGAGTTGTACATACATCTATAATCAAAAGTAGAACTATCCAGATTATAATTATTAGTGTCTTATTATCGTATTTCGCTTGTGCTGAAATTGTTTCTTTATAGTATTATAGTAGCTTTACCTCTCGAGTACAGAAACGGCTTCATTCTATCAACCGGCTCGGGGTATGGCATTCATGTGACATAGTTAAATTCCTCGAGTCTATAAAATATAATATCGTTAGCAAAAAGATGAATGGCTGGCTGCTCGCCATTATTCGGGAAAGTGTTATGTGGGAAAAAAGATTTATGATCAAAAGCAGTCTACTCTTTTTTTCAGTTTTTTTTTATTATTTCAAACGTATTTTTTTTTATTCACTTAAGCATTTTTCACACCGCTTATTTTGATCATTTATATATAATATGTATTTGACGATGAAGTAAAACACTGTGTATCGGTTTTGAGGTGCCAATAGTTTGTTTTTGTTGATATTCTTCATATGCTGTTTTGTAAATGGGGGTTGGATTTATTATTATTATTCTAACGGTTGATAAGCATCATTCTGGAGAACATAGTGTCTCTTAAAATGGCGGCTCTCAGCCCGAGAGTTCTGGGTTAGATTCCCGGCGAGGACACAATATTTATGTGTTTTTTTCAAAGCCTGGGTGTTTGTGATTGTTCAAAATTACTAACAACCACCTTGTACGAAAAAACAAGGACATGGTTATTAATAATTCTAAAAAAATCTATCTTAAGGGGGGACATGCTCAGCGTAGGTCAAAATGGAGCTTTTGTTCTATTTTCAAACCATGATCCTGGACATACCTCAAACGTTGTAGATAATCTATTAGTTTGAACATGTACCTAACCGATTCTTTTTTAAACGGTGAATTAATAAATGTAAAAAATCTTAACACCACTGCACATTTATGTACTGAAATATGACTATATTCTAAAACATTAGAGCGAGAGGTTTAAAAGAATACTATTTTATGTAATAAAAATACTTTATGCAGTCATCAAATGTTTAAAATAAATATAACGAATAATAAGGCTTCAAAATTATATAAATAGATTATCTACAACGTTTAAGGTATGTCCAGGATCATGCTTTGAAAATAGAAAAAAGCTCCATTTTGACCCGCGCTGAGCACGTCCACCCTTAAATAATACCTAGGTAATATTCCTAAGATTCCTCTAAACATAAGGAAACACTTCAAAACAGACATAAAATAATAATTTTTACCAAAGCCAATAAAAAGACCCATATTTCTCAGGATATTTCTTTAGATAGGCGACACGTAGCTTAGCGGTTGGCGCACATCGGCAAAAATAGGTAGTTACCTATGATAATTTTTAAATTGGCATACACACCATTTCCAAGAAACATACTCTCAAACAGTGGTAGTTTTTAGAAACGCGGAGGTCTGTGGGCTAACTTAAATTAACCAAAGTTAACGTCATCACTAATAGATAGGACACACATAGCTTAGTGGTTAGTGCGCATATGTACAAATCCCAGGGAGGTGTGTTGTATTTTTTTAAAAAGATTTTTTCTAGTAGTTATATATTTAAAATGTTTTGAAATGATGTATATATATTTATTATTTAACGTTATATGTTTATCAATTGAGTCAGCATTTACTTGGTAGAATTCCATCGTACAAAATGAAAATACATAATATTGAATTGTATTAAATTCCATAGGGTGTTTTTTTTTAAGTCAACATTAAAATTATCAAAACTACAATAATGGTGTTACAACCAAAATAGCAATCGACTTAAAAAAAACATGCTGCAGAATTTACTCATAATATAATAGTTGCGTTTTCAGATTATGTCAATTCAATAAAGAATTTGACATTCTTAAATCTTGTTAATTATTCGTTGAATAAAAAAATATCAAAGATTAATGGTTTTTTTAAGGATACCGATTTAGATTTCAAACAACAATTAATGCTCAACAATCCTTCAACAATGTCAAAATCAATGACATCGCGTGATAGTAGGCATATCGCACCTTTCTCAGAGATAGCAAATTGCAAATATTTTATCGTTGAAATTTTGCACACTAAATGCGCCACTGCAGTTTTCAACATAGTTAAGTTACTTATAACTCCAACGTATAATCATGTTGATATTTAATAAAAGTATTACATTTATACAATTTTCCGATCTCTGGACTGTATCTTGATATCGGAACCATAATTAATGAGCTCTGCAGGTATTAAAAGATATCATCTGACCTACTTCCTCCAATTTAAACTGTAATCATCTGCCGTGAATTTGCTGCAGGTGAGTTGATTCAATAGCAACACCTGTCCGTCATCTACACGATTATGACATTATAACATTAGCATTAATTTTGTATTACACCATTAGCGAACGATCATTGACTGGTAGAATGAACATTGTTTAGGGCCAGCGTTCTATATCGTCACCTCAATACTACAATTAGATAACTTGATTTTCACTGTTTTTGAGATAGCTGTTGAATATGATTCTACATTTTCCTTCTCTACAAAATAGTAAAACTGGGTAAGTCAGAAGTTAATGCGAACTGTATTAATTTTGTGTTTGAAAATATTAGATAACTTTAAAACCATAAATACATTTGTGGGGGTCATGGTGTGTTAGATGAAGAGGTCAAGATTTGGTGGTTGCTCAGATGGATGGAGAAGCGAGTTTTATTTGCAGCGTAAACAGTCGGTACAAGAGTATGTTACAGTAGTTATGTTACAATAGGTACTTATGATACTGTTCCGAGGTCCGAATGAGATGTTGTGGAGAGCGATACAGAGACTGAGATATTAACAGACCGGGAACTTATATTCGAGTGACATGTCCAATGAATTATGACCCACTATTATTGACATACTCACAATCAAAATAATATCTTGAAAAGATTATTTAGGATATAATTATTATAATTGAGTCAGCTACTATATGGAGTTTGTGTCATTGGATATAGCTGACTATGTGGAAAAATGGATATCGCGGAAATAATCATAAAATAATATATCTCCAATATTTTTTCATACAAATGAATAGTATTTAATTTTTCCCAATTAGACAAGCACAATTTTTCATTTTTATTTTAAATAATAATTATAGCCTAGATTTATATGTTAACCAAGTAAATTTAATTTTCTCAACAATGACCAAAAATACATAATTCAGAGTTATCTAGTTGTAGTATTGAGGTGACAATATGAAGTCTGAAACTGAAGATTTTGAGATATATTTTAATGAAATGATTAATTATTTTTTTATTCTTCTACATATTCAATTGACTCAGGTAGTCGATATTCGTCTTTCACTCGAACGCCATATACTGAGTTTTTGCATATTTGTCAATCGGTGATAAGAACGGCGCAGAAATTTAAAAAAAATATATAATCGAAAATGTTTATATCGGATAATCCCCTTCATATAATAGCAAAGGGTGGATTTAGACTGTTATGGTCCGACATAAATAGTGCACATTATACTTTGTTAGTCATACGTATTTGTTTTTATTGTTACGCTTTAAAAACCCAATTTTTGATATTTTATATACAGACGAGTATTTTTCGACTATAATCTATTATGGCTTGGTTTTTGCTGGGTTTAATTGAATTTTAAAAATTAACCGACATTTTCAGAATTCTGTAAAGTGTAGTCTTATTTCAATGAAAACAAATACGTATGACTAACAAAGTTTATTGTGCGCTATTTATGATGGATCTTAACAGCCTACCTCCACCCTTCGCCGCTGCTGAGTGAGTTCATAATAATGTATCTGTATAAAGGCCTCAACGTTGCATTATCACTACCTATAGTAACACTAATAACTTACATGCATGCAATAAACCTAGTGTGTGATTTTAACTATTAAATTATTATTTATGTAGTTTTAACTTTAACTGTAAAACACACAATAATTTATTATTTTGCAGGTTAATAAATCTATCACTGAATAATATTGTTACGGTGCAGTAATACTATAGCAGGGTTGGCAAACCTTTTTACGTACGCGTGCCATAATTTCTCAAATATTATTTTTTGACTGTGACTTATCGATCAATTTTTGATTGGGAAAAAATTAAATAAATTATATTAAAAAAGTTTAAAAAATTATAATTAAGTTCTTGAATCTTGAGGTTTTTTACGCACAAATTGAAAATAACCAGAATTGCTCCGATCAGGTGAGGCATTATCTCGCTACAACATTGTAAAATGATTGTAAATCGATCAAAATCAGAGGTTCGCGGCGCGACTTCCCCCGCCACCTGATGAGGGCAGTGCGATAATAATATAATATGTGACGCATAAAACCTAAGGATCAACCTATGCAATTTAAATTAAACGTAATTCTTATTCTTGAAGAGTATCTGCTTGCTATTATTTATACAATATTGTGATTTGTCATTAACGCATGAATTTCGTCGTTTCCGTTTGCGCATCGATTGGTAAATATTATTGGTAAACATATTATTGAAAATAGAAGAAAATACACATAGCTATGTCGTTATTATTTTTTAATATTACATAATACATAAATATTTGTTTGTAAAACTTTTTTGTAAAAAAATATATTTTATATTTTTACATTTATTTTTTCTTCACTAGTGGCACGTGTGCTATATGTTTTCCATCACTGTACTATAGCATAAAGAAGGTGCGCTTATGGTGTGAAATTCATACTATGATTCAAACGTTTTATTGCAATCTCTCACATAAATTACTTATAATAACATTCGCATGTCATTTCTCCATCTAGACGTGTCGTGATGATGCTAATCTCTATAAAAGCGATGCATTGTTAGGCTGAGTATAATATAACATCGGATAAGTTAAATGAAACGTGGATGCTATAGAAATTTACATATTTAATTGCCTATTACAGAATCCGTGAGCATTGTCGGATACTTGAGAGGAGAAGAGTGAAAGTTCGGCGAATGACATGAGAAGTTAATTATGCTTATCGACGCACAGCAACATCTGAATGCAGCTTTAAAAATATTATCGTAAATGTTTTCCATCTTCATTCACTTGTATGGTGGCATTATGTAGATCAGTACTTCTCAAACTGGGAGGCGCGGTACCCTAGGGGCAGTGACGTCCTTAGACAATATGCCGCCCCTAGGCAGCGCTAAAATGCTGCAACATTTTTTATACTCTATTTTTATCATCCTTGCATGACTCCAATATTTAAAAAAATGTGTTGTATGGATAGGTATATTACTAACAAAATACATACCATTAAATCAAATTGAAATGCCATCTTTACTTCAATAGATAGTATTGCGAGTCCACGGTTTCAGATACATTTAAAAATACACCTGACAACTTTCAAAACTCGCAAATGACTAGTAAAAATATTTGGATAAATTAATTAGGTAAGTATGTATGTACCTATAATTCAAATATAATTCGCAAATCTGCAAATGTCATTGCTGGTCATCAACGACGTGACATTCAAGTACAACAGAAGTAAACTAGACATCGCGACCCCGACAAAAAATTACAGTCCTGTTAAATCTTTTATCTTAATTAATACATTTTGTTTCCAACCAGTGAGCTGAACTTTTTAATTGAAAGATATAAGTTTAGGTAGGTACATATTTCTATATACATACCTAATGATTTTTGTCGATTTACCGCCCTTCGAGTAACTGCCGTCCCCAAGCGACGCTCAATCTGCCTACCCCTACGGGGCGTCACTGCCTAGGGGGACTTGGATCTTCTGCCAGAGAGCCGCGAAATATTTCAGTATTTGAAAAAAAAATCATAAAAATGTGATCACTGGACGATACCTGATACAAATCAGTCAAAATCTGGAGGTCAAATTTTCACGCAATCACAATACTTTATCCGATATGGATAAATAATCTTCATTTATAAATTATTTAGATTTTTTAGTTAAACAAAATATCATACACAATTTATATTTACCTAATTGTGACCTATGCGAAACAGCATTTTCATATTACTGGTAATACAAAATCAACACAGGTCGTCTCTTTCAATGGTGACTTTGGAGCAATCCCTGCGAATTATCATTTCAAACATTGTACCGGATATTGGTTAATTATTTAAAAATATGCAATCATTTCCGTCTCATTAAATTGTGTTTGTAGGCTGTAACTGTAATAAATTTTAAGTTAATTTTTTTAAAATTTTTGCTTTACAAGTAAATGTAATGTTTTATTATTTTTAATAAAACTTTACCTATAATAATAATTAACGGTAAATAAATTACTGTTGGTTACTAATTACTTTTTTTTTGATTTCGGGGACCGTGGTAAGAAAAAGTTTGAGAAGCACTGATGTAGATGATAACCAGTAATGTAGTGAAAAAAAAATCACCAGTTCAGATTGATAATTATTAAGTATAATATTATTTGCATTCTAAATTCGTTTGAGAATCCATATTGATAATTTTATAATAATGATATACCTACATATAAAATTTACACAATTTTGAAAACATTTCTGAGAAAATATATTATAACTAAAAGAAAAAATCTTTTTGAAAAATGTAATACACTTAGAGTTATAAAGTTTTCGAATATCGATACACAATAATCAAAATTTACATTACAAAATCACATACTTTAAAATGTTAATATTCTTAAAGTAAAAGTTAGCGCTTTTTTACCATTAGAGCAAATCTGTGATGTGTATATATCTCATTCACGTGGGGCCCCCAGGTCAGAGCCCTGTCAGCCCCCCTTTGTGGGGGATACGAATATATACCTGTTATATTATCGTAGTATATTCTTGGGTTTCCACCGTGTCACCTTCTTCCTTCTTTACTCGACGTTTCGGGCTCGTTGCAGAGGCCATTATCAAGAGATATGATATCTCTTGATAATGGCCTCTGCAACGAGCCCGAAACGTCGAGTAAAGAAGGAAGAAGGAGACACGGTGAAAACCCAAGAATATACTACGATAAAAAACAACCATGAAAGCCTCAAACATTATACTGTTATATTACATTAGCCCAATTCGTATGTAAAGAAACTTTGGTACAGTTCGGTTATGAGGAATACAGCGGAAAACACATTTTCAAAATACCCGATATACTGGATTATTTGTTAGTTTGGGTTAGTTTAGGTTAGGTTGGGTTAGTTTAGGTTAGGTTGGGTTAGGTTAGATTAGGTTTGGTTAGGTTAACCTAACAAATAATCCAATATATCGGGTATTTTCAAAATGTGTTTGCCGCTGTATTCCTCATAACCGAACTGTACCGAAACTTTTTCTAAAAGAGAGAATATAATATACTGTATGTGTTTAGCTGTAGATAAAGTTATTGATACATAGTTTCTTTTAAAATAGGCCTACAAGTAGTAAATAATGTATTTGTTGTAGGTAATAAATAATGGTTGATGTCTCGGAAAATTCCCAATGGTTGTGTTATTTCCAACGGTTCAGTAGAAAGTGAACACGTCTTCCGCTCAGCGATATGGGCTCCACACTTTACCACACAATTCTCGAGAAACGAACAATACACCAATAAAGATTATATTATACTCAAATTTATTGGCTGTATAATGATTTTATTAATAATACTGCAATTTTATAGTGGTTTATTACTCGGAGAGATTAAAGATTAATTGAAACATAAGCAAAAGCAGTAAATTATTGAAGATAATTATAATATCGTTGAACAATCATTGTTTTAGGTACTTGGCTTCAACCAAAGATGTTGAAGAAAAGCCTTCTTTTATAGCATTAATTCCCAACTTGTTTGGTTAAACGGAACCTGTAGTCATTGATTACTTTCCGTTGGGATCACAGTTGATGCACATTCGTATTTTCACACGGATGCTTATTTTAATTTGGTATGATGACCAAGTACTAAGTTTAATTGTATATTGATACATATTAACTCGTTCGACGCGGACGACATGGCTGCCGTGTCCCCGTTAAACGGCCATTAGATGCAGTTAGCATGTTATTTGAATGTGGTATTTAAAAATTAATTAAAGGGTACGCAGTGATTGTGTTCACAATCACTGCTAACCTTTTAATTACCACATTTAAATAACACGTTAATTATATATAATGGCCAACGACTCCAAACGCGCCAGTCGCGGCTTGGAGCAGTTGGCCATTCGATGTAATTAACGTGTTATTTAAATGTGGTAATTAAAATGTAATTAAAACTTCAGCAGAGATTGTGTAAACACATAATATAACACTGTATTTATATTGTGAGGATGTATAAATTAATTTAGTATTTATTTATTTTATTTAAGACTACAAAACATTGTGGACATAACAAATCTAAATTCAAGACGTACACAGCATGAGATTTACATTATAACAAATATTACAATATAGAATATAATAATAACAGAAAAACAAATTAAATCAAAACATACTAAGTACAATTTTATACAGAAAAATAAAAATTTGAAAACAAAAAACATACAATATTACACAGAAAAATAAAGTTTCAAAAACAAAATAATAGGATTTATAAGAGCATGCTCGATCTCGAAAGATACTGCACACCATTGCTCACTGCACTGGTATCGTTTGCTGTATGAGGCAGACGTGCTTCAAAAAACACATCCTCTCTATTCTGTCACCATATTCAGATCAAGACTTGATCTTTGTAGTTTAAATATTCAGTTTTACTTATAATCGGATCGTTCTAATGGTGGCCTTACAGCTCTAACCAGCTGCCAGAATCAGAACCTAACTAAACAGTGGTAAAATTAACAGTTTTCAAACCATTATAATGAAGTTCTACCATGTAAATGGCAGCTCAATTATACACCACTTTGATTCATTTTCAGTTGTTGCTTACCTAACTGTCCCTATTATATAAGTATTACTGAACTAAAACAAAATCATTGCAATTATCTGCAATAAACAATTGTTGTTTCTCCAATAAACGTTTACATACATACGTCCAAGAAGAGTCTGTTTTAATAAAATATTATATTAGTGTACACAGATACAAAATGCAATAAAAATAATTGAACAAATAACACCAAATAATAAAATTGGTCGTGACTTATTTATTTTTTTATTTTGATGATTTTTCTTATTTTTTGTCGGCGCAGTTGTCTTTTTTCACCTGCGGGCGAATTATTAAGCTCTTCAGGTGTGTGAGAGTGTATTATTCAGCTGCAAGAAACATTTTGGTAGCGAGGGCAATTAATTATGATATAATTAATTGTATTTCATTTCACAAAACAGTATTTTTTTAAGTCGACATATTATTATATTTCAGTTTAGATTAATTCTACTCACAGAGAGAAACAAGATCTTTTATTATTTACTGTATTATTAATTATTAAACTAAGCGATAAAAAAATCGATAATCTAAAAACTGTAGTTAAAATTAACAAGACACGTATTGGGTATGGGCATATATTACCTTCAAATCGTGCGTAACTGATCTTTAACAAACTTTTTATCTATTAAGATATGTAGATGTTTTACCTAACTCCCATACAACTGACATGTCTATGCTCTAAAAATGAGCATAGACAAAACCAGAACGAAAACGTCAGAAATTTGATCACTTTAATTATATACACGCGACTGTTGTGTACCAACCTCACTATGTATTGTTAATATACTTACAAGACACACGTCTATTCTTAATTTTCAAAGTAAAAAGGTCGTATACCAATATAATCATTACAAACCTTTATCTACTGCCGTGTAATTGTCAATATGAAGTGTAAAGTAATATTTGCGTTATACAAATATAAATTATCTAAATATTCACGAATGTTTCCATTTACAAAGGCCTGTGTATACCTATCATATCTACACATTGTTATGCAACCTGTCTGAATATAATATATATTGGGGAGGTTGACTCTACACATCAACCAACCTCCACTCCACAATAGATGGAGCCAAATATATAATCCAATAGATGGATACCCATTAAGTTTCATTTGTCCATTTATCGAGTGAAATATCCAACCCATTGCTATTTCACTTACTTTGCGACCTCTATCACATCGCGTTATCTTGCCTGCGTCTTTGTTCATTGGTTTATTTTGTGGTCTTTCCGCGTTATGCCCAACATGAATCTTTACTTGCCACGTTGCGCTACGCATAATTTTTAGATACCTCTTACAAATTGATTCATATGCCATTAAGATCATCTGTATATATACACATTAGTTGAACACTTCACGCTTAATCCTTTCTATGCCGCAATTAGTTAATTGATAGTAATTAACGTAAGAATCTGTGTAATTAAGGCGTCCAAAGACGCTCTGGGCACTTAACCGGTTAAGACACAGTGGGAGGTCACTTTAGAAGATACTATTCACAATAACTATATCTATTATTTATTAAATCTCTATTTCTTCTCTAGTCGTGGGTGGATGATTCTATTCCTGCGTCTAGCAAAATATGTTATTTTTTCATTGTCGATTTAGATTTTATAATATAATATAAAGCATGTGTCTAATAAGTTGATCAAAAGAATAAAAACATGGTTTTAATAATAAAAAAACATATTCTGGAGTCAACCAAGATTAACACTGGAAAGTAAATTAAATATATATCCTCTCTGTACAAGTGTGTAAACTCTCACTATTTGTAAAATGTAAATATCGAATAAATGGTTGACGATGGCTAGTGTGTACGGAAATTAGGTGAATTTACGGTACTCTTAATGGCGAGTAGACAGACGGAGAGGAAAGGTGGGTTACGACTGCTACGAGACGCGTTGAGACTCTACCCAACAAGTGCTTAATCGTGCCACAATATAGCGTCGATGTTATATTAAATATTTTTAAGTCATAATTTTTTTTTTTTTTTTAATAAATTAAAACAAAATGTAATTATTTTTGCATATTGTAAAATTCTAGCATTAGAGTGACATTAATTTAGTGAAGGTGAGAAAAGTTCTTGATAAATTGTCAGCAGAAATAATAAATTAAAAAAAAAAAAAAAGTGGTGTGTGGCAGTAACTGAAGGGTGGAGGATGGCTGCTAAGATCCGATATAAGTAGTGCGCACTAAACTTTGACAGTCAAACATATTTGTTTTAATTGACAAGACTAAATTGTGTAGATAGTGTGTCCGTTTTTAAAATTCAATGAAACCCTGCCTAATCCGAGCCATGGTAGGTAACAGTAAAAATGTTCGTTTATCTATAAAATATTTAAAATTATTCAATTGAACCATACATTATTTTAGAAGTTTAAAGTATTTGTTATCGATTATAGTTTGGTTAGGCAGGCCTTAATGAATTTAAAAAAAAACTAATACCATCTGCAAATTGTCAATGAAAACAAATAAGTATGATTGATAAAGGTTTGCGTGCACTATTTATATCAAATCCTTAAAGCTTACCTCCACCACTAGCGTGCGGTGTTTTTGCTTCAAAAGTTCAAATAATGGCCAGAGAACAAAGAAACCAGTGCAATTGAATGACGTTTGGTATTATAACATATTGTTATAATGGATATGCGTAATTCTAAAAATATTTACAAAATACTATAACACGTACTCTTAATGTAAGAGAAATCTAAAAATTACGAGTGGCGCAACGTGGCATGGAAAGGTGCATGTTGGGCATAACGCGTAAATATCACAAAATAAACTAATGGATAAAGAAGTAGACAAAACAGTACGTGCTGTGATATAGGTTGCTAGGCAGATGAAATGGTAATGGGCTGGACAAATGCCGTCATACAGTAATACCCAAGGGCCATTAAACGTCCACAAGGACCCACTGGAAAGACGAACTCATAAAGTTCCATGGATGTACGTGGCAGCAAATAACTAGGGACCGAGAAGAGTGGAGGGAACTAGAGTAGGCCTTCATCCACAGTGGATCGACTCCGACTGATGACCTACCTAAGCTAATGTCTTCATTTTTTTTAAATCACAATGCATTTTTAATGCACTTATTACACCCCTTAGGGTGGGTTCGCATGCAGTAAATTATTACAATAACCTTTATAATAAATTGCGTTAAACTGCGGTATATTTGGCTGTCTTTTCGGTGTGATTTCGTGTTACGTGTAGGCCGACACTTTGAGGCGACATCGGTGACTGATGTTATTTGAATATTTTATTATAATCGTATGTATTTCACTGACCGTGAATCTATTATTACATAACTAAATCGAATAACATTCCTACAAATTACAATGTTTAGCATATATTTTCGTTTTCGAGTATTTTAGATTAAAATACATAATAAGGTACTTATATACTTTTACTTTTTTAATATATTTACATAATCAACACGAATTTTAATGAAGTTCTCCGATTTACATATATTTAAATATAAAATTCACTTTAAATACACTATTTTTTAGAATATTAACATTAAATTCAGCCATTGGTATCAAATTTTATCTTAAGTAGACACTGAAGATGTATCAGGAGTAACCCAGGGCTCGAAATGGACCGGAGCGCACCGGAGCGCCGTTCCGGTTCGTGGAATCTATAAAGTTATCGCTCCGTCTCGTGGTTAAAATATTTTGACCGTCTGAGCTAGATATGCCATATAACAAAAAATCTAGCACACTTATGTTTGTAAAATACCCATAAATTTGATAACCATGTTAACATCCTCGGAAAATTTTCGAGCGCTCCGGTTCGTAAACTTTTCCATTTCGAGCGCTGGAGCAACCTCACAAAGTTGACTGCACTATGACTACTATGAGTATGCGTGATATCTATACTTGTTATTGTATTATGTTGGTTACTTACTAAGTTACTTTAGTCCTTCTCAAACTTGTGGGTTGCTGCCTCCTAGTCGGTAGGGCTTCTGCGGAGGGCCGCAAATTATTTCAGTAAAACTACAAATATATTTATGAATATTTTTTACAATTAATTATATATATAATATAAATTTCTCAAATATTATTTCAGTAAAACTACAAATATATTTATGAATATTTTTTACAATTAATTATATATATAATATAAATTTGTCAAATATTATTTCAGTAAAACTACAAATATATTTATGAATATTTTTTACAATTAATTATATATACTAGCTGAGCCAGCTGGCTCTCGCCAGTCTGTCTCGCTAGGTCTTGCAGACAGCTTTTCATCATAGTGACTTGGTGTTGGATTTTAATATAATAATTGTAAAATGTGTATAGACGGCGCCATAGTTTTCCCTTCGGGATGGATTTTCATTCACGTCAGACAATTGAAAATTTATCTGATTTGTCAGTTTTACGATATGCATGTCGTCACTGCAAATACAAATTTGGAGTCATGTGCGTAGTCTATTCTGGAGTCTGGCCTTCTCAATATCATCTGACACCATTTCAGGCTGCTAAGCCTAGCAAAACAGCTGGCAATCGCCGATTGCTACCACTGTCTTTTTAATTTTAATACAATATATGTGTAGGTATGTGCATTTAAATATGATAAATAGTTATACATCTCAATCGTGATTATCATAAATAGCGATCCAATATAACGCGAATATTAATCTCTTTCGGGTCCCATTTACATAATAGAAAACGGTTAGCAGCATAAAAAATAAATTTAAACATTATTTTGTTTCATTGTCTATAAAAAATAAATGCTTGGAGCCACAGAATAATATTTTAAAAATCATATTTTGTTTTAAAAATTAACCTTAAACAATATAGTTTCCCGGTGCGGGACATTCATATCGAGACAAATGTTGATAAATAATGAAGTAATACATATTATATCTGATAAGAATAGGAATTTATAAGACCTAAAGATATGGAATCAGCTTAAAAAGGCCTTCATCCAGCAGTGGATTGATACAGGTTGTTGACAATAATTACGATATAAATGGGTAGGTATATAAAATCACAAATTTAAAAAAATATTGCAGTTTATATGACCAAGAAGAGTAGAATTAGGTTGGGATAACCTTCATCCAGCAGTGGATTAATCTTGGTTGATGATGATAATGACGATATTATGAATGGGAAAATATAATATCAGCAATTTTGATAAATATAGTAATTCATATGACCGACAGAAATTCAAACAACTTAGAGAGGCCTTCATCCACCGGTGGATTGATTCAGGTTCATAATGATAATGGAAATATAAATAGATATAATATATTATCACCGATTTTGATAAATACAACAATTCAAATGACAGAAAGGAGTAGAATCAGGCATGGGAGGCCTTTATCCAGCAATAGATGGGTTCAGGTCAATGATGATAAGGACGATAGAAATAGGTATAATATAGTAGTAGAATCAGGTTGCGGAACTCGTCATCCAGCAGTGAATTGATCCTGGTTGATGATGATGACGATATGAATATGTAGATTAATGTAATATCACCGATTTTGATAAATACAGAAATTCATATCACAGAAAGGAGTAGAATCAGGCTAAGGAGGTCTTTAAGAAGTGGATTGGTTTAGGTCGATGATGATGATGATGACGATATGAATATGTTAATAAATATAATATCACCGATTTTGATAAATACAGAAATTCATATGACAGAAAAGAGTAGAATCAGGCTAGCGAGGTCTTTATTAAGCAGTGGATTGTTTCAGGTCGATGATGATGATGATGATAATGATGATAATGACGATATGAATATGTAAATAAATATAATATCACCGATTTTGATAAATACAGCAATTCATATGACAGAAAGGAGTAGAATCAAGCTAGGGAGGTCGTTATTAAGCAGTGGATTGGTTTAGGTCGATGATGATGATGATGACGATATGAATATGTAAATAAATATAATATCACCGATTTTGATAAATACAGAAATTCATATGAAAGAAAAGAGTAGAATCAGGCTAGCGAGGTCTTTATTAAGCAGTGGATTGTTTCAGGTCGATGATGATGATGATGATAATGATGATAATGACGATATGAATATGTAAATAAATATAGTATCACCGATTTTGATAAATACAGCAATTCATATGACAGAAAGGAGTAGAATCAAGCTAGGGAGGTCGTTATTAAGCAGTGGATTGGTTTAGGTCTATGATGATGATGATGACGATATGAATATGTAAATAAATATAATATCACCGATTTTGATAAATACAGAACTTCATATGACAGAAAGGAGTAGAATCTGGCTAGGGAGGTCTTTATTAAGCAGTGGATTGGTTCAGGTCAATGATGATGATAATGATAATGACCATATGAATATGTAGATAAATATAATATCACCGATTTTGATAAATACAGCAATGCATATGACAGAAAGGAGTAGAATCAGGCTAAGGAGGTCTTTAAGTAGTGGATTGGTTCAGGTCAATGATGATGATGATGACGATATGAATATGTAGATAAATATAATATCACCGATTTTGATAAATACAGAAATTCATATGACAGAAAGGAGGAGAATTAGGCTAAGGGGGTCTTTATTAAGCAGTGGATTGGTTCAGGTATATGATAATGATGATGATGATGATGACGATATGAATGTGTAGATACATATAATATCACAGATTTTGATAAATACATACATTCATATGACAAAAGGAGTAGAATCAAGCTAGGGAGGTCTTTATTAAGCAGTGGATGGATCCTGGTTGATGATGATGATGACGATATGAATATTTAAATAAATATAATATCACCCATTTTGATAAATACAGAAATTCATATGACAGAAAGGAGTAGAATCTGGCTAGGGAGATCTTTATTAAGCAGTGGATTGGTTCAAGTCGATGATGATGATGATGATGACGATATGAATATGTAGATAAATATAATATCACCGATTTTGATAAATACAGAAATTCATATGACAGAAAGGAGGAGAATTAGGCTAAGGGGGTCTTTATTAAGCAGTGGATTGGTTCAGGTATATGATAATGATGATGACGATATGAATGTGTAGATACATATAATATCACAGATTTTGATAAATACATCCATTCATATGACAAAAGGAGTAGAATCAGGCTAGGGAGGTCTTTATTAAGCAGTGGATGGATCCTGGTTGATGATGATGATAACGATAAGAATATGTTTTTAAATATAATATTATTAAGCAGTGGATTGTTTCAGGTCGATGATGATGATGATGATAATGATGATAATGACGATATGAATATGTAAATAAATATAATATCACCGATTTTGATAAATACAGCAATTCATATGACAGAAAGGAGTAGAATCAAGCTAGGGAGGTCGTTATTAAGCAGTAGATTGGTTTAGGTCGATGATGATGATGATGACGATATGAATATGTAAATAAATATAATATCACCGATTTTGATAAATACAGCAATGCATATGACAGAAAGGAGTAGAATCAGGCTAAGGAGGTCTTTAAGTAGTGGATTGGTTCAGGTCGATGATGATGATGATGACGATATGAATATGTAGATAAATATAATATCACCGATTTTGATAAATACAGAAATTCATATGACAGAAAGGAGTAGAATCTGGCTAGGGAGGTCTTTATTAAGCAGTGGATTGGTTCAGGTCGATGATGATGATGATGATGATGACGATATGAATATGTAGATAAATATAATATCACCGATTTTGATAAATACAGAAATTCATATGACAGAAAGGAGGAGAATTAGGCTAAGGGGGTCTTTATTAAGCAGTGGATTGGTTCAGGTCTATGATTATGATAATGATGATGATGATGATGACGATATGAATATGTAGATAAATATAATATCACCGATTTTGATAAATACAGAAATTCATATGACAGAAAGGAGGAGAATTAGGCTAAGGGGGTCTTTATTAAGCAGTGGATTGGTTCAGGTATATGATAATGATGATGATGATGATGACGATATGAATGTGTAGATACATATAATATCACAGATTTTGATAAATACATACATTCATATGACAAAAGGAGTAGAATCAAGCTAGGGAGGTCTTTATTAAGCAGTGGATGGATCCTGGTTGATGATGATGATGACGATATGAATATTTAAATAAATATAATATCACCCATTTTGATAAATACAGAAATTCATATGACAGAAAGGAGTAGAATCTGGCTAGGGAGGTCTTTATTAAGCAGTGGATTGGTTCAAGTCGATGATGATGATGATGATGACGATATGAATATGTAGATAAATATAATATCACCGATTTTGATAAATACAGAAATTCATATGACAGAAAGGAGGAGAATTAGGCTAAGGGGGTCTTTATTAAGCAGTGGATTGGTTCAGGTATATGATAATGATGATGACGATATGAATGTGTAGATACATATAATATCACAGATTTTGATAAATACATCCATTCATATGACAAAAGGAGTAGAATCAGGCTAGGGAGGTCTTTATTAAGCAGTGGATGGATCCTGGTTGATGATGATGATAACGATAAGAATATGTTTTTAAATATAATATTATTAAGCAGTGGATTGTTTCAGGTCGATGATGATGATGATGATAATGATGATAATGACGATATGAATATGTAAATAAATATAATATCACCGATTTTGATAAATACAGCAATTCATATGACAGAAAGGAGTAGAATCAAGCTAGGGAGGTCGTTATTAAGCAGTGGATTGGTTTAGGTCGATGATGATGATGATGACGATATGAATATGTAAATAAATATAATATCACCGATTTTGATAAATACAGAAATTCATATGACAGAAAAGAGTAGAATCAGGCTAGCGAGGTCTTTATTAAGCAGTGGATTGTTTCAGGTCGATGATGATAATGATGATAATGACGATATGAATATGTAAATAAATATAATATCACCGATTTTGATAAATACAGCAATTCATATGACAGAAAGGAGTAGAATCAAGCTAGGGAGGTCGTTATTAAGCAGTGGATTGGTTTAGGTCGATGATGATGATGATGACGATATGAATATGTAAATAAATATAATATCACCGATTTTGATAAATACAGCAATGCATATGACAGAAAGGAGTAGAATCAGGCTAAGGAGGTCTTTAAGTAGTGGATTGGTTCAGGTCGATGATGATGATGATGACGATATGAATATGTAGATAAATATAATATCACCGATTTTGATAAATACAGAAATTCATATGACAGAAAGGAGTAGAATCTGGCTAGGGAGGTCTTTATTAAGCAGTGGATTGGTTCAGGTCAATGATGATGATAATGATAATGACCATATGAATATGTAGATAAATATAATATCACCGATTTTGATAAATACAGCAATGCATATGACAGAAAGGAGTAGAATCAGGCTAAGGAGGTCTTTAAGTAGTGGATTGGTTCAGGTCAATGATGATGATGATGACGATATGAATATGTAGATAAATATAATATCACCGATTTTGATAAATACAGAAATTCATATGACAGAAAGGAGGAGAATTAGGCTAAGGGGGTCTTTATTAAGCAGTGGATTGGTTCAGGTATATGATAATGATGATGATGATGATGACGATATGAATGTGTAGATACATATAATATCACAGATTTTGATAAATACATACATTCATATGACAAAAGGAGTAGAATCAAGCTAGGGAGGTCTTTATTAAGCAGTGGATGGATCCTGGTTGATGATGATGATGACGATATGAATATTTAAATAAATATAATATCACCCATTTTGATAAATACAGAAATTCATATGACAGAAAGGAGTAGAATCTGGCTAGGGAGATCTTTATTAAGCAGTGGATTGGTTCAAGTCGATGATGATGATGATGATGACGATATGAATATGTAGATAAATATAATATCACCGATTTTGATAAATACAGAAATTCATATGACAGAAAGGAGGAGAATTAGGCTAAGGGGGTCTTTATTAAGCAGTGGATTGGTTCAGGTATATGATAATGATGATGACGATATGAATGTGTAGATACATATAATATCACAGATTTTGATAAATACATCCATTCATATGACAAAAGGAGTAGAATCAGGCTAGGGAGGTCTTTATTAAGCAGTGGATGGATCCTGGTTGATGATGATGATAACGATAAGAATATGTTTTTAAATATAATATTATTAAGCAGTGGATTGTTTCAGGTCGATGATGATGATGATGATAATGATGATAATGACGATATGAATATGTAAATAAATATAATATCACCGATTTTGATAAATACAGCAATTCATATGACAGAAAGGAGTAGAATCAAGCTAGGGAGGTCGTTATTAAGCAGTAGATTGGTTTAGGTCGATGATGATGATGATGACGATATGAATATGTAAATAAATATAATATCACCGATTTTGATAAATACAGCAATGCATATGACAGAAAGGAGTAGAATCAGGCTAAGGAGGTCTTTAAGTAGTGGATTGGTTCAGGTCGATGATGATGATGATGACGATATGAATATGTAGATAAATATAATATCACCGATTTTGATAAATACAGAAATTCATATGACAGAAAGGAGTAGAATCTGGCTAGGGAGGTCTTTATTAAGCAGTGGATTGGTTCAGGTCGATGATGATGATGATGATGATGACGATATGAATATGTAGATAAATATAATATCACCGATTTTGATAAATACAGAAATTCATATGACAGAAAGGAGGAGAATTAGGCTAAGGGGGTCTTTATTAAGCAGTGGATTGGTTCAGGTCTATGATTATGATAATGATGATGATGATGATGACGATATGAATATGTAGATAAATATAATATCACCGATTTTGATAAATACAGAAATTCATATGACAGAAAGGAGGAGAATTAGGCTAAGGGGGTCTTTATTAAGCAGTGGATTGGTTCAGGTATATGATAATGATGATGATGATGATGACGATATGAATGTGTAGAGACATATAATATCACAGATTTTGATAAATACATACATTCATATGACAAAAGGAGTAGAATCAAGCTAGGGAGGTCTTTATTAAGCAGTGGATGGATCCTGGTTGATGATGATGATGACGATATGAATATTTAAATAAATATAATATCACCCATTTTGATAAATACAGAAATTCATATGACAGAAAGGAGTAGAATCTGGCTAGGGAGGTCTTTATTAAGCAGTGGATTGGTTCAAGTCGATGATGATGATGATGATGACGATATGAATATGTAGATAAATATAATATCACCGATTTTGATAAATACAGAAATTCATATGACAGAAAGGAGGAGAATTAGGCTAAGGGGGTCTTTATTAAGCAGTGGATTGGTTCAGGTATATGATAATGATGATGACGATATGAATGTGTAGATACATATAATATCACAGATTTTGATAAATACATCCATTCATATGACAAAAGGAGTAGAATCAGGCTAGGGAGGTCTTTATTAAGCAGTGGATGGATCCTGGTTGATGATGATGATAACGATAAGAATATGTTTTTAAATATAATATTATTAAGCAGTGGATTGTTTCAGGTCGATGATGATGATGATGATAATGATGATAATGACGATATGAATATGTAAATAAATATAATATCACCGATTTTGATAAATACAGCAATTCATATGACAGAAAGGAGTAGAATCAAGCTAGGGAGGTCGTTATTAAGCAGTGGATTGGTTTAGGTCGATGATGATGATGATGACGATATGAATATGTAAATAAATATAATATCACCGATTTTGATAAATACAGAAATTCATATGACAGAAAAGAGTAGAATCAGGCTAGCGAGGTCTTTATTAAGCAGTGGATTGTTTCAGGTCGATGATGATAATGATGATAATGACGATATGAATATGTAAATAAATATAATATCACCGATTTTGATAAATACAGCAATTCATATGACAGAAAGGAGTAGAATCAAGCTAGGGAGGTCGTTATTAAGCAGTGGATTGGTTTAGGTCGATGATGATGATGCTGACGATATGAATATGTAAATAAATATAATATCACCGATTTTGATAAATACAGCAATGCATATGACAGAAAGGAGTAGAATCAGGCTAAGGAGGTCTTTAAGTAGTGGATTGGTTCAGGTCGATGATGATGATGATGACGATATGAATATGTAGATAAATATAATATCACCGATTTTGATAAATACAGAAATTCATATGACAGAAAGGAGTAGAATCTGGCTAGGGAGGTCTTTATTAAGCAGTGGATTGGTTCAGGTCGATGATGATGATGATGATGATGACGATATGAATATGTAGATAAATATAATATCACCGATTTTGATAAATACAGAAATTCATATGACATAAAGGAGGAGAATTAGGCTAAGGGGGTCTTTATTAAGCAGTGGATTGGTTCAGGTCTATGATAATGATAATGATGATGATGATGATGACGATATGAATGTGTAGATACATATAATATCACAGATTTTGATAAATACATACATTCATATGACAAAAGGAGTAGAATCAGGCTAAGGAGGTCTTTATTAAGCAGTGGATGGATCCTGGTTGATGATGATGATGACGATATAAATATGTTTTTAAATATAATATCACCGATTTTGATAAATATTGCAATTCATATGACAGAAAGGAGTAGAACCGGGCTAGGGAGGCCATTATCCAGCAGTGGATTGGTTCAGGTCGATGATATAAGAATGATAGAAATAGGTATAATATCACAAATTCGTTAAACCGATAGTAGTAGAATCAGGTTGCGGAACCCTTCATCCGGTAGTGGATTGATCCTAGTTGATGATGATGATGATTATGATGACGATATGAATATGTAGATAAATAACATTAGAAATTCAATACTGTCAAGAATACAATCAACGTAGAGAGGCCTTCATCCAGCAGTGGATTTATTGAGGCTCGTGATAATAATGGCATTATATATAGATAGGTAGATAATAATATTATATCACTGATTTTGATAAATATAACAATTCATGTGTAAGTAATGAGTAGAATAAGGCTGAGGAGGCCTTCATCCAGCAGTGTATAGGTCAAGATTGATGATGAAAGGGACGAAAAAAATAGGTAGATATTATACAATATCACACATTTCGATAACTATAACAATTCGTATTAATTTCTTTCATTGTTTGCAATGGCAACTTTTTTAGTATGGAAATTAGTAGCCTAGGTAATTATTCAATAACAAAAATAGTGGGTGAACAGCCACAAAGTATTTTAAAAAAATCAAATTTGGAATATCACATTATCTATGAAATGGCCGTCAGTGGCGTACCCCGCTGTCAAAAGATATTATACGTATTAAATTGTACCAAAATTATGGTTTTTTCACCGGAAAAAAGTGCGCCAATGCCTACATTACGATATTTGAATAAAAATAATCGAATTCGTTTGTCAAATAAAGGATTAGAAGGTCTTAAGCGACGAAGACGTCATTCTGACAGGCGTGGACAGTAAATATGGCGATCGTATACGGTGTGTAAGAAAATATCGGATATAAACGTCAAGTACCTGTAAAATCATTGAAAATTTGTGAAATGTGGTCAATTCAAACGGTAGATGAATCGGTAGCGCACATTTTGAAGTGAAGATGTAAAAATAACAATAAAATGTCGCTTAAATGAGCCGTTGGTGTATTTTCCAAAATCTCTTAGGATAATAATATAAAGGAGATAATATAAATTTGTCAAATATTATTTCAGTAAAACTACAAATATATTTATGAATATTTTTTACGATTAATTATATATATAATATAAATTTGTCAAATATTATTTCAGTAAAACTACAAATATATTTATGAATATTTTTTACAATTAATTATATATATAATATAAATTTGTCAAATATTATTTCAGTAAAACTACAAATATATTTATGAATATTTTTTACAATTAATTATATATATAATATAAATTTGTCAAATATTATTTCAGTAAAACTACAAATATATTTATGAATATTTTTTACAATTAATTATATATATAAATTTGTCAAATAAGAACACATTATACAAAATATTGGATAGGGCGACTGCAAGAATATCCGTATATTGTTAAATATAATTTCTTTTGCGACAACATTTTCGTGAGTATTACTCATAATTAAAACTAAGCAATTGTCATGCATTTTAACGGAACCTTTGGAAGATTCCCTGCGAATTACCATTTCTAACTTGAACCCGATATTAAAAATAAAAACATGCAACCCCCGCCATTTCATTAGATTGTTTTTTTAAACTTCGTGTATAGTAATTTATTTTATTTTGTCTGTATATGTATATATATATTGCTAAATAAAAGCTTTTGATAACTCAAGTAATTAGTCTGGATTGGGACTGGGATGGACTGGAAATTATTTTTATCAGGTTTAGGGTGCCGTGGTATAAACAAATTTAGGAAACACTGGATGACAATTAAAACATATTTTAGTTGGTAGCTGTCCGATGTTGCTCCATATGAGAGAAAATGCCTGCTTGCTATTTGGTTGGTTATTAAGAAACTATTTTTTCAGTGCGTAATTCAAATAACAGCACCAAATAAATACTCCATTCATTTGTTTGGAAAAGCTTTCATCGATATTCAGTAGATTTTTTTAAAATTTGAATAATGAAGACCGCTAATATTAATTATGATGATGTATGTATCGATTTTTATTTATTTTTAAGGGGGGACGTGCTCAGCGTAGGTCAAAATGGAGATTTTGTTCTATTTTCAAAGCATGATCCTGGACATACCTAAAACGTTGTAAATAATCTATTAATTATATAATTTTGAAGCCTTATTATCCTTTATATTTATTTTAAACATTTGATGACTGCATAAAGTATTTTTATTACATAAAATAGTATTCTTTTAAACCTCTTGCTCTAATGTTTTAGAATATAGTCATATTTCAGTACATACAATCATCTTAAAATGTGTTAATCTTGCCCATTTTTTGAATGTTTTCTTCAGGAAATCTGTGGTTAGGTATCCAAAGAAATCACTTTCTTGACAATTCTCAGAACATTTGCTCCGAATCTAGGACATACCATACCTCATTTTCACTTTTGTAATATTCTTCGTGACCTATTAAACATATAATTTATTATTAGGTATCGTCTACTTGTGGGTAACCTCACTTCTATATTATATAAGATATTTTTATATTACGTACTAATCATTATTATAGCTTGGACGTTATTTTGATCGTTTACGATTATAACATATTCAAATTAATAATACAATATTATTAATCATTTAATTTATTGGTTACTACTATTATAGATTTTTAAGAACGTACAAATTTCATGCATCATTTAAAACAGTTTTGTTGATTATATGACACTTTCATTTTGATTTATTCACATTTTCCAGGGTTTTTGATTGATCAGTAGTCTTTTAAAAAAAGAAATATGCATTTTCAGGTAAAAAATTGATTTTTTATGCGACTTAGTATATTTTTGGAGATTTAATTTTTTTTATCCATCTGTCAAAAAATCATTTCGTGGTCGCTTGCAACGTTTTACGAAAATATTTAAATTTCTCGGGAGATAGACCACTGTATGTCGAATTCCTTTTCTTCGCCGGAAACTCCTTACTGAGGATCCATATACAGCTTATTTGGCCATCAGACAGTCTTCTCAATGACTTTACTCTATTCCTCTTGCCATTAGTGACAGTATCGGCGAAGAACCTGTGACATTTCATCCGTCTATCAGTAGAGAGTTATCCTCGTCCAACCCAAATACTACGAGTTTTTTCATCATTTTAACTGCCCTGTGGGCTTTCCCAAAAAAAACCTGTTTAATTCATTCATTGATTTGTAAACTAATAACTATGTTTTTGTCCAATGAATAATAAAGAACGTTTAAGAATATAGTATTTTTTATTAAACATAAATATAGGTACAGGTAAATTTGTAATAATCGTAGTAATAGTAAAATCGTAATATGTATTGGTAGCATTTGTTACAACTGCATGCTTCAGTATAGCGAGCAATACCAATGTAACTGCTAATCGCTTTTCCGTACCCATATGGTGTCACTGTAGAATGATTTGCTTATCTTATACCTATTATGTATATTCAAAATTCAAAATCTCAAAAGTTGGTCGCTGATATAAATAGAAAAATTGTACGTATATAGTTCGCCGTACTTATCACAATTCACCGTTTGCTATTGTATCGGAAACAGATTGTCGTATAGCATTGAGATCAAACTCATGTCTAAATATAACATTTAAAAAATACGTAATAAAACCCACCGGAATACAGAATAAATTAGGTAGGTACGTACGTAAATTAGAACTACAATTCTATCGTATGATTCAAAAGTACCAAGTATGTGCCTGTATATGCTCCACGAACAACACGTCATATATTTATCTCACTGTTTCTTGTACAACAGTTCACGGTGAACTGCATACGTACAATTTATATGGTAACCGATATATTATTATGTAAGGTGTAACCGCCCATGATGGCCAAGCGGGTTACGCGTCGGTTTATAATGCCATGGCTCCAAGGTTTTGTACTTGGAGTCAGAGTATGGACCTAATATGTTGAGCAAGTGAATTTTTTCTGAAATAACTTTCCATACAAAACAGAATTAGCTGAAAATGAATTCAATTCTGTTTAAAAATGGCTAAAAGTATTAAAATAATGGATTGTCGTCGTGTTCTGATATATTCTAAAAGTTTCAAATGTCATGCTAGTCGGAAAGTTAGTTAAAAATCTTCAATCGTCCAGTACAAGACAAACAAGAATACGAGCTAATAAAAACGTGGTAAAAAAGTACTAAGTGGTTATATTGGTAAGCCACATTTGCTGGAATCTGATGGATGAGAGTTCGAGTCCCACTAGGTACCAATATATATATATATTTTAAATTTATATAATATTTATTCATTTTATGTGTTCATCGCTTACCTCTGCACAATAGAAGCACTAAAAAGTATGACAATATAACAGCTTAAAATTGAAGAAAAAAAATACAGTCAAATTCGTAAAATAATAGTATGTAATATTACATTGATACGATAATCAATCAAATTTTTAAAATCTTCAACAACATCGTCTCTCGTGTATTAAAAACTAATAGGGTATATTCATGTCTCATTAAAATTCAAAGTCAATACAATCGTGATTCCAATTTAGCGTGGATTATCGTGAACCGTGGCTCTAATCGATTACAAATCTTAAAAAAATACACTAAAAGCAGTACAAACTATACCGTTGTACATGATGTATAAAATTATTATTATTTACCTATATGAGTTGATGTGCCGAATTATTATTCTTTGCAAGATATGTACGTCTTATACCTGCTTATTAAAATTTGCAAATACAATGATTGATTAACACACCTGAATGATTTGAGTTATACAATTAAGTATTAATGAAATATAATAATGGTACTGATATCCACTACCTTGATTCTGTCCAGTGCGTAATGCGCTGGCCTTACATCCGGGGGCTCCGGGCCCGATTGTCCGTGAGGTCACAATAATATATTGATGTGATATCAAAGCAGGAGGGTATATTTTGAATAAAACAGTATCTAAGCTATAATCTAAACAACCTGCTTCGATTTTGTGTAGAAAAAATATTTCTGCTTCGATTTTTATAACCTCGTCTATTATAATTAATTATAATAATAATAATTAATTTTTACAGATAGAAATTTGTAACATAGTTAGTGTTTTTTGTCTTTTAAATAATAATATGATCGTTGGAAGTGTTATTTTAAACTCTTAATAAAAGTGTTGGTAATAGTGGCGCAGATGCCAGCATGAGCTTTTATAACTTTCTTTTTAGATCAAACCCAACCTAACCTAACATAACCTAACCTAACCTAATCTCACCTAATATAACATAACCTAACCTGACCTAACAAAATATAATCTTTGTGTGTGATAATGATGCATCGAAATGTATGAAAATTTCAAATTTTAAATTAACAATTATTGGATCGAAAAGCATCTGCGCCGACAGAAAACGGTATTTAATAAATGATTGTCTACAAGGAATAAACTGTTTTCGTAAAATAAAAAATATAAAAGCTCATGATGACGTCTGCGGCATATTTACCAAAGTATTTATTGTTATATCGTAATAGAGGAACATACATTATTTTATTAATATCAGGTTTCTAAAATACATCGGAAGTTTTGTTTACGTTCTCGTATTTAATATTGTAATATCAATATTACAAGGTAAATATTTGAAGTAAGTAGCTCCTTTAAGGATTAATTAGCTATATATTTTAACAATAAACTATTAATTAATGCTGATAAATAACGGTTACTAATAAAATATGATAATGACAATACCATATTTTAGGTTATTTTCTTGTTTACATAATATTTATTGTTAATTTGAGTCATTGGCTATCGTGTGACCATAGACAAAAATACAATCCTAAGGCGTAAAACCCACTTAACGGAGCGAGTGGGGCGGGGCTCTCGCGCAAAATTTCACAAGTGGCGTGTAAATCATCGAAAATACAACGTAATCAAATACGCCAGCGCACACTGGATTTGACGACGCTTTGTGCCCGCCTGCCCCATGAGTCACCGTTGTGTGGCTTTTCAGCCGGAAGAATTAACGAAAATACAACGTAGTCCATTCATTGAACACGGCAAGCAAAATCACGCTCCTCGAAGCGTCGTCGATAGACGAGCGAGAAGCCATTATTTAAGAACAGCGAACTCTTTGTTTAGTTATTGCGTGTCCGATATTAATTACAAGCCCCGAGAAATTTAATAATATTTTTATTGCTTTGTTATGAGAGACGCTGATAATAATAATTATTTTGTGATCCTTGAGCCCATTATTACATAGGTGAAGGGTAATGCGCGGGTGGGAGGGGGCCTACTCAGTAGTGAGCGCACCGAACGCTTTTTTGGTGGGCTTAATGCCTAAGGCGCCGGGTACATACAATCGGGCGTGCGGGACGCTCGTGCATATTCAATGTGAATCATCGAAAATACAACGTAATCAAATATGGCAGAGGACACTAGTTTTGACGAAGCGCTATGCCCGCTCGCTCCATGATTCACACGTTGTTTGGCTTATCAGCGGACGAATCAACGAAAATACTACGTTGTTAAATATATCAAAGCCCATTGAACACGGGAAGCAAAAGGGGCGCGCGCTGTTTTATTTTATCCGCTTCTTCTGGACGTGTTGTCGATAGACGGGCGCCTCCATTATTTTAATAACGAAGAAGTTATTGTTTAGTTGCTGGGTATGCGATATATTGCTAGTAGAATTATGTCATCGTGAATATGAATTACAAGCCCCCGAGAACTAAAATAATACCTAAGTTTATTGCGTTGTTATGAGGGGAGCTGAAAATAATAATTATTTTGTGCTTCTCGTGCCTCTTATTACATAGGTGAAGGGTAATGCGCGGGTGGGAGAAGGGTCATTTCAGTTGTATTTATGCTTCACGGGCCTACTTCGCAGTGATCGCACCGATCCGACGCTTATGGTGGGCTTTATGCCAAACTCATACGCGAACAAATGTTCGCCCAATATTTTATATTAGAACATCGCGTAAATACATAATATACAGGTAGGTATACAGGAGGTGCTCAAGTAGGTCCAACCAGCTTTTGGCCACATGACCAATTTTATAGCGTTTAAAAAAATGCTGCGTCTTATTAATTATTGTGGTCATGAAAATCTCTTCATATAGTCTTTATAATATATCCGTATTGTTTTAACTTTATTTTCTTGTATTATAGGTACCATTAAAATTATTTTTCTGTGTTTTTCTCTCCCATAGCACTATTTAATAAATTATATTAATCAGTAAATTCAGTCAAATCTCACTTGAGAGCGTGGCGACCTCAGTCTTGGGTATCTGCTCCCGAGACATTACCAGGCGTAAAAAAACTGCTGATCAAACGTAGGGCTTCGTGATACGCTTGATTAAGACCGAGTGTGGTATGAGGCGGTTGGTTTGGAGGGATCTTTTGTGTTGTAGAAACGTTGAAACATGCTGTCGCAGCACCCCGATGACTTCATTTGGTGATAATAAGTAATTACATACGATATTATAAGAGAATTCTATATTCAAAAATATATTCATTCTATATTCGAATTATTTAACCCGTCAAGCTCAACTGTGTCATTTGTATAATACCTCCCGCATTACAATAACTTTTATCGCAACGTCGATGTTATAATTTTCGGCAAGCTCACGTATTGCGCTAGTGCTCCACGGATACAAATGTGGGTCGCTCCGGTGTGGCCAATTGGGCAATGGAGCCCCGCGGCGGTTAAGTCTCTCGGCGACTTGGGCTGGAATCCGAACCACCGAATGAAACTGGATTGAGGCTAACTACCAATGAATGTTCAATATACTCACGTTATTTCATTAACCCTCTATTCTATTCTGTTGTCATTTTGAAACGATGTGTTCCACATTGGAACAGTTCTATTTTTGAATTTGGAAGTTGCAAATTAAATTTAAAAATAGAACTGTTCGCATCGGTGCATAGTAAAACTATAATATCTAAATGTGAATTTTGATTTTCTTATGTTAAAACTACTCAGTACTTTATCGATAGATAGATATTTTACTCATTGCTGATTTTATTGATACTAACTGTAATTATAAACATACCACATACGCGTGAAGTTCATTAATTTTGACAGAAAATATGACGTAGTTAGTGGCGACGTCGCGCGAGAGAAAACGATGCAATAGGCTTAAATAATATAATTTAGGTACTCTATGTAATTCGTGTGCAGTAGAATAAATCGCAATCTGCGCAATTTCAAGGTTAAGTTGATCCCATGGAACTCAGAAATAATGGGAACTGAAATACCTAACGGGTGTGGAGTAACAGTCAACCGATCACGAGTGTGGAAGAATATGGAATTAATTTAAACAATAGTTAAAAATACATTTGTATTTCGTTTTGACAACTGCTCTCGCTTTATGCACTGACGCTCATTCAAATTTGGTGTATTTGAAGGTTGCCACACACACTATTGCACGTCTATAATGTGTGGTTCATTTTCATAGGACACTCACACATTACAAACCCTGCGTCAAAATGAAATGTATTGCGGTATAGCCTATAGGAATTCTATTATGTTCTGTGGTTGATACACTTTTATAATATTAAGTGTTTATATGGTTTTTTTTTGTACCTGTGCCTTACTTTAGTACGGAAGTATTTTGGGTTTTTGATTTCTGAGCAGTAGATTTTTCTACGTTACCTTTATATTAACTTATAGAAAACTTAAATAAAAAGGAAATAAATAACGTTATCGAATTTCAAGGTACCGATTATGAAGGGTTAAATAACATTTATTCAGCCAACGGAACAAAGTTGTTCCGGATTACAACAACAACAAAAAAAAGTGCGGAATTCGGAAATGGAACGCGGACTTTAAAAATGGAACAGCGTTTTTTTAACGTCTGTCGCCATTTTCATTTTACGCGGGAAAATTACAATGAATGTTGTGATGATGGTAATAACAATAAAAACGGAATCAAGAAGTCGTGAAAGTGATAATGCTCATATTATAACGACAAAAAAATATCGTTTTAGTATAAGCTTTAAGTCTATTTGTCTATTTTTATTGTTTATAACATATAAAGTTTATATTATGTACCCGTGTACTAGTTGTTTTATTAATTTATTTATTTATTTAATAATGACTTTATTTTCACATGTTTATTTCTGCCTGTGAAATAAAATTCCAGCTGTTAATCCACATTCGTTGAAATGGACGCATTTGGTGCTGTAAATGAAATACTTATTTTTGTATATTAAGTCATAAAAAAAACATTAATTTGATTCCACCGTATAATTGCAACTCAAAAATGTAATTAAAGCTATCTGATGTGTCATTGGTTGTTTCACACGCATAACTCCACATTTTAATGATCTGATCTATATTATTATTTATTCATGAAATTTGAAATAGGAACGCGTGTGTTCATAAAAGATCTGTTATTTAAATTCAAATTTCGAAAACGAATTAAACCTGTCTTTAAAATGTGCAGTTCAATTATTTTGTGAACTGAATCTTGGGACTGGAAATTTAGGTCAACGAGTTAAGTAATTTCTTATGCGACTCGGTTGAGTTTTCTTTGCCAACATAATCAAACTTTGTCAATATTTACGCCGGTAGTTGGATACCTGCTCGAATCTAGTCTGGACAAATACTTCATAGATTTTCTATGCGATATATTAGACATATTATTTGGTATTTTATTAACAAAATTATTATTCTATACAGTAAAGCTGAAAAATGATTTCAAGTTTTAAATATAACTGTCAGATAATAGGAATGTGTTAAATCAATAATTATTAATAGTAATCATTGCTCTTTGAATCAATAAGCACGCCTATGTAACAAGACATGGTGAATAAAGATTAATTTACAATTGCATCAGTTTTGTTTTAATAAAATGAGGTTCTCATTTAATTCGAAATTTATCAACATAATAGTATTGATTTTCCTTTTACAACGACTTATGCCACACCGTAAAATATTACTTGACCGAATATAATATGCTATAATGGACGAGGGTTGATTACCTTTTCCTGGACGAATATTTGACAGGTCCTTTAATTTTCAAAATTAAAAGCTGAATTTAGATAATAATTCGATATTTGAGGTTTACTTCCTTTTAACACAGTGTGTATTTAGTTGTATACATTGTGAATATAAAATAAAAGAACTTTTTGAAAAAATGAGGGCTACTCCCCATTACCAAAACACAGTCGATATAGATTAGGGTCTAATGCATCCACTAGGTACTTAATGGGTTGAATCATGGCCAATCTTAATACAAAGCCAGTTTGGTGCCAAAACTGGGTGGTCCTATTTTGTAGTTGTCAATATCAATCAGGAATTATTTTTGATTGAAAATAAACAACGAAGGTAATTTTTTTTGTTTGTAATATGTTTAAATCGAATAAGTACATATATTAATATCATTATACATGTATAAACTTACTGAAATCAGCCAACTTTGTGTCGGTTTTATTTAAACAACGAATAACCAAGAGTTGAGTTCTGAAGCAGTGAGTCTGGGGCTGGTAAAATCACATGTTGTTCAAAGTATGTTTTGAATGTGGACATAGATCTAATAGGATGAGCGAATAGGTAATAACCATTTCACGTAAAATATCTTTTCGGTAAGCAATCAAGATTCACATTGTATACACATAGAGACCACCAAAATTTATACCAGGCGTTATTATAAACATTGGTGATTCTTGAATGACTTCCCAACAGTCAAGTCTAGGAACTAAAATGGTTATTTACCAAAGAAATTGGACTATACATATAAGAAGCCTTATACGTTATTTCTGTGACATTATTTAACAAACGCATGAAGCATAGTTAAGTTGTCACAGATATTAACATCGCTGAATTGGCCTTCTGATTTTATGACACACGGAAAGTATCCTATTTTTTATGTCTATACTTACTCGACTGCAGTTATAAAGAGTTTGGCACTATTTTTACATGACATTTCCCTATCCTATTAATGCCAAGTGGAAGTATTATTGGCTCCTTATCTGCTCATCATGGCGGATTGTCTTTTTATACGCCCTGCAAATTGGCAAATAAATGTCATCGCAGTGGTGTGAAGTTCTCTGCAAATGAACTTGCAATGCAAAGTTACTTGTATCTAATTTAATTAGTGGACCAATGAGCGCTCGAAACGGAGATTTTCGCGATAAGATAGATAAGATAAGCAATAATCTTCAGAATTTTATAAACCGTAACGGCGCTCCAGTCAATTTCGAGTCCTGATCGATGGTTCTTTTTTTGCTTCAATTTCATATATTTAGGTTTCATCTCTTTAGAAGGTGGTTTCTTTCAACATCTTTGTATTTTTACTATTTAAATACATATACAAATACAAAATTGAATTGGCATACCTACCCGTTTCAAAAAAAAAAAATACTTTAACATTATTAGCATTTCAATGTTCTTCAATATGAAATTAGAATGCAATGTTCGTAAATACTTATTATGTAAACATGTACGCCAATCACAATGTTATGCTAATTCGCAACAATTTACATTTATGGGTATGTCATATTATTATTGTTTAATGCATCGTCATTAAAATCTGCGATCATTATTATTATAAACCGATGTGTAGAATTTTAATAGAGCTGTCATTAGTTTCTCAATGCCCCATCATTAAAATTTGCATCCCAATTCAATGAACAACTGAATATAATGATAATCATTCATGACATCTTTTTTGTTTTATTTTAATTTTACTTGTAGTTATAAAAAAAAACATCCGCCTGCTTTTGTTACCGTATTCAAATTAATGTTTTTATATCTAATGCGAGTTTTCAACCGGTTTGTTCTCCTAGTGTGCCGCTAATTTTTTTACGTATCTGGAGTTAGTAGGTATGGTCAGTTAATTCTAAACATAAGTGCGATTGAGAAAGCATTCGGCACGCTTATATTCTCCGTAATATGCGTTAGAGTAAGATGGAATTTCTACGGCTGAATTAAATATTTTTTGTACACGTCGCCGGTAAATTTGGTTTGAATGACTCTTTCCATACAAAAACAGCGAGCATATTGTATTGCTGAAATTTATTTATTGTTTTTGTATTAAATATAATTATAGTCAGTAGTAATTATTTTTAGTTAATTCGGTAACAAATATGGTTAACTATGTTGTGTTTAAATTTGGTAGCCGTAGTTAGAAGCTACATGGTGTAACGTTTTATAGTTAAGTTAATAATAATAATAAAATTACTGTTAATAATTAAATACTGTGCGTTATAAAATGCAATAAATACGGCTTCATATAGCTGAACAATACACACTCTCTTTATATTAATAGTCTGTTGTTTCAACAAATTCTGGATGTACCCTTCTACAACATAAACCTATTATACATAAGGTACCTAATATAGCTCGCAGGGATGATAATAATTCAGTGACGTCCCGTGCGGGAATTTAGTTTTCTATTTGTAAATTACGCCTTAACGTCTTTCTCATTCTTCTTCGTGCTACTTTTAACTCATTTAGTGCTGACAACACGACTGGCGCGTTTGCATTAGTTGGCCATTAGATATAATTAGTATAATATTTAAATGTGGTAATTAATTAGTAATTATCTGGTCAACAGTGAATGTGTAAGGTTTTTTTGTCTTTTTTAAAACAGCTCTCCATTGATGCATGTTCCTAGCGTCTTTCACACAGTTTTCGAGGTTTTTCCAGATACAGTTCTGCTCTTGATAATTTTTACGAATGAATAGAGGTGGTGTAATTTTTTAGTTGGAGAAAATTTTGATTTAGAATATCACCAATCAAATTATATTTACTATAAATATATTTTATTTATATGTTAAGCCTCATTTATTAGCTCGACGATAAATTTTAAAATTACAATTATTTTCTATTTCGGTTTGTAAATTCTGAAAAAAATAATCGTCTCGTAAAATGTTTATTATATAGTGTAGTGGATACTAAGTGATAGTAATCTATATATTATTACCTACATAAAAGTCACACTATATTATTTTGTTTAATTTCCTTTTCCAACTTGGCCCCAAATGACATCAACATAGTGTATACACTATAGAGTACGAGTATCATAGTATCGGCAGCGCTCAATATCGAATCCGAGTACTTTTGATTACCAGGCTTGCATGCTGCCAATTACGCTATTCCGACCATCCCGTGATTAATATTTTTTAACCAAAACTATTTTCCTGCAGATTTAATAAAATAATTTATTTTGAACTAATGCATTCAAGGACAGATAACATTATGTAGGTACTTGAAAATAGGTCAAATTAAATAATCACACAGACTATTATCGCACCCTAAATGAAAAAAATATATTTACAACCTAAATTAATTATAATTAAGACAGTTGACAGTAACATTTATCACACTTTTTGTTTTTAAAATGATAATTAATTGTAACTATGTAATAAATAAATATTAGGTACGCTTCTTATCTACCACGTTTTTCTTAGCTCGTATTCTTGTTTGTCCGGTGGTTATTTATCTAGTACAAATCTTGCATTCGATTTTTAACTAACTTCCCGGATAGCTAGACATTTGAAACTTTTAGAATATATCAGAACACGATGCCAATGCATACTTTTAATACTTTTAGCCATCTTTAAGTAGAATTGAATTCATTTCAAAAGTTATTTCGGAAGAAATCTGCAATCCAATCCACTATTATTGGTTGCTAAGGGGGTGGTCCTAGCAACTAAATTATTAATATATGCGTGTGTTACCATGGAAATCAAAATGACATTTCAGTATATTCTATATTTTTTGTTGCAAAATAGCAAAAAAATGATTTATTGACAATATCCTTAATTGTCCGAAATTATTTATACATAGAATTGTCAAGTTTATATGATTCAACAGAAAATTTAAAAACGTGGTAAGTATATAAAAAGTTCTTTTTATCTTGTAATTATTATTTATTATATTTTTTACCAAAAGCAAGAAAACCATTTGTTAATATGTTCTACAACTACAACAGCCCTCTTAGTTCAATGCATTAGGCTATGGCTTCTCATTAGGGTATCCGAGTTTGATTCCCAGTGAGGTCAAAATATAGCATATAGGATTAATCATAATACTACCCAAGCCATTCAAGAATTCATTAAGTCAAGGATCACAATTAAATATATTATAACAAACAGATTCTGAATAGTTGAAGTGTTTGTAAAATACCCTATCAGTAATAATGAAATTAATAGGCGTGTAATCGTCAAAACCCTAATATAGATCATTAGATACCTAATAATCAATTACACTACATTCCATTACTACATTCAAGAGTTGTAAAATCGTCAATACCGGGAAAACAATGGTATTGGGAATTAAATCGAGTTAACTAATGAGATATGGTATAACGTCATTTCGATTATTGAGTGTTTTATTTGCCCGATTTAGTCCGTCGATCCATGTTTTGCATGTTTGTAGCTCCTTAAATGCTTTTTTTTTATTACTTCATGGAACGGCCTAGAAGGGAAACGCTACATCGGAAGACCGTATGCGAGATGGCAAGATGACATCACAAAGATAGCGGGCCTAAATTGGCTACAAATAGCCAAAAACAGAGCCTTTGGAGGAGGCCTTCACCCGAGGAGGGGTTCTTGCAAACTAAACTAACTAGTATCTTAGCATTAAAAATATTATTTAAGTTACAAATACATAATATATGTTAATATAAACGTTACATATCACTGTTTAATGTATAGACATTATTTAATAATGTTATATACAAAATAAAAATCTTAATATATATATGTATTATACAAAAATATAAGAATAATAATAATTAATATTATATAATCTAGATAGAAAAGGAAGAAAATACAATCATTGATAGATATATATATACAGAATAGATAAAATCATAGGTTATATACATTAGATTTAGTCAATTCACTGTTATTTACTTTCTTGTTTGTAAGAAATAAAAGGCTTTTTTATTTTTTATTAACTAATGAGATAATATATCAATAATATCAGTCTTTAGATAAAAGTAGCATGTAAGAATATAAACCTAATTGATAATTTATTAATTTATTTGGCATTAAATTCTTAAATTTAACCATGCATCCTTACAATACGGATCTGCGAATATTCCTTTTGCTTTCACTCCTTAGCAAGTGGGTACATCTTTATAATACATTGACTTTAATAGTGTTGCTTCGCACGCTAGCCGTATTCTTACAAGTGCAATTTAACGGGTCTTACTTTAATCAGTTATTTTCATTCACTGTTCATAACACTAACCTGGTTATAATACCATGCGAATTTATTTACGTGTGGACTTTGCATTTATTATTATCGACTAATTCCCAAGCTTCCATATATTATTGTAAGCGAGTAATATTTTTTTCTTAATTGACTGTCTTTATTATTAAATATTAGTGCAACAATAAAACAGAATATTAATATTATTGATAGTCTATATCAGTGATGGCGAACGTATGGCATCCGAATGTTTTATGTTAAAGAGAAAAAATATAAGATAATTATACTTACATAATTTAAAAAAAGTAGAAAAAAGTTTTACAAATAAATATTATAATGTATTCTTCTTTTCTTTCTTTCGACCATGTCCGATCCTAATAGGATCATATGGGCCTCCACAGAGTGGAGGTTTGTATTGACGAATTTTATTTTTACGAGAAATCAATGGATGTAAGCCACTTGCTCAACATATTAGGTCCATACTCTGACTCATACACAAATTGAAATACAATATGTGTACTTACCAGACCCAGGATTCGAACCTGGGACCCACGACGGAATAAGCCAACGCTTAAGCCGCGCGGCCATCGTGGGAATATATCGTCACCTTAATACTACAACTAGATAATTTGATATTCACTGTTTTTTTAGTTAGCTATTGAATAATATGATTCAACATTTCCTTTTCTACAAAATGATAAAACTAGGTAAGTTATAAGTTAATGGTAACTGTATTAATTTTGCGTTTGAAAATATTAGATAACTTTAAAACCATAAATGCATTAAATAAATAAAATAATATAACTACAATATTTTTTTATACAATTGAATATTATTTAATTGTTCCCAATTAGACAAGCATAATATTCCATTTTTATTGTAAATAATATTTATAGCCTAGATTTATGTTATTTTTTAATTTTAAGTTTAAATTTCATTTTCCAAACAATTACCAAATCAGAGTTAGCTAGTTGTAGTATTGACGTGACGATATTATTCTTCTTATTGTGCCATCCCCTAGCGGAGGTCGGCCACCAACAAGGTGATTTTATCTTTGTCGTCTGCTACCCGGAACAGTTCAGTGGAGCTGCACTCGTACCAACCACGGAGGTTCTTAAGCCACGAAATGCGGCGCCGTCCTCTGCTACGCTTCCCATTGATCTTTCCTTGAATGACAAGTTGGGGAATGCTGTATTTTTGTCCTCTCATAATGTGGCCAAGGTACTGTAGTTTCCTGGTTTTGGTACTACATAGAACTTCTCGGTCCTTCCCCATTCGATTGAGAACTTCATCATTTGTCACCATTGATTTAGCATCCATATTTCCATACCATAGAAAAGAATTGAGAGAACATAACAACGTACCATACGCAGTCTCAGACCTAGGTTAAGATCTCGATTGCTAAGAAGGAAGGACGATATTATACAATATTAAAAAAATAATGATGACATGGCCATCCGTATTTTCTTTAGTTTTTATTAAAAGTTACCAATCAATGCACAAACGGAAACAACGAAATTCATTCATAAATCACAGATCGCATTGTCTAAAAAATAGCAGGTACATACTATTCGAGAATAAGCATTATGTTTAATTTAAATTGTATAAGTCGGTCCTCAGGTTTCATGCGTCACGCATAATATTATCGCACTGACCACAACAGGCGGCGAAGGAAGCCGCACCGCGAATCTCTGATTTTGACCGATTTACAATCATTTCGGAATGATTCAGACCACTGTAGCGAGAGAATACCTCATTTGATCAGAGCAATTCTGCCGTAAATTTGTGGGTAAAGAACCAAACTAAGTATTGCCGTAATGTTTATACACTCAATTATATTTTTTGATTTTTTTTTATAGAACTATTTTTCTTATTTTTACTATTTTTCCCTATGAAAAACTGCTCGGCACGTCAGACAGTCAAAAAATAATGTTTGGGATTTTTTGCACGCGTACGTAAAAAGGTTCGCCAACCCTGGTCTATATGAATAGTTTGATTATAATATTAAAATAAAATTTACAGTGAGTCTATTTTTCATTCAAGTTTTACGAGCGATATAAATAACTGAGAGAAATGAAAAACATATCACCTGTACGAATGCTTCCAAATTAGAAAACTTTATTTTTAAGAAGAAAGTATTGGTAATATTGATAATATTATTTTTTTACTCTCTCAGGGATTGATTTGTTTAGGAAATTAAATTCAAGTTTTTCGTATTTTATAGTTTTTTTTAATAAAATAAAACACCATAATATATATTATTATAATATATGGGTAATGGCCCCCACAAGGGGGGGCTGACAGGGCTCTAGCCTGGGGGCCCGTGCTCAGGAGGGGCCCAGCGTGGCAAGTCGACCAAATAAGTGAGACAAACACACATCACAAATTTGCTCCAATAGTAAAAAAAAGTCGCCTGCGGCGCTATTTTCCTTTGGTAATGTTATTACTTCAATTTATGTGGTTCAACGATGCAATTTTTAATTGTGTATCGATACCCAACAATTCCATAGTTCAAATGGATGTATTAACACAATGCTATCGCTATCGCTAAGGATAAAGGCAGTGTAACGCTATCTATGTATCTATAGTCTAAGGACTGACATTTTTTATCGGCTCTGAATTAGCCAGTACTTCATTAAACGTAATCCGCATCCTTTAATGAGGTTTATCTTGTAAATTCTCTTGAAGATGCGCCGCTGCTCACAAGCGGTCTGAATACAATTACTTCAATTAAGTGTTTTTTTTTTAGCCACGTTCGATCCTAATTAGAACATATGGGCCTCTACGGAGTGAAGGTTTGCACTAACAGATTTGTTTTTACGAGAATTGGATGTTAGACCAATCTGTTATGTCCATACTCTGACTCAAACACAAATTGAAAAACAATATGTATATTTGCCAGACCCATGATTCGAGCCTGGGCCCCACGACGTTATAGCTGAGGCATTGTCTCAAAGGATCGTGACTAGGCGATGCGCGGAATGCGGGTCGCGGATGCAAATAACGGAAGCCGAACGAAATATAATTTGTGATACAAGTTCAACATGTGTCCTTTTTATGTGAAGTTTATTATTATATTCGTAATAATAATAGTATATTCATTGACATGTTTTCTATTTTAAGTACATACGTAAAGTTTTTTAGTCATCTTTACACGATTTAAGAATATTTTCATCCGACGCCATGACAAAATGATTCGACGTGCAGACGCCTCGACTATCGTTCTCCGAATGACAACGCGGCCGTAATTTTGTTCTACATACAGTTGAAAATTATTTGCGATTTCACTTATGTACGCTCTTAGGATGCTCGGCAATAATTAAGTGTTTAATACTATAATAACAGATTTTTTTTATTTTCCAGATAAACTGAACCGACCGAGCTCTAGGGAGCTCTATCAGGAATGCGACTTCTCTTTCATCTGACAGCCGTCCTTCTTATACAAGGGGTAAGTTCATCATCTTCTTCTTCGTCATATTATGATTCAAACCGTGACGGTTTCTCTAGGATATGAATTATGGGCGACGGAAATATATTATCGCATTGCATCGAATATATTCTTTCATTCTTTTATTGTAATATCACAGTCAAAATATGAAACATCTTTTGATTCAGTGTTGTTATCGTTTTTATAGTGATTGTAATATGTTATTGATTAGAATGGCGCACTCTGTTGTACTTAGATACAACAAAATTAGACAAAAATATACTTACTGGAAACCAAAGTATTGTAGGTATAGTGTAATGTGTTATTATTATTGAGAATATAAATAGGGATTGCAATACTGGTATTTCAAAACCGGTATTCCAGTATTTATCAATACCAAAATACCGGTTTTAATAATTCGAAATACCGGAATTTTCGGTATTAAGAAAGCACACTCGTTTACGTTTTTGAAAATGAATTATAAGTTATGTGCTGCTAAAATTTAAATATATTGAGTGAATCCAACAGGGGCGAAAAAATAATAAATCAAATATAAGTAATTATCGCGATGAATTATCATAATATTATTTCGAAATATAAAATATCCGTGACAAAAATGTTTAATTATTCTATTATTATTGATGACTGTACAAGCATTGAATTTAGGAAGCTTTTCCTGCAGCCGGACTTATTTGCACTTGATGAACTTTTGAGGGGTTAAGTTATAATATTCAAATTATTTGTAAAAAATCAGTAGTTCTACAATTATGATCAATACATATTTTTAAATATCAACATAATAAATGCAGGTATGTATGTTTTTGCTATAAAATAATATTTTTAAAATATTTTAATACCTATGTTTAAGAAATACCGGTGTTCAATAAGAAATACAGAAAAACCGGTATTGACATTTTCATTCGGTATTGCAATCTCTAAATAGAAAATGGTGTTATTAATATTAATGACCATTACATATTTATTATTAATTCATAGTAAGTAGATAATAATATTAGATATTATTATGTACATAACTATGATATGGACCATTCATAAACAACTACAATTATTGCATGAAGAAAATCATGTTAAAATGCAAGAGGTACTATACGTATCTATTCAGAATGACTTAAGTCAGCTACACACGTAAAGGTCCAATTACACCACCAGAATCGTAGACCAAACCAGATTTAATGATCTACGACGATCGTCGTGAGCAATCGTCGACTTTAAAAATCAATTACATAGAACGTTTCAGTTACCATCACGATCGTGTTGATGCTTGATTTTATTGGATCATAATATAATATGCTCAGTTGTTAGTGTTAAGTTAACAAATAAATATTATGTAAACCTAAAAATATGCCACCTTGGTGGCAACACTAAACAGTCTTTCCTCATTATTAACTATTGGAGCTACCATTTAGATAAGTAATAGTGTGTTGATTATATATTAATTTACAATCATATTATTCTTATTTTGTATTATTAATGCCTATTAAATCAGGCAACTCTCATTATGTAAACGTAAAATTTGCGTTATGTAAAAAGCAAGACAGGTCACGCCACGTTGGGTCTAGGACGATTTGGCGCCGGGACAACTGGACGCCACGCAATTCTAAATTAAATAGACGTTAGGTATTTGTAGGTAATTTAAAAAAATATATTTAATATTATTATTTATATTTTAATTATTATATTATGATTTAATAGTTGATGAGAATTTAAATATGAACACTAAATAATGATTTAATCGTGCATACGTTCAAGTTCCAACGAAAAAAGGGTTTTTTTTATTTTATATAAAGCCTAAGGCATAGTATTTCTCAATCCGCAATAAAAAAAACATTATGTTAAGAGTAAAATTAATTAAAACTACTAAGTAGTAGATAGAAACTAATTAAAATTCTTCGTGTACGTTCTGTATACGTGTCTACGACAGTGCGGCGTCCAATTGTCCTGGCGCCCAGTTGTACCATTCCCCGCCACGTGCGGCCCTACTCGGAAGCTCAAGGTTAATTCGGGTATTTTCATACGTTACGACAACGCTCCATTACCACAAATTACAGGAAATCGCGTAGTGTACATTTCGTGTGTATTCGACTATTAGAGTATTAGGTGGGGAGAATCGGGGCTGTCACATGCAAAATGGTGCCTACCCTAGAGTGTACACCTATAAATAGCCTTACCATTATATTATGGTTGCGGACATTTTAGCGGCGATCTGTAGAACTACGGATCCCCTTGCACTTTCAGGCAAGTATATTTATACGCCGTTGATCCCCATTAAAGTGCAATGCAAACAGCGCCATAAAATTGCAACCTATGTATTATGATGGTTCTAGAATAGACTGCGACTTCCTGCGACACGTGGTAACGTTTAGCTATCGTCGTAATGTGCGACGAGTCTACTAGTTATTAATGATTGGCAATAGCATTTAGTGATTAGATGAATGAGTCAAAGATTGAGTACAAAAGTGTAGGGTTTTATAATGCATGCGATCACACTGTAAAAATTTCATCACTCCATTCATAAAATACAGTATGACGTGTGACGGTCAATGGAGCCCGGATATTTGCTGAAACTTGTTGACCCACTCTGTACAAAGACGTTTGTCAAGCGATAAAGCAGAGACCGTGAAAAAATGCATCGTAAAAAAACAGCATGGCTCAAAAGAAACGACCTCACTAAGTAAATGGAATTTCCTATTGTTAAGCTAGAAATTTATTATTGTTATTCATAAGTCAGATTTTAGTAATCACACTATCTGTTGGTTTTAGCTGTCAATTGAAATGTGCGAAATGAAAAGGGATTAAGTCTAGACTAGGGATCCTGAACTATTTTCGATACCTATGAATCCCGGGATTGGTAATCATAACCCCGAAACTTTCGAGATTGATTTTTTTATCAATTTTTATGTAAAATAAAATAAAAACGAAAATATAACAGAAAAAAATACTTTTAATAACATATAACTACATTATCAATAAATTGAGTTTGAATGAAGTTTGATTTATTACCCATCTGTTGTCAATTCATTCTATTTTTTCACATAAATTAATAAAAATGGAAAATTTTGGAAAATATTAAATAATAATGTGTTTTCAAATGTAGCATTCGTTATTGAATAATATACATATTACACATTTCGCAATAGAAAAAAATATTTTGAAACATACCATTATATAGAAAAATGCCACCTTTTTAACTTAATCTGAAATTCAAACCAAAAAATAATGTATAAGTCAGTTGTCACAGGCATACTACATACCGACCGGGGTACCGAATAGCGCATTCCGATGGTAGTGCCGTATGTTACGTTGCTAACTTTGAATCATCGTCATCAGCCGGGATCGATTGTCTGTTCGATGAAGGTCTCTCTTATCTCCCTCCACTCCCTGCAGTCCTTTGTTATTCGTTTCCATGGGAATCCACCGAGCTTTACGTGTTCGTCTACCCAGCGGATTTTAGGTAGCGGGTGTTAACTTTGAATGCAACCCGCTATGCTGTATATTATATTTCATTAGGTGTGACTAGTATCAATTTATAAAAAAAACACTTCGTAAGTAATACGATTAAAAGCATTCAATGCCAAAATATCTAAATGCGCTATTTGGCACCCCGCTTGACGTATAGTATGACTGTGATCATCTGTCTATATAAAGAATACATATTTTTTTCAATATAATATACCTTGACGACATTATATTATTATGGAAAATGTGACTTAAGATGGTTCTGAATATTATTATGGAAAATATGACTTAAGATGGTTCTGCATATTATTATAGAAAATATGACTTAAGATGGTTCTGCATATTATTATAGAAAATATGACTTAAGATGGTTCTGCATATTATTATGGAAAATATGACTTATGATGGTTCTGCATATTATTATGGAAAATATGACTTAAGATGGTTCTGCATATTATTATGGAAAATATGACTTAAGATGGTTATGCATATTATTATGGAAAATATGACTTAAGATGATTCTGCATTCGAATCTTTATATTTATTTGTCCTGGCACTAAAGTTGCCGACTGTAATTCAAAACATATGCCAGATAGGATGAGAAAATAAGCTAGATAAGCTAGATTTTATTAAAATTCAAAAAAATATGTCATAATTATTAACATTGTTTCTATAAGAACAAATAATATCTGAGAATAATTTCATATTTTACAACTAATAGAACTAAAGTAATAAAATGAATGCAGATAAAAAAATTCGTCATCATTTTAACATTATTAATTATATATTATATATTATAACATTGTTTTGTTTATAAGATAAAAGATGCAAAAGACCAGAATGTTGATTGTCAAGCACATCTGGTTTAATATTCCAGTTTTATTATGAGAAGTTTTAAGCTGTTTGCGGTGTCAAAAAACGCTAGATTTAATACCGTACGCCAAATGCAAATTTTGCAAGCCAGATGCCTATTCAAAAATGTTAGGTCTGGCAAGAAAAACGCTGCCTGGTACGCTCCTACCCCATAAAATGCTCACAAAGCTTGCAATTATTTAACAATAATTTACGATTCTCAATTAGATACATTAAATGGATTTTAAATATACCGTAAAATGGCAGCGAAAAATAATTAACTACATCCATTTCTCACACTAATAAAACATCGTATTAATCTGTAACGTTGGGCCGGGCTACCATTCAAATTCGGCTCTGTATATACTAGATAATTGGCCAATTACGAGCACCTGGCCAAAAACTGGCACATTTACCCTATAAAAAATAATAATTGTATTCATCAGTGTCCGCTCTAACGACTAAGCCAGAGCAGTAATGTTTATCTGGTCCAAATTTGAGCCGCGCTTTTTGGACCAGTTAAGCGGCAAAGCGTATAGACTAGGGATTGCAATCATGGACAGATATTATGTTAATACCGGGATTACGGTATTAATATTTCCCGGTTTTTTTATTGTTCGGTTTTTGTCATTTCTAGTCTTCAATGGCTACATTCCTCGTCCCATGTCCTCAAAAGTGAAAATATTACCATCCGGAGCTCTCGATGTAGATATAAATTGTTATCTGTTTTTACCAGGAAAAAAAGAATTAATAGGAACCGGAATACCCATGGAAAATGTAAAAAGCGTGTAATGTAATATATTTTGAAGGGAAGCATAAACAATATATACGTATGTTCATTTCCTTAACCAGTTGAGATACCAACGTTTTAAAAGAATCCATTAACATTAATCATATCACTCGTATCGCGTCACTAACGATATGTCGCAGGAGTGAGAGAAAGAGAAGACGTGAGTTTTCGTGCTTTAAACTGAGGTGTAGTTCTAATTACCGTCACGCAATAGGCCATTTTCACAGCAGGATAATGATTTAACGATTAATGCAACCAGTACTCGAAAGAAGACCAAAACTCATAATTTTCACGATGAATTGAAAATTGAGTATTAGTTTGTGATGGTGAATGATAAGTGTTTAATTTATCACCACTCAGTGTCCTTGGCTAAAATATATAATACGTTTGTTAAAGTTGAAGAATGACAATGAAAGAGTATGGTAGATTACTGCTAGTTTTAATGCTTGGTTGTAAATCAAAACATACTTGAAGTTGGACATGCCTGACATATTATAATAGGTACTAACAAAAATCACACAAGGAATTTCGTAGATGTTTTTAGTATTATAATAAATTATTATAAATATAATTTCACATACATCACAATATGATATTGTGACAGACTTTTAGTTGTGCTATACTGCTGTAACCAGTGAGGTTCTGTGGGGTTAGGCAGACCATGCGTTACTAAGAGGAGGCAAATCATAAAGGGTGGCAAACGAAAGAACAAATACGGTCATTATAATTTTTGAAAGCAGTGGCCATTTTCCACGAAGCTGAAATGTGATCACTTCATTAGAAAGTACCGGGATCTAAGTTTTCAAAAAATCATAAGGCGGTCTCCAAACTAGTCAGAGGTTCAGACCTTCATGCACCTAAAAATACCGATATTTAAATATATAGATTACGTAGAAGTTATCTAATCGTCAGTAGATTATTCATGAAGGCATGCTCCTAACAATTTTGAATCCAATTTGAGAATAAAAATAAAATGGGACGGCATTTTATGTCTGCATAAGGGAGGCATTTTACCTAAGCATGTCAGTGACCGTAACCGAGGGATTCAATAATTTTCGGTTCCATTTATATGATTATGTAATTTTGATAGCTGCCATCTAATCCAAAAATATGATGTCGTATTATTTGGAATATGATGATAACATTTTTTTACGGCCTTGTCCGATTCTAATAGGATCATATGGATCTTCACAGAGTGGAGGTTTGTATTAACAGATTTTGTTTTTACGAGAAATGGATGTCAGTTTAGACTATGATGCCAGCCACTTGTTCAACTTATTAGGTCCATACTCTGACTTCTACACAAATTGAAAAACAATATGTGTACTTGCCAGACCCAGAAGTATTCGAACCTGGGACCCACGACGCTTAAGCCGCGCGGCCATCGTGGGTGTGTAAATGATGATGATATTATTATGAGAGTACAAACTTTAACATAATATTATTATTTAAGGGAAGGTTTCCGGTAAATGAGACCCTGGCAGAAGAAAAACGTTCTGGCTTTAAAATCACAGAGATTGGTTTGAACTAAGCACTTTTTCCCTGTTTAGAGCAGGAAAATGTACAATGGGAAAGCAATATAATTGGTTGATTTAAAATTATTTTGATGTTGCATTGAATCTCTGTGTGCGGACTGACTAATAAAGACTTGTAATAATTTGATCAGTGACACAATAAAGTTGCAGCGAATTGTTGATTCCAAGAAAAGAGTCGAGATTTATAATCTTTGAACGATTGTATTTTTCATCAAAAATCTTTTGAGTTGGACCGTTCAATATTATACGAGTTATGTAAAACTGGTTTCATCGACGTATTGCTTGTTACACACCTTTGGCATAACTCGCAACTGCAAGTAGGTCGGCCTAAATTATCTGTCAATTTTGAACAAGAGCGGGTAATAAACCATATCACCACCAACTGTTTTGATTTTCCTTAAACCACTCGCCTTGTTACCTTTACCGTTCGGCTGGCGTAACGAATGTTAGGCGCCCTTAGATGTGTTGTAAGTATCCTAAGAGCATGGGTTACATGTAAATTGTACGTAATAAAACCACATTTCACCGTAGCACAGTTCTTACTTATCGTATACTATACAGTCATCTCTTTAGCATAGAAATGAAAAAAAATACTCGTTGTTTGTGGAGCATTGCAGACAATAATGTTACAATTTTATTAGATCCTTACCTAACCTAACCTAAACTAATAAATAATCAAGTATATCGGGTATTTTTATTAAATTTCTTTGCTGTTTGCTTCCTGTAAATAGTGTAAACCAACAAGAACCATGTATTATTTAGACATGAATTTTATCTCAGCATTAGAGTAGCACAACGTGGTATGGAGAGGTGCATGCTGGGCATAACGCGAAAAGACAAAAAGAGGAATGAGTGGATAAGGAAGCAGACAAGGGTTTGCGATGTAATAGAGTTTATTAAAAGCCTTAAATGGAGATGGGCTGGACACATAGCTCGAAGAAAAGACAATCGTTGGATAAATTTAGTCATCCAGTGGTATCCAAGAAGTACAAAACGTCCGCAAGGTAGACCTAGAGGCCGCTGGATCGATGAAATGATAAAGTTCTGCGGAAGTACGTGGCAACGCAATGCAAAGGACCGAGAGAAGTGGAAGCAGCTTGAAGAGGCCTTCATCCAGCAGTGGATAGATTTAGGCTGATTATGATGATGATGATGATGATGATATTTCCGATACAACATTTCACGGTGAAGTGTGATACGATGAACTGCTTACATACAAATTTCCAGACACGAAGAGCATGTCTATGGTTGTCGTACACTAGACTGCGCATATTTACTGTCCTAATTTAATGTTTATTTTGGACAATACATGATATAAACTTCACACTCGCAGCAAGACGTGGCCAACCTAAAACACAACATAAAAAATTGTAATTATACTTAATTAAAATAATAACACTTAATCCACATAACTGATTTAAGATCAGGACCGGTTTTGTCCGCTGATAAAGTCGAATGATCTGTGGTAATATAAAATAATAATAAATATGCGTCATTCTAAAAATATTTCCAAAATACAACATGGACATAAGTGAGCAGACAAGAGTATGCAATGTGATAGGAGTCGCTCTGGACATGTCACTCGACGAGTGGAAATGCGCTGGAAAAATGCGGTCATACATTGGTACCCAAGGGGCACTAAACACCCGTAAGGACGCCCTAAAGCCCGCTGGAAAGACGGACTCATAAAGTTCGGTGGATTTACATGGCAACGAATAATTAGGTACCGCGAAGAGTGGAGGGAGCTAGGGGAGGCCTTCATTCAGCAGTGGATCGACCCCGGCTGATGATGATGGTATAAGAATATTCTGTGCTCAAAAACAATTTAATCCTATTGACCTCACATCGCAGAACGCACTAAGTAACATATTCGACTCTCAATTTGACTGCCTTGGATGTGAAAATCTTTTCGCTCAATAATCTAAAATATCCTTCAAAATATTGTGATGTTTAAATAAATTATGTCGAAAAGTACATAGTATAGTAGGGTACCTATGTTTCTGAAAACCGTTCACGAGGAATATGTTAATGAAGATTTTAGATTGATATAATACCCCTCGCATGGAGTATCGGACCTTCCAAAATTGTAATATAATGTATTTTCACCACGTTAGCATATGTGAGTCGAAATTGAAGTCTTTGTGTGTATATGGAAAATAGGTGAAAATAATATTGAAAATAAAACGTGATAGGAAAAGTTGCAGTTTATCTTTTTTATTAGGTATAGAGCAGTGTTTCCAAACCGCTGATATTTTCTGCCTGCCCAAAAATAGTTGTCACTCATTTTAAATAAAAGTAATAATAAAGTCGGTAATAAAAACGAAACTTAGCAACTTTGCGTCTCTCTGAAACAACAATGAAGCCACGTTTATCAATTATTATCCTAGCAAAGATGTAGTAGCAGATTTCGGTATATTTAAAAAAATGATTTCTCAAAATTAACAATTTATTTACTAATCGGTTTCTGATTATTTAAATTAACAATGAAATTTCTATTGTACATTTTTTTAAATTCGCAATCAGACTTTTATGTCTGTTATAATATGATTTAACAACGACTGCCCAATACTAGAAAAGCAGCGATTGACTATGGACCTCTGTGTAGATAAGATAATCATAAAATTGACCCCCGAACATATCACCAAGTACTAAACAAGAAAACAACACAAGAGCACTACACAAAACATTTAATTCTGGCTGTAAAGAAAACTAAAGATATAAATGGAGGAATGTAATAATTATTACCTTCACACTTCACCTAAAAACTGTAGTGGTGCAAATTTTAAAATATCATCATAAATGTGAATATGTAAATTACCAGTAGCGAAGGCTCCATACTAAGCGATTATTTAAAGCCTACCTCCAAGAAAACTATATATTCAAGTATTTATTTCAAATTTAAATACATTATTAAGACGTGGAATATTTTAAAATTTAAAATCAGTCATCTATGGTCAGAATTTGAATTTAGAATGGCGACTGTTTAAATTAGTCAAGTTTAGAATCAAACAAAAAATTACGCGCGAGTACGACATCTGTTTTTGTTCTTTGAATGGCGATTATTGACATAATAATCGAAAATTGTTTTCTATACTTACGATTACTCATCTCTTCAGGCAAGTCTACACATTTTGTCTCGTTTGGTAAGCGCTCGAGGCACAGCTTATAACCTTTAATGCAAATTTTATTGTCTATGCCTGCCGCTTTGGGTAAATAATAAATAAATAAGATGATTTAAAAAAATAATGTCTATTGGGTTCAATCAGATATAATCATTAATTGTTTTTAAAAATAACAAATAATTGTATCTCGTGATTATTATTTAGATTAGTTTAGTCATAGACAAACATAATTTATATCATTTTAATTCAGTCAGATTGTTGTTCCAAGCACGGTGGTAAAGTTTTATTCTGTTAGACAAAATTCAGTGATTTATTGTGTTCTGAATGTAGATAGATTATCTTATTTTGTACCCTAAGTCATTTGTCAGTGCTTTAAATATATAAGTATTTATTAAATATCTAGTTTTCCGATAGATTTTGAAAATTGTAAGTACGACAGACCAAATTTTAAGAATATCATTCTCGAGTTTGACGTTTGTTAAAAAATCATATAATATTATCAAAGCTGGAAGGTCAAGGGTTCATTTAGATTTGCACACAGCAAAAAAAACTTATATTAGATAATTATTACCACAACAATTTATATCATAAATATTCGTTTTTAACTGGCAGTTGTAAAATGATTCAGTGTGTCGTTGTCATTTTAGTGTGCACCTATTCATCAGTAGTAATATCGTAAGTATTATCTTCTTATCTCCCCTAAGTATACCTACCTGACAAGTATGCTCTTTTTCTCTTATCTCCACAGCCTACCTCTTTCCAAAAGTCACCCTTCGCCACTGTAAATTACTAACTGTAATGTACTCTTTCAACCACCTTGTACGAAAAAGCAAGGGCATGGTTATTTAAAAAACGAATATTTGTATATATATATTATTTAAAAACTTACAAACAAAATACTACATAAATAATAGTTTTTATTGATTTGTTAACGGTACGCGATATATTTCTTATATTTTAACCGGTCCGCATTTATAAAAAGGTTGGGAAACACTGCTTTAGAGTACTATATAAACATGCAGTTTATTTATGTAAATTGTTAGCATTCAGCGCCCTCGCTCAGTGGACAACTTGTACCGGTGGATCTAAACTTAATTGTATTACTATGACACTATTTCTGGTTCAAATGTTATACCGCGGTGAATCAACGCTACATAATCTCAGCGGTGGTAATTAACAGATGTTTTATGATGTCAGCGAACCGGTAGAACCTATTTTTTCTCGGGCACATCACTAGTTGTTATTGATTTGGGAGGAGAATCTGGCACACGAAAATAAATAACGTATCTCGAACAAGATTTATGGAATGTATTGAGCGTGCCGCCATGTTAATTGTACGCCATACACGCCGCGCAGATGCTGAGGGTCCTGTCCCATAAGGGCGATGATTTGCGCCCTTTATCGTTCGAAATGCAGCAAACGTGACATAGTGCCAGGGAAGTCAGAAGTAATGGGAACTGAAATATGAAATACCTAACGGCGTGCTTCATTTTCGTAGGACACTCACACATTCAAATCCCTCCTTCAAAATGTGGTGTATTGAATATTCCCGATCGGAATTCTATTTATTATATTATGTTCTATGCATAGTACCGTCAAAATATATAAAGTAATGTCGCAAATAAAATAAATATTGAGTATTTATTGGACACAATCGGAGGCAGACTAGTAAGTGTTTTTCTAGGGGTTGTAACCGAGAAATCTCGTCTCGAGAATTCTCGAGAAATCGAGACATTATCATTTAGCTAAGCTGCCCAAGAAAATTTGATATCCTGGTTAACGTAGTAGGTATATCAGACTTCATAGCAAAATGAATCTTGGCAGAAAAACCTAAAAAAAGGTCTCGACTTTCATTCTGAACGAATTTGGTTTTATTTTTATTTTCGAGAATCTTGATAACTCTCGAGAACTCAAATATTCTTGATTTCGAGAATTCTCGATTCTCAAGTAATCATAATAACTCTCTTATTCTCAAACGCTTTGAAGTCGACTTCAGAGTGGGCCTATTGTTTGGGCCCTAGTAATGGAAATTAGATTAACATCGGTAGCATCCGTTTTTTGTTATACCAAGGTGCTAAAACCTATTATTTTTTATACCAATTGGGAGGAAAATATCTGTGTTCAATCAAATCGCTTCAGATATTGATGTATTCCACTTGCGTGAGGTGAGTTTAGGTGGACGTTGATTTATATATTTTAAAAATTATGATCTACTCATTCGGTGTATTTTAATCTATCATTTTTGATAGATGGCACGTGGTTCAGATGTCACGGCACCCAGTGTGCTCCCATACACGGCGCAATTATGTTTTTTTTTGCATTTTTTTTAGTTTAGAAGCAGGAAGAGTCTTTTTGTGATTTAGAAAGAGTTTAAGAAGCACTGGCTTAGACTATAAATTGAGAGAGTCTAATGAACTATTAAATTTAATAGTAAAGCCTTTAGATGGAGAGATTATTTATGTTAGTTTTGCGTGAAATACTAATTATTAGAATATTTGATTTGAAAATTTACGAAAATGCTTATCGATGAGGTTTTAACCACTTGACGTCAACTGGTTACATATAATATGATCTGTACAAAAACACATGTACGAAGGAAAATTATTCGATTCACAAATTGCAGAATTTTCTTCAATCAACTCTTTGCCAAAGCAGTAACTATTTATTCGAAGTTAAACAAAAATGCAATATTTATTGATTGAAATATGATATCTTTTTTAAAACAACGTAGCCTATAAATACCACGTACAACTAAATGTTTACAACTTATTGTTTAGGCACAGTACTAATACATGAAAATTCTATTCGGTTTAAATACTTTTCCGTCATCTGTAAATCGGCCTGATGGTTTCGATCAATTTCTCTTCGTACATTTGTTGTCAGCTAAATGCAGAAATATTCTCTAACTAACTCATATTTGAAATATTTTAAAGAAATGTTCTATGAAAATAAATATCTTATTTAAGTTATTTATTATTTATAAAGACACATTTATCCATCATTATTTTCATTAATAGTCCCACTAAAATAATATGTACCTACTTATACATTTATCTATAAAAATAAATAATAATAATTGAAGTAGGTTTTGCTAAAGAACTCCCTTTTGAAATATTTCAAATGTGAGTTAGATAATATAGAATAGTTCTGCATTCAGCTATGTCATACAAACTAAAAGTTAAGCCGCTGCAGTCATATGAACACATAAATGTGAACACCCAGTATGTATATGGACAAAAAATTAAATTTGTCATTTCTTTTAAGTAATTATCATGTTTTTCAACTAAAAATATAAGTAATACATTTATAACGTCTACTTGAACTTGCTAACAATTTTTAATAAACCATTTATTTTATTCAATGAATAATTTACAAGATTTTGAGAATATAACATTCCATATATTGAACACATATAACTTTAAAACATCTGAGATACATTCATACCCAATATTTCAAAAAAATACGATCCTCGAGACAGAGAGCCGGGCGTCGGTTAGTAAGGTTAGTAATTGAAATGAATATTACAAATTTTACTTTAAAAATAGTATTTCTTTTTTTAATTTTAATAAATTCTTCGGGTTTTGGCTAATTTTCCTTCTAGAAAGTGTTTTCATGAAAAATTCCGGAGTTGATACATACGACCCTTTATGTTACATATTATCTAACTGTAATTTATTATGTGGTATCAGTACCTATGCATATGTTAGCTTCTTGTAACAGTTAATGCATAAAACTTCATTTGACACTTAATTTATTATTGCAAAAACATGTCCATATTTGGCACTCCGCCAAAACCTGTAACGCCATTTTTTTCATTAATTAATGTTTATATTATTATTACGGTCTTAATTCCGTATAGAAAAAAAAATTTACGTGTATGATTAAATATGTAGGTAACGTCAACAGGTTATGCGCTGGTGATAAATAAAAAAAATCGGATGCCAAATTTTCGGCATAGGAAGTAGACCAATTGAGATGGTTGCCGCTACATGCTGTTACAACATTTTTTTTCGAGCGTAGATAACTAGAGTAAAGCAATAAAAAATAATATGAAATTGAACTCCCGATTATAGTTCCCCGATACCAGATTTAAATTAGATATCTGTGCACTGTGATGAATAATTCGCTTTATTACTGTCGAAATAAAAAAGTATCACGCCCCCTAAGATAAAATATAGAACAATTGTCCCCTTAACGTCACGTATAAACTATTGACCAATGAAGGAACAAAATAGGAGGTTTCGATAGCGATGTAAACAAATGAGGCGTCTAATTACAAAAAGCGACAAGTACACAATTCAATATTTTCGGGAAACAACGTTTTTATGTTTCAAGCTCCAATTATTTGTTTTAACGTGAGATTATTTTCTCCGTTGTATTTTATGTCGAAATTAGAACCAAAGGGAAATTTGTTTCAGCAGATAAACTCTTAAATTTAATAAATATAGGCAAAATAAAATTGGATGTAGCGCTATTTGTACTTCACTTTTTAATTTACGCTGCATAAGGCACATATTTCCGTGGCACTGTCATAAGTTTACCAGATGCTACGGCATGGGAGACGCCCTTTTCAATATTGAACGTTCCCTTATTGGTTGAATTAAACACGCGCGAAATCAATCAAGCTTTTAATAATATGAAACACGGACTTAGAGCTTTTTGTAATAAATCGAGACTTACAATATTTTTTTTCGTATGGTTATTTCGCGTTTTGGAATTTATAGATCAATACATATTGTGTAAAATTATACAAAGAATACGTGCGTATTTTTTTTATCGATTTTGACCAAATGTGGAGTTATCGCTTTTTGGAATTAAAATTCACCATAGCTAGAAAATGAATCAATGTAGGTACGTCATATTGTGAGAAAGAAAATAAAATATTCAGCGACGTCCCTTGGTAAAGTATCGCCCTTAAACAGACTTATCATTATAGGGGGTGGCATTCCACCCCCTTTGATGTGCAGTTTCAAATTGTCTGTAAATTCGTTAGGTGTACTTACCCTCATGTTGTAATATTTATTGTTGACTATGTTTTATGGATTAAAAATCTTGAAATTTACATACACATCGTATACTAAAAAATAGAGCATTTCCACGAAACCTTACTACGAGTACCTAATAGTCCTAATAGAACCCTCCAAATCAACCCACTCAGAACTACACTCAGTCTTAACCGAGCGTATCACTAGGCCCTACGGTTTGTTGTAAAGCACTCAATGTAATTCAATGTTTTTTTTTTTTTTTTAACATATAGTGAACTTTACAAATTATACATTTAAGACGTTCACAACATGATATTTAAAAAAAAAATTGTATTAAAATAATACCTACAGGCAAATAACAAAGATATATATGCAGTATTACAACAGTTATTATATAAAACGTAGATAAATCAGCAGTTGCTTTACGCCTTGAAATGTCTCAAGAGCAGATGCCCAAGACTGAGGTCGCCACGCACTGAAGTGTGCATTGATTTACACTTAATTTAATCAAAATACCCATGGGAGAAAACACGGAGAATTAAAAAAAATAAATGATTCTAATTAATTTAAATATAATATGTAAAAACAAAACTAAAACAGACATACTAACAAACTATGTGAAGAAATCTTCATATCCGCAATAAGACGCCACATTTTTTTATGGTTGGTCTTTGTGGCGTCCAGGTGGGACGGCCTAATGGACCGACGTGAGCATCTGCGGTTTGCATCCTGTAGTTCTCTACCACATGGACATGTTGGTGGGGTGACAGGTTCAAACTGAAATAGCTTAGCAGCGAATACACCATGTGATGTGGGGAGTCAAACTGGTTGTCTCCAGTCGCCATTGAACATTAAGGAAGAACAAATATGCGTGTCTACTATCTGCCCTTGGTGAAGGCATCCCACTTTCATTGCCAGGTCTTCGATGTCGTATTGTCCGCTTCGTCAGTGATACTCCCATGAAACCTACTGTCAAACAGTGGTAGTTTTAGATACATTGATGTGCGTGGCGCTGAGTTACACGTAGGTGAAATGGTTACATGTAAAATTGTACATTAAACATTTCACCGTGGCACAGTTTGCCGTGAGCTTTCTTATCGGAAAGAGGTGACCGAATACTAACGGTCTACAATTTTATTAGATTCAATATGAAAATTTATTCAATTTTCATAGGTGATTTTGGCAAAATTCATGAATTCAAGAATGAAAATCTAACCTAACCTAACAAATATTCCCGTATATCGGCTATTTTTAAAATTTGCTTGCTGCTGGCTTCCTGAAAAGTGTAAACCGACAAGAACCGTGTTTTATTTATACATGATTTGTTGGACGATCTTTAATATACGGCCATATATTTCCGACACAACATTTCATAGTGATACGGCAAACTGCATACGTAGGTACCTTTTCCGTAACGTTTCCGGACACGTGTCGCTGACTAGTCTGGAGATACACTTACTCGGTAAACGGCCATTACGATATAATATATAACAATAATTATGCTGTCAGGATTATAATATGATGTTTCTTTTTTCATTTATTATCTTATTTTTTTATTAAGTACTGAAGTGTCTATTTTGTCTGTTTCATTGAAAATCGCCGCTAACACTATATGTAAAACACTCCAAACACCAATAAAATGGTGATTTAGCATGAATAGAATATATATTTGTCATTAGCAAATTAACAAAAGATAATACATCTCACTACCTTGAATATTATTCAATGTCAAATGGTGTGTAAATCTGAGTTCATTCAATCGTCCATTCATGTTTAGTGCGTCATTTTCCCGCCAAGAACTCTGTCAGCGCCTGCGCGTATCCGTCCACGCAAACATTTTTACAGTGTGACCCAAATTGGCTTATGCCAACTTTTTGTGATAGGTTTTATACAATCTGAGATTCTAAGACGTTCATCAAATAATGTAACGTTTTTAATAGCGTAACAATCGATTATTTATTGACATCTTTCGATTGATACATTATTGCTGTTCATAAAATTTCGCAAAAAGTACCCAACGTATTAAAAAAATATCGTCACTGTTCTGGCAGAAGACAATAATTCTAAAAAATGACATATTGAGTTAGTTATACCAACATGTTCCTTATTTCAAACTTACCGTCTGGAAACCTTCTTAATAAATAAACAGTCTTTATTTTAAAGTCATCCTTTTTACGATTACTTAATAAACTCACATGATAGACCATTTCAAACATTTTAACAACTTCAAAGTCAAATTAATCAAAACTAGTATTCTCCAGTTAGTGTGTTCTGCCAGAACAGAGACGATATATTATGTTACTATGTTCTAAGTGGATCATATGGACATCTACAGTTGAAAATGTATAATATTATAAGTTAGTTATTAATCCAACCCATTAGGTTCTTATACTCCACCAAATCACACTAGCGCATCTATTATATAAACAATGCTGCATCGGAAGCTATCTGCGGCTGTCAGGGTAGTTTGTCATATGATGTATTGATAGTATAATTATTACAATAAGTTAGCCATCTAAATTGTCAAAACCGAGCTGAAAAAATGTGCTGATAGAACATAGCACTCTTTGACAGTTGTATTGTAATAATTAACCGCCTCAATACATAAATTTGATATACTACCATCTATAGCCGCCGATAGCAGCTTTGTGTATAGAATAGATGTGCTGGTATTAATCGGGCATATCACGGGACCTTACGTTTGGATGTAAAGCATTGATATTTTTTTATGACTGGTAATGTTTCAGGAACCCAAGACTTATGTGTACATGCCATGCACTTAAGTATACTTTGACTGAATTTACATGAAGCGCCCACAGGGGAGAGAAGCACATAGAGGCAACATTTTTTAAAAATGTGGTAAATAACAAATAAATGCTAATAAAAAACTGCCGAGCAATCAAACTAAAGAGATCTTCACCCCGCAAATTTTCTAAATGCAACAAAATTGGCCTTTGTGGCGACTAGGTTTCACTGTCCGTCCAGTGGACCTAACATCTGGTTGAATCGACTTAAACAGCTCTTCTCATAGACTATAGATACATCTAGACGCCACCCGTTGCATTGCTAATTAAGCCGCGTGCCGTGCGTTTGGTTTGTGGGCGAGCAAACGCATTCGTCTACAAATGTTCGAGACCATAGACCATTTTGCTAGTGCTCGCCCAAAGTGCTCGCACTAGACGCTCAGAATTAAAATGTAATTTTCTATTTTTTTCGTTATATAGTATTTTTAAGCGGTCAAAATGCAACCATTAGGTAAAGATATCCATAATTTAAGTTATTTTAAAGAAACACTAGGTCACTGATATTAAAATATATAATAATATAGAAATAAATTACCACGAACATGTATCAACTTACCTATGAAACGTAATACCATCTTCTTGCTTATCAGTACGGCTACTATATTTTAATAAAACACACAGAACCATCTTTTCTACTTAATTAACTAAAAATATTTACCACTGACTTAATGTTTAACACAAGAAATAGCAATTTTAGCAACACGATTATTGATGCTTAGTTATGCAATAAGCAAACATTTGCGGGCTACACCATAGCAAACCATCTCCCAGATCTGTAAACCTTTGGCTTTTCCCTTTCCGTACATATAATTTTAGGACATTTCCATTAAAGTAGTATGCAAAATGTAGCCTGTAATGTATGGTTACCATCAGTGGCTATGATAAATAGTCACCGCAAAATAATAACTTGTCGTCGCTATAGGATTTGTTTCCCGAATATCCATTTTTGTCGAAATCGACATTTTAATGCAGTTCAATTTCTTTTATCGAGCTCTACCGAAATAATTTATAAAAACAATATATTTTTATCTAGGAACAGAGATATTTTTTTTAAAAAACCCGAATACGCCATGTTAAGTTACAATTACTCCGTGGTGTTCTCCCGAATGTCCAACTATTCGTACCTGAATATCCAAGTTAATTTCGGTCGAAATATATCTCTGGCTGAGTGTTTATTTCCCGAATATGACTTTAGCCAATCAAACCGCGCTCACGCCGTGCATCTCGCTCCCAAATTCACGCTGTCTAGCTCAAAAACAATCACGCCCACTTTCATATTTTCGGCCGTCCGGTGACTTTTTTCAAATTTCGTCTTATTGATATTGTTTTTAACGTTACTATTGTTTTAATAGTGAATTCATCAAATTTGAAGAGATCATTCATAGCTGATACATCACCAGTTCGCCTTGAACTTACAGTAGAGTTGTAGAAGTGAGTATTTTAACCTAAATAACTGCATTTTGTTTTGATAAATGACACAAAATCCCAACGGTTATAGGAATTCTACAGTATGACCCGGCAACTACGATGACGTAAAAAATAATTATTATTTCAAATTATTATTAATCAAACATTGTTTGTCTTTATTTTACTTTTAATCTAGGTATTTCTATGAAAATAAAGGCAATGCTATTATTTATTATTGAATGCGCTGATAGTTATTTTAATTTAATATGAATGTTAGTAACTATTTATTTGGTGGATATTATATACTTAGGATATTGGTACCTACCTAATATTAGCAGCCAATGGTAATTAATTTTATACATGCTATTATTTTGTGTTGTTATTCCTTACAATATTAAATATATAATATTTATTTGGTGGTTTGTAATAAGTTTAATTGTCAATTATAGAAATATATAAGTAGATATAATAATATACAGATATAATAATATACAGATATATATAAATAGATTTTTTTTTGGAAAAAGTATTAATATAAATTTGTTAGCAAGTATGAGTAAGTACCATCATAAAATATTGGAGAAATGACCGTGACGTCGGTTAGTAATTGAAGTAGTAGATACCTTATAATATATTTTCTCAGAAGTGATTTAAAAAAATATATAAGTATGTTCAATTATTAGAATGGTACATTATTAAATCTTGTGAATTATTCGTTCAATAAAAAAATAGTTAATTATTTAAAAAACTATTTTATTACTTAATCCGAAAAAAAACCCAAAAAAGCGATTGCCGCATGTTATTATTACATACGAACTTGGGTAATTACGATCATTAAGTATTTAAATAGTAGAGGTAATTATTAACAATTATCGTGTAAATAAATATAAGATTTGAGGCGCGTACTTTTTGACCATTCAGTAATCTGTGGGCCGTGCAGCAATACGCTACGGTCTTAAATCCCAAACGTCTATGTTTTGTCCCGAATATCCATTATTCTGAGAGAGCGCTAAAAATTTCCCGAATATCCACAGTGAGTACTTGTAAATAAAACGCATTTTCTGTGCATTTAATGATTTATACCAGTATATTATTCTTGGAATCTATTCTTAGATACTGTTGCAATCATACAGTATAGAAAGAATGATTGATACATCTACTGATATTAAAATATACGACAGTGAAATTTGTTTTTCGTCTCCTGTAAAATTGACATTTGGTCTATTCGGGAAACAAATCCTATAGCGACGTTGTCACGAATAGGTAGGTACACACAGATTCGATAAAATTGAAGGGATGCTAAATATGATTAATGAAATATGTTTTAAAGGGTCTTCGAAATTATGCAACAAAGATTATATTTGTTTTTTCCCCTTCCACCCTAATATATGTTAGCCCAGGCGTTCAAGCGTTAATTTGGATCTGTATCTGTCTAACTGCATGTTGAACATTGATACTCCCATCGTCATACACGTAAAAGTAGGACTACTTCGTTGGGTAAGCCAGGTAGCATCTATGAAAGCGTTGTAGTTCTAGGCTGACTGTGGCCATGACGGGTTTTCTTTACACATCAGCCGCATTCACTCTACGGTGGAAATTTCTATAACACACGTAACTTTATGAAGAGACGCTAAGAGAAAAAGCATACATAATTACATAGGAAATTTAGCGACAAAATAATGTTGTTATAAAAGTAATAAAAAAACACTTGTTCATAATTTCCTTAACACGTGACACGCGCTTGGTTATTTGTGCCATCCTGTACAATTGCGTACACAGCATCTTTCTTCTGTGGGTCAATCGGCGGCCCGCAATGCGGCACTTGTCGACCAGACAAGGTAGCATTCTTACAATCCTATTTACCAAACTTGATCAATGTCACCGTCGTTGGTAAATGACCATTATGTATCATTTTTAATTATTGCACAACTGAATTATCAATGATTAATTGTATCCGACTGATTTTTAATGAAAATTCAATTTCACTTCTAAATGCCCTTATGCATAGTCTAAGGTGGCTAATATCAGTGACGTCCCTGGACAAAGTGCCACCTCTTTCTTTGCGGTAGAGGTCAATCCATCGCTGGAAGTACGTGTGCAGTTCTTGGTGAGCTTGTGGAACCATTGGGTTTATGGACCTTTGCCTCTTGTGTACCACATCATAGTCCTGCGATAGGCTGGTCGCAATCAGCTTTTTATATGGAGAAACCAGGGAACACAAATAATGGCAGTTGGTTACCTTCTGAGTGTGGCTGTAAGCAGGTACAATTCTCGAGTATAGATACATATGGGATATACCGAGTGTTATGGAATATGTTATTTTCAATAGTTAAGATATTCAGGGGGGTTTATATTTCATTAATTTTAGTATTATTTATTATTTTACGTCGTTAACCAAGACTGTCTTTCGTATTTTTCTATTAATCTGTTCTGTGGAAAGAAACTCACAGTTCTTTATAACCAATGATGTTATCGCGCGGTTATATGTGGTTTACTTTGACGGATACGCTGCAGTAATTCAATTATTCTGTGAAAATATGTAGATGTCAATGTGCATAATTTAAAGTAGTTAATGCCAAAGTAATGTCGTTATATGGTGTGATGTTTTTGTATATTTTATTATAAGTTAAGTTGAAAGTTAAATGTTAAATTATTATTTGTTATTAGTTCAAACAAAACATTTTGAATCACATAATAATTAATATAGAAAATTACTAGTTATTATTTTTTTTAACATTGGAAAAATCGTGAACTTAAATAGGTAGAGTCTGTCTTCTATAAGCTGGCGTGCGGTTTCCCCCCCCCTCCCCGCTTCAACATTCAGTACTGAATTCCCTCTCATTCCCTCTCATTGAAAACTTGCAACAGTCGAACGCGTTGGCACAATGATTTCCGTCCGCAAACGACGTGATGTGAACGCCAGCTTATAAAATACCGTATTCGGAAATTTGTACGTAAACAGTTCACCGCAGGACACTTATTCGTGCGCCGCAGTACGTGAAACACGAGTTCGTGTAACATTTAATCAAATGACGAGTTCTTCGTTGAACATTTCACCGTGGAGTTTATTTGTACGTATGCTACAACATGTGGCAAGTTTTGTGAGATGTGTTTACTAGGTTAGGTTAGGTTAGGGTTAATTTAATTGGAACAGTACTGTTTGCAAACTATCACCGCATTTTGTAAAATACGTACAAATGTATTCCACGGCGAAATGTTCTACGAAGACCTCGTCATTTGATAAAATGTTATACAAACTCATGTTTCACGTACTGCGGCACACGAATAAGTGTCCCACGATGAACTGCATACGTACAACTTACATATAACCAAAAATACAGACTCTAGTATGTTTATCCATTCACAGGAAACTCTAGTACAAATGCGAGAGAAGGGATTATTCATTATGGAAAATTTCATGTTTTACGCTGTGAAATTCGATTTTAGCATCCGGCCGTTTTGATTTATTGTTTATTGATAATCGTTGTCATTGCTATTACGAAATTTTACGCATCTATCCGTTGAAATATTAGTAAATGTGTAGTAGAGAGGTGATGGGAGAAGAGCGGTGATTAAAAACAGTAACCCGGTACTATTTTATTTAACACTACACCGTTGCTTCCAACATCCCCTCTTTATCTACCGTTAGAATTATATTAATCGACACACCTTCAGACATTCTGATACGAGCTAAATTGACCCCAACGTCAAATCGGAACGTCTGGAGGGCTTATTAGATAATTGTCAGGAACACACAGACCACTGGCAAAAAGTTATAATTCATAATCGTAAAAAAATACTAGCCAAATGAAGAGTCATTATAATAAAAGTCATCAATCATGTCTTCCGATTCGAATTATAAATAATAAGAAAACGAGGGTTACCCCGGAGCGATGTGTCCCCCTCCAAGGCCTCGCTCCTCGCCTTGATTCACACGAGCCTCCGCGAGAGACCACCTGTCGGTCACTTTTTGTGTCACCGTGTTAATAATGCGAATTCCTCAAACCCACGCGGGCTTGAACCAATTCGGACTAATTTTTAGGTGACTCGATAATGATTATTATAAAGTGTGTACTCGCGACGAGATGTCGCTACAATCTGTTCTAAATTAAAAAAAAAAAAAAAACAACTATGTACAGACCTACAAACTTATCTGGAGAATGGGATGGGGGAGCCACTGTCGAAAACTACCCAATCAAGACTCGTAACTGGACAAAATCTGACATTCGAATGACAATGGCGTCTTATGTTAGTTCATAGTTCCATTTTTGGCCATTCTACAGATAAGTTTGTAGGTCTGTACAACGTTTAATTTTATTTTATTTATAGAAGACAACACAACATAACATTTAAAAAAAATACATGTAAATCAACTTAGTAGAGAAAAAAAACAAACCAAAAAATAATTTTAAGTAAGTAAGTACTTATATCAAAAGAAATAAAATAAAACAGAACAATAATTCAAAAAAAATTACAAATTAAACCATAAAATAGAATTTTAAAAACAAAATACAGTTTAGTACGCCTTTCCCGAATACACTCGGGATGTAGCAATGAATTTTTCAAGAAATATTAATCAAATCACATCAAATTGCATCGTAGAGCCATGTATTTTAAAATGTGTTGAAAATGGAAGGAAAATAGCGTCGCAGGCGACTTTTACTATTACAACAGATTTTGTGGTTTGTGTTTTTCTCACTTAACTGGTCGACCCACCACGCTGGCCCCATCTAAACCAAAGCCCTCAGGCTAGAGCCTTGTTAGCCCCCCTCCCTTGTGGGGCGGCCATGCTCATCAGTCATCACTATCACCTTCAATAATTATTATTATTCATGCCGTAAACAGGCTCGCCGCAAACTCGAAACGTGTAGGTCTTCATCTGAATGCGGCTAAGACCAAATCCATGTGCAGTGCTGCATGCATTGACACCGACACTCCTTTGCGTGTTTCCGGTTGGCCCGACGAGCTGGTGTCCAGGTTCAAATATGGGTACTTCGTACCCTTGTGGCACAGGCTCAATGGTTCCGTCGTCGTGGCCGGCCCTCCCTCACCCTGCAGTGGTGTAGAAAAGCGATCTACGCGCTGCAGGTCTGGAATGGGGGGGGGGGGGGGGCGCAAGAGTTTGCGATGGATCGAGGGAAGTGGCGCAAACTTTTGCTTGCGCTATGCCCCAATGCTGGATCGTGACAGGGTGAAAGAAAGAAGAAAGAGAAGAATAATTATTATTGGGGCCGTCGAAATCAATCGGTGCGTCGGGTATCCACGTCCCTAAACCCGCCACTGCTTCTGATCACCCCAAATATTGTTCAATGGATTAAAAATACATCTCGCTAATTTTCTTAGCATATATAAACAGCATATAAAATTATTGCCAGGGGCGACGCGTAATCGAGTGTGTTTTCTTTCATGCAATAATGGTGCCAACTCTCGGAATAAACACTAACCTTACGTTTAAATGTCGTCGGTAATTATACAATATTTCTGCTGCCGGGAGGAAACGCGCGTATGAAGAATTCAATGGCTTATCGAGGTTAAGAGCAGAGGCAGACATCGTGGCACCGAATCGTTCATTAACAGTCTCATTCGGGTGCGGCGATCTCACAATAAAAAATAATGAAAAAAACACGTCACACTAAACGCATCCATTAAAATAATACACGTATCCACCTAAGTTTATTGATTAGATTTTATATAAGAACATTACGTCGGCTGAATGCAAAACTATTTTAACTCATGTTTGAAATATATTAGAGCTGATGTGTTCTTTCAAATTGCCTATTTAAGTTATTTATGCACAAGGCGGTTATGGGGAAACTAGGCGAGAACCGCGCTAATTTTCATAGCCGATTTTGGCAAAATTCATGAATTTAAGAAAAAAAACCTAACCTAACCTAACCCACCCTAATAAATAATCCATTATATCGGCCATTTTCAAAATGTTTGCCGCTGGCTTCCTCTTACTTATATAAACAAATTTATTAGTACATATTTTTTTTTCATCAATAGTTAAATATGATGTATAATATATTTGTTTTTTTACCACGTTTTTATTAGCTCGTATTCTTGTTTGTCCAGTACAAATGTTTTATTGTTTGTCCAAGATTTGTATTGGACGATTGAAGATTTTTAACTAACCCGACTAGCTAGACATTTGAAACTTTTGGAATATATCAAAACATGATTACAATACATTCTTTTAATACTTTTAGCCATCTTTAAGCAGAATTGAATTCATTTACAGTTAATTCTGTTTTGTATGGAAAGTTATTAACACGGAAACACTATTATTGGTTGCTAAGGGGGTCCTAGCAACTAAATTATTAATATATACGTGCGTTACTATGGAAATCAATATGAAATGACAAAATGACATTTCAGTATTCTATATTTATTCAGTATTTCTATCAAGTACAAAAAAAAGTATTTATTAATACATAGAATTGTCAAGTTTATATGATTCAACAGAAAATTTAAAAACTTGGTAAGTATATAAAAAGTTATTTTTATCTTGTAATTATTTTTATAAATAAGAAATAATTGAAGTAGGTTGTTTCAAAGAAGTCCCTTCTAAAAAAAATAATATGAGAGATAAGTAAAATGTGGTTTAAGTTTTACTCAATATGTATATGTCTTTGAGCTCATCAGCGTAAAATACGAAAATAATCAGTAGATGGTGATATTACACATAATAGATTAATAAGATAGACATGTTAAAGCCAGTTGCCATGGACTTACGTTCTTAAAACGGGGCTCATTTTATTAATTTTTGATGATTAGGATATAAATTGCAAGAAACACAAAACGCAACAACTGTCCTCAAATATTGAATACGCGTTTTGTTTACGTGTCAAACTTTAATGACGTTACTATAAAAAATAACCGTACAAGTCTGTTTACTGGAAGCCAGAGGGGAACAGTGGCAATTGTCGATTTATAAAATAAATAGTGCACACCCAGCTTTGTCAGTCATATTTATTTGTTTTTATTAAACTAATAATATAAATTGCAAATGGTGCTTGTTTGTTTTTAAAAATCAATTAAACCCTACCTAAACCATAATAGTTTAGGTATGCTATGGGCGATCCGACAAAATAGTGCACACTTTTTTAGTAATACAAAATAATAGTTAAATTAAAAATACAAAATATTATTACAGATGGTGTTGGTTAGTTTTTTTTAAAATCATTAATCCGTACCTAAACTAAACCATATTTAAAAAAAATATTCTTCTAACTATAAAATATGTAAAATTATGTATGGCTTAATGACATAACTTTAGATGTTTTATAGATAGACGAATATTTTATGACTATTATCTATTATGGCTTGGTTTACGCAGAGTTTAATAGAATTTTAAAAACTAACCAACACTATCTACGATTTGTAGTCATAGTTAAATGAAAATATAAACATGTGACTGACTAAGTTTAGTGTACATTATTTATGTCATTGTGTATTTAAAACCTATCTGCAACTCTTCTCCACTCGATATGTCGTGAATATCAAGAGATAACCCTTTTTATAAACTATCAAGAATTGCCACTAATGAATACTGAATCTCCTGTAAAGACAGATGATAGTTGATTTATAAAAAAATTCCATAATCTCTCGAATTGAATAAGTTAATATTTACGAGTATATTGTATTCATAATTGTAATAAAATTATATATAATTCACTATTCTTATAGTAACAATTTATTATAGTAATGTTGTCAGCAATGATGTTATACGCCAAATGAGGATTGCTGTCCGGCATGATCAATATACTTTACAAAGACATAATTCAGTTTTTTTGTTCTAGCCTACTGGCTGCTTCTTTGTAATTTAATCCAAGGAAAAAACGCCTGCAGCGGATGGATTATTTTAAAGTTTTCTTTTCCTGTCACATCAATTCCTCGGGTGAAACTTTAATTATCACCCTGTACTTATGTTACAATTATTATTCTTCAATGAATTATATGAATGAGGTTGTACACCGCCATCTTTAGATTAATAAAGCCTGAGCATAACTTTTTGCACAAGCAACGAGTTGTCCACTGCCATACTATTTATTGATAACGTACTTGCATGCAGAGTTTGGTATTCTATAATGACTGAAGAGTATAAATAAGTTATTAGTTATTGTCGTTTAGAATCGGCTGTCACATTGACAAACGTCCTAGTGTATTTATTTATTATGTACACAGAAGTTTACTTACTGTGATCGTCACTTCCAATTATTAATAACTCATAACCACTAAATCAGATGAACTCCAAGGTCTCCAAGATACGTTAAAATAATCTGAAAAAAATCTGAAACTAAGAATACTCCGACAAGTGAACACGACAGACGCGTCAGTATGAGCACTCTATAGGCAATGACAGGTCATCCATAGACAACGGGAGGGGCGAAAAGTAGGACCAGTCGTGAAATGTATCTTCTTGTACATTCTTCAGTGGGTTTTATGGAGGAGTCTTCATGGGTTGTAGCTTTGAGATTATTAGATACAACCATTCGAAGGAAAACTGTTTTGTTAAGTTTTATATCGGGTTCTTTTTGTGTTATATCCGTTATCAGTTAATATCGACGATGAGTTTGGTCATTTTTTCCCTGACATCTCCTGAGGGTAGGCATATAATGCGTGGTGTAGAGGTGACTCATTATAAAGGGCGGCAAATGAAGAATGAATATTATCACTGATATGATATTTTAATAACTGAATATTATAGAGTGATGGCGGTTTTCCACGAAGCAGACGATGTATAAAAATAGTCGAAGCATAAAAATTCTTATAATATAACTATTGTTTTATTGTAATACTAATATATACATATTGTTATGGCGGTTTATTACACAGGGATTTTTTTTACAAGGGTGCCTCTACATAATTAAAACTACCACTGTTTGAGAGTAGATTAACTTTATTTTACTGTAAATAATGTATATGTCAATTTAAGGTATTGCTGTACGTATTTGTCAGGTTATTTTCAGACATTTTGTCAGATAATTTGTCAGATAATTTTCTCGCAAGACTCAGAAAACCTCCAAAGCAGAATGTAGGAACTCGCTGAAGTAAGCAACAAAGTAGGTTTGAAAAACAATGTAATAAAAACGAAAGTCTTGTTCAACTGCTTTGCGGGCCAAAAAGAGATCCTCATCAATGGCACTCAGCTCGGACAGGTGAAAAACTACATCTTTCTTGGACAACAAGTGTCTATAGATGGATGTATATTTGAAGAAATTGTTCGCAGAGTAAAGTTACGCTGGAGTGCTTTTGGCCGCCTGAATAATAGCTTTAAAAGTGACCTTCCACTGTGCCTAAAGCGCAAAGTGTTCAACCAGTGTGTGCTTCCCGTTATCACATATGCGTGTGAAACATGGACCCTAAGTAAACGAGAGATACAGAAACTTTGAGTAGAACAACGTGGTATGGAGAGGTGCATGCTGGGCATAACGCGAAGCAGACAAGGGTTTGATATGTAATAGACTTCATTAAAAGCCTCAAATGGAGATAAGCTGGACACACAGCTCGAAGAAGAGACAATCATTGGACAAATTTAGTCATCCAGTGGTATCCAAGAGGCACAAAGCGTCCGCAAGGTAGACCTAGAGGCCGCTGTATCGATGAAATGATAAGGTTCTGCGGAAGTACATGGCAGCGCAACGCACAGGACCGAGAGAAGTGGAAGCTGCTTGAAGAGGCCTTCATCCAGCAGTGGATAGATCCAGGCTGATGATGACGATTTGTCAGATTAAGTAAGCCTAACATATAATATCAGTAAAATTTGCAGACAATTTGAAACAAAAGGGGACGGCATTCTAAAGTTTGTTTGAGGGTGGCACTTTGCCTAGGGACGTCACTAGATGGAGTGCTGAACTCAAACCAGTCTCTGAGATTCTTGAGCAAGGACGTCGTTCTTCTACCAGGACCTCGCTTACCGATTGAACAATAAGATGCAGAAGTATGCCAACTATCTGCTTTCCATCTCTCGGCTTATTATTATGTTTTTTATTGTCAATATTCGTAACAAAAACTACAAAATGCATTTTAGGGATGCATTGAGCTCTTGTGTATTTGGTTTATTTCTTATATAGATATCAAGACGTTTTTGTCATACGTTTAGTTGAAACTATACAAACTAACGAGACGAATCGCCATAACAAAAAAAAAACATACAAAATATAATATCTACAGATAATAATAATTCCGTAATGGTCGTGAGTCGTGCCGTAAAAAATCGCCCCATTTGAAAGTGTTGGACGCGTTGTTCTCAGGAAAATGGAGCATAATTCTTACCAATTCGTTCCTATAATTATGTATATGTCTTCCGCACCGAAGGAAAGGTTCGTATAAGAAAGTTTTAAAATTCGATACACAAATAATAATTATACACCTTCCTTCCAAGGACGTATGTTACCTGTTACCTCACTTAACCTTTCCCATACGGTGATGCCAAGCCACATCGTACATATTCTTAAATACTTAATATTTCACCTACATAATTAGGAACAACTATTTATTTTTATTATTTAACAGTATTTATATTATTGAACATATATAATTAGCAAGTGTAAGTACGTTATAATCAAATTTTGGAGAGCTTCGGATGTCGGTTAGTACCTAATTAAGGCCAACAAATAATGCAATTTGATAGGTTTTTCAAGATGTTAAAACTACTAGTGAATTTCATTGTAATTAGATAGGATGTATATGGATTAATTGGTCAATTGCATTGGGATGAATCCATTAAGACCCAGTGCCAGGTTCAAGTTTAAGTCCCATCGGGCGTTCTTTTTCTTTTCAAAAAAAAAAACATCAGTTAGGTACCTACGTATATATTTGAGGTGTTTTCAAATTATTTATGAGTTATGTTTGTTGACAGTTGTTTCCGGCTATGAACATATTTTCAGAATAACACTGGGATAATTATTTTTCTAAATTTTAAACTAAATAATTAATAATTAGGTATAGTTAACAGACATAGTAGAAAGAGAAAGCGTGCATCGTGTTAATCTATAGGTACTTATTACTTTTTTCGCCCACCAGTGGAGTAGTTGCATTTGAGAAGGTTAACAGCAAAAAAGCTTCTTTCCATCATTCATACATAATATGCAAATAAAAACAGTAAAATTACGTAATTTTAAGGGGGCTAAACGTATGTTATAAGTTTTATTGTAGGTATTATTATAAAAGAGTTTACCAAGAAAAAAAAGTAAAAACTTTATGTCTTAATTTGAACATTATATAATGTGGCTGCTGTGCATTTAAAAATAAAGAAAAATCCTTTTGCTTCTAAACAACCTATTTACTGCGCGATGGTAATGGGTAGAAATCTACATTTTCAACATGTACAAATGTACAAAAAAACGACCGAGGTGGAAATTACTGAATTTGTAACTTACTAATAGGTACATTCAAATGGAAAGTTTGCGACAAATGCAATTGCGGATATGTCGTCACAGAAAAGATTCATAAAAAAATTGAAATACAATTAAGCGGTTGTTATGGAGTACCTATTACATTACAGGTAACTGCAAACTCCATGAAATTGATTCATAATACAATTTAGTTGTGAGGTAAATAGATCTTGTCAAATATCTCATCAAAAATATTCATTTCTAATATGTTTTTTGTCGCAGAATCTTCAAGTGCTTAGTAGAGTCGAACCATTTTTTATGTTAAGTAATAATACTATTGCTCCAAATCGCCAAAATGAGTTAAGTACAATCATATTCGTGTTAAGTAAAAAGACATAGCTTTGCTAAAAGAATACTGCCACACTTCTATTCTTTTTACTTTCATTTTTTAAGTAGCAATTTGAAGTTTCGTTTTGCAACCTCGTTAGGTTACAAAATAAAACAATCGTTTTGAAGTTTAACAATAAGGTCAAACGGTGTGTTATAGTATAGAATTAACTGGACTAAATTTAAATTAGTTAAATGCTTTTGTAAATCGATCGTATAAAATAACACAGACTAACTATGCTTAGAAACGTAAGTCCTTAATATAAACATTATCTTTAAGATGCCAATATCGGAAAATTAGATTGCGTCGCCTACAACAGTATCAATGCAAAATAAAAACGTCATATTATTATAGTAGTTAGAAAATCTACGAAAAGGGTATTTAAAATACTGCCAAGACACGTCTAACTAAGGGCTATGCCGCTGTAGTTTGCATGTGTCGACGTAGGTTTTACTTGATTCCGAATGCATCCGATTAAAATCTACACTGTAGTGCCGTATGTCTGAGCCTTAAGTTGAACTAAATTAGCAACTCTGGATAACATGTATTGTCAAGTCAAATTTAGTTAATTCAGATGGTTCTGCATCGCGCTCTATATTGTCAAATACGAATATACGAATCTTCCATCGGTCTTCTATTCGCACGTTCAATACCTTCATTGAGATACTCAATTATTACAGTAAATTTACTTTTATGTTTTTTTTTTAAATTTGGTGGTGTATTAAATTTGGTGTATTTTATTCATCGGAAAATTTTCGAGGGGGCTTCCAAACAGTTCATACCAGTCATAAAATTATTAAATACTTATACAAGTTATAAAATTATACCAAAATCTATAAAAATATGCATTTTTCCAACAAAATGACGATTTTTTAAAATACCTAATATTGATTTAGATTTTACAGAACAAACAACGCGATTATCATTCAACAGTGTTAAAATCAGTGAAGTACCATGTGAGTAAGCAGATCATGTGTTGTTAAGAGACAGCAAATTAAGATATATTTCAAACATTACATACCTACCTAATAGATTTTTACATAAGATATAATACGACGGAGAAAGAACACGCGGCAAAAATCCAAACATATAGCAGGTAGGATAACAAACAACCGTGGAAGTCTCAAACACTAATGATAGAATTTTCATGGTAAATTTTATGGAAACGAAACCGTCATTTTTTTATTGTATGAGGGAATCAGTCGGTGTGTCGGGACTCTACGTCATTAAACGCCCCCTATTTGATTGTATTTTATTAATTTTGTAATTTTTTATTATTATTTTTAGTTTAGAGATTATGTCATTTTCATTAAATTTATAATCGAAACTGTATAAATTGATAATCTAATGTGTATTCGCCGTTTATGGATAAATACGTCCACATCCTTTACTGATGCATTACTTTGTTGGTCACCTTATGGACGTGACCTACGAGATAGTCAAACCCGATGGCGATCAAGAATTAGTATTATTATAAACCCAAGCACTCGCAGTGATGTTTGTTTATTATTTATTTTTCATTTTAATAAACATCATCTAACTGAGAATATAAATTTGACAGCTGATAAAAAAACAACGCACTCTTTTGACAGTTGAGGTCTCTTTGACGAGTCGTGTCTCGCAGTAAGTTAGTTCACCGTTGGTTCTCAGAATGCGACCGGGTTTCGAATCCGGATACTGTCGACTCCTAGACCAGACCTGCTGTTACTGTCCGCAAATGAAATGGACTGCCCTGGGTTCGTCCGACTGGTGGAGAGGTCCGCCTGTAGCGCAGGATTTGATGATCAGGGCAGGAATGATTAATAATACAATATATTATGTCCTGTTGATATTGTTCTCGTAGTATTAAATTGAATATTGTCATATACAACTTACAATAATTACATGGGAAGCGCCTAGTTTCAAAAGCCCCTAAAACGGTTTTTGAATTTTTTTGAGTTAGATATGTATTTAGATAGATATTTTTGTTACCTATATTATGGCCAAAGATTTAACTTTATAAAATGCCAAAATACCGTTAATACGTATGATCAAAAATTAGGGTAAATTTCTTAACCCGGTAAAATGGGTGGGTGTGCTTTTCAAATACCCCTAAAATGCAAAGCCAAAATACTCTATAGAATGTAACGAATTAAAAAATAAATACATAAAGTTCACAGATTTAATAGGTTTTTTCTCATTATTTTCAAAACTACCTAAAATCGTTTTTCTTATTTTTCTCAGAACTACCTAAAACCGTTTTAGGGGCTTTTGAAACTAGGCGCTTCATGTGTGGTTAAAATGGATTATACCTTCAATATCATTATTTATTGGTAGGTAGGTTCCATAGAATTAAATAAATTTGAAACTTTTCAGAAACTTACATATTAGAAAAAATCTTTAAAAAAATAATCTGTACCGAGTCGGTAACTCAGATATAATGGGAACTGATATAACTAACGGGTGTGGAGAAACAGGCAACCGATCTCGAGTGTGGAAGAATACGGGATAAACTTAAACACGTGTTAATAATACGCTTGTATTTCGTTCTGACAACGGCTCTCGTTTTATGCATTGACGCTCATTCAATATTGGTGTATTTTAAGTTGCAACACACACTATTAATTTTACGTCTATAATATGTGGTTTATTTTCGTAGGACACTCACACATTCAAAACCCTGCATCAAAATGTAGTGTTCATGTTATTAATCTGTTCTGTGGCTTTAATCTTAAGCTAGAGCTATTTTATGTTCTACATCAGCGCTCAAAATGGAAAAATTTACGAACCGGAGCGCTCGACAAATTTTCTGAAGATATTTACATAGTCATCAAATCGTATGTGTATTTTATTAAAATAAGTGTGTCAGATTTTCTATTCTATGGCCTATCTAGCTAAGACGGTCAACATAATTTTTCCACGAGACGGAGCGATAATTTTACAAATTTCACAAGCCGGAACGGCGCTCCGGTGCGTTCCGTTCCATTTCGAGCCCTGTCTACATATGTGATAATAACGCTGTCAGTATTAACATATACATATTTGATAAATACGACGACTTGATTCTTATGAGCGCCTACCAGAATTTAATATATATTTATAAGATATGATGGTATTTCTGATTACTAACCTATCTTCTTCTGTTTTTATCTTGCATTCTGGTGGGTTTTATTATATATTTGTAAGTGTTTGATTTAGAGATGAATTTGATCTCAATACTATACGGCCATCTATATCTGATCCATTGTCTCACGGTAAACTGTGCTACGGTCAACTAAATACGCAAAAAATTCACAAGGGAAATATAGATTATTCGATTATTATAAAAGGAATATATACCTAATTAGAAAACATCTCATGCATATACACAAATCATCGTAATGAAATAAGATGTCCGTAGCCTAATTGGAAAAGCACACTGGCGCGAATCAACCGAATACATGTTCAAGTCCCGTCAGGTGTCGTATTTTTTTCAACAAAAAGATTTTTTTAAGTGTTTATATGCATGAGATGTTTTCAAATTATGTATGGTTCAATATATAAAATGTTAAATTCTAAAATCTTGTGTCTTATTCGTTGAATAAAAGAAGTATATTATAAAAGGGGTCGCGACTCGAAAAGTTCGGGAACCAGTGTGTTACGTGCCCTAGTGGTAAAAGGGTCTGCCTTGTATACAAGTCAGTGGCTAAACGTCAACATGTTGAATACAAAATATTGTCATAATGTAACCATAGCTGTCAACCTTTCAATGACCGGACAACGTCCATCAGTCCAACAAATATAGTAAGATTCTCAAACGAGTAACAAGGTGATATTTCATTCGCAATCGATTCTAGATCGATCGATTCAATCGATCGCAAACGAAACGTCGCTGTCCGAACGTCAAATAGGTCGATCGAATATATTGATATTATCGATTGCGGTAACGATGTGGATAAGTTTATTTATTTTATTGATTCTTCATCCGAAACTAATATAATTGGTCAAGTAAGTATACTACTTCTTCTTCCTGCTGCTGCAATCCTAAGTAGGCCCCCATCAGCATCCGCCTTTATCCAGGTCTGTCAAATAAAATAAGGCTTGAGTTCTTCGCTGTGCTAGGATTGTACATTGCCGTCGTTAGTTTGACTGAAAACTAATCCATACTAATCAATCGATTTCTCATTGGCCATTAAGTAATACTAATACGCCAACCAATGAAATGCTTTAAGAACTGTCAGAAAATATGTATGTATCATATAAGAATTTAGATAAAGGCCTAACCTATAATATGGTACGTACATCAATTAATAGTCAAATAGCGCTTATTCCAGTTTATGACTACAATCGATCGAGACGATTAGAATCGACTTAGATTTTTGCGGAGTATACTGGTATATGGGCTCTTCTCTGTTATTATAACAGGTATATTATTAACATATTTTTTTACGATATATATATATATATTAATAAACTAATCAGAGCTGATGACAGCTGATAAAAATCGAATTGGGTTCGGTTTCATAAAATCAGAACCACCGTTCTGGGGTTTGATTTCGGTTCTTTAAAAGATTAAATAAAGACCAATAGATATTTTTGAAGTTATAATTCTTTAGGCGCGATTGGAAAATCAGATCAGAGTGTATTTTTGGCGTGTAACATGTAACACATAATTTATTTTTTCACACAAAAAAACACACTCGATTGGATTCGAACCAACGATTGTTCGGTTATCAGCCGAACGCACAACCATTACACCACAGAATGATACTGCAATCGTGACGATTATACAGTATATTATTATAGTTTTGAATTTTTCCGTTGCCTAGGCAGCGAATTTATTATTGTCAGCCATTTGTAATTCCTTACGTAAACAAACTATTAAACGTCATAGTGGCAGTTGTTACTTAAATAAAAACAACGATAAATAATTATATAATTTAGTAATATAAGTTAAAGTGTATAGAAATAAACCAACGGCGTTCCGATAAGCGGTCCCTTTTCTTGAGTGTGTAATTTAACAAGATAATTAAGAGCTAGTCGAAGAATCTAGTTTATCACAAGTTTTGTTTTTGTTTTGTTACGCCAAAGAAGTATAACTTTTAACGCGCGTACATAAGTACACACACCGTTTTTTTTACCTTATTAAACAATGTATCTTTAACTGGTCTTATCAAAGTATGCGCGGAGCACTGTGTAAAAAATATTGGTGACAAGAATATTTGACGCGAATGTTAAGAAAAAAATATTTAACAAATAATTATTATAATTTACCAACCGGAACGCAATTTTAAATCAATTCCCGAAGCGGAGCGCTGTTCTTGGTGAACTGGCGTTCCGATCCATTCAGAGTTCTGGAGAAGCGAGATAAATCATATTATGTCAATATTATTAAACACAAATTTTAATGCACTGCAAAAACGATTTTAATGTTTTTACCGGATACATTAAAGATGCTAATAATTAATAATGTACTGTATAAACAATAAAGCCCTACTCAACAATGCGTTTAAACACATCAGTTTACGACTTTTCTTACTCCCACTTGACATTGTTAATACAGTGTTTACCTACATACTTGGATAGTGTGCTTTAGGTCAGTACTAGACATTAAAAGCTTTTTAACATACGTCGCAAGAACTCCTCACGTTTCAAAAGCATCAGATAAATCTTCTTATACAGAAATTACATTATGATCACGTCACGTACTGTCACATGCTGGTATGGCGACAAATTTAGTAGGTAGGCCATGTGTTGCGTAGGGGCGGCATATTATAAAGGGCGGCGAATGAAGGAACGAATACAATAATGTATTACTACTAAGAACAGTGGTGGTTGTCAATAAAGCTGATGATGCAATCGCTTCATACGAAAGTATAGGTAATGATGGCTAATCGCACAGACAATATTTTCACAAAGGATGCCTCCAAACCTGTCAGCACCAAAGACATAAGCACATACCTAAAGCCACAGCCTTTTGATGACATGTTTCGTGGAAATTATTAATATATTATTAATTCTCAGTACACGTTGTGCTCGAGATTTTTGGCGTATTCGTCTGCTTAGAATTAAAATAATAATAACAAATTTAAGTGGGTACATACCTGACAATTTGAAACTTAAAACAAAAGGGAAGACATTGTAAATCTGCTTAAGGGTGGCACCAGGGAACACATAATTAATGGGAACTGAAATACCTCACAGGTGTGGAGTAACAGGCAACCGATCTTGAGTGTGGAAGAATATGGGATAAACTTAAACACTTGTCAAGAATACGCCTGTCCTTCGTTTTGACAACTTACTGCTCTCAGTTTATGCACTGACGCTCATTTAATATTGGTGTATTTGAAGGTTACAACACATACTATTAATTGCACTTATATAATGTGTGGTTCATTTTCGTAGGACAGTCACACATTCAAAACCCTGCATCAAAATGTAGTGTATTGGGTTATAGCCTATCGGAATTATATTTATTAATCTGTCCCGTGGCTTAAGTATTTAAGCTAAAGCTAATTTATATTATACATACCTATGTGATAATAACGCTGTCAGTATTATCATATATTTGATAGATACGATGACTTGATTCTTATGAGAATTTATCTATCTTCTGTTTTTATCTTGTATTCTGGTGGGTTTTATTATGTATTTTTAAGTGTTTTATTTAGACATGAATTTGATCTCAATATTATACGGCCATGTATTTTTAATATAATCTCACTGTACACCAGTGGCGGCTCGAAGACTTTCTAGGTGGTGGGGTTTAGCCATTAATTATTAAATATACATACCTACCTGCTTATAATAATTTATGATTTTATTAATGGAAAATAAGTAATTTTTCATTGATTCAAGTATCTGAATCGTTACTTGTCTTAATCACATCTAAAAAGCGTGCTTAAAAATATCAACTTAATAAATAACAATAATAATTATTATAGACTTACCATTATCGGTTTTGATCAACGACATAGTACAGGGAGCTTTTTTATTCACCTCGGGGTTATTTGAATCGCTCCCGGTATGCGTATACCTACTAACGCTAGTGCATTCGCATCCTTTATAAAACGAGATCTATAATTTTAATCATATAATGAAGTAGGTATATTATATCTAATAATAATGATATTTGACGTGTATTTTTGACATGTGGATGTGGGGATGGTCCCTACGAACCCTTAAGGTAGAGCCGCCCCTGCTGTAAACTATGATAAAGCCATCTGAATACGCAAAAAAATCACACGGGGAAACATAGATTTTCGATTATTATAAAAGGAACATTCATCATTTGAAAACATCTCATGCATGTGTTCTGTAGGTAGCACTCTACTTAGGGACGTCACTGGTCAGAATGCAACGGTCGGATAGTTGGCGTTATAATTTATAATATCATGATAATAAATCCAGAATTATCATTAATAATATCAATACGATACAAAGTGGTACGTGTTGAATGCCGATTCCTTGTCGGCTAATCGCTTTTACAAAGCGAATCACTTTCCGTTTTACGGTAAAGCAGCACAACTTCAATCAACACCGCTTGCCCTGCTGCATTGACGAGTTATGCATCCGCGAGCGATGCACCAATATGTTAAGCAGGCCGTCTACGCTACAATCTTCTGCACATCACTTTGTAATGTCAAATCCTCCTGATCTATTGACACGAAACAGAGAGGATTTTAACTCTGCAGGCCAGACAGTTTGGCCTGAACGATGCTAATAGCACCTAGTAGAATTTAGTATGGTAGTGACACTGTTCAAAATACGAAGTGTCATAATAATATTACAGTCAATTCTCTCACTCATTGGACCGGCAATCAATTAATACTGTTTTATAAATATGCTACTCTTAAAATTTTGTGCCAGATAATAATCGGAATACCTAATATATATCGTCACCACAATAATACAACTAGATAACTCTGATTTCGTAATTTTTGGGAAAATTAAATTTAAATTTTACTTGATTAACATAAATCTAGACTATAATTATTATTTAAAATAAAAATGGAAAAGTATGCTTGTCTAATTAGAAACAATTACATAATGTTCAATTGGATGAAAACATATTGCAGATATATTATTATTTTATATATTTAATGCATTAATGGTTTTAAAGTTAAGTATCTAATATTTTCAAACACAAAATAATACAGTTCCCATTAACTTCTGACTTATCTAGTTTTATCATTTTGTAGAGAAGGAAATGTAGAATCATATTCAATAGATATCTCAACAACAGTGAAAATCAAGTTATCAAATTATTATAGTGTTGAGGTGCCGATATATATAATATATATTTAATGATCAGATTCTAAAAGGAATCTGTATTAATTATAGGCTATATGTTGATGTTGTTTCTGCATTTCACAATAATATAAAACCTCGTTAAATTTTAAAAATATTTGATAGAAATTATTTTACGAGCCAAGCTTTCAAAGATCATCCATTTAACACTTAGGGTAAGGACACACGGCACTGCAGTTGGAGCGCGTCCACGCAAGTCTTACTTGATTCCAAATGCATCCCATTATAATTTCAAATTAGATTTTTTATCCAATTACAACTCAAACGCCATTGCGTCAAAGCATTTCTTACTTGACTGGAATTATTGTATGCAAATGGAATAGTGTTGCTTGATTCCAATTGAATACATTTTGATTCAAATAGAACTTACCTTGCCGCAACGGAGTCCACATCGTCGTGGATTTAGGGCGGTTACATACGATTCTGCAATTGGCGTCTCTGTATGTATCACTTCATTCCAAATGCATCCAATTAGAATCTCCAATTAGATAAATATTTTTTTAAGCTAATTTTTGTGCTAGAAAGAATCAAGTACGACTTGCATCGATGAACGTTAACTTTACTGTTGTGCCGTGTGTCTGCGCCCTTAGCCATAAGACACACGGAACTGCAGTTCGTACATGGCGATGGAGGTTTTACTTGATTACAAATACATCAATTAGGTCTCGAACCGAATATTTTTTTAACTAAATTTTTGTAGTAAGTATTTATTTATTTATTAATTAATTGAAGAATAAAAAATATTGTGGACATAAAAAATCTAAATTCAAGACGTACACAACATGAGATTTACATTATAACAAATATTACAATATAGAATATAATAATAATAACAGAAAAACAAATTAAATCAAAACATACTAAAGTACAATTTAATACAGAAAGATAAAACTTTGAAAACAAAAAACATACAATTTTACACAGAAAAATAAAGTTTCAAAAACAAAATGCATAGTACATCACTGAAAATGTCTATATCTTTAGGGAGCGCATTTACTAATCTTGCACCCCTCGATAATGGTACCTGATAGGCTTGGCACGAGGAAACGGTTCCGATCAAGAATAAATCATCCCTGCGATCACGTAGGTAATTGGCAGGCGCATGTAAATTCAATATATGTATATAGGCAATTGAGGGTTTTACTAAACGTCAAAAAACAGGATTTTTTTATAAATAAAATATTGTCTCATCGAAGATTTTAAGATGTCAACGACTAAATTCCAACTGAAAAAGCAATATCATGTTGATATGGCAAACGAATATGGAAAAGAAGGTACAAAATAAATGTTACATCAAATGAAAATCACGATAATTGTAATTATGAAACAAAATAATTTAGCATACAATTTTAGGCCTAAGCTATTTTAAGATTTTAAATAAACCTATGTCGTAGTACCTGCATCATGTCATTGCATAGTGCAGTGCATCGTGGAAGGAGAGCTTTACTTGCATATCGCAAGTGCGCAACCACCGGGTCACCCGCTTATAACAGTAAATCGAGTTGTAAAAGAAACCGGAGACCAACTGTAGGTACCCATTCGGCCCTGTCGACTGGCCGACTGACACGGCTAGACTGTTGCGATGCTTCGGTCCGGACCTGTCCTAGTCTCGCGGATTGATGACAAATATTAGTATCCACATAATGTGAATCTTTAACAATACTAATGTATTAGTATTTAACAATATTAAAACAGGTGAGTATTTCAGACAGCGAGTAAACATAGAAATCCAAAGAGGTAATGCAGTCGCCGTTTTAGGTAACTACTCTTGAAGTATCCAGGCACAAACCAGATAATAAATTGAATTCCGATGGGCTATATTCAATACGCTACATTTTGATGAAGGGTTTTGAATGTGTGAGTGTCATATGAAAATGAGCCATACATTATGCACGTGAAATAGTGTATGTAATACATCAGTGGCGAAGGGTGACTTTTGGAAAGAGGTAGGCTGTGGAGATCTGATAAAAATAACACAATAATTGTTAGGTATACTTACGATAAATAAGAAGATAATACGATATTACTACTAATGAATAGGTATACACTAATGACAACGACACACTAATTGAATGAAAATTCAAAAACTCACCGACGACATAAAATTAAGCGATCAGTTTAGATTACGTATTTTTTCAAAACATTTATACACATTAAAAATCATAAGTTAAAAGTTCTTTTTATTTTTAAAAACAGTCTATACCTACCTATTTATTAATATTCGATTAAACACCATAATTTTTTTTTTTGGTTTGAGGCTCTACTGAACTTACCTTAGTTCATACAATTCGATAGACTGGGCGAGGCTACGTAACGTAAAGTCCATATGAAAAAAATTGAGAATTATTTGAAACATAATCCGACCTTTGTTTAAGACAGATGGCGCGCTGTGGTATATTTTTTGACACCTTTGCAGATTGTTTTGTAATAATCGGTGTAATACATTCCTACACATACGGCATCTCTCGTCGGCCAAATAAATTATTTTTAGAATATATAATCAAGTGATTATATAAATAAGTCAATATGCAATTAAAAATATTTTTCTTTAGAAGGCTTCAAATAATCGCCTAGTATGGAGTCTTCGCCACTGACACCAATATTAGATGGGCTTCAATGCATAAACCGAGAGCAGTTGTCGGTATTCGACGTATGACGTATTCTTGACACGTGTTTAAGTTTATCCCGGTTCTTCCTAACTCGAGATCGGTTACCTGTTACTCCTTACCCGTTAGGTATTTCAGTTCCCATTATTTCTGAGTTCCCTGTATCCAGGAGACTGGAAGAGGTATTGTATATACTTGAGGAAACTCAGTAGGTATGTATATCAATATAGTTTTATAATTATTATTTTCTTGGTTTATTATATATGTGTGTACTTATATCCTTTATTTTGACTCCTTTTGTAATTTGCTTTATTCTTTTTCTATATAATTGATTAATTCTTTATATGTAACTGTTTGTTTGAAATACAATTTGGTGCTGTTTGAGCATAACCTGTTAACTATGAAATGCTGAATTTACAGGAGAGCCGATTTTAACCTTTGAATTGCCCACATAATTTTCGGTTCATTTTTTTGTCTAACATTAAGAAAATCACTTAAAATAAATAACTGAACAAGAATGTGACAATATTTAGATTGTCAATTAATCCACTAATTAGGAAAATAATGTCACTTATCTGTGATCGAACTATGATATGGTCTTTGGTCATGTTTTGATCAAACTAACCGCTGTGTTTATTCACATAGCATCATAATATTATTATTACCAAAGCGTTTTGAACATTTAAAATGAAATATATATATCGCGTTATTACCAAAACTATAGTGACCCAACATCCTCTTAACATAAAATTAACAGAAAAGCAGTTATCAGGTTATGCCAAAAAAAGACCAAATTAATTCGTCTAAAAACATATTGTATCGGTCCTCGTAGTCCTACACCGCGATTTCCTAACTATAGACTCGTGTGTCTCTCGACGACATGACGTAATCGTGACGTCAGCCAATACACGCTCGAGGCATGCCGCCCAACACACCGTGCTCACCATAGATAATCTTATGATGAAACACCTATTTGTGTATGGTGACAATGAATAACGCCACTATCTGACTAGCGTTATTTTCTCGAATGTTATTATCACTCGGGTAGTACGTCACAATGATGTCATATGACGTCATGTCGACCGGGCGGCTTGGACTCGCAAGTTCGAACATAGGGCCCCTGTGCGTAAGGCGCTGGACTTTCATCCAGTGGCTCTGGGCTCGTTTCCCGGTGCGGTCACAATATAATATTATCGACGCAATGTTCTGAAAGCCTGGGTGTTTGTGATTATTTTACTTATATTATTACTACACCACTGTAAATAGGTATCATGGTCTGTTGTAGTACTAAAAAGAATATATATCTGGACCTTGGTAAAAGAAGTGTCAATATCGATATGACAATATGTTTTCCAGTACAAGCGATTACTTTAAAACTTGTGAAAAATAATTGATAATTGTAATAATATGCACTATAATAGATTTTTAATTGTTCTAATGCAAGAAAATTATTTGGAAAAGACTAAAAATAAAGCAATTTTTGCTGGAAAACTTTGGAAAATGCGAAAAATAGAAATGACATAGGCACTTCATACACTACATACAAATATTGTATTATAAATTTTAACCGCTGAACTGTCAACTGAGACTGAACGGACAACTGAACTGACATCTTAAATGACTTAATTCTACCTAATATTATTCCAAACAATAATAATATTATGTATGTTGGAAACAATAAGAAGTGCCTTGAACGACTGAATGAAATGATATTACAAACTCAAGTTCATTAAAAATAGACCGTTGGATAATCCATACGTACATTTATGTTGTTTTAATAGACATACTTTTGATCTTAGTGACAACTACTCTATAAATTGAATTTCCAAATCTTATTTACATCTCTTCTAAGTAAACAACACCGAGTAGTTATAATAACGCTGTGAAAGGTGACACGTAAAATGTAATAGATTTCACCGTATGTACCGGATATTCATGCGTTGTTTCGAGTTGTTAGAAATACGAATAAATTTCAGTCACAGCAGGACCGAGTGTCGTTTATCCGGGACAACTTTACTGTCAGCTGAAGTGGGTTCTCTCGTACAATTACCCCACTAGCCGGATGACATTTACACGCTTTATACTAAAACTAAAGACCATTCAAGTTTGTAAGACGTAAATTTGACTTTAAAATTACAGAGTGTTACATACTTTATAATATCGCTGTCTTGGAACCAGATATAGTAGGCAGTGACGAAGACTCCTCACTGGGAAATATTATAATATGATGGGTACAAAAGCAAAGGCAGCAATATCCCACCTTTATATTTTTGAGAAAAAGCCTAAAAATAATACTCAAAAAAATACATGCTTTTAGTATTAATTGATGTCAGGGAAGAAATTCATTCCCAGTTTTTCTTAAATGCATGTCTCTAAAAAGATAATTAGTATTTAAATCGGGATATTGCTGCTTTTGCCACCACGCGATGGAGATTGCTGCCTTTGCATCTTACAAAATTGAAGATTGCTGTGTTTGCCTTAAAACTTTATAAACTGCCGACATCTTTGCTGTGTGTTAATTAGCTCGAAAGAAAACCTCATAACTTGGAAAGGAATATTAAAAAGATATAAATTAGCACCAACAAAAATCATTTTTTTCGAGTTTTCGGAGATTGCTATCAATGCTTTTTATACCCCTCATATTATTATAACCTACGTTAGCAGAAGACTTCTTGGGATATTTTTGCCTGCTATCGCGAGAGATCGTTTCCAATCCTGGCATCCTAATTATTTGAATTTACATGCGCCTGTCAATTACCTACGTAGTCGCAGCCATGACCCATTCTGGGTTGGAACCGTTTCCTTTTGTCAAGCCTAACAACATGTCTGACATAACTGGAGGCGTGAGAGTTGGCGATGGACTTGTGATAACCCTGTGATCCAATGCTAGGGCATGACAGGGTTAAAGATAAGACGAAGAACCCAACATTTAAAACATCATATTTTTTAAATTAAGTATTTTTTTTTGTTATATCACACATAAGTACCTGACTTTGTTTCTGTATAAAATTTCAATTTATATAAAATTGGAAGTAAAATAATATATTTCTATAAGTATTAGAGTCCTGTGTATTACTATATAATAACAACATGTTCTTTTTGACAATGGTCAAAAATGACATGAACATTAAAATAAACATTAATGATATTAACACCGAAATTACTGTGGCAAAAAACTCTAAGTTACCTTTTTGACAATAAATTAAAAAAAAAACTAATTATTAGTAGGTACTAAAAAAACTTGTTGGTAATTAAATCGAATTCTTAAATGATTAATAAATTTCATAATATTGTTAGGTTAATAAATGATCGTCGAGGTGTATAAATATAAGAGAGAGGTTTAAAAATCTTGGTTTTAGAAAAAGTCGATTATCTCAAAGGACTTACCAATGGTGATCGTCCAGATGTAAGGACCCTTGCTGGAGCCCCTACCTCCCCTGGGGAACTCCCTTCCCACATGATGTGGTCTTTTAGGAGTACCTCGGCCATGATTTGAAATTCTCCTGGAAAATGCACCCTATGAGTTCCCTCGGATGTTACTTTTTGACTTATCGCCCTTTGCCACTATGGCGACGAATATTTTCAGTGATATGCTTATATTATATTTTTTCTCCTTCTCTCTTATGAGGGTAATATCTGTTATTATGTAAATGTCATGTTGTGAACGTCCTAAATGTTTGTTTTCTTTTTATGTCAAATTTACTATTATATACATGTACATATTATATTATAATGTAGTCGTTTGAAATGTACCCAATTAAATGTATTCACTCAGTTGTACTTAGTGTCATAGGCTCACTGATTGATACTCAATGTAATGTCCTTTTGAATAGAAAGCTAGACTTATCGACGTTTGAATCTTCTACAATTTCCAAAATCTCTTCTGTTTATAACGTTGGAATGCGGTTAATATCGTTCCGACAATCTGAATATATATATAGGTAATACGATTTACTAGTAAATTGATATCGGTTAGGACAACCACACGTCTAGAAATTTTATAAGATATTTCAATATTTAAATCTTGTTAGGTAGGCATATGAATATAGTAGTTTTAAATAAAATAACATCAAATACTAATTAATAAACACAATATCCACAGATTACTAATATACTAGTAATTTACTTAGATTATCTTCCACAAATATATTTTATTTTATTTATGTAAAGGCATACCACAAATAATTGCATAAAAGGTAAAATAGCATTATTTCTAGGCCATTTGCACATCCTCATAAATGGCACTTAGGTCGAACAAGTGAAAAGTTACGTCTATATGAGACAACAAGTGTCTATAGATGGACGTATATTTGATGTTATATAAGTTGTTCGCAGAAAAATGCTTCCTTTTATCACATATGCGTGTGAAACATGGACCTTAAGTAAAAGGGAGATCCAGAAACTTAGAGTAGCACACTGTGGTATGGAGAGGTGCATGTTGGGCATAACGCGAAAGGACAAAAAGCGGAATGATTTGATAAGAAAAAAGTCAAGGGTTTTCGATGTAATAGAGTTCGCTTAAAACCTCGAATTGAAATTGGCTGGACACGTATCTCGATGAAGGGACAATCGCTGGACAAAAGAGGCACAAAACGTGTACAAAATGGTAGACCTAGAGACCGCTGGATCGATGAATGGTTAAGTTCTGCGGAAGTACAAAGCAACACAGCACACAGTACCGAGAGAAGCGGCGCTTGGAGAGGCCTTCTTCCAGCAGTGGATTGATTCAGGCTAATGACGATAATGAAACATGCGTGGATTTACTGTTGGCAGTACGTATTTTTGTGCAAGTTGCAACACTGCATGCATGGATCAAGAAAGTTTAGCGGCTTCTGAATTTTCACGCGATAGTTGTGACTTGCGTATGCGCGGTGGATTGATCGCGGGAACTATACGAACTACTACACGCAGTACACAAAACATGCACGCAACACCAACAAAGGCGTCTTGCTGACACTGATATTGTCGTGATAGTTTAATATACACGCTATTGCCATCAAGACGGGCTATGTACACAATCCCCAAAGGCCCCAAAGACCTGGACGGCCGAAATTGAAGTAGCTGGACTGCGCTACAGGATATCTAAGAATGCTCGGTCAAAGCAATTGGAGAGTGTCGGCGCTGGTTCGGATGGATGAAGTTTTTGAAGAAGGCCATGATCCGCCAAACGTGGTCACAGATTTTGCGTGTTGTATAATGCTAAGAGAAGTGGGGCCAATCCCTTCATAGGCAACTCTACAATCAAATCATCCGGGTCACGTTCTGACAAAAAAAAACATAAGAAGAAGTAATATTCTATCTACGTACATAATTATTTTTGTATTTTTTCCGTTTCTGGGGGAAGGTTCGGACCTGGAAACATGCCCATTGTGAGCGTGTATATTAAAGACCGTCCAACCTCTTTGGGTCGTATACTACTGACATAAAATTCATGTTTAAATAAAACACGGATCTTGTCGGTTTACAGGAAGCCAGTAGCAAACAAATTTATAAAATAGCCGATATACTGGATTATTTGTTAGGTTAGGTTAGGTTTTCGTTCTTGAATTCATGAGTTTTTCCAAAATCAGCTATGCAAATTGAGTTAATATTCATATAATCTAATAAAATTGTAGACCGTATAGTATACGGTCATTTCTTTCCGATAGAAAGTTAACGGCAAACTGTGCCACGGTAAAATGTTTTACGTACAGTTTACATATAACCGTATTAGGTACGTGTAAATTTAAAAAACAATTTCACTGTTTTAAATATTTTTTATGGGCGATGGTCACCGTATCACTTTATCATAGATAAACCTTCGATGGTACAGGCGGTAACCTTACAATAATAATATGTCTTAAGAAAACATACGCCGTCGGTTTAGATAGAAATCAAATTTATGGTCTTCCCTTCACATTTTCCTTTCAATAAACCCGATTGAATTGGTCAGATAGCCCACCTTTATCAAGAATGGTTCAAGACGAAACGATCATAATATTCTGGGCGCCGAGTATAATATTTATGACTTATTTTAAATTATCATGGTAAATTTATTAATAGCGTATGTTTCGTGTCTTACATAATTTACACAATATATCTATTATAGCACCGATAAGATATGTACAGTAACTTTCACTTTAAATTAATATGATAGTTTATGTCAGTTAGGATCAATCCGCTGCTGAATGAAAGCCTGCACTATTCATCGTCCCTATTTTACAACGTTTTTATTAGGTCGTATTCTTATTTGTCCAGTGGTTTTTTATCCGGTACCAATCTTGCAATCGATTTTTAACTACTGCATAATGTTTTAGCTACATACTTACATTTTCCAAAAATTGAAGCCTGAAATGCACACAGGTCTTTTGCGTAGTTCCAATTTTAAAAATATTATTTTTAAGTCGATGACAGAAGAACGTAAAATAATGTTGCTGTCATAACTCACTAAAATTATACGTTCATAATATTTACATATTATCTGTATTGTGGTTATTTCTTAAAATAAATTGCATTAAAAAGATTTATTTGAGAGTTTTAAAGGACATTCTGTCCATTTAGATGATTTCATGAATTACTATGGCAATAATAAGGAAGAATCAAAAATATTACAACGTTTTTCTTAGCTTGTATTTTTATTTGTCCGGTGGTTGTTTATCCGGTACAAATCTTGCAATCGATTTTTAACTAACTTCCTGACTAGCTAGACATTTGAAACTTTTAGAATATATCAGAACACGATGCCAATGCATTTTTAATACTTTTAGCCAACTTTAACTAGAATTGAATTCATTTTCAGTTAATTCTGTTTTGTATGAAAAGTCATTTCGGAAGAAATCCGTAATCTAATCCACTATTATTGGTTGCTAGGGGTCTGGGGTCTACTAAATTATTAATATATACGTGCGGTACTATGGAAATCAATATGAAATATCAAAATGACATTTCAGTATTATTTCTATTCAATTTTTTTTTGATCGTTTAAGCTAGTCAAGTCAAGTTTATATGATTCAATAGAAAATTTAAAAACATTGTATATAAAAAGTTCTTTTTATCATGTAATTATTTTCTTTGCTGCCACGTACATCGACCGAACTTTATAAGTTCGTCTATCCAGCGGGCTTTAGGGCGTCCTTCTGGGCGTTTAGTGCCCCTTGGGTACCACTGGATGACCATTTCATTCGCTTAGCTACATTTATCACATCGAGTACTTTTGTCTGTTTCCTTCTTGGCAATTTTTGGCTAGCACCTGAGCGGCAGTTACCGTTGGCGCATCTCTGCATGTAGTGTTTGAGTAGGTAATTACTGAAATTAAAGTAAAATTCATTAATATAGTTATAGATAGGTAGTTACAAGGTTTGGGGTTGCTGTAAGTAAGTTTGAATATATATACCAAATAGTCATATTCAAAAAGCACGTATTCTCAAAAATGGCGGAAAAATGCTAGATTTACTCAAAATTCAAAAAATGTCTAGAAACTGTCATTTTTTTTATACACATTATTTTCACAAGAACAAAGATCAAAAAAGAATTTCGTATTTCACAACTAAATAATAAAATACTGCATAAAATTAAAAAAAAAAAAAAAACATTTATTTAATCTATAAGATATAGGTATCTTGGTTGATTTTTAAGCGAGTCTGGTAAAATATATCTTCCTTTATCATGATAAGTATGAAGCTGTTTGTAGTGTCGAATAACGTTAGATTTAATGCCATACGCCAGATGCAAATTTTTTGCAAGCTAGGATGCTTATTCAAAATTGCTATATTTGGTAATGCCAAACCTGGAACTGAACTTTCCATGACTCAGCAATATTTATATTAGAATATATAAGATATTGCATTTATATTAGGTAGTCAACCGTGCCCTGAAGCGTGCACGGAAACTTGTACGTATGCAGTTCACCGTATCACACTTCACCGTGAAATGTTAGGTATATCGGAAATATATGGTCGTATATTAAAGAAGGTCCGAGCTCTTTGGGTCGTATAAAATTCATGTCTAAATAAAAAACGGTTCTTGTCGGTTTACACTTTACAGACTTCGGCCACAAACAAATTTTGAAAATAGCCGATATACTGGATTATTTGTTAAGTTAGGTTAGGTTAGGGTTTCATTCGTAGGCAGTATAGTATACGTTCATCTCTTTCCGATAAGAAAGCTCACGGCGAACTGTATCACGGTGAAATGTTTTACGTACAATTTACATGTAACCGCCCTGAAGTGTCGTTTTAAGCACTGTTGTATTAATAATAATTATGATAATTCATATTTTATTAACGTTTTATTATTGTAATGTCTTGATTTTTTTTATTGGCAACACTGTTGGATGAAGTAATTTCATAAAGTTCAAACACAGTTCTTATTTCAAAATTTGAATATTCATAGAGTTTCAATTACTGCCATTATAAAAGTTAATATCCATGAAATATTTTACGGCCGCTTTTTCCCTCACTTCTCATAATAACTTTTAACACATCGTGAGAACTCGATTAGTACTTGTTCCATCCTATATTTGACTATTAACTTCACTTACCGCTCATAAACGCGGTCACGATACTAAGCCTACATTTAAAAAAATAACTCAAGCCCACTTACATGAAATTCTTTACAAGAAAGACTCATGTATAAATTCGTGTATGTATGTGGAATTTTGAAGAAAACATAATTTCGCTTAATGTTTGCAACTTTTACAGTCGTTTAATAATAGTAATAGTTTTTTGGGTGTTCTTCAACCTTAATATGGCAGTGGCGATGACTACATACTAGGCGATTTTTTTAAAGCCTACCATCTTAAGAAAAATATTTTTTAATTGCATATATAATCTATACATATTTATATAATCACTTGTTTATTTTATATTATATACAAATACTTTTATTTGCCAACGATAGATGTCGTATAATATTACATAGGAATGTATTATAAAGATTACAAAACAATCTGAAAATGTTTAAAAAAAAAATATACCACAGTGCGCCATCTGTGCTAACTTAAATAACTGTTGGGTTATTTATTTGTCAAGGAATTGCGATATTTTTTTGTATGGACTTTAATATGGTCATGTAACCTCAGTCAGTCTATCGAATTGTATTAAATATGGTAGGCTCTTATCGCAGAGCCTAAAACCTTCGCGCAGAATATTGTTGTCACGACTGCACTTTGTCAAAAATAATTAAAAATTATTAGATAATTTGAAACGTAATTTAAACTCATTGCTCAATTTTATGTCGTCGGTGAGTTTTTGAAGTTTCATTGAATTAGTCATTGTCGTTTATTTCATTATCATTAGAGTGTATCTATTCATTAGTAGTAATATCGTATTATCTTCTTTTCTCGTATATATACCTGATAAGTGTGCTCTTTTTCTCAGATCTCCACAGCCGACCTCTTTCCAAAAATCACCCTTCGCCATTGTAATATGGGCTACGTTTAAAAACGACATGGCTTCCGGCTTCAAAAAAATCCAACATTCGATCTGATATCAGCTTTGGTCGTTATAATTGACATAGTACACTATTACACTATTTTACTCTGAGCAACGTTTGCTCTCAGTTAATCCCTATTCAACACACTTAGAGCGGCGTTTGCATTCATACTCCTTACAATACACTACAATTTCAGGTGATCGCAGATTTTATAACAGTCTGTAAGATGCATATTGTCAATAAAAGAAAACATGGTTTTAATGTTTTTACTTTGATTATACAACAGTGATACCATTGTGTTATTCAGCATTTATTTATTGTTTACTTTAATAAATACCTAACCAAATTACCATAAACTGGAGTGGAATTATGCCACAGAGTATTTTATAACTATTTTGAACTCGAGTTTATTCCATATCGAGTATTTTTGCCACATATTTAGCACTGGTGGCGTCATCTTTTGACGATTGGCGGTATCTCTTTGAACGACCGTAACATAAAATAATTTAGAAGTCGTATAATAATAATTATTGTATAATTTATAAGTGAGTTTTTTCGGTTACATAATATTATGAGGGATGTAGAATTAAAAACGACTGAATCCATATAAAACGAGGGCATGTCATTTAAAATGTCTTATTGCCTCCTAATAGGTATAATATCTGGAAAAAAAAATTTCTTAAAATAAATATTGTTGGGATATTGATAACATAATTAAAAACTAGAACGTTTTTTTTTTCAAAAATTGTAACAGTTATGAAACTGAGATATTTTTATAGACTTACCAACATTTTTCAAAAATGGAAACTGTCTTTTTTGTTTCTAGTGCCTTCATATAATATCATCACTATTCAAGCCAATTATTGTCGTAACCCTCAAATATCAAATCGTTCAGGAAGTGAACAAAACTGTGGGCATTGAATTTATTTATTATTTTATATAATATTTATATACTTATTATTTTATTACAAATAATTGATAATATTCTTTCATTGACACACCAGTGGCTTGTAATATTTTAGAGGGTAATATTTTTTTGGGATTTTTGATTCTTGGCCAGTTTGTGTAAGAGTATGCAATAAGTCCATTACCTACCATCAAAATGTCACTTCGGGAAAAGGTGAGGGTTACGACAATTGGCCTGTACAGTGACGAATAATCGGCTCTAAAAATAGCATTATTCCAGTGTATGGGAGGTGCGATTGCGCTGCAGGTCATATTTTTATCAGCTATTTCTGATATGATGAAAAAATTACTACATAAAGAAAAATAATTTTCATGTACCTACGATAATTTTAAATAGTGCTCGAAGTCTAGTACTACATTACGAGGGCTTAGTGTCAAACAACACTATCTACAAAAGTGCAACTTTACAGGAGAGCCAAAAATCGTTATTTTAGATTCTTGTAACTCAACAAAGGAAGTGTTTATTTAAAACCAAATGTTAATATTTTATAATTAATTGTGTATTGTACATTTATCTTGCTTATGATGATGTTTAAATTTATAGGGATAGTTTTAAAAAAAATATGAAAACAAGGGTAACTTATGTAGTTAGCGTTAAACTTTACTGACGATTTGATAAGAAATTAATAAAGATTTACATAACGTTATTTGACTATCATGTAGCCGTAAATGTAAAATAACGTTATCTCAAAAAAAAAAAAAAAACACTTTTTTGTAGATAACGTTGTCTGACTTTAAGCACTCGATTAGTTGAGATGAATATTTATTTGAAAATTATCGCGAGAGTAGCAACATCTATAATAACTATAATTTAATAGTTTAATTTTCTATAATAAGCACACAGTACTGAGTACGTAATAAAAGAAAGGAAACTGTATACCAAATCGTTTATTAACTTTTATACATAATACAGAATTGACAGTGCCATCTACTAGAAAATTATCAAAACAAGTGGAGCTAGTTTGTAAGTAAGTTGTAGCCGCAAAATAATAGCATGCATAGAGATAATTGGGGGTCCTCCACATTACAGTATTAGAAAGGAGGAGTCTAATATATTATGATGATTTGAGGCGGAATGAATAGTGGTGGGAGTGTTTTAAAATATGACAAAATCAATAAAACATACCTAATAATGTCCTCATTTTTTGAGAATAAATCAATATTTTGTGAAAACATTATACTGAAATCGATAATTTTCAATTAATGTAGGGCACATAATCGATAAAAAATATTCTTCTATCTCTAAAACATCTAAAATTGGCATGGTGTAATGATATGATTTTAGATATTATATAGACAAACGAATATTTTTTGACTATTATCTACTATGGCTTGGAGTAGGCAGCGTTTAATTGAATTTAAAAAAATAATAAAAATAAATAAGTTTGACTGTCAAAGTTTAGTGTGCACCATTTATGTCGTATATTAACAGCCTACCTTCACCCTTTCCCACTGCTACCTTCTATGTACGCAATACGTACAGAGAAAAAAATATGGATCCCTAAGTTTATCGGCTGGATTACGAAAAATTGGTCCAAGAAGTTAGAAATTGTTAACTTTATTTCCAATAATATGGTACTCTTCCCTCCTGAATGATACTATCAATCAATGACATTATTAATGAACGACGCACTCAATATAGTAGCTAGCAAGTAAATTCGTATGTATAGGTAGACGTCACGCAATTTCCATTATGCGATATCACGCATCGGGAATTTAAAGCAATATGACCTTAATTGTAATGGCGTTAGAGCAGTGTTTATAATGTCAATGTTCATTTGAGCGAACCCGTTCGAACCGAACCATTCGGCAGACCCAACAAAAAGCATCAGGAATTTATAGCAATATCACCTTTATTGTAATGGCGTTAGAACAGATTATGCCATTCGGCAGACCCGACAATAAAGTGAGTGTCATTTTCTTTTCCAGATGATTCGTCCATATTAATGTCATTGCTATCAATAGATAATATAAAACAACCCGTCAAATGGTTACCCCTGTCAAGTTTTAAAATATGTGTCAAGGTAATGTAATATAAACTGTTAATATTCAATCAAAATCAATTCCTGTGAGTTTTTATATGAAATTTACGACCACGTGGTTATATAAAATCAATTAGTATTTTGATAATGCCGGCCCGATCGGAATTTATTGCCTATAGATATAACCGTAGAGGCTTACCCGATAGAAAGTGGAATTTCATTCACATTCAAATTAGATACGAGGATAAATATTGAAATTTTATCATATTTTTATTGTATTGTGAGTCAAAATATAATAAAACTAACAATCCAGTTATTTATTTTCTTTATTAGGTTGTCTAGTTAAGTGATTTAAATTTAAATAAAGTAATATTCATTAGAGCCTGCCAGATTTTAAAGTCGTGGGTGTGAAAATTCGGTTTTATGACAAAACAGAACAGTGACAAAACAGAACAACGATAAATATAACTATGACCTTTCAGGAAAAATATAAATTTTATATTGAAATTGTCCTATCTCTATTATGTGATAGATTTTTAATAGCACAAATACGCTATAATAAATCAAATTATATACAGTATTGCCATACAGTATATAGTGTTGCCGGTAAGCTTAGGATATCTCATCTTAATCAATATAATATGCTCAAAATGATTGGGTGACTAGGTACAACGAAATAATGACCTAACCTAACCTAACCTAACCCAACCTAACCTAAACAGATTCCATAAAAATTAATGTTTCATTTTTCCCCTGACTGTTCTGTTTTGTCATTTTCTGTTTAGTCATGTTCTGTTTTGTCATTTTCTGTTTTGTCATGTTCTGTTTTGTCCGGTTACCGAAAATTCGACGGTTGTGAAAATTCACATGTGGTTTTTAAATGAATGCTTGGATCCAAAACATGGATCATATATATTGAACAAGTGGATAACATTCATTGCTCGTAAATACAGATAGGAATCTGTTAAGAAACGTCTGCATGATATGATAAGATATGCCTCCCTCGATCATGTCCGATCCTAATAGGATCATAATATGGGCCTACGAGAAATGGATGTCAGCCACTTGTCCAACCTATGAGGCCCATACTCTGACTCATACACAAATTGAAAAACAATATGTGTACTTGCCAAACCCAGGATTCGAACCTGGAACCCACGACACTATGGGCCGACGCTTAAGCCGCGCGGCCATCGTGGATGTCCACGATGCGGCACAGATCCACAGGAGTCAATTAAATACATAGCCTCAGACAAGTGTAAGCAAGGTTTGATCCAAATTCAGCATATAGTTAAAATAATAGGACGCACAAGTGTTAAAGAAAAGATATTGGGTGTAAAACATTTTATATAATTTTGATTATTATTATTAGTACGGAGCAGAATTCGACCCGCATCCATTGGATTACGGCCAATGTGTTTTTGTTTTTGAGGTTTGAATCAAAGAATTAATAATCAACGTCACAACCTCTATAAATTTTTGTTTTATCTTTTATCTATGTTTGTTTTCTGTGGTGACAAATTGGGGACTAAAAAGGCTAAAATGTTGTAATATTCATAAGCACATTTGGAATTACCACACTGGATTTGATTCAGATATTTGCGAAGAAGTCTAAAGTCAGGAAGCTTATGCTTTGAATCTGTAATAATTATGTAGTACGAAGATAACTAAAATCATTCTTGATGTCTTTCACAAAGTGATTATTAAATCAATAGACAACAGCGTTATGATTTTAATAGAAAAAGTCAGTAATTGTATAGATAGGTCATTCGATACTATTATTCTGTCTAAAACTATGTCAAATCATGTCGTTTTTTATTGACACCCAATAGAGTTCAATCTATGTTCCTTGAGTGAGTTGAGGTTAGGTTAGTATATTAAAAAAAATTAATTCCGCCTTCAACATGATCGACTCCAACTGCTCGCCATCAATCCTAAATAAGATCAAAGTCACCTACACACACGTGATGCAGTAATGTACAGGGTGGCCGTGAGATTCATCACGTTAACGTCATGCAATACAATGGAGTTTAATAATTCAAACGAATGGTAAATTAATAGTAATTGATTTTTATTATATTAAAAAGTTAAAATCTGTAACACTAAAATATGTGCAATGTGTATCGGGGATTAACGCCGGGGTTACCACTTCATCGGGGGTTAATCAAAGTTGCTGAGGTAGCTCCGATGTTAATGTTCGTATCGTTGAAGGTTGCTTGGTGTGTAATGCGTGACATGGTTTATTCGGGTATTGACGAATGATACACAGTCGTTGCATTTTTTGATTTTGTATTGTAGATAATAAGTTTGGATGGTACCGCTGAAGAGCCGGAATGCAACTAATTTATTGCCTGTCATTGCCTATTCGTATTATTATCTATGCTATATAAATTAATGATCATATACAATAATGCATCAGTTGTAGGGTTGAGTAAACCTCTACGTGTGAAAACACATAAAAAATATGCAATTTATCGAAACTTAATTGTTTTCCTAGGATACTTATTTATTTTTACGCTTTCAAGATGGACAAAGTGGTCTGATGGTACTATGGGCGTAATGCTCAATTCGTACTTACCACAAACTTACAGTAAAATTGGTAAATAGCCGAAATCCATCTGTTAACTATAGATTATAGAGATAAGGAATCCTTAACCATAGACTACTTTTGTTATGAAATCGCCCCCTTGCCCCCCTTCTGCATTTCCATTTACCACTGACAGCTGCTGTCAAAATACATTTACGTGTCTTTAAAACGGCCAATACACTCAAATTCATTTAACAATTGATCTCAATATGTGTATTGAACAACTATTAAATATCCGTGACATTTAATACGACATATTTTCCTTTACTTTCTTAATTCTGTACATGTCTTAATTTAGTAAAACCGATTATCGAGTTGAAATGTCAGTGTCAATGAATTATGAATTAACTTTTCTTATTCAGATTTAGATATTTATGTAATATTAAACCAATAGATAGGTATTTGAAATATATAAGTACTTAGTTACCTACACACCAACATAGTAATATTAGTTTTAATCACTCTATATAATTATTCACATCATGGCATATTCGTATTAATTGTAAATGACAAAATCTGACATTTCAACGGCAAGTGTTACCGTATCGGGAAAAACATGGGTCAAAAAATAACTTATATTATTCACTAATTGCGGAGACATTTAATCATTTTAATTAAATATTAATTGTGTATTTATAGTTATTGAATTTATTTTGTATATTTTTCATATTTTTGTCATCGTTTAACAATTACAAAATAATTTACCTAAATTATGAAAAAGAGAATTTTTATATATGGTAATATTTTCAATAGAAAAACAGAACGAAGCTATTGCAGATCTGGTGGACCATAGACAACTCGATCATAACTATGAAAGGCTTTCTGGATAGTGTTTTGTTGTAATTTTGTTGTAATTATGACAGACGATTGAGCATCGCGCTCTATGAGAAGGTATCCGATTTTTTACTTAGTATTGTATAATAGTAGAACAACTTTAAAAACCAAGCTAAAAAAACCTCGTAAGTCTATTTGAGAAGAATATTGAGGGGAAGGAAAAAATGTAATAAAAATAATATTTTAAACACCTCTTTAATCGATGAATCTGCTCACACTGATTGTGAAATACGAGGTTTTGATTCCATGTTTGAAACCACGAGTCCTATGAGTTTTTAAAATTTTTCGATGGATGGACGGCATACTAGTCTAGAGAACCGAGGTTTTGATATTATTTAATATGTTTGTTTGTTTAAATTTTTTCAAACAAACTTCATTTTTCCATAATATCAGACTTACGAGGTCTTAATAGTAAGTGACGATATATTTTTTATGTCAAATATTTTGATCCACTCTGTCCGAATCACACACATACACAAACAAAAGCATCGAGTGGTTAATGTTGGTTTTGTCCATAAGAAGTTGGAGCTGTTTAAACCGTTTCTGACCTCATTATTTAAACCGTACAACCTGCATACACACACTTACAATCTCATCACACGTACACTATATTTGTAGAAGTCCTCGCCATTATTGATTGATGACTTTATTTCATAAAAATGTGTTAGTCTGCTACTCTTTATTTCATAATTTGATTTAGGCCGATATTGTACTATAAAATAACTTTGTCAAATATTTTTTTTGTATGGAATATTTAAAAAAATCTTTTACAGGATCTATCTATCTTCTAAAAAAGTTAAGAGCACGACATTACCTTTTATCAAATTTTAGTCTGTTGTATAAAATATTTTACAGTGTTGCCAGAGGAAATTTTGAAAATTTAGTAGATTGACAAAAATCTACAAAAATTCAGATTTCATTTGATTAATGTGGGTTAAGCAAGTAGCTAACATCCATTTCTCGAAAAAAAAAACGAAAATACGTTAAAACAAACCTCCATTTTGTGGAGGCCATCACGATCTTCTTAGGATCGGACATGATCAACAAAAATATTAGATTAGTGGCCCCAAAAGTTTGATATTTTTGTAATCTCCCATTTTTTTTAAACATCACGAAAATGCGGCATTTAATTGAATATTAAAAATCAGTAGATATAATTAAATTTCAGTAAATTATTATTAAAAACACTGGTCGTGTCTGGTTTGACGGTTCGTTTTAAAACGGAAGACGGTAAGAAATTAACAAAAAAAATATTGATTGTAGAATACGAAAAATATGAAATGTCACCCAGAGTACAAAAATATTAACAAAAAATACAGGAAATATATTAGATATGTATGTACAAACTAGCATACATACGTTCCATTTTTTAAATTGAACTTTTATAAAATTTTACACTGTGTGATATTATGTGTCTCGAGTTTTATAAAAGAATGCTTTTAAAATAAATGCTACAAAAATTTTGATAAAAGAACTGTGTCAAATATATTATAATAAAGGATGCATCAGCTTTGCGTTGTTATGAAAATGAAACAAAAAAGAACCTCGAAGACTTTTTGTCATAAAAACTCTAAAATAGGGTAGTTCTTCTATCCGTTTGCATATAAAAATGGCACTTATGTCAAATTGGAACATGCTTTAGTGATTTTTATAGAGAATCTATCTAAAAGAAGGTTTAAATACTTGACTATAATACGTAAAAAACAAACAAACAAAGAAAAATCTTCATATTATTATGATATGTGCAAGTAAAGATTTTATATTATTAAGACAGTGAGGTTAATGACTTTTTAAACAACATTAGCTAAAGTTTCCGACATTGCACGAGGTCGCTCCATTGATCGATATATAAAACAATAATAATTATATTATACAACATGTCAAAAAGAAAATAATTCTGACAGCCAAGTCAAACAAATGAAATTAAAATCGAAAATATTATGTGTCGTAAAAATTCAAAATTCTAATTGGTTGGACACGTAATTTGACCAAACAAAATTTGTATTTTATTATTACCACGTTTTTATTAGCTCGTATTATTGTTTGTCCGGCACAAATTTATTCTTGTTTGTCCAGGATTTGTATTGGACGATTGAAGATTGTTAACTAATTTCCCGACTAGCTAGACATTTGAAACTTTTAGAATATATCAGAACACGATGACAATGCTTTCTTTTAATACTTTTAGCCATCTTTAAGCAGGATTGAATTCATTTTCAGTTAATTCTGTTTTGTATGGAAAGTTATTTCGGAAAAAAATCGTAAAACGTAAAACACTATTATTGGTTGCTAAGGGGGTCCTAGCAACTAAATTATTAATATATACGTGCGTTACTATGGAAATTAATATGAAATGTCAAAATGACATTTCAGTATTCTATATTTATTCAGTATTTCAATCAAGTGCAAAAAAAAGTATTTATTAATAGATGGCATTATCAAGTTTATATGATTCAACAGAAAATTTAAAAACGTGGTATATAAATAGTTCTTTTTATCTTGTAATTATTTATAAGTAAATGTCAGTTGGGGCCAAGTAGGAAAAGGATATCAAGCAAACATATTTTGACTTTTATATACTACCTATAATATAGTTTATTTCGGTTGTTGGCTTCATAAATTTGAATACAATGGGTCATTGCTCACCTCTATTTTATCGCAAAATACCTGCGTATATACTCACACCTTTAAACAATCGTGTATCGATTAACCTGTGCGCTTCATCTCCCAGCCCCAGACGTCTTCAATGAATAAAAAAAAACATTTTATCACCACGGTTTTTGATTCCTCATTACACTTGGAAAAGTTTCACATTCAATAGGTTATCCATGCTCTACGTCTAAAGCCGACATGGTGGAAACGAAAGTGTGAAGCTTGCTACAAATAAATCTGCAATACGAAATGAATTATAGAAAGTGAATATATGAATAACTTGAGCTACTTTTGAGGAATTGTGATATTTTTTTATATGGACTTTACGCCACGTAACCTCAGTCAGTTTAATGAATTGTATGAAATATGGTAAGCTCCTATCTCAAAGCCTAAAACCTTGGCGCATAATATTGTAGTCGTGACTGCACTTTGTCAAAAATAATTATTAAATAGATAATTTAAAAAAAGTAATTTCTATGGCGTTTAATCGCATATTAATAAAGATAGATTATTATTAAAAATAAAGAAATTTTATCTAATGATTTTTGTTGTGTAAAAATGTTTTAAAAAATACGTAAGTAATTTAAACTCATCGCTCAATTTTATATCGTCAGTGAGTTTTTGAAAATTCATTAAATTAGTGTATCGTTGTCATTAGTGTGTACCTATTCATTAGTAGTAATATCTTATTATCTTCTTATTTCTTGTAAGGATACCTGACAAGTGTGCTATTTTTCTCAGATCTCCTCAGCCTACCTCTTTTCAAAAGTCACTCTTCGCATTGCTGGGTATTATGAAAAATGTCCAATCAATCACTTGGTCCATAACATAGCAATTTTCATAAATTTACCGAAGTAATATAATTACCCAATTAGTGAATAGATTGATAACCTACATGTATATAAAAGATATGATGTGCCCAGTATCAAAGTGGGCCAAAGGCACTTTTCAGCGTTATTTACATTTTAATGCCAAAAAATTGTTTATATCAATATCTACCATTCTTACATATTTCGTGCATCAAAAATGGCCAGAACCTATATACTAAATCGACTTTTAAAATGTAAGTAAATGAATATAAAAAACGGCAAAAGTCAATATGACCGCCAAACACATCTTACCTGATCTGACCTTAAAGGTCTTCGCTTATTATCAAAAACGGCCAAATTAATATAGAACTAGATTAGTCAGTCTCAAACGTGGCCAAGAGCATATTTTAGATGTCATATTAAGCTTTGTTAATAAAGTGACACTTAAATTTACTATCTAAAAGTATTCAGGAAAGGTTATAGTAGGACTATTAAGAATAATATAACACTTAAATATACATTGTTAAAAGTATAACTACATTTTTACCTCTGCCTGTAACAAACATCAAGGTACCTTTGGCCCACTTTGATACTGGGAGCCTCATATATTTTACAACGTTTTTTATTAGGTCGTATTCTTATTTGTCCGGTGGTTGTTTGTCCGGTACAAATCTTGCAATCAATTTTTAACTAACTTCCCGACTACCTAGACATTTGAAACTTTTAGAATATATCAGAACACGATGCCAATGCATTTTTTAGTACTTTTAGCCATTTTTAAGTAGAATTAAATTCATTTTCAGTTAATTCTGTTTTGTATGAAAAGTTATTTCGGAATAAATCCGTAATCCAATCCACTATTATTGGTTGCTAGGGTCCTAACAACTAAATTATTAATATATACGTGCGTTACTATGGAAATCAATATGAGTGTCAAAATGACATTTTAGTATTATTTCTATCAAATACAATTTTTTGCTAGTCAAGTTAAGTTTATATGATTCAACAGAAAAATTAAAAACGTTGTATATAAAAAGTTCTTTTTATCTTTTAATTACTTATTAATTTCTTCGCTATATTATATTATAGCTTGGTAACCCCTGCAGAGGCGATTCGTGAGCGCCCCCGGGCTCCTCAATGACGCTCTTGATGATCACGCCCGCTCTGTTTGTTCATTTCGTTGACCCATTATCCAAAATCTGGTTCTGATCGCCCCAATGCCTCACATCCAATCCAAAGAGTATAAGTGTCTTACCAGTAAGTTTACCCATTTACACAAATACTCGCGGGACCGGAATTCCGAGTCAAATAACTTGTAAATTGTAAACACCTGGAGAAAGCTGACGGACGCCATTAGGCGGCGGGCGAGCTTTACATGAGGAATGAAGCAATGGGGTCAAGGACACGTCTGTCTGTAGTCAGCACAAGACTATATTATATACTTATACTACAGATATATAGGTCAATATAATAGTCTTCAAATAATACGTTAGGTATTATTTGAGCCGTCACCTTATACTAGAATAAGGATAATATGCAGGAAACATTGATTCATTCTCAAATCATCATCATCATCAAATGACGGCACCCCGACATTATCGCCCAGACATTGCCACCAAGCCAAATGCGCCCGTACGAGTGACCGTCAATACCGCCCGGACAAACCCGCCTAGACAAAACCGCTCACAAAAAATACAAAAATATATATAAAACAAGTGCTTTTTTGTTTTTGAAGTAGAATTGCGTGTCGATAGAAATTTACATACTTACGATAATCAGTGTAATTTGGGATTTAATCCATTGCAACTGTTAGTAGAGTAATAACTTAAAATCAACAGTTTTTAACACTTAATGCCTTTTTATGGTAGTATTTAAGAATATTTAAGAAGGTTAAAATACAATATTTTTTTATTTACCTTTATCTTTATACGTACCTATGTTATTTTTATCTGTGTATCTAAAATATAATATTATGTAAAAATAAAAATTGTCTCATTTCTAAAGGCGGCAATGTCTGGGCGGTAATGTCCTGGCGGTTTTGGTTTGCGCGTTTTTGTCGGGACCCCCAAATGATAACTCTGTCAGTCTCAGTTCTTCATTCTCAGTATTAAACTATGTATCACCGATAACTATTTAAGAATTTTCAGTTACTTGTTCTTCCAAGGTACGGAACTAGCCTGCTATTATTTATGCCAATTGGGAGGACAATAATTCTGTTTAACCAAATCGCTTCGGATATTACCTAATATATTTCACCTCGTGTTCGGAAACGTGTACGTATATAGTTTGGCGTATCATACTTCATCGTGAAATGTTGTATCGGAAATATATGGCTGTATATTAAAGACCGTCCAACCTCTTTGGGTCGTATAGTACTGATATAAAATTTATGTCTATTGTCGGTTTACACTTTACAAGAAGCCAGCAGTGAATAAATTTTGAAAATAGACGATACACTGGATTATTTGTTAGGTTAGGTTCAGTTTTCATTCTTGAATTCATGAATTTTGCCAAAATCAGCTATGGAAAATGAATTAATGTTCATATTATATGTATAGTATACGGTCATATTTTTCCGGTAATAAAGCTCACGGCGAACTATGCCACGGTGAAATGTTTTATGTGCAATTTACATGTAACCATTTCACTCACGTGAGGATGAGATAGAAAATGGTACCAAATGCAGAAACAGAAGTGAGTCAAATTAATCAAATCAAATACTTCCCTTGACACTTATAAGCGTCATATTTTTTTGTCTACATATTTAATATGATGAATTTCCGTGTTGCTTTAGACAAGAGTAGATATAGCGATATTTTTATGGTGTTTTTTTTGACGAAGGATGGAAGACACATTGAAAAAGACAATACTTTCTTGCCCAGTAGTGGGATCGATCATGTGGTCTAATTCTTCAACGACGGTTGCTCTACAAATACGGCTACCGTGGATGAAATTGAGGCGTATTTTTTCAAAGTGAACTTATTCCACTGACAAAACCCAAAAAACTGTTTACGGTGTTGATCTTACATATGTTTTTTGTATTGGAATAAGTTACTTTTGTAATTAACACCCACTTTTTAGGTTGATTTTTCTACTGGATTAAATGCTATTAGGTTTTTCTACACAAAAAATACTTATTCAAGATTTTATCTTTGAAATTCTGGCATTCATAACGCATTTTCGTCAAGTAGTGGAATAAGTTCACTTTGAAAATATACCCCTCAATTATAACAGCTTATTTTATACGGAAAATGATTTCTATGGCTATTATTTTATCCGAATCGATATTTTGCTTTAGATTTTTTGTTATATGAATTGAAATTTTTGCGATAATCAAACATCCCTATATTAAGACCTAACTTAACATTTAAAAAAAATCAAGCAATCAATTCAAGTGGTCACGTTAGCAGAATACGCCGAAAATTATCCATATGAATTTGCTATTTACAATATATGTGAAAAAATTAGACGATGATTTAACAATAAAATACCGTTATAAAGTAAGAGTTCATTGAGGGTTACATATTATTACTTATATATTTATTTTTATTATAAACATGTAGATCTATCAAAACTCTTGAAGACTCCATTGTTTTATTATAATTTTTATTTTATCTCAGGAACATAGAAATATTCTAGAAATAGTTTTTTTTATTTATATCGTATCTGTAATATAAGATTATAACAATCGTGCGAAAGAAAAATTTTAAATTTGATGTTTATCATTGTCTATTTCAGCTGGCTTTGTCTCTGGCTGAAGATGTGGAAGTCGTGGAAGCAGTCGCTGGACAAGACGATCACTTGGAAGGAGCCGACTCTCGCACGAACATCCAGGATAGAGAAGACAACGAAATCCCTAACCCCGATCAGCTAGCTTTGGAGTCCGGAGACCAGGACCGTCCATTCGGCGGACCTCAACATCCGAATCGAGGGCATCCATTAGGTAAATTATCAGATCAGTATAAAATATACTATATTATTTCTAATAATTAAAAAAGATATTTTTTTTCTGAGGAATCTGAGTCGTTTCAAAATTATGTACATAATTATTACATATTGTGAAAGAAACGCTTGGAAAATATCATCACTCTTCATATTGACAAAAATAATGTTGATATTGGATCATGCTACTGCGTTTTTCTATCAATTGCCCCTGCGCGAGAGATATTATGTCAAAGCGGGACAGCATGTATGATTCAAATTTATATGCCATGCTAATTTGGACAGAATACAGTATAGATAGCATATTGATTATTTGCTACTACCCACTCAATTATTATTTTTAAATTATATACTAAACCATTTTTTTATTTCAACGAATAATTCACTAGGAATGTAACATTCCATATATTGAACATACATAACTTCAAAACACCTCAGATGAAGCCCTACTATAAAAAATCACACTTGAAAAAAATCTGGTATCGCGACAATATGCTTTAACCAATTAAGCCACATGCCTCCTACTTAGTTACGATAATTTACACTAGTAATTGCATTATTATTGACTATCGGTTTTTGTGTTTCAAATCAAGGAATATTAAATGCCTTAATTACTAACCGATGCCCGGGTCTCGCCAAATATTTAGTTATAACGTGTACTTGAACTTACTAACAATTTTTAATAAACCATTTCTTTTACTCAACGTATAATTCACAAGATTTGAAAATGATTTCCATATATTGAACATACATAGGTAACTTGAAAACACCTCAGATATATATATATATATATATATACCTACTAGAAAAAAAAGCATTCGAAAAAAACGGGTTCAAATCCCGTCAGGCGTCGTATTTTTTCAAATGTGATTTTTTCTAGTAGGTATATATATATCTGAGGTGTTTTCAAGTTATGTATATTCAATATATATACATTCATTAGTTAATTCAATCAACCGATAAAAATAATAGTATTTTTTATTTCAATGTTTACACGTGTGGACAATTTTACAACGTTTTTATTAGCTCGTATTCTTATTTGTCCGGTGGTTGTTTGTCCGGTATAAATCTTGCAATCGATTTTTAATTAACTTCCCGACTAGATAGACATTTGAAACTTTTAGAATATATCAAAACACGGTGCCAATGCATTTTTTTAATACCTTTAGCCATCTTTAAGTAGAATTGAATTCATTTTCAGTTAATTCTGTTTTGTATGAACAGTTATTTCGACACCATTATTGGTTCCTAGGGGTCTGGCGTCCTAGCAACTAAATTATTAATATATACGTGCGTTACTATGGAAATCAATATGACATGTCAAGTACATTTTTTTTGATCGTTTAAGCTAGTCAAGTCAAGTTTATATGGTTCAACAGAACTTAAAAACGTTGTATATCAAAAGTTCTTTTTATCTTGTAATTGTTATATAGTATATTATGTTTAAATACTGTCATGGAATTATAAAACTTTTATTTAGTTTATGATATGATAATAAATAAACATTGTTGATTGTAAACAATAATTTGCTCCCACAAACTATAAGCATAATTCTGATAAACGTCTGCATATTCATTTATCACTAAACGACAGATGTTTATAATACAATGTGAATTTAACACTGGTATAACGATGTATTTAATTAAAACCAACAAATTAAATTTTCCAGGTCTATCCCGTAATCCAGGGGGCCATCACGGACCACCTCCTCATGGACTTCTGAACAAGCAACATGGTCCGTTGGGAAAACCACTCTTCGAGCACGGCGTCTACCATGGTCCTCCACCACCACCACCTCCTCCACCTGCCAAGCAGCAAGAAGCAATGGACAAGATATTCCCAGGAGGAAATGACATCTGGCCAGCACCAGTTCCTGACATGCCGAAGATTATCTCCTTAGACGTCAAGTGCGAGAAGAATTCAATGAAGGTTTTCCTAGGATTTGATAAACCTTTCTACGGTATCGTCTTCTCAAAAGGTCACTACTCTAATTTAAACTGTGTTCATTTACCAGCTGGACTAGGAAGGACTTCTGCTAATTTTGAAATTAGTATTCATGCTTGTGGCACTGCTGGAAATACTGAAAATGGTTTATATGGATATGGTGCTGATTCTGGTTCTGGTACTTACTTTGAAAATATCATTGTTATTCAGTATGATCCTCAGGTACAGGAAGTTTGGGATCAAGCAAGAAAATTGAGGTGCACTTGGCATGACCAGTATGAAAAGTCTGTTACATTCAGACCGTTCCCAGTTGATATGCTCGACGTCGTACGCGCTGATTTTGCTGGAGATAATGTGGGATGCTGGATGCAGATTCAAGTAGGGAAGGGACCGTGGGCATCAGAAGTATCAGGTCTAGTTAAAATTGGACAAACAATGACAATGGTCTTGGCTATCAAAGATGACGATTCCAAATTTGATATGCTAGTAAGAAATTGTATGGCACATGATGGAAAACGAGCTCCCATACAATTGGTTGACCAAAAAGGCTGCGTCACGAGACCAAAACTTATGTCGAGGTTCACCAAAATAAAGAACTTCGGAGCAAGTGCTTCAGTTTTGTCGTACGCTCATTTCCAGGCGTTCAAATTCCCAGACTCAATGGAAGTGCACTTCCAATGCACAATCCAGATTTGCAGATACCAGTGCCCGGATCAGTGTTCTGAGGGTGGATTAATTGCAGGACCAGAATCGAGGAGACCAGGACCAGAATATGGACCACCCCCACCACCACCACTACCTTTGGAAGCATTCTTACACGGAGGACGACCAAGAGACGAAAGGAGAGTCCGTAGGACAAGAGAAGTACATCCCGAAAAAGAAGTAGGACTTAATAGAGTTATCAGAGTTGTATCGACAGGAGATTTAACATTTGCGTTAGATGAGAGTAGTAATTCTTCAACGTCTGAAACGATGATCTTCCCTGCTAAAGAAGAAATGCCTCCGGGTGGAATGATCTGCATGACGACTCCAGGATTTGCCGCGACTCTTATTGTGTTATTAGCTATTCTCGTTGTTTCGTGTGTCATGTCTGCATTCTTATGCGTGCGATTAAGACCGTTTTCTGGTCTCCATGAAAAGAACGCGGCGTTCAGCGATCCACAATTATCAAAGAAGAAGACAACCAAAAGCTGTTTCTACTCATAAAATCTAGAACCTCATAGAAATTTCAAATTGAACATTATAATGAGATAATTAATGGAAACTAGTAAAGAATAGAAGCAAACAATTAAAGTATACATGACAGATCGAATTTTGAGCATCTGCTCTGCGTAATATTAATAACATTATAATATTTTTGACATACCTATCGTCGTCGAGCTGGTAAAATCTTGTTTCTTAATCTGCTAAAAAATTGTTTTAATAAAGCCCTCAATACTCAATATGGCACCAAATTTAATATTATATAATCTATAATTTATAGAAACATCTGATTTAAGATATATAATTTTAATAAAGCCTGAAATACTAGATTGGACCTATTACAAACATTCGATGGTAGTATGTAAACTATTTTCTATTGGTTATTTAGATAAATTAAATTATTAGGTACACTTACAAATGCTAATTTATTGTTTGTGGTTACAGAGTAGTTTTTTTGTATCTCATGGAAAATTTAAATTGTATACAACTAAGTTTTTAACAGTTCTGCGACGATAATATATAATAATTTTGGCAGCTTCTCGCTTTAAAAACAAATATTTTAAGTCAGTCACAATATGGCGTATAAAATGAACATGTTAACTAGTTAAAAACATAGTGGACGAGTTAACTAAATTTAAATTAACGTTTAAAGTATTCGGGTCGGTGTTGGAATAGAAATAATCGTAGCTTAGATGAATTGGCAGCCATAATAAATATTTCGGTTAAAAATCTTTATTATTTTTTCTTTGTATAGCTAACACTTAGCCCATCAGTATTAAGGTATACATATCGTGGTTATTTCGAAAACTAATTTAAAATAACAGCTTTTGCGACATTTTAACACATTTTAAACGTAACACGAGTGGCAATAATATGATTAAAACAACCATAGACAAAAAGAAAACATCTTTGTTTGTTTTATGTCAATCTTGAAAGAGAACACAAATGAAACTAAAGATTTTTTTATAAAGGCATTAGTAATTGAATAATGATTGATGTGTTAGAGGCTCAATATAACCGAGAGTTTAAAGTAATTGTAAGTTATTTACGTCTTTTTTTGAGTATATAAATGTGATTTAATATTACTATCAAATTAAAGGTACAGTATTAATAATGATTGTAAATGCCATAATATGAATTTCAAAAATTTTATGAGTAAGTATATAAAATAAATCTTGTAATCATAATGCAATGATTTGTCACGAAGGGGTTAGAGGGGAAGTGGTCATAAAATGTGATGTCACAAACGTAAAAAATTTACGTGAGGTTTCTGCCAAAAGTTGGTAAGACTCGATAATTTAGAGTTAACAACGGAGCTGTGCAGGTATATATTATATAAATACGTATTCTAGAAAAAAAACGTCTTCCAATATATTATAGAACATGCACATAAAACACAAATAAATTAACATTATGCCTGATTTTAGAAGGCATGTCAAACTTTAAGTGCAATTACTCCATAACATGATTTCGAGACTTACCAACTTTTGGCAGTCATTTACTCATTTGATGAAATATTCAGCAAAAAGATAATATCGATATTTTTTATAGTTTTCTTTCAAAATGTGACATAAGTAATATAGACAGGAAAATAAAACATTTTGTGGCAAATTTTCACGGTAGGAAGAAGTGGGAGGAGGGGTTCAAAATACGGAAAATTGGTTAATAAAATATTTAACACGTAACGTTAATACCTCATTGTATAGGTGAGGTGATAATGTATAATAATATGTGTAAGTTATTGGGAAAAATCGCCTGATGCGCAATTTATCTTGTATATTTACCCTCCCCTCTGTTAATTTTGTTTAATAAATAAGTTAATGTAAAATTCTTCGCTGATTTTTTTAAAACTTCAAATTTTTGGTATTTACAATTCTTATTATTATTATTAATTATTTCGAGTTTAATGCTTGAGAAAACAAAATGTACCTTTCGCGTCATCAAAATAGATAGATAAAACCAATAGAAGACACACTTTTTATGTACGAAATTTATTTATTAGTTAAATTAAATTCGATATGTTTAAGTATATTTACGAATATTAATATTATCCTTTTGTAAGAAAGGGGGGTTATTGATACGTATTTTAATTCGGGAAAGGTCGATGTAATAACATTGCGTCGCTAAAATGTAACTCTATTCTGAGATTTATTTATTTTTTATAGTTTTATTTCGATAAGTTATTATATGACTTTATGACCTAAGTATTTCGTTTTGTTTTCGTATAAGTATGTAATTTGTAAGTGTTGATTTAAGTTTTAAATATATATGATTATGTGAGCGAGTGGAAACGAGAGTTCTTACTATTTAAAATAGATTTTTTTATACCATAAAAATAAAAAAGATGACAAATTAATAAATAATAAATAATTGAGAACCAGTGCGTTGATGTTAATGTTTCGAAAATATGAAACTACAAATTCCAAATTCAAAAATAATCACTGGTAAAAAAAAGTCACATTTTTGTTATTTTTATTAAATCAACGACTGGACTCTTGCTGTTAAATTATTTTTGTATATGAGTCTGAATACTGCTTCTGGATTAGTCATTGGTGATAGATAACCACTATCAACAATTTTATGTACTTATTTTATCTTAAATTATGTTATTACAGAATGCAATGTGTTCAGCGAACTTCAGTGTTTTACTTGTTTCTTTATCTAAATTTCAATTAATTATTCAATCAGTTATATACTATTTAGATTAAAACTGTTTTAAACAGAAAAAGCTCTCATTTGTCACGGAATGAATGATGTTTATTTATTGGCATGCTTGATGACCAGACGTGGTCATTTAGGTTATCTTTTTGTCATTTAAATATAATATTTGGTCAAAAACAATATCGAGAAAATAATATTTTCAGTATGTATGCGAGGATTCAATAAAATGTTTGTTTCACAGCCAATGAATGTAAAATCATAATTTCAAAGTAAACATTTTGGAACATTAGCACATTGAAATTTAATTTCACTTTACTTCAGATGTTATATTAAAAAAAATGATTCATATACTTAATTTATTTGACATGATTCTTTCATTTATTTTAAAATCAATTTACATTGTTATGTTACTCTGAAATAAACAAATTTAATCTACTTATAATAATTATGACACTATGTCACAAAAAACTTTTTTTATAGTTCTATTTTAATGCTTGGTAGTTATCAAAGTTTTTTTATCACTAAAACAGGTTACGTGGTCCGATGACAGTAATGTAGTAATAAAAGTATGGAAACAATCATAACAAAACACCCACACTTCATGTAATATGGTGATCTCACCATCGATCAAACTCGTAACCCCCGGATGAGTAAAGAAGTTGCAAGCATCTAATAACTAGTATTGCTTTATAAATAAATTGTAGAAAGGGACCAATTTTTTTCAAACTATATTATATTGATATTTCATAAAACAAAATGTAAATCAACGCAATTAAAAAAAGACTTTTTGTAGTAGAATTAATTACTGTCATATAAATATAGTACTTATTAAAAATCCAGTTAAATGAAATATATTATACAATAATATGTGCCTATAATTATTATTTAATCTCTTATTTTTAAAGTATATATAACACGCCCACTTCATGCGCCTTGGGTTCGAATCCCGGGTCTGGCAAATTTCACATTTTTTTAAAAATCTTTGTTTGGATCGAGAGCATGGACCTAATAATAATATGTTGAGCAAGTGGCTAACATCCATTTATAGTAATATCAAAAATCTGAATACAACCTCCGCTGTGTTCAACCAAATATTTTAAAACCATCTTTAGAAAATTATGTATTGTATTGTATTCTTACATTTTGTTTAAAACTGATTCCATGCCTTCAGCAAATTTTTTCGCTCTATGAGGCCATGATCGTTAGGCCGCACATACAAATTTCGCGAGTTATCTCGTCCGACTTTAAATTCAAATTACTAGCCACTGTCGATTGATTTGCATAATGCGTAAAATAAATATACATTGACATCGGTTTGAATAATCATGAAATACTAAGCCACAAATAATTATTAATGATATTACTGGAATTTTAGTAATTCAACGTGTGTCGTTTAAAATCTGCGGCCTGTCAGATACTGCCATAATAATATCGTGAAGCATAGAAAAGGTTAAAATGAAGTTATTATTTTATCATCAGAATATAATATATATTTATTTATTGTATTTCATGTTAAATTCATATATTGGGTTCATATTGGTATAATGAGATGAACATTTTGTTTTTCTTTGCATACATTATTGCAAGTGTTTAATAAGTCGAATTGTTTATGATTACATTATTAGTTATGAAAAAAAACATGTATAACTTTTTTGTTAGTTCGTGTAAGTGTGACTGGTATAATGTGCTTAGTCGCTTATGTTGAACACGGTGCCAACATATCTCTTTTTTATTGCATATTATAAAATATTTATTGTTAATCTTAAGTTAATTTATTCGTTACATTATTGAAACGGTAAGATATTGTGTTGTTCAATTGATTATTAATTAAGATATTAAGTTGTGTTTTTTTTTATTTATTGAGCTCAAAAAATAAATGACAAAACTGTTGTAATATTGCAAGTTTAATTTCATTCCTTTCCCCATACATAATAATATAATTAGTTTACTGTGCTGTAATAATTACAGTAGTTACTGGAATTTAAGTATATTTTTGTTTTCAAGAAATATACATGTTTTAATAAAAAAAAAACATGATTTATTCGAAATTATTTATAACTCATTTAACAGATTTTAATAAATTGTATAATAAAAATAATAAGAGGGAAGTAATATCAGCGCCCACGATGGTCGCGCGGCTTAAGCGTTTGACTATCACGCCTTGAGTCCTAGGTTCGAATCCTGGGTCTGGCAAGAACACATATATTGTTTTTCAATTTGTGCGTGAGTCAGGGTATGGACCTAATAGGTTGAGCAAGTGGCTGACATCCATTTCTCGTAAAAAACAAAATCTGTTAATACAAACCTCTACTCTGTGGAGGCCCATATGATCCTATTAGGATCGGACATGGTCGGAATATGTAGTTATGAAATAATATTTATTGTATTTATATGCATCTTTTGTATTCTGTCAATAGATGCCCCTAACAGCATTATACTCATTTTACGATATTTTGTTACAATAATTGTAGTTAGTAGTATAAAATAATATTAGTATAATGTATTGTGCATCTTCTCGCACAGTGAGTGTAAAACCAAGACATCTGCAAAAGACATATTTTGTAGATATTAGGGTTTGAAGTCTTCGTTTTGTCAGGACAAATAGAAATTAAAAAAAAAAAACATAATAATGATGTAATATAATATTTGGTTTATATCTTATAAAAAATATACCTATTATTTGGTTTATATCTACATTATTTTGCATGTTCTTTCAGTTACTTCACTTTTACATTATCAAGTTTACGACTTTTGCAGTTGTGTCGCATTTAATCTCGAAATTGAAAATTTTGCACATGTCTTGGTTTTACACTCACGGTGCGTTTTGTATTCTGTCGATAGATGTCCTTAGCAGCATAACACTCAATTTTCGTTAAGGCGAAGTCTTCACTGAGCCTTTTTTAAAGAGGCACGTAGCGGAAAAATACGAAGCTTGCAATTTGAGACATTTTTTTGATTATTTTCAATTTCAACTGTATTAATGAATAAATATGTATCTGAAAACATTAAAAATAAAAATATTTTTTATTTTAAGTCAAAGACAAACTTACAATTGTAAAAAATGTAATAAAATGTGAATTTGTTCTATCGGTCCGCACCCTATTATTACATATATTTTATGGTCATATTTATTATTAAAATTTAGTTTATTAAGTTTTCTAAGCATCACTCAAGCGTATTTTGACAAATTCATAGTTTTAATATTTTTTATATCTATTTTAAAAAACATCGATTTTTATAAAAAGTATAAATGTGTATCACTTGAAATCCTTTTTATTTATATCAAATCAATTATTTTATAAATATAAATAAAATATTTATATTAATATAAATAAAAAGGATTTCAAGTTATACACATTTATATTTTTTATAAAAATCGATGTTTTTTAAAATATATATAAAAATATTAAAACTATGAATTTGTCAAAAATCGCTTAAGTGATGCTTAGAAAACTTAATCAACTAAATTTTAATAATAAATATGACCATAAAATATATGTAATAATAGGGTGCGGACCGATAGAACAAATTCACATTTTATTACATTTTTTACAATTGCAAGTTTGTCTTTGACTTAAAATAAAAATATTTTTATTTTTAATGTTTTCAGATATATATTTATTAATTAATACAGCTGAAATTGTAAATTATCAAAAAAATGTCTCAAATTGCAAGCTTCGTATTTTTCCGCTAGGTGCCTCTTTAAAAAAGGCTCAGTGAAGAATTCGCCTTAATATTTTACAATTTACACACGCTATTTAGTTTTCCAGTTAAAAATATCTTTATTTTAGATAAAATGATTTTTTTTTAAATAATAAATTAATAGATAAGTATTTAAGGCTACGGAGTTCTCCATAATATTCTAAAGACTATATTGAACTATATTTAAATTATAACAACATATTAGAAGGAAGCCTCCAACGAATGCACATTTTACAAGACAAGTATAAGTTTATAATTTTTGAAGTTTGAGTTAATATTCGATGGCCAAGCGGTAACGTAGCGGCGAAATTCAGATATTGTTTTTTATTGTGGTTTGAATCCACAGCATGGACCTAATAGATTGATCAAGTGACTAATATCTTTTTCTCATAAAAAAATTTTACAAAACTTCATCGCGAGGCGGCCAAGATCCACAGCGGATTGTAGAACCAATGAAAAAAAATGTGTAAAACAAACTCAAAAAAAATCTTATTAACACCTACTTATTTAAGAGGGAGATGTACGCCAGCAGAGAACCTAGCGGAAAAATTCGAAGCTTGCAATTTGAGATTTTTTTTTTTGATAATTTACAATGTCAACTGTATTAATAAATAAAGATGTAAGTATCTGAAAACATTAAAAACATTTTTTATTTATTTTTTAATTCAAAGATAAACTTACAATTGTAACTAAACGTAATAAAATTTGAATTCGTTGCAGGGTCACATCTTATTATTACATTATATTTTATGGTCATATTTATTATTAAAATTTAGTTTATTAAATTTTCAATTTTTCGTCGTTTAGATTTTTGACTAATTCATCGTTTTAATAGTTTTTATATCTATTTAAAAAACACACCGAATTTTATAAAAATACTAGCTGACCCGGCAAACGTTGTTCTGCCATATAAATTATTTCTAGTGAATATTTTGGTTGTTAAATAAAAAATAACGAATGTATCGTAAGACAAGTGTGTGGGGATGGGATCTATGACAGAAAGAGGAATAGAGCGGTGTTGACGATGACCGCCGATAAAAACAAAAAAACATCAACCATTCATTTTCTCAATTCAAAATGAGTAATGATGTTCATAATGAATGAATTACATGTGACAGGATCTCGTTGTTTACTGTTTATGCAATACCCGTATTGTCCCTACCAGAAAATTAGCGGATATTGGAGAGCGTCGTATGAACGGTGTGTGTCAGCGATGAACTCCAGATTATTGTTTCTTCTTCGAATCACGATTTCTCGCGTCGATGTGCGGTCGCCAACCATGATTCCAGCAATGTCGTCAACAACAGTCGCATTGAATCGACGTACGTGCTCTCCAGCTGGTGTTTTATCAGGATTGATGACAATAGCGTGATTGTCACTTTGCAATTCGTGCATGTGTGCTTTGAAGAATTTCAATAATTCATTGTGCTCATTCAACAGGGCGTCCAGTTCGCTGACGATGCGCCTGGCATTAGGCGAATTGAGGCTATTGTAGCCGCAACGTGCATCCGCCCATGAAGTAGATTTGTAAAAATGTATGAAAAATGTATGTGGTTCGTTTGGCATTGGCAGCAATGAGCCTACTTTGTGGTATACTTGGCCTTTGATTTTGAACGTAGATTGGAATTGTTGACCATTTGCCGCAGTATTGTGAACTATTTCTGTTGCTCCGGACGAAGTCATTTGGAAGCATAAATTGAATGTGCGAATGGACTTCAGGAACAGGTTTGAATCTGGAACCGTGCCGATGAGCAAGCCGTTCAATGGTTCTGGTGGTATCTCAATTTCTGGTAGTTGCACTTTTCCTGATGCGCAACACATCCCGGCTGACTCATGTTTGAATTTGAGCGCATGACAATGGGGACATTCTTTGTCCATAGCACCAATCAGCACTTTCGGATGAGCGGAATATTCAATATCTGGCTCGTACTCGAATGCGAGACGAAGGAACGAAGCGGATGTAAATGTTCGATGTACTTGTTGGCGTTGTCGGTCATTTGCTCTGCGTGTATTAACTACGAACCGGCGCGCTTGGTTCCGTTCCAATTGTCGTTGTTGATTTCGTTCAGCTCGTGCCTCTTGTGATTGAGATGCACGCAATTGCGACATGCTTACACGCACGTTTTTGTTATCTTGTTGGATTTGTTCGTCTGTTCTTTCTGCTCTACTATTTCGCATGTTTGTTGCTTTATTCATTCGACGGCCCAAATGGCCCCCCTTGCGTCTTGCTGGCATTGTGCACTGTAATACACGCACATAAAAATAGATAAATTAAAATAAATCATATAAAATTTTGCACGCACTGCGTTGTGATATGCCGAATGAAATTTCAAAATGACGCGACGCTTCTCTTGAATTCTTCTCGGACGTAGCGCCATCTGTCATTCAACAACATAAATAATTTCGTTCTGTTTGAAATACGAACGACGGTTAAATTTGTTCATACAAAAATAATAAAATTGCGATTAAAAAATGGGAGGGTAGGGGTAGGAGGGTGAAAATTTGGGGTTATAGGTATTTTTTTATGCCAAATAATAAAAAAAATACAAAAAAAAAATGTCAAAAAAATAAAAGAAAATTTTTCTGGATAGAGATACCCTAATCACATAGCGGTATGAAATATACTTGTTGACCTATTCTCATATCTAACAAATATACATAAAAAAAAATCATAAAAATCGGTCGAGCCATTTCGGAGGAGTTCGACCACAAACATCGTGACACGAGATTTTTATATATATAGAGATAAATGTGTATAACTTGAAATCCATTTTATATATATATATAAAATTTAAAACCTAATAAACTAAATTTTAATAATAAATATGACCATAAAATATAATGTAAAAATAAGATGTGACCCTGCAACAAATTCACATTTTATTACATTTTTTTACAATTGTAAGTTTATTTTTAAATTTAAAAAAAATAAAAATCTTTTTAATGTTTTCAGATACATATTTGTTAATTAATACAGTTGAAATTGTAAATTATCAAAAAAAAACTCAAATTGCATGCTTCGTATTTTTCCGCTAGGTTCTCTGCTGGCATGCCTCTCCCCTTTAATATTATGATGAATATAATCATTTTAGACATCTATTTTGGAAACATTACGTGTAACGAAGACAAAGGAAGCAAGAAGAGTGGAGAGAGCTTGTGGAGGCCTTCATCCAACAATCAGGCTGATGATGATAAAATCAAATAAAGAAAATATACATTATACACATTGCAAACAATTTAATTAATTACTGGGAGTATAAATTTTGACCCCCAACGGTCAAAACCGCACTTGTATCCGGCCAAATGTCCCCAATGAGAGTATAGGGTGACATATCGCATTATTAATCTTATCTCTTTGACCAATGTACCGGAAACACGTACCTACCTACTTACTTTATAAATGTGTAAATATTTACAGTGACTGCATGGGAACGCAATAAAATAAGAACAGGAAAGTTCAATCCGTATAATGAATTACAACTGTGACCCATAAAATAATAATATTTATGATAACTTGTTGTATAAGAAAAACCTCAGTTAGCAGAAATGTAATTATGAAGTTTGGTCTCTCTTTACTATTCGATTGCCTTATTTTATCAATAATTGGATTTCTTCGAATTTTCTACTTGAAGACATACGGATTATTTCTTTTGATAATGACAATCAAAATTGGCAATCAATCAGTGGCGAAGGGTGGCGGTAGGCTACGGAGATTCGACATAAACAGTTCACACTGAACTTTGTCTGTCATACTTATTTATACGTTTACGTACTATGTGTTCTGGTGTTTCAGACTAAATTCTTTGTATTAGCCTGGCGGAGTCTTTGTAAAGTTTCCTGAATTTGCCGAGCACGCCTTCGATGCACACGTTCATTTGTTAAGCGGGTAACGCCTACTGTCGACCAAGAACTTCTTGTTCACGTGTTAAAACTGTGAACTAACAGTCCCATTCAGTGCAGCTAATCGCTCTTCCGTTTTAAAATGAGGAACGTCCCCAAATTTATCATTTCATTTTACGCTCCGTGGTGGACGGATCTATTAATTTACGTAATTTGAAGTTTTTTATAATAAAATATGTCTAAAATGATCAAGAGTGATGTTGGAATTATTATTAGTATTTTTTTGTTTATTGCGAAGGAGACTGGAAGTCGCTTCGAAAAAGAAAGCATATGCATTATTAATAATTAAACATGCCTCTAGCACGCGTTGCCGCCTTGACAGGTATCTCACTGAGAAGTCTTCTATATGAGACTACAGCGACTCCGATTTCTTGTTATCGGACAGTAGCTGACGGTTCTCCCTCAGCCATAATGTTTTTTATCTTATTTTTTTAATTCATTGTGAATATTGCCTAAGTTCAAAGTAGGTAACATCACCCTATTATAATTACCCTTAAATAAATTGGATATCACACTAGTTTCTCACTCACTCGATATGCTATTTTTTTTTTGAATTTATTGTAATAAATAATTTGAATTAAATAATTTGAATTAGTAACCATGTCCTTGCTTTTTCGTACAAGGTGGTTGTTAGTAATTTTGAACAATAAAAAACACCCAGGCTTTGAGAAAAACATATAAATATTGTGTCCTCACCAGATCGAACCCAGAACTCACGAGAGCCGCCCTCGATATGCTATTACCGCACTGTAAGCAACTGTTAAACTATTATGGGAGTATCATTGGTTTTCTTTTAAGACACGATTAAAATAAATAGATTAATAAAATTATGATAATTCATAAAAGAAGAAGGTATACGTAAATATATAATATAATCACAGCATGTTGGGCATTCGGCGTAAAAACCTCAATAAATTATTTACTAGATTTTTATAATCATGCACAACTATTTCCACTCGATTAAAGAGTCTCTCTTATACCTTTTCTTAACTTCAAGGTGACCTGTATAGGCATTGGCTAATTATTATAATCGCTGGCAAGCTATATCTCGTCTTAATACATCATATAGAGATACCAGAATTTGAATAATGAATGACGTTATATTTTTCCTGATATGTCATTTTATCTCTGTTCTGTTTTGTCACCGTTCTGTTTCTTCATGGAACCAAAATAAATGTTTCCTTTGATTTTTCAAATTTAGAATTTGCGTTTATACGTGTGTGTTGAATACGTTTTTACCCCCTGTTCTATCTTACTCACTTTCATATTATGTTTTCTCTCGTGCGTTATATTATATAATTCAAAACAAATATATATATTAGATAAATCCGCTGGAATATTATTTACTATGATGCAGTAGCGAAGGGTTGAGGAAGGCTGTGGAGATTCGATATAAATAGCTCATACTAAACTTTGTCAGTCATAATTATTGGTTATCAAAATTTGTTTAATCAAAAATTATTTTAATCGATAGGGCATTAAGAATACGATTTGTAGATGGTACTGGATATTTTTTTTTTAATCAATTAAACCCTGCCTAAACCAAGCCATATTATTTTAGGTATGCTATGGGTGATCCGACAAAAATAGTGCACAGTTTTTTAAATTATACTTATTTGTTTTTGTTGAATTAAGAATAGGTATAATACATATTACAAAATAGTGTTGGTTAGTTTTTTTAATTCAATGCCTTACCTATATTATCAAACCATTATCGATAAAAAATATTCTTCTATATATAAAATATCAAAAACTATGTATGGTTTAAGGGAAAAAAAATTGACTCTCATCTACTATTGCTTGGATTATGCAGGGTTTAATTTAATTTTAAAAGTTAATAAACACTATCTACATATTGTAGTCTTAGTTCAATGCAAACAAATCCATGTGACTGACAAAGTTTAGTGTGCATTATTTATGTCGGATCTTAACAACCTACCTCCACCCTTCGCCACTGCTATAAGGTGAGTGATTTATTATTTTTAAATTATTTTTAATTTATTTATGCTAACAGCTTCTCAGATGAAGTTAAGCAGGTGTATCAACATACCTCACTCGTAACATTGGTAACGTACTAAAAATAGTTTAATACAAACATAATATATTGAATACCACTGACGTATGTACCTACTACTAATTATACACGTCATTTACAAGTTATTTTAGTATGACGACAATATTGAGATGAAAACTTATAAAATTACATGTGTAATTATTATAATATTTAATATTGTACTGTTATTTGAATTATCGTATCAAAATATAATTTTTAAATTCAGTTTCCTTCTAGTGTTGTTCGCATTACATTGTGTATTGTAAATATTATATTGTGTTCTGGAGCTTAGTCATAGTCAATTCATGGCCAGTGTCTGTCGGTTTGTCGTTGGACGATATTACCTACGATTGTTTTGTGTGTGTTAATTAATTAAATATAGCTTTAAAACAATCAAATCATAGAATTATTATTTGAATATTAAAGTGTTTGACGTTGTGATTTCTGTCTGTAGAAGTTGACATGTAAACAATTAAATATTATATTCCAAAAATACATTCAATGTGGCAAAGAGTGTACGTCAGTGGCAAAGGATGGAGATAGGCTGTTAATATCCGGCATAAATAATGCATACTTAAGTTCATGGCCCCCACAAGGGAGGGGCTGACAGGACTCTAGCCTGGGGGCCCGGGCACACGGGCCCGAGCGCCTGTACACGTCCATGGATTTACTGGCACCAATAGTGTATAAATTCAAATATTGCGACAATAACTGTTGTAACGTTATAGCACCTGTACACGTGCATGGATTCACTGGCACCAATAGTGTGTAAATTTAACTATTGACACAATAACTGTTGTAACGTTATAGCGCCTGTACACGTGCATGGATTCACTGGCACCAATAGTGTGTAAATTTAACTGTTGACACAATAACTGTTGTGACTTTATAGCGCCTGTACACGTGCATGGATTCACTGGCACCAATAGTGTGTAAATTCAACTATTGACACAATAACTGTTGTGACTTTATAGCGCCTGTACACGTGCATGGATTTACTGGCACCAATAGTGTGTAAATTCAACTATTGCGACAATAACTGTTGTAACGTTATAGCGCCTGTACACGTGCATGGATTCACTGGCTCCAATAGTGTGTAAATTTAACTATTGACACAATAACTGTTGTGACTTTATAGCGCCTGAACACGTGCATGGATTCACTGGCACCAATAGTGTGTAAATTTAACTATTGACACAATAACTGTTGTGACTTTATAGCGCCTGTACACGTGCATGGATTCACTGGCACCAATAGTGTGTAAATTTAACTATTGACACAATAACTGTTGTGACTTTATAGCGCCTGCACACGTGCATGGATTCACTGGCACCAATAGTGTGTAAATTTAACTATTGACACAATAACTGTTGTGACTTTATAGCGCCTGCACACGTGCATGGATTCACTGGCACCAATAGTGTGTAAATTCAACTATTGTGACAATTTATTTATTTATATAAAAAAAAAAGTATTACGGCATTACAGCTATTGGCCAATGCGCCATAATACATAATAAATACAAATATATAAAAATACCTTAATTACAAATAACAACTAATATAACAAGGAGAAAAAACAGCATGTTTAAATATTAAAGAAATATGATAATATATACAATTATAAATTTAACCTATTTAATACGTCCACAAACATTACATAGTTAATAAAAAACAAATCAACCGTTATGGTGCCATTAAATAAGCTAATTGCACGATACACAGCATCGCGAAACATAACATCTGTCCTGCGACGAGGTATCTTGAAGACCGTGGAGCTACGAGTGATATTGGTGGGAACATGAAAATTAATATTTGCCAGTATATACGGATTGTAAATGAACCCACGAAGAAGTAAAAAGAAATGCTTTGAAAGAACAATCACTCTTCGGGTAGACAGGGATTGCATAGCGTGACGGATCAACGAGTTAAGTTAGATTAACACACATCACAAATATACTCTAATAGTAAAAAAGTCGCTAGTTTATTTCAAAGCTATTGAATATTTAAAAATGTAGTTGTGCGTTGCAATTTGATGTGATACGATGATTTAATACTTAAATGATAAGTTCCGTGGAGAATTTGTAGACCATAACACTGCCCGTAACCGCCATAGATCCTGGCATGGGGGCCCGCTACCACATGTGGGGGCCATGCTTAAGCTTGTCAGTCAAACGTACTTATTTGTTATCATTGAACTAAGAATACAATGTGTGGATATTGTCTGTTATTTTTTTTAAATTCAATTAAACCCTGCCTATTTTAAGACATAGTTTACGTTTCCTCGTGTCAAGCCTATCAGGCACCATTAGCGAGGGGTGCAAGACTAGTAAATGCGCTCCCTAAAGACATAGACATTTTCAATGATGTACTTGCATTTTATTTTTGAAACTGTATTTTTCTGTATAAAATTGTATTTTTTTTCGTTCTCAAAAATTATATTTTTCTGTATTAAATTGTACTTAAGTATGTTTTGATTTTTTTTTTTGTTATTATTATTGTTATTATATATATATATATATATATATCTTTTTCTATATTCTCTTCTCTCTTGTGAGGGTAATGTTTGACTTATAATGTAAATCTCATGTTGTGTACGTCTTGAATTTAGATTTGTTATGTCCACAATGTTTTGTATTCTTAAATAAATAAAATAAATAAATAAAAAATAAAATAGTAAAGAATATACTCATTTATCTGTAAAATATATATATAAGTGCCGTTAAACCATACATCATTTTAGATATTTTATAGATAGAAGAATATTTTTATCGATTATGGTTTGGTATAGGTAAGACATGTACTCAACAACATGACGTGTCAATTGTTGTCTTAGTTCAATGAAAACAAATATATTATATGACTGACCAAGTATATTGTGCACTATTTACGGTGGATCTTAACAGCCTACCTCCACCCTTCGCCACTGGTTTGTACCTAGACTCCATGTTCTTACTTGGTTAAAGTGCACGATCGCTATTTACGTATTTTCTATGTACAATCGATTCGAAAATCTAATGTCGACCTGACAGTTTGACAGTTACGAAACACTGAATCATAAAATACTATCATTGTATAATTTATTTTCTTCTCTATTGGTTGCAATAAGCTTGTAGAAGCATCACGGATGAATAATTTGGCTTGTTATAACGTCATTATAATAATATAATAATAAGTGTTAGTACTACATATCAATGGAAAAAAATAAAAATTGTGAATTTTGCAAAAGTTTTTGTAAAAGTTTTCGTAAGTATTATAATAGTTACAATAAGTTAGCCATCTAAACAGTCAAAACTGTATATTTCGCTCTTAAAGTTGGTACACCCAAAAGAGGTGCAAACATATCACTTATTGTAACAACTACAACTAGCTTTTTGTACAAATTATAATACCTCAATACAAAAACATGAAAAACTACCCTCAATAGCCGCCGATAGCGGCCGATAGCGGCCGATAGTAGTCTTGTGAAGAGAATAGATGCGCTGATGAGTTGTCCAAGTGACTAACACGCTTTTCCCATAAAATTAAACTGAAAAAGAGACCGTATTGCGTGGTAGCCAAAATTCAGGTGGTATTGTAGAGCCAGTAAAAAAAAACACTAGGACTTGGAAACAAACACTTTGGAGAAAATTACATGTTCCACACATATAATAAATTATATAATTATATTGTGATACAAAACAAATTTATGCAGGATCTGTAGGAATACAATTTTTGAATGTAATTTCTAAATTATCAATTGGAAACTGCAAAATCTTAATATTTTTGATATTATACATCCATTGACATGACAAAAATTCTTGATATTTGGCTTTTTTTTAAATAATAAATTATGTTTATCTAATTACCTACTTACTTTCATAACATTAAGTTATTTAAATGATCAAATATTTTTATTGAATATACATAATTTTGAAACACACTGAGAAAATATATATTCAAGAGCAAAATTTTTTCTAACCTGCGTCTCTCGGGATTCGCGCCCACGCAAATCGACCACAATGCTATCCTACCTAATTGCGAAAAATTTTAAGTAATGGCTTTTTCAATACTCTCTGAATCGCTTTCCAAATTGTGTTACTATTGGCAATCGGCTTTTGAATTTTAAATCAAAGTAGGTATTTATTACTTTACTTACTAACCGGTGTCACGGATCACTCCAAGACTTTTTGTTAGAATGTAACATTCTTATATTATTCTTCAGCCAATTTTCCGTATAGTTTTCTAAAAAAACACATATAGCAGAATCTTATTACTTGGAGTTAATTGGAGTTTCTAGTGCTTAGCTTGGAGCTCTAGAGCCCTATGTGATAAGAGGTAATAAAGTGTATTAAATCAGTGTTTAAATTTCATCGTGAAAATGAGTTCTTTACAATTTGTGTTGGTACTAGTGTTAAGTTTTTCTTCGTGCTGGAGTTGGAAACCGCGCGAAGATAAAACCAAATGTCCTGTCGTGAAGGCCATGAGGAACTTTGAATTGGATGCGGTAATAATTACTGATTATTTATATTATCTGGTTATGAGATTTGATAATATTGACATGTTAAATAGTTTATGATTGTTTAACGACCGATCTTGTTAACAGCATTCACTAATTTGCACATCATTCTAAGGCATAAAGCCCACCAAAGCGGCGTTCGGTGCGCTCACTACTGAGTAAGCCCCCTCCCACCCCCGCATTACCCTTCACCTATGTAATAAGGGGCACAAGAAGCACAAAATAATTATTATTATCAGCGTCTCTCATAACAAAACAATACAAATATTATATTATTTCTTGGGGCTTGTAATTAATATTTACGATGACATCATTCTACCAGGGAAATATTGGACACGCAGCAAACTAAACAATGAGTTCACTGTTATTAAATAATGCCGAGGCGCCCGTCCGACGTACGACGCGTCCAGAAACGGATAAAATAAACAGCGCGCGCCTCTTTTGCTTGCCGTTTCAATGAATGGGCTACGTTGTATTTTCGTTAATTCGTCCATCTGAGAAGCCAAACCATGGGTGAATCATGGGGCGGGCGGGCACAATGCGTCGTCAAATCCAGTGTGCGCTGGCGTATTTGATTACGTTGTATTTTTGATGATTCACATTGAATATGCGCGAGCGCCCCGCAAGCCCACTTTGGTGGGCTTTATGCCTATGTCCAACAAAATAAGGTAAATGTGCCGCAGAGGTGGACATGAGATTTTACAACTTTCTTTTTTGACCAAACCAAACCTAACCTAACCTAACCTAACCTAACCTAACATAACCTAACCTAATCTAACCTACCCCAACCTAATCTTACCTCATATAATCTTAGTTTGTGATAATGGTGTATCAAAATATATGAAAATTTCAAATTTTCTATTAACGATTATTGGATCGAAAAGCCGATGCGCCGACAGAAAAAGGTATTTATTATTATAATTATCTACATGGAATAAATTGTTTTCGTAAAAAAAATAATTATAAAAGCTCGTGTCCACCTCTGCGGCACAATTACCCAAAATAATTTACTTGCTCATGTTTTTCATGTGAAACTTTAATATCGATGGTCATAAATTGACACCGATTCCATGAATAATCAGAAAATGAAGAAACAGAACAGCGATAAATAGAACCTATAACTTTTCAGGAAAAATATTACATTTAATATTGAAATTGTCGGATCTCTATATTATGTTGTATAGATTTTTAATACGCCGTAAAAAACCAAATTAAGTATATAATTTCTGCATTCCTAATCAGTATTGCCGGAAAGTTACTGTCCAACAGGATCTTCTTGGCTACGTGTTAAAACTGTGAACTAACAAGCTCCTCCCATTTTTAACCGCACTACGATTGAAGCGCCTCCCGGTTAGCGACGAGTTGTCCACGTGTTAAAACTGTGAACTAACAAGCTCCTCCCACTTTTAACCGCACTAGCGACTTCCGGTTATTGCATAGATCTTTTTGTCGGACAGTAGGTATAATATTTCGTCTTAATAAATATAATATGTTCAAAATGGGGTGACTAGGTACAATGAAATAATGAGTTTAATAATTCTGTGGAGTTGTGCATGATTATGAAAATTAGGCTGATAAATTAAGGTTTGTACGCCAAATGCCCAACTAACAGTGATTATATATATCAAATATATAATTTTGAAAAATACTTTCTGAAAGAATATATTATAACCATTAGGGAATCGAACCCCGTATCTTCCAGGTTTACGCCCTGTTTCTTTGGATTTTTCCAAGATTTGGAAGAGCACTGATGAGTAGGTATTAAAATTTACCAATAGTTAAAATTTGTCGCAATTAGTATGTCACCTCGTAGCATAGTGGTAATGCACGGATCAGGGCGTAAACTGGGAGATACGGGGTTCGATTCCCCGTCGGGTTGGCTTACTTTTTTTCAAAAAAGATTTTTTCTATTGGTTATAATATATTCTCTCAGAAAGTGTTTTTCAAAATTATATATGTTCAATAATCAGAATGATATATTCTTAAATCTTGTGAATTATTCGTTGAATAAAAGAAATAGTTAATTATATATATTAAATACTTATATATACATATTTCGTTTATAATAGTTTATTATTAATAAATAGATAGGACAAAAATGAATGTTTTATTTTTCCCTTGGATGTCCTGTTTTGTCACTGTTATGTTTCTTTATGTCCTGTTTATTCATGTTTTAATCATTTTAATTCCTTATGTCGAAAATATTGAATGTCAGTGTGTGACCATCTATATTATGTTTTGTAACTAATTGAAAAGGTGAAAAATTAATTGATTCAAACTCATATGCAATGAAGCATTAAAAATAGTAATACAGTAGAACCTATAACGGACAAAATATCCGGTCAAATGTGAAAATTATTGTTAAAAACATCCTGTAAAGTTGTGATTATATTGAGATTCACGTCGCGTACTGTCACAGCGACAAATTTAGCCTATGGTTTCATCATGCCGCTGAATATTTTGAATAAGCACTATCACCATAAATCCAATTATGGAAAGTGCCAAATCTACTAATTTATTAGTATTTTGAATTTATATTCATTATTCATGCTATTCATCCTTGGAATGACCGGCTGACAAATGTTGAAGCTCTCAATCGAATGGGGGAGGACCGAAAAGTTCTGCGTAGTATCAAAACCAGAAAACTACAGTACCTACTTCGGCCACATTATGAGAGGACAAAAGTACAGCATTCCCCAACTTGTCATTCAAGGATAGATCAATAGTAGAGGACGGCGTCGCATTTCGTGGCTTAAGAACCTCCGTGTTTGATACGAGTGCAGCTCCACTGAACTGTTCCGGGTAGCAGACGACAAATCTAAGATCGCCTTGATGGTGGCCGACCTCCGCTAGGGAATGGCACAATAAGAATAAGATTCATGCTATATATTTTAACCCCACGATGGCCGCGCGGCTAAGCGTCGATCTATAGCGTCGTAGGTCCCAGGTTCGAATCATGGGTCTGGCTGGTATACATATTGATTTTCAATTTGTATGAGTCAGAGTATGGACCTAATTTTCTTTTAGGTATACTTACTTACATACTGCAGTCTGCAATTTCAAAGAGCTCTTTATTTAGCTACGTATTTTTTTTTTACTTATACGAGGCATACATGAGAACTCTGCCATTCTGGGCAGTCTTGACCGGTGTGTCCTTGATAACTATCTTAGAAATATATAGCATCAGTTGTTTATTCCCAAGGTGCAGAACCAACCTGCCACTGGTACTGCCAATTGGGAGAGCGATAATTATATTCAACCAAATTGCTTCGGGTATTGATATATTCCACCTACGTGAGGATGAGTATTATAGGTGGACGTTGTTTTATAAATCCTTAAAATAGGGTCTGCTGAACTCATCCGATGTACTTCCTTAGTTCTTTGTACCTATCTAAATAATATTTTTTGTATTTAAAAACAAAATCTGCTAATAAAACCTCCCCTCTGAGGAGGCCCATAATATGACCTTATTAGGACCGGACATAACTCACAGTAAGCTGCCGCTACGGGAAAAAGTGTGTAATGTCGTTTTTCTTGGTATTAAAAATGTTATCAGACTGATGCTCCCATCCAGTAACACATATTGTTGAACCTTTAAACAAACATTGTCAGTTAGCAACATCTGCCGAAATCATCAGAACAACAATGAGGTTACCTCACGTTGTACCGCACTGCATCTACACCTGCATGACTCAATTAACGTTTTTATCATTTTCTACATGCCTACACATTTTCGATTCAAGTCAAAATCACGTGTTTTTTGTTTTTAGCAGTTGGTACTATGTATTTCTAAGAATGTTGTCTATTATCTATGGTCTGCGGGTTGGGTTCCGTTCAAAATATTATTGAATTTACAGAGACTCGTTACTAGGTTACTCCAACATTGAAATTACGTAGATCGTGTTCGTTCAAAATATTCTGCAAAATGACGTAACCATAGACTAAATTTGTCACCGTGACAGCGGGACAGTAGAGTATAAGTTTTATAACTTTGCACTTTTTACTACACTGATTCGCCTCTTTTTGTCTAATTATCTCGCATAAAATTATATCAAATGATATTCACTTGTATTAATAAATGTAGTAATAAGATAATAAATAGATAATATATGTAAAAAAATCAGTGTGTGCACTTATGTACGCGCGTTAGAAGTTATACTTCTTTGGCATGACAAAACAAAAAAAAAACTTGTGATAAACTAGATTCTTTGACTAGCTCTTAATTATCTTGTTAAATTACACACTCATGAAAAAGGACCGCTTATTGGAACGCCGTTGATTTGTTTCTATACACTTTAACTTATATTACCAACTGTCACTCTGACGGTTAATAGTTTATTTATGTAAGGAATTACAAATGGCCGACAATAATAAATTCGCTGCCTAGGCAACGGAACAATTCTAAACTATAATATTATACTTATTACTTACGATTGCAGTATCATATTGTGGCGTAAGGGTAGTGCGTTCGGCTGATAACCGAACAATCGTTGGTTCGAATTCAATCGAGTGCGTTTTTTTTCGTGTGAAAAAATAAATGATGTGTTACATGTCACAGGCCAAAAATACACTCTGACCTGATTTTCCAAACGCGCCTAAAGAAGTATAACTTCAAAAAATATTGTTAGAATATATTACTTACATAATTTTCATCCTAGAGCCAGGAGTGTAAAGAAGCAACTATACGCGACATGCATGTCAATATAATCAAAACTTTAATATTGTCCTCTCTCACGTGTAAGTATTGAAACAGTGTACTTTCGTGTACTGTTTATGACGTTTCTGTTTCCTCACCTAATTAGTATTTGTTTATCCCCATGTCATATTGTGAATGTTTCAAATTTTAATTTGAAAACATAAAATATATTATGATTATTTTAAAGCTTTTAGGACAGTGGTATGTCGTGCAGTATTACGCAAGCTCTGAAGAGGCCCTGGCTTACAAATGCATGAGGGCTCACTTCACAAAGGAAAATCACGTTTTACAGAATGGTAATTTTATTATTAACACTATTTAAAATATACATAGTTTTCAAACACCTCTGAGAAAATAATATATTATAAGCAATAGAAAAATCTTAAAAAAAAAGTATGACCCCCCGCCCCGCAGGAATCGAACCTGCATTTCTCGGGTTTTGCGCCCATGCACATTGGCTACTATTCTAAAGGCGTCATACTTAATTACGACAAATTCTCTTTTATATATACACAAGACTACAATGCGCCGTTATCGGCGGTTAACGAGGGTTTATCATATGTTTGTATTGAAGTATTATAATTGTTACAATAAGTTAGTAGTCTAAATAGTCAAAACTGTCTATCTCGCTCTAAAATTAAGCATAGCCAAGAGAAGTGCCGTTAAAACATAGCACTTATTTTAACGATTACAACTAACTTATTGTGATAAGTTAATAATAACTTAGTTACAAACATATGAAAAACTACCCTTGATAGCTGTCGATAGCAGTCTTGTGTATATAAAAGATGCGCTGAAGCGCTTTCCAAATTGAGCTACTATTGGGGATCGGCTTTTGTATTTTAAATCAAAGTAGGTATTACTTTAATTACTAACCGACGTCACGGATCACTTAAAGATTTTTTGTTGTAACTTACTTGAATTTGCTAAAAAATTTTTAATTAACTATTTTTTTATTCAGCGAATAATTCACAAGATTTAAGAATGTAACATTCTAATTAATAAATTTAATTATGTATATTCAATAATTAGAATGTTAGATTCTTAAATCTTGTGAATTATTCGTTGAATAAAAAAAAATATTAATTAACTATTTAATATATTTATATCATGCATGTGGCAGCAAAAATGACAACACCGGCGACTGGCGGAAAATAGAAGAAGGAAACCATAGCAACCAAAAACAATAGAATATAACACGTAGAAAAAACACCAGCATTGTTCGCCAGATATTTTACCCATAACGTATTACTGTTATATACAATCGAATATAAAGACATTGAAAATTATAAAGATTATTTTATAGTATTACCCTAGCGAATGTCGGCCACCATCAGGGCAATCTTTTCTCTATCATCTGTTACCTGGAACAGTTCAACCACGAAATGCTGCGTCTTCCTTTGCTACGTTTACCGTCGATCTTTCATTGGATAACAAGTTGGGGAAAGCTGTACTTTTATGGTCTCATAATGTGGCCGAGGTATTGTAGCTTTTTGGTTTTTATACTATGCAGAACTTATCGGTCCTTTCTCATTCGCTTGAGAACTTCAACATTTGTCACTCGGTCAGTCCAAGGAATTTTAGGGATGCGTCTATACAGCCACGCCTCGAAAGCCTTAACTCTCCCTGGTATCTCTTGGATAAGCACCCATGCCTCCATTCCACAGAAAAGAATTGAGGAAATATAATAACCAACCATACGCAGTCTCAGACCTAGGTTGACTACACTATATGTTATTCGACCCATGTTAAATTAAAAATCTTCACAAATATAATTAAAAAAAAATATATTTAATGTTTTTTTCAGGTAACCTTGAAATGCAGGTAAACATGAACTTCACCTACTCCTTCATCGATGATCCATTGAACGAACAGCTCCTCGGAAACCTGACATGGCAGGTACCTGATTCCAAGACCCCCGCTCACTGGGTTCACGCCGAAGATACGTGTAAGTAACATTATAACCATGACACCGTATGTGGTTTTGTAACGTGTGCATACTTAACATATGATTTTTGTTAATGGAAATATATTATGACTAAGTATATATGACCGTATCCGTATATAAACTGTATATATACATAGTCACTCAGTGAAAATATATTTAATATGGCACACGGTTTAAAACTACATGCGGTTTAGACCGACCTTTCGGACATTTTTCACGTCTAGGATACCACTGGATAGCGTCATTTTTTTCAGAGATCGTCTCTTCTTTGTCTAATGTGTCCCGACCATTTCAATTTCAGATTTTTAACACATTTTATAATATTATAGCATAATATCCTTAGGTATTTTACATATTTACAATTATCGCTTTTTATTCATACGCACTGTGTTCAGAACACAATTCTCCATACCACGCTATACCTAGGAATTGCAATACTACAACCAGTGGCGCAGCCAGGGGGTGGGGGGGGCAAGGGTTCTAGCCTGGGGGCCCGGCGTGTCGGGTTGACCAGATAAGTGAGATAAACACACATCATAAATTAGCTTTAATAGTAAAAAAAGTCGCCTGCGGCGCTATTATACTTCATGGCCATGAAAATTTTCAATTATGTAATTGTGCAATATATTTTTTGTTTATTATGTGTCGATACTCGACAGCTCCATTATTAAAGTAGATGTATTAAAAATCGCCAATAATTCACTGTATAAGTACCCTTAATTTGAACTAAAACACAATTTTAAAAACGTTAATGTAGTGTTTCACACTGCTTTTAATCTTAGCGGTAGGTAGGGGGCCCGCCAAGTAGCCTAGCCTGAGAGCCCGTTTCAGGATGTGGGGACCATGGTGTAGGTACACCGAGTGCAATAGACAAAAGACCGATAAACGAGAAATTAGGCTGTGAAGAAGAAAAAGAGCCTATGGGACTAATTTACATTCTCCTCCTTGGGCTCCCCCCAATATTGAATCCTGAGTGCGCCACTGACTACAACAGTATTCGTAAAATAATTGTAAAAACAGAAGTATATACCAATAAATATAATACTTAGATGTAAAAATCTCTTTACAATATTAATATTATGGTATTGTCACTGCTGGTCACCAAGGACGACGAAGGGCCACGGAAGTAAGCCAAACATCGCATAAGATGACAGAAAATGATGATCAAAAAATCACAGTTCTGTTTTTATGTTAATTAATACATTTTGTCTCCACTGTCAATTCCGAATATAACGGTATTGTCTGATTTTTAAATCCGGTATTTCGGTATCGAAAAATACTAGCATACCGGTTTTGAAATACCAGTATAGTAATCTCTAGCTATACCTACTACTACTTTATTTGATTGGAATATACCAATACATTATAGAATATTCAATATTTTCTATAGGAAAATAATATAATATTAATTTTCCAGATGAAGGCGTCTACAATACCTATGTGCTGGACACGGACTATACTTCTTGGACCTTGCTTATGCACTGCGCCGAGAAAGAAAAGAGTCTTCGCTACATGTCTTCGTTCATCATGTCAAGAAACGCTACGCTGGCTCATAATGTCATCTCGTATCTTCGGGATAAGCTTCCAAGGTACAAATATGAAATTATAGCATTCGAAAAAATAAATATGTGTTACAACACATATACATATTATTATTTTGGACAATATGAGTTCGTAAGGGAGACATATTTGATGAAGTTGTTCATACAGCCAAGCTGGGATGGAGTTTAATTTGTACGTTTGAATGTTATAATCATTTTTTTTGTATCACCTCAATCGTAAGTAAGTTTTTAATCAACTTCCAATTATCATGTATTTTTGCCAGTGAAAATTGATAAACAATTCAATTAAAGAGCGGTCCAAAACCTATTATGGCAAATTTAGAACGTAGACCGTCGCAATTTCTCTAAAATTACGAGTCAATTACAAACTCCATTGGATACCGAATATATTTTACTATATTATGTATTATTATGTAGGCATCAAAAATATGGATTATTCTCAATTTTAGCACGACGACGTTTATTATAATACGTTCTTATGGTATCAATCAGGGAACTCAGAAATAATGGGAACTGAAATACATAACAGGTAAGGCGATAGCAGGTAACCGACTCGAGTAAGGAAGAATCCGCGTTAAACTTACACACGTGTCAATAATACGTTTTAGGTCGAATACTGAAAACTGCTCTCGGTTTATGCATTTACGCTCATCTAATGTTGGTGTATTAATACACATCATTGCACGTGCATAATGCGTGCTTCATTTTCGTAGGACACTCACACATTTAAAATCCTGCTTCACCACGCGGCGTATTGAATATGGCCTATCGGTATTCTATGTATTATCTATTCTGTGGTATCAATATATAATTATTTAATGTGGTCATAATATATTAATTTCAAAGTTGAGAAAAGATAGGGTAGCTTAATGATAGTATACGTCTTTCCTACAATGTATATACTTAGACTGTGTAGATTAAGCTTGCAAAGATATCCAATATTTTTCATTTTCGACCTTCACACAGCACCTTGGTCCTGAAAGGGGAGATAATCGCTGGTAATGGCAGTAAGTCATGTTACCCAAGAAGACACCGAGAGTATCAATCAGTCCATTCTGTAATTCAGCCATTATAAACACTATTTATTTCAAGAATAGTTTATCTAATTTCTGTTGTAAATTTTTTTCAGATACGGCGTGGATGTTAACTTCGTTTTCGACATGTCCCAGATGGGATGTGGAGACCACTCCTTACCAGAAGTTCTATCGACTAATGAAGGAATAATTCCACCGCTTGTCGTAGCTGCCAGGGAGGCGAGGAAGGCCGCAAAACGTCATCCCATGAAAAGGGTTCACAAAAGTCACAACTCTGTCGAGAACAAGTCATCGAATTGATACACTTAACTTATTATTGTATTTGTCATTGGTTACGAATTAATTGCATATGCTGTCTTTTTGTCAGGTGTTTCTTTCTCATACACACTTATTAAACTTCTTTACCAATTGCGAAAACTGCCTTCTGAAGGAAGGTAAACGATTCGTTGCAGTAAATTAAGTATATAAGGTTAAGACTTCTTCTTTAACTATGTCGGCCCCTTAGTTAGAACAGATGGATACTACATGCCGTCTCCAAGAATCCATGCCTTTCTCAGATCATGTTAGCATCACCACGTAAAATATTAGTGGCCTTCCAGGACGCCGGAATTCAGTTGGCTTGAAGAACTGTCAAGCCAGGTTGAAAGTCCCCTGAAGCATCTGCAGTAAAGCTAGGTACTATCAAGACATAAGTAGAACTGTTGAAACATAATATATAACATGATATTCCTGTCGACAAACAAAATCTATTCAAAGTTGAAAGATCAAAAACAATATACGATATTATGTAGTAAATGTTTTAAATAAATAACTACACGTGACATAATATGTCAAGTATATTATACTTGCAATACTTAAGTCATCAGTCATATGAAATAAAAACATAGTATAGTAATGGATCCGTAAATAATAAAGATATTTTTTTAATATAATAATATTATACGTACCTACTTAAACAGTTAACATAAACAGAAGCGAATCTGCTATATTCCTACATTACTATGGATAATAATAGCGCATGTACAAATTGTGTGTAAATTATACTATCGCGATAATTACTGTTTGCACGCAAAAGTGCTGACTGTCTCGCCAATCTCATTATTCAAGCGTAGCGAGACTCATTGTCATTGCATGGTGATATTTGACAGGTTGTGTAAATTGGTAAATTTCAAAATGCTCTGCGCGGTGTAGTTAGTATTTTTCCCGGCACGTTCGCTATTATCATTTTGGTGCGCATACGTCATGCAAGTTTAAACCATCGCGTGAAAATTCAGAAGCAGCTAAACTTTTTTGATACATGCATGCAGTCTTATAATACGTAATACGTAGGTACTACCGTCAGTGAACCGATGCACGTGTAAACAGGCTATAACGTCAATGAGTATATTCACCAAATTAATCATAATCATCAAATTATAATACTTATATCAAATTAATCATCGAATAGTTTGACCAATATTCCTGCTAACATCAATGTCCTTGTATGTATTACTTCTATGAAATAAATCTATTGTTTCTTGGTGTTATTTTTAATCCATACATTAATTCCGGTTGAATCATGCGTATTTATAGTCAACACAATGAATATAGTTGTGGTAAAGCATAGTTTTTTTTTAATTTTTTAATGGTTTGTACTTACTCACTACTTAAATTCGAAATTAGAATAGGTACCTACACAATAATAAATATACGTTGAAAATGATTATTAAAACATTATAAGTCTCAATCAAAATATATTAATTATTTACAAAACTGTAAAAAACAATGTCACTCTATTATTATACATTTATCAGTGATTGAAAAACAGTGCAATAAAATCAAATACTTATACACTAATGGAACCCTGTGATTATTTCATTTTGCTTTATTCCGTCATGTGAGATCATGATTTAGAGTAGTGGAGTCGCAAAACCCGCTTAGTAAATTTATAAAATTCCCTTTATTATAAATCGCATGCCATTTTTTTGCAAATTTGAGTAGTTGTCCTCATCATTTTTATCAGTACTATAACGAAAAAAACAATTTTGTGATTTTATTTTAAGTTGAAAAAATTGTCAGAGCGTGTTTTGTGACTATTTATAATATATCTGCTCATCTATTCTATACACAAGACTGCTATCGAGGGTAGTTTTGTATCGAAATATTAGCACTTATTGTAACAATCACAATAAGTTAGTTGGAATTGTTACAATAAGGACTATGTTTTAACAGCACCTCGCTCGGGTGTGCTCAATTTTAGAGCGAGATACACAGTTTTGACTGTTTAGACGGCTAACTTATTGTAACAATTATAATACTTTGATACAAACATACGAAAAACTACCCTCGATAGCTGCCGATAGCAGTCTTGTGTATAGAATAGATGCCCAGGGGTACTTAACTATTCAAGAAAATTGACAGATTCTTTCTTGAGTGTGAGTATTGGAAATATGGTTGCTATTTTCAAAGATGCTATTAAAAGTTTTAGTATTTTAAATCAGTGATGAGAAACTTGTGGTCCGCGGGCCGCATGTGCTCTACGAGATAATTGTCTGAGGTCCAAAAAGATTTTATCGTAGTGGATTTTTGGGTTTCTACCGTGTGTCCTTCTTCTTTCTTTACTCGACGTTTCGGGCTCGTTGCAGAGGCCATTATCAAGAGATAATATGTATATTAATAGGGATGATGGATTACGGTTAAAAACGTCAAGGCTTCCGGCACTATCAGCAAAATCCAATATTCGAGCCGGTATCCCTGGTCGTAACGATTGACAGATTACTCTGAGCAACGTTTGCTCTTAGCTAATCGGATTCCTTTTGACATTCTTAGAGCAACGTTTCATATCATTCACATACCTACACTACATTTTTATCATAAAAAATAATATAATATCTTTTATTCACCTATACAAAATATTATTGTTTTGTAAAACAATAGGTTTGAATAATAATAAAAATGTTGTAGCTAGCTATTTTATTTGGCCCTCATGAACAGAAACATTGTTCATCACTGATTTAAATGAAACCATTATTTATTAACGATATTATTACTGAATTTAAACTCTGTGATTTACCATGCAATGCAGCATCATATTTTGTTTAAGTTAGTTTTGTGTTACGTGTACAATTCTTATGTTTTCTTGGGGGCAGGTTGGTTAACTTGAAGAAGGATAACAATGTATGTGGCAACTGCTCCAACAAGTGAATATATGAAGGTGAAGTCAAAGGCGAAGAAATTGCAAGCAGTAATCGTGAAGGTCCGGCAGAACATCAGTTGTGAAAATCGCTCCAAGTATTCTTGACGTTTTGGATCTGGAAAACAGATATACTAGACATTAAAGTGGCTCTGTATGATATTTATAGGTAAGGGTGTCTCCACAGCCCGGTAAAAAAACCAAGCCACATAATACTGTAGACTTGTTAAGTGACTTCAATCGATTAGCAATGAAGAAGTTTTAAAAATATCTTACCCAATTTGGAACTGATTGATAACTTATTCAAAATGTTGGACATCTTTTTTATTTTTCCTTGGAGTATTTCCGACACCGCAGTCAACATTGTCACGTAGAATAAAACTCGAACGCACCAGATGATCAGAATTATAATAGACTCCGCGGATTGGGCCTGCAATATCATAATATTTTGTTTATTACACCATTCAACAGAGATTCGTCCGATCGTCCAAAATCAGTGAAACAGTGCTACACTGGCGAGTTATGTCGCACTTTCAAATAGCATTCGGTGTACATGTCCAAGCCTAGTGGACCGCCTCTTCAGGATTACTGATAAGATGAATATAATATTCATTATCAAGGACTGACGTGTCAACTTACAAACTCAAGCGTTTGTGACGCGGTCACATCATATTATGGGCCTCCACAGAGAGGAGGTTTGTATTAACAGATTTTGTTTTTACGAGAAATGAATGTCAGCCACTTGCTCAATATATTAGGTCCATACTCTGACTCATACACAAATTGAAAAACAATATGTATACTTATTATCAGACTCAGGATTCGAACCTGGGACCCACGACACTATAGGCCGCGGCCATCGTTACAATAAATTACATCGACATTATATTATTATAAAATCGTTAGTAAACTTTTTTCGCTAAACCAAAGCACGTCCACACCAATTAAATGTAGTTTGCACATTTGACATTGTACATAAGTAGGTGATTTATTAAAAACAACATTTCATAAGACCACGTGTTGCTTCTTCCGATGAAACAGTAAAAAATTTCCATCTGATATAGCCACACTTGCATGTTTTTAGTACATTAATTGCACAGGTAAAGGTAATTTAAAAAAATATATAAGTACAATAAATTCTATATAATTATGAATACTTTCTAACCTGTTCTGAAGTATAGTTACTCCAAGTTATAACTTTGTTTACGGTTGAAAGGATATCATCAAAGACCATAATTGCTGAGCACAGGAGCTGAAAACAAAATAGACTGTAGGTATTTACAATTTGATTAAAATTTAATCCATAGACAAGATCGTGTCTGGAAATATGTTCGTATCACATTTAGACGTAAGCTGTTGTGTTATAAACATAAGGGTGTATGTATTGAGATCAAATTCATGTCTAAATAGAACACTTAAATAATTACAAGATAAAAAGAACTTTTTGCATACAACGTTTTTAAATTTTCTGTTGAATCACATAAACTTGACTTGACTAGCTTAAACAATCAAAAAAAAATTGTATTTGATAGAAATAATACTGAAATGTCATATTGACTTCCATAGTAACGCACGTATATATTAATATTATTAATAATTTAGTTGCTAGGACCCACTTAGCAACCAATAATAGTTTTACTTTTTATAGATTTCTTCCAAAATAACTTTTCATACAAAACAGAATTAACTGAAAATTAAATCAATTCTACTTAAAGATGGCTAAAAGTATTTAAAAAATGCATTGGCATCGTGTTTTGATATTATATTCTAAATGTCTAGCTAGTTGGGAAGTCAGTTAAAAATCGATTGCAAGATTTGTACCGGGCAAAGAAACACCGGACAAATACGAATACGAGCTAAGAAAAACGTTGTAAAAATAAGTACTACACACAAGAGGTGTAAACGCGTCCATTCTGGAAACAATGGTAACGTATTGGGAATTAATTATAAAATTCTCATAGGCGCTTGTAAGTGTATTTGATAATAATGAGAGCGTTATTATAAGATATTTGATAATTTCATATCATATCCGTTTTCGAATATAACCAATTAGATCGTCCATTTTCTCCCTATACATCGCTATTCTAAATAGGGATGGAGTACCTACTCCGTTCAAATCAGTATCTGAGGTTCTTGAGCCAGGACGATCTACTTTTACCAACGACTCATTATTTATCAGATATCGACCCTTCAATGATAATAATATGCAGAAGTTGACAAACTTGGGGATAGATGCCATATGATGTGGCGAAAGTATGTCAACTGTATTTTTTTTATTTTTCTGATTATTTATTTGGTATTTTTCATCATTAACATCACCTCAAGATTATTTATAATTTTTTCTTTATAGTACGACAAAATGAAAGACTGTATACGTCAGTTTATCCGTAATTAGACTTTAAACAAGACATTTAACTTAGACAATTAAGCATCCCACATATTTTATACTCTTGTTGGCACTATTATGTCTCTTAGGGAAGAAGGCAAAGGAATCAGGTGGCTTGGGTTGACAGCAACCTGATGTGGTATGATGGTGTTATCCTTCATTCGTCTTCTTACCAAAGACTGGACTTCTGTGCAACTCCTGAGTAGTATTCACAGTTCTTACGTTTAAAGACCGTCGTCTTGAAAGTAATTGACAGGTGATTTACCGTCAAGGATTTATTTAGACTAGATGGCGAGAATATGATCGGGAAATAATAAGCTTTGACGAAAGTTAAAATATTAAAGTTTATTCAACGGAAATTGAAGTAGGCATATAAACAGCGGACAAGATATACGCGTTACAAAGAATTACAAATAGTTGTCGAAGGGCACGAGGTGCGTGTCCCTTTTTATACATTTTGTTTGGTGATATTTTAATTAATTTATTGACGTCTTGTGTGTAATATCCGGCATTAGTCCATAGAGTACTATAATCGTGTGCTGGCCAAAACTTGTATTTATCAAGTTAGAATAATTCTGTAGATGCTGCATCATATGAAATGGCTACTGTTTATTGACCCTTATTAACTTGGAAAGATTGGTAGATATAAGATACACCGAAACTTGGGACGTCGTATGACAGGCGACAGCACGAAGAACCAAGTTAGCCTGGTCATGGAAATTTGGCAGGAAACATTGAAAGGCCGATTAGATTGGGTCGTGATTATTTATAGTAGTTACACTATGTACACTAATGAATTGAAATATTAGAATAGATTTAAGCCGCTAAAAACATGGTTAAAAACATTGATATCATCGTAAATAAGTATATAAAATTGAAACTTAATTGGAAAATCATACTGACGCGAATCCAGCAGATACATGTTCAAGTCCGGTCGGGTGTGGTATTTTTTTCTACAAAATGATTTTTTCGGTACTGTACGGTTATCAGGAATACAGCGGAAACACATTTTGAAAATACCCGATATACTGGATTATTTGTTAGTTTGGGTTAGTTTAGGTTAGGTTAGGTTATGTTAGGTTTGGTTAGGTTAACCTAACAAATAATCCAGTTTATCGGCTATTTTCAAAATGTGTTTCCGCTGTATTCCTGATAACCGTACAGTACCATTTTTTCTAGTGTGTGCATGGGAGGTTTTCAAATTATGTAGGTGAATTCAATATATAGAATGTTACATTCTCAAGTCTTGTGTGTTATTCGTTGAATAAAATAAATAGTTTATTATATGTATATAAATTTAATTACATTATTGCTTGAATTACTTTTGATCTGAAAGTGATTAATTTCCGATTAAGCTGATGCTAGTAACTACTCAGCTAGTGTTATTTTTTATTGGTTCAGTTAGTAAAATATTCAACTTTATTAACTCACCCAATTTTCAAACACATTTTTAACAAAACGACACAGGTACAGAATTCATTAATATACGTTTTTCCTACTACTTACCGGTATTCCAAAGCAAGAATTCACGATATTTGCATTGTCAGCCAACCTGTCAAAAATCCTCATCAATCTAGTCAAATCCTCCACCTGGTCATTCACGTTAACACTCTTGACGCCAAACTTTTGACTGAAGTCCATTTCATCACCTATCTTCGACATGAAAGCCTCTCTTCTTTTACTCATTATTGTCGCCAATTGCGTATCAAACAATTTAGAAACGTCATACTTGGTTGCCTCCAATTGCGTATTTAAAACTTCTAAACGCAAAGAAATAATGTATAGCAAAACTGCTAATTCGAGTAATATAAAATCATTTATATTACTTATAATAGCTGTCATTGTACTCATTCTTCTATCGTGTAAATAAATCGTCTCACTAATATACAATCCAAGAATCCACACAAAGAAAAACATCATGGCTGCGATGATTTTCAATCGTAAAGGTTTATTTGTCTGACTTTGATCTATACAAAGCTGTCTATCGACAACTTGAAAGTTCTTTAAAGTTCGCAGGATCATTCTGTTATTGCAAGTGGCAGACATAATCACGGATACTATACAAGAAAACGCCGAAGGTATTATGAATAGCAAATCAGTTAAAGCTTGTGTTGGATCAGAAGACTTGTATTCATACATGAATTTGTCGGCGATTATTATGGATTGCATACAGAATATGGCTAAAGCTACTGAAAACGAATACAGCTTTGAGAACAACCTTATTTCACTTATTTCTTCTCCACTGAAACGAACTTTTTGTAAGCCCAGTATTTGTAATACAATATAAAATGGTTTTAGTGCGTAAATTATGTTGTATTTTTCGTCAGAATCTAAGTCGTTCTTGTACACATCTTTGGGTACCACTTGGGTGATCTTTGTGGGTTTTTTGTGGTATACCGTGTCCATGTTTTTGTCAGACATGTCGATTTTCATTTAAAAATGGCGCAGTAATTACATCAAGCCGCAAACATAAAGCGTGTCATCGAACATAAAGTCGCCATATAAAAATACCGAAATAAACTAAAGTGTTTTTTCCATAGTATGTTATTTTAATGTATTCACGGGGTGATCTTTTTTGGTTGTGAAGTTTTCATTTAAATTAAGTAAGAATTGAAAGTATTACTGTCTTAAAATTTTAATTAAAGGTGATTACTCTAATAATATAAAGTACACAATCTTAATCATATTAAGACTACAACCAAATAAATATACAATCACAATTACCTGGGATTGGCCTCTGTACCGAGCCCAAACTTTGAGAAAAGGAGAAAGAGCACGCAATAGAATCACAAAAAAACTATTATGAAAACACACAACCGTGAAAATTTCAATTATTTTATGATAAGTACTGTACGACAACATTATTTAGGCGACAACAGGAAGTCGCCCGTGTCACTTATAGAATATTTCTCAGTGTTGTCATTTTTTGAGAAAACAAATCCCGCGAAATTAGGTTTTTAATTTATAACAATTCTATTCTCAGTAAGTAATTAATTTATAAATCTAATTATTGTTTGATAAGTATCAATAGAAAAATAATTTCACCTCATTACTATTATATTAGGTTAATTAATACAGCGTAATTATTGAATTTGTAAGGAAATTTATCATTGAACCCACATTAACTGATAATATTGCTGCAGGTATTTATGAATTAAATAATTAGGATAACACAAATTATGACTAAATAAGTAGAAGTGAAAGATATAACATATTCAATATTATATTGATGACCTAATCACAGTTTTTTATAATTTACAAATGACGTCTTTTATATCGTATTTTTAGTAAAATTGTTGTAGAAACATATACCTACTGTGAAAATAATTTTCTATAAATTAAATTATATCCACCTAACATTATAAACTTTAAAACAATATGTACCTACTTATCGGTTTAAAAATACAAGAGGACAACTAATTAACTAACCGTAAATACAAATAAGATTAAAATAATTTATAACATCATATGTAAGGTCGTCAACACAACTTTTAAAAGTACATTTCCAAGGACACGACATTAAAAATTGATGTTCAATTAATTTTAGAAGGTATTCTACACCAGACATATTGGCTTCATCATCACTCGATACTAATTTATTCACTTTCACTACTCCTATCAAAATTGACACTAAAAACTAAACTTTGGTCACTCATAGTCTCACAACATCTATCTTTTATCATATAATCCTCTTCCAAATGTATTGTGTGTTCACATTGTTTTTTCCAATCGTCCGGTGTTATCGTTCCAAAAGCATCTTCTGTTAGCCTCTGCATGTCAGCTGCTCGGCAATCAACATTATTACTTGCAATTCTTCTTTTCACAAGTGACCACATAAATTCTATTGGGTTAAGATCACAGTGGTATGGTGGTAGACGAACTACTGTTGAGCCTTTTTCTTTGATCAACTCGTCGAATGAATACTTTGGTGGTGGTTTATTTCTATCAATTATTTCTTTTAATTTAGTTTTAACCATATTTTCTTCGAATATAATATTATTTTCTTTCAGCCATTCTTTCATAACGCTTTTTTTATTGGCCATAGTTGGCGGTTTATTTATTTTAACGCTATGGTAAGGGGCATTATCGATAACTATTATAGAATTTGTGGGAATGTTTGGAACAAGGCGTGTTTCCACCCATTGTTTAAAATTAGTTGTTTTCATATCGTCATGGTAGTCTCCAGATTTTGATTTAGATTTAAATACTACCAATCCATTATTAATAAACCCATTTTCACTCCCAGCATGTATTATGCATAATCGAGGACCAGCGGATTCCGGTTTCAAAACTCCTCTAATATCATCACTATGCCAACATTTATTCATAACATAGGATGCGTGCACGTATGTTTCATCTACATAGAACACAGGACGATTTTCACCAAGTCGATTATTTCGCATAGTGTTGAGATATCTACCTCTCCACGCAACTATGTCGTGTCTCTCTATGATAACATTTCTTTTAGAAAGGCTTTTTTTTAATTTAAACCTTAGCTTATGTAACCATCGCCGTAAAAATTCTTTGCTTCCTTGAAAGTCCATGCACTCTCTTAAAGAAACTAGTAAGGTTCGCAGCGTCGGAACTTGTTTGCGGACAGTATAAAACTCCTGCACTTTTTGACGTATGGTACATAAGTCCATACTGTCCAATGCAATCTTATTTTTTCCACGGCGTTTTTTTCCAGGCGTTACGATTTTTGAAGAGGAGGCACTCGCTGTAGCCATTTCTTTCTTAATTCTCGAACTGTCCTTGGGGATATTCTTGTAAATTAATGATACACTTTCTGTAAGTATCTTTATAATTTTAAGCATTTTTGTAAATTTTACATCTCTGTAATAATTGATTTAATTACAATAATGTTTATTCTTGAAAATATTCTTCTTGCTAATTTATTATTACACTGCCAGTGTACTTAAATGACCATTTATACTTTATTATTATACGTCTAAAAATATGAATAAAACATATTACGATACACACAACTATATAATAAACAAACATAATTTCCAGTATTTGGGGAAATATTTCTAGTATTACAACACTGAATTTTGACATACCAGACATGGCCGCCACCCGTGATATGGGTTTGTTTAAGTATTGTATAGGCTCGCTTTTTAAATGCGACTCATTTTCTTCTTCACAATACATCAAAAGTTTACTAATAATATTTCGAACATCACTTCGTATAGTTTTGGACATCTTTTGAATATAATAAGCTTCAAATCACGTAATAGATAGATGCGTCCAATGCAAATGTCAAAAATGTAATGAATAATTTAGGGGCGTTCCTAATTTGAAACCGGAAGTTCGATTGTAGTTCACAGTTTTGCCACGTAGCCAAGATCAAGTTGCCAGACAATAGTTAGCTGCAAAGCACAAAAACATTAATATTACATTTATTTAAATAACATTTTAAATGACAAAAAATAAGGTAATATAGTGTATAAGAAACATTGGTTCTTGTAAGTTTACAGAAAACCAGTGGGCAAGCAAATTTTGAAAATAGCCCATAGGTACCTACTGGATTATTTGTTAGGTTAAGTTAGGTTTTCATTTTTGAATTCATGAATTTTGCTAAAATCGGCAATAAAAATTGGCGCGGTTTCCGCCTGACTTCCTGTAAACCAACTTGTACCGAAACATTTTGGCTGGTCCCAAAATTCTAAGAAAGCGGGCTTCGGGCAAATATAAAACTGTGATAGAACGAGCGCAGTATGCTCGTCGTCGCTCCATTTACTCTAAACCAGTGGTATTCAAACTTTGTCGACTCACGGAACCCTTAGAGGGAACCTCATCCCATCTTCAGAAAAATATATCTTAAAATAATTATTTTTAATAACAATTTTAGGTCTGATTGCTTTAGTGCATTTTGTAAGATACGTACAAATATACTCCACGGTGAAATGTTCAACGAAGAACTCGTCATTTGGTTAAATGTTACACGAGCACGAATAAGTGTCCTGCGGTGAACTGTTTACGTACAAATTTCCGGATACAGACAAGATTACGTGATGTGATAGAGATCGCTAAGTGAATGAAATGGCAATAGGCTGGATATGTCAAATACTGTCATACGTCATACAGTGGTACCCAAGGGGTACTAAACACCTCACAGGGATGCCCTATAATCCACTGGATAAACGAACTCATAAAGTTTGGTGGATGTACGTGGCAGCAAAAAATTATGGACTGAGAGGGATGGAGGGAGCTAGGGGAGACCTTCGTCTAGCAGTGGCTGATAATAATGATGATAGTATTCATAATTACGTATAATTATTAATATTTATTAGGCACTTATGGGTGAAATTTTTATACATTTATAATAATATTATATTAAAAATAATTACAAGATAAAAATGAATGAAAATGATAAAAATGAATGAAATGAATCATATAAACTTGACTTGACTTGACTAGCTTAAACGACCAAAAAAAATGTACTTGATAGAAATAATACTGAAATGTTATTTTGACATGTCATATTGATTTCCATAGTAACGCACGTATATATTAATAATTTAGTTGCTAGGACCTCAGACCCCTAGCAACCAATAATGGTGTCAAAATAACTTGTCATACAAAACAGAATTAACTGAAAATGAATTCAATTCTACTTAAAGATGTCTAAAAGTATTAAAAAATGCATTGTCATCGTGTTCTGATGTATTCTAAAAGTTTCAAATGTCTAGCTAGTCGGGAAGTTAGTAAAAATCGATTGCAAGATTTGTACCGGACAAAAAACCACCGGACAAATAAGAATACGACATAAGAAAAACGTTGTAATAATTCGTTGGTCGTATCCCCTATTGGATCGGCAATTGTCTCCCTATATTTTATCTAACCTCCTGTATGTTAGAAATAAGTAATTATCTATATTGCTACATTCCTTTGTTTGTCATAATATGTAACACTATGTCAACTGTCAATACGATAAAAAAACATATAATTATACTCACCTGTCTATTTCCCCATCGTGTCTGATAAATAGTTTTTAATTCATCAACGCGGTAGCTTTTATATTAATTGTTTGCTTTTAGAAAGTGAAGAACGAAATACAAAGAACACTAAACGCTTTGTCAATACGTAAATAAATCAACAATATAGCTTTCAACATCTTATAATAATTAAATATATATATTGAATTAGGTACTTATATTGTTCACCTGTTTACAGGGCTTGAAATGACCGGAGCGCACCGGAACGCAGCTCCAGTTCATGAAATCCCCGAGATTATTGCTCCATCCGTGAAAAATAATTTGACCGTCTGTGTTAGGTAGTACGTATGCAGTTCATCGTATCACTTTAACCGTGAAATTTTGTATCGGAAATATATGGTTGTATATTAAAGACCGTCCAACCTTTTTGGATCGTATAGTACTGAGATAAAATTCATGTCTAAATAAAAACGGTTCTTGTCGGTTTACAGAAAGCCAGTGGCAAACAAAGTTTGAAAATAGCCGATATATTGGATTATTTGTTAGGTTAGGTTAGGTTTTCATTCTTGAATTCATGAATTTTGCCAAAATCGGCTATGAAAATGCTCCATGAACAACGCGTATTTATGTTCATCTCGGTGCTATTGCATTTAATATAGTACTATTATCGAATGCTCCGGTTCGTAATTTTTTTATTTCGAACGCTGCCTATTTCATTATTCAATCAATTGGTTTTGGGTGGAGGTGCAAAACAAGGGTATGCAAAAGTTGCAGCTGTTTCGGGTTGGGGTGCAAAACTCGAGCTTTGTTGTGTATTCAAAAAGCAAAATTGTTACTTTTCTTAGGTCGAGAATTAGTGAAAATTCAGCATTCAGAACCACTAGTTTACAAGTTTCAATAATTTCGTTAAAATTAATATTAATAATTATGAATAAAATTATCTTCTATCACCAATGCATTATAATACCAATTCATTGCAATATAAGCATTTATTGGGGTTACCACTGGGTTACCACTGGGTTAACACATTGGGGTTATACAGGTTCAAATCCCATCGGGTGTCGTATCTTTTTCAAAAAGAGATTTTTTTCTAGTATATATCGCACCCTCGCAACTAAACTGCCACAAGTCCAAATTTACGTGTTTTCAGTTAATTACTACGTTTCATTGTCTATCGTTCATAGTATATGTGTTTTTAAGTTATATAATATATTCAATATATAAAATGTTATATTTAAAAATCATGGGAATTATTTCTTGAATATAAGAAATGGTCTTCTTAATTAGGTATTGCTGAATTAGGAAATACTAAGTTGAATAAAATAAAAATGAAAAATCATTTAAATTCAATTTTATTTTCGGAAAATCTTCACAATAAAATATGAGTAATAAAACCATTGACAAATTATATTTTTATATCTTCAATGCTTAATTATGTCTTCATCTGCATCAAGATAATGGTATAGGTTGTGATGGTCCCAACGAAACCAAAGGCCAGCGTGCAGTCCACGGGGAAGAAATTGAAAGCTGTCAGGCGCATTGGTCTCGACTCTATCTGGGCCATCAGAATTGTGAGTTGTTCTCGTCTGGATGGAGCTGAAATAATTAGTAAGAAAACTTTACTTAATCATTTCAATTTTGCGTAAATATAACATAATAAACTATTAATATAATCTTTAACTGACTCAACCTCGTGGGTATGATCTAGTTTCATATTATCCCTACCCAATATATTTAAAAAAAATACCAATAATGACATTCACGTTCAATTTCTTTTCATTTTCATTACATAATAATTGTAACATTTGGGTCAGGCGCATACACAAGCGGGAGAAGGGATCCTCAGTTCCAATCTCCCTAACCATAAGGGTTATATATGGATACATACATACGGAAAATAGAAGAGGATTGGAGCGGACCCTTTTTGAGTTGCTCCGCTCCGGCTTAATATGTATATATATGTTTTAAAAATAGTACATATTATGTAGTTTTGAAATAAGGTTTATTATTTATCCTTTTCAATATTGATTATATTAAAAAAATTACCGACAGTATTATTATCTGCTTCTTCTGTAAATAAAAGTGCGATTATTTATCACTCGGCAGTGTTGCCGTATTTCAAATAATTCCAGTGTTGCAAAGTGTATAATATATTACTTTCATAGGATTTAAGGACGAAGATTTAATAATAAAAAAAATATCCGGATCAGTGGAGCACTACAAATTTTCAGTGCTCCGAGTAATATCCAATTGCTCCAGAATTTCATGCTCGTGATCCGAGCTCCGCTTCAACGCTCTGGAAAAGAGCCCTAATTCAGGAATCCAATCCCGAGCCAAAATTCTGATCCCGGGATTACAATTTGACAATCACGGGATTGGCATTTTTTCCATTGTTAATATATTTTTTTTTATATTTACAAATAACATTGATAAAATCGGTCAAAAATAAATCTAGTATAATTTATACTATTTAAGACATTTATTGATAATATTGTATATCTACGTTCAATCTTGGAAATACATAAGTTTAATGGAGTAAATAATATTGTTATATTAATAATAATGTGAATTTAATATGAGATTGCTGTTTCTGATACTAAAGACGTAATGAATGGGTTAGCGAGATTTAAAATAGTAAAGCAAATAATCATGGTGTACTTATGGCCTTTCCGCTACATAAATATAATTAGTCAGCCAAATATGAAACTGCCGTAAAACGTATGAGATCATGGTGGAATTACTTTGTTAAAAGTGCGAAGCATTGTTTTTTTCCGATCTTTCTTATTTTTATTAATTTATGTGAAAAAATGAAATGAATCGGCAACTTACACATGGGTATAAATCAAACTTCATTCAAACTCAGTTTATTTCTAATGTACTTAGTTATTTGTTATTTTTTCTGTTATTTTTTCGTTTTATTTTATTTTCCATAAAAATTGATAAAAAAATCAATCCCGAAAGTTTCGGGATTATGTTTATCAATCCCGGGATTCATAGGTATCGAAAATAGCTCGGGATCCCGGGATGAGAATCCCTAGACTCCTAATAGATTGTGCGAAAGGTGATAATTTGTATAATGTTGTAATGTAATGTTTTACTCACTCAGATCTTCAGTAAGTAGCATCTTATTTATGACCACCATTCCTCGTCTGCCTTCATAGAGCAAAGCTTCGGACACTAGAATACATGCCATCATTATGAACAAGCTATGTGAGCACCAGATCACAAAAGTTGAATAAGCAAAAAACACCTGAAAATTGTATTATTATAATCAAATATTTATTCAAACTAGTCTCTAAGGCAGTTAAAATATATTAATTACAGCATTGACGTCTTTACCATAATATGTATTAAAGTTTGTCAATGTTGATAACAATTCAGGACATTCAGGGGGTTCTGTATGGCTTGTGTTTTGTGGGTTGCTCATTAAATATTTTTTCCGACTGATACGCGGTGTAAATGAGAACTTTGCCATTATTGGTGGTATTGACCTCTGTGTACCTGATAACTATAACTAATATCTTAGAAATCGGAAGCATCGGTTGTTTAATCTTCCAAGGTGCAGCACTAACTTTCCAATTGGGAGAGCAATTACTGTGTTCAACCAAATCGTTTCGGATGTTGACATATTCCACCGACGTGTGGACGAGTATAGGTGGGATTTTATAATCTTCTTAAAATAAGGTCTACTTAGCTCATTCGGCCTACTTCCATAATTTGTGTATTTACTCTTTTACTAATATTGCTTATATTAATTTCTTTGTTTTATATATCATGCTGTGGACGTCTTGAATTTGTAAATTTCAATGTTCACTATTACATATAAATAAAAAAAAAATGAATTTGAATCAAGTCATCCATCAAAACTGTCGTCAAAATCTTGGTCTGTGACGATCGTATCAACCTGTTCAGTGATCTACGGATTACTATTAGGGAATTCAATCCCGAGCCAAAATTCTGATCCCGGGATTTAGGGATTACAATTTGACAATCCCGGGATCCCGGGATTGGCATTTCTTTCCATTATTAATATAAAAATTTTATCTTTACAAATAAAATTGATAAAATCGGTCAAAAATAAGTCTAGTATAATTTATACTATTTAAGACATTTATTTTATTGTTAATATTGTATACGTTCAATCTTGTAAATACATAAGTTTAATGGAGTAAATAATATTGTAATATAAATAATAATGTGAATTTAATATGAGATTGCTGTTTCTAATAGTAAAGACTTAATGAATAGGTTAGTGAGATTTAAAATAGTAAAGCAAATCATGGTGTACTTATGACCTTTCCGCTTCATAAATTTAATTAGTCAGCCAAATATGAAACTACCGTAAAATGTATGATATCATGGTGGAATTACTTTGTTAAGCATTGTTTTTCCAATCTTTCTCATTTTTATTAATTTATGTGAAATAATAAAATGAATCGGCAACTTACACATGGGTATAAATCAAACTTCATTCAAACTCAGTTTATTTCTAATGTAGTTATTTGTTATTAAAAGTATTTTTTTTCTGTTATTGTTTCGTTTTTATTTTATTTTCCATAAAAATTGATAAAAAAATCAATCCCGAAAGTTTCGGGATTATGTGTATCAATCCCGGGATTCATAGGTATTGAAAATAGCTCGAGATCCGATACAAATATTTGGAAAAAAATAGACTGATTTTTAACCGCCTTCGAACAATGCAGATTTTACGTAAATGGACAAGATGGGCCTGTAATGTACACTTGATTGTTATGTACAGTTAGTATTATCATTTCCTAATACCTCTGAAGATTTCTATTTGTTTCATAATGATATCTACTCACTTGGTTGTTATCAGTCAGCTTGTATTGCAGCATAGTATTTATCTGGGATAACACAATCACGAAGCAGCAAAGCGTAACTAAAAGTATCTAAAACGACATAAGAACATTAATAATATTAACTATCAAATTTAATATTATCAGCCAAAATGTTAAAATTCCCAAATCGCAGTAAGTGAGGACTATATACTGGAAAATAATCAAAAATGTTTGTGCTAAATAATAATGATTTCGTACTTAGGGATTATCTCCAAAACCGGTATTCCGGTATCAATATATACCGGAATACCAGTTTTAAAATATTAATAAATACCGTTTTTTGGTACTAAAAACCGGAGAAATTGCATTATATAAAATTACTGGATCGTATTACAAAAGTGAAATAATCACAAAAGATTTATTTTGTGCGCAAAATGTCTTGATTTTGTAAAAAAAAATGTGAACCAAGAGCTGAAAAAAGCTCTTGAGTTTTGTGTTTGATAGATTGGTAAGAAGTAAAAAAGCTCTTTAAGTTTCCGGACAGAATTTTCTTTTATGTTGGGCGGAAAAGTTGACGGCAGTAAAAAAAATGAAGGCGCCGTAAAATAGTTTTCTTGATATATTTAAAAAAAAACCTGTAAAAATTCTTAGACCGAGTTGGTTCGAACACAATGTCGTAATTTGATTTGCCGAGATCATGGTGTAATAACACAAGTAATAACATACAAATAATGTTACTAAAAACGCTGTCAACGGAATTAAATAAGAATTAGTGAAAATTTAGTCTTTAAGTTAATAAATATTGAATTATCTTTATATCAATGGCATTATCTACAATATATATATATATATAAATATATATAATAATAATAATATAAGTTACAACGGTGAAAGCGACTATTGACGGAATTTAAAAAAACCTTAGATTGCGTAGTGATGTAACATCTTCAAGCTTGTCACTCATGTTGGAATTTTATTATATAGATTGTAGTGTATCCTTGCACGGAAAACATTTTCCGGATGAAATCGCAAGTGACACTCCTCGGTCAACGATTTTTTTCGAAATTTTCTTATAGATCCATATTGCATATGTAAAAAAATATATATCTAATGGATTTAAGTTTTCTACTATTCCATTGGAATCGTTTTTTGCGACCCGGGTTTCGCCTTTCGGCATCTTCAGGCACTGTGTACACTCACCAAAAGGCAAAAACACACTGACAACGAATATTATTAACTCTAACTTATATAACAACTCAATGCAATAAAGTAGGTAAAAACTTTATCGCCCACCTTTTAAGTCAAGGATCACAATAAAAAAATATGACAAACAAATTATGAATAGTTTGTAAAAAACCACCTACCTTATCAATAATCAATAATACACGTATAATAAATCGTCAAAACTTAATATTAAATCATTAGTTATAATAAACAATTAAAATACTATAGTCAAAAGTTGTAAAATGGTCCATTTTGGGAACAATGGTAACGTATTGGGAATTTTAATGGAGTTAAGAAATGAGATATATCTATGATATCCGGGTCGCAAAAAACGACTCAAATGGAATAGTACAAAACTTAAATCTATTAGAATTTAAATTCAAATTCCATTTTTAGGTAGTCTTTTTGCGTCGTGTTGCCAACATAATAAAGTGTGGTCATGTAAATAACATGACAACCTTCAGTCGATAGTATTAAAATAAAGGTATATGTATTTAAAAGAATGACATCATGCAGAAAGTAGTTCGATACTTCAAAATAATTAATTTACCTGTAGTGCATATGTAGAATTGATTAAATCAACATTATCAGCCAGTTTATCAAATATGCTCATCAGTCTGTATACTCCAGCATCAGAATTTCCAAGAACTTTAATTTGCAATGAGAGGTTATTGACCTTGTGTGTCCTGTTGAATTTTCTCAGCAGTAAACTGTTTGAAGAATAGTCAATTTTCGTCTTCTCCGCGTGTAGTCCTTTATTCTTCGTCATGCCAATCAGCTGCGCCACCAGAATTTGCATCCTAAATGCTACCATTGTGACATCGATCACGTACTGAAGAACTATTACATCCATATTAAAAATTGTTACGTATAACGTAAACAGCAAACTATTTCCAACATCATACCAAGCGATAATGTCAAAAATTATCAGCCCAGTTATAGAACATACCCATATTATGACAAGTATTAAGACTGTTCTGTACATTTGAATATAATTCTCAGGCGGCAAATTAAATTTCGAATCTACGTATTTTAAATTTAGAAGTATTTTCAAATTTGAATTTTGATTATAGAACACTGTTAAAAGAATAGCAATTAAACTCAATACAAAATGGGTCCCTGTAAGCATTTCTTCTGTCACGTATAGCGTTGTATCCATGGTTACATAATAGTAATTCATATTTAACTTTGTTCCGTATATAAATGAGCTCATAAGTATAATCAAAATGAGCATACAATACATCTTGCTTATTTTACTTAGTGGAAATACTTCGTTATCGCGATATGTAACTTTTTGTAGGCCGCAAATTTGTGACAAAACATGTAGTGGTTTGAGACCGTAAAATATACTTATATCTGACTTTTTGGCGAATGCTTCATTTGTGAATATCGTTGGATGGGTTGGTGTAATTTTATTAACAATTTTTAGATTTTGAAGCTTTGTTGTGGATAGTTTTTCCATCTTGTCTTGATTCTTGGATACTATGTATGTATTAATAACACTGAATAAGTTGATCTCTCAGAGTGTGAAGGACTGACTAAAATGCTTACATGGATGTAGGTATGTAGTCCAATTACTTAACTTGAGTTTAATTTGAACGTTTAAAGTAAATAAGTAAATACCAAATATTGAACACAATATGTCAAAGCATTTCAATTAGAAATGACACTATCATAATATTATCACTCTTCAAAATATTGAGCGTATTAGTTGCAAAGTTGGTTAATATTATTTCTAGATTAATTGTTATCCATTTATTTTTTTAAGTGAGTAAATACTTTTTCGCCATGTATGAGTATCACTATATATAAACTAATAAGTAATATTGAAATGTCTGTCTGTAATTTTGAAATAGTTGTATTTTGATTAGCGTTTACTATTAATTTATAAGCATCAGTGACATAACAAAGGGTGTGCGAGCGGGGTAGCCACCCCGGGCGCTTCTCTGGTTGCGGAGTTACGTTGAACGTACAAGAATAAAAAAAAATAACGGAAAATATCATCTTAAAATTACTAAATTATGGGTAACACACCTTCTTATGATAAATCGCGTAGAAAAGTCATAAATAGCCAGCCGGTTCGGGAATTATTATGAAAATCATTACGAACATTAATTTTTTACATTCTTAATAAAGTTTCATAAGACACTTGACATGTGGTTCAGACCTATTTAAATTACATTTCTACAAACAATAATAACACTTTGTGCTATCTTACAAATTGTTGTTATAATAAATGAGTTAGATTTTCTATTATATGGCCTATCTAGCTCAGACGGTCAAATTATTTATTCCAAGAGACGGAGCGATAATTTTACCGATTTCACTAACAGGAACGGCGCTCCGGTGCGTTCCGGTCCATTTCGAGCCCTGCTTTTATAATAAACCCACTTGAATTATGGAGGATACACAATAATCAAAATGTGCATCACACAACCACATATTTTAAAATGTTAATTACTTTTTATTAACATTGGAGAAAATTTGTGATGTGTATTTATCTCACTGGGCCGGGCCCCCAGGCTAAAGCTCTATCAGCCTTTCCCTTCTGGAGGCCATGTTGCTTATATTACGGCAAATCGGCAAATGAAGGAAGTAAAAATAACAAAACTATGTTTGACAGTATATTTCGAAAAAAATAATTTCGCTAGGGCGCTGAAAAACGTTGCCTGTCTGAATATTTTTGTAGTAGTGCATATCAGATATTTTAATAATATCATTGCATTATTTGTTCGTGGTACTAGGTATGTATGTATTATATAACAAAAATACTAGCACACTTTAATATTTTCGGAAAATTATCGAGCGCTCCGGTTCATAAACTTTTGTTCTTCGAGCGCTGATTACAACATGCTGTTGTGTGTTGTGTTGACCAGTTCATTGAATCAGATCATGGAAATCAGTACAAGATGATTTCAATCATTTTTAATTTATTCACTGGTTGAGGTGGGTATTGTATAATAAAATTAAAAATGGACAAGTTTTATCCCCGGGAAAAATATACTATTTTAATTTAATATTTAACTGAAAATGAATTAACATTTTAGGTGTTGATGAATTGACTTTTAGGCATGCGTAGCTAGTCCATTGGTGGCCAAGCCGTAGCGCATTAGATAATTACAAGTGGCGCATTGAATCTTTGCGCCTACTTATTCTATTAAAGTAGGCGCCATAACTGAATCCACCTTCATATTTTCAATACCTGAGTGCTCTCAGTTGCCAAGGCACGTCCTCACACGGGCCCAATTGGACATGGAGATCTGATAGCAACCGAGGCCAACTTTGCGGCATTCGAGAAATTTGCAGCGTTGTATGGGGAGCAGGATAGTCTTAACTTCTCTGTAGACTCATCCATTTCAATTCGTGACACTCAGTATGCGGATACACAGGGCGCTTAACGTCAGCGGACAGCAGAGCCCGTCCAAAAACAAAAAAAAATCTTTCTTAACTTTCTTCTTTATGCACTACGGTGCATGGTTGCAGCATCAGTCCCGTGCGACTCCATCTTGGGACGGAATGAGCACTTAAAATCACTTTTCTCAGACACGTTTAAAGCGTCATGGAAAGCGGCCGTGCATATATGACGGGTAGTGGCGGGAACTTCAACGTAGCCTTCTTCCTCATCAGTTCGTCCCATTTTTTTGACAGTTTACAATAGTAGGATGTGAACAGAGTGTATGTATGTATAAGAGATATCCATGAAATTGATTAAAAGCAAAACGAGATCGCGAATAACTGATTCAAATTTGAATAATTATCTGCTGCTAACATATTTAGCACCAAACATTGAAAGACTCGCGAAATCCAAACGCTCAAAAGCTTTCAGTTCTCCACCCTCTCAGAGCTCTCTATCTCTCTCCTTCATACATCCAATAACTGTGGTCCAGAGTTATCTTCACCAAACGAGACTCTCCGGCAGCTGAAGCACCGTCAGCGGGGTCCACGACAGCGTTCACCCTCTCGTTCAAGAGATCATTTCTGACTATTGTTGATTGGTGCTCCAATAAACCTGTGTTTTTTGAACTGTCATAAAATAATTAATTTAATTGCGTGATTGAGTTATTCATTTTCTTCCCCTAAGCGAAGCAGATCTTACCCCTATGCCTATTTTCCAACCCCAACCGTGAACGTAAGAAGGTATAAAAAGGTGCTTCAGTTGTATGGCGCATTTGAACTCGTCTGTGAAAAAAAATGGCGCATGCTATGCAAAAGGTTGATCACCCCTGACTGCTAGTCGAAATAGCTTTTTTCTGTAAGTAGGTGATTAAATAATGCAATGCCATCTCGCGGGTCGAATACAAACTACAATGCAGGATGGGATCACATTAATTTATATTTTCTTAGTAGATGTCGCTACAATGTTGGTTAATAAAAAGCCCAGGTATTTTCTACAGACATACTGGGAAAAATATAACATTATTAATAATATCGTAAATATAGAAACATGAAAAGCTAATGATATATTATTGTAACATGTATTATCACTGACATTTTCCAAAAAATTAAGTCTGAAATGCGCACAGGGCTTTTGCGTAGTTCCAATTTTAAAAATATTATTTATAAGTCGATGACAGAAGAACGTAAAATAATGTTGCTGTCGTAACTAACTAAAATTATACCTACGTTCATAATATTTACGTGATTTCTTAAAATAAATTGCATTAAATAGATTTATTGGAGAGTTTTAAAGGACATTCTGTCCATTTGGATGATTTCATTAATTATTATGGAAATAATAAGGAAGAATCAAAAATATTTTAATATACAGTGGTTAAAAAATGATACTTTAATAATTTCCTAATCAATCTCTTTCTGTGATTTTACATGACACACATTCGTAAATTATTATAGATGCCAGCATTAAGAGACTAATATTTAAAAAGAAATTATTATTAAGATATTTTTTTTGACAGCACAAAAATGCACGTGTAAACGTATTATCGTGCAAGTTGCAAAATTGCATGCATGGATCGAAAAAATTCAGCGGTTTCTGAATATTCGCGCGATGGTTGGAACTTGTGCGATACCTGCGTAGTAGAACAATAGTGGAGAACCTGCCGGAAAAAATACGAACTACACCGCGTAGAGCATTTTGACGTTTACACGGTTTACAGTGAAAATAACGCGACTCGCTTACGCTTGAAGAATTAGATTGATGGGACCTTTTTAGCACTTTTACGTGTAAACAATAATTATTGTCGCGATAGTTTAATTGATGCTATTGCTATGTATGCTATACACACTATTGATGCTAATAAGTCCATGCACTAAGTCTATACCTAAACAATGTTATCAACGTGTGACGTCAGATTGCTTACGTCGCAAACAGTGCTATACGCTATATGGTGGAAAATCGGTTAAATAGCTTATAAAGAATTGGGAAATCTCATACATACGGCCCCTACTCTCTATAAATTCATATCGGTTATTACTTATTATTGAACTCACATGCGCAGAAATTGTGGGCGCTGTGAATTATTATGCAATAATTTCAAAGATGTTCGCTCAGTCCCTAGAAGTATGCCCCGTTTCCAATTTTCTACAAGTATAGCTCTAACTTGGACTTGAGATGTATATGAAATTAATGCTATCGCCAATGACGTCCCTAGACAAAATGCCGCCCCTGGGCAACGCCAAAATCTCGCCACATGTTTTAAATACAGTATTTTGTATCATCCATGCACGGTGTCGTTTCTTGTCACCATGGACGTCGAAGGGCAACGGAAGTAAACTATACATTGCGAACTCGGCACAAAAATCACAGTCATAGATTAGTACATTTTGTTTCCAACGAGTGAGCTGAATTTATTAATTGAATGATATTTTCGTTGTTACAAAGTTTATGTAGCTATTTCTATATATATATATATATATACTAAATGAGCCCTTTGAGTAACTGCCGCCCCCAAGCGACGCCCTATCTGCCTACCCCCACGGGACGTCATGGCTATCGCGGTCTACATAGGACGCGGAAAAAAACTCGTGAAAACAACCTGTGCGGTTCGAAGATGGGTGGAATGAAAATATCATTATTTGACGCGGATACAACGATTTATTTTCAAATCCATTTACAATTATTGTGCTGATACAAAGTCAAAAAATTATTGCGAGATTTTAGTAGAACTGGTTGTTTCATCAGGAGTCCTCATCTGCATCAGGATGATAGTGTAAGTGGTTAATGTGCCAACAAATCCGAAGACAAGAGTACAGTCCACAGGGAAGAAGTTGAAGGACGTCAAACGCATCGGTCTAGACTCCATTTGCATCACGAAGATGGAGAGCTGCTCACGACGCGATGGATCTGGGAAAGAATGTTTTAAAAACTAACATTATTAAAATCAAGCTCTCCATGTCCAACAAACTTCACTCTACATGAAAAGATATTGTAACTTGTTTTACATTTCTTTCAAAACTGAAAACATCAAAATTATCTCCATTCTTGAGAGCGCTGGCGATAACAACGATAGGTAAAGCGTCCATAACAGGTCTGTATTTATACCTTAATGTTTTTTTTTACCAAAGACTGATTGTTAGTCTTGGGTTTAAGAGCATAACTACAGTGAAACGGCAAATAATTTTCAACTGTAGGTGCGACGAAATTACGGACTCGCTGCCAATCGGACAGTGAAAGTTGAGCTGTGAACACATAAATTTGTTTTGTGATGGCGTCGGGGGAATTAATTCTTAAATCGTGTTAAGATGACTAAAAAACGTTACCCATTTACTTGAAAAAGAAAACATGTCAATGAAAATATTATTAATATTATTACTAATAGAACAATAACATAAGATTAAATGGACGCATGTTGAATTTTTATGACAAATTATGTTTTGTTCTGCACGCGTCGTTTGCACAATCTTCGCGTCGCGTAGTCACGATCGTTTTAGACCGTGCCCCAGCTGAAGTATAGCCTTAATTCATTTCGAAATAAGTGAGGAGAGGGTGTGATCTGACATTACAATAGTTATTTAAATCTAACTTTCTTTTTATCTAATTTAATAAAGACATACTATTTGTAATACAGATAATAATATCATACATGATTTTTCTGCCCTGCTAAGTAAGTTAGTTTTAAGGGCGGACGTGCTCAGCGTGGGTCAAAATGGAGCATTTATTCTATTTTCAAAGCATGATCCTGGACATTCCTTAAACGTTGTAGATAATCTATTTATATAATTTTGAAGCCTTATTATCTTTTATATTTATTATAAACATTTAGTGACTGCATAAAGTATTTTTAATACATAAAATAGTATTCTTTTAAACCTCTCGCATTAATGTTTTAGAATATAGTAATATTTCAGTACATAAATGTGCAGTGGTGTTAAGATTTTTTACATTTATTAATTTTTAAACGCATTTGTAAAACCATCAGTATAATTTATGTCGACATTATTATAGTGAAATATTTACGATAAAAAATTATATTGATAATCTCTGTGATCCCAAATTTGACAAGAATTAGACATTTTATTATACAAAAAATGGGCAAGATTAACACATTTGAAGATAATTCTAAAGATACTGATTATAAGCTATGTCTTTGACCATTGAAATGTGATAAACATCCTACTAATAATGATTGCTTTATAATAATTATTGACCTTAGAATAAGGTAGTGTTTTTTTGAAATACGCCATCTCTTTTGGCATTCCCCAGTAGTTAAGCTACAACATACGGCCGTAGACATAAATTGTACCATGTACCTAACCAAAAAAAAAATCTTTTTTTTTAAACGGTACATGTTCAAACACGCGCGTTATCATGATTTTACTCCCAACTTCAGTTTTAGTTTGTCAATTTATGGCTACGGCCGTATGTTGTAGCTTAACCACTGGGGAATGCCAAAAGAAATGGCGTATTTCAAAAAAACACTTCCTTATTCTTAAGTCAATGATTATTATAAAGCAAACATTATTCGTAGGATGTTTATCACACTTGAATGGTTAAAGACAGCTTATAATTAGTATCTTTGGAAATATCTTCAAATGTGTTAATCTTGCACGTTTTTTGAATAATAAAATGCCTAATTCTTGTCAAATTTAGGATCACAGAGATTATCAATATAATTTTTTATCGTAAATATTTCACTATAATAATGTCGACATAAATTATACTGATGGTTTTACAAATGCGTTTAAAAATTAATAAATGTAAAAAATCTTAACACCACTGCACATTTATGTACTGAAATATTACTATATTCTAAAACATTAGAGCGAGAGGTTTAAAAGAATGCTATTTTATGTAATAAAAATACTTTATGCAGTCATCAAATGTTTAAAATAAATATAAAGGATAATAAGGCTTCAAAATTATATAAATATATTATCTACAACGTTTTAAAAATGTCCAGGATCATGCTTTGAAAATAGAATAAAAGTTCCATTTTGACCTACGCTGAGCATGTCCCCCCTTAATGAAATGAGAACCCAAGTGTTAAACTACCCTTTCTCTTATATTATGTAAAATTATTGGATTGTTTTGACATATTCATTAAGATATTTATTTTATGTCAAAACTGTGTAGCTTAAAACATGGGTTGTCATTTACTAAAACCAAAAAAAACTGTCTTTTTTACTTAGCAGGGTAGTATTGAAGTGACACTTTTTTATGCACGGAACACGAAAATTTTTGAGAGAGTAAATCCTGCTAATAATATTATATGACATGAAACTGTTATAGTTTATCCGTAAAATTAAAAAAATACAAATAAAAAAAAATTAAATCTATTATTGTAGACGCAAACCAATAAATTATCGACTTTTTTAAAATCATTACTTACACTTCTAATCTACATGTCTGAGAATGGATATCAAAATAAAAAGTACGTATAACTTATCTCGGATGTACTCGCACACACACACTTTAGTTGTGTGTTTATACTAATAAGACAAGTCATGTAGCAAAAATTAAATAACGTCACCCCATTTCTGTCTTACTATAAGGGAATAATGACTTTGTTAAATTGACATACTTATTATTAAGTTATATGTGTAGTTTAGAATATATTCAGTATCTATTTATGGATTGTATTGTTACTGTCAAACAAGAACTTCTTGTCTATGTGTTAAAACTGTAAATCATCCCCTCCAGTGGAGCGATATGAGACTTTTTTTAAATGAGAAACGCCCCCAAATTTCTCGGGTCTGGAACGATTTGGCACCGGACAACTGGACGCCACGGAATTCGAAACTAAATAGACGTTAGGTACTTATAGTTACTTTAAAAAAAATATCCAATATTATTATTTATACTTCAATGATTATATTATTATGATTTAATAGTTAGTAAGAATGTAAATATGCAGACGTAAACAATGATTTAATCGTGCACATGTTTAAGTTCCATCGAAAAAAGAGTTTTTTATTTTATAAAAAGCCTTAGGGATGATAATTCTCAATCCGCGATAAAGAATACATTATGTTAATAGTAAAATGAATGCAAACTACCAAGCAGTAGATAGAAACTGATTAAAATACCTCGTCTACACGTGTCTACGACAGTGCGGCGTCCAACTGTCCGGAGGCCAGTCGTCCCATTCCCAATTTCTCATATCATTGCACGCTCCCATGGTGTACGGATCTATTAGTTTGCATATTTTGAATCTGTATATAACAAAAATATGTCTAAAACTATCAGGAGTGATGTTACGATTAATATTAGTAAACTTTTGATTTATTCCAAAGGAGAAAATAAGTCGCGTCTAATAAGAAAGTCTAGCACGCGTTACCGCCGTGAGGGGTACGTCAAAATGCAGTGGTCCAATACTAGACATCTTTCCCCAAATACTGTGAATAATATTTTTGAAGTTATACTTCTTTTGGCGCGTTTGGGAAATCAAATTATCTTATTTAGGTATGGTCCCAATATTTAAGGATAAAAAAGATTTCAAGCTATACTCATTTATATTATTATTATTAAAATAGATATAAAAAATATTAAAACTATGAATTAGTCAAAAATCTAAACGGTGAAATTTAAAAACTTAATAAACCATTTTTTTATAATAAATATAACCATAAAAATAATGTAATAATAACGAAAGCTATGTACCAAATATGTGACATATCCACATTTTTTTACAATTGTCAGTTTATCTTTGACTTACAAAAAAAAATCTTTTTAAAGTTTTCAGATACATATTTATTATACAGTTGAAATTGTAAATTATCAAAAAAAAATTTCAAATTGCAAGCTTCACATTTTTCCACTAGGTTCTCTGTTGGCATATATGATCCCCCTTAAGTTAGATCTGTGATAAAGTCATAAAGAGTGTTCACTTACTCAACTGTTGATTCATGAGCGTCTTATTGATGGTGACAAAGGCCCTTTTGGTTTCGTAAAGCAAAGCTTCGGATATGACCACACACGCCATTAACATTAGCATACTATTTATGCACCAAAAAGTCAATGATACATATGCCAAATATTTCTGCAATCAAATTATTGGTACTCGTAACATGTGAATCATAAAAATAATTACAAGATAAAAAGAACTTTTTATATACCACGTTTTTAAATTTTCTGTTGAATCATATAAACTTGACAATTATATGTATTAATAAAAACTTTTTATTGTACTTGATAGAAATACTGAATAAATGTTATAGAATACAGAAATGTCATTTTAATATTTTATATTGATTTCCATAGTAACGCATGTATATATTAATAATTTAGTCACTAGGACCCACTTAGCTAACCAATAATAGTGAGTAGTAAATATTACTTTTAACGGTTTTTTTTTCCGAAACATACAAAACAGAATTAACTGAAAATGAATTCAATTCTGCTTAAAAATGCCTAAAAGTATTAAAAAATGCATTGTTGTCGTGTTCTGATATATTCTAAAAGTTTCAAATGTCTAGCTAGTCGGGAAGTTAGTTAAAAATCTTGGACAATCAAGAAAAAGTTTGTACTGCACAAGAAAAAATCTGTACCGGACAAACAAGAATAAGAGCTAATAACAACGTGGTAATAAGATGCATCGAAATATTTATTTTAGTAAGGCAGCTTCTCGTCGAGATTTGACTACAACTACAGTAGTTCACATTCATAAGTGATTATCGAATGCGCATGGCTTAAATGTCATAATTATTAAGATTGTTAGTGTCCGTTTGTGTCTTCCGCACTGTCTTGTCTTTAAGACATACGCATCAGAGTATTAAAGCAAACATTGAATACCCCAGATTGTTACATCAATTTAGGAATTGCCCATGCCTTCAAGTGTCCACAATGTCAACCTTTTTCTGTGCTTCACGATATTACTATGGCAGTATCTGACAGGCAGCAGATTTTTAACAGCACACGTTGAATGTAGAGCGAAGATTTTTTTACTAAAATCATTGTAATCGTTGGCGGCTCTCGTGGTACAGTGCATAAGGCGCTGGCCTTCCATCCCGGAGTTCTGGGTTCGATTCCCGGTAAGGTCAAAATATATTCACATAATCTAATATGTAAATTCCTCAAGCTTTGAAGTTTTACCACTATCATTGGGCATCACGGCCTGTCGTGGTGTTTAATAAAGAAACAAATTTTAAAAAATACATTATATATAGTATATATTAATAATTTAGTTGCTAGGATCCTAGACCCCTAGCAACCAATAATGGTGTCGAAATAACTTTTCATACAAAACAGAGTTAACTGAAAATTAATTCAATTCTACTTACAGATGGCTAAAAGTATTTAAAAAAATGCATTGGCATCGTGTTCTGATATATTCTAAAAACTAGTCGGGAAGTTAGTTAAAAATCGATTGCAAGATTTGTACCGGACAAATAAGAATACGAACTAAGAAAAACGTTGTAAAATGAATAATAATTCAAACTGTCACTGTGCTTAATTTTTTAGATTATGCAAATCAATCGACAGTGGCTTGTAATTTGAGTTTAAAGTCAAACGAGATAACTCGCAAAATTTGTATGTGCGGCCTGTCGATCACGGCCTCATAGAGGGAGAAAACTCGATGAAGACATAAAACCGGTTTTAAGAAAACTATTCGACAGACAAATCATCCGGGTCACAATCTTCGGTTTTGAGGTCCTGACGATGAATAAGAATAATTCATATTTCATTAACCTACGATTTGTACTATTTCCGTTTCTGGGGTGATCCAGACCCGAACCTTCCTGAGTGAGCGTCTGTCGATAATCAATGATAAGCTAAGTAATTTCTAATTTTATTATCAGAATACAGTGTTAAATTCTAATGGATTTAAGCTTTGTACTATTATATTTAAGTAGTTTTTTGCGACCCGGGTTTCGCCTCTCGGCATCTTCAGGTGCTGTGTACACTCACCAAAGGTAAACACACATTGACAACGAACACTCTTAACTCTAGCTTATATAATAAATCAATACAATAAAGTAGGTAAAAACTCCATTACCTACCTATCAATTCAAACGTCATAAAAAATACAATAAAAAAATTATGAATAGTTGAAGCGTCAGTAAAAAACCTAATTAGTAAAACCCTTATCTTATTAATAACAATACACTTGAGAGAATATTATAATAAATCGTCAAAACCTAATAATAGATCATTATTCTTTATAAACAATACAAATACTACTCTCAAGAGGTGTAAATCGTCAAATCTAAGAAAAATGGTCATATTATTGGAAAATAATTAATGGAGTTAACTAATGAGATTATTAGTCTTTAATAATACTCTTACATGGTATCTACTTTTTTATAAGATTATTTAAAAAAAAGTATTCATATAAACTCACCTAATAATATAATATATATGTATATACACTAGAGGTGGGAACACTGGTCGATTCTGAAGACTAAGTACACTTACTACCAGTATAAAAAAATACTTAATATCAAAACTTGTTCCTAAATACTTACTAGTATTTGAAATACTATATAGAGCGGTTGGCGTGCGTATGCGACGTAAGTCTCATACTTAACTGGAACTAAAACTTAACTCCATATTAGTATTTGAAATATCGGCTTCAATAGAATCGCTAAAAATACACTGAGCTGGGGTTTTCGAAATGTCCCATTTATTAAAAAGTTTTAAACACATTTTAAATTTATGAGTTGTTTTTATGCAATGTTATAATATTCTTGTTAACATTAAATGAATAATAATGATTTTTTTATTGTAAACTGCGTCACCTCAGTCACCTCACCACATTTCCGAGGGAATAATATGCTGCTACAGAAAATTTATGACCTATTTGTTCATATATAAGATGATGTCATTCGCATGCACAGACCAATAAATTAAAATATAATTGTATTCAAGTGCTACCTCGCTCGCGCGCATTCAATGTCAATAGTATTGAAAGTCTACCAACTAGCCAGCGACTCGCGATGATATCTTCACAAGTTTTTTGGAACAAGTTTATTGGGCTACACCAATGACGTATTAAATGGACAACTCACTTCATACCCGGCGCGCACGAGAAATTGTGCATGAAAGTCATTCACAGATGTATAGGTAGATGTCACGTGACCATATGACGTATCCGTTTCCATTATGCGATACAAGCTTCGAGAATTTATAGTAATATAACCTTTATTGTAATAGCGTATTAGTGTCATGACTCATTGCGTTAGAAACAGATTCTCGGTTACTTACGACTTCTCGGAGATTAGACGCAAGTGAGCTCAGCGAATCACAGGCGACTTACTGTCCAATGGTTCCTGTCATTCAATTGCATTGAATAAACATTCATCGATATCTTAAAATGGCATTTTATAAATAATAAATAATACTAACACATGAAAAGTGATATCCCATCTTTCTTGGAGTGTTTAGTAGATTTTTTTTACAATTTTTAACTAGGCACATTGGCATTTTGTAACACAATAATAACGGTGAAGTCGAAACCTGACAGTCAGAAATTTTGTATGGGCAGACCCAGTGGTGTCGCCAGACCGCGTGCAAGCAGAATGTTCATTTGAGCGTAGGATACCGATATTAAAATATGAATTTCGCCATCCGGCAGACCCGACACAAAGTGAGTGTCATTTTATTTTCTAGATGCTTCGTCCATATTAATGTCATTGGGCTACACGTACTGAGTATGGGTAGTTTCATCCGATACTTGAGTACACAAACTGGTAACAGTATTTCCAACTCACCTCTAATATACACACCTATACATACCTAAATCCTCATCAATACATTCTCATGCATACACATATAAATTTTGTATCAATAACATTGTCCATATAGTTTCATATTATGTAAAACATCATATATGATATAACAAAGGGCTAGTAGGAAAGCTAAGTTGATCATTCAAGATAGGTATTCAGTCGATAATAATAATATTACAGTGTTAAAGTTATTAAAGTGATATTTGTATCGACCTTATAAAAACTTGTAGTTTTATTTTACTTACGTCAGTTTTTTTTTTTTTAGCATTATTAATAACCATTTCCTTGCTTTTTCGTACAAGGTGGTTGTTAGTAATTTTGAACAATCACAAACACCCAGGCTTTGAGAAAAACACATAAATATTGTGTGTCCTGACCGGGAATCGAACCCAGGAACTCCCGGGTGGAAGGCAAGCGCCTTACGCACTGCACCACGAGAGCCGCCTACTTACGTCAGTTGAATGCACGTTTTGAAGTTGAATTATATTATTTATTCCAGAAAGAATTGAGACGAAACAACACAGCACAGCGAGAAGAATCTGGAAAATAAAAACAAAATATTTGTGAAAATTGAGTAAGTATAATTATTATGTTTATTATATGATTCGCAATTTAAAGATGTAAAATATAATTTAACTGCTATTAAATTTGCGTAATGTAAATAGTTTTTGCTACACATTTTTTAAATGGTATTTTTCTTTCCTGAATAGTACACATTGTACTTAGTTATTCAATAAATTTTAAGAATAGCTTTAATATTTAAATATTCGTGTTCTTAAATTTAATATACCAGACGATAATATCCCTTTGATATTGATTATTATTAAACCAAACGGAAAATACATATTTTGCTTTATTTTTATTACTTCAGCTGAGGCACGGTCTAAAAAGATCGTGACTAAGCGACGCTCAGATTGTCCGAACGAGGCGTGACGAACAAAACATAATTTGTCATAAAAATTCAACATGCGTTCATTTAATGGTATGTTTATTGTTATATTAGTAATACTAATAATATATTCATTGACATGTTTTCTTTTTTGAGTAAATGCGTTACGTTTTTTAGTCACCTTTACACGATTTAAGAATATATTCCTCCGACGCCATCACAAAACAAATTGACGTGCTCACAGCTCAACTATCGCTCTCCGATTGGCAACGAGTGCGAAATTACGTCCGACCTATTGTAGAAAATTATTTGCCGTTTCATTGAAGTATGCTTTTAACTCAATATTTTCCCACAAAGAATTGACAGTTAACAGTTTAATACGCTTAAAAAGTAAACAAAACAAATTTAAATAGCTTTGAACTTAATGTGAAGCTTTCTTATTCCGAACTCATTATTACATATAAGTACCAAGTTCCAAAAGCTCGGAGCTTTGTCGTAGCACTGGCATAGCACTGGCGTAGGAGTTCACATTGTGGCGCCTGCTAGAACCATCTGCCGTATGCGACTAACACCTCGCTTGCTGTCTGACAATAATATGCGACACCTTTGCAGGATTCTCTCACTCTTGCAATTTCTTCTATTTCACTATGTGGATTTATACAGATAGGTATTTGGGCTCTAAGCAAAGACTTGGACTCAAGAAGAAGATCAGATTTCTTTGAATGGGAAAACATTAACAATATTTATGTTTGAAAATAAACCTGCCTGTCTTTGACCACTATCAAAAATTAGTCACACATTTAATAGGGGTTTTAAATGATTTGATGTTGAGTTTGGCGAGTTCTGATAGTCACATAATGTCAATCATTCTTAAAAAAGTGCCAATTAAAACATTTTTTATATATTGGAGTTGATCACTTTTGAAAATAACCACCATATATGTCCTACATCTTGTTTGAAAAGTAAAATATACCTAATGGTTGTGCCAATTATGGTCACTTTCATTCTTATATTTCTTTCCTAGCTCAAATCCTCGTTATTGTCGCAAGTCCAGGTGAAATTCAGCTACGGGTCATCAGTCGACAGTGATAGAAAGACATTTAGTTACCCCGAGACAAATGAGCGCGTCTAGGCTATTACGAGTAATTCAAAGCGCATATAGACTGATTCAAAAAGTTAAATGTAGACCACGAGCATTTATAGTGTAACTGTAATAGAAGCCATAATTATTCTATTCGAGTCTCCGTACAAACTCCGTTAATCAAATCACCTGTGTCCGTTTTATTGTCACGAAGTGTCTCCTCACTTACCATATAAACCCAAGTGTACCGCGTGAGTGCCTACTAGGACGTGAGGGCATGCACCAGGGAGGAGCTTCAGCTAGACAACTGAACATTAATAAGGTTAGTGCCTGGACTAACTCCCGTGTAACCGTCCCCCTTGCAGCACTCACATCCACCATCACAATCATTCCACCAAATTTACAGTCCACTATGAAAAACGTAGCCACCTAATATTCAATTGCCCCGAATCCGTGGTTTTAATTAACGTCAAAACAAACTCTCCGAAATAAGCCTTTTAAATACTTATAATTAATATATTTATATTATAATTAATAAATATTAATAAATTTGCCTACCTGTAAAGCATACGTGGAATTTATCAAATCCACATTATCGGCGAGTTTATCATAAATTCCCATCAGTTGAAATATGCCACCGTCCGACTTATCCAAATTGTGCGCACGAAACGTTATATTCTTTATCTGGTCCGCCATGTTGAATTTCTTCATCAATATACTGTTGGAAGAATAATCGATGCAAGTTTTTCCGTACAATGACGCATCTTTATGGACCATCCTGACCAAATGAGTGACCAAAATCTGCATTCTCAACACTACCACACCGACATCGATAACGTATTGGACCACTGTGACATTTTCGTTTACCAGTAGAGGATACAGGGTATAAAACAGATAATTTCCATCACCTAACCACGTGAAAAAATCCAAAGATATCAATGCGAATACAAAAATAAACCAACATACTAAAATTCGTATAATAATCTTTCGCATGTGCACGAAATACTCCGAAGGGATATTGAATTTCTCATCGACGTACTTTGTATTCAAAAGAAGTTTTATATTTAGTTTTGAATTGACAAATACATTTAATAAAATCGATAAAAACGTCATTAAAAATAACGAATTGTTTAAAAGCTGTTCTGTTATATTTATAGTCGAGTTTAATTCTGCGTAAAATGTATCCATATTTTTAATCGTGCCGTATACAAAAGCTATTGTTAAAACAATCAAATAAACAGACGAATATATTCTGTTGGCGATGCTCGCTTGTATTGGAATATCTTCATTGTATGATACTTTTTGTAATCCGCAAATTTGCGAGACCCTATGTATCGGTCGTAATGCATAATACACATTTAATTTATTTTGTTTTTCTGTAAATGCATAATCCATTTTGTTTGATTGATGTAATGGAGTAATTTTATTGTTCAGTTTTGCACTGTTGTGAGAAATAACCGATACGTTTATCCCCATGTTGGTAGACATACTTAAAACACAGTATTACAAAGTAATACTTCGTCGTGTTGTGAGCGATGTAATCACTGAAATACCCCACTGTCGGTTATATTTTATTCATCGAACAATTACACTAAGTGTGTCATTATCGGTGTATAATTTTAATAGCGAATATTATATAGGTAATATATCATATCTGCATAAAAAATACACTATTTATAGTCTGATATCGCTGGCAATATTAAAATAAAACGTATGTCACTTTGGAAGAAGTCTCGGAAAATACGTCAGCTAAATGCAAACCTATTCTAACTCACATTAAAAAAAATTTTGAAGGGAGTTCTTTGAAACAACCTACTTTAATTATTTATTATCTATATGGATAAATGTATACTTAACGTGACCATACGTCCCGTTTTTAGGTAGCCTATCCCGTTGTCCCCAAGCACAGTTTCGGGACGCCAAAATGTCCCGTTTTCATAAAGAGAGTAACCCAATGCCATGGTAACAATTTATAAAAAAAGGCGCGAAAAATCAAATCGATTGAAAAACACAGTTGCAAGTCGAAGTTCTTAAAGCAATGTTAATTACCAAAGTAAATTTTAGGAAGACCTGCCAAGAATTTCATTATTATCTGAAATCGAAACCAAATATACTTTGTTCTTCAGAAAAATATAAGACCACACAAATTATATTTTATTTTCACGTGTTTATTCTTGTTCTTTTCATTTATAAAAAAAACTTATAATAAATGTGCGTTTTCTTGAATACACATTAAATTACTAAAGTCCAGTTTTGAGCAAAAAATTAATGGTCACGTTACGTATATACATCATAATTTAGTATAACTATTGATGACAAAATGTGGTATTGACAAAACTTGACTCCGATGTTTCAAAAAACACTTTTGTATAATATTTCAAATGTGAGTTAGAATAGTTCTGCATTCAGCCATAAAAGCTCTTCTCGTGTTATAGTCCTGCAGCTCTGAGCTTATCTTTGTATGCTTATCAAATATTAATAAGCATGTATAATGAATGTCTGAGAATACATTTCATAAAGATTTGTTTCATCGCACCATTGTTCTTATCAATCTAATCGACTGCAATACAATATATCTTAATCGCTCATTGCTTCAAACCTCTTTTTAACGGATATTCTCGTCTCAGAATGCCATCCTTAATATCAATATTTGTTTTCTTCATCTTCTTTTACCGTGTCATGACCCAGTATTGGGGCATAGGGCAAACACAAGTTCGCGCCACTTCCCTCGATCCATCGCCAACTCTTGCGCCTCCCGCCATTCCAGACCTGCAGCGCGTAGATCGCTTTTGTAGCACCGCTGCAGGGTTAAGGAGGACCGGCCACGACGACGGAACCCTTGAGGCTGTGCCACAAGGGTACGAAGTATCACACTGTTTGTTTTATATATACCTAATCAAAATGGCTTTTAATTCAGTTTAAATTCAACCTTAGCGAAGGACGAATCGACTCCATTCAATCACTGTATCAAAAATCATACTGTTAACAAGTTATTGTCTAAAACTCTAAAACATAAGCTGCTATATATATTATCTTAATTACCTTCTAATAAAATCAGTTTAAATATAAAAGGTGTTTTATGAAAATTATCCCACCGTTCCATAACACTCGTTTAGTTCGTTAGTTGGCATTTGTGGCGACCAGGTCGGATGGCCCGATAGCTCCCCCCAACAGCTGTTAGGAGAGACTTGAGCACCTTTTCCCTTTCGGAGTACATTCTAGGACATTCCCAGATGATGTCCGCCACATGGACACGTTGGTCGGGTAACAAGCCCAAGCTCAAAAAGCTTGGCAACGAATCCACCATGGCCAGTTAAAAATTGATTAATATAGTTGTCTGGAATCATTGAAATCAATGGCTCCACCAAACTACAACCACCCTGTCTTAATCGGGCGTACCACGGGATCCCGCGTATGATGTAAAACATATTTTCTTATAACTAAGAATGTATCAGGACCTCAGTATTGGGTAACTGCTCCTGAGATATTACCAGTGCGGAAAACTGCTGATGCTTCAGATATAAATGTAGGGCCTAGTACACGGTTGGCAAACCTTTTTACGTACGCATACCAAAATTTCCCAAATATTATTTTTCAACTGTCTGACGTGCCGAGCAGTTATGGGGAAAAATAGTTTTTAAAAATTCTATTAAAAAAAATGATGATGTTCTAGAATTCCAGATTACCACTTACAAAACACAGCACTCATATAGCTTTATCACTTTTTTCAATTAGGTACGCCATACATTTCGATCCACAAATTTTGAAACTCAGTCATTTTTTGGGTAGAAATGAAATTTGTTTTTTAATGTATTATTTAGTTTGTTTATTTACGCACAAATTGATACCAGAATTACTACGATAAAATTAGGCATTCTCTCGCTACAGTGGTTTCAAGCATTGTAAATCGATCAAAATTAGAGGTTCGCGGCGCGGCATTCTCCGCCGCCTGATGAGGTTAGTACGATGATATTATATGTGACACATAAATTCTAAGGACCGACCTATACAATTATATATTTAAATTAAACTTCATGCTTATTCTTGAAGAGTATTTGTCTTCTGTTTTTTATATAATCGTGGACGATCTGTCATTTATTATTATATTATGTATGTTTTCTCTCTTCAAACGCGTTCCATGCAAAATCATAGGTTCGCCACCACTGGCATAGTGATGGCGACCGAGTGTGGTTCTAGGCGGATTGGTTTGGAAGGGTCTGTGTTTGTGTTGTCTTTGGGGATCAATCAGTAACTACCTTCTGATGATCTTATATTAAAAATTCGAGGGCAACGCAGACAAATATTAATATTATGTTTAAATGATATAGTGTTATTGTCTTAGCTTTAGCTATAGAGTATGTAATAAACATTTTACCTAATCCCAAAATTCGACAAAAAATCAAGACCAAGCTGCAATGGGGAATAGCAATTGGATGCATTCGAACCTCGTTCGTTTTGTTTTAATTAGATAGGATGCCCATAGCTTAATACAACTAAAGCACATTGGCGTGAATCCATTGGTTATAGGTTCAAATCCCATCGGGCTTCGTATTAAAAATAAAAGTTTTTTTGGAAAGTACATATTATTACATAGATAATTTATCTGAGATGTTTTCAAATTACGTATGTACAAGTACTTTATTTATGTCCATTAGTTACAATACATATTTTATGTTGTATATGAAATATAGTACAGATAATATATATTTATAGATTCCATTATAGATACATACATATTATTATATGGAACGAGTGGTTTTAATTTCAATTTGTACCCTTCATTTGAATCATAATAATAACGTAGGATACAATAGTCCCGCCAAAACTAAGGACCAAACTGCAGTCCACTGGGAAAAAATTTAACGCTGTTAATCGCATCGATCTAGTTTCCATCTGGGTCAGTAGCAAATTTAGTTGTTCTAAGCCGGATGGACCTGTAATACATCAAAAAAAATAAAAAATATTCATTAATATTAACATATATTTGATTTTGCAAGCTAAATTGCATTCAATTTAATTGGGGATCGAATTTAGACAGCTCTACTTGTATAGAATTTGTTTAATCAGTATTCTATAGTTAATTCGCGTAATCTAAGATCATTATACTCACCATTGTAGTTATGTATCTTTATATGAGTTATCTTTGATAGAACAAAAAACTACCAACTGTCATTTAAATTTTTCGTATTTGTGTCCGCATGTGCAGTAGAAATATATTGGCGAACCTGACGGGAAAAATACGAACTACACGACGCAGACCACTTTGACGTTTACTAATTTGCACGACCTGTCCGAACCTGTCAAATAGCACCACACAACGACAATCACGTGTCTCGCTTAATTCCAATTCTGATTAGTCGAGTAATTTACTACTAAAATCATTTAGTCGAGTCAATCCATATTGTTCCAATTTTTTGGTCGAGTAGCGACCTTCACCACCTCTCACTAACAACAAGCCACGAGATAAGTTTCAACACGTTATCGTTAGTTAAGTTCATTAATTGTCGTATAATTCCTTCCTCCAATTCTTCTAATATAACCATTATAAATGAAGTTATTAACTTATTTATTTATTGGACATACATAGTTTTTCTATTGGTTATATATTTCTCAGAATTGTTGTTAAATTATGTATGTTCAATAAAATTAATGTTACATTCTTAAATTTTGTGAATTATTCTTTGAATAAAAAAAATAGTTAAATATTTATTTTTGCTTTGTTACGATGTAATATACTGTGTTCGGACACTTTTTAGTTACTAAATCATTTAGTGGTAACTAAATCTTTCGCCACTCGACTAAACTACTCGACCAATCCAAACCAGCCTTATAACGCTTCCCTTATATCTATAGCTTGGCGAGACATTCAGCACTTTTACGTGTATAGATTATCGAATTATTATCGAATCCTGGGTTTGGCAAGTACACATATTGTTTTTCAATTTATAGGTATGGACCTAATAGGTTGAGCAAGTGGCTGACATTCATTTCTCGTAAAAACAAAGTTTGTTAATACAAACCTTTACTCTGTAGAGTCCCATATGATCCTATTAGGATCGGACATGGTCGAAAACAAAATATATTAGTATTATTATAAAAATTTTGTACTTACTAAGTTCTTCGTTCAGAATCATTTTGTTAAGAACAATACATGCTCTTTTTACTTGATAGAGTAGAACTTCAGCTGCCACCAAATACAATGAAATCATCGAAATACTGTGAGCGCTCCAGATCAATGGTGCAAAAATATTGGTAATCTGAAAAATCACTACTCATTCAGTTCGCGTCCTCATGACAACACAAGACCCAGTATAGTCAGGCAGTGACATAACACTGTAAACTTTGATGGCAGTGCGTGCTATATTGTGCGCGTTATTGATTCGGTGTTGCTTAGGCATAACCTGATAACTGATGTTTTGGTCATTTAATGTTAAAAGTAAAAATTGGGTCACTATAGTAAATTATCTTCCATTTGGTAATAACCCAATATTTTATTTGAAATGCTTAAATTCATTTGAAATTCTCAAACCGCTCTTGTAATATTAATATGATGATACGAGTATGTAACCAAACTTAGCGGTTAGTTTGGTCAAAACATGACCAAAGACCATATCATAGTTTGATCACTGATTAGTGACATTATTTTCCTAATTAGTGAAACAATTGAATATCTAATTATTTTCATAATATATTCTTTTACAATTATTTATCTTAAAATGTTTTTCTCAGTGTTAAACAAAAAATGAACCGAAATTTATGTGGTAATTCAAAGTTTAAAAAAATGGTCTCCTGTAAATTCAACATTTTGCAGTTAACAGGTTATGCCAGGTTATAACGAATTGCAGGTAATGTTTTTTGACAATAATAATTATAAGTTTTATAGCAAGATAAGTACCTACTTGGATTAATAACTATAATTTCGAATAAATAAATCATCTAATCAACAAAAGAAGTGTTAAAAAAGTATTTAAATGTGCAAAACAAACAAAATAAAAACTGTAGCGGCGTGACTTCGAAAAGAGACCAATAGATGTCAGCGCCCATTGACTGGGTGCCGCAAGCGCTATGCAGACAGATTAGTATTTGACTCTATGTTAACTCCGTAATTTTTATCTCTCACAGTCTTACAGCCAGTCAGCGCTTAGTTTGATTAGCTCTGACGCTTTTGATCATGCAGGTCATCTATTTTGAATCTAAGCACCTTAAACTATTGAGATTCGTTTATAGTGTGGTTTCTTGTTGTCAAATTTGATACCTACCTAAACTGAACTAATTCTTTGGCAAGTTCAGTTGGTTCTTTAGACGAGCAAGTCTTGTGAATCTGTTTTCGTGTACCGTTTGAAGTATTCTCTGTTATTGTTGATTAATCTCTGTAAACTCTGAATGAATACTAAAACTGGAAGTGTTTCTATTTTTATAAATAAAAAACATACTATAAAACCGGTTTGATAATGTCACAATAAGCAGTACGCAAAGTCAACAACAATGTAGAGTATGCACATATCGTATATCTTTGAAATAATATTGAATATTCATCTTACATAAATGGATTCCATTTGTATAAAGCTGTTTATCACAGATATTACGGTTATCAAATAACAGAGTGTTGCAAGCAGAATCTGAAAAGAATATATTATTTACAAAATTAATGTTGCAAATGCGGAATGAAATAACAATACCATCGATGTTCATAGACTCAGGTTTATGTAAATTGTAAATAATGGGTAGGTAGTGTTGTAATTAGGCCTGAACAACGCACCTTACCATTATGGTGTACATGCGAGAACAATGCCCTTACGCAATCAAACGTTTGTTTTCCGAGAACTGTCGTCATGGTCCCTACGAGAGAAGGCTGACAGGGGTCTAGCCCGGGGCACGACGCGGCAGGTGGAACAGTTAAAAAAGTCGCCTATAGCCCAATCAAATTAGACCGAACAATACGTTATGGTTGCAAAAGGTCGGGTAGAATTTTTTTTCCCTTATTTGTATATATGGTAATGAGTGACAAGAAAACGAGTTTTGCTAATTTGGATGACTTCGGCAAAACTTTTGGCGGGCAAAAAACCGCAAAATTTTGGGTGTTTTTTTGGTTTTTCGGTTATATCTCAAAAACGGTTGGTCGTAGCAAAAATATTGTTATAAGTATACAAAATTAAAGCTTATTAGATTTCCTAAAATGTTTATAAATTAGGTTTTTTTTCTATCTCTGACCGTTTATGAGATACTTGCTATTGAAAACAGTATATCGTCGCTCTAGAATTATATTATTGTCCAAAGCGACAATATGTGAAATGTTCAGGAGACGAAAAACAAAGTTTATTACCTTATATTTCAATATTATTATTTTATTTTTGCATTTAATAAATAGGTTGGGTAGGTAATGGTGGGTTTATTACATTCATGGAATTTGGGCCACAGGTAATGGAGTGACTAATTTCGCTGGGGTTTTTCAGTTAATATGCTATTGATATTAAATATTTTGTTATTGTTATTTGAAATTATCCTATAATTACCTTTTATTGGTTTAAGAATATCTTTTTAATTCAAATTATGGTCAGTAATATTAAAATTATTAAGAATTGAAATTATTAGGGTACCTACTTATATAATAATAAAAGATTAGTTACCTATTAAAAAATATTTGGGGTTTATTAATTAGCAAACTAGACTTTATTGTCAATGGGCGCAATATTCCAGATGGTGCGTGGGGGTGGGGGGAGGGTTAGTGGGAGTGGTAGAAAGGGCCACATTCTAATTTTTGCTTTCACCAGCATTGAGACTCACAGCACCAACATTAACAATCAGTTTATTGTGGTTGACGGAGGACATCTCCTACATAAAGTAGTTTGGCCCCGAAATTCATGCTTTGATGACATTGCGAAGATGTATTTGGATTATTTGACAAAACATTATAAGTTACAAATTGAAGTTGTATTTGACGGATATCCATCCAATGCTGCATCCAGTGGGACAAAATTTGTTGAAAGATTACGCCGTATAAATTTAAAACCATGCCCTTAAATTATGTTTCAATGAAACTCTGTCAATCAGGTGGGCCAGGAACTTTTTTAAGCAACAGAAGTAATAAAAATCGCTTGATAACACTACTTAAAATACATTTCTCACGAGTTGGCATAAAAGTGAACCATGCAGAAGAGGATGCCGATGTTTTAATTGTAACTACTGTCATTCCAAAAGCAAATTAATTTAAAAGCGTAGTAATAATAGGTGAAGATATTGACCTATTTGTACTGATGTCGGCAAGAAGACAATTCTTGAACAACTTATTCTTTCGAAAACCTGGAAAGGGAAGTAAACCAGATGTGTTGTTCTCGACAAAATCGTTTAAATATGACGCACGTACCATTCTTTTCACACACGCGTTCAGTGGGTGTGATACAACATCCTCTCTATTTGGCCATGGAATGATTAAATTGTGTGGTATTTTGGAGAAGAATATTCAGTTGAAGGAAGTGGTCACAGTATTCAACAATCCAGACGCCAGCACTGATGAAATAGCTGTAGCAGGAGAACATGTACTTATGAGGTTGTACAGTGATGCCTGTAGACCTGAGAAAACACTGGACACTGCGTTATCGGCTATTCATGAAATCGGTCAAACAGATTAAATTTAATCTATCAAGACTACCACCAACTCAAGACGCAGCGCGACACCATTCGCTGAGATCCTACTACCAAATACAAAATTGGCTTGGCAATGTTAAAAAACCAGAAGATTGGGGGTGGCAGCGAACCAGCAATGGCCACCCGTGGAGATCATTAGAGATCCAGCGCCTGAAAAAATACTGAAAGTACTTTCTTGTGCATGAAAGAAGGGGTGCAGTAAGCATGTACCTGTCAAAAATCAGGGATAAACTGTTCGTCAATTTGCAAGAACTGCAGTGGAGTAAATTGTGAAAATGTAGCAGATATTTCTGGATTGGAGGAAGAGGACGCTGAAGAAGATGACTTTTATACTCAAGCAGAACTTCCCAGTAATGAACAGGTAATGGATGATATGAAATTAATATATATATAATATCTCTCCATTCTTTTCAAATTAATGTAATATATATAGTTTTGTAGGATAATGATCCTGACGTGGGAGCTGCATTGCAAGACTTTGACGACGTACAACATTTGCCTACTCCACCTCACCAAAGCGGCAGAAACGGTTAAAAAATTAAGATGTTTGGTGAATATTATTATTCTGTACATATTAACATTTGTTTTGCAATCATTAATAAAACTATGAACATACTTTATTTGTAAGATCTTAAGTTTAGATTAGTATTTCTTCTCATTAAAGTTTGATTTTTACTAAAACGCGTGTTTTCAACAGCAAATATCTCATAAACGGTTAAAGATATAAAAAAACGTCTTATGTAAATATTTTTATAAAATTTATTAGGCTTTAATTCTGTGTAAAAAAATATTTTCTACAATCTACCGTTTTTGAGATATTAGCGAAAAACCAAAAGAATACCCAAAATTTTGCGGTTTTTTGCCCGCCAAAAGTTGTGCCGAAGTCATCCGAATTGGCAAAATTCGTTTTCTTGTCACTCATTACCATATATACAAATAAAAAAAATTAAATCTTCCAAATATCCCATATGTCATTTTTTAACTGTCTGACATGCCGAGCGGTTATGGGGGGAAAATAGTGTTTAAAAATTCTATTAAAAATGATGATATTCTCGATACCACTCACAAAGCGCACACATAAGGCATTATATAGCTTTATCACTTTTTTTCAATTACGCAATACATATCGGTCCACCAATTTTGAAACTATCTGCCAGAATTACTACTACTAGCTTCACCAAATTTTTGTTTATTATTTGAAATTGTTTGTTAATGCATTAATTAGTTTGGTTATTGACACCAGAATCGCTCCGATCAGATGAGACATTCCCTCGCTACAGTGGTCTCAAGCAATTGTAAATCGATCAAAATTAGAGTTTCACGACGCGGCATTCCCCGCTGCCTGATGATGTTAGTGCGATAATATTTTGTGTGACGCATTAAGTCTAAGGACCGACCACAGAACAGATAATAAATAGAATACCAATAGGCTATATTCAATACGCCGCATGGTGAAGCAGGCTTTTGAATGTGTGAGTGTCCTACGAAAATGAAGCACGCATTATGCACGTGCAATAGTGTGTGTAATACACCAACATTAAAGGAGCGTAAATGCATAAGCCGAGAGCAGTTTTCAGTATTCGACGTTAAACGTATTCTAGACACGTGTGTAAGTTTAACCCGGATTCATCCTTACTCGAGTCGGTTACCTGCTATCATCGCCTTGCCCGTTGTGTATTCCCATTATTTCTGAGTTCCCTGGGACCGACCTATGCAATGATATATTTAAATTAAACGTAATGCTTTGTCTTGAGAAGTATTTGCCTGGTATTATTTATACAGTACGATTTCATTCATCATTTCAGTCATTTTGTTATTAATACAGGTTTTTCTCTCTTTAAACGCGTGGCGTGCAAAATCATTTCGTGTGCCATTGGTTCGCCACCACTGCCTATGGACCCGCTTCAGAATGTGGGGGGCATGCCTTTCGTTATAATATTTCTGTGATCTTATTTAAAATACATATTCTATAATATAATATTGAGTTTTCTTACCTGTAGTCCATACGTAGAATTAATTAAGTCAATATTATCAGCAAGTTTATCAAATACTTGCATTAATCTAAATATTATATTGGTGTCAGAATACCCCATACCATCCACATTTAATACAATATTATTGATTTTAAATTTCCCAAAAATAACACTATTAGCAGAGTAATCCATATCCGCTTGCCAACTTTCTGATCTTTTACTGTTATCTGTCATTCCAATAAGTTTTTCAATCAATATTTGTATCCTTATTATAATCATACCGATATCTATGGTGTATTGTAGAATATTTGTATCCATATTAAATGTCATAATATATAAAAGATACAAGATATTATTTCCAGTATCATAAAACTCAATCAAATCAAATGTTATAGTCAGACCGATACATAAGATCCAAATTATAATTATCTTCGAAACAGTTGTCCGCATAACTTTAAAGTATTCAGTAGGCACTTTGAACGAAACATCTACGTAGTTTAGATTTTGCATTATTTTTAAATTCATTTTCGGATTAAAAAACGTGATAAGTAACACTGGAAAAGCCGATGCACAGTAAAGGGAATAGTTTAAAAATTGCTCAGTGACATAATTTATCGGCTTAAGCTTTATATAAAAATTTGGTACATCTATGAATATGAAATATATATAAAATGAAGATATGGTCAGAAAATATAACAACGAATAACTTTTACTTGTTCTACTCAGTAAATGAGCCGTGTTTTTGTGATACGTTAATTTTTTTATCCCCAAGGGTTGTGATAAAATATGTAACGGCCTTAAAGAATAACATACGTTGATGTCATTTTCTTTTATACAGACATTGCTATCATCCATTTTCACAGAAGGTTTTTAGGATATTAATAATTTATTGACGTATTTTAAAGGCATTTAATCTATCATGTTTTTCGTTCAACGTATGTCTCTGCAATCAGACACTTTCCATTAGGGGTAGTTTAAGGTAGGTACTTAATACACCAGTTGTGATAAATCTATGTATAGTACCTATGCGTTGAAATTCTACTGATATGCGAAATAATAAGCAATAGGACTTCTCTCCATCACTTTGAAATTGAGATATACTTACACGTAAAAATAATTACACAGTTTTAAGTGGTTTTTAGTTACATAATATCGTCACTGTTCTGGCAGAAGACACTAATTCGAAAAAATGACATATTGAATTAGTACCAAAATGTTCCTTATTTCAAACTTTACCGTCTGGTAACCTTCTTAATAAATAAACTTATTTTATTTTAAAATCATCCTTTTTACGATTACTTAATAAACTCACATGATAAACCATTTCAAACATTTTAATAACGTCAAAGTCAAATTACTCAAAACTAGTATTCTCCAGTTAGTGTGTTCTGCCAGAACAGAGACGATATGTTTTATTATATTATTTTAATAGTGTACTGAACTTATTTTACAATTCTTCAACATTAATAAACTTATTTAATATTTCAAAGAGTGACTATTGTTCGTTTCAAAGATCTTTTGCTTTTTATCTAATTCGACCATGTCCTATCCTAATAAGATCATAATATGGGCCTCCACAGAGTAGAGGTTTGTATTAACAGATTTTGTTTTTACGAGAAATGGATGTCAGCCACTTGCTCAACGTATCATACTCTGACTCATACACAAATTAAAAAAAAAACAATATTTGTACTTGCCAGACCCAGGATTCGAACCTGGGACCCGCAACACTTAAGCCGCGCGGCCATCGTGGGTGTCACTCATCATTCATCAATTTTATTATACCTACACGAAATAAATTTTATAATTAACGTTCTTATAAGATATAAATTTTCAAAATTAAAATTAAGCTTACATATTCATAAAAACAGATTCAGATTTTTATTACATGGTTTAGCTTATTTTATGAATATTTTAAAAATAGTTATTTAGAAGGCCATAAAGCGAAAAAATACAAATTATTTAAGTAAATGGAATATTACTTCTTGTTATTCTTTTCCGGGACCTCATTACTGAGGATCGTGATGCGTATGAGTTGGCTGTCGAACAGATAAAAAAGTGCGTATAATACAAACGGATACTTATGATCAACATAATTATTATTCTCGCGCATTCGATAACCATTTTTGGATGCGACAGCTCGTAATAACTTGTAGGTGATCGTATGTTATCGCTAGACTAAAAGTTAGGAGTGTCTGGGTATAGGGAATGTGCTTGGTTGAAGCGTCAAGAAACTATGAATAGTAGGCGGAGTAAATGTGAAGGTCATCGGCACCTGCCAAATTTTATTAACCCCACTCCCTTCCGCGCCTTAAAAATCATTAAAGTAAAAATATTATAGATATTTTTTCAAAATAGACCCTCCTCCAAACAATATTTCTGTGTACGCGCCTGACGTCTAGGCTACGACTCTGTATATTAGTAACAGTAACAGATTAATAAACAGAATTCAGATATAATAGGTATTTGCTGTACTTCAATACACTACATTTTCAAGCAGGGTTTTGAATGTATGTGGACACATACATTCACAACAACGCCCAGACATATCACAGCGCCTTAAAGATAAAATCAGAGAGAAAAATAAAGCACGTTTGGAATGGCAGAAGCAAAAACTCCGCGCATCCAAATCGATATACAACAGGTTGATACTAAAGATTAGGAAAGAATTAGCTGAACTTGATGACGCCAGCTGGTGCCAAAAAGTCAATAATCTAGTCAAGGGCAGCCCACCATACTGGTCCCTAACAAAAATTTTAAGACAGACTAGGCAGAAGATAACACATATCCAGGGACCGAATGGCCCGGTATATTCTTCTATAGATAAAGCTGAAGCATTTGCAATCAGCATAGCAAAACAATTCTCTCCAAACACTATAGACAGGAATAATTCAGAAATAGTTAATCATGTCAGACAAATCACCAGGAAAGCCAGGGATATTTACAATAAGAGGTCAGATCCTCCACCAAATCCTCTAACTCCGGCCACGGTCACGGAAATCGGTTGCCTCATTAAGTGGCTTAATAACCGGAAATCTCCTGGTAATGACGGTCTAACAAACAGAGCCGTCAAAAACCTCCCAGACAGAGGTATAGAAATACTTACGCAGATAGTTAACGCCAGCTTAGAGCTCCAATACTTTCCAGCAGCCTGAAAAGTAGCGGACATAGTCCTTATTCCAAAACCCGGCAAGGACCTGACGTGTCCTGAAAATCATAGACCTATTAGCCTATTACCGACCTTAAGTAAAACCTTTGAACGAGTCATAAAACGCAGACTTCAAATCATGATCGATGAAGCAGACCTCATCCCAGAAATCCAACACGGATTTAGAGCAGGACATTCGACCAACCATCAACTACTTAGGGTAATCGAGTACATAACCAAAGCATTTAATTATAAAGTCTTTACAACAGGACTTTTTCTAGACATAGCAAAAGCCTTTAATAAGGTCTGGATCAAAGGTCTTATAGTCAAGCTTTCAGAATCAGGACTCGACATAGCCATGATCAACATGATAAGCTCCTTTCTCCGGAATAGGAGCTTTAATGTTAAACTTAACGGAATTAGATCCACAACAAAAATACCCACAGCCGGAGTCCCACAAGGATCCGTGTTAGGTCCCACCCTGTACAACTTGTACACAAAGGACATACCGATTCCCACCGACAGTTACGGTAGCTCGACCATCGTTGCCCAATACGCAGATGACACAGCTATCCTAAGCAAATCGCTCAACCTCAACAAAGCAATTAAGCAAGTCCAGACAGCGGCAAACCAAATATCCAACTGGTGCGATAAATGGCGTATTCAGATTAATCCAGCTAAGAGCGCGGCCATTCACTTTGCCAGGCATACGAATAGGCACCGCCGTAAAATGATAAATCTCAAAATGCACAACCACATAATCCCTTGGGATAAGTCGGTTAAATACCTAGGTCTTACGATAGACAACAAACTCACATTTAATAAACACATTCTAGAGAAAAAACGCCAAGCCGTAATAGTTAATTCAAGACTTCTACCCATGATGGGTCCCAAGAGTAAACTGTCTACTCGAGCAAAACTTCTGCTCTACACAGCAATCACCAGACCAACAATCACTTACGCAAGCCCCATATGGGCTTACTCAAATCCTAGACACATTAAACTCTTTCAGACCATTCAAAACAAGGCATTGCGACGAATCACGGGCGCACCGTGGTATGTACGCAATACTACACTCCACAGAGACCTTAACATTGAAACCATCCATGAACATATCATGAAGTTGTCAAAGAGATTCTACAAATCCATGATAAACCATCCCAACGCGTCTATTAAAAATTTATTGATCGAAAATGGAAGCGACACAGACTACGTCTATAGGAGGCCGAAGGCAATCCTGCTGGATAAGCATCCACCATAGTTCCTTCACATCCTCACCACAGACTCCCTTTCACCCAAGCGACTAACCTGTTATTTTTCAGCGCAACATGAAAAGGCATTGATACCCGACCTCCCCCCGAGGATAATAAAACATGAAGGGCACCCCGCCGCCTGACATAGGTGCAGGCGGAGGGAACCTTCCTCCCAAGTATTAAAAAATTTAAATACTTACCACAAATATATCATGACAATGGGATTCAAGTATAAAAGATTAAATACTGCTCGGCGGGGTTGGACCATCGGACTATCAATGTCACTGCAGAGAACATCACCGGAATCAACCCGACCAGAGATACGACCTGAAGCTGGGTCATATCACTGTTATTTATATATAAAAGAATGTTTTTTCTTTGTATTTATTTTTTTATTGTATTTATTTTATTAAATAAAATATGTTTGTATGTGAGATTGTAAACCTGTGCGTGCCCCTGTATGTAATTACAGGGACACGCGCAATGCCAAAGCCTACCAATAGCCATCAACCACAGATGAAGGAGATAGGGGGCCTAGCCCCAGGACTCCAGCTAAAAGTAAAAGGCAATATACTAAAGAAAAAAGAAGAAGAAAAGAACGAAAATAAAACACACAATATAAACGTATAATAGTGTATGTTGCAACCTTCCAATCAGTGGCTAAGGGTGGAGGTAGGCTGTTAAGATCCGCCATAAATAGTGCATATTAAACTTTGTCAGTCATATGTATTTGTTTTCATTGAAATAAGACTACAATTTACAGATGGTGTTGGTTAGTTTTTCAAATTCAATCAAACCCTGCGAAACTATGCCATAATAAGTAATAGTCAAAAAATACTCGTCTATCTAAAAATATATGCAATTAAAAATCAAACACAACTTTGGATATTTATAGATAGAATAATATTTTTTTATCTATTACAATTTGGTTTAGGCAGGGCTTAATGAATTTTAAAAAATGAACCAACAATATGTGTAATATGTATTCTTAATCCAACGAAAACGAATAAATATGAATGAAAAAGTGTGCACAATTTTGTCTTATCGCCCAAAATATACCAAAACTATTATGGCTTGGTTTAAGCAGTGCTTAATTGATTTTCAAAAAACTAACCACCACCATCTGTAAATTGTAGTCTTAGTTCAATAAAAACAAATAAGTATGACTAACAAAATTTAATGTGCATTATTAATGGCGTGTCTTAAGAGCCTACCTCCACCCTTCGCCACTGCTTCAAATACACCAATATTGAAGCCATTTTGGCATGTAAGAATAAAAATGTTCGCCATCGCTTAAGTGTACCGACATATAATAATATATTATAGCGGTAAAACAATATCGAAAATATATATGATATTGATTGTCTTATCAAGATTAATTTAGTATTTAACAATTTTGTTACTAACCGTAATAAGATTGTCTGTTAACGATTTTTAACCGTGATGACTGAGTGATATCGTATCTTCTTGGTAAGTCGAGAGTACCGTGTTCAAATCACGGTCAGTGACAATTTACATACTTCGTGGGGTTGCTGCCAAAAGTTGGCATGTCGATAATTTAGGTATTTATAGTTAACAACAGATTGTGTCTATATATAAATGTGTATGCTAGAAAAAAAAATCAAGGTCATCCGATATATAGAACATGTAGGTACATAAAGCACAAATAAGTAGGTATTAACATTGTCTGATTTAGAGGTCATGTCAAAGTTTAAACTGCAATTGCTCCATAACATGATTTTGTCAGTAAAAGTTGGTGAGTCTCGAAATCATGTTATGGGGTTATTGCAATTTAAAGTTTGACATGCCCTCTAAAATAAGGCATCATGCTAATTTATTTGTGCTTTATGTGCATGTTATATAATATATCGGAATACCTTGATTTTTTCTAGCATATATATTCATATATATACACATAATTCGTTGTTAACTATTAAAACCTAAATTATCGACTTACCAACTTTTGGCAGCAACGCCTGTTTTTAAGTGTATGTTTGAATCCAGAGCATGGACCTAATAGGTTGAGCAAGTGACTAACATTCATTTCTCTTAAATAAAAAAAATGTTTCGAAACCTCTTAGTGAGGCGGACAATATCCACATCAAATTGTAGAACCGATTGAAAATATCCTGAAACGGAGCCTAGGTTTAGGTGAGGTGGTTTATGGTAAATAAAGAAAAAAACGAATTATGTGCAGAATAGACTTAAATTTATTTATTTCAAAAGTCAGTCGACATAATTACAGCATTCTCAATTATTCGATAGAACAGTTATGTTCTAAACTTTGTACTATGTAATTTGTGTTTATCTCTTCGTTTTATGATTAAAATGAATATTGACAGTAAATAAATGCACATTTACCTATGCATATTGCATATGCAACTGTATAAATCATAATGATAAACGAAAACAGTTATAAATATTATCTAATATTTCCTGTCTGAAATGCGGCCCTGTTATTGAAACAAAACACACGTATTATATGCATTCGATAGTGTGCGTAGCACTTTCCAAATACATCTAATATTGTGTGCGCGTAATGTCAAATTCCAGGCGTAAAATAAATTTTAATGCATGTTACGATATTGACATATATATTCAAAATAACAATAAAAATATGCTTAATTGTGAAATGTAGTTGCACTATTTGTTTTATTTTCCATATTTGTATCATTACTACAACTTTTTGCTGAACAGATTGCCATTTTCTATTTTAAATGAATATAAAACCGAGAGCAGTTGTCAGGCCGACGCACAAGCTTAGAGTGACGTTTTCTGAACACGCGTTTTAAGTTTACCTTACTCGAGATCGGTTGCTTGCGTAGCCTTCAGCGCTCGGAATGGAGCGGAACGCCCCGGAGCGCCGTTCCTGTTCGTAGGATTTCCAAGGATGGCGTTCCTGTTCGTTAAAACCTCGAAAATGGCGTACCGGTTCGTAAAATATCCGACGGACAGCGAGTCGTCTAGTAAAATCCTCAAGCGTCATCCTTAATATTATTACGTTCCGGGTTAGATTTAAAATTTACGATAATGAATTGATAGGTACAAAGGTACAAAAACAAAAATATTTTTTTTATTAAAAAATATTTTACTGGTTTAGAACCACTGAATTTTCTATGACCCGTACATAATGTACTTGAGTTTTTTTGAAATAGTGATAGAGTAAATGTAAGACAACGTATTTGAGAACTAACCTTTTTCAAGACAATACTGTTTTTAACGAATTTGGCATTGAATGCACTAATAGACAGACCCTTTTGCGTCAATGGTGATAAAACAATAAAATTGTATACAAAGAAATGAACTGGATAAGATTTATTGCATTGTCGCACGTTATGTGACAATAATGTATTTTGAAAAAAAAAATGTTTTTATGATTGTAAGGAAAGGTTGGAAGCTATTTTACATTGGAATGTAGATTTACTGTAGTATTAATTTATAAAACGAGACATTTATTTTTTTGCAAGTTCATACATATTATTTTAATACAGTTAAGGTTGAGGTACATGCCTAAATATAGTGAGTTAATAACGTAATAGTTATAATGCACATTGGAACTTTAAAATTTTTAAATGAAACACATTAAATACATGTATTATCTTTACTCTATAAATGACTTAATTAATTTGTGAAATATTGCACAAAAATAACATAGTAAAAATAGTGTGAATAAAACTACGTGTCCTACCTAAGTATCTACCGAGATAGGTATACTATATCTGTCCTACCGAGGGTTGAAATTCTTGAGCACGTTTATGGTAGCCAATTGTTTTTTGTAATGAAACTTTAAATTTTGTATCGAGACAACCATAATTGACCGAATTGTCCATTTATCATATTTTTATGTTAGCGAAATTTATATGGGTTTGACGCGTTCATAGTTTTTGAATTTCATATTGCAATCGGGGTCGTTCATTGGTCGTTTATCAATATTTAACCCAATGCTTACGGGCCCTTTTGATTAATTTTGTAATTAACGTGTTAATTTGCATTTGAAAAGTAATTAGCAAAAACACAATTTTGTGCGGCCCGTAAACATTGGGTTAAGTTGTATGCAGCCAATGATAAGCGTTTTCATCAGAGGAAGCGACAAAATTAGACTCCTTATTTTTCCAAATTTAATCATTTTAAGTTGTGTTTTTTTGATTTCCAATTACCTAACCCCCATGCTTTGCTGCTCTAAACTAATTTATTTTTTATATTTCTTACATTATTGATGAATTGATGAAGTTCAGCGGAAATACTTTGCAGTGAAAAACTAAGTAGGTACCGAGAGAGATGGAATAAAATAAGAGAGGCCTTCATCCAGCACTGGATCGACCGAGGTTGATGGGTTGGGTTCTAAATAATTATTATTGCATACATGAAAAAACCTAACTATAGCAGCTGCTTTGCTAAATTTTTAAATTTCCGAAAAACTTGTGCTCTGACATCGTTTAAAAACTCTTTGTAGGTACTTAATAGCTTAAATTGTTGTTTAATAATTTCTAAGGGGGTAAAATATTTCATATTAAATAGTAAATACAGTCATGCATTTCCTTGTGACCAGAACATACGTATTTGCTGTTTTACCTACCTACTCAACGTTACGGAATCGCCAGATAATAATTATTTATCCTAATCTATTATAATATTTTACATTGAGTGACAAAAAAAAAATATCATTTCCTCATATATTTTTATTGTTTTAATATTATATGGATATTTTTCGGGTCGAATGAACTGTGTTTTTGATGGTTAAACTAACAAAATAATAGATTTAATAACTTAAATCAAATAATTCCATAATTAATATAGATAAATATTCGTGAACATCGTATGCATGTTAAAATTTTTTGTATTGTTTAAGGTACAATACGAAATAAAAATATTTAAATAAATCAATCAGAATCCAACGGGATAAATATATGAAAAATTTCCCTGTATATAACAATTTCTATAACATTGTACACCTATTAGAATAAATTATCCTACATGTCCACATGAACATGATGTAAATATTTTTTTTTCTAATAATATGTACCTATACTTCTGAGGTTGTTTAAAATGATTCATATTTAATAAAGAATGCTACATTTGTAAAACTTGCGTATTAGATATTTTTTAAATTAATTTATTAAAAACCATGCCCTTGCTTTTTCGTATACGATGGATTTTAATTTGATTAAAAAATAGTTTACCTTAATCAAAATATTTCGAATTTACGAAAAATCAGAGCTTTGAAAAAATCGGTATGTATTTTGTTTAAGCCGAAGTATCTTCACTCATATTTCTATCCACTCTTAGTTGCATATTTTTATTCAAACTGCTAAAGAAACCAATGGGAAATTGTGATTAGTTTGTCTATTATTTCATGTATTTTAATAATGTTTCCCACTCCAATTAGATTCATATACGTTTAGTTATTTATATTTGTATAATTATTAATGTATTTTTTAGAAAACGATTTCGTAAACTAAAATGACTATATTTGTATATTACCACTAATTGTTATAGCCGATAGCGTATTGGGAGAAGATGATGATGAAAAAAGTACATCATGTAAAACTAAAAGATATTTTTATGTTACAGATATTATTATATCTAATATCACACATTTTTAGAAAATTGTCGAGCGTTCCTGTTCGTGAAATTTTCCATTTCGAGCACTGGTAGCCTTACCGGTTGGGTATTTCAGTTCCCATTATTTCTGAGTTCCCTGGGTATACCCTTCGTGTAAAGAAGATAAAATCTGAATACCGAGTGGCAGTTGGTTTTTCTACTTTTTAGCGGAATCATTCGGTTGGCAACATTTACGTGATGTTGAACATAATTCCACCGGTGATGGTGCTATCTACGTGCGCTAGCACTTAAAAACGAAAATTTTCATACCAGTTTGAGACAGGAAATACGCAGGCTATTATACAATTCAGTGGCGAAGGGTGGAGGTAGGCTGTTAAGATCCAATATAAATAGTGTATAGTAAATTTTGTCAGTCAAACGTGTTTGTTTTCATTGAACTAATACTACAATTTGTAAATATATTTAACTGTTTTTAAAATTCAATTAAGCCCTGCCTAATCCAAGCCATAGTAGATAATAGTCAAAAAATATTCGTTTATCTATAAAATATCTAAACTTATGCCATTGAATCATACATAATTTAAGATATTTTATAAGAATACTTTTTATCGATTATGGTTTGGTTCAGACAGGGCTAAATGAATTTTAAAAAACTAACCAACACCCTCTGTAATGTGTATTCTTAATTCAACAAAAACAAATAAGTATGACTGAAAAGGTGTGTACTAATTTTATCGGATCGCTCATAATATAGCATTCCTTAACTATTATGGTTTGGCCAGTACCAACAAGTATGACTGATAAAATTTAGTGTGCACTATTTATGTAGAATCTTTACAGCCTACCTCCACCCTTTGCCACTGCTACACATACACTGTGATGCATTCATCTAACGATCAAAAAATGCCCAAACGTAAAGCTTAAAACCATTGATATACTACTAGATGAGGAGTTCCCATACAAGTGTCATTTTAAAAATGTACCACAAAAGAAGATATTACGAATATCGTCTTATAATATCTCCTTGTAGGTATAATGCGTTAAGACCGTTATCATGGATTTCCGAATTTCACCCGTATTGCCTTGGCTGTAAAACTAAATTTGCGTTCTTGGAATAGTGACCCTAAGGGTGTCTGCAACTCAAAGCTTGCAAGCTACCAAAAATTCATGTCTGAGCGGACAGAGCAAGTCGTCATGCGCGGACTATTAGTTAGAGTAAGATGCAAGCTAGATCGGGCTTACTCATAATTATTGCCAGGTCGTTTTCGAGACAAATATTAAGTGAGCTTATATCGAGTTAAGTCCGCTGATATTAAAACAGTAAGTTTTAACACTGGCCGAGTCGCTGAAAATCGGGCGTCATTTTAAGAAGCATATGATTCATCCAGTAGTATATCAATGCTTAAAACAGACAATAGTTGGTTTCCGTAAAATTCTTAAAAAGGTATACGTTAACCCTGAAAAGGGATATGTTTTGACGGCGTCAATACCTACTATCAACTTTAAAAATAAGTTTTGAGCTTTGCAACAAAATACATGATCAATAAACTGCTAATGTGTATAAAAATTACAGAAGTGGTTGTGCTGCAAAGAATTTGTTCACACAAAAAGCATAAAATTGTTAAAATCACGTCTAACTATGTTTAAAACTTGATTCCTTAGAAGCCCATCTAAATTTGAGAATGGATCCAGTATCTCTTTTGTTGTACAGAAAAAAAACCGCCACTGGATAATTTATATTTTCAGCGAGGCTATTCTAACATATCACTTCACATCCAAAAAGAACTATATATGATAAATTTAATATATCACATATGTATTCAGGCAGTTAATTATTACAATAAGTTAACTGTCTGAACTATCAAAAAGTGCTAACTTTTAACAGCCCCTCTCTTGTGGCTGTGTCAACTTTTGGCCGGCTCGCACATCACAACTCGCCTTGTGTGCCTGACGGCCATAAATCAAAACCTCCGAGACTGCCGGCGAATGTTGCATTATCACAACCTCGCAGAGTTAGATCTAGCAGCGCTAGGCAGATGCTCTGCCAAACGCGGCGACAGTCTGGAGAGAAATTGCCGATTCTGCAGCTGTGTACATGCGCTGAGTCGATATTGGCCGGACATCGACATGCAGGCTTTGGCCAATGCAACTCGACGCATGTCGCAGCGTCGCAGAGTTGCAGTTGCATCGGCCAATCTGCGAAGCTCCATTTGATAACGTTTGTTTCTTGGTTTACGATGACGTCACATCGTAAACCGCATCACGACGTAAGACGCATGCGGCGAGTTCTGGTGTGCGAGCCCACTTAGAGCGAGATACAATACGTTAATTTTACATAATATTGAGAATTGAGATCAGACTGTTTGACATGGCCGCCGACTTAATAATTTATAGTTCCCCGCGAGTTATCAAATATCAAGTGGCTAGTAGCAGCTAGTAGTAACGTAATATTTGTTTTACTACATGCTGCAATCGTAATGACTTCACTAATAAAATTGTAGGTTATGTTGATATTATGTTTGATGCTTCAATACAAAATTTTTGGGTTCGGGCGTATGTTTGACTGACATGTTTACCAACCTAAATTTTCGCCGTATTAAGAATTTACCAATTATTGTAAGTAATCGCCGATAGCCGTCAATAACCTCCATGGAAAGCCTTCCATGTTAATTTAGACCAATGTAAATAACGGAAACGTGCTAGTTGTTCAGAATCGGTGCGCAATTTTGACGCCCCTTTGCGAACTTTATGAGGAATTAATTAATTGTCTCAAATTGTTCATGTAAATTCACGCCTGGGCAACATTGCGCCGATTCAAAGCCGACTCAAGTATAAGCCGAAGCATTCGGAAATTTGCCGACGAGTGGTCCTACATCTCTTGCCCCTCCCGTTACTGTTCATAGGTGACCTATCATCGTTATATTATATTATAGTGTGCTTATACTTTGAAATTGATATTAGCACCAGTTTTTGTACGAAGGAATAGTCTGACTTTGACAGCTGATGAATATTGGGATGTATATTTATAAATAACACTGATAGATAAATACTTTCGATTTATTATTTTTAATTTAATTCGAAACGAGAAAGAGCTTATAATTATATGGTTTTGTAAATCAATATGTCAAGAAATCTGGGATCTGATTTTCGGACCACTCGTTTGAGAAATATGCTTGTGCAAAAAGATGCTCAGGCTTTGTATCTTAAGATGGTGCTGTGCTGATTCGATATATTTGTTAATTCATTTTATTCGTAGTTTTAAGAAGGAGTTCTCATCTGTATCAATATGATAGTGTACGTGGTTAACGTGCCAATAAATCCAAAGGCTAAGGTGCAGTCCACTGGGAAGAAGTTGAAGCAGGTCAGACGCATCGGCCTGGACTCCATTTGCATCTTGAATATGGAGAGTTGCTCACGACGTGATGGATCTAAGAAGAAAGATTTTTTAACATACAAGATGACGTAGCTTTCTATAACAAGTAACCCCTATTTCACACTATACGGTTTTAACCGTACGGCATAAAATTGAACGGTAAAAATTCGAATCGGCAACAAGTTCACACTCTTTTCACACTATACGGTTTATGTACTTACGGTTTTTTCCGTCACAAGCCCAGTTTGTGGCTGAGTGTTGTGCTGTTTGTACGATTAAAATGTGAAAGGATGCATTAGATCATGTACACCACTGAGTCATCAGTGGCCGTCCAGGCGCCGTGAATACAGTGGAAATGGATGGCTGCTTTAGAGCTCCGTTTCGGTTTTTAACCGTCGCCGTGTAATGTGAAAAGGGCTATGCATTTCTTCGTACCACTAAAAGAATGTCACCGTTCGATTTTTTGCTGTATGGTCAAAACCGTATAATGTGAAATATAATGTATAAGTTCATTTATTTCTTGAAAGAATTAATTCACTCATTGTTATAGTAAAAATATTTTACATACCTAGATGTTATATATTATTATATTGTGAATTCTTAAAACCAATCTCAAGTAAATCATACGATATCACACCATTGACTCTCGCCATATGGGTCAGTCATTATCGCCACATATCACATAATACCTATAGCGTACCTGGTTGTTATCTGGAGCTTACTTAAAACTAACGAAATTCAAGTCTAATGCGGACTTCTCAGAAATTACTCTTAACTAAATATTCAAACTTTAATATTGCTATTAATATCCGTATATCCATGATATGGTTGCCTTGTCATTATGAAATTATGAAATAAATCAATCAAAATAACACACCAGGCGCGCATACAAGTGGGGTGTGGGTAGGTTCCGGATCCCCCCATCAGAGACGAATAAATACAAATCATTTAGTTAACTTTAATGAACTATTACTTATTCTTATTCTCCATCAAGACTTCATGACTGAGTATTGTAACCCAGATGATTTGACTGTCGAGGAGCCTTCTCACAGGGTTGGCCTCACTCTTCTCAGTATTCTACCATACGCAATGTCTATGTCCTTGTTATTACAATCATCTGAGGCATCCAATATTTCTTTTATTATTCTCACGCGGTATGTCTAAAAAACAAGATGGCGCAGACTACATAAACGGACTCTAATGATCATTAAAATTATGACCGTTACGCCACGCGCATTCGATAATGACTTGTGGATCCGACAGGTAGTAATAACTCATACGTTTACGATTATGTGCGCATCGCTAGCCCGAAAGTTTGGAGTGTCTGGGTATGGGGTATGTACCTGAAAAATTTGGGGGATAGTTTTGGTAACCCCACCCAATACCGCTGCATTAAAAATCAATAATAAATTATTATGAATATTTTTTCAAAATCTACCCCAAGCCATTTTTCTGGGCGCCTGCACAACATAATATATATTATTATAAGAGTGTCCACTTACTCAGCTGTTGGTTCATGAACATTTTATTTATGGTGACAAAAGCCCTCCTGGTTTGGTAAAGTAAAGCCTCAGATATGAGCACAACGGCCATCAACATTATTATACTATGTTTGCACCAAATTATCAATACTACGTATGCGAGAGTTTTCTGAAACAATATAATTATGTAACTATCATAATACATGAGTAAAAATTAGGACCCATACATACATAGATTTGGAAAGGAAGTTAATATTAATTAAGCTTAGGTATATTTATAATGGGCCAGACATATAGCGTTTTCTAAAAGTTGTTCGAGGTAAAATTAAGGGTATTCAGTGTATTTTAGCGATTTTTTTTGTTTATGAATACATCCACTTAAATTATCGAGTTGTCGAGTATCGACACAATAAACAATCAATTCATTCATAATCAACTCGCTACTGAGGCGTTCACATGCATAATACAAGAAAGAAAATGAGACTCGTTCAAAAACGAGGACATGTAACTTTGGTGCTGACGTCAGAGACACATAAGCTATTCAGTGGCTGCCATAGCCACTGCAGCGTTGAGTGGCTAGACACTTCAGTGTCTAGACACCGGTGTCCCGTGTGAAACGGGCCTAAAAATATGTTATTTCATTCTGTATCATAATAAATTATACATAATGCGCATTCAATATTATATTTCTTGCAATTGAATGCTGTATTTCGAAAACGATACAAGTCAATATTGCGTTTTAGTCAAAATAGTGAAAACAATTCTATACTTATAAAAATAAATGGTGAAAAGTTTTTATATAAAATATATTATTTTATAGTAAGTGTTAATAGTGTTAACTGTCGTCCTCAAAAAACTACAAAAAAAAATACCTTACATTTGTGTATTTGAGTAATATGAAGATTTATGCAACTTATTTCACTCTTTTTTAAAATATGACCCGTAAGTTTTCGAAATACAGCATTCAATTAATGGCTTGAATAATAAACCGAACCTAACTTTTAAACCTCACTTCATGGTGTTTCTATGTTAAATAATGTGTCGTGTGGTCTCGCCTTTGCGCGCAAAAGAGTCGAGAAAATTTTGTTTGTACTTTCAGGTTAACAACGTAATGACTTCGACGCACTAATACAAGCAAGGATGCGTCAAATCTAAAGCACCGGCTAGGCGCTCATGCTTTACCACAAGCTTACCTGCGCAAACTAGTTTGTATCGTGAAGCCCGTGTGTATGGACGGGAAAACTGTAACTCGCGCTAACCGAAAAGTGTTACGATTTTTTTTTGCACGAACTATACCGCGCAGGGAAGTCGCTGCCATCTAGCCGGCGCATTAGGGAGTACATTTTCTTTTTGTAGGTACCAATTAATATGATTTTTCTTACTTACATCATCCGATTGTACGTTATGAAGCTGAGTAATGTTATTTATTCCATAAAGAACTGTCACAAAACAACATAGCATGAGGAGAAGTATCTGAAAAATAGTAATACACTTGCTGGAAAAATAGATTCTATTCCGCCATTCGCTACAGCGCTTTCCAATGGATTCCAATAGATTCCTCATTCGTCGGTTTTTCCGTATTTGCTTTATTCATACCCAAATAATTTGGGCCTAAAAAGCTAGTGGTTTTGCTCATACTCCAGTTGTTGCAACCTGTTGCACTGGCTAGTCGTTGTATTCAGGAGCTGACAGTTATAAATATTTTTTTTATTACAAAATTTGAATCAACGAAATATTCAAATTCATTTTCGATGTTCGTGGAACATTAAGATGGTATGATATATTATTTACCCATACACCCTTTTATGAACACACATCGTCGTGTGAGAGAACATGCTCAGAAGCTCTCTGATGTTAGTCTCCGTATCGTATAGACGTGGGGTACAAAAGGCGCGCAAACCGGCGCGTGGGCGGGTAGGCCGCCATAGTGTTTTATACTCGTGTGGTGAAATGTAAATCGAAGGAAGGACAAGGACTCGGACTCGCGCACTTCTGTGAGCGAGGGTGTAAATATAAATTGTATCAATATTAATTATTAGTTAATATTATTGCTAAGGTTGTAGCGTATTAATGTGCTAGGTAAATCTTACAATGTTGTCCCTGTTTAGGTTAATTGTATGCAGCTGTATTCAAGTGTAATGCTTATTTGTATAATACAGTGACTTTATTCTATTCAGATCTTGTTATGCAATCCTTGAATTATCCCAATTACTTAAGTCGGGCTTTTGCAGTTGTTTCCACGTTAGTGAATAAACCATGCAGCACTCACTCCAGGCACTCTAGGCGTCAGTAAGTAATAAGGTAATTAATATTCCTTGATGTAGTACACAAAAATCGATAGTCAATAATAACGCAATTTGATAAGCATTTCATATTATATAACCTACTGGTTTAAATTGTCCTCATTAGATAAGAGGATCGTAGCATAATTGGTTATTGCACGAATTGGCGCGACACCAATAGTTATACGGGTTCAAATCCCGTCGAGTTTCGTATTTATTTCAAATAGATTTTTTTCGGGTGGGTTCTGAGGTGTTTTCAATTTATGTATGTTAAATATATGGAATGTTACATTCTCAAAATCTTCTGAATTATGCATTTGAACATAAGAAATGGTTTATTAAAAAATATAGTTATTGCTTTGGTAGTAGTAGAAGGCTTAGGATTCTTAGGTATTTAAATTTTTTTTTGAGCGGCCCACAACAAAATATCAAAAATATCGAAGTATCTGTTTCAGACAATTTTGAAATATCTAAGCCCTATTTGTTAGCGCCTGTTTTTAAATATTTTTGGATAATTACATATTCTAGGTTTGAACACATCGATACCCCCCCCCCCCCCCCCAGTTCAATAGGGGAACTACTCATAAAACCTTGTTCCAAGATAATGGCGTTTTAATTTTTTGCAGTAATTCTCATTTTAATTTTAATGCCTTGATTTCGATGAAAGTGTATGTTTTTTTATATTTAATTCAGTGGAATTCATCAATGCACAATACAATTGTACATTTTAATAAAGAATTAACCAATAAATTTGATTATATAACGGAATTACTGATTAATCTCGGAAAGGGTTATTCGATTTTATGACACATTAAAGAAATTTTTGATTTTTTTTTTGTTGAATTATAAAGAAAAGATTATTCTACATCGAATGGCATTCTTAACTCAAAACCTTTAAATTTTGAGTTGTTCCCCTATTGAACTGTGGTATCGACATATTTTCACATACCTAAACACAAAATTTCAACTTCAATCACTACTCCCTCAACCCGTGATAATTAGGTGGGGAACTTGGCTTAGTGCAGTAAATTACTATACCTACTGCGAATTTGGAAAAATGACAATAAATTATGGAGATGCTTGATAAGGAAGATTCCAACTATATTTCAATAGCAAAATAAATAATGAGTAACCGTTCCATAAACAATGAATTGGCATTCATCACTTCAAATTATGATAATCTCGTAAACACAATTGAAATGTTAGAATCATCTACAAAGTCACTAGTGGAGCAAATTAATATTTTAAACAATACTGTTGCCAAAATAAGAAATGTTCTTGGACCAATTTGAATAAAAATAAGTACAAAATTAAATAGTGTTTTAAATAAAAATACTAGACATCAAACGCTGTAGAATATTAAAGCTGTTTTGGAAAATCCATCAGATGCCTCAGATGTTTCAATTCAATCTACTTCAGAAACAGTTTCATTTACATACGAAATAATAACTGTAGAAGTGGAGATTTTTTTCATGTAAGTATAAAAATTTGCTAAGATCAAATCGTCAAAGATTCACTTTCAAAAATTTGAAGCATTATTTTATTATTTATTGCAATAAAGCGTTTTCTGTTTGCGAATAAATAATAAATTAAACTGTTGAAATATATGTGATTTATTGTTATATTTACTTAAATTTTGAGTATCTATTTTTGTTTTTTTAGCACATAATTATGAAATTTTAGTAAGATTATAGTAAGTAATTTTAGAAAGTGACAGATAAAAAAGGAAAAATAACAAAAATTTTGACAGCTATTTCATAAAAATTGGTTAGGTTCGCTGAAAAACGTTACCTGCCCAAATCTTTAGTAGTAATTCTTATCATATGGGTATGTAAAAACTATTATTATCTTTGTCCGTCTAAGGTATATATATATTCCTAAAAATTCGCATACATATTATTTTCTGAAAATTATCAAGCGCTCCGGTTCATAAACTTTTCTATTTCGAGCGCTGTTGGGCACTAATTTAAGGTTGTAAATATGATATCATGACCTACCTGTAAAGCATATGTAGAGTTTATCAAATCAACATTATCAGCAAGCTTATCAAATATTTTGATTAGTTCAAATACGCCAGCATCCGAATTCTCCAAAGTATTCAATTGACACGCCTGGTCAGCCATGTTAAAAATCTTCATTAACATAGTATTTGAAGAATAATCAACACGTGACGCATCTTTATGGACCATCCAGACCAAACGGTTGACCAAAATCTGCATTCTTAACACCACTATCGCAACATCAATAACATATTGCAGTACCGTGATATTGGCATCGACCAGTAGAGGATAAAGGGAATAAACCATATAATTTCCGTTATCTAACCATGCAAAACAGTCCAAAGATATAAAAACTGATAGATACATAGTAAAGCATATTAAAATCCAAGTGATTATCTTCCGCATGTGTAAAAAATGTTTAACAGGTATATTGAATTTCTCGTCGACGTATTTTGTATTTAAAAGAAATTTTATATTTAGTTTAGAATTAAAAAAAACATTTAATATTATTGAGATAAACATCATTGCAAATAATGAGTCGTTTAAAAGCTGTTCTGTTATACTTAATGTTGAGTTTAATTGTATATAAAAAGTATCCATGTTTTTTATAGTGCCGTATACAAAAGCGATTGTTAATATTGTCAAATTAATACACGAATATATTCTGTTGATTATGTTTGTTTGAATTGGAAAATCTTCATTGTATGATACTTTTTGTAATCCGAAAATTTGCGAGACCCAATGAATAGGCTTAAGGGCATAGCAAACATTAATTTTATTTTGTTTTTCGGTAAACGCGTGTTGCATTGGCTTTAAATCGTATATTGGGTTAATTTTATTGTTAACTTTCACACCATCGTACGATATGATCGACACGTTTTCTTCAAACATTGCAAACTTACCTAATAACATACATTAAATTAAAAAAATATATTTCAGTAGGAAGTAGTTAATTGTGTTGATTAAAAATATGATATAAGTAACACTTTATTCAATACACAATTATTACTGTACGTAGACGTGACATACTCATTGTATAATTTGAATGATAAATATAACAATATTATGATAACATAATAAAATACATTGTTTTCACTAAACCAATTTGTACCTTAGAGCTGAAAGTCTGGAAGTCACATATTCAATATTTTGCAGGAGAGCAGTGTTTTCACATAGTTAATCTAATCAAGTTACAATACTCACTCGCGTTTGGACTAAAACTCCGTATGTTGGACTTCCGCACTTTTGCAATTAATCTTTTTGCCATAGCATTTAGTGCTAACAACGCGACTGGCGCGTTTTCATTACCTAGCCATTAGATATAATTAACATAATATTTAAATGTGGTAATTAAATATTAATTAATAGGTCAGCAGTGATTGTGTTAACTCATTTAGTGCTGACACCGCGACTGGCGCGTTTGCATTAGTTGGCCATTCGATATAATTAACATGATATTTAAATGTGGTAATTAAATATTAATTAGTAGGTCAGCAGTGATTGTGTTTATTTAAATGTGGTAATTAAATATTAATTAATAGTGATTGTGTTAACTCATTTAGTGCTGACACCGCGACTGGCGCGTTTGCATTACCTAGCCATTAGATATAATCAACATGATACTTAAATGTGTTCATTAAATATTAATTAATAGGTCAGCAGTGATTGTGTTAACTCATTTAGAGCTGACACCGCGACTGGCGCGTTTGCATTAGTTGGCCATTAGATATAATTAACATGATATTTAAATGTGGTAATTAAATATTAATTAATAGGTCAGCAGTGATTGTGTTAACTTATTTAGTGCTGACACCGCGACTGGCGCGTTTGCTGTAGTTGTTCATTAGATGTAATTAACCTGATATATAAATGTGGTAATTAAAAATTAATTGACTGGTCAGCAGTGAATGTATTAAAGCAAAAATTACTTAAATTGGACACCCACTCTTTCAGCTCTATAGTGTAATAATTGGACTAGGTGTCGTCGTTTTAGAAGTAATTATTTTGAAAACCATGTGACATTGGACTACCAAATTTTCATCATTAAGGTGATGTCTCTAGGTAAAGTTGTTATCGAAAAATAGCTAGAAAAGTTTATTATCGGTAAATATATATTCAAAAGTAATGAGAAAAATAAAATAAAAAATTAAGATGTATCGTGGAGTTCTATATACCAAAAATACGTGTCAAATTCGGTACATTTCTATCGGGTGGTATGGATGAATGACATAAGATTTATTATCAAAATTACGATAAAAATGTACGTAAATCTATTACCTAGGGAAACGCTAAACGTTAATTGGAATTTATTATATCCTTATATCTTTTTTTTCAAATTTAAAAAACATCGATTTAGAGGTTAGAAAGCATGCAATTAAAATCGAAACATCTCGGTTCAGATGTAATTTATCGCAATAAACGCTTAGCGTTTCTATTAAAAATATTATTTAATAATTTTTAGGCTAGTTATTTAAATTTAATCTTGTATTTTTGTATATTAACGAATCGATTGTAAATAAAATGAATATTTGACAAGACTCTATCGACATATGCTGCTAACGCGGAAATAAATCGAACTATTTTTGAAACAGTACTTGCATAGATTAAAAAATACATACACACACACATACATTGAAAATAAAGGTTCGCCAGGTACGAAGACAAAAACTGTGTTAATTCTGCTGTCAATAATTTTTGTTTGCGATATTGGAGCATATGTCAATGGACTACATTTATATCAACCTCCACTTTCTGAAATAGTGTTGTGTAATTATTTCAGATATTTATTACTGTTTTGACGTACCTACCTTTTATAAAGCGATTTTAAAATAAATATAGTTTCATAATAATATAAAGAAAGCATACGAGCGAAAATGCCTAAGATACTTCTGACACACATCAAATTTAATATTTGTCTAGTAACTGTACAATTTATCCATATTTATGTTAAGTGTTTAAAATGTTATAAGTAAAAAAAAAATCGTCTATTCACGTGGTAGTCGCGAAAATTATGAACAATATACAATGTTAAAAATAATAAGAATTGTTAAAATTTCTAGTCACAATATTATTCAAAGACAAATTAACCCGATCAAAACAGCCTCGACAAACTTCCACTTCACTAACTTTTGTTCTATATGTTTATCCTGGATATAGCGGCAAACACATTTTGAAAATAGCCGATATACTGGATTATTTGTTAGTTTGGGTTAGTTTAAATTAGATTAGGTAATCCTAACAAATAATCCAGTATATAGGCTATTTTCAAAATGTCTTTGCCGCTGTATCCAGGATAACCGACTTGTACCCTAACTTTAATTACATACATACTATTGTACTATATTTGGGCCATCAAGCGTTCATTCCTGTCTACGGCCTTAAAATTATTATCTACGTGCCTATATAACTGTATGCCGTCCTGTCAAAAAGTGGAGGTTGATAATTTAGTATGTAGAAAATAGAAGTTATTATTAGTCTCCATAAAATATAGGGTAAACAATTCAGTGAATGAACACATAAGAGGTGAATTTGAAAATAAATTAAATTAAAAACGATTAAATGAACTAAGAAAATTATAACAATAGGTAGGTACAATAAATTGTGTATAACCGTGGTATTACTAATTTTATGCCGTGATGCTTTGATAGTTGAACTTTTCATAATATTTGGATCACTATTTAGTTGCTCATTTATCTGCTAAGTACATCATAAAGTCGTAAATATTGTTTTTTTATGAAGCAATCATAAATACAAAAAATTAAGATCTACTTTTCAATCATAGTAGATACCTAGGAATATGGTATAGGTGTTGATAATTTTTAATTATTTATTCTAGATCTTCAGGGAATTACAAAAGTCCACACCTAGAAACCACTGGGCCAATAAGGTTTCTTTTTATATCTCCAAATCCATTTCACTTACACATTTATAGGTAAAATAAATAAAACTATCTTTTATTTTATCTTGCACTGTTCTTTAAAATCGACATTTTTTCAAATAAATAACGTTCTGTCTTTTTCTTAGAATATTATGTAATCAGTGGTGCACTTACTTCAAATTCTAAATTTTTTTCTTACGTTTTACAATTTTTTTTTTAATTTGTCACTTATTTTGTCCTTGGGTTTGCTTATCAAGATTTGTTCGCATGTTTATTTACGTTTTTTCTTACCTCCAACTTCTTTTTTATTCAATTCGTTGCGTGTCTTACTTTATTCTTATCTCAGATATAGTTAGTTAGTTAATACAAACCGTCCACTCTGTGGAGGCCCATATGAACCCATTAGGATCGGACATGGTTGAAACGAAATGAATTGGGATGTCTATATAATATCGACATTGTCATAATTATAACTACAGTCGAACTCGGTTATTACAATCTCGGACATAGCGAGATCTCGGATGTAATGAGGAAACAGTCGTTGACATTTGGTATATGATTTTCTCCGTACATTTTTATTCACTGTTATAACGAGATACTTATCGGATATACCGAGCTAAAATACTGGTAATGTGTTGATCGTTTAAAGACATTTCGACCCTAAGCAATAAAATCCGATCGGACAGGATGCCGCCGGGGACAGATTACGTTTATGACACTAGTTAAGTGTCTAATTGTTGTTTTCGCCGACAATAAAAATACCTATTCTCTGATATAACGAGTACCGCTTATAACGAGCACATTCAGCCGGTCCAACCTTCCTAGTAATAACCAAGTACAACTGTATATTCCTTATTTTGTTTAATAATAATTCGAATGGCATTTGTTTTGCTATTCATTTCATATCATTCTTTTATTCCACCTCTAGTAGAAATTCGATGTAATTGTCAATTGTACAAGATTAAACTCAATCTTATAAACATTTGTACTTAAATGTTCATTTACTACTATAAATGAATTTTACTGTAGAAAAATATTTATATTAATTCGTATTGACAACGTAAAAAAATCTGGTTCATTGACTGGACAGGATACCCTTGTATTGCCACTGTAAAAAAAACTACGGTAAACAAAATGTAAAAATCATAAACACTTTAAATCAAATCAAATAGACATGTTAGAATTCTAAATATTTTATGAGGAAAATATTAATTGTAAATATTTTTACATAGGTAAGTAAATATATAATAAATTTAAATGCATTTTTATCAAGCTTATGATTTTTAATATGTGGCGACACACAATATTTTATTTTATATTTTATTGCCATCTGGTTGCGATCGACGAAAGTTTTTAGTAACACATTTTTAGAAATTCATGGTAGATGCCTGTAGATGCCTTTAGATGGCGTTGAAGTCAAATTTGATCGTAAATTGAGGCAAAGAATTCGCCTTAATACTCGTAGCATGTGAATACATATATAAATTTGCATAATTAACTAAAAAATGATAAAAATGTGATTTCCGCACTTTTAGCTTGAAGGTACAGCATTATAAAATGACAAAAGTCTCTCAAAATTAATGGTTTTGTCAAATGAGTGACATTTATGTTTGCTAACTACTAATGTGACATATGGCTTAATAATTATTATTCTAAGATATTACGATAGTATAGAAGTATCCATAAACCGAATGTACATAATACATTAACACACTGGTTGCCCGAAACTGTTCCATTAAGGTGCAAATGTGATTTGATGTAGGACTTTGATTCCCCAGTAGGTATTCCTCATTATTTTAAGACAGAATATCCAATGTATAATTTAGTCCATATTACAACACTCTCTCGCCCCGAAAAAATAAAGCCTCAGTAAGTTACATTTTGAGGAGGATGTTCATTCAACTCGATGCGGAGTGTCTGGAACTCACGATTGTACTCGGTCAAAACCAAATGCCGCCTATTCGATGCATGCATTCCGATGGTGCTGCACCTTACGAAGGCTCAGAGCAACTGTATACCGAGCTTCGAAAACAGATGTTTGCGACTGATACTGGGTGAGCAACGAGGTGATAAGAGAACGCACCAAGCAGCCTCTCATCACGCTGATAGTGAAGAGGCGACGTTGGAACTGACTCGGCTACGTGCTGCGGAGGCCAGAAGGAAACCTCAACCCGGTTTGCCTGTTCTTCAAGCCGGCTGGATTCCGGCATCCTGGAAGGCCGTTAAACACTATATATATAGTGTAACGGCGGAGTTACGGGATGCTGGTTTGACTTGGAACAAAGCAAGAAGACTGGCGAGCGACAGGGATTCTTGGAGGCGCCGCGTGGTGTCAATATGCTCCAGCTAAGTAAGTGGTGGACATGGCCGAAGAGACTAAAAGCGAATATATTATACCCTTCATGCCTCTCGCCTATCTGTTTGCTATTGGTCCAACCAATCCTTCACCAATCGATTCTTTGCGATTGGTTTCCGGATTGATTTGTAAAATATATATATATATTATGTAAAAAGGATATTTGTTCTCTTATCAGAAATACGAATTCAACAGGCCCTATGTTATTCGCTGTTATTTACTGCTATGCGCGTTTTATTAAAATGGAGCGAATTTTAAACAAAAATCAAACTGGCTTATGCTTACAATAACACATCGGTTCACATGTATTATTATGATGGTAACAGAGGGTAGGTATTTAATTAGGATAAAAACAGATCTAATCATAAATTTTTTATAAACAACTATTTTTTTATTCAATGAATAATTCACAAGATTTAAGAATGTAACATTCTAATTATTGAATATACACACAGAAGTGTTTTCAAAAGTATGTATGTTCATAAATTTGTGTTTTATATATTATATTATAATAGGTAAGTACTGTATACTTAAATATCTACTAGTATTTAAAAAAAAAAATGATGAATTCCACTGGAATGTTAACGAATCTTAGGGCCTACATTGGTACGATCGCGCTACAAATACTCGACCTCGTGAGCGGACACGGCAGACCTCGGTGATTGAAGTAATCACGAAGAGACGCTTCACGTGGTTGGGACATGTGTTGCAGATGCCGTCAGAGAGTGCGACACTCCGTACCCTTGTAATACAATATCAAGGGTTCCATCGCCGTGACTGGGACGTGACAGGGTGAAGTAAATAGTATGTCAGTAAATAAGTAATTAAATACTCTGTATTTGTAAGTACATAATTAAAATTGTTGTAAATAGTGGATCGCTTAATAATCGTAAATTATCAACGTAGTTTTATATATATGATTAACTTTATTTATTATCAACTTCATGAATAAATATATACAGAGTTATTACAGATTACATTTTATATGAGCGCGTTACAATCGACCTTCGAGTACTCACTGGTGTCACGCCGTACACACAAGTGAACATAGAACAGTAATAATTAGTATTTAGCATTGGCGCGCAGCCAGTGCCAGAGTTAAACACATATTTATTTTATTCTTATATTATTACTTATATTATTTAATTATGTTGTTATATTAGACGGCTATACATCAACAAAAATACATGTAAGTATAATATTTTTACAGCAGTATAATAATCAAAATTAACATATCGAAACAATCTTAGATGGGTCGAACGTACGTTCGTAACTTCAATTATTATTTGTATTCTTCATTTGATTCATAATAATACCATATGACACAGTAGTCCCGACAAAGCTGAGAATCAAAGTGCAGTTCACTGGGAAAAAGTGTAACGCTGTTAATCGCAATGGTCTAGTTTTTATCTGGGTCAGGAGCAAATGTAGTTGTTGTAGACCGGAGGAACCTGCAATACAAACAAACTAAGAGCGTGATGCAGAACCATACTTAGGAGTCCCTAAGATAGGCATCTATATTTATGAGGCCAATATCAACAACTAAAATTATTGGGCCCCCTACTACAGTATTCATACAAAATAATACGTTATCATTATAGTGGTTGCTAAGATGAAATTTCAATGGGCTGCAGTGGTCAGTGAACAACCACTGGACAAAACATATGCTTAATAAACAACCATACATATATACCAGTGGCGAAGAGTAGAATACTTTGGCAGACATACTAAGTTGTTTTCATTGAACTAAGTATACAAATTGCGGATGATATTGATTAGTTTTTAGATTTCAATTAAACCGCACCTACCTAAAGCAAATCATAATATATATTTAATTAAAAAATATTTTCTAATCTATAAAATATCAAAAATTATGTCATTAAATCATACATCATTTTAGGTGTGTTTCTCGTACATTTAAAAAAAAAATACTTGCTTGTGGAAAATGGAAAAACGGAAAATGGAGAAAATTGAGTTTAGAGTTGTTATTAAACATTTTAATATAAAAGGGTTAACAGCAAAGGAAATAAAAAATGAGTTGGATTTAGTTCACGGCATATCTGCTCCTTCACTTGCAACTATTTATAACTGGTTAAATGAATTTAAACGTGGTCGTACATCAACAAAGGATGAACCACGCTCAGGACGTCCTGTAGAGGTGACTACACCAGAAATGATCAATAAAATCCACGATATGGTGTTAAGTGACCAAAGATTAAAGTTGAGTGAGATAATTGAGGTTACAGGGATCTCAAAAGGTAGCGTCATTTCTATTTTACATGACAAATTGGGCATGAAAAATATTTCTGCAAGATGGGTGCCGCGTTTGCTCACAGTCGACAATAAACGCAGTAGGGTGGTGGCCTCTAAAGCCCTGTTGTCGCTCATGCAACGCAATCCGGATGAATTTTTTAGTCGCTTTGTGACTGTAGATGAAACATGGATACACCACTATACTCCTGAGACGAAAGAACAGTCAAAGCAGTGGATTGCGAAGGCAAACCATGTCCAAAGAAGGCGAAAACCGTAAAATCAGCTGGTAAGGTTATGGCTACTGTATTTTGGGATGCACGTGAAATTATTTTCGTTGACTATTTGGAAAAAGGAAAAACAATAACAGGGGATTATTATGCATCTTTATTGGACCAGCTAAAAAACAAAATTGAAGAAAAACGGCCTCATTTAAACAGGAAAAAAATCATCTTTCATCAGGACAATGCCCGTGTTCACACATGTTTACGATCAATGGCTAAAATTGAAGAATTGAAGTTCGAATTGGTCGACCACCCACCGTATTCGCCAGATTTAGCCCCCAGTGACTTTTTCCTTTTCCCAAACTTAAAAAAATGGCTAAGTGGACAACGTTTTTTTTCAAATGAAGAAGTCATCGATCGGACAATTGCTTATTTTGAGGACCTTCCGAAAACCTATTTTTCTGACGGTTTAAAAAAAATGAGAAACGTCTAACCAAGTGTATTGAGCTCCAAGGAAATTATGTTGAGAAATAAAAAAAAAATACAAAAATAAAACCTGTTTTAATGCTTTTTTCTAAGGAATTATTGACCCACCCTCGTAAATGAAAACAAATAAGTCTTACTGAAAAGGTATTTATTATTTTTATCGGATCTCCACAGCCTACCTCTACTATTATGATTTAGTTTTAGTATATGAGAGTTTAATTGAATTTTAAGAACTAAACAATTTATTCCAATAATTGCAATTTGTATTCTTTTTTTTTTTTTGACCATGTCCGATCCTGATAGGATCATATGGGCCACCACAGAGTGGAGGTTTGTATTGACAGATTTTTGTTTTTTACGAGAAATGGATGTCAGCCACTTGCTCAACCTATTCGGTCCATACCCTGAAACAGGCACAAATTGAAAAACAATATCTGTACTTGCCAGACCCAGGATTCAAACCTGGGACCCACGGTTTTATAGTCCAACGCTTAAGCCTCGCGGCTACCGTGGAGGTTGTATTCTTAGTTCAATGAAAACAAATAAATACTGATAAAGTGTAGTATGACTGGATTTGCATTTAATGCCGCCATACAATAGTATCCAGGGGGCACTAAACGCCTACAGGGACGAATGGCGAATAGAGATATCATCGCTTTGATTTCAGACAATTAGGTACACCAGTTAATTCTTGACTGGGCATGGTGGATTCACTGGCAGACTCTACAAGATTGGTCTTATTATCTGTTCAACATGTCCATATGGCGGAGGAATACAGGATGCAAACTACACGCTCTGGGGATTTCCTAAAAGGTGTCGAGAAGAGGAAGAAGTGCTCAAACATGTTCAACCAGATGTTGAGCCCATCAGATTGTCCACATATCATTTAAAAAAATTGTCGCCTGATACTGCCAACATGAATATCTCATTACTTGACAGTTTTGCATTAGCTGTTGTTATTACTACAAACCAGTCAAAGTGCACTTGAGTCCATGGCGACCTAAGACTTAAGTAACTGTTCCTGTAACATTCTTAGCTATAAATAATTACAAGAAAAAAAGAACTTTTTATATACAGCGTTTTTAAATTTTCTGTTAAATCATATAAACATGACTTGACTGGCTTAAACAATCAAAAAAATTGTACTTGATAGAAACAATACTGAAATGTCATTTTGACATATCGTATTGATTTCCATAGTAACGCACGTATTGATACCGAGAAGGATGGGGTGGAGAACTCACATTTATGCTGGCGGCGTTCTTCACGAGTATCACCTTGATTGAGGGTTGTGTGGACATCAGGACAAAATTATAACACAGAAACTTCGATTCAAAACCTCCGCGCAGAGGATATATTTAATCACACTAAATTATACAAGCGTGGGTTGTAATAACATTAGGGTGGACATCGATTAGTTTACATTATTAATTACACTTAAAGGAGTCTTAGATTTAGTTATCGCACAGTCGTCACATTATATGGGAACACGTGTTTGAACACATTATTTAATTTAGTTTCGCGGGCACTTTGATATTCGTCGCAATCTTGGCCGATAATTAAACATAGATTTAGTAATTGGTTAGAAACACGGTTGATTATGCGGTTCCCGTGGGTGACGCTACGCGCCGGCGTAACACTCGTTTTGTGTTGTCACTTCATTGTAGGGTAAATCTCAACTGATTTTATTTTTCAAAAGCATCTTTAATTTTTTGGCGGGTCCATCCTACTCAGGAGAGGGGCAGAGGAGCGCGGGTTATTCGAGAAATGTTTAACTCTGCCTGGGCGGCGGTCAGTATTCAAGGTCGCCTGAAATTTCTTAGAAAAATGATCAGGTACTCGGCCCCGCTTTCGCCTGTCGAAGTGCGTTGCGATGATGTTATTTCGTAAATCAGGGGAGGCAAATCCTAACACAAGGGCGTATGATTAGGTTGTGGATGTGTGATTTGAAACTGCGGACCAGGGGTTTTTTCGTCTGGTGACAGTATATATTAATAATTTAGTTGCTAGGACCCCAGACCCCTTAGCAACCAATAATGGTGTCGAAATAACTCTTCATACAAAACAGAATTAACTGAAAATGAATCCAATTCTACTTAAAGATGGCTAAAAGTATTAAAAAAATGCATTGGCATCGTGTTCTGATATATTCTAAAAGTTTCAAATGTCTAGCTAGTCGGGAAGTTCGATTGCAAGATTTGTACCGGACAAAGAACCACCGGACAAATAAGAATACGAGCTAAAAAAAACGTTGTAAAAATACTGATGCTTCAGATCAAATGTATGGTCCCGTGGTAGGCCCAATTGAGACCGGGCGTGGTTTGGTGAAATTCCAGATAAGTTCAGCACGTCAAAATTAGCATGATTTCAATCATTAAATCTTGAGACATTTGAAATGTTTACTGCGTCATATGGAGGACGGAATAATTCCGATTCCTCCTTATATTCATCACCTTTAACGCCTGACTCCTCTGTTTCAGTACACGGGTACAGATGACACTACATGTTACTATATCAAGATAAATGACGGTAGAGTAAGTCCAAGGCGTTTTTTTTATTGTCTCCCTAAGGTTAAGGTTAAGCGCTCTTAAGGATAAAAGCAGAGACCCACTACGTTAACGTTTTTCAGACTGTGTTTTAGGTCAAATTAAGGATACACTTATACAGTGTATTATTGGCGATGTTTAATTAATCTACTTTAATTATGGAGCTGTATGGAATATCGACACACAATAATGAAAATTTACATCGCAATTTAAAATGTTAATGGTCGTGAAATATATTAGTGCCGCAGGCGACTTTTTTTTCCTATTAAAATTAATTTATGATGTGTCTTTATCTCACTTATCTGGTCAACCCGACACGCCAGGCCCCCAGGGTAGAGCCCTATCAGCCCATGGTCATGATGTCAGGTGGATATGGGGTAACTCAAATCATCATCCATCCTATCTCCTTAGTTTACATTAGATAGAGTACATAGAATGCTAGCACATGTGAGTTGAATTTGAGGGGTTAGTCTAATAAAGAGCAATGGAGAAAATATATCTGTACCTCAGAGGCAGACGGATGCAAGTGCCAAATACCCAATTGTTCAGGAAAGCCAAAAAAACAATTTTTATTTTAATTGAATACTCATAACTTCTAAGAAAATATACATAGAATGATCATTATTTGTTTTATTCTAATTCAATTAAAGTACTTTTGGAATATGTAAGACAGGAATAAATATAATACAATTTTATGCATGACGATTCTTAAAAAAACTCATTTTCCCCAAAAACGGAGTTGCATCCGTCTGCCTCTGAGGTACAGATATATATTTTTATAATAAATCATACGATATTACCTATACAGTTGAATTCTTATATTTACGTACTTACTTAGTTCTCGGTTCAGAATAATTTTGTTAGTAACAACAAGTGCTCTGTCCTCTTCGTAGAGTAAAACCTCAGCAGCCAACATATACAATGACATCATGAAAATACTGTGAACACTCCACATTGTAGGACCAACGATAGCACTTATCTGAAAATAGCCTACTCATTTAGACTGCTCTAACATGATGAGTACCAGACGATACCAAACATATTTAGTGAATGCAGAGACGGGTTGGTCATGGCAGTGACGAAATCTCCATACTAGACTATTATTTTAAAATGTAAAACCTTCCTTTTTAAGAATAATAATTGTAAATAACCTTAAGACAGTTCAAAGGTAAACAATACCAACAAATTCATCTGTCTTAAATACTGAATTTAGAATTCACATACACCGTATCCAAGTCTATCGAATCTTCTACAAACACATGAAAATTAAGCCTTGGAATAATCCAAAAAAAATTTGTATGTAGATTTTGTGTGTATGATTTTTTCTTGCGATCTTACCGCCATCTGCTTCGTTGTATGAAATGACTTATGCTTGCAAAGATTCCGCCTACTATACTTTCATCCGGGGGTTTCAGGTTCGATTCCCGTTGAGATCAAGATATAATTATGTTAAAGCCTGGTCACTTATATTACCAATTTCAGTACTGTTATTGGGCTTCATTGCCTGTTGTAGTTTTAAAGATAATATAATATAAATGTGTACTTTTTTTTCAAATTAATAATAAAAAAATTCGATTTTCATGCAATTGTGTAACAGAGTGACCTTGTTTTAGTTTCTGAATTGAGTATGACCTCTTCCAATAAATTCGCTCGAAACTATCTTGATTACAACTACCAATTCAACTTAATCTAACATATGGGAACATCCCTACTAGGGATTCCAATCCCGGGATCCCGAGCTATTTTTGATACCTATGAATCCCGGGATTGATAAACATAATCCCAAAACTTTCGGGATTGACGTTTTTATCAATTTTTATGGAAAATAAAATAAAAACAGAAAAAATACTTTTAATAACAAATAACTACATTAGTAAGTTGCCGATTCATTTAATTTTTTCACATAAATGAATAAAAATGAGAAAGATTGGAAAAAAAACAATGCTTCCCACTATTAACAAAGTAATTCCACCATGATCTCATACGTTTTACGGCAGTTTCATATTTGGCTGACTAATTAGAATTATGAAGCGGAAAGGCCATAAGTACATCATGATTTGCTTCACTATTTTAAATCTCGCTAAACCCATTCACAAAGTTTTTACTATCAGAAACAGCAATCTCCTAATAAATTCACATTATTATTTATATTACAATATTATTTACTCTATTAAACTTACGTGTTTCCAAGATTGAACGTATACAATATTAACGATAAATGTCTTAAATAGTATAAAATATACTAGATTTATTTTTGACCGATTTTATCAATTTTATTTCTTCTTCTTCTTCTTCTTCTTTCACCCTGTCACGTCCCAACATTATGGCATAGGGCAAGCACAAGTTGGCGCCACTTCCCTCGGTCCATCGCTAACTCCTGTGCCTCCCGCCATGTCAGACCTGCAGCACGAAGGTCGCTTTTGTAGCATCGCTGCAGGGTGAGGGAGGGCCGGCCACGGCGACGGAACCCTTGAGGCTGTGCCACAAGGGTACGAAGTGCTGCACTTTTTGGCGGCATCCGGAATACATGTCCCAGCCACGTGAATCGTCTCTTCGTGATAACTTCAATCACCGAAGGCTGTTGTGTCTGCTCACGAACTCGGATATTTGTAACGCGGTCGTACCAATGTACCCCTAAGATTCTGCGGAGACATCGATTCTCAAAGCTCAAAAGCCGAGACTCTTGAAGCTTAGTAAGATGCCATGTCTCACAGCCATACAGGAGCACAGGTAGCACGCACGCGTTAAACAAACGACATTTGGTCCTCACAGAATACAGCCTTGACCTCCATGCGACTCCAAGTTGGTTGAACGCAGAGCCCGCCACACCCATGCGGATTCCAAGCTCACTAGAAATACCACCATCATCGGCAACCGTGGCACCCAAGTACTTGAATCTGGACACCAGCTCGACGGGCAGACCAGAAACCCGCAGAGGAGTGTAGGCGTCGATGCAAGCAGCACTGCACATGGATTTGGTCTTAGCGGCATTCAAATGAAGACCCACACGCATCGAGTTCGCGGCTAGCCTGTTCACGGTCACCTCCAACCTCTCGATCGTCGAGTCAAACACGACTGCGTCGTCTGCATACTCCAAGTCGCACAGTCTTTCTTCGCATAGATCGCTTGTGTCATCATGATGTAGGCGTATCCCACTGTCGGGGCAAACCGTCTTACGCATTATGAAATCCATCATGATGATAAAAAGAAAGGGCGCAAGTACACATCCTTGCTTGACTCCTGACGTGATTTCAAAGAGGTCAGAGGATGTTCCGGCTGCTCTCACGCGACACTCTGTATTGGTGTAGAGAGCACTTATCACGGCGACCAGTTTCCGTGGGACACCATATCCTAGCAGAATTTGCCACAAAGATTCACGATGAGGACTGTCAAATGCCTTTTCATAGTCCACGAAGCAGCAGGCGACAGGTATATTCATCTCTTGGTACTGTTGCAGAAGGCTTCGGAGAGTTGAAATATGCTCTGAGCAGGACTTCCCCGGGACAAATCCACTCTGCTGCGCACGCAAAACGTCCAGCATGGGACTTCTAATCCTGTACAGGAGAATCTGCGCCAACACCTTCCCGGGAACGCTGAGGAGAGTGATTCCTCTGTAATTATTACAGTCTTGTGGGTTACCCTTTTTGTGCAGAGTAACAACGGTACCATCCCTCCAGGCTTTAGGGCACTGCTCCCTTTCCCACACCTCGTGCAGAAAGTCACACAAGGACGGCAATACAGCGCTCAGTCCGCAGAGCAGAAATTCTGCATGGATGCCATCATCTCCAGGAGCTTTCCTGCGCTTCAATCTTTTGACAGCCTCTTTAACTTCAGCAGTTGTCGGAGGATCTTCGCAGAATCCCGATGCAGTAGTGATTCTGAGGGCGGTGATCTCCGACGGAATATCGAAGGGATGCAATGGAGGTGGGCGATTCAGGACATCACTGAAATGTTGGCGCCATAGCTCCTGGACCTTTGCAGGTTCAGTGACTGTCACTCCGTCAGAGTTGCGTAATGCAGTGACCACTGGACGTTTTTTACCGCAAATTGCTCTGGTGATGCGGAAGAGAGCACTTGGATTATTCTTGCAGGCAGCAGATTCCGCATCCCGAATGAGGTCATCCAGGCGTCGGCGCTTATCGCGGCGGGCAGAACGCTTTACCACGCGGTCCATTGTCTGGTATTTCGCGCTGCGCTGTGGGTCGTATGTACCATTGTCTCGCAATTCTTTCAGGAGCTTCCTCTTCTCAATCATCTCCCATGTATGAGGTGACATCCAGTCCGGCCTGTGCGTATGCCGCTCTCCTAATGCAGTAGTTGCGGAGCTCATTATAGCATCCCGGAATAATATCCATTTTCCTTCCAAGGGATCCGAGTCGATGGAAGACGTGAGAGTTCTAGCATCATATAAGCGCTTCTGCAGCTCCAGCTCATAGGTTGCACGCACACGGGTACTTTTCAGTTTTTCCACATCGAGTCTGACCGTCCTTTTGGGTTTTGGGACTCGTTTGAGGTCTATACGGGATTTCCCGACCAAGAGTTCGTGGTCACTGTGGATGTCTGCACCTCTATATGTCCGCACGTCTAGCAGTTCATGCCGGTATTTCGCTTTGACCAAAATGTGGTCGATCTGGTTTCTTGTATTACCGTCTGGCGATGTCCATGTATATTTGTGGATGGTCTTATGAGGGAAAAGACTACCACCAATCACAAGACCATTCATTGAGGCAAAATCTACCAGACGGGAACCATTATCGTTCATTTGGCCAAGGCCATGTTTTCCCAGCACAAAGGGTCCACGCGAGAGGTCAGATCCTACTTTGGCATTAAGATCACCAAGGATAACTGCATGATCACAGCTGGGGATATTTCCAGCGGCTTCCGCCAAACTTTCGTAGAATGTATCCTTATCTGCATCGCTAGCAGCCTCTGTGGGAGCATAGCACTGCAGAAAAGTGATGGAGCCCGACTTGGTCTTGAAAGTAGCGCGGAGTAGACGTTCGGAGATAGGTTCCCAGCTGGTGAGGCACTTGCAAGCTTCCTTGGACATCAGCAATCCGACTCCACTACGTCGCAATGTGGCGTGTCCGGAGTACAATAGACGAAACCCACGAATAAACTTCTCGCCAATGCCAGTGAGTCGACACTCACTGATCCCGAGAACATCTAACTTGTATTGAGAAAGTATTTCTGTTAGATGCTCGGCCTTTCCAGGGACATTTAGAGTACGGATATTGTAGGTTCCAAAATAAAATCGTTTACCGAATTCAGGCGAGGTCGTCAAGATGGAAACGGGGGTCCGAGGCTTCCCTGTGCTTGGATTAATCTGTTGTTTTAGGGTGTGCAGGTGATCATCCCACAGCACCCGAGTTCACTGGTGGGGCTGCCACCTTAGGGCCCGTGAACATGCCCTGGTTTTCTGTAGGGGTTTTCCTTCCCGTAGCCAGAATGTACCAGTTTTTAGGCGCTTGTGATTCGCCTTGCACCCTCCTCTATCTGCTACAGCATGCTGCATTGCCTAGGGACCCCCACGGAGAGGTTAGAGGTAGGATTTGTTGGCAGAGCTATCATGGATAGTCGACATACTCAGCATTTCAAATGGAAGCACACCTGATCTGGCATCAAGGCATACCCCACTGAAGTCATACCAACCTTTTTATATTAACAATGGAAAAAAATGCCAATCCCGGGATTACGTTAAAGTGCCCACCACCACCCGTCATATATGCACAACGGGATTGTCAAATTGTAATCCCGAAATCCCGGGATCAGAATTTTGGCTCGGGATTGGATTCCCTAATCCCTACCAATTTAAGAAACACGGCATATAATATGTCGGCAATTGTTGAGTCTGGTATGGTCAAAAAATAATCTTATTTTATTAATTTTTGTCAAGAGTGAGTGTAGGCTAGTAGTGTCTACTTTGGGAATCACTAGCATAAGTTAGGTTTCACTTAGGAAGCGAACTGAGAAATTTCTAGCTTTACTTAGGGGTCCATGGGGATAGTATCCACGTCTTTTTTTTATCGCGATATACATTTATAATATCAATAATGCTATGAAATTGTTATTCACAATCCTGTAACAAAGTCACCGTAATAGGTAGGTAAATTAGAAAAAAAACTTTCAATTAAGTATTAAATATTTTTCTTACATAAATAGTTTCCATGTGTATAGTAGTGTTTATTACAGATAAAACTGTTATTAAATGACACAGCGTTGTAAGCAGAACCTGAAAAACATATTTAAAATAAATTCATATTGCAAGTGGGGGATGAAAATAACAATACAGTCGATCTTCGTAGAAATCGTTTTATTTCTAAAATGGTTTAAGTTTATATAGAGGGGTTGCTGCCAAAAGTTGGTAAATTTTGATTGTTGTTTTTATTTAAGAAAACGCAATTTTTTTATAGTACTTATTCCACTTTAATTAATATATTAGGACCGGTTTCGTCCGCCTCAGTGGGACATTTTACAGTGGAATAAGTACTATATAAAATTGCGTTTTCTTAAATAAAAACAACAATACAATGCAGTTCCATCATGAATTGACAGTTAACAAAATAAAAGTTATATATTTTGAGTTAATGATCAATCATGTGTATTCAAGTCCTGTTGTCTAAAAAATTGGATCTGGAAGGCACTTTTTCAAGCAGTCATCTTATTGATAACAATTTGATCAGGAAAAAGTTTGTAAATCTACACTTACCAATATGTTTAGATTTATTTATTAAATACTTTATGAATACAGCAAAATGTTTATAAGACCAATTATAGTATTCTTAAATTATACTTGGTGTAAAAATATAGCATTCTTATTTAAAATTGTTATGCCAGATGTGTGATACCTACAATACTTACAAAATGCTATTTTTCAATGAAATCATCCCTGAAAACATAATCTACTAGTTTCATTATAGTGGATAAGTGGAGCATTATAATATGGTTGATGTATTTTTTACTAAAAATAAATAACTGTAATAATCGTATGGTTACTGCCAAAAGTTGGTAAATCTAGAAATCATATTATGGAGTAATTGCAATGTGAAGTTTGACATGTCCTCTAAAATCAAACATAATGCTAATTTCGTTGTGCTTTATGTGCATGTTATATAATATATATATATATATATTAATATTAATCATACAGAAATATAGATTTTTTTTCATGTAGATATTTATTTAATAAAAAGGATTAAAAATCTAATTCCACCAAGTACCGTCAGTCGATAATATTAATATTATAAAAAAGATTATTTGAGAATAAGACCCCATAAACAGAATTTTAAAAACAATTTGTTTTTGCATTTTTTAACTTTGAAGTTGATTTACCTAATCTTATTCGGCAGTGCATTCAATTCTCAGGACCTCAATTGGACGTATTTCTTCAAATAAGATCCAACACACACGTGTAACATTCTGAGAAAATTAAGTATTTGAGCCATGATTTAAAATGGTGTGTGATTGTTTAATTTCATCAATGTATCTGATCAGATGTAGATATCAAATTAATCAGAGACACATGGATGACGCTGCCCACCGCAAGCACTATGTAGATGGAGTAGGATTTAACCCAATGTTGACTCCGTAAATGATATCTCTCACAGTCTTACAGCCAGTCAGCTTAGTCTGATTTGTTTTGACTTTTTTTGATCATACAAATCCTCTATTTTGAAACTAAGCACTTTATACTATCGAGAATCGTTTCTAGTGATACGTGTGGTTTCCAGTTGACAAATGTGATACCTACCGGAACTGAACTAATCCTTTGGCGAGTTCGTCTGGTTATTTGGTTGGGCGAGTCATCTTATCTTGTTAATCTATTTTCGTGTACCGTTTGAAGTATTCTCTGTTATTGTTGAATAATCTCTGTGAACTTGGAATAAATACTAAACCGAAAGTGTTTCTAGTTTATATCACACTATAACTGGCGTCCAACGTGGGCCCAAAGTGTTTCTAAGTTATAAATAAAACCATCCTATTATTTCCCAACCTTTCGACATCTGTGTACCCCTTCTATAATTTTCGTAACACTGAGTACCTACCCTCGTCAAAAAATGCATTTCATGTAATAACAATCAAAATATAATTATTTTTCATTTTTTAGTAAGTACATAAACATAATAATAATAAACGAAAAATAAAGTTCTTTCATAATAAAAAATCTAAATAAAAGTTGTTAATAACATTCATTATAATCAATGAGAATGATGACATTGTTTATGTTGAGACAGATTATCATAATTTGGTTCCCTGGTTGTTAATTGTAATCTGAGATACGATTCCACATCCAAAAGCCAGTTCCTTTTTTTGACTTGTCCATAAATGCTGAAAAAGCAACTTCACATAGATATGAAGTTGGAAAAGGCAGGACGTATTTCAGGACTTTCTCTGTTTAAACTGAATACCTACGCATGTTGCATTTGCAATCAGAATAATGTTAAAGACAAGTACACTTCTTATATTTATTTTTCAAGAATCCGAAGCAAATTCTAACAATTGATCTTCTTCCGCATGCGATAAACCTTCTAGCATGGATGTTGTATTGGTGTCGTATTAATCCTAGTTGCACCAGGCGCAGCCAAAGCTCGGTGCAGCGCATACCCCCACCAAACTCTTCCCGTACCCCAGGGGTACGCGTACCACACTTTGGGAAACACTGCGATAATACATATTTTTTTTAATCAATCTTCTCTCAAATATTGAATTTGGATCTTGTTCGCAGAAATACGTCCAATTATTTTTAGAAATATTGTGTTTTCTTACCTGTAGTCCATACGTCGAATTAATCAAGTCGACATTATCAGCAAGTTTGTCGAACACATCAATCAATCTAAATATATTGGAATCAGAATGTTCCAGAATATTTGCATTTAATGCAACGCCTTCGATTGTAAATTTCCTCATAATAACACTATTAGTTGAGTAGTCCATTTCCGTTTCCGATCTAAATCGTTTGCTATTATATGTCATTCCAATAAGTGTTTTCACCAACATTTGCATTCTTACGACGATCATACCGATATCCACAGTGTATTGTAAAGTACTCACATCCATGATAAACGTTATAATGTATAAAATATATAAACTATTATTTTCAGTTTCGTAAAATTCGACAATATCAAGTATTATAGCGACACAGAGACATAATATCGAAATTGTAATTAACTTACAAACAGATGTTCGCATTCTTTTATAATATTCAGAAGATACTTCGAACAAATTGTCAATATAACTTAGATTATTAATAATTTTTAAATTCGATTTCGGATTATAAAATACCGTTAATAACACAGTGCACGATATTACACAGTAAAGGGAAAACGATAATAACCGCTCGGTGAAATAGTGTATCGGTGTGAGATGTTGATAATAATTTGCTATATTTATAAATGCGAAATATACGTAAAATACAGATACGATAAAAAAATATAACAGTAAATAAGTTTTACCCGTTCTGCTCAGTAAATAAGCCGTGTTTTTACGATAAGTTATTTTTTGCACGCCGAAAATTTGTGACAAAATATGCAACGGTTTTAATGAGTAACATAAGTTAATTTCATTTTTGGTTTTTCCAAAATTGTTATCATTCATTTTCAAACGATGTGTTTTAAATGTTTTAGAATTCTTGTTAAATAAAGGCAAATCGTATACACGTCATGTGTCACTTTGTAATAAATAACAAAGACTTAACTATAAAAGTACTTACGTAGAAAACCTGTTTAGTTATAATTACTATAATATATTTTTATGACACTAATGGCTATTATTAATACGCATAATCGACTTGTTTATCTATTGCTTAATATTTTTTTGTAGTGTGATCATTAATCATCTTTGTTTCTACAATCTGATATGAATTTTGGATTTTTTCTGAAGATCAGTAATTATCTATATCAGATGATGGTTTTTTGGATATTTTATTAAATATTTTAAAATTATTACCATCGACTACGGGCATTTTTTTCTCCCATGTATGTCGTTCTATGGATCACTTTGTAATCAGTATAGACTTTCAATTGGATGTAACTACACGCCATAGTGTTGTCATAATATCGAAAGAAAACATATCAATACTGGTATCGTATCAGAGTTTAATATATACCTTAATATTACAAAAAAGTGGCATTAAAAAAAAACAAAAAATATTATATGTAGGAATTGCAATACCAAATTAAAATATCAATACCGGTATTACCAATAATTGAATACCGGTATTTATGAACAATATAAAAACATAAACAAATCAATATAGATACCTATAAATAATTACAAGATAAAAAGAACTTTTTATATACTTACCACATTTTTAAAATTTCTGTAGAATCATAAATAAACTTGACAATTATATGTATAAATAAAAACTTTTGGTCGGTTATGAGGAATACAGCGGAAAACACATTTTGAAAATACCCGATATATTGGATTATTTGTTAGTTTGGGTTAGTTTAGGTTAGGTTAGGTTGGGTTAGGTTAGGTTAACTTAAGTTATGTTAGGTTTGGTTAGGTTCACCTAAAAAATAATTCAGTATATCGGCTATTTTCAAAATGTGTTTTCCGCTGTATTCCTCATAACCGAACTGTACCAAAATTTTTATTGTACTTGATAGAAATACCGAATAAATATATAATACAGAAATGTCATTTTGACATTTCATATTGATTTCCATAGTAACGCACGTATATATTAATAATTAAGTTGCTAGGACCCCCTTAGCAACCAACAATAATTATTTTCCATACAAAACAGAATTAACTGAAAATGAATTCAATTCTGCTTAAAAATCATTAAAAGTATTAAAAGAATCCATTGTCGTCGTGTTCTGATATATTCTAAAAGTTTTAAATGTCTAGCTAGTCGGGAAGTTAGTTAAAAAATCTTCAATCGTCCAATACAAATCTTGGACAATCAAGAAAAAATAAACACTGGATACACAAGAAAAAAATTGTACTGAACAAACAAGAATATGAGCTAATGAAAACGAGGTAAAATATTAATAGTTTATAGGAAAAATATCTAAATAAGTACATATTATTACAAGTAACTTTCATAATAGGTAAAGGTAAGATATGCACGTGTAAAGACGTATTATCGTGTAAGTTGCAAAATTGCATGCATGAATCAAAAAAGTTCAGAAGCTTCTGAATTTTCACGCGACAATTGGACTATGCGATATCTGCGCCTGCACAGTATAACGATAATAGCGTACCTGTCGGTAAAAAAATGAACTACGCCGCGTAGAGACTTATTCCGAGGTTAGCCGATTTTCACGACCTGTCAAATAGATACAATGATAACATCGCGTTTTGCTTACTCTTGAAGAATGAGATTGGCGAGGCAGTCAGCACTTTTACGTGTAAACAGTTATTATCGAGATCGTTTAAAATACGTACTATTGGTGCAAGTAAATCCATGCACGTGTACAGGTGCTATTACATTAGAAGATAATCCATAATACGTAATTTAGTTCCACGGTTTGAATAAAGTTGGAATTGATATCCCAACGAGAAAAAAGTGGGTTTGGGTCGAAATCCCGAAGGCCGAAATCCCGAATGCTGAAATCCCGAATGGCCGAAATCCCGAAAGCCTAAATCCCGAAAGCCGAAATGCCGAAGGCCGGCACCCGAAAAAGTATTGATAGTAAACTTATTATCAATATGAAATTATCGAAGTATTGATTATTCTTTGATGGGCCCAGTTACATCTAATAGGTACCAGTTAATAGATGTTATTATAATGTATTACTATAAAACAATATCAAACATACCTACATAATACGATGGCGTTTGTTTTATCAAGATCAATCAATCCATTATAATTGGCCATTAAGTAAATTGCAGTTTTTGCAAGCACTAATTACACTTACCCACCCTTAAGAGGAGGCTTCAGTGCAACGCATAAAACATCGCAGGGTTTCGTATCATTTTTTTTTTGTGCATATATATTGCGGGTTTGGATGTAAAGGGGTGAAGAAAGTGTAGAGATGAAAGTCGAATTGGAGATTGCTCCAATGAATGGAGGAGCGAGTTTTTATTGCAGCGTAAATAGTCGTTACAAGAGTTATGTTACTGGTTCGAGATCCGAAACTTGGTGGATGATATGCTGTGTGGAGTGATGCGGAAACTGAGATCTATCGGTTGATTACATTTGTTGTCCTAAATGTCCTTATCAATTGCAATTATCTCAAAATGGCAGAATATGGAGGTTAGGTACTGACTAAAATTAAAATCCTCGTACTCACTGGCGGCGTATTATGGATAATTTCGCATATTATTATAATTTCACTAGCGGAGAGAAGAATTTTTCTCTCTCCTTTCTCCCACTAGCACTTTTTATTAAATTAAGTATCGGTAAACTTAGTTAAAGAACACTTGAAGTGCGTGGTGACCTCAGTCTTGGACATTTATTTATTTATTTATTTAAGAACACAAAACATTGTGGACATAACAAATATAAATTCTAGACGTACACAACATGAACTTTACATTATAACAAATATTACAATATAATAATAATAATAATAACAGAAAAACAAATTAAATCAAAACATACTTAAGTACAACATAATACAGAAAAATAAAAATTATAAAACAAAAAAACATACAATTTTACACAGAAAAATAAAGTTTCAAAAACAAAATGCATCACTGAAAATGTCTATGTCTTTAGAGAGCGCATTTACCAATCTTGCACACCTCGCTAATGGTGCCTGATAGGCTTGACACGAGGAAACGGTTCCGATCCAGAATAAATCATGGCTGCGACCCCAGGCGTAAGCAACTGCTGATGTGGCGGATTAGCTTGGAGGAAACTATTAGGTAGTGGACAGCCTTAACACTTCATTACCAATTGTTGGATTAATATGACTTAGCAATAAATTTAGAGTTCTTGGTCAGCGCCGACCTGTATTGGAGCCGTTACAGACGGGACACGGGTGTCGCGCTCGTATATTATATAGGAGGCCTTTGTATTCGAATAAAGGGGCCTTTGTATTATGTTTATGGACGCCCCAGAGCTAATGAATCAACGCATAATTTCGCGTTATAAATTAGAAAATAAAACCTGCTGCGGTAATAAAAACAAGTGTATCGGCGGCTTGACAATGTAGCGATTGATGGAAAAGTGTGCCGGGTTCGACACACGAGTATCCCCGTCTGATCGCTCTCATTTACTTATGTGTAAATGCGGAATATTAGCCACGCCGGTTACTCAACAAAAAAGGCGACACTCGTGTGTCCCGTCTGAAACGGCTCTTATAGTTACCTATGCTTTATACCAAAATCTTAAAAATATGCATTATACACTTTATTATAAAATAATACTCAAAGCATAATAAAATTCCTGCAACTGACGTAAAAAACTCATAACATGACCACTCAAATAGATACTTAGTAATAATAATTATATACGAACACAAAAAGAACCATTCATATTATTTAACATTATGGAAGTGATTGGTAACTAAAATTTAGGTATGGTTTTTATTTTGTTTTATCAAAGGGGGCATCAAAATCAATAAGTTCTTCATGCCTTCAAGACCGCCACTGCTAAGAATACTACCATATATACTTTATTGAATTTACATTAGCTGTTAATATAAATACATAAATAATTATCTTAGAATTAACAAAAAAACATTGTTTTAAAACGACAAACATTGTATGTGTTAATAATAATTAATATAATAAAAATAATGGGGTGGAAATCCCGAAAGCCGAAATCCCGAAGGCCGAAATCCCGAATGGTGAAATCCCGAATGCTGAAATCCCGAATGGCCGGAATCCCGAAAAATTAAAAAAATACAAACAATAATAATTGCGCAATCTTAACACTTATCTCGAATTGCGCAAATTTTGCAAGAGACAAAACCCATTTTTCCACCAAAAAACATAGCACAATTATTACTGTATTTTTTTTATTTTTCGGGATTTCGGCCTTCGGGATTTCGACCCAAACCCAAAAATAATTAATCTATTAATCCAATAAATTTAGCTAGATCGATCACACGTGAGTTACTAACTTCAATTTGTACTCTTCATTTGCACCATGATAATAGTATAAGTCACGATAGTCTCGACAAAACTAAGGGCCAAAGCACAGTCCACCGGGGAAAAGTTTAACGCTGTTAATCGCATCGGTCTCGCTTCTATCTGGGTCAGAAGTAAGTTAAGTAGTTCTAGACCGGATGGACCTGCAATATAAAACAACAAAGTATACATGAATAGGTTCATACTATCACCATTATTGTCAGCGGCGTGTTTCTTTGTGACGCAGATAACGCAATCGATTCGTCAGGAGATTTAAAAGGGGCCTCGAAATAGTTCACATCATTCTGGGCAGTGTTGACCTGTGTGTCCCTGATAACTGTCTTGGAAATAGGGAGCATCAGATGTTTATTCTCCCAAGATGCAGAACCAACCTGCCACTGGTAATGCCAATTGGAAGGGTGATAACTATGTTCAACTAAATTGCTTTGGGTGTTGATATATTCCACTTGCATGAGGGTGAGTTTAGGTGGACCCTTTTTTATAAATTCTTAAAAAATGGTCTCCTTAACACACTCGGTGTACTTCTTTGAACTTATATATATGTATAATTGTATTTTCACTGCTGTCGTGTGTTTGTATTATGTTCTCTTTTTATATTTCCATTTTATCCCTCTTACTACTTTTGTTTGTCTTTTTTCTTTATAATAATGTTTCATGTCATGTTGTGAATGTCTTAAACTTATAATTTGTAATGTCCACAATATGTAAAAAAAAAAAATGAAATAAACTTATTTTTAAAATACACATTGAGGACATAAAAAAATATTAATTAAAGACGTTCACAACATGAGATTTACATTATAACGAATATTACCCTCACAAGAGAGAAGAAGAGAATAATATATATACCTACTTAATAATAATAATTATAATAAGTAATAAAAAAAAAACATAAGTACAATTTTATACAGAAAATTAAAATTTCGAATACAAAATACATAGGGGCCTGGAATTTCAGGTTTAACCTGTTGCATCCCGGGGACAGTTTTACGGTTTTTGCGGAAAAGGCCACCATTTGAAATGCGGAAGTTAATGCTGCTAGCCCTATTTTTTATTGAAAATTTCGCTAGAATGTGTACTTACATTTTAAAAATATTGGCGTTTATGACAGCTTGATCGGAGGTCAAATGGCAAAAAGTGTATGTAGCGGCATCAAGAGTGGAGTATAGTAAAAATCTATATATTTTATATCAAAAAGTCCTGGAATGATGGATTGGATATTCATATTATGGATAGATATTTATATCATATAGAAATTTACTACTTTTTAAGATATTTAAATGCATAAATGTACAAGAATATACTATATTATGTTAAAAATAAAAATCTCTAATATTATATTTTTTTACTTTTTTTAAATTCAATCCTTTGCACTCTGCGTATTAAATTTAGAATTTTTATTTTCAAATATTTAACCATTCCATTCCCGGGCAGCGCCGGGTGATACTGTTAGTATAATATTATATCCTCCAAGTGAAGTTGGTGAAAGGTTTTGAGAATGAATGATGAGTTAGTTTATCAATATTATATTTTGTGCTTACTTAGTTCTTCGTTCAGTATCATTTTGTTCGTAACGACGCATGCTCTTTACCTTCATAGAGCAACACTTCAGCAGCAAACACGTACAATGAAATCATCAACACACAGTGAAATCACCAGATCAATATACCAGAGGATGTAACGTAATTTATTCCCGAACTTTGGAATAAAACGTTAATAGCCGGGTCTACACTCGGGACTTTTCCATACGTCTCACGAATTGAACTCAGGGCATGCGTCGTCGACCTTGAAATCGGTTCGAAAATGGCCGCCATTTTGTGATGAAAGTACTAACGCACTGCGATCCGACCGGCTTGGATTTCTATTCAACACCCCAGCAGCTTCGTATTTTTTCGGTAAGATTCGGGTCGTTCGTGCATTTGGCTGTCAGTTGCGTTGTCAATAAATGTATTTATTTGAGTCTATTTGATCATATTGGATGCATTTTAGTATTGGAATATTACGATTTTTTGCAAAATGTCGACTGAAATGATTACAATAGATTTTATTGAGAGTAGGGGCACATTGCGCATTATGGCATATAACCATAAAGACTATACGAACAAACTGAAGCGCAATGATGCCTACATGTTATTGGCAGGAAAATTTGGAATGTCAGTTTTAGGGGTAAAAATAAAATGTTTACGGTTCTACTTTTCCAAGGAGTACCATAAAACAAAGGAAACAAAGAGTGGCGCTGTGGCTGACAACAAGCATGAACCCTCGTGGTTTGCATATGAGACATGAGTCAAATGGCATGTCGATAATAGGGGTTAAAAATAAAATTGAGAGCTTGAGTTCGTATTTTTCAAAAGAGTTCCACAAGACTAAGGAAACAACAATGAGTTGAGCTGGGGCTACAGCAAAAATGAACCCTCGTGGTTCTCATACGAGTCACTGTTGTGTTGTATTGAATATAATATTATTATCTAGTTATTGTAGGTAGGTATTCAATGACATATTGTAGTATTGATGTGTTGTATTATGTATAACGCCCACGGTGGCCGCACGGCTTAAGCGTTAGACTATTATGCCGTGGGTCCCAGGCTCAAATCCTGGGTCTGGCAAGTACACATATTGTTTTTCAATTTGTGTGTGAGTCAGGGTAAGACCTAATAGTTTGAGCAAGTGGCTGACATCCATTTTGCCTTTGACATCCGTGTAAAGTTCTGAAAAAGGACGTTTTCATTCGATTCTGTTGCCCTCATTATTCCGAACAGTAGTCAGAAAATATATTATATCATTAAATTTAAATCTTTTCAACTTAAATTGATGTAATTACAATATACCTAGTATAATTGTAATATTTATTTTGACAATCAGAATTATTCGCATGACGTTTTGGCATAGAATATTTTAATTTCGAGGGTGAATATCCATACAAGAATAAATATCATTAATTTAATACAAAGTGCACCGATAGATGGCACTAAACTAGTTCCATGACTGGTTTGTCGTTAGGACACACTCAAGTATGCTCATTTATTACAAATATGATTGTGATAATAAGTTTAAAAAAATAATTAATATAATTAAGTATTTGTTATTCTAAATTTTACTGTTTTCTTTTAACATTTTACACTCGTTTCCCGTACGCTCCGTGGTGGCGCTGTATTACCGTGAATAATTTTATTCATCACCTGCGAATCTATTTCAATGTATAATCTATGACTCAACGAAGTGTAAGCTGTGATGAACGAATGTAGACAGTAAAACGGATTCATCTCCTCTGCGCATGCACAAAACTTCTCGGTGTAAAACCAGAATTTAAAAGTTGAAGAGGAAGTCGGCGTTGAAGTGACTAAATGGGGACGTAGCTATTGAACACTGGTAATCTTACGCTGGAGATATTTTACATCGTTGACGTGGCAGTCTGCCGCAGAATAATTCTTAAGTTGATATTTTCTGCGCGTAGCACGCGAATTACGTGCGCGTCGCAGCAAACTTCAGTCTTTATCTGGATCTAGGCGAGTGCAGTCAAGTTTTTGTACGAGCGAGACGGTCTTCGGGCGACCGGCTACGAATGGCAGACGCTAGTACCCGGTATTTATTGTATTACTTATCTAGAGGATTAGATTCCTGTTCTTTTAACCTTTAATAACTCCCCACAGAAACTCTAGTTTTGTTGTGTTAGGCATGGCATTTGTTCGATTTCAATTTGTATTTCTCGTTGCTTTTGCTTCTTGTTTTAATAAATTTCATAGTGTTTTGATCTCGGAACGTACCTAAACAATTTTATTATTTCATTCTTTGCCCTGTTATGTCCCCCGTGTTTTGGTACACACAGTTGGAGGAATCAAGGCAAAGTGGCGCCCTTTCTAATTTACACTATAATTAATTGAACATTCTAAGGTGAAGTACTGGAAGCTTGAGGAACTATTTTGAACATACATCATGGTATCCACGACCTTCAAATAAGTAGGTATTATTTCTTACAGGGATGGGGACTCATATGCTATACCGCTGTTTGTTTTATTTTTGAGCTAGTTCGGATGTGGTAACAATATAGGTGTACACACTTTTAGTTGAGTATAGCCCAAACCGTTACAAGGAGTCTATCTGGAAATAGCCTATTCATTAAAATCAGTTATTATTGTCAAAAAATATTTTACCTGTGTCATGTTACATTTCATGTGACATGTCTACATCTTAAACGCAAACTTTAAATACTGTTAATTAATTAACAAATAAATTTGGCACAACCTTGTTGACATTGAGTGTCAACCCTGCACCATAAACAATAACCGTTACAAACCGACCAATGAAGAATCTTCCCGCTTTTGGAAGCTGACGCAATGATCTGTCACATGGAAGGGGAAATAACAAACAAACTATTCCCGGCGGCAGAAGTATTGACTCCAATTTCAGTATTCATTCCGTATGGACGTCTCCCGATTAACGTAATAGTACAGTTCAACGCCTTTTAAAGATGCTTCTCCTCATCCCTTCCAGCCAAGTTATAATACCAGCCTTCATTTAAAATAAAGTTAAGTACAATCAAAACCATTTAAATACTCTATGACCAGTACCGAACAAATGCACCTTAAATTTGTATTTATTTCTATTTTTTCTGTATATATTCTAAATTTCAATGTTGTACGCTTGTTGTACGAAATTGTGTTGTGTGTAATTAAATAACTCTTTTAACAAACTACACTATGTTCTTATTTTTGCCATTGTTTAATTAACTTGTAAAACACACACTTTCAAGGCGCCCAAATTAATAATTTCATATTTAAAACGAGGTTACTGATGACAGTTTATTGAGGTAAATAATGATATGAAACATTCCTTGCAGAAAGTTAAGTTGGCAGAAACCCGAATCTATACGTTTTGAGATTAAATGGTACTCTATTTCATGTTCTATCGATTAAATTAGCTGGCACTTCATATTTAACTATTGTTCATTACAATTTATTAACTTTTTTATTTCAATCTACTTTCAACATTATTCATATAACAATGGCGCCCAACGTGGGGCGCATTTTTTTAATTTACGATTTAATAAAATTTACTACAAACATGTGTTTTGTTAACGTAATTTTGTGTGGGGAGAGTTTTTTTCATTTCGTAAATTGTCATGGTAAACTCGTTTCGACTATCAAACTTTGAGTTTGTTATGTGTTTGCTTGGTACAATTTTCTTAAATAAATTTTGTCATATTGTATTATAATTTATATTATATTCCATGCTATATCTTAGTACCTAATATGTTGACAATTTGCTTATTATTATACCTTACATATTGCATATATTTTATAATGTAATTGGTATTTTTTTTACGTTTTTTTTGACATTCAATGCATACCTACCTACTTTATAAAAACTATAAAGTTTATTTTGCTACATACTTTTCATTAAAAAATGAAAAATATGAAGTAAATCGATTTAAATGTTTAGCTGGTTGTTTAATTGATACTAAATTGTCAAATTCGATAAGAATTAGTTAATTTTCAACTATTTTATTACTATTAATAAATATGATATAATTAATAAATTTATGGTAATGTTTCATAGCTGCCGTTAAAATTTTCAAGCTACTTCCGTAAATAAGAAGATAGCCATTTTCTGAAGTAAAATTACTATGATTAGTAATATAGTAATTATAAAAGGATACGCTATTTTGGTTATGAGTCCATTTCAGTTTGTGCCTCCTTACAAAACACTTGAATTTGCATAGTCAAATTTGTTATTTTATTCAAGAAATTTCACAGTGAGTACCGAAATTAAACAAATCTATATTGTATTTTATAATATTCAATATATTATGGACTATAGTTTCCTTCTGTTATAAAAGCATTCTTTATTACCTAGTCATTTCTTCTCACGCGATAACATCGTGGGGATTTGTGAAACAGTAATAAAATATTTTGTCGTGTGTGTGAACCCTCGCGCGTACAATCAAATCATTGTATTTTTGTGTTTGAGATGCATTTTGTCATATGAAACACTTTGCGCCACTCAATCGAACCCTTGTATGAGTGTTTTCAAGTGTTTCAAACGTATTTTTTTTGTTCAGGCAATACCCGTGTCATTGACTTTTCAAATCACGCAAGTGTATAATATTATAATCCTTTCTTGTGAACAATATTATTTTGTACAAATGATATTCTTGAGATAATTGTAGAATCATTTATATTACCTACTTACATGAATTCCCGCTAAAATGTATACCTACTCGGTTTGTCTTCAAGCATTATTTTTGTTTAAAAAAAAAATATATATATATAAAGAAAAAACCATTAAATCTTATCTTTATATTTAAAGAAATGATCAAACGGATAAAATTTCATAATAATCCGGTTAAATTACAACTCATACCTACTTCTTCACTTCACTTCACTTCTTCACTTCTGTACTGATTGGATCTTCGATCTTGAAGAAAACATTTACATTTCTCAGCACAACTGGATGAAAAATAACAGAAAAAGCTAAGTAAATTGAAATAAAATTGATTGGAATTGTTTCAATTGAACTTTTGGTAATGCTATAATATTTTTTTTTAAATTACCAAGCAGAATGATATTTATTTGTTTGATTATTGGTAGTTTTACTATCTATCTTTTCCTATAATTCACATTTGAAATTTATAAACCTTTTGATTTAAATACTATACTTATTGAAATTCATTTGGTCATTTAAACAATTTCAACAAATTTTATTAATCTAGTACTTATAATGAAATTGTAATTTTCAGCTCATATATCTACTTAATAATTGACAACCAGCGGAATATTTTATCTATTACTTTTGTGTATTTATATTTTTGTGTACAAACCAATTTTATTCAACATTTTTGAATAGGATTGTCCAAACTGTTGTGAAACGAAGTGTTTCGCAGCTATATTTAATAATAGTGTACATATATTCAGTACAATAAATGATTTGGTTTTACTTGAGAGAGTGTATACTAAATTAAAAAATTCTGGTTTAACAATTAATTTTAAGAAATCCGAATTTTGTAAATCAGAATTAAAATTTTTGGGTTATATTGCAAATGAAAACGGACCTGTGTGTTATTGTCACTAAAAGACAATACACATGGAAGACTTGCAATTAAAATTATCAAAATATCACATTACATTAAATGAAAACGGACCTGTGTGTTATTGTCACTAAAAGATAATACACATGGAAGACTTGCAATTAAAATTATCAAAATATCATATTAACATTAAATGAAAATGGATCTGTGCGTTATTGTTACTAAAAGACAATACACATGGGAGACTTGCAATTAAAATTATCCAAATATATCTACTAATATTATTTAATAAACTGATTTGTAAACTTTCCGTTTGCAAATATTCTCAATAGATTTAATTGGACCTTTTCCAAAGGCAATAAATGGTTCTACGTTTATGCTTTCAGTCGTAGACATTTTCTCAAAATTTGTATGGCTTAAAGCTTTGAAAAAGGCTACTTCAAAACCTATAATTATTTTTTTAGAATCTGAAGTATTTTTAAAATATGGCGTGCCTCATACAATAATTACCGATAATGGACGACAATTCATTTCCAAAGAATTTAAGAGTTTTCTATTAAAATTTCATGTTCCAAAACTTTTCTTAAACGCTTTTTACTCTCCACAAAGTAATACAGTAGAGAGGTATAATCAATCCATAAATACATTATTAGCCATTCTTGTGGGTAAGAATCAACGTTTATGGGCAGATTACTTACTTCATGTTCAGACAGCACTTAACCCTACTGTAAATTTAACAACTAAATATACGCCATTTTTTCTCATGCACGGTAGAAAAATCATTCTTGATGGAAGATTTCATTTTCCACATCAAATTCCTGATGATTTAAATTCTACTCAGCCTATTTCTTTCTATTTTTCTAGTTCTATTAATAAATTAATAGAACTTCCTTTTATTTTTGATATTGTTCAAGAGCAATTATTTAATAATTTCAATAACGATGCGAAACGTTACAATTTAAGAAAGAAATCTGTTCAATCAATACTGGTGACAATGTTTACCGTAAAATCTTTATTCAGTCGAGCACAGTATTTTTTTTTCAAGCAAGTTGGTACCCCGGTTTGTTCGAAATATAATATTTAAAAATATTTCACCTTTAATGTATATTCTGGGAGATATCAATTTAAAACCACTTGGAAAATTTCACATAAAAGATATTTAAAAAAGTATTTAATTGTTAATTTAACTCTAAAGAATAATTTATTGAATACATCAATCAATGATTTAAATAAAAAAAGTATTTAAATTTGATAAACTTACTATATTTTTTAATAAGAAAGTTATGTATTCCTTTCTATTCAATAAAAGGGGTAACTCTATACTTTGTATAGACACTTATTTTTAGATTCATTGTTAATACAAGTAATTTTGTATTACTAACAATTCTTTTGAGTATGTATGTATTGATGTCAAAGACTAAAAGTCTGTCTATTAAACAAAACAATCATTCTTGTTGTAATAATCGTTGCGATTTGCAACAATTACTTTATCATTCCTCTGTTATTCAATATATTATAGAAACTTCTTAATGTTGTTTAACTCTAATTAAATAAATCTTCTAAATAAATTGTTTAAACTGTTTTAAATTGCATATTTTTGTTTTTTCATTCAAGGTTGATAATGTCTTTCCTGAAGTACTATGCTGCCCCCATAAGCATAAACACAGCTAATGGAAAAAAATGAAAAATTAAACTAAGTATGAGGTGACATACTATATAAAATTCTGAACATAATTACATAACAAAATAAACAGCATGTCATTATTATTCTAATATACAAACCATCATAATGTGTTCGTTACTTTTGCAAAAATGTTAGGCTTTTCGAAGCAACAAAACAGTAAATAATGATTCATAAGCAAAAACACAGCACATCTATCGATTTGCTGCGTTTTTTGCTTAAAAACGCTGGCTTACTCTTTTATTGTTTATGATTCTAGAATTTTTACACAAACGTAATACCGCATGTAACTGGTAATAGTGAGATAACCTCAAATTAATCATTCACTGACTTCTTATCGCCCTACATTTTTAATGATATTTTAAGACTCAAAGCTGATTAAGTTTGAAATTGAACTAAGAATCGTGAAAAAAAGATTCTCAACCTTGTTTTGGAGAGTATGCAATTGGATAAACTTGATCAAAATGCTACAAAATCCAATGAAATTATAATGGCAGTAAAATGTTAATGACCAGTTAATTACTTTTTAATTACCACATTTAAATATCATGTTAATTTTATCTCATGGCTAACTACTGAAAACGCGCCAGACCCGTTGTTAGCACTAAATTAGTTCATTTTAATCTTAATCCATCATAAAACACATTTCTTACTATCAAGTCTTATTAAATTAATGATATTTGTACTTATGTTTCTGAACATTTGATATTTAAAAATAATACAAACGGAAATTCGTCAATATTCCTTTTTTCCAATGTGAGCCGCATGGCTCCTTCTAAGTTTACATCTGTCAACTGGCTTCGATATTTGTTTTTTATGAAGTGCATTACACTGAATTATCTTTCACAGTATACAGTAGTAGGAAAAAATGACAATATTAACTCATAAAGCAATTGTTGCTAACCCTTTGAATTGACTCTCAGAAACGGACTATTTCACATATTATGATCTCATCAGAAAAACACATTATGGATCATTTTTGAGCGTGGAAAGAAATTTAAGAAAAGTCATGTGTATTCAACCAATTTCATAATTTATTAAATACATTTTGTAAATATTATTCTGTAAAGTGCTGGTAGCATACGGCCACCAGGTCCACACACAAAACCACTGGTGTAGACCCTACGTGAAGGACAAGTAATGCCTACAAATAGGATGAAGTTTTGGGAGTCTTCCCACCAAAACTGACGAATTTTTGTACATTTAAAAATATATTGTCATTCCAATATTATTTAATAAATAACATACCATTACATTAAAAAATAAGTATTTTATTTTTCAAAAATATCCATTACAATTTAAATTATAAGCAAAAAAACATATTTATTGTTTTTTTCTTTATGAAACTGACATTATTCCATTCAAAATCATAAATAAAAAGACAATAGTGAAGTTTTATAATCAATATTTTTGTAATTTTGCAATTTTTATGTTATCAAAATATCAATTTTTAAATAATCTATTATAAACCGAAACATTTATTAAAATTGATTAACTTTTAATGAAGCAGCAATGAAAAACATGATAACCTCTCTTTTCTCAAAATTGACTTTCCCATTAGCTGTGTTTTTGCTTATGGGGGCAGTATGAATGAAGTACAGTCTACTTGTGGAATTCAAGGTAGCAGCTTTCCGGCGCTCTGACTATGGAATTGCAACCTGATGATACCAAATTGTTGTCCTAAAAATTGGTATACTTTGCTTAATGAATGTATAAAAAACACTTATAAAAAATGTATTTCAGTATATTGACAGGTATCGGTTTTAATTGTTTGGTTGTGGTTGTTGAGAGGTTTTCTGCATGGATTCGGACAAGTAAGATTGTCAATTTTTGTTTTGTTATAACAATACTGTTGTAAAAACTGGTACTGTGTAGGAGATATATTTTATATATGAATATAATCCTACTATTGTTTGGATAATTTCTATAACTTACATTATATGCTGAGAGAAAGTTTAATTTCGCTTATGGGTTAATTTTCTTAATATTTTTAATACTGCTAAAAGTTTTTTTTTTGAGAGTAGAGAGCTTGATACAGAGTCACCTAGATTCATGGGTATTATTATTTTATTTTTCTTCTTTTTCTCGTTCATGGTGATAATTTATAGTTATTCATTTAAAATAAAGTTAAGTACAATCAACACCATTTAAATACTCTATGACCAGTACAGAACAAATGCATCTCAAATTTGTATTAATTTCTAAATTTCAATGTTGTACGCTTGTTGTATGAAATTGTGTTGTGTGTAATTAAATAACTCTTTTAACAAACTACACTATGTTCTTATTTTTGCCATTGTTTAATTAACTTGTAAAACACACACTTTCAAGGCGCCCAAATTAATAATTTCATATTTCAAACGAGGTTACTGATGACAGTTTATTGAGGTAGATAATGATATGAACATTCCTTGCAGAAAGTTAAGTTGGCAGAAAGCCGAATCTATACGTTTTGAGATTAAATGGTACTCTATTTCATGTTCTATGTTCTAAACATTGTCAGTCATACGTATTTCTTTTCATTTAACCAAGACAACACTGTGTAGATAGTCTTTGTTAGTTTTTAAAATTCAATTAAACCCTACGTAATCCAAGCCATAGAAACAATAGTCAAAAAATATCTAAAATTATGTCATTAAACCAATACATAATTTAAAATATTTTATAGATAAAAAGATTATGTTTTATCGATTATCGTTTGGAGTAGGCAGAGATTAATGAATTAAAAAAAAAATAACGAACACCATCTGTAATGTTACCAATCAAATCAAAATTATCTATTTTACATATAAAATTATTACACATAAAAAATTATAAATTCAAAGTGTTCACAACATTACGTTACGTATTCTTTCATCTATAAAATACCTAAAATTATGCCCAAAACCATACATAATGTTAGATATTTTATAGATAAAACCATATTTTTTATTGATTATGGTTTGGAGTGGGTAGAGTTTAATGAATTTTAAAAGACTAACCAACGCCAGCAATAATAATACTATGTACCTATTCTTAATTCAAGATAAATAAGTATGCCTGAAAAAGTATGCATTATTTTTGTCGGATCACCCATAGCATACCTAAACTAGTACTAACAAACACTATCTACATCTACCAGTGGCAAAGGGTGACTTTTGGAAAGAGGTAGGCTGTGGAGTAACCACGCTTGTCAGATATATTTATGGAAAATAAGAAGATAACCCAATATTACCACTGATGAATAGGTATACTAAATCGATGAAATTTCAAAAGCTCAATTAGTTTGATATAATTAGTTTAAAAATAAGCAATTCGTTTGAATTATGTATTTTCCTAATCATTTATAAACGTAACATACCTACGCTCAAAATACGAGGGTGGGTCAATAATTCCTTAGAAAAAAGCATTAAAACAGTTATTATTTTTGTATTTTTTTTTAATTTCTCAACATAATCTCCTTGGAGCTCAATACACTTGGTAAGACGTTTCTCAATTTTTTTTAAACCGTCAGAAAAATAAGTTTTCGGAAGGTCCTCAAAATAAGCATTTGTCCGATCGATGACTTCTTCATTTGAAAAAAAACGTTGTCCACTTAGCCATTTTTTTAAGTTTGGGAAAAGGAAAAAGTCACTGGGGGCTAAATCTGGCGAATACGGTGGGTGGTCGACCAATTCGAACTTCAATTCTTCAATTTTAGCCATTGATCGTAAACATGTGTGAACACGGGCATTGTCCTGATGAAAGAGGATTTTTTTCCTGTTTAAATGAGGCCATTTTTCTTCAATTTCGTTTTTTAGCTGGTCCAATAAAGATGCATAATAATCCCCTGTTATTGTTTTTCCTTTTTCCAAATAGTCAACGAAAATAATTTCACGTGCATCCCAAAATACAGTAGCCATAACCTTACCAGCTGATTTTACGGTTTTCGCCTTCTTTGGACATGGTTTGTCTTCGCAATCCACTGCTTTGACTGTTCTTTCGTCTCCGGAGTATAGTGGTGTATCCATGTTTCATCTACAGTCACAAAGCGACGGAAAAATTCATCCGGATTGCGTTGCATGAGCGACAACAGGGCTTTAGAGGCCACCACCCTATTGCGTTTATTGTCGACTGTGAGCAAACGCGGCACCCATCTTGCATAAATATTTTTCATGCCCAATTTGTCATGTAAAATAGAAATGACGCTACCTTTTGAGATCCCTGTAACCTCAATTATCTCACTCAACTTTAATCTTCGGTCACTTAACACCATATCGTGGATTTTATTGATCATTTCTGGTGTAGTCACCTCTACAGGACGTCCTGAGCGTGGTTCATCCTTTGTTGATGTACGACCACGTTTAAATTCATTTAACCAGTTATAAATAGTTGCAAGTGAAGGAGCAGATATGCCGTGAACTAAATCCAACTCATTTTTTATTTCCTTTGCTGTTAACCCTTTTATATTAAAATGTTTAATAACAGCTCTAAACTCAATTTTCTCCATTTTCCATTTTTCCATTTTCCACAAGCAAATTTTTTTTTTAAATGTACGAAAAACACACAACAACCCGACCAATCTGATTGAAACTTCGCAGCATACTGAATCGGTAGTGCCGCTGCATGAAATCAAACCGCTTACAGTACTAGTCGCGCCACTTGTCGGCTTTTCTAAGGACTTATTGACCCACCCTCGTATATTATCTATCATCTTTGAAAATATCCGTTGTTGTGTATATATTATGTTCCATAACAATAATTTATAATTTAACCCGTAAAATTAGCCATTTTAAAACACAGACTTTGGTATATATTTCTAATTTGGAAAAATTAGAAAAAGGATAAATTAGCTCTTCTTTAAAATATGTTGTGCACCACTGCTTTATAACAACTTGAAACCCATTATAATATTTATATATAACTTAATTTTATATAAGATAACTTGGACTCTTTTTATGGCACTACATGGAATATTCTTCATTTTCATGGCGTATAAAATACGGTTCCATGACAAAACAGAACATGACAAAACAGAACAACGATAAAATATAAATATGAGTTTTCAGGAAAAATATTAATTTAATATTGAAATTGTCCTATCTCTATTATGTTGATAGATTTTTAATAGCACCGATTTTCAATACGCCATAATAAATCAAATTATATAGCTAATTTCTGCATTCCTAATCACTATAAAGCCTCAAATAAACTTAACTCGGTGTTGCCGGCAAGCTTAGGATATCTCATCTTAATCAATATAATATGTTCAAAATGATTGGGTGGCTAGGTACAACGAAATTATCAGTTTAATAATTCTGCAAAGATAAAAAACGGAATTTTAATATTTGTATTTGCAATTATAGTTGTGCATGATTATCAAAACCAAACAGATAAATTGGGGCATTTACGCCGAATAGCCAACATGCAGTGATTACATTATACAATTTTATTTACTCTATATATAAAAAAATGCATTATTTTCAAAATAACGGTATTGTAAAAAAATGAAAGTATATATTATTATACCTTAATGATTTCACTTTAAAAAAAAGTTTATATTAAATATTTATGTATAAGTATAAGGATATGTATTTCGTTTAAAATTTAATTAATAAATAGATTCCACAAAAATTAATGTTTCATTTTTCCCCTGGCTGTTCTGTTTTGTCACTGTTCTGTTTTGTCATGTTCTGTTTTGTTCGGTCACCATTAATAATTTAGTTGCTAGGACCCCAGACCCCCTAGCAATCAATAATAGCGTTTTACTTTTTACGGATTTCTTCCAAAATAACTTTTCATACAAAACAGAATTAGCTGAAAATGAATTCAATTCTACTGCGTTACTATGGAAATCAATATGAAATGTCAAAATGACATGTCAGTATTTTATATTTATTCAGTATTTCTATCCAGTCCAATTTTTTTATCGTTTAAGCTAGTCAAGTCAAGTTTATATGATTCAACAGAAAATTCCCACCCGTAAAAGGGTTCCATGACAAAACAGAACAGTGACAAAACAGAACAACGATAAAATAATATAAATATGACCTTTCAGGAAAAATATAAATTTAATATTGAAATTGTCCTATCTCTATTATGTTGGTAGAATTTTAATAGCACAGATTTTCAATCATCATCCAACCATGTCCGATCTTAAATAGGATCATATGGGCCTCCACAAAGTAGAGGTTTGTATTAACAGATTTTTTGTTTTTTACGAGAAATGAATGTCAGCCACATGCTCAACCTATTAAATCCATACCCTGACTCACACACAAATTGAAAAACAATATATTGTGTACTTGCCAGACCCAGGATTCGAACCTAGGACCTACTGCGTTATAGGCCAACGCTTAAGCCGCGCGGCCAATACGCCATAATAAATCAAATTATATACCTAATTCATGCAATCCTAATCGCTAGATAACCTCAAATAAACGGGACTTTGCCGGCAAGCTTAGGATATCTCATCTTAATCAATATAATTTATGTGTTCAAAATGATTGGGTGACTAGGTACAACGAAATAATGACCTAACCTAACGTAACCTAATCTAACATAACCTAACCTAATTTAAGCTAACCTAACCTAACATAACCTAACCTAAATAGATTCCACAAAAATTAATGTTTCATTTTCCCCTGGCAGTTCTGTTTTGTCACTGTTCTGTTTTGTCATGTTCTGTTTTGTCACTGTTCTGTTTTGTCATGTTCTGTTTTGTCACTGTTCTGTTTTGTCACTGTTCTGTTTTGTCACTGTTCTGTTTTGTCACTGTTCTGTTTTGTCATGTTCTGTTTTGTCACTGTTCTGTTTAATCATATTCTGTTTTGTCTTGTTCTGTTTTCTCCGGTCACCCCGAAAAAGATAGACTATCCGCATGGGAGGCGAACCTAGCCTCTGAGGGTGTCGAAGATTCGGTAAAGCCAGCAGAGCATCTCCCACCCAGTCTCGGGTACCGTACATGGAAAGCCCTAAACACACCGAGAACCATGGTAGAGCGCACTCAAAACAACATGGTGAAGTGGAGGTTCTCCGACGACCAAACCTGTGAGTGCAGTGAAATGCAAAGCATGGATCACCTTTTTTCATGCAAGGCTTGCCCAGTAAGCTGCAATTTCGACGAGATCCTACAAACCGAGGAAAAGGGTGTTGCCTTCGCCAACTTATGGAGTGACACATTGTAGCTATTTAAAACCCGACATGACGAAAAAAAATCTTAGAATTAACAAAAAACACTGTTTTAACACGATAAACATTTTATTTGTTAACAATAATTAATATAATAAAAATACTTAATCTATTAATACAATACAATTAGATAGATCGATCACACGTGAGTTACTTCAATTTGTACTCTTCATTTGCACCATGATAATAGTATATGTCACGATAGTTCCGACAAAACTAAAGGCCGAAGCGCAGTCCACCGGAAAGAAGTTTAACGCTGTTAATCGCATCGGTCTCGCTTCCATCTGGGTCAGAAGTAAATTAAGTTGTTCTAGACCGGATGTATCTGCGATATAAAATAATAAAGTATACATGAATATGTTCATACTCTCACTATTATTGTTAGGCCTTTCTTTGTGACGCAGATAACGCAATCGATTCGTCAGGAGATTTAAAAAGGGGCTTCGAAACGGTTCACATCAGTCACACAATTAATAAATTGATTTTAAAAAGACACATTGAAGCCATAAACAAAATATTAATTAAATACGTTCACAACACAAATTTAATAATACCCTCAAGAGAGAAGAAGAGAATAATACAATAATATATAGATACCTAATAATTATAATTATAATAAGTAATAAAAAAAAACATAAGTAGGTAGGTACAATTTTATACAGAAAAATAAAATTTCGAATACAAAATATATAGCACGTCACTGAAAATGTCTACTTCTTTGGGTAGCGCATTGACTAGTCTTGCACCCCTCGCTAATGGTGCCTAATAGACTTGACATGAGGAAACGGTTCCGATCTAGAATAAATCATGGCTGCGACCACGTAGGTAATTGACAGACGCATGTAAATTCAAAATCTTTAGGATGCCAGGATTGGAAACCATTCCTCGCGATAACAGGCAAAAATGTTTCAAGAGCAGAAGTGACCTACGAGATTCAAGAGAGTGAAAAGTAAGTATACCTTGTAGAAAGGCAGTCGGAAAATAATCATTTGACGATTTTATCGAAAGGAAAATAGTTACATGTCTTAAAATAAAGACATCTAAGAAATTTCTTCTCGACGCGTTCTAAAAAAATAAGCTTATAGGAAACCTCATAAGGACACTAGATAATCGACCCATATTCGTGAATGCTACACACTAACGAGACGTAGAGTGTACGTTTGACATTTAGATTTTTGAATGGTTTGGGTTAATATAATATACCCTCTAAGGCATAAAGCCCACCAAAGCAGCACTCGGTGCGCTCTCTACGAAGTAGGCCCCCTCTCACCCGCGCATTACCCTTCACCAATGTAATAAGGGGCTCAAGGAGCACAAAATAATTATTATTATCAGCGTCTCTCATAACAAAGCAATAAAAATGTTATTAAATTTCTCGGGGCTTGTAATTAATATTCACGATGACATCATTCTACCAGCGAAATATTGGACACGCAATAACTAAACAAAGAGTTCACTGTTATTAAATAATGCCTTCTCGCCCGTCTATCGACGACGCTTCCGGGAGCGTGATTTCGTTTGCCGTGTTCAATGAATGGACTACGTTGTAATTCGTTAATTCGTGCCGCTGAGAAGCCACACAACGATGACTCATGGGGCGGGCGGGCACAATGCGTCATCAAATCCAGTGTGCGCTGGCGTATCTGATTACGTTGTATTTTCGATGATTCACATAGAATATGCGCGACCGCCCCGCAAGCCCGCTTTAGTGGACTTTATGCCTAAGTGAAATAGGTGAAAGGTTTTTAGAAGGAATGATGTGTTAGTTTATCAATATTATATTTTGTGCTTACTTAGTTCTTCATTCAGTATCATTTTGTTGGTAACGACGCATGCTCTTTTTCCTTCATACAGCAACACTTCAGCAGCAAACACGTATAACGAAATCATCAACACACAGTGAAAGCACCAGATCAATGTGCCAGAGGGGTCTTCCTGAAAATAGTCTATTCATTTAACATCGATTGTTATTGTCAAATTTAATAATATTCTTCCTTAACTCTCACTAACTCCCGCTAAGGTTATCAAATTAGTACTAAAGATTTTTAAAACGTCATAGCAGTCATATTTTGTTCCGATTCCCACCAAAATTTACATTTGTATTCAGTATTCATTGTCAAATCATCATAGAAGTATGTAACTGATATGTAACTATTAAATTTAAAATAAGAAAATGTATGTCTCGTTTAGTATAATACCATTATTTTTCAACACTTTCACCCACTGCGGGCCGTGAAAAATTAGAAAATTGATAAACTGGCCCTTGTTCCAAAAAGGTTATGCACCACTGCTTTATAACAACTTGCAACATACGCATTCTCAATAACTTGAAACGTTTTAGTACACTACATGGAATATTCTTCATTTTCAAGAACTTAAATCGAATGACAATATTTGGTGCGTAGAAATTTTGCTGATTGGGATTTAAAGTAACAGACAGTGAAACAAACCCAGTCTGTTTACACGAAAAAATCATGTTCAGCGATGAAGCTCATTGTTGGTTAAAAATGGTCTCATAAACAAGAACAATTATTATTGTCGCATTTGCAGTAATGAAAACCCATGTTATGTTATTCTTCAAACACCTTTCCATTCACAAAAATTAACAGTTTAGTGTGTTTTATAGTCTGAAGTCTGATTGGACCGTATTTTTTTGAAAACGAAAATGGCAATGCAGTTACTATCAATTGAGAACGCTACAGAAATGTAATTAGTGTTTTTTTCTGGCATGATTTTTATTTGACGATATTTTATGGTTCCAACAAGATGATGCAACATGCCATACAGTTTGTGATACAATCAGGGAACTCAGAAATTCTGTTCTGTGGATACAATCAACTTATATTAAGAGTATACTTCAGTGAAACGGCAAATAATTTTCAACTATAGGTGCAACGAAATTTCGGACTCGCTGCCAATCGAAGAGCGAAAGTCGAGCTGTGAACACGTCAATTTGTTTTGTGATGGCGTCGGGGGAATTAATTCTTAAATCGTGTAAAGATGACAAAAAAACGTTACCCATTTACTTGAAAACGAAAACATGTCAATGAATGTATTATTATTATTTTTACTAATAGAACAATAAACATAACGTTAAATGGACGCATGTTGAATTTTTATGACAAATTATGTTTTGTTCTGCATGCGTCGTTTGCACAATCTTCGCGTCGCGTAGTCACGATCGTTTTAAACCGTGCCACAGATAAAGACGTAGGTATATATAACCTTAATAGAAAAGTTCAATGACTGTGTAACCAACCTCATGAAATGCTGATATAAATTGGCCACCAAGATCATCTGGTTATATTAAATCATTGGTTTACTCTATTAAACCAGACACCCGATGACCTTAAAACCAATTTTATTTGTATCATTGGTGAAATACGTACATATATAGCGTGTAGAAACAGCGTACGTATATAATAATATGCAACTAGCTGCAGTTTTCAAAACACCTAGAGCTATCCGATTCAATTGAGTTTTGCTCGTTCTATTACCTTGCCGTTCCTCGTAGCTACCAATATACACCAGTGGGTCTATTCTATACCTACCTATCGACCGCTAAAGTGATAAATATTATTAAACTTAAGGTAGGTTTGTATCAAAATATTAGCACTTATTGTAACAATTACACGAAGTTGGTTTTTATTGTTGCAATCAGTGCTATATTTTAACAGCACTTATCTTACTGCTGTTAAAATAAAGCACTTATTGCAACAATAAAAACCAACTTCGTGTAATTGTTACAATAAGTGCTAATATTTTGATACAAACCTACCCTAAGTTTGATACTATTTATCACTTTAGCGTTCGATAAGTATAGAATAGACCCACTGGTCTATAGCTAATACTGCTCATCGGTAGTGTGCACAACTTTGAGTCGTTGCGACCTGTTGCAGTTATAAGTAATTATATTGTACGTGTGGTGGAAGAGTCAATGAGGACGGTCCCCATGAATTATGCATTGCAAAAATATTTGTAATTAATTATTTACAATGCATTGTTTAAGAGTGTATAGTCCAAGAATATGTTTGATATATTATAAACATTAAAAAAAATATATTAAATATCCCTCTTACTTCTACGAAGTCCAGATGTATAAGGGTGTTTATAGCAGATAGTACCATAACCAAATAACACAGTGTTGAAAGCAGAACCTGAAAACATTGTTGTTATATTAATAAGTATGCAAATAATTTGTATAAAAACAATATTAACAATAACGGCAACCTCCATATCATGGAGATCAAGATTGAAAAAAATGGACTTTTGTTGATCAGAAAGACAAGAAGTGTTGATTCCATAAAACCATCGTTCAAGTTATGTTATGAGTAATTTATTCGACATGAATCATCGCAGTCAACACCGTGTGGTCTTTAAAATCACATAATATTATAATATAGTTAAATACCCAATATGGCTTTTCTAAATGGTCAGAGAGTATATTTTACATTACTTGGATCTATTCAAAAAATATTATTGTGGCATTATAAATTAAACTTATATGAAAATTTTGGGTCTATGATGATTCGGCACTGGGACAACTGAGTGCCACGCAATCGAATGAAATTCGAAAATAAATAGACGTTCGTGAATTATATTATATACTTTTAAAATATACAGGTATTTAATAGTATTAGTTATATTTACAGTATTATATAATTATTTAATACATGGTGAGAATTTAAATATGTAAACGTAAACAGCCGCGTACTGACTGAGCGGGCAGCCTCGCAATAGCTGATAATATACGTAAAAGCCTCGCGAGGCAAACGCACGCGCCACCTCTTCCGAGCATTGCCGCGGCCGATCCAAGCGTTGTCAGTTTGTCGATGCTAAAATAATGTTCTACACGCGGGAGCCTCGCGTACTTAACGTTAATATTTTGTCGCGAGCTACCTCGCGCAGCGATTTTTGCGAAGCAAATGTCCAAGGCAGCTTGGCGAGGCTTCTCGCACAGTCAGTACGCGGCTATTGACGTTACGTCATGGAATCAAGTAAGACGTTTTAAATATGCTAACAATTACTGTAGATGACCGCCTTGTTTATGGAATTGATTTGAGTGATGTTAAAAATAACAGACACGTGTTACCGTGTCAACTATTTAGAAAAACCCTTCTTTGGAAGTTACATTTTGAATCAAATGCTAGCTGTGTTGATTAAAGGACGACTATTAATTCCCTATGGCCTATATTAACCGCTTTTGCTGGAGCGTTTTGCTAAAAAGCGCGACTTTAAAAAAAAATCAAACTGGCTCTGCTTTCGTCATTAGTGATTGATTACTAATAATTGAAATATTGTGTTATCTTACCTGTATCCCATACGTCGAATTAATCAAGTCGACATTGTCAGCTAATTTGTCGAATGCATCAATCAATATAAATATATTATTGGAATTAGAATGTCCTTGAGTATTCACTTTTAATGCCATATTATTTATTCTAAATTTTCTCAAAATAACACTATTTGAAGAGTAATTCATTTCCATTTGCCCATTCTTCGAATTTTTACTATTACTTGTCATTCCAATAAGTTTTTCCACTAATATTTTCATTCTTATTATAATCATACCGATGTCCACAGTGTACATTAAAATATTTGCATCCATAGTAAATGCGAGAATGTATAACAGAATTATGGTACTATTTCCAGAATTGTGAAATTCAATCAAATCTAGTATTATACATAAACAAAGCCATATTAACCAAAATATAAGTACCTTCCAAACACTTTTACGTATTCTTTTAAAATATTCCGGAGAAACTTTGAACAAAGTATCGACGTAATTTAAATTGTCGACAATTTTCAGATTACATTTTTGATTATAAAACGCTGTTAGTAATACAGCTGATGATGCGGTAACGTAAAGTGAACAGTTTAAGAACTGTTCAGTAAAATAGTGTGTCGATTTTAGTAATGAATACAAATCCGGTACATTTATGAACGTGAAATATATATAAAATGCAGATGTGATTAGAAAATATAACAGCGAATAACTTTTTGCCATTTTGCTCAGTAAATGAGCCTTGTTTTTGTGATACGTTAATCTTTGTATCCCTAGAATTTGCGAAAATATATGTAACGGTTTCAATGAATAACATACGTTGATTTCATTTTCTGTTTTAAAAAAATTGTTATCATTCATTTTTACGGAATGTGTTTTAGATATGTTATCAAGTAATTTCAATTTATTCAAATCGACTAAAGACATTTTTGCTTCTATTTCATTATACGTATCACTTTGTTATAATAACAGAGACTAAACATTGGAAATACCTAGATGTACATTAAAAAATGGGTTCGAAATGGACACAAGTCTACCGGCGTGCAGCGTTCTGTTTGGCTTATGTATTTAAAACTGCATTCCGGTTGGAAAATTACAAAATATATTATTTACGACTGTCGTAAAACGTTGAAATAAGTCCTATGTTTCACTCAAATGAATTTAGGAATATTATTTTATATTCAAGTAATTAGGTAATGATAACACAATGATATTGAAAACTATCACAGATGTATTTATATTGAAAACAAACATCGACATGATAATAATATAGAGTGGTTATGTTTAACACAAAAATTCCAAAAATATTATACGGCTAACAGTTTGCTCCTTCAGCTCTTAATACGGGTCTAGGACGATTTGGCACCGGGACAACTGGACGTCACGGAATTCGAAAATAAATAGACGTTAGGTACTTATAGGTACTTTAAAAAAATATTTAATATTATTATTTATATTTAAATGATTATATTATGATTTAATAGTTTGTGAGAATGTAAATATGCAGACGTAAATAATGATTTAATCGTGCATATGTTTAAGTTCCAACGAAAAAAGAGTTTTTTTTATTTTATATAAAGCCCTAGGCATGGTAATTCTCAATTCGCAATAAAGAATACATTATATTAAGAGTAAAATGAATTAAAACTACTAAGTAGTAGATAGAAACTGATTAAAATACCTCGTACGTAACTAAAATACGTCCTACGTGTCTAAGACAGTGCGGCGTCCAATTGTCCGGAGTCCAGTTATCCCATTCCCCTTAATACAGGCATTAAAGGTAGGTGCCTACTTGTATTTTGGTCAGTAATCCATTATGACTATACCAATTCATCATACGATGGACAATTAATTATTAATTAAGGGATAAGACAAGCGGCGCTCCTAACTAACATATTCTACTAGTCAGTTTGGTTTTCCAGATATGGATCGCATATCTGCATCCACGTCGCGTTGACGGGTTGACAATGCAATACATTACTCAAGTTTATAATTGAACCATCACAAGGTGATTAGAAAATACGATGTTAAAATTAACAGAAACCATTAAACTGTTTCTAGAGGATTTTTCTCTAGGGTAGATAATGACGTTTTGTGGGAGCAAATAATGCACTAGGTACTTAGAAACAGCACATTTCAAAGAGTGGTAAATAAAGAGAGAAAAAAAAATTACAAGATAAAAAGAACTTTTTATATACCACGTTTTTAAATTTTCTGTATGAATCATATAAACTTGACAATTCTATGTATTAATAAATACTTTTTTTGTACTTGGTAGAAACACTTAATAAAGAATACTGAAATGTCATTTTGACATTTCATATTGATTTCTATAGTAACGCATTAATAATTTAGTTGCTAAGACCCCTTAGCAATCAAGAATAGTGTTTTACTTTTTACGATTTTTTTCCGAAATAACTTTCCATACAAAACAGAAATAACTGAAAATGAATTCAATTCTGCTTAAAGATGGCTAAAAGTATTAAAAATATGCATTGTCATCGTGTTCTGATAATACATTCTAAAAGTTTCAAATGTCTAGCTAATCGGGAAGTTAGTTAAACCAAGATTTGTATTGGACAAACAAGAAAAAAATTGTACTGGACAAACAAGAATACGAGCTAATAAAAACGTGATAAAATACAATCTATGTGAGTAGAACTTGTGGATATCTTTTATTCGCCTGCGGCACTAACAGAGTTTGCTTACTCTGTACAGAGAAGTTTAAATACGTGTTTTGAATTTTTGACTGTTAAATATCATATTAAAATATAGGTATGAAAAAATAGCGCGAGGCTTAATATTTTTGGAAAATTATCGAGCGTTCCGGTTCAGAATTGTATCTATTTCTACCACTGCCTGAAAGTCGTTTAATAATACTCGCTGTAATATGATAATTGCTGTATAATTTACTCAGTATAATGGATTTTTTTTAAGTGTCATCATTCATCATTTTCTTACATATAAAATTCGATGGAGATCTAGGTCACCTCCAGAATAATTCTCCATGGCTGCCTGGTCTGTGCCATATTTCTACAAATTCTTTTGAATTCTTAGGGTGATGGCGTCTCTATTCTTTTTATAACTATGTTTTTTTTTAATTCATTAAATCCTGTCTTAACCAAAATAAATCTATATATAAATATTCTTCTATGGTATAATTATTCACTAATTTTAGATACTATATAGATAAACAAATATTTTTTGACTTTTATCTTCTTATGGCTTGGATTAGGCAAAGTTTCATTGAATTTTAAAAACTAAAAAACACTATAATACACATTATAATCTTATTTCAATGAAAATAACTACGTTTGAGTGACAAAGTTTAGTGTGCACAATTTATATCGGATCTTAGCAGCCTACTTCCACCCTTCGCCACTGTTTCAAGTAAGTGGCGTAGGGTTAACAACGTCACGCCTGCTAGTTCATATCCCGGGATGATTAACTCTCGGAATACGACATAGCTTATAAATTGATTTAGTTTTTAATAATTATTAAGTGATAATATATTAAAATAACCTTGAAAATATACTCAAGCATTAGCTCTTCATTATTTTTTTGCAAATTTGCAGTCTCTGATAAAAAATACTTTTAAAACATACTTAGGTACCTACTTTTTTTATTTCCAGACAATTGACACATATGTTTTATATATTATATGATATTCAACGGATACAATATGTTATTAGATCTAATTTAAATTATTATATCAAACTAACGTGGGTACAATTTAATATTATGTACTCTTCATTTGGACCATTACAATAACGTACGTCACAATAGTCCCGACAAAACTAAGGGCCAAAGTGCAGTCCACTGGGAAAAAATTTAACGCTGTTAATCGCATTGGTCTAGCTTCCATCTGGGTCAGAAGCAAATTTAGTTGTTCTAGACCAGATGGACCTGCAACAGAAAAAAAAAACAAAGTATTAATTATAATAAAATTGAGTTCTAAATTATTATTCACATTCAATCGGGGGTCGAATAGTAGGTATATAATTCAACTTTTATTGACTATGGGCTGATGAGTGGTGACACCACCAAAATTGGGAAACGCAACAGCTTTCAGAACTGCCAGATGTATCGTGCACGGAAGTTGCGATCGTCTGTTATGGGAATTACCAAGAAGAGAGAGAAGAATCACAGGCATATTATGATAACCACATTCTTTGAATTAGACGATCACGCACGCTTTGTAGCATGCTATTATGTTCCTCAGGGAGGAAGGCAAAGGAAACAGGTAGCTTGGGTTGACAGGAACCTGATGTGGTTTGATGGTGTTATCGTTACTTCGTATCTTTACCAAAGACAAGACTTATGTGGAACTCCTGAGTAATATTCACAGCTGTTACGTTTAAAGATCGTCGTCTTGAAGGTAATTGTCAGGTGATTTACCTTCAAGGATGTATTTAGACTAGGTGGTGAAAAAATTATCGGGAAACAATAAGCTTTCATGAAAGTTCAAACATTAAAGTTTTTTCAAAGGAAATGCAAGTTCATAATGCAGCGGACAGATATACGCGTTACAAAGATTTAAAAATAATAGACAAGGACGCGAGGTGTGTATCCTTTTTTATAAATTTTTGGTGATAACATTTTAATTATTGGTTCGTTGACGTCTTGTGTGTGAAATCAGGCATGGGTTCATAGTCGAATGACCGTATGACGCCCTTACACTTGTGTTTACCAAGTTAGAACATTCTGTAGGTACTGCATCATATTATATGGCTATTGTTTATTAGCCCTTATTAAATTGCAAAGTTTGCTAGATATAACATACTCTGAAACTTGGGAGGTTGTACGTATAACTAGTATAACAGTACGTCAAACGCAGCTTATTGGTGCGACTTACTGTGCCATCACGCTGCTTCTGTGATTTTTGTCCCGCAAATTTCCTCGCATACAATATCTTGGACACAGATTGGATCAGGGGTCAAAAGTATATGGTCATGCAATAATATGTGAACATGATTATATTATGGACGCCGAGAAAGTCACACGATCTGTCGGAGGTGACAAATTTATAATCAATCAAGTCTGCTAGATATAACAGTGACAGATCGCTAGATGGAATCGTACTTTTCGATAAACAACATTTGAAAAGGGGAATATTATATTTATTTATTGATATAAAAGTACCTACACTTTTAGTTCATCCGAAAATGCCGAAGATCGCCGAATGGTCAATGTCTTAAGACTATTAATTCGGATTCTACTCACCTCGTCACTGCACCCGTTCGTAAAAAATACTTCTGTTACAAACGATATGCAAATAGTACCAATCTCATTTATACAAAAAACAGCTATAATAGTTTCAAAGTCAAATTAGTGCACCATTGAACAGGCTCTATAGTAATCTGGTAAGGTTCTAATAATAAAAAATAGAAAGAGTTTTAATGTCATTATTATATTTTCTACTTACTTAGTTCTTCGTTCAGTATCATTTTGTTAATAACAACGGATGCTTTTTTTGCTTCAAAGAGCAAAACCTCAGCAGCTATCAAATACGATGAAATCATCGAAGTGGTGTGAATGCACCAGACCAATGTACCAATATCAGTAGGGTTTATCTGAAAATATCCGATACAATAATTTATTGTTGACCAATCCTTCTTCAAATTAGTATGGTATGATTACACAACCAATCTAGCCTTGACGTGAACGATTGTCAATTTTATAAACATACATCGCACACCGGGATTTAGTTCACCAATTGGTAGGTACATTCCAGTTGAAGTTAAACTATTGGAAAGTACATTCGTAGGTAGGGTTGTTGCCAAAAGTTGGTAAGTCGATATTTTAGGTATTTAGAGTTAACAACGGATTATATGTCTATATATAAATATGTATGCTAGAAATAAAAATTAAGGTTATCCGATATGTAGAATATGCACACAAAGAAATTAGCATTATGCCTGATTTTATAGGACATGTCAAACTTTAAAATTGGAATTACTCCGTAGCATGGTTTCGATACTTACCAACTTTTGGTAGTAACTCTACGAATTATTATGTTTGTATATTATGTTATTCATAAATTTTAATTAACTATGATTTTTCTTGTATAATTCAATAATTTTTCTTTTCTTTCTTTTATTTTTATCAATAATTAGTGTAGGTAACGTTAATAATTACGAGGGACTTACGTACCACGCTCAATACTAACAAAAATAGATGCTCTCCATACCACTAAGTATAGCAGTAAAATATTTGCGTTCCATTATCTCGAAAAGTAAATCGACGGCATATTTTTTAAAATTTTATCCGGGAATGAATCGCAAAGAGCAATCAATCGATTGAACCAATAACAAACAGATAGGCAACAGGCTTGAAGGGTATAATATATTCACTTTCTTCTCTTCGGCCATGTCCGCCCTCTAACTAAACCATATGGACACCACACGGCGCTTCCGAGATTCCCTATCGCTTGCCAATCTTTTGAGCGATTCCAGGTCATACCAGCCTCCCGTACCTCCGCCGTATACACTATATATATAAAATATTTAGCGGTTTTCCAGAACGCCGGAATCTGGTTGGCTTAAGAGCATACATAAAGTGAAACGGCAAATAATTTTCAACAATAGGTGAGACGAAATTTTGCACTCGTCGCCAATCGGCGAGCGGCAGTCGAGGTGTGAGCACGTCAATTTGTTTTGACGTGATGGCGTCAGAGGAATATATTCTTATATCATGTAAAGATGACTAAAAAACGTTATACATGCACTCGAAAAAGAAAACATGTCAATGAATATATTATTATTATTACTAATATAACAATAAACATAACACTAAATCGACGCATGTTGAATTTTTATGACAATTAATTATGTTTCGTTCGGCACGCGTCATTTGCACAATCCGCACGTCGCATAGTTACGATCTTTTAGACCACGCCTTAGCTAAGGTATAGCCTTAAAGAAGAGGTGAGTCATGTTGAAGCTCTCGTCTGGTATCCGCAGCACGTGACCGAGCCAGGTTCAAACATCTCCTCTCCATTCGCGTGATGAAAGGCTGCTTGCTTTGTTCTCTTATCTCCTCGTTACTCCTAGTAACGAGGGGTAATATAATTATATACCATAAGAAATCTTTAAAATAAGTATTTTTCTTACAGTTATGGATTCCATTTGTATAGCGTTGTTTATTACAGATAGTATTGTTATCATGTAACACAGCGTTGCGAGCAAAATCTGAAACCAATTTATTTTGTAAATTAATAAATGTTGCAATTAAGGATAAAAAATAAGCAATGTCCACTCCAGGGATCAAGATTAAGAAATTTCAGAAAGACTTCTAAGAGCTTAAACATTAACTAGAGGTAGTGTTGTGAATTTTGTATGTTACAACATTCTATTATAATTCAGCAACAAGTTTATTTTTTAGGATGGTTGAATTGGTAGCGATGGAAATAAACATTGTGTGCGTTAGCTCATTGAAACGTATTGCCATATTTGGTAGCTGTTTTAATGTATCTTTATTATTTACCAGTGGCGAAGACTCCATACTAGGCGATTATTTAAAGTCTACCTTCTTAAGAAAAATATTTTTAATGACATATTGGCATATTTATATAATCACTTGATTATTTTATATTCTATGAAAATAATTTAATTTACCAACGACAGATGTCAAATAATAGGTTGGAATGTATTATACAGATTACAAAACAGTCTGAAAAGGTTTAAAAAAATGTATACCACGGCGCAAATACATGTCGGATTATTTCTCAAGGAATTGTGATTTTTTTGTATGGACTTTACGTCACGTAACCTCAGTCAGTCTTTCTAAATGTATGATATATGGTAGGCTATACCTGACAAGTGTGCTCTTTTTCTCTAATCTCCACAGCCTACTTCTTTCCAAAAGTCAGCCTTCGCCATTGTTACATATCGTTATACATACCTACTCAGTGTTTATTATTATTCACCCAATAATTGTAGATGGTTGCACAGTTTAGGCACACACACAAGGGCGGGGGGGGGGGCATGTTTGGTTTTTTTTTTAGATTCATCATGCCCTGCCTAAGCCAAAACATAATCGATAAAAAATATTCTTCTTTTAGATATTTTATAAATAAAATAATATTTTTTGATTATTATCTACTATGTCATCGATTAGGCTGAGTTAAACTGAATTTTAATATACTGAGAAAATAATTAATAGTACAATGTGGGGTTGCTGCCAAAAGTTGGTAAGTCGATAATTTAAGTATTTAGAGTTAACAATGGATTATTCGTCTATGTATAAATATGTATGCCAGAAAAAAATCAAAATCATCCGATATATCGGTGGTCTAATGTTAATACCCCAGTATCTGACCTATATAACGAAAATGACTTTTTAAAAACAGCAAAAATACTGTCCATCGACTGCGAAATTTCCATATCTGTAGTTATTTTAACAAAAATGATACAGCCATTTTAATAATTTCCCGTATCTAAACATTGTATGAATAAATCTGTTAGCCGTATCTTCCCTCTAAGCCTAAGCTGTCAAGCGTGTTGCATGATGTGTGTTGAATTCAGCTTCAAAAGGTCACTTTAGAATTATTTAGAAGGTAAAACAGTAAATAATATAACAAATTTGGATGTTTATCTTTATATAATATACATCACATTTAATTGGATACTATCATTATATTAGGCGTTATGTGCTTTGCTCTATGATTTTTTACTTTAGGGGTGTAGTTACAACATGTGTGAACTATTAACAGTCAGATACGGGATATTCAATATTTAGTTTTTTTAGCTTCCTGCACATTTTGTAAAACGTCACTTACGGGATATTAACATTAGGTCATCGATATTATAAAACATGCACACATAGCACAAAGAAATCATTATGCCTGATTTTAGAAGAAATGTCAAACTTCAAATTTAATTGCAATTACTTTATTACATGATTTCGAGACTTACCAACTTTTAGCAGTATCCTCACGTAAAACCTTTAAAAAATTAATCATTGTGATTTCTTACTTGTAATCCATACGTAGAGTTAATCAAGTCGACAGAATCAGCTAGTTTGTCATACGCATCCATCAATCTAAATATATTAGAATCGGAATGTCCCTGAACATTTACGGTTAAATCCAGGGTACTCAATTTAAATTTCTTCAAAATATTACTATTAGAAGAGTAATCCATTTCCGTTTGTCCAAGTTTAGATTTTTTCGCTTTATTTGTCATTCCAATGAGTCTTTCCACTATCATTTGCAGTCTTATTATAACCATACTGATGTCTACACTATATATTAAAACATTTCCATCCACAGTGAATGACATAATGTATAAAAGAAGCTGGAAATTATTATCGGAACCGTAATATTCAAAAACATCAAACGCTATACCAATACAAAGCCATAATAACCAGATTATAAGCATCTTCGAAACAGTTTTCCGTATTCTTTTAAAATATTCAGGAGAAACTTTGAACAAAACATCGACGTAATTCAGATTCTTAACGATTTTCAAATTTAATTCTTGATTATAAAACGCTGTAAGTAATACTGCTGACGATGTAGCACTGTAAAGTGAACAGTTTAAAAACTGTTCAGTGAAATAGTGTATCGATTTTAATGATGAATAAAAATCTGGTACGTTTATGAACGTAAAATATACGTAAAAGCCAGATGTAATAATAAAATATAACAGCGAATAACTTTTGCTCGTTTTTTTCAGTGAATAAGCCGTATTTTTGTGATAACTTAACTTTTGTATCCCTAGAATTTGTGATAAAATATGTAACGGTTTTAATGAATAACATACGTTGATTTCATTTTCAGTTTTTTCTAAATTGCTATCATTCATTTTCACAGGATGTGTTTTAGATATTTTTTTAAAAGATTGAGGTTAAAAAAAGGCTTGTTTACATCATATCACGTTTCACTTTATATTAACAGAAACTTAACTAGTGAAGTACTTACGTAAAAAACATAATTACTGTAATATATTTTTATGACACTAATGGTAGATATTATCACAAATAATCTACTAATCTATTTATTGCTTACTAATTTTTTACTAACTAAAGTGTAATCAATAATCACTTTTGTTTCTACAATACACTATGGATTTTGGCCCCTCTCCCCCCTTTCCATCTCAAACAAACATTGCCGACTCAAGTAGAAAGTCGATACATTCAAAACGACTGGTCCATCTTTTTCCGCCCGTCCCGTTGTTGTCTATGTATGAGCTGTCATTGCTTGCCATTGTTCTATAGAGTTCTCATACTGACGCGTCTATCGTATTCACACAGGGAATGGTTTGATTTGAATATATAAGTTACATGATAAATAATACACTAGCATTAACACGCCTTCTACAAATGTAATACTTACATAGATAAATGTTACATATTTTTTGGAAATCGATATTACCACCGGTTTTTGTGTGAATGACCAGTCTGACTTTGACAGCTGATGAATAACAAGAATGTAAATTATTTATAATTTATTAATATATTTGATTTGAGAATTTTTTATACTTAATTCAATTTGAAACGAGAAAGGGTGAATCAATATGTCAAGCAATCTGGGATTCGATTTTGACAGCTGAAAAGTGGACCACTCGTTTCCTGTGCAAAAAGTTATACTCAGGCTGTATTAATCTAAAGATGGCGGTGGCCCTATACATTAATAGATACTCAACCGCCAGAATAATATGATATATGAGTATAAAATAGTTCCCTATAGATGATAGAACCTGCGAGGTGAATAAGTGCCCTTAGAGAGATTACCTACATTCTATTGTGTGATAACTGGGATCATACCATTGGACTGAAATACTGAGTTGAGAACGCCAGAGTGCTACATGACTGATAAATAATATGTAGTGACACCTGATCTTGGGATTCTTTTGCTGGAATGAAATGCCAATAGAAATGGCGTATTTGAAAAAAATACTACCTTATTCTTAAGTCAGTAATTATTATAAAACAATCTTTATTCGTAGGATGTTTTATCACATTTGGTCAGCGACATTGCTTATAATCAGTATCATTAGAATTATCTTCAAATGTGTTAATCTTGCCCGTTTTTTGAAAAATAAAATGCCTAATTCTTGTCAAATTTGGGATCACAGAGATTATAAATATATTTTTTTATCGTAAATACTTCGCTATATAAAATGTTAACATTAATTTTACTAACGGTTTTGTAAATGTGTTTAACATTAATGAATTTAGAAAATCTTAATACTACTGCACATGGATGTACTGAAATATGACTATATTCTAAAACATTAGATCGAGAGGTTTAGAAGAATACTATTTTATGTAATAAAAATACTTTATGCAGACATCAAATGTTTAACATAAATATAAAGGATAATAAGGCTTCAAAATTATATAAATAGAATATTATCTACAACGTTTAAGGAATGTCGAGGATTATGCTCGAAAATACCATAAAATCTCAATGTTGACCTATGTGGCGTGGCGCACGTGGGCCGTTAAGTGATCATTTTCATTTACTGATAATAAACATTTCTCATCCATGTGGGTCTGCGCCGCTTCCAAAAAACGTCTGCAGTACCCTCTGTGTGTGACAAGCTTCGTCCGATGCCTTAGTCTCAGGGATGTTGTGTTTCCTTCCACAAAATCAACGTACTCCGATGGTCTTTTTCTCTTGTGGTATATTGACGAGTTGAACCACCTCTTTATCGGTTGGATGTATTCTACCCTTTTGACGTGGCCTGCCAACGGAGTCTCTCCACTTGCAAATGTGAAATTACAAAGTGATCATCGTACAATACGTACAGTTTCGAAGACCCTTTCTCAGCATTTTTCAATAGATGGCCACTTTCCTCCCATTTTTTTTTAAATAAGGCTAATCATTTTGACTCATAAGACAATATGGGCCTGATGACGGTTTTTTTGCAATTTAATTTAGATTCCCTTGAGAGGAATCTTAATCTGAAATGTGTCTATAAACCATGATAGGATTTGTTTTCCAGGATAATTCTTCTGTTTTAGATTTTAATTATATAAATAACCAATAATAAAATGAATTCATCCAACTAGCGAATGTTTGTTTATAACATCTTTTTTTTATAATTATTGTAAAAGTTTATTTTTGAAATTGTAATTCTCTAGGCGCGTTTGGGAAAACAGATCAGAGTGTATTTTTGGCGTGGGACGAAGTTGCGCGCGCAAATGTGACGCATTAATTTGGCGTGGGACGGAAGTTTTACACGCCGATGCAACATAATTTATTTTGCGCGACGACGTTCGAGTGTTCTAAATGCTGGAAGTTTGTTATTTTCAGCTGTAATATTGAAGGTTGTGGCTTGGGCCGGTTGGGTAAAGACTGAATGTTGAAACTTTTATTTATGAGTAAAATTATATATCAATAAATAAATAAATTTTGTGAATGTTGAGTTGGTAAATAATTGAAACAATGGTATGTTGTAAATTTACAATATTTAGACACTTCATACACAAAAATACATATTTTTACAGCTTAGGATAATATTTGTCGTATATCCCATGTCAATTTACTTATTAGCGGTTTATAATAATTGAAGATAATAATAATTATGTTTCATCACAAAGGCCAGTATCACGTTTCAGTTAAACCATTAAATAGGCTGTTTTACTTTTGATTTGTAATAAATTATTATTGTTAACGAAAATAGTTGTACAGTCATCTGTTTAACCAAAGATGCCAACTAGACAAGAACAATGCCAACTAATGACAAATATGTTCAGTGTGAGGATGTGTCGGTTCCTGAGAGAACATTGCTTTTGGTGGAATTATTAATGAAAAAAGTGGAACAGCTGGAAGAAAAAATTAATAATTATTCGTGTTTGTGTCAGTGCGTACGTCTTCCCCCGCTACCGCCTGCCACTCCGCAGTTAAAACCGAAGCCACTAATTGCACCGACGCTAATCGGCGTAATCGACGTTAATGCAGCTGTTAATGAGCCCAAACCACTGACAGCTCAAAAACACTCAAAGACCCGTGCAACAACTATAATAACAAGATCACAAAAAATTGCCGGAGATTTGAAGGACACAACTCGTGCAAAGGAGACTTCAGCGGGAAAGCGAGATGTCACTCCCAAGGCCTCGACGTCTCAGAAATCTGATGGGACACCGGTATCAGCAAATGATGTGTCTCTTGGAAACTCCACTACCGGTGAAGAATGGTCAACGGTAGTGAAGAGGAAGAGGGCAGCCATTGCGATTCGTGGTAGCTTTGGTGGGGCGGTGAGGGGGGCGGAGGTGGTTAAAAATTACCACTTCTACCCCTTTCATCGCGACACCACAGTTGCGAACTTGAACGACTATATTAAAAAAATTACTAATTGTACTGCTGATTTCACAGTAGTTAAACTGAAGTCAAAAGGTGATTACGCTTCATTTAAGGTAGGGATCCCTACTAAGCTAAGTACGTTGGTTTTGAAGGCGGAAAATTGGCCCCGCCATTCATTTATTAAAGAATGGGTTGCCAGGATGGAAACACCACGGCTACCGAGTAGCTGACTTAATAATAACAATAAAAATAAGAATTGCCCTAAGCAATTATTATTCTACTACCAGAATGTTCGGGGCTTGAAAACAAAATCTGTCGATTTTTTGAGCAATGTTTTGGCTGATGACTATGACATCATAGGGTTAACTGAAACATGGCTCAATGATAGTGTTTTTAGTCGTGAATATTTTGGAAGTGAGTACTCAGTCTTTAGGAGGGATCGAGACTCCGGCGCAGGCCACAGGCAGGGTGGGGGTTGTCTTTTGGGGGTTAGAAGTATGGAAGGGTTACAGGCCGAACGTTTCCGTGCTTTGGAGACTCAAAATGAGGACCTTTGGGTGAAACTGACCTACGACGGAGACACTATTTACGTTTGCGTCATTTATTTTCCACCAGCAAGTGACTTGGAGGTGTATAAGTGTTTTATTGAGAGTATGCTATCTAATATCAACTTAATTGGAGATAGAAAGATTATTGTAATGGGAGATTTTAATCTAAACTCAGCACGTAGTGGTAAAAGAGTCAGCGATGACCTTGAATTTCTATCTTCTGTTTTTGGATTTTCTCAGCACAATGATGTCTCTAACTCTAGCAATGGACTTTTGGATAGGGTATTTAGCAATATCGACTTATCGCTTTCACGATGCATATCTCCTCTTGTACGCGAAGATGTGTATCATCCAACTTTAGTTTTTCTGCTCAGGTTTCGGTCGACTCGTCCGCTTCAGACTCCAATTCCCTCTTACAAAACCAACCAATTCGGCGGGTGGAGGTTTGAAGGCGGAAACTTCAAGCTACTTTACTCATTGATGAGTGAAGTGGACTGGAGTGAGTTGCTCGAAATTTGTGATGTGAATGAGGCGGTACAATGTTTTTACAATATTGTGTATAATATTTTTGATCAATGTTTTTCGAGGAAGTCGCCATGTCGTGGTGGAAGGCGATACCCGAGGTGGTTTTCTCGGGAGATTATTGGGGACATTAAGGTCAAGCATAAATATCATACAGTATGGAAGGCTGGGCATGATCAGACTGACTATATCATGTTTAGCATCTATCGTTCGAAAGTGAGACAAGCTGTTCGACGGGCCTATCGAACATATATGGAAACGGTAGGAGATTCCATTCGCGAAAATCCTAAATTGTTTTGGAATTACGTAAAATCGTTAAGAAGAGATGGTGGGTTTACTGATAGGATGAGTTGGAAAGGCGAAGAGGTGACCCGACATGGAGTGGCAGAAGCATTTGCTGGTCATTTCAAGTCTGTCTACGCAAGTAGTATTCCAAATCTGGATGTTGCCTCAACGTCAGGAAAACCGTCATGTGGTGCCCAATCCGTCGATATTTTTTCAATTAATGAGGGCTATGTACTTCAGTTTATTAAAAAACTGAAGAATACTCGCTCTTTGGGACCTGATTATGTTCCTACATTTTTTTTAAAGGGTTGTATTGACTTCGTTAAAGGCCCGCTTTCATATATATTTAATCTCGCAATGGAGACAGGTATCTTCCCGGAAACGTGGAAGATGTCGAAGGTTACTCCAATCCATAAGAGTGGTACAGAGTCATCAGTGGAGAATTACAGGCCGGTAGCTGTTCTCTCTGCACCAGCAAAAGTTCTTGAGATGATTATGCACAACATGATTTATCCAAAAATTGAGTCATTCATAATAAATGAACAGCATGGATTTAGAGCAGGCCGATCAACGGAAACTAACCTGATGGTATTTACCGATTATGTGTCATCGGCTCTGGATAGAGGCCACCAGGTTGACTGTTCTTACAATGACTTCTCGAAAGCATTTGACAAGGTCGATCATGACATCCTGATGGAAAAACTCCAACTTATTGGATTGTCGGATCGATTTTTGAAACTATTCGGGAGTTATTTTAGGAACCGTCAACAATACGTATCGTACGGCCTTTATCAGTCACAGACCTTTTACACATTTTCTGGTGTCCCCCAGGGCTCAAACTTAGGGCCGTTGCTGTTCACGATTTTTATAAATGACATAGCATTGGTAATAAAAAATGCTATGTTTTTGTTGTTCGCTGATGACTTGAAACTCTTTTTGGAAGTTGTCACCTTGGACGATTGTCGTCAGCTCCAACTTGATATAGATAATGTATTAAATTGGGGCAGGCGTAACAAACTAGAATTCAATATTGATAAATGCAATCTTTTATCGTTTACCAGAGCCTCAAAAGTGTTGTTTTTCCAATACTCGATGCATGGCAGAGTTCTGTCACGAATATCATCTGTAAGGGATCTTGGCATTACGTTTGAGAGTAAACTGACATTTATTAGCCATATAGTTACCATTTGTAACAAAGCGCTTAAAATGTTGGGCTTCGTCATGCGTACTTCCCGGGTCTTTTCAGATGTTACGGTATTAAAACTTTTATTTAATTCTTTAGTTCGAAGCAGACTTGAGAGTGGGTCTATTGTTTGGGCACCGCACCAGTTGAAGTATGGCCTTATGGTGGAGAGGGTACAGAAGAAATTCTTGAGACTCCTTTACTTGAGGTTGTATGGATACTATCCGTGGCTTTATCCAACTGACTTTCTCTTAGGCATGCTTACATACTGCAGTCTGCAATTTAGAAGAAATCTTTATTTAGCTACGTATTTTTTTCGACTTATACAAGGTATAAATGAGAACTCTGCCATTCTGGGCAGTGTTGACCTGTGTGTCCCTGATAACTATCTTAGAAATAGAGACCACCAGTTGTTTATTCTCCCAAGGTGCAGAACCAACCTGCCACTGGTAATGCCAATTGGGAGAGTGATAACTATGTTCAACGAAATTGCTTCGGGTGTTGATATATTCCACCTACGTGAGAATGAGTTTAGGTGGATGTTGTTTTATAAAATCTTAAAATAGGGTCTGCTTAGCTCATCCGGTGTACTTCCTTGTACCTATCTAATTCATCTACTGATATATCTCTTTTTTTATGTAATACTGTTATATTTATATATCTTTGTTTCTAAATGTCATGTTGTGAACGTCTTAAACTTATAATTTGTAATGTCCACAATATGTTAAAAAATAAATGAATTGAATTGAATTGAATGGTCGACATACCGGTTTGCTAAATTTTTCAAACACAGGTTTTGAGATTTTTTTATTCCAAAGTAGGTACATTCTGCAATAATATTTTGTTTTGTTATTTTTTGTTTTGTTACGCCTAAGAAGTATAACTTCTAACGCGCGTATGTAAGTACACACACCGTTTTTTTTAAATTTTAGTATGTGCTTAGATAACTATCTGATTTTTTTTAAATGAAATTATAGTTTTCATATTTTGTAGCAGATTCCATATTTTAATACTTTGGACGCTGAAGACGCAGCTGGCGCGTAATGACCAGGTGGCCGATCGATGTAATTAACGTGCATTTTAAAGGTAGTAATTAAAAAATCATTATCTAGTCAGCATCGAATGAGTTAAATATCGAATTTTCCTTATTATTTAAGTTACAAGGGTGATTTACTTTGCTAAAATAAAATTGCTAATTTTTTTAAATAACACAGGTTTTGAGATTTTTTCATTCCAAAGTAATAATATTTTGTTCTATTATTTTTTGTTTTGTTACGCCAAAGAAGTATAACTTCTAACGCGCGTACGTAAGTACACACACCGTTTTTTTTTAAATAAAATATTATGTGTTTAGATAACTATCTGATTTTTTTAAAATGAAATTATAGTTTTCATATTTTGTAACAGATTCCATATTTTAAATATCGAACTTTCTTTATTATTTAAGTTACAACGGTAATTTGCTTTGCTAAAATAAAGTTAAAAAAAAACACATTTTATGTACGTGTTTTAAAATATATATATTTGAAAGAAAAATAAGTAGGTACATAAAATTATTTGTATGCAGATCTAATAAGGGTTGAAATTACTTCAATTTGTACTCTTCATTTGGACCATTATAATTGCGTACGTCATAATAGTCCCGACAAAGCTAAGGGCCAAAGTACAGTCCACTGGGAAAAAGTTCAATGCCGTCAATCGCATTGGTCTCGCTTCCATCTGGGCCAGAAGCAAAGTTAGTTCTTCTCGTCTAGAGGGACCTGTAATATAATGAATAAAATTACTGTTTATTTATAAATAATATTCGTCAATTGTGTTTGGGCACTAGCTCAACTACTCACATAATTCTTCATTCAATATCATTTTGCTGGTAACAACACATGCCCGTTTGGCTTCATAGAGTAAAACTTCGGCGGCTATCATATAGAATAAAACCTTCGACGTGCTATGAGCGCACCACAGGAGCAAGACCACATTAGTGAGGACCACCTGAAAATATCATACTAATTCATTAGCATATTCATAGTGATCAATGGCAACATCAACAATCAACATCGATAGCTTAATTGGTAAAGCACAGCGCCTGAATTGCCATGGTTGTTGGTTCAAGTCTCATTCCTTTCTTTTTCTAATTTGTATTGTTTCTGAGGTATTTAACAAATCTCATATAATATCGACCCCTCGAAGCCAAAAGGGCGTAAATAACATTTTGGTATTTTGAGTTAAATATGAAGTTAGGTTTACAAAAAAATATCTAAAGACTGGCAAAAGGGCGTTATTCATGGATTATTGCAAACAGGGATACGATTTTCCAATTTGGGCGTAAGTGATAACTCTACAGAAAGCCAATAAGAATTAACGTACCTAACGCCTATTTGGCTGTCAGAAATTTCATAGGGTAATGCAGTTACCGCCTTTGCCGACTTCATTGAATTTGTAATAATATAATATGAAAATGTAATGGAATTTATTAAGTCGTTACCTACGGAGTAGGTACCTAGTCATTAGTGTAGGAATAACACAACTAAAATACTTAGGTACCAGCGGTTTTCAAAAAATTGACAAAAAAATGATAATCGTAATTTCTGTGAAGGTTACAAAAACAATGGTGACACAAATACTGAAAAAAGCGTGTACATTCGATTGTAATATTATAATAATATGATATTAATTAATTACTATTTTCTATACCAGCTTATTTGATAGTCGCTTTCAAATTCAACGCGAGGAAGCCCGCGTGATGCCGTCTATCACTAAATTTGTATTGCATCAATATCGTCGGTGTTTTGTAAAAAAGGGCGAATTAACCAAAATGCTATTTTACAGGAGGAGGATTTTTAACTAAGTATTGACATTTATTTGTTTATGACCTGTGGATGATTATAAATATCTAACAAGTTGATAATAAAGCTTATAAATAATACTGACATTATAATAGGCATTATTATATAATATTTTAAAAGGCCTAATATGTCAGATTCGTTTTTTTATTCGTAATTTTAATTAATTGAATTTTTAGTCAATTATCGTTTTAAGTACTTTCCTGTGGAGATACAAATTCGCCGTTTTTACACAACAAAGCTAGTGGGGTACACATTGTCATAATCATCAGCCGGGGTCAATCCACTGCTGGATGAAGGCCTCCCCAAGCTTTCTCCAACTCTCTCGGTCCTGTGTCGTTCGCTGCCACGTATTTCCGCCGAACTTTACCAGTTCGTCAATCCAGCGGCTTTTAGGGCGACCCTCTGGCCGTTTCGTACCCCTTGGGTACCATTGGATGACGGAATTTGTTCAGCGGCCGTCCTTTCGGCGAGCAATGTGCCCCGTCCATCTCCATTTCAGCTGTTTGGCAACGTCTTTTACATCGCGTAGTCTTGTTTGCTTCCTAACCCATTCGTTTCTCTTACGGTCCTTTCGCGTGATGCCCAACATGCACCTCTCCATGCCTCGCTGTGTGACTCTTAGCCTTTGGACATCTCTCGTGTTGAGGGTCCACGTCTCGCAGCCATATGTGAGCACGGGTAGCACACATTGGTTGAACACCCTACGCTTAAGACATAATGGTACGTTACTCTTGAAGATACTATTCAGACGTCCGAAAGCACTCCATCCCAGCTTTGTTCTTCGAGCAATTTCATCGTGCATGCTTCCGTCTATGGACACCTGCTGTCCGAGATAGACGTAGCTGCTGACTTGCTCGAGTTGGGTGCCAGAAATACAGATAATCGCAGGGTCCGAAAAGCAGTTCCTCATCACTTTTGTCTTTGAGACATTTATCTTTAGACCGACCGTTTGACTGACATCCGCGAGTTCTTGCATTCTACCTTGGAGGTCTTTCGGGTCTTGTGAGAGTATAACAATATCATCTGCAAAGCGCAGGTGACTGAGGTGCTCTCCATTAATTGGAACACCTTTTTCCTCCCGATCAAGTTTCCTAAATAAGTCCTCAAGAGTAGCGGTGAATAGTTTAGGTGAAAAGGTATCACTTTGCCGGACACCTTTGTTAATGGGGAATTTACACGACCGTTTGTGGAGTTTCGCGCATGCTGTGGCATCACTACTATACTGTTCAATATGTTGTTCGATACAATGTTCAATAGGTGTGTACATTGTATTTTCATTAAAATCTCGATTTCGCCTAAATGGTTGATTCGCCCTTTTTACAAAACACCGACGATATGTGAATCCCTTCCCTTTGCCGAAGCGTAGTAGGCTCCTTGCACAGTTTGAGAATAGTTTGACGATGGGTGCAATGAATACCGAAAAGTTGACCAAAACTTATCATCTTCATTAAGAATGATAAATTGATTATTTCTTTGTGATATTAAAAGACAATAAATAGTGTTGTTTAATCTGCAACGCCTCAGTATCCTTACAATGGATGAGTCTACTGGTTAGTACCTAGATCACAGGCTACTTGAAGAAGTTGGGAATGCTTGGTATTATACGGTTAATTTTTAATATAACAATATTAGATTGTTTTCTTACGTTTCTGTGTCCCAATGATTCCATTTGTACTATAGAGTTTACTGCTGACAATACTGCTATTAAACAACACAGTGTTGCCAGCAGAATCTGAAAAATACATTTATTTTTAATAATTCACACCAATTCTTGTCAATAAAATAAAATAATGGAATATTATACTGTAAATTAAGGCATATTTAAAAAAATCGGTATATTATCTACGCGCGTTAGAAGTTATACTTCTTTGGCGTAACAAAACAAAAGAAACAGTAGATTCTTCGACTAGCTCTTAATTATCTTGTCAAATCACACACTCAAGAAAAAGGACTGCTTATTGGAACGCTGTTGGTTTATTTCTATACACTTAACTTCAGTGGCGCACCCGGGGGGGGGAGGCAAGGGGCCTTGCCCCCCCCCCCAAAACATTTAAATTGAAAGCCAATAGATTAGACAAATAAAAACACGGGAAAAAAATGATTTGAAATTCTCCAGCACCCTCTAGAAAAATTTCTTAGATTTTAATTTCTAACACAAAAATTTCGAAACACTAATGTCGGGTTTTTTTAGAAACTCAATCTCTAATGGAAATGTCAAAAAATTCTCGGTGTCCACCCCGAATTCCGAAGTGGTGTACACCGAATGCAATAGACAAAAGTCCGATAAACGAAAAATTAGGCTGTGTTCTGTTGAGTAGGTTTGTGTACCTATAAGTTAAATGCAATAATACTTTTTTTTTCCATTTTCAATTAATATTTTGAAACTTCACTATTAAAAAACCCAAAATCGACGATAAAAATTCGGCGAAAAGTACGACTACACCCACCACCATGGGCTGACAGGGCTACAGCCTGGGGGCCCGGGCTTAAGAGGGCCCGGCGTGGCGTCTCGTCTAATTGTGAGATGCACACACCAGAAATTTGTTATATTATAAAAAAAATCGCATGTGGCGCTATACTACTTCATCAAAATTAACATAAAAAATAATGATGAAAATATGATATACGTAACTACATGATAATAATTCACGTGTATCATTTTATATTACAATTATTTTTAGTGTTTCTAGAAAAATAAAAATGGTTATTTATCCAATATCGAAGGGTCGAATGCTACTAGGCTACCACAAGAGGGGGTCGCGACCAGTGGTTCATAGTATGATAACGATCGATAATATGATATGAGGTCCGAGGAATCAAGAATTCAAGGGAATTATTTAACAATATAGATAAATCCACGGAATACCATTTGGGAACACTACTGTAGAACATCACATTCCCCTTAATCCTGGTGATAGGTAAGGGGGCCCGCCAAACATTCACGATGTGGGGCCAAGCCCACCACAGTCGGTGGTGGTGTAAATTTAAAAAAAAAAATCGGTGGAATTCAGCATAAATATTGTGGCTCTAGACCAGTGGTTCTTAACCGGTGCACCGCTGGCTTGTTGCAAGTGCAACGCGAAAATAATGATAAAAGCAGAAAAATCCGCGAAATAGCGAAAACCGAAAAAGTCGATGTTGCCGAATCGATCGCACGCGTCTACCATTGGCCTCAGGTACAGGTTTTCGTTTCATAAATAAAAACAAAATAGTGGATCAATATCTATGCTCCAAAGAACTCACCGAGCGTACGACATGACAAGATGTTTTTGATTCTATTTCTTCATATTTAGAACAATCTAAAATATCATGGAGGAATTTGTATGGATGGTGCTCCGTCAATGTTAGGCTCATTTAAAGGATTTGTTACCCTCGCAAAGACAAGAAACCCTAACATTATATCTACGCACTGTTTTATTTGCACAGGAATCTATAGTTTCGAAAACATTACCGCAGTGCTAAAACCTGTACTAGACCAATATGGTGAATTTCATCAAATCCAGACCTTTAAAAACAGGCATTTTTAAAAAAACTTTGCATTTCTATGGAAGCTAAGTACGAATGTTTGCTTTTTCACACTAAAGTGAGGTGGTTACAGTGGCGCACCCAGGGGGGGGGGGGGGCAAGGGGCCCTGACACCCCCCAAACATGAAAATTATCAGAATGATTTTAACCATTGAAATTGAAAGCCAATAAACCTTTGGGCTTAGACAAATAAAAACACTGGCAAAAAAATCATTTGTAATTCTCCAGCACCCTTTTTAGAACAATTTCTTAGATTTTAATTTCTAACACAAAAATTTCGAAACACTAATGTCACGTTTTTTTAGAAACCCAATCCCTAATGGAACTGCCAAAAATTCTCGGTGTCCACCCGAATTCCGGAGTAGTGTGGGTCATGGCTGACAGGGCTCTAGCCCGGGGGCCCGGCGTGTCGGGTTGACGAGATAAGTGAAATAAACACACATCATAACATCATAAATTAGCTTTAATAGTAAAAAAAAGTCTAAGCTATTATACTTCATGGCCATGAACATTTTCAATTACTTATATAATTGTGCAATATATTTTTTGATTATTATGTGTGGATACTCGACACTTCTATTATTAAAGTGGATGTATTGAAAATCGCCAATAATTCACTGTATAAGTACCCTTAATTTGAACTAAAACACAATTTGTAAAACGTTAATGTAGTGTTTCACACTGCCTTTCATCTTAGCGGTAGGTAGGAGGGCCACCAAATATACTAGCCTGAGGGCCCATTTCAGGATGTGGGGACCATGGTGTAGGTACACCGAGTGCAATAGACAACGAGAAATTAGGCTGTGAAGAAAAAAAAGAGCCTATGGGACTAATTTACATTCTCCTCTTTGCCCCCCCCCCCAATATTAAATCCTGGGTGCGCCACTGCTTAACTTATATTACTAAATTATATAATTATTTATCGTTGTTTATATTTTTAAAGTAACAACTGCCACCTATGACGTTTAATAGTTTGTTTACGTAAGAAATTGCAAATGGCCGACAATAGTAATTCCGGATCAATGTCATCCATATTCAATAAAAGAAATCATTGATCATGCATGGTCCGATAACGATTTCCGTTGACCATAACGTAAGCTGCGGTCTCATTTTTGAAGAAATAAGGCCCGATGATGCCACCACCAAACGATTTATTTTTTTGTGGATGTAATGCAGTATGTAGAATCTCTTCTGGATTGGTCTCACTTAACATGCGGCAATTTTGCTTATTAACAAACCCGTTAAGCCAAAAATTAGCGTCATCGATGAACGTAATTTTACGGTAAAACAACTTTATCCCTTTATAGGGCAAAGCAATTTTTTCTTCATTTCAAACCGATCTCTATCATTTTGCATCAGATATTTAATATCTTAAAACAATTTCATTATAAAAATAAAAAATATCTATAAGAAATTTGGAAAAACTATAATTTATGGTGGGTTTTTTATCAACCTTTTTTGATTTTATGAAATATTTTTTTCAAACAAATAAATAATGATTGTAAATAATATATATTTAATCATAAGAAAGTTTAAAATTCAATTTTTATTTTTTTTCACCCATTCAGGGCTCGAAATGGACCGTAACGCACCGGAGCGCCGTTCCTGTTCGTGAAATCGGTACACATAAACTTTCATAACTTTACTATGTAAAAATCTTCAGAAAACTGTCGAGCGCTCCGGTTCGTAAATTTTTCCATTTCGAGCGCTGCACCCATTTACGTAATACTTTTCAAAACATTACAAAAATAAGATATGCGTTTTGGCTCTCTAGCCGTACTATAAGCACATCGACAGCTCTTTTTCTTAGATTTACACATAATGAACTGAAAAAAAAATAAAACATATTATCTTAACAGTACATACCGACCTGTAACATTAACATATTATTACGAAATGACCGCGAAAATGGAGTATGATGGAGAAGGCCTTCGTCCAGCAGTGGATAGACCCCGGCTGATGATAATGATGTTACTTCTACAGTTAAATATAATACAATACAACCCCGTTGTTGCCCCCGAGTTGCGATATTAATAGTAATTGAGTACTTTAGCATCAAATTAATGTCACAACTAACAAAAAAACACTATTTCTTAGGAGGGGTTTTTTGAAAACTTTTCCGATCCCAAATATTCTGAGTAAAAATAAAGTATGTTTATGATAGTATACTATATTCAAAATGAAATATAACTATAAACAACTGCCTAAGCCGCTTTTTTATGTTTAAAATAATTTTAGAAGTTAGCCGTGTGAATTGCAAATTTGAGGTTATGTACTTCCTGTGAACGTGAACGGGTGAATGGGAACAAAATGACTTGCAAATTCAAGTGTCATTCGCGAATTTGTCTAGTCGCGACCGCAAATGCGCAATGGTCGATACATCGACCAATCGTTGAAATAATGTTTTGCGAGCGATTTTTCGTACACTTCATATTAGATGGTTTGTTTCGTAACCAGAGAACGTTTTCGGCAACGTCTTGAAGCACTAAGATTGATATTTCCATAATTAGTGTATGACTTAGGGGCCAAAGGTTGGTATGACTTCAGTGGGGTATGCCTTGATCCCAGATCAGGTGTGCTTCCATTTGAAATGCTGAGTATGTCGACTATCCATGATAGCTCTGCCAACAAATCCTACCTCTAACCTCTCCGTGGGGGTCCCTAGGCAATGCAGCATGCTGTAGCAGATAAAGGAGGGTGCAAGGCGAATCACCAGCGCCTAAAAACTGGTACATTCTGGCTACGGGAAGGAAAACCCCTACAGAAAACCAGGGCATGCTCACGGGCCCTAAGGTGGCAGCCCCACTAGTGAACTCGGGTGCTGTGGGATGAACACCTGCATACCCTAAAACAACAGATTAATCCAAGCACAGGGAAGCCTCGGACCCCCGTTTCCATCTTGACGACCTCGCCCGAATTCGGTAAACGATTTTGTTTTGGACCCTACAATATCCGTACTCTAAATGTCCCTGGAAAGGCCGAGCATCTAACAGAAATACTTTCTCAATACAAGTTAGATGTTCTCGGGATCAGTGAGTCGACACTCACTGGCATTGGCGAGAAGTTTATTCGTGGGTTTCGTCTACTGTACTCCGGACACGCCACATTGAGACGTAGTGGAGTCAGATTGCTGATGTCCAAGGAAGCTTGCAAGTGCCTCACCAGCTGGGAACCTATCTCCGAACGTCTACTTCGTGCTACTTTCAAGACCAAGTCGGGCTTCATCACTTTTCTGCAGTGCTATGCTCCCACATAGGCTGCTAGCGATGCAGATAAGGATACATTCTACGAAAGTTTGGCGGAAGCCGCTGGAAATATCCCCAGCTGTGATCATGCAGTTATCCTTGGTGATCTAAATGCCAAAGTAGGATCTGACCCCTCGCGTGGACCCTTTGTGCTGGGAAAACATGGCCTTGGCCAAATGAATGATAATGGTTCCCGTCTGGTAGATTTTGCCTCAATGAATGGTCTTGTGATTGGTGGTAGTCTTTCCCACATAAGACCATCCACAAATATACATGGACATCGCCAGACGGTAATACAAGAAACCAGATCGACCACATTTTGGTCAAAGCGAAATACCGGCATGAACTGCTAGACGTGCAGACATATAGAGGTGCAGACATCCACAGTGACCACGAACTTTTGGTCGGGAAATCCCGTATAGACCTCAAACGAGTCCCAAAACCCAAAAGGACGGTCAGACTCGATGTGGAAAAACTAAAAGTACCCGTGTGCGTGCAACCTGTGAGCTGGAGCTGCAGAAGCGCTTATATGATGCTCGAACTCTCACAGCTTCCATCGACTCGGATCCCTTGGAAGGAAAATGGATATTATTCCGGGATGCTATAATGAGCTCTGCAACTACTGCCTTAGGAGAGCGGCATACGCACAGGCCGGACTGGATGTCACCTCATACATGGGAGATGATTGAGAAGAGGAAGCTCCTGAAAGAATTGCGAGACAATGGTACATACGACCTACAGCGCAGCGCGGAATACCAGACAATGGACCGCGTGGTAGAGCGTTCAGCCCGCCGCGATAAGCGCCGACGCCTGGATGACCTCATTCGGGACGCGGAGTCTGCTGCCTGCAAGAATAATCCAAGTGCTCTCTTCCGCATCACCAGAGCAATTTGCGGTAGGAAACGTCCAGTGGTCACTGCATTACGCAACTCTGACGGAGTGACAGTCACTGAACCTGCAAAGGTCCAGGAGCTATGGCGCCAACATTTCAGTGATGTCCTGAATCGCCCACCTCCATTGCATCCCTTCGATATTCCGTCGGAAATCACCGCCCTCGGAATCACTACTGCATCGGGATTCTGCGAAGATCCACCAACAACTGCTGAAGTTAAAGAGGCTGTCAAAAGACTGAAGCGCAGGAAAGCCCCTGGAGATGATGGCATCCATGCAGAATTTCTTCTCTGCGGACTGAGCGCTGTATTGCCGTCCTTGTGTGACCTTCTGCGCGAGGTGTGGGAAAGGGAGCAGTGCCCCAAAGCCTGGAGGGATGGTACCGTTGTTACTCTGCACAAAAAGGGTAACCCACAAGAATGTAATAATTACAGAGGAATCACTCTCCTCAGCGTTCCCGGGAAGGTGTTGGCGCAGATTCTCCTGTACAGGATTAGAAGTCCCATGCTGGACGTTTTGCGTGCGCAGCAGAGTGGATTTGTCCCGGGGAAGTCCTGCTCAGAGCATATTTCAACTCTCCGATGCCTCCTGCAACAGTACCAAGAGATGAATATACCTGTCGCCTGCTGCTTCGTGGACTATAAAAAGGCATTTGACAGTCCTCATCGTGAATCTCTGTGGCAAATTCTGCTAGGCTATGGTGTCCCACGGAAACTGGTCGCCGTGATAAGTGCTCTCTACACCAATACAGAGTGTCGCGTGAGAGTAGCCGGAACATCCTCTGACCTTTTTGAAATTACGTCAGGAGTCAAGCAAGGATGTGTACTTGCGCCCTTTCTTTTTATCATCATGATGGATTTCATAATGCGTAAGACGGTTTGCCCCGACAGTTGGATACGCCTACATCATGATGACACAAGCGATCTATGCGAAGAAAGACTGTGCGACTTGGAGTATGTAGACGACGCAATCGTGTTTGACTCGACGATCGAAAGGTTGGAGGTGACCGTGAACAGGCTAGCCGCGAACTCGATGCGTGTGGGTCTTCATCTGAATGCCGCTAAGACCAAATCCATGTGCAGTGCTGCTTGCATCGACGCCGACACTCCTCTGCGGGTTTCTGGTCTGCCCGTCGAGCTGGTGTCCAGATTCAAATACTTGGGTGCCACGGTTGCCGATGATGGTGGTATTTCTAGTGAGCTTGGAATCCGCATGGGTGTGGCGGGCTCTGCGTTCAACCAACTTGGAGTCGCCTGGAGGTCAAGGCTGTATTCTATGAGGACGAAATGTCGTTTGTTTAACGCGTGCGTGCTACCTGTGCTCCTGTATGGCTGTGAGACATGGCATCTTACTAAGCTTCAAGAGTCTCGGCTTTTGAGCTTTGAGAACCGATGTCTCCGCAGAATCTTAGGGGTACATTGGTACGACCGCGTTACAAACACCCGAGTTCGTGAGCAGACGCAACAGCCATTGGTGATTGAAGTTATCACGAAGAGACGAATTACGTGGCTGGGACATGTATTCCGGATGCCGCCAAAGAGTGCGGAACTTCGTACCCTTGTGGCACAGCCTCAAGGGTTCCGTCGCCGTGGCCGGCCCTCCCTCACCCTGCAGCGATGCTACAAAAGCGACATACGTGCTGTAGGTCTGACATGGCGGGAGGCACAGGAGTTGGCGATGGACCGAGGGAAGTGGCGCCAACATGTGCTTGCCCTATGCCCCAATGTTGGGACGTGACAGGGTGAAAGAAGAAGAAAGTGTATGACTTATAGCTCATAAATGAGGTGGTCGATAAATAAACTATTTTTGACATTTGCCCTATAAAGGATTATAAGAGCTCGTCCAGATGACACTTGTATCTTGACCGCGCGCGAGAAGTGACACGCGGCGATTATATGCGGATCACTCGATGAGGTCTTATGTACCGGGAATGCGTGCAAGTCAAATCGCGCCGTCTGATTACTACGTTACTGCTTACATAAGGTCCTAAGTTATTGATTTTCAAAATAACTTTTGGATAATTTCTAATAATCGTTATTCAAGTGTGATTCCATTCATGATGACTATACCTACTGATCATAAATGTCAAAGACTAGTTGCAGTTAACCCTTTGTAAGATATATCTAAACGTTATGAAACCTGTGTTATTATGTTTAATGTATTGAATTTACTTACCTGCAATGCATACGTTGAATTAATCAAATCAACATTATCGGCAAGTTTGTCGAACGCATCCATCAATCTAAATATATTATTTGAATCTGAATATCTCAGAACATTCACTTTTAATACCATATTATTAATAGTACTCCTTTTAAGTTTCCTCAATATAACATTATTAGAAGAATAATCCATTTCAATTTGCCCGCGTTTAGACCTTTTGTGCCGCTGTTTAGAATCTTTATGCCCGTCATTAGACTGTTCAAATGACGTCATTCCGATAAGTTTTTCCACCAAGATTTGCATCCGCATTGTCACCATGCTTATGTCCACAATGTATTGAACAATAGTTACATCCGAATTAAATGTCATAGTGTATAGTAGATAGAAGATATTATTTCTAGTATTGTGAAATTCAATTGTATCAAGCACTGAAGTCAAACTAACCAGTAACATAAAAAATATAATTATCTTCAGAACGTTTTTCCGAATTTCTTTAAAATATGTTTGAGGAAGTTTAAACAAACCATCAACATAGTTTAAATTGTTGACTATTTTCAAATTTAATTTTGGATTATAGAATGCGGTAAGCAACAACGAGGACGATGTTATTCCGTAAAGGGAAGAATTTAAAAGCTGTTCAGTGAAATAGTGTATCGGTTTTAGTGATTTATAAAAACTTGGTATATTTATGAACGTGAAATATATGTAAAATGAAGATGTGGAGAGAAATAGTAATGTCGAATAGCATTTGCTTATTCTGCTCCGTAAATATGGCGTATTTTTGTGATACGTTAGTTTTTGCACTCCGAAAACTTGGGATAAAACATGCAACGGTTTTAATGAATAAAAAACGTTCATTTTATTTTCTGTTAAAGAAAAATTGAAGACATTTCTTATGTGTAGGTATTTATTTTATCATGCATGACAGTACCTCGTAATACATCGATTTTTCGTCAAATTGTACGTTTTATATTGAATGTTGACATTGTACGTATTAGAGGAACGTGGGGCATAATGGATTCTAACGGATAAATGCTTAAGGGAACCACGAAAAAAATCTAGATAAAATAGAAAAACACTTTGGGGATCGAGAGGGAGAATGTGATAAGGTGATAACGGCAGCATTCGTGGATATAAGTAATAACCGATAATGTGAATGTGGACTGGGAAAATACAAAAAACTGTATTAGCACGAGTGCCACAGAAATTCTGGGAGAAAACAAAGCAAAAATAGATGCAGGATGGTTTGATGATGATTGCAGGCAAGCACTGTTTGAAAAAAATGAAGCAAGGAAGAAATGTCTACAAAGGGAAACGCGCCAAAATTACGAAACTTATTAAGAAAAGAGAAAAACTGCAACAAAGCTCTGTCGAGAGAAAAAGCGAATGATGCTAAAGAGAATACTCCAAGACATGGAATGTTAAAGAAGAAACAATGATCCCAGAAAATTTTACAAGACTCTTCGAAATCTAACGAAATCCTATCAACCCAGATTAAACTCCTGTAAGGATAGTGAAGGACAAATGCTGATCGAAAAGGAGGACATTATGGAAAGATGGAAAGGCTATTTCACAACACTTTTAAATCAGGCTTATAGTAATGGTCATGAGAAAACGGAAGAAGTATTGTACCACACTACTGAGGAATTTATTGACGAGCCTACTCTGCCTGAAGTAAGAAGAGCATTAAGAATGCTGAAAAACAATAAAGCACCTGGAACCGTCAGGATAACAGCCAAGCTGATAAAGAGTGGTGGCCCAACACTGGAAGCAAATCCACAAGATAATTCTCAATATTTGGGAAAAGAAATTCTAGCTGAGGAATGGAAGATGGGTATGATCGTGCTTATTCTGAAAAAGGGAGGCAAAACAATGTGCGATAACTACAGAGAGATCACAATTCTAAACACATCTTATAAAGTTTTCTCATCTGTACTTTATAGCAGGTTAATGATCTATGGTGAGGAAATAATGGGAGAATACCAATGCGGTTTCCGACCAAATAGATCCACCATAGATCACATCCATCTCATGAGGTAAACTATGGAGAAAGCGCATAAATACAACCTTACACTCCACAACCTGTTTATTGATTTTAAACAAGCTTTAGACAGCGTGAATAGGGATAAGATGCCTCAAAGTCTAAAAATACTGGGAATTCCCTTAAAACTAGTAAGGCTAATAAAAACCACACTGACGGATACTCAAGCAGTTGTCACTGTGCAAAATGAGCAAACTGAAAGCTTCAAAATCGAATCAGGTGTGAGACAAGGGGATGCGCTACCCACTATGGTATTTAACCTTGTGGTGGAATCCATAGCTCGTGAAACCAACATAAGAGGATGGGTAAATAACAGTACAACGCAGATGTGCGCTTATTCTGACGACATATTAATTACAAGCAGATCCAAACAGAGGATGATCGACCATGATGGCACTATGAAAATAAAATCAGAAAACGCTGGACTGCAAATAAACCAGTCAAAAATTAAGTATATGGTCAGCACACGCGATCAGGGTACCTGACAAACACATGCAAAATATAGACATAGGACAGCATGCATATGAAGGGAAGGGGTGGACAAGTTCACGTATCTTGGATCCAGCCTAAATACCCAAAATAAGACAGCAGAGGAGATAAAAATCCGCCGTATCTCCGGGAATAAATGCTGGCATGCCTGCAAGCGACTGGTGGGGTCAAAAATTCTAGGCCGAAGAAGTAAACTTCTAATTTATAAAACAATTATAAGGCCAGTAGTCACTTATAGCAGTTGACTGGAGACTTGGTGCTTAACTCAAAACGAGGAAAACAAATTAGCTCTCTTCGAGTGCAAAATACTCCGCAAAATCTTTGGACCCACGTTGGAAAATGGGAACTACAGAATAAAAATGAACCACGAGTTGGGAGAGCTGATTGAACAGCAAACAATCATAAGATACTGTAAGTCCCAAAGACTACAATGGACGGGACATGTGGAGAGATTGCCTTAAGTTAGAGCGCCAAGGATCATGACGAAGTGGCTACCCCAACGGAAGAGACCCAGAGGCCGTCCAAGAAGGAGATGGGCTGACGCCGTAGAAAAAGACTGGCTTCATATAGGAAGACCCGGTAACTATAGAAGTGTGGCGAGAGACCGGAGTGAGTGGAGAGCGGTTGTGGAGGAGGCCAAATCCCACCCCGGGATGTAGCGCCGTGGAAGAAGAAGAGTGGATATAGGTGTAGCATTTATTATCTTGATGAATAGTTACAAAGGGTTACAATGGTCGTAGTAAAGGTTATCGGTGCAGAGTAATCGCGGTAAGCTCATGCTCAGATCGAGCCGCGATCCGGTTGCGACGACTACTGATCTACTATTAAAGACATTACTGAGAGCGAATGACGAAGTGACGGTGGTCGAGTCAGAAGTGAGTTATTTTCAATCGTCTTTCGCTATTTATATAAATGAAATCAATACATTATGAGTCACTCTTCACCTAAGTTAATAAATCATACTAGTCATTTTTAACTAGGTTATAATTATTAATATGTTATTATTCTTCCGCAACTCCGATCTGTTTTGAAAACAAAACAAATGAATATCGAAGTGTGTCATATTTTTAATGCTGAGTGATTTGCTAACCATAAAACTGTTTTATCACCTCGTCATTATAATAAAATCACTGTACGTTTTAAGTTTTACAAGTTTTTAGGTAACGTTAAAATTCCAATAAACAACACCTTGGTTAGATAATTCTCAGGTAACAGCAATTAGTGATGATACTAACATATTATCGATACTCATACTTTGATATTATGAAACTTATAATATGATTATATTAATCGTGCAATAATAAACTTTATCATATTATATCGAGCAAAATAGTTTTCAACAATGTTTTCCTTAAGACCCTTAAGCATACCGCTATGCCCGATTTTCCCCTAATACATCGATCAGGTGTCATTAGTTTATTAATATATTATATTATATTTTCAAGGCTTTAATAATGTGTATCGCTGTATCACGATTAATCTACTTAATATTATTACCAATTACTTAACACTAATAACAAGACACCAACGCTACAAAAACTGGGTTAACACACAATGAAAGATTAACATAACCCTTTATATTTTAAAACAGACATTTTCATTGAAAATAAAATTTAAACAAACATATCATCATCATTATGTATGGTACTACAAACTTTGGGGGTCATCGCCTCTCTCAAAAACTTCCTCCATTTTGGACATCCAAGCGACACTCTCCAGTCATTTCAATTTAGTCTTCTCTTGCTCTCGATGGTTGCGTGATAGAGAACAGAATTTACTTGTTGAAATGCGGTAATTAATATAAAGAGCGTACATAAGTGAAACGGCAAATAATTTTCAACAGTATGTGGGACGTAATTTCGGCCGCATTGCCAGTCGGAGAGCGATAATAGACCTGTGAACACGTCAATTTGTTTTGTGATGGCGTCGGATGAATTCGTATATTCTTAAATCGTGTAAAGATGACTAAAAAACGTTCCGCACGTACTTGAAAAAGAAAACATGTCAATGAATATAATATTATTATTACGAATGTAATAATAAACATGACATTAAAAGGACGCATGTTGAATTTTTATGACAAATTATATTTCGTTCGGCTAGCGTCATTTGTAGAATTCGCGCATCGCCTAATCACGATCTTTTTAGACCATGTCTCAGCTGAGCTACAGCCTTAACATTGCGATACCACGCAAGTCAAAATTGCCGTATTACACGTACGCCATCTATGAAATATGTCATTGGTTACGCGAAATCCGTTCAACAGATAACAAAAACAATTTAGATTTGACCAATATCCAATACAGTATTGTTTATAAACGTCACATACGTCAAATATAGCAATAAAACTAACCGAGATATAGCGCGAATATAATTCTAACTCTTTTTTAGGTTAAAAAACGCCAAATTGGCATAATATTAACAAAAAATCTTTTTGGGTGTTAACTTACAATTTAGATACCTATCCGCCATATTATAGAATTGATTCCATGTTATTTTGGATTAAGAAAAATAATGGAAACGTGTTATCGTATTAACCAGATAGAATACCTCTACTAGCAGACCTATCACTTAACAGAAAAAGAGTTAATTACTGTGATAAATATAACACATTTACCACTTTATGTATTCTGGCGGTTAATTATGTAAAAAAAGTTAATCGTCTGAACTGTCAAAAGGTGATAATATGTTTTAACGGACCTTCTCTTGGCCGTGCTAACTTTGACAATGAGACAGGGTAAGTCAGTTTTCTTCTTCGACCATGTCCGATCCTAATAGGATCATATGGGCCTCCACAGAGTGGAGGTTTGTATTGACAGATTTTTGTTTTTACGAGAAATGGATGTCAGCCACTTGCTCAACTTATTAGGTCCATACTCTGACTCATACACAAATTGAAAAACAATATGTGTACTAGCCAGACTCAGCATTCGAACCTGGGACCCTCGACTCTATAGGCCGGCATTTAAGCCACTCGGCCATCGTGGGTGTCATATTGAGAACTGAGACGTAACATACGACTGTTTTGCTGCAATCGCAATGACATGACTAATAAAATTGTAGGTTATGTTGATATGTCTGACGTGTCAATACAAAATTCTTGTGTTCGGCTCATTACCGACTAGATGACGCTAGTTTGGCTTTATCCGTTTGTATTCGGTATTATCCAGTTGGGTTCGGCAGCACGAACATATGTCCGAATTTGACCGATATAATATCCACTTACCTAATTTTACGCCGTATTACGAATTAGAGATAGCTGCCGATACCGTTTAGTGTGTAGAATGCCTTTCGTATTAATTTGAAACAATGAAAATAACGGAAACGTCAGTGATAACCGTTAAGAATAGACCTGCTGGATCCTCTATTAGCAGGGAGAATAACATATAGTCCGAAATTAGCATTGTGCTAGCTAACAAAAATGTCGCTTTGACCGAACGACGGTGCTATGTTACAATTGAACCGAAACTTAAAATGCATTACAAACGACTAATAAGGCTAGTTGTCATGTATGGCTCGGAACCTGGTGCAAACCTTAGGCTCATTTGAGCAGGGCACGCTAATACAAATATTGGTAATTATAACATATTTAATTTAATAAAAGACACTATAGATTGACATGAGTAATATCATTTTAATACCAGTTAATTAACTTTATAGTATGTATAGACATATATTAATTTAAAACAATAATTGATTGTATCATTTTAAATAAGTTGCATAATTTTACAATATCTTTATTATTTTATTTAAAAATAACATCCTTTCTATAATAAATTTCATAACACTTTTTTCAATATAAGTGAGTGGGGAGATAAAAATATTTTAATAGTTTACAACAGATTCATACTCACTTAAATATAATGTACAACAGTGGCGAACTTTTAAGATTTTTTAATGGTGAGGTTAGACATTATTAATAATTTACATAAAATTATTAAGTATTTTATTTGTGTTGTATTATACGCTTAAAATTGGTCGAAAATTATTTTAAAAAAATGCCGGTTTATGAATATAGCGCACTTCAAAATGAATCGACTTCTGCGGGGAGCTATTCTAACATATCACTCTCTAAAATCAATTAAAAAGGTGATAAATATGATATGTCGTATTCAGTTATACATTTTTTTTAATACAACAACATATCATGATGCCCAATGAAAGTAGTGTAGTGAAACAGTAGTGCAGTAGTAGAAGCGAAACGATTACATAAACATCCAGGCTTTAAGAAAAGCGGATGCCTTGAGTGAAAGCGCTGTGCCTTAGGGCAGTGGTCGGCAAACCGCGGCTCGCGAGCCACATACGGTTCTTTCGCCCTTGAGTGTAGCTCTGCTACAAATGCCCTCTGCCCTATTTGACATGGCTACAAAGAAGAAGCAAAGAAAAATTGATTACGAAAACCGTGAATTTAAGGTCGAACGGACCGAGACTTTCGCGTTTATTCAAAACTTAAATGGCCTACCGACGTGTATTATTTGACGGGAAAAATTGGCGCATAACACGAAGTCAAATTTAGAGGGACACTTTACAACTAAACACGCGTCATTTAGCACTAAATATCCTGTGGGTGATGCAAGGAAAAAAGCATTTGAGGAACTAAGAGACCTGAGAGTCATGAAAAATCAAGTTCTATATTACATAATTACAATCTTCCAACAATGTTATTATTGCATGTTTTGTGGTTAGTAAAGAGATTTCTAAGAGAGGAAATGAAGAGTAAATTGAGAAGTCGTCTTATTGATGAGAACCTGGTATCTTGCTTAAAATTAAAAACATCAACATACCCAAACTTTTCAAGGAGATGCAAGGCCATTCATTATTCACATTGAGTGTTTGTCGGTCATTGTCATGATAATTATATGGATACCTTACAATTTAATTTTTATCAATAAATAAGATCATTGTTAAGTATGAAATCAAGTTTTATTCAGTGTAGGTACCTATAGTTTAATTAAGACTTTAATCTTTAACTTAAGTTTATTAAGTTAATAAACAGTGTACCTACATATTATTATATAATTTCAGTTTAAGAAATTTGGCTCTCAAAAGAAATCTCGGCGTTGTACTGTTGATATTTGGCTCTTTTGACTTATGAGTTTGCTGACCACTGCCTTAGGGCAATGTTTATTAACCTTTTTACATCCGCGGACCACAAAAAAATCAAAAAATGTTTTGTGGTCCATCAACATTTCAATAAAATAATAAATATTTATATTTACACTTTTTTTGAAACAATTGTCGAAATATAATACAACCCCACTTCAAATGTTGGGTTTCTAGGTCCTTCTATGAAACGATTTATAACTATAATACAATAGTGTCATTCATTCCGGAAATGACATGTTATTTCATTGTGAGTCCTTATCCTTGTAGGTGCACGGGTTCTGAATGATATGTATTACTTGAAATTTAATATAAGCTTTTAAAAATGGATACTATCTTTGAATTGCAGAAAATTGTTGCGGCCCAACCAAAAATCTTCACGGACCACTGGTTAAGAAACTATGCCTTAGGGGGCTGTTGACGGTTCAATCACAATACAAACCCTATTTCAATTCATTATGGTATTTTCTTGAATGGGTGCCTCATCTGCATAAGGATGTTGATGTAAGTGGACATGGTGCAAACAAATCCAAAGGCCAGGGTGCAGTCCACTGGGAAGACGTTGAATGCAGTCAGACGCATCGGCCTAGATTGCAACTGCATCATAAATATGGAGAGGTTCTGGCGACGTGATTGATCTAATAATGAGGAACAGTTTTGACACTTTTAAAATAATATGCACCTTTCAAGATGACAGTATATCGATTACCAACTTAGAATTAAATAAAAAAATAAACTACCTAAAAATCATATCGTGTCGATACTCGACAATTCCATAATTCAAGCAGGGCTCGAAATGGATTGGAGCGCACCGGAGCGCCGTTAAGGTTCGTGGCATCGTAAAATTATCGCTCCGTCTAGTGGAACTAGATAGGTCATAAGATAACAAAAAATCTAGCCTAACTATTTTTACAAAATACACATAAAATTTGATAACTATGTTAATATCTTCAGAAAATAGTCGAGAGCTTCGGTTCGTTAACTTATCCATTTCAAGCATTGAATTCAAGTGAATATGTTCATAACCACAAAAAATGCTAAAATACACTGAATACCCTTAATTTTACCTAGAACACCATTTGGAAAACGCTATTATTGAGCATCACACTGCCGTTAACCCTAGTGATCGGTAGGGGACCCGCCAATGATCCTAGTCTTGGGGCCCGCTTCAGGATGTGGGGGCCATGAATATAGTGCTTGAAGTTATGTGAGATATTATTGAATATAACGGTAATTTTTTAAAGTTTTATACTAAACTTACTCAACTGCGGGTCGATGAGCATCTTATTGATGATTACACAAGTCCTCCTGGTTTTGTAAAGCAAAGCTTCAGATATGGCCACACAAGCCATTAACATTATAAAACCGTTCACGCAACTAATAAACACTGCTGTGTATGCGATAGATTCCTGTAAAAATAATAATATAAATTCCTGACAGGCTCACACATATGAGAAGGGCGGGGGGGGGGGGTTAGGACCGGTTCAACGTTGGTGGCATGAGATATCTGGTTAGTTGATATCGCCATGAAATGTCAGACTATTTATTCAACCAGTTGTTAATAAAGCCAACAGGGGAGCTGTTAAAAACATTTATCAGAATTTTTCATGATCTCGGATTAGACGGAGTAGATCTGCTGGAGGCTAAAAAACATTAAAAATAACACAGAAAGTTTTACTTAATTATTTCGCGTGTGCGTACAATGCACACATTATTTTTTACTCACATCATTTGATCTCGCGTCGTCCATGTGGATAAAACTGTTTATTCCTGAAAGGACAACCAGGAAACAAAAGAGCAGGCCGAAAATTAACTAGAAATAATACATTTGATTGAAATTAGGCCATATATACTTGGTTGGTTCCAGCACTCGAAATGAACCGAAACGCACCGGAGCATAGCTCCGGTTCGTGAAATCCTCAACACTACTGCTTAGTCTTATGAAATACAATTATTAGACAACAATGTTAATATTGTCGTAAAATTATAGAGCGCTCCGCTTCGTAGAATTTTCCATTTCGAGCGCTGGATATGACTAATTTAACAAAGCACTGTCGTCCCTCGGGAGTAGATAGATAAGCCATGAACTGCTTATATGCGGCAAATAATGGAACGATTATATAATAATAACAGTTTTGAGAGCATATATTTTAGGTTTTTTCGTCTGCGGTACTGGAAAACGTAACCTGACTAAGGCGTATCAGATAGTTAAAAATTGTTATTGCATTAAATGCAACATAATTGGCCTTTGTGGTGACCAGATCGGATGCATCTATTCCCTCTCGGAACACATTCTCGGATATTCCCAGAGGATGTGGTTTACATCCCGTAGTTCTCCGCCACATGAACATGTTGGCCGGGTAACAATTCCATGATCATAGAGCTTGGCAGCGAATCTATCAAGGCCTGTCAAAAACTGACTGGTGTAGTGGACAGGAGTCAATTTGGTTATCTCCAATCACCATTGTGTATTCGGAAAGAACAAATATGTGTGCCTGCGGTAGGGATATAACAAAACAACTCGCATACTATCGAGCGGGTCATAAACTTTCTAATTTAGAGCACTGGTTGGTTGTGTTAAAAACTCGATAGTAAACGCGGGTGAAAAATAGTACCTATGCCTACCTGTAAACCATACGCAGAGTTGATCAAATCAACGTTATCAGCCAGCTTATCAAAAATTCTCATTAGCTTAGAAACACTAGTATCAGAATTTTCTAAACTGTTTATCTGAAACGCCATCTTTTTTATGTTGTCCACCATATTTAATTTCTTCATCAATAAACTATGTGACGAATAATCGACAGTTGTGTTTTCTTTATTATGGATCGTCCCGATCAATTGGGTGACCAAAATCTGCATTCTGAACACCACCATTCCGACATCAATAAAATATTGAATAACAATTAAATCAACATTGAGTAAAAGAATATCGAGTAAGTACTCCAAATGATTTTTATCGTTTAGCCAAGCGAAAATATCCAACAATATCACACCAACTATATAAATACTCCAGCATACTAAAATTCGCATTATAATATTTCGCAAATATACAAAATATTCTGGAGGCAAATTCAATTTTTCATCAATGTATTTTGTGTTCAGAAGAAGTTTAATGTTAAGTTTTGAATTGTAAAATAGGTTTAATATAATTGCGAAGAACGGCACTGAAAATATTGAACAAAACATTAGAGGTTCTGTCACATTTAATGTCGGTTTTAGGGTAACATAATAAGTCGACACGTTTCTCACAGTTCCGATAATAAACCATGTTGTAATTACTATCAAATAAATACAGGAATAAAGTCTGTTGGCGATACTTGTTTGCACAGGAAAATTTTCGCAATAAGTCACTTTTTGTAATGCGAAAATTTGCGAGATCAAATGAATAGGTTGGAGTGCATAGTATACGTTCAATGTATTTCGTTTTTCGGTAAACACGTCGTATTTCATTTGTTTTAAATTTGAACGATGTACAGCTGGCATTATTTTGTAAATACTTTTAGATCTTCTCTGCGAAATCTTTGACACATTTTCATTCATGTTTCTCGGGCTATAAATATTTATTTTATATTTTCGTCTGCTCTAATATAAATCCTTTTATGCTAATTTCGGCGCGGTAATTTATCTATGAGTACGGTCTCAAAGAAACAATAGATTATATCGTTTGTTTACAAAAACGTGACGGTTTCATGTGACAAACCGGCTTTATAATTTTTCTAGATAGGTCTTGTCAATAAACGTATTTTACGTAAAAATGTACGTATTCGCCCACAACAAAAGTAACAATTTGTTAATAATAATTTTATTTAAAAGGTTACATAATATTATGTAACTATTAATTATAATAAAAGTTTATAAATCGTCTTATTTTAACACCGAAAAAGATTTACGTTTTAAATTTGTCTTAAAATAAATTCATTGTTCCGACAGAAAAATTTATTTCAATTGTTTCGATTATGTATGTTATATTTAAAAAATATTTGTATGCTGGAGCCACTATAGAATTAATTCATTGCCTATATTATTGTGTTTGAGGAACACTATATGATTTTAGTGAGTAAAAATTGTTCAAAGAATAGAAACGTATGATTGTGATAATATAGTCAAGAGAGCTGGAGAGAGTGGAATCGAATACCTCCTCGCGTAATATGCGACCTTGATACTTTACGATTTTTCGTGATGAATATTGGTCTCACATTCCTTTTTTGATTGAATTTATTTTAATAAAAAAAAGTACAATTTTATTTTGATAAGTAGTTATTTTGTAATGGAGCCACTATAGAATTAATTCATGCTTATATTGTGTTAGAGGAACAATACTATATGATTTTAGTGAGTACAAATTCTTTAAAGAATAGAAACGTATGATTGTGATAATATAATAGTCAAGAGAGCTGTTTCCTACGTCTGTCGCAATAATTGTCAGCGAGTATTATATTTATACAAGCATTTGATGGAACAGGGATCATATTAAGTCATTAATTGATCAATAAGCGTGATTATAAAATATATGGTGATTTGATATTATAGGGGTAGCAAAGCGGCGGTTGCAAAGTAATATTGAGCGGTTCACGAGTTATATAAGAAAAAAAGTTTCGAGAATCCTCAAGAAATAAATTTCCCGAAGTTTTAACCATTTTTCGAGAATTCGAGAAATCGTTACAAGGAAAAAATAACAAAGGGGATTTTAGGGAAATTGATAAAACAGAACGAAAAGGAAATGGAAACTCTTAAATTTGGATTAATTAAGTACCTATATGAATCGCCGGTGTGGGCAAGAACTAATTCGGTGGTAATTTTTTTTTGGTAGGCAAAGGTCTAGAATTTAGCTTCATTCGGCCAGCAGAAAAAAAGAAATAAACTTATTTCACATGGATTTCTCGAGAAAACAAAATTTCGGATTCGAGATTTCTCAAATATTGAAAATCTAAAAATTCGAGAAATCACAAGCTCTACGTCTGCGATTCTTTCATGTTATTTTGAGTTATCGAATATTGAAATGCTCTATGTAAGTTATATCGAAAAATATATTGATGGCGTCCACATTTCTTGGAATATGGAAACCGACCATGAGGAGTTTATCGGCGAAGGTTTTTTTATGTTTGGAGCACCAGAAAAAGATAAACATCTACTTAATATTATAGAATTGATACCAATAATATAGTCTAAGTTTCAGCTATATTTTGTTGTTTTTTAGGTATAACCAAATAAATAAAAACGGATAGATACTTAAATTTTATTAATTCATACTACTTAAGTAAATATAAATATATATAATCTGGAAATTATGTAAATTTGTTTATGATAATCGAAATAACATATAACCATTCTTGATTGAAGTCAATCAAACTTTCTAGTTAATGACCATTGCATGGTGGATCTCGTGGTTTCTGATTCAGTTTTTTTTAAATAAATTTCTTGTCAAAAATTCAAGCATATCCACTAAATTAATATGATCATTACGTTTACATCACACGTTACATTTGTTGATTCTATAGTGTAACGATCAAAAAAAATATGTTGTCCATCTTCCAAAGCATACTTAATACCTATAGAATTGTCAAAATTATGTTATTTTCAATTCATTTCACTTGTTTCGAATAAATATTCCATATTTTAAATTCGTTTGTATTTAAACATTCGAATTGAATAGGTAGGTACCTCATCAGATGATATTCTGATATTAGTGGTAGATAATAATTATTAATGAATGGTAACTCGTGGTGAATTTTGGTCCCATATTTAGTTCACTCATGTGATTTGACTAAGTCACTTTGTTTAAAATACCTACAGATAATTCAATCGTGGACAATATTATGTAAATATGAGTCACATATTTAATTAATTGATAATACACTTAAGTATATTAATAGAAAACAGATTATCATTAATGATTTTATATAGTCAATCGACATACTCGTAATTATTTTTATAACACTTAATATAAAATATTGTGTTAATATAAAATAATAAAATTGAATAGATTATTTTTCCGTAATATAATTTTGAATATAATTATTTATTTCTTCAATACAAGAGAGTGGATACAATAGTAGAGTGGATCAATACTACCCTAAAAACCTTACACATTACTGTTTTTTAGAAGCGCTACAATTCAGTGGTTAACTTTCAAAACTGGACATATCCCATATATCCCGAAAATGAGTTATTATCGGAATATCATTCTATAACCTCATACATACTTTGTTGACTTTCAAAAATAGCCACAAATCACCAATTTCATATTGAAAAGAGGTTTCAAAATGTACGTTGATATTCAAATAGGGACACGTCCAACGTTATTGACATTCGAAACTGAATGTGACATGTCACTTGGCGGGACTGTATTGAGTCACGTGACCAAGTATGTTGTCATACAATCTGACAGTTTGGTTTTTGTCGCGTGCGTGTTTTCGCTCTCTGTTTTTATTTGAAAAGTTCATCTATCTCTGGGGAATGAATAGTGGACATGTCCAATTTTGAAAAATAACCACTGAATTAATACCGGGTTTCCTATTTACTTAATTTAGACGATACGAATTCATAGTGGGTGTCACTGTACACGCGTATGCACAAAATGGACGACAGAGAGCTTAATTAATCCCATTCGCTGCGTACCTTTTAATTAATATTTTATTACCACATTTAAATAACATGCTAATTATATCTAATGGCCACCTGATGGGCAACGCACCAGCTGCGGTGGACGCAGCGAATTTAAGAACTGAGATCTCATTACAAGGGTTTTTTACATATAGGTACTTATTTACACTTTGTCGGTCCCGAAAATGGAATTCATATATTTCTTTAAGAATTAAACATTTCACTTTTATTGATTACTACATATCTCGAAATCATGTAATGGAATAATTAATTATTACTCCAATTTGAAAGTTTGACATGGCCTCTAAAATCAGGCATCTCTTTGTGTTTATGTGCATATTCTATAGATTGGATGGCATTGGTTTTTTTTCTAGCGTAGGAATATATTTATATATAGACACATAATCTGTTATGAACTCTAAATACCTAAATTATCGACATATCGAATTACCAACTTTCGGCAGCAACCCCACGAATCTGAATACAACGCGTGTTTATTATAATTATAACACATATCCCGACATATTTACAAGATAAAAAAAAATGCAGAGATTACATTTTATCAACATCTAACTATCACGCGGGGGAAAGACTGGTAAAGCCACTCAAAAAGATGCACTCAGATACCGGACAAGGCAGGCCTATTCTAATATATCAACTAACCCCAAAATTAATTTAAAAAAAAATGATAAACATGCTATACCTACTTATCGTATTCAGATATTAATAATTATTATCCCAGGATATGAACTGTCAGCCGTGATGTTTTTTTTAACATGTATGTTCATGACCGTGTTACCTGCTTTAGAGCGAGATTGAGTAATATGACAATTAAATATTGAGAATTGAGATGCAGCGATTTTGAAAATTTACCGCGAGCTGACAAGTGTCACCGAGTAGTACGGTAATATATTTTTTAATACTTCATACTCGATTCCAAATGCATCCGATTAGAATCTCAAATTGAATTTTCAAAAAATCCAATTGGAGATTATAATCATTATGCATTTGGGATCAGTTAAGACGCAATGCCGTGTGTCTTAGCCCACTTATCACCGTGTAATCAATTATTATTGTAGATAGCCGCCTTATACAGAATACGGAATTGCCTCGAGTGATATCCGTGCTATTTTAGATCATGGAAAATAGCGTAAACGTGTTACCGTTATAATTATTTAGATGGCGCCATTTTTCCGTGTTTTGTGTGTAGGTACTGTCCAAACTAGCGGCACGTTTGAAATTTATAATAATTACAAGATAAAAAGAACTTGTTATATACCACGTTTTTAAATTTTCTGTTGAATCATGTAAACTTGACAATTCTATGTATTAATAAAAAAATCCCTTTCAATACAGTGAAAAGTTTTTAGAGATTCATCATACCTGATGTTCATTATTTATAATAATTTAGGACAAATAAGGCAATTGTCAACAAATCATTTTTTTGCAATTTTGCAACAAACAAACAAATATACTGAAATGTCATTTTGATTTCCATAGTAACGCACGTATAATAATATATTAATAATTTAGTTGCTAGGACCACCCCCTTAGCAACCAATACCTAATAGTATTTTACTTTGACGGATTTCTTCCGAAATAACTTTTCATACAAAAGAGAATTAACTGAAAATGAATTCAATTCTACTTAAAGAAGTATTAAAAGAATGCATTGGCATCGTGTTCTGATATATTCTAAAAGTTTCAAATGTCTAGCTAGTCGGAAAGTTAGTTAAAAATCGATTGCAAGATTTGCACTGGATAAACAACCACCGGACAAACAAAAATACGAGCTAAGAAAACCGGTTAAGTTACATTTTTCTGTGATCACATTTGCTGCCCCAGATATTTCCACCAAAGTCTACATTGAGCAATATAAGAAAAGTTTAAACAGTACGAAACTCCGCCAAACAATCGTCGTTGCTTGAGGAATTCTTTCTGTATTGCAGGAGAGAATAATTATTAAGAACAAGCATAAGGATGCATGGTGACGTGACTGGATAGCATCGCATACGAAGAGCTCACTTCTAATTGCGGATCCACTGTACAAGCTTCCTGGTTTTAGGCTTCAATGCAATAATTATAGCGTGTATCTGAACCAAATTCTGTGTAGGCATTCCAGTGGGCCTATTCTATACACAGTCAAGGCGGCTATCGTCGGCTATCTGCGAATATTGAGCATCAGTACGCGGGTACACAGGGCGCATCACGCTGGCGGCCAGCAGACCTGGATCTCACTTTCTCACTTTCCTAGAGTCAGTCTTAAGCACCGAGGTGCATAGTTACAAATAATCGGCCCGTGCGGCTCCGTTCGGGACGAAATGTGAGCAATTAAATATTCATTATGTCGCAACACAGCGCTGTGGAAGGCGGCCGTGCATAATCCACGGCTGTACAGACACGGCTGGTGGTGGAGGGTGTATTGAGTAGACTCCCTCTAGAAGTTAACACACCCAAGAGAGGATCTATTAAAACTGTTGAAGCCTCAATACATAAATATGATAAACTATTGTCGATAGCTTCCGATAACCGCCTTGTATATGGAATAAATCCACAGATGGGCTTATATTATTATACATAAGTGGTGTTTGAAAGAGTCCCTACTTTGCTAGTGTGGTGAGATTCAGATTACGAGCACATCAAGAAGTCTTGTACCATGTATGGATTCCCCCGAGGAGTTTCAACGATACACCAGGCCGAGCCGGAGGCTGGTAGCTTAATGCAAATTGTGATTTTAAATGTTTTATGGATGCAGAAAGAGAACCTTACATATTTTTTGCCTGATTCTTTTTTGCACCTCATTGGGTTTCTAGGCGTTATTCTTTTTGACGGTGCATTGGTCCCATATTGTTGAACTCATAACCTAGCTAGCGTGGTCTCCCAATCCTGATTGATTGATCTGGGTTGGAATCTTTGTACACACCGTAGAGCTTATCATTGTAGTTTCCTCATGTCCTGTATCCAAATGCACACATTCATCGAAAATTATTTTTGTGAAATGAGGAATATAATCGAAATAATAGTCCACTATACACCAAAAAATATTTTATTCCAGTACCAGATAAATAATAATATTATATTGTACAAACAGAATTTAGCAAAATGTACTCCATTATTTTAATGAACAAAAAGAATGCACAGGGAATGGAACAACTGGGTGATAGGACAATTGGGCGCCTCACTGTCGAATGAAATAAATAAACGTTCGTTACGATTTTATACACAAAGTAGACGAGGAATTTTAATCAGTTTCTATTTACTACGTAGTAGTTTTAATTCATTTTGCTTTTAGCATAATGTTTTTATTGCGGATTGAGCATAATCATGCCTGAGGCTTTATATAAAATAAGTCTCTTCTCGTTGGAACTTCAACATATGCACAATTAAGTCATTATTTACGTGTGCATATTGAAATTCTCACCAAGTATTAAATAATAATGTATTTATATGATTTTTTATGAGTGCCTATTATAATTCTCGAACGTCTATTTATTTTCGAATTTCATTCGATTTCGAGGCGCCCAGTTGTACCGGCGCCGAATCGTCCTGACCCAATGCATAATATATATTTTTTTCAGTACGTAATTCGAATGACTGCAAAGCTATTTTCAAATTTTTTTTTTAAATCGGAACTGTGCAGGCTCATGCGTATTTTAAGCTTTAAAAATCTTAAATAAAGTAAAGTTAAAAAAAACCTCTTTAATATACTTATTGTATTCTGGATGCTCAAAGTAATAATTAGTTCTGGTAACAACTGATTAAGAAACCATTAAATTATTTATATATTCGTAATTGTATTAAATAATATTATATTAATTTATATATTATAATTATAATTCGTAATTATAAATTGTATATTATTTTCACCATTCATGACAAATTTTTTTTTTTTTAAATAATCTCGGGAAAGTTTCAAAAATGGAGACAATAACGCATACACGGTACACACTATAATGTTGAATTTCGTGAATAATGGAAATGTCGTGTCTGGAAATTTGTACGTATGCAGTTCGCCGTGTCACACTTCACCGTGAAATGTTGTATCGGAAATATATGGTCGTATAAGAAAGACCGTCCAGCCTTTTTGGGTTGTATAGTGCTGAGATAAAATTCATGTCTAAATAAAACAAGGTTCTTGTCGGTTTACAGGAAGCCAGCGGCAACAAATTTTGAAAATAGCCGATATACTGGATTATTTTTTAGGTTAGATCAGGTTAGGTTAGGTTATGTTTTCATTCTTGAATTCATGAATTTTGCATAAATCGGCTATGAAAATTGAATTAATTATTATTAAATATTGACTAATTAATAAAATTGGAAACCGTATAGTATACGGTCATCTCTTTCCGATAGAAAGCTCACGGCGAACTGTGGTACGGTGAAATGTTTTACGTACAATTTACATGTAACCGTTGAGTTTGTGATATTATTAGATGGTTTCGGGTGGTGTGCTCATCTGCATCAGGATGATTGTGTAAGTGGTTATGGTGCCAACAAATCCGAAGAGCATTGTACAGTCCATTGGGAAGAAGCTGAAGGCGGTGAGACGCATCGGCCTGGACTCTATTTGCATCACAAATATGGAGAGCTGCTCACGGCGCGATGGATCTAAGAAAAATAAGTATTATAGTATGTTTTATGTATAAACATAGAAACACTTCCAGTTTTAGTATTTATTCAAAGTTCACAGAGAATATTTCAAACGGCACCTATACGAAAAAAGAATAACCAACGCTCGAAATTGAAAAGTTTACGACTCGGATCGCTCGACAATTTTCTGAAGATATTAACATAGTTATTTATTATCAAATTGTATGTGTAATAAAAGTAAATGTGTTAGATTTTTTGTTATATGGCTTATCTAGCTCAGATGTTCAAATTATTTTTTCACGAGACGGAGCGATTTTACCGATTTCACGAACCGGAACTGCACTCAGGTGCGCTTCGGTCCATTTCGTGCCCTGAGACTAACAAGATACCATGACTCGCTCGACGAAATAACCAGATTAACTTGCCAAAGAATTAGTTCAGGTAGGCATCACATTTGAAAACTAGAAACCACACGTATCACTAGAATCAAATCGAAGAAAATGAAAACAGCATCGTCTAGTTCGTGGAAAACCGCCACTTCTCTACAAAGTTTTAATATTTGTGTTCCTAAAAATTCCATCTAAAATGTGCCGCCCCTAAGCAACACGTGACCTGGCCACCCCCACAGGATGTGACTGGTACTACCTACGCCGTTTAGGGACAGCACGTTCTAAAAAGTGGCTAATTAAATAAAGGATAAAAGAGAATAAGAGGACTTCTTGTTAAGTTAACATACACGGTTCCGGTGGTACCCGTGCGGCAGAATTTAGAGAGCGGCATAAAATTCAAAATATTATTTTTTATAACATTGCGTTAACATATAGGTATATATTCAATTCTTTTATTATAGCTGAATTTACCGACGAATTACTGCACTTATTAAGGCTAAATACCTCAGTTGAGGTTAGGCGATGCGCGGATTGTGCAAATGACGCGTGCCGAACGAAATATAATTTGTCATATAAATCCAATATGCGTGTATTTAATGTTCTGTTTGATGTTTTATTAGTAACAATAATAATATATTCATTGACATGTTTTCTTTTTCAAGTAAATGGGTAACGTTTTTTAGTCATCTATACACGATTTAAGAATTTATACCGCCGTCGCCATTACAAAACAAATTGACGTGTTCACAGCTCGACGTTCGCTCTCCGATTGCCAGCGAGTCCAAAATTTCGTCGCACCTAAAGTTGAAAATTAGTTGCCGTTTCACTTAAGTACCGTCTTAAGTGGAGGCAAGAATGAACGTAAAATGTATTTATAGATACCCAGTGGTGATTTTATTTGACGGAAATTTAAGGCCTTCCGCTCACGATAATACTCAAAATATATTATTTTGTTATGAAACACTATTTTGTAAATAAATAATTTTGATTTTGAATTTGTAATAATGGCTGACTTCGTCACACAAAGACACGTAGAGCCACCCGTTATAATATAAAGGTAATATAAAAAAACATTTTAACAAAATTGTCACACCTGTGACTGTCATCGTATTCCTGTGACCCAGATCTCAATTATAATATTATTTATTAAAAATTCATTTTTAACGTACAATCAGTCAGTAGGTACATATTATATATAATATGATTTCGTAATGTTATGAGATAGCTGATCCGCAATTTCTTAAATTTGCGAATTAATATTATTTCATAATCATTTCAACATATTATTCCATAGTGCGCTGGTCTCGCCGGATTGGACTCGATTACAAGTTTCCGTTAAAGACACATCGTACCAAATTGCCGTTATAATATTTATTACAACGCATCGATTTTATCCTTGCAATGATGGACGAAGCATCTGGAAAAAAAATGACACTCACTTTTTTGTCGGGTCTGCCGAATGGCATAATCTGTTCTAACGTCATTACAATAAAGGTGATATTGCTATAAATTCCCACTGCTTTTTGTCCGAATGGTTCGGTTCGAACGGGTTCGCTCAAATTAACATTGACACTAGAAACACTGTTCTAACGCCATTACAATAAAGGTGATATTGCTATAAATTCCCGATGCGTGATATCGCATAATGGAAATTGCGTGACGTCTACCTATACATGTGCGAATGTCACTATGCGTGAAATTACTTGATAGCTATCAGGGAACTCAGAAATAATGGGAACTGAAATACCAAACGGGTAAGGCGATAGCAGTAACCGACTCGAGTAAGGAAGAATCCGGGTTAAACTTACACACGTGTCAAGAATACGTTGTACGTCGAATACTGAAAACTGCTCTTGGTTTATGCATTTACGCTTATTTAATGTTGGTGTATTACACACACTATTGCATGTGCATAATGCGTGCTTCATTTTCGTAGGACACTCACACATTCAAAAACCCTGCATCAACATGCGGCGTATTGAATATAGCCTATCGGTATTCTATTTATTATCTGTTCATTACTAGCTACTGTATTGAGTGCGTTGTCCATTAATAATGTCATTGTATCCTTGTAGTTACCTATTTGAAAGAGTAAATAAATTCTCGCCTCCTCCATCATCACGAACAACTACTAGGTACCGTCTTTCGTCTGCAATAGCTATCTTCCGCCGAACCGGAATATGACACATCTGAGGATTTAACAGCTCAACGACTATAATAATTATTATGAAAGTTGTTCACTTACTCAACTGTTGGTCCATGAGCATCTTATTGATGACGACAAAGACCCTCTTTGTCTCGTAAAGCAAAGCCTCCGATGCGAGCACACACAATAGCAACATTACTAGACTATTTGTGGACCAATTGCACCAAGATACGTATGTGAAAATCTGGAATCAGAATACAATAATGACCATAGATGACGTGCATGTAATATTTTAAAATCTTATGTATTATCATTTCCCTCCATTTTGGAAAGTGAAAACATGCTGTCATTTTTATTTTGTTGTCTGGTTTTTCGTCTGGATTCGGGATGTGGAGGTGAACAGATAACACACCGGAATTGTTTTGGAAACGGCAAGGTATATTTAAGTTAATATATATTCTAAATGGTTACATTTTTATACAAATTCGTTTCGATTTAATTTTGACGGATAGCGAGGTTAACACTGCTTACAGCGTTGCTGTCAAAAACGCTTCTCTTCTCAAACCAACGGTCACATGAGAGCCGTACAAAATGCGGCGTTGCCATTCGTATTTTTTAACGCTATTCAGACAATGTTGCCGGCAGATATTTAACATTATTTAATTATTTTCGCAATCAGCCGTTACTATTTGTTGGATTTGATACCGATTCGGGCCTCTCCAGATACACAAAGGCATCCCCAAATGGGGACCATACGGGGGTGTCACAGTATGTATATTATTTTATGGGGGCATCAACATTCTAAATGGTTAGGGTCCCTGAAGGTATTAATTCGGCTCTGATTATAACTAAATATCAGCTCAATTGAATGTTAGCGTATAAAAAATATTTAGAGAAGTTCACACAGCACCCAAATGATTGACGAGTTCAGGTAAAGGGAAAAGCGGGAGGGGGCGATGATTAGCTGATGTTGTCGTCACTTGCCGTTTACCAAAGAGTCGCAGAGAACTTTATAGGGTATTTTTTTTAATTGACATTTTTATTCTACATTACGTTGTAAGCGTCATTTTTAAGCAACCACTTCTCAGCACGACTTGTTGGTTGTTGGATTCGTCACCCCCTCCACCCACAACACTGGATAGTTAGCAAATATAAGCACCTTTTGATTTAATTTGTACTTACTACGTTATTACTATCCAAATCGATGAGTGCATCAATTTCAGAAAGAACTGTCATAAAAGACCACAGCACGACGAGAAGGATCTGGAAAATGATTTAAAAAAATATTGCAATGAGTGGGATCGATTTCAAGTTTAGGTGTGGCCAATCCATCCCATTATGGCATTTTATGCCTAACCCGTTTGGACACTGGGGAAACTGGACGCCAGGACAAGTGGGCGCCGCACTGTCAAATGAAATAATTAATATACTTACTTACGTTCGTTACGATTTGATAAAGAAAGTAGACGAGGAAGTTTAATAAGCTTATATCTACTACTACCAGGAAACTACAGTACCTCGGCCACATTATCAGAGGACAAAAGTACAGCATTCCCCAAAATGTCATTCAAGGAAAGATCAATGACAAGCGCAGCAGAGGACGGCGCCGCATTTCGTGGCTTAAGAACCTCCATGATTGGTACGAGTACAGCTCCACTGAACTGTTCCGGGTAGCAGACGACAAAGCTAAGATCGCCTTGATGGTGGCCGACCTCTGCTAGGAGATGGCAATATAAGAAGAATCTACTACTCCTTTTTTTTCTTCTTCGACCATGTCCGATCCTAATAGGATCATATGGGCATCCACAGAGTAGAGGTTAGTATTACCAGATTTTGTTTTTTGCGAGAAATGGATGTCAGCCACTTGCTCAACCTATTAGGTCCATGCCCTGACTCACACACAAATTGAAAAACAATATGTGTTCTTGCCAGACCCAGGATTCGAACCTGAGACCGACGGCGTGATAGTCCAACGCTTAAGCCGCGCGGCCACCGTGGGTGTACTTACTTAGTAGTTTTAATTATTTTTGCTCTTAACATAATATTTTTTTTGCGGATTGAGAATTATTATGCCTGACACTTTATATAAAAATAAAAGGACTCTTTTCTCGTTGGAATTTAATCATAATTATGCACAATTAAATCATTATTTACGTGTGCATATTAAAATTCTCACCAAGTATTAAATAATATTCTAACCAGCTAACCCTACAAAATATTTTGAAAATGCTTCAGAATATCTCTTTGAATGGTTACAGGTTACCTGCACCCTTCGCCATGATACATATTCTATATTGTCACTAGTATTATGGCGAAGGGTAATTTTTTTCAAAGAGGTAGGCTGTGGAGATCGGAGAAAAAGAGCACACTTATCAGGTATAGGTACTTACGGGAAATAAGAAGATAATACGATATTACTACAAATGAATAAGTTCACACTAATGACAACGACACACAAATTCCATGAAATTGCAATAGCTCACTGACGACATAAAATTGAGCGATGAGTTTAAATCATGTTTTTCCTAAACATACACAATAAAAATCATTAATTACCTAGATGAAATTATTTATTATTTTTAAAAATTATTTAATTATCTATTATTTTAGACAAAGCTGCAGTCATAGACAATAATATTATACGCAAATGTTTTAGGCTTAGCCATCGGAGCCTATCGTATTGCATACATTGCGATAGACATGCTGAGGTCAGGTGACATAAATTTCATACAAAAAAAACATCAGCACTCCTCGGCGAATCATCCGATACATGGGTACAGAATATAAGTGTATATTTAAATACGTCAATATGCATTTTAAAAACATTTTTCTTAAGAAGGCTTTAAATAATTACCTAGTATGGAGTCTTTGCCACTGTTGGTATAGTAGATATTATAATTAGTGTTTCTGTACTAATATCGTATTAATGATATTATTCCTACCTGCAAAGCATACGTAGAGTTGATCAAATCAATATTATCAGCCAGCTTATCAAAAATCCCCATTAACTTGAAAACACCAGCGTCAGAATTCCCCAAACTGTTCACTTGAAATGCCATCATCTTCAGTTGCTCCTCCATATTAAATTTCTTCATCAATATACTGTTGGAGGAATAATCAACGGTATTTTTCGCAGAAATTGGCCCGTGTTGATGGATCATCCCAACCAATTGGGTGACCAAAATCTGCATTCTCAATACAACCAATCCTACATCAATAACGTATTGTATAGCCGTGACATTAGCGTTTACCCCCAGAGGAAAGAGTAACCAAAATAGATGATTTCCATTGTCTGCCGAAATGAATATGCCATCATATAATATCACACCGGTTATAGAAATACACCAGCATACTACAATTCGCATGATAATCTTTCTCATATACATTAAATACTCAGGAGGAATGTTTAATTTTTCATCGACGTATTTTAAATTCAAAATAAGTTTCACGTTCAGTTTTGAATTGTAAAATACGTTCAATATAATCGAAAAGAACGATAAAGCGAATACGGAGTCATCGAAAAATTGCTCTGTTATATTTAATGACGTTTTCACACCGACGTAGTAAGTGTTTACGTTTTGTATCGTTCCGTATATAAACCATATTGTAATTGATATCAAATAAATTAATGAATACACTCTGTTGATGATGCTTGCTTGTACAGGGCCATCTTCGTGGTAGGATACCTTTTGTAATGCGCAAATTTGCGAGACCAAATGGATGGGTTGGAGTACGTAATACACGTTGAATTTATTTTGTTTTTCTGTAAACACGGCGTGATTTTTTTGTTTTGAAATCGAATGATGTATCGGGGCTATTTTATTAGTCATTTTTGCACTGCCGAGTGAGATAGTTGACACATTTTCATCCATATTTCTCAATTCAATTACTTTAAAACGCAACCATTAGTAGAAGTATGTTATATTTTTATTATAATATTATATCGTTATGCTGTTTTTATCCCACGTCTCAAACAATACTTGTTTCCTTCGGATATCGTAAGAACGTTGTATTGATTCGAATCGGCTAGTGAACAGCCGTGCTATGAGCTTACGTCTGGTACAAAAGACATTAAATATAATTAATTATTGTATACAAGGGTTCGTATCAGTGACGCCCCTTGACAAAATGCCGCCCCTAGGCAGAGCCGAAATGGCGTCCCATTTTTTTTATACTTACAGTATTTTTTATCATCCTTTCAAGACTAAAATATCTAAAAAATGTGTTGTTTAGGTAGGTACCTACTAACAAAATATATAGGTACTTAACCACTAAATCTAATTTAAATGCCATCTCTGCTTCAATAGACAATATTGCGAATCCACGGTTTCATATACATTTAAAAATACACCTGATAACTTCCAAAACCCGCGAGAGACTGGCAAAAATATTAGATGAATTTTACATTAGATAAGTATGTAGGTACTTACCTATAATTCGAAAATCTGCACGTGTCATTGCTGGTCATAAATGACGTAACATCCAAGAATAACGGAAGTAAACTAGACATCGCGAACACGACAAAAAATACAGCCCTCTAAAACCTTTTATGTTAATTAATACCTACATTTTTTTTCCAAGCAGTGAGCTGGTTTTTTTTTTTAAATGGAAACATATTTCCGTTATTACTAGGTTTAGGTAGCTATTTCTAGATATACCTAATGATTCTCCTCGATTTTCCACCTTTCGAGTAACTGCCGCTCCCAAGCGACGCTCAATCTGCCTACCCCCACGGGACGTCACTGGTTCGTATTATGAGTTGTTTTATAGAACAGTATAAGCCAGTGGTCGGCAAACTGTCAATCGCGAAGCTTCTCGTAGAGCGCGATGCAGAACCATACTTAGGCGCGTAAATCCCAAATATACGCGGTGACGTTATGATTATGATGCCAATTTCGGCGACGTAAGTTCAGAGAGACACACATATGGACGGTGTTATGCAGTAACCAGTTATCCACCAAAATGGAGTTTTGAGTTATAAGCATTTGAAGTTAAAATGTACACCATTTAGTCAAGATAATGAAGAGTTAGATTTTTTTTTAAATTATTACTTGAAAACGTACCTTGTGATTGTATAAAAACTTTTTTCATAATATGATCCGTTGTTTATAATATATTAGGTAAATGGTTATTGAAAAATTGTAATCGTTGCAAAAAAAAATATATATATTAGTTTTGCAGTATTCCACTATGCACCAAAAGTGTGACTTAACTGATTTTCCATTAACATATCAATTTTTTACGAATTTGGTTTTGCTTCTTAAAAAAACAATATGAGTATAGAATATTTATTACAAAATTATGATTATTTACAATATAGTATGAATAACTGAATAAACAAAGTACTATTCTAAATAAAATATTACCACAGTAAGAGTGATAATAAAAAAGGAAGCAGTAAAAATAAATGTAAATGTTATGTTTTAACCGATAAATAAAACTTAAAATTAGTGTCAAAATATGAATTCTATTCGATTTGAAAATCCAAAGATAATTCAAACCCTTCTACATCGTCAGTATAATCAGCACCGTCATTATTGAGAAATTGGTAGAAGGGTTTGGCATCTTTGAGTACAAAGCTTAGTATTTTTTTTACATCAGTTATTTTTTCTGCTGGTAATTTTTCTATCTAATGTATTATTATAATTTGATGTGCCTCCAAAACTAAGAACGGTATCTTCAATAACATTGACAATATTATCAATATTATCATCTACTGATAATACAACAATATTTTCTTCAATCATTGCCGAGCTGGTAATGTCTCTTCTATTTTTCAAAGCCATTTTATTTCTTGCCATAGCAACCATGAGTTTGCCTCTATTCATCTTGGAAACAAGGGAAAAAATATAATACCACCAATAATCCCCATTTACATATAAATAAAATTATTTTTATAGAAAAATTCCTTATAATACACTAATTGTTAAAAACAATATTTTTATTGTTAAGGCAATATTTATGTATCAACCAAATATTTCAATAAATCATTTTGCAACTACCAGTTAAGCACCAAATAAAATGAAAAACGTGAATCACATTTCGCAATAATCAGTTAAGCAATTGATTATGCACCATAAAAGTGGGAACATAATTTTTGCAATAATTAGTTTAGTGAAGGCTGAAAGTGACACATCCTAAAAAACCCTTTTTTATTATTCAATTCAGCTTATCTTAGCCTTATATTTCCATTGTAACTTATAAAACAATAATTATAATGAATTTAAGTAAGTGGGGTGACGGTTAACTAGGCAGATATTGAAAGAAAATGCAAAAAACGACAACGTTTGACATATCAGTTTCACAACAGCGTACTTGGACCGTGTCAACGCGGCTTAAGTGGAAGTGAAAAAGAACGTGTGACGTGCTTCTTAATAGGTATTATTCTTATTTGAATGGGATGCTTAACGCCGACAACTCTGCATTACGCTCTTAGAATTTAATTATGACATTAATTTGTCATTATATATGTGCGTGGACAAATTTTATTATTAATGACCATTTAACACAAACTCTTTGATATGTTTGACAAGTGGCAGTTCCACCTATCAATATTCTTATCGAACTCTCAATAACAATTCTAGCAATGCCGTGTCTCTGCCCTTAATTGTGTTAGAGCGAGATAGAGTAGGTACGATAATTACATACCTATTGTAAATTGAGATGCAGCTATTTTAAAAATTAATACAAACATTGTGACACTAGTTACAAGCTAACTTTTAGCTAACGTGAGCGTCAAGGTAGTGTCATTGAGTGGTACATACCGCAATATATTTTTTAAATACGTCATACTTGATTCCAAATGCATTTCATTAGAATTTCCGATTTGATAAAAAAATCCTATTAGAGATTCTAATCGGATGCAATTGGAATCAAGTACGACCTGCGTCGACGCACGTCGACTACAATAATTTCGTCTGTCTGCGCTCTAGTGCTGCAGAGACACGGCATTGCAGTCGACGCAGGATCTCATTTGATTCCAATTGCATCCGATTAGAATCATCAATTAGATTTGTTTTATTCAATTATTGGTGATTCTAATCGGATGCAATTGGAATCAAATAAGACCCTGCGTCGACACACTTCTAAGCACGTCCACTGCGATGCCGTCTAACACGGTCATGAGCGGTCGTGTTAAAAAAAAAAACACCACGGCTGACATTTTCACATATTCGATCTGTGAGCGTTTTTTCTATCAGACGTATGATTTTACCATTTTTTAGTATTCGGTAAAATTTGGCCCTAAAGTCATACGTTAATGATTTTTATAGTTTATTCCGATATTTTTTAAAATTACTAAACGAAAAATAATTTAGACCAACAGGTCAAAAAGGTGGGCCACCCCTTATGAAATAAAATCGATTGTTATGTATGTAGACTTGATAATTTTATTAATTGGATGTATTTAATTGGTATTAATAAAAGAAACTGAACACGGCTCTTAAACTTCTGTTCGCAGTCGGAAGAATGTTATGTATCTAATACGTTAAGTAGGTATGTATGTATTCATATAGCGGCAGATTGTGAGCGACAAAACTCACACACATAAATTCATAGTAGTAGGTAATTAGGTGTGGCGACTTCCTCACATTTTCAGTATTAGATATTAACAATTATTGTTAATCCAGTGATGTCTCAAGGCAAAGTGCCGCCCTTGAGCAGGCTTAGAATGCCACCCCCTTTCATTTTTATTGTCAAATTCAGGGCTCGAAATGGACGGGAACGCACCGGAGCGCCGTTCCGGTTCGTGAGATCTGTAAACCTATCGCTCCTTCTCGTGGACAAAATAATTTGACCGTCTGAGCTAGATATGGCATATAACAAAACATCTAGCACACTTATGTTTATCAATTTGATAACCATGTAAATATTCTCAGAAAATTTTCGAGCGCTCCGGTTCGTTAACTTTTCCATTTCGAGTGCTGGTCAAATTGTCTGCAAATTTGTTAGGTAAGTACCTACCTACTTACCTATTTTATTAATTATTTTAGGCTTAAACAGACAAATACCTACACAAAAGAATTTTAAATTCACATATACACATATAGGTACATATTATTACCATCTACTGATACTTAGAGTTTTTCATGAAACCTGCTCGACAAACAATGTTGGCTTTATCTATAATTGTACATGGCCTGTGGCGTTGCGTTGACGGGATTGGAAGCACCCTCGTGAAAAATTTGCCTGTGTGATAAACCACCATTACAATCTAATATATAAAAATTAATATTTGTTTGTTTGTTCGTATTGAATGCACTGCCATACCGTTCAGCCGATTGCGATAAAACTTTCTTAACTTATTGCTTGCACTTTCGTGAAGAGTATAGGCTATATCTTATATATAAAAATGAATGTCCGTCTGTCTGTATGCCTGTTTGTCTGTCTGTCTGTCTTTCTGTCTGTCCCGTATGCGTTCCTATACCATTCATCCGATTGTATGCACACTCGCAAAGGTTTCTGAATTAGAAAAATCATCATCTTCTTCTTCTTCATCATTCCATTTTCTTTTATTCGTATGGTTTCTATACCATTCATCCGATTACTACGAAACTTTCGTCAGTTATTGTACACACACCCACAAAGGTTTCTAAATTATAAAAACTATCTTCTTTCACTTCTTCTTCATTATATCTTCTTTTATTCGTATGGTTCCTGTACCATTCATCCGATTGCGATGAAACCTTCGTCAGTTGTTATCGTAACACCCGCAAAGGTTTCTGAATAAGTACAACTATCTTCTTCTTCTTCTTCTTCATCTTCATCATTCTATCTTCTTTTATTTGTATGGTCCCTATACCACTCATCCGATTGCGATGAAACTTTCGTTAGTGGTTGTGCCAACACCTGCGAAGGTTCCTGAATTGGTACAACCATCTTCTTCTATTCGTATGCGGTCCTATACCATTCATCCGATTGCAATGAAATTTTGATCAAGTGTTGTGCTCACGCCCGTAAAGGTATCTGAATTGATACAACTATTTTCTTCTTCTTTTTCTTCTATTCTATCTTCTTCTATTCGTATGCGTTCTTATACTAGTCATCAAATCGTATGTGTATTTTATAAAAATAAGTGTCAGATTTTCTATTCTATGGCCTATCTAGCTCAGATGGTCAACATATTTTTTCCACGAGACGGAGCGATAATTTTACAAATTTCACGAGCCGGAACGGCGCTCCGGTGCGTTCCGTTCCATTTCGAGCCCTGACTTATATATCTTATCTATGATTGTTTATATTTTATCTATGATATTTTTATATTTTTGTATAATACATATATATATAATATATATTAAGATTTTTATTTTGTATATAATATTAATAAATAATGTTTATATATTAAACAGTGCTATGTAACATTTATATTAGTATATATTTTTGTATTTGTAACTTAAATAATATTTTTAATGCTAAGATACTAGTTTGTTTGGTTTGTAAGAGCCCCTCTTCGGGTGAAGGCCTCCTCCAAAGAAAGAAATCCCTCTGGACTCTGTCTTTGGCTATTTGTAGCCAAATTGGGCCCGCTGTTGCTGTGATGTTGTCATGCCATCTCGCATGGGGTCCTACTCTGTAGCGTTTCCCTTTTGTTCTATTGTAGGTTGATATGTAAAGCTTGGTTGGTGGGATAGATGTAAGGTTTTTTAGCGTGATTGTATTTTCATTTTCATTATCACCGCTCGAACTGAAAATTTTTATGAACCGGAGCACTAAATAATTTTCTGGAAATATTAACATAGGTCCATTTCGAGCCCTGTATGTTGTCAGGATTTTTACATTTCGATTATTTTTCAAACTAAGGGCGTAATGCTCAATTCGTACTTACCACAAACTTACAGTAAAATTGGTAAATAGCCGAAAACTATATGTTAACTATAGATTATAGAGATAAGGAATTCTTAACCATATACTACTTTTGTTATGAACTCGCCCCCTTATTTCCATTTACCACTGACAGTTGCTGTCAAAATAAATTTACGTGTCTTTAAAACGGCCAATACACTCAAATTCAATTGATCTCAATATGGGTATTGAACAACTATTAAATATCCGTGACATTTAATACGACATGTTTCCTTTACTTTCGTTTATTCTGTACATGCTTAATTTAGTAAAACCGATTATCGAATTGAAATGTCAGTGTCAATGAATTATGAATTAACCTTTCTTATTCAGATTTAGATATTTATATAATATTAAACCAATAGATAGGTAGTTGAAATATATAAGTACTTAGTTACCTACACACCAACATGGTAATATTAGTTTTAATCACTCTATATAATTATTCACATCATGGCATATTTGTAATAATTGTAAATGACAAAATCTGACATTTCAACGGCAAGTGTTACCGTATCGGGAAAAACATGGGTCAAAAAATAACTTATATTATTCACTAATTGCGGAGACATTTAATCATTTTAATTAAATATTAATTGTGTGTTTATAGTTATTGAATTTATTTTGTATATTTTTGTCATCGTTTAACAATTACAAAATAATTTACCTAAATTATGAAAAAGAGAATTTGTATATATGGTAATATTTTCAATAGAAAAACAGAACGAAGCTATTGCAGATTTGGTGGACCATAGACAACTCGATCATAACTATGAAAGGCTTTCTGGATAGTTTTTTGTTGTAATTTTGTTGTAATTATGACAGACGATTGAGCATCGCGCTCTAAGATGTCAATAAAGCAACCGCACTGTTTACTTCATGAGAAACTGCTACTGCTCTCAAAAGTTGTCATATTTTTGTATCTGTTACCTATGCAAGGCATGCCCTGCCGACTCCCATGGTATGTCGGGACAGTCTTTGTTTCAAATATCTCACCAAGCCATTTTTTGTACTGGCCGAGCGACACTATTAAGTTAAAAGTAGAATAGGGCAGCATAGGGCAATAAAGCTGTATAGCAGGGGTGACCTACTTGTATGTTATTGTGATCAACTCTTTGCATAGGTAAGTCTATAGTCACGAGCTACTTACCAGCTTCTTGTAGATATTAGAGTATGAACATCTAAAACATAAATACATCCATAATATAACGTGGGCATGGTCCCCACATGGGGAGGGGGTTGACAGGGTTCTAGCCTAGGAGCCCGGGCTTAAGGGGGGCCCGGCATAGCGGGTTGACCAGATAAATGAGATAAACACACATCTTAAAATTGCTCTAATAGTAAAGAAAGTCGCCTGCGTCGCTATTTTATTTCGAGGTTATTAGGTACCGTTTTAAAGTATAAGGTTGTGCAATGTTATTTTTGGCTGTTGTATATTGATACTCGACAACTCCATAATTCGATGTGTTAAAAAATCGCTAAAAATTTCTGAATTTTATTTGACCTTGAACACCATTTGGAAAACGTCACTGTAAAGCAACATACTGCCTTTAAACTGAGCGGTAGGTAGGGGGGCCTGCCAAACTGGTCTGGGGGCCGTATCAGGATATGGGGGCCATGAACGTGAGCATACACCACATTGATATGATTTTTTTTTATCAACATGTTTAATTTTATGTGTTCCGAGAACCTTGTCAGGATCAGAGAGATCAGAGAAAACGAATTCAGGTATATTTACGGGAAATAAGAAGATAATACGATATTACTACTGATGAATTAATTGGTAGACACTAATTCGATGAAATTTCAATAACTCATTGACAACATAAAGTTGAGCGATGAGTGATTGAGCAAAAATTATTGGATTAATCAAAATTATTTTGTATTTTTAAAAACAATCTATATACCTAGCTAGATTTACTATGTGATTGAATACCATAGAAATAAATTTTTTAACTGTCTAATTATTAATTATTTTAATAATATATTATACGCAACAATTTTTGGCTTACGGCACTTAACGTTTTATACAGACTGCTCCAGACAAACTGAGGTTACGTGACATATATTAGTCTATGCGTGACATTTAATTTCATAAAAAAAACACTATTCATTTTCAATTCAATTTTTTATTAAAGACAGATGTCGCGCTATTGCATAGTTTTTTAAACCTTCCTTTTAATAAATTCCTACTTTCTTACATTATGACAGATGTTGTTGGCAAATTAAATTATTTTAATTAAGTTATTATATTATAATATTATAGGTATAAATTTTGTCGTAATTAGTATGTCATCTAGTAGCATAGTGGATAATGTGAGACGGGGCGTAAACCCAAAAGATGGAGGTTCGATTCCTGCCGGGTGTCTTACTTTTTTCAAAAAGATTTTTCTAACGGTTATAATATAATTTCTCAGAAGTGTTTTTCAAAATTTTTATAGTTCTGTAATTAGAATAGTACATTCTTAAATCTTGTGAATTATTCGTTGAATAAAAGAAATAGTTTATTAAAAATTGTTTGTTTTTTTTTATTATTATTTTCTTCTTCTCTCTTGTGAGAGTAATATTTGTAATAATGTAAATCTCGTGTTGTGAACGTCCTGAACTTTGATTTGTCACAATGTTTTGTTTTCTTAAATAAATAAATAATATGTATAATTTAATATAGAAATAATAGCAGTTACGTCATAATACATAGATGACTCAATTGTTACCATGTCAACAGTACTAAAAACATTCTGAAATCACTACATAATCAAGACGTATGATATTATTAAAAATCTCATATAACACCATATAGCTTTAAAATCATATTTTTTTATAATATGCCTAGTTCAATAGTGGACAATATAGATAGATAATGTCATTTTATGTACCCACTCAATTGAATTATTTTAATTACCTAATTGAACTCTTATTTTAATTAAAAACCATAGATAACAATAACCAATAAACAATAGTTTATTATTTTTAAATTTGTCAATTATTTTATAAAATATAATTATTTTACTGTATATTTTAATAGAGGACACTAAACTTTATAATTTTATAGATAACATAAATGTCCATAATGAAATTTAGAGAGTGTAATAATATTAATATATTTTACACATAACTTTTATAACTAATACTTATATTAAGGCAAAAACTCCATATTAAATTATAAATTACCTACTTATATAATATTTTATATTATGAGTATTTTAATATAGGATGCAATAATTAGTGTACGTCATCAATTTTACCCAAAAACACATAAGTATACATAGTTTTCAAATGTAGTAAATATTATCATCAGCATCAGCCAGGGTCGATCCATTGCTGGATAAACGAGTCTCTTAGCTTCTGATCAAATTGAAAATTCTAATGAAATGCAATTTGGAATCAAGTATGACGTATTTAAAAAATATATTGCGGTATGTACCACTCAATGACATTACCTTGACAGCTCACGTTAGCTAAAAGTTAGCTTGTAACTAGTGTCGCAATGTTTGTATTAATTTTTGAAATAGCTGCATCTCAATTTACAATAGGTATGTAATTATCGTACCTACTCTATCTCGCTCTAACACAATTAAGGGCAGAGACACGGCATTGCTAGAATTGTTATTGAGAGTTCGATAAGAATATTGATAGGTGGAACTGCCACTTGTCAAACATATCGAAGAGTTTGTGTTAAATGGTCATCAATAATAAAATTTGTTCACGCACATATATGACAAATGTCATAATTAAATTCTAAGAGCGTAATGCAGAGTTGTCGGTGTTAAGCATCCATTCTAATAAGAATAATACCTATTAGGAAGCACGTCACACGTTCTTTCTCACTTCCACTTAAGCCGCGTTGACACGGTCCAAGTACGATCCAAGTACACTTGGACCGAGTGCAATCCAAGTACACTCGTATGAGACATCTTCATACTAATTATAAAATTATTCCTATCCAAGCTACTTGGTCCGCGTCCTACTCATCCACGTTAACTTGGATAGGAATAAATAATATGATGCTGTCACTTGGATGGCACTCGATCCAAGTGTACTTGGACCATGTCAACCTGTTATGCAGTAACCAGTCAGGGCGACACTTTTGTGTTTTTGCGTTTTTCGTTTTAACGACAATATGAATATGTTTTTCTAAATTCGGTCTGTATTGCCATCTATGAGACTTTAAAAAAATGTGTGTTTATAATAACAAACAAATCCATTTTGCAGTAAACAGTCATCCACCAAACAACATGGCCGCTGTCGTGAAACTGAGATGTCAAACGTTGTCGTTTTTTGCATTTTCTTACAATATCTGCCTAGTTATCCGTTACTTCACTTACTTAAATTCATTATAATTATTGTTTCATAAGTTACAATGGAAATATAAGGCTAAGATAAGCTGAATTGAATAATAAAAAAGGGTTTTTAGGATGTGTCACTTTCAGCCTTCACTAAACTAATTATTGCAAAAATTATGTTCCCACTTTTATGGTGCATAATCAATTGCTTAACTGATTATTGCGAAATGTGATTCACGTTTTTCATTTTATTTGGTGGTTAACTGGGAGTTGCAAAATGATTTATTGAAATATTTGGTTGATACATAAATATTGCCTTAACAATAAAAATATTGTTTTTAACAATTAGTGTATTATAAGGAATTTTTCTATAAAAAAATAACTGATCTAAAAAAAACACTAAGCTCTGTACTCAAAGATGCCAAACCCTTCTACCAATTTCTCAATAATGACGGTGCTGATTACACCAACGATGTAGAAGGGTTTGAATTATCTTTGGATTTTCAAATCGAATAGAATTCATATTTTGACACTCATTTTAAGTTTTATTCATCCGTTAAAACATAACATTAACATTTATTTTTACTGCTTCCTTTTTTATTATTAGATATTCTTACTGTGGTAATATTTTATTTAGAATAGTACATAGTTTATTCGGTTATTCATACTATATTGTAAAAAATCATAATTTTGTAATAAATATTCTATATTCATATTGTTTTTTTAAAAAGCAAAACCAAATTCGTAAAAAATTATATGTAAATGGAAAGGCACACTTTTGGTGCATAGTGGAATACTGCAAAACTAATATATTTTTTTTTGCAACGATTACAATTTTTCAATAACCATTTACCTAATATATTATAAACAACGGATCATATTATGAAAAAAGTTTTTATACAATCACAAGGTACGTTTTCAAGTAATAATTAAAAAAAAAATCTAACTCTTCATTATCTTGACTGAATGGTGTAAGTACATTTTAACTTCAAATGCTCATAACTCACAACTCCATTTTGGTGGATAACTGGTTACTGCATAACACCGTCCATATGTGTGTCTCTCTGAACTTACGTCGCCGAAATTGGCATCATAATCATGAAGTCACCGCGTATATTTGTGATTTACGCGCCTAAGTATGGTTCTGCATCGCGCTCTACGAGAAGCTTCGCGATTGACAGTTTGCCGACCACTGGCTTATACTGTTCTATAAAACAACTCATAATACGAACCCTCATATACAATAATTAATTATATTTAATGTCTTTTGTACCAGACGTAAGCTCATAGCACGGCTGTTCACTAGCCGATTCTAATCAATACAACGTTCTTACGATATCCGAAGGAAACAAGTATTGTTTGAGACGTGGGATAAAAACAGCATAACGATATAATATTATAATAAAAATATAACATACTTCTACTAACGATTGCGTTTTAAAGTAATTGAATTGAGAAATATGGATGAAAATGTGTCAACTATTTCACTCGGCAGTGCAAAAATGACTAATAAAATAACCCCGATATATCATTCGATTTCAAAACAAAAAAATCACGCCGTGTTTACAGAAAAACAAAATAAATTCAACGTATTACGTACTCCAACCCATCCATTTGGTCTCGCAAATTTGCGCATTACAAAAGGTATCCTACCACGAAGATGGCCCTGTACAAGCAAGCATCATCAACAGAGTTTACTCATTAATTTATTTGATATCAATTACAATATGGTTTATATACGGAACGATACAAAACGTAAACACTTACTACGTCGGTGTGAAAACGTCATTAAATATAACAGAGCAATTTTTCGATGACTCCGTATTCGCTTTATCGTTCTTTTCGATTATATTGAACGTATTTTACAATTCAAAACTGAACGTGAAACTTATTTTGAATTTAAAATACGTCGATGAAAAATTAAACATTCCTCCTGAGTATTTAATGTATATGAGAAAGATTATCATGCGAATTGTAGTATGCTGGTGTATTTCTATAACCGGTGTGATATTATATGATGGCATATTCATTTCGGCAGATAATGGAAATCATCTATTTTGGTTACTCTTTCCTCTGGGGGTAAACGCTAATGTCACGGCTATACAATACGTTATTGATGTAGGATTGGTTGTATTGAGAATGCAGATTTTGGTCACCCAATTGGTTGGGATGATCCATCAACACGGGCCAATTTCTGCGAAAAATACCGTTGATTATTCCTCCAACAGTATCTTGATGAAGAAATTTAATATGGAGGAGCAACTGAAGATGATGGCATTTCAAGTGAACAGTTTGGGGAATTCTGACGCTGGTGTTTTCAAGTTAATGGGGATTTTTGATAAGCTGGCTGATAATATTGATTTGATCAACTCTACGTATGTTTTACAGGTAGGCATAATATCATTAATACGATATTAGTACAAAAACACTAATTATAATACCTACTATACCAACAGTGGCAAAGAATCCATACTAGGTGATTATTTACAGCCTTCTTAAGAAAAATGTTTTTAAAATGCATATTGACGTATTTAAATATACACTTATATTCTGTACCCATGTATCGGATGATTCGCCGAGGAGTGCTGATGTTTTTTTTTGTATGAAATTTATGTCACCTGACCTCAGCATGTCTATCGCAATGTATGCAATACGATAGGCTCCGATGGCTAAGCCTAAAACATTTGCGTATAATATTATTGTCTATGACTGCAGCTTTGTCTAAAATAATAGATAATTAAATAATTTTTAAAAATAATAAATAATTTATTTAGGTAATTAATGATTTTTAATGTGTATGTTTAGGAAAAACATGATTTAAACTCATCGCTCAAATGACGTCAGTGAGCTATTGCAATTTCATGGAATTTGTGTGTCGTTGTTATTAGTGTGAACTTATTCATTCGTAGTAATATCGTATCATCTTCTTATTTCCCGTAAGTACCTATACCTGTGTGCTCTTTTTCTCCGATCTCCACAGCCTACCTCTTTGCAAAAATTACCCTTCGCCATAATACTAGTGACAATATAGAATAGGTATCATAGCGAAGGGTGGAGATAACCTGTAACCATTCAAAGAGATATTCTGAAGCATTTTCAAAATATTTTGTAGGGTTAGCTGGTTAGCATATTATTTAATACTTGGTGAGAATTTAAATATGCACACGTAAATAATGATTTAATTGTGCATAATTATGATTAAGTTCCAACGAGAAAAGAGTCCTTTTATTTTTATATGAAGTGTCAGGCATAATAATTCTCAATCCGCAAAAAAAATATTATGTTAAGAGCTAAATAAATTAAAACTACTAAGTAAGTACACCCACGGTGGCCGCGCGGCTTAAGCGTTGGACTATCACGCCGTCGGTCTCAGGTTCGAATCCTGGGTCTGGCAAGAACACATATTGTTTTTCAATTTGTGTGTGAGTCAGGGCATGGACCTAATAGGTTGAGCAAGTGGCTGACATCCATTTCTCGCAAAAAACAAAATCTGTTAATACTAACCTCTACTCTGTGGATGCCCATATGATCCTATTAGGATCGGACATGGTCGAAGAAGAAAAAAAAGGAGTAGTAGATTCTTCTTATAGTGCCATCCCCTAGCAGAGGTCGGCCACCATCAAGGCGATCTTAGCTTTGTCGTCTGCTACCCGGAACAGTTCAGTGGAGCTGCACTCGTACCAATCATGGAGGTTCTTAAGCCACGAAATGCGGCGCCGTCCTCTGCTGCGCTTACTATTGATCTTTCCTTGAATGACATTTTGGGGAATGCTGTACTTTTGTCCTCTGATAATGTGGCCGAGGTACTGTAGTTTCCTGGTAGTACTAGATATAAACTTATTAAACTTCCTCGTCTACTTTCTTTATCAAATCGTAACGCACGTAAGTAAGTATATTAATTATTTCATTCAACAGTGCGGCGCCCACTTGTACTGGCGTCCAGTTTCCCCAGTGTCCAAACGGGTTAGGCATAATATGCCATAATGGGACGGATTGGCCACACCTAAACTTGAAATCGAGCCCATTCATTGCAATATTTTTTAAAATCATTTTCCAGATCCTTCTCGTCGTGCTGTGGTCTTTTATGACAGTTCTTTCTGAAATTGATGCACTCATCGATTTGGATAGTAATAACGTAGTAAGTACAAATTAAATCAAAAGGTGCTTATATTTGCTAACTATCCAGTGTTACGGTTGTGGGTGGAGGGGTGTCGAATTCAACAACCAACAAGTCGTGCTTAGAAGTTGTTGTTTAAAAATGACGCTTACAACGTAGTATAGAATAAATATGTCAATTAAAAAAAAAATACCCTATAAAGTTCTCTGCGACTCTTTGGTAAACGGCAAGTGACGACAACATCAGCTAATCATCGCCCCCTCCCGCTTTCCCCTTTACCTGAACTCGTCAATCATTTGGGTGCTGTGTGAACTTCTGTAAATATTTTTTATATGCTTACATTCGATTGAGCTGATATTTAGTTATAATCAGAGCCGAATTAATACCTTCAGGGACCCTAATCATTTAGAATGTTGGTGCCCCCATAAAATAATATACATACTGTGACACCCCCGTATGGTCCCCATTTGGGGATGTCTTTGTGTATCTGAAGAGGCCCGAATCGGTATCAAATCCAACAAATAGTAACAACTGATTGCGAAAATAATTAAATAATGTTAAATATCTGCCGGCAACATTGTCTGAATAGCGTTAAAAAAAATACGAATAGCAACGCCGCATTTTGTACGGCTCTCAAGTGACCGTTGGTTTGAGAAGAGAAGCGTTTTTGACAGCAACGCTGTAAGCAGTGTTATCCTCGCTATCCGTCAAAATTAAATCGAAACGAATTTGTATAAAAATGTAACCATTTAGAATATATTAACTTAAATATACCTTGCCGTTTCCAAAACAATTCCGGTGTGTTATCTGTTCACCTCCACATCCCGAATCCAGAAGATTTTAAAATATTACATGCACGTCATCTATGGTCATTATTGTATTCTGATTCCAGATTTTCACATACGTATCTTGGTGCAATTGGTCCACAAATAGTCTAGTAATGTTGCTATTGTGTGTGCTCGCATCAGAGGCTTTGCTTTACGAGACAAAGAGGGCCTTTGTCGTCATCAATAAGATGCTCATGGACCAACAGTTGAGTAAGTGAACAACTTTCATAATAATTATTATAGTCGTTGAGCTGTTAAATCCTCAGATGTGTCATATTCCGGTTCGGCGGAAGATAGCTATTGCAGACGAAAGACGGTACCTAGTAGTTGTTTGTGATGATGGAGGAGGCGAAAATTTATTTACTCTTTCAAATAGGTAACTACAAGGATACAATGACATTATTAATGGACAACGCACTCAATACAGTAGCTAGTAATGAACAGATAATAAATAGAATACCGATAGGCTATATTCAATACGCCGCATGTTGATGCAGGGTTTTTGAATGTGTGAGTGTCCTACGAAAATGAAGCACGCATTATGCACATGCAATAGTGTGTGTAATACACCAACATTAAATAAGCGTAAATGCATAAACCGAGAGCAGTTTTCAGTATTCGACGTACAACATATTCTTGACACGTGTGTAAGTTTAACCCGGGTTCTTCCTTACTCGAGTCGGTTACTGCTATCGCCTTACCCGTTTGGTACTTCAGTTCCCATTATTTCTGAGTTCCCTGATAGCTAGCAAGTAAATTCACACATAGTGACATTCGCACATAATATGTATAGGTAGACGTCACGCAATTTCCATTATGCGATATCACGCATCGGGAATTTATAGCAATATCACCTTTATTGTAATGGCGTTAGAACAGTGTTTCTAGTGTCAATGTTAATTTGAGCGAACCCGTTCGAACCGAACCATTCGGACAAAAAGCATTGGGAATTTATAGCAATATCACCTTTATTGTAATGACGTTAGAACAGATTATGCCATTCGGCAGACCCGACAAAAAAGTGAGTGTCATTTTTTTTCCAGATGCTTCGTCCATCATTGCAAGAATAAAATCGATGCATTGTAATAAATATTATAACGGCAATTTGGTACGATGTGTCTTTAACGGAAACTTGTAATCTAGTCCAATCCGGCGAGACCAGCGCACTATGGAATAATATGTTGAAATTATTATGAAATAATATTAATTTACAAATTTATGAAATTGCGGATCAGCTATCTCATTACATTGCGAAATCATATTATATATATATATGTACCTACTGACTGATTGTACGTTAAAAATGAATTTTTAATAAATAATATTATAATTCAGATCTGGGTCACAGGTGTGACAATTTTGTTAAAATGTTTTTTTTATATTACCTATTATTTATAACGGGTGGCTCTACGTGTCTTTGTGTGACGAAGTCAGCCATTATTACAAATTCAAAATCAAAATTATTTATTTACAAAATAGTGTTTCATAACAAAATAATATATTTTGAGTATTCTCGTGAACGGAAGGCCTTAAATTTGCGTCAAATAAAATCACCACTGGATATCTATAAATACCTATATGTTAACGCAATGTTATAAAAAATAATATTTTGAATTTCATGCCGCTCTCTAAATTCTGCCGCACGGGTAGCGCCGGAACTAAACTAAAACTGGAAGTGTTTCTATGTTTATACATAAAACATACTATAATACTTATTTTTCTTAGATCCATCGCGCCGTGAGCAGCTCTCCATATTTGTGATGCAAATAGAGTCCAGGCCGATGCGTCTGACTGCCTTCAACTTCTTCCCAATGGACTGTACAATGCTCTTCGGATTTGTTGGCACCATAACCACTTAGACAATCATCCTGATGCAGATGAGCACACCACCCGAAACCATCTAATAATATAACAAATTCAACGGTTACATGTAAATTGTACGTAAAACATTTCACCGTATCACAGTTCGCCGTGAGCTTTCTATCGGAAAGAGATGACCGTATACTATACGGTTTCCAATTTTATTAATTAGTCAATATGAAAATGAATTCAATTTTCATAGCCGATTTTCGCAAAATTCATGAATTCCTAACCTAACCTGATCTAACCTAACAAAAAATCCAGTATATCGGCTATTTTCAAAATTTTTTTGCCGCTGGCTTCCTGTAAACCGACAAGAACCGTGTTTTATTTAGACATGAATTTTATCTCAGTACTATACAACCCAAAGAGGCTGGACGATCATTCTTATACGACCATATATTTCCGATACAACATTTCACGGTAAAGTGTGATACGGCGAACTGCATACGTACAAATTTCCGGACACGACATTTCCATTATTCACGAAATTCAACACTATATTGTGTACCGTGTATGCGTTATTGTCTCCATTTTTGAAAAATTCCCGAGATTATTTAAAAAAATATATATAGTCATGAATGGTGAAAATAATATACAATTTATAATTACGAATTAAAATTATAATATTATACAATAATGTAATATTATTTAATACAATTACGAATATATAAATAATTTAATAGTTTCTAAATCAGTTGTTACCAGAACTAATTATTACATTGAGCATCCAGAATACAATAAGTATATTAAATAGATTTTTTTAACTACTTACTGGCAACATACCTACATACTTAATTTAAGATTTTTAAAGCTTAAAATACGCATGAGCCTGCACAGTTCCGATTTAAAAAAAATATTTTGAAAATAGCTTTGCAGTCATTCGAATTACGTACTGACAAAAATATATATTATAAATTGGGTCAGGACGATTCGGCGCCGGTACAACTGGGCGCCTCGAAATCGAATGAAATTCGAAAATAAATAGACGTTCGAGAATTATAATAGGCACTCATAAAAAATCATATAAATACATTATTATTTAATACTTGGTGAGAATTTCAATATGCACACGTAAATAATGACCTAATTGTGCATATCTTGAAGTTCCAACGAGAAGAGACTTGTTTTATATAAAGCCTCAAGCATGATAATGCTCAATCCGCAATAAAAAACATTATGTTAAAAGCACAATGAATTAAAACTACTACGTAGTAAATAGAAACTGATTAAAATTCCTCGTCTACTTTGTGTATAAAATCGTAACGAACGTTTATTTATTTCATTCGACAGTGAGGCGTCCAATTGTCCTATCGCCCAGTTGTTCCATTCCCTGTGCATTCTTTTTGTTCATTAAAATAATGGAGTACATTTTGCTAAATTCTGTTTGTACAATATAATATTATTATTGGTAGTACTGGAATAAAATATTTTTTGGTGTATACTGGACTATTATTTCGATTATATTCCTCATTTCACAAAAATAATTTTCGATGAATGTGTGCATTTGGATACAGGACATGAGGAAACTATAATGATAAGCTCTACGGTGTGTACAAAGATTCCAACCCAGATCAATCAATCAGGATTGGGAGACCACGCTGGCTAGGTTATGAGTTCAACCATATGGGTTCAATGTACCGTCAAAAAGAATAACGCCTAGAAACCCAATGACGTGCAAAAAAGAATCAGGCAAAAAATATGTAAGGTTCTCTTTCTGCATCCATAAAACATTTAAAATCACAATTTGCATCAAGCTACCAGCCTCCGGCTTGGCCTGGTGTATCGTTGAAACTCCTCGGGGGAAGCCATACATGGTACAAGACTTCTCGATGTGCTCGTAATCTAAATCTCTCCACACTAGCAAAGTAGGGACTCTTTCAAACACCACTTATGTATAAAAATATAAGCCCATCTGTGGATTTATTCCATACACAAGGCGGTTATCGGAAGCTATCGACAGCTATTCAACAGTTTTAACAGTTCCTCTCTTGGGTGTGTTAACTTCTAGAGGGAGTCTACTCAATACACCCTCCAACACCAGCCGTATCTGTACAGCCGTGGATTATGCACGGCCGCCTTCCACAGCGGTGTATTGCGACATAATGAATATATTTTAATTGCTCACATTTCGTCCCGAACGGAGTCGCACGGGACCGATTATTTTGTAACCATGCACCTCGGTGCTTACGACTGACTCTAGGAAAGTGAGAAAGTGAGAAAGTGAGGTCCAGCTCTGCTGGCCGCCGGCGTGATGCGCCCTGTGTACCCGCGTACTGATGCTCAATATTTTAATCTGATTCTACAGAATAGTCGGGATTATCCCGCTCTCCATACGACGCTGCAATTTTTTCAAATGCCGCAAAATTGGCCTCTGTTGCAATCAGGTCCGCGTGGCCAATTGGGCCCATGTGAGGACGGACCCTGGCAAACAGCTCCGCTCGTTCGGATTCCATAAACGGGCAATCCCAGAGTACGTGTTCAGCGTCTCGTTGGTCATGCCTGCAGGTACAACGCGGCCCATCTTCGATTAAGCGAAACCCATTAAGTTTGGCGGTGTTAGTCAGTTTTAACAGTTCAGCCGGCAACTTATCGTAACAATTATGATACTTCAATACATAAATATGATAAACTACCGTAGATGGCCGCCTTGTGTATAGAATAGGCCCACTGGAATGCCTACACCGAATTTGGTTCAGATACATGCTATAATTATTGCATTGAAGCCTAAAACCAGGAAGCTTGTACAGTGGATCCGCAATTAGAAGTGAGCTCTTCGTACGCGATGCTATCCAGTCACGTCACCAGGCATCCTTATGCTTGTTCTTAATTATTCTCTCCTGCAATACAGAGAGGATTCCTCAAGCAACGGCGTTTGTTTGGCGGAGTTTCGTACTGTTTAAACTTTTCTTATATTGCTCAATGTAGACTTTGGTGGAAATATCTGGGGCAGCGAATGTGATCACAGAAAAATGTAACTTAACCGTAATCAAGGATTGGTTATTTTACCACGGTTTTCTTAGCTCGTATTCTTGTTTGTCCGGTGGTTGTTTATCCAGTACAAATCTTGCAATCGATTTTTAACTAACTTTCCGAATAGCTAGACATTTGAAACTTTTAGAAAATATCAGAACACGATGCCAATGCATTTTTTTAATACTTTTAGCCATCTTTAAGTAGAATTGAATTCATTTTCAGTTAATTTTCTGTTGTATGAAAAGTTATTTCGGAAGAAATCCGTAAAAGTAAAATACTATTATTGGTTGCTAAGGGGGTGGTCCTAGCAACTAAATTATTAATATATACTTGCGTTACTATGGAAATCAAAATGACATTTCAGTATATTTGTTTGTTGCAAAATAGCAAAGAAATGATTTGTTGACAATTGCCTTATTTGTCCTAAATTATTATAAATAATGAACATCAGGTATGATGAATCTCTAAAAACTTTTCACTGTATTGAAAGGGATTTTTTTATCAATACATAGAACTGTCAAGTTTACATGATTCAACAGAAAATTTAAAAACGTGGTATATAACAAGTTCTTTTTATCTTGTAATTATTATAAATTTCAAACGTGCCGCTAGTTTGGACAGTACCCACACAAAAAACACGGAAAAATGGCGCCATCTAAATAATTATAACGATAACACGTTTACGCTATTTTTCATGATCTAAAATAGCACGGATATCACTCGAGGCAATTCCGTATTTTGTATAAGGCGGCTATCTACAATAATAATTGATTACACGGTGATAAGTGGGCTAAGACACACGGCATTGCGCCTTAACTGATCCCAAATGCATAATGATTATAACCTCCAATCGGATTTTTTGAAAATTCAATTTGAGATTCTAATCGGATGCATTTGGAATCGAGTATGAAGTATTAAAAAATATATTACCGTACTACTCGGTGACACTTGTCAGCTCGCGGTAAATTTTCAAAATCGCTGCATCTCAATTCTCAATATTTAATTGTCATATTACTCAATCTCGCTCTAAGGCAGGTAACACGGTCATGAACATACATGTTAAAAAAAACATCATGGCTGACAATTCATATCCTGGGATAATAATTATTAATATCTGAATACGATAAGTAGGTATAGCATGTTTATCTTTTTTTTTTTTAATTAATTTTGGGGTTAGTTGATATTATGTTAGAATAGGCCTGCTTTGTCCGGTATCTGAGTGCATCTTTTTGAGTGGCTTTACCAGTCTTTCCCCCGCGTGATAGTTAGATGTTGATAAAATGTAATCTCTTCATTTTTTTTTATTTTGTAAATATGTCGGGATATGTGTTATAATTATAATAAACACGCGTTGTATTCATATTCGTGGGGTTGCTGCCGAAAGTTGGTAATTCGATATGTCGATAATTTAGGTATTTAGAGTTTATAACGGATTATGTGTCTATATATAAATATATTCTTACGCTAGAAAAAAAATCAATGCCATCCAATCTATAGAATATACACATAAACACAAAGAGATGCCTGATTTTTGAGGGCATGTCAAACTTTCAAATTATAGTAATACTTAATTATTCCATTACACGATTTTGAGACTTATCAACGTTTGGTAGTACTCCATGATATGTAGTTATCAATAAAAGTGAAATGTTTAATTCTTAACGTAAAATATGAATTCCATCTTCGGGACCGACAAAATGTAAATAAGTACCTACGTGTAACTGGTGCGTTTCAATTTCCCTCAAATTCCTTTTGTTGTTTTTTCCTTGTAACAATTTATCGAATTCTCGAAAAATGGTTAAAACTTCGGGAAATTTATTTCTTGAGGATTCTCGAAACTTTTTTTCTTATATAACTCGTGAACCGCTCAAAATGACTTCGCAACCGCTGCTTTTGCTACCCCTATAATATCAAATCACCATATATTTTATAATCACGATTACTGATCAATTAATGACTTAATATGATCCCTGTTCCATCAAATGCTTGTATAAATATAATACCTACTCGCTGACAATTGCGACAGACGTAGAAAACAGCTCTCTTAACTATATTATCACAATCATACGTTTCTATTCTTTAAACTATTTTTACTCACTAAAATCATATAGTGTTGTTCCTCTAACACAATATAAGCATGAATTAATTCTATAGTGGCTCCATTACAAAATAACTACTTATCCAAATAAAATTTTACTTTTTTTTATTAAAATAAATTCAATCAAAAAAGGAATTTGAGACCAATATTCATCACAAAAAATCATAAACTATCAAGGTCGCATATTACGCGAGGAGGTATTTGATTCCAATTGAATCCAGCATACAAATATTTTTTAAATATAACATACATAATCGAAACAATTGAAATAAATTTTTCTGTCAGAACAATGAATTTAAAACGTTAATCTTTTTCGGTGTTAAGCTGAGACGATTTATAAATTTTTATTATAATTAATTATAATTAACATTTTAAATAAAATTATTATTAACAAATTGTTACTTTTGTTGTGGGCGATTACGTACATTTTAACGTAAAATACGTTTATTGACAAGACCTATCTGGAAAAATTATAAAGCCTGTTTAGCATATGAAACCGTCACGTTTTTTTGTAAATAAGCGATAGAATCTATTCTTTCTTTGAGACCGTGGTCATAGATAAATTACAGCGCCGAAATTCGCATAAAAGGATTTATATTAGGGCAGACGAAAATATAAAATAAATATTTATAGCCCGAGAAACATGAATGAAAATGTGTCAAAGATTTCGCAGAGAAGATCTAAAAGTATTTACAAAATAATGCCAGCTGTACATCGTTCAAATTTAAAACAAATGAAATACGACGTGTTTACCGAAAAACGAAATACATTGAACGTATACTATGCACTCCAACCTATTCATTTGATCTCGCAAATTTTCGCATTACAAAAAGTGACTTATTGCGAAAATTTTCCTGTGCAAACAAGTATCGCCAACAGACTTTATTCATGTATTTATTTGATAGTAATTACAACATGGTTTATTATCGGAACTGTGAGAAACATGTCGACTTATTATGTTACCCTAAAACCGACATTAAATGTGACAGAACCTCTAATGTTTTGTTCAATATTTTCAATGCCATTCTTCGCAATTATATTAAACCTATTTTACAATTCAAAAATAAACATTAAACTTCTTCTGAACACAAAATACATTGATGAAAAATTGAATTTGCCTCCAGAATATTTTGTATATTTGCGAAATATTATAATGCGAATTTTAGTATGCTGGAGTATTTATATAGCTGGTGTGATATTGTTGGATATTTTCGCTTGGCTAAACGATAAAAATCATTTGGAGTACTTACTCGATATTCTTTTACTCAATGTTGATTTAATTGTTATTCAATATTTTATTGATGTCGGAATGGTGGTGTTCAGAATGCAGATTTTGGTCACCCAATTGATCGGGACGATCCATAATAAAGAAAACACAACTGTCGATTATTCTTCACATAGTTTATTGATGAAGAAATTAAATATGGTGGACAACATAAAAAAGATGGCGTTTCAGATAAACAGTTTAGAAAATTCTGATAATAGTGTTTCTAAGCTAATGAGAATTTTTGATAAGTTGGCTGATAACGTTGATTTGATCAACTCTGCGTATGGTTTACAGGTAGGCATAGGTACTATTTTTCCGTCGCGTTTACTATCGAGTTTTTTTGAGGATTTTCTAGCAGAAATACTTTTAAAACACAACCAACCAGTGCTCGAATTTAGAAAGTTTATGACCCGCTCGATAGTATGCGAGTTGTTTTGTTATATCCCTACCGCAGGCACACATATTTGTTCTATCCGAATACACAATGGTGATTGGAGATAACCAAATTGACTCCTGTCCACTATACCAGTCAGTTTTTGACATTCCTTGGTAGATTCGCTGCCAAGCTCTATGATGATGGAATTGTTACCCGGCCAACATGTTCATGTGGCGGAGAACTACGGGATGTAAACCACATCCTCTGGGAATATCCGAGAATGTGTTCCGAGAGGGAAAAGATGCGTCCGATCTGGTCACCACAAAGGCCAAATATGTTGCATTTAATGCAATGACAATTTTTAACTATCTGATACGCCTTAGTCAGGTTACGTTTTCCAGTACCACAGGTGAAAAAACCTAAAATATATGCTCTCAAAACTGTTATTATTATATAATTCTTCCATTATTTGCCGCATATAAGCAGTTCATGGCGTATCTATCTACTCCCGAGGGACGACAGTGCTTTGTTAAATTAGTCATATCCAGCGCTCGAAATGGAAAATTCTACGAACCGGAGCGCTCCATAATTTTACGACAATATTAACATTGTTGTCTAACAATTGTATTTCATAACAATACGAGACTAAGCAGTAGTGTTGAGGATTTCACGAACCGGAGATATGCTCCGGTGCGTTCCGGTTCATTTCGAGCGCTGGAACCAACCATGTATATATGGCCTAATTTCAATCAAATTTATTATTTCTAGTTAATTTTCGGCCTGCTCTTTTCTTTCCTGGTTGTCCTTTCAGGAATAAACAGTTTTATCCACATGGACGACGCGAGATCAAATGATGTGAGTAAAAAATAATGTGTGCATTGTACGCACACGCGAACTAATTAAGTAAAACTTTCTGTATTATTTTTAATGTTTTTTTAGCCTCCAGCAGATCTACTCCGTCTAATCCGAGATCATGAAAAATTCTGATAAATGTTTTTAACAGCTCCCCTGTTGGATGGATTATTTACTAAGTTATTTATTAGAAAACTGACATTATATAAGTATAGCCATAACATTATAATAATCATTAACAACTGGTTGAATAAATAGACTGACATTTCATGGCGATATCAGCTAACGAGATATCTCATGCCACCAACGTTGAACCGGTCCTAACCCCCCCCCCCCCACCCTTCTCATATGTGTGAGCCTGTCAGGAATTTATATTATTATTGTTACAGGAAGCTATCGCATACACAGCAGTGTTTATTAGTTGCGTGAACGGTTTCATAATATTAATGGCTTGTGTGGTCATATCTGAAGCTTTGCTTTACGAAACCAGGAGGACTTGTGTAATCATCAATAAGATGCTCATCGACCCGCAGTTGAGTAAGTTTAGTATAAAACTTTAAAAAAAAATACCGTTATATTTAATAATATCTCACGTAACTTCAAGCATTATAATCATGGCCCCCACATCCTGAAGCGGGCCCCAAGACTAGGACCGTTAGCGGGTCCCTTATCTATCACTAAGGTTAACGGCAGTGTGACGCTCAATAGTAACGTTTTCCAAATGGTGTTCTAGATAAAATGTATGTGTATTTTAGCATCTTTTTGTGTTTATGAACATATTCACTTGAATTCAATGCTTGAAATAGATAAGTTAACGAACCGAAGCTCTCGACAATTTTCTGAAGATATTAACATAGTTATCAAATTTTATGTGTATTTTATAAAAATAGATTTTTTGTTATCTTATGACCTATCTAGTTTCCACTAGACGGAGCGATAATTTTACGATTCCACGAACCTTAACGGCGCTCCGGTGCGCTCCGATCCATTTCGAGCCCTGCTTGAATTATGGAGTTGTCGAGTATCGACACAGTATGATTTTTTAGGTAGTTTATTTTTTTATTTAATTCGAAGTTGGTAATCGAAATACTGTCATCTTGAAAGGTGCATATTATTTTAAAAGTGTCAAAACTGTTCCTCCTTATTAGATCAATCACGTCGCCACAACCTGTCCATATTTATGATGCAATTGCAATCCAGGCCGATGCGTCTGACTGCATTCAACGTCTTCCCAGTGGACTGCACCCTGTCCTTTGGATTTGTTTGCACCATGTCCACTTACATCAACATCCTTATGCAGATGAGGCACCCATTCAAGAAAATACCATAATGAATTGCAATAAGGTTTGTATTGTGATTGAACCACAGATGTGATTGAACCGTCAACAGCCCCCTAAGGGTCTAAGGCATAGTTTCTTAACCAGTGGGCCGCGAAGATTTTTGGTTGGGCCGCAAAAATTTTCTGCAGTTCAAAGATAGTATCCATTTTTAAAAGCTTATATTAAATTTCAAGTAATAGGTACGTATCATTCAGAACTCGTTCACCTACAAGGACTCACAATGAATTAACAAGTCATTAATCGTTTCACAGAAGGACCTAGAAATCCAACAAGTGGGGTTGTATTATATTTCGACAATTGTTTCAAAAAAAGTGTAAATATAAATATTTATTATTTTATTGAAATGTTGATGGACCGCAAAACATTTTTTGTTTTTTTTTTGTGGTCCGCGGATGTAAAAAGGTTTAATAAACATTGCCCTAAGGCACAGCGTTTTCACCCGAGACATACGCTTTTCTTAAAGCCTGTATGTTTATGTAATCGTTTTGCTTCTACTACTGCACTACTGTTTCACTACACTACTTTCATTGGGCATCATGGTATGTTGTTGTATTAAAAAAAATGTATAACTGAATACGACATATCATATTTATCACTTTTTTAATTGATTTTAGAGAGTGATATGTTAGAATAGCGCCCCGCAGAAGTCGATTTATTTTGAAGTGTGCTATATTCATAAACCGGCAACTTTAAGCGTGGTTGTTAATTATTAATTTATAAGTACACATAATATGTCATAAAATACACAACTACTATATGCACAATTTATGAATAGTATCTATAATACAACACAAATAAAACACTTAATAGTTTTATGTAAATTATTAATAATGTCTAACCTCACCATTAAAAAATCTTAAAAGTTCGCCACTGTTGTACATTATATTTTAGTGAGTATGAATCTGTTGTAAACTAGTAAAATATTTTTATCTCCCCACTCACTTATATTGAAAAAGTGTTATGAAATTTATTATAGAAAGGATGTTATTTTTAAATAAAATAATAAAGATATTGTAAAATTATGCAACTTATATAAAATGATACAATCAATTATTGTTTTAAATTAATATATGTCTATACATACTATAAAGTTAATTAACTGGTATTAAAATGATATTACTTATGTCAATCTATAGTGTCTTTTATTAAATTAAATATGTTATAATTACCAATATTTGTATTAGCGTGCCCTGCTCAAATGAGCCTAAGAGGGCTCGCACATCAGAACTCGCCGCATGCGTCTTACGACGAATTCGTCGATGTGACGTCATCGTAAACCAAGAAACAAACGTTATCAAATGGACCTTCGCAGATTGGCCGATGCAACTGCAACTCTGCGACCCTGCGACATTCGTCTAGTTGCAATGGCCAAAGCGTGCATGTCGATCTCGGGAATGTCGCCTCCGCGCAAGCGCACAGCCTGCGGCCATCGGCCATTTCTGTTTCTGTCTCTGTCTACACTGTCATTGCTCGCTCATCGCGGTGAGCGTTTGACGTTTGTTCATACAATCAACACAATAAAAATGGCAGACGAGAGACTTCTCTTTTTTCGTGTTTGACGTTTGCCGCTGGGCAGATGTGCGAGGATGTACGATGCAACATTCGTCGAAAGTCTTAGAACTTTTGATTTATGGCCGTTAGGCACACAAGGCGAATTGTGATGTGCGAGCCGGCTAAGAGGGCTCGCACATCAGAACTCGCCGCATGCGTCTTACGACAAATTCGTCGATGTGACGTCATCGTAAACCAAGAAACAAACGTTATCAAATGGACCTTCACAGATTGGCCGATGCAACTGCAACTCTGCGACATTCGTCTAGTTGCAATGGCCAAAGCGTGCATGTCGATCTCGGGAATGTCGCCTCCGCGCAAGCGCACAGCTGGCGGCCATCGGTCATTTCTGTCTTTGTCTCTGTCTACAATGTCATTGCTCGCTCACGCCGCCGCGTTTGACGTTTGTTCATACAATCAACACAATAAAAATGGCAGACGAGAGACTTCTCTTTTTTCGTGTTTGACGTTTGCCGCTGGGCAGACGTGCGAGGATGTACGATGCAACATTCGTCGAAATTTTGTCAACTTTTGATTTATGGCCGTTAGGCACACAAGGCGAATTGTGATGTGCGAGCCGGCTTAAGTTTCGGTTAAATTGTAACATAGCACCCATAGATAACAGACGTATTGATTCGTAAGTTCCATACAAGAAGATGCCCCCTATAATTGGCATCATCTATTGGCGTGACTAGAAGTTTTGACTATGATAGAACCATAGATCCGAACCCAAAAAAGTATTAAATACTTTTAATAATACTAAATAATTTAATACAATTTCGTTTATATAATTGTAGATTTTATAATTATATAAACAAAATTGTGACAACAATGAATAAAAGTCGATATTCCAATTCAGATAGGTACATTTTATTGCAATGATAATCATATTGACAAATTATGAATAATAACATAAATTTATGAGGACATAATTATGTAATAATAATAATAGTAACGCACTCCCACCATGGAAATTATTTGTCAGCAATTCCTGTCAGATTGATGACTTCATTAATTATTTCATTTTGTGTTTCATTATAAATTTTCATCGCTTGCTGTTATTCTCGCAGTCAAAACCTCAACGATCGACAATATATTGATGTAGATTCTGAAACAATAATTTTAAAATGTACTTAAATATAAAATGACAATGGTCGCCATTTACACTTTTGTAAGAATGCGCAAATATAATATAGATATTTTATATAGGTAGGTACGTAATTTACTCAAACATAATCTTCTTTATTTACCTAGGTATCTATTTTTTATGTTTGCGTTGGTAGATTTACAAACGTGAAAATTACAATAGGTAAGTACTATCATTATTTCGATGCGACGACTGCAAAGAAATTTCAAGGGGCATACAAGCGTATAATACCTATAAACTAATATAATAAAAGTAGACTTACCCATTAACTTATTTTATCAGCCATCGGATTGCAAAACCATTTTATCAATATGGTTTAAAAACGCTGAACAGCAATATTATTCTGACACTTGACATTATGTCAACTCAAAAAATATTGGATGACTGCTTTTGTTTTGAAAATATAATGTATTTAGAATTGACATGAAATTTGAAAAGACTGATCGAAAGCTCGAATGTTCATTGGCTGGACTGGATGAGCTCTGATTGGTCATTGAAATGGCCTTGTATCATGCGACTTCGTGTGTGACCGTGCTACCATCTATTCTGAAAACTGAGTATTAGGTGGTCACGTTCGCTGTATGGAACTTTCATCCCCCTGATAGCACCGTCGTTCGGCCGAAGCGACATTTTTGTTAGCTAGCACAATGCTAATTTCGGACTATATGTTACTCTCACTGCTAATAGAGGATCCAGCCAGTGCTCGAAATGGAAAATTTCACGAACAGGAACGCTCTATAATTTTCCGAAAAAACGGTATGCTTAATTTTTTTCTTTACATACGTACGTACGTTGGATGTATAAATGCAACAATAAACTTTGAACTTCTTACGCGGATGTATATTGAGCAAGTGGGCAAGGATTGTCAGCGCCGCAGGCGAAAGAACCTCGTCTCAACAAAGTATACCGTCAAGAATTGTATTATTCTTTACTCTTACTTTATCTACCACCCATAATCAGCAGGCATGTTACTTCTACCACCACTCGTCACTGCTTATAACTTATATTACTGTCTCATTTGGGATAGTTCAGTTTGTTAATTAATTAAACTTAAAAAACAACATATCCACATACCTACCATAAAGATTCAAATTAAAAATTAATTTACATATAACAAATTTTACAGATTATAGATTCAAGACGAGCACAGAATATTTTTAAAAAAATTAAAGAAATAGTATTAAAATAGTGTTTAAAAATAAAGAAATAGATGCAGCAACTATTAGAAAAAATAGTAAGTACCTATACAGAGACGAGTAAATACAAAATTTATACAGTACATATCTGTATACCGATAGAGCTAACTACGCCATTTAATTAATTAAGAAGTTATCAAACTAAGAATTTATAAATCGTTCACATAAACTCGTTCTCACGCAGGAGGAATATACCAATATCCGAAGCGATTTGGTTGAACACAGTGTATAAGCGTTCTTAAGATAAATCAATCGGATAAAGCCATGGATGGCATCCACACAGCTTCAAACAAAGGATCCTCAAAGATTTCTTTTGGACCTTCTCCACCATAAGGGCCATTAGGCCATACCTACTTCTAAGAAAAGCTTCAAGCCATCATCACCAAACTACGTAATTATAGCATTTTAAATTACCAATGGTGTATCATTAATTATCGGCTTTTGAGCTTTGAGAATCGATGTCTCCGCCGAATCTTAGGGGTACATTGGTACGACCGCGTTACAAATACCCGAGTTCGTGAGCACAGCAGCCTTCGGTGATTGAAGTTATCACGAAGAGACGATTTACGTGGCTGGGACACGTATTCCGGATGCCGCCAAGGAGTGCGGCACTTCGTACCCTTGTGGCACAGCCTCAAGGGTTCCATCGCCGTGGCCGCCTCTCCCTCACCCTGCAGCGGTGCTACAAAAGCGACCTATTTGCTGCAGGTCTGACATGGCGGGAGGCTCATGGCGATGGACCGAGGGAAGTGGCGCCAATGCTTGCCCTATGCCCCAATATTAGGACATGACAGGGTAGAAGAAGAAGTATCATTAATTTTATAAGATAAAACATGACGGAAGGTGCAACTCGAGTTGCTAAACACGATTCCTATAGAATAATATAAAATTGTCATTAATCAGTAGGTACCTACCTATATTCAACATTATAAGGACTAATATTGTAGTGTATGTATATACCTATACCATAGGCCCCACATCGTGAAGCTGGCCCCCAGGCTAGGATCTTTGGTGGGGCCCCCTTCTTATCGCTAAGAATAAAGGCAGTATGTACGGGGTAACAATAATCTGTATATTTAGTGTTTTATTGTATATTTTAAAACATCCATACGAATTATGGAGATGTCGAGTATTGATAAACAATTAAGAATTGTTTCGTATAACCACATAACTATAAATAATAGTATTGTAAGAAAATTCTTTTTTTTTACTATTAAAGCAAATTTGTGATGTGTGTTTATCTCACTTATCTGGTCGATTCGCCTCGCCGGGCTCCTCCTGAGCACGGGCTCCCAGGCTAGAGCCCTTTCAGCCCCTCGTTGTGGAGACCATGACCTATATGTTACAATGATGATGCTTTGGTTACCATTATTGTAATATACGTACACTTACCACCTCAGATTAAAGAACTTACCACCGTATTTATTTAATCTATGACTACCATCTAAAATTATTTGTTGTCCGCACTGAACACGTACCTACCTAATTTGTGAGTGTATTTTAAACTAAACGATTCAATTTGTGATGTTTGTCCTTACCTTGTCTCATTATAGTCATTATTATTGCCACGGTGATGAATAATGATAATACAGAACAATAATTTATTATTATGATAGTAATAAAATTTTATTGGAGGGTATTCCTTTTTTTTTAAAACAAATTTACAAACAAAAATTAACTAAAAGTTCTCTACATAGTAGGTATCTATTATTTCTATTATTTTTAAAGTAGCAAGTTACAACGTATGTAATAACACAATAGAAACGTCCCTTAAAAATAAACTAATTACGGTAGGCTATTCAATAGTTTCATACCAAAAACATTTTTGTAGGAAAATGGCATAATGGTGCATTTATTTATTACTCATTATAAAAATAAGGGTTTACGACACGTCATAAATATTTTTAACACGTCGAGTCAATTGTCGAAATGACATTGAATCAGAAAACCCTGTTTCAACTGTATTGTCGATCTTAAATGCTTATCGGAGTGAATTCTTAATGTTTTAGCAGATTTACACGAAGTACCTACTACCTAATTAAACCTTCATAAAATTTATAAATATTCACTCATATTTATCATTTTCAAAACGAAAAAATTCTGCTTGTGGCCACTGGTCAACAGCATTATTTGTTAAATCAGTTTGGATACCAACGACAAAAAATATACTTATATGTAATATATAGAAAGGTATCGCCTGCTGAGATGTTTAACCAAATTTCAAGAGAACAAATTTAATACAAAATGTTTTAAAAAACAAGCGATTATCACTAATAAGTAGATTTTAGCGGAATTGTACGATTTAAATTACCAAACTTTATCATATTAATTTTACCACCGAAAATTTTGCCCGCAAAAATAGACGTGGGTATAAAATTAACACGGCGATTAGATGGCGATGAAAATAAATAAGTTTTATCACTCACAATAAAATATAAGTAATAAATTAGTAGGTAAGTAAATTCGCAATGCATACCAGTCAAAGGTAAAAGCGAGACTGTACTGAGATATTTCATACTTTAGAAATTATTATACAAATATGTAGGTGCCATCTTTATTTTTTATTGAATTTAAGTTATTTAAATACAAAAGGTTTTCAAAAAATGTCAGCAAAGGCACAATTCTTTTGTAGCTTGCAGCTGTAGTTACTTTTTTTATGTAAGTATGCAATTATTTGGAGTGTTTAGACAATGCATTTAGACACGGATGTATCGACACAAAAAAGAAAATTGAAAGAAATTTAGGGATGTCATAAATTTTATTTTTAACCCTTGCACGCCCGGCATGACATAACTTCGTTAATTTTTAATTTTGAGAAAAACTTTAAAAGATACATTCACACATAAATACCTCAATCTAACGAACCGCAACGCAATTTTAAATGAATCCACGAGCCGGAACGGTATATTTTGGAATTCCACGAACCACAACGGCGCTCCGGTGCGTTCCTGTCCATTTCGAGCGCTGGATCCAGCAGGTATGTTCTTAACGGTTATCACTCACGTTTCCGTTATTTTCATTGTTTCAAATTAATACGAAAGGCATTCTACACACTAAACGGTATCGGCAGCTATCTCTAATTCGTAATACGGCGAAAAATTAGGTTGTTAGATATGTCGGTCAAATTCGGACATATGTTCGTGCTGCCGAATCCAACCGGATAATACCGAATACAAACGGATAAAGCCGAACTAGCGTCATCTAGTCGGTAATGAGCCGAACACAAGAGTTTTGTATTGACACGTCAGACATATCAACATAACCTACAATTGTATTAGTCATGTCATTGTGATTGCAGCAAAACAGTCGTATGTTACGTCTCAGTTCTCAATATGTAAAACTGTCGTACCTTGTCTCGTTCTCAAAGTTAGCAAGACCGAGAGAGGGCCTGTTAAAACATATCACCATTTCACAGTTCAGATGATTAACTTTTTTTGCATACTTAACCGCCAGAATACATAAAGTGGTAAATGTGTTATATTTATCACAATAATTAACTCTTTTTATGTTAAGTGATAGGTCTGCTAGTAGGGTTATTCTATCTGGTTAATACGATAACACGTTTCCGTTATTTTTCTAAATCCAAAATAACATGGAATCAATTCTATAATATGGCGGATAGGTATCTAAATTGTAAGTTAACACCTAAAAAGATTTTTTGTTAATATTATGCCACTTTGGCGTTTTTTAACCTATATTCGCGCTATATCTTGGTTAGTTTTATTGCTATATTTGACGTATGTGACGTTTATAAACAATACTGTATTGGATATTGGTCAAATCTAAATTGTTTTTGTAATCTGTCGAACGTATTTCGCGTAACCAATGACATATTTCATAGATGGCGTACGTGTAATACGGCAATTTTGACTTGCGTGGTATCGCAATGTTAAGGCTGTAGCTCAGCTGAGACATGGTCTAAAAAGATCGTGACTAGGCGATGCGCGAATTGTGCAAATGACGCTTGCCGAACGAAATATAATTTGTCATAAAAATTCAACATGCGTCCTTTTAATGTCATGTTTATTATTACATTCGTAATAATAATATTATATTCATTGACATGTTTTCTTTTTCAAGTACGTGCGGAACGTTTTTTAGTCATCTTTATACGATTTAAGAATATATTCATCTGACGCCATCACAAAACAAATTGACGTGTTCACAGGTCGATTATCGCTCTCCGACTGGCAACGCGGCCGAAATTACGTCCCACATACTGTTGAAAATTATTTGCCGTTTCACTTATGTACGCTCTTTATATTAATTACCGCATTTCAACAAGTAAATTCTGTTCTCTATCACGCAACCATCGAGAGCAAGAGAAGACTAAATTGAAATGACTGGAGAGTGTCGCTTGGTTGTCCAAAATGAAGGAAGTTTTTGATAGAAGCGATGACCACCCAAAGTTTGTAGTACCATACATAATGATGATGATATTTTTTTTTAATTTTAATTTTCAATGAAAATGTCTGTTTTAAAATATAAAGGGTTATGTTAATCTTTCCTTATGTGTTAACCCAGTTTTTGTAGCGTTGGTGTCTTGTTATTACAGTGTTAAGTAATTGGTAATAATATTAAGTAGATTAATCGTGATACAGCGATACACATCATTAAAGCCTTGAAAATATAATATAATAAATTAATGACAGCTGATCGGTGTATTAGGGGAAAATCGGCCATAGCGGTATGCTACGTATAATATCAAAGTATGAGTATCGATAATATGTTAGTATCATCACTAATTGCTGTTACCTGAGAATTATCTAACCAAGGTGTTGTTTATTGGAGTTTTAACGTTACCTAAAAACTTGTAAAACTTAAAACGTACAGTAATTTTATTATAATGACGAGATAATAAAACAGTTTTATGGTTAGCACATCACTCAGCATTAAAAATATGACACACTTCGATATTCATTTGTTTTGTTTTCAAAACAGATCGGAGTTGCCGAAGCACTGCTCAGCACTTCCTCGTAACCGAATAACATATTAATAATTTATTATAACCTAGTTAAAAATGACTAGTATGATTTATTAACCTAGGCAAAGAGTGATTCATAATGTATTGATTTCATTTATATAAATAGCGAAAGACGGTTGAAAATAACTCACTTCTGACTCGACCACCGTCACTTCGTCATTCGCTCTCAGTATTGTCTTTAACAGTAGATCAGCAGTCGTCGCAACCGGATCGCGGCTCGGTCTGAGCACGAGCTCACCGCGATGACTCTGCACCGATAATCTTTACTACTACCATTGTAACCCTTTGTAACTATTCATCAAGATAATAAATGCTACACCTATATCCACTCATCTTCTTCCACGGCGCTACATCCCGGGGTGGGATTTGGCCTCCTCCACAACCACTCTCCACTCTCTCCGGTCTCTCGCCACACTTCTCCAGTTACCGGGTTTTCCTATATGAAGCCAGTCCACTTCTATGGCGTCAGCCCATCTCCTTCTTGGACAGCCTCTGAGTCTCTTCCGTTGGGGTAGCCACTTCGTCATGATCCTTGGCGCTCTAACTTCAGGCATTCTCTCCACATGTCCCGTCCATCGTAGTCTTTGGGACTTACAGTATCTTATGATTGTTTGCTGTTCAATCAGCTCTCCCAACTCGTGGTTCATTTTTATTCTGTAGTTCCCATTTTCCAACGTGGGTCCAAAGATTTTGCGGAGTATTTTGCGCTCGAAGACAGCTAATTTGTTTTCCTCGTTTTGAGTTAAGCACCAAGTCTCACAGCCATAAGTGACCACTGGCCTTATAATTGTTTTATAAATTAGAAGTTTACTTCTTCGGCCTAGAATTTCCACCCCTAACAGTCGCTTGCAGGCATGTCAGCATTTATTCCCGGAGATAAGGCGGATTTTTATCTCCTCTGCTGTCTTATTTCGGGTATTTAGGCTGGATCCGTGATACATGAACTTCTCCACTCCTTCATATGCATGCTGTCCTATGTCTATATTCTGCAGCGGTACCTGATCGCGTGTGCTGACCATATACTTAGTTTTTGACTGGTTTATTTGCAGTCCAGCGTTTTCTGCTTTTATTTTCATAGTGCCACCATGGTCGATCATCCTCTGTTTGGATTTGCTTGTAATTACTATGTCGTCAGCACAAGCGCACATCTGCGTTGTACTGTTATCTACCCATTCTTTTATGTTGGTTTCACGAGCTATGGATTCCACCACAAGGTTAAATAACATAGTGGATAGCGCATCCCCTTGTCTCACACCTGATTCGATTTTGAAGCTTTCAGTTTGCTCATTTTGCACAGTGTCAACTGCTTGAGTATCCGTCAGTGTGGTTTTTATTAGCCTTACTAGTTTTAAGGGAATTCCCAGTATTTTTAGGCTTTGTAGCATCTTATTCCTATTCACGCTGTCGAAAGCTTGTTTAAAATCAATAAACAGATGGTGGAGTGTAAGGTTGTATTTGTGCGCTTTCTCCATAGTTTGCCTCATGAGATGGATGTGATCTATGGTGGATCTATTTGGTCGGAAGCCGCATTGGTATTCTCCCAGGATTACCTCACCATAGATCATTAACCTGCTATACAGTACAGATGAGAAAACTTTATAAGCTGTGTTTAGAATTGTGATCCCTCTGTAGTTATCGCACATTGTTTTGTCTCCCTTTTTCAGAATAGGCACGATTATACCCGTCTTCCATTCCTCAGGTAGAATTTCTTTTACCCAAATATTGAGAATTATCTTGTGGATTTGCTTCCAGTGTCGGGCCACCACTCTTTATCAGCTCGGCTGTTATCCTGTCGGTTCTAGGTGCTTTATTGTTTTTCATCGTTCTTAATGCTCTTCTTACTTCAGGCAGAGTAGGCTCATCAATAAATTCGTCAGCAGTGTGGTACAATACTTCTTCCATTTCCTCATGACCATTACTATAAGCCTGATTTGTGTTGTGAAATAGCCTTTCCATCTTTCCATAATGTCCTCCTTTTAGATCAGCATTTGTCCTTCACTATCCTTACAGGAATTTAATCTGGGTTGATAGGATTTCGTTAGATTTCGAAAAGTCTTCTGGGATCATTGTTTCTTCTTTGACATTCCATGTCTTGGAGTATTCTCTTGAGCATCATTCGCTTTTTCTCTCGACAGAGCTTTGTTGCAGTTTTCCTCTTTTCTTAATAAGTTTCGTAATTTTGGCGCGTTTCCCTTTGTAGGCATTTCTTCCTTGCTTCATTTTTTTCAAACAGTGCTTGCCTGCAATCATCATCAAACCATCCTGCATCTATTTTTGCTTTGTTTTCCCCCAGAATTTCTATGGCACTCGTGATAATACTTACAGTTTTTTGTATTTTCCCAGTCCACATTCACATCATCGGTTATTACCTATATCCACTAATGCTGCCGTTATCACCTCATCACATTCTCCCTCTTGATCTCCAAAGTGTTTTTCTATTTTTTCTAGATTTTTTCGTGGTTCCGTTAAGCATTTATCCGTTAGAGTCTATTATGCCCCACGTTCCTCTAATACGTACAATGTCAACATTCAATATAAAACGCACAATTTGACGAAAAATCGATGTATTACGAGGTACTGTTATGCATGATAAAATAAATACCTACACATATGAAAATGTCTTCAATTTTTCTTTAACAGAAAATAAAATGAACGTTTTTTATTCATTAAAACCGTTGCATGTTTTATATCAAGTTTTCGGAGTGCAAAAACTAACGTATCACAAAAATATGCCATATTTACGGAGCAGAATAAGCAAATGCTATTCGACATTACTATTTCTCACCACATCTTCATTTTACATATATTTCACGTTCATAAATATACCAAGTTTTTATAAATCACTAAAACCGATACACTATTTCACTGAACAGCTTTTAAATTCTTCCCTTTACGGAATAACATCGTCCTCGTTGTTGCTTACCGCATTCTATAATCCAAAATTAAATTTGAAAATAGTCAACAATTTAAACTATGTTGATGGTTTATTTAAACTTCCTCATACATATTTTAAAGAAATTCGGAAAATCGTTCTGAAGATAATTATATTTTTTATGTTACTGGTTAGTTTGACTTCAGTGCTTGATACAATTGAATTTCACAATACTAGAAATAATATCTTCTATCTACTATACACTATGACATTTAATTCGGATGTAACTATTGTTCAATACATTGTGGACGTAAGCATGGTGTCAATGCGAATGCAAATCTTGGTGGAAAAACTTATCGGAATGACGTCATTTGAACAGTCTAATGACGGGCATAAAGGTTCTATACAACGGCACAAAAGGACTAAACGCGGGCAAATTGAAATGGATTATTCTTCTAATAATGTTATATTGAGGAAACTTAAAAGGAGTACTATTAATAATATGGTATTAAAAGTGAATGTTCTGGGTTATTCAGATTCAAATAATATATTTAAATTGATGGATGCGTTTGACAAACTTGCAGATAATGTCGATTTAATTAATTCAACGTATGCATTGCAGGTAAGTAAATTCAATACATTAAAGATAATAACACAGGTTTCATAACGGGAGTTATTTTTGACTTAGATATATATTACAAAGGGTTAACTGCGACTAGTCTTTGACATTTATGATCAGTAGGTATAGTCATCATGAATGGAGTCACACTTGTCAACGATTATTAGAAATTATCCAAAAATTATTTTGAAAATCAATAACTTAGGTAATCAGTAACGGAGTAATCAGACGGCGCGATTTGACTCGCGCGCATTCCAGGTACATGTGACCTCATTGAGCCGTCCGCATGTAATCGCCGCATGTCACTTCTCGCGCGCGGTCGAGATACAAGTGTCATCTGGACAAGCTCTTCAGACAATGTATTACCAAAAAATTACGTTAATCTATGACGCTAATTTTTGGCCTAACGGGTCTATTAATAAGCAAAATTGCCGCATGTTGAGTGATACCAATCCAGAAGAGATTCTACAGACTCCATTACATCTACAAAAAAATTCACCGTTTGGTGCGGTTTACACTCTGGTAGCATCATCGGGCCTTATCTCTTCAAAACTGAGACCGGAGCTTGCGTTATGGTCAATGGAAATCGTTAGCGGACCATGATCAACAATTTTTTATTGAATATATGGATGACATTGATCCGGAAGAGATGTGGTTACGTGTCATACGGCGGCTGCAACCATCGACTTAGGTATTGAAATTAAAATAAAATTAGGCGATTGCGAGAAATGGACCTGTCAATAATTGGCTTCCAAGGTCGTGCGATTTGACACCCAATGATTATTTTCTGTGGGAGTACGTTCATTCAGTAACAATTGACGCTTTGGAAGCTAATATAATTTATGTTATTCGTGATATTATATATAGCCAGCAGTGCTAAAAAAGTGACCCAAAATTGGACGCCCAGAATGCTCTTCGTCAAAAACAGCCGCGGCGGCCATTTATACACGAAATCATTTTCAAACGTTAATGTATGTACTAATAACTTTTAGAACTCACGTGTGTATTGTGAAGTCCTTCATTCGGGCATTATTGATGTTTGGGGAGTGAGAGACAATAATATAACGGGCACAAATTGATAACACAGAGGTTTATTTTATAATTCCCCGCAGAATTATGTTTTATTACAATTGGTTTTATTACATAAGGACAAACATTGATTTTAAAATGGTTTGCCGGGAACTTCCACTTTTGCACGGCACTGCCAATTTAAGGGTTGATTGATTTTTGTCACATTTCACAATATTCACTTCTTGTTTATTTCACTCTTGCGTGGTAGAGGTTATACGATTATTTATTAACACGGGAATACTACAAGAGATATACTGATTTGAAAAATTGAGACGGGAGGAGTTTACTTGTTTCTAGACGGCCCCCTTCGAAGGGGGCACGAAAGACGTATCTAACGGTAATATTTTGCTTGGGCCGAAGGGCAATAACCCCCCCCCCCCGGGTACAGGTAATTTCATTTGTGACCGTCGGTCTTCGAAATTCGCCCCTCGCAAGATGGTTTGCGAGATGTTATTTTTGTTATGATATTATTTAGTATTTACAGAGGTTGCGAACATTTGCAGGGCTGGTCATTTTACGGGACGGTAGGCGTTGTTTTATGTAAGGTTTCTGATATAAGATTGGCGACGTCTCTTCGCGAGGGGTTGTATTTGGTATCAGTACCTATTGATCTTTCGAATCAAACAAGTTTAATTAAAATTTATTTTGTTGTGTTATTTTATATAATTTCAGGTTATATTTGACTTTAAAAAACACCTTTATATCAGAATGCCTTATAGTTTAAAAAATTTGGCTTAATTTACACTATAATATTAAATTATTTTAATTTATCGACAATTGGTGGTAAAATTATTAAAAGTAAATGTATTTTTCAGATTCTGCTGGCAACATTGTGTTGTTTAATAGCAGTATTGTCAGCAGTAAACTCTATAGTACAAATGGAATCATTGGGACACAGAAACGTAAGAAAACAATCTAATATTGTTTTATTAAAAATAAACCGTATAATACCTACCAAGCATTCCCAACTACTTCAAGTAGCCTGTGATCTAGGTACTAGCTATAGGTGGGAAAACTGGTCGATTTTGGAGACTAAGTATACTTACTACCGGTATAAAAAATACTTGGTATCAAAGCTTGTTCCAAAATACTTACTAGTATTTAAATACTATATAGAGCGTTTGGCGTGCGTATGCGACATAAGTCCCATACTCAACTGGAACTAAAACTTAACTCCATAATAGTATTTGAAATATCTGCTTCAATAGAATCGTTAAAAATACACTGAGCTGGGCTTTTCGAAATGTCCCATTTATTATAAAATTTTAAACATATTTTAAATTTATGAGTAGTTTTTATGTTATATTATAATATTCTTGTTAACATAAAATGAATAACAATGTTTTATTTTAAACCGCCGTTAACTCAGTCAATAAATTAAAATATAATTATATTCAAGTGCTATCTTGCTCGCGCTCATTTATTGTCAATAGCTTAGAGTTTAGATTATAGATACATCGTATTGAAAGTCTACCAACTTGCGAGGGACTCGCGATGATATTATCATTGCATGCGTTCAAACAATTTTTTGGAACAAGTTTATTGGGCCACACATACTGAGTGTGGGTAGTTTCATCCGATACTTGAGTACACAAACTGGTGACAGTATTTCCAACTCATCTCTAGTACTAACCAGTAGACTCATTCATTGTAAGGATACTGAGGCGTTGCAAATTAAACAATACTAATTATTGTCTTTTAATATCACAAAGAAATACTCAATTTATCGTTCTTCGCGAAGATGATAAGTTTAGGTCAACTTTTCGGTATTCATTGCACTTATCGTCTAATCTCATACTGTGCAAAGCGCCTACTGCGCTTCTGTAAAGGGAAGGGATTCACATTTTCTCTTTCTCTCATTTCTATGGCAGGCCGTAAGAGATGCAATACAAATTTAGTGATAGACGACATCATGCAGGCTTCCTTGCATTGAATTTGAAAGCGACTATCAAATAAGCTGGTATAGAAAATAGTAATTAATTAATATCATATTATTATAATATTACAATCCAATGTACACGCTTTATTTCAGTATTTGAGTCACTTTTGTTTTTGTAACCTTCACAGAAAAAGACGATTATGATTTTTTGGTCCTAAGTCCTTCTAAAAAAATCTTCTGAATATTCTCTCAACAACTGAAATACATTTTTTGGTATAGTTCGGTTATGAGGAATACAGCGGCAAACGCATTTTGAAAATAGCCGATATACTGGATTATTTGTTAGGTTAACCTAACCAAACCTAAGCTAACCTAACCTAACCCAACCTAACCTAACCTAACCTAAACTAACAAATAATCCAGTATATCGGGTATTTTCAAAATGTGTTTTCCGCTGTATTCCTCATAACCGAATTGTACCAATTTTTTTCTTTACAGTTGTCAACAAAAACGTTATAAAGTCTTGTCAATTTTTTGAAAACCACTGGTACCTAAGTAGTTTTAGTTGTGTTATTCCTACACTAATGACTAGGTATTACTGCAGGTAACGACTTAATAAATTCCATTATATTTTCATATTATATTATTACAAATTCAATGAAGTCGGTAAAGGCGGTAACTGCATTACCCTATGAAATTTCTGACAGCCAAATAGGCGTTAGGTACGTTAATTCTTATTGGCTTTCTGTAGAGTTATCACTTACGCCCAAATTGGAAAATCGTTTCCCTGTTTGCAATAATCTATGAAGAACGCCCTTTTGCCAGTCTTTAGATATTTTTTTGTAAACCTAACTTCATATTTAACTCAAAATACCAAAATGTTATTTACGCCCTTTTGGCTTCGAAAGGTCGATATTATATGAGATTAGTTAAATACCTCAGAAACAATACAAATTAGAAAAAGAAAGGAATGAGACTTGAATCAACAACCATGCCAATTCAGGCGATGTGCTTTACCAATTAAGCTATCGATGTTGATTGTTAATGTTGCCCTTGATCACTATGAATATGCTAATGAATTAGTATGATATTTTCAGGTAGTCCTCACTAATGTGGTCTTGCTCCTGTGGTGCGCTCATAGCACGTCGAAGGTTTTATTCTATATGATAGCCGCCGAAGTTTTACTCTATGAAGCCAAACGGGCGTGTGTTGTTACCAGCAAAATGATATTGAATGAAGAATTATGTGAGTAGTTGAGCTAGTGCCCAAACATAATTGACGAATATTATTTATGAATAAACAGTAATTTTGTTCATAATATTACAGGTCCCTCTAGACGAGATGAACTAACTTTGCTTCTGGCCCAGATGGAAGCGAGACCAATGCGATTGACGGCATTGAACTTTTTCCCAGTGGACTGTACTTTGGCCCTTAGCTTTATCGGGACTATTATGACGTACGCAATTATAATGGTCCAAATGAAGGGTACAAATTGAAGTAATTTCAACCCTTATTAGATCTGCATACAAATAATTTTATGTACCTACTTATTTTTCTTTCAAATATATATTTTAAAACACGTACATAAAAATGTGTTTTATTTTATTTTAGCAAAGCAAATCACCGTTGTAACTTAAATAATAAAGAAAATTCGATATTTGAAATATGGAATCCGCTACAAAATATAAAAACTATAATTTAATTTTTAAAAAATCAGATAGTTATCTAAACACATAATATTTTTTTTTTAAAAACGGTGTGTGTACTTATGTACGCGCGTTAGAAGTTATACTTCTTTGGCGTAACAAAACAAAAAATAACAAAACAAAATATTATTACTTTGGAATAAAAAAAACTCAAAACCTGTGTTATTTAAAAAAATTAGCAAACCGCTATTTCAACCGTCTTTGCTTAAACAGATCACTGTAGTACAACTATTTTCGTTAACAATGATAATTTATTACAAAATCAAAAATAAAACATAGCCTATTTAATGGTTTAACTGAAACGTGATATTGGCCATTGTGATGAAACATAATAATTATTATTGTCTTCAATTATTATAAACCGCTAATAAATAAATTGACATGGGATATACGACAAATATTATCCTAAACTGTAAAAATATGTATTTTTGGGTGTGAAGTGTCTAAATATTGTAAATTTACAACATACCATTGTTTGAATTATTTACCAACTCAACATTCACAAAATTTATTTATTTATTGATATATAATTTTACTCATAAATAAAAGTTGCAACATTCAGTCTTTACCCAATCAGCCCAAGCCACAACCTTCAATATCACAGCTGAAAATAACAAACTTCCAGCATTTAGAACACCCGAACGTCGCCGCGCAAAATAAATTATGTTGCATGGGCGGGAAAAATTTCCGTCCCACGCCAAATTAATGCGTCACATTTGCACGCGCAACTTCGTTCCACGCCAAAAATACACTCTGATCTGTTTTCCCAAACGCGCCTAAAGAAGTATAATTTCAAAAATAAACTTTTACAATAATTATAAAAAAAGATGTTATAAACAAATATTCGCTAGTTGAATGAATTCATTTTATTATTGGTTATTTATATAATTAAAATCTAAAACAGAAGAATTATCCTGGAAAACAAATCCTATCATGGTTTATAGACACATTTCAGATTAAGATTCCTCTCAAGGGAATCTAAATTAAATTGCAAAAAAACCGTCATCAGGCCCATATTGTCTTTTGAGTCAAAATGATGGGCCTTATTTAAAAAAAAATGAGAGGAAAGTGGACATCTATTGAAAGATGCTGAGAAAGGGTCTTCGAAACTGTACGTATTGTACGATGATCACTTTGTAATTTCACATTTGAAAGTGGAGAGACTCCGTTAGCAGGTCACGTCAAAAGGGTAGAATACATCCAACCGATAAAGAAGTGGTTCAACTCGTCAATATACCAGAAGAGAAAAAGACCATCGGAGTACGTTGATTTTGTGGAAGGAAACACAACATCCCTGAGACCAAGGCAGTGGACGAGGCTTGTTACAGACCAAGATGACTGCAGACGTTTTTTTGGAAGCGGCGCAGACCCACATGGATGAGAAATGTTTATTATCAGTAAATGAAAATGATCACTTAACGGCCCACGTGCGCCACGCCACGTAGGGCACCATTGAGATTTTATGGTATTTTCAGAGCATAACCCTGGACATTCCTTAAACGTTGTAGATAATCTATTTATATAATTTTGAATCCTTATTACTATTTATATTTATTTTAAACATTTTGATGACTGCATAAAGTATTATTACATAAAATAGTATTCTTCTAAACCTCTCGATCTAATGTTTTAGAATATAGTCATATTTCAGTACATCCATGTGCAGTGGTGTTAAGATTTTTTAGATTTATTAATTTTTAAACGCATTTATGAAACCATTAGTAAAATTGTTGTTAACATTATATAGTGAAATATTTATGATAAAAAATTATATTTATAATCTCTGTGATCTCGAATTTCACAAGCATTAGGCACAGGGCTCTAAATGGACCGGAACGCACAGGAGCACCGTTCCGGTTCATAAAATCCACAAAATGATCGCTCCGTCTCGTGGAAATATTAATTTGACCGTCTGAGCTAGATGTTTCATATAATAAAAAAAATAACAGACTTATTTTTATAAATCACATTTACAATTAATGTAGTTATAGTATTATATAGTTGTATTTTCGTAAAATTATCCAGCGCTCCGGTTCGTAAAATTTTCCATTTCGAGCGCTGATTAGGCATTTTATTTTTCAAAAAACGGGCAAGATTAACACATTTGAAGATAATTCTAATGATACTGATTATAAGCTATGTCGCTGACCAAATGTGAAAACATCCTACGAATAAAGATTGTTTTATAATATTACTGCTTAAGAATAAAGTAGTATTTTTTTGAAATACGCCATTTCTATTGGCATTTCATTCCAGCAAAAGAATCCCAAGATCAGGTCATGACTACATAGTATTTATCAGTCATGTAAAAGCACTCTGGCGTTCTCAACTAAGTATTTCAGTCCAATGGTATGATCCCAGTTATCACACAATAGAATGTAGGTAATCTCTCTAAGGGCACTCATTCACCTCGCAGGTTCTATCATCTATAGGGAACTATTTTATACTCATATATCATATTATTCTGGCGGTTGAGTATCTGTTAATGTATAGGGCCACCGCCATCTTTAGATTAACACAATGCTGACGGGCCCTTTTAGTTAATTTTGTAATTAACGTATTAATTTGCATTTGAAAAGTAATTAGCTAAAACACAATTTTGTGCGGTCCGTAAGCTATGGGTTAATAAAGCCTGAGTATAACTTTTTGCACAGGCAACGAGTTGTCCACTTTTCAGCTGTCAAAATCAGATCCCAGATTGCTTATTCACCCTTTCTCGTTTCAAATTGAATTAAGTATAAAAAATTCTCAAATCAAATAAATTAATAAATTATAAATAATATACATTCTTGTTATTCATCAGCTGTCAAAGTCAGACTAGTCCTTCACACAAAAACCGGTGGTAATATCGATTTCCAAAAAATATGTAAGATTTATCTATGCATTACATTTGTAGAAGGTGTGTTAATGCTAGTGTATTATTCATAATGTAACTTATATATATTCAAATCAAACTATTTCCTGTGTGAACACGATAGACGCGTCAGTATGAGCACTCTATAGAACAATGGCAAGCAATGACAGTTCATACATAGACAACAACGGGAGGGGCGGAAAAAGATGGACCAGTCGTTTTGAATGTATCAACTTTCTACTTGAGTCGGCAATGTTTGTTTGAGATGGAAAGGGGGGAGAGGGGCCAAAATCCATATTGTATTGTAGAAACAAAAGTGATTATTGATTACACTTTAGTTAGTAAAAAATTAGTAAGCAATAAATAGATTAGTAGATTATTTGTGATAATATCTACCATTAGTGTCATAAAAATATATTACAGTAATTATGTTTTCTACGTAAGTACTTCTAAAGTTAAGTTTCTGTTAATATAAAGTGAAACGTGATATGATGTAAACATGCCCTTTTTAACCTCAATCTTTTTAAAAAAAATATCTAAAACACATCCTGTGAAAATGAATGATAACAATTTAGAAAAAACTGAAAATGAAATCAACGTATGTTATTCATTAAAACCGTTACATATTTTATCACAAATTCTAGGGATACAAAAGTTAAGTTATCACAAAAATACGGCTTATTCACTGAACAAAACGAGCAAAAGTTATTCGCTGTTATATTTTATTATTACATCTGGCTTTTACGTATATTTTACGTTCATAAACGTACCAGATTTTTATTCATCATTAAAATCGATACACTATTTCACTGAACAGTTTTTAAACTGTTCACTTTACAGTGCTACATCGTCAGCAGTATTACTTACAGCGTTTTATAATCAAGAATTAAATTTGAAAATCATTAAGAATCTGAATTACGTCGATGTTTTGTTCAAAGTTTCTCCTGAATATTTTAAAAGAATACGGAAAACTGTTTCGAAGATACTTATAATCTGGTTATTATGGCTTTGTATTGGTATAACGTTTGATGTGTTTGAATATTACGGTTCCGATAATAATTTCCAGCTTCTTTTATACATTATGTCATTCACTGTGGATGGAAATGTTTTAATATATAGTGTAGACATCAGTATGGTTATAATAAGGGTGCAAATGTTAGTGGAAAGACTCATTGGAATTACAAATAAAGCTAAAAAATCTAAACTTGGACAAACGGAAATGGATTACTCTTCTAATAGTATTATTTTGAAGAAATTTAAATTGAGTACCCTGGATTTAACCGTAAATGTTCAGGGACATTTCGATTCTAATATATTTAGATAGATGGATGCGTATGACAAACTAGCTGATTCTGTCGACTTGATTAACTCTACGTATGGATTACAAGTAAGAAATCACAATGTTTAATCTTTTTAAAGGTTTTACGTGAGGTTACTGCCAAAAGTTGGTAAGTCTCGAAATCATGTTATGAAGTAATTGCAATTTGAAGTTTGACATTTCTTCTAAAATCAGGCATAATGATTTCTTTGTGCTATGTGTGCATGTTTTATAATATCGATGACCTAATGTTAATATCCCGAAAGTGACTTTTTACAAATTGTGCAGGGAGTTAAAAAAAACTAAATATTGAATATCCCGTATCTGACTGTTAATAGTTCACACATGTTGTAACTACACCCGTAACGTAAAAAATCGTAGAGCAAAGCACGTAACGCCTAATATAATGATAATATCCGATTAAATGTGATAGTATTTGTAAGTATATAAAGATAAACATCCAAATTTGTTATATTACTTACTGTTTTACCTTCTAAATAATTCTAAAGTGACCTTTTGAAGCTGAATTCAACACACATCATGCAACACCCTTGACAGCTGAGGCTTAGGCATAAAGCCCACCAAAGCAGACGAGCGGACGCAGTCGGCGTGAGAAGCGTATATACATAACCATAATCACACGCCTCTTGCCGCGCATTACCTCTCACCTATGTAAAAAGCGGCGCCGATCACATTTCGTTTCGTATTTCTTTGCTAATAAAGCTATAAAAATTAGTAATTTATTTTTCCGTTCTAAATTCATTTTCACAATGATGTCATTGTGCTAGCATAGTAAGTTATTATTTGTAATAACAATACGCGATATAAGCGCACGGTGTAGAATAAATTAAAATATGTGTATGCAGAAAAAGCGTGCGCCTGTTTGACGACGCTCCTGCCGCTGAGTAAATTAGCGACCCTCGCGCCCCTTTCGCATGGTATTTTCGTTTTATTGTCGTGCTATGACGTCAAAGGACGCCGTGCTCGATTCTGTGTGCGGTGAAATATAAGGCGCGCGTGGCGTTATGGTCGTCATACGCTGAGTACACTCTATTGTATTCCTCGTGATTCACCGACCAAATTGCAAAAAAGAGCGCGCACCCGCACGTCCTATTCTATGGGCGCTATCGCTTAGAGGCAAGATAGGGCTATTACAGGTTTATTCCTGCAATGTTTAGATACGGGAAATTACAAAAATGGCTGTATCATTTTTGTTAAAATAACTATAGATATTGAAATTTCGCAGTCGATGTACAGTATTTTTGCTGTTTTTAAAAAGTCATTTTCGTTATATATGTCAGATACGGGGTATTAACATTAGACCATCGATATATCGGATGATTTTGATTTTTTTCTGGCATACATATTTATACATAGACGCATAATCCATTGTTAACTCTAAATATCTAAATTATTGACTTACCAACTTTTGGCAGCAACCCCACATTGTACTATTAATTATTTTCTCAGTATATAATGCCGACAGCTGGTGAAGGGAGGATGTTAAGATCCGACATAAATAGTGCACACTAAACTTTGTCAGGCAAAGGTATTTTGTTTTCAGTGAACTTCAGTTACTCAGTGTGACTACAATGTAAAGATGATGTCTGTTAGTTTTAAAAATTCAATTTAACCCTGCCTAATCCAAGTCCAAATCCAAAAAATATTCTTTTATCTATAAAATATCTAAAAGAAGAATATTTTATATCGATTATGTTTTGACTTAGGCAATGCTTAATGAATTAAAAAAACTGTCTAACACCCCCCCCCCCCCCCCAACCTTGTGTGCGCGCCCGAACTGTGACCATCTACAATTATTGGGTGAATAATAATAAACATTGTGTAGGTATGTATAATGTATGTAACAGTGGCGAAGGGTGAATTTTGGAAAGTGGTAGGTTGTGGAGGTCAGAAAAAAAGAAGACACTTGTCAGGTATAGCCTACCATATATCATACAATTTGATAGACTGACTGAGGTTACGTGACGTTAAGTCCATACAAAAAATATCACAATTCCTTATGTAATAATCCGACATGTATTTGCGCCGTGGTATATTTTTTTTAACCTTTTCAGATTGTTTTGTAATCTGTATGATATATTCCAACTTATTATTCGACATCTGTCGTTGGTAAATTAAATTATTTTCATAGAATATAAAATAATCAAGTGATTATATAAATATGTCAATATATCATTAAAAAATATTTTTCTTAAGAAGGTAGACTTTAAATAATCGCCTAGTATGGAGTCTTCGCCACTGATATGTAATAAAGATACATCAAAACAGCTACCAAATATGGCAATACGTTTCAATGAGCTAACGCACACAATATTTTTATTTCCATCGCTACCAATTCAACCGTCCTAAAAAATAAACATGTTGCTGAATTATAATCGAATGTTGTAACATACAAAATTCACAAGACTACCTCTACTTAATGTTCAAGCTCTTAGAAGTCATTCTGAAATTTCTTAATCTTGATCCCTTGAGTGGACATTGTTTATTTTTATCCTTAATTGCAACATTTATTAATTTACAAAATAAAATTGTTTCAGATTTTGCTCGCAACGCTGTGTTATTTGATAACAATACTATCTGTAATAAACAACGCTATACAAATGGAATCCATAACTGTAAGGAAAATACTTAATATTTTAAAGATTTCTTATGGTATACAATATTACCCCGCGTTACTAGGAGTAACGAGGAGATAAGAGAACAAAGCAAGCAGCCTTTCATCACGCGAATGGAGAGGAGATGTTTGAACCTGGCTCGGTCACGTGCTGCGGATACCAGACGAGAGCTTCAACATGACTTACCTGTTCTTTAAGAGGACGTTCTACAGAAATGGCCTTGAGAATTGAAAATATGATTTTTTAACATGTGGTCCATAATATCTGGTCTACTAGTTAATATAAAAAGGTCGTGTCAAAGTTGTTTGTGTTAATAAATTTGCTCTGTGACTGATCCGACTCATATTTCACATTTATTTCATCAGGGCTGTCGAAGACATAAATCATAATATATATTTATAATTTTAAATTTTTATTTATAATATATATTATTTAAGTTTTGTGCATCTAATGCCGGGTCCACACTGGCAACAAGTTAATTTGCTGGCAACCTCGTTAGATTTTACGATAATTATTGTAAAATTTCTTAAGCAATTATGGTAAGTATCGTAAAATTTAATGAGGTTGCCAGCAACTTGTTGCCAGTGTGGAAATGGCTTAATATCCACTGTGGTTCACGTAGTGGCATGGACCTGGGGTTAGCTAATTCAACACCCATGATAGAATTTTTTCCAGTTTTGGTTGCATTATATTCCAAAACTCTTCTGTAAAAATCGTTTCCGAGTTTATAAATGGAAATTTCTCGGTGTACATAGTAAACAAACCTACGAATAAAAAAAGACAAAAAGGAACATACTGATTCATCGCAGTAAAATCTGGTAATCAAATTCGCCATTTTGAAAAGCGACGATTTTGCGTAAACAAATATCACGTGGTCTGTACGTGTGCGGCAAACTTCGAATGTGTTTGTAATTTTGTGCAAAGTGCGAATGTAATGTTTTCAAATAATTGATATGGATTAATTATACCATCGTATTATTTTCTCGAAATCATAAACATACTATAATAGTATTTGAGTATCAACCTATGTTCAATTTGAATTGGGTTATAATAATAATATACCCGTATGTTTGCTACAAAATCCACCCAAGTTATCAGTACGTACTTGCACAGGTTTGATTAAAAACCATGATGAAATTAACATTTAAAAAATATGAATGCTTAATATTATTTTGACAGCCCTGTTTTCTGATCGGCTTCATGTCGCAGGTGTTCATAAAATAATAATAATTCTCCGCGCGGCAGAAATTATCAGTAATAATAATAATATTTCTTGAAATAAAATCTCCGATGATTAGTGATTTTTGCGAAAAGATCGATTTAAATTGACGTAGTTACGACGCCGAGGTCCTTTTTATACTAAATTATATTTGAACGGCGGGCTCTTCAGCGGGCCCTTAAGGCTATACCTTAGCAAAGGCGTGGTCTAAAAGATCGTAACTATGCGACGCACAGATTGTGCAAATGACGCGTGCCAAACGAAACATAATTTGTCATAAAAATTCAACATGCGTCGATTTAGTGTTATGTTTATTATTATATGTGTAATAATAATAATAATATATTCATTGACATGTTTTCTTTTTCGAGTGCATGTATAACGTTTTTTAGTCATCTTTACATGATATAAGAATATATTCCTCTGACGCTATCACGTCAAAACAAATTGCCGTGCTCACACCTCAACTGCCGCTCGCCGATTGGTGACGAGTGCGAAATTTCGTCCCAACTATTGTTGAAAATTATTTGCCGTTTCACTTATGTATGCTCTTAAGCCAACCGGATTCCGGCGTTCTGGAAAACCGCTAAATATTTTATATATATAGTGTATACGGCGGAGGTGCGGGATGCTGGTATGACCTGGAATCGCACAAAAAGATTGGCAAGCGATAGGGATTTTTAGAAGCGCCGTGTGGTGTCCATATGGTTTAGTTAGAGGGCGGACATGGCCGAAGAGAAGAAAGTGAATATATTATACCCTTCAAGCCTGTTGTCTATCTGTTTGTTATTGGTTCAATCGATTGATTGCTCTTTGCGGTTGATTCCCGGATAAAATTTAAAAAAAATATGCCATCGATTTACTTTTCGAGATAATGGAACGCAAATATTTTACTACTATACTTAGTGGTATGGAGAGCATCTCTTTTTGTTAGTTTTGAGCGTGGCACGTAAGTCCCTCGTAAGGCGTTCTGGCTTACACTAATTATTGATAAAAAGAAAAGAAAGAAAAGAAAAATCATAGTTAATTAAAATGTATGAATAACATAATATACAAACATAATAATTCGTAGAGTTACTACCAAAAGTTGGTAAGTATCGAAACCATGCTACGGAGTAATTCCAAGTTTGACATGCCCTATAAAATCAGGCATAATGCTAATTTCTTTGTGTACATATTCTACATATCGGATAACCCAAATTTTTATTTCTAGCATACATATTTATATATAGACATACAATCCGTTGTTAACTCTAAATACCTAAAATATCGACTTACCAACTTTTGGCAGTAACGCTACCTATGAATGTACTTTCCAATACTTTAACTTCAACTGGAATGTACCTACCTTAGACTATAGATACATCTAGACGCCACCCGTTGCATTGCTAAATGAAGCCGCTTGCCTTGCGTTTGGTTTGTGAGCGAGCAAACGCATTCGTCTACAAATGTTCGAGACCATAGACCATTTCGCTAGTGCTCGCCCAAAGTGCTCGCACTAGACGCTCAGAATTAAAATATAATTTTCTATTTTTTTACGTTATATAGTATTTTTCAGCGGTCAAAATGCAACCATTAGATAAAGATATCTATAATTTAAGTTATTTCAAAAAAACACTAGGTCACTGATATTAAAATATATAATAAAATACAAATAAATTATCACGAACATGTATCAACTTACCTATGAAACGTTATACCATCTTCTTGCTTATCAGTACGGCTACCACATTTTAAGACAACACACAGAACCATCTTTTCTACTTAATTAACTAAAAATATTTACCACTGACTTTATGTTTAACACAAAAATATCAATTTTAGCAACACGAGCTCGCAAGTTATCGACGCTGTGTGAAGCGTTTTGCCCCGATTTGATGGCGATATTTTTGGAAACTAGCTTACACAAATGTAGACCTTTTATCTTACTCTAGCGCGTGTCAAAGAGATCGTAAGGGTGCCGAATACTTTCTCACTCGCACTCATGCATCGTTTTTGTTCAGGCCTTGGTACCTACCAATTGGTGAACTAAATCCCGGTGTGCGATGGATGTTTATAAAACTGACAATCGTTCACGACGATCAGCGCGAGTCGGCTAGATTGGTTGTGTAGTCATACCATACTAATTTGAAAAAGGATTGGTCAACAATAAATTATTGTATCGGATATTTTCAGATAAACCCTACTGATCTTGGTACATTGATCTGGTGCATTCACACCACTTCGATGATTTCATCGTATTTGATAGCTGCTGAGGTTTTGCTCTTTGAAGCAAAAAGAGCATCCGTTGTTATTAACAAAATGATACTGAACGAAGAACTAAGTAAGTAGAACATATAACAATGACATTAAAACTCTTCCTTTTTTATTATTAGAACCTTACCAGATTACTTATAGCCTGTTCAATGGTACACTAATTTGACATTGAAACTGTTATACTTGGTGCAGTGACGAGGTGAGTAGAATTCGAATGAATAGTCTTAAGACATTGACCATTCGGCAATCTTCGGCATTTTCGGATGAACTAAAAGTGTAGGTACTTTTATATTAATAAATAAATATAATATTCACCTTTTCAAATGTTGTTTATCGAAGGGTACGATTCCATCTAGCGATCTGTCACTGTTATATCTAGCAGACTTGATTGATTATAAATTTGTCACCTCCGACAGATCGTGTGACTTTCTCGGTGTCCATAATATAATCATGTTCACATATTATTGCATGACCACATACTTTTGACCCCTGATCCAACCTGTGTCCAAGATATTGTATGCGAGGAAATTTGCGGGACAAAAATCACAGAAGCGTGATGGCACACTAAGGTCGCACCAATAAGCTGCGTTTGACGAACTGTTATACTAGTTATACTTACAACCTCCCAAGTTTCAGAGTATATCTAGCAAACTTTGCAAGTTAATAAGGGCTAATAAACAATAGCCATATAATATGATGCAGTACCTACAGAATATTCTAACTTGGTAAACACAAGTGTAAGGGCGTCATACGGTCATTCGACTATTAACCCATGCCTGATTTCACACACAAGACGTCAACGAACCAATAATTAAAATGTTATCACCAAAAATTTATGAAAAAGGATACACACCTCGCGTCCTTTTCTATTATTTTTAAATCTTTGTAACGCATATATCTGTCCTCTGCATTATGAACTTGCATTTCCTTTGAATAAACTTTAATGTTTGAACTTTCATGAAAGCTTATTGTTTCCCGATAATTTTCTCACCACCTAGTCTAAATACATCCTTGAAGGTAAATCACCTGACAATTACCTTCAAGACGACGATCTTTAAACGTAACAACTGTGAATATTACTCAGGAGTTCCACATAAGTCTTGTCTTTGGTAAAGATACGAAGTAACGATAACACCATCAAACCACATCAGGTTCCTGTCAACCCAAGCTACCTGTTTCCTTTGCCTTCCTCCCTGAGGAACATAATAGCATGCTACGAAGCGTGCGTGATCGTCTAATTCAAAGAATGTGGTTATCATAATATGCCTTTGATTCTTCTCTCTCTTCTTGGTAATTCCCATAACAGACGATCGCAACTTCCGTGCACGATACATCTGGCAGTTCTAAAAGCAGTTGAGTTTCCCAATTTTGGTGGTGTCACCACTCACCAGCCCATAGTCAATAAAAGTTGAATTATATACCTACTATTCGACCCCCAATTGAATGTGAATAATAATTTAGAACTCAATCTTATTATAATTAATACTTTGTTCTTTTCTCTGTTGCAGGTCCATCTGGTCTAGAACAACTAAATTTGCTTCTGACCCAGATGGAAGCTAGACCAATGCGATTAACAGCGTTAAATTTTTTCTCAGTGGACTGCACTTTGGCCCTTAGTTTTGTCGGGACTATTATGACGTATGCTATTGTAATGGTCCAAATGAAGAGTACATAATATTAAATTGTACCCACGTTAGTTTGATATATTAATTTAAATTAGATCTAATAACATATTGTATCCGTTGAATATCATATAATGTATAAAACATATGTGTCAATTGTCTGGAAATAAAAAAAGTAGGTACCTAAGTATGTTATCAGAGACTGCAAATTTGCAAAAAAATAATGAAGAGCTAATGCTTGAGTATATTTTCAAGGTTATTTTAATATATTATCACTTAATAATAAAATTATTACAAAATAAATCAAGTGATACATAAGCTATGTCGTATTCCGAGAGTTAATCATCCCGGGATATGAACTAGCAGGCGTGACGTTGTTAACCCTACGCCACTTACTTGAAACAGTGGCGAAGGGTGGAGGTGGGCTGCTAAGATCCGATATAAATGGTGCACACTAAACTTTGTCACTCATTGAAATAAGATTATAATGTGTATTATACATAGTGTTTTTTAGTTTTTAAAATTCAATGAAACTTTGCCTAATCCAAGCCATAAGAAGATAAAAGTCAAAAAATATTTGTTTATCTATAATATAATATCTAAAATTAGTGAATAATTATACCATAGAAGAATATTTTTATATCGATTTATTTTGGTTAAGACAGGACTTAATGAATTTAAAAAAAAACATAGTTATAAAAAGAATAGAGACGCCATCACCCTGAGAATTCAAAAGAATTTGGAGAATTATGGCACAGACCAGGCAGCCATGGAGAATTATTCTGGAGGTGACCTAGATCTCCATCGAATTTTATATGTAAAAAAAATGATGAATGATGACACTTATTGACCTATATTAATTGTAATAAGATATTTAACAGACAAAAATTCAAAACACGTATAAAATTCTATGTAAGCAAACTCTGTTAGTGCCGCAGGCGAATAAAAGATATCCACAAGTTCTACTCACATAGATCGTATTCTTGTTTGTCCAGTACAATTTTTTTCTTGTGTGTCCAATACAAATCTTGTTTTAACTAACTTCAGTGCAAGCAAGACTACTGTGTTGAACAGGGTTTAGCAAGAATAGCTCACTGTGGTTTGATAGGGTTACGGGAAGCCGCATATGCCATTTTCAAACCAAGCAAGACTAGTATGCTGAGTCAAGGCCAAGCTGGCCCAAGGTTAACTGATTTGTTTGACTTGACTTGACTTGAGATAATCCTCGGTTTCGGGGCACCCGAGCTATTCCCACATCCCCTTCATCTGTATTAATTATCTGTATTATAGGATTGTATGATTTTACGTGTGCGATTTTATTTTTAATTTCAATATCAATTTCCCGGTTCTTGAGGAGGACCGGGAGAGGCTTATACCTTTAATGCAAGGGTGTTGTTTTTGTAAGATTTGATTTTAAAAGTTATTAATTGAATTTATTTAAATTTTAAGTTCTAAGTTCTCATGGTCTCGGGCCACCGCCCCGGCCCACACCGCACCCGCCGCGTCGCCGCCTTTGTTTCCAACGCATCGACCATCCCGCCGCCCGACCGGGATTCTTTTGGTACATCTGGGTCCATTGGCTTCAACATCGGGTTGAGAGGGTTGCGAAGGTTGCGAGTTTCGGAGTTAAGGCGTGCACCAGTCACCAGCTGGAGCGAAGTCCATGAGAAGAAATACTTTATCAGGGAATAAGTTAAACCTGTTCGTTTTCAAAAAGTGAACCGCGATGGGGTGAAAAACTCCGAGAGTGGTTTGTGCAAAACTCTCGGCCAAAAACCCCACCGCTGTGATTTTTTCTGAAAAGGAATTGGTATTAGTGGTTGTCCTTGGTTGTGTTAGACGTCATGGGCGTCATGGGCTGCTTGGCTCTGGTATTAGCGGTGGTGTGTTGATATGTCCTGGTTGTGGTGGTTCCTGGTTGGATATGTCGTCAGCGTCTGTCGGGGATCTGAAAGAATTAAGCAGAAGTGTTGAGGGGTCCTGGGTGGAGACGTCTGTTGCTGCTGCTTCTGCTTCGGGCCTGTGGATCTGTAATACATATATTTTTATGGTGGTTGCGGGGGGTTGCGTCTTAGTATGGTTCTTGGTCTGTTGAACTCGGTGATGTCGTTTATGTCGTAGTCGTTTAGGTTCCTGATTGTGGGATTGGGGTGGTTTGTTATGGAGTCGTAGAATTTAATTGCTAGTTTTTGTATATGGTTTGCTAGGGGTTCTATTTCTAGGTCGTTGTGGAGGGTTTTCCCTCTAACGTAGTAGGGAGCGCCTGTGATTGAGCGTAGGGCTACGTTTAGTACAGTCTGGAGTTTTTTTAATTAGGTTGGGGCTTCCGTGTGCCCAGATAGGGCAGGCGTACGTCATGATTGATCTTATAATTGCCATGTATAGGAGACGTTTTCCTCTGAGGGATAGTTTGCTGCGTTTGCCTATCATTGGGTTGAGTCTTGCCTTGACTATTCTGGCTTGTCTGTCTTTTATATTTATGTGTTTAAAGAAGGTAAGATGCTTGTCCAAGTGGAGGCCTAGATATTTTACTGTGTCGGTCCAGGGGATGGCCGTGTTGTTCATGTGAAAGGGTTTGGCGCGTGCGCTGTGTGGGTCGGTGCGGTGTGAGAATACTATTGCAGCACTTTTTTCAGCGTTGACTTTGATGCGCCATTTCTTACACCTTAGCGAGATGTTATCTGCTGCTTCCTGTACTATCTTTGCGGCTTGGTTTCTGTTGATGGATTTGGCTAGGATTGTGGTATCGTCGGCGTACTGTGCTACTATACATGAATTTGAAGGGGAGTTAAGTGGGATGGGAATGTCCCTGGTGAATAGGTTGTAAAGAGTAGGGGCTAAAACTGAACCTTGGGGGACTCCGGCGGTGGAAGTACGTGTTGTTGATCTGATACCGTGGTATTTAACCGAGAATTGTCTGTCTGTCAGAAATGAGTTTAAGATTTTTATCATGGGGAGGTCGATTTCTGCTCTGGCTAGTTTAACTATGAGGCCTTCGATCCAGACTTTGTCGAAGGCCTTAGCTATGTCTATAAATAATCCTACTGTGAATGTGTGATGGTTGAGGGCGTCTATGATGAATTTTGAGGTGCGAAGTAGCTGGTGGTTGGTAGAATGTCCCTGTCTGAAGCCGTGTTGTATATCGAGGTTGAGATCTTTCTCTTGGATAATGCTTTTAAGTCTTGAATTTATGGCTCTTTCCAGTATCTTGCTCATTGAGGGGAGCAGGCTAATCGGTCTATGATTTTGTGGGAGCTTGAGGTTCTTACCTACCTGGTTTAGGTATGAGTATTACGTCGGCTGATTTCCAGGCATCTGGGAAATACTGAAGGTCCATACAAGCATTGATGATGTTTGTTAGGGCCTCAGTGCCTTTGTCTGGGAGCTTTTTAAGTATGAGATTGCTAATCCCATCGTTGCCTGGTGCTTTGCGGTTTTTTAGTCGCTTGATCAGGTAGTCTGTTTCGTCTTTGGTAACAGCTATTAGTGGTGTTGGTGGAGGACTAGGTGTTGAGTTGAGAATGGCACCGGTTTCTCTAATAATTGCGTTTACGTGTCTTCTAGTTTCGGTGTCCGAGCGGTCTATGGGGTTTGGAGAGAATTGGTCTTGGATGCTGTCCGCGAAGAGAGTGGCTTTATCTGCGTTAGTGAATACTGGCCCTTTGGGTCCGGTTAATGGTGTTATTGGGCATTTTGACAGCCTTAGAATCTTGGTGAGCGACCAGAAAGGTTGGCTGCCTTTTACAAGGTCTTGTAATTTGCTGTTCCATCTACGTTGGACGTAATCTAAGATTTCGTGGTCTATTTTCGCTTTGAGTTGTTTGGCTCGAGCGAATTCCTGAGGGTCGCCTGTGCGTTGCCCTAGTTTTCTGTGTGGGTTTTTTTCTGTGATGAGAAGTTTGATGTGTTTAAGTAGGTCAAGTCTGTGTTTGGTGATTGGATTTGAGGGTATAGAAGCTGTCTTAATTGCTTCATGGATTTTCTGAGTGAGATCTATTATCGCGGTATCTATGGCTAACTCGTTGGTGAGTAAGGTGTCCAGGCGAACCTCTCCTCGCCGTCCAGCTGAGACGCCGGCACGCGCAGGTAGGGAACGCCTCGATGGGAGGCGCCCGTATGGACTGTAGGCGACGGCCGCGGTGCGAGGGAGAAAGTATTTGGTGCGAGTGAGAGGTCCCGCGCTACATATTATAATATTATGTGATTTTAAAGACCACACGGTGTTGACTGCGATGATTCATGTCGAATAAATTACTCATAACATAACTTGAACAATGGTTTTATGGAATCAACACTTGTCTTTTTGATCAACAAAAGTCCATTTATTTCAATCTTGATCTCCATGGTATGGAGGTTGCCGTTATTGTTAATATTGTTTTTATACAAATTATTTGCATACTTATTAATATAACAACAATGTTTTCAGGTTCTGCTTTCAACACTGTGTTATTTGGTTATGGTACTATCTGCTATAAACACCCTTATACATCTGGACTTCGTAGAAGTAAGAGGGATATTCAATATATTTTTTTTAATGTTTATAATATATCAAACATATTCTTGGACTATACACTCTTAAACAATGCATTGTAAATAATTAATTACAAATATTTTTGCAATGCATAATTCATGGGGACCGTCCTCATTGACTCTTCCACCACACGTACAATATAATTACTTATAACTGCAACAGGTCGCAACGACTCAGAGTTGTGCACACTACCGATGGGCAGTATTAGCTATAGACCAGGTGTATATTGGTAGCTACGAGGAACGGCAAGGTAATAGAACGAGCAAAACTCAATTGAATCGGATAGCTCTGGGTGTTTTGAAAACTGCAGCTAGTTGCATATTGTTATATACGTACGCTGTATCTACACGCTATATATGTACGTATTTCACCAATGATACAAATAAAATTGGTTTTAAGGTCATCGGGTATCTGGTTTAATAGAGTAAACCAATGATTTAATATAACCAGATGATCTTGGTGGCCAATTTAAATCAGCATTTCATGAGGTTACACAGTCATTGAACTTTTCTATTAAGGTGACGCATCAGTGAAACGCCAAATAATTTTCAACTGTACGCGCGACGAAATTTTGTACTCGCTTCGCATTCATTGAGAGAACGTCGAGTCAGACGTACGTCACTTTGTTGCGTGATGGCGACGGGCCAATTAATTCTAAAATCGTGTAAAGATGACTAAAAACGTTACCCATTTACTTTAAAAAGAAAACATGTCAATAAATATATTATTATTGTTACTAATAGATTAATAAACAGAACATAAAATGGATGTATGTTGGATTTATATGAGAAATAATATTTCGATTGACAGGCGTCTTTTGCACCCGCGACCCGCAATCCGCACATCGAATAGCAACGATCTTTTTAGACCTTGCCTCAACTAATGCATGGCCTTAAGGTTATATATACGTCTTCATCTGTGGCACGGTTTAAAACGATCGTGACTACGCGACGCGAAGATTGTGCAAACGACGCATGCAGAACAAAACATAATTTGTCATAAAAATTCAACATGCGTCCATTTAACGTTATGTTTATTGTTCTATTAGTAAAAATAATAATAATACATTCATTGACATGTTTTCGTTTTCAAGTAAATGGGTAACGTTTTTTTGTCATCTTTACACGATTTAAGAATTAATTCCCCCGACGCCATCACAAAACAAATTGACGTGTTCACTGCTCGACTTTCGCTCTTCGATTGGCAGCGAGTCCGAAATTTCGTTGCACCTATAGTTAAAAATTATTTGCCGTTTCACTGAAGTATGCTCATAAAATAAGTTGACCGTATCCACAGAACATAATTTCTGAGTTCCCTGATTGTAAAACAACCTGTATGACATGTTGCATCATCTTGTTGGAACCATAAAATATCGTCAAATAAAAATCATGCCAGAAAAAAACACTAATTACATTTCTGTAGCGTTCTCAATTGATACGAGTAGTAACTGCATTGCCATTTTCGTTTTCAAAAAAATACGGTCCAATCAGACTTCAGACTATAAAACACACTAAACTGTTAATTTTTGTGAATGTAAATTTGTTTGAAGAATAACATGTGGGGTTTCATTGCTGCAAATGCGACAATAATTGTTCTTGTTTATGAGATCATTTTTAACCAACAATGAGCTTTATCGCTGGACATGATTTTTTCGTGTAAACAGACTGGGTCTGTTTCACTGTCTGTTACTTTAAATCCCAATCAGCAAAATTTTTACGCACCAAATTTGTCATTCGATTTAAGTTCTTGAAAATGAAGAATATTCCATGTAGTGCACTAAAAAGGTTCAAGTTATTGATAATGGGTATGTTGCAAGTTGTTATAAAGCTGTGGTGCACAACCTTTTTGGAACAAGGGCCAGTTTATCAATTTTCTAATTTTTCACGGCCCGCAGTGGGTGAAAGTGTTGAAAAATAATGGTACTCGTATTATACTAAACGAGACATATATTTTCTTATTTTTAATTTAATAGTTACATATCAGTTACATACTTCCATGATGATTTGACAGTGAATACTGAATACAAATGTAAATTTTGGTGGGAATCAGAACAAAATATGGCTGCTATGACGTTTTAAAAATCTTTAGTACTAATTTGATAACCTTAGCGGGAGTTAGTGAGAGTTAAGGAAGAATATTATTAAATTTGACAATAACAATCGATGTAAAATGAATAGACTATTTTCAGGAAGACCCCTCTGGCACATTGATCTGGTGCTTTCACTGTGTGTTGATGATTTCATTGTACGTGTTTTCTGTTGAAGTGTTGAACAAAATGATACTGAACGAAGAACTAAGTAAGCTCAAAATATAATATTGATAAACTAACACATCATTCCTTCTCAAAACCTTTCACCTATTTCACTTAGGCATAAAGTCCACTAAAGCGGGCTTGCGGGGCGCTCGCGCATATTCTTTGTGAATCATCGAAAATACAACGTAATCAGATACGCCAGCGCACACTGGATTTGACGACGCATTGTGCCCGCCCGCCCCATGAGTCATCGTTGTGTGGCTTCTCAGCGGCACGAATTAACTAAAATACAACGTAGTCCATTCATTGAACACGGCAAACAAAATCACGCTTCCGGACGCGTCATCGATAGACGGGCGAGAAGGCATTATTTAATAACAGTGAACTCTTTGTTTAGTTATTGCGTGTCCAATATTTCGCTGGTAGAATGATGTCATCGTGAATATTAATTACAAGCCCCGAGAAATTTAATAATATTTTTATTGCTTTGTTATAAGGGACGCTGATAATAATAATTATTTTGTGCTCCTTGAGCCCATTATTACATTGGTGAAGGGTAATGCGCGGGTGGTAGGGGGCCTACTTCGTAGAGAGCGCACCGAGCGCTGCTTTGGTGGGCTTTATGCCTTAGAGGGTATATTATATTAACCCAAACCATTCAACAATCCAAATGTCAAACGTACACTCCACGTCTCGTTAGTGTGTAGCATTCACGAATATGGGTCGATTATCTAGTGTCCTTATGAGGTTTCCTATAAGCTTATTTTTTTAGAACGCGTCGATAAGAAATTTCTTAGATGTCTTTATTTTAAGACATATAACTATTTTCCTTTCGATAAATCGTCAAATGATTATTTTCCGACTGCCTTTCTACAAGGTATACTTACTTTTCACTCTCTTGAATCTCGTAGGTCACTTCTGCTCTTGAAACATTTTTGCCTGTTATCGCGAGGGATGGTTTCCAATCCTGGCATCCTAAAGATTTTGAATTTACATGCGTCTGTCAATTACCTACGTGGTCGCAGCCATGATTTATTCTAGATCGGAACCGTTTCCTCGTGTCAAGCCTATTAGGCACCATTAGCGAGGGGTGCAAGACTAGTCAATGCGCTACCTAAAGAAGTAGACATTTTCAGTGACATGCTATGTATTTTGTATTCGAACTTTTATTTTTCTGTATAAAATTGTACTTACCTACTTATGTTTTTTTTTTATTACTTATTATAATAATTATTATTAAGTATCTATATATTATTGTATTATTCTCTTCCTCTCTCTTATGAGGGTATTATTTGTTATAATTTTAAATATCGTGTTGTGAACGTATTTAATTAATAATTTGTTATGGCCTAAATGTGTCTATTTAAAATAAATTTATTAATTGTGTGACTGATGTGAACCGTTTCGAAGCCCCTTTTTAAATCTCCTGACGAATCTATTGCGTTATCTGCGTCACAAAGAAAGGCCTGACAATAATAGTGAGAGTATGAACATATGATTATATTGCAGGTCCATCCGGTCTAGAACCACTTAATTTACTTCTGACCCAGATGGAAGCGAGACCGATGCAATTAACAGCGTTAAACTTCTTCCCGGTGGACTGCGCTTCGGCCCTTAGTTTTGTCGGTACTATCGTGACATATGCTATTATCATGGTGCAAATGAAGTGTACAAATTGAAGTTAGTAACTCACGTGTGATCGATCTATCTAATTTTATTGTATTATAAGTATTTTTATTATATTAATTATTATTGTTAACAAATAAAATGTTTATCGTGTTAAAACAGTGTTTTTTGTTAATTCTAAGATTTTTTTTCGTCATGTCGGGTTTTCAATAGCTTTAATGTGTCACTCCATAAGTTGGCGAAGGCAACACCATTTTCCTCGGTTTGTAGGATCTCGTCGAAATTGCAGCTTACTGGGCAAGCCTTGCATGAAAAAAGGTGCTCCATGCTTTGCATTTCACCGCACTCACAGGTTTGGTCGTCGGAGAACCTCCACTTCACCATGTTGTCTGGAGTGCGCTCTACCATGGTTCTCGGTGTGTTTAGGGCATTCCATGTACGGTACCCGAGACTGGGTGGGAGATGCTCTGCTGGCTTAACCGAATCTTCGACACCCTCAGAAGCTAGGTTCGCCTCCCATGCGGATAGTCTATCTTTTTCGAGGTGGCCGGAGAAAACAGAACAAGACAAAACAGAACATGATTAGACAGAACAGTGAAAAAACAGAACATGACAAAACAGAACAGTGACAAAACAGAACAGCCAGGGGAAGATGAAACATAAATTTTTGTGGAATCTATTTAGGTTAGGTTAGGTTAGCTTAGATTAGGTTCCTCCCTGCTTCTGTCACCTTACCGTGGTAGGGAGGCTTCAGCTGCTCCGGCAGTCACCAAGAACAGACAACGTCTTCAATCCAAGATAAAGTGGTGCTGATGGATGAGTGGTCTGTAGACGCTAAATAACAGGCCGCAAACGATCCCTCATAGGTACCTGCCAACCCCTATGAGTGTCATGGCTTATCCGGCTATGCGGTGCTCTGGTCGGACGGACTTTTTGTCCCTAGCTACTCGTAGCTAAATATGGAGGAAAAAACTAAAACAAACGATGATATGTGGAAGCTATTTGATATACTAGATGGGCGGGTAAATTCTTTAATGGTTTACATTAAAGAAAAAACCAACGTACACGCCCCAATCAAAGAAGGGCTAGCTGAAATTACTAGACTGGTTCGCGGCATTGCTGTTCATAAGGATACCGCAAATGCCCTTTCTGCAGAGCTGACAGTTGTCAAAAACGACTAAACAACGCAAACAGAATACAAGAAAAAAACAACTGAAGAGAACTGGCAGAAGGTCTCTAAGAGGCCAAGAAAAGCCAAAAGAGTGCCTACCAAACATGAGGCCTCGGAAAAGGCGAATTAGGCTGTAAAAGACCTGCCTCTAGCCGCCAAGAGAATGGAAGGCTCGGAAGGGACGAAATCACGTGTCAAATCATTGAAACGGCGATTGCTTCCTGGACCCAGGAATGAAGCAATTCAGATCCAAACTGAAGGTTCTTCTTTATCTTATGCCGACACACTCAAGAAGATAAAAAAAGAGGTAACACTGAGAGATGTGGAAGAGTCGTCCATTCGAAAATCGAAGCGAGGCGACCTGCTACTCCATATGAGACATAGGACGCAACAAGCCGACGAGCTGATGGGGGCCATTGCAAGGGTTCTTGGTGAGAGTGCGATGCTCAGCAAAATTACCCCTAGCGTCACCGTCGAGATACGCGACATTGACGGCGCAACAGATGAGGGTGAGCTCCTTGAGTCGTTATCGGCCGTTTCACCGGAGATAGGAAGGAATGCGAAAATTTTGTCATTGAAACCTGCCTTCGGAGGAACTCAACTGGCAATCGCCAGACTGCCAAGAGTGGCATCTACCGGACTCATCACGGCCGGAAAAGTGCGGATTGGCTGGGTCAACTGCAGGCTGAGACCGCGTGTTCATCTGCCGTGGATTTAGACACGTGCCAGCCAACTGCAGTAGCTTGGTGGACCGAAGTAAGGAGTGCAACCGGTGTAGCCAGGAAGGCCGCAAAGCAGCAGTTTGTCAAAAAAAACTGAACTGTACGACCTGCGCTGTCTTAAAAATGAATTGTGACCATCAGACAGGCAGCAGAAACTGCGCAACCTTCAAAGCGCCATTAGAGGAAAAAAGGAAAAAATGTTAAGACTCCTCCAAATCAACCTCAATGGCTGCCAGGTCGCCCAAGATCTGATGGTACAGATAGCTGAAGAGCGACGAGCGGACCTCGTGATTATCTCAGAGCAATACCGCGACGCAGCCAACAGGTGGTGTGCGGATACCAACTCGAGATCCGCAATCTACGCACCGATTGGCCGGCTACGCATTACAGGTGTTGGAACCGACAAAGATGGTGGCTGGGTATGGGCAGAAACAGCAGAGCTGAGAATATACAGCTGCTATTTCTCACCAAACTCAACTCTCGAGACCTTCGCAAAGGATATCCAACGCCTCGAAGACGACGTGAAGATTTCCACCTTACCAGTGATCGTCGCAGGGGATTTCAACTCTAAAACCCCAGAGTGGGGTTCAGCTACCACAGACAGACGAGGAGTGATGCTCTCGAACATGGCATCCCAGCTGCACCTGCACGCAGCAAATACTGGTAGCAGAAATACTTTTATTCGAGGCAGCAGTGGCTCGGTCATCGACATTACATTTGTGGACGAGCCTATTGCAGGAAGAGTAAAAGATTGGCGGGTCCTTGATATTTACTCAAACAGCGACCACCAGTATATCAGCTTCGAGGTAGAAGAACATCGCACTAGACAACAAGCAAAAAAACAACTGCTGGATGGGGCGTCCGACAACTCAACTTGGAAGCCTTCGACGAGGCGGTTGAAGCAAGACGAGTCGACATAATAAACGCCATAGATAGCGGGACGGGGGCTGAAAACGTGGTCCGATCGCTCAATGATTCACTACGACACATCTGCGATGCATCGATGCCAAGGCGCAGCGGACACACACAACGCAAGCCAGTCTACTGGTGGACCGACGAAATTGCTGTGATTCGTCGTGAGTGTCTATCATCCCGACGCTGAGCGCAGCGAAGTCCTTGCAACGAGGAAAAACGGCTTGCCTACCGCGATGCCAAAAAAACATCACAGAGAGCCATCAAAGAGACCAAGGCGAAATGCTGGACAGAACTGTGTCACTCTTTTAACACCGACCCATGGGGAATGCCCTACAAGTTAGTGCAAAACAAGCTCCGGATAACAACCGTTGACCCCTACCTCGAGAACCCAAAAAATCTGGAGTCTGTAGTAGATGGACTTTTTCCGCGGCATCCTAAGAGAGGAAAGCAGACAGCGACAGACCAGGATGACGTAGTTATTCCATTCTCTCGGGTTGAACTGATAGAAGCAGCAAAGCGGATTAAAGTGGCCAAAGCACCTGGCCCGGATTGCATCCCAAATGCGGTCATTAAGCGAATCGCTCTGAGGGACCCTGATATGCTGCTCGCTGTATATAATGCTTGTCTGACCGAAAGAATCTTTGCAACTCCCTGGAAGAAGCAAAGACTCGTGCTCATCTCTAAAGGGAAACAAGGCATACCTGGCCCTTCCTCGTATAGACCACTCTGCATGCTGGACGCAGTCGGGAAACTGCTGGAAAGACTAATCCTACAAAGACTCCAGCAATCCCTAGAAGGCAAAGAGATGGGACTATCGCCGCAACAGTATGGGTTCCGACCAGGCTGATCCACCATCGACGCGATAGCAAAGGTCGTAGCAATGATCCGGGATGCATGGCACGGAAGCGTAAAGGCCTGCAAACATTGTGTACCGATTGCCCTGGACATTAAAAATGCCTTTAACACGGCCAATTGGGAAAGGACCCTCAACGCATTGACTGAAATTGGGACCCAAGGACATCTGCTAAAACTAATAAGCAGCTATTTCTCCGATAGGGTACTAGAGTATGACAGTGCGGGCAAGAAGTGTGAGCGAAGCATGACAGCAGGGGTTCCTCAAGGTTCAGTATTAGGACCGGCCCTGTGGAATGCCATGTACGATGGCCTGCTGAGGGTGCCCATGCCCAAAGAATCCATAATGACAGCATTTTCTGACGATGTGGCTATCCTTTTTACGGCAAAAACGGTACCAATGCTTCGCCTAGCTGGAGAAGAAGCCATACGACGCGTGAAAAAATGGCTGAACAATGCAGGACTCGAACTAGCCGTCCAGAAAACTGAAGCTGTCTTTTTCACAAGACGAAGAAAGCTGGCTCCCCCGACGCTCGAGGTTGACGGCTTCGTGGTACCATTCTCACGATCTCTACGGTACCTCGGAGTGCAGATCGACGATAAACTACGCTTTGCGGAGCACGCGGAAAAAGCAGCTTCAAAAGCGGCGAAAGTAGGCGAAGACCTTGCCAGACTCATGCCTAACATAGGTGGGCCGAAACCGAAAAGGAGGAAACTCTATAGCGAAGTCGTACACTCCATACTCCTATACGGTGCCCCGATATGGGCAGAGGCAACAAATACCGAGAGGACACGACTGAGCCTAGCCAGAGTTCAACGGAGAAGTGCACTGAGAGTCGCATCGGCATACCGCACGGTGTCGGAAGAAGCCATCTTGGTGCTTACTGCAATCCCGCCTATTGACCTGCTAGCACACGAAAAGCAAGCGGTGTACAACGGGATGCAGAAGGCTGAATCCAGAGAGCTGACCATGCATAAGTGGCAATAAAGGTGGAATACATCCGCAAAAGGCAGGTGGACGCATAAACTCGTCGGTGACTTCAAAGCATTGTGCCAGAGAAAACACGGCGAGTTGAGCTACCACCTGACACAAATGCTCAAGGGACACGGATGCTTCGGAACTTACCTACACAGAATAGGTAAGGAAGCTACCCGTGAGTGCCACCAGTGCGGCGGATGTATCGAGGATGATGCGAATCACACGCTTTTTGACTGCCCAGCATGGCAAGAGTTGAGAGCCATCTTGAAATGCAAGACAGGTGAACAGAAGCTCTCGCCGATGAACATGGTCTCCTCTATGCTGGGGAGTAGCGATGCATGGTCAGCATGGTCCAAATTTGCATCGTGCGTGCTGAGCGAAAAAGAAGAGGACAAAAGATCGCGGCGAGGATTAAACCTGGCCTGAAATATGACAAAGACATAGCTGCCACCCTGAAGTAATGCTTACCAGCGGATTCCGGGGTGGCAGCTGAGAAGAGGAGGGGGGTTTTAGTGGGTAAAAATCCCACACTATCACCAGCCAGTCGCCGCTGAGTTAGGTCATTATTTCGTTGTAACATATAAATTATATTGATTAAGATGAGATATCCTAAGCTTGCCGGCAAAGTCCCGTTTATATGAGGCTTTCTAGCGATTAGGATTGCATGAATTAGTTATATAATTTGATTTATTATGGCGTATTAAGTGTTGGACTATAACGCAGTAGGTCCCAGGTTCGAATCTTGGGTCTGGCAAGTACACAATATATTGTTTTTCATTTTGTGTGTGAGTCAGAGTATGGACCTAATAGGTTGAGCAAGTGGCTGACATCCATTTCTCGTAAAAACCAAATCTGTTAATACAAACCTCTACTCTGTGGAGGCCCATATGATCCTATTAGGATCGGACATGGTCGGAAAATTTTATTATATTAATAATATTTTATTTAAACTTTTACAAGACAAAACAATATAAAGTTAAATTAAATAAAAACCATATTCTAGTAAAAATTAAGAGTGTTTTTGTCCTTAAAAGGCATATTATACCTAATCAAAATAGTTATGGAACATCAGATTATTTTTTATTAATTAAGGATAAATTAACTAGACTGGAGATACAAAATGAATAAAATTGTGTGAAATATTGTTTACACGCTGCCTTTTGAGGTTTTCAATAGTTATACTGTCTGAAATATATTGTCTCTGTTCATCTTGGTTGCCATCGTTTTCACAGAGTTTCCAAAATTCCCTAAAGATCATGTCCTTTTCTTCCTCCAAAAATCTATCCTGCAAATTTTTCTGCAGAAAAATTAAATCGTTTCCTATGTTGAACAACATTTCCTGTCGCAGTTTTAAATACTATACGTTTCGGATGAAAATAAAAAAAATATTTTAAGATTTCAAATATTCGATATACAGGTAAATTGTGTAACTATATCAGTCGATCGCCGTAAATAGTTTTATCAACTAGCCGATCCTAGGAAAAAAAGTGTGGCCACCACTGATATAAATTTTAACTGCGTCCCGATTGGTAAATTATTAAGAAACTGCTTAAGTAAATTCACATCTCTATATTGTATACATTTTTTTACGGCCGTATGACAAAAAATATTATTTACGACTGTCTTAAAACGTTGAAATAAGTCCTATGGTTTATTCAAATGAAAATTGTTATTATTCAATTAGATAATGATACAATATTGATATTGAAAACTACCACAGACGTATTTATATTGAAAACGAACATCGATGTTTGTCGAAAATGGAGAGGTTATGTTTAACTCAAAAAATACCAAAAAAATTATACGGCTTACAATTTCATCATTCAGCTCTTAATACAGACACTGACGGTAGGTAATTACTTATATTTGATCAGTAATCCACCCAAACGTTGGACAGTTAAGGGATAAGACACACGGTGCTTCAAACTAACGTCAGTTTAGTTTTCGAGATGTGGATGGCATTGGCGATCCACGTCGCGTTGACGGATTGACAATGCAATACAATATTATAATATTATGTCATGTGGCGCAAACGCGACAGTTTCTCAGCGCCATGTGTCTTAACCCTTAGGTTTATACTTAAACCATGACAAGGTTGGTTAGAAAATACGATATAAAAATTAGCAGTGGCCATTAGATTGTTTTTAAAGAATGGGATGATAATGACGCCTCGCGGGGGCAGATAAATAATCTATGTGAGTAAAACTTGTATTTATTGATTTTTCGCCTGCGGCACTCACCGAGAAGTTTATAGGTGTTTTTGCATGTTAAAAATCTTATTATAATATAGGTATGTGGCGATCGATCAGAGCTGTGAGAATAAGCATTGTCAGCAAAATCCGTGACATACAAATCGATCGCAGAAATATTATTTAATTATTTTTATATACAATTTTTCACAGGTCGTCAGCGTATCGGTTAATGCTTACTCAGCGAGAGATGCCGGCGAAAAATAAGATTTTATATCATATGCATTTCACACAAATCTAATTACCAATTGCAAATAAGATATTATTAATATTTATTACGTTAAAATTCATTTCTCACCGAAGGCATGGGTTACTCAGTGTAAGCAGTATTTAATCATGAGGAATTCAATAAATAGGCTATCACGATTGAATGAAGATCTCCCTCTGCATTTTATCTTGATAGAGAACTGTCACTCTGCTCATTGTGCTTCAGGCCAAAAATATCTACTTCACTGTTATCTTTTGTCATTGAAACTGTACCTATATACACGCAGCCGCTTCCACAATCATACTACAGTTCTTCACTCATCTCCTCATAACCATTAGTTTCTAAGGTATAAAAAAAATCGCGCGATGTTTAATATTATTGGAAAATTATCGAGTGTTCCGGTTTAGATTTTTTTCTATTTCAAGCACTGCTGGAAAGCCGTTTAATAATGCTCGCTGTAATTATATGATAATTGCTGTCCAACACATCATCACGAACAATCTACTCAACAGTGACAAAACATAACACGACAAAACAGAACATGACAAAACAGAACCTGACAAAACAGAACATGACAGAACAAAACAGTGACAAAACAGAACAACGATAGATATAACTATGACCTTTCAGGAAAAATATAAATTTAATATTGAAATTGTCCTATCTCTATTATGTTGCTAGATTTTTAATAACAGATTTTTAATACGCCATAATAAATCAAATTATATACCTAATTTCTGCATTCCTAATCACTAGAAAGCCTCAAATAAACTTAACTCGGTGTTGCCGGTAAGCTTAGGATATCTCATCTTAATCAATATAATATGTTCAAAATGATTGGGTGACTAGGTACAACGAAATTATCATTTTAATAATTCTGCAGAGATAAAAAACGGAATTTTAATATTTGTATTTGCAATAGTTGTGCATGATCATCAAAATCAAACAGATAAATTGAGGTATTTACGCCGAATGGCCAACATGCAGTGATTAAATTATACAATTTTATATACTCTATATATAAAAAATGCATTATTTTAAAAATAACGGTATTGTAAAAAAAATGAAAGTATATAATTATACCTTGATGATTTCACTTAAAATGTTTTTTTAAATATTACATATTTATGTATAAGTATAAGGATATGTATTTCGCTTAAAATTTAATTAATAAATAGATTCCACAAAAATTAATGTTTCATTTTTCCCCTGGCTGTTCTGTTTTGTCACTGTTCTGTTTTGTCATGTTTTATTTTTCTCAATCTTTCTTTTTCCTGATGGATCCGTTGTCATCAATTCTTTTAGGTACTGCCTTTCACAACCTCACAAAGTGTGCTATTCTTGGATTTGCTAATCTAACTCACAACTCGCTCGCGAGACGTCATTTTTTATGACTCAAAAATATCCTCTAGATCTTTTACTGGAAGATTTCAAGCCATTTATAATAATATTATAACGAACGGAGGAAATCCGCGCTCTTTTTACAACGTTTTTATTAGGTCGCATTCTTGTTTGTCCGGTGGTTGTTTATCCAGTACAAATCTTGCAATCGATTTTTAACTGACTTCCCGACTAGCTAGACATTTGAAACTTTTAGAATATATCAGAACACGATGCCAATGCATTCTTTTGATACTTTTAGCCATCCTTAAGTAGAATTGAATTCATTTTCAGCTAATTCTGTTTTGTATGAAAAGTTATTTTGGAAGAAATCCGTAAAAAGTAAAGCGCTATTATTCAGAACAGTGATAAAAAAGAACAACGATAAAATAATATAACTATGACCTTTCAGGAAAAATATAAATTTAATATTGAAATTGTCCTATCTCTATTATGTTGATAGATTTTTAATAGCACAGATTTTCAATCATCATCCAACCATGTCCGATCTTAAATAGGATCATATGGGCCTCCACAAAGTAGAGGTTTGTATTAACAGATTTTTTGTTTTTTACGAGAAATGAATGTCAGCCACATGCTCAACCTATTAAATCCATACCCTGACTCACACACAAAATGAAAAACAATATATTGTGTACTTGCCAGACCCAAGATTCGAACCTGGGACCTACTGCGTTATAGTCCAACACTTAATACGCCATAATAAATCAAATTATATAACTAATTCATGCAATCCTAATCGCTAGAAAGCCTCATATAAACGGGACTTTGCCGGCAAGCTTAGGATATCTCATCTTAATCAATATAATTGGATCGCCAATGCCATCCACATCTCGAAAACTAAACTGACGTTAGTTTGAAGCACCGTGTGTCTTATCCCTTAACTGTCCAACGTTTGGGTGGATTACTGATCAAATATAAGTAATTACCTACCGTCAGTGTCTGTATTAAGAGCTGAATGATGAAATTGTAAGCCGTATAATTTTTTTGGTATTTTTTGAGTTAAACATAACCTCTCCATTTTCGACAAACATCGATGTTCGTTTTCAATATAAATACGTCTGTGGTAGTTTTCAATATCAATATTGTATCATTATCTAATTGAATAATAACAATTTTCATTTGAATAAACCATAGGACTTATTTCAACGTTTTAAGACAGTCGTAAATAATATTTTTTGTCATACGGCCGTAAAAAATGTATACAATATAGAGATGTGAATTTACTTAAGCAGTTTCTTAATAATTTACCAATCGGGACGCAGTTAAAATTTATATCAGTGGTGGCCACACTTTTTTTCCTAGGATCGGCTAGTTGATAAAACTATTTACGGCGATCGACTGATATAGTTACACAATTTACCTGTATATCGAATATTTGAAATCTTAAAATATTTTTTTTATTTTCATCCGAAACGTATAGTATTTAAAACTGCGACAGGAAATGTTGTTCAACATAGGAAACGATTTAATTTTTCTGCAGAAAAATTTGCAGGATAGATTTTTGGAGGAAGAAAAGGACATGATCTTTAGGGAATTTTGGAAACTCTGTGAAAACGATGGCAACCAAGATGAACAGAGACAATATATTTCAGACAGTATAACTATTGAAAACCTCAAAAGGCAGCGTGTAAACAATATTTCACACAATTTTATTCATTTTGTATCTCCAGTCTAGTTAATTTATCCTTAATTAATAAAAAATAATCTGATGTTCCATAACTATTTTGATTAGGTATAATATGCCTTTTAAGGACAAAAACACTCTTAATTTTTACTAGAATATGGTTTTTATTTAATTTAACTTTATATTGTTTTGTCTTGTAAAAGTTTAAATAAAATATTATTAATATAATAAAATTTTCCGACCATGTCCGATCCTAATAGGATCATATGGGCCTCCACAGAGTAGAGGTTTGTATTAACAGATTTGGTTTTTACGAGAAATGGATGTCAGCCACTTGCTCAACCTATTAGGTCCATACTCTGACTCACACAAGTTGAAAAACAATGTGTACTTGCCAGACCCAGGATTCGAACCTGGGACCCACGGCGTGGTAGTCCAACGCTTTCCTTATAATTATTCCCTAATAAGCCCACACACCCAAGGGCGAACGTGCAACTGTTTCGTATTTTTAACACACATAAAGGGCGAAAATCCATTTAAAATGATTTTTCTGACTTTTTTATACAAGTTTGTACATTTTTATATATTATCAAAACAGTAGTTCCTCCAAGCTTTATTATGTATTTGTTAGAAATTTATAATCATCCATAGGTAATTAATAAATAAATGTCAAAAGTTAAAAATTCTCCTCCTGTAAAATAGCATTTTGGTTGATTCGCCCTTTTTACAAAACACCGACGAGTCATGTAATCAACCGATAGATCTTAGTCTCCGCATCACTCCGCACAGCATATCATCCACCGAGCCTCGGATCCCGGACCAGTAATATTACTCTTGTACTTACCGACTATTTACGCTGCAATAAAAATTCGCTCCTCCACTCATTGAAGCAACCTCCAATCCGAGTTTCATGTCTACACTACAAACATGCTAATCTGCTACAAATATGCTAAAAATCATACGAAACCCTGCGATTGTTTATGCGTTGCACTGAAGTTTACTCTTAAGGGTGGGTAAGGGTAAATGATGCTTTCAAAAACTGCAATTTACTTTTTCTACTTAATGGGCAATTATAATAATGAACGAATTCAATAGATTGATTGATCTTGATAAAACAAACGCTATCGTATTATGTAGGTAGGTATATTTGATATTGTTTCATAGTAATAAATTATAATACAATCTACGAACTAGTAGATACCTATTAGATGTAACTGGACCACTGCCATCTTTAGATTAATAAAACCAGAGCATAACTTTTTGCACAAGCAACGAGTGGTCCACTTTTCAGCTGTCAAAATCAAATCCCTGATTGCTTGACATATTGATTCGCCCTTTCTCGTTTCAAATAGAGTTATAAAAATTTCTCAAATCAATTATATTAATAAATTATAAATAATATCGTCACTGTTCTGGCAGAAGACACTAATTCGAAAAAATGACATATTGAGTTAGTTATAACAAAATGTTCCTTATTTCAAACTTTACCGTCTGGAAACCTTCTTAATAAATAAACAGTCTTTATTTTAAAGTCATCCTTTTTACGATTACTTAATAAACTCACATGATAGACCATTTCAAACATTTTAACAATTTCAAAGTCAAATTACTCAAAACTAGTATTCTCCAGTTAGTGTGTTCTGCCAGAACAGAGACGATATCATCATCATCATCATCATCATCAGCCTGAATCTATCCACTGCTGGATGAAGGCCTCTTCAAGTTGCTTCCACTTCTCTCGGTCCTGTGCATTGCGTTGCCACGTACTTCCGCAGAACTTTATCATTTCATCGATCCAGCGGCCTCTAGGTCTACCTTGTGGACGTTTAGAGACGATATACATTCCTGTTATTCATCAGCTGTCAAAGTCAGACTAGTCCTTCACACAAAAACCGGTGGTAATATCGATTTCCAAAAAATATGTAACATTTATCTATGCATTACATTTGTAGAAGGTGTGTTAATGCTAGCGTATTATTTATCATGTAACTTATCTATTCAAATCAAACCATTCCCTTTGTGAACACGACAGATTCGTTAGTATGAGCACTCCATAGGACAATGACAGTTCATACATAGACAACAATGGGAGGGCGGAAAAAGTAGGACCAGTCGTTGCGAATGTATCGGCTTTCTACTTGAGTCGGCAATGAACTGGGCCCATCACAAAAGAATCAATACTTCGATATTTTGATATCGATAGTTTCCTATAAATACTTTGCCGTTACTATACTTTTTTTCTAGTTGGAGTTCCAACTATATTCAGACAGTGGAACTGAATTGTGAATTATGGATTATCTTCGAATGTAATAGCGCCTGTACACGTGCATGGGTTAATTTGCATTAATTGTGTGTATTTTAAACTATCACGATAATAATTATTGTTTACACGTGCTGACTATCTCGCCAATCTCATTCTTCGAGAGTATGCGAGACGTGATGTTATCACTGTATAGCAGTAGCGAAGGGTGGAGGCTGTTGAGACCCGCCATAAATAGTGCACGTTAAACTTTGTTAGTCATACGTATTTGTTTTTATTGAACTAAGACTAAAATTATTTACAGACGGTGTTGGTTAAGGCTATACCTCAGTTGAGGCACGGTCTAAAAAGATCGTGGCTAGGCGATGCGCGGATTGCGGGTCGCGGGTGCAAATGACGCATGCCGACCGAAATATAATTTGTCATATAAATCCAAAATGCGTCCATTTAATGTTCTGTTTATAGCATCAGTCCCGTGCGGCTCCGTCTCGGGACGGAATGAGCACTTAAAATCACTTCTTTCAGACACGTTTAAAGCGTCATAGAAAGCGGCCGTGCATATCCATGGCTGTGCATATATGACGGGTGGTGGTGGAAACTTTAACGTATGTTCTATTAGTAACAATAATAATATATTCATTGACACGTTTTCTTTTTCAAGTAAATGGGTAACGTTTTTAGTCATCTTTACACGATTTAAGAATTAATACTCCCGTCGTATGTCACGAAACAAATTGACGTGTTCCCAGCTCGACGTTCTCTCTCCGAATGGCAGCGAGTCCAAAATTTCGTCGCGCCTATAGTTGAAAATTATTTGCCGTTTCACTGAAGTATCGTCTTAATTAAAAAAAAAAACAATTAAACCCTGCCTAAACCAAACCATAATAGATTTGGTATATTTTGGGCGATATGACAAAATTGTGCATTCTTTTTTATCTATACTAATTTGTTTTCGTTTGATTATGAATACATATTATTCCAAATATTGTTGTTTCTTTTTTAAATTCATTAAGCCTTGCTTAAACCAAAGTGTAATAGATAAAAAATAATAATCCAAAATAAAATATAGAAAAATTCCTAAGTTTTGTATGATTTAATTGCATAATTTTAGATATTTTATAGATAGGCAAGTATTTTTTGACTATTATCTATTATGGCTTGGTTTCGCAGGGTTTCATTGAATTTTAAAAACTAACCAACAACCATCTGTAAATCGTAGTCTTATTTCAATGAAAACCGATACGTATGACTGACAAAGTGTGGTATGCGCTATGTATGTAGGATCCTAACATCCTACCTCCACCCTTCGCGACTACTGTATAGTACGGTTTGACAGGTCGTGAAAATCGGCTAACCTCAGAATGAGTGGTGTAGTTCGTTTTTTACTGACAGGTTTACCACTATCGTTATAATGCGCAGGCGCAGATATTGCTCAGTCCAATTGTTGCGTGAAAATTCAGAAGCTTCTGAACTTTTTTGATCCATGCATGCGATCTTGCAACTTACACGATATTACGTGTTTACACGTGCATATCTTACCTATGTATGTATGTGTATGTACTTATTTAGAATATATTTTTGCTATAACATATTAATATTTGTTAATAATTAATAATTATTGGAAATACCGGTATTGATATTTCAATTTGGTATCGCAATTCCTACATATAATAAAAATTGTTTTTTTAAATCCCACTTTTTTGTAATATTAAAAGGTAAGTATATAAACCCTTTTACTGATACGATACCAGTATTGATATGTTTTTTTTCGATATGACAACACTATGGCATGTAGTTACATCCAATTATTGAAAGTCTATACTGATTACAAAGTGGTCCATAGAACGATATACATGGGAGGAAAAATGCCCATAGTCGATGGTAATAGTTTAAAAATATATAATGAAATATCCAAAATACCATCCTCTGACATAGATAATAATCACTGATCTTCAAAAAAAATTCAAAATTCATATCCGATTGTAGAAACAAAGATGATTAATGATCACACTACAAAAAAATATTAAGCAATAGATAAACAAGTCGACTATGCGTATTAATATTAGCTATCATTAGTGTCATAAAAATAAATATTGTAGTAATAATTATAACTAAACAGGTTCTCTACGTAAGTACTTTTATAGTTAAGTCTTTGTTATTTATTACAAAGTGACACATGACGTGTATACGATGTAAACATGCCTTTATTTAACCAGAATTTTAAAATATTTAAAACACATCGTTTGAAAATGAAATTGACTTATGTTACTCATTAAAACCGTTGCATATTTTGTCACAAATTTTCGGCGTGCAAAAAATAACTTATCGTAAAAACACGGCTCATTTACTGAGCAGAACGGGTAAAAGTTATTTACTGTTATATTTTTTTATCGTATCTGTATTTTACGTATATTTCGCATTTATAAATATAGCAAATTATTATCAACATCTCACACCGATACACTATTTCACCGAACGGTTATTATCGTTTTCCCTTTACTGTGTAATATCGTGCACTGTGTTATTAACGGTATTTTATAATCCAAAATCGAATTTAAAAATTATTAATAATCTAAGTTATATTGATAATTTGTTCGAAGTGTCTTCTGAATATTTCAAAAGAATGCGAACATCTGTTTGTAAGTTAATTACAATTTCGATATTATGTCTCTGTGTCGCTATAATACTTGATTTTGTCGAATTTTACGAAACTGAAAATAATAGTTTATATATTTTATACATTATAACGTGTATCATGGATGTGAGTACTTTACAATACACTGTGGATATCGGTATGATCATCGTAAGAATGCAAATGTTGGTGAAAACACTTATCAGAATAACATACAATACCAAACGATTTAGATCGGAAACGGAAATGGAATACTCATCTAATAGTGTTACTTTGAGGAAATTTACAATTGAAGGCATTGCATTAAAAGAAAATATTCTGGAAAAATCTGATTCTAATATATTTAGATTGATTGATGTGTTCGACAAACTTGCTGACAATATCGACTTGATCAATTCGACGTATGGACTACAGGTAAGAAAACACAATATTTCTAAGAATAATTCGACGTATTTCTGCGTTCCTTCTTTATTCGTATGCCTTTTTTATTTGTGTATGTAAAATATAATAAGTATACTTAATGTAAAAATAAAAATTGTCTCAATTCTAAATTGTTTTGGCGGCAATCTCCGGGCGGTTTTATCAGGACCCCATTTCTGCAAACAAGATCCAACCAACACGTGTAATATTCTGAGAAAATTCAATATTTGAGAGAAGATTAATTTAAAAAATATACATGTGTTTAATTTGATTCTACATCTGATCGGATACTTTGATAAAATCAAACAATCATACATAATTATAAATCAATTATGACTCAAATATTGAATTTTCTCAGAATGTTAGACGTGTGGGTTGGGTCTTGTTAGTACAGTTATTTCAGTAAAAAATACATCAACGCTACAATTTATCCACTATAATGAAATTAGTAGGTTATGTCTAAATTGAGAAATAGCACTAATTATAACATAAAAAAAAACATTTTGTAAGTCCTATAGTTACAAACATTTGGCACAACAATTTTTATTAATAATGCTATATTTTTAGACGAAGTATAATTTTAAGAATATCTTAATTGTTATCTTAATTGTTAAACCTTTTATTGTACCTATATAATATTCATTAAAGAATTATTAATAATTAAATCTAAAGATATTGTCGATTTACAAACTTTTCCCTGAACAAAATTTTATCAATGCTTGAAAAGGTGCAACAACCCCACTATATAAACTTACTACCATTTTTGAAATAAAATGATTTCTACGAAGATCGACTGTATTGTTATTTTCATCCCCCACTTGCAATATGAATTTATTTTAAATATGTTTTTCAGATTCTGCTTACAACGCTGTGTCATTTAATAACAGTATTATCTGTAATAAACACTACTATACACATGGAAACTATTTATGTAAGAAAAATATTTAATACTTAAATAAAAGTTCTTTTCTAATTTACCTACCTATTACGGTAAATTTGTTACAGCATTGTGAATAAAATTTTCATAATATTATTGCTATCATAAATGTTTTTTCGCGATAAAAAAAAAACGCGGGTGCTATCCCCATGGACCCTTAACGGCCCACATGCTCGTCGTAGGTCAAAATTGAGTTTTTTAGATCTACTGAGAATGGCGTTGCAAATGCAGCAAAAAGCACACGGTGCTTTTTAAAATCTTGAGCTAATATCGAATCTCAATTTGCGAAATTAGCATATTTAACGGCAGCATTTAATATTATTTTTATTTTCTTACTGCTCCACAGGCCACAAGTTCACACCCAGTGGGCCGCATGCGGCCCGCGGGCCGCGGTTTGGCCACCCATGATCTAAATGGAAGTTTCGGGCAACCAGCGTGTTAATAAATGTATACATTCTGTTTATGGATACTTCTATACTATCGTAATATCTTGGAATAATTAAGGTGTATGTCTCATTAGTGGTTAGCAACCCTAAATGTCACGCATTTGTCAAAACCATTAATTTTCAAAGAGAATTCTGTCAAAACAATATATTATACAACAATGTATGTCACGCCTACGTACTGTAATAATTGTGTGTTGAATAAAGTATTACTTATATCATATTTTTAATCTACAAAACTAACTACTTCCTACTGAAAGATATTTTTTAAAATTTAATGTATGCTATTAGGTAAGTTTGCAATGGTGGAAGACAACGTGTCAATCATATTACACGATGGTGCGAAAGTTAACAATAAAATTAACCCGTTATACGATTTAAAGCCAATGGAACACGCGTTTACCGAAAAACAAAATAAAATAAATGTTTACTATGCCCTTAAGCCTATTCATTGGGTCTCACAAATTTTCGGATTACAAAAAGTGTCATACAATGAAGATTTTCCAATTCAAACAAACATAATCAACAGAATATATTCGTTTATTAATTTAATAATATTAACAATAGCTTTTGTATACGGCACTATGAAAAACATGAATACTTTTTATATACAATTAAACTCAACATTAAATATAACAGAACAGCTTTTAAACGACTCATTATTTGCAATGATGTTCATCTCTATAATATTAAATGTATTTTTTAATTCAAAACTAAACATAAAATTTCTTTTAAACACAAAATACGTCGATGAGAAATTGAATATATCTGTTAAGCATTTTTTACACATGCGGAAGATAATCACTTGGATTTTAATATGCTGTACTATGTATCTATCAGTTTTAATATTTTTAGACTGTTTTTCATGGTTAGGTAACGGAAATTATATGGCTTATCCCTTTTATCCTCTAATGATAGATGCAAATATCACGGTACTGCAATATGTTATTGATGTTGCGATAGTGGTGCTGAGAATGCAGATTTTGGTCAACCGTTTGGTCTGGATGGTCCATAAAGATGCGTCACGTGTTGATTATTCTTCAAATACTATATTAATGAAGATGTTTAACATGGCTGACCAGGCGTGTCAATTGAATACTTTGGAGGATTCGGATGCTGGCGTATTTGAACTAATCGAAATATTTGATAAGCTTGCTGATAATGTTGATTTGATAAACTCTACATATGCTTTACAGGTAGGTTAAAGTGTGCGAATTTTTAGGAATATACCTTAGCTTAGACGGACAAAGATAAGATTAGTTTTTACTTACCTATCTGATAAACTACTAAAGACTTGGGCAGGTAACGTTTTTCAGCGAGCCTAACCATTTTTTATGAAATAGCTGTCAAAAATTATATTATTTTTCCTTTTTTATCTGCCACCTAGCTGCCAAATTTAATATAATACAATATCACGTGGACTTGTAATATAAAATATAAAAAGCATTTTTATTTCTTACAGACAAAAAGTAAATGACAGTGAATTGACTATATCTCAGTGGCGAAGGGTGGAGGTAGGCTGTTAAGATCCGCCATAAATAGTGCATATTAACCTTTTTCAGTCTTTGTATATGTTTTTATTGAAATAAGACTACAATTTACAGATGGTATTGGTTGGGTTTTAAAAATCAATTAAACCCTATCTAAACCAAACCATAATGGTATTGGTATATTTTAGGCGATATGACAAAATTGTGCACATTTTTTCATTATTAGGTACTTATTTGTTTTCGTTAGATTAAGAATACGTATGACACATATTGTTGGTTCATTTTTTTAATTCATCAAGCTATGCCTAAACCAAACTATAATAGATAAAAAATATTATTCTATCTATAAAATATCCAAATTTATGTGTGATTTAATTGCATAATTTTAGATATTTTATAGATATACGAGCATTTTTATACTATTGTCTATTATGGCTTGGTTTTCTCAGGGTTTAATTGACTTTTAAAAACTAACCAACACCATCTGTAAAATGTAGTCTTATTTCAATGAAAACAAGTATGTATGACAGACAAAGTTTAGTGTGCAATATTTATGGCGGTTCTTAACAGCCTACCTCCACCCTTCGCCACTGCATATCTAATGTGTATATAACTTATAATTATATCTATTTATCCATGATTTTTAATATTTTTGTATAAGTAATACATATATTATATATATTAAGATTTTTATTTTATATATAATACTGATAAATAGTGTTTATATATTAAACAGTGCTATGTAACGTTTATATAGTATATATTTTTGTATCACGCGGACTTAAACATACTTATTTCGGTATTTCTTATTACTACGCTTAGGATTTTTAGGTGCTAAAAATAAATAATAGGTACCTCAAATATTTATAATTGGAAAATATGTTATTAAAATTTCATAATTATGTGATAAAAAACAAAAATAGGTGCTAAAAATTAAAAAGTATGCATTACAATAAATCATATATAGTTTTTCAACAGTTTAATTTATTATTTATTCACAAATAGAAAACGCATAAATAATAAAATAATGCTTCAAATTTTCGAAAATGAGTCTTTGACGATTATTTGATCTTTACTTTATACTTTAAAAATTTCTTTCCACTTCTACAGATGTTAATATTTCGTATGTAAATGAAACTATTTCTGAAGTAGATTGAATTGAAACATCTGAGGCATCTGATGGATTTTCCAAAACAGCTTTAATATTCTGCAGCGTTTGATGTCCAATATTTTTATTTAAAACATTATTTAATATTGTACTTATTTTTATTCCAATTGGTCCAGGAACATTTCTTATTTTGGCAGCAGTATTGTTTAAAATATTAATTTGCTCCACTAGTGACTTTGTAGATGATTCTAACATTTCAATTGTGTTTACGAGATTACCATAATTTGAAGTGATGAATGCCGCCAATTCATTGTTTATGGAAAAGTTTCCCCTTATTTCTTTTGCTATTGAAATAGAGTTGGAATCTTCCTCATCAAGCATCTCCATAATTTCTTGTATTTTTTCCAAATTCGCAGTATAGTAATTTACTGCACTAAGCCAAGTTCCTCACCTAGTTATCACGGGTTGGGGGGGAGTGATTGGAGTTGAAATTTTGTGTTTAGGTATGTGAAAATATGTGTTCAAACCTAGAATATGTAAAAATGTGTAATTATCCAAAAATATTTCAAAATATGTGGTAACAAATAGGGCTTAAATGTTTCAAAATTGTCTGAAACAGATACTTAGATATTTTTGAGATTTTGTTGTGGGCCGCTCAAAAAAAAAAATTAAATAAGTACCTAAGAATCCTAAGCCTACTAATTACTAAAACAATAACTTTATTTTTTAATAAACCATTCTTATATTCAAATTAATAATTCACAAGATTTTGAGAATGTAAAATTCGATATATTGAACATACATAACTTGAAAACACCATTTTTTTCAAAAATATTTTTTTCTGGTGGGTATGTATCTGAGGTGTTTCCAAGTCATGTATGTTCAATAACTATATGTTGCGATGTAAACGAAAAGCCTTCCTGTAACCTTAAATTGTGTAACTTCTGAGCATGTTCTCTCACACGACGATGTGTGTTCATAAAAGGCTGTAAGAGTAAATAATATATAGTACATAACATCATAATGTTTCGCAAACACTCTCCTCCGCGCCTCCTCGAATACTACAACGGCTAGCCAGTGCAACACGTTGCAACAACTGGAGGATGAGCAAAACCACTAGCTGTTTAGGCCCAAATTTTCTGGGTATTAATAAAGCAAGTGGGGAAAAGTCGACGAATCTATTAGAATCAATTGGAAAGCGCTGTAGTGAATGGCGGAATAGAATCTCTTTTTCCAGCAAATGTATTATTATTTTTCAGATACTTCTCCTCGTGCTATGTTGTTTCGTGACAGTTCTTTATGGAATAAATAATATAACTCAGCTCCATAACGTGCAATCGGATAATGTACGTAAGAAAAATCATAATAATTGGTACCTACTTACAAAAAAAAATGTACTCCCCAATGCGCCGGCTAGACGGCAGCGACTTGCCTGCGCGGTATAGTTCGTGCAAAAAAAAATACTTTTCGGTTTGCGTGTTCTACAGTTTTCCCGTCCATACACACGGGCTTCCCGATACAAAGCAGTTTGCGCAGATAAGCTTGTGGTAAAGCATGAGCGTCTAGCTGATGCTTTAGATTTGACGCATCCCTGCTTGTATTAGTGAGTCGAAGTTGTTACGTTGTTAACCTGAAAGTATATTTATACAAACAAAATCGTCTCGGCTCTTTTGCATGTAAATGCGAGACCACATAACAAATTAATAAGATAGAAACACCATGAACTAAGGTTTAAAAGCTGGGTTCGGTTTATTATTCAAGTCATTAATTGAATGCTGTATTTCAAAAAATTACAGGTCATATTTTAAAAAAGAGTGACATAAGTTGCATAAATCTTCATACTTATTACCTAAATACACAAGTGTAAGGTAATTTTTTTTGTACTTTTTTTGAGGACGACAGTTAACACTATTAACACTTACTATAAAATAATATATTTCACATAAAAACTATAGAAAGTATAGAATTGTTTTCACTATTTTGACTAAAACAAAATATTGACTTGTAATGTTTTCGAAATGCATTCAATTTAGAAAATATAATATTGAATGCGTATTATGTATAATATTATGATACAGAATGAAATAACATACATATTCTTTTAGGCCCGTTTCACACGGGACACTGAAGTGTCCAGCCACTCTACGCTGCAGTGGCTATTGCAGCCACTGAATAGCTTATGTGCCTCGCGAATTGACTGTGAATGAATTGGTTGATTATTGTGTCGATACTCGACAACTCGATAATTCAAGTGAATGTATTCATAAACGCAAAACATCGCTAAAATACACTGAATACCCTTAAGTTTACCTCTAACACCATTTAGAAAACGGCCCATTATAAGTATACATAAGCTTAATTAATATTAATCTCCTTTCCGAATCTATGTATGTATGGGTCCTAATTTTTATTGATATATTATACCCCGTTTACACGTGCATGGATGTACTGTGCACAGTAAGAAAATGTATGGGGAAACATGTATTATCCTGCAGTTGGCAAGATTGCGTGCATAAATCGAACAAGTTGGAAGATTCCAAATTGTGATGATTTATTGCGCGCTAGTAAGATTATTTTCGATCTGCGCCTGCGCAGTAGAGTGATAGGGGAGAACATGCCGGTAAAAAAACGAACTACTCATTTTGAGCTCCGATTTTCAATACGACCTGTCTAAAACCAGTATAAAATGACAACCTCGCGTCTCGCTTACTCTTGAAGAATGGGATTGGAGAGATAGTCAGCACTTTTACGTGTAAACATTTATTGTCATGACAGTTTAAAATAAGCACAATTGCCGATTGTAATTCCATGCATGTGTACAGACGCTATTATGATAGTAATATAATAATTATTTTGTTGCAGAAAACTCTCGCATACGTAGCATTGATACTTGGGTGCAAACATAGTATGATGATGTTGATGGCCCTTGTACTCATATCTGAGGCTTTACTTTACGAAACCAGGAGGGCTTTTGTCACCATAAATAAAATGTTTATGAACCAACAGCTGAGTAAGTAGACACTCTCATAATGATATATGTGTTGTGTAGGCGCGCAGAAAAATGGCTTAGGGGGGTCCATTTAGAAAAAGATCCTTAACAATTTATTATTGATTTTTAACCCAGCAGGATTGGGTGGGTTATCAAAACTGACCCCCAATTTGTCCGGGTACATACCCCATACCCATATACTCCGAACATTTAGTCTAGCGATGAGCACCTAGCCTGCAGCTATAACTACATGCTCACCTACGAGTTATTATTATCTGTCGGATCCACAAGTCGTTATCGAATACGAGTGGCGTAACGGTCATAATTTTAAGAATAATTAGACTCCGTTTATGTCGTCTGCGCCGTCTTGTTTGTTAGACATACCGCGGGAAATATTGGATGCCTCTGATGATTGTAATAACAAGGACACAACCCTTTGAGAAGGCTGTTCGACAGCCAAATCATCTGGGTTACGATCCTCAGTCATGAAGTTTTGATGGAGAATAGGATTAAGTAATGTTCCATTAAATTCAACTAAATGATTTGTATTTTTCCATCACTGGTGGAAAGGGGGGGGGGGTCCGGACCTGAGACCTCTCGCCCACTTGTGTGCGCGTCTAGTGTGTTATTTTGATTGACTTATTTTGGTTTTCCTAATGACATGGCAACTATATTATGGATATACGGATATTAAAAACAATATTAAAGTTAGAATATTTAGTTAGGAGTAGTTTCTGAGAAGTCCGCATTAGACTTGAATTTCGTTAGCTTTGCAAGTAAGCTCCAGATAACAACTACGCTATAGGTATTATGTGATAGGTGGCTATAATGACCTACCCGTCTGGCGAGAGTCAATGGTGTGATATCGTACGATTTACTTGATAAGAATTCACAATATGTATACATAACATCTAGGTATATAAAATATTTTTACTATAACAATCAATGAATTAATTCGTTCAAGAAATAAATGAACTTAATCAAAACTTTGCGGTCTTAACGCTCTTTTCACATTATACGGTTTTGACCGTACGGCAAAAATCGAACGGCGACATTCTTTTAGTGGCGCGAAGAAGAGCATGACCCTTTTCAGATTACATGGCGACGGTGAAAAACCGAAACGGCGCCCTATAGCAGCCGTCTATTTCCACTGTATTTACGGCGCCCGGACGGCCACCGATGACTCAGTAGTATACTTGACCTAATGCACGCTTTCACGTTAGACGGTTTTAAATTGTACAAACAGCAAAACACTCAACCACAAACTGAGCATGTGACGGGAAAAACCCGTGCATAAACCATATAGTATAATGTGAAAAGAGCGTGACTTTGTTGCCGATTCGGATTTTTACCGTTCAATTTTATTCCGTACGGTTAAAATCGTATAGTATGAAATAAGGGTTTCTTGTTATAGACAGCTACATTATCTTGTATGTTAAAAAATATTTCTTCTTAGATCCATCACGTCGTGAGCAACTCTCCCTATTCAAGATGCAAATGGAGTCTAGGCCGATGCGTCTGACCTGCTTCAACTTTTTCCCAGTGGACTGCACCTTGGCCTTTGGATTTATTGGCACGTTAACCACCTACACCATCATATTGATACAGATGAGAACTCCTACTTAAAACTACTTATAAAATGAATTCAAAAATATATAGAATCGGCCAGCACCATCTTAAGATACAAAGCCTGAGCATATCTTTTTGCACAAGCATATTTCTCAAACGAGTGGTCCTAAAATTGCCTGACATTGTGATTTACAAAACCATATAATTATAAGCTCTTTCTCGTTTCGAATTGAATTTTAAATAACAAATCGAAAGTATTTACTTATCAGTGTTATATATAAATATACATCCCTGTTATTCATCAGCTGTCAAAGTCAGACTATTCCTTCATACAAAAACCGGTGCTAATATCAATTTCCAAAAATTATCTTTAAAGTAGGTATAATGACACTATATAATATAACAATGATAGGTCACCCATGGAGAGTAAAGGGAGGGGCAAGAGAGGTAGGACCACTCGACAGCAAGTTTCCGAATGCTTTGCCTTATACGTGAATCGGCGGAATATTGCCCAGGGGTGAATTTACATGAATAATTTGAGACAGTTAATTAATTCCTCATAAAGTTCGCAAGGGGGCCTCTCATTATCTGCGCAGCTATTCTGAATAGTTAGCACTTTGGCGCGTTTCCGTTATTTTCATTGGTTTAAATTAACACGGTAGGCTTTCCAAGGAGGTTATTGACGGCTATCGGCGATTACCTACAATAATTAATAAATTCTTGATACGGCGACAATTTAGGTTGGTAAACATGTCGGTCAAACATACGCCCGAACCCAAAAATTTGTATTGAAATATCAAGCATAATATCAAATATTATGTTACTACTAGCTGCTAATAGCTACTTGATATTTGACAGCTCAATGGGAACTATAAATCAAGGTGGCGGCCGTGACGTAATTATTTTTCAAAATAGTTTGATCTTGCATCTCAATATGTACATCTATCTCGCTCTAAAAGTTAACACAGCCCAGAGAGAGGCTGTTAAAAGATAGCGCTTTTTACAGTTCAGACGGTTTACTTATTGTAATAATTAACTGCCTGAATACATAAAGTGATACATATTGTGATATATTTACCACATGTATCTCTTTTTGGAAGATAGTATAACCTCGCTGAAAATATACATTATCGAGTGGTGGTTTTGGTGTGGTGCGGTGTGGCTATACAGCACAAGTGATAGGTACTTTTAAACTGGCTCTGCTGTCCGCTGACGTTAAGCGTCCTATGTATTCGCTACTGAGTATCACGAGTTGAAATGGAGCAGTCTACAGAGGAGTCGGGACTATCCTGCTCCCCATACGATGCTGCAAATTTCTCGAATGCCGCAATGTTGGCCTTCATTCTCAAATTCAGATGGGCTTCTAATGCATCAAGACTTAAATATAGTTAGACTTAAATTTCACAAGTTAAAACTTTCCACAAAAAAAGTTCTTTACAGCACAGCTGGCACAACTGGCACAACCATTTCTGTATTTTTTTTATCCCCAGTAGCAGTTTATTGATCATGTAAATTTTGTCCAACTAAACCTTATTTTGATAATCAAATATGTACATTTCAAACGCACAATAACTTTCAAAATGAGAACACCGAAAATCAAAGATAGCAATTAAAGTAGATAGGTCAGGGATGGCAAACCTATGGCACGCGTGCCACCAGTGGCACGCGAGATGATTTTGAATGGCACGCGAATGTTTCATTTTGTAGAGAAAAGAAATATTACTATTTTATATACCTACTTAAGTATAAATATAAAACAAATAATAACAACATAGCCATGCGTATTTTTTCGGTTTTTCAATATATATCGGAAACGATGAAATTCATGCACAAATAATGACAAATCACATTGTATAAAAAATTGTAGGCAAATCATTACGTTTACTGTAATCATACGATTGCATAGGTCGGTCCTTAGGATTGGGGAATTAAATATAAAAATATACAATCAACAAACCTTATGAAATTAATTATCGGCAGTCATTCAATCATATAATAACTGCTTCTTATTATTTTACCTCAAACATAATCTCTTAAAATTGAAAACCGCTCAGTGATGAAGAATATAATATGAAAGAAGAGACCATGGTTTAAATGCTTCCACGATCACTTTGAGTAATTTTAAAACAAGAAAAAAAATATTCAAGTAATAAAAAATATGCCTTTGGCTAGAAATACTGTGAAAGATAGAATATCAATAACTCAATTGTAATTTTAATAGAATTAATAACTATTTTTTTATAAAATTTAAAAAAAATTCGCCTTAAAATATCTGCTTGGCACGTCGGACAGTTACGTTTCCCAAATATTATTTGGGAAATTTTGACACGCCTACGTAAAAAGGTTCGCCATCCCTGCGATAGGTAGTAGGTATTAATTGTCACCGCTAAAACTTATCCCTTTTCAAGGTTAACGTATACCTTTTTTAGAATTTTTTAGAACTGAAACTAACGATTATCTGTTTTAAGCGATATCGGGCATTTATGCATTCGCTAGATGAACGCATCACAATACATGTATAGCTTGGGTAATTTCTGTCTCAAACTGGTACGAAAACTTTCGTTTTTTTCTTATAAAAGTGCTAGCGCCATGGATTTATGTTCAACATCACGTAAATGTTGCTAAATGAAAGATTCCGCGAAAAGGCAGAAAAAGAAACTGCCACACGTTATTCAGATTTTATTTTCTGTACACAACGCTCAATACTGTTATATCGAATATTTGACAATTCTGTATGTCGACTGACTTTTAAAATAAATACATGTCTATTCTCTGCATAATTCGTTTTTTCTTTATTGACCAAAAACTACCTCACCTACACGTAGGGCCTGTTATATCACAATATGTAACTAATTAAACTTTTTTTAAATTGGTTCTCCAATTCAGTGTGGACTGGCCTCCACACGACGTTTCGTAATATTTTTATTTTACGAGAAATGAATATTAGCCACTTGCTCAACCTATTAGGTCCGTGCTCTGGATTTAAACATACGCTTAAAAACAATCATGGAGTTGCTGCCAAAAGTTGTTATGTCGATAATTTAGGTATTTATAGTTAACAACGAATTATGTGTCTATATATAAATATGTCTATATATAAACCAAGAGATGTCACGGAGACTTGCAGCTTTCGAGATGTGGCTGTATAGACGCATCCTCAAAATTCCTTGGACTGACCGGTTGCAAATGTTGAAGTTCTCAATCGAGTGGGGAAGGCAATTGGGGGAAGGACCGAGAAGTTCTACGTAGTATCAAAACCAGGAAACTACAGTACCTCGGCCACATTATGAGAGGACAAAAATACAGCATTCCCCAACTTGTCATTCAAGGAAAGGTCAATGGGAAGCGTAGCAGAGGACGGCGCCGCATTTTGTAGCTTAAGAACCTCCGTGATTGGTACGAGTGCAGCTCCACTGAACTGTTCCGGGTAGCAGACGACAAAGATAAGATCGTCTTGATGGTGGCCGACCTCCGCTAGGGGATGGCACAATAAGAAGAAGATATAAATATGTATGCTAGAAAAAAATCAAGGTATTCCGATATATTATATAAGATGCACATAAAGCACAAATAGATTAACATGATGCCTTATTTTAGAGGGAATGTCAAACTTTAAATTGCAATAACCCCATAACATGATTTCGAGACTTACCAACTTTTACTGACAAAATCATGTTATGGAGCAATTATTGCAGCTTAAAGTTTGATATAACCTCTAAATCAGACAATGTTAATATTTCTTTGTGCTTTATGTACCTACATGCTCTAATTATCGGATGATATTGATTTTTTTTCTAGCATACACATTTATATATAGACACACAATCTGTTGTTAACTATAAATACTTAAATTATCGACATGCCAACTTTTGGCAGCAATCCCACGAAATATGTAAATTTTCACTGACCGTGGTTTGAACACGGCACTCTCGACTTACAAAGAAGACACTTATCACTCAGTCATCACGGTTAAAAATCGTTAACAGGCAATCTTATTAGTTATTACTGTTAGTAACAAAATTGCTAAGCACTAAATTAATCTTGATAAGACGATCAATATCATATTTATTTTCGATATTGTTTTACAGCTGTAATACATTATTATATGTCGGTACACTAAAGCGATGGTGAACATTTTTATTCTTACATGCCAAAATGCTAAAAACATATTATTTATTCTAATGGATTCAAGCTCTGTACTATTCCATTTAAGTAGTTTTTTGCGACCCGGGTTTCGCCTTTCGGCATCTTCAGGCGTCGTGTAAACTCACCAAAGGTAAACACACACCGACAACGAACACTCTTAACTCTTCCTTATATAGTAAATCAATACAATAAAGTAGATAAAAACTCCATGACCTACCTATCTAGTCAGAGGTCACCAAAATACAATAAACAAATTAAGAATAGTTGAAGTGTCAGTAAAAAACCTAATTAGTAACAACCCTATCTTATTAAAAACGATACACTCGATAGCATATTATTATAATCAATCGTCAAAAACCTAATAATAGATCATTATTCTTTATAAACAATAAAAATACTATACTCAAGAGGTGTAAATCTTTAATTCTAAGAGGAATAGTACAGAGCTTGAATCCATTAGAATTTAAATTCAAATTCCATCAAGTACCTTCGGTCGATAGTGTTAATATTATATTATTTATTGTATAATGGGGTGGTAAACTGCTAATACTGAGGGTAAAAATATTAATTAGGAATAGCGTTATGTAGTATAAGGTTTAGATGGGGATTAAGACGGTGAGAAGCACTTATGAAAATCTTTTTTGTAATCGAATCATAGAACTCTGATCACGCGATGGAAGGCGATCAGGTGTAACAACATACGCAGGGACAGAATTAATGGGAACTGAAATTCCTATTGAATGTGGAGTAACAGATAACCGATCTCGAGTGTGAAATAATATGGGATAAACTTAAACACGTGTCAAGAATACGTCATTCTAAGTTTGTCCTTCGTTTTGACTAGGGAATCCAATCCCGAGCCAAATTTTTTATCCGATTACAATTATAGACCATTTACATAAAATATATTTCTGGGAAATTTTTATAAGAAAAATTTATGAATCCCTACCTACCTACAGTCGGTGATATTATAATCGAAAAATCTCGTGTGTGTTTGTTGTTTTGCATACTTATCACTCATATAATATTATGCCTGCAATACGAATTGATTATGATTGATAAAAAAATCAATCCCGAAAGTTTCGGGATTAGGTTTACTAATCCCAGGATTCATATGCATCGAAAATTGTCCGGTATCCCGGGATCAGATTCCCTAGTTCTGACAACTGCTTTCGGTATATGCACTGACGCTCATTCAATATTGGTGTATTTGACGATTGCAATACACACTATTGCACGTTTATAATGTATGTTTTATTTTCGTAGGACCCTGCTTCAAAATGCAGTGTAATGAGGTATAGCATATGCCTATTGTATCTGAATTCTGTTTATTAATCTGTTCTGTGATCATACCTTTACTAATATACAAAATCGTAGCCTGGACGTCAGGTGCGTACACAGAAATATTGGTTGGGGGGAGTGTCCATTTTGAAATATAATATTTTTTACTTAAATGATTTTTAAGGCGCGGAAGGGAGTGGGGTTAATAAAATCTATCAGGTGCCGATGCTTTTCACATTTATTCCGCCTACTATTCATAGTTTATTGACACTTCAACCAAGCACATTCCCTATACCCCGACACTCCTAACTTTTAGTCTATCGATAACCTACGATCACCTACAAGTTATTACGAGCTGTCGCATCCAAAAATGGTTATTGAATGCGTGAGAATTTAAGTTCATAATAATTATTTGGATCATAAGTATCCGTTTGTATTATACCTACGCACTTTTTTCCCTGTTCGACAGCCAACTCATCCGGGTCACGATCCTCAGTAATGAGGTCCTGGAAAAGAATAACAAGAAGTGATATTTCATTTACCTAAATAATTTGTATTTTTTCGCTTTATGGCCTTCTAAATAACTATCTTTAAAATATTTATAAAATACGTTAAACCAAGTAATAAACATCTGAATCTGTTTTTATGAATATGTAAGCTTAATTTTAATTTTGAAAATTTATATCTTTTAAGAACGTAAATTATAAAATTGATTTCGTGTAGGTATAATAAAATTGATGAGTGATGAGTGACAGCCACAATGGCCGCGCGGCTTAAGCGTTGGCCTATCTATAGCGTTGTGGGTTCCAGTTTCGAATCCTGGGTCTGGCAAGTACAAATATTGTAGTTTTTAATTTGTGTATGAGTCAAGGTATGATAGGTTGAGCAAATGGCTGACATCCATTTCTCGTAAAAACAAAATCTGTTAATACAAACCTCTACTCTGTGGAGGCTCATATTATGATCTTATTTAGATCGGACATGGTCGAATTATATAAAAAGTAAAAGGTCTTCTCGCGATCTTTGAAATGTACAATATTCACTCTTTGAAATATTAAATAAGTTTATTAATGTTGAAGAATTGTAAAATAAGTTCAGTACACTCTAGTAATATATTATAATAAAGCATATTATGTAACTAAAAACCCCTCAAAACTGTGTAATTATTTTTACGTGTAGGTATATCTCAATTTCTAAGTGATGGAGAGAAGCCCTATTGCTTATTATTTCGCATATCAGTAGAATTTCAACGCATATTATACATAGATTTACCACAACTGGTGTATTAAGTACCTACCTTAAACTACCCGTAATGGAAAGTGTCTGATTGCAAAGACATACGTTGAACGAAAAACATGGTAGATTAAATGCCTTTAAAAAACGTCAATAAATTAATGATATCCTAAAAACCTTCTGTGAAAATGGATGATAACAATGTCTGTATAAAAGAAAATGACAACAACGTTTGTTATTCTTTAAGGCCGTTACATATTTTATCACAACCCTTGGGGATGAAAAAATTAGCGTATCACAAAAACACGGCTCATTTACTGAGTAGAACAAGTAAAAGTTATTCGCTGTTATATTTTCTGACCATATCTTCATATTATATATATTTCATATTCATAGATATACCAAATTTTTATATAGAGCTTAAGCCGATAAATTATGTCACTGAGCAATTTTTAAACTATTCCCTTTACTGTGCATCGGCTTTTCCAGTGTTACTTATCACGTTTTTTAATCCGAAAATGAATTTAAAAATAATGCAAAATCTAAACTACGTAGATGTTTTGTTCAAAGTGCCTACTGAATACTTTAAAGTTATACGGACAACTGTTTGGAAGATAATTATAATTTGGATCTTATGTATCGGTCTGACTATAACATTTGATTTGATTGAGTTTTATGATACTGGAAATAATATCTTATATCTTTTATATATTATGACATTTAATATGGATACAAATATTTTACAATACACCATAGATATCGGTATGATTATAATAAGGATACAAAATATTGGTTGAAAAACTTATTGGAATGACATATAACAGTAAAAGATCAGAAAGTTGGCAAGCGGATATGGATTACTCTGCTAATAGTGTTATTTTTGGGAAATTTAAAATAAATAATATTGTTTTAAAAGTGGATGGTATGGGGTATTCCGACACCAATATAATATTTAGATTAATGCAAGTATTTGATAAACTTGCTGATAATATTGACTTAATTAATTCTACGTATGGACTACAGGTAAGAAAACTTAATATTATATTATAGAACATGTATTTTAAATAGGATCACAGAAATATTATAACGAAAGGCATGCCCTCCACATTCTGAAGCGGGTCCATAGGCAGAGGTGGCGAACCAATGGCACACGAAATGATTTTGCACGGCACGCGTTTAAAGAGAGAGAAAACCAAAATAACAATAATAACAAAATGACTGAAATGATGAATGAAATCGCACTGTATAAATACTACCAGGCAAATACTCCTCAAGACAAAGCATTACGTTTAATTTAAATATATCATTGCATAGGTCGGTCCTTAGACTTTACGCGTCTTATATAATATTATCGCACTAACATCATCAGTCAGCGGGGAATGCCGCGCCGTGAAACTCTAATTTTGATCGATTTACAATTGCTTGAGACCACTGTAGCGAAGAAATGTCTGATCTGATCGGAGCGATTCTGTTGTCAATTTGTGCGTTAATAACCAAACTAATTAATACATTAACAAAAAAAATCATTTTTGCTCACAAAAAAGACTGCACCAAATAAGAAACAAAAATTTGGTAAAGCTAGTGGTAATAATTCTGGCAGATAGTTTCAAAATTGGTGGACCAAAATGTATTGCGTAATTGAAAAAAGTGATAAAGCCTATAATGCCTTATGTGTGCGCTTTGTGAGTGGTATCGAGATTATCACCATTTTTTAATAGAATTTTTAAACACTATTTTCCCCCATAACTGCTCGGCATGTCAGGCAGTTGAAAAATGATATAAGTATGGGAAATTTTGGCACGTCTCCGTAAAAAGGTTCGCCAACTCTGGGCTAGTGCATTTGGTGGGCTCCAATGGCAGTGTGATGTTCTACACTACAGTGTTCCCCAAATAGTATTCCGCGGCACCCCAGACCCCTGAGTAAAGTTAAGAGTATTCCATGTTTTTAGAGATTTTTTGTATTTGTAAATAAATCCACTGAATTATTGAGATGTCTGCAATCATTTATTATGAAGCACTGATCGCGAACCTCTTTTGTGGTAGACAAGTAACTAAGTGACTTCGCCATATCGACTTCTTAATCCGCATACTGGACTTTTTGACCAAAAATGAGATTTTGATGGCATTTTGTTATAAAGTATTTTTTCTATGCTCAAACAAAATTTCTTAACTCTTATACCAATAAATAAATGCGTTATCGTTATTTACACAAAACAGCCAACTGCAGGTGCCAAATATCAAATATCATAAATAAAACAACTCCGCCCTTTATATATTTTTTCTTCACATATAAAAGGGAAGCTAAAATATTGTATTAATTCATAGTCCAGTTTATTTGTAAAAAAAATCCAAGTGCATTTTTGGAATGGTTAAATTCCGCTCGATAGTTAAACTATAAAGTTATTTCTCTTTCCTGAATAATTTATCTAAATGGAGTTAGCCGGTTTTCAGATTAAGCAGTCGATATGGGATAAATAACAATTTTTATTAGTCAGGAAATACACTAAAAATAATTATAAAATAAAATTTTGCACCTGAATTATACCATTAATCATATAACATCTAATTGAATCGAATAGATATATATTTTAAAAGAATGATATTCTTTTAGCAAAATAGCGCCGACCGAGTAATAGGGTGTTCATCCAAAATTTTAATCCGAATTCCATCCATCGGAATTAAGCGAGACACGTGATTGTCGTTGTGTGGTGGTATTTGACAGGTTCGGACAGGTCGTGCAAATTGGTAAACGTTAAAGTCGTCTGCGTCGTGTATTTCGTATTTTTCCCGTCAGGTTCGCCAATATATTTGTACTGCACATGCGGACACAAATACGAAAAATTTAAATAACAGTTGGTAGTATTTTGTTCTGTCAAAGATAACTCATTATTTCTATATTAAATTATACATATTATAATTTACTAGCATGGGGTCTTCCTCTGTAGCGTTTCCCTTTTGTTCTATTGTAGGTTGATATGTAAAGCTTGGTTGGTGGGATAGATGCAAGGTTTTTTAGCGTGATTGTATTTTTATTTTCATTATCACTGCTCGAACTGAAAAATTTTATGAACCGGAGCACTAAATAATTTTCTGGAAATATTAACATAGGTCCATTTCGAGCCCTGTATGTTGTCAGGATTTTTACACTTCGATTATTTTTCAAACTAAGATGCAACCGCATTGTTTACTTCATGAGAAACTGCTACTGCTCTCAAAAGTTGTCATATTTTTGTATCTCTTACCTATGCAAGGCATGCCCTGCCGACTCCCATGGTATGTCGGGACAGTCTTTGTTTCAAAAATCTCACCAAGCCATTTTTTGTACTGGCCGAGCGACACTATTAAGTTAAAAGTTAAGCTATCAGTCAGCTATAAACACGCTAGCAGAATAGGGCAATAAAGCTGTATAGCAGGGGTGACCTACTTGTTTGTTATTGTGATCAACTCTTTGCATAGGTAAGTCTATAGTCACGAGCTACTTACCAGCTTCTTGTAGATATTAGAGTATGAACATCTAAAACATAAATACATACATAATATAACGTGAGCATGGTCCCCATAAGGGGGGGGGGGGGTTGACAGGGCTCTAGCCTAGGGGCATAGCGGGTTGACCAGATAAATGAGATAAACACACATCTTAAAATTGCTCTAATAGTAAAGAAAGTCGCCTGCGTCGCTATTTTATTTCGAGGTTATTAGGTACCGTTTTAAAATATAAGGTTGTGCAATGTTATTGTTGGCTGTTGTATGTTGATACTCGACAACTCCATAATTCGATGTGTTAAAAAATCGCTAAAAATTTCTGAATTTTATTTGACCTTGAACACCATTTGGAAAACGTCTGTAAAGCAACAGACTGCTTTTAAACTTAGCGGTAGGTAGGGGGGCCTGCCAAACTGGTCTGGGGGCCCGTATCAGGATATGGGGGCCATGAACGTGAGCATACACCACATTGGTATGATTTTTTTTTTCAATATGTTTAATTTTATGTGTTCCGAGAACCTTGTCAGGATCAGAGAGATCAGAGAAAACGAATTCAGGTATATTTACGGGAAATAAGAAGATAATACAATATTACTACTGATGAATTAATTGGTAGACACTAATTCGATGAAATTTCAATAACTCATTGACAACATAAAGTGTGATTGAGCAAAAATTATTGGATTAATCAAAATTATTTTGTATTTTTAAAAACAATCTATATACCTAGCTAGATTTACTATGTGATTGAATACCATAGAAATAAATTTTTTAACTGTCTAATTATTAATTATTTTAATAATATATTACACGCAACGATTTTTGGCTTACGGCACCTAACGTTTTATACAGACTGCTCCAGACAAACTGAGGTTACGTGACATTTAAGTTCATAAAAAAAACACTATTCATTTTCAATTCAATTTTTTATTAAAGACAGATGTCGCGCTATTGCATAGTTTTTTAAACCTTCCTTTTAATAAATTCCTACTTTCCTACATATATGACAGATGTTGTTGGCAAATTAAATTATTTTAATTAAGTTATTATATTATAATATTATAGGTATAAAATTTGTCGTAATTAGTATGTTACCTAGTAGTATAGCGGATAATGTGAGATGGGGCGTAAACCCAAAAGATGGAGGTTCGATTCCTGCCGGGTGTCTTACTTTTTTCAAAAAGGTTTTATAATATAATTTCTCAGAAGTGTTTTTCAAAATTATGTATGTTTAGTAATTAGAATAGTACATTCTTAAATCTTGTGAATTATTCGTTGAATAAAAGAAATAGTTTATTAAAAATTGTTTGTTTTTTTATTATTATTTTCTTCTTCTCTCTTGTGAGAGTAATATTCGTAATAATGTAAATCTCGTGTTGTGAACGTCCTGAACTTTGATTTGCTATGTCCACAATGTTTTGTTTTCTTAAATAAATAAATAATATGTATAATTTACTATAGAAATAATAGAAGTTACGTCATAATACATGGATGACTCAATAGTTACCATGTCAACAGTACTAAAAACATTCATTCAACATAAAAATCTCATATAACACCATATAGCTTTAAAATCATATTTTTTTATAATATGCCTAGTTCAATAGTGGACAATATAGATAGATAATATCATTTTATGTACCCACTCAATTGAATTATTTTAAAAACCTAATTGAACTCTTATTTTAATTAAAAACCATAGATAACAATAACCAATAAACAATAGTTTATTATTTTTAAATTTGTCAATTATTTTATAAAATATAATTATTTTACTGTATATTTTAATAGACACTAAACTTTATAATTTTATAGATAACATAAATGTCCATAATACAATTTAGAGAGTATAATAATATTAATATATTTTACACATAACTTTTATAACTAATACTTATAATAAGGCAAAAACTCTATATTAAATTATAAATTACCTACTTATAAAATATTTTTTATTATGAGCATTTTAATATAGGATGCAATTAGTGTACGTCATCAATTTTAACCAAAAACACATAAGTATACATAGTTTTCAAATGTAGTAAATATTATCATCAACATCAGCCAGGGTCGATCCATTGCTGGATGAACGAGTCTCTTAGCTTCTTCCACTCTTCACTGCCATGTAAATCTATCAAACTTAGAGTTTGTCTATCCACCGGGTATTAGGGTGACCTTATTGTCGTATAGTGTCCCTTGGGTACCACTTTGTGATTGCATTTATCCAGCAGCTATCAACTCGCCGAGTGACATGTCAAATCGGTTGCCATTCCATCTGCTTAGCAACCTATGTCATATCACGTACCTACTCTTGTCTGCTTCTTTATCGATTGGTTACTTTTTGTGGTCAGTTTATGATATCCCCAACATGTACGATTAAATAGTATGTTGTGCTACATGTAATTTTTTGATTTCTCTTACATTAAGGGTCCACGTTTAGTATTCATCGTCATAACATTCGTTGAAGCTTCACACTATAAAGTTAGTACCCAATAGTATGTAAAAATTAATACATATTTCCACAATTAATAATTCATCCATATTATTATAATAACTAATAAAACCTTCCAATAAATCTTTTTCATGCTTTGCAAAATGTTCCCCATTATCTTAACCTTATCACTCCCAGCCAATTCTTACTAGGTGGACACTTGTAGGCCAGCTATTTTCGGAATAAAATAAATCCTTTAAGGGTGGACATGCTCAGCGTACGTCAAAATGGAGCTTTTATGCTATTTCCAAAGCATGATCCTGAACATTCCTTAAACGTTGTAGATAATCTATTCACATAATTTTGAAGCCTTATTATCCTTTATATTTATTTTAAACATTAATTGATGACTGCATAAAGTATTTTTATTACATAAAATAGTATTCTTTTAAACCTCTCGCTCTAATGTTTTAGAATATAGTCATATTTCAGTACGTCCATGTGAAGTGGTGTTAAGATTTTTTATATTTATTAATTTTTAAAAGCATTTATAAAATTATTAGTAAAATTTATGTCGCCATTATTATATTGAAATATTTGCAATAAAAAATTATATTGATAATCTCTGTGATCCCAAATTTGACAAGAATTAAGCATTTTATTATTCAAAAAATGGGCAAGATTTACACATTTAAAGATACTGATTATAAGCTATGTCTTTGACCATTCAAATGTGATAAACATTCTACGAATAATATACATGCTTTGGCGAGTTAATTCGTCCGTGGCACGGATCAGGTTAAGGAACCATGTCATAAAATGACAATAAAAATTCAATATTTTAACAAAAGTAAATTTTATTCCAGCACCAGATAATTCATATTTTAAGATTATCTAAGTATAAAAATTTTACGTATAATAATGTTATCTCTATGGGTGACTAAAGTGAAGCAATTAAAATAACAGAATAGAAATTGATCAATCACGTTGTATTCTATGACATGAATAACTACTAATATAATCTTTAGGGAGAATGACAATGGCCAAAACTGATATGTCAAAACTAAAACCAATTTGGAAGAGCAAAATGAGTAAAGTGCATTTAGTAAAATCTCTTGTCTTCCCAATTTGCATATATGCCTCAGACTTGGACGATAAAGGCAAGATAAACGCAGAGGATAGACGCTTTTGAACTGTGGTACTTAGAGTCCTGTAGATGGCCAAAAGAACCAACAATTAATTCCATAATCTCCATATTTGGATTCTTTTGGATAGGAGGGAGAATGATAATTTGGAAAAACCACGTGAAATTTAGCCAGGTTGAATGTCGTAGAAGAGGGAGCACTCCCTTCAGATGGATGGACCAGATTAATAATAATAAAGGCACTCCTTGCTATCTCAATTATTGTATTTCAGAGAGTTATGGCAACGAACCGGTGCTACTTTGGTCTACAAAAGCAACTAAAGACTCGCATAATCTCCCGTCGTACAAAAATTCAGATGTACAAGACCCTTATCAAACCAATACTACTACAGGTCAGAGTGTTGGACTTTCACCAAGGCCGATGAGCATGCGCTCGATATATTCGAGAAGAAGGTGCTATGTAGAATATATGGGAACATACTAGAAGAAGAAGTACAGTGTATTCAGCATAAACTGGAGTTCTACAACCTCTTCCAAGAAGAATGTAACTTTGCATTCATTAAACTTGGCAGTCTTTGATAGGTGGGCCATGTAGCAAGAATGGACAGTGTTTACCGCCAAGTGGATTCTTGGATACCAGACCGGACGATCGAAGGTCAATTGGCAGGAGGACACTGGCCCCAGAATAGGGGGAGATAGAAGAAGTTCTTGAGGAGGTTAGGACCCCGCCCTGGGTTGTTGAGTCACTTATAATGATGATGATTTCTTGAGACTGGTCCCATTTCTCAGACCTGAGACTGCGTATGGTTCGCTATTATACTCTCCCAGTCCGTTACTATGACATGAGATATGGTAGCTAAACCAGGAAATGTCACGGAGAGTTGAGGCTTACTGTGGCTGTATAGAATGGATGTACGCTCAAAATTTCTTGTACAGACAAGTTGACATCATCACACTAATTGAAAAGGATCAAGAAGTTATGTGAAGTATCATTATGAAAGTACAAAAGTACAGCGTTCTTTAATTCCTTATCCAAGGAAAGATCAACGGTAAACGTTACTCTGTGATATGTACAAGTGTAGCCCCACTGAACTGTTTGGAGTAAAAGACAATAGAGCGAAGGTTGCCCTAATGGTAGCCAACGTCAAGTTAGACCCATTTCACACAGGACACCTGTGTCTAGACACCGAAGTTTGCAGCCACCCAATAGCTAATTTGTCTCTGACGTCAGAGCCAAAGTTATATGTCCACGTTTTTGCTCGAGTAACATTTCCTTTATTGTTTTATTTATATGAACGGCTGAGTAGCGGATGATAATAAAGTGTTTCGGCGGCTCGAGGAGTGAGGTACCAGGCGCCGACGGGACAGTGTATCCGTGGCGAGACACACGAGTGTTATGTATAAATGTGGCCTCTCGATACATCGGTGTCTCGTGTGAAACGGCTCTTAATGATGATAATAATATTGTGATGTTATATTCACATCATAATAGTAACATAATTCTATTTTGTTATTAATTTTGCTACCCTTAGTAATAACAATAAAATATATAGCTTAAATTGAAGGATAAAAATATAAATGAATAAAAATAAGAAATAATAATAGCTATGGCTTGTAGCGATGGCCTCTATGATGAATAGTTTCTTCGGGCGATGTCAGACAATATTGCACATGGCTTGGTAGAATATCAGGTCTTCAGAAGAATTTGCGGTGGGTGTAATTGTCAACTGTCGGGATGCTTTCAAATATAAGACGCTGCCTTTCTGAACGTGTCTGTCGAGACTGTCATTGACGGTGGCCTCCCCGGACACTACGATCAGAATACTGGCGCTGGGACGGAGAATTGTGTTGTATGGTTCTTTTTTGTCATGTGGAATCTGTATATAAAATAATTAGAATGAAATTTAAAAAATGTAATACATCTTATACATAATTTGGAACAAATTCAGAAATCTATTACAAAAATAAATTGTACCGAATGCCCGTATTTTTAAAAAACTATTAATTTTGAAATTATTCAACACTCAAAAATCTAGTGGGTAGGTCTTTCCACTATTTTACAAATTAATCATTATACAGTATCCGTTTAGTATCATTTACTAAAGCCTCACGAATATTGTTTTTCCAGTATTCGATGCATGGCAGAGTTCTCTCGCGAATATCATCTGTAAAGGATCTTGGCATTATGTTTGGCAGTAAAGTGACGTTTAGTGGTTATATGGATACCATTTGTAAAAAGGCGCTACAAATGTTGAGCTTTGTCTTGCGTACTTCCCGGGTCTTTTCGGATGTTACGGTACTAAAAATTCTCTATAACTCCTCAGTTAGAAGCAGACTTGAGAGTGGGTACTGAGAATGAGTACTTATGCTGGAGAGATTCCAGAATAAATTTTTGAGACTCCTTTACTTTCGGCTGTATGAATATTATCCGTGGCTGTATCCGAGTTGACTTGCTTACATACTGCAGCAGTTTAGAAGGGATCTTTATTTAACTACATATTTTTTCCGACTTACACGCGGCATAAATGGAAATTATAAAAAAACATTTTGGGTGGTATGGCTTGTGTCTAGCGATAATTATCTTAGAAATCAGGGCCATCCGTTGTTTGTTCTCCCAAGGTGCAGAACTAACCTGCCATTAGCAATGAGCAATAGTAGAGCAAGAACTATGTTTAATCAAATTGCATCGGATATTGATATATGCCACTTACGTGAGGGTGAATTTAGGTGGACGCTGTTTTATAAGTTTTTAAGATAGGGTCTATCAACCTATTTTTATTTGAAAATTGTTAACACTTATGTTATGCCATGCCGTGAATGCTTTGAATGTATAATTTGTCATGTTCATTATATGTAAAGTAAATTTGAATTTGAATTTAAACTAAAATAAATTCAAACCATGTAAGGGCCTGTTACTAGAATTTGAACAAGGATCATGGTATTCTTTTATATTAGATTACGACATACTTATTGGCCAACTGTTTTGAAGTTAACGTTTGTTTAATTAAATGCAGTAGGTACAGTAGAATCTTGATTATCCGGACTGGTTTTATCAGAGATGATGATAGTTTTTATAATCTTACGAAACTGATGATTTTTTTGATGTCATTGTTTTATCATTATCTTTAAAATTATTTAATAAGAGGAAAGTATGTCAAAATAGCCAAAAACGCAGTTCTTTGCGTAGGAGGTATCGTTTTTTCATATTAACTAAAATATGTTTAACCAGTACTACGCCTTCGGCGAGTTGTCTCGCTCTATAAGGCCGTGATCGATAGGCCGCGCATACAAATTTCTTGAGTTATCTCGCACGACTTTAAACTCAAATTACTAGCCACTGTCGATTGATTTGCATAATCTATAAAAAATTATCGATATTACAGCGATTGCAGTAAGAGCTTTGTTCTACATTTAACGCGTATCGTTAAATATATGCAGCCTATCAGATACTGCCATAGTAATATTGTGAGACATAGGAAAGGTTAAAAACTTATTTAACTAATTAGGTTTTTTTATGTTTCTCACGGTGAGTATAATAACTAGGGCCCGGATTTGTATGCAACAAAAAACATGATTATATGCATGCACGTATGCACTTAAAATCAATAAAATATGCACTAAAACCGAAGAAATATGCAGTTATAAATTGACATTTTTTGCGGGAAAAAATTGTTAATACCCACTTTACCCAATATTACTGACAAAAAATCGAATAACTAGTTAATAATTTTTCAACATAATACGATATCAGAACAAAAAACACAAACAAAGAATATAAAGTTGATCAATTACAATTTTCAAAATAGCTTTTTCACAAGTACTTACAAACAATTGAATAATAAATGCAATGTAAACCAAACATAACTTAAAAAACAAAAACGACACACTTAACTATTCCTAAATATCTACTATTTTCTGTTTTTTGTCCGAAAAAAAATGACATTATCTTTTTCAATATTATGCTCTGGCATTAAATTTTTCCGTATAGGAATCTGTCAGTATTTTGTTTATATGTGGAAAACTACCTCTCAACGTCCACTTGGGCAAACTTTAAATAGTAGTGCCCGAGTTAACTTCACTTTTTTCACTGATAAATCCACAGCTCGGAGATGGCATTAAAAATGCAAATGCATCTAAACTATCTTCCTTCCCAACTTAGTTAAATTTCGATAAAATAATTTAAAAAACTAAAATTATAAATTCAAAAGCTCTAAAATATGCATTTATTTATGAAATATGCACTAATGTCTCAAATATGCTCTAACGTCTCAAATATGCTTTTATATGCACAATAAAATTTTATTTTTGGATTCTGTGCCTTTCAAAACAGATTTCTGCGCAACTCTCATAGCTGTGCATACACCCTAACAAAACATGCACTAGCATATAAATCCGGGCCCTAATAATGACATTTACTTACTAATCCTGTTATTCATTTTAAAACACTAAAACAAATTATACAACTCATGTTCAGAAACAAATATCTGCACATATTTGTTTCTGAATTTGTTTGTTGAACAGATACAGACAGCGTAATGCCGCTAGATGTGCTAATTTCGCAAATTGAGATTCGATATTAGCTCAAGATTTTAAAAAGCACCATGTGCTTTTTGCTGCATTTGCAACGCCATTCTCCATAGACGTGAATTTATTATTGGGAAATTTACAAATGGAACATTGTGAGATATGTTGCGATGAACAGTTAAAGGAGAAATTCCATCAGGTTGGTTTGGAAGAGTTTTACAAAACATATTTGGATAAGGAGAAATTTCCTGCATTTTACAAACATACTCTAATGATGACTTCGCTTTTATGAAACACGTGTGAACAGCTTTTTAGTCGGATGAAGCATATCAAATCCCGAGTGAGAACACGAATCACTGATGTGCATTTGGAAAACTGTTTGCGTGCAGAAACAACCTCACTCGATATCGATATTGGTGCACTTAGTTCTGTTACACAAAATCAAACTTCTCACTAAAATTTACTATTTTTATATTATTTTGTTTATTTTTTATTATTTAAAAAAAGTCAATTTTAAAAAAACTAATAAATATGTTTGATTCTTATTTTTGTTGTATTTTATTAATATATATACAATAAATATTTCTTTTTTGTTTTGTATAATAAAAAAATCGGTTGTGCGGCCCGGTAGGAAATCTCATTTTTAGAATCTGGCCCGGCTGCTGAAAAGGTTGGCCATCCATGGTATAGAGGGTATCTAGAATTTTTTTCCATAAAAAACTGACAATTTTTAAGTGCATATTTTTTAGTTTTTAGTGCATATTTTAATGATTTTAAGCGCATATGTGCATGCATGTACTCATGTTTTTTGGTGCATACAAATCCGGGCCCTACTTATAAGATGGATGGAGAATATTATTAATACAAACTGTTATTTTATTATAGTTATTGCAATGTGATTCATATAAACATGTTTGTTGTATTCCTGCAATATTTTTTCTAATGCTCTTTAACAGGTTTTGAATTTTGACAGCCGTACTGACATATTGTATCTTCTCCGTGTATGATAATCTGTTGTTAAGGCTCTCTTTTCAATTCTGTAGAACAATTACTGAGTTCTTCCATGTTACCTGATGCCAAAGGAGTGCCTCTACATTCTTAAATCAGCAAGTCACAGCTTCATTCTTTTCCATTTTTCCATGGCCACCTTGAAATTATTGTTTAATAAGGTTTTAAAGCAGAAGTAAAATAAAATTACTTTAATTTCAGCTACTGCAAAATCGGTAACAGGCGGTCTCCAAGTCCTGGTGAACTGGTCCTCGGTTTGAGGTTGAAAGATAAAGTTTGCAGCTGGTTGACTCTCGTAGATAAGCATTCCGATCAGCGTCGGCACATCAATGTATTTAGGCGTAAGGCCGGCTCGGACCACGTTGTCTGAGCACGCCATGCATTCCACACAATCTGAAAATGAAAGATACGTTTTTAGATCATCGTAGTGTAAACGTGTTTATCAGGACTTAAGATTAGATCTTTGTATCCTAAACACTTCCTTCGCAACCAGCTCAGAAATTAGTATATTCACTTATCGTAACATACTGCATTGAATCGATTATGAGATGCATGGATTTCCTTGCAAAAATAGCATGTAAATTAAACTACGAGTATCACAACAATAACTCTTTTCATACAAAAATACTGACTATCTCACCAATCTCATTGTTCAACCGAACGCGTTTGTTGTCATTGTGTGGTGATATTTGACAGGTTCGGACAAGTTGTCAACATCGGTATAGCCTCAATTACATTGAGCTTCTTTACGAGCTGTTTATTGGCGAATTTACAATCTACCTGTAAAGTCGCCCAGTGTAATCATCGAATAAGCTAATAACCAGGTTGTAAACACTCTACCGTGAAAAGTTGAAAGCCGGTCAACTTTACACGCTACACGCCGGCGTGTGGGCCTACTGCGTCTGCGCAGTAGCAACCTCCCAGTTAAAAAAACGAACTACGTTCTGTCAAAATAGTCGCTGGCTTGTGGCTTCTCAGCGAATGGAAAGTTTTGTGTGTAATCATCAAATCGCAGTAGCTGAATCGCCCGCTTTTAAATTCGCCAATCCGGCTCGTAAAGAAGCTCAGTGTAATTGAGGCTTAAACGACAAAATGCTCTACACGGTGTAGTTCGTATTCTTTCCATCTTGTGAAATTCAGAAGCCGCTGAACTTTTATGATCCACGCATGCAGTCTTGCAACATGACAATACGTACTGCTAGCAGTAAATCGATGCATGTGTAAACGGGCTGTTGAGAACATTCTATTTCGCTATTCACTATTTTCTAATTATTTACTAATACGTTTACAAAAGGAAAATATTCTATTTGCAATCCTAAATGATTATGCTTGACGGTTTATCTCAAAATGGCGGAATATGGAGGTTACCGACTTTGAAACAGCTTCAATTGCTGTAAAAATCAATATTTAATGAGAAAATGCAGATATCAATAATATGTGATTAAAAAAAAATCAAAAACTAAATCTGAGGAAATTTCAGACTCCGACAGTGATATTAGATGAAAGTAGATAAATAATAATGTATTTAAGTTTGCTTTTTATTGTCACTCTACCTACATGACTTTCATTTTAAAGATTCTACGATTTTCTTCTTCTTATCGTGCCATCCCCTAGCCGAGGTCGGCCACCATCATGGCGATCTTTGCTGTGTGATCTGCTATCCGGAATGATTCTATAATTTATTTAAATTCGTCTGCGATTGCTGAGCAGTAACATGTCAGCCTAAAAGAACACTGGCTTAGGATGTTTAAAAACTGATACCAAACACTATCCAGCACGAAGCCTAGAAAAACATTGGGCGTTGTTGACGACAATGTGATAAGTAATAAAATATTTTGTGATCACTTACCGCCATAGATGTACGCATGAGGTATATTTGGTCCTAGAAATATAGCTTGCCCTGGCTGAAGAGACATGTAATTCATCAGATAAATTGACCAACAGCCAACGTCTCCTGGGAATTGTACACATAATCTCTGTAGGAGGGGAAGTTGCGCTTTACTCTTGACTTCGTCAGCTATAAAATAATTAATAATATAATTAAGAACATACATAAGTGAAATGGCAAATAATTTTCAACAGTATGTGGGACATAATTTTGGCCGCGTTGCCAGTCGGAGAGCGAATCGTGTAAAGATGACTAAAAAACGTTCCGCATGTACTTGAAAAAGAAAACATGTCAATGAATATACTATTATTATTACGAATATAATAATAAACATAACATTAAAAGGACGCATGTTGAATTTTTATGACAAATTATATTTCGTTCGGCTCGCGTCATTTGCACAATCCGCGCATCACCTAGTCACGATCTTTTTAGACCATGCCTCAGCTGAGGTATAGCCTTAATACAAGTTATACAAAGATTGTTTTGTCAAATTGTTTTTCAGTAATTTCTTCTTCTTTTGACCATGTCCGATCCTAATTGAATCATATGGACCTCCACGAAGTGGAGTTTTATATTAACAGATTTTGTTTTTACGAAAAATGGATATTAACCACTTGTTCAACCTATTAAGTCCATAAACTCCAAACACAAATTGAAAGAAACTATGAGTAGATATTTAAAAAAAAAATAAGTCTACATTCATTTTTGGGCATATATAGCAGTTTTTTGTCTGTCATGTAAAATTTTAATTTGTCACATATCAGGTTTTAACAGTTCAACAACAATATGTAACTAATTATGTTTTAATTCATTAGATATTTTAAATAATAAAATAACAGTATTACACATTTATGTACATCAATCTATTTTTATTTAATATTCCTCTCCAAGAGAAACAAACATTTGTATGCAACAATACCTGCGTTTGTTAATCTTTGGCACAGAAGCAGCAAATTTTCTTTGACAATCGAAGACTCCTGGGTCATCAGAGCACTGAAGGCTTTTTTTAAAGCTGACGGATTGTCCTGATTGCATTCCAAAACACATTTTGTGGCATCCGCACCAAGAACAGTTTGAAGTTCGGGAATTTCTGCAATATAGATTGGTCAATTTATTCAATTATGTAATAACATCACAAGCACCGATGTCAATCTTTCACCTAAGCCATTTACGTACATAATTTTAAAAAGTTGGTTATTTTTAAACGATTATAACACGGTTTATTAACCTTTTTAATCCGCGACCCAAAGGTAATAGTTTTGGCTTCGCAACGCAGGAAAGGATTTTAAAAAATAGCACGTGCAATCAAATAAATTGTATGTTATAGGGCACGGCTTCCGAATACTTTCTCGCTCGCACATCGGACGTCACCTACAGTCAGCGCGGGCGTCCCCACTACCGCGCGTCCCCCACCAAAGCACACTGGCGTTATCACTTGGACGGCGAGGAAGGGGCCGCCTAGTTCGCTATATAAGGCGATGCTCGGCCTTGAACAATCAGTTAGCAATGGGCCGGACTTGGCCCTGACTCAGCTTAGCATAGTAGTCTTGCTTAGCCGTGACTCTATCAGAGTACAGTGAGCTATTGTGGTGAGCGAGGCACAAGCTCAGTTCGCCATAGTTCCACCTTCAACATCACAACGAACTCATTACAAATTTATAAAGGAAGTTCCTGAATTTACCCTTATAATGTTTAAAAAAAAAATCAGTAAATACTTATATTGGGAACAGTATAGCATATTAATATGACGTATCATCTTTTGTGTTGAACAAGGATGTTAAAAAAATCTTCTTCTATAGAGATAGTCTAAAAATGTATGAAGCAAAAAAAGGACCATTGGTTCACGGATTAAGTTAGCTACAAGTGACTTCGCAAAGCAAGTTCATTTGCGGAAAACTTCACACTGCCGCTATGACATTTATTTACCAATTTGCAGATGAGTAGATAAGCAGCTAACCATACTACACTTCGGCATTATTATTTAGCTGAAAAATCCTGTAAAATTTGTGTAAAACTGTTTATAACTGTAATCAAGTAAGTAATCACAATCAACATAAAAAAATGACAACCATTGTGTGTCAGAAAATGGGAATACCAACTAAGCGATGTTAATATTTGTGGAGTTTACCAACTTAACCGAGCTTCATGGGTTTGCTAAATAATTTTAAATGTCATAACAGAAATAACGTATAAGACTTTTATTTAGGTATAGTCCAAAATATTTGGTTAAAACTATAAAATTTTTAATGATTGTTTTGTCATTTTTTAAATAACATCCACAAAAATATTTTATTGTTCCTAGTTTCGTAGTGATCATTTAAAATGAAAATTATCAGTAAAATGTATCAAATTGTAGGTTTTGTTAAAGACATTACTCTCTACTAGGCTGAAAATATGTTAGTGTTACCATTCAGAAAGATTTTGATTTCTTCGATTGGTCTAAATCCACAAAGTGCTTCAAACGGCGAAAGAGCTACCGCCAGTTCAGGTTTATGATTTGGATCTTTGTATAAATCTGGACGAAGAAAATGAAGCTCTTCGGCATGTTTCTGAAACAGAGATAGGAAGTTTTTCACCACTAATGGTATAGACAAGTTTAAGTCTTGGTGGTTATTTTATTTCCATATTCAATAAGGTGTGCGTAATGTTTTTTTTGCTGTTTATGCGGATTTTTACATACAAACTGTAACACAGAGATATCTTTTAGCTAAACTGAGTGTAGTGTCCCACTTGAGCTCAGTCTGTCGTAGGCTTCCGGGCGCAGAGGCCTACAAGAGGATTGAAGATTCGTATAGATGTCGGTGTGTTTGTGATAACGAAGAACACGGAATTTAACTTACTTTCCGCTGTAGGGTTTTATTTTGGCACACAAGAGATTATATAAATGATACAGTTTATTATTGGGCCATGTGTTCGAGTGAGACTTCTTCTGTTATGCAGTTTCCTACATGTCACTTCTTGGGAACCCAACACGTATTAACAGGATGCAAAAACAACTCAGCAAATTTATCTATGTAATTCAGTTAAAATTCATAAACTGATGAAACATGCACTGATTCACACGGAATTGACTCATTTTACAACAGCATGAAAACAATTTATAATAAACTGAAAAAATAATATAAATTTTTTTCTACATTGCAAAAATGTTACATTTTGAAGTATCGGTATACTTTTGTTTCTACTTTATTATATGTGAGTGAACGTTTAATAATAACGATCAACTCATTATGACGATTCTTGGTAAGTGGCGCATGTCAAAATAAGTGCGGGAAAAAAAAAGTCTTATTAAAAATAATAAGATATTACGTATACGCACTCGCCGGTGTTACGATGCACGAGGATTACCTGTAGCTAAATATCTTATTATCAGATGATATTTTTTGGTAAATCTGTAGTAGAAATAAATCACATACATACCTTGTTCGGATGCGCTTGTATTGAAAGTGCTGTTCTCACGGAGAGAACCTTAAACAGAAATGGAAGATCATCTCCAAACTGCTTCCTTGCATCGGTCCCCAACGAATCTAGATTCCTGGCCAACCAAACAGACAATTTTTCATTAGACTCAGGAACAAACGACGGTCCGTTGACGTGAGTTCCCATCCATAACTCGGCGTAAGATTTTGATTCTTCTATTGGCAAGTCTTTGTTGCAGACTTGCGCCAAAAATGCGACTTTGCTTTCACTGCCGCGTTTACCCCACTCGTAGCTTTGAACGGCACATTGTAACTCCATGGTGAACTATAAAAAGAATTAATAGCGTTTAATTATTTTTTTGTAAACTATGTTTGAGGCTGATACTGAGCTTCGAGAGCCGATGTTTGTGGAGGATACACAGTGCACGCTGGTATGACTTTAGGAGTAACGAGTTAAAAAAGCAGGCCAAGCAGTCTCTCATCATGCTGAGAGTGAAGAAGTGACGTTGCAACTGGCTCGGTCACATGCTGCGGGTGTCTCAAGAGAGTTTCAACTTGGCTTGCCTGTTCTTCAAGCCAACCAGATTCCGGATTCGGCGAAGGGCCTCTAAATACTATATATAGTGTATACGGCGGAGCTACGTGATTACTCACATAATTCAGCTTTCCTCTGCTTATCGTCACTGCCTAAGAGTCCTCCTGTATAGATTGCCAAAACACAAAAACAAATTCGAGAAAGATGTCAAATGGACCGCAAACCTAACGTTACCATGTATTTTTACAGACAATTAATTGTTGTGGGTTGGATAACTTTTTATCGTGTATCCAACAATGTCTTTCAAAGATGTAATAAAACCAAGAAACAAAACAAAACAATTCATACAATCACATTGTCACCTTGGTCATGGGTACTGCAGACATGTCTATGAATAGAAATGCACAGATGCGTCACGAATTCATTTAAATGATGCATTGCATTGAATGTATTAAAATAAATAAGATTTTTAATTTTAATACGTAATTTAAATTGCGTTTTAAATATTTCAGAAGAAAATTGTGGGAAATATAAACGTAAAACCAGGGATTAAATTTACTGAAATGTAGGTATTATAATGAAATAGGTCTGCAGAAACTACAATATGCAGGAAGAGTTCCGGACATGTAAAATCGGAATTCTACTGTATATTCTTGAAAGACTGTCTGATAGCAGGTTCACCATCATGTACCACACGAAATAAAGTATCTATGTTCTTAATCGTACCCATGGATAATCTGCGGAGTATCTTTACTAAAATTTAAACCATGTAGTCTGACGAATAATAGGGATTTTTGGTAATTATGCTGCAGATGCCCGCATGAGTTTTTATATATTTTTTTACGAAAACAGTTTATTCCATGTAGACAATTATAAATACCTTTTTCTGTCATCGCAGATCCTTTTCGATCCAATAATTGTTGATTTAAAATTTTCATACATTTTGATGCATCATTATCACACACTAAGATTATATTAGGTTGGGGAAGGTTAGGTTAGGTTAGGTTTGGTTTGGTCTAAAAAGAAAGTTATAAAATCTCATGCAGGCATCTGCGGCATATTTACAGGGATTTTTTACGGTGTGTGGTGGCCATATGCTTCACTTTAGTCGCTCACATCAAGAACAGTTACAAATTTATAAAATCTATTTACTTACATATCTGTTGATTTTACTAGGTATTGATAAAATAAACAACTAGATTTTAAATGGTATCTAGTGTAAGATTATATTTGATAAGTGGGGGTGCAGATGACCTTCCTATAATAACACAAACTGTAGAGGGCAATTTAAAAACTATGTATGAGTATATCGGAGTAGAGATTTGAATCTTTGAATATTTACGAATTTATGTAATACAATGTACAGGATCATGAGAAATTTATGATTAAATATATTCATCCTACCTTTGTGGAGTAAACTAAAGCTTCAAATTATTAATTCAATGTACGAAATTGCAATTCTATATCTTTTTGTAAATATAAATACTGATTGTAGAAACGTCACTGACCCGCCGTCTTGACATATTTATGATAGTAATAGAGTTGCAAGGCTTAACAGAAAAATTTTCCTTAGTCAGTGATGTTCAATTATGTGCGTATACTTATTGACTACTATAAAAATAACTACTACAAAATACGTTAAAAATACTAAACATTAGCGGCCAATTAACTTGTTTTGGGACCCGATAAATCCTCTGAAAATACATTTAATTACAAATTTGGTTTATAATAACAAAATACGTAGTAATTTAGTATATTTTAATTCATCAATAATAATTATTATTTTCGTTTAGTAGGTACGTTATTTGCAGTTATTGGAGCGGTTGATAGATGTATTTTGTATGTTTTTTTTATATGAATATTTTGTTGTTGTAACATATTACTCATGCACGATAATTTTTACTGTTTTTAATCCAGTTTTATCTTTTCTGTGGCTAAAATTTTTTTGATTGATGCATATGATAATATTCTAAATAATATTGTATTTTTACTGATAATTTATTAAATTTAATGATTAAAATTGAATTTTATATTATTATACTATTGTCAGGGGTTTCTGTTTTAATTTTATGGCAACCCACATTCAAATATGCAAATTTCGTCAAACTCCGATGACCTTTATTTAAAATACAATTTATTATGATTACTTAACAATCAATTGAAGCGTTATAGCGTGTACAATCGACAGTTTAAGTGACAATTTTGTACACATATTTAAATTAGGTATCTTTGCCCCCCTAAAAGCAACCATGGCTTTCATCGGAAAATTAGCAGGTCAACTGAAAAGCCCTGAATTTAGGCAATACTTAATGAGGTTAGTTTTTTTTAATATCAATACTTTCTAAAAAATATAATGCACTATTATCATTGACATTCACAAAATATGCTTTCCTGGTTTCCAAAAGAATCATTCAAATACTGACACCGTGTCACGATAAAGAGTTAACGTAACATAAATATGTAGCCTTGCCTTAATTTTAGCAATATTTTCCAATTTTATTCATACATACTGCTATGTACGTCATTTTTATTTTTATTTATTTGTAGTACCTACCTACCTATGACAAATAAAATAAAATGCCTTGAAGGTTTTATAATCAAATTAAATTCTGCAATCATAATAATGGTGATTTTTTTATGGCTGTTTCAATAACCTTCATACTTATTGGAACTGATCACAATGTCGTCAAAATTCATGAATTCTTCGCTATATCTTCAGGCATTTAAAAGCATCAGATTGCACAAATTGGTGAAGATTGCACCATGCAGCAGAGACTAGCACCGTATGCTTCTAATCGATGGGACAAGGGTTCGAATCTCATTTGATGTGTTTTCATGTTGTTTTTCAATAAATATGGGTCCAAGATGTTGATCAATATGACCAATTATTATTAATCCTTGTGAAAATGTATACTGCCATACCTATTATACTGAAGGGCCGTATCTAAACAATAGGGAACTATAAATATTATAATAAGTTATATCACTAACAAAATAATAAAAATATTCTAATGTTTTTCAACATAGTTAGGTACCTAGTGTATTATTTATTTTTTTGTACAGAGTAAACAACTTTTAAACATCTGTTTATATTTTTAAAACTATTAACCTTTGGTCCTTATTGTGTATAAATTTTAACATTTTCAATGAAAATAAAAAATCCATATTATATTTTGTATTATTTGTTGAATTTCAAATATAGTGTGTGTTTTTTCAATAGAAATAAACATAGTGTAAGAAAGTACCGACTTAAAATTCAATGCCATATTCTCAGTGACACCTCGTGGGGGTAGGCATGCCATGCGTAGCTGGGGTGGCAAATGAAGGAACACATTCATCTATCACGACTATTGAGAGCAGTGACAATTTTCCATGAAGCAAATGGTGCTGTCACATCAATAAAAGATATTAACATTGTAGTTTAAAAAATAATCGAAGCATAAAAAATCCTGACACCATAACTATTATTGTATTGTAATACATATTCTAATGACATTGTACACATGTGCCTCTAAACCTGTCAGAGCCACAAACCTCTACGTGTCTAAAACCACACGTGTTTGAGAGTTAGTATTGTGCAAATGCTCTAATTCGCAGTAGATGGTGTGTTTACCAATTTAAATATGTTTGATGTATTTGTCTGCTTAAGTAGCCAAAGATAATTAATAAAATAGGTGTGTATGTACATAACAAATTTGCATATAATTTTGAAACTAAAAATGATAGGGGACGTCATTCTAAGTCAGCTTAAAGGCAACACTGGCTTAAGACGTCACTGAATATTCTTTTCTACGGTACATGATCAATAATAACCATTGTCACTTATTAGATTAAGTTAAATAATCAGTTTGAGTGTTTCTATACAATACTACTAAATTAACTACAACCAGAGAATACAAGACGTGTACTAGTAGGTTACTTTCTAGGTGAGATTGTTAGAAGGTTTAAATCTCGACTGTGGAGAAATATGGGATATACTTAAAACAACGTGTTAAAGAATACGTTTGTCACGTAGACTAATGTGCATTCAATATTGGTAATATTTGAGAAAATACGGCAAATTTTTTCTATTTATTGGGTTTTATGGGTCTGTCCGTCTCATAAAGTAATAAACCAAATCCGGCTTCATGGCGACTGGCTTTCACATTTCATTTTCGATGGTAGCTTAAAAAATAAAAATGTCTGTCTAATCCACTTGGTTCAACTTTTTTCTAGTTTCTAATAAGTTCGCTTCTGAGTTTTTTCAAAATTATGTTTTTTTTTATTCAGTTATAAGATTCTAGCATTTTTAAATCTTATGTACCGATAACCCCCGTTAATCGCAACACCAGTACGAATTCGTTACATTGTGATCAATTTTTAATATCGTTTTGTGGTGCCCTCGTTTTGACATGTGCCACTTGCCGAAAATAGTCATAATGAGTGTAATCACGCGCATATAATCTTTCTCGCTCGCTCACATATAATATAGTGACAAGCGCGAATGAAACAAAAGTACGCTGATACGTCACGACGCAACGTTCATGCAACGCGGAACAAAATGATTGTTATCTTTTCAGTTTATTGCAAAGTTACATTTTGTTACTATATATCATTATTAAATTGTTTTTTTAAATCCCCATCGACTATATCCAAAACGTATCCCCCACGATCAAAGGGTTACCTGTACATTCAATATTGAAAAAATATATAAATATCAAAACGATATAATATACCGTTATGTCTGATTTGTTAAATTTTGGTCACAAGGTGGTACTAAAACCGAGCTTGTACTAAATGTAATTCATTATCTTGTAATCGAATGTAAATATTATATCACCTTATCTTGTAAGATATATCTAATGTAAATGTCATTTAAAGTACATTTATATCGTATTGTAGATCCAACAGCTATTGACATTATCAGCCGAATCTACACTGGCATCGCGCCATTGATACATGGCTTTATTTTGCCACGCACTTGTACTGTGTGATTAACGATATCTCAATATAATATCTCTACTTCCTCAATACAATTTATTTCAAACTCTTCAAATAAAATGTTTATTTTTGACAAGTCTTATCACAAACTTACAATTATGATATTCATTGCAACATCAAATTTACATGGGTTAATTTAATTTATACATAATATAAGATAAAAGATTTATTTTATTATAATTGCTGCTTTGGGCATTTATTTTTTAAATATAAATAATATTGCACATTCCATTAAAAGGTATGATCGAAAACAATGGCGAAGGGTGAAGGTAGGCTGTGGAGATTCAACATAAATACTGCACACTAATCTTTGTCAGTCATACCTATTTGTTCACATTGAACTAATTTTTAAAATTCAATCAAACCTTGCCTAGACCAAACTATAATAATAGTGGTAGGTTATAGAGATCCGACAAAAATAATGCACATTTTGTCAGTCATACTTATTTTTTTTCATTGTTTTCATTCAATTTATTACCACGTTTTTATTAACTCGTATTCATGTTTTTCCGGTACAGATTTTTTCTTGTGTGTGCAGTACAAATTTTTTCTTGTTTGTCCAAGATTTGTATTGGACGATTGAAGATTTTTAACTAACTTCCCGACTAGCTAGACATTTGAAACTTTTAGAATATATCAGAACACGACGACAATGCATTCTTTTAATACTTTTGGCCATCTTTAAGAAGAATTGAATCCATTTTCAGTTAATTCTGTTTTGTACATTTCGGAAAAAAATCGTTAAAAGTAATATTTACTACTCACTATTATTGGTTGTTAAGGGGGTCCTAGCAACTAAATTATTAATATATACGTGCCTTATATTTATTCAGTATTTCTATCAAGTACAATAAAAAGTTTTTATTAATACATAGAATTGTCAGGTTTATAATATGATTCAACAGAAAATTTAAAAACGTGGTATATAAAAAGTTCTTTTCATCTTGTAATTATTTCATTCAAGAATGGTACAATCTTAAATCTTGTGAATTATTCATTGAACAAAAGAAATAGTATATTTCGTTGGCGTACAGGCAGAAGTCACTAACTCCAGTTTTGACTAAATTGAGATTTTAATGTCATTATATAGAAAAAGTAATGCTGCTTGACTGGCAGAAGTCACGATTTAAGACTATCAAACATATAAAAAAATAAAGATTTTACAACCATAACTGTGTATTTGGAGTTAGTGTCTTCTGCCTGTACGCCCACGATTTGATATTTCAGTGCAATCTTTTATATTACTCTGTTTGCAATGAGTTATAAAATAACCTCTGAAGCTTGAATTTATTAACAAATATATAAAAAAGTCCTTATTAATTACATAAAAATCTTTCAAAACAATCTATTTATTTTTAATGTTTATAATAATAAATATATTATAATAATAAAAAAATACATGTTTATTATGGAAATAAGTATCTCAAAACCCTGCGATTTTTTGTGTTTCATGTATCCTCTCAGGGTGCATTATTTAATATTTTTTTTGTTTTTTTATTTAGCACACATTTTTGGGGTCCGGTCGCTAACTGGGGAATACCAATCGCTGCCATCGCCGACATCAATAAGGATCCCAATTTCATCAGTGGGAAAATGACCTTTGGTAAGTTTATATTAATATTTAATGATTAGAAACTCATTATAAAATACAATTGGCTTATTGAAATTACACAACTATATTGGCTAGGGAAACGGTCTGGGACTAATCCCCACCTACAGAAGGCAAATTCGCGAAGCTGGTTATTTGGACTTGCATTATGTTTAATAAGTTAAGATGTTGAAAAAAACCTTCTTCTATATATGAAACCACGTAACGCGAAAAGACCACAAAAGAAACCAATGAATAAGGAAGCAGACGAAGAGTACGCGATGCAATGGCGAGGGGTGGAGGTAGGCTATTAAGATTCAACATAAATACTGCACACTAAACATGTTCAATCATACGAATTGCAGATGCTGTTGCTCGTTAATTATTTAAATTCGATTAAACCCTGCCTAAACCAAACCATAATAGTTTAGGTATGTTATGGGCGATCCAACAAAAATAGTGCATACTTTTTTTTACGTCATTCTTATTTGTTTTCATTAAATTAAAAATATGTAATATTACAGAGATGGTGTTGGTTATTTTATCTAAAATTATTAAGTTCTACCTAAACCAAACGATGATCGATAAAAAATATTCTTTTTACCCATAAAATACTTAAAATTTTCTGGGTAGAGTGTTTACAACCTGCTTATTAGCTTGTTCGATGATTACACTGGGCGACTTTACAGGCAGATTGTAAATTCACCAACAAACAGCTCGTAAAGAAGCTCAATGTAATTGACGCTTAAGTATGGTTTTATTGCATAATTTTAGATATTTTTATAAACAAATACTTTTTGACTATTATCTGCCATGGCTTAGAAATTTTAATAACTAACAAATACTATCTACACCTTGTAATCTTAATTCAATGAAAACAAATACGTTTGACTAACAAATTTTAGTGTGCACTATTTATGTCAGATCTTACCAGCCTACTGATGTGATAGAAGTCACTAAGCAAATGAAATGGCAATGTGTTCGATATGTCGCTTGGTGAGAGTACAACCGCTGGCAAATACTGTCATACAAGGGGGACTAAATAACCACAAGAATGCCCTAAAACGCGGTTGATAGACGAAATCATAATGTTCAGTGGACCGAGAAGGGCGGAAGGACCTATAGAAGGCTTTCATCCAGCATTGGATCGACCCCGGCTGATAATAATGATGAAGGCTTAACCTACATGATTGATAATAAACTAATAAATCTACATACAATTTAAAACCGAAAAATGATGAACGGCGGCATTCTGAGTTGCTGAAAGGCGGAACTTTACCTAGGGATGTCACTATCGCTGGAATTTCCGTAAACTTGCTTTCTATTTATTATAAATCATTAAATATGGTTGTTTTAAATTTAAACGATGCAAATTGTTGTGTTTCCAGCCCTCTGCCTGTATTCGATGTGCTTCATGAGGTTCGCGTGGAAGGTTCAGCCAAGAAACCTGCTGCTGCTGAGTTGCCACATAACGAATGAAGTCGCCCAACTGACACAGGGCACCAGATTTATCAAATACCACTACATGGGCGGCAAGGAGAAAGACGCAAAAGCACAACCAGAAAAAAGCAATCCCACACAATAGATTTATTAAAATGGTGCTAGTAAATTGACTACAAACACAAAATTAATTTAAAAACCACCTTTAGTTATTATAAATAAAATTTATGAGTATTAAAAATATTGTAAACTTTAGAGATGCCCAATGCAAAGATGTCGATGTTATATAAAACTAACAAATTATGAACCCTATGCATAGTTGAGGCAGTTAGTTTCAAAGTCTGAAATCTGCATATTCTGCCACTTGAGATACTTGCTAAAAATTAGAAAAAATGAATTGTGAAACGTAATCTCTATAACATCATTAAAATTAGTAAAAAATCACGTTTAAAGTTGGCTTATAATGTCGTGGATCCCAAGTTCGAATCCTGGCCTGGCAAATGCACATATTGATTTTCAATTTGTGATTGGACCTGATAGGTTGAGCAGGTGGCTAACGTCCATTTTTCGTAAAAACAAAAAATCTGTTTGGACAAATCTTCACAATGTTCTTCGGAACTGTCTTGTTAAAAAAAAAAAAATTATGGCGGCTGTTTTTGCAATCAATCTCTGGTTTAATTATATTTTACTAACAAACGGAGCTGTATTAAATTTGATATTTTATAAAAACATACATACGATGGAAAAGTACTCGGAGAATTAGAATTACGAAAAATATCAAAAAATAGTAAACATGGAGGTGGGCGACTTTGAAACTAATTGCCTCAGTTGACAGTTAGCAAAACAATAATTAACATGGCGCGGTTAACATTTGGCGATTGAAAGTGCTATTAAATCCTGATTTTTCGTAAACTTTTAAATTGTCCATCGATGACAAAAGATTGACAACCGCAAAATATAAATTGATAGTTGATAATACCTTGAAATAATTTTATCTTTGTCTAAATACCACTTGAATATTGCAAGTATCGCAACACTATGTCAGTATAATATCGTCTCTGTTCTGGCAGAACACACTAACTGGAGAATACTAGTTTTGAATAATTTGACTTTGAAGTTGTTAAAATGTTTGAAATGGTCTATCATGTGAGTTTATTAAGTAATCGTAAAAAGGATGACTTTAAAATAAAGACTGTTTATATATTAAAAAGGTTTCCAGAAGGTAAAGTTTGAAATAAGGAACATTTTGGTATAACTAACTCAATATGTGATTTTTTCGAATTAGTGTCTTCTGCCAGAACAGTGACGATATATAATTGACATGCCAGTCTTTCGTGTTTGCATAGATAGTCGGTACTTAATACAATTTCACTTCATCGAAAACGTGTAAACGATATTCAATAGCATATTTATTATCTCGGTTTACAATACGTATTCATTTGACATCTATCACTCGTTATGCGTTATGTGCCTGAAAATCGATTACATAACGCAAAAGCCCACTTATTTACACAAGTGTGATTATGCATGGGGTGCTAAGTATGTAACAACATCAATGTACCTATGTAAATAGCAGGTTATCAAAGTAAATAGGACTTAACTATCATATTATCATTGGTGGACTTTCAAACGGGATGCAGTTTTCAACCAATAAAAGTCATTGTTTGGAACGAACTGGCAATTTTTTAGACTAAAGTTTTGATTCATTCGCGTTCAGAAATTGCCTTATGACTCTAAACTTAGGATGTCTTGAAATGTGAAAGAATCTTATTTTTGTGTTTGAATGTTTTTTTGGTGGTAAATATTCTGCGCGTGTGGGTCGCGGCTTCAAATCCATAAATCCGTATTGGCCAATTCTGTCAAAAAGATCATCTATTTTATAAAAAAAAAAATATGCCAAAATGATACCTTCCCAAAGATATTGATGAAAACCTTCTGGAAGATCTGGAAGTAGATTCAGCATCTTTTACCTGTCTGAATTCACATTTTAATCTTTGTTTTTTAAATGTAAATAGTATACAACGGTTTAAAAAAAACTTTGCCGTTATAAAACTATAAATTTATTAGAAAGATTCTGTAGAAGGAAATAAATTCAAATGTAACTAGTGCTATTATCAGACATATAATATATATATATATTTCAAAAGTAAAACCCTGTCAATTTGAAATCAACAGGTTCATTCATCAAATTAGTAGAAATTGCTATAAATGGTTTTTAATGAATTTTAGCGATATATTTCAGTTAACGACGAATTTCGAATTAACGGGGTTTTACTGTATGTTTTTTTTAACAAACATGTTTTATAAATACATTATATCATAATATCTCAATATAATTAAAGTGCTATTATTAGACATATAATATAATGTATTTCTAAAGTAAAACCCTGTTGATTTGAAATAGACAGGACACATATTAATATCAGTGTCATTGAATTAGTAGAAAATGTTATAATGGTTTTTAATGAATTTTAGCAAATATTTCAATTTATGATAAATTTCAAATTAACGGGGTTTTACTGTATTTTGTTTGTACAATCATGTTTTATAAAGACATATAATATGTTAATATAATTGAAATGGTGTTTCATATGTGTACATTCATATGCGTAAATGTATACCTATATTATTTTTTAAATTATTTCTTAACTATTTATTTACATACTATTAAAATATCTTAGCTGTTGGAGGACACAAAGTAATAAATTAATATATTTTTGGCAAAATGTATAAGGCATTTTCAACTCGTAAGCAAAATTTTAGGCATTGTGTGTATCTGTAAATATATTATTATATAAAAAAAAAACAAACTTGTTTACAAAAGAGTACCTAAATACCATAGGATATATGCAAATATATTTTATTTACCTCTTAAATAGGTATGTAATGTCAGGTATATTATAAAAAAGAAATGCTTTATACGAGTATTGCATAGTTTAAAAAAATTATATTTATATAATATCATGGTCTTCTGAGTGCTGTTTGTGATATTGGAATGTATTACCAGTGTATATTCTTTGGTTATTTTATTATTAACGTTAATAATAAAGAAATCTATTAACAATTCAATTGTTTGTCTTTAATGCCACACGATTTTCCTTTATAATCCAGCACTATTCTGGGCACCCAAAAGTGCACCTGCCGTAAACCTGAACCAATCTGACATGTGAATGCAACAGAAAAATTATCCGTGAGTAGAATAAGATAGAATTAACTGGAATGTAAGTGTAGAATTCATTGGCATGAAACCACTCTAACGGTGTTTGGCTTTATAGCTGATGCAAACAGTAGGTAGTGTGACTTGCATAAACATTTTTACTTAAAAATAAAATTTGTAGCGGCATGACTTCAAAAAGAGACCTATAGATGGCGCTGCCCATTGACTGGACGCCGCAAGCGCTATGTAGACGGATGAGAATTTAACTCTATGTTAACTCCCTAATTTTTGTCTCACAAGACTGATTAGCTCCGACCTTTTGAAGGTCCTCTATTTTTGAAACTAAGCACCTTACACTATCGAGATTCGTTTCTAGTGATAAGTGTGGTTTCTAGTTGTCAAATGTGATACCTACCTGAACTGAACAAATTCTTTGGCAAGTTCATCTGGTTATTTGGTCGAGTGATTCATCTTATCTTGTTAATCTATTTTCGTGTACCGTTTGAAGTATTCTTTGTTATTATTGATTGTGAACTCTGAATAAATACTAAACCGGATTTATAAATAAAACATACTATCAATTATTTTTAATTCTAATATAAAAATGAGCTACACGTCTTATCGAAGTTTTGTAATTAAACTGAAAACGCCAAAGACGATGTATCATAATGCTTTAATAGATTAGTTCCCAAATACTACTCCCTGTAAGAGCAAATGTGTGGTGGGATCTGCCCACTCCACAAGCAAGCTTGTTAACTCAGCAAAAAGTTGAATGATAATTGATTATAAATTGACAAGGGGAAAATACATTTTATTTTTCTATAGTGATGGAAAATGCACTTGGTGTCAGGGGGATGATGTTTTCAATTTGTACTGTGAAACTTAGTTTTTACTGCAGGTTAGTAGTAGATAACCCTATCGCCTTCATCACCTGTAGAAATACTTACCGCAAATCGTCACCTCGGCGGTGAACTGACATTCAGAAATACGGGCTATTAAAAGCTTTATGCTTATTGTATTTTACAGAATACCTTCTGTAAATAATATATATTTCTAATAAATATTAATAACATTCAACAAATAAATCTCACTGGCATATAATTAAGTGTTTTGTTGACATTCTTTTGATCATGTTCCAGTCCTAATAGGATTATATAGGCTTCCACGGAGTGGAGGTTTGTATAAACAGATTTTTTTTGTTGGCATAAAGTTTGATCAAACATAAACAGTTAGGAAAAATATTAAATAAAATGATTTATTGATTGACTTGAGCAGACCTGGTCAGAAGGAATCATAACTCAGAAGATCCAACCAAATGTGCAACTGTGAATTAAATCATGAATTTGGCATGATGAATAGCGATAATATATATTATTTTGTATATCCTAAGGGCAATTTTTGAGATATTGGGCCGCTTCAAAAGTTAGCCAGGAGCCCTTAAATTCCAGAATTGCAAATAAAAATTTAATTTTCCATAATTACTGTCTGATTTTCATTTTCGGGGTGTATTTTATGGTGCTGAATACTAATTTAAAGTTAAATTGACATTTTGCAATTAGAATTCCATAAAACACCAAGATGGTGGCCAAAATATGCATTTTATGATGTTAAATACAATTATGTGAGCGAAAGGATGAGAAGAGAGAGGGCTATGTTTTAAAATCATAAAATGAATTATATATGCCAAATGAACTATAATAGACATAAGCACAAATGAGAAAAGGGATGAGTCGAATCAACGCCTCTGAATTACTAAATTCTACATGGAAACAGAGTTCTTAAATAAAGTGGACATCTTTTGGTTCTCCTGAAAGGTAGCGATTTTAGACTTGCCCTCTTCCATTTGCAGACAAATTTTAAGTTATAATTTGTTATTTTGCAATAATTGGAAGCCTTGAAATACTAAGATGGCGGCCAAAAACTTAAATTTTTTCTGATTCGATTGATTATTACAACGTTTTTCTTAGCTCGTATTCTTATTTGTCCGGTACAAATCTTGCAATCGATTTTTAACTAACTTCCTGACTAGCTAGACATTTGAAACTTTTAGAATATATCAGAACACTATGCCAATGCATTTTTTTAATACTTTTAGCCATCTTTAAGTAGAATTGAATTCATTTTCAGTTAATTCTGTTTTGTATGAAAAGTTATTTTGACACCATTATTGGTTGCTAGTGGTCTGGGGTCCTAGCAACTAAATTATTAATATATACGTGCGTTACTATGGAAATCAATATGACATGTCAAGTACAAATTTTTTTGATCGTTAAACTAGTCAAGTCAAGTTTATATGGTTCAACAGAAAATTTAAAAACATTCTATATAAAAAGTTGTTTTTATCTTGTAATTATTTTTTAACTGATTGCGTTAAGTATCATATAAAAAGGTTTTACACATTTTACAACCTTGTTTTATTCGGAAGGGAAAAAGAGGGTCGGGAGACCTAAGCTGAGATGACTTCACTATCTAAGAAAGGGACAGCATCCTCGAGGCTTCGATAGTGGTACGAGGTTGTGAATTATGTAAGGAAGTGGAGATAACCAAGACCCAAAACGGTTTGTAGCCAACGTCGCCAACTGTCAATCTGCAAAGTAGGGTAAAAATATAATATGCTTATAAAACTAATTTTCAGTATCGTCACAATAGATTTTATGGATGGAAATGGGTCATTGTCATTTTGAACTCCTTCGTAATAAAAACACGTTTATTTTCCAATGTATGTATATTATTTACACTTAGGCTGATTTACAACAAAAGTTGTTCTTCACAAAACTCCTCCATTCCTACGGGATTATAAAATTAATAATTTATACATTATATACATTGGAGACTGTCTTAGCTACAAAAAAATATGAATATCTTCTTTTGAGGCACTTAATCTGTAACACGGGAAGACATTCCGACAGAAAATTATGTGTTTATATTAATATTGTAATAATATTATATCTAATACAAAATAGGCATGGTTGGAACACTTTCAATGCGATGTTAAGTTAGATAACATTGCAAGACCTCAATACATTGAGATGGTTTAAAAGGAGCAGTCTGTTTGGATTATAATATATTATGCTGTATTTTTTATAAGTAACATTTTAAATTATTTATATTAACCGCTATACATTGTAACGCCGTCTCAGTTTTTAACAAATCCCTTTGTTATATTTATATTGTACAATTTTATATACGAAATCTTTTTTTGAGCTCTAAATGCATTATCAGAACATCTAATTAAACACAAAATAAGCATAATAATTAATATCTTCCATACAATTGTTACAAAATTCTGCTAATTCATTCAGACAACTAAAAAGTTATTTATTATTCACATATTCAAATTTAACCAAGAATATGTGAGTTGAATACAGTTTAATACAAAATTCGAATTACACCACTCAGTTCAATACTATACCAATATAGCAGGCATTCTGGCAATGTCTTACCGCATTTTTTTCGAAATTGACACTTTGCATTGATAATTTTCCAATCAATGTCACACTAGTATTGCAATAGGTCATATATTATGTTTTCAAAAGATCTGAAACTCACAGAAAACAAATTATCATTTTTCATTAAGGCTTTCAGCTGAGGCATGGTCTAATAGATTGTGACTATGCGACGGGCGGATTGTGCAAATGCATGTGCCGAACAAAATATAATTTTGTCATAAAAATCAACATGCGTCCATTTAATGTTATGTTTATTGTTATATTAGTAATAATAATATATTCATTGACAAGTTTTCTTTTTCGAGTACATGGGTATTGTTTTTTAGTCATCCTTACACGATATAAGAATAAATTCCTCCGACGCCATCACAAAACAAATCGACATGTTCACATCTCGACTGCCGCTCTCAGATTGGCGACGAGTGCAAAATTTCATCCCACCTATTGTTGAAAATTATTTACCGTTTCACTTATGTATGCTCCTAAGTGGAGCTGGGTTTTTTAACAAGGAATTATTGTCAGCTTTCACCAAAACCACGCATTGAAAGACAGCGAGAATTTTTTGTCTAGTCATGGAATCAAAAAAAATAACCCAACGTGGCCGCATTAAATCTTTTTAAACTACAGTAATTAAGTAAACTCAATGCAACTGATAGAAATATTTTCTTAGCACTATGTATATAAAATAAATGAATAAATCAGTATTCGACTCTCCTGTAATGTTGACAATTCCGCCGATTAGACTATTGATAGAATGCCTGCTACATTGTGTACGGATGTCAGTGTTTACATTGCCTCCCAAACAGAAATAGGTATTAACTGTAGAAAGGAAAAAGGATGTAATCCACACAAATCAAATTTTACAGGAGACAAGAGGATGGTTTTCGTTCAAAGTTAAAATACACATAACTGTGATGTGCATGATAATTAATAATTTGGTTTTTATATTTAGTTAATTAAAGAAAAATCAACAAAAATGATGGTGATGTCGTTTTTCCCGACTTCACTCCTATCTTTTTTTCTAAATTGTCAGCTAAATTTAGATAATAAATCAGCATTTGCAGCTTACATCTTTTGGACATGTGTATTTAGTCATGTACAACATTATTATCCAATAAAACCTACTTTGAAAAAACCGAGGGTTACGTCCTCTTTCCTTTCCACAGTCGATATGTAAGTAATAAATTTTAATATAAATTCAAATTCCATCATTTACCTTCAGTCGATAGTATTAATCATATAAAAATATAGTTTTAAACCGAAAGGACATTACAATGTAAAGAATTACAGGCAGATGCACAAATAATTGAGATTGATTCTAATTTACCAATTGATCTGGTTTATTTTTTAAAACATTTCAGTAGCGTTTGTTTTTTTTATTATAAAATAACGATTACAATCAATAATAATTAAAAGTATGGGTACATATATACATTATATAAATTAATGCTCGCTAGTAATTATTATTGTAATAGAATTTTAAACACAAAGAATCGTACAGTGAAATCTCGTTAAGACATATATAAAAAATACACTAAATAATATTATTTATACTGAGAATAATAAGATTAGGTACACATAAATGACTAAAAAGAAATTCATATATATATATATATATATATATATAAACATTGATTGAATAACAAAGACAATCTGTCACAAGTGTTTGAAAAATGAAATAAAACAAAATTTCAGTCAAATTGAATCAAAAGTAGAACTGTCAATTTTTAAGGCTGATTTTCCAGTCACGCTGACCGTCGGCGCTGACGACAATGCGTAGCTGCTCGGCACTGACAGTCAGGCCAGACTCACTGCAACGCTCATTGGCAGAGAAGGCGCGTACGGTCAGCGTGACTGGAAAATCAGCCTAAGGGTTGTCCATAAATGATGTCACATAATCTCAGATTTTTTTTGACAATCCCATCACAAAAACTTTGTTTAAAAAATATTGTCACTTTTTATATATTATAATAATTTTTTTCCTTTGCATTTCTTTTCATTTGCTATGAAATATCACATTATATTTGACCCCTCCTGCACATGATATCAAATATGGATGACTCCTTAATTTGTAATGCTAAAACAGTACATTAATTTTCGTCATAAGTAAAAAAAAATTCTAAAATTTGATAAGTATACAGTGTTCCACAAACAAGACAATAAACAATGGAAAATGCGTTTTTTTGACTTATTACGATTTACAGATTTAGTTGTTGATTTATAAATCGCCATAATATACATAAAATTTAAATTGTTAAAAGACCTAAATAATATTACTTGATCGTGAAGCCAAATACGTAATACAACGCAACATTCCAAATCTGTCTAAAAGTGATTGTACATTTATTTGACTAAATAATGTAAATTACAGCTCAAATAATTCTACTTTTAATCCTGTACGACTGACTATTTTTTTACCAGTGTTATAGGATAACTGTTAAAAGAAAAACAGTAGTAACAATAGGGGTTCGACCACTTAGCAAAATTGCAGCAACTCCGCAACACCTGTTATCTCAAGAGTAGGATCGAATGGTTCATCAGTATTAATATGAATGAATTGCAGCTAATTTCTGCTATGTACCATGTAACCAAACCCTGAAGCAATTGTTCTTATTCGTTTTCAGTTAGAGAAACCGTTAAAATATTTTGTACAATCTAACATGTAAGTACGACAGGGGTAAAAAAACAACCATTTACAATATTAATGTCTGGCGTATTGGTTACATGTAAACATTGTGCACATATTATTTTGTAGTCTTTTTTTATAGATTTGTTCACGCGAATATATTACTTTCAAAATTCTTTACTAATAGGCCACGTGAAAAGCTTGGATATTCATGGCCAAATGCAGAGATATCGTTGTTGCATTACTGTTAACATAACTAAAATATTATATTAATATAAACATGTTGCTTGTTATCTTTACTTTCACTAAGTCACCAGCGTATTGTTAAGTGTTGCTTAATGCCTTAAGCACTTAGGTGCGACTATGCATTTGGCCGATTGTTTTACGTGATTTTAAACATTATTGGATATCAGCCATAAATAGCGTATTATAATAGTATATACAGATTTCAAAGTCGAATCGCGGACAGATTAAAAAAAAAATTAATTACAACTGAAATGAAATCTAAAAATCTAATTTTGAATTATGTCGTATTGAGATTTCATTGCATATCTTTAATTTTCCGATCAGACTCATATTATGCGTAGCCGGGGAGACCAATTAAATTCAAATCGTATATTTAGCAGGTATACAGGATCCTTTGGCTAATAAATTAAATAAGAAAAAACCCCCGTAATAACCTAACAAATAGTAAAATATTAAAATAAACGCTACAATTTCAAATGAGTACTTCAAAGCGCGGGGGTCACCAAACGGACGCCTGATAATATATTATATTTCAAGAGCACCACTAAAAATCTGCTGTATACAGTTGAACATTATTTAATTGCTTCAAAAGAATAAAACTTCTCAAAGAGCTATCTATCTATCTATCAATACAAACTCACACTCGCTTTATCACTGGCATATACTAGTACAAAATATATTCTAACAATTATCTAAAGACACTTTATTAGGTTTATAATAACTTACAACATATTAAAAACAACTTAAAAAAATCTACAAAGGTGTTTCAAATGAAAATTTCACTTTCTTTTCTTCAAAAAATTCACCCAATTTGTTCTAACGTTTCTGTATTACAGAAATGATCACATATAAAAAAAAAAAAACAAATAATCCTTCCTAATTGTAACTACGATTGGCTGTACTTACAAAATCCGTTGTATGGCATGGTCCATAAAAAAACAATGGATAAGATGACAGACAAGAGTAGCGATGTCATAAAGGTCACTATGTAGATGAGATGATGATCAGCTGGACAAATGCTGTCATATAGTGGTACCACAAGGAAACTTTAAAACCCGCTGGATAGACGAACTCATAAAATTCAGTGAATGTACGATGAATCAGAGATCGAGAAGAGTAGAATGAGCATGGGGAGGCCTTCATCCAGGAGTGGATCGATCCCGGCTGATGATGACGATAATTTCGAAGGTACTTTAAAATTAGTTACACCTAAATACAAAAATTGTGAAACTAGTCATATTAGAGTCAAGACTCAATTAATGCTTTCACGCATCCTAAAATGACTTTTCAGCTAGATAATTTTGATCAATTTTACAAGATAAACGCATTCGTCAGTCCAAATTGACAAATGTGCTATAACTGAATTTCATTATAATGGTAAAAGAAAATGGAAGTAATAAAACAAAGCATATGAGCCTAAAAGTGAGGATATATTTATATTATGTATTGATTTAACCCACCCTAGGGATCAAATCTGCGACCACATAATTATCAAGTGACTCCAATGTCAGTTCAATAGTAAGAAACAAGCTCATTTGTTAATTTTACAATTTTGATTTGGTGATATTGATGGAAATTTTTAACTATGAAACAATCATAGCAATATTGATTCCGCGTTGTTTGACAACATCCGGAAGATACTCATTAGGTATGGAATGTTCTTTCATGGATTACCTTTCAATCTGATATAGATGGAAATTATTTCAGTACAACCAATCGTAGCAGTGAGCTATATAATTATTAAATTATTGCCAGTTAGGATGACAGAGTTTTAGTTTTTACAATAATAATTAGTATTAGGCACTGTTTGATATAAATTACCACATTGTCAATTTTCGGAGAAACTGTTTCAAATATCAGTTTTGGAGTCAGCTCATATTTTTTTTGATCATCGATATTAGCATTAAGCTGAAATTTGTCTTGCGTGCACAACGCATGCATTCTATACACACGTAAAATAGAACTCTGTTACAGTAAATACAGGTACGAATGCATGTGTCGAACGGACAAGAAAAAATTGATATTGTAGGAAAAATACTTCAATAAAATTTGTTATCTTATCCCAGGAATTCAGTAATGCATGCAAGTATTTTTTTGTGTGATAAAAGAAAAGGGAGACTGATGTCTAAAACAAAATAAAAACAGAAACTTCTAAACAATGTTGTCCAATATATTCTTGTCTCACTTGACTTATCTCCCTTTTCCTTTCGAACACAGAGTTTATTTTAATTATAATGTACTAAGAAACTATGTACCCAAATTGTTGCAATATGTAAATAATTTCACAAGGCACAGTATATTGCTAATCACGGTCAAATACCACCTGTCATCAAGTAGCGTTTTGTCCACTAAAAACTGAAATGTGTGACAAACTGGAAGCTTCAATACAAAATGGACACCAATCACCGATGTTTGTTTTCTTCAATTAATTACTTGCATTATTTAGTGACTAGACAACCTTGGATACAAAATATGATTGAATCTAGGGTGTAAGTGGCCCAGCCTGATATCGTCATTTGATTAGTGAAACAGAAACTAATAATTAGATTGCCTCTTTTCATTTCATAACAGTCTGTATCTTAACGGAAAAAACTGGAAGTCACACTTTTAAATGCCACCAACAGACATTCATATACTAAATAAATATAGTAGCAGCCATTGCTTTATTTAGGGAATCGGAAATGTGAGGTTTACGAGCTAAACCATGATTCGTTCACTCAGTATGTGAATGCATTCAAATATAATACAATACATTCTTCTATATTGCCCACATTGGTAGTTAATTAATTACCAATAAAAATTAACATTATCATGAACAATACAAAAGTTTGTTTTTGGAGATAAATATTAGAACAAATTTCTTCTAAGATTCTTTTGAAATATTATGTAGATTAGCTAAGATAAATCAACATTCCTGTTCCAGTATTATTATAAGGACCTACTAAGTCCATAAACCAGATCTAAACATTCTGTTGTATAAACAATTCATATTGTTATATAGTTCGCTAAAAACCTCAAATGGAAATGGGTTGGACACATAGTTTGAAGAAGGGACAATCGCTGGACAAAGCAAGTTATCCAGTGGTACCCAAGAGGTACAAAATGTCCGTAAGGTAGTAGGCCGCTGGATCAATGAGATGGTGAAGTTATACGGAAGTATGTGGCAACGCAGCGCACATGACTGAGAGAAGTGGAATCAGAGGCCTTCATCCAACAGTGGATAGATTCAGGCTGATGATGAAACAATATACAGATTTGAACAACGTACTGATTTCGATCCTGCGACTAAAAGCATAAGGGGCGAGGTTTTCGGCATCTGCTCCGCTCCAGTCATAATATATTATTTTCTCAATTTTATATATTATATATTCATAAAAATGTGACAACCAGGCTTTTTGTTCTAAGATACACATATTATAAAAGATGAAATCTGTAAGTATAAACTACTGCAAAGCGATTCAAACGTTCCATCTCACTAACCAAACAAAAATAGTACTTCTAGTGTTTTTTTTTCAATAACTTAATACAATTTAAACACTACCAGCATGATAAAAAAATCCTATATAATACAGTCACTTACAAATGACGCACATCTGTGCGCAGATTATAATTATTAATGAATTTGACATTAGTTTAGTTTGACGTAATATACGTTGTTATAGTAATAATTCTAATATGGATCGGAGGACATTAAAATGGGAATACAAACTAAGATTTAATTAACATGACCTTCTAGAATACCTCTTTATTCACAGCCAATGACTTGTTGCATAGCAGTTGAAAATTTATCTACTGTCCATATAGCTGTAGGATCGTGTATCGTCGCCGTAGATGTCAAGGGAGCCTAGCCACAAATTTGGCGAAAATGAGTAAAGTACACAAAAGCATTTTAAAATCATCAAAGATGCAGTGGTCAATGGATTTAAGCCACAAAACTCTTTTGACTACATTTTTTGTACATTTCAATATTCAGTGGTCAAGAGATATAACACACATAACTTCTAGGATACTATTTTCTTTAGTTATTTGTACAAAATAATAAAAAGATAATACCACAAAGTATATTCTATGTTGAAAGTTTCACTGTTATATCTTTAAAAACAAAAAAGTTCAATAAAAAATGTTACTTTTTTTGTCACACAAAATCTTTGAGTGCCTGTTTCTCACCATTATGATTTTGTGGACTGGCTCCCTTGACATCTATGGAGACGGTATATGATTGATTCTATACAAACGAGCATTTTTTTTAATGGAAGATCCTTTCCGAAACTTAAGTATGATTGTTGTATGGTTATTTGATGGATAAATCTTTCCCATACATGACATAAGAGGAAGAAATATCTTTTAAATACACATTTAAAGATCAATACGTCATTCCATTTTGTAAACGTAATAAATCCAAAAAAACGAATTTTAAACAGAACTTAAAATTTTTTAAATTGAATATAAAACAATGATTTCTGTGTAGATATTTATCAGGATTGGACATTATTCCATGATATGCACACAATATGCACACAAATTATGAGGTTTTCGTAATTGATTTTTGAAGACGCATATGGGTGGTAAGAATCTTACACAGTGGCGAAGGGTGGAGGTAGGCTGTTAAGATCTGACATAAATAGTGCACACTAAACTTTGTCAATCCTACGTATTTGTTCTCATTGAACTAGGACTAGAATGTGTAGAAAGTGTTTGTTAGATTTAAAATTCAATTTAACCCTGCCTAGTAGTCAAAAAATATTCGTCTATCAATAAAATATCTAAAATTATCAATACATAATTTTAGATATTTTATAGACATAAGAATACATTTTATCGATTATGGTTGGGTAAGGCTCAGTAAAATTTAAAAAAAACTAACCAACACCATCTGTAACATGTATTCTTAATTCAACAAAAACAAATAAGTGTGATTGAAAAAGTATGCACTATTTTCGTCAGATCGCCCATAGCATACCTAAACTATTATGATTTCATTTAGGCCGGCTTTAATTGAAACACCTGCAAATTGCATTCTTAGTTCAATAAAAAATAAGTATGACTGACAAACTTTAGTGTGCATTATTTATGTCGGATCTTAACAGCCTACCTTCACCCCTTGTCAATGTAGTAGCATATATTTGGTAAAACTAGGGTATTATTTTTTTTATTAGAATAGGATATACTAGATTTACAAGATATAATGACGAATAGTTTTACTGAAATTGTTAAACATTGACCGACAATGACTATACAAAGAACAAAGAAAGAAATCAGAGTATACATAACGTTGATTTGACCAGTGTAAAATTTATTTCTTCGACCAAGTCACTGGCTGTGCGTAAGGTCTGTCTATATTAAAGGTACCCACGACAACAATTTTGATTACTGTGACATATTTCAATCATAGTTTCAAATACTTCAATAATACAACATTATTATTGTATCATTAAAACTAGAGAAATTGATCTTTATTTGGTACGGGGCACATATAATAAACAGACCTTTAAAAAGGGCCATTCATTGTTGTAGTACAAACTAACTTTGCATTAAATTTGATAAAGTGCGAGTAATAGACAATTGTCATATAACATGATCAACATCGCTCGCAATAAACCAAAGGCAGCATTAGCCGATACTGGGTTTAAACCTATATCAATAAATAGGTAGAGATACACAACAAACTATATGACAGTGATTCCTTTCTATTAGTGACTATATTGTATTTAAGTATTTCTGTTCACCAAACCCGCACGTAGTCGGAGAATATGGCCATTACGTTGTGGAGGTATGTTAACAATAAATAATGAACGACAAAAACATAGGTTGATTCTTTCCAAACTAATACATAATGAGAACACGATACGATGAGTGAGATTTGTTTCTACAGATCTATTCCAACGTAACCCTAATTAAAAATCTAGTTAAATATGTAATGATGTAGGTATTCCAAGCGTTAAGTATCTGGGATATTACACGTAAAAATAGCTTTCATTAACCTAATATATTTAACAAATTAGAATGGCAATGTACCTTGCCTTGGAGGCATTATGTGGAATAATATTAATATTTTGGTATAGTGACATCGGTATATGTCCAATTTAATCTGTTCCATTAATATTTCAATGGATTGAACGAAATGGCAACATTACAAAAGCTGATTGCTTAAATTTAATGTCGTGACATGTTTCTTGGTTACGCGTGTACAGGCGGTCCTTGACTTTCCTACAATTCCCTATTTCAATGCAAAAACTATATGCTTCCATGCAGTTAGTTACTCCCTAAAATATTCATAAACATGAGTGACAAGCAGAGAAACTGCAGTGTTGATGCCGACAAAAAGAAATTAACGACTCTCTTCATACGATCGAGACAAAGACGGAAATAATTAGGCGTTCTGAAAGCGGATTTTTTTTTTCATAAATCGGCCGTTCGTATGACTTAAGCCGGTCTACAGTGGACATATATCTTCAAAGATTCTTTCCAAAGACACAACATAGTGATTGATGAAACGGAGAGTTCTTTGCCATTATAAATATTGGTGATAAACAAAAAAAGATGTCCCTCCGAGTTTTTCAATTATTCAAGCTAATATTAAATTCACTGGAGAAGCTGCCAGTGCAGATAAAGATACTGCAAATGAATTCATTTCCTCATTGTCCAAAATATTTTAAAATACACTTTTACTTTCATACATTCAACATTCATACACATTTTCATGAGCCAATTACGTCGAGAACTGCCTGTACATAACTGAAAATTTTCATTTAGACGGGAGTTACCTTGCAATTTAGCAGTCGTGAACACAATGTTATTTCGGATCCAGAAAAACAACAAAATTTTCTTATGGTGCTACGTAGTTGAAATAGATCTGCCGAGGACCAAACAGTGAACCGACAGATGCAATTTATTATTCATTCTGCAAGTATAATAAATTAATATACATGGTAAAGACATTAAATACCAAAATTACCGTCTGAATTTCTTTGTAACGATAAACTGTTACATTATTGTGTTATATTATTACGATTTTATACAAATACATACAAGCACTGGCTTATAATTTGCTGGCGTCTCCATATTATATATAGCTTAACATTCACTTAAAAGCATCCCAAAATAAACAAAGTCGCATTTGACACTTTGTTAAAATATGACACAGCCACCGGACAACTCTGAGTATAGCGTCACACCGTTTGCAATTACCTCGCTTGCCGGCCGTCTCGCTCTCAGACATCGGAACACTCGTCCAAATCGATAATGTTTCCGCTAGCGTATAAGGCACAAAAAGTCACCGCAGACACACTTGTCAGTTGTAAACTGTCTTTAATTAAAATTTAGCATACTTAAAACTACCAGATTAATAAATTACATAAATATTTCATGACAACACCACTACGAAGCACCACATATGTCACCAGGGTTGCCACCTTTGATTTGGTTTCCGAGCGGGCAAGTCAAAAATCGACACAACACAAAATTTCATACCAGGATGTTAATTTATAAGACAATTCGTTAATACGAGTGCAGGTCATGTTACGTTACAGTCCGATTCATACTATGTACCATAAAACATTACCTTACGAACAAACAAAAACATAAATGTAATAACATACAATCTTAGTATTGTAATAGCAAATGGTTATAATATTAACATACATGCATTTTTTCACTCAATTTCTTGATCAAAATTGTTATATTTACCGAGCTAATAAAAAATGTCTCTAAATGCCATTTAAAAATGCAATATGTTTAATATAGCGAAAGAATTTAAATGCAAATATTACATCAAATGAAAACCTTTGAATAATTAAGAAAAATGGCTTATCTGCCTGTACTGCCTTTTTGTTCAGTTATAATTCAATAACTACTGGACCAATATTCAACGTTTCCTCTAAGATGTACATGAGGATATTTATAAAAAATTGTCCAAGGATACATTCAAGAGTTCATTTATCTATACAAAAAAGGAGTTTTGACTACTAAGATGTCAAAATGCTTTTAATATTGATGAAACTTGCACAGATTGTTTGGAGGACTTTAATCATGATTCTCGATATCTTAATCATAAAAATACCACCTGTACAACAATATGACGTGAGGTGGTAGAGAAGCACCCGCCTAGAAATCGATACGCGTCAATTTCTTCATTGCGTACATTTGTCTAATTTTTCTTTCTATTTTTAACGCAAAATTCTCTAAATTCTGATTTACAATAATTTCTCGCATACCTAATTATAAATATTGTTTTTGCTGTTCTGTATAATAATAATCTATTAGTAGATATAACCATTGGCCATGACAATACCAATTTAATTTAGGACTATTAAATGTCCTTCATGTTACGATTATCAAGTTGGCCGCTCAGAAACGAAGCCGTAGACGACGCCTGCGGCGGGAGAACCGGTACACCGCAGCGGGATCATAAAATTTGAAAGTCTTTTGTGAGGAATCGGCCGGGAGACCGAACTAAACGTACACTGGCCCTTGGTTTTCATTGTCGTCCAAACTAATTTTATTCGCATAGGCAGGGCCACCATCGTCAAAAAACCGCCGGAAGGTGAATTCGAAGAAGCCGTGGAAGGGGTTCCCGTTGTCCAGCTCATTGTCTGACTGATTGGAGTCGGAGTTCCTCAGCTTGTCAGGGTCTATGGGATCGAAGTTGGACGTGTCGGTGGGGTACTCTATCCGGGGGATGTGGGGCGCACTCTGCTTGCGGAGGCCTTTGTCAAAGTCCACCCTCTTGAAGAAGGGGTGTCCTTTCACTTCCTTGGCGTCTTTGCCCAGGCGGCTGTCCGAACCGGAGCACAGTTTCAGGATGAGGTCGGCGCTCTCCCGGGACAGATTAGCCGACTTCGGGATGTGAAGGGTTGTCTTCCAGTTGATCACCTGTCGAAGACATTATTATGTCAAAATAAATTTGAATATTGTAGGGTCAACCTACCCAAGTTGATAAATATATCTATAATCTTTTGCTATTAACATCATGTCAAATGGGTTCTTTGAAAAGATTTATGATTTACCGGGACCATGTTAACGATGGATCAATTGGGATGAAAAAGAGTGATCTCTTGATATAAAACTACATCTTTGTATTCGGTAAGGTAGGTCGCCAACCGTAGTTATATAATGTCCAAAAAAGTATTACATACATGAGAATCGCTTAAAACTTCTGAAGAAACAAAACATAGAAAATGAAAATTATACCTGTAGAAACAAAGTCACCTGATGGCAAATAACTAGTTTAAGTGAGCCAGTAAAATAGGTCAGCGGACGGGATAACAACCGTTAATAAATTCATTCCACCAAGTGAACGCTAATTCAATAAATAGTAGTAATCGAAAGAAACAATGATGGATGACCTTTTGCTGAGTGTCGGCAGGGGTGGCGGCATGGAAGGGCGGCGATCCGACCAGCATCTCGTAGAGGATCACCCCGACGGACCACCAGTCGCAGAGCTGCGTGTAGCCTATCCTCTGCAGGACCTCTGGAGCAATGTAGTTAGGCGTGCCGACTAGCGAATGAGCGAGACAGCGCTGGTGTTCTCTCTCCCTCCGCCTCTCCAGCGGCTTGAGGAGTCGGCAGTGGCATTCCCCCTCCCGCCATTCGCCTTCAGGTTCCATCGAGTCTTGTCTTCCGTGTTCACCTGTCAATTTATAAGTTAGAAACCTCATTTAATAAATGACCTTCCTTTGTACAGAAACTCGCAATTCAAGTTCATTATTCAAACCAGTAAATTACTAGAGCAGGCCTTATGCAATTGTAGTATTACAGCACTTGATGGTATTTCTAGGAAGCTTTTAATGTGACAGACTGTATCACAACCTGGGAAACGCAAGACCAGCGAGCAACATGAATTACTTTTAACTATGTACATTATTAGACACGGTTTCCTCAGTGGCCGCGCGGCTTAAGCGTTGGACTATAACGCCGTGGGTCCCAAGTTCGAATCCTGGGTCTGGCAAGTACAGATATTGTTTTTCAATTTGTGTGTGAGTCAGGGTATGGAACTAATAGGTTGAGCAGGTGGCCGACATCCATTTCTCGTAAAAACAAAATCTGTTAATACAAACCTCTACTCTGTGGAGGCCCATATGATCCTATCAGTATCGGACATGGTCGGAAAAAAAACTTTCCTCTCACAATCTACATTATTGTATTCTATTACGAATGTTTAGGTTTTGGTACAAACTTAGTGAAACATCATATGAATACGTGTATTAATTAAGGCGCTAAGTACCCAAATAAAAAAAACCGACATTTTTATAGAAAAATGTTCTACATACCATCGCCAATAACTTCAACTACAGTCTAAGTGCCTCAAGCAAGTCAAAAAATCTGTTGACGTTGTAAGTCCGTTGGCGTGTTTTATTTATAATGGTGTAAGTACCAATGCAGTGGTCAACGGCATTCAATATAAAATAGCTGACAATGGTGTGTTGACACTTGCGAGTTCTTAATACCTAAAATTATAGAAGCTGCAGTGATTGCTTCACACTGTAAAACTACATTTTTCAAAAGGTCTGCCTCATGAAATTTTACTGCAATGACTCGGTATTTTGTAACTACAGGCAATACTACTTTTTGGTACTTAGAGCATTATTTAATACACGTATTCATATTATTCAAAATCAATGTAATAATATGTAATAATTCATGAAGCAATACCATCCATTCATAGCAAATACAAATTTAAGCGTATATCCCTGCAATATCTGCACATTTAATAATGTATTGATATAACGGTTTGAGTGAATCTAAAATTGAATTGTTTTAGAAATGTTATTAATAGATATGGGTGGAGTGTGAAGTTATCTACAAATGAATCCGCAGTGCGAAATGGCTTGCAGCAAATTTAAACGTTGGTCCTTTAATTAGTCCTTTTATCAACCTTCGCCTTCATATATTTAGGCTGTCTTCTAGAGAATGTTTTCTACAACATTTTGAGTGTGTATTTATAACACTGTCTTGTTATGAGAGCATAGACATTTTATATGAGACATTTTTATACTTTGTGTTAAATAAATAAACCAAGTCAATTATGAGATTTTCTTCCATACATAATACAATATTCCAAGTTATCTACAAAACTAAATAGGTATATGTAGTAATGTTATTATCTGGAATTGGGTATTTCCAAATTCTGCTATATATTTCTTTATAAGCCGTGGATGACAATATTATTTCCATATTAGCCTGTAAATACAGGACCTTGATGACAAAATTGATTGTGATGATAACAATTGGCTTTTGGAAAGACATGAGTCACAATATGATCTAGGAATATAAGAATATTTTAATTGTAAACGTGTAAACAAAATTATTCTATTACATCTTGCCTTGCCAAAGATTATAAAATTAAATAGTGTGCAAAAAGATTCTCACCGTTTCTCTGATAATATTTGGAGTTGTGGGTCCACCTGAACCCGGTGCAGAGTCCGAAATCGGTGAGCTTGATGTGGCCGTCCCTATCGATTAGAATGTTGTCGGGCTTGATGTCCCGGTGGATGAATCCCATCTTGTGCACGCTCTCCACGGCGCAGGTGAGCTCAGCGACGTAGAATCTGGCCAGCGTCTCCTCGAAGATGCCATATTTGATAAGCAGGGACATGAGGTCGCCACCCGGGATGTAGTCCATTACGAAATAGAGATTGTCTTTGTCTTGAAAACTGTAGTATAGCTTGACGACCCACTCATTGTCAGCCTCCGCCAATATATCCCTCTCGGCTTTGACGTGCGCTACTTGGTTTCTCTTCAGCACATCCGCCTTTCTAAGGGTCTTCATGGCGTACAGGTGATGAGTATCGATCTTTCTGACGAGCGTCACTTCACCGAAAGCACCCACTCCGATGGCCTTTATTTTATCGAACATGGATTTGTCCATCTTAGCTCGTTTTAACCGAATATAATTTGACTCTTTTTGATGTAGCATTTTCCTCATCTGGAACTGCGCCTCAAGACTGAGTTTGATCTTGGTCATTTCTTTCTCGAGCTGCAGACGGCGAACCTCCCGTTGGCGGTACGATTTGACGACATTCTCAATATGCTGCTCCATGAAGAATTTGAATGCCTGTGGCGAATAATTCCTCACTTTGCAGTCCCGGCGCTCCTCCTCCTTTTCCTTGCTCATCTGCTTCCGCTCGGGAATCGGTGACTGGTGGCGGATCTTCTTACAAGGGAGGGGGTTTGGGCGGCGGTCGCCGAGGGCTGACCCGTTCATCCCGGAAGAGCGGTTTGCGACGGAGGAGGAGGCAGTCGGGGGCAGGGGTGGAGTGTTCTTGTGGGCGACGGAGTTGCATGCGTAGGCGGATGGCCCGAGGCACTGCCCGCCGTTGGAAGACGCACTATGGGGGCTGTCAGCTCTCGGATCGACACCGTTGGGATACTTTTTGCGGGCAACGGAAGGCCGGCCCGACTGAGAGCTCGCCGAGCCATCGTCCTGATTGTTCCCGTAGGGGGGAGGGGGCAACTGGTGGTGGATGCCACGCTGGACCGCTAGGGCCTGCATGGTGATGGCGTAGCTGGGGGGCTCTGTGGTGGGGACGCCCGGCCCGGTCGCTGCAGGGGATGGAGGCTTGGGGCTGACCGAGAATCCGGAGGCGTGCGACTGCTGCTTCTGCTGGATGGAGCTGGCATACGACGGAGGCGGCGGCTGGGAGGGGGAAGGCGCCCCGACGGGCTGGGGTGCTGCCGGGGCTATCGCTGTCTGCAGCACAGGCTTCTGTACCTGGGTACTTTTGACAGACTGCATGATTATGGGGGGCTGTGTCTTCGCTTGGCGTGCTCCCCAGGCCTGCAGGGGAGTCGGATGAGCGAGAGACGGAGGGGCGCCTGATGACTGGGAGACGGTAACAGGACTAGGGGAACCCCCCGAATAGATCCCTGAGGACGGGCTCTTACGGTAGTCCTGCTGCGTGGGACTCTGGCGGCTCTGGATGGAGACAGAGTAGGAGGGTGGAGGCGGAGGGCAGCCGGGAAGAGGGTAGGGGGGCGGCGGTTCAGATGAGCCGCTGGAGTAGATTGACAGTGCCTGCATCTGCTGGGACAACTGTTGCTGGGCCTGAGGGCCATTCTGGACAATCATAGGCTGACGGGAGGAGGGGTTAGGAGCAGGTGAGGCCACAGGACTGGTGCCTCGAGCAGGCGGAACGGGGGGAGCAGGGGACATACGCTTGAGCAGCTGCTGTACAGAGGGCGGAGGAGGTGGAGGCGGTGTGGAAGAGCATCGTGGCGGTGGGAGGGGAGGCGCGTCCCCAAAAGAGTATTGTCGGGAGAGCTTGTCATGATGGGAGAGGTCAGCCAGGCGGGGGCTGTCGGACCGGGAGCTTCCGGCGCCCGAATCGAGAGCGGGACTGCCCCGGTGGAGGCTAAGCTCCCGCTCGATACTGGGCTTCCGGTTGAGCTTGCATCCCAGGAAAGAGAGAGGGCCTTTCGGGAGGCCGTTGACCGCGTCAGGCTGCTTTGAAAGGAAATCTAACGCCGCTTCATACCTTCCTCCGGCAAATTTCAACGCTCTCAAGGCGGCATCCTGTAAGAATAATATTAGGTCAATAACATGCTTAACTTAATAAATAGATATATTCATTGATAGCAAAGTCGATTAGTCCAAAACTACTGTTGTATTAGACCAACTATAGTTTATAATCTATAACAGGAATGGGAAGGCCATATTCAAAAAAACTTCAATTAAATATATGTGACGCTTTCGTCTGCCACCAAATACCGCAATTTCATGGTATCTTGCGGTGCATGCTGGCCGACTTTTAAATAAATATTGTAGATATTCAAAATGTATATTAAGTATTTTGTAACAATCCAAACTAGGTACTTACTAACTAACCAAGGTACCAACTAACAATAAAAACATTTTGAATTACATTTATAATTCTGTTTAGGCCGCATTTATATTATAATACATCAATGGGCATATAGGTATTACAATGTTACCTTCCGAGAGCTCAGTCAATTCCATCTGTAATTCTTCAGGAACCTTGAAGACATTAACAGGATGAGGTTGAAATGCTAATTTGAGTTTGATGTCAGTTGATTGTCATGATTTTCTATCATTACATTCTCGTAATTGATTAGCTTATGCTTCCTGCTCATCGATATTGATACTGGTCCATTCAAAACGGGACATAAGGTCTGCATGCCCATTACATTCTGCACAGCCTCATTTCTTACAGGACAAATTTTGTCATATTTTTTTTCAATGTCTTCACACTAGTGGTTTAAGAGATGTAAAAACAAATTACAGTGAAACCCCGATTCTACGGTTTTCAAAGGACCATAAGAAAAAAACGATATATGCGGGAAACGATAAATGTAGAATATATAAAAAATAAAGTAGTAGTAGTAAAAAATAAATCTAGTTTTCTTCATGGGGGGCATTTTAGTTGTGACTTAGAAAAATTCGTGATACAAGATGCGAGGCAAGCCTGAGCGCCAACCGACCTGTCTGAACCTGACTGAAAGGTCTGAAGTATGTATTATAAACAATTCTACGAAAGTAAAATATTTAACAAAAACAGTCAATCGGGATAATATTTGTGACGGGACCATATTAGACGATAGATTGAGGAAAACGATAAATCGGGGAACGGTTAATGCGGGATTATTTAACATTCTTATGGGTGGTCTGCGGGACTTTCAAAAATGAACGATCCGTGCGGGAAAACGATTTATGCGAGAACGGTAGATCGGGGTTCCACTGTATCTCTTTTCGGCACAACTAATTTGATGAGTTCATTAATCTACCGGTGTGCATATTTGTATTTTACAAAATTTAGAGCTAATAATAATAATAATTTTTTATGTGTTTAATGTGCGTCATCGATCATGATAGAGAGAATATAGTATTACCTCATCATATCCAAGGGTGAGCAGCTGCGTATGGGAATGCCGGAAAATGTTGAGGTCATTGTTGACATTGGAGGAGGCAGCGGACCCCACTCCCGAGCTGACGGTGCTCGCAGCCGAAGAACCAGGCGGCTCCCTCTCCGAGTGCCCCCCGCTCCCTCCGCTGTTGGCGAACGGGAGGAGAGAGTTCCTGATCTCCGCGAGCGCCTTCTGGTGGTAGCCGGAGCGCGCGGCCGACTTGCCGGGCGGCGGGTTCATTGCCCGCTCACCCCTCCGCCTCACCCCATGCCACGCCCTCCTCCACCCGGCCGCCACTTCCTGCAATTTTCACCTTTCCCGCACCCCCCTGCACTGGACCCGCGCCCCTTATTCTTCAGAAACGATTCAATTTTCACTCTCACCACACAAATTATCCGTCCAAATGTACTCTTTGTTATTTCACAAATGTATTGACGACTTTTAAATGTACTCTTAAAATATATACGTAGAACAGAATTCTCTGTTCTCCTCAGACATGGACACAATCATAGTGACTTTAATATATAAATTACAATAAATAATAATATAACACGTAAAGCTATCTTGCAGTGGTAAAATAAATTTTTAATTTAGGGACTAGTTCAGAGTATTTTATTTCTATTATTATCAATTTTTTCATGTCTCTGTTAGCAGTATAACATTTTCAATTGCTAGGTTTTTCGTTAATATTCACGCACTTTCAAGTTTGGTATTAAAAAAATATTGTTTATCGGCACCTTACCAATAGATTAATGTCATCAAAACACTTATATTAATATTTCAATAACATAGTTTCCAATATTGCACTATAATTTTCTTATTCTTCCAACCGTGTGTGATCTGAAATATAAAAAGATACGGTGAGACTAGAACAATTAAATAAAGACAAATTTAATAGCCATAAATGTTAAAATATAAATAAAGAACTTTTGTAACGATTCTGATCTATGCTACATGGTTAATTTTGATAAAATCATGAGAAAAGCAGCTGGTGACAATCACTCTCTAATCATGAGGAATTTTTGACTTGTTGACTGTTTGTAAGCAATACAAAACATATTGTTTGTCAGATTACTTACTCCAGGCTTGAAATGAATTGGAATATTGTAAATATTTTAACAGAAATGCATGCAAAAGAGAATGTTATAATTTAATAGCAATATAAGATGGAAGCAGTACATAAATAGAACAAAAATATTCATATGGCAACAGTGCCAAAATTAGATACCTTATAATTCAAGGCTTGCAGTTTTGTGAAATTCCAAAATACTGTGTGCAACTTTCGTTTAAAAATGCAATCGATCTTTCACTCGGTTCATTAGAGACGTTGTCATAATCCTGGGTGGAATATCATCTTTTATAGAATGACACATATCTTGGAACGATTTGTGATCGTATCCGAATTTGCAGAATTTCAATGGGACCGTTTGGCATTTCCTCCGAATAAGTTTCAATTGGAAAAGGACATACACTCGATTGACCAGAAAACTTTCTCAACGTACACTGATAAATATGAGTAAATTAGAAATAAAATCACATTCAGTAATGAAAACAAAGAACGTCATACACGCAAGTTGGCAAACCGAGGGAAGCCATCTTGAAGAAGTGCCACATTCTTTAGCGTGTTCGAAAAGTCGCATGAAACGACTATTTTTTTAAAATGTTATTTTACTGTGTGCATACTCGAACGTTGTGTGAAAGATAAAATAGAAATATTGTAACCTAACCTCTAAATCGAAGATTGACTTTTGGTTCTTACTTTTAAATTTTAACAAAAACTGCTTTATAATTATTAGTTAATCAGAAAGTTTACCCTCTACATGCCAATATGTTCATGCCGGTTAATATAGTATAAATTATTTATACTATTATCAGCATCGCAAAGTTCTAAAATGGGTAAAATTTTATCAATCATTAGTAGACCATTAAAAAATTTCAATGTGGAAAATAGAGCTCTTCGAGTCATCTCTAAAGAAAAGCCTACCGCTGCCCCAAAGCATAAGGCAGCGGTCCTGGAATTGGAGCAAGTTTTGAGAGGTATTTCATTTATTATGAAAAATATATGAATACTTCATTGACCGCTCGTTACACCATCACCACACAGAAAGTTTACTCTTATCGTTCATTAATTTGAAAATAATGTGTTATTTTAGTTATTACAAACCATTGGCGACTCATCACTAAAACCAACTTTGTATAGCTGATCTCTTTCAGAGGATCGTATAATGTTCTGTGATGAAATTAGATCCATATTTCAGAATTTCCCAATTTAATTTGAGAATATAAATAATTGCGTAATTATTGTGATACATACTGCAGAAATCGCCAACATAATTTACTGTAATAGATTCTTAGGTTATCACCATGTTTTCTTCATTCTTTCCGTGACGTTTCAGGCTCGTGGCAGAGACCCATTACGATTATAAACAATCATGAAAATTTCAAATATTATGTTATTAAAAAAAAATTTAAGGCTAGTATTGTGCTACGCTCCAAATAGGTACTTATTTAGATATTAACTGCTGGCGACTCTCAGAAGTTGCAGGTGTTTGAGCGTTGGGCAAATCAAATCAAATTGGGAGGAACTGTGTTATAGCCCCGTTAGCTCTATGGTAAATCCAGACCTCTTTGTGAGCACTGGAAGTCAAAATTGGAGAAGGAAAGCATGAGCAGAATGGAGGAAGTTTGCTTGAGGTAGTCAAGGTTCATTTCCAAACTCTATGGTAAATCCAGACCTCTTTGTGAGCACTGGAAGTCAAAATTGGAGAAGGAAAGCATGAGCAGAATAGAGGAAGTTTGCTTGAGGTAGTCAAGGTTCATTTCCAAATTGTAGCTGCACAAAAGTAAAAAGTTTCACTTAATTATATTTTGTTCTACAGATAACCCAGAAATAGTAGATGAGCTCGCCAAAAAGGACCCCTCCCTTGACTCCCGATTAAAAGATGTTTATGTATCATCTACACAGAAGCCAATGGTAAGTGCGATGATTTATTGTCTTATAGGGCCTGTCGCGGAAGAATCAAGCAACATGTGGCTTTCCTACGGTTATGGTTGTCAATTATATCAATACCTATAAAGGGTGACAATATCCGGCAAGTGGCACATGTCTAAATAAGTGCAGGACAATTTTTTGTTTTTTAAATCGATCACGATATAATAAATTTACACTCGACAGGTTCACGATGAACGAGGATTACCTGTGCACGCTTTTAATGAAAAGTAATAAGCATTAATTCATTTCTAATATTGGATTATATCTCATGGACAATTTTTTTCATTTGGCTCTACAATCCGATGTGAATCGATCTCGAATGTAATGAGGAAACATTCGTTGACGTTTTTTAGTTCATGATTTTCTGCATACATTTATTTACTTTTATAACGAGCTACTTATCGGATATACCGAGCAAAAATATCTCAAAAACTTTCTTAAAACTGTTAATGTGTCAATCGTTTAAAAACATTTTCGACCTTAAGCAATAAGATCCGACCTTAGGCCGATGCCGCCGGGATCGGATTACGTTTACGACACTAGTTAAGTACCTAATTGGTGTTTTCGCCGACAACATTGAAAAAGTATCCACGCATATGGTTGAAATTTCATGTAAAAAATTCAAGCTTAAGTCAGTAGGTACCTACCAGCGTTCATTACAATAAATAACTTCTTTTGTAGTTTATGAATGCCATGTTGCTTGTTTCGGGGATTTTTACGATGGTTTTCAGATTTTTTATGTCCTACTTCTGCTTTTGTTTGAATTGCGCCTTTTTGTGTTGTGACCGCTCATTTAAAAATACCTATTCTCTAATATAACGAGTAATGCTTATAACGAGCAAATTCAGTCGGTCCCATCTTCCTCGTAATAACCAAGTTCGACTGTATTTGAATACGACTGGAAAAAAGAATGCAATAATGTTGTGCAAATGAAAGAGAAATATCTGAACCGTGATGTTTGTTTGGACAGAGCAATGGATTCTTTAATTTTTAGTGTAAATTTTGGATGAAACTAATGGCAGTGGAGAAGAGGGTGTGGAAGATGATGAATTTTGAGTCAATTAGTCGTCTGAAATTTAAAAAAAATTCAATGTTCAATTTCAGAGTCTGTCTTCTATAAGCTGGTGTGCGGTTTCCCTCCGCTTCAGCATCTTAACACTGCATTCCCTCTTGTAACAGCAACTTGTAAGCAACTTGCAACTTGCAACAGTCGAAAGCGATGGCACAATGCTTTCCCAGCTTATAGAAAACAGACTCTAATTGATTTTTATCCGTAATTTTTAATTATACCTAAGTATATTTTGTGTTAAATTGGTTTTTATATTGTGAATATTGATACAAAAATATTCAAACTTATTTCCTAATTGTTTTAAAGACACTTTTAATGTTTTGTATAATCTTTCTATGTCAATTATCTGATTATTATTGATATATTATAAACATTTTTCATTTCAGGAGATTCAAAAGCCTCTTTCATCACGCTACAATCCTGAAAAGCCTCTACCTTTAGACCGAAAAATACCTACAGATTTTGAATACGGCATCAAGGAGCCGGACCAATGTCACCCCGGTTATACAACATTAAGAAATATACTCAAATTTATAACCGATCATCAAACGGACCCTAAAATTCATACTGTAGAAATCATTGCTGATCAGTATAAACTTAAAAAAGAGAAAGTTAGTAAGTATCGCAGACTCATTTTATATAATTTTCTTCGTCATCTGTGTTCTGCAGGTGGGGCATATCATCGCTGTTCATAGAATAGGCGGCTCTTGTGGTGCAGTGTAGGCGCTGGCCTTCCATCTGGGGGCTCTGAGTTCGATTCCCGGTGAATTCAAAATATACAGTACTCTCTCAGTAATCCGCCACCCCAAAAACCAGACAAGTGTCCAATTAGTGAAAGCGGCGGATTATAGTGCATACATAACGTAACCATTTATTTTTTTCCTCAAAACGGGACATCTACTAATTTTTAGGTAGTTTTTATTAATTAATTAAAAGAATATGAATGAACGCGCGAAAATAAGCAATTTATGTGGTTTCACATTTTTCTGAAAAATAAAGTATATTTGGTTTTGATTTCAAAAAAGAATGAAATTATTGGCAAGACTTATTAAAATTTTCTTTGGTGATTAACATTGCGAATTGCAACTGTGTTTTTTTTACATAAGAGAAATTACCCTTTCTACCGGTGCTTTTCTATCGATTATTTGATTTTTCGCACCTTTTTTGTAATAATTCTTACCGTGGCTTGCTCTCTTTCTGAAAACGAGACATTTCGGCGTCCCGAAGCTGTGCTTGGGGACAATGGGATAGGCTACCTAAAAACGGGACGTATGGTCACGTTATGCATACATACATACAAAATATGGTTAAAATTAAAACAGGTATTTCGTAAAAATAGTTTTTTTTTGAGAAATTTGTATCAGCAAATTACGGTTTTATTTATAATCAAAATCAAGTATTTACTAAATTATACATATTTATAAACTAAGTTTATTAACTAAATATTAAACAGTAAATCACTTGACACAACCAGTTGTTCATGAATGTTCTTGAATGGCTTAGGATTCTTGGCTTTCCCTATGACCAAAAGCTTCAGTTTGTGTGTCCCGGTTGCATTGGAGCATGTCATAATTGTGATGCGGTCCTTGGGCACTTTCCTCCCTGGTACATTACTTTCTTCGCAATAAACGTACGTTTTACGAAGGAGAAGTTTCCAAAATAAACCCGTCTCATGTGCTTTGTATACTTGTACGCAACGGACTACTGAATTTGACAATCAAATACTGGTGAATTATAGAGCTTGATTTTGTGCTGTCAACTAGTAAAAATAACGGCGGATTACAGTAGTTGTCGGATAATCGAGTGTCGGATTACTGAGAGTGTACCTAATGTATAATATTTCGTACTAAGTGTTTTCAAATTATGTATATTTAATATTTTTGGGATGAATAATCATGCAAAACACCTAGAAATTATGTAGGAGGTTATGTAAGCAAAACAATATAATTCAAATCAGAATGCGACCTGCCATTTTGTTTATGGGGCTACCAATAGAAGAAAATAATGAAATTGTTACCAATATAACCATGCTATTGTACAATTGTTTAATTCAAAAATAGAGTTCAAATTCTTTTGTTACAGCCAACTTAATACAGTATCCTTCCAACATGAAAAAGTTCCCTCTTTTTCTCTTTCCAGGTGATATATTACAATTCTTTGGCACTTTTGAAGTGTATATTCCAGAGAATGTTGATAAAAATAAAAAGAAAAAGAAGACACCTATTATGGCAAAACCGTCAAATATCCAACAGCTGATTGAAGACGATAAGAAAGAAGAAGAAGAAAGGAGAAAAAAAGAAGAGGAGGAGGAAACAAAAGAAAAACAAGAGAAGAAAGAGGGACAGGGATAGACATAGTCATTATTAGTAACAAATTAATAGAACACGCGCATTAGAAGTTATGTTAATTAAGATGGTTCTGTATCCGATGATTTTGACTACATAACGTATAGACAACGTTGTGCTGTACTAAAACTAACCCAGGGTTCCCAATATTTTTACACTGCGACCCCTCCCCACAGCATAAAATCATTTTTTATAAAGCAAAGTACACACTGAAAATAAACGTAAAATAAAACTACAATGCGGATTTGTCATTACATTTTCAAGTGTTTTTGTTTACTGTCGAAATTATATAGTGGCCGGATTAGGACCTTTCTTAAAACATTAAACTATTAGTCCATCATTGCCCTAAATGTAGCAAATCGTCAGATCTTTTCTGACTTAATGTCTCTACCAAATTAGAACAGATATTAAGTAAATAGTATTTTTGCTGATTATATTATGCAATGCATGTAATATGTAGTAAATACATAATTATTTTTAAGTCACTAGTTTGTTAGTAGGTTTATAATTATATTGTTTTTATTTCAAAATAATAAAATTTGTTAAAATTGCAGAATTGTTTGAATTACAATAATTTTAAATCTTCATTTAAGGCCCAACCTTTGCATGCCCCGCACCCGCTACATAAATAATATCCAACAAAAAAAACTAGGTTTTACCTCTACATAAATTTACCTACTGCCCTAAAATGCCGTCTCATTCTCTAAAAGCCGTATGCACGAAATGTCAACTCACAAACGCTAAATACTAGTTGGTCGACTTATTAACAAATGTAAGCGTCACTGCGTGATAGAATGTGACTGTTTGCAAATGGCTGACTCCCTTGTCACTAGTAGTGACAGCCGTAGGTTAGAATTAAGCGATTTTGTAGATTACTCAGAACATTAAACGTCTTTTTAGACATCAGTTTAGTTATTTGTTCAGTTGGGAAACGGCGATGTATATTTACATATTTTTTGTACACTAAACATATTGGTTGGTATAATACAGTACCTGTATATTAGAAGAAATAATATTTCAATTGAAATTAGAAAAGTAGTATGAAAAATATGGCAACATAGTAATTTACACGTTAAAAGCAGATACGATAACTGATGGAAAATACATCCTGTCTCGTCTCGGTTCCAGTCAGCTGCTTCAGTTTTGCATTTACATGTCAGTTTAACTGACAGCTAGACTGATCGTACATTTACGACAGACGCACATCAGGGATTATGAAGTTACAAGTCTAGAGGAAATGCTCCCAAATTTCGATTGACTTTAATAGATTCACTAAAGATGTCATGATAAATGCAATATTTCCTATGGGTGTTGTATGGGGGAAAAAAGGCGTAACCCACACAGATCAAATTTTACAGAAGCAAAAAAACGTTTTTTGAATGATTTTGGTTCAATATTATTAAAAAAAAAAATAGGCACAGACATTGGGTGCATGATGATTGATAATTTGGTGTAATATCTTTTCGATCTACTAATAATTAAAGAAGTTTTACAGAAAAATCATTAAAATTGAGTGTAAATGCTTTTTTCTTTAAATTAAAGCTGAATTAAAACCTGAATTTAGATAATAAATCGGCATTTGTGGCTTACTTCCTTTTTACAGAATGTGTATTTAGTTGTATACATTGTTAATATCTAATAAAAGCACTTTTAGAAAAATCGAGGTTTACGCCCTTTTTCCTAAACACAGTCGATGCACCTGGAAGTATTCTGCATTCAAGTAGGCCACTTGCAAAAAATTACCTACACTTATTTTATGAGGTATGAAAGGTATAAATGCCAGGAGGTATTAGAATGGTAGTACCCGGCGAGTTACGAATTTCTATGAAAAAATAAAACCTTAGAAACATCATTATTTAGAAATATATTAAAAGTATACCATAAAGACTTGTATATCAATTAAGAATGTCACCATGATTACAAGAGATGGCAGCATATTGTGTACAATATATTAATTTATTTAAGACAACCGACTGGGGCTAGTGTAGTGAGTGTAAGTACAGCGTGTATACACGCTCATTTTCTATGGCCAGCCTTGCATGCACGGATTTGTAGAGTGCGTAAACGCGTTTGTGGCATACATCCGGTTAATTGTAAGGTAAGTATAATAAACAGGATGACCATATCAAATACACTGGGTATAATTCACAAATGATACAATAAGATTTAATGTAAAAAGTTGATTCGAATACATAATAACACATGAGCAAATCATTGTTTTTACAATGATTGTCAGATTCTCAGCCCCCCAGATCGTATCGATTTATCATGAGTTAGTGTTGAAACTCGCTATTCGCACTAATACCAACACATGTAAACACGCCGAATACTATAAGCTTATTACGAATTCGGCCTGTTTATATGTTATTTCAGTAGTGAGTACTAATGATTAGCACTATGCCCGTGTAAATAAGTCATATTAAATCATTTGGGAATAAATTATTGAATAATGTGTATTACACACAAAAGCAGGTTATGAAATACAAACATATTTGTTTAAAAAATCAATGTTTATTTTATAAAACATTATTTAGACAAAAATCAGATTGCAAGACAGTATTAATACATAATATTATAAACTGCATTGAAAGCAATCATTCATTTTACAATTACTTAAAAATAATTCAATACAAAACAAGTACCATTCACATACGATGGATTAAAAATCTTAATATTTGAACCACTCAATTCGATATCTGAGGTGGTTGAGCAGGCCATATCTTAGGATATAAAACACCCAAACAATGAAATACCTCCTCTTCAACAGACTTAAACTGAGGGGTGGACTGTGCAGAATTTGAGGGAGAGTGGAGATGTTTCCTTGATGCAGCCAAGAGCCACATTGGGTTGTAGTCAGCGTCGCCAGACGTTCCGATATTTGCGAGATGTCCCACTTGTTAAGCAAAAATAAATTGTCCCGCGCGGGGCAGTTAAATTCTTGATTATTCAACAAATAGAAATAAAACAACCATGAACAATGAAATAAGTTTCGAAACTATAGAGAATGCGGGGTCTATTTTAAATTTGACTGAAGTAGTAGATATGGACCTTAGCTAGCTAAAACATTCTATTGACGAAGACATCTAATGGCAGAATTGCGATACACACAATTGAATATACTATGAAATTATGAATTGTTTCATAAATTCTACTTGTCAGAGTAGCACAGGGAGATAGGGTATAATTGACTATAATTCCAGACAATTTAAATTGTTATTTAAATTATGGTTCCACCATAAAAATTACCAAAAATAAAAAAACATTGTCGCCACAATAGGGTATCTTGATTAGATATAAGCATGAAGAATTTCATCTTAAAAACATATTTTTAGAAAAATCGAATATTTTAGAATAAAATGTATTAATTATAGGCCAAAGGAGAGGAGGCAATTGGTGCCTTCGAAATGTGGTGTTGGCGCCGAATGCTTCATATTTTTTGGACAGAGCACAGAACTAATCAGTCAATTATCCAGAGACTACCGATAAAGGAACGGCTCTCGACAATATATCTGAGATGCATTCTGCAGTTATTTGGACCAGATCAACCTGGAGACACTGGTAGTTTTGGGTAGCAGAAGATATTAATCTTGTGGTTAATTAAAAAAAATTGTTTGCCGTGGTCGAGACAACGTATTAATGTACATTAAACCGATATATATTTTTAGTGCATAAGCCTCCTTAAACACTATTGCCTTTTACAAGCGCCACAAACTCATTATAAAAACGCCGGCATACACGTGAGTCCCAAAAAAGGCTCCAATTTTTCTTCAAGTATGAATGCGTCACATTTATATGTATGTATGTATATAAATAGGAAGCCGGCATGTGTGGCGCTTCTAAAAAACACTAATGTGTAAAGACATAGTGGACTGTCAAAATAAAACCTGCGGTTGTCTCACAAGTTTGGAAATACCTTAAAAGAATATTTCTTATTGTTGTTAGTAATTAATTTAAACACTTTTAAAACTAATTTATCGGTAAATTGCATGTTTTGTAAATTCATCACTATATGTCCCTAGTATCTATTACATTCCCTCTTAACTACCATCCACAATTCACAAGATTTTACACTGATCATAAAAATATGGCAATGTTCAATTAGTTTGCCTATCCCATCTCCAAATAGTTCCATCATCACAAACACAAATTAACACGTTTCCATCTCTGCTGAAGGAGACTTGTCTGACGGCCGACATGCATTTTAGATGCTGCAACGTGGAGACTCGGGTGAGGGCTGGGTCCACATCGTCCAACTCCCAGACGATTGTTTTTCCTATCTGGTTTCCAAGAGCAATTGTCTGAAAACAAGCAATCAAAAACTTAATTCCAAACAATAGCACAAACCCAACAATTTTTTTTTTATGTTGTGAATTGTATGTTTTTATGGTATTCATCTAGGACAGGGTTGGTGAGTCTATGACACGCGTGGCAAAGGTAACTTGTACGAAAATTTAGCTGCCATGTGAACGATTTACAAATTTAAATTTTTTATGCATAGTACGAGGGTGGTCCGTAAAATAAGGTCTCCAATTATTTTTGACAAAGAAAAACACATTTATTTGCAATGAATTATAATTGAACGTAGTTATGCAGAAAGTAACCAATCCACAAAAAATAAAAAAATGAGATTTGATATAGATCAGATGCGAGAAGGTTTTCTCTACATTTTGCTGAAAATAGCCAAGCCGCAAAAAAAAATAATCTTGAAATAAAATACTATTTACAATTTGACATTTTACATTTTTAACAATCATGTTGTTACTAAAGTGCGATTATCTCAGCTCGACATTATTGTGGACTGGTTACATTCTGCATAACTACATTCAATTGTTGGAAAGCCTGGACTTTCTATTATTTTTCTACATAATCCCCGTTGCGATCGATGCATTTTTCCATGCGGTGTAGCATTTTTCGTATTTACATGTCATAGAACTCTCCCGCCGCGGCGTGCAGGTAGCGTACAACCTCTTCTTTCAACTCCTCGTCGGTCCTGAAATTTGTCCCACCCAGGTTTGACTTCAACGCAAGAAAGAGATGATAATCACTTGGTGCTAGGTCCGGGCTGTAGGAGCAGTGTGTAACATTATCCCAACCAAATTGGTTGATGAGGTCGGTTGTTGCACGGGCGGTGTAGGGACGAGCGTTGTCCTGGTGAAAACGCACTCCCTTCGTCAGCATGCCCCTTCTTTTGTTTTGAATTGCACGGCAAACGTTCTTCAAAGTTTTACAGTAGCAGTCAGCGTTTATTATTACTGTCGATCTTCAAGCATTACCCTCTCCACTTTTGCAATCGTTTCGTCCGAAACCGACGTACGTCCTGCACGCTGTTCATCATGGACGTCTGTTTTTAAACTCTCTGCACCATTTTTGCACATTTTTGATGTCCATAGACTTCACATAACTGTCGATAAATTTCTATAGGCGTAGTGTCCTTAGCACACAAAAAACGAATAACGGAACGTAACTCACACCTGGCAGTAGCAGCGAGTGGAAACTCCATCGCGAATGGCTACCAAACCAAGACAGCTCGGAGCGGTGAGGATTTGTAGGCGGGGAACCAAGCTACACGCCAGTGTTGCCGGATTTTGCATTAAAGCGTTCCTCGCGACTCCAGCGCCTTGGAGACCTTATTTTACGGAAAACCCTCGTATTTCGGGACTCTTTCTCTATATTTCATCTTTCCGTACACCAACACATCCAAACAAATTTTGCTATCATAGGAGGCTGTTTGTAATTGGTTACAATTATAAAATTATTAGATCCAGCCTATGTCAGTGAAGACAAGTGATGCATTTTATTTAATTTTATAAATCCTATTATAATTATTAGAATCAAGCGGCAGACTTTTAAAGTTGGTGGAGTCAGAGTATGGACATAATAGGTTGAGTAAATGGCTAAAATTCATTTCTCGTAAAAACAAAAATCTGTTAATACAAAATCTCCACTCTGTGGAGGCGCATATGATCTGGTCAAAAGAAAAAATGAAAGTAGTTCTCAAACCCACCCGCAATCTAGTAAAATGATTTGGGTACCTTTTGGCAAAAATCAACGGCAAATCTGATGAACCAAATATCGCAGTCCTTATAGTCAAAGCGGTGAACCACGGTGACGGAATTATCGCCAGGTTTCAGCTCTTTATCTTCCAAGCGTCCTGGCTTCCAGCAGATAATAGCATTCTCACATGACTGTAATAAACACATGACATATTTAGAACAAGCTATTGTCATTACATATTAAAATAGAAAAATTTATTTTGTAGACTTCAAAGATATTGTCGTGAACCACTCAGCTGAATAGCAGCTTGAATCACCTATTCCCTGCTGGATATCCCCTTGTCCAAACCATCCCAGCAATGAACACCTGGATAGTGAGTATGCGATTGATGGTAACGTTTTGTATAGCAGTAACCATGGCATGTGTACCACTGCAGTTCAGCGGAATATTGGAATGTAAAAGCACACCATAAACATGTCTTTGGAATACGTAGATGTCTGTGGTCCAGTTACCCTGGCAGGACCGAATCGTCCAATTCCCAATTACTCATTAAATCTTCAGCCACTCAATTATTTAATTCTGTAGTTATTTATTTGTACTTACCTTTGATAAAATCAAATCTCCCATCCAGCGCACGCAGTCCACGTAATTGCGGTGAATGTCTCTGGTTGAGAAGTCGGGAAAGTGCTCCTTCAAGGAGTTGAAAGGGCGGGAACTCCTGTTGGCGTTGAAGCTATAGCTCTGCTTGATGGCTTCGTGCATTGAAGGCTTGTCCAGTCTCCACAGTTTCAGCGAATGGTCCATCCCGCACGACATAATTCTTTCGCCGTTCATATCAAAGTCCTAAAGAAATAATACAAGACATTACAACTAAGACGGTCTTCCGATCCGAATGTCCAACATGTGGCCTTAGATTAGCAACAGTGAAACAACATACAGAAAAATAATAAATAATTAAATCGTGTACAATTATTTATACAACGAAATAGAATTTATCATTAAATTTAAAATAAAATATAAGTTGCATTCGTTAAACTTTGCAGGCTTTGATGGCGAGCCATAAAACAAGAATGGACAGTGCCCAACAGCCGAGGGTAATCCTGGATACCAGACCGGACGGTCAAAGGTCTGTTGACAGGCCTAGACTCCAGTGGTTGGACAGTGTCAACAGAGATGCTGGAGCGGCTGGTCCAGACACCTGGACAAAATTGTCCCAAGGTAGGGGGAGATGGAAGAAGTTAAGTTCTTGGAGAAAGCTAGGACCTTCCCTGGGTTATTGGGCCACTTATAGTGATGATGATATAAAAGTACATTAACATAAAAGCAGTAAATCAAATCATGAAAAGAGGAGCAGGTGGACACCAGAAAAAAATCATTTGTCGAGATACCTGATTACCTGACAGGAGGTATTGATCATGTCAATAGAAGAACTATTATACAATAAACGAATCCTTGGTATTGAAGAATAAACAGAGAAGTTGACTCTAAAAAACCAACGTGTAAAGGGTTGCAATTTTTTGTTGACCTAGTAGGGACACGAAACAAACTCACACCTATAGTGATCAATAACCTTATACTCAGTCAGCACGAATTTCGACAACATAAAATCAACAAGTCATTTAACTATCAATTGCTTCATCGTGCATCAGCGATTTTATTAAAGGTAGCAACAATCGGCTATCTCATCAAAATATCTCGTAATCGTTAGACATTGCGGTCAACTGGTTTCTCAATAATAACCTCGTGGCTCGGTATTGATTGCTTTTATATAAATAGCCAAGGATGATTGATAAGAACCACTCCACTCGAGTTCGTCACTCCACACTCGTCATTGGACATTCGTCTCTCGAACACAAACTCCCGAGCTCGTCTCGATTATCGTCACTACCGGATGGCGGCTCGGTCTGAGCACCCAGCTCACCGCTATACTCTGTACCGTTATCTTACTCCAACCATTGTAACTCTCTCTGTACTCTGCATCAAGACAATAAACATTTACACCCATCTCTACTACCACTGCCTTGTATCATTTCATCACCTCCACCTCGATCCCCAAGGCTGTTTTTCCAGTCACGCTGACCATCGGCGCTGACGACGATGCGTAGCTGCTCGGCGCTGACTGTCAGGCCAGACTCACTGCAACACTCATTGGCAGAGAAGGCGCGTACTGTCGGCACCGATGCTATTCAGTGCTCAGCAATCAGCTTTGTTAGGAAACGCTACATTGTGATAATACATAATACTCGCCGATCAGCGTGACTGGAAAATCAGCCTTAACACCCAACAGTTCAGGTTATAAACTTAACCAAAAGGTCAGCTATTTGCCGCCTTGATTTTAATGTGGACAGATGAGTTATCTCTAACAAATTACTTTAGACAATAGACTCGGCTGGAATACCAAGTTTAATGTTGATAAAACGTAAAAATTTACGTTGACATCTTTCAATAGTTTGGATGTGAACCTTATATTATGTAATAGGGGGGGTCGTATTGTAAAAAAGTATTCAAGAAGTGGGCGCACAAAAGAAGTATATAAGAATCTAATTGTTAATAATATGTTATACTAATTACCTGTGTTTAACGCATTCGCTGCTGAATAGATAATGAGATTTTAATTGCCCCCTTTAAAATGCACGTTAATTACATCGATCGGCCGCCTGGTCATTACCCGCCGTGTGCGTCTTCCGCGTCCAAAGTATTAATGCTAATATTACTATGGTTGATTATAATAAATAATTTTATAATTTACGCATCGAGACATCGTATTTATAACATCCTTCTGTACTATGCGTAAGCCTTCTGAAATGTCTACTTACAGCACTCAGGACTTCATCTCTGTGTCCCTCAACGCCTCCGAAAATGGCGATACAAACATCCGTCTGTATATTCGACAGCCTTAGCGCATGGTCTTTACTAGCAGAGAGAAGCAGGTTGGGATCCTTGGGGTGAAACTTGACTTCGTTTATGGCATGGCCGTGGCCAATGAAATGTCTGATGCAGGATTGCGCAGCGGGACTGAAGATTCGGATCACGCCTCGAGATCCGGCGACCGCCAGAAGCGGATGGCCGGTGTCTTCTTCATAAGACCAGGCGCATGTGTAGTAATTTTCATCTGCCTGTGAAAGGTTATAAATATATTGACTTAGTTTTAATCAGGGAATATAAAAATAATGGGAAATGGGTTGCCTTCTGTGTGAGACAGTAACAAGGTTTAAAACTCGAGTGTGGAGAAATATGGGATAAACTTAAACAGGTGTTAAAGAATATGTTATATTCAATATATACATCTGTGAGCATTAAAATTTGTCACGTAAACAAAATTATTGATTGCAATACTGGATGCAAATACCAATACGGGTATTTCCTATTGAATACCGGTACCTATTCGTAAAATAATTGGAAAAAACCAATAAATATAATATATGTAAAAATCTCTTTAAAATATTAATATTTTATAGCATGTGTCATTGCTGGTCACCAAGGACGATGAAGTGCCACGGAAGTAAGCCAGACATCGCATAATCCGACAAAAAAAAAAGTCAGGTTAAGCCTTCTATGTTAATTAATACATTATGTTTCCACTGTCAATACCGAATACATATATCGCTAGTGTCTGATTTTTAAAACGGTAGTTCGGTATCGAAAAATGCTGAGATACCGGTATTGCAATCCCTAAAAAAATGTGCATTCAATATTAGTAGTGTTTTACGTTGTATCAGAAACTAATAGGCGTATGTATAGTATTGAGATCAAAACATGTCTAAATAAAACACTTAAAAATACATTATAAAAACCATCGGAATACAAGGGAAATACAGAACAAAACAGGTAGGTAACTTAATAAGAAATACAATCATATCGTATATATTTATATAAATACTGAATGGTTCAAAAGTAGGTTAGCAAGTAGGTGCTCGTATGCATCAAGTCGTAACTATCAAATATTTGATAGTTATGTCTAACGTTATGTAATGTCCTTATTGAATCTAATAAAAATATAAATATTACTGTCTGCAATACTCCACGAATGCTCATTGCTATATGGATATCTCTTTCCCTTACGACAGCTCACAATGAACTGTAGTACAGCTTAAATGTATACATATAAATTCCAGACACAAAGCGATACATGTAGATTATTTTCACTTCAATGTAAACTCAGTACCTCAGTGTGAAATCCCTGTAAGTTTATGAGGATTAAATCAAAATAATGTAATCAACATACCTCTGGATCTGAATAGCACTGGAGTAACTTGACTCCGCCGCTCTCGGGACATTCATATATGGAAACTCTATTGCTGCCCACCACAGCGAATATCATGGGCTGATCTGGTCCAAGGTGGTGGTTGAATTGGGCCCCAAACAATGGCTGCCCATGATCTTCTTTAGCAAAGCACCTGGAATTTGATCATTCAGCATTGAGATTAGAATGGGCTGAAGTGAACTAGCACAATATCAATCGAGTCATTTACTAAGGCTGTTCGATGGTCACGAAGCGATTCGTAATCTACCGGCAAAAATATATGTATAGTTGTAATTTTTTTTTCATATCTGAAGAAGTATGTAACAATTACAAAGATTTAACTCATTTAAATGTCGAAACGTCAAGTATTTTGTGAGGTGTTTGTTATTTTAATGTGCTTTCTAGTTGAATTTATAATACACGCCTTAATAAACATAATAGGTAATAGAATACAATATCAATATGTTTACGTTATTTATTGATAATAGAAAGTAAAAATTCAGACTATCAATGTCAAGACCAAACCACGTCTATTTGAAGCGGATCGACCGGCCATTATGACGTAGGAACGGAACAAAGAATATGCAGGTTTTAAAAAAATACCACCTCTTTCTAAGGTCGATAAGTATTATAAAGAAATCATAATTAGTAGGATATTTTGTCATTATTTGAATGGTAAAGGAAGGGTATCTTTGGAATAAATTAACTTAGAATGTATAAATCGTGCCCATTTTATGAATAACAAAATCTCTAATTATTGTCAAATGTCAGATTTGAGTCCACCGAGATTGCAAATATAATTTTCTACTGTATATAGTTAAACAACAATTTCACTGATAATTTTATGGCGAAATTGAAAAAATAATAACTTGAAAAAGTGACAAAACCATGGCACATGGAAGTAATAAAATATGACATTATTCTAAACCATTAAATCAAGAGGTTTCAAAGAATACTATTTTATGTAACAAAAATATTTTATGCAGTTATCAAATGTTTAACATAAATATAAAGAAATAATAGGGCTTCACAATTATATAAATAGATTTTCAATGGCGTTTAAGGAATGTTCAGACATAGAGCGTAATGCGGAACCATCTGGAATAACTAAGTTGCACATTGCGATAAACACCATCCAAAGTCGCTAATGTAGCCCGTCTTAGTTGGGCGTGTGTAGTCGGTAACCGGACAAAACAGAAAATGACAAAACAGAACATGACAAAACAGAACAGCCAGGGGTAAAATGAATTTTTTTGTGGAATCTATTTAGGTTAGGTCATTATTTCGTTGTAAATAGTCACCCAATCATTTTGAACATATTATATTGATTAAGATGAGATATCCTAAGCTTGCCTGCAACACCGAGTTAAGTCCCGTTTATTTGAGGCTTTCTAGCGATTAGGAATGCAGGAATTAGGCATATAATTTGATTTATTGGCGAATTGAAAATCTGTGCTATTAAAAATCTATCAACATAATAGAGACTAGGACAATTTCAATATTAAATTTATATTTTTCCTGAAAGGTCACAGTTATATTTATCGTTGTTCTGTACTGTACAATATAAATTAAATAACTATAAATTCACAATTTCCCCATGAAGTGGAGTGTTAAACTCTGAAAATACCATAAAACCTCCATTTTGACCTACGTGGCACACTTGGTATAACAAAAAAAACAAAATTTTAGGAACCGGAAAGATTAATACAAAATAAATCCATTTCATAATATTATTTATCAAGATATAAGAGGAAAACTTTTCAACTAGTTTCAAAATAAAAAAAAATTGTTTCTTACGTAAATCTGAAAGGTGGTTTAACTATTTTTGGTACTTTTCTTCTGCCACGTTTCCCCTTGCGGCCTTTGCTTGTCGGAGTCTCACTTCGGGATGTGTTGTCGGTAGTCGATGTACTCCCAACACTGGAAGTCTCATCCTGGATGTAAGCAAATGCAAATAAATCGTCAACACATTGCCATCTTATCTTAAAGTGCATACTGTACGACAACATTATTAAGGCGACAACAGGAAGTCGCCCTTGTCGCGAATAGAATATTTCACAGTGTTGTCATTTTTTGAGAAAACATATCCCGCGAAATTAGGTTTTAAGTTTATATCAATTCTATTCTCAGTAAGTTTATAAGTAGGTACATCAATTTATAAGTCTAATTATTGTTCAATAAATATCAATAGAATTTTTTTTTCCAATAATTTCACCTCTTATTTATTAATATTATATTAGGTTAATTAATACAGCGTAATTATTGAATTTGGAAGGAAATGTATCATTGAACCCACATTAACTGATAATATTGCTGCAGGTATTTATTAATTAAATAACTAGAACACAAATTATGACTAAAAAAGTAGAAGTGAAAGATATAACATATTCAATATTAAATTGATGACCCAATCACATGTTTTATAATTTACAAATGATGTCGTTATATCGTATTTTTAGTAAAAATTTTGTAGAAACACATACTGTGAAAATAATTTTCTATAAATTAAATTATATCCACCTTACATAAATTTTAAAACAATATGTACCTACCTACCTACTTATCGGTTTAAAAATACAAGGACAATTCATTAACTAACTAATGATCATTTATACTTAATTATTATACGTCTAAAAATATTAATAAAATAGATTACGATACACATAACTTTATAATATACAAACATAATTTCCAGTATTTGGGGAAATATTTCTAGTATTACAACACTGAATTTTGACATACCTGACATGACAGGAACCCGTAAAATGGGCTTGTTGAAAGTATTGTATAGACTCGCCTTTTAAATACGACTCTTTTTCTTCTTCGCAATAAATCAAAAGTTTACTGATAATAATTCGAACATCATTTCGTATTGTTTTAGACATCTTTTGAATATAAAAAGCTTCAAATTACGCAAATTGATAGATGCGTCCAATACGAAGTGTCAAAAATGCAATGAATAATTTGGGGGCGTTCCTAATTTGAAACCGGAAGTTCGATTAGCTGTACTGGATGGGATTGTAGTTCACAGATTTGCCACGTAGCCAAGATGAAGTTGCCGGACAATAAGTAGTGACATCAATATATTATTATAGCGCCTGAACACGTGCATGGATTTATAGGCAGCAATAGTGAGTATTTTAAACTATCGTGACAATAACTGTTTCCACGTAAAAGTGCTGACTGTTTTTCCAATTCATTCTTTAAGAGTGAGCGAGACACGATGTTGTCATTTTATGGTACTATTTCGTACTATTTGACAGGTAGTGAAAATCGGTCAACCTGAAAATTCATTCGTAGTTCGTTTTTTTGCCGGCAGGTTTGCCACTATCATTCTACTGCGCAGGCGTAGATCGAAAAAATCCTACTGTCGCATGAAAATTCAGAAGCTTCCAAACTTTTTTGATTCATGCATGCAATCTTGCCAACTGCAGGTTAATACATGTTTACCCATACATTTTCTTACTGTCAACAACAGTAAATCCATGCACGTGTAAACGGGGTATAATAGCGCCTGTACACATTGATACCGCCTAAGCCATGGCATCCTCAGAGGATCCAAGGCCATGAGGCCGGAATCATCATTGGGCTGATTCATGCAAACATGAACAGATCGACTGCGAGGCAAATTTCTAGCCCGTAAGCAAATAGTAATTATTAATATCATTTTTTAATATTATTACCTACATTAGCCTTCATCCAATTTTGACCAATAGGTATTAAATTCGTACACTTACCTAGATAAATATTGAAAGCAAAGTTCCCAGCCATACAATGTACCTAGCACCTAGAATATCTGATTTGAGATTACTTTAAAAAAATATGTATTTGTACCTAGTTAAAATATTTCAAAATATGTACCTACAAGCAAAGAAATGCAGAAGGTAATAATAATTTCAAGAAATTCACAGCCCCTTCCCAAAGCATGTACCTAGAAAAGGTCTGAAATATGAGACCTGAGGTACCTACCTACAAGCCAGGTACATATGCCAGAGGCTGTTTTTGTCATTTTTCAGAGATAGAATAATTGTGAATTGTTTGTTGTGTATTATTACTACCTACTCTGCCCTACCAGCCCCTAATAGGGTCAGTCGGTTTTCGAACTCTCGAGGAGCGTGACGTCGGCCGTGGCGTCGCGCTCGCCGACGTCACCGCCATTTTAAATTTAATTATTTTTTTTTTAAATATTTTCTACGCTGTACTACTTGACTGTAAATGTATTCCGACAAATAAACACCCTGTTTTTGCCTGTACTTCCGCGTTGTCAATCAACATAAGCATGTCCCCGAAAGAAGAAGCAGACGATACCACCGTGACTTGAAATGTCATCATCATCAGGGGGGTCCAGCGCACTTACCCACCCTTTCGGAGGTGACAACATGCATGGAATTACTGTCGGCAATTGTGCTTATTTTAAACTGTCATGACAATAACTGTTTACACGTAAAAGTGCTGACTGTCTCTCCAATCTCATTCTTCAAGAGTAAGCGAGACGCGATGTTGTCATTTTATACTACTATCTGGCAGGTCGTATTGAAAATCGGAGCTCAAAATGAGTAGTTCGTTTTTTTACCAGCATGTTCGCCCCGCTCCTATCGCTCTACTGCGCAGCCGCAGATCAAAAATAATCTTACTTGCGCGCAATAAATCATCACAATTTGGAATCTTCCAATATTGTTTGATTTATGCACGCAATCTTGCCAACTGCAGGATAATACATATTTCCCCATACATTTTCTTATTGTGCACAGTACATCCATGCATGTGTAAATGGGGTATAATACCATAACATAAAACCTAACAATCCGTATCCATGACAACGAAATAAAACAAAAAATAACTACTTATCATTAAAGCATTTTTTTCATTGCTATATTTATATCTGCTTCTATTAATTTAATTCTTTTAAAATTTACTATTCATTAGAAATTTTACTTCTGCCAACGGAAATTCTGTATCAGAGGCCATCCATAGACGGAAACCGTACGTGGTTTTGAGCCATGTGCCATAAGTATTTCTGTTTATAGAAATAAATTTTCACCAAGTAAGAAGAATCTTTAGGGCTTTTCAAGAAGATGGCATTTGGGGGTCAAGGTATAATGAGAAGCTGTACACACTCTAGCGGTGCAAAAACATCATGTGGCATATGAAAATGAAGAGACTGGGCTGGATCGGTCAAATACACAGAATGCCGGAGGAAATACCAGCAAGGCAAATTATGCACATAACCCCCGAGGGCGAGAAGATGGAAAAACTGAGATGGTTAGTCTGCGCCACAGAAGATTTAAGAATACTCAGTCAAAACAACTGGAGAATGTCGGCACTTGATCGTCCAAGATGAAAAAAATTTTTAAAGATGACAAGAGACCTGCCAATAGTTGTAGTGCCATAAATGATGATAAGCATTTGATTATATCCGTTTATATATCATGTAAACTTTGTGAAAAAATATTTCCATGAACAAAATTCATACTTAAGGTGCTCTTAAATGATTAGTTTTGCCATCCAATCCGTCTCCGTTTCCGTTGAGCTGTCAGATAAACTAACGTGTAAATGCAAAACTGAAGCGGCCGACTGAAACCAAAATGGAGACGAGACAGGATGGATTTTCTATCAGTTTTCGTATCTGTTTTTAGAGTTGCTGGTTAAATTGACGTGTAAATTACTAAGTTGCCATATTTTTCATACTATTTTTCTAATTTTGATTGAAATATTATAATTCATTTAAATATAGGTACTGCATTACACCAATCAATATGTTTAGAAGGTAATTATAAAAATAATATTCATTTTTAGTGGATAAAAAATACGTAAATATATACCGCCAAATCCGAACAGAACTAGCAATTGCAACCTCGACTGAACGGACAACTGATCGTCTAAATACACCGCCGTTTCAAAACTAAACAGATCAAAACGGAAACCTCGACTGAACAGACAACAGAACTGAAGTCTAAAAGGACCATTTGTATGGCGCACGGTTCAAAACCTCATGCGGTTTCAGTCTACGGATAGTCTCTTAGTATTAATTGTTTACTACATTGCCTGTTTCAATCCTAGCAATCATTTATTACAGTGCCACTTTTAAGTGATTTACCGAAAAGTAACTCAAATAATTGACTATTTAGGGCCTGATATCATCAGTCATCATGCCCACAATAGCCGAGCGGTTTATGCGTCGGTTTGTGATGACATGGGTCCTTTCAATTTGTGTTTGGATCCCAGTAGGTTGAAGAAGTGACTAACATCCATTTCTAGTAAAAACAAATTTCTGATAATATAAACCTGCACTCCGTGGAGGCCCATATAATCGTATTAGGATCGGACATGGTCAAAGGAATCATCAGTCTACATTTAATAGAAATGTGTAGTGGAATCGATTTGTATGAATCTGGCTTGTGAGAGTCACACTTTGTTTATTGGGATCACCATTTCTAATTATTATGTCAATGTTTGGTTTGTCCTGGGGTTTTGACACAGGGTCTAGTGTAGTGTACCCCTTTAATAAAAAAAAGAAGAATACTGATTTACACTTTACAACACAACGTATTATAATGGTACCCATTAAAGAAACAATTTTCTTAAAATCAAGCAACTATGAACATAACCAAAAAGAGAAAACAACATTACTTACAACTCAAAGTATGTTACGTATGGTCTGTTTCATAGAATGCAGTGAATAAGTGTGGGACCATTGTTTTATTTAATAAATAATAATGATTTGCGTGATTTAAATACAAAATAACGTTAAAATGACTTACCGCATCATTGTCCGATTCGTCAAGATTGACAGAGACGTCATTATTAGTTGACAATTTCATTGTGACGGGTGCACAAAACAATTTGGGAGATAATTGGAACCAATCTTTACATTGGAGAGTACATCGGATAACCCAGTTGAGTAGGGATTAAGGAAAGTATGGTGTAACGTTAAAATTCAAATCACATAAATAGTTCAGTTACCCATGTTGTGTTTACAACATAGATAAGTTTACAACTTTTACAACATAGACAAGTTTATCAGTCCATCACCATCTATGACATCGACCATAGACTAATAATAAAAAAACATGACCATAAACTAATTAACATTAGAAACCATAGATAATATTATACGTGACTTATGCTTCAAATACACTCTATGACGATCGGTCATATATATGTCGAAAAATCCGTTTCTTATGTTGGCGTCCTGTGTCATAGGGTGTCACAGAGTGCAAATACGATGTCATAGCTCTCATACAAAATGTATGTATAATATGCCGGAATGACATAGATTTGATCATAGACACTAAAACGCATATATTAACACATTAAATTTTGGACTGCAAATAAATAATAAATCATCTTTAGTAAATAAATTTAAAAGGGTGAATAACAAAATAAACGACTATTTTTAAACTTTATATCAAATCCTTATCAGAGTGATTATAGTAAAAATAGACAAACTATCAATAATTTGCCAGAGTTTTCTCGAACCTGCTCCAAATTCGCGTGCCGAATACTACAAGGTTCTAAGTGATCGTCCTTGAAAAAACAAACCCAACAATGAAGTAGTATAATTCTAAGCTGCCTCATTGTTATTTTTGTTTCTCCAAGGACAAACACTTAGAACCTTGTAGTTTTCCACTCGCGAATTTACAATAACATTTTTAGTCACGATCAATCGATATTATTAAATTCGCTAAGTATACTGTCTTATATTATTTAGTATTTTATAATATTTTTTCACATTGTTTGCGGAAGAAATATTAAAATATCGACACATTCCAAGGGACTCGGTCGCCCCTGTACATAATATAAACCCTTATCCCAGTGCTCGAAATAGAAAATTTCACGAACAGGAACGCTCTATAATTAAAACAAATGTGTACTGTTAAATTATCTGTAATATAAAAAATATCTCTTAGTTTAACATAATGTACCTACTTTATAAAACAATTTCATCATCATCTTCGCCCAATACGCTATCGGCTATATCTATAACAACCAGTGGTAAAGTTTACGAAATCATTTACTAAAAAATAAACTATTCATATTAACATTAATAATTATACAAATTTAATATAAATACATATATGAATCTAATTGGAGTAGGAAACATAAAAATATATAAGTAATGGACAAACCAATGCAATTTCCCATTAGTTTCGTCAATGTAACTAAGTGTAGATGAAAACATGAGTCGTGATACCTTGGGTATATGCTGTTTTATTCAAAGCTCTGATTTTTCGTAAATTGGAAAATTTTTGTTAGTTAAACTATTTTTTAATCAAATCAAAATCCATCGTGTACAAGCACGTGTAAAAGCAAGGGCATGTTTCATAATAAATTAATTTTGAAAAAGTTGGTTATACTCAAGATTTACGAATGGAACATTATTTATTCAATATGCATAATTTTAAACAATCTCAGAAGTGTAGATACATATTAGAAAAAAATGTTTACACCATGTGGGCATGTGAGATAACTTATTCTAATAGGTTTCTGATGTTGAAATTGTTATTTGAATTCTTCATTGATTTTATTTAATTTTTTTCCATGTACCTATCTACCTATTTTTATTTCGTCAACATTTCTAGCATGAATTTTTGCAATGTATTATTTGCTCAATTCAATAATATATGGATAGGTACCTAGGTATATATTTTATGAGATTGTATGAAATGCAATTAGAGAAATATACCTGCAATACTCTCCGTCACGGAACACGAGAAGATGTTAGCAAATCACCGGTTGATGGTATTGACAAGGTGTCTTTGATTTTTCGACAATTTAAAAATATTATCACATTATCAATAACAAGTGCTGGATAATGGTCTCTCTTGGTTCCTTACATCCCTCTCAAATTTAGGTACCTAAGTACCTACTTATTTTTTCACTGCAAAGTATTTCCGTCAATCAATTCATAAGTAATGAAAGCAAAATAAAAAAAATAAGAGTAGCTCAGCTTGATATGAGTGACACTATTGAAGTTTAAATTCGCTCGATGTCTCTAAAGAAGACGCCAATATACGATAAAATCGTGCAGAGACCATCGATATTTTAATTTACTTGCACTACACGATTTAAAACTTCCTTGTATGCATACCACTCCATACCAGTGACGTCCCGTGGGGGTAGGCAGATTGAGCATCGCTTGGGGGCGGCATTTACTCGAAAGGCGGCAAATCGAAGAAAAACATTTGGTATGTAGACATAGCTAAAATTATTTTGTTTACATGTTGTACCTACAATCATAGCACAGTAAAAATGGCGTGGAAATAATAAATCTGTGTATTGCTAAATGGTACAAACAAATGTATCAGAATATCAACCAAATAGAACCTCAGACTCTGATTATTTGGATATATTTATTCGCTTTTCATATCTCAATTTTCTGAATTTTGTATGTTTTAGTGGTATAATATTTTGTTAGTAATGTATGCATACAGCAAATTTATTAGATATTGGAGTCGTGAAAGGATGATAAAAAATACTGTATTAAAAAATGGGGCGGCATATTGGCGCTGCCCAGGGGCGACATTTTGTCTAGGGACGTCACTGCTCCATACCAATGGGGCGAAACCTTATTTTTTGCATACCACCTAATAACGACATAAGGTTGACCAATGAGTGGCCTCGATTTTCTAATATACCTAAAGTCAAAACTATGAACACGTCAAACCTACCTATATAAATTTATCTGCTAAAAAGCTATCCTATATTAATTTATGCTAAGTTAATTGGATAGTTATGGATTTGTCTGTCTCATTAATTTCTCTCATTTCATTCAAAAAAATATTGTGACCACTTTCCATCACGTATTGATTACAAATGTGCTCAAGATCAAAAGTGGTTGGGATCCCCCGATTTACACACAGGTACATTACAGGTCAGCTGAGTTATATGGTTGACACCAAGGAGTCGAAATTCCAAACCTTGGTAGATACCTACACATATTTTACTATTTTTGTATAACAAACAAATAAATTATTTTTTACAGTATGTCAATGTAATTACATGTTCCATGTGTTTTAATTGAAAAACCAATCCTGACAGTATGGATTATTGTACGTTATTTAAAGTACCCTTCATAAATGAATTCTTTTGTGATTTTTTCTGCAAGTAAAAAAAACCTTGTTGAACAGCAGAGATACTATTATCTTAGTTAGGGTCGTATGCATGAGATTCCCAAAAACCTTATAGGCTATATACTGCACGTTTGTATGCATGAGTACAAACGTAATTAGATGTTAAGTGACGTCACGAATGTGACATCTCATGTGTCATGGTGTTCATATTATAAAATTTCATTCCCCGATAAATAATTCAAAATTTTGAAATTGTAAATGTGTCTGAAAGTGTGCGAACGGTACCATATAAATTTAATAATTATACATGAATAATTATTATGAGCTTTAAATAATTTTTCAGCTATTTTATCACATGTATTTTATAATTATTCTACTGTACGAAAGGTTGTATTGCCAGTAAACTTTTCCATTTGGTGGCAACACTGAATACATTTGGTGGCAATACTGAATATTATTATGACTAACTTCACTTCAATTATTTGAGAATATGTCAAAACAGAATAAAAATAAATGACAGAAAATGCAAATGATTTAGACAATAATATGTAATGATCTCTGTATAATATTATCATTTATACCAATCACCGTATGGCACTATTGATGTTTCCAGTGTATTTGAGAGTTGTGCCTTGTTTATTACAGTTATCTTACAATAATTAACTAGGTATGTAGGTACCATAATATTTTGAAGAACGCAGAATGCTTCCAATTGTATATTTTAAGCCAGATACAGCAGTAGGTACATATTTTTGCGGTGGTTTAGCGGAGATATTTTATCGTAATCTTACGTAAGTCCATCTTATGTCTCCATGAGAAATATTGCAAGCGAAATAGGTACGAGGCATTTTATCAGTTGCCTACTATCTAGATTATAGACTAGGGATCAAAATTATACATATTTTGTAAACAGCACGACTAGGAACTGTTTTTAAAGTTCGCAAATGTTTTACAGAATCTACAAAACGAACAAGGGCCTCAACCAAACGTTTGTTGCAATGAATGCAAAATTAGAATGACATTTGAAAGTGACAGCTGAGGCAGCCATAAATAAAATACTATTATGTCATATTGTTTTATTCAGAAGACCGAGAGAGCCATAAATCTAACCTTCTAAAGGGTGCTTTCTTAAAAAAAAATAGAAATGCATTGATGGAAAAAAATATACCTAGATGCATTTCTAAGAACAAACTTGCCTTGCATGTATTTGTATCAACATATTATTGTGTATGGCCCATTCAAAAATGCAGGGATCCTCAATCTGTAAAATTATTGTTTAAACCTTTATTTAATTTTTTTTAATTTTTTTTTTTTTTATATTTTTATATATCAAATATTCCTCAATTTCAACACAATCTGAACCGGAACGCCATATTAAATATTCTGTTGAGGTTCGAAAATTTTAGAAGGCACGCTGTCCTCGAGGATTCCACGAGAAGGAACGGTATCCTCAAGGATTCAACGAGCCGGAACGGTGTCTTTGAAGAATCCACGAACCGGAGCTGTGCTCCGGTGCGTTCTGGTCCATTTCGAGCGCTGCCTTATCCCCTTTTATAAAACATGTTTTGGTACTGTTCGGTTAAAGCGGATACAGCGGAAAACGCATTTTGAAAATAGCCGATAAACTGGATTATTTGTTAGGTAAACCTAACCAAACCTAACCTAATGACGCGAACAGAATTCGCAAGCCTTGAGTAGGTGCCCCCCTGGTAGAGTAGTTGGAGACACAACTATTTTGGTCTGACCTCCATAGCCAAATCGACCACTGGATATACGATAGACGCCCCTCGATAAAGCCAAACATGACCGAAATATGCAAATGAGTCCTACAGTTTGCCTTGTCGAATGGTAGTACTCCTCAAGGTGAGCTGTGGAGGAGATAAGTCGGTCTCAGACCATGTACATATAGGTAATAGGGTTAAATTTTGATTAAATACATGTTTAGATAAAGGGTTAATTAAGATAGATTAAATGTAAAATACGATTTGGTTTGTAATGTGATTTGTAATATAAATTGTAATATAATAGGTAAATTTAATATAATATGCAATGGGTTAGTTAAATAGTAAAGCGAGACGTATGGGCGGGCGTTAATGGTATATGGTAATTAATGTAATTAAAATAATATTAATATTAATCATGTACATCGATATCACTATATGTTTGGTTGATAGACTGACATCCGTCAACCGGATATAAACGTGTAGCATATGGCGGTATCGGTGTGAGTAGCTGTAAGGGTAGAAAAGGTCGAGCATCGGAAAAAGAAATGCGACCACCCCTAATTGAATTAAAACGCAAGATTCTAAAATCCTATATCAGTCTTCTTGTGGATTCAGGGGGTCGCCTCTGCCACACTTTGTTGTCCCGGGACTCGCGCGATCTCGTCTACATAATCAAATAATAATAAACAGTTTAATTATAAATAATTAGTTAATAATAACTAAGTTAATTTTAAAATAATTTTTTAATAATACTCGGATTAATTTTTAATTAATAAGTAATAAATGTAGTTATTTTTGTGATCTTCGGATATTAGTTGACCCTTGTTTATTGAGACTTCGAACTGTGAACTTCGAATATTAATTGATTTGACTTTTCTTTTTTCTACTAATTGTGGTGTATGGATAATAACAATAAATCGAGTTTCTTTTAATTATTATAACCTTTGGGACTTTCGATACCAATGTGAATGATACCTTTGGACTATAATCCTTGATGAAGGAATGCCATAAGGCCAAACATATTCTAATAACAATAAAATACGAGTTCTGAAGATTTCATATGGTGTTTAATTGACTTTGTGCCCCGTGACTTCTTGGTTACTCCACGTCCATGAGGTTCCTGCCTGTTCCTCCACATTAATGAACCTCCACTTCCAAGTGCCTGAGCTAGTCAGGAAGTCGGAGGCCTTCACTAACCTAACCTTTTTTTTTTTCCGGCGGGGGAAAATCTTCGTAAGACACCACCAACAGTCAGCGGCGATTGGCTGGTGATAGTGTGGGATTTTTACACACTAAAACCCCCCTCCTCTTCTCAGCTGCCACCCCGGAATCCGCTGGTAAGCAGTACTTCAGGGTGGCAGCTATGTCTTTATCTTATTTCAGGCCACGTTTAATCCTCGCCGGGATCTTTTGTCCTCTTCTTTTTTGCTCAGCACGCACGATGCAAACTTAGATCATGCTGACCATGCATCGCTACTCCCCAGCATAGAGGAGACCATGTTCGTCGGCGAGAGCTCCTGTTCACCTGACTTGCATTTCAAGATGGCTCTCAACTCTTGCCATGCTGGGCAGTCAAAAAGCGTGTGATTCGCATCATCCTCAATACATCCGCCGCACTGATGGCACTCACGGGTAGCTTCCTTACCTATTCTGTGTAGGTAAGTTCCGAAGCATCCGTGTCCCGTGAGCATTTGTGTCAGGTGGTAGCTCAAGTCGCCGTGTTTTCTCTGGCACCATGCTTTGAGGTCACCGACGAGTCTATGCGTCCACCTGCCTTTTGCGGATGTATTCCACCTTTCTTGCCACTTATGCATGGTCAGCTCTCTGGCTTCAGCCTTCTGCGTCCCGTTGTACACCGCTTGCCTTTCGTGTGCTAGCAGGTCAATAGGCGGGATTGCAGTGAGCACCAATACGGCTTCTTCCGTCACCGTGCGGTATGCCGATGCGACTCTCAGTGCAATTCTCCGTTGAACTCTGGCTAGGCTCAGTCGTGTCTTCTCGGTATTTGTTGCCTCTGCCCATATCAGGGCACCGTATAGGAGTATGGAGTGTACGACTTCGCTATAGAGTTTCCTCCTTTTCGGTTTCGGCCCACCTATGTTAGGCATGAGTCTGGCAAGGTCTTCGCCTACTTTCGCCGCTTTTGAAGCTGCTTTTTCCGCGTGCTTCGCAAAGCGTAGTTTATCATCGATCTGCACTCCGAAGTACCGTAGAGATCGTGAGAATGGTACCACACACAAAGCCGTCTACCTCGAGTGTTGGGGGAGCCAGCTTTCTTCGTCTTGTGAAAAAGACAGCTTCAGTTTTCTGGATGGCTAGTCCCGCATTGTTCAGCCAGTTCTTCACGCTTCGTATGGCTTCTTCTCCAGCAAGGCGAAGCATTGGTACCGTTTTTGCCGTAACAAGTATAGCCACATCGTCAGCAAATGCTGTCATTATGGCTTCTTTTGGCATGGGCACCATCAGCAGGCCATCGTACATGGCATTCCACAGGGCCGGTCCCAATACTGAACCTTGAGAAATCCCTGCTGTGATGCTTCGCTCACACTTCTTGCCCGAACTGTCATACTCTAGTACCCTATCGGAGAAATAGCTGCTTATTAGTTTTAGCAGATGTCCTTGGTCCCAATTTCGGTCAATGCGTTGAGGGTCCTTTCCCAATTGGCCGTGTTAAAGGCATTTTTAATATCCAGGGCAATCAGTACGCAATGTTTGCAGGCCTTTACGCTTCCGTGCCATGCATCCCGGATCATTGCTACGACCTTGGTTATTGCGTCGATGGTGGATCGGCCTGGTCGGAACTCATTCTGTTGCGGCGATAGTCCCGTCTCTTCTCCTTCTAGGGATTGCTGGAGTCTTTGTAAGATGAGTCTTTCCAGCAGTTTCCCGACTGCGTCCAGCATGCAGAGTGGTCTATACGAGGTAGGGCCAGGTAGCCTTGTTTCCCTTTAGAGATGAGCACGAGTCTTTGCTTCTTCCAGGGAGTTGCAAAGATTCCTTCGGACAGACAAGTATTATATACAGCTAGCAGCAGATCAGGGTCCCTCAAAGCGATTCGCTTAATGACCGCATTTGGGATGCAATCCGGGCCAGGTGCTTTGACCACTTTAATCCGCTTTGCTGCTTCTATGAGTTCAGCCCAAGAGAATGGGATAACTACGTCGTCTTGGTCTGTCGCTGTCTGCTTTCCTCTCTCAGGATGCTGCGCAAAAAGTCCATCTACTACAGACTCCAGATTTTTTGGGTTCTCGAGGTAGGGGTCAACGGTTGTTTTCCGGAGCTTATTTCGCACTAACTTGTAGAGCATTCCCCATGGGTCGGTGTTAATAGAGTGACACAGTTCTGCCCAGCATCTCGCCTAGCTCTCTTTGATGGCTCTCTGTAATGTTTTTTTGGCATCGCGGTAGGCAAGCCGTTTTTCCTCGTTGCAAGGACTTCGCTGCGCTCGGCGTCGGGATGATAGACACTCACGATGAATCACAGCAATTTCGTCGGTCCACCAGTAGACTGGCTTGCGCTGAGTGTGTCCGCTGCGCCTTGGCATCGATGCATCGCAAATGTGTCGTAGTGAATCATTGAGCGATCGGACCATGTTTTCAGCCCCCGTCCCGCTATCTATGGCGTTTATTATGTCGACTCGTCTTGCTTCAACCGCCTCGTCAAAAGCTTCCAAGTTGAGTTGTCGGACGCCCCAACCAGCAGTTGTCATTTTTGCTTGTTTTCTAGTGCGATAATCTTCTACCTCGATGCTGATATACTGGTGGTCGCTGTTTGAGTAAATATCAAGGACCCGCCAATCTTTTACTCTTGCTGCAATAGGCTCGTCTACAAATGTAATGTCGATGACCGAGCCACTGCTGCCTCGGATAAAAGTGTTTCTGCTACCAGTATTTGCTGAGTGTAAGTGCAAGTGGGATGCCATATTCGAGAGCATCGCTCCTCGTCTGTCTGTGGTAGCTGAACCCAACTCTGGAGCTTTAGAGTTGAAATCCCCTGCGACGATCACTGGTACGGTGGACATCTTCACGTCATCTTCGAGGCGTTGGATATCCTTTGCGAAGGTCTCGAGAGAAGAGTTAGGTGAGAAATAGCAGCTGTATATTCTCAGCTCTGCTGTTTCTGCCCATACCCAGCCACCATCTCTGTCGGTTCCAACACCTGTAATGCGTAGCTGGCCAGTCGGTGCGTAGATTGCGGATCTCGAGTTGGTATCTGCATACCACCTGTTGGCTGCGTCGCGGTATTGCTCGGAGATAATCACGAGGTCTGCAAGTCGCTCTTCAGCTATCTGTACTATCAGATCTTGGACAACCTGGCAGCCATTGAGGTTGATTTGGAGGAGTCTTAACATTTTTTCCTTTTTTCCTCTAATGACGCTTTGAAGGTGTCACTAACCTAACCTAACTTAACCCAACCTAACCTAACCTAAGCTAACCCAAACTAACAAATAATCAAGTTTATCGGCTATTTTCAAAATGCGTTTTCCGCTGTATCCGCTTTAACCAAACAGTACCCATGTTTTTTGTCTTGGTTTTATGCGGTTGTGATTCGGCTAAGAACAGGGAACTCAGAAATAATTTTTTGTGGCTTAGAAGATAAAAATCTCTGTAAAGAACAGCAATTTATCCGTGGGCGTCAAATAATCCTAGATCCTGCTTGGGATAAGTATTTTGGAAAAATATATATAATTTTATTAGTGAAGCTTCATTTTATATATTATGTTTTTCAGTCAGTGTGATTTTCCTCGAATACCTACAATATTTCCTTCTAGAATACATATTAATTCGAGAGCGCTCTTTAGATTTTCTTCCTAATAATTAATAATATTGTTTTTCATCCGGATAGCTTTTGTCCCAGAATTTTAATTTTTCTTTCAGACTCATTCAATATTTTATGCTTATTTAATACGTAGTGTATCAAAATTCTCTTGGTTTTGCTTGCGTATCGGTACAAAATGTCTGTGAAATAATAGTTGAGTTGGTGTTTTGTAAAATTCAGGATATTTTGCGTCCCGGATGTGGATCTGGATGAATGTTATAATAGGTACCTAACAATTATTATTCTTTAGCGTGCTAGGAGAATTTCTGCGCGTGCGATAAAATGAACACTTCGGATGGTCCACAAATAGTTGTCTCGGTTGTCCTCCGTTGTAAAATGCATATCATGCCAAAAATTTAAAAAAAAATCCTTATTCAAAAAAGTGCCTACCTTATCTGAAATTGTCGTCCATATTTTCGACTACCTACTGTCACGACCTCGGACTTCGGGTCTTATACCTAGAGTACCTTTTAGGGGTGTAGAGTGGCCTGAACACGCCCTTGGCCTCGTAGTCAAATAAACTGCACCGAGCCGCACCCTTGATCACCCAGAGGGACGTTTCTTTCCAGAAATAAGTCCCACGGCCCGTGTCTTTGAGGCTGAGGACACGGTTCGTGGAAGACCAGGCCTGAATAAATAAGAAAGCATGCGAGACGACGAATGAAATTGGGCTTTTGCCACTTAAACATGTCAGTAGAATGTGTAGGCAAAACGCCAATAAATTGTAATAACTTGTATTGTGAATGAAAGAGAGGAATGTTAGGCAGTGCTAGGAGAAGAAAAAGAGTATTACGTCATAACTAAATCGTAAGATATGTAAAATTAAGATCTATAAAAAAATCCGCAGTACGGACACTACGTTGTAATAACGCGTAAGTGTGCCGTACAAAATAAATGTAAACAATTTAACAGCGTTGATTCCGAAATAGAAAATAATGTTAAAAGTCGGCCGGCAACATTGTCTTTGACCGTTGGAGATATGCAACGTCGCCCAAGAAAAAAACCGTTGGGGATGAATTTCAAGATGGCTTGAGTATGACGAAAATAGTAAGATGCGGGACACGTATTTCGTACTCGGTAACATAAACTATTAAAAAAAAATCGCGTGTCGATAGTATTTCGCGGCTATTGTATATTATAAGTAACCAGCTCGGGGATATAAATATTTTGGAATCAATTGCGCTTATAAATTGTGTGTTATGAATAACCTATAATAATTCTTTAAAAAAAACATATTGTGTCCGTAAAAGAAACTATAAAACTATGTAATAATTATATGACATCGACGTAAATATACCCTGCCGTTATAAAACTAATTCCGGTGCGTTATTTTACCCAGCCCCAAATCCTAAAAAAAACCATACTAAGAATAAAAAGCGACAGTTTACCAGTTACTAAAAAAAAAATTGTGATACCAGGGTTCGAATTGAACTTTGTCTGAGCTAGACCGGAACCCTGGATTTATCACTACCTATTCACATGAGAAGGCTTTTTCGACAATGTCGAAACAGAGAAACCGAATGGATGTCAATACAGGACTTGTCTTCATCTCTCCGAAACAACATTGAAGCCATCATTGGTTATCAACAACTAGCAAAGATGCAGCAGTAGATTTCAATGACTAATAGGTTTCTGTTATTTCAATTGAACAACAATACCTATATTTTTTTGTGATATAATAGGTAGGTACTGATATAACACCACACTTCTGGTCTAGCTCAGTTTCAGTTTTTTTTTTGAAGGTGGGTATCATAATTGTTCTTTTCGTAACTAGCAAACTGTCACTTTGTGTTTTTTGTAAGCAAGATTTATTTTTATTATTAATATAATTTTTAAAACACTCCTGTTGCCACGATGATCTCCTAGTAGAGAAATGACTTTTTGATGCAATCGATTAGCGTTTAAAATGTCTTTCAATGCCAAATTTCTATCAGACCACTGAGTCGACAGCATCGGAACGCGCGTAATTTTTTATCACGGTAAGGGAAAGGTTAAAGAAAATATATTTAGTAATGAAACACTCGGAACTTTTCGTATTATTGTTTATTCAGGGCGCAATTAACTCCTACGTATAATATTGAATTCGGACGGGAGGCAACACACAGCTAACGATACTATAAATTATCTCACGGCACGTGTGCAAGACAAGATGGCCACGTTCCATTTATCTTATTTTTCCCGGAGACAACATACGATACGCGGTGTCCCTTCGAATCGGCAATTCACAACTAATTGTTATACCCCGGGACCTGGTGGCTAGCTCGGGATGTTGGTGGGACTCGGGATTCACAAAAATTAGTTATTAATTTTTTTCTCAAATTCTACGTGTCGCTCCAAGTTGAGAAGGCCGGATGTCAACCGTTTCTTTTCGCGACCATATACTCACTAGCAGTGTTGCCACCCTCCCCTCACATACTCCTTATTATTAATTAAATACAATACTTCTTACGTGCTAAGTACAAGTTGAATATTTTGACAGCTAATCAAGGAATAATGGACGTACGTACGCCCATTGTTGACTAGGAGGTCAGGTGACATGGTTATACCTAATAATTAATTTTATCTATCGGGAGAGGCCCAATAATGATCATGGATATGACAGTACCTATATCGTATTTATTTGCAATAAAACTGTTATATATCTGATACCTCCACGTTAATACGTGTATGGAGGATCCCTTAAGGGTAAATTACGAGCGAAGCTATGGATGCCACATTCATGGTTCTTATAGTCCGCCAAGCCAAAGTCCTTCTATCGCCGCTCTATGAATAAGATGCTTTGTATTAATTAACTATAAATGTTCAAAAAATACCAGATGGGCGAGATAAAGGTTGGTCACGTGAGATGAGTATGATCGAGTCTCGAAAGGAATAATTTTAGTTTTAAAAAACCATACCTAATGCTGTTTCTTTTGAGCCCAATTCCCCGAATTCAGTAACACGGCTACCTGGCGGGAAAAAAACCCATGGCGGGTAAAAGCCGAAGGTACCCGCCGCGGGCAATAATGATAGAGAGGGGTGAATGTTCGGGGGTAGATTGAGAGGGACAGCAATAAAACCAAAAAAAGGAGACATGGCCGCGGCACGCGGTAGGTGTCCAGGCTGGCAAGGCAGTAAGATCCAGTCTTCGACCCCTGACGGGCTTCGTGACCCGCTTAGAGTCGACTTTGTGAAAAAAAATATAATTTGTGCTGTTTACCTACTTTCTTTTAAAACGATTTCTGTATCGACAGGAATCTATCCGGTTAGTCAAAAGTGATCGAGTACGTACCGACTTCTTTCGCTCGCGATTTGTTCATTTTTCGTTGTCTACACAAGGCGCCCAAAATCGAAGAAATTAACTCAAATAACCCTTCTATAAATAATAGTGTAGCCGAGCGATCACTGTGGAAAAAAAAATGAATTGACCCGTAAAAAAAATTAATTAATATTCAGCGATCTTTTGACCGACCTTTGATCTCAAATGTGCCTGTAAAGTTATAAACTGTGAAAACTTAATAATTGTGTATTGTATTGTGTATATAACTTTTTGTGAACCCTAATTAATAATAAAAAACTGTTGACCTTTGCGTCGATTAATTGGTGCGTTCATCATTTTTATCATCCCGGCATCCTATATTTACCCCAACTGTCAGGACCTACCGTACACTGAACCTGCTCTACCAACCCAAAACCCAGCTTCAATTGACCGCCCTGAACGATGTACATCACTGAGCTAGTCGAAGAGTGGAAGCTGGTCTTGTGACTCACACGTTCGACCGACGGCACGCTACGAGGGCGTCATTAACGTCAGGCCGACCGGAGAGTTGAGCGCGGAGGTCGGATCGGGCAGTGCGGCCCCAACTCCCCTCCCTACCCGGACTTCCGGGGTGTCATATCTATCTGTTATTATACAAGATTTAAAAAGTATCTAATAAACAAAACACTATAGGTACTGTTGCGTCCTCAGACTTCAGGTCATATATCTGGAGTACCTTTTGAGGGTGTACGATGGCCTGAACACGCCCTTGGCCTCGTTGTCAAATAAAGGCAAGATAAGGGCACCTAGTTACGCTCTTGGTCATCCAACAGGATGTTTTGTTTTCAGATTAAGTCCCACGATCCATGTCTTTGGCACTGAAGACACGGTTCGTGGAAGATCAGGTTCAAGTAAAGTACGCGAGATGATGAGTGATTATAGGCCTTTGCCATTTAACTCGTATTACTACGTGAGTTGTTAAAAATATCATGTGATATTATATCATGTGATATCATGTCATTTTCCGAGAAAACTCCAGAGCGAAAGCCGCCTTCAAGGCGCCTAATGGTTCCTTACGCGCAGTCAATCGTCTTGCACTGCAATTTGTGGCGACGGTGGCCGCGCGGCATAAGCGTTGGACTATCATGCCGTGGGTCCCAGGTTCGAATCCTGGGTCTGGCAAGTACACATATTGTTTTTCAATATGTGTGTGAGTCAGGGTATGGACCTAATAGGTTGAGCAAGTTGCTGACATCCATTTCTCGTAAAAAAATCTGTTAATACAAACCTCTACTCTGTGGAGGCCCATATGATCCTATTAGGATCGGACATGGTCGAAAAAAAATAATTATGGGGCCATTAAAAAAGGAATTCCGTCAGCTACGGCTTGACACCCAGATAAGGCCATTCGGAGAAGGTTCATGAAAATCTGTACTTTTAAAATGAAGATTAATTGATTTGAAATTGACTTTTCTCAGAATATTTCAAGTCGGACATTTGCATTAGCACCGCAACAAGCTAATTACCATTGTAAAATGATCAGAAATCAACATAGAACAAAACTATTATTTAATTAAAATTATGCTCTAAAATTGGCGGTAATCAAAATGTAACGGCAGAATTCAAAATGTTCAACACCCCCACTACCTCAACCTCCTTCAGAGGATATAAAAGCTTGATTTTTTCCCTCAGAAAAAGCAGCTACAGCTGGGGATTCCGACCTAGACCCCACGTCGAATCTTTATGTAAATTTCGGTACGCAAAGCAACGGCGCGAGTCAGTAAAAAAAAAAAGCCGTTCATCCCAAAATCCACGTCTGGTGGTAACAAGAAAAATTGCATACAAAAAGAACCGTTCGGGCAGATTTACGATACTTTGTCGGGCAAATCGTAGAGTCAATCGCGCGAAATTGTTTTCTCTCGGGAGATATTTCTTTTTGTTGGATTAAGCGCCGTCATTAGACATTCCTCTGTAGTATCGGGCGGCCATTTGGTTTTTCTTATACGGTGAATAATAAACCGCCGTCTTTAACAGTCGACCGCGATATCTGAATATTATAAATACTCGTAACTATTGTGACGAAACAAACGACAGAGAACTATAAAATAACTGATTAGAATTACGATTAATTCATGTGCTATAAAAGAAAGCAACTATAAAATAACTGATTAGAATTACGATTAATTCGTATGCTATAAAAAAAAGTAACTATAAGATAACAAGTTTGAATTATGACTAATTCGCACATAATAAGAAAGCAACTATAAAGTAATGGATTCGAATTTTAAAATAAATTACGTACAATAAACTACTATCGAGGATCGATTAAATTCTGATCTCGAACGAAGTATTCGGGTCCAGAAACCTTTCTACGGATGGAAATCGGTCTCATGAGACGGTCTAGAGTCTAAAGTTTACTATAAGTTAGTATTAATAAATACCTGTAATAAAACAATAAGCTGAATGTGACCTATACATGAATAAAGTGGGACAGTACTACTTCTCCAGAGTTTTTTTATTTGTTTACTCCTTGCCGTACACTAATTGACAAAAACACCAAAGAAGATACGAAACTACTTTTAAAAAATTATGATACCGGGGTTCGAATTGAACATTGACTGAGCTAGACCGGAACCCTGGATTTATCAGTACCTATATATAAATTATAGTTTTTGTGTTCGGGGCCCCCGAACTTACTGGTTCGAACCCCGATTTTCTACAATATACATTAGACGATAATAATTCATTTTTACAGTCACCATGAATTTCAGGCAACCGAATGGGACGTGGAGGCCTGACGCATCGATTGATTTTAACCGCCCTCCCCACCAAAAAAAAATCGGTGTGTGAACTTACGAGGGTGGGTCAATAATTCCTTAGAAAAAAGCATTAAAACAGTTTTTATTTTTGTATTTTTTTTTTATTTCTCAACATAATCTCCTTGGAGCTCAATACACTTGGTTAGACGTTTCTCAATTTTTTTTAAACCGTCAGAAAAATAAGTTTTCGGAAGGTCCTCAAAATAAGCATTTGTCCGATCGATGACTTCTTCATTTGAAAAAAAACGTTGTCCACTTAGCCATTTTTTTAAGTTTGGGAAAAGGAAAAAGTCACTGGGGGCTAAATCTCGCGAATACGGTGGGTGGTCGACCAATTCGAACTTCAATTCTTCAATTTTAGCCATTGATCGTAAACATGTGTGAACACGGGCATTGTCCTGATGAAAGAGGATTTTTTTCCTGTTTAAATGAGGCCGTTTTTCTTCAATTTTGTTTTTTAGCTGGTCCAATAAAGATGCATAATAATCCCCTGTTATTGTTTTTCCTTTTTCCAAATAGTCAACGAAAATAATTTCACGTGCATCCCAAAATACAGTAGCCATAACCTTACCAGCTGATTTTACGGTTTTCGCCTTCTTTGGACATGGTTTGCCTTCGCAATCCACTGCTTTGACTGTTCTTTCGTCTCGGGAGTATAGTGGTGTATCCATGTTTTATCTACAGTCAGAAAGCGACGAAAAAATTCATCCGGATTGCGTTGCATGAGCGACAACAGGGCTTTAGAGGCCACCACCCTATTGCGTTTATTGTCGACTGTGAGCAAACGCGGCACCCATCTTGCAGAAATATTTTTCATGCCCAATTTGTCATGTAAAATAGAAATGACGCTACCTTTTGAGATCCCTGTAACCTCAATTATCTCACTCAACTTTAATCTTCGGTCACTTAACACCATATCGTGGATTTTATTGATCATTTCTGGTGTAGTCACCTCTACAGGACGTCCTGAGCGTGGTTCATCTTTTGTTGATGTACGACCACGTTTAAATTCATTTAACCAGTTATAAATAGTTGCAAGTGAAGGAGCAGATATGCCGTGAACTAAATCCAACTCATTTTTTATTTCCTTTGCTGTTAACCCTTTTATATTAAAATGTTTAATAACAGCTCTAAACTCAATTTTCTCCATTTTCCATTTTTCCATTTTCCACAAGCAATTTTTTTTTTTAAATGTACGAGAAACACACAACAACCCGACCAATCTGATTGAAACTTCGCAGCATACTGAATCGGTAGTGCCGCTGCATGAAAACAAACCGCTTTCAGTACTAGTCGCGCCACCTGTCGGCTTTTCTAAGGACTTATTGACCCACCCTCGTATGTACGTGCCTTAGAAGTTATACTTCTTTGGCGTAACAAAACAAAAACAAAACTTGTGATAAACTAGATTCTTCGACTAGCTCTTAATTATTTTGTTAAATTACATACTCAAGAAAAAGGACCGCTTATTGGAACGCCATTGGTTTATTTCTATACACTTTAACTTATATTACTAAATTATTTATCGTTGTTTTACTAACAGTAAGTAACAACTGCCACTATGACGTTTAATAGTTTGTTTACGTAAGGAATTGCAAATGGCCGACAACAATAAATTCGCTGCATAGGCAACGGAATAATTCTAAACTATAATAATGTACTGTATAATCGTCACGATTGCAGTATCATACTGTGGCGTAAAGGTAGTGCGTTCGGCTGATAACCAACGTTCCCTCTAATTTTTCTATTGTGTGTGCGGATCATCAACGCATCTGAGCAGTAGCATAACTAGAGTTGGTGTCACCTATCACCCGGTGCGGTATATTTATTCACCCCCCCACCCCTCTCACAACCACACACATACAATTTTTCATTAAAACTTATATTTTTGTAAAATTTGTTTGAAGTAAATAAAAAAATAGGAAATAAAGGGGAAAAAGTATTCTTAAATAAAATATATTAAATATGTACGAAACTTGCAGAACGTTTTTTATATTTTAATTAAATCAGCTATATATTTGTAATAAAAAATTCACAATAAAGACTACTATGAGACTGTACTGACGACAATGTTACTTGCAAGTTGAAGATTAAGAAATGTAGAGGACCCGGCACATAGGTGGTCATTGATAAACACTAAAATACGTATCTTATTTTCGTATACTTTGGCACGCGATAGAATGGGATGGATATAGTGATCCCGCACGACGTCAAATTTCACTTGCGTGCTCGCGTTAATCGCACTTGACCTTTACCTTCCAAGAAATGTGTCAACGAATTCTGCATGTGATGGTTTCGTACATTCGAGCAAAACTAAAATTTGGCAAAAGAAACTTTCTTTTACAATATTTTTGTGTGAGGACTGTGCGGGGGATAAAAACATGTGTGCGGACATAATTTGGTAGGTGTGCGCGCGCACACGCGCACAACTTACAGGGAACATTGCTGATAACCGAACAATCGGTGGTTCGAATCCAATCGAGTGCGTTTTTTTTCGTGTGAAAAAATAAATTATGTGTTACATGTCATGTCACACGCCAAAAATACACTCTGATCTGATTTCCCAAACGCGCCTAGAGATGTATAACTTTAATAAAAACCTCCTTCTAAAAATAATTATTATAGGTATAGGATGACAGTTAGTTAGTAGTGATATGTACTAATAATATACTGTTTTAGTGTAGTATATAGTTTTTTTGTGTACAAGTAGGTACTTGTGTACAGCGCTGGAATGGAAATGGAAAAGTTTACGAACAGGAGCGCTCGAAAATTTTCTGAGAATATTAACATGGTTATCAAATTTATAAACATAAGTGTGCTAGATTTTTTGTTATATGCTATATCTAGCTCATACGGTCAAATTATTTTGTCCACGAGACGGAGCGATAACTTTACAGATTTCACGAACCGGAACGGCGCTCCGGTGCGTTCTGGTCCATTTCGAGCCCTGCATATATATAATTATTTGATTGATTACGTTAAGAGCCCATTAATTTGATGTAATTTTCAGGTATTTTGTTACCTATGCTTTAATTTAAGCAATATTGTATGACCAATTTGAACTGTACTGTTTCGAAGCTCTTCATTTGATTTCATTTAAAGATCGAGCAACATCCTGCGGCACACCGGTTGGGTAGCACTGGTATAGTGGACAGGTATCGTGTAAAATAATAGTTACAAAATATAATATAATAAATTGTGTATCACCACATGTTTTTATTTGTATTTCATTTTGGTTTCACAGCTACTGACAATTGGTTTAAAATAATCGTGTACGATGACATTGTTCCTACGAAAGAAAATAAAAAAATAAAATTCACAGTAAACATATTACAGGAGACGACATTCAGTGGATGTCTTATTAGAAGCTTCAAGAATTTCTGCAAATCCATTCTGTAATTCTGATCTGAAAAAAATAAAAGACAAAATTGTAAAACATTGTAAAATATATATTTTTATTACTCTTATCTTAATCAGGGCTCTAAATAGACAAACGCGCACCGGAGCGCCGTTCCGGTTCATAAAATCCTCAAAATTATCGCTCCGTCTCATGAGAAAAATAAATTGACCGTCTGAGCTAGATAGGCCATATACCGAAAAATCAAATAAACTTATTTTTATAAAATACACATAAAATTAGATAACTATGCTAATATTTTTGTAAAATTATCACTCGCTCCGGTTCGTAAAATTTTCCATTTCGAGCGCTGATCTTAATACAAGCTTTCCAGAATTTCCGATGTCATTGGGCGTCGTGTCCGGAAACTTGTACGTATGCAGTTCGCCGTATCACACTTCACCGTGTAATTTTGTATCGGAAATATAAATGGCCGTATATTAGAGACCGTCCAACCTCTTTGGGTCGTATAGTACTGACATAAAATTCATGTCTAAAATAAAACAAGGTTCTTGTCGGTTTAAACTTTACCGGATGCCAGCAGCAAACAAATTTTGAAAATAGCCGATATACTGGATTATTTGTTAGGTTGGGTAAGGTTTTCATTCTTGAATTCATGAATTTTTCCAAAATCAGCTATGAAAATTGAATTAATGTTCATATTGAATCTAATAAAATTGTAGACCGTATATTATAAGTACGGTCATCTCTTTCCGATAAGAAAGCTCACGACGAACTGTGCCACGGTGAAATGTTTTACGTACAACTTACATGTAACCTTGGGCGTTGGGTCAATTTGCTTAGTGTTGGTAAGACTTTAATAGTGTCTGTTTCTTGGAGGAGGTGTTTTCTATAAAATGTATTAATTACATTCATTGGATCGTTATTGGAGATACCAATGTCATGGAATTTTACATGGAATATTAATGAGACGAAGAAAAATGTAACCATTAAAAATGAATGAGATTACCACCTAATAAGAGAATATTGAGTACATAATACTGACTTAAGAAATCGCTACCTGAAATCAACAGTGAGATAAAGCGTAAAAAGTCGATTTTGAAATAAATAAGTACCTATGCCAATCGATTGATGATACCTACACAATGAAACACTGAAATTTAAAAAAATGTAATAGTCCATGTAAAAGAAAAAATGTTGCCCTTATTAAAATTGTCTTGTAACTTCAAAGCAACAGTGGATAACTGAAATAACCTACTGTTTGTAATGGTATAGATAGGTACACAAAATTCAACCATTATCATCTAAATTATAAATCACAGAAAAAATAAAATAAGCATTTAAATTAACTACCTATTTCATTTGTATGACATAAACATTAATGTTCAATTACCTCAAAACTAGTATTTTTGACATACCCCACTGTTGCTTTCAGGTAGCGAAATGTACATTTAAAACAAATGCGGATTTTTGCGCCACTTTTTTGGCAGGTACCTAGTTGAAGTTTGATTAAAATATAAAATAATGTATTTTTCAATGGGGGGCCCCAATTGGTGTTTCGACTAGGGCCCCCAAATGCTTAAATCCAAGGCCACATAATGAGCACCTTCTTGCAAAATATTTATTTACCTATATGCAGCATTCGAAATGGAAAAATTTACGAACCGGAGCGCTCGACAGTTTTCTGAAGATTCTTTACATAGTAAAGTTATCAAATTTTATGTGTTTTTTTTCATAAAAATAAGTGTTTTAGATTTTCTATTATATGGCATATCCAGCTCAGACGGTCAAATTATTTATTCTATGAGACAGAGCGATAATTTTACCGATTTCACGAACAGGAACGGCGCTCCGGTGCGTTCCGGTCCATTTCGAACCCTGCCTATATGAATGCCCCCAACTTATACGAGTATAATTTTCTGTAGCCCGCTGCCTTTAGAACAGTTTTAATCACAATTTTAAAACTCTTGTGGATTCTATTTTCATAGACTATAATAAATATAATATTATAAAATACATTCTATAAATGTCGGTCCCTGCCGCCGTTGTTGGGCTTTGCCTACATTAAGTGAAAAAAAATATTTATACCGATGGTTGTGTTGAGCAGTATTTTGCAGATAATGGATTTAGTTCTTTGTTCTTCACTGTGCAGCAGTTCACAACTGAAGGCAGGTCCAAACACATTGAACGAATAATGCAATAGCCACCCGGCGAGGTGTAAAATAGTTATGAAGGAATTCTAAAATAAATAAACAACCAGTATTATTCACAATAAGTATGTAAAATGTATAATTTATATTACTTCATTATCATTAATCTAGACATGGACCGGAACAGACAAGATCGCAGCTCCGGTTTGTGAAATTCTCGAGATAATCGTTATGTCTCGTGAAAAATTATAAACTATATTTTGGTTTGTCCTATTGAAAATAATTAAATTCATGTAATTTATAATATGTATTCGGATTTTTATTCAAACTTTTTCTCAAATTACTAACCAAACCATAGGCAATTTTATTAATTTATCCAATATTTTATTAACCTTATAATTTTTTTAAACTCTGATTCTTCTTCTTGGATTTGTAGATGTCGTTTTAAAATTTTTGAAATATTTTCTATTTCGACCACTGATACGAAAATATAATATGTACTTACAGGAAAGGTAGTTGTATCATGCATTATCAGCATTGTAACACCAGTGACGAAGGATAACAGTACATACAGAGGTGATAATAATAACTGAAATATGTAAGAAAAAAAAATTAGATTTTAAATAAAATTATACTTACATTAAAAAATGTATACTTATATAGTTCGGATAAAGCTCAAATTAGATTGAAAGATTCTCCAGCCAACTGTCTGGCCCGACCGTCTGCCACGATCGCCCTCGATTGTGAAAAGTGACTTTTGAGTCGTTCCTTGGAGTTGTGACCGTATTGGGACAACACCTAATTTTTGAGCACGAAATTAAAATATTGGTGTCGCTTTCATTCCAATATTATTATATTATGTAAATAAGACAAAATTTCAAGATTCAATTCAAGACAGTGCGTTACGTTTAACTATGCCGACTGTCAAAGCTCGACATTTTACAACGTGTTTATTAGCTCGTATTCTTGTTTGTCCGGTAGTTGTTTGTCCAGTACAAATCTTGCAATCGATTTTTAACTAACTTCCCGACTAGCTAGACATTTGAAAATTTTAAAATATATCAGAACCAGGGCTCGAAATGGAACGGAACGCACCGGAGCGCCGTTCCGGCTCGTGAAATTTGTAAAATTATCGCTCCGTCTCGTGGAAAAAATATGTTGACCATCTGAGCTAGATAGGCCATAGAATAGAAAATCTGACACACTTATTTTTATAAAATACAAATACGATTTGATGACTATGTAAATATCTTCAGAAAATTTGTGGAGCGCTCCGGTTCGTAAACTTTTCCATTTCGAGCGCTGATCAGAGCACGATGCCAATGTATTATTTTAATACTTTTAGCCACCTTTAAGCAGAATTGAATTTATTTTCAGTTAATTCTGTTTTGTATGGAAAGTTATTTCAGAAAAATCCGTAAAAAGTAAAAGACTATTATTGGTTGCTTAGGGAGTGGTCCTAGCAACTAAATTATTAATATATACGTGCGTTACTATGGAAATCAAAATGACATTTCAGTATTCTATATTTGTTTGTTTGTTGTTTATTTACTTCATATCAAGTACAAGTTTGAGCATATTGAGCATAATAATTCAACAGAAAATTTAAAAACGTTGTAAGTATATAAAAAGTTCTTTTTATCTTGTATTTTTTTACTCATTCGTTTATTTCCGTGATTAGACGTAAAACATGTGATAGGTTGTTATGTACTTCAATAATTCCATAAGACATACCTACCACTAAATTGAAGTTTGTATTGATGAGACTGACGTTCGCAGTAAGTTTTTGAAAAACTTGTACAGATTTTTCAACTTCCGTCCGACGGAAATCAACATTTTTCAATCCACAATCATGATTTTTCGTTTCCATAATGTTAAGCCTAATAATGCTATACTTCACGAAATAACATATCGGATCGCAATCAATAATACATTGGTCGTTTAAATCGAAAGCTTGGCTCAGAGTGTTATTGATAATATTTAAATAAGACATAGTCGCATTGATCATGTTACAAAACTGTAAAATGCACATGTCAGAACATTGCGTCAAAAATATTAGGTAGAACATAACCATTTGGTTTTGGACACTGTTATCTTGCCCAACTATTAACACAAGGAACGCAAAAATAAAAAACGCCTCTGTCACCACGTGATATATAATAACTATTCTGTTGTTCGCGAAAAAAAGATTTGTTTCGTTTAAATCGCCTTGAATTATTTCGAAATTATTTAATAATTTATTTTTTAATTTTGCGAAAGAAAAAGCATTTAATAGCCAATAGTGAACAACGTTAATTAATAAACAACTATGCATGAGGGCGTAAGCGATGCAGAGAAGACTTCCATATTGTCCGACGAAATTGTAATACATATATACATAAACGTGGCCTGTGTACAAAAAAGTTAAAACAACAAGTACAACAGGATATAAAAACAATATTATAACGGATATTGAATCGGAACATATTCTAAAACTCCTAATGCCGGACAATGTATACAAAAATGTTATGGGTTCCATTTTGTTGATGAACATCGCGCCATTTTGTGGACTGTTATGTCTCGACATGACAATTTTATTCAATTGTTATTACATGCAACTGCACAATAAAAATATGGCATTGAAGTAGTTTACATAATCACTTCCCAAGCAACTATATGACCACATACAATAAATTAGAATTTTGGAATACCTTCGCGATATTAAGGCCCAAACTAGGGATGATAATGCCTTTTTTAAATTAACGTGGTGTTGGTGCCAAATGCTTAAAATTCTTTGGAAGCAGCACATAAAAAAGTCACAGATAGACACAAAATAAAGGAATGATTGTCGACTGAACAATAAGTCGAAGATTCATTTTACAACTTTCTGACTCGCCGTGGATTACAGAATTTGGAAAACTAGGTAGTTTTGAGAGGTTTTTGGGTAAACCAACGACAAGGAATAGTTACCAAGTGAAATGCTTTACTAGGGTATACTTTACCCTGTCCTGGGAAAAGTAAAGGATCGCTTAGAGCCGTGGTCATTCTTAAAAAAAAAACAAAATGGTCATGATCCTCAGTCAAGAAAGAGAGATATGATTTCAAAATTGATATTTATATAATATATTATAATTACCAAATTAAGACACTGGGGTGCCACCAAAGTACGATTATAGTTTTAAATAGTTTAATTAGTGAAATTTTGTAATATGTTTCAATGTACCTATAATAACGTGTTATTTACAAAAGTACGATTATCAGTGACTTACTTTTTCCATTCATCATAATGCTCCATCATTGCTTCTCTAAGAAGTTTGAATCTTTTCTGTGTTTAGTGTAGAAGAGAGTAACTTTCATTTTCAGACATTCGGGCATCATCTCAGTGGTTCGGATCTAGTGAATATTTTATTATCTACGTTAAGTGAGTGAATACACTAAAACGGAGCTGTCAAATACCTACTGTTATTTTCACTTTGTAATAACTCGTATCTCCAATAGGTTTGCCGACTGTCTTGGAAAAGAGATACTGCCACTCCGTCCTTTAACGTCGTCTTTCATAGTGCTCCTGGGTTGGAAGGTATCATAATATTATGTTATAAGCATAGTAGTCATACACTAATCGAGCGTAGTTATACACAAAGCAGCCAGGCCGCAATTTTGAAAAAAAATATTTTTAGTTATTGCTATTTCCATAATCTCACACGTTTGTTTTACGTTCTGCACAAATCAGCCAAGCTGCTATCATACAAAAATATCTTATAAATGCGTTTTAAAGATTTTGCAAAACGCAGAATATGCCATTTCTGATCTGCATAAAGCGACCAAGCTGCTGTCATACAAACATGTCATATAAAATATGCGTTTAAAAAAATGCCATTTTCGATCTGCATAAAGCAACCACATGATAATATTATTATGTACTTAATTATTAAAATCCTGACTGTGTAAGGTGTATTTTTCTACATTCAAGTAATAAACATTATTTTCTCAATTACACTATATTTTATTCATTTTATTATATATGTTACGCCGAGTGTGCGAAATTGACTATTACATGAAACGAGCAAAATTTTGCCTAAATCATGAAAAATGCAAGCCCATTGCCTTATTCATGAATTAGACAAAATATCTGTCTTTTTTTTATTCGATTTTGATTTGATTCGTGCTTGAGTATCAATCGTGCAATGGTCGATTGTATGTTTGTGATAGTTTGTTGACACGTCTAGTTATCTAACCTCAAATTGGACATTCAGTTGAATTCATAATTACAAAACTAACCTAACCTAACCTAACCCTTTACTGCATGATTTTTTTTTTTGAAAAATTTTATTTTTTCTTGGTGTCAAAATGCCTTGTGAATGAAGGAAAAATAATAAAAAATTATTTTTCGAAAATTTCATTAAATTTTGTATATTACTGCGTGGTGTCGCAGATTTACGACATTTGGAAATCTTACATTTTAGTATGACAAAATACAAAACCAAATGAAAACAATTATAAAAAACTAATGTACACACCTTATTTGATGTGTAGATATTTTTATTTAACCAATTTCAATCTTCTGTATATTTTTTTTATTTATTTACAAATGCGGATTTTCGCGTACATACGAATTCGTCAACTGTCAAAGCAGAAATGCAGAAACTATAATGCAGAAATGCTTTATTTCTTGAAATGTCCAAACAAAATCGGTAAAATAGGATGTTTATGGTAAAACAGTTTTCTAGGCATCGAAAAAGGATATTATTTGATAATTTACACAGACGGCATTGGCTATATAGAAATAGTTTGAAATGTCGCAAATTTGCGACACTATGCAGTAAAGGGCTAATAATAATAATAATATTATATTATGTCAAATTATAACTAATAAAACCATCCGTATTAAATTTACTTTTTCAACTGTCATGTTGACAGTTTAAGAATTCCATACCCTGGTGAATTCACGTACTCGGGCAGATAATTTACCTAATTCATGAATAACGGCCTTCACTATTACACGAATTAGTCAAAATTTTGCCCATTTGCCATAGGATAGGATAGGATAGGATAGGATACGATATAGGATTACGATATACAATACGATACGATAGGATACGATAGGATACGATACAATACGATACGACACGATACAATATAATATAATATATATATTTTTCATGTAAAAATTAGTGCTAGGAAGCTAAATATTAATTTATAATATATATAAGGTTTTTTTATGAACATAAATGTAATAATAAAGATTTTTCTAGAATGAATATTCTAAAAAAAACGGTTTTGCACAATACAGCATGGCCCGCTAAAACACCAAAATTTTATAGATTTTATGCTTGCATCTCTTTGAAAGTTACACAAAATCATATATATATATAATATCTATCATTCAAAAAGTATAAACAGTATACAGAGACTTTGTGGATTTAAAGAAACACAATTTACATAAAAGTGATTCTATCTCTGTTTGAGGTTTGTGTGGACTGGCTGCTTTGCGTAAGTATAACTACGCTCAATTGTAAAATATGTCTTTATACATTGTGTTTTATTTATCTTTTTAAAAATATGACCAGTATCTAGGAACAGTAAGTAGGTATATAATACTTATACAAAACGTGCATGGCGCAGTTTTTTAAATTTACAAAACTTGACTGATATTGGCCTAAGGATGAATTAATTGCTACTTCGGTTTTTTTTATCTCACAGGTCACAAATGAAGTCTAGGAATACAGTTATTGTACTCCAATAAGATTTAAAAAATAGTATCACTTCAGGCCGGTTTAGATTAGTCGAGAGGCGAATGATTTAGTTACCACTAAATGATTTAGTAACTGAAAAGTGTCCGAACACAGTACATCAGTGAATGACGTGTCATGAATCAGTGAATGAAATGTACAGAGCACAACGTAACAAAGCAAAAATAAATAAGGTAACAATTTCACATGTAATAGCTATATCACCAGAATTGGAGGAAAAAGTTCTAAGACAACTAATGAAGTTGACTAAAGATAACGTGTTCATACTTGTCTCGTGGCTTGTTTGATATTATTTAGTGACAGTGGGGGTGCTTCTCGGCCGAAAAATTAGAACAAAATGGATCAACTCGACTAAATGATTTTACTACATTACTTGACTAAATTTGTCTGTACATATATGTTTAGTTACTAATTTACTCGCCACTCGACTAAATTACTCTAGTAATCCGAATCGGCTTTATGTAATGAAATTTATAAAATCGAATTCCATACATACCAGAGATAATGATAGAATTATATGTATGTATTTTAAAATTTGAAATATAAAATAACTATTCGAACGAAATTTTGTCCATAGGTACATTTAAAAAATCGACTTTATTCTCGAAATACAGCTCTGGTTTCATAGATATTATCTAACGAGGAAACGTTATTGTTTTTGTAGTTGATCGACCACATTGATAATAATAACACAATTAATCGTTAATGGATGCATTAAAAGTCCCCACAAATTATGTATTTCTTTCGGTAGATAATCAATAGACAACGTAGGTAAATTCTAAAAAAAGAATCGCTAGGTACTCACCTACTTAAACCACCTTCCACAATATTGAAAAATTGATTCGAATTATTTTTATTTATATTATCAACCTTCTTACACCTGCGTACCGGAAAAAATAGAATAAATATTTCCGTTAACGCCAAATCAAAATAGTATTTTTAAAATCTTATATTCTAATAGATAGATTGCTAATATGAACAATATGTTACTGTATTAAAAATCTTTTATAATTCCTTAGTTAGAAGCCGGCTTGAGTGCGGGTCGATTGTTTGGGGCCCGCATCAGTTGAAATATGACCTTATATGGTCGAGCGAGTTCAAAAGACATTTTTGAAACTCCTTTATTTGAGGTTATATGGATACTATCCGTGGCTTTATCCAACTGGCTTTCTCTTAGGTATGCTTACATACGTAGTTTAAATGCTAGAAGATATCAATATTTGGCCACGTATTTTTTTCGACTTATACGTGGTGTAAATGAGAACTATGCCATTCTTGATAGTATTGACTTGTGTGTCCCTGATAACTATCTTAGAAATCGGGAGCATCAGTTGTTTGTTCTCCCAAGGAGCAGAACTAACCTGACAATGGTGATGCCAATTGGGAGGGCAATAACTCTGTTCAACCAAATCGCTTCGGATGTTGATATATTCCACCTACGTGAGGATTAGTATAGGTGGACGTTGTTTTATAAATTCTCACAGGATCTGCTTAGCTCATTCGGTGTACTTCCTTGTATCTAATTAATATTTTTTTGTATTTACACTTTTCTACTGTTTAATAACGTAATACTTGTCTATTTCTTTTTTATATAATACCTACTGTTTTAATAATATTTATTTGTTTCTAAATGTCACGTTGTGAACGTCTTAATAATTTGTAATGTTCACTACTTTTATATCAATTTTTTTTTTAAATAAATAAATAAAAAATTGAATTGAACATGAAAGTCATTGTTAATTAAATTATCAGAAACCGATTTAAATCGTAGGGATTCACATATTTCCTTTCTCTCACTCCTTCGGCAGGCCGAGAGTGGTGCGTATGAAGGAAATACAAATAGTGCTTCCCTTCATAACCTCAAAAAAATCTTATTATTTTAGAGCTTTCCCGAATATATGTGCGTTTCCATTTCCCCTATGTTTATTTTCCCATATATTTAATGCCTAGGTTTATAGTGAAGATCGACTAAAATAATTCATCCCTCGATCGACGTGCTGGACATATTATACTTGATCTACAGGATACGTCACGATTCCATACAATATAGTGAGACACCAATCAATCACACAGACTCAGTCACACCGGACCCAGACCAATCAACAAAAAAATCCAAGAAGAAAAGAGCTTCAAAATCATCGCAAAACGCAGGAAGTGACGAAGATGACGAGGAATACTCTCTCGCAGAACTCGGCAGAATGAGGAACCAGCGCTCATTCTACATGAAACACTAATGAAAGCCATCAACTGCGCAGAAGCGGAAGTCAATCGGAATCGACGGACGGATGAAAATGTTCGAAGCTTTTTTTAGCCAAGAGATGCACCCATCCAGATGATAAAATGGGCCTCGGGTCGGTTGCGAAGCCACCGAGGCCCATTAAACAAAAGAAGAGGAAAATAAAAAACCCTAAAGGCACTCCTAAAGACAATTACATGATATAACGGGGATAGATAAGAGTATCTGGTGCCCCATAATTTTATGCCATCACCCCAAGCAAGCAAGCTGAAATAATAGAAAAATGGATACCTACTTTTTTAGAGGAGGTGATGTATATATATATTATTATGATAAAAATCTGTAAGAATCTCCTTATTTCAATGTAGGTAAGTATAGTTAAGATTTAAGTAAGTACATACAACAATACGTATATATAAAAATAAACTTGTGATTATATTGAGATGTACCTATGTCGTGTACTGTCACACTGTCACTGCGACAAATTTAGTCTATGGTTTCGTCATTTTGCAGAATATTTTGAACGAACACGATCTCTGTAAATTCAATGATGAAGTAACCTAGTAACGAGTCTCCGTAAATTCAATAATATTTCGAACAGAACCCAACCTGCAGACCATATATAATAGACAACATTCTTATAGAAAATACATAGTGCCAACCGCTAAAAACAAAAAACACGCGATTTTGACATAATAAGTCGAAATTGTGTAGGCATGTAAAAAATGATAAAAACATTCATTGAGTCATTTGCGGTACAGCATGAGGTGACCTCATTGTTGTTCTGGTGATTTCGGCAGATTTTGCTAACTGACAATGTTCGTTTAAAGTTTAAAGGTTCAACATGTGCTACGGAATCTGTCTGATAACATTTTAAACACCAAGAAAAATGACATTACACACTTTTCTTATAGCGGCAGCTTACTGTGACGTCACGTGATAGTACGCGACGTGCAGCATAATATAATCACAACTTAATTATATTTAAACATCCCCATAACATCTAATTATTTTATATTATTTGAAATTTACGTAGATCTTTATTTTAATTTGTTTCTTACTAAAAAATAAAAAAATATATTATGATTCTAGCAGACTATGCTTTAGGGCAGACTAAAATTTTCTGGACATTTTAATTTTCACACACTATATAATATGCCAATGAATGCAGGCTATATTTCGCGTTGATGGTACGATGTCTTACCATAAATCAATTATCTTCATCAACGGAGTCAATCCACGGATAGGCGAAGGCCTCTCCTAGCTCCTTCCAATCTAATCAGTCCCTAATTGTATTCGTGGGTGCCACATACCTACCTCCGCTGAACAGTGTGAGTTCGTCAATTCAACAGGGCTTAGGGCCATCATACAGTCGTTTATTCTAGTAACTCTTGGGGATCAATATGACATCAGTAAAGTGGTCCAGTCTTAGACTATAGATACATCTAGACGCCATCCGTTGCATTGCTAAATGAAGCCGCGTGCCTTGCGTTTGGTTTGTGGGCGAGCGAACGCATTCGTCTACAAATTAATGTTCGAGACCATAGACCATTTCGCTAGTGCTCGCCCAAAGTGCTCGCACTAGACGCTCAGAATTAAAATATAATTTTCTATTTTTTTACGTTATATAGTATTTTTAAGCGGTCAAAATGCAACCATTAGGTAAAGATATCCATAATTTAAGTTATTTTAAAGAAACACTAGGTCACTGATATTAAAATATATAATAAAATACAAATACATTATCACGAACATGTATCAACTTACCTATGAAATGTAATACCATCTTCTTGCTTATCAGTACGGCTACCACATTTAAGACAACAACACAGAACCATCTTTTCTACGTAATTAACTAAAAATATTTACCATTGACTTTATGTTTAACACAAAAAATATCAATTTTAGCAACTCGAGCTCGCAAGTTATCGACGCTATGTGAAGCGTTTCGCCCCGATTTGATGCCGATACTTTTGGAAACTAGCTCACAGATATGTAGACCTTTTATCTTACTCTAGCGCGTGTCGCAGAGATTGTAAGGGTGCCGAATACTTTCTCACTCGCACTCATGCATCGTTTTTGTTCAGGCCTTGGGTCCAGTGGTTATCGCCTCTTGCAATTTTATCAGCTTGGCGACCTCTCTCACATCATGTATATGAGTCGCCTAAAGTCATAACTCATATTAGGTATGCAATTTTGTCATTTTTTAGATAAATATTATACCAACGGCCCTATGTTAGAACTTGCGAGTGCAAGCTTCCCGGTCGACATGACGTCATATGCCATCATTGTGACGTACTACCGGAGTGATAATAGCACTCGAGAAAATAACGATACTCAGACAGCGGCGCTATTCATTGTCACCATACACATATAGGTGTTTCATCGTAATAATATCTACGGTGGGCACTGTGCGCGGGCGGCATGCCTCGAGCGTGTATTGGCTGACGTTACAATTACGCCATGTCGTCTGGTGCCACACGAGTCGATAGTTAGGAAATCGCAGTGCAGGTGATTCTAAAGGCATTAGTCTATATAAAGCAAAATAGTTGGCTATCAAAAGTCACTACCATGTGAACATCGTTGACAAATTTGACTGTTGGTGTCATAACTCACATTTTCAATGAATAATGTGAGTTTTGTCATCAAGGCCTTTCTAACCAATCAGGGAGATCTATTTATCGTAGTGTACTGTGTGTCTGCAACCTTGGGAGTATTATATATTATTAAATATAATTTAAATCGACTCGCTCACTCATTAATATTCAAGGGAGTATAATACTTTTCTTCCATTTAAAAAAAAAGTGCTTTGGTGGTTTTTTGCGATTATCTCAAAACTCGATTTTTGGAATATGTGAGTTGTGACTCGTATGCAACTCATATCTTCTTATCTGCCTACGTATACGCTTACAAATTGATTTGTTTCAGCCCTCAAAATACTATCTAAATAAAAATATATTTAGATAATTATAAAACCAAAATATTTTTCATTATTATGTTGATAATATGAATAATTATGTTCTCAACTGCTACAACTCATTTATCTAGTAGGATCTGAAATTATGCTTTTATAATTTAATTACGTATGTTCATTCTTTATATTAATAAAGCGGAGCGCTTGTTTTATTTTTACACAACACTGAACGTAGCGGTAATATCGAGAATTTCACGAACCAGGTTTGAGCTCCGGTGCGCTCCGGTCCAATTCAAGCACTGTAATAAATGCAATAAGAAGGATAATGATTAAAATATCTGTTAAATAGTTATCTATGTAAATTTTATTTATGTGTTAATTGTATCATAATGACCGTAAATGTAATTGCAGCGCTAGCAAATGAATATATAAATGTAAAATCCAGTGGGAAAATATTGCATACTTTTATTTCAAGTGGTTGGCGACGGATAAGCTTGTAAAATTGTCGAAGCTTTTTCTTGAGCTTTGAATCTGAAACACGAATAGAAAATATTTATTAGATAATAATATTGTGAATATGTATTTTGTAAAACAGAGACGAATCAATACATGATAAAAAAATATTGAATGAGTTGAAAAGAACAATTGTATACTGCGTTGGAGAGGAAAGGGAAGATACTGTTCGGCTTCTATAATATAGTATTGACATCTACGCCGTGGCGATGTATGTGATGACAGCTTTGACTTGACTTGACTTTGGGTAATCCTTATAAGAATGGGGCTTCCTGCATTTCCGCGCTGATCCCCTTCATCTCTATGTCAACATCTGTTGTAAAGGTTTCTTGGCTTCTACGTGGAGATTTGATTTTCCCGGTTCTTGAGGAGGACCGGGAGAGGCTGCTGCCTTCAAGTTCAAGGTGTTGTTTTCAATTTTCAATAATTAATCTTGGCGCATTCTTCACTCTTCCTCCGCATCCGTATTTGCTTCGCGATGTATCCATGTCTTCCTCCGTAGTTAGGTGTTTATCTTCTCGTCGCTATAGGATTTGTTTCCCGAATAGACCAAATGTCAATTTTTCAGGAGACGAAAAACAAATTTCATTGTCGTATTTTGAAATATCAGTAGATGTATCAATCATTTTTTCTACACTGTATGATTGCAACATTATCTAAGAATAGATTCCAAGAATAATATACTGGTATAAATCAGTAAATGCACAGAAAATGCGTTTTATTTACAAGTACTCGTTGTGGATATTCGGGAAATTTTTAGCGGTCTCTCAGAATAATGGATATTCGGGATAAAACATGGACGTTCGGGACTTAAGACCGTAGCGTATTGCTGCACGGCCCAAGGATTACTGAGTGGTTAAAAAGTACGCACCTCAAATGTTATATTTATTTACACGATAATTGGTAATGATTACTTTTACTATTTAAATACCTAATGATCGTAATAACCCAAGTTCGTAGGTAATAATAACATGCGGCATTCGCTTTTTTCGGTTTTTTTCGTAATAAGTAATAAAATAGTTTTTAATAATCTTTTTTTTTTATTCAACGAATAATTCACAAGATTTAAGAATGTACCATTCTAATTATTGAACATACATAATTTTGAAAACCACTTCTGAGAAAATATATTAAAACCAATAGAAAAAATCTTTTTGAAAAAAGTAAGACACCCGGCAGGAATCGTCCCTGCATCTCCTGGGTTTACGACCAAGTCCACGAATTATCCACTATGCTACGAGGTGACACACTTATGACGACAAACTTTAACTATTGGCCTGTTAATACCTGCTCATCAGTATTCTTCAAAATCAAGCGACTATTGGCGATCGGTTTTTGTTTATTAAATAAAAGTAGGTATCTACTACTTCAATTACTAACCGACGTCACGGATTTCTCCAATATTTTATGATGGTACTTACTCGTACTTGCTAACAATTTTATATTAATACTTTTTCAAAAAAAAAAAAAAAAACTATGTATATATCATCATCATCATCATCAGCCTGAATCTATCCACTGCTGGATGAAGGCCTCTTCAAGTTGCTTCCACTTCTCTCGGTCCTGTGCATTGCGTTGCCACGTACTTCCGCAGAACTTTATCATTTCATCGATCCAGCGGCCTCTAGGTCTACCTTGTGGACGTTTTGTACTTCTTGGATACCACTGGATGACTAGATTTGTCCAACGATTGTCTCTTCTTCGAGCTATGTGTCCAGCCCATCTCCATTTAAGGCTTTTAATAAACTCTATTACATCGCAAACCCTTGTCTGCTTCCTTATCCACTCATTCCTCTTTTTGTCCTTTCGCGTTATGCCCAGCATGCACCTCTCCATACCACGTTGTGCTACTCTAAGTTTCTGGATCTCTCTTTTACTTAGGGTCCATGTTTCACACGCATATGTCATCACGGGAAGCACACACTGGTTGAACACTTTGCGCTTTAGGCACAGTGGAAGGTCACTTTTGAAGACATTATTCAGGCGGCCAAAAGCACTCCAGCCTAGCTTTACTCTGCGAACAATTTCATCAAATATACATCCATCTATAGATACTTGTTGTCCCAGATAGATGTAGCTTTTCACCTGTTCGAGCTGAGTGCCATTGATGAGGATCTCTTTTTGGCCTGCAAAGCAGTTGAACATGACTTTCGTCTTTGTTACATTTATTTTCAAACCTACTTTGTTGCTTACTTCAGCGAGTTCCTGCATTCTGCTTTGGAGGTCTTCTGAGTCTTGCGAGAAAATTACTATGTCATCGGCAAAGCGCAGATGACTCAGGTATTCTCCATTTATGGGGATCCCTTTGTCATTCCAGTCAAGTTGCCTGAATAAGTCTTCAAGGGTAGCTGTAAATAGTTTAGGTGAGATTGTATCACCTTGTCGGACTCCTTTGCTGATAGGAAATCTGCGCGATGGTTTATGGAGATTTACAGATGCTGTTGCGCTACTGTATATATTATTGAAAATATTTATATAGCGTCCAGGGATTCCTTGTTTTCTGAGTGCGTCGAGTATTGAACATTTCTTTATCGAATCAAACGCCTTCTCATAGTCTATAAAACCCATGCATAGTGGCAGTTTGTATTCCTGGTACCGCTCTATGATTTCTCTGACGACTTGGATATGGTCCATAGTGCTGTATCCTCCTCTAAATCCGGCTTGTTCTCTCGGTTGGTTCTCGTCTAGTACATTTTGCAGACGGTTTGAGAGAATTTTTGTGAACGTCTTGTAGAGAATAGGGAGTAGACTTATTGGACGATAATTTGCTAGGTCTTCTCTGTCACCTTTTTTGTGAAGAATGACAATGCTGGCATTTTTCCATACCTCTGGGACATCCTCTTTGCATATGCAGGCTGTGAACAATTGTGCAAGTACTTCATTTGCATCCTTTCCTGCTTTTTTGAGGATATCTATCGTTAAACCGTCTTCCCCGGGGGCTTTCCCACTTTTCATGTAATTTAAAGCATGGGTTACTTCCCAGGATGTAATTTCGGGAGTATGGTCTTCCGAATTTCCATTTCTCTGAAGATCTAAGTCTATAGTCGTATTGTCAGTGTCATCACTGTAGAGATCGCTGTAGAACTCTTCAACTCGGCTTAACAAGTGTTCCCAATTTCTGACGATAGAACCATCTTTTGCTTTTAGTGCTGTGATTTGACGTTTTCCTATCGACAAGCATTGCTTGTTTTTGTTTAAACTTCTGCCTGCTTTCACAATTGCTTGTATGAGGTTTACATTGAATTTACGAAGGTCTTCTCTAATCTTCCTTCGGAGGGTTTTGCAAAGTGATGAAAACTCCATATCGTTTTGCGCCTGTCTATCGCTCTTGGTTTTCCTTCTCTGCTCCATAAGATTCAATGTTGCCTTCGAAAGCTTGGTGGAAGGTGTAACTTCTGAGCTTTTTACGCCTGTTTTTTCTGCACATTGTAGAATAATATTCGTTATATCCTCCGCGTTGGATAGGGAAACGGTTTCGTTCTCATCTAAGAAAGCCGATAGTGCATTTTTGAGTTCATTTTGGAATTCAGTATTGTTCTGCAGGTATACGCGAGCATTTGACTTCTTCTGCAGTTTGGATCTTTCTGATTTGACGTTCAATCTTATCTTACATCTCACCATCCGGTGATCACTGCCGGTGTTAAACTGATTGATCACCTTACAGTTTAAAAATGTATATTTTCTGTCAGTGAGGATGTAATCGATTTCGCTGGTCCTTCCTGTCGGGCTTCTCCACGTCCATTTACGTGTAGGTTTATGTTGAAAAAAGGAATTCATGATGTGAAGATTGTTGGTTTCAGCAAACTCCACAAGCATGTCCCCTCTACCATCCCTTGAGCCATGTCCGAAATGTCCGACCGCTACGTCATCTCTTTGGTATGATCCAATACGTGCATTGAAATCTCCCATTATGATGTTGAAGTGGCATTTACTTTTATTTTTCAAGGATGTTATTTCCTCGTAAAACTCTTCCACTTTTTCATCAGGATAGCTCTGTGTCGGAGCATATACTTGCAAAATCTGAATGCGGTACCTAGCATTGATTTTAAGTATCACGCTTGCGACCCTGTCAGAAATGCAGTTGAACTCGACTATGCGGTCCCTCCAGGCTTTGTTGACAACAAATCCAACACCGCTCGTGCGTCCTTCATCGGTTCCTTTGGAGTACAGCACATGTCCGCTTTGTAAAGTAATAATACTCTCACCTTTACGCCTTACTTCGCTGAGTCCGACAACATCCCAGTGGATATTCCGGAGCTCTTCTTGAAACTCTACAAGTTTGGCATCGCTGGACAATGTTCTTGCGTTATATGTAGCAATGGTCATCTGTTGGCAGCCTTTTCCGGGTCTCCGGGGATTTTTAGCACCCTCTGCCTTCCTTCGCTGATCGCTGCCGTGATCAGTATCAGGTTGGCCTCCGGAGAATGAGGGCCGGGTTCTAGAAGTTTTTGTTTTCATATGAAGGTTTTGGACATAACACACCACGCTGTCCAGACGGGTTGGTGTGTGGTTTTTCTGTCTGGGTGATCCTTCCCGTAGCCAAAGGTCTCTCGTTTTAAGGCGCCAGAGTTTTGCCTTGCACCCTTCTCTATTAGCTACAGATATTATGTTGCGTTATACAGCACATTATCTGCATTGCCCGGGGGACGCCACGCGGAGGCTAGAGATAGGATTTGCTGACTTTCTTGGACAGTGGCGTCTCAACATTTTTTAGAGGTATACCTATTGGCATCGGTATACATCATTGAGGCCATAGTCAGCCTTTGCCCACCCTTGTGTATATACTTGTATACTTGTATATATATCTGTATATTATTATACCTATATATTTCTATAATTAACAATTAAACTTATTACAAACCACCAAATAAATATTATATATTTACTATTGGAATGACAACACAAAATAATAGCATCTATAAATTAATTACCATTGGCTGCTAATATTAGGTAGGTACCAATATCCTAAGTATATAATATTCACCAAATAAATAGTTACTAACATACATATTAAATTAAATTAACTATCAGCGCATTCAAAAATAAATCATAGCATCGCCTTTATTTTCATAGAAATACCTAGATTAAAAGTAAAATAAAGACAAACAATGTTTGATTAATAATAAAATTTGAAATAATAATTATTTTTTACGTCATAGTAGTTGCCGGGTCATACTGTAGAATTCATATAACCGTTGGGATTTTGTGTCATTTATCAAAACAAAATGCAGTTATTTAGGTTAAAATACTCACTTCCATAACTTTACTATAAGTTCAGGGCAAACTGGTGATGTATCAGCTATAAACGATCTCTTCAAATTAGATGAATTCACTATTAAAACAATAGTAACTTTAAAAACAATATCAATAAGACGAAATTTGAAAGAGGATTCCAGACGGCCGAAAAATATGAAAGTGGGCGTGATTGTTTTAGAGCTAGACAGCGTGAATGTTGGAGCGAGATGCACGGCGTCAGCGCGGTTTGATTGGCTAAAAGTCATATTCGGGAAATAAAAACTCAGCCAGAGATTTATTTCGACCGAAATTAACTTGGATATTCAGGTACGAATAGTTGGACATTCGGGAGAACAACACGGAGTAATTGTAACTTAACATGGCGTATTCGGGTTTTTCAAAAAAATATCTCTGTTCCTAGATAAAAAAATATTTTTTTTATAAATGATTTCGGTAGAGTTCGATAAAAGAAATTGAACTGCATTAAAATGTCGATTTCGACAAAAATGGATATTCGGGAAACAAATCCTATAGCGACGTTCTGTTTGGCTTCCTCCTCTTCTGTTTTGGTGATTCTTCATCTGGGTCTGGTTTTGACGGGTCTTCAAGGTCCGGTTCTATCGGGGTGTCGAATTCGAGTAGGCGTTTAGTCACTATTTCCTGGAAGTCATCAAGGAGTTGCGTTGCTCGGATTTCGTCGGTATCCAGTACAGTCCTCGTGAATTTAATATTTAATATTTGTTGCCTCAGGACTTCTTCGGAGTATTTGTCTTTGTCTTCCGTCATGTCTTGGATAAATTCTCGGAGCTGTCGCTCGAGGCTGTTTTCAACTTCCGTTGTCTCTATTTCCGGGGTCTCTGCTATTTCAGTTGTCGGGATGTCGACATCATCTTCCAAGAACTCATTAGCTTTGTGTGGTCTGATCGGTGTAGTGGTTGTAGTTGGTGGTCTGGTCGGTGTGGGTGTGACTGCGGCGTCGGTGGCGTTGGCTTTGGGTGGTTTGATCGGTGTAGTGGTTGTAGTTTGTGGTCCGGTCGGTGTGGGTGTGACTGCGGCGTCGGTGGTGCTATATTCATCGTCCTGTGTTTTCTCATCGTCTTGTGTTGTGTTGTTTATGCGGTGCGTGGGGATCTCAGGAGGTAGTTCGTCTGTTTGTGTTTCGTTATCTACCTGTAGTTCCGGTCTTAGTTGCGTCCGACTGTTTGTTGGTTGGAGGTGCTGGTGTCGTGGTCTGTTGTAGTTGGTGAGCTCCTCGACTTGATCTTGGCGGGTGGAATATCTAGTGTATTGATGACCTCTCCTAATGTTTCGTTTCGGTAGCTCGATCTGTATCTTGTGGTAGAGTGCTTGACGCAGGTTGAATATTTGCTTCCCTCTGTCGTTGTCCAGGAGTTTGAGCAGGACAAGAGGCATCGGATGCTGACTCCTGCCCCGGGTCATCCAGTGATGACGTGAAGTCTTTGCGTAATAGGTTGTTAGTGATGTCTTCAGTGTGGACGCCCATCGAAAAGCCCCTTATAACGATGTTCAGGTGATTGTTGTCATTCCATGTGGATGAGGGAGGGTCTGCTTCCTTGACGGGCGTCGTGTTAGTTGGTGGTCGGTGGGTGGATTTCAGGTTCTGATTAGTCCAAGTATATGTTGTGTTTCTTGTCGCTTTGTCGGTTGCTGTCGGCACCATTGTCATCTTTGGGATTTTTTCCGGGCTTCGTTTGATGATGGTCTTTGGCTTTCCTTTTCGCACGTGTGTTCCGGTTGCGCGGTATGGATTGTTTGCCCAATCGGGCACACCATAAAGGCAGTCAGCAGTAAGGTATGGAGGTTAAGGCAGTCACCCAATGTGAGCGTCTTAATCCGTGAGAGGATGTCCAGTTCTTGCGAAAGTTTGGTCTAGGTTGTTTCCGTGGGTTCGAACTTCATGATGGCTGTCTTATTACGTCACGCTCGTTTTATATACTGGCGGTATTGTGATAGATTTAGTTTCAAAAACAGCCGCAGTGACGTGAACACCTCGATATAGAAGTCGAAGTCTACAGAATGATGTTAGGCGAACCAAAACACTACCAATCTCAATTTTTTTTAAATCAATTTGCGAACATAGCCTTTAGTTGGGTAATGAGTTCTATCGATTTCTGACATTACTGCTTGCATTACGACCATCGAATATTTGTCATTTTCTTAGTGTGGTTGTATTGTGATTTATGCGTTAAAGAAACAATCCACTGACGTGTTAAATGGTAAACTTTCAACTGAAAATATCTTGTAAAACATGTAACAATAATTAATGACTAGGCTGTGAAATTCGTACCACGACTTGGAAACCCTGTACGTATAGAACAGTGTTTTGGGGGGAAAAAAAGTCATCTTGAAAATCATTTGACGACGAAGCATATACATATTTATTTACGAAAGTTAAATTAAATAATTACAAGATAAAAAGAACTTTTTATATACCACGTTTTTAAATTTTCTGTTAATACATATAAACTTGACAATTCTATGTATTAATTAAAACTTTTTATTGTACTTGATAGAAATACTGAATAAATAGAGAATACTGAAATGTCATTTTGACATTTCATATTGAATTCCATAGTAACGCACGTATATATTAATAATTTAGTTGCTAGGAGCCCCTTAGCAACCAACAATAATAACTTTCCATACAAAACAGAATTAACTGAAAATGAATTCAATTCTGCTTAAAGATGACCAAAAGTATTAAAAGAATGCATTGTCGTCGTATATATATATATTCTAAAATTTTCAAATGTCTAGTTAGTCGGGAAGTTAGTTAAAAAATTTCAATCGTCCAATACAAATCTTGGACAAACAAGAAAAAATTTATACTGGACACACAAGAAAAAATCTGTACCGGACAACCATGAATACGAGCTAATAAAAACGTGGTAAAATAGTATTGCCTATGCACATTTTTTTATTTGAAGCAATTATTTTTTCCAGAGTTAGTTAGGTAGGTAGAGTCTATATTCTATAAGCTGCGTGCGGTTTCCCCCCGCTTCAGCATTCAGCACTGCATTCCCTCTCGTTTCCTCCCATTGAAAACTTGCAACAGTCGAACGCGATCGCACAATGCTCTCCGTCCGCGAACGACGTGACGTGAACGCCAGTTTATAATATACAGACTCTAACTATAACATTTTGAGGGGGCATGGAGATATTTGAAGCGTTGAAGTGGGGCTTGGCAGAAATAAGGTTGGGAAACACTGGTATAGATGTATTTTTCGTGTATACTGCTGCGTTTGTGGTGCCAGAGCACATTCCCCAATGTATTTTTACCGCATCACCACATGTGCACTGAATTTAAAGTCTCTGGGAAAGTACCTATAGGTACTGAAAGTAAGCGAAAATTCACAGTGATGGGAAAATTTAGCTTTTCTTTTTATATTGTAGAGTAAACAGGGATATTATTATGACTCACCAAGACACGGATTTAGTAATACTTTCATGATGATGGTTTTTGTTATGTTTTCTTCGTATTTCAGAAGCTCGACGGAAGCTGATGGCACAATGAGGCTTGTCACATCCAGGAATATCCAACAAATATTCTGAATTGTATCCTGCAGGAAAATCGTTTACACATTACGTTTATTAAAGTTTTTATTGATGTATATCTACGTTTATAAATAATTGTCAGAGTGACTTGCGGTGTATTTTACTTGAAAGGATGCCGTTGAAAAAAAAATGTATGGGTGTAGACTTACGTTATCTGTGTCTTCGAAAAAGTATGTAGCCGCTTCAGCAACACCAATGATGTAACTGAGAAAAATACCCAACCTCGAAAAGCAAAGCTGTAAATAAATGAAAACCGTGACGATTATTGTAAGTAAAAGAGTTTAAGTAGGTATATCACAGAAAGTCATATTGATTATTTTTTTTTATTACAACCAGAGCTGGAAATGGAACCAGTAGCGGAACTGAAAACTAGACTTCTGAGACGTGTCTGGAAATTTGTACATATACAGTTGACTGTATAGTACTGAGATCTTATAAAATTATTATCTAAATAAAACACTAAACAATACGTAATAAAAATTACCGGAAAACAAGGAAAATAGGTGAGTAAGTAAATTAAAAATACAATTATATCATAGAATAAATATATTTATTTTTATCAGATATTAATTAATACCAATTAAAGTAAAATGAATGTTATTATTGAATTTAACACTTGAACATTACTGTCTGTAATGCTCCACGAACAATGTGTTATTTTGTTGATCTTAATGCTTTTCAGCCATATCGTTATAGCAAGAAAGCTCACGGTGAAGTGTGAAATGGAGAAATGTAATACGTACAATTATTTACATAACCCCTATGAGAATCTCTCATCTATTTACAAACCAGCACCCTTAATTATGAATCTTGAGAACCCAAACCGAAGTTCTCAAACCGAAATTTTCATTTATTTTTAAGACTTCTTTTTATTTAGGTTTAAACTCCATGGTGGTAAATATGTATCATTTATTTAAATATTTACTTAAACATTTTTTGAATATCTAATGTCCAAAAAAGTTCCCCTACCCGTGTCTGAATGAAATTACGCATGACTCAGTGAAACCATTTTGAAAGCGATGTTTTAGTTTTGATTTGAATCATCCATTGACGAAAATAGTTGTTCGCAGTCATATGTTTACTAGTACAGTAGGACAGTTGCTGGTTTGTTAATTTATTCATTGAATTAACCATATCGTGCAATGAGGTCCATTTACAGTCTACAATTGGGATTCCCAACCATAATATTACTTTTTTTTATTTAAAAACATATTGCGAAGGGTGGAAAATTAGGAAATTCTTACATTGAAACGAATACGTTCACAGTGTTTGTATTAGAGCAATACACTACATCTTCACTACAGCCAGGGCTCGAAATGGACTAGAGCGCAGTTCCGGTTCATTAAATCACCTAGATTATAGCTCCGTCTCGAGGAAAAAATAATTTGACCGTCTGAGCTAGCTTGGCCATATAAAACAAAATGAAATACACATATTTTTATAAAACATTCATACAGTTAGATATTTATGGAAACTTATCGAGCGCTCTGGTTCATAATTTTTTTGTTCATAATAATAATTATTACAACAACTAGTAAATATTAAAAAACAGAAACATCTTAGATAATTGTGCCGCAGAGGTGGACACGAGCTTTTGTAATTTTTTTTTACGAAAACAGTTTATTCCATGTGGGTAATTATAATAAATACCTTTTTCTGTCGGCGCATCGGCTTTTCGATATAATAATCGTTAATTGAAAACTTGAAATTTTCTTACATTTTTATACACCATTATCACAAACTAAGATTATATGAGGTAATATTAGGTTGGGGTAGGTTAGATTAGGTTAGGTTGGGGTAGGTTAGGTTAGGTTAGGTTTGGTCTAAAAAGAAAGTTGTAAAATCTCATGTCCACCTCTGCGGCACATTTACCACATCTTACTTACCACTGCATTGTTCATTGTAGATATAGTGGACGTAACTTTAGAAATATTTGTGTAAGTATTCATTAATATTTGCAGAAAATCATTTTCATTCTTCTCCACATCTTGCAACAGTGTATCAACTGACAGATTGTGTCCTAATATTCTAAATTTAATAAATTTAAATAATGGATTCTCCGGAATCAGATCCATATTGTGTATACGGAATAAACAAGCGATTTTTTTGTTAAGTATATTCACAAGGGATGCTGTGATATTTACAGCATTCACAAACTCGAAAATCGGTGAGTATATTACTAACCACAAAATAAATTTGAAACCGCTCAAGAAAAAATCAAACACCAACAATTTTCTTATAGTACAAACAGCGTAGAAACTTATAAAGAAAATGTGGAATGTAACGTTTATTTTGTTGCTTGAAAGAAACGCGTTTTTCGTACACAAAGATTTATCTATTTTATGCATATTATTAATACATTTAATAAATATGCTATCGTTTAAAAATCTATTCATTATCCACACTGATAGAATATTAAACAGTTTAGTTATCAATAATAATGTGTACGTCAGGTTAAATATTGTCCCGAATTTGTAAACGTTTAACACGTGCATTTTGTACATGATGACGATTGTATAAATCAGTGTTGTGAATGTAAGAATAATCAAATACACTTTTTGTGCATAGTGTCGAAAGATAAATAATTTCTCATTTGGATCAAGTATCCTGAGTCCCAAAATAGCGTACGCGACCGGAATAGGTTGTATTTTTTTCAAATAAGGTGAGCCTTTCATTGGATTTGTTCGCATATTTACCATTTCGAAAATGGAATTTTAAAATTAGTTAGTATATTAAAACGTAGTGTATATAGGTACTTTGCGAGCTTTGACAATAATGAATAGGTATAGTGAATAAATGAACTCAATACCTGACCAATCGTGACACTTACCTATTTCTATTATCTTTGGTTGTTTATTTAAATAGGGCTGTACAAAAAAAATATTATATTGTAAGTAGAATTTTTATTAATAATTATAATGTTTCATTGCAAACAAACCGTTACATAATCTAATAATACATTGAGTATAATAAAAGAGTAAAAGTGAGAAGGTGTTTAAAAATCAATCATAGAAGTAGAAAGTACACATATTATATTATAATATAAACCAACAAACTATTGATATCCTAGGTTTCCCTAAGTATATAAAATAACTTCTCAAGTCCCATGAATACCTCAACGCATATTATAATATTCTATACAGAAGACTGCTTTCGGATGCTACGGCAGCTATCTAGAGTAGGTTTGTATCGAAGTATTAGCACATATTGTAACAATTACAATAAGTTAGTTGTAATTGTTACAATAAGTGCTATGTTTTAACAGCACCTCTTTTGGTTGTGGCAAATTTTAGAGCAAATAGACTGTTTTGACTGTTTAGACGGCTAACTTATTGTAATTATTGTTACAATGTATTAATACTTCGATACAAACCTACCCTAGATAACTGCCGTAGCGGCCGAAAGCAGTCTTGTGTATAGAATAGATGCGCAAGAGTACTTAAAACATCGATTGCATTATCTCTTTGGGTTTCTATGCTTATTCGCTGTCCATTGTACTCACATGTTTATATTATTTTCAAACCCATGTATAATAATAATGCATGATAACATTTAATTATATTATAGGTACTATTTTATTAAAAAAATGTTAGAGCCTACATTTTGTTCACATCCTAAAATTGAAACAATAATTGGTTGATTAATAAAAACTGAAGTAAGAAATGAATGCTCTTGATTGTTATTATAAAAAAATATTTTTTCCCACCATCTTCGTATTTTATAGGCTTCTACTTGCAGAATTTAAAACTTAACTTTAAATTAGTATTCAGCATTATAAATTACACGTCCAAACTAAAAACTAATCAAATCGATCGGTAATAATAATTATTGAAAATTTAATAGGCTCATGAGTAAATATTGAAGCTTCCTACTCGGAAGTACGGAAGCTTCAATATTTACATATTAAAGCTTCCTACTCAGTATTTTATCATCATGCCAAAATTCAAGCTTTTATGTCAGACTCCACAATTTATTGGTTTTTCTGCTGGACAATAATTATACATCTAAATAAAAACCCACGACGGTCAAGCGACTTATGTGTCGGTTTATAATGTCGTGGGTCCCAGATTCGAAGGGTCTGGCAAATACACATATTGTTTAACAATTTGTGTTTGGAGTATGAACCTGATAAGTTGTGCACATGGCTAAAATTCATTTCTCGTAAAATTAAAAACATCCACTCTGTGGAGGCCAGTGGCGAAGGTTGGAGGTAAACTGTTAAGATCCGACATAAATAGTGCACACTAAACTTTATCAGTCATTCTTATTTGTTTTCGTTGAATTAGGAATACATTTTACAGATGGTGTTTGTTAGTTTTTTGAAATTCATTAAACCCTGCCTAAACCAAACTATAGTTGATAAAAAATATTCTTCTATCTATAAAATATCTAAAATCATGTATGGTTTAATGGTATAATTTTAGATATTAAGATAAACGAATATTTTTTGACTAATATCTACTATGGCTTGGATTCGACAGGGTTTAATTGAATTTTAAAAACTAACAAACACAATATATACGTTGTAGTAATAACTCATTGAAAACAAATAGATTTGACTGACAAAGTTTAACCCATTCCAGACAGAATTAATTTTTCAGGATCACTTAAAAAGGCACACTAAAATTGATATAACTCATGTATTATTCATTCAATTCAAATAAATCTTTTAAATATTGTATTTATTAAAAATTTTATTAAAAATCCAAATATGATTTTTTTTTTTGATTTTCATCATGTCCTGCATCCTGTAACACCGGCGCCAAATTGGCGCCGATAGGGCGCGTTAATATGCACCATTTATGTTGAATCTTAACAGCCTACCTGCACCCTTTGCCACTGGTGGAGGTCCATATGATTCTATTAGAATCAGAGATGGTAATAAAAAAATTTAGTACACGTTTTTTCAAAATGTGTGCAAAAATTTGGCTGATGTGAGTCACACTTTGTTTATTGGGAACATCATGTCTAATTATTATGTCAACTCTTGGTTTATTCTGGGGTTTAACATATGGTCTAATATGCCCATTTAGTGAAGAAGAAGAATACTGATGTACGTTCTACAATACGGTATATTATAACGGTGTCCATTAAAGAAACAATTTCATTACAAATCAAGCCAATATGAACATAATCAAAAAGAGAAAACAACACCAACTATCAAAGTATGTAACGCAGTGGTTTCCAAACTTTATGTTACTACGCCTCCTTTTTAAAAAAATAATCTTGGCGCCTCCCCCCCTTTATTTCATTAAATAATACAGACACATTTTTAAAGTCAGCAATGTACTAATACAATAATGAAAAAAATATATAAAAATAAACAAAGTTTTACTACATACTTATATATTATATTCATTTTTAAATTGATTTGTTTTTAATGCGATGAATGTACTTGTTTATTAGCACAATCAATTTCAATAGTAGTCAATCCAAATTCATCATCGTTTATTGACAAATGGATTCCACATCCTGAAGCGGGCTCCCAGGCCTGGATCTTTGGTGGGCCCACCTACGTATAGCTGAGGTTAATGGCAGTGTGGTGCTCTAATGTAGTGTTTCCTAAATTATACACGTGAGTTATCATTTAAATATATCAATCATCATATAAATGTCACATCAAATTGCAACGCACAACCACATAATATTTTAAATATTTAATAGTCCTGAAACAAAGCAGCGCCGCAGGAGACTTTTTTTTACTATTAATAAAATAATGTGAAAAGTGCATTAGCAAACTAACCAAGAACTCAGTAAATAGACTTTTGTTTGCTTCACTATATCTGGCGCAGAAATAATTTAAAAGTGGAAACATGGCGAACTTTTTTTTTTTGTAATTTTGGTTTCCAAAGCTCCAATTTTTTGTGAATGCCTTCACTTTGTCTTTGTAAACAATCAGTGAATGTTTTAGTGGTCCTTGAATTGATTTATTTCAACCAAATAGACAAGTTTAACAACAAAATTATCGTTCCTAAACAAATTGGCCTGATGATTTCATATTTTCACGAGATAACCAGCGTGCTTCACAATAGTATACGACTGTTTTTATGTAGTTTATAACTAGCGGCCGTTTTATAAACTACGCATTATTTGCAAACTGCAAATCTGTGACTGCATTAATTCTGTTAAACTTTTCGCGCCTCCCAATTTGGAAATCGCTGATGTAACGTATGGTCTGTTTCATAGAATGTATAACGTATTAACATCTTTGTTGGTTATATCGAATCGATCTTCGGTATTGTGACTAATTAAATCAATATAATGAAACTCGAGCATTTTGACCAATATATCCCGATCATAACAATGCAACCGGTTTAAAAGCCTTACCAAGGGATTTTTATGATGGTAATAGTACTTAAAATTATTGAACATACATAATTTCCAAAACACTTCTTCTGAGAAAATATGTTTCGCTAGATTTCAAAATCAGTCAAGTCCACCTTTAGGTATTTTTGACTTTTTTGTGAATTGCTGAAGAACTACAGCTTTCTCACATTTCTGCATTATTGAAACGTGGAATTTAATAATTTTAAATACTCTATATTGGAAATAATATAAACTTTCACCCTTGTGACTGTGTATTTGAGAAAACAAAATGCTGTTTTTCTCCTATTCATCTATTATGGACTTGGCTGATTTTGAAATCTAGCGACACATATATTATAACCAATAGAAAAAATCTTTTAAAAAAAGTAAGAACCCGCAGGAATCGAACCTGCATCTCTCGGGTATCGCGCCCACAGACATAGAGCACTATGCTATAGGAGTCATACTTAATTGCGACAAATTTTATCTGATGGCTTTTAAAATTCACTGAAGCGCTTTCAAAATTGAGCTACTATTGGCGATCGGCTTTTGTATTTTAAATTAAAGTAGGTACATACCTATTACTTATAATTACTTACCAACGTCACGGAACACTCCTTACTTGAACTTGCTAATAATGTTTAATTAACTATTTTTTTTATTATGTATGTTCAATAATTCGAATGTTACATTCTTAAATTTTATGATGTATTCGTTGAATAAACAAAAATAGTTAATTACAATTATATTTAGCACACCCTTACAAAAAACACTCGAAAAAGATTAAAAACCACGTAAATATTTTCAATGTCATGTTATGAAAGATATCGAATCGATTGAGTACATTACATATTTCAATTTTTGGTCGAAATGTTATTATTATTTGGGGTAGTTTGCAACTAGGGATTGCAATACAAATGAAAATGTCAATACCGGTTTTTCGGTATTTCTTATTGAATACCGGTATTTCTTTAACATTAAAAAAAACAGAAGTAGGTGCTTATCAATAAATATAGCTATTAAAATCTTTTTAAAATATTATTTTATAGCAAAAACCTACATACCTACATTTATTGACATTTAAAAATATATATTGATCATAATTGTAGAACTAGTGATTTTTTTTACAAATAATTTGAATATATTGATAATTTTAACTAAAGCCCTCAAAATCTCATCAAGTGCAAATAAGTCCGGCTGCAGGAAAAGCTTCTAAAATTCAACGCTTGTACAGCCATCAATAATTATAGACAAATTGAACATTTTTGTCACGGATGTTTTCTATTTCGAATTAATATTATGATAATTCATCGCGACAATTACTTATATAAATATATTTCATCCGGCTTAGGGAATCCAATCCCGAGCCAAAATCTTGATCCCGGGATTTCGGGATTACAATTTGACGATCCTGGGATCCCGGGACTGGTCCCGGGATTGACATTTTTCCCAATAATTAATATTTAATTTTTATATACTCATACAAATAACGTTGATAATAATAATTTATACTATTTAAGACATTTATGTTAATATTGTGTACGTTCAATCTTGGAAATACATGGGTTTAATGGAGTAAATACATCATATTGTAATATAAATTTAATAATAATGTGAAAGTAAAACAGTTTTATCTATTTATGAAAAGATAACCAATACAAATACAAGTTTAATTAAAATAAAAAAATAACCTGTTGTGTTGACAATAAACACAATATAAAAAAAAAAGATTTAAGTCATTAACACATTATTCTGAATATGCCCGAAGTAATACCAAAGCATCAAGTGTTTTGTAATTTCATCTGTATCTAATTTTGGTAGGTACCCAGGCATATTTTCAAACTTCAATTGTTATTGTTATTATTTTAAAAGAAGATATTAAAAAACGTTTTTATTAATGAGTAATGAGTGAGTGAATGACAAATGCATTAACTACCCGGATGTTGTGCTTTTTACGAGCGTCGTCAACAAGTGAGCGCTTATAATATTTTCAAAGTCTTTGCAAATTATTAATAATATTAAAATAATTATTATGTGAGTATGTAAGTATGTGCCGCCAAAGACATAATTCCGATAGAATGATAGATAATAAAATATTGTATTATTTCATTATGAATTGCGAGCGAGTGAATAATAGTCGACAAAGGACAACAATTATAATAAGAATAACAATATCGCTTCTTCGCCCCTTTGCGCCTATGCCAGTAAAAAATACTATAGGTGAAGAGGTGTTGCGCGGGACGCGGTGTGTGATTTATGGAGGAATACGTCGCTTAACGCACTTTGGCCACGAGCGCCCCGATCCGCTTGTTTTGATGGCTTTGTCACGAAAATGTTTTTACTCCTAATTTCTAATGCAGTTATATGTTATAAAAAGTATTTTTTATTATTATTATTTTTGTTTTTGTTTTATTTTCCTTAAAAATTGATAAAAAAATCAATCCCGAAAGTTTCGGGATTATGTTTACCAATCCCTGGATTCATATGTATCGAAAATAGTTCGGGATCCCGGGATTGGAATCGCTAGTCCGGCTGCAGGAAAAGCTTCTTAAATTCAACGTTTGTACAGTCATCAATAATTATAGAATAATTGAACATTTTTGTCACGGATGTTTTATATTTCAAAATAATATTATGATAATTCATCGCGACAATTACTTACATAAATATATAAAATTTTATGAAATTTGTTTTATTATTTTTTCACATCTGTTGGATTTACTCAATATATTTGCATTTTAGCAGCACATAACTTATAATTCATTTTCAAACACGTAAACGAGTGTGCTTTCTTAATACCGAAAATTCCGGTATTTTGGATTTTTAAAACCGGTATTGCAATCCCTATTTGCAACCCCTCGACTATGTCAACAATCTGTATGCATCTGTATTTTAATTTAATTGAACATGCACTTGCAAATTTTATAAATGAATTATTAATAAAATTCAATCAATATGTTATTACATTAATATTGATTAATCATAATTATTTGTGTTATAATATATTGAAATGTTATTGTAAGTGCTTATTGCTTTATTTTTTGTTTTGTGTTTTTATGTTGATAATTTTAGAATATTGTATGTAGTTGTCCTTAATGATGTACCTAGTATGAAATATTAATATCCGATCTCCTAATTTTAATTTAGTTGTTACTTACATAGTAAGTAGGTACTATTGGATAGACAATGCTATGTCTGGTAGATTATTTGTGTCGCCTTTTTGAATTTGTTTTGGTAAATACCTGTTTTATAAATTCTTATTATTCAGTTGAAAATGTCCCTCTGAGGCGGATGAAACCGGTCCAGATTTATTAAATAATAAAAGTGGAATAATTACTAAAAATTTTGCGTTTTATTAAATTAATCAATTATCTATTATGGCTTGGTTCACGCAGGGTTCAATTTAATTTTAAAAACGAACCAACACCATTTGCAATTTGTACTCTTGTTCAATGAAAACAATTAAGTATGCCTGGAAAAGTTTAGTGTGTTAGGTACTACTACTATTTACATCCAATCACCACAGCCCATTTTTCACCACTGGTTAAAATATATATGGTTTTAGCGTCGAATTATAGAGTCGTGGGTCCCAGGCTCGAATTCTGGGTCTGGCAAGTACACATACTGTTTTTCAATTTGTGTATGAGTCAGAGTATGGACCTAATAGGTTGAGCAAGTGGCTGATATCCATTTTTCGTAAAAACAAAATCTATTAATGCAACCCTATTAGGATCGGACATGGTCGAAAGAAGAAGAAAGTTATGCCTAGTAGGTGTTATATTTTTGAGTTAATTCTATCAAAATGACCGTAAATGCAAGTGTAGCTCCAGCAAATGAATATATAAATGTGTAATCAAGTGGAAAAACATTGCACACTTTTATTTCGAGCGGTTGACGACAGACGAGCTTGTAAAAATACTGAAGCTGTTTCTTCTTATTTGAATCTGAAAAACATAAATACACATATAAAAATCATAAGACAAAAAATACAGTCAGTCATGTACTTTACAGGTGAACGACAGAAAACTCGTCATGATTTCGAGCCACGAGCCACCCACCCAATTTCCCCAACAAAATGACAGAAATATTTCCTAAACTCCATAGGTACTATTGGAAAATGGGAACTATAGAATAAAAATGAACCACGAGTTGGAAGAGCTGATTGAACAACAAACAATCATAAGATACTGTAAGTCCCAAAGACTACGATGGGCGGGACATGTGGAGGAATGCCTGAAGTTAGAGCGCCAAAGATCATGACGAAATGGCTACCCCAACGGAAGAGACCCAGAGGCCGACCAAGAAGGAGATGGGCTGACGCCGTAGGAGTGGACTGGCTTCATATAGGAAAACCCGGTAACTGGAGAAGTGTGGCGAGAGACCGGAGTGAGTGTAGAGCGGTTGTGGAGGAGGCAAAATCCCACCCCGGGATGTAGCGCCGTGGAAGAAGAATAAGCATAGGTAATATAAATATAAAATTATTTTAATATTTGCAGGTTAAGTGTCAAGTTATATTGAACATAAATAATTAAAAAACATCTCAGTTATTATTAAGATATTATAAAGATACCCGATGGGATATAAACCCGTATCCATTGAATTCGCGCCAATGTGCTTTACTAATTTAGTCACAGGCATCCTATCTAATTAGGACAAAATTAACTAGTAGTTATTACCAGGGCTTCGAACCGGAACTGAACCGGAAACTGGAAAAAACCGTTATTTTTGTTGTAATGAAAACCAGAACCGAATCGAAATAAAAAATTATCAGTTTTTTCAGTTCAGTACATGTTCAAACATGCGCGTTTATATGATCCCACTCCCCACTTCAGTCGTCGTTCAGTTGTCGTGACGCATCTCGACATAATTCTTACAATTATTTATAATACGTAATCATTTATGGTTAATAATTATGTATGGTTATTTAATCTATCTACCAAAAAAGGCGAATGCAAATGAGTGCAGCGAGTTTAGAACGATAAGTTTGATAAGCCACATGCTGAAAGTTTTATTAAAAATCACCCATAATAGGATTTTTCGAAAATGCGAAGAAGACATGGATGACAAACAATTTGGCTTCAGAGGTGGTTTGAGCACTCGCGAAGCACTTTTTAGCTTGAATGTTCTAGTGGAAAGATGCCTAGATGTTAATGTTGATGTTTATAATAATGTGTTTCATCGATTATGAGAAAGGATTCGATACTGTTAGGCATCCTAAACTTCTCGAACTCTTACAGGAGAAAGGCATCAATGCAAGAGACATTCAACTGATAGCTAACTTATATTGGAATCAAACAGCAAATATTAAGATCGAAAACGAAATCAGTGGAGAGGTAAAAATTCGTCGCGGTGTAAGACAGGGCTGTATATTGTCACCTCTGCTATTTAACGTGTACTCAGAAGCTATTTTCAAGGAAGCCTTACAAGGTGAATCGGTGGGTATTTTGGTTATTAGGAAACATATTAACAATATACGATATGCCGATGATACTGTGCTGATTGCTGATAGTTTAAAGAGTTTACATCAACTGGTAGAAACGGTTAATGAGGTCAGTAATTCTTATGGTTTAAAATAAACCTCAAGAAAACAAAACTATTACTAGTATCAATTCTTTTCTATGATATGGAAGTATGGACGCTAAACCAAGAGATGTCACGGAGACTTGGAGCTTGAAATTGCTTGGACTGACCGGGTGACAAATGTTGAAGTTCTCAATCGAATGGGGAAGGACCGAGAAGTTCTACGTAGTATCAAAACCAGGAAACTAGCAGACGACAAAGATAAGATTGCTTTGATGGTGGCCGACCTCCGCTAGGGGATGGCACAATAAGAATAATTTAATCTATGGTTGCATAACCATTGGTTTCGGAGCGTGGTGCCGGGCCTCCCTTCTACCATGATTTAGAACATTTTATGGTACAAGTACCATAAAATGTTCTAAATCATGGTAGAAAATATATTTTTAATACAAGTAAGAACATTTTAAAATGAATCACTCGGAGCTGAACCGAAAACCGAACACCGTAAAATACTCGTAAAAATGAGCTCTTTATGGTTTTGTACAGAAACAATTCGAAAAAAAAAATTGACAAAAAAATACCTTGAGAGCCAAAAAACCCACATGAAATTTTACAAACTTTCAAAAAAAACACTTTTGATATGTGATCCTGATAGTGAGTAAGATTACATTAGGGATGGCGAACCTATGGCACGCGAAATGATTTTGCATGGCACGCGAATGTTTCATTTTGAAGAGAAAAGAATTACTATTTTATATAAGTATATTTAAAAAGTGTTTTTTTATGTAAAGATTTTTCACAAATAATATAATATTAAAAAAAAAAATAGTGACGACATAGCCATGCGTATTTTCTTCGGTTTTTTATATTATGTTTACCAATCGATGCGCAGACGGAAACGACAAAATTCATACATATACGACAAATCGCATTGTAAAAAAAATATCTAGCAAACAAATCCTTTTCAAGAATAATCATTACTTACATAAATTAATTATCGGCAGCCATTCAAATATAACTGCTTGTTATTTTCCCTCAAACATAATCTCTAAAAATGTTAAAACCGTTTAGAGATGAAGAATATAATATGAAAGATGAGTGGTTTAAATGCTTCCACGATCTCTTTGAGAAACTTGAAAACAAGGCAAAAATATTCAAAGAATCAAAGATATGGATTCAGCTAGAAATACGATGAAAGATAGAATACCAAGAACTCAATTGTAATTTTTAAACACTTTAAATAGAATTCTTAAAAACTATTTTTTTCGCCATGAAAAACTGCTTGGCACGTCTGACAGTCGAAAAATATTATTTGGGAAATTTTGGCACGCGTGCGTAAAAAGGTTCGCCAACCCTGGATTACATAATAGAATATATTTAAAACTTAGCGCGGCATATATATAGTAAAATCATAAGGGGTATTTTGGAAATATAATATAGCATCTTATGGGGATAAAATACTCAATCCGTGGCAGCATATTGATCGGCGATATTAAATACGTTACCGCAATTTCAAATTCTTTAACATCTATCTCCCGTAGTATTCAATAATGTCAAACTCAGTAAATAGCTTACTGCAATTATTATTTCCGCGATATCCATGACGCAAACTCCATATAGTAGCTGACTCAATTATAATAATTATTTCCTAAATATTCTTTTCAAGATATTATTTTGATTATGAGTACCTACCTCAATAAATAGCGGATCATAATTCATTGGACATGTCACTCGAATATAAGTTCTTTGTCTGTTAGTATCTCAGTCTCTGTATCGCTCCGCACATCATCTCATTCTACCGAGATTTGGACCTCGGAACAGTATCATTAGTATTGTAACATGACTACTGTAACATACTCTTGTACCGAGTGTTTACGCTGCAAATAAAACTCGCTCCTCCGTCCATCGGAGCAACCACCAAATCTCGACTTCATCATCCACCATCCATTGCTCCCACACACATTACTTATAGTAACATTTTGTCATGCCAAATATTCTAAATTTAAAAAATCCAAATAAATATAGCATTCACTGGCGTGGAGTGAGTAAGGTATATTTTATTCACACATTAGTTTTTAATAGTGATATTATAATAATATTTTACCACGTTTTTCTTAGCTCGTATTCTTATTTGTCCGTTGGTTGCTTATCCAGTACAAATCTTGCAATCGATTTTTAACTAACTTTCCGACTAGCTACACATTTGAAACTTTTAGGATATATCAGAACACGATGCCAATGCATTATTTTAATACTTTTAGCCATCTTTAAGTAGAATTGAATTCATTTTCAGTTAATTCTGTTTTGTATGAAAATTTATTTCGGAAGAAATCCGTAATCCAATTCACTATTATTGGTTGCTAAGGGGGTGGTCCTAGCAACTAAATTATTAATATACACATGCGTTACTATGGAAATCAAAATGACATTTCAGTATTCTATATTATTTGTTTGTTTGTTGTTGCAAAATAGCAAAAAAATGATTTGTTGACAATTGCCTTATTTGTCCTAAATTATTAATACATAGAATTGTCAAGTTTATACCTATGATTCAACAGAAAAAAAAAGTTCTTTTTATCTTGTATTTTATTCATAATAATATCCTAAAAATTCAAAATTGAAAATATCCTGTACACTAAATTTAGTTCCACTGCCAAATAACAGGTCCTACACACCACAATTTTTCCCATATCAGTACCGGACAAATGTGTCACTACATTTCAAAATCAGCCAAGTCCACCTTTTGGTATTTTTGACTTTTTTGTGAATTGCTGAAGAACTACTGTTTTCTAACATTTCTGAATTATCAAAATGTAAATTTTATTGATTTTAAATATTCTACACTCGAAATAATATAAACTTTCACCCTTGTGACTATGTATTTGAAAAAACAAAAAGCTGTTTTTCTCCTATTCATCTATTATGGACTTGGCTGATTTTGAAATCTAGCGACATAAATATTATGTTTTATTAAAATTGTATGACTTACCAAGGTTATGGTTCAGTATTAACTTCGTGATAATCGTTTTTGTTATTTTTTCTTCGTATTTAAGAAGCTCGAACGAATGTGAAGGCAAAATGAGGCTTATCGAGTCCAGGATTATCCAACCCACATTATGAAATGTGTCGATAGGCTGCAGGAAAACAATTTATGATTCATATTAAGTACAATAACAATTATCGAATTATCTTAGAGGTAAACCAACTAAATTTTTATTTATGGTATATGTACCTACTTGATAATATGGAAACTATATTCTGAGTACCAACAATCATTGATTTGAAATACATACCATAGACATGTCTTATTTTAGGGACTGTGATAGTTTAATAATAATGTAATAATAATCGCACACCCCTAGGTTTAATAACCTAATCTTTATAGTATACCCATAACGACAATGTTTGTATCATGGCCCCCACAAGGGGGGGACTGAAAGGGCTCTAGCCTGGGGGTCCGGGCTCAGGAGGGGCCCCGGCGAGGCGAGTCGACCAGTTAAGTGAGATAAACACACATAAAAAATTTGATTTAACATTAAAAAAGGCGCTATTTTCCTTCAATAATATTATTAAGTATTTAATAAACTTTTAATTGTGTATCAATAGTCGACACCTCCATAATTCAAATGATATATTAAAATACTTATACAATAAAACACTAAATAATATACACATTATTTTTTCCGCGTACCTACACCATTTGGAAAACGCTACTGTAGAGCGTCACATTGCTTTTATCCTTAGCGATAGGTAGGGGGGCCCTCCAATGATCCTAGCCTGGGGGCCCGTTTCACGATTTGGGGACCATGGTTTTTATAACAGTAAATAAACCCAGCTCTGCGCGGGGCTATCAAAATAAAAATCGGTGTTGTCAATTTTATACTTTTGCCAACCTATAAAGTGTAACACAAACCCCTGAAATGCAATGTCTCCTCCACACTTCCAGAATACCAGGACCGAAACGGAAGAATTCACACACGTTTCATAATCCTCGTTAGGTATTAGTACATAGGTCCTACCTAGACCCTGGGTAAACTACGGCCCGCCAAGTATTTCTGTGGGGCCCGCGAGCTTTAACCGTTTACTTATTTTTACATTTTAACGCCTTTTTAAAAATTAAATTTGAATATCCATTACTGCACTGTCGAGAAGAAATCTGCAATTTAACAACACTCTTAATCCGGACAAATTCGAACACACATCTGTTCTATTCTAATTCTGCTCGAAAAATGTTAGTTATTTTTGGATCAACCTACATAATATTATTATTATTATGTGAACAAACATTTTCAATTATGAATACCAATAAAAATTCTTTACGATCAAACATTACCGATGAACATTTACAAGCAGTTTTAAGAATCTCAACTACAAAATTATCACCTGAAATTTTAAAAAAATTGAAAAATGTAAAACCGTTTCATTCTTGTCATTAAATTGTTGGCTTTTAGAGAATCGTTTATTTTTTATGTTGAAATTCCTTTTTCGTGATAATAATAATCTATGTCCATTTGTTATTAATAGACTTAGGATTTTTAAGTACTAAAAATGAATAATAGGTACCTAAAATATGTAGATATAATTGGAAAACATGTTATTAAAATTTCATAATTATTTGCAAAAAAACAAAAATCACTTTAATGGTTTTAACTGTCGATTATTTCAATTAAAATAAAATACAACAGTATATAATAAGCACGGCTTCCAAGTCAACATGTTCGATTGACCGAAAACATCGAGCGTGCGTGTGTACTTAGCATATCAAAAATTACAAAAGTGATAAATATGATGTTGTATTCAAGCCTACTTGATCTGGAATATGTCTGTTTATTTTTTAGTTGTTGATTTATCGATAGATAATGAATGTCAGGGCTCGAAATGGAGCGGAGCGCACCAGAGCGCCGTTCTCCGGTTCATGAAATCCCCAAAATTATCGCTTCGTCTCTTGGAAAAATTAATTTGACCATCTGAGCAAGATAAGCAACTTAACAAAAAATCTAACACTCTTGTTTTTATAATATATACTTATATAATATGTAAATAATTATGTTAATTTTTTTCGGCAAATTATTGAGCGCTCTGGTCCGTAAAATTTTCCAATTCGAGCATTGACGACTGTGGACTTACATTCTTTGCGTTGCCGTAAAAATATTTGACTATTTCTGTAAGACGAATAATGTAACTGAGGAAGATACCCAGCCGCGAAGAGCAAAGCTGGAAATGAAAAATCGAATATCATTTATTTTAGGCGAAAGCATTTAGACTAGACTAAAACATATACGAAATCTAAGCATAAGTCAATGAAATCCTATGATATACTATTGGATGAATCATATTCTTCTTAAAATGACATCCGATTTTCAGCGACTCGGCCAGTGTTAAAACTTACTGTTTTAATATCAGCGGACTTAACTCGATATAAGCTCACTTAATATTTGTCTCGAAAACGACCTGGCAATAATTATGAGTAAGCCCGATCTAGCTTGCATCTTACTCTAACTAATAGTCAGCGCATGACGACTTGCTCTGTCCGCTCAGACATGAATTTTTGGTAGCTTGCAAGCTTTGGGTTGCAGAACCCTTAGGGTCACTATTCCAAGAACGCAAATTTAGTTTTACAGCCAGGATAATACGGGTGAAATTCGGAAATCCATGATAACGGTCTTAACGCATTATACCTACAAGGAGATATTATAAGACGATATTCGTAAAATCTTCTTTTGTGGTACATTTTTAAAATGACACTTGTATGGGAACTCCTCATCTAGTATATCAATGCACGTCAAACTGTCAAACTGTCAAACTGACGTTCTTTTTTGTTTTTAGCAGTTGGCACTATGTATTTTCTATGAGAATGTTGTCTATTATCTATGGTCTGCAGGTTATGTTCTATTATCTATGAATGTCATGCCGCATGTATTCTAACGTACGCACACGTAGAAAATGTTAAAATTAATTGAAATTGGCATGAATAATTAATAATAATTCAAATTACTAATACATTATAGTAGGCACTCTATATCGGTGTCAATATTCAGTGAATTTACGAGATGGTGCACGTTCAAAATATTCTGCAAAATGACGAGACCATAGACATTTTTATCGGCGTGAGTTCACCTGATAGTCCGCGACATGCACCTCAATGTAGTTCCCGCTTTACTGCCATCTACTGTTTCAATTTTGCAACAAAGAACCAATCATTTTTTTTAATGCATTAGATTCCTCAGATAAAGCAAAAGTTAAGTAGTCAATATAAATAAATAATTACTTGAAATATTTTTGAGCTGCCAAAATATTTGTTAAAGTAATACTTCAGCTGGGGCACGGTCTAAAACGATCGTGACTACGCGACGCGAAGATTGCGCAAACGACGCGTGCAGAACAAAACATAATTTGTCATAAAAATTCAACATGCGTCCATTTAATGTTATGTTTATTGTTCTATTAGTATTAAAAATAATAATATTCATTGACATGTTTTCTTTTTCAAGTAAATGCGTAACGTTTTTTAGTCATCTTTACACGATTTAGGAATTAATTCCCCCGACGCCATCACAAAACAAATTGACGTGTTCACAGCTCGACTATCGCTCTCCGATTGGCAGCTAGTCCGAAATTTCGTCGCACCTATAGTTGAAAATTATTTGCCGTTTCACTGAAGTATGCTCTTAATGAATGCCACATTAGTTACCAACTTAAAGGCATTTATGTCAGAAGTAGATTTTTGTGAATTGGTTCTTTGTTTACCATTCAATTAAAACTAATACTAAAATATGTAAAAAATTTACTAATTACCAATGCACTGTTCATTTTAGATATAGTAGTCGTAATTTTAGATACATTAATGTAAATATCCATCAATATTTGCAGACAATCTTCTTGGCTCTTTTCAACATCTTGTAACAGTGCGTTCACTGATGTATTGTGACCCATTATTACATACTTTATAAATTTAAATAGTGGATTCTCCGGTATCAATTCTGTATCGCGTATGTCAAAAATACGGCTGATTTTTTTATTGAGTATATTCATAAGTGATGCCATAATATTAATTGCATTCACAAGTTCCAAAATCGAACAATATATAACCAACCACATTATAAATTTAAAAGCACACATGATAAAATTGCATGTTTGCAATATATTTTTTAGAGTACAAAAAATATAAAAACTTGTAAATAAAATATGAAATGCAATATTTATTTTATTACTTGACAGAAATGAGTTTTTCGTACATAAAGTTTTATTTATTTTATGGAGAATATTAATAACTTTAATCACTTTTTTCCTGTTTAAAAATCTATTTACTATCCAGATATATAGAATATTAAATACTTTAGTTATCACCAGTAAAGTGTAGGCGGTGTTAAATATCGGTCCGAATTTGTATGTATTCATGACGTGCATTTTAAACATGATAACAGATGTGTGTAGTACCACGCCAACAGCAAGGAGAATCAAATACACTTTTTGTGTCCGATTATAAAAAGATTTTTCATTTGCATGAAGAAAGCTGAGTCCAAGAATAGAGTATGCGATTGGAATAGGTTGTATTTTTTTCAAATAAAGAGAACTTTTGATTGAATTTATTTCCATATTTACTATTTTCAACGGAAGTATTTAAAGAACATGTGGGTACTTTGCCGGCCTTGAATATATTGAATTATTGGAAAATGTATACATCACCTACTTACTATCATAACACTCTTTAACTTCCTGTGTTTAATGAAACAGGGTTGCACAAAACAAAAATATGCCATCTATACACATCATATAATATAAGTGATATGTGAACGTCGAAAATGAAGAATTTGGCATAGGTTAGCCTAGATAATCTGTAGACTTTGTATAAAAAACGGAAATATACAAAACTGTCATATATAATAATATATATTATAAATATTATATTAAAACAAGGAAAGGGAAAATACGGAACGCAAAATGTTGCAGTTTCTCAAAATTACAAGTCAGTTACAAACTCTATTGAATCTTCTTCTTCCATGGCGCTACATCCCGGGGTGAGATTTGGCCTCCTCCACAACCGCTCTCCACTCACTCCGGTCTCTTGCCACACTTCTCCAGTTACCGGGTCTTCCTATATGAAGCCAGTCCACTTCTACGGCGTCAGCCCATCTCCTTCTTGGACGGCCTCTGGGTCTCTTCCGTTGGGGTAGCCACTTCGTCATGATCCTTGGCGCTCTAACTTCAGGCACGCTCTCCACATGTCCCGCCCATCGTAGTCTTTGGGACTTACAGTATCTTATGATTGTTTGCTGTTCAATCAGCTCTTCCAACTCGTGGTTCATTTTTATTCTGTAGTTCCCATTTTCCAACGTGAGTCCAAAGATTTTGCGGAGTATTTTGCGCTCGAAGACAGCTAATTTGTTTTCCACGTTTTGAGTTAAGCACCAAGTCTCACAGCCATAAGTGACCACTGGCCTTATAATTGTTTTATAAATTAGAAGTTTACTTCTTCGGCCTATAATTTTCGACCCCACCAGTCGCTTGCAGGCATGCCAGCATTTATTCTCGGAGATAAGGCGGATTTTTATCTCCTCTGATGTCTTATTTGGGGTATTTAGGCTGGATCCGAGATACGTGAACTTGTCCACCCCTTCATATGCATGCTGTCCTATGTCTATATTCTGCAGCGGTACCTGATCGCGTGTGTTGACCATATACTTAGTTTTTGACTGGTTTATTTGCAGCCCAGCGTTTTCTGCTTTTAAAGTCCATTGAATAATTTACCGAATATACTTGACTGTGAACCCACGTGAAAATTTTAATTTTTTAAGCGTTTGTTGACAACATAGTATGTTGAAAAAGTGCTATAACCATGGACGTAATATTAGAAAAAGGACAGATTCTTCTGGCACTGCGGTTACGACAAAATCACTTTGAAACAGTGTTGGTATTATTTATTTTGAAAGTAACAATACCAACACCTAAATCACTCGCCAGCACTACCAGATGAATCTGACACCACTCTACCTGATATAATTTTATTCTGATTTTTTATATGACGACGTTTACAACAATACTTTTTTATGATATTAATAATATATTTTATGTGGCCATTAAATGTTTATTTATAAGATGTGATAAGACAAGGTATCATAATGACATGTACGTTTTTCACACAAGAAAACACAAATTATCCAGTATTCCTACACAATGTGTCATTAACATCATCATTTTGATCAGCCTGGATCTACCCACCGCTGAATGAAGAGAGATTCGGCGTATCTATCCATATAACATGAGTGCGTAGAGTACAAAAGGAACCAAGCGTAAAAATACAAATCTTGCAATTTGAGACAATGTATTGATAATTTAAAGTGATTGACATTTTAAAGTGTTTTAATTAATACATACGTACTGTCCGACAAGAAGATCTATTCAAAAAACCGGAAGTCGCTGGTGCGGTTAAAATGGGAGGAGCTTGTTTGTTCACAGTTTTAACACGTAGCCAAGAAGCCACGAACCAAAAACATTAGTAAAAAAATATTTTCTTTAAAATCAAAAACAAGCTTACAATTAAAAAATATATTAGGTATAGGTGTTTTATCACGTTTTTCTTAGCTCGTATTCTTGTTTGTCCGGTGGTTGTTTATCCAGTACAAATCTTGCGATCGATTTTTAACCAACTTCCCAACTAGCTAGACATTTGAAACTTTTAAAATATATCAGAACACGATGCCAATGCATTCTTTTAATACTATTAGCCATCTTTAAGTAGAATTGAATTCATTTTCAGTTAATTCTGTTTTGTATGAAAAGTTATTTCGGAAGAAATCCGTAATCCAATCCACTATTATTGGTTGCTAAGGGGGTGGTCCTAGCAACTAAATTATTAACATATATATGCGTTACTATGGAAATCAAAATTACATTTCAGTATTCTATATTATTTGTTTGTTTGTTGCAAAATACTCGTAGCAAAAAAATGATTTGCCTTATTTGTCCTAAATTATTAATACATAGCATTGTCAAGTTTATATGATTCAACAGAAAATTTAAAAATGTGGTAAGTATATAAAAAGTTCTTTTTATCTTGTAATTATTTACATTTTATTATTGCATATTATTTTATCGTCGTGTTTAATATTCAAATTTAGTCTATTAAGTTTTCCGTCGTATGCGTCCGTCAATTATTACCTATGTGATTGATTGATTGATTGATCAGAACTATTTCTTCTTGTCGGGCTTAAAAGGCTCCATTAGCGAGGGGTACGAGCTTAATCAATGCGCTCCTACATTTTTTAATAGTTGTATGTATTTTTATTTATTTATTAAGAACCAGATCTTTTTCAATTTAAATCTCATGCTATGGACGTCCTGAATTTCGAATTGTTATGTGTCTACACAACGTTTTGTTTTTTTTTTAAATTAACAAATAAACAAATATATATTTTGTTCTATACATTAGGTTAGACGTTTCGTACGTAAATAAGTATAAAAACTCAGGGATATTTTTACGTCCCAGCACAACTTTAACTTTTACGTAATACACCCCTACAAAAACACTCAAGCAAAATTAATAGCAAACTAATTAATATTTAAAATACTTATTAAGTATCATGACAAAACAGAACAGTACGAACAGAACAGAACTCTCATATAAGGACTTCAGATAATGGACCCATACTCAAGAATACTCCGTACCAACGATATGCGATCGGCAGATTTTTTTAAGCAAAAATGTGTCACCGACGTTCTTTGCGGAAGTATAGACAAAATCACATCGACAAATTCGACGTGTTGCAGTCAATACGATTTTTAATGTGCGACCGGGCTATGTTCATTTCTACACCACTGATAAAATTTAATAGTCCATAGTGCGTGGGACGCATACAATAGATGCTCAATAATTATCAAAAATATGTTATATTTAGGGTAATGGTTAAAAATAGCACTTATTAGAATATAGGTTATTGATATTATGTATTATGTATTATACCGGTTTATAATATACGAGTATAAGGTATAGGGTAGTTTATGAATGGTATTTTTAATGTGTCCTATTATTTTCATTATTGAAATGGTTTATCAAAATGGAAAACTAACGGGTTGTTTATTTTTTTTAATATGTGATTAGTTCCAGTGCTGTATTATGACGTAGGAATAACTAAAAAATCTAGGAGTGGTAGCATACAGTGTCTAATGGAAAATATCATAATGCATCAGCATCATGACCCCCACAAGCACAGCATTTTCTAGACATTAAGTCAAAAAAAAGGAATGGGCTTTTAAATCTGGAACCGCATCTCAGATTAAAATTAAAAACAAGGGAACCAAATTATGATGATCTGCTCAACATAAAAAATTTCATCCATCTCATTGATTATAACGAATGTTATTTATAATACAACCTTTATTTACTTTATTTATGTTTTATTATGAATCAATTTTATTTTTCGTTTATTATTATTATTATAAGTATGTAGATACCTACTAAAAAAAGGAAAAAATAAATATGTTTTGATTGTTATTGAAGTATAATTATGCATTTTTTGTGACGAGGGGTACTCAGGGGTCTAGGACGATTTGGCACCGCGAACTGGCCTTCGCCGATTGGCCTCCGGTAATTGGCCGCCGGTACAATCGAACGCCGGCCCAATTGGACGCCGACCCAATTCGACGCCGACCCAATTGGCCTCCGGGAGGATTGGACGCCGCACAGTTGAATTAAATGCGCAAAGGAATAGACGTACGTTACGATTTGTTGGAGTAAATAAGCAAGTCAGTTTAATATGCTTCTATCTTCTCAGTAGTCGTACCTTATACATTTCGCGCTTGACACATTTTTAATATTGATTGAGAATAATTATTATGCCTTATGATGTTTATTAAAAGAAAATAATTCTTCCCTCGTTAAAACTTAAAGATGTGCATAATCAATTAATTTATTGTCTATACATGGGTACTTATTTATATTTACAACAAATATTAAAAATAATGTTAGATGTTAGAATGAAAATTACATTATATTTCAGCGTTTTATCGACTTCATATTACAATAAAGCTTAAACATGTATATTATTATGCATAAATGCGTATGTTAAGATAGTATGAAATTACAAACAAAATATTAAGTTAGTTATCTGCTAAGTATAAATGTTTCAGTAGTTTGATTGATAAACTACTTCCCCATTCCCATTCCCGTACTCAGTGTACTCAGATATCGAGAGTTTGGGATTCTAAGGTCACATATCTCGGCGTACAAAATAAACATAGACCCATCCAATTTAGAGTTAAGAGTCCATATTTTACATGCATACGCGAGCGTTGGTGTCACACATTTGTCGAACACTTTATGTTTAAGACACAATCGGAGGTCACTTTTGAAGATACTATTCAGGCGCCCAAATGCACTTAATGCCAGTTTGGTTCTGCGAGCGATCTCGTCACAATATTGTGCAATATAATGATTTTTGTAATTTAAAAATATTCCTGATGGCATCAATAACTGACTGAATTAATTTTCATATTAATAGAACCAGAAAAGTGCCATTAAGAATTTAATAGCATATTGGTTTCAAGGTAATATAAAAATGACCGTTAATCGAAATATATGAATAGTTCTTTAAAACACTTACCAAACAAAATACCATGACGAGAGCTCATTTCTTGAATAGTTTTTCTAGACTTCATGACCTAAATTTAAAACACGGCCATATGATTCTTAAAAAAATTGAACCAATTAAATTTATACATGTATTATCAGGTATAAGTTGGTATTCTAGTATAAATGAAAACTTAACTTCACTTAAAATAAATCATTTATCGAAAGCTTACGCTGTATTACTTAGTGTCCTAGCTTTTATATTTACAAGTAATGTTTTAATAAGTATGTATTATAACTACTTAGGAAAGTACGGGGGTGTTCTCTGCGTCGCATACACTCTTGTATATTGTTGTTTATTAATTAATACAGTTCATTATTGGATACTAAACGCGTTTTTTTATTCTAAATTAAAAACAAAAATCCTAAAAAACTTTGAAATAATTCAAAACATTCTAAACGAAACGAATATTTTCTTTGAAAATAGCAGAATATTAGTATCGTTTCACGTGATAACGCAGACATTTTTTATTTTCGCGTTTCTAAAATTCGTACAAGGCATAAATTACGGGATTCGGCAGGAATTATTTTGGATATATTTCGGGATTTTTACTGTACAGTGTTGTGATATATGTGTTTTGCAATTTTGCACATTAATAAATATAATAATCTCGTATCTAAATATCATAAACAACAATCTATACCAAGTGTTTGATTTGAAAGAAAATTGCATTGTTGACAATGATCCGATATATCATTTGGTGAAGTATAAGATAATTAAACTTAACTTGAAAAAAGATAAAAAGGAAAATGGATTGTATGACAAACAACAGAATGTGAGAAACACTCTACAAGCTTTTGAAAAGCTCTCTGCGAACATCAGTATTATTAATACTATGTACAATTTAGTGGTGGGTATTAATTTTAGAAGGGTTAAATTGTTTGAAATTACTGTTAGAAATCGAGTTCAGTGTCGTAAATTAAAATTAGTGGTCGTTCCAAAGACGGTGAAAAAAAAACACTCTTCTACATAGATTGAGTCTAAACATATTATGATACTCAGACGCGCACACATAATAAGTCCTACTCTCCCTGCTTATATTTACTGATTTTATACTTTATCTTTATTATGAGGTATTAGATTGTTTACAATAAGCTAGTTGTAATTGTTACAATAAGTTCTAGGTTTTAACAGCACCTCTCCTGGAGAGATAGACAGTTTTTCCTGTTTAGACGGCTAAATTATTGTAACAATTATAATACCTCAATACAAAAATATCGAATACTACCCTGTATAGCCACCGATAGCGACCGATAGCAGTCTTGTGTATATAATAGATGCGCAGATAATTGTACGAATTTATCTGGTCCTCCAGTGGCCACAAGTTTTGCGTGTCGTAGAATGCCGATAAAAGTTGGACCTACCCGTAAATGTATTTTTTCCGTTTCATGAAGGGAGGATCTGCACCCGAAATCCCCCTTTCCCCCTTATGTGCGCGCCTGATAATAGTAAAGCAAAAAAGACCCCGTAGTCTACTGATTAATATAGCTACAACAAGTGACTACGTTTTGGAGGTTTATTGTAAGAGAGATTCATACTTCTACTACATATGACATTTATTTGTGAATTTGCTGGGCGTATGAAAAGATAATCTGTCAGAGAAGAACGGATAAGCAGCCAACAATTCACACTTTGCATGTCGCATGTATTCGACGCATCAACGCTCAGCGTGGAAACATTCTATACAATCAACATGATTCTTTTTCTATTTATATTAGACAAAAAATGTGTCTTATATGTAATATATTATCTTAATGTATTTTTTATATGTAAACTTTGCAATTATTAATATTTCAGTTGGTACTATCTCCCTTATCTGTCCTACTGACTTTCGTCACCACTGTTACCATGTTGATGGTGCCTACTGAAGAAGATTTTTCTGTTAGTATACTATATTAATTATATGTACCTATATACATATATTATTTATATGCTATAATTATTACACTACCCAAACGATTAAAATGCATCTGGTTAGATCTCTTGCCTTTCCAGTTTGTATATAAACATGTATACTCACATAGAAAAACAGCTCTCGAAATGGACCGGAGTAGAGTTCATGAAATATTAATTAATTAACATAATTATTATATTAATTAATTTTACATATTTTTTTCTTAAACATTCATAAGAAACTTTACTGAGGTTTATAGCTATATTTAAATAATAATGAGAGTTTGTGGTGTTTTGAATTTGTATTTTTAAACTATTTCAATTTAGACCTTCGGCGAAAATATATAACCACTAGAAAAAATATTTTTGAAAAAGATGGGGTACGCGCACATGTGCTCTAATCACTAAGCTGTATGTGTCCAATCCATTTGCGTCAAAGTTTACTAGTGTTTTTATAATTCTCACTAAAACGCTTTCAAAATTACATCTGCTTCCTTTTACTTAAAATATTTATAATACAAAACTTATTTACTTCAAATATCGTTGTTAGTGATATTTTTATATAAAATCACTGAAGTTAATAAATACCTTAAAAATATTAGTTTTAATGAAAAATTGTATTTGTGTGTTTGGGGATGGGGGTGTAAATTTACCGCACCAGGTGACACCAACCCTAGTTACGCCACTGCTCAGATGCGTTGATGATCTGCACACACAATAGAATAATTAGAGGGAACGTTGGTCACTACATACTATGAAATATGTATGGTACATTATTGTTGTAATAAAATAAATGAAATATTGGCCTATAATTATTATCAACCTATATAATATTATTTTGATTTTTAGACTTCCATCGTAAATATTGTACATCTCGGTGGGTGGTTACTACATTACTCATATAACGTGTTTGGGCCAACCTTCATGTGTGAGGTGCTGCGGAACGAGGAGAGAATAACACGAACAATTCTCTCTAAAATACTGATAACTACGGAAATAGGTAATTAATAATAAAATATGTTGAAGAAATCCATCTTTGCCACATTTATGCTTCTCCAGTTTCCTTATCATTTAGTTGTTGTGTTTTGTTTTCGGCAACGGAAATCCTTCCCAACGGGCCCCGATCCTTCATGTGGTCCAGTGGAAGGTGTATATTAGTAATAATACCCAGTGGATGTTATTCTTCAGTGATGATTATTCGTCATCGTCTCAAAATACAGTTACATGATGTAAATAAAAGGGAAAGAACTCGGAAGAGTTCGATCCGAAGTGAAACAACATCGAGAGTAGTTTTCTACTTACCAGAAGCAGCTAGCGGAAAAATACGAAGCTTGCAAGTTGAGATTTTTTTTTGATAATTTACAATTTAAACTGTATTAATTAATACATATGTATCTGAAAACATTAAAAGTAAACTATTTTTTATTTCAAGTCAAAGATAAACATAAAAAAATATTATAAAATGTGAATTGGTTAAAAAATCCCATCTTATTATTTTACCTACATATTATTTTAGTCATATTTATTATGAAAATTAAGTTTAAGTTTTCTATGTTGTAATGAGAAAATCTTTGACTAAGTAATTCATAGTTTTAATATTTTTATATTTATTTTACAAAAAGTCAATTTTTATAAAAATAAAAAAATGCGTTTAACTTGAAATCCTTTTTGTTTATATTGACACCACCCGGCGGAGGTATAATCACAAAATGTCGCACTTCGTCATTCATTGCTTGACCCTGACATAGCCTCGCCTATGTATTCGTAAGAAAGTTGGAATATTGTGACCTGTTTTTAGTGATGACTGATGACAATGCCAATTCACAATGTCTTATTCTTATAGGATTGCGTTTCTTATAATAATGCACCTTGTGTATACCAAGTATATCTTCATTTAGAAGTGGATGATGTGGAGGAGATAGAAGGTCGTTGTTGCTTGATTGTTGTGAGGAGAGAGTTTATTGATCGATACAAGAATACTTCTTTCGACCATGTCCGATCTTAATAGGATCATATAGGCCTCCACAAAGTGGAGGTTTGTATTAACAGATTTTGTTTTTACGAGAAATGGATGTCAGCCACTTGCTCAACCTATTAGGTCCATACTCTGACTCATACACAAATTGAAAAACGATATGTGTACTTTCCAGACCCAGGATTCAAACCTGGGACCCACGACGCAATAGACCAATGCTTAAGCCGCGCGGCCATCAATACGTCAAAATTAGGGATTGCAATACCGGTATTTCAAAACCGGTATTCCAGTATTTATCAATACCGAAATACCGGTTTTAAAAATCCAAAATACCGGAATTTTCGGTATTAAGAAAGCACTCTCGTTTACGTTTTTGAAAATGAATTATAAGTTATGTGCTGCTAAAATGCAAATATATTGAGTGAATCCAACAGAGGTCAAAAAATAATAAAAGAAATTTCATCAATTATATTTATATAAGTAATTGTCGCGATGAATTATCATAGTATTATTCCGAAATAGAAAACATCCGTGACAAAAATGTTCAATTTTTCTATAATTATTGATGGCTGTACAAGCATTGAATTTAAGAAGCTTTTCCTGTAGCCGGACTTATTTGCACTTGTGAACTTTTGAAGGCTTTAGTTAAAATTATCAATATTTCAAATTATTTATAAAAAATCACTAGTTCTACAATTATGATCAATTTATATTTTTAAATATCAACATAATAAATTTAGGTAGGTATATAGGTTTTTGCTATAAAATAATATGTTTATTGATAAGCACCTATATCTGTTTTTTAATGTTTAAGAAATACCGGTATTCAATAAGAAATACCGAAAAACCGGTATTGACATTTTCATTCGGTATTGCAATCCCTAGTCAGAATACAATAATACTTTAATAAAGATGACAGCGTGAGATTATAATCGCGGATACTGATGTACTGGTGAAATCGATGTGATCAAGAGATTGATTATATTAATGAACTGAGGGAATTGATTCGAGTGGGATGATGGTTTACTTCGTCGAGTGATGGCTTCATGACGATAGTAGTGCGTCGAGTGACGGACCTGATTAGTTGAGTGAGGATTCATTCATTGTCCTTCCAATTTATAGAAATGCAGTACATATATTACAAGAGATTAGACGCAATTAACAAATCAAAATAGACCCTACTGATCTGGTTATGATTGAGGAAATGCTGACTATCATTATCACTCTATTGTTTTGTTTTAACAACAAAACATACACGTTAAAGTGTGTCACTTATTTAATGCTAAGTGGTATGATTACTACATACCTTTAATTTTATTTTATCAATGATGGCTTTGTTGGTTTTCATTTATGTATAATATAATAATGTCATGTTGACGTTAACTGTCATGGCGTTTTGAGTAAACAAATACAAAACCTGTTTTAAAATGTTTTATAAATTGTCATTTGAATTTAATGTGATATTATTTTTTTACAGAAGAGAATTACAGGAAGGATCTACAAAAATTCTTGAATCTTCTAAAGCAACGTCCATTGGAAGTGATCGCTTGTAGAATGTTTACAGTAAATTACAATTTTGTTTTTTCGTTCATAGGATCAATATTATCGTACACGATAATTTTAAATCAGTTGTCAACTTTGAAACCAAAATAAAAATATAATTATACATTTTGATATTGATGTGATTTTTTTATGACTTATCAAAGCAGTATCGTGTTATATAACGACGATAATATCATGAAACATGCAATCAAATATATTTAATCAACTAATCATTTTAACTAATTTATATCTTTTCTAAAAATTAAAAATACATATTTATTTGTAACTGAGAACTTCAAAATTAAATGTTATGTGAGCCCAAAGAACACAATTTAGACAAACCAGAAAACATTGTTAAACGTTTACTAATTATTTCTATGAAATCGTATTAAGATTTATATATAGAGGGGTTGCTGCCAAAAGTTGGTAAGTCGATAATTTAAGTATTTAAACTTAACAACGGATTATGTCATTAAATGTTAATTTATAAGATGTGAAGCGACAAGGTATCACACAAAAAGCAATGTGTCATTAACATTATCATCTTGATTAGTCCGATCTATCCAGCTGGACGAAGACAGGTTTGGCGTACCTATTCATAAGGTGAAAGCGTTGACTACAAGCTAGGTATAAGGCGTAAAACCCACTTAACGCAGCAAGTGTGGCTCTCGCGCAAAATTTCACAAGTGGCGCGTAAATCAATGAAAATACAACGTAATCAAATACGCCAGCGCCCACTGGATTTGACGACGCATTATGCGCGCCCGCCCCATGAGTCATCGTTTTTTGGCTTCTCGGCGATACGAATGAACGAAAATACAATGCAGTCCATTCATTGAACGCGGCGAGCAAAATCACGCTCTGGAAGCGTCGTCGATCGACGGGCGAGAAGCCATTATTTAATAACAGAGAACTCATTGTTTAATTTTATTGCGTGTCCGATTTTAATTACAAGCCCCGAGAAATTTAATAATATTTTTATTGCTTTGTTATGACTGTTATGAGAGACGCTGATAATAATAATTATTTTGTGCTGCTTGAGCCCCTTATTACATAGGTGAAGGGAAATGCGCGGGTGGGAGGGGGCCTACTCAGTAGTGAGCGCGTCGAGCGCTTTTTTGGTGGGCTTTATGCCTAAGAGGAACCAAGTGAAAAAATAAAAATCTTGCGATTTCAGCCAATTTATTGATATTTGAAGTGACTGAAACTGTAAAGTGTTTGAATTGGTTTTATTCTAAGGATTTAATTTTAGAAATATTTATAATAATAAATTTTAATTTACATACATAATATATGAAAACATTAAAAAGAAAAATATTTTTTCTTTAACATCAAAGATAAAAAATATATAATTATACTTGATGTGAATTTGTTAAAGGATCCCATTTTATTATTACATATTACTATGTTATCGTCATGTTTAATATTAAAATTTAGTTTATTTAAGTTTTCTCTTATGTATTGTAAAGGTTTTTTACCAGTTCATAATTTTATTGTTTTTTTATATTTATTTTAAAAACATCGATTTTTTATAAAAAAATATTAAACGATTTTTTTTATTTATATCAATCAAATCGAGCTTTATTATTGTGTTATTCTCGGCAACTGATATCCTTATCAACGGGCCTCGATCCTTCTCGTGGTCCAGTGGAAAGGTCAGGAATAAGATTCGATGGATGTTAATCTTTATTGAAATTTATTCGTCATGGTCTCAAAATACAGTTACATGGTGTAAATAAAAGGGAAAGAACTCGGGGAGTTCGAGATATTTCAAGAACTGGAACGGCGCTCCGGTACGCTCCGGTCCATTTCGAGCCCTGAATATGACTCAGTGGATGTTATTCTTCAGTGATGTTTATTAGTCATGGTCTCAAAGTACAGTAATATTGTGTAAATAAATGAGAAAGAACTCAGGAGAGTTCGATCCTCAGTGAAACAACTCGGAGAGTATATATAGCTGAGTTAAAAACAAGTTGAATGATATTAGACTCATTTACAATATTATAAAATATGAAATAGTGAGTAATATTAGTGACGCTTAATTCATGTACAAGGGTTTATATGTGTGTAGTAACACAGCTAGATAGGGTGGGGCTAAATTCAGGTTGATCAATAATATAATATTCAGTAGGTACATTGTAAATGTCGAAATCACACCGATTGATATTCTTAACAATGATACATAATTCGTAACGTCTTACGGTTTCGATGAATTAAACAAAAGACAATTTATTGTCATTACGGAGATATCATAGAGAGTGATTGCAGCAATGATCTCTCCTGGATCAGAACTGTTTCCTCTTGTCAGACTTAAAAGGCACCATTAGCGAAGGGTGCGAGATTAATCAATTCGCTTCCCAGGGACATATACAATTTTTAATAGTTGTAGTAGTTGTTATGTATTTTTATTTAACTAGTTTGATTAGAACCAGACCTTTCTTAATTTAAATCTCATGTTGTGAACGTCCGGAATTGTTATGTACCTACACAGTGTTTTGTTTTTTAATTATTAAATAAAAAAAACGGTGTGTGTACTTATGTACGCGCGTTAGAAGTTATACTTCTTTGGCGTAGCAAAACAAAAACAAAACTGGTGATAACCTTGATTCTTCGACTAGCTCCTAATTATCTTGGTAAATTACACACTCAAGAAAAAGGAACGCTTAAAGGAACGCCGTTGGTTTATTTCTATACACTTAAACTTATATTAATAAATTATATAATTATTTCTCGTTGTTTTTATTTTTAAAGTAACAACTGCCACTATGACGTTTAATAGTTTGTTTACGTAATGAGTTACAAATGGCCGACAATAATAAATTCGTTTCCTAGGCAAAAAATAAATTATGCGTTGCATGTCACACGCCAAAAATACACTCTGATCTGATTTTCCATACGCGCCTAAAGTATAACTTCAAAAAATACACATTTTGTTTTGTAAATTAGAAGCTTCGTAGGTAAAAAATTGTCTGAAAATTTTTCCGTAACAGTGAAACCTTTTCTTAAGTAGGTAAATACGTAATACACCCCTACAAAAACATTCAAGAGAAATCAATAGCAAACTAAATATTTCCAATATATTATAGTGTCATGGAAAATTTTGAGTCATTACGTAATTGAATGTGTCACTTCACAAATAACATTTTGTTACAATAATAAATTAATTAGTGTAAAAACTCAGGGATATTTTTGTGTAACAGCAGAAATTAAACTTTTACGTAATACACCCCACCCTACAAAAACACTCAAGCAAAATTAATAGAAAACTAATTAATATTTACAACATTATATTGTTATGGAAAGTTTTGAGTCATTACATAATTTAATCACTAATCAGGTATCGAGGTATTATAAAAATGACCGTTAATCGAAATATATGAATAGTTCTTTAAAACATTTACCAAATAAAATAACATGACGAGAGCTTATTTCTTCGACGGTTCTTCTAGACTATATGAACTACATTACTTAAAACACGGTCATACGATACTTAAAAAAATTGAACCAATTAAATTTATTTATGTATTATCGAGTATAAGTTGGTATTCTGGTATAAATGAAAACTTAACTTCACTTAAAATAAATCCTTCTTTATCGAAAGCTTACGCTGTATTACTCAGTGTCCTAGCTTTTATATTTACAAGTAATCTTTTAATAGGTGTATATTATGCCAACTTAGGGAAATACGGGAGTGTTCTTTGCATTTCTAACACTCTTGTATATTGTTGTTTATTGATTAATACTGTTCATTATTGGATAATAAACGCGTTTTTTTATTCGAAAATAAAAACACAAATTTTAAAAAATTTTGAAATAATTCAAAACAATCTAAACGAAACGAATATTTTTTTTGAAAATAACAGGTTTTTAATGTCGATTCACGTGATAACGCAGGCTTTATATATTTTTTCTATTCTAAAATACGTACTTACTTACGGGGTACAACTACAATTATTTTGGATATATTTCGGGATATTTACTGTACAGTGTTGTGTTTTGCAATTTTGCACATTAATAAATATAATAATCTCTTATCTAAATATCATTAACAACAATCTATACCAAGAGTTTGATTTGAAAGAAAATTGCATTGTTGACAATGATCCGATATATCATTTGGTGAAGTATAAGATAATTAAACTTAACTTGAAAAAAGATAAACAAGAAAATGGATTGTATGATAAACAACAGAAAGTTAGAAATACTCTACAAGCGTTTGAAAAGCTCTCTGCGAACATCAGTATTATTAATACAATGTACAATTTAGTGGTGGGTATTAATTTTTTAAGGGTTAAATTGTTTGAAATTACTTCTAGAAATCGAGTTCAGTGTCGTAAATTAATACTAGTGGTTGTAACAAATATGTTGAAATAGTAGACCTGTCGCATTTGTTCAAATTTGTTATTCAGTCGCATTCGACCAATCTGCAGAGCTCCATTTAACAACATGTGTTTTGACAATAACGATGACGTCACATCGTTATCGTCATCGTCACATGAGGCGAATTCTGATGTGAGAGCCGGCTTTCGGCTTCGGTAAGGTAAGGTCTTCGAAAAGGTTTGTTCGGCACACGAGACAAGGTTTGGTGTGAGAGCCAGCTAACACTAAACTTCTACTTTGACATTTATTTGCCAATTTGCTGGGCGTATGAAAAGATAATATATCAGAAACGACCGGATAAGCACCCAACAGTTCACACTACTATACAATCACCATGATTTTTTTTCTAATTGTATTAAGTAGGTAGTCAAAATATTTACCTATTATATTATATAATATATTGTGAACTTTGCAATTTTTTCAGTTGGTACTATCTCCCTTAACGGCTCTACTATATTTCATCACCAGTATTATCATGTTGATGGTGCCTACTGTAGAAGATTCTTTTGTTAGTATACTCTATTTATTATATTTACTTACATATATTATAATATATACTATAATTATTACGCTAACTAAGCGATCCAAATGCATCTGATTAGATCTCCTGCCTTACCAAGTTTGTACATATAATATAATAATTAAAAATATATAACCGCAAGAAAAAATCTTTTTGAAAAAGATGATCCAGCGGGATTCGACTTTGGGCCCCTTGAGATACGCGCACATGTGCCCTAACCTCTAAGCCAGTGGTCTCCAAACTCAATAAGGATGTGAGCTACTTTCAGAAATTGAAATTGTCTGGTGAGCTACTAATACATATTCCTTCTTTATATTTTTTTATCATCGTTCTTTATCGTACCTACCATACATAATATTATTATACCTATTACTTAAAATAAATTAGGACGTCGGATTTCCAATAAAACATAAAATGCGTACTTTAATTATTTATTTATAAAGAAAATATATCTTGAAATAAGTGTGAGTAAAGTAGAAATAATTACAAGATAAAAAGAACTTTTTATATACAACGTTTTTAAATTTTCTGTTGAATCATATCAACTTGACTTGACTAGCTTAAACGATCAAAAAAAATTGTATTTGATAGAAATAATACTGAAATGTAATTTTGACATTCATATTGATTTCCATAGTAACGCACGTATATATTAATAATTTAGTTGCTAGGACCCCAGATCCCTAGCTATAACTTGTACTACCAATAACTTTTCATACAAAACAGAATTAACTAAAAATGAATTCAATTCTACTTAAAGATGGCTAAAAGTATTAAAAATGCATTCGCATCGTGTTCTGGTATTTTCTAAAAGTTTCAAATGTCTAGCTAGTCGGGAAGTTAGTTAAAAATCGATTGCAAGATTTGTACCGGACAAATAAGAATACGAGCTAAGAAAAACGTTGTAATAATTAGTGAAAAGAATGGCATTTACTTTCGTCCACAATTTTTCCTCCACAGCTCCCATCGTAATACATCGCTGACTGCTTCTATATTTTACTTCGTATGTACGCACACATCGTTATGCCAAGAAATTCATATTACAATGGCAACTTGTTAAGCATTTCATTGAAACCGAGAAATATTTCATTTCGAAGGCCAATAATAAAATTTGAGAGGTAACTTTGTAATATGATAAAATATCCTACGTGAGCTACCGAAAATGCCACCGCGAGCTACCGGTAGCTCGCAAGCGACCGTTTGGCGATCACTGCTCAAAGCTGTATGTGTCCAATCTATTTGCGACAAAGTTAACTAGTCGTTTTTACAATATTCTCACTAAAGCGCTTTCAAAGTTTCGTTATTGTTTGGGAGTCGGCTTTTGCATTTTTAAATCAAAGTACTAACGGTGTCAGGATTTCTCCAAATTTTTGTTATAACGTTCATGTAATTGCCAATAATTTTATATACTATTTTTTTATTCAACACATAATTTAAAAGATTTTATTGAACATAAATAATTCAAAAACACTTCAGAATATGTAACCACTAGAAAAAAAATTGAAAAAAATACGAAACCCAGCGCTTCTGTGAGAATTATGTAAAACACTAGGTAGTTAAATTTGTCTCAATTAGATGGGACACACATAGCTTAGTGGATAAGTCACATTGGCGTGAATCCCAGGGGGGCGGACTAGAATCCAACTGGGTGTCGTGTTTTCTTTTTTAAAGATTTTTTTTAGTGGTTATATATTTTTTTATGAAGAATTTTCAAAATGTGTATGTTCAATCACCCACGATGGCCGAGCGGTTTATGCGTCGCCATATGGGTCTAGGACGATTTGGCACTGGACAACTGGACGCCACGGAATTCGAAAAAAAATAGACGTTAGGTACTTATAGGTACTTTAAAAAAAATATCCAATATTATTATTTATACTTCAATGATTATATTATGATTTAATAGTTAGTAAGAATGTAAATATGCAGACGTAAACAATGATTTAATCTTGCATATGTTTAAGTTCCAACGAAAAAAGATTTTTTTATTTTATATAAAGCCTTAGGCATGGTAATTCTCAATCCGCGATAAAGAATACATTATGTTAAGAGTAAAATGAATTGAAACTACTAAGTAGTAGATAGAAACTGATTAAAATACCTCGTCTACACGTGTCTACGACAGTGCGGCGTCCAATTGTCCGGAGGCCAGTCGTCCCATTCCCTCGCCCTATAATGTTGTGGCTTCCAGGTTCTGCCAAATACACATATTGGTTTTTTAATTTCTGTTTGGGTCAGAGTATGGACCTGGTAGGTTGACTAAGCGGCTAACCGACAATCAGTGTAGGCCTATATTATGATCTTATTAAGATCGGACATGGTATGTAAAATAAATAATGTTACATTCTTAAATCTTGTAATTTTTTGTTGAATAACAAAAATAGTTTATTAAATTTAACGATCTCACTCCATAATATGAAATATTCATGCTACACTATTGTTGTATAGATCTACCAGTATAAGTTGTCCGCTGAGTGAGGTCGCCAGATGTTGATATTAGACATAGCATTCAATAATTTTTATACTGTGATGAGCTTATCTCTAAATTCGAGCACCGGACGATTTATGATGATATATCTATAATAAATAAATGAAATATTGGCCATAATGATTATAAATCTAAATATTATTTTTATTTTTAGACTTCCGTTGGAAATATTGTACATCTCGTTGGGTGGTACATGCATTTCTCATACAACGTATTTGGGCCAACCTTCATCTGTGAGGTGCTGCGGAACGAAGAGAGAATAACACGAACAATTATCTCTAAAATACTGATAACTACGAAAATAGGTAAATAATGAATTATGTTGAAAAAACCATTATTTTGCCACATATGCCTCTGTAGTTTCCTTGTAATTTAGTTCTGTTTTATGTAAATGTTCAGGAGAGAGTTAAAACGTATTATTTATTACATTTCTTTTATAAATAAAAAAAATCGTATGAGCGTTAGAAGTTATACTTCTTTGGCGTAACAAAACAAAATAAGCCGTTACCCGAGTCTAATAATATTACAGTGGATTAGGTTGATGAAAACGTACGCGATTCATCTGTGTCTCATATAGCAGATGATAATTGTAATTTAATTATTGTATTGGACAAAAACTCATCTTTGCCATACAGCGGTTATAATCGATTCAGAAGTGCCCATGATGAATTTATAAAAAATCAAATTTTAATATATTTTTTGAATTTATACCTACCAACACAATCACAACACATCACAAAATTTATTTATTTATTGATACCTACATAATAAATAATACTTACATAAATATAGCCTCAAATCTTGATACACAATCTTTACAATGAAAAATAAATATACACTCCAATATAAATAAATTTTATGAATATAAATTAACAGTGTAGAATGTTAGTCTCCAGAAATTTGTTTATAAACATATATATTTATTATGACACAATATTGGTTATGTTTACAACACGTGCTCTAAATGACACTATGCGCATGCGCATGTACCCTTGAGACCGAAATGAATATAATCATAATAATAAATTGTGTTGCATCGGCACGCGCAACTTCGTCACACGCTAAAAATACACTCTGATCTGTTTTCCCAAACGCGCCAAAAGAAGTATAACTTCAATAATGTCATGTTGACGTTAACTGTTATGGCTTATTAAGTAAACAAATACAAAACCTGTTTTAAAATGTTTTGTAAATTGTCATTGTGAATTTAATGTGTTATTATTTTTTTGCAGAAGAGAATTACCGGAAGGATCTACAAAAATTCTTGAATCTTCTAGATCAACGTCCACTGGAAGTGATCGCTTGTAGAATGTTTACAGTAAATTACAATTTTGTTTTTTCGTTCATAGGATCAATATTATCGTACGCAATAATTTTAAATCAGTTGTCAACTTTGTAACCACAAGAAATATAATTATACATTTTGATATTGATGTGTTTTTATTTTGACTTATCAAAGCAGTATCGTGTTACTAGCAACATCTAGTGACAATATCATGAAACATGCAATCAAATACATATTTAATCAACTAATCATTTTAAGTAATTTATTTCTTTTCTGAAAATTGAATTCATTGTCACGTTGCAAAGTATACCTTAACCAAAATAGGTATTGGGATGAGGTATAAAGGGACGCAATATTGATTTTCTCTTTCACACCTTTGCAACGACTCCATATTCCTGGACTCTTTAAATCTTCACATTGGCAGCACACATGGACGGATCGCCTTAGTTCACATTGACGGTCGCCGTCGGCCGGTGGCCAACCTTAAATTCAGTGTTCAATTATTAAACCTTTTATAACATATTATAAAATCAGTGATTATCTTCGAACAGATGAGTACCCACTTGTACACCAGTCTCCATTATCTATAAATTCCATATCTCTACATTTTGTTTTATTTTATTTAAATTTATTTGTGTTTTTAGCTGGTAATAAATAATTCGCACCATCGCAACTAAACTGCCACAATCCAAAAAACGTCAAACAGAGAAAATCAGCTTTGAAGATTTTACCTTTCGCATTTTTGTACTGTGTTTTTGAAATATGTTTAGATATTTAATGATGTTTTGACTTGAATTTGATGACTTAGAGATATTAAATTTTCGGTACATATACTATGAACGATAGACAATGAAACGTAGTAATTAACTCAAAACACGTAAATTTGGACTTGTGGCGGTTTAGTTGCGAGGGTGCGAATTATAGTCAACTCTAATAGTGTTTTCTTTAAAATTATAGCATTTCATCATGTACCTATTTAGAAAATACTTGGCGCCCATATCATCAATACAATATTCTTAAATTCCACATCTTTCGTATTATTATTATACTTAGTTATCCATTTTTTATATTATATTCTTTAGATTCAAGTTTCACTGATAGTCATATTATCCACGCAGTGTCGCCATCTTTTTCTATGCTGATTATAGTACAAAAGCGTAAAAATTATAGTACTACTAAAAAATATATACTACAGGAACATTTGTCGTCTTGAATCCTTTAAAATTATAGTATTTTGGTATATTTGGCGTAAAATTATAATATTTTACATTTTTCGCAGCATTAAAATGATAGTATTGTACTATAATTATAGTACGGTAGGCATTACTGTATCCACGTGACAGCGCGATCGCACGCCTTGATATTAAGAGTCATTTTATTAATCCTTGCTCTATACTTTATCGTATCACCCCTTTTCAGTCTATATATATTAGATATCTTTTTTTATTCCTATTGCAACTCTTTTCACTATGACAACATATTTATTTGTAACAGATAACTTATGTCACTTATGAAGTTATGTGAGCCCAAGAACACAATATTGACAAACCAGAAAACATGCTAAAAGTTTACTTATTATTTATATGGAATCGTATTAAGACGATACATCAGTGAAACAGCAAATAATTTTCAACTATAGGCGCGACGAAATTTTGGACTCGCTGGCAATGCTGGCATTTGGAGAGAGAACTTCGAGTTGAGAACACGTCAATTTATTTCGTGATGGCGACGGGGGCATTAATCTTAAATCGTGTAAAGATGACTAAAAACGTTACCCAGTTAGAAAACATGTCAATGAATATATTATTATTGTTACTAATAGAACAATAAACAGAACATTAAATGGACGCATGTTGGATTTATATGACAAATTATATTTCGTTTGGCATGCGTCATTTGCACCCGCGACTCGCAATCCGCGCATCGCCTAGCCACGTTATTTTTAGACCGTGCCTCAACTGAGGTATAGCCTTAAGGGCGGACGTGCTCAGCGTGGGTCAAAATGGAGCTTTTTTTCTATTTTCAAAGCATGATCCTGGACATACCTTAAACGTTGTAGATAATCTATTTATATAATCTTGAAGCCTTATTATCCTTTATATTTATTTTAAACATTTGATGACTGCGTAAAGTATTTTTATTACGTAAAGTAGTATTATGTTAAACCTCTCGCTCTAATGTTTTAGAATATAGTCATATTTCAGTACATAAATGTGCAGTGGTGTTAAGATTTTTTACTATTATTAATTTTTAAACGCATTTATAAAACCATCAACCCATATAATACATATAGAACATGCACATAATGCACAAATAAATTAACATTATGCCTGATTTTAGAGAGCATATCAAACTTCGAAATTGCAATTAATCCTTTGCATGCATTCCTTTGCAATTGCATGATTTCGAGAGTTACCAACTTTTGGCAGTAACCTTTATTGTACATAATATAATAATTATTATTATATTTTTAGATGCAATGTTACTTTTAAATTCGATTACCAATTAGTTAGAATGGTTATAAAATTAAGTAAAATAAACAAGAATTTTTCATAATATAACAGATTACCATCAAAATGTCAAACAAGTTTAAATATTGTCATTACATTCCCTTTAGTCAGTGGCGGCCAGTGGTTTCCATCATTATTTGGATAGGATTGGACATTCACAAAGTATTCCTTAAGTAAAGTGTCATTAGTGACATGTTCATATATATGTAAAATGGACTCAAATAGTTTTACCGTGCAGATAGAACAGCCACTAAGCGAAAGTTAGTTATTTCAGAGACAAAGCAATTTTATGCACCGGTCTTATACGAATTAAGCTCCAACAATCAGGGAAAGATACAACAAAGGATCGCTTAAAAGTTTTTTGCATCCTTTCAATAGCCACGGAGGAATGCCATCTGGACCGATTGAGGATTTCGGATATAGTCTAGACTCTAGAGAAAGCAAATTTCATATCTGACTCATCCAGAAGACCAATATTTAGTATAGGCCAAGAAGACGAAAAGTATTCAGGTTGAGGTTGAAGTTTTGGTGGAACCGTGGAATAAATTGACTGAAAATATTCAGCAAAACCGTCAGTGATGTATTTATTGCCATTCAATACACTAAAAGACATGGACGATAGCAGTGCAGAAGAGTTACGTAAGCCCCTAACATACGTCCCAAAAGTTTTCGGGTCTGAGAATTTTCTCAATGTACCTACGCTTTGTGAGCAGCGTCAATGGCGTGATGAACTCTTATGCGCAGATCGGAGAAAGCACCATAATAATTCGGGCAATTCGAGCGCTTCCATCGTTTATGATAGATGGCTTTTAAGTCAATGGATTTAATAATGCTATGAGTGAACCATTTAGGGTAGCTGCGCGAAGTACCCAAAGACTTCTTAATGGGAAAAGACTTAAAAAATACACTAAATATTTACATAGAAATATAATATTATCGGTACTATATAAAGCATTCCAATCAATACTCTGCGTTTCATAAATCATTTCGACAGTAGGAAAAAGGGCGTAACCCTCACAGAACAAATTTTATAGGAGAGGCAAAAAACGTTTTTGAATGATTTTTGTTCAATATAAAAAATAGGCACAGACATTGGGTGCAAGATGATTGATGATTTGGTGTAATATCTTTTTGATTTAATAATAAGTAATTAAAGAAATTATTACAAAAAAATCATTAAAATTAAGGGTAAATGCTTTTTTACTTAAATTAAAACTTAATTAAAGCTCAATTAAAACCTGAATTTAGATAATAATTCAGCATTTGCGGCTTTCTTCCTTTTTACAGAACGTGTATTTTTGTTGTATACATTGTTAATATCTAATAAAAATACAATTCGAAAAATCGAGGGTTACGCCCTTTTTTCCTAAACAGTCGATTTGTAATAGGTCACCTTTGAAAAAACTCCATTTATTAAAAAAGTAAGTCTCCGAGATAACAAAATCGAAATTATTGCTATTACTAAGCGACTACTGGAAAAATTATGATAATTATGATAATAGATAAATATCAGTTTTTAATATAATAAAGAGTATAATGGATGGGTTAGTTTATGAACAATCCTATTAATGTGTATATTTTAATTATTGAAATGGTTAATCAGAATATAAAACAAATGCTTAGTTTAATTTTTTTTTAAATATGGGACTATTTCCAGTGTTGTATTTAGACGTAGAAATCTATAAACATAAAAATCTAGGAGTGGTAGAATAATATCTAGGAATATGAGACCAAAATTCGTCACTAGATATCAGAATGTATCAGTATAGTATGAATAGTGAAGAGGTATTTGATTTGATTCGAACATTTCAAAAGCGAATTTGCCTGTTAAATCAATGAATTGGATCTATACGATGATTACGCTAAAATCTCTTGGATGATACACTAATTTCTTATTAATTTAAATGCCATTTTGTTGATTTTTAATATTTTAACAATCTTTACAATAAATTTGAATCGGGTACAATTATAAAGAAATTGACATATTCAGAGATATATTATTATAATGTTCAAAATCATACTCTCTGTCAGCTATCATACTTATGTATGTGTCACAAATTAATAATTGTAATGTCGACTACCTTATGGAATAACACACTAACTCTAAATTATCAACTTTTCAGGAGAGCAAACAAACCATTCAAAAAAATGTGTAGCAAAAGCCGTTTATTGTATACAAATATTATTTTAATTATAATTTATATCTTTAAATAGCGAATCATTTAAGCAGAAAATCAACTTTCGCATGCCATTAATTTAGGAAATAACACTCTAAATGTGTTTTTCCACGTTATGTTGTGATGATTTGGTGTGATTTTTTCCCGTTTATATTTTTATAGGGTATATATATATATATATCTATACCTATACTATTGGTGTGTTTTTCCACGTATTTTTTTTTCATAAAAAAAAGTACCACGTAACTTGAGATGGTGTTTTTTTTCATGCTAATTCTGAACGACAATCTTAAATATCTTGGCTTAAAACCGATTCGCTGCGGACCGTTTAATTAATATTTAATTATGTATCACATTTAAATAACATGCCAATTACATATAATGGCCACCTATGTGCGGAATGATACACTATGTTCACTTAGTGTTTTTTTCTCGATGATATTTGCTTAAACCAAAAATATTTTTATATTCTGCGATGGAATATGAGGGGGTTTAATACGTTTTTCAATATACTCGAAACATCATAAGTACATTACAATTATTATTATTCTACAAAACTTAAATCTGAAACCGGCACATTGGTGTACACGTGAGTTCTAAAAATACAAAAAATGCATATCTCCTCACTAATTACTAAGTAAATATAACAATATTATAATACAATTTTTCTCATTGCAGAAAATAGAGAGAATAGAGATAGAATAGAGAAAAGAGAAAGAGAAAAGCATGCAGCGATATTAGTATTTATAGTAGATAATTTATGAATAACGTAACCTATACAAATATCTTGAAAGACTCCTGAAAAGTATCTAAAATGGTCACATATCTCGGTGTACAAAATAAACATAGACACTCCAAACCAACCCACTCCGCACCACAATCGGTCTTAATCGAGCGTATCACGAGGCCATATGTTTGATGAGTAGCATCAGCAGTTTTTTTACACTTGGGGCTGTCTCAGAAACAGATACCCAAGGCTGAGGTCTCCACACATTCAAGTGTATGTTGACTAAGTTTACAGAGACTTTCTCATATCTCTATGCGCATGGGTGAGAAGAACACAGTGAACTAACGAAATTAAATGATTCTATTTAATAAATACATAGTACAAAAATAAGACCAAGACAATACAGATAGACGAAAATACGTTATATTTATAAGATATATTTTCACGTCAGCCAGCAATAATAAGACGCAGCGTTTGTTTTATGTGGCGACCATGGGCCCTATCTTAGAACTTGCGAGTGCAAGCTTCCCGGTCGACATGACGTCATATGACATCATTGTGACGTACTAACGTAGTGATAATAGCACTCGAGAAAATCACGCTACTCAGACAGCGGCGCTATTCATTGTCATCATAAACATATAGGTGTTTCATCGTAATAATTATCAACGGTGAGCACTGCGCGCGGGCGGCATGCCTCGAGCGTGGATTGGCTGACGTCACAATTACGTTATGTCGTCTGGTGCCACACGAGTCGATAGTTAGGAAATCGGGGCCCTGGGGCCTTATGTTGTAACTTGTGAGTTGAAGTCACCCGGCGACATGACGTCATATGAAATCATTGTGACGTACTACAGGAGTGAGTCAATAGTCTTCGAGAAATTAACGCTACTCTAATACTGGCGTTATTCATATGATTTTCCCCATACACAAATAGATGTTTCAGCATAATAATATCTATAGTGAGCCGTGTGCATTGGGTGGCTCGCCTCGATGCGTGTATTGAGTATACGTCACAACTACGGCATGTCGTCGGGTGACTTGTCACAAGTTACAACATAGGGCTGCTGATCGGATGGCTGGCCCGATGGGACCAAAAGTAGTTAGACCGAACTGAGCATCTCTTCTCTATCGAAGCACATTCTCGGACATTCCCGGACATGGTTTGCATTTTGTAGTTCTCCGCCAAATGGACAAGTGAATCCAGCGTCAAAAATTGACTGGTGTAGCGGTCAATAATCAAACCGGTTATCTCCTATCTCCATTTAATATTTTGAAAGAAGAAAATGTGTGCCTGCCCTTTGTGGAGGCATCCCATTTTCACTACCAAGTCTTCGACGCCGCATACAGAGTCATTTGACGTATTATCCGCTTCCTCGGTGATTCTTTTTAAGCATCAAGGCAAGGATACGGTAGTATGTGACTTTCATCTTGTGCCACCTACATCGCGACAGTGAAAAACGATTAACAAGGTACAACAATAAGTTAATTGTATTAATATATTATGGCGTCAGGATCTCTTCAAAATTTAGTATTAACGTAAGTTTTTGGACTTGCTAATAATTATGTTTGTTTTAAAAATATTTTTTCTAATATCATCATCATCATCAACCGAGGTCGATTCACTGATAGTTAAAGGCCTCTCCTAAGTTCACTGCACTCTTCTCGGTCCCCAGTTCTTTGCTTCCACGTATATCCACCGAACTTTATGAGCTCGTCTATCCAGCGGGTTGTAGGCCGTCCCTGTGGGATTTTAGTGCACCTTGGGTACCACTGTATGACGCCATCTGCTTATCACATCGCGTACTCTTGTCTGAGTTTGCATCATTGCATTGTTTCCCGTGCATACGTGAGCGTTGGTAGCACACTTTGGTTAAACACTTTTGATGATGCTTTCAGGCGCCCAATTGCATTCCATGCCATTTCGGATCTGTGAGCGGTCTCGTCACAATATTGTGGAATATAGCGATCTTTATAATTTAAAAATATATATCCTAAGTATGACCCTGGTGGCATCATTAAGTGACTGAGTTAATTGTCATATTAATAGAACCAAAAAAGTGCCATTAAGAATTTAATAGTATATTGGTATCAAGGAATTATAAAAATTACCGTGAATCGAAATATATGAACAGTTCTTTAAAACACTTACCAAACAAAATACCATGACTAGAGCTTATTTATTCAACGGTTCTTCTAGGCTTCATGACCTATCTTATTTAAAATACGGCAATACGATACTTAAAAAAATCGAACCAATTAAGTTTATATATGTATTATCGAGTGTAAGTTGGTATTCTGGAATAAATGAAAGCTTAACTTCACTCAAAATAAATCCTTCTTTATCGAAAGCTTACGCTGTACTACTTAGTGTCATAGCTTTTATATATATAAGTAATGTTTCAATGTATATGTATTATGCCTTCTCAGGACAATACGGGCGTGTCCTTTGTATCTCTTATATTCTTATATATTATTGTATATTAATTATAACTGTTCATTTTTGGATACTAAACGAGTTTTTTTATTCGAAAATAAAAACTAAAATTTTAAAAAACTTTGAAATAATACAAAACATTCTAAACGAAACGAATATTTTCTTTGAAAATAACAGGTTTATAATGTCGATTCACGTGATAACGCAGGCTTTATATATTTTTTCGATTCTAAAATATATACTAACTTACGGGTTACACCTACAAATGTTTTGGCTATATTTCGGGGTGTTTACTGTACAGTGTTGTGTTTTGCAATTTTGCACATTGATAAATATAATAATCTCTTATCTAAATATCATAAACAACAATCTATACCAAGTGTTCGATTTGAAAGAAAATTGCATTGTTGACAATGATCCGATATATCATTTGGTGAAGTATAAGATAATTAAACTTAACTTGAAAAAAGATAAACAGGAAAATGGATTGTATGACAAACAACAGAATGTGAGAAACACTCTACAAGCTTTTGAAAAGCTCTCTGCGAACATCAGTATTATTAATACAATGTACAATTTAGTGGTGGGTATTAATTTTTAAGGGTTAAATTATGTTGATACATTATACTCGTATATATCGAGTTCAGTGCCGTAAATTAACATTAGTGGTTGTACCAAATATGTTGAATAAAATACCCTTAATTTATGATACTCAGACGCGCACACATAAAAATGGTTTGGGGGGGTCCACTTTGAAAATATATCCATAATAGTTTTTATTGGTTAGGGTGGCAAGAAGGGGCGGCGTTAAAAAAATCTAGCAGGTGCTACTGATTTACTCTGACTACTGCTTATTCCCCATACTCAAACACTCCGCACTTTGAGTCTAGCGATAAGCAACTGGCATACAGTTACATAAATTGTTTGAAATTACTTCTAGAAATCGAGTTCATTGTCGTAAATTAAAATTAGTGGTCGTTCCAAAGACGGTGAAAAAAAACACCATTCTACATAGATTGAGTCTAGACATATTATGATACTCAGACGCACACACATAATAAGTCCTACTCTCCCTACTGCTTATATTTACTAACGCACTACCGGAATATCGAACTTTTCCAGATATATTCCAATACCCAAACACTCCGCAATTTGAGTCTAGCGATAAACAACTGGTCTACAGTTATAAGCAATACTCACAACCTATAGTGAACTACATGGTGTGTAAAACTCCCACATCCGCTCCCGTTATGTATATGCAGCCACGTCATACGCGGCCGGCTAACATAACCCTTACGTGTGCCAGATCAAAGATTTAAGCCCTCATTTTGTCCCGAGCAGAGCCGCACGGGACTGGTGATGCAACCTTGCACCAAAGTGCGAATGCATGATGTTAATTTATATGGCAACTATCAGAGTGACTTTAATTTGAAGAGTCGCAAGGGGAGTCGAGAGTGTCCCGCCCCCCGTACGCTCTGGCGAATTTAGTAAAGGCCGCAAAATTGGCCTCGGTTGCCACCATGTCCGCGTGTCCTATTGGGCCCGAATGTAGTCGGACCCGGGCAAACAACTCCGCTCGTTTGGGGCCCATAAGTGGACAATCCCACAGGACGTGCTCTGCGTCCTGCTGGTTGTGTCCACATGAGCACCCCGACCCATGTCTTGCCAAACCAAACCCCTGCAGTTTGGCCGCAAAGTTTCCATGGCCAGTCATGAATTGACTAGTCCAGTGGGTCGGCACCAGTCTCCTCGTCATGTGTCTCACCGAGACATCTGGAAAGTATAGAAAAGTCTGGTGGCCCTTAGGGGAGGCCACCCATCTCGCCTGCCATGCCGCATATGCGGTCTTGTAGACCAGCTCAGATACAATCTTTCTGTAGCTCACGCCCTCCACTCTCGATGGCGGTGTCAGAGGGACACCGGCGAGAGTTATATTGAACCTCCTCATAAGGAGAGTGATCGATCCTCTAATTTGAACGTGCAAGTCGAGGGGAAAGACCCCCGAAAGGGCCGCCAGGGCATCCGAAAATGTGGTCCTATAGGCCTTAGTAAGGTCAATCAGAGCAGCCCTCTGTCCGCTAAGCAGAGCCCTCTTCATAATTGTCAGCGAGGCTTTGGTGTGCCACACACTGGAGGCCTTGCCAGCGATGCCCATGAATATAGCCTCGTAGGCGATTCTCAGGGCCCGAGGCTTTAGGCTCCAATTGTTGCCCGCCAGGCGAGCAACCTTCTGATAGGCTGAGTTGGCCTTAGCCACAATTACTTTAGCATGCTTCAAAAAGGTCTGTTTCTCGTCCAGAACGACCCCCAAGTAGGTCATCTCTCGAGAAAACCTTATAGCAGAGTCGCCAAAACGCACTGCGGGTGATCGCTTATCTATCTATCTATATATGTTTATCCTTGAGCTGCCCTTGAGGAGGATAGCTTCCGTTTTGCCAGGTGCAAATGCAAGCTTATTAAGCTTACCCCAGTTTAGGATTCTCGATAATGCGTCCTTAGCTACGCGCTCTAGTGTTGGATGGCTCGACGAGCCAACTAGTAATAGAAGGTCGTCAGCGTACGCGACGAGCGCGCAGCCCGGTGGCAGAGGTAACGTCAAAACATCGTCAAAAAGTTTATTTCATAGCAAGGGGCCAAGCACGGAACCCTGGGGACACCCCATGGTGGTTTCCCTGTAAATCGATTCAGTGCTAGAGTCATAAATAACTTCCCTTTTATTAAAATTAATCTAAGGCAAAGAGGTCCGCCGGGATCTGTCGGAGCCGAAGCTTAGACAGAATTAATGGCCACCATGCGGTGTCGAAGGCACCGGCTATGTCCAAAAAGAAGCCTGCCACAATGACAACAAATTTCTGTGCAAATCTGATGGCGTCCTCAGTAGAGTTGCCGGGTCTGAAGCCAAATTGCCTATCCGAGATAGGGTAGATTCTCTCAAGGTGGTTCTCCAGCCTTCTCTGATTAACCGCTCCAATATCTTACCCAGCACTGGCAGAAGAGTGATTGGACGGTACGCTTTTGGGTCATGCGGTGGTCGTGTGCTCATCTTAGGTATCATCCCAAGGAGACCCTTCTCCCAACAGTCCGGGAAGATGCCTCTGCTCATGCAGTCAGCATACAGCCCGACTACCTCATGAGGCGCTCGAAGCCACGCCCTTCTGGTAATCACATTGCTGATCCCATCAGGTCCGGGGGCTTTGCCCGCCCTGAGGCCATCAAAAATTAATCCCACTTCCGACTGGGTAAGGTCTGGAGAATGGTGAGTCTCCAATGGCAAGGTTGCAGATAGTCTTAGTTGACTGGTTCTGTCATCCTCATGTGCCGTAGGTATGTCTTGTGGAATTAGAGCTTCCAGCAGTATGGATGCAGACTCTGCGCTGTCCATCGCAAAGGTGCCATCGGGGCGTCACATAGCCACCATGACTTTAGCAGGCGTTGAGCCCAGCTTTATCACGCGGAAAGGCGGTCCCCACGGATTATAGCCCCCCATTTCAGAGACAAAATCCCGCCAGTGCTTTTTCTTGGCTTTATTTAACCCTTTTTTGAATTTTGCCCTTGCGGATTTATAAGCAATCTCCGTAGGTTCATCATTTCTGGGTAAGTCGTTCTGAGATCTTCTAGCTCTTTGCAATTTTCTTTGGGCAAGTCTCATGGTCCTTCTCAAAGACGTCAATTTTGGTATCCACCATGGCGCAAAGTTGGGTGGCCTCAAAGAGGTTCTACCCAGCGTGGACTCAGCAGTTTGAGTAATGAACGCAGTCAAGTCATTGGCTCTTTGGTGGAGATCGTCAGCCGACATGGCAGAGGCCAGTCCACCAATTTGGACGTCAAAAGCATCCCAATTAACACCGCTCGTCCGAAAGCGCCTGGGAAGCAGTACGCTCTCGGTTTGGCTGAATGGGGCCGCATTTCCCGCAACTCTGAACAAAAATGTGATCAGACGGTGATCGCTAGCCACCGCGTCCGTGTGGACCTGCCAGTCCACGGCGCGTCTGGCAATGCCACTGGATGTCAGAGTGACATCAATATGTGACTCACCATTTCTGGTGGAGAAAGTGGCCGGCCCGTCAGGGTCATTTAGCACCATCAAATCAAAGGCGGCCAAGAGCTCCTCGAGTGGCTCAAGACTGTCTTTATTACGTCTGGGCCCAGAGGGCGCCCAGAGCAAGGACTGGACGTTAACGTCCGCCCCAACAATTATCTGCTTGCCTCTGCAAGATATAAGATTTTCTCCAGCTGTTTTGTGCAATACAGGGTAGAAGAACTGTACTGAAAATACGCAGATATAACTACAATGGAGAGCCCCCTGTCATTAGCAATCTCCGCCACCGCGAAGAGCTCATTGGATAGATGCGAGAGATGCAACATTGTCAGTGCGTAGTCAATTACAAACATGCAAGCTAGAGATATCGGGGTAGCTTGTATGATACGGCCACCGCTTAGGCCCCGATTGGGACCAAAGGCGTATGGCTCTTGTATCATAATTATGTCCGTATTTTGATCCCGAGCAACCTGAAGCAGCTCGGCAGATGTGGCTCGACCTCTGCCTACGTTGATCTGAGCGAAGGAGATCATCGCGGACAGTAATCAGTACGGCTTCTTTCCTCCTCAATAGCGTGTAGGCGCGCGGGACAGTTGGGATCGGTGGCCAAGTGGCCGTTCGGCTTCTTGTAGCGCGTGCACGCAGGGCACTTGCCCGGTTCGTCAGCGGTGGGGCAGTCTGCTCTGTCATGCTCTTCTCTAGTGCAGTGGCCGCACGTTGTAACCTTAGCGTTGCAACCCTTCGCCATGTGTCCATATAAGTGGCACTTTGCACACTTGACAACGAATTCCACCCCATGAAAAGTCTGCCACCATTAAGCAGCGCCTCTCGAGCCTTTCCCGGGATCGACATTATCATATGACAACGTTCGGTCTTCAGTCCCGCCTTGTGGCTCAGTTTGGTTCCAGCGTAACCCTCAGATGCAAGGCCAGACGCCTCCTGGGTATTGTTTATGATTGCCTCCTTGAGCTGCTCTTCTGTCGTCTCAATGGGTACATTAAAAATTATGACGCGGGGAAGCTTTCTCCCCGCGACTTGGGCCTTTAAGCCGACCTCAGTCAGCCCAGGGGCAGCCATGAGCCGCTTAGCCTCGTCGTCACTTTTGGGATGCACGATGATCCCGCTTCCCCGGATCTTGCGAACCCCGGTGATTTGCACTCTCAAAGTTTCAGGCACTATAGTTTTCATGACCGCTTCCTTTGTGGCAGTCGATTCTTGACTCTACTTAGTCGGATAAAACATCACCCCCGGCCTGGCGACAGTTTTCGGAGGAACTGGTGGCCATTCGGAGGCTCTAGTTGGTTGAACCTCTCTACGGGTTACGTCACTCAAAAGAGCCCTGGGAGGAGCATTAGAAGGAGCCTGGATGATGGCTCTCGTTAAGGAGGCACGATCCTTCACAATTGCCTTGTGCGCCTCCAGCTCTATCGCCATGGCCCACGTTTCAGTGATTGCCATGTCAAGCTCCGCGGTTACTACTTTCACGATTGCTCTGGCAATACAACTGTCCTTCTCGAGGGTGGCAAGCGCCCTCTTGATGGCAATCGTCGCCCTGGACGCACTCTCCTGAGACTCAGAGAGAATACTTAAAGCCACGGGACTGATCTCCTCGCAAGATGCTGAGGCTGAACCAGCCCTTGCCCTTTGAAGTGGAAGCGCTCTGCTTGTCTTTCTCTTTTTCTTTATCAGGCCTTTTATCCTTGACCTAGGGGGCCTCCTTGGGGGCCTGCTTGGGGTCACCAATACCCTCAGCCACGTCCGACTTCCGCTTCCTAGTGGACATTCCTTCCACTTACATGGGGTCCCCTTTGTGGTTGACCATGGCGCTAGGTAACACTCGTCACACGTTACTCACTCAAACACAATTTATCGCACAATAAATATTATTGTTACAATAATTACGTAACTATTTTAAACGAATTAAAAGTCACAATTCCCGGGAAAGTCCAAGGGGGAAACACACAAAAGTTTCACAAATCGTATTCCAAGGGCAGGCGAAGGGTATTAGTGAAGAAACGGGATCAAAAACTTGTGAATAGCAGGGTCAAAATTGAAGATAACGAAAGCGAATAATAGCGATGCAAAAACACGTCCGCACGGCTCGACAGTTCAGTCTCTTCTCCTAACCTATTGTGAACTGTCGCATCCACAAGTGGTATTCAAATGCGCGTGGATTAACGGTTATAATTATTATTACGATCGTTAGAGACCGTTTGTGTCGTCCGCAATGTATTGTCTTTTACACATGCGCATTGGAATATTATACCAAACATTAGATTCCCCAGCGTATCTATTCTATACACGAGACTGCTATCGGCCGCTATCGGCGAATTCCTACGAGCTATTGCGAACTGTCGCATCCATAAGTGGTATGCGCGTGGGTTAACGGTCATAATTATAACGATCGCTATAAATAATCCAACAACATAAAAGTGAATCTTTTAATGTTCGGTTGTGTTCGGCTGTTTTCAGCCAGTACACGAGACGAGTGTCTAAGAAGGAAATAGCCTGTATTACACGTAGAAAATCGTCAAAGTTACTTTCAATATGAATAAATTATTAAACTACTGTCCACAACAAGATCTCGGCGACAATAGAAAGTCACTTTAGTCGCGTGTAGAAGTTTGTTGTGTTGTCATTTTTTGAGAAAACCAATCCGGCGAAATTAGGTTTTTAATTTATAACAATTCTATTCTCAGTAATTCACTTAGAAGCCCAATTATTATTAAATAATTAACAAAAAAAATTCACTTCTTATTAATATGATAGTAAGATTGCACTGGGTAATTTATTGAGTTTGGAAGGAAATAAATCATTAAACCCACATTAACTGATTATATTGAAAAGTATTGAAAATATTGAAAAGATAATACGGTACAGTTCGGTTATGAGGAATACAGCGGCAAACACATTTTGAAAATAGCCGATATACTGGATTATTTGTTAGGTTAACCTAACCAAATCTAACCTAACCTAACCTAACCCAACCTAACTTAACCTAAACTAACCCAAACTAACAAATGATCCAGTATATCGGGTATTTTCAAAATGTGTTTTCCGCTGTATTCCTCATAACTGAACTGTACCGATAATATCTAATAGTATTATTATCTTTTCATACGTCTAGCAAATTGGCAAATAAATGTCATAGTAAAAGGTGTACCTAAAGTTCTCTTACAATATACCTCCAATACGAAGTAACTTGTAGCAACCCTAAACAGTATACGGGTTCTGCCATATTATGTCAGAAACGAGCGGATAAGCAGCCAACAATTCACACTGCAACACAATCAACATGATTTTACAACGTTTTTCTTAGCTCGTATTCTTATTATTTGTCAGGTGGTTCTTTGTCCAGTACAAATTTTGCAATCGATTCTTAACTAACTTCCCGACTAGCTAGACATTTGAAACTTTTAGAATATATCAGAACACGATGCCAATGCATTTTTTAAATACTTTTAGCCATCTTTAAGACGTAGAATTGAATTTATTTTCAGTTAATTCTGTTTTGTATGAAAAGTTATTTCGACACCATTATTGATTGTTAAGGGTAAATTATTAATATATACGTGCGTTACTATGTAAATCAATATGACATGTCAAGTACAATTTTTTTTGATCGTTTAAGCTAGTCAAGTCGAGTTTATATGGTTCAACAGAATTTAAAAACGTTGTATATAAAAAGTTCTTTTTATTTTGTAATTATTTATTCTAATTATATCAAGTAGTCAACATTATGTATTATTATTACCTATATAATATGTAAACTTTGCAATTATTCATATTTCAGTTGGTACTATCTCCCTTAACGTCTCTACTATATATCATCACCAGTATTATCATGTTGATGGAGCCTGTTGCAAAACATTTTTTTGTTAGTATACTATATTCATTATATTTATATATGACATAATTATTACACTACCTAAGTGAATAAAATGCATCTGATTAGATCTCCTTCCTTACCGAGTTTCTATAATATAAACATGTATAATACTCACATAGAAAAACAGCGCTCGAAATGGACCGGAGCAGGGTTCATGAATTCTTCTAAACCTCCGTCTCGTGGAAAAAAAACATAAAGGAAGGAATATAATTATATTAATTTTGAGTTTTATACCTATATTTTTATAATAATTATATATAGTAGTTATAAATTAAAATTAATTAATTAAAAGTAAATTTTGTATGTTCAATAACACCACGATGACCGAGTGGTTAATGCGTCCGCCTATATTGTCGTGGCATCCAGGTTCAAATCCTGGGTCTGGCAAATATTCATATGGTTTTTTTTATTTTGTGTTTGGGTCAGAGTATGGACCTAATAGGTTGACTAAGCGGCTAACCTCCAATCAGTGTAGGCCCATAATATGATCTTATTAGGATCAGACATGGTATGTAAAATAAATAATTTTACAATCTTAAATCTTGTGAATTACCTATGTAATAATATTATTTTTATTTTTAGGCTTCCATCGGAAATATTGTACACTTAGTTGGGTGGTTGCTGTTTTACTCATATACCGTGCTTGGGCCAACCTTCATCTGTGAGGTGCTGCGGAACGAAGAGAGAATAACACGGGCAATTCTATCTAAAATATTGATAACTACTGAAATAGGTAAATAATAAAATATGTTGAAAAAACCCTTATTTTACCACATATGCCTCTGCAGTTTCCTTATAATTTAGTTGCGGTGTTATGTTTTCGGCAACAGAAATCCTTACCAACGGGGCCTGATCCTTCACATTGTTCAGTGGAAAGTGTATATCAGTAATACGACCAGCGCTCGAAATGGAAAAGTTTACGAACCGCGGCGCTTGAAATTTTTCTGAAGATATTTACATACTCGTAGTTACATTCAAATTTACGTGTACTTTATAAAAATAAGTGTCCGATTTTTTTGTTATATGGCCTATCAAGCACAGACGGTCAAATTATTTTTTCGACGAGATATTACACGAACTGGAACGGCGCTCCGGTTCATTTCGAGCCCTACATACGATTCAGTGGATGTTATTCTTCAGTTATGTTTATTAGCAGAGCGTTGGAGCAGAGCACGGAGCACTGAAGCGATGGGATTTTATCCGGAGTAGGAGCGGAGCCGGAGCCGGAGCACCGAAAGCTTCACTGCTCCGGATGTTTTTTATTATTAAATTTTCGTCCTAAAATACAATGAAAATAGTATGTTTTAACACTTTCCAACACTGGAATTATTTGAAATATGTCAACACTGCCGAGTGATATAATATACTTAGGTATATTTTAATACGGTGACCGGCGAGCCGGTATAAGAATGACCAATTCGTAGGTGTGCGTATGCTTTCTTGAGTCTTCAACTCACAGCCCGAGACGCATGCGAATTGTTGATAGCAGCACTAGGTGTTTTTATCAAACTTAAAAGTCGCATTCGACCAACCAGCGGAGCTGCATTTGGCAACGTGTGCTTTGCTAATTACGGAGTCACATTGCAAACGTGAAGCTCTCTTCACCTAGATTGTTCGGCAGTTTTTTGTTAGCTTTTGTTACTTACTAAAATCATTCTTAATTTTTCCACTACCTGCTCTTCTCTCTCATCGGTACTCTTCACTTAAAGTCATGTAAATTCAGTCAAAACACATTTGGGTGCATGGTGACCTCAGTCTTGGATAACTGTTCCTGAGACATTCGTTATAAAAAAAAATGATGCTTCACATCAAATGTAGGGTCTCATGACGCTTGATTAAGACCGGGTATGGTCTGGTGGGCCATTAACTTCAATACAAGACATCGAATATGTCGATGTGATTTTGTTGGTACATATTCACAAAACACATGTAACCAAAGGGACCTCCGTACACTGCTGGAATGCGACAAAAAAACAGTGGTATCGCATGAAATAAATGTCACTCGAGACCCGGCTTAGGTATAAACCCAAAATCAGCGGCAGCTTTTCTTACACATTGATTATCAACACAATTTAAGGATACGATCCTTAAATCGTTCTATATTTGCAAATATTTGAATATAATTTATCAAAAATGAATATCTTAGTTACGATGTTCTTTTACCAAGTGAATGAATTATTATAACATGATGTCATATTTTTAACAATGCTCGACTGGCACGGAGTTTTATTGCTTTTTGTAGACGAAGGGACTGACGTCTTGTCGAGAGTCGAAAAATACGTAAGTACCTACCTATTCAAAACAATCGATAGTTATAATTTTTTTTTTTTTTTTTTAAATATTTTCTTCAAATATTATTTACTTACAATACAATTCAGTATGGTTTCTGTCGTTGCGATCTATAGTCGGCTTTTTTAGGTATTTTGTCACGTTATTTCGATAATTTTGTTCATAAAAATAAATTTTGAATGAAAGATTCATAATAATACATATACTTATTGTTTAATCTGTGAAGTGTTTGTGTTTTAAAAGTATAAATTTTGAATAAAAGATTCATAATAATACATATAATTATAGTTTAATCAGTGAATTGTATTATTTTTAAATGATGTCGGTAAACGTAGACTTTATCAAAAATAATAAGAATTCCTTTAAAGAAAGAGTCAGAATAAAAATAGATGGTCCGATGACATCTGTGGAAAGTGAAAGGTGTTTTTCAACCAATAAAAGAATTAAATCGTCTTTAAGAAATACTTACCATGACTCAGGACAGAATTAAGTGTCTACCTGTGTTAGACATTGAGAAAAAACTTTTACAAACAGTTACAGACTTTAATGAGAAGTGATTGAGGTGGTCGCTAAACAGAAACAACGCTGAATTGATATTCTTTTTAAATAAGGTAAGAAAATTTTTAGTGCACCCCCAATGAAAGCAATTTTGGAAACCACCGGCCGCCACTGCCCAAAATGTCGCACTTCGTCATTTATTTTGGCTAGCCCTGCCACTGCCCGACATGGCCTCGCCTATGTGCACGGAAGAAAGTTCCAATATTGTGACCTGTTTTGATTTAATTATGACTATGCTAATGTACAATGTCTTAATCTTATAGCATTGCGTTTCTTATAATAATGCACCTTGTGTATAGCATAACTTTGGCAGTGGATGATGTGGAGGAGATAGAAGGTCGTTGTTGCTTGGTTGTTGTGAGGAGAGAGTTTATTGGTCGGTACAAGAATACTTAAATAAAGATGACAGCGTGAGATTATACCTAATCGCTGTACTGGTGTGATCGATGTGATCAAGAGATTGATTATATTAATTAACTGAGAGATTTGATTGGAGTGAAATGATGGTTTACTACGTCGAGCGATGGATTCATGACGATAGTAGTGCGTCGAGTGACGGATTCGATTAGTTGAGTGAGGATTCATGCATTATCCTTCCAATTTATACAAATGCAGTACATATTATATTACAAGAGATTAGTCGCAATTAACAAATCAAACTAGACCCTACTGATCTGGTTATGATTGAGGAAATGCTGATAATCATTATCGCTCTATTGTTTTGTTTTGACAACAAAACATACCTACACATTAAAGGGTGTCACTCATTTAATGCTAAGAGGTAAGTGGTATGATTACTGCATACCTGTCTATTATTTTATTTTACCAATGATGGCTTTGTTGGTTTACATTGGAGGATTCATGCATTGTCCTTCCAATTTATACAAATGCAGTATATATATTACAAATCAAAATAGACCCTACTGATCTGGTTATGATTGAGGAAATGCTGACGATCATTATCGCTCCATAGTTATGTTTTATTATGTCACCTACTGATTACTACATACCTATTATTTTATTTTATCAATGATGGATTTGTTGGTTTACATTTATGTATAATATAATAATGTCATGTTGACGTTAACTGTCATGGCGTTTTGAGTAAATAAATATAAAACCTGTTTTAAAATGTTTTATAAATTGTTTTTTGCAGAAGAGAATTACAGGAAGGATCTACAAAAATTCTTGAAGCTTCTAGATCAACGTCCACTTGAAGTGATCGCATGTAGAATGTTTACAATAAATTACAATTTTGTTTTTTCTTTCATAGGATCAATATTATCGTACGCATTAATTTTAGATCAGTTGTCAACTTTGCAACCACAAGAAATATAATTATACATTTTGATATTGATGTGTTTTTCTTATGACTTATCAAAGCAGTATCGTATTACTAGCAACATCTAGTGATGATATCATGAAACATGGAATCAAATACGTTTAAGCAACTAATCATTTTAACTTATTTATATCTTTTCTAAGAATTAAATAAATATTTATTTATAACTGAGAACTAGGGAATCCAATCCCGACACAATTTCACGATCCCAGGATCACGGGACTGGTCCCAGGATTGGCATTTTTTTCAATAGTTAATATAAAATGTTTATATATACAAATAACGTTGATAAAATCGGCCAAAAATTAATCTAGTATTATTTTTACTATTTAAGACATTTATTGTTAATATTGTGTACGTTCAATCTTGGAAATACATAAGTTTAATGGAATAATCTATAAATATAAAACACGGGTTAGTTACACCATTTATAACTCAAGAACGGCTGGACCGATTTTTACGATCTTTGCATTGTTGGATTTGTCTCAGCCCCGAATAGCAGAATAACTATTAAACATCGGAAAAATTCACGGGAAAAAAAATTATGAAGAAAATTACTTTCTCATACATTTTGACATTTTGACATTTTGACATTTTGAACAATGAACGCGCATTCGAAAATAAAAGAAAATCACAAAAAATTGAAATCCGTATACAACGCCATCTCTAATACATGACAGAAACAATAAACAAGAAACAAACAAACAAAAGAAAGTATGAACATGACATTTTTGACAGTTGATTCAGTTAGTATATTAGTCCAGTGTTGCCATGTCTACTGAAATTTCAGTAGATCTACTGATATTTTTTGATATTTTTGGCAATATACTGAATCTACTGAAAAATTGGGAACCTGCGGCCCGCGGCAAAAAAATTTTCCTAAAACAGAAATCTATTGATATTTTGTCGAATCTACTGAATTTTTTTTACACATTCTACTGAAATTTCAAATTTTGACTTGGCAACACTGTATTAGTCTATGATTCAGTTCAGCCTCAGATAATACCGAAAGACTTTGTTGTAGACAAATAGCGATTTTGATCGTGATTTTCAAATGATAAGTTGCCTTCTAAAATGTTCACTTTATGAGATTATCAAATTTGTGAAATTTTCCAGTGTTATTTACAATGCCGCGAGCCAGAAGATCTAATCTATCTATCTATATAAAACAAAGTCGGGTTAATTACACCATTTATTTTATAACTCAAAAACGGCTGGACCGATTTTTATGATCTCTAATTTGTTGGATTTGTCTCCGCCTTGAATAGCAGAATAACTATTAAAACATCGGAAAAATTCACGGAAAAGGAAATTATGAAGAACATTCATTTTCTTATGCATTTCGTAGGGAACGGATTTTTTATGATGTCTATTGATGATATAGAACTGATTGACTGATTTCGGTGAATTTTTTTGTTCGTCTCGGCCTTGAAAAGTTTCCTCGCGCATAGGAAAAGTAAGAAAATCACAAAAAATCCGTATACACCGCCATCTCTGATACATGATTATTGCAATTCAGTAAAGTACATCAAATACATCTGCAAATATTTCACCAAAGGCAGCGATATTGTGGTTTTTGGCGTTAAAACTCCCAATACCAACGATGAAATCACGCACTATCAAGTTTGTCAATATATTATGTGAGCTGCAATGAAGCAATTTGGCGTATTTTCTCATTCCCCATTCATGAACGTCATCCCACTGCTGTACATTTGGCGGTGCATCTGAAGAATGGTCAAGGAGTTTATTTTAATGTATCAAATTTTGCTTAACGTGCTGTAACACCTCCAGCGACAACATTGACCAGTTTATTTTCAATTTGTCAAAGCGATCCGTTTGCACGAACGTTGATCTACTCTGAGATGCCACGTTATTACACTTTGAACGCTTCATCGAAGAAATTTCAGCGTCGGAAGCAAGGCGATGCGGTTCCTGATCATCCGGATGTGCATTCTAATGATGCTCTTTGTCGCATTTACACAGTTCATCCGAAGAATGACGAATGCTTCTACTTGCTGCTGTTGATGGTAAATGTTCGTGGGCCGACATAATTTGAATCACTCCAAACTGTCAATGGTGTAGTGTGTCCAACATTTTGTGCTGCATGTCAACAGCTCAATTTGCTTGAAAACGATATTCATTGGGACATGAAAATCGCTTGAGCAATTGTTTCTGCAGCTCCAAGTCAGATACGCACATTATTTGCTATCATTATCTCGACATGCTTCCCATCAAATCCGCCTGAACTGTGGAACAAGTACAAGGATGACATGTCAGAAGACATTTTACATCGAATTCGTGTCAGTTAGAGAATCCCGATCTCGAAGTGAATGAGGAGATGCATAACCAGGCTTTGCTTTTGATCGAAGACATATGTTATCTCATGTGCGGCAGTTTGTTAGTCAAGTTAGGAATGCCAACGCCACATCGTGGAATGAATGACGCTTTTAATCCAGAATTGGAACGTGAACGTGAATATGATTGAGATGCATTGAACCTATCGGTTCGATCGAATATACCAATGTTGACCCCCCAATAGAAGGAAGTGTACGATACGCAATTGATGATGGAAATGGTGGTTTATTTTTCCTCGATGCGCCTGGTGGAACTGGGAAGACATTTCTCATGTAATTGATTTTGGCCACTGTTCGTGCGAGATCCGAAATTTCTGTAGCAGTTGCTTCTTTTGGGATAGCGGACACGTTGTTAGAAGGATGCCGAACGGCTCATTCAGCGTTGAAATTGCCATTAAACCTTCAAACGACTGAAACACCGACAAGCAGTATTGCGAAACACTTAGCAATAGCCAAAGTTTTGGTAGCAAGTAAAATCATCACCTGGGAAGAATGCACAATGGCGCACAAATGCGCATTGGCAGCACTCAATCGAACTATGAAAGATCTGCGCAATTACTCAAGATGTTTTGGTGGCGCAATGATTCTACTATCTGGCAATTTCCGCCAAACACTACCAGTCATTCCAAGATCGACCGCTGCCGATGAAATGAACGTTTGCCTCAAATCATAGACTCTGTGGCGCTATGTGAAGAAACTTCAGCTGACGACGAACATGCGAGTTGCATTGCTAAACGATCCATCTGCCGAAGATTTCTCTAAGCAATTGCTGACTATCGGTAACTGCCAGGTTCCTGTCGACGAATCGAACGGATTGATTGCGTTTCCGCTGAATTTTTGAAATTTCGTCTCAGCGAAGGACGACCTCATCAACAAAGTGTTCCCAAACGTCATTGCTAACCACAAAAATCACAATTGGTTGAGTGAACGAGCAATTTTTGCGGCAAAGAACAAAGATGTGGATCACTTAAGGGGGGACATGCTCGTCGAAGGTCAAAATTGAGGTTTTATTGTATTTTCAAACCATGATCCTGGACACTCCTTAAACGTTGTAGATAATCTATTTATATAATTTTGAAGCCTTATTATCTTTTATGGTTATTTTAAACATTTGATGAATGCATAAAGTATTTTTGTTACATAAAATAGTATTCTTTTAAACCTCTCGCTCTAATGTTTTAGAATATAGTCATATTTCGGTACATAACTGTGCAGTGGTGTTAAGATTTTTTACATTTATTAATTTTTAAACGCATTTATAAAACCATTAGTATAATTTATTAGGAGATAATTTTTGTAAAATATTCACGATATAAAATTATATTGATAATCTCTATGATCCCAAATTTGACAAGAATTAGGCATTTTATTATTCAAAAAATCGGCAAGATTAACACATTTTAAGATGATTCTAAAGATACTTATTATAAGCTATGTCTTTGAACATTTAAGTGTGATAAACATCTTATGAATAATAATTGCTTTATAATAATTATTGACCTAAGAATAAGGTAGTGTTTTTTTGAAATACGCCATTTCTTTTGTCATTCCCCAGTGGTTAAGCTAAAACATACGGCCGTAGCCATAAATTGACAAACTATAATTGAAGTAGGGAGTAAAATGATATTGACGCGCGTGTTTGAACATGTACCGTTAAAAAAATAAAAAAAAATTAGGTTAGGTTAGGTTAGCACGTGGGCCGACTTCACAATTCAAAATCAAATCGTTGGTCCAATGCATTCCTTCAAATCTATCGACTGTGTAATAAACGAAGACGAAGCAACCAACTATCCAACTGAATTTTTAAACTTATTGGATCTGCCTGGCTTGCCACTGCACAATTTACAACTGAAGATTGACTTGGTAGTTATCATGCTTCGAAATCTGAACCAACCAAAACTATGTAATCTATTTCATTTTGATTTGATTTTTGCACATTTATTGAACTTAATTCATTTTGAGTATTTAAATTCAGCTAATAAGTTAACACAAGATTGTTGATTCTGAGGCGGTACGAAGTTTGCCGGGTCAGCTAGTATTGTAATATAAATAATAATGTGAAAGTAAACAGTTTTATTTTTTTATGAAAAGATAACAAATACAAGTTCAATTAAAATAAAAAATTAACCTAATGTGTTGACATTAAATACAATATAATAAATTAAAGGTTTAAGTCATTAAAACAACTTTTAAAACACAAAATCGTTATTTATTGTCCGGCGATTCCCCCTGTGACCAGCGGGTCTCCAGAATAGCATTTTTTAGTTATGCGCAATGGTTAACTTTCTATAAAAAGAAGACAGTTTATGTGTTAATGGGTGAAACGTCTAACTAAATATTTCTTGATTTATTTATTCTATTTCTCAAATTCATTTTACGGATGTTACCTGCATCGTATATATTCTCATTAATATTCTATAATATATTCTATTTTCAATTATAAAATTTCGTAGAATCAATATTATATGAGATTGCTATTTCTGATAGTAAAGACGTAATTAATGGGTTAGGGAGATTTAAGATAAGTAAATCATGATGATCTTTCCGCTTCATAAATCTAATTAGTCAGCAAAATATGAAACTGTCGTAAAACTTATGAGATCACGGTGGAATCAATTCGTTAAAAGTGCGAAACATTGTTTTTTCAATCTTTCGCATTTTTATTAATTTATGTGGAAAAATAAAATGAATTGGCAACACATGGGTAATAAATCAAACTTTATTTCTAATGTAGTTATATGTTATTAAAAGTATTTTTCTTTTATATTCTCGATTGTATTTTATTTTCCATAAAAATTGATAAAAAAATCAATCCCGAAAGTTTCGGGATTATGTTTACCAATCCCGGAATTCATAGGTATTGAAAATAGCTCGGAACCCCGGGATCCCGGGATTGGAATCCCTACTAAGAACCTCAGAACTAAAAGTTATGTGGGACCAAATAACACAATTAAACAAACCAGAAAACATTGTTAAAAGTTACTTATTATCTCCATGAAATCGTATTAAGATTTATATATAGTGGGGTCGCTGCCAAAAGTTAATAAGTCGTAGTATGGTAAGTATTTAGAGTATAAATATGTATGCTTGAAAAAAGATTGTTTAGATGCAATATAATTTTTAAATTCAATTACTAATTATTTAGAATGGTTGTAAAATAAAGTAAAACAAACAATAATTACCCATATAACAGGCATTAAAATGTCAAAAAAGTTTAAATATTGGCATTACAATTCTTTTTAGTCAATGCCGGCCAGTGGTTTCTATCATTCTTAGGATTGGGAGTGCACTAAAATATCAACCGCACTTGAAAGAGAAATTTATTTCACGTATTTTTCGAATAAACTAGTTCTACTTATTTTATAAATGCAATTAGTAATATACACAATATAATAATATGCAAGCGCTGAAAGATAAAAATATCATTTAAAACTACTGCAAAATTCATCGTTTAAAGTTAACCGCATTACGACTGCTTAGTTTTCAAACCAGCCAACTTTGACAAAAAATTAGATTTTGATAGCATTTTCTTATAAAGCATGTTTTCTATACCACACAAAATTCCAAACTCTTAAATCTATAAATATATGCGTTATCGTTCCTCTCACAAAACACCCAGCTGCATGTGCCAAATTTTCAATATCGTTAATAGAAAAACTTCTTTATATAAATTTTCTTTACATAAAAGGAATGCTAAAATAGTGTATTGATTCATAGTGCAGCTTATTTGTAAAAACAAATCCGATTGTATTTTTATTAAATTCCGCTCGATAGTTAAATTATTATGTTTATTCTTCTTCCTGAACAATTTGCCCAAACGAAGTTAGCTGGTTTGTAGATTAAGCAGTCGTTTTCCTAAGATTAAAGATTTGAATGAATTATTATTAAGATTTTTTATTCGCTATAATTATTAGTTATAATGCTTATGTATTTGTTAAATTTATTCTAAAAGTGGGTATACATAATTATAAACATTTATTCGTGTGATTACGACGTTTTTGTTATAATTGAATCAGAGTGATTGTAAAAGTCAATGCTGTACTTGCAAATGAATAAATGAAACTAAAGTCTAATGCAAAAATATTACAGATATTTATTTCTAGAGGTTGTCGATTGACGAGGTTCAAAAATACATGCAACTTGTCTTTAACTTCAGTATCTGAAAGAGATAAAAAAAAAACATTAGAATTTCGTCATGCAGTTGCCCAGTTGGGTTTGTTGAAGTGAACCTTTTTTTACGTCGGTACATTAAAATTGCCGGAAGACTAAATCCCGCTGATCTGTGACAAAAAGCCTTCATTTACTAGACGAATAAATGAAAATCAATGACAACTGGTGAGATTGATCTGCAGACATTTCGATTACGAAGCACGCACGCTGCAGATTTTGTCATTCCGGGCATCGAACGAGTGTCATTTTAAAAATATACTTAAATCGAGGAAACTATTATTGTAGACGTAAATAACTAAAACACCGATTTTTTGTGAAAGTATTAATGTGTTAGTATTAAAGGCCCACATGTTTGAACATGCACCTAACCGATTTTTTGAAAATACTATAAAAGCTCCATTTTGACCTACGCTGAGCATTTTTTAATGATGAAAATTATATAGAACTCAGGTTTTTGAAAAAGAAGAAAATGATTGGATCAGACTTTATGCAGTAATGATTTTTTAACTCTGTTCCAACTGTCAGGGATTAAATGAGAATTGTCTGAATTAATAGGTAATAGGTAATAACTCTTTTATCGTATTATTACATTTTGTGTTCATTAAATATTATATTCGAATATGAGAGAATACAAGGTCTCATAACGACATATACATTTTTCCTACAAAATCTACAGATTATTCAGGATTAACTCGCAAAGATAACCCTGAATGCCTAATTTTCGACCTTCACACAACAACCGGGCCCTTAAAATACTTCAAGATAATATTATGACTGGTAGGTACTTATCAGCTAAGTGTACGGGAATTGGAAGCAAAACGAAAATTTTCATTTTTGTCGCATGTAATCGTTGCATTAAATGTTTACTCTCTGTGACACAGTTCATAAATTTGCACATTCGTTGTAAAGACAACCGCACACTAGTCTTATGCGACATTTTATTATTAACGAAAAAACGCGACTATAAATCGTAGTTCTCAGTTTCATTCTAAAGAATACGATGAAATATTCATCAGAATCACCATCACCTTGTGATATAAATAATTTTCCAGGGTTTTTACAAGGTGGTTCAATAGACCCTGGCCGAATTTATGCTATACTATATTTATATTTATTTATATACCGATGCGGTAGACGAATTGTTTTCAATAATCCATTTTTCTCAGCCAGCACCAGCACCAGCACCAAGGTATTACTCTACGGTTCCATGACAAAACAGAACATGATAAAACAGAACATGACAAAACAGAACATGAAAAAATAGAACAGTGACAAAATAGAACAGTGACAGTATTTAGGTTAGGTTAGGTTAGGTCATTATTTCATTGTACCTAGTCACCTAATCATTGTGAACATAGTATATTGATTAAGATGAGATATCCTAAGCTTGCCGGCAAAGTCCGGTTTATTTGAGGCTTTCTAGTGATTAGGAATGCAGAAATTAGGTATGTAATTTGATTTATTATGGCGTATTGAAAACCTGTGCTATTAAAAATCTATCAACATAATAGAGATAGAATAATTTCAATATTAAATTTATAGTTTTCCTGAAAGGTCATAGTTATATTTATCGTTGTTCTGTTTTGTCATTTTCTGTTTTGTCATGTTCTGTTTTGTCATGTTCTGTTTTACCATGTTCTGTTTTGTCATGGAACCGATAGTAAATACAAGGTATCCATAAAGGCATCTAGAAACAAAAGTCGCCTTATTTTAGACCGTGAATACATTATAATAAAATTAATTCCGGTCACTTACCAGCATCTGTCCTCAGTAATAATTTAGTTATAATCGTTTTAATTATTTTTTCTTCATATTTCAATGGTTCACAGGATACTGATGGAATTATTAGGCTTGCAACATCCAAAAATATCCATAATGTACGCAAAAACGAAATATGCACACCCTATAATAAATAATGTAATTCGAAAATTATTATACAACTTTGATGTTCATTTTAGTTTTCATTGTATTGTCGTTTATTCATTACATTTACAATTACCCCCCCCCCTAAGCCCGGCCTAATAGCTAAACCCCAGTCAGCCCCCCCCCTCCCCCCGCCTGTGGGGGCCATAGGTTGAAGATATGAAGACACATTTCTAATTATTAACCTTTTAGTCATCTATTTTTACATAATATAAATCTACATAAGTACTACAAATGTATGTATGTTTTTGTTTTTATAACATGTGTGTACAATTTATTTTTCTTTTGTTTAGTTTAGTAAACTCCACTCATACATATTGATAATATTTTACTTATTAGTTATCCTTTTTATCAGAGGCGAAGGGTGACTTTTTGAAAGAGGTAGGCTGTGGGAGTAACAATGCTTGTCAGATATATTTACGGGAAATAAGAAGATAACCCAATATTACTACTGATGAATAGGTACGCCAAATCGATAAAATTTCGAAAGCTTAATTGGTTTGTTATAATTTGTTTATAAAAATAAGCAATTGGTTTGAATTACTTATGTATTTTCCTAAACATTTATAAACGTAACATACGTTCAAAATATATTACCTATCATCTTTGAAAATATCCGTTGTTGTGTATATATTATGTTCCATAACAATTTATAATTTAACCCGGAAAACTAGACATTTTAAAATACTTATATATTTAAAACACAGACTTAGCTAGGTAGGTACAATATCAGATATATAAATTGTCTGATGAGTGAACTTAGATAAATAAAAATCATGAGATAAATTATTTTATATTTTTAACCACAATTAATATTATATTTATGTGATTGAATCCCATATAAATTATTTTTTAATTTATATTCTTATTAATTATTTTGAATAAATGTGCTCTAGCGATGTAAGCGCTAACGAAACAATGTGTAGATTTGTATGCGGGACGCCAGACATTTTGAAAGTATGAGAAAAAAAACTTCATATTGAAAAACCAGACGATTCACGTCAAAATAATCCTAAACAATATGTGAAGCGAAACGCGGTGTGTTTTATTTTTTAAACTTTCGAGAGATGCCATAGATGGTGCTTATTGAAATATGGGAAAAGATCGTAAAATTATGACAATTATACGATAGATGTATTTGGGCATATTGAATATATTATTATTTGTGATTATATAAATACGTCAATATGAAAATAAAAATTATTTTTCTTAAGAAGGTAGGCTTTAAATAATCGCCTAGTATGGAGTCTTCGCCACTGCTTTTTATTAACATTGTGTATGCTAATTTTTGCGAGCTTGATAGGTAGGTCGATCACGACTAATTTCGTATGTAAAAAGTCTATCGCGATAACAGACAAGTTGACTACCCCTGTAGATAGAGAGTATTATAATATTATGTAGCCATACTCTAGTACTATACAATATATTGATATGAATGCTGTGCGAGAATAAAATATTTTATTAAAAGGCTTAATTAAAAAAAAAAAATAACAACAATTTTATTTACCGTAAATGTGTTGTCCGACAATTCTTGAATAAGTTCTGCGACGCCAGTGATGTAGTTAAGAAAAATGTTCAACCAGGAAAAGCAGACCTGAAATTATTTTATCAACAAGCGTCCTCATCTATGACGATGATTATGTAAATAACATACAAGTCATACAACGTTACACCAAAAATGTGGCGATATTGGCATATTTTTTTTGTCCATGTCCGGAGCCTCCACACAGCGGAAGTTGTAATAACAGATTTATGTTTATACGAAAAATGGATGTTTGTCATTTTTTCAACCAATAAGGTCTAATATGATCCAAATACACCTTTAAAAATAACATAATATAATAAACTATTTCTTTTATTCAACGAATAAGTATATTATATATTGAACATATGTACATAATTTGAAAACATCTCATACATAATATTTATTTCCGACCATGTCTGATCCTAATAGGATCATATGGGCCTCCACAGAGTAGAGGTTTGTATTAACAGATTTTTGATTTTACGAGAAATGGATGTCAGCCACTTGCTCAACCTATTAGGTCCATACCCTGACTCACACACAAATTGAAAAACAATATGTGTACTTGCCAGACCCAGGATTCGAACCTGGGACCCACGGCGTGATAGTCCAACGGTTAATATACACACTAAAAATAATCTTTTTGTAGAAAAAATACGACACCGACGGAACTTGAACCTATATCCACTGGATTCGCGCCAGTGTGCTTTTCCAATTAAGCTACGGGCATCCTACTTAATTACAACAATTTTAACTAGTAGTTGTAAGGCATAAAACCCACCAAAAGCGTCGGATCGGGGCGAGCGGGGTGCAGTCGGCATGAGAAGCGTAAATACATAACCATAATCACACGCTTCTTGCCACGCATTACCTCTCACCTATGCAAAAAGCGGCGCCGATCACATTTCGCCTCGTGTTTCTTTGCAAAGCTATTGAATTTATTGATTTATTTGTCGGCTCTAAATTCGTTTTCACAATAATGTCATTGTGCTAGCGTAGTAAGTTATTATTTGCAATGAGCGATTTAAGCGCACGGTGTAGAATAAATTATAATATGCGTAATAAGCGCGCGCCTGTACGACGACGCTCCCGCCACCGAGTAAATTAGCGACCGTCGCGCCCCTTTCGCTGGTCACATCCAATGGGCCCTGACGTATTTGAATATATAGTATTTTTGTTTTATTGTCATGCTATGACGTCAAAGGACGCCGCGCTCAACTCTGTGTGCGTTGAAATATAAGGCGCGCGAGGCGTTATGTTCGTCATAGGCATAAAGCCCACCAAAAAAGCGCTCGACGCGCTCACTACTGAGTAGGCCCCCTCTCACCCGCGCATTACCCTTCACCTATGTAATAAGGGGCTCAAGCAGCACAAAATAATTATTAATATCAGCGTCCTCATAACAGTCATAACAAAGCAATAAAAATATTATTAAATTTCTCGGGGCTTGTAATTAAAATCGGACACGCAATAAAATTAAACAATGAGTTATCTGTTATTAAATAATGGCTTCTCGCCCGTCGATCGACGACGCTTCCAGAGCGTGATTTTTCTCGCCCTTTTTCAATGAATGGACTGCATTGTATTTTCGTTCATTCGTATCGCCGAGAAGCCAAAAAACGATGACTCATGGGGCGGGCGCGCATAATGCGTCGTCAAATCCAGTGGGCGCTGGCGTATTTGATTACGTTGTATTTTCGTTGATTTACGCGCCACTTGTGAAATTTTGCGCGAGAGCCACACTTGCTGCGTTAAGTGGGTTTTACGCCATACGCTGTGTACGCCCTATTATATTCCTGGTGATTCACCGCCCAAATTGCAAAAATGCGCGAGCACCCCGCGCGCCCGATTGTATATGCCCCGCGCCTAAGACTAAACTCTTTAATTTATTATGTCTTATGTATTATGTCTTATAAATTATCATGATACTTCTCGAGCTTTCTGCGATGTGATAATATACGTCCATCAAATTGTGCAACATTGCGTCTTGGTCATTTTCAGCTTTTTTTAATACGCCATCTTGCCTGTCTTCAGATTTTTGTAACACTTTATCTTGCGTATCATCAAAACTTTGTAACATTACATCAACTGAAGTATTGAATTGCAAAATTGTATATTTCATGAATTCGAATATTGGATTTTTGAAAATTAATTCAGAATCGTCTATACGGAAATATATAATCATATTTTTGTTAAGAATATTCATATGGGACGCTGCAATATTGACAGCATTTACAAATTCAAAAATTGGACAATACAGAATCATCCATAATATCAATTTAAAAATGATTATTAAATATTCTGTGCGTAAAATAAGTGTTCTTACAGTGACATAACTGTAAACACATATAAAACATATATGAAAAATTACGTTAATTTTATTACCAATAAGAAACGTGTTTTTCGAAACTAAAGCTATATCTAATTTATGCAGATTTTTTATATAGTCTATAACGATTTTGTTATTTAAAAGTTTACACAATATAAAAACAGTAAGTACATTAACATGTTTAATTATGAGTGGTAAAATATAAGTAACTGCTAAGGTTAATTTTAAATCAAGAATTCCAAATTCGCGGAAGTTATAAATTACTAAAATTACGTGGTGGATTGTTAATAAAATTAATATAATTAAGTGTGCTTTTTGAAAATAGTAGGCAGAAAAATATGACGTTTCATTGTTATCTATTATTTTTAGACCTAATACAGCATAGACGATAGGTATGGGTTGAATTTTTTTCAAATACGGTGAATTTTTTATCGAATCTGTTTTTAAATTTATCATTTTCTGTTTTATTACAAGACAGATAGAGTAAATTGATAGGTACTATGTCCTTGCCGAGCAATTGTGTACTGAAACCAAAACATAATCTAATTTATCATATGCCTATAATATATAAATCAATAACACGTTCGCTTTTCTTTGTTTACATTGGGTAATTCTGTAATTTTGTTGACAGCTATCGAAAGAAAACACAATGTGACAGTTGTTGTCAAAACATTATGAAATGGCCTTACCTTGACTTTAACCGTGTTCTCGTGTGGCGATGTTTGAGATTTAACAGTTTGTGAGAACGGTTACATGTAGATTGTACGCATTACATTTCACCGTAGCATAGTTCGCCGTGAGCTTTCTTATCGAAAAGAGAAGACTGTATACTACACGGTCTCCAATTTTATTAGATTCAATATGAAAATTAATTCAATTTTCATAGCCAATTTTGGCAAAAATCATAAATTCATGAATTCAAGAATGAAAACCAGCGCTCGAAATGGAAAATTTTACGAACCGGAGCGCTCGACAAATTTTCTGAAGATATTTACATAGTCATCAAATCGTATGTGTATTTTATAAAAATAAGTGTGTCAGATTTTCTATTCTATGGCCTATCTAGCTCAGACGGTCAACATATTTTTTCCACGAGACGGAGCGATAATTTTACAAATTTCACGAGCCGGAACGGCGCTCCGGTGCGTTCCGTTCCATTTCGAGCCCTGATGAAAACCTAACCTAACATAACCTAATCTAACCTTACCTAACCTAACCAAAGTTAACCTGCCCTAACCTAACAAATAATCCAGTATATCGGCAATTTACAAAAAAAAATTGCCGCTGGTTTCCTGTAAACCGACAAGAACTGTGACTTCCGACATATTTCCGATACAACATTTCACGGTGAAGTGTGATACGGCGTACTACATACGTACAAATTTCCGGATACGTTTGAGAACCACGTTTCAACGTTGATCAGCTTGTAAGATTAATTGAATAATTACAAGATAAAAAGAACTTTTTATATACCTACAACGTTTTTAAATTTGAATCATATAAACTTGACTTGACTAGCTTAAACGATCGAAAAAAATTGTACTCGATAGAAATAATACTGAAATATCATTTTGACATGTCATATTGCTTTCCATAGTAACGCACGTATATATTAATAATTTAGTTGCTAGGACCCCAGAGCTAATAATGGTGTCGAAATAACTTTTCATACAAAACAGAATTAACTGAAAATGAACTCAATTCTACTTAAAGATGGCTAAAAGTATTTAAAAAATGCATTGGCATCGTGTTCTGATATATTCTGAAAGTTTTAAATGTCTAGCTAGTCGGGAAGTTAGTTACAAATCGATTGCAAGATTTCTACCGGACAAATAAGAATACGAGCTAAGAAAAACGTTGAATAATTTTTTACTAGCTCATCGTTTTAATATTTTTTATATTTATTTTAAAAAACATCGATTTTTATAAAAATATAAAACTTGAAATCTTTTTATTTATATGTACTTACATCGACTTCAAAAAAATCTTTTTAAAGTTGTCAGGTAGGTACATATTTATTAATTAATACAGTTGAAATTGTAAATTATCAAAAAATGTCTCAAATTGCAAGCTTCATATTTTTCCGCTAGATGCCTCTGTTTGTACAAGGATCACCCGAATCAGAAAGTATGTCATTAGTTAAGTATTTTTCTACTAATGTTAGCGTACGCTTTTTAGAATTATTACCAGGGTAAATAACATTTTGGTTGGCATGCATTGATAGAACATTACTTTGTTTTTATGGTGAACACCTAATAAAAAATGATAAAGTCAGTCTATTTGCTGAAGGCCGAATTTGTAATAAAATAACAAAAAAAAATATTATCATTTGTACAAATATCATTGTTTTCATTTAATTTTTAGGATTTTCATGACAATTCCTGAACCGGAACGCCATTTTACCACGACACAGAACAGTGGCATCGATCATTTTACGAACCGCAGCGTGCTCCGGTGCGTTCCGATCCATTTCGAGCGCCGATTACACCCAACCGATCCATATTACGTTGACGTACTTGTTTAGAGGTATATTTTAGTGAACTCTTAGAACACACATGTCACATGTTAAAATAAATGAAAACTACCTTTTCACAGTGGCGTAGCTAGATATATAGGGAAATGAAAGATGTTTTAAGGAAAACATAAATGATTTATTTTAATGTCAGTTGAAGCATTATTATACTAAACGACATGACTGCCCCAGTAAATGAATAAACTAGGGAATTATTTACTCTTATAACGTTTGCAGCTTTCACTTGAAGAGGTCGCCTTGAAACGAGCCTCAAAAAACTTTGCAGAACTTCTTTATGCTTTGATTCTGAAAACACATTAGAAATTAATTTTACTAAAAATTTAATAAGGCTTAGATTCAGCTACATTGATTATTTTTATATGCTATTTAATCGCTATTCAACGATGTCGTTCTCAAAGTATTTCACGGGGTGACTGCGGACCAGTTAATTAAAATTTAATTACCACATTTAAATAACATGCTAATTATATCTAATGGCCATCTAATGCCGACGCGGCAGCCGTGTCGTCAGCGCTGTATGAGTAAAGTTAATGTATAAAATATTTTTTCATATTTAGGCAAATAGAAAAAAGTTTAATGAAAAGTTATTTTTTAATTCTACATTATTTACATGATGATGTCTCATACAGTGGGGCTTTGTGCTAGCAGCTAGAATAAGCACAGATAATAAGCCCATGGCCTCCACAGGAGGAAGGGAGGGGGATGACATGGCCCAAGCATGGCCCTATCTTGGGAAGTTTCTGCTTATCGTGTGAAACAAATTTCATTCGAAATGGGGCACGTATACAAGTAAAATATGACGTCGGCGCATGTCCAGTAGCTGCTTTTACATTCATTCTCATGACCTCACTTGTGCGCTCTCAAGAGAGTTGCAATATTCCACCAAGTCGAGACGATATTCAATATGCGACCAATCTAAAGATCATTGCCACATTGGTATCTATCATTGTGCCTGTTCGTAAATGCATTAAATGAAGAAATTAAGATTTTTCTTTCTAACAATCTGTGGCTACTAGAGCGCCGCAGTTAGAGTTGGGTATTTCCCGAGAAAATCTCAATCTCGAGATTCGGGATTTCCCGAAATGATAAAATTTTGAATTCTCGAGATTCGGGATTTCCAGAAAATATTTCTCGAGAATTCTCGAGATATCGGGAAATTAAAAAAAAACGGTAAAAATCCTAAAATCAGTGTAAAAACAGACAAATTCCAAAAAATATGATTTTTTTTATGTAAGAAGACAAACAAAATAGAAGAAGGGAAACAAAAATAATTGCTTTAACAAAAAAATTACTTATTAAAATAGAATTTCAAAAAACACAGACTGTCAATCGCTGCATCTGACAATAGCGTACGTTTTTGAGACACAAAATTTCCTTATGTTGCAAAAGTTGCACTCATTTTGAGTCGACGTTAGCTTAATTGTGTTAAATGCCCCGGTCTTTGAACGTTTTGTATTTTCTGTCCATTTTTTTCATAAAGATAATCATTTTTTTCAATTTATATTCAATTTATAATCAATATTTGATAATAAAGAAATCCCGAATCCCGAGGAAAGATTCTCGAGATCCGGGATTTCCCGAAATGTTAAAAATTTCAATTCTCGAGATTCGGGAATGAAAATCTCGAAAATTTCTCGAGAATTCCCGTCGGGAAATTTCCGAAACCCAACTCTAGCCACAGTGTCACTATCATATTTTTGGTGAAACTGATAAAAAAATTAATATGTTTTCCATCCTTATTATTATTTACCTATGCTAGGATATATCAGTAATTTAAAAATAATTGATTTCATGGTTTTAACTTCAAATTCCATTATTTCACAGGAACTTGCGGGTGCTATTATGCACATTATGTCGATCATTATCCAACATAAGTTTACAACTGGTTCTATTACGGTCTGAAATCAAATAATCATGTCATTTGTTATTAGTACCTATTACAGACATTACATTTAAGGCGATACAGAGGTAGAGACCTATCAGAGGCACCTAGCGGAAAAATACGAAGCTTGCAATTTGAGACATTTTTTTGATAATTTACAAACTGTATTAATTAATAAATATGTACTTATCTGAAAACATTAAAAAGAAAACAAATATATTTTAAGTCAAAGATAAACTTACAATGTAAAAAAAATCTTATAAAATGTGAATATATAGTTCGCCGTATCACACTTCACCGTGAAATGTTGTATCGGAAATATATGGCCGTATATTAAAGACTGTCCAATCTTTTTGGGTCGTATAGTAGAGATCGCGCAACCAGAGTTGAGGCGGCCGAATACTCACACAGACGCATTCAAAAGAGGAACAGCCTGTAAAAGAATACTACATTCTTCAGAAATTCACCAATACACACAACCTTTCGTATCTGTGTCGCACCAACTCTGGTTGCGCGATCTATACTAACATAAAACAGCAGCAAACAAATTTTGAAAAAAGCCGATATACTGGATTATTCGTTAGGTTGGGTTAGGTTTTCATTCTTGAATTTATGAATTTTGCCAAAATCAGCTATGAAAATTGAATTAATGTTCATATTGAATCTAATAAAATTGAAGACCGTATAGTATACGGTCATCTCTTTCCGATAAGGAAGCTCACGGCGAACTGTGCCACGGTGAAATGTTTTACGTACAATTTACATGTAAATGGTTTAATAATTCACAGTTACGCATGCATGTTTGTAAAACAATTAATAGATAAAAATGAAAACAAATAATTAAATAAACTCACCAATTTATTATCTGTATAGTTCTTTATAATTTTTGTTAAACTTATTATATAATTAAGTAGTATAGTTAGCAGAGATGCACAAAGCTAAAATCAGGAAATATATATGAATATTTGGTTCTAGTCGGTTATGTGGAATACAGCGGCAAACACATTTTGAAAATACCCTATATACTGGATTATTTGTTAGTTTGGGTTAGTTTAGGTTATGTTAGGTTAGGTTAGGTTTGGTTAGGTTAACCTAACAAATAATCCAGTATATCGGTTATTTTCAAAATGTGTTTGCCGCTGTATTCGACATAACCGACTTGTACCGAATATTTTTCATGCAATGTATTAATTATTAATTACATTAGTTAATATTTAAATATTAAAAACTTAACGTACCACAACGCTGTATACTTTATATGAAATATCAACATTTTCTGCCAATCTGTTGTAGTCATTGATAATTTTGTCTATTTCATCCGAGGTAGTATCGATACCTTCTACGCATTCCAAAACAGATGTATCAAATCCCAATATTTTATATCTGTACAAGAAAAGTACAGGATTTTCTGGAATACAGTTTATATCAATTTTTCGAAAAATCATACATAATTTTTTATTAATACTGTTTATATAAAACGATGTTATATTGATCGTGTTCACAAATTGAACAACAACAAAGTAAATACACCTCAGTAGTAAGAACAACCAATACGAAATAGCAATATAATTTTGTCTCTCTAATACAACCAATAATACTCGTATCAATACAGAATATATGGACACTACAAATGTATGAAAAAAAATGTTTAGTTTATTTTTAGAAAAAAATTCACTACACACAGAATTACTTTCGATTCGTTCAAAATTTCTAATGATTTTTCTTCTATGTTTATTATTCGTATATTCGTCAACCAAATATAAATAGTTCCAAACGTTTGGGTTATATATAAAATGAGAGATGTTATAGATAATATTGGCCCGTCGACTATATAATGGGCACGGTGGGCAACGGCAAATAACATATATATAAAATAACACGTGACACAAATTAAGGACATGTAAATTTTAGCTAAATTAAATTTAAAACTTGTTGATTTATTGATGTTTTTGTTTATTTTCAGTCCAAGTATTCTAGAAAGTATAGGGACTGGTTCAATTTTTCTCATAATAGTAGAAAATCGTTCGTTTTTTAAAACTATCTCCATTTTGTAAATCGCTTTCATATTATTGTCTCAAACAAAACTTATGTAACTGCGATTATGGGAACTAATGTCAAATGTGACGATACGGAAAAAAAGATAATTCGATCAATAAAATAATAGGGATGGGAAAATAAATAAATGCATTTTTAATATGTAATTATAATATAAAGTTTAATAATTTATAGAATACGTTTATCACTATGAATTAATACACTATTTTAGATTCCCTTTTAGACAACTTATTTAAAGAACGGAGTTGTTCCATTTACGATATTGGAAATTTGGCACCTGCAGTTGGCTGTTTTGTTTGAAGAATGATAACGCATTTATTTTATGAGTTCAGGAGTTTGAAATTTTGTTTGAGCATAGAAAACATGCTTTATAACAAAATTCCATCAAAATCTCATTTTTGGTCAAAAGTGCAGTTAGCTGGTTTGCAGAATAAGCAGTGGAATACGGCAAAGGTCAAAAAAATTAACACAAACGTAAATTTCTGTAACTACTCATAATTAATTGAAAACGCTTATGATATGAGCGAAATACGTGTCACAAAACAATATTTATGTTAAATAACAGATAACTAACTCATTTTATAAATATTTCTTGAAAATATATTTTCGGGATTACAATTTGACAATCCCGGGATCCCGGGACTGGTCCCGGGATTGGCATTTTTTTTCCATTGTTAATATAAAATTTTTATATTTACAAATAACATTGATAAAATCGGTCAAAGATAAATCTTGTATAATTTATACTATTTAAGACATTTATTGTTAATATTGTATACGTTCAATCTTGGAAATACACAAGTTTATTGGAGTAAATAATATTGTAATATAAATAATAATGTGAATTTAATATGAGATTGCTGTTTCTGATAGTAAAGACACAGTGAATGGATTAGCGAGATTTACAATAGTAAGCAAATAATCATGGCGTACTTATGGCCTTTCCGCATCATAAATCTAATTAGTCAGCCAAATATGAAACTGCCGTAAAACGTATGATATCATGGTAGAATTACTTTGTTAAAAGTGCATTGTTTTTTTCCAATCTTTCTCATTTTTAATAATTCATGTGAAAAAATAAAATGAATCGGCAACCTACACATGGGTATAAATCAAACTTCATTCAAACTCAGTTTATTTCTAATGTAGTTATTTTTTATTAAAAGTGTTTTTCTGTTTTATTTTCGCTTTTATTTTATTTTCCATAAAAATTGATAAAAAAAAACAATCCCGGGATTATGTTTATCAATCCCGGGATTCATAGGTATCGAAAATAGCTCGGGATCCCGGGATTGGAATCCCTAGCGTGAATAACTACGTATATCTTGGATAATAAATGGCGACACACCCTGACGAAAGATCACTTAGGTGATAATATGAAATGTCGTATATTATTCAGTTATGAATTTATTAAAACTCGTTCAGCGCTCGAAATGGACTGGAACGAACCGGAGCACAGCTCTGGTTCATGAAATTCTCGAGACTACCGCTCCGGTTCGGGAATTATTATGAAAATCATTACATTTATTTACAATTTTATTAAAGTTTAATAATAAACATGTCGTACACACCTATTTCTACAAACAATAATAAGATTTTATGTTGTTTTGTTAGAAAGTTTTTGACGATCTTAATATAACATAAATTTTGTTTAAGGAAAATTGTGTACCATTCCATAGAATTCGGGTTTAGTGTTCCAGGATTCGCTTTCCATTTTCAATGTCTGTGGATATTGTATGATATTAGTAATTGAACTAATTAAACGATCGTAAACAAAATATTATTTATAAGTATAAACTAGTGACGTCCCGCGGGGCAGACAAACCATAATATATATATATTTTGCGGCAGATAAAGGAAAAGTAATACTATACACAGCATCTTTGGTAAAAAATCGTTTTTTGTCAGTGGCGCTGAAAAACATTGCCAGCGAAATCTTTAGGAATAGTGTGTATCAGATATCTAATGAATGTTATTGCATTTTTTCATCTAAGGTAGGTATGTAGGCAATGTATAATAAAAAAAACTCGCAAATTTTAATATTTTAGGAAAATTATAGAATGCGATGAAATCATAAACTTTTCTATTTCGAGCGCTGAACTCGACTTAAACTTTTTTTTCATGATAATAATATACACCAGGAAAGTCTTTGCGTGTATTGGTACTTTATTACCAATAAAACAAAATAAAATGTACCTTTTACATACTATATTACTTTATCATTATTTTTTACGAAGATTTTTGATCAATTAACTGTGGAGCTTTAATTTAGAAAGCACACCCTTGAATACATCGTTATTCAATAATGCATGACCTTATCACTATGTTTATTGATACTTCTCGATATTTTTAAATAATAATACTTATAGTGATATTAATCTGAAAGAAGATGTACCTACCTAACAAGTTTCAATTGAATGACATTAACTAATAAAGCGATCGATTTTTACCCCCCCCCCCCGCTCGCCACTTAATTAATTAGATTACCTGAAACTCATTTTCAATGTTATGCTTAGGTATATTAAAATGTATTATAACTGTATCTCCACTAATTTAATTATTGTAATTCATTGTCTAGCATGACAAGGGGCGCTCACAGAAAAATGGTGTAAGAGGGGGGTGGTCCATTAAAAAAAACAGAATAATTAATTTATGACTTTTAAGATAACGGGAATTGTCCTGCAGCTATGACACTGCGAGTAGGGAATCCAATCCCAAGCCAAAATTTTGATCCCGGGATTTCGAGATCGGCGTTTTCGGGATTCGGGATAGTTGATATTATTTTTTTATTTATACAAATAGCATTGATAAAATCGGTCAAATATGTCTAGTCAGCGCCATCTTTAGATTAATAAAGCCTGAGCATATCTTTTCGCACAAGCAACCAGTGGTCCGCTGTTCAGCTGTCAAAATCAGATCCCAGATTGCTTGACATATTGATTCGCCCTTTCTCCTTTCAAATTGTATTATAAAAAATTCTGAAATCAAATATATTAATAAATTATTAATAATATACATTCCTGTTATTCATCAGCTGTCAAAGTCAGACTAGTCCTTCATACAAAAACCGGTGGTAATATAGATTTCCAAAAAAAATATGTAGCATTGATCTATAGATGCATTACATTTGTAGAAGGTGTGTTAATGTTAGTGTATTATTTATCATCTAACTTATCTATTCAAATCATTCCCTGTGTGAACACGACAGACGCGTCAGTATGAGCACTTTATAGAAAAATAACAGGCAATGGACAGGTCATCCTTAGACAATAATGGGAGTGGCGGAAAAAGTAGGACCAGTCGTTGTGAATGTATCGGCTTTCTACTTGAGTCGGCAATGGTCTAGTATAATTTATACTATTTAAGACATTTAATGTGAATATTGTGTGCGTTTAATCTTGTTTATTTAGGGAAAGAAAACATTCATAAAATTCGGCGTAGAAACAAGTGCCTGCCTGCACCTTCGTGGCACTGGCGATTAGACGCCGTTCGCGTGCCAGAACGTCAGTGGCGTCTAACTGGATATTAAATGAACGAATTAATATTTTTCTGATGTTCTTACGATTGCGTATGACAACAAAAGAATGGTTATTTATTATCCGTGAGCATCCGGCGATTCCCCCTGTGACATGTGCAGGTTAGGGATTCCAATCCCGGGATCCCGAGCTATTTTCGATACCTATGAATCCCGGGATTGATAAACATAATCCCGGGATTTCGGGATTGATTTTTATCAATTTTTATGGAACATAAAATTTAAGCGAAAATATAACAGAAAAAATACTTTTAATAAAAAATAACTACATCAGAAATAAACTCAGTTTGAATGAAGTTTGACTTATACCCATGTGTATGTTGCCGATTCATTTTATTTTTTCACATGAATTATTAAAAATGAGAAAGATTGGAAAAAACAATGCTTCGCACTTTTAACAAAGTAATTCCACCATGATCTCATACGTTTTACGGCAATTTCATATTTGGCTGACTAATTAGATTTATGAAGCGGAAAGGCCATAAGTAGGTATGCCATGATTATTTGCTTTACTATTTTAAATCTCGCTAATCCATTCGTTAAGTCTTTACTATCACAAACAGCAATCTCGTATTAAATTCACATTATTATTTATATGTATATATACGAGTACCTATATTTAATATTATTTACTCCATTAAACTTTTAGTATTTCCAAGATTGAACGTAGATATACAATATTAACAATAAATGTCTTAAATATTATTAATTATACTAGATTTATTTTTGACCGATTTTATCAATGTTATGTGTAAATATAATTTTTTTATAATAAAAATGGAAAAAAAATGCCAATCCCGGGACCAGTCCCGGGATCCCGGGATTGTCAAATTGTAATCCCGAAATCCCGGGATCAGAATTTTGGCTCGGGATTGGATTCCCTAGTGCAGGTACATACATTCCACTAACATAATTTTGTACACATACTAATTGCTTGTGATAGATAAAAAAATCAATCCCAAATCCCGGGATTGGATTCTCTAACTGCGAGTGATTATCCAATACGCGTGGCTTACCGGTCATAATTATTCGGATGGTTAGTGTCCGTTTGTGTTGTCTGCTCTGTCTTGTCTTTTAGACACGTTACGTCAGAATATTAAAGCAAACATTGAATGCCTCAGATGGATGCACGAATTCATGAGTTCCGTTGATAAATCCTGAGGGTCACGATTTTCAATTAGGGGGTCCTGGCAAAGACGAAGTGATATTCTATTCACCTAAATAATACTTATGTATTCTTTCATTCCTAGGAGGGGTCCGGACCCGACCCCCCTTGTGTGCGCGCTTAAATACATCAGTATAATAAATTAAAAAGCGGATGCATAATGGTAGATGACGTCGAAATGTAAATTTATAATCTCCAAAGCATGCTAAGTACTAGTACTAGTAGAGAAGATAGTTAGAGATATTCTAAATTCAAATACATATTATATTGCAAATGAAAACAAAAGAACAGTAGGATTGTAATGGGATTGTATGACATTAATAATCTTTGCCAAATCGTACATCACATTTTCTACTATTGTACATATTTAATCTAAATACGTTACGTATAATCACAATTAAGTGTTAAAATATATAACTATACAATTCAATTATAAAAATAATCATAACAAGATGAATATTGCGTTCAATGGACGTTTTATCACCGTGTTTTAAACTATTTTTATATGCGTTTTTTTAATATCTCTTGTATTGTGTTGATAGATGGCCATCGTAGAATCAAACTCCACTTTAAAATACTTAGTTTTGTAAGATGGTGCTGCATTCAGATACCTACCAGGGATTTCAGGTAAATATTATTTATTATGACGTATTTGTTCAATACTATTATCTTTTATAGCGTGTTTTATGACGCCTCATAAAATAGTATAAACGTTCAACGGTAGATGGCAGTGAGCACTCCATTCAAAATAATGTAATTTAAAAAATATATTTACATGAAATATTTTGAGGCACCTAGCGGAAAAATCGAAACCTTGCAATCTGAGAGAAGAAATTGGAGTATGCATGTACAATCGTCGGTGTTTTGTAAAAAGGGCGAATTAACCAAAATGCTATTTTGCAGGAGGATTTTTAACTTTTGACATTTTTTTGTTAACTACCTGTGGAGGATTATAAATATCTAACAAGTTTATAATAAAGCTTAGACAGAATACTGTCATTATAATAGGCATTATTATATAATATTTTAAAAGGCCTAATATGTCACATTCGCTTTTTATTTGTAATACTAAATGGATATTCGCCCTTTCGATTATCATTTTAAGTGCTTTCCTGTGGAGATACAAATTCTCCGTTTTTACATAATAAAGCTAGTAGGGTACATATTGTATTTTCATTAAAATCTCGATTTCGCCAAAATGGTTAATTCGCCCTTTTTACAAAACAGAAACGATAATATTATGTATAGAATATTGGCGTGCGGTGACCTTTGCTTGGAGTGATACTTTTGATTGTGTCGTATTACAAACTGGTAGGTACCTATTTAAAAAAAATATTTACATGATTTTAATAATATAGATCTGTTAACAATGCAATTTATAAGTGTCTCCGCCGAATCTTAGGGGTACATTAGCACGACCTCGTTACAAACACCAGAGATCAAAGGCGGACACGGCAGTCATAATTGAACTAATCACGAAAAGACGCTTCACGTGGCTGGGACATGTACCGGATGTCGCCGGAGAGATCGACACTCAAGGGCTCCGTCACCGTGGCCAGCCCTCCTTCCCCTGGCGAGAGATTTAGCGATTGATCGAGGGAAATAGCGTGACCTTGTACTTTCCCTATGCCCCAATATTGGGGCGTGACAGGGTAAAGTAAGTAAAAGTATCTAATACGATTACATCATACCTATTTTACCATCTATTTTTGGGGATGCTCCTATTTATTATTTATTATTTTGTGATCATGTGACCATGTCCGATCTTAATGAGATCATATGGGCCTCCACAGAGTGGAGGTTTTGTATTAACAGGTTTTGTTTTTACGAGAAATTGATGCTCAAGCTATTCGGTCCATACTCTGACTCATACACAAATTGAAAAACAATATGTCTACTTGCCAGACCCAGGATTCGAACCTGGGACCCATGACGTTATAGGTGAGGTTAGGTTAGGCTTACAGCTTACACTTTACAGAATCTGTTAACTACACTCCACTTAGGTATATCCTAAAACATTAAAAAAATGTATTTTTTATTTAAAAATATTATATAATATAATATTTATTTAAATTAAAACGTGAATTTTGTACAGTACGGTTATACGGAATACAGCGGCAAACACATTTTGAAAATACCCGATATACTGGATTATTAATTTTTTTTTTCGACCATGTCCGATCCTAATAGGATAATATGAGCCTCCACAGAGTAGAGGTTTGTATTAACAGATTTTGTTTTTTACGAGAAATGGATGTCAACCACTTGCTCAACCTATAGGGTCCATACCCTGACTCACACACAAATTGAAAAACAATATGTGTACTTGCCAGACCCAGGATTCGAACCTGAGACCCACGGCGTGATAGTCCAACGCTCAAGCCGCGCGACCACCGTTATTTGTTAGGTTAATCTAACCAAACCTAACCTAAACTAACAAATAATCCAATATATCGGGTATTTTCAAAATGTGTTTGCCGCTGTATTCCGTATAACCGAACAGTACCCTTCAAATCTTTTTTTATTTATATCGAATCCAGCTTCGGTATAGTCGCAATATTGATTACGGCCGCCAAGTGAACTCACGAGAGCCTATGTAATATTATTTTATAATGCTAATTAGATTTTCATATACCTCACACGTAATATTTTCCTATATCACGCTACGGTTTTTAAAAAAAAGTTTGAGGTAGGTATGTAGAGAAAATGTAAGTGATCTCGTTACGTCTTACCTGTATTCGATATGAAAGTAAAATTAATCAATATGGATTAAGAAAACTGATTATAAAATAAATAATCATGTTATGAATGCAACTTTACTTTGTTCCTGATATTCGTTTTATCTAGAAATACAATTTAAAAAATATACTACTGTAAAATGCTTCAGAATTTAATATGGTGCGTTTAATATTATACTAATACCCCGTTTACACGTCGTGCATAGATTTACTGTGCACAGAAAGAAAATGTATGGGGAAACATGTATTATCCTGCAGTTGGCAAGATTACGTGCATAAATCAAACAAGTTTGAAAGCAGCTTCCAAATTAATTGTGATGATTTTTTCCTCGCAAGTAAGATCTGCGCCTGCGCAGTAGAACGATATTGGCGAACCTGCCGGTAAAAAAACGAACTATTCATTTTTAGCTACGATTTTCAATACGACCTGTCAGATAGTAGTATAAAATGACAACCTCGCGTCTCGCTTATTCTTGAAGAATGAGATTGGAGAGACAGTCAGCACTTTTACGTGTAAACTGTTATTGTCATGACAGTTTAAAATAAGCACAATTGCCGACAGTAATTCCATGCATGTGTACAAGCGCTATTATGCATATTATTTTGCTAATTTTATTGCCTTTAATGAAATTACTGTTTACCAAATAATTTTGGATGTTGGCACCAGTGGCGAACACTCTATACTAGGCGATTATTTAAAGCCACCTTCTTAAGAAAAAATATGTATATAAATAATCACTTATATTTTATAAAAAAAATTTAATTTGCCAACGACATCTGTTGTATATTATGTATTATAAATAAATATAGATTACAGTATCATCACAGTGCACCACCTGCCTTTAACGTGTTTATCGGATTATTTGCCGGGAATGCAGAGGGTATATTTGTATAGACTTTATGTAACGTGACCTTAGGACGTCTATCGCAATGTTTGCAAAACAATAGACTCTGATGTGTAAGCCTAAAATATTTGCGTACTTATAATATTATTGTCTGTGACTGTAACTTTGTACAAAATAATTAATAATTTAAAAAATAATATCTAAGTATGACATTCAATCATATAAATGAAATTTATAGATTGCACTAAAATGATTCCATGTTCTAAATCTAAATGGAAAGTGAGGTGATCTTTCTATTTTTTATCTCCACAGAATTATTAAACTCATTATTTTGTTGGACCCAAGAATTTTGAATATATTATTATTAGATTGATTAATACGAGATATTATACCTAGCTTGCCGGCAACACTGAGTTGAGTTCCGTTCAATTGCCGTCCAGCGGAATGTAAAAATTATATAATTTTATTTTTTACGGCGTATCAAAACCTGTGTTATTAAAAATACATGCAACATAATATAGAGATACGACAATTTCAATATTAAATGTTATATTTTTTTGAAATGTCGTAGTTCTGTTTTGTCACCGTTCTGTTTCTTCATGGTCTGTTTATTCATGGAACCAGCCAGGACCTACTCTGATTTTTTAGCGTTTTCAATTTATATATAAAGATTATGAAAAAAGTTCTCGTTTAACATTATGATTGATAATGAATACATGGTATAGTAGACATGTGAATTTAGTTATTTATGCAATAATAATTAATCAAATTTGATGCTTTAAAAGATGTATTTTTCAGTGTCACTTCCGCATTTTTTACAGTTCTGTGGAATGTCGTTTCACGAATTTCACGGACGACCTAAAATTAAGTATTCAACACTATTTTTGACATATCTTCATTAATTATGCATGTTAAATATATCTAAACGTTTAATAACTAAGAAAAACATGTTTAAATTACATCCAACTATCCAGGAGGCTTCTTTCCGATAGACTGGGAAGGTGGTGGGTGCTTTTTATTTGAAATGATGGGTTTTATTTTGACAGAATAGATTAAGAAATAGAAAAATGTGAAACTAGTCGCCATATACCAACAATTTGAAGCGAGATTTTCTTTATGATTATTGATTATTATTGACCGTCAAGCCACAACCTTCAAGGAATGCAAAGCCGACGAAATATTCTAAAATATGACCAAATATATTGAAAGCTCGAATATTGGTCGAACATAATCAGTGCGTAATGTTTGATCTTAATGCTATACGATAATTTCTTTCCGGTAAGATAGCTCACGGTGAACTATACGAGATTTATTTTATGACTCAATAACGGTTAAGACACAAAATTCAAGGAATGCAAAGCAAAGCTTACGAAATATTCTAAAATATTACCAATATTAAAAGCGCAAACATTGCTCGAACACGAGCAGCGTGTAATTGTTGATCTCAATGCTATACGGTCATCTCTTTCTGCTTCTGGTAAGACAGCTAACGGCCAAATGTAATACGCATAATTTACAATTAGTAACCTAACCTAGAGACGTCGATGAGTCTATTAAGGAGATCCTATTAGACAATGCTATTATACTATTACCCAGGTAACACAGAATTAATGGGAACTAAAATACCTTACGGGTATGGAGTAACAGGTAACCGATTTTGAGTGTGGAAGAATATGGGCTAATCTTAGATACGTGTCAAGAATACGGCATTCTAAGCTTGTCCTTCGTTCTGCTAAATGCTCTCGGTTTATGCACTGACGCTCATTCGATATTGGTGTATTTGAATGTTGCAACATACACTATTGCACGTATATAATGTGTGTTTAATCATTTTCGTAGGACACTCACACATACAAAACCCTGTTTGGGTTATAGCCAATCTGAATTTTCTTTATTCATCTATTCTGTGCTATGGATTACCTATAAACTTAATACAAATGTGTCTAACATTCAGACTAATATAATATAAACACAAATAGTCGATGGCTTCCATTCCTCTCCCCTATCTTGAGATTCGACTATGTTACAAAAACAGTGGGAGGCAAATAATATTTTAAATGTTATTTATTATTAGGTAATGCCTGATTAGATTCTGATTTATTTCTTGGTAATGAAGTGTAAGTATTATTTTTTCAGCTATAAACCTACAATTATTAAAATAATTTCATATGTGGTGAATATAAAATGATAATATACTTAATATTAGAAAAAATATCATTGTTTTATAGACTTTTTATGGCTGTAAAAATATAATATAATGTTTTTTACACACTGACTGTAATAAATAATAACTTGATGTCTGTTGAATTAATTTTATATGTTTTGAAAAGATTCATTACCCAGTTATAAAAAACATGCTATTATCAAAAATAAGATACAAAAAAATATATGTACGACTATAGTTTATTCGACCAGAGCGAAAACAAAGAATCGAGTTAGTTTTAGTTAGCATGTTTTATTACATTATTTATTTTTTATGGCAAATAGACTTCATTATATATTTGAACCCTATAAAATGATTACTTTTGTGAGAAACGTGGGCTCGAGTCACGACCAACGCTTACGGATATTTCAAGGTTTTGATAAACAATTCTTATAATAATATAAAATGTGCCTCGAGCATCGGGCGTATTTCGTATCACTTATTTATGGCGGTTCTAGGGCCACCTTATAATTATCATATTTACACATATAAACGAAATGGAACGGTATTTTAAAATTTCGCTACATAATATCGTCGGTCCCTATTAAAAAAGTCGGATCTTCAAAATGCTATTTTTCAGTACGCGCAATCAAAGATGTTTCATCAAATATCCTTTGTGACCTATTGCTTGCCATAATGAATAAAAATACGGGTTATAGAAACTTTTCTAAACGTTTATAAAAACATCCGTCTGTCCGGTGAACATAGCAGCAACTGTCAGATTCAACGCTTCTTGCTCACCCACGACCAGCCAACAATGTCGGTTGGTAAGAACCGACATTGTTGTTCGGACACTCTCGGTAGATCCGTCATTTTTAACTTGAGTATCTCGAAATTTTTCAAACAAACAAAAAAAACTGTGATTGTGGTATAAATGTTTAAAGTGTTTAAACAACTTTTATGTAATAATCCGAAAATGACAAAATTTCAGATCCGACTTTTTTAATAGGGACCGACGAATATAGAATTGCGCGTAAAGGGGGCTTCCTTGAAATACGACACATGATTTTTTTTCACATAACACATTGATGAAAAAATAAATTTCTGAACCTGACCGCCATTTATAAATTTTCCACGAGGCGGAGCGGTAGTGTCAAGGATTTTACGAAGCGAAGCTGTGCTTCGGCGTGTTCTTGTTCTTTTCGAGCACTGGGTGGGACACGTAGAAAGAATGGATGATTACATAGTCGTCGAAATGCTTAAGCCGGATTGCACATTAAAACTCGTCTCGTCTGCAACGTGTCTAATACATCAATCTGACGTCATAGTTACTCACAAAACACATGTTGCCAAATTGAGCTCCGCAGATTGGTCGAATGCGACATTTTAGTTTGAAAAAAAAATCTAGTGCTGCTATCAACAAATCGCACGCGTTTCGGCCTGCGATTCGAAGTCACCAGAACGCATACACGCACCTACGAATTGATCATTCATATACCGGCTCGCTGGTCACCGTATTCGAATATAATATATACCTTTCGAGAAGCTACGCGCGACTGTCGCTAGGTAGATGTACGCGGTCTTCATATTCAACACCGCAGCGATGTTCCTAGAAGGTTTGATTTATGGCTGAGCGGCAGACGAGGCGAGCTTAGATCTGAGGACCGTCTAACGTTTACAAAACCAGAGGGACGGAGGCGCTCTGGGAGATGACGCCTCCGGTGAAAAGGAATTCACTCACGGCGTATCTATCTGGCGATCCAATTCAAATGAGAGACGACGATGGGGAATGATTTTGGACCTGTCCAAGATTCATACTGGGATGTGGTGCCAATAATAATAAGTATAGGGATAAACGAGCTTGGAAGTTGGCTCATTTATATACGATGCACCTGACAATTAGTGTAATTAATGTGTGTGTTATTTACATGCCAACTTGTTTATGAAATTCCATTGAACCCTTGTTATTTTAGAGCAATACAAATAATGGAAACGTGTTAACTATTTAGAATAGCCTTGCAGGATTATAACACATTTAGTTTAGGTACGTAAAAATTACCTCATCACAATGTAACTTTTGCCGTGTCCGGAAAATTGTACGTATGCAATTGGCCGTATAACAGTTCACCCGTGAGACGCTGTATCCGATGGCCATATAGTATTGAGATCAAATTCATGTCTAAATAAAACAATTAAATAATATGTAATAAAAACCACAATACAAGAGAAAGACAAAAGAAAATGGGTAGGTGAGTAAATTGGAAATACAATCATATCGTAAATATTTATATTAAATTCTAAATAATTCAAAAGTAGGTAAGCAAGTAGGTGCTCGTAGGTATAAAGTAGTACTTATCAAGTATCAAAGTAATGTTCTTATTGAATCTAATATAATTGGAAAATTACTGTCAGCAAATGCTTCACGAAAAACTCGTATTTAAAATAAATCTCAATGCTATATGTATCGCTAAATTTCAAAACCCGCTATAACACCTTTTTGAAATAATTAAGATATATATTATGCCCTATTCTTTCCGGTATAACAGCTCACGGTGAATTATAATTCGTACAATTTACATGTGACAGACGATTGTTGATTTCAGCGTTTCGCGCTAGCACTGCCTTAATTAAAAAAAAATAGTTTCACTAATGTGGTACAAAATGACTTAATAAAACTATTTTAATACAATTTATTACGGAGCGCCATAGCACATTTTAATTATTGATAATTACATCATGGTGCCCATGTATGAACCCGGATGTCACTGCATTGAGACTTACCTAATCTAATCTACTTACTATGTTAACTTCTATACAAGATAATTATAATGATTCACATTATGGGAGCAAAATGATTACATGGCAACAAAAGCTTCCAAATTCAAAACCCGGTAAATGACTTCATCAAGGAAACTCAAAAACCGATTAAAATTAAATTTAATGAATCATATTTCTATAATTATCATGAAATATTATAATAAATATACCTCGGGTTACTGCCAAAAGTCGGTAAGTCAATAATTTAGGTATTTAGAGTTAAAAACTTACGGAGTATGTGTCTATATATTATAAATTTAATATGTATGCTAGAAAAAAAATTCAAGATCATCCGATATAAAGAACATGCACATAAGCCGGGTCGCACATCAAAACTCGTCTCATCTGCAACGTGTCGAATACGTTGATGTGACGTCATCGTTATTCACAAAACACACGTTGCCAAATAGAGCTCCGCACATTGGTGGAATGCGACTTTTTAGTTTGAAAAAAAATCTAGTGCTGCTAGCAACAAATCGTATGCGTCTCGGGCTGCGACTTGAAGTTGCCAGAACGCATACGCACACCTACGAATTGGTCATTCCTATACCGGCTCTCGGTTACACGCGACTGTTGCTAAGTGCTTATGTGCGCGGTCTTCATATGCAACATCAGAGCGACGTTCCTAGAAGGTTTGAATTATGGCTGTGCGGCAGACGAGGCGAGTTTAGATGTGAGACCCGGCTTAAGCACAAATAAATTAGCATTACGCCTGATTTTAGAGGATTTATGTCAAACTTTCAAATTATACCTACTCAATAATATGATTGCGAGACTTACCAACTTTTAGCAGCAGCGATATATTATAATATATAATTTTCAATTTCCTATCGATATAAGTATCAAAAAAAATAGTTTCCTCAACATTTGCATTGTTTTATGGCCTTTACTAATAATTATCAATATGCTATCCAATATACAAGAATTATTGAATTACCAAATTGAAAACCGAGTATGTACCTACACAAATTTGATTCGAAACCTTGTAATTTAGTAGGTGTCATTAGTAATATTACTTATTTCAAGAAGAAATTTCAAAAGAACTGCGTAATTACCGTAGAGAAATAAAAAAAAAACATAAGAAATAATATGCCACCTTAAAATAATTATTTATATACCTAATATAGTAAGACAATAAATTAACACAATACCAATAAAAATAAACTTTTGGATCATTAAATTACTGCATTATTTATTGCAATTATGAGAACAATGTACTTGTATTTATCAATTTATGTTTATTATGTAGATATTGAATGAAACAAATGTCCAATTCAAATCACAGTGTGACCATAATTCAAAAAGAATACCATTATCTAATATAAAATAATATCAAAATCTAAAATTAAAACCACGCAACCGTTGTTACCCTACTTGGTTTCAAAATAATTGTTATTGTCAGATACTGTATAATACATCAATGTATGAAATGGAAACTGTGTAGTTGGTAGGTTTTTGAATGATGAATATCTAAAAAATTAAGCAATTTAAAATGTTTTTCAAAATGTCACTTGCTATGGTTTAAATTTGGACAGCCGAGCTCAATGACGATTTGCAGTACCTCACTCTGTTGATCATTAATCAGGGAACACAAAATGAATGGGAACTAGTTTAATCTACTGGGTGTGGTATAACATGCTATAGATCTCGAGTGTGGAAAATATGGGATAAACTTAAACACGTGCTAAATAATAGGTATATTATTTTTAATAGTTAGGTACGTCAGTTTCATAATATGCATTAAAGTTTGTAATATACATAACTTGAAAACACCTCAGATATATTATACCCACCAGAAAAAAAACTATATTTGACCCCCGCCAATCCGTGCATTACCCAATTATGCTACGAGCCTCCTATCTAATGACGACAATTTAAACTAGTAGGTCATACCTACATGAAATGCTTATCAAATATAGTTTTTTTTTGGTGGGTATAAATATATCTGAGGTGTTTTAAGTTATGTATGTTCAATATATGGAATGTTACATTCTTAAAATCTTGTCAACTATTTATTTGAATAAAAGAAATCGTTTATTAAAAGTATGTAACGTTAACATAACGCGCATTCAATATTTGAAGATGTCCCTCGAAAAGGGGTCTATATGCAAAAAATAAATTTTACAGGAGAAAGGAAAACCAAATAAACAACAAGAATTATTTCAGTGATTTATAGTACGAGGGTGGGTCAATAATTCCTTAGAAAAAAGCATTAAAACAGTTTTTATTTTTGTATTTTTTTTTTATTTCTCAACATAATCTCCTTGGAGCTCAATACACTTGGTTAGACGTTTCTCAATTTTTTTTAAACCGTCAGAAAAATAAGTTTTCGGAAGGTCCTCAAAATAAGCATTTGTCCGATCGATGACTTCTTCATTTGAAAAAAAACGTTGTCCACTTAGCCATTTTTTTAAGTTTGGGAAAAGGAAAAAGTCACTGGGGGCTAAATCTGGCGAATACGGTGGGTGGTCGACCAATTCGAACTTCAATTCTTCAATTTTAGCCATTGATCGTAAACATGTGTGAACACGGGCATTGTCCTGATGAAAGAGGATTTTTTTCCTGTTTAAATGAGGCCGTTTTTCTTCAATTTCGTTTTTTAGATGCATAATAATCCCCTGTTATTGTTTTTCCTTTTTCCAAATAGTCAACGAAAATAATTTCACGTGCATCCCAAAATACAGTAGCCATAACCTTACCAGCTGATTTTACGGTTTTCGCCTTCTTTGGACATGGTTTGTCTTCGCAATCCACTGCTTTGACTGTTCTTTCGTCTCGGGAGTATAGTGGTGTATCCATGTTTCATCTACAGTCACAAAGCGACGAAAAAATTCATCCGGATTGCGTTGCATGAGCGACAACAGGGCTTTAGAGGCCACCACCCTATTGCGTTTATTGTCGACTGTGAGCAAACGCGGCAGTCACCTCTACAGGACGTCCTGAGCGTGGTTCATCCTTTGTTGATGTACGACCACGTTTAAATTCATTTAACCAGTTATAAATAGTTGCAAGTGAAGGAGCAGATATGCCGTGAACTAAATCCAACTCATTTTTTATTTCCTTTGCTGTTAACCCTTTTATATTAAAATGTTTAATAACAGCTCTAAACTCAATTTTCTCCATTTTCCATTTTTCCATTTTCCACAAGCAATTTTTTTTTTAAATGTACGAGAAACACACAACAACCCGACCAATCTGATTGAAACTTCGCAGCATACTGAATCGGTAGTGCCGCTGCATGAAAACAAACCGCTTACAGTACTAGTCGCGCCACCTGTCGGCTTTTCTAAGGACTTATTGACCCACCCTCGTACCTACTTATGATTTTTAAGGCAATTAATGTTAATAATTAAAAATATTTTTTTAAACATCACTGAAATTCTTGTTATATATTTTTATAAGTGTTTTTCCTGTCTCCTGTAAAATTGTGGTTGTTTGATTATAGATACCTTAATTTTTTTACAGTCGGGTCGCTTTGTGTCTCTTGGTTTTACGGCCTAAAATAATAATGACAACCCTGCTTCCTTTAAGTCAATTTCCATTAATGTTGCTTTCCCTGGTTAAAATCATTTATTTGCTGCACTTTATTAAACGTAACACTAGTACAACGTGTTAGACACAAATAAAAAACAAATAATGATGGATATTATGTCACAATTATTATTTTTCATCACATTTTGCATTCATGTTTGATCATAAATTACTATCATTTTCTATACGTGTTAAATAAGCTAACGTCGCATGTGTGCCGAGTTATACATGGCAAATATTTAAAAAAATATTTTACGAAACGAGTGAAATATTCATTTGCTTGTTTGACCCTATCAGCACCGGTCGACAAAACTGAAAGGTGGATTTATGTCATTTTGTTTTAAACGTCTATATGCTCTCATTTACCGTTCTTCCAAAAACAGCACATGATAACATGAGTTAAAATGTGTTAAAGTTTCTTTGATTCCAGCAAAAAAAAAATCATTTCACAAAAAAGTTTCTACAAATACATATATTAATTATGACAAATGACATCTATCTATTACATATTTTTCTGACACTTCAAAAGTTCTAATGATTATTATTTCTCATTGAAAAATAAGCACATATTGTATAGTATCACATCAAAAAAAAAAATCATAATTCACAAGGATGAGATTCTATTACGTATTTTTGCTCCTCCTGTAAAATTGTTCAGTTCTGCCATATTATTATGTTCGTCTTATAATCCACCCTTCAACTGCAGTAGACATTATTAGCAATCCTATTTCTACAAACAATAATAAGATTTTGTGTTGTTTTGTTACAACAAACTTTTTAGTCAATCTTAATAATGTAAGATAAAAGGAATAAAGTATTTTCAATCATATTAGAGTTATAAAACCGCCAATAAAATACTTGCGGGTCTATTCTGTACAAAAGGCGACTATCGACTGCTAACGTGCTAACGTGATAATGTGTTAGTATTTATTACATACATTTTATATTGAAATATTATAATTATAATTGTATCGTGATCAGTTAATCAGTCGAAACTGTCTCTCTCTCGCTCTCTCTCTATCGCTCATGCTCTAAATTTTAGCACAGGCAGGGGGCATGCCGTTAAAATATAGCATTTATTGCAACAATTTATACCAGCTAATTGTAATTGTTACAATACGTGTTAATAATTTGATACAAACATACCCTAGTTAGCGGTTTTAGCGGACGAGAGCAGCCTTTTGTATAGAATAGACCCGTTGATACATCTAAAACAGTTGTAACAATAATTAATCGCTGCAGAACTGTTCACTTTAATCTTACAGCAACTCTAGCTCGCTTTAGTATAATAAATGATCCAAAATGTCAACACGGAAGCGACAATGAAGATATTATAAATCACGCTGTTTGTCAACCATAAAGACAAATGCTTCTTGAAACATTAAGAAGAAAAAAATATCAATTACCAATAATTAATCTTGAGATGTTCATAGCTCAGCCAAACATCAATGCGTGTATATGTATCCAAATGTTTCCAAAGTATAATTTATAATACCATATTATGGTTGAAGCTAACATGTATATTATTTGTAGTTATGTACCTACCTAGACATTGTGAATAATATGTATTTTAACATGGAACATGTTTTAGTCATGATCTCCGACGCAAAAGCGTTACGAAAAATATACGTAGAATAACTATAGTCTACTATATATGGTCGAAAGAAGAACTATAGACGCGCAGCCCGCCCCGATTATTTACGCGCGCCGATTATTTTCATTTTGCGTTCAGTAGCCTACATTCTGTGCGACGTATTGTTCGTCTGCTATTATTACTTCTTTAGTTTTATTATTGAAATTACATGATTTTCAGAAAAGTAAAATTGTTTGAATCCTTTGGCTTTTACTTTGACAAATAAATTTTCTTTTGAATTTGGACAACCAGCATTCATAGAATCAGTAGGCAAAGCATGTTCCATGTTCAATAATTTTAGCCGTCAGAGTTTAAGTAACCATGAGGGGCTCAGGAGGGCGGAGACCCCTGCGAGGCGCAAAGCGCCGAGTTTTTTTTTTTATGATCCTTACAATTGTATAAATGTAATAACAGTGTATAAAGTACAGAAAATTTATAATTTATAAATGTACAGCCTTATGTACGTTTAAATGCTCGGTTGAATGTCTTATGAAAGTCTAGTTAGTTTGTAAAAGAAGCACTGATCAAGTAATATCATTTCGCACTAAGATTGGAAATTTATTTACAATATTACATCTTGTCAGCTTGGAGCTGCCGAGGTTATAGAAGGTGGAAGGAGACGGAGGCTCGCCTCTGGCATCAGTGAAACCAGCCAGCACTGTCGGTTTCTTTGACAATCAGTTTCGATTTCAAAATCAGTCCTCAGCCATCGTCTGGACCGGCAGTACCGTATTACATCGCATAACACTCGAACCAATCGCTCGTTACCCAACCGGAACATTGTTTACCAGACACCGGTGTAAACACACGTTCTTTCGAATCTTTTGTGAGATGTTTTGAATACAAAATGGATGTGGAAATAGTATTCATTGCCTAGTTATGAAAATACATCAAAAATAAAATATTATTAGAATTACGTAAACAATAATAAAAAGCAACATTTATTTCTGTCTATATTGACAATATATTATAATCAAAATAACATAATAAACCAATTAATTACGTTGTTTATAAAAATCTACTGTATACATTTTACGAATTAAAATTTGATAGTTGTACAGAGCAAGTAATATTATTAATTTTATCGTAGAAGTGATAGAAAACAAGTGACTGTATATTGTGTAAATTATTTTAATCAATAAAATATTATCTGTGGTTGATTTTTATTATAAGAAAAAAACGAAGATGGAGTTCTATAACTATAACTATGTGAATTGGATATCCATGGTGTTGATCATAGGCTGTTGGCTTCTTGTATCTGGTAAGTTGTGTTGATTTTTTTACCTGTACTTTATTTATTTTCCTAGTTTTTTTATGGATACTACGCGATTACTATCAAGGTGTTTTTAAAGGTTTCTTTGATCGATACTTTGACACGCAAATTACTTTACTTGATGCGGTGAAGTCTCGTGGAGGCAGGCGTTAGGTTAGGTTATGTTAAAATGATTATCACTTAAGTTTACCTACTCTATCCAGTATAGTATTTTAAGGCATATTTTTAAGCTATATGTACAAATGACCGCTTCATCAAGAATGTGATTAATTAAAAAAATCTATTCACCAACGTATACTTATTCCTACACATCCATAACGTAATAATATATATTTCTTCACGATTTTTATTAATCTTTATCGGCGCCAAGACGACACTCGTTTAATTGTTCGAGTTTTCCAGATGGTGGTATCAAATTATCCCTCAATTCAGTGACGTCTGTTGGGGGTATGCAGGTCATGCGTTGCATAGGGGTGGAACATCATAAAGGGCAACGAAGGAACGAATGCAAATATTATAACTTTTGAGAGCAGTAGCGGTTTTAGTCATTAGAAAGAATTGACTTCTTAGTTTTATTTATTTTAAACCGTGTCCGATCTTAAGAAGATCATATGGGCATTCACAGAGTGGAGGGTTGTATTCACAGATTACGAGAAATAATTAATGTTAGCCACTTGCTCAAACTATTAAGTCCATGCTTTGGTCCAAACAAAATTGAAAAACAACATGTGAACTTGTAAAACCTGAGATTAGAACCCAGGACCCACGACTTTATAAGCTGATGCGGTAACCGCTTGGCCATCGGTAATCGAAGCATAAAAATCCTGACAGTATAACTAGTGTTGTGCCCACCTATTGTAAATAACAATTCCTATTGTAATACATACTGTAATTAATGGTTGTTTGAAAGATTTTCACAGGGGTGCCTCCACACCTGTCAGTACCACAGACCTCCATGTACTTAAAACTAATACTGTTTTAGAATAGGTTTAGTGTAATGGCTTTAATTATTAGTATATGGTGTGTATATCAATTTAAAGAGTTTTCTGTTTACGATACCTAGCCGAAAAAAATAATAAAATAGATTAGTAGGTGCATTACCAATTTGCAGAAAATTTGTAAGACAAAACGAATGGGGGCATGGAAAAAGTCAGTTTAAGGGCGTCACTTTGGCTGGGGACGTCACTCACTCGATGTTAATTCAAAGGAAAAATGTGCCATATTGAAAACTATACGGCTAGCCGCATCGGTTATTGATGATTTCAATTATTCGACCAGGGCCTATAAAAAACCGTCTTGCAAAATCCCTGGAAAATTCTTTGTAGCGCGAGGCGGTGGTGATTCTGATGAATATTTTATCATATTCATTGGGAAATGAAAACTACTTTCACTAAACGGCTTTTGACCATATGATACTGATACCAGTGGTGAGGGTGACTTTTTGGGAAAAGGTAGGCTGTAGAGATTTGAGAAAAAGAGCACAGTTGTCAGGTTATTACCTACTATTAATGAATGTATGTACATATGTATGTACTAATGACAACGACACACGAATTCGATGAAATTAGCTCACTGACGACATAAAACTAGTGATTAAATTACGTATTTTCATTATTAACATTATTTTTTTTTAAATATATATATATTATATTTATGTACTGTAGTACTACTTATTTGTGATCAATTGCCATATACATTATTTTTTTTAATTATCTAATTATCAATGAGGTATTTTGGACAAACCTGCAGTCATATTTATAATTTGAAAACATCTCATGCATAAACACACAAGAATAAATCTTTTTGTGGAAAAAAATACAACACCCGACGGCACTTGAACCTGTATCCGCTGGATTCGCGCCAGTGTGTTTTTGCGCATCCTACTTAATTACTACGAGTTAGGCCAGTACCTAGGCGTTGCATGAAATGTTTATTTGTTATCGGTTTTAGTATATATGAAATTAAGGTTTCAATGAATGAGATGTTTTCAAATTATGTTTGTTCAATATATTATATTTATTTAAAAAATACACGTTAAGTAGATAACAAACTATTAATCCAGACATTCACAATAAGACATTTAGAATAAAAAGTACAAGTTATCAGTTAGAGAAAAAACGAAGTAGAGAAAAAAAACAAAGCAAAAAATAGTTTGATACAAAAAAAATAAAATAAAAAAACAACAATAATTCAAAAAAAATTACAAATTAAACAATAAAATAAAATTTTAAAAATAGAATGTTCCATTCACAAATCATGTGTCTTATTCATTGAATAAAAAATTCCGTTTATTAAATGAATTTAGAAATAGATTCATAATTTATTAAATTTGTAGGTATGTATTGACACATCCAATTAATTGAAGGTTATAATTATCTACCTACGTTACGTATAGGACATAATATTATTGTTGTTGCCATATTTAAAATACCTCTGTTAGTTTGCCGGGTTAAGTCAGTCGTTGGCCGCCATAACTGGGTGTGTTGCCCACTACGAATAGGTACAGCGTGCGGAAGGTCACGGGTTCATGCCCCGACTGGATCTTAATAATATATTCGCCTCATTATAGTTATCGAAAACATATTATTGTCTTTAGATATATTTTTATTAAGTATATCGACTGCTCCAAGCCAAAAAGGCGTAAGTAACATGTCGGTAATTTTGAGTTAAAAATTATGAGGTAAGATTAACAAAAAATATATCTGCCGACTAGTGTCAAAAGGGCGCTTCATAGATGATTGCAAACAGAGTTACGATTTTCCAACGTGAAAATGATTATAATAAACAAATAAAACATAACAGAAATAAATACAAACAAAAACATAAATATTTTTTTTTCTTATGCCAGCGCTCCATTGGCGAGCCAAAAGTCCGAGGACAATAAATCGTCCGATTTGTCTATGCCCTGCTACTGATCAATGAACGAATAAAAAAGTCGAGCTGTCAAAAGTAAAAAATTGCGATTATCGTAATGTCTTCTGATAACCCTCTAATTTTGTGTTATTTATATGTAGACTTGTATAAAATAATATAGCAGTGAAAACAACACAAGATTTACGTTTTCTTTTATGAATTTCATAAATACAAATAAAAAAATAATTGGTAAATCTCTCATTTTATAATGTGTAAATTAACAAATAAATCAATGAAAATGTTTAAAACAATTACAGATTTTTTTGCGGTCCGAATGATTGCGAATTAATGTCAAATCGAATTTGCATTGCAATCGACGGACGAAGTCTGGCAACTCGGAGGTAAAATATCAAACATGTTTGAAATCCAACGAGCCTGGTCTGCGGATTATAAAGTCCGCAGACCTGGGGTGCTCCACGCGAAGGCTGTAAATCGTCTGACTTGCGTGCCAATGGAGCGCCGGCATTAGACAGCCGAAAGGAATTAAGTGATTTAAAAATTACAATTGCAAATAAATAAATAAATTAACACTAGGTACCTGGTACATACTCCAAAACAATATTATTCTACCATACATGAAAGAAAAAAACTCCAGTAGGTACTAAGAAAGAAATTGTAAAGAAACGAAGTAGTTCTCATTAACATGAAAATTTTTCACTCTTTTCGCTCTCATGACTAGTAGTGATTAACTACTAACGCCCTTTTGGCTTGGAACAGTATACACGAGGGATTTTCTTCCACTTTCGAGGTGGGTTAAGGGAGTTAAAGGCCTGACATTGACTGATCTTCAGGCACCCCAAGATGAAAAAAATAAAATCAAAACTACAAATTCCAAGGTACCTAGTAAAATAATTACAAGATAAAAAGAACTTTTTATATACAACGTTTTTAAAATTTCCGTTGAATCATATAAGCTTGACTTGACTAGCTTAAACGATCAAAAAAAAATTGTACTTGATAGAAATAATACTGAAATGTCATTTTGACATGTCATATTGATTTCCATATAACGCACGTATATATTAACAATTTAGTTGTTAGGACCCCAGACCCCTAGCAACCAATAATGGTGTCGAAATAACTTTTCATACAAAACAGAATTAACTGAAAATGAATTCAATTCTACTTAAAGATGGCTAAACGTATTAAAAATGCATTGGTTTCGTGTTCTGATATATTCTAAAAGTTTCAAATGTCTAGCTAGTCGGGAAGTTAGTTAAAAATCGATTGCAAGTTTTGTACCGGACAAAGAACTACCGGACAAATAAGAATACGAGCTAAGAAAAACGTTGTAAAAATCAATATGTATATCAACTCTTTACTAGGTTTACGAATTATAATATTTCAGTGATGACACATAATAATAATACTAGTAATGGTTTTAGTACATTATAGAAGTAGGTACGTATTTTTTTGAGTGGTTATATCAAAGGTCATTTTATGTTATACTTAGGATATTATTTTTATAGTTAATTTGTGAGAAATACACGTCGTTTTAAGATTTTGGTATGTTTTAATAATAATTGTATGACTAACTGTTTCAGTGACGTCCCTAGATAAAATGCCGTCCCTAGGCAGCGCCAAAATGCCATCCCATTTTTTATACAGTTTTTTATCATCTTTTCATGATATATATACCATCTCTACTTCAATAAACAATATTGCGGGTCCACGGTATTCAAATACATTTAAATATACACCTGACAACTTTCAAAACTCGCGAGTGACTGGCAATAATATTTTGATAAATTAGCTAACTATGTACCTACCTATAATTCATATATAATTATCAAATCTGCACGTCAAGGATGTGACGTCCAAGGACAACGGAAATAAACTAGACATCGCAAACCCGACAAAAACAAGACAATCCAGTTAAACATTCTATGTTAATTAATAGGTACATTTTGTTTCCAACCAGTGAGCTGATTTTTTTAATGGAGAGATATTTTCGTGATTACTAAGTTTAGGTACAGATTTCTTTATATACCTAATGATTCTTCTCGATTTGCCGCCCTTCGAGTGACTGCCGCCCCCAAGCGACGCTCTATCTGCCTACCCCCACGGGACGTCACTGAACTGTTTCGAGGCCTTCTTTGACGAGCAAATGGGCAAATTGGCTGCCAATTATCGTTGAAAATGATCGATTTTCAATAATTCCGGAAACCGTTGGGAATTCGACAAATATGTATAGAAACAATTTTATATAAAATTCAATTATCTTTCATTTTTATTTGATTTTTTCTACATGCACCGTTTCCGAGATATGACCAAAAAAACAAAAAAATGGGACCTTTCGATTCCCCTCCCGCCTTTAGCTCACATCCCAGGGGCGGATTTTTAGTATGTTTACCTACTAAATACTCCTAACAAAGTCCTGAAGTCAAAAATTGTGACAAATTCCGTGCACTCTACAATATATTCATTGAATGGACTAATAATAGTGTTTTCGCACAATTTACCATCCTCGCACTATCTAGTCGATTGATGTATTTTTAATACCACGTATTTCATCTGCATGGGACTTAATTTATACTAGTGCATTATATTATAATATTTGATTGCAAATGATTGACAAAACAAATTTTGCCAGAGCTTTATAAATATAATTTCGCAATTTCAAATATAATTAATAAATTAGTATACTTATAGGTATCGGGTTTTTGTTTTTTTTTAATTAAAATAATATTTAACGACGTTGGTTGAAAATATTTAGAAATTTTAAATGCTTTATTACTTTGACCAAATGCCCCGCTAAGTAGGTATGTTTCAAAATCAATAGGTTATCGAAATTTCATGTAAATACTATTTTAAATAACCATTAAAAACTTAATAACTTTGTATTTACTCGTTTTAATAGCTTTGATTAAGTAAACATAAATATTGATATAATTAAATTGTTTTTTTAGATAATAATAAATATTTAGCAAAGAGAATCATTTAATACAATGCACAAAGTTTTTTATTGCCCATTTCAAATGGAATCACATTAATACACATTAAAACTATATCTATTGCAGTATATCTAGTTAATTAAATCGTTTAAATCTTTTTGACAATGGCAATATTTATTTGTTAAATCTTTCAATTTAAATATTTGAAATATTATTAATACAAATAAGGAAATATCAGCAAAATTTGGATATTGTTTAAAAAAGATAATATTATTCTTATTTAAAGCGTAGAGTAATGTTTATCGCAAAACCTGGAGATGTTGCATTTAAGATTAGTTAGGGATTATTATTATTAGAATATAGAAATAGCTGCCATTTTCTGTATAGTAAGTAAGAAAATTTCTAGGATTCGTCATGAGATAGGCAAAACCATTCAAGAATCCAAATATTTTACGTAAACTCATTCATTTCATTAGTACGGACTGTTCTTGGGTATGGGTCCATGAGTACTTATGAGGTTTTATAAGCTTGTTTTAGAGCGTGTTCAGAAGAATTTCTTTGAAATCTTTATTTTAATGTACTTATATAATTATTTTCCTTTTGACAGTTTCTCAAACGAGTATTTTCCGACTAATTTTCTTCAAGGCATGCTCAGCTTTCATTTTCTTGACGCTCGTATGTCACTTCTGCTCTTAAAGCATTTTCCCCGCTCTCACGTGGTATACCAAGTTTCCAATTCTGATATTCTGGAAAATTTGAATTTTTATGCACCCGCAATCACATGCGTGGTCGCAGTCATGACATATTTTGGTTGAAAACTGTTTCCTCATGTCAGGCTCATCAGGCACCAATAGCGATGGCTGTGCGGCTGGTCAATGAACTCCCTAGAGATGTAGACATTTTTACCGATGCATTATATATTTTGTTTTTAAAATTCTATTTAACTGTTTAATTTGTATTTTTTTTTAATTAATATTGTTGTTTTTTTTATTTTATTTCTTTTCTATAAAATATTTTTTTTGCTTTGTTTTTGAATTGATAATTTGTTATATTGTGTTCAATATGTATTTTTTTAAATAAATAAATAAAATTTCCAAAATAAGCATTTCCTCTTATTTACCTACTTGAGACTGTAATATTGTAAATCTCGTACGGCAACCAATGGTGAAATCACCGGAATCGATGGATTGTTTTAGGCATGGCCCCCACAAGGGGGGGACTGACAGGGCTCTAGCCTGGGGGGCCGGGCTCAGGAAGGGCCCGGCGTGGCGAGTCGACCAGATAAGTGAGATAAACACAGATCACAAATTTGCTCTAACAGTAAAAAAAATATTATTTATTTATATTATAAATATTTTAACGCTATTTTACTTCAATGATATTAATTTTTTTTTTTGGTTGTACGATTCAATTTTTAACTGTGTGCCGATACTCAACAACTCCATAATTCAAATGGATGTAAGTGCATATTAAAAATTATTAAACATTGGTAAAAATATACCTTAATTTTACCGCGTACACCATTAATGGAAAACTCTACTGCAGCGCATCACAATGCCTTTACCCTTAGCGATAGGTAGGGGGGCCACCAAACATCCTAGCCTGGGACCCGCTTCAGGATGTGGGGGCCATGGTTTTAGGATCGTAAACTAAAAGTTAATAGAAATCCACAGAAATGCAATAATAATAAATGAGTCATATTTTTTTTATTTTTTTTACCAAATTAAGTATAATTACATAAAAAATCTATAAATCAAAAACATAAACTTTATCACGAAGTGAACGCAATTTCAACTAAAAATAAGTACTCAATCAAATTATAAACCTCATGAAGTAAATCGAATTAGTACGTACATACATTGCATTGTCTTAAAAATAAATACTTACCTAATTTACTTCCTTGAAAAATAAACGGAAGAGAATGCAAAAAAAATCAATAACACATAAAAAAAACTTTGTCTAATAAATGATAGTCTCTGTAGGATTAATAAAAAAAAGATTAGGTTGGATATCCGTGATATATTTATGAATAATTAACAAGATAGGCATGTATTCATTCGTTTCAAATATATATTAAAATTTTGCTATGTCTAAATAGATAGTAACTAATAAGTAAAAAGTAACAAGCCACACATAACAAAAAAAAGTAAAGTGGACTTTATGCATTGAGTTTTTAAGATTCTCACGGTTTAAAGTATAATTATTACTATTCTTGCTTCTGACCGTTGTCCTTGTATAAAGTATATTATAGTCTAGCCGGAGTCATAGGTAAGGCTGCTTAGTTCCGTCTTTCTCTATTTCATTTTTAGTTTATTTGTTATAATGAAGTCTAATTGGGCGTAAAAAAAACAAGATGGAGTGTTTTTTAAGGATTTGAATGAGCTCTACTGATTAATTGGCAATAACTTAAGTATAGACATAGTTATAATTGAATTATATTAGAACTATTAACAAGAAAACAGGTTACAGTTTTTGTAAAAGATTTTTTTCTCGGTATATCCGCTTGAGAATTTTGAGATATGTTAACAAATCTGCATCAAAGAATAAAATTATAAATAATCACCGAGCAAAAATGAAAAAGTGAGAGGATATCGTCTTGCTTATAGGTACGCACGCAAGAGAGATGTTTTCGGGTCCGGACCCCACCCCAAGGATCGAAAAAAATACGAATACGTTTAAAAATTAATAAATGTAAAAAATATTAACACCACTGCAGATTTATGTACTGAAATATGACTATATTCTAAAACATTAGAGCGAGAGGTTTAAAAGAATACTATTTTATGTTTTAAAAATATTTTATGCAGTCATCAAATGTTTAAAATAAATATGAAGGATAATAAAGCTTCAAAATTATATAAATAGATTATCTACAACGTTTAAGGAATGTCCAGGATCATGCTTTGAAAATAGAACAAAAGCTCCATTTTGACCTACGCTGAGCAAGCTCCCCCCCTTAAGTGAAGAGAATATTTACTATTTTTTCTATTTAGGATCGTGACCCGGATGCAGGGAAATCAGAAATAATGGGACCTGAAATACCTAACGGGTAAGGAGAAGCAGGCAACCGATCTCGAATAAGGAAGAATACGGGATAAATTTAAACACGTGTCAAGAATACGTCATACGTCGAATACTGACAACTGCTCTCGGCTTATGCATTGGCGCTCATTTAAAATTGGTGTACAACACACACTATTGTACGTCTATAATGCGTGGTTCATTTTCGTAGGAGACTCACACATTCAAAACCCTGCGTCAAAATTTACTGTATTGGTATATAACCTATCGGAATTATATTTATTATTTGTTCTGTGCTCGGATTATTTGGCTATAGACCAGCTTTTTTAAACGATTTCCCCACACCTGTCGGTATTCTACGGGTCGCAAAACTATCGTCAGTGGAAGACCCGAGATACTCATTAATTGGTGCAATCATCAAATATTTTTTTAATATTTGGACGTGGTATCTCTAAAATATAAGACAGTGAGGACGACACAAATGGACACGAGAGCACGCGTATCCGATAACCTCTTCCGATTGCGACAGGTTCCAAAAACTCAGGTGAGCACCCCAGTGACGTCCCTAAACAAAGTACAGCCCTTATGCAGAATGCTGTCCCCTTTCATTTTACCACGTTTTTCTTAGCTCGTATTCTCGTTTGTCCGGTGGTTGTTTATCCAGTACAAATCTTGCAATCGATTTTTAACTAACTTCCCGACTAGCTGGACATTTGAAACTTTTAGAATATACCAGAACACGATGCCAATGCATTCTTTTGATACTTTTAGCCATCTTTAAGTAGAATTGAATTCATTTTCAGTTTATTCTGTTTTGTATGAAAAGTTATTTCGGAAGAAATCCGTAATCCAATCCACTATTATTGGTTGCTAAGGGGGTGGTCCTTGCAACTAAATTATTAATATATACGTGCGTTACTATGGAAATCAAAATGACATTTCAGTATTCTATATTAATTTGTTTGTTTGTTGCAAAATAGAAAAAAAAATGTTGACAATTTCCTTATTTGTCCTAAATTATTAATACATAGAATTGTCAAGTTTATATGATTCAACAGAAAATTTTAAAATGTGGTAAGTATAATTATAAAAAGTTCTTTTTATATTGTTATTATTTTACCAATAAATTTGTAAAACCTAAAAATATGACACCTATCAAATAATCAGTTTTTGTAAATCATTCAGTTTTTAAACATCTTTTTTGTATGATTTCGCCACCTTTTAGAAGTCGTAGATCATTACATATTGTGTGAAATTTCACATAAAATATTTACGTATTTTTATTAGATTTTTACCATACGTGTGACTTATCGGTTTTTGTTATTATGTGCATCATTATAATACTATGACATTACGTCACATACACTCGAAAGTGTGCAGAGATGCAATGGTCACTGAAGTTAAAACATACGATTCGATCTTCAGTTGAACCGGTCAGCCTGCGAAATTGGGTTTCAATCACAAAGCACGAGAATGTTTACCTACTTTTCATCAAAGAAAATCATCACTGCAGGAAGTGAAATATTCTGTTATTTCTAATATGTACATAACGACTAACGTAATTATGCAAAATATCTTCACAATATTAATTTATTGAATAACTTGGTTTTAATATAGGAAGATAATTTAACAAATTATGTGAATAAACAACATTATATTTCCATCTCATTAAATCGTAATAGTAAATTTCAGTGAGCTACTAACATTATTTTTGGAAATTGAATTATTCATGATTATTATTAATATTACGAAATTGTATAAGTAATTACTTGTTACATCTGATTCTAATGTACGTGAGTTTTCATCAAGTAATTATATATCGTAATATCTTTCACTTGTTCTTGTTTTTTTATGTTTTTTATGGTTAGTAATGAGCACTCATTAGAGTACCTTTTACAAATTAATATAATAAATTATAAAAATAGTTGTAGTGGAATTTCAAAATTACTCTACGCCTATGAATTATATTTTATACTATCTCTCATTATTCATTCTTATAAGCATACTTAGTGAATTTAGCGCATTACAAATTTGCAAATTGATAGATTCACGATTTACGTCAATCATTACAAAAACCTATATTAAGGCTATACTTCAGCTGAGGCATGGTCTAAATCTAAAACTATCATATTATTATAAACTTGACAATTATATGTATTAATAATTTAGGACAAATATGGCAATTGTCAACAAATCATTTTTTTTCTATTTTGCAACAAACAAACAAATATAGAATACTGAAATGTCATTTTGATTTCCATGGCAACGCACGTATATATTAATAATTTAGTTGCTATGATCACTCCTTAAGCAACAATAATAATATTTTACTTTTTACGGATTTCTTCCGAAATAACTTAACAAAACAGAATTAACTGAAAATGAATTCAATTCTACTTAAAGATGGCTAAAAGTATTAAAAGAATCCATTGGCATCGTGTTCTGATATATTCTAAAAGTTTCAAATGTCTAGCTAGTCGGGAAGTTAGTTAAAGATCGATTGCAAGATTTGTACTGTATAAACAACCTCCGGACAAACAAGAATATGAGCTAAGAAAAACGTGGTAAAATGCATTGCGTCAATCATTGACTAGTGTGTGAGTTCCATCAGCAAATAGTTCGTCGGATTTTAGTTTCTTCATGAGCGAAATGTCTTATAGTTCTTTCGAACATACTAGGCATCGTATGGCAAGTAGATACAGATACTAAGTTTTCTTACTAGATCTAACATTTTTGATTTGACAACCAGCTTGTAAAATACGTATCTGACGTATGGCGTAGTTAAAAATTTCTCGTTATAAAGCTAGAAAATTACAGCAATTTCCTTGAAAATCAAAATGCTGACCTCTTGTACCTTACAATATTTTAGCGATAAATTAAATCGTCACCTCAATACTAAAACTAGATAACTCTGAATTGGTCATTGTTGGTCAAATGAAATTGAAACTTTTCTTGATTAATATAAATCTAGGCTAAAATTATTATTTTAAATAAAAATAGAAAATTGTGCTTGTCTGATTGGGGACAATTAAATAATTAAATATTGTTCAATTGTTTGAAAAAATATTGTATATATTATATTGTTTTTTTTATTTAATGCATTTATGGTTTTAAAGTTATCTTATATTTTCAAACACAACATTAATACAGTTCCATTAACTTCTGACGTACCTAGTTTTGTAGAGAAGGCAGTTTATTGTAGAATCACATTCAATAGCTATCTCAAAAACAGTGAAAATCAAGTTATCTAGTTGTAGTATTGAGGTGACGAAATGTAAAATAGGATATGTGATGACTAGGGAATCCAATCCCGAGCCAAAATTCTGATCCCGGGATTTCGGGATAACAATTTGACAATCCCGGGATTGACATTTTTTCCATTGTTAATATAAAAATTTTATATTTACAAATAAAACTGATCAAATCGGTCAAAAATAAATCTAATATAATTTATACTATTTAAGACATTTATTGTTAATAATGTATACGTTCAATCTTGGAAATATATAAGTTTAATGGAGTAAATAATATTGTAATATAAATAATAATGTGAATTTAATATGAGATTGCTGTTTCTGATAGCAAAGACTTAATGAATCGGTTAGCGAGATTTAAAATAGTAAAGTATATCATGGTGTACTTATAGCCTTTCCGCTTCATAAATCTAATTAGTCAGCCAAATATGAAACTGCCGTAAAACGTATGAGATCATGGTGGAATAATTACTCTATTAATAGTGCTAAGCATGGTTTTTTTTCCAATCTTTCTCTTTTTTACTAATTTATGTGAAAAAATAAAATGAATCGACAACTTACTTACTTATTGGTATACACCAAACTTCATTAAAACTCAGTTTATGTAGTTATTTGTTATTAAAAGTATTTTTTCTGTTATATTATTTTCGTTTTTATTTTATTTTCCATAAAAAAAATATAAAAAAATCAATCCCGATAGCTTCGGGATTATGTTTATCAAGCCCGGGATTCATAGGTATCGAAAATAGCTCGGGATCTCGGGATTGGAATTGGTTTATAATATACTCGCAAAACAATATCCAAACGGTATTTTTTTTAACTATAAGAAAATTTAACGGTTTTTATGCCAATTAATTTATCTTTTTATCTATCTGACATATTTTTGTCAATGGCAGTGTTAGTATCACTGTCAAGCTGACAGATCATGGACACAAACTATCATGTATGGTTATTAACTCAACGGTCTGGAAGTCAATCTGATTATTTTTAAACACAACTTTATTAATTAATTAAATGTGTAAACCTCTACCCAATGATAATTATATGTCATTTAAGGCCTTCACGCATGAATACGATAATGTTTTTTTGCGTGTTATATTGTTGTAAACTATAAAGAGAGTCATGAAGTTGTAGACCTCGTTCCACAATATTTACTTCTATGAGTGACTTCTACTAAGATTATGCACAAAAATTGAGTAAGTCAGTGATTTGAAACTACTTTTGTATGGCGTAACCCCTACCTTACTAGTCCAGAAGAAAAAAATACAAATTTCTGTCAAAATGCCACATATGTAAAATAATTCCAAATACATAGCGCCGTACGCAATTTTTCTTTCACCAACAACCAACACAAGATTTTACGGATTCTTACGGAGCCCCTGGCATATATCGTAGAGCCCAGTGTTCTGAGAAACTCCGGTTGGGAATCACTGGAGTAGGTAATGCTATCAAAGTGTGAATCACTCAAAATCAAAAAAATGGGGTCATATTCTGTAATGGACAATACGTGTAAGATATACAGTACTCTCTCAGTAATCTGCCACCTCAAAAACCAGACAAGTATCCAATTAGTGAAAGCGGCGGATTATAGTGCATACATACAAAATATGCTAAAAATTAAAACAGGTATTTCGGAAAAATAGTTTTTTCGAGAAATTTGTACTATAGAAAATTACGGTTTTATTTATAGTTAAAATCAAGTTTTTACTAAATAATACATATTACAAGGTTTTTCTTAGCTCCTATTCTTATTTGTCCGGTGGTTCTTTGTCCGGTACAAATCTTGCAATCGATTTTTAACTAACTTACCGACTAGCTAGACATTTGAAACTTTTAGAATATATCAGAACACGATGCCAATGCAGTTTTTTAATACGTTCAGCCACCTTTAAGTAGAATTGAATTCATTTTCAGTTAATTCTATTTTGTATGAAAAGTTATTTCGACACCATTATTGGTTGCTTGGGGGTCCGGGGTCCTAGCAACTAAATTATTAATATATATGTGCGTTACTATGGAAAGCAATATGACATGTCAAGTACAAATTTTTTTGATCGTTTAAGCTAGTCAAGTCAATTTAATATGGTTCAACAAAATTTAAAAACGTTGTATATAAAAAGTTCTTTTTATCTTGTAATTATTTATAAACTAAGTTTATTAACTAAATATAATACCTGAATCACTTGACACAACCAGTTATTCAGTGAAACAGATATTCTTGAATTCCTTTCTTTCTAGCTTTCCCTATGACCAAAAGTTTCAGTTCGCGTGTCCCGGTAGTATTGGAGCATGGCATAATTATTGTGGTATAGGTTTTATATTATGTACACATATATCTCAGAACACTATCCTTTACTTTCAATTTTCGTACTGTAGTAATTAAAAAAAAATGTGTCGTAAACATTTAAAGCCGCCACGTCCACTAGAAAGGAAAGATGAATTTCTCCATGGAGTGATCGCGTGGAAAGAGTGACAAAAGTCAAGCAAATGCGCCTCTTCACCCTATCGTTTATCTCTACATATTATTTTAATAACCCTCCCCTCCCTTCTTTTTTTGACTGCAGTAGTTTTGGAAACAATTGTCGAAAACACAAACGCAAATTTAAAACTGCCGCCCTCACCGGAAGGGGTATTTTGATTTCTCCGTGGAATGATCTTGGTAAACAGCGATAAAATTCCGAAAATTCACCTTCTCCTCCCCCAAATTTTCGTACTGCAGTAATTTAAAAAAAAAATGTGTCGAAAACACGATCAAAAATTTAAGACCGCCACGTCCGCCAGAGGTGATATTATGTGGATTTCTCCATGGAGTGATTGCGTAGAAACAGCGACAAAATTTGTGAAAGACCGACGTTATGCGTATGCTCGAAAAAACGCGCCTTTTCATGTTGTTGTGCGATAACATTCATTCTTCTTTAATTATACCCCATCAAGCCACTGAAGCCGAGGTCTTCCGCCCTTTGTCTTCTTTCTAGTCCCACTAAACGTGAGACGCTTAGTCAATACTTACTGGAATCGATGGCAAACATTTACTTTTTCCACATCGTATTACTCGTACATGTGCTTAAAACAAAAATTATCAAAGAATATAGATATACTAACGTAACAATACTCTAATAAGTGAACTCCTTATATGACACAATACTAGAATAAAATAATAGTATATATTTTAAGTGTGAAGGTGGCTCATTATTTCTCTCGCAATAAATGTAGGGCAGGCCTCAGGCATAAGGTGTGACTTACCGATAATAGGTAAATACAGAGTCATACACGCAAAGTTTTTTTTTGAATTAATTTTATGAGAAAATTTGTAGCTAATAATATTCTTATTCTCGTAATGTCTGCATTTATGTACATTCATAATAATTAATATACCCATTAGGTACCAACTACGCTACAATCGTCATTTTTAAATAAAAACCTGTATATATCAATAACACAGATACACAATTCAAAAAACCTTGTTCTAAAATACTGGCGTTTAAAATTTCTGCACAAATTTTCATTTCAATTTTAAAGCCTAGATTTTTGATGGAAATGTATTAGAAATTCCCAATTAAATTTAACAGTTTAACAAAGAATCAACCCGGACATTTTTGTATAAAATTGAATTAAGGATTAAACCCAGAAAGGGTTATTTGATTTTACGACTCATTGAAGAATTTTTGACTTATTTTTTGCTGAATTATAAAGAAAACATCTGTCTTCCTTGAATGGCATTATTGACTCAAAACCTTCAAATTTTGAGTTGTTTCCCTATAGAACTGGGGTATTGATATATACTTCAGATATAAATAGAAAGAATTTCATGTTATACACATTTTAATATTTTTATAAAAATCGCTGTTTGCACATCTAATAAGTATTAACACTATGAATTAGTCAAAAATCTTACAATACAACATTAAAGAGTACTTTAAACTACATTTTGATTAATATAAATGCCTATAAAATAATAATATTATATGTCTTTTAACGAATTCACATTTTATAACGTTTTTTATACTTAATAATTGTATTAATTGAGTTAGCATTTACTTTGTAGAATTCCATTTTACAAGAAATGAAAATATAATTAATATTAAATTCTACAGGTTTTTAAAAGGTTTGTCGATAGCTATTTCGGTTGTTATTTAATGTTAACAACATTATCAAGACTATTAAGATAGGCCGTTTGCCTTTGCTTAAATACTATACGTGTATAGATAGAGACAGAATACATTTTCTTATTCGTTCCAGCAATATTATGAATTTGTACACTTATTATTAATTGTAATATTATTAATACTTTGAAAACCCTAAGTGGGGGGTTTTTTTTTTAAAGTGGATATCAAAATTTACAAAATTTATCAAAATTACAGTGTTTGAGTACTTTGGTTATTTATTGACATTATTAATCAATTAAAATCTTATTAGTATAATTGTCTTAATCGTGTGTTTAAATTATATTTAATAGTGGCGACGAATGCATTACCAAATTTTCATTAATTATGTGATTACTTTTGGATAATTCGCGATTAATTTCCAACTGTTCGAGTAAATATAATTTTAGACCTTTATTACATATTATATTTTCATTTCTTCTTAATAATTGTAAGTTAATTTTTGTTTTTAAATAAAAAATAATTTTCTTTTAATGATTTTAGATAGGTACATAGTTATTAATTAAAACACTTGTAAATGTAAATTATCAAAGAAATGTCTCAAATTGCAAGATTGGAATTTTTCCCCTAGATGCCTTCTGGTAGTTGGAGCATTCACTTTAAACTTTACGGATCTGATTCCACAAAAAATCTTATCACATGCCAACAATAGAAACGCCTCGTATTCTAGCATTGGTAAAATTGTTTTCGGGTCCACACCCAAAGTATTATATTAGACAAACAATGATAATACTTAAACAACAATAGTGCACAGGGTTACGAAATTGCGTTTTAATTTATTAATGTAAAAATATACATACAGACAAATAACATTAATATTAATTTATTTCATTTTTAAGCCTTACGCTGGTTATAAAATCTGCAAAAGCACGCGATGTTTTTTTTTTTTTTTTTTTTAATATTACCACATATGGTTTCTTACAGTTTCAATAGACGCGCACACAAGGGGGTGTGGGATGGTATTCTCGGATCCGCCCCCCCCCCAGGAATTAATAAAATAAATATATGTTTTATTTTTCATAATATTGCTTTATATTAATTATATTATTTCATTGCAAACAGACAGATATTTTACATGAAAAAAAAAAACAAAATTAATGTGAAAGGGTGTAAAATTAAACGATATACGTACACATAATAATATATAAACCAAAAAACTAATATTTTGAGGGTTAAGAAACGACACCTTGTTTGTGACTAAGGTTTTCTATAGTGAATGTACTAGGTATGTAGTATAAGGATTACTTACAATTACATGCATCTGACAGGTGGCTAGTGACATATAAAATGATGCATTTACGAGTCATCATTAGTTTTATAGTAGATACGAGATATCGTTTCAAACGTTTTAAGGAGGTAAATATGTTTTTAAGAATCTTCAGCTTTCGTCGATAGATTCTGATACTATCAATATAATTTTTAACGTTTCTTAAGCCTCGATTTATAAAACTATTGATATCCTAGATTTCCCCAAGTATATAAAATATCTCCTCCAGTACCCTGGATACGTCAAGAGTACTTAAAACAACGTATGCATTACCTTTTTGGATTGCTATGCTTATTTTCTGCTGTCTCGGGTATTCAGTTGAACGGCACCCACCTGTTTTATTACCTGTTATTATTATCTTTATTAATATTATTTATATTAATGGAAAATAACTTCTTCTTTGTCAAGACCTTATTAGTGAAGATCGTGCCTCGGATGATTTGGCTGTCGAGTAGCTTTAATAGAATGTTAAGTATAAGATGGTAAAATAGGTAAGTAACCCAACAATTTTGCATACAATTTGAAACTAAAAATGAAAGGGGACGGCATTCTGAGTCTCCCTAAGCACGGAACTTTACATAGGGACGTCACTGACTTTGTATACTTACCTAAAATGTAACTAGCGGCTCAATTTTTTCTTATACGAAGAGTTATGTCCGGGGATCCTAAAACCATACAATGTAATAATATACCCGCATAAAAGTAAGAAATAATAGCTTTTGATATATAATATCGTCACTGTTCTGGCAGAAGACACTAATTCGAAAAAATGACATATTGAGTTAGTTATACAAAAATGTTCCTTATTTCAAACTTTACCGTCTGGAAACCTTCTTAATAAATAAACAGTATTTATTTTAAAGTGATCCTTTTTACGATTACTTAATAAACTCACATGATAGACCATTTCAATTATTTTGACAACTTCAAAGTCAAATTACTCAAAACTAGTATTTTCCAGTTAGTGTGTTCTGCCAGAACAGAGACGATATTATGTTACGCCAAATGTGTGAAATTGCGTATTACATGAAATCGACAAAATTTTGCCCATTTCATGAAAAATGAAATAGGCAAAATTATTCATGAATTAGGCAAAATATCTACCGTGTGCGTGAATTCGGCAGTATTTTTTCTGCCTAGTTCATGCATTGGGCAAATTAGACAGTGGCGCTCGGATGGTGTTTTTTGCAACTAAACCAAATGTGTCAAATCACATTGATTATATAAAAATATACCAATCAATAACTACAATAAAACTATAATAATCATAACGGAAGAATTTTATTAAAAGGTATTTTCGCGATTTGATTCGTGCTTGGGTATCAGGCAATGGTCGATTGTTTGTTTGTGATAGTATGATTTGATAGTTTGTTGACAGTAGTTGTTAGCTAACCTCAAAATTTAATGGACATTCAGTTGAATTCAGAATTACAAAACCTAACCTAACCGAAGTATAATAATAGTATATTATGTCCAATTATAAGTAATAAAACCATCCATATTAAATTTACTTTTTCTAATGTCATGTTGACAATTTAAGAATTCCATACCCTGCCGAATTCACGCACTCGGCAGATAATTTGCCTAATTCATGAATAAGACAACGGGCTTGCATTTTTCATGAATTAGGCAAAATTTTGCCGATTTCATGTAATACGCAACTTCACACATTCGGTGTACCATGAACAAACGAATAATTTATGTATTATAATACATATTATAAATTAATCGAAGAATTAACTACTGGTAATATACTTACGGATATGTTGAATTTTGGCTCTATAATCCTACTTTGGTAACGTCTGGAATACATTTTCAATTTACTGATTAAGACGATACATCAGTGAAACGGCAAATGATTTTCAACTATGGGCGCGACGAAATTTTGGACTCGCTGGCATTCGGAGAGTGAACGTTGAGCTGGGAACACGTCAATTTGTGTCGTGATGGCGACAGGGGTAATTAATTCTTAAATCGTGTAAAGATGACTAAAAAGTTACTTATTTACTTGAAAAAGAAAACATGTCAATGAATATATTATTATTGTTACTAATATAACAATAAACACAACATTAAATGGGCGCATGTTGGGTTTATATGGCAAATTATATTTCGTTCGTCATGCGTCATTTGCACCCGCGACCCGTGATCCGCGCATCGCCTAGCCACGATCTTTTTAGACCGTGCCTCAACTGAGGTATAGCCTTAAATACGTAGTGATCGAGTACCTAGCCTAAACGTTAATTTAAAACCAATAATAGTTATTACTGAATATCGCTTACATAACGTAACGAAATAATTATTAGTCAAACACCACGTGCATTGATTTGAAATAATAATGTTTTTTTTTTGTGACAACATAATATCGCATGCTATAGAAGAAAAGCTATTATTCAATTTGATAACGTTCAGCAGAAAGAAAGGCGCTATCCCACAAAAGCAAGTTATTTCAATATGACTCGATAAAGTTGCAGTAAATTTTGTCGGGGAATATTTTTATTTTTAATATTAAATATATTCTATTATAAGTAAGATGGTCCAGTGGTACCCAAGGGGCACGAAACAGCCACAGTGTCACCCTAAAAGCCGCTGGATTGACGAACTGGTAAAAATCGGTGGAAATACGTGGCAGCGAACGACACAGGACCGAGAGAGTTGGATGAAGCTTGGGGAGGCCTTCATCCAGCAGTGGATTGACCCCGGCTGATGATGATGAAAAGTAAGATTATTGTGTTATTCGTGAGATTTCATGACTGAAGATCATGATATAAATGATGCGACTGACTGCTAGTACGGCACATTCTCTCTATCTAGGCACTTAGACAGAGAGACACGCATGGTAATGGAAATCTCGAAAAAATCTTATATGTTCAGTCGACTTTATGAAATAATAATATACACAATGGGTTTAGTATTACTTGCAGATTATGTGCATTGAAATGAAAATTGATTCAACATTCGCCTGCAGCAGCATACACAGACATATATTATGTATCGATATTTCAAAATCAGCCAAGTCCACCTTTAGGTATTTTTGACTTTTTTGTGAATTACTGAAGAACTACTGTTTTCTACCACTTCTACATTATCAAAGTGTAGAATTTATTAATTTTAAATATTCTGTACTCGAAATAATATAAACTTTCACCCTTGTAACTGTGTATTTGAGAAAACAAAAAGCTGTTTTTCTCTTATTCATCTAATATGGACTTGGCTGATTTTGAAATCTAGCGACACATATATTTATAATATTGTTATTAACTCTGCAACAAGCCATGAGTCCCATTGACAGTAGTGTAGTGAAACAATCGTATATCTAATAATAGAAGAGCAATAATCACAAATACCCAGCTTTTGAGAGAATCACATAAATATATTGTGACCCAGAGATGCGCCAAGGGTTGCTACCGCTCGGTTGCACGCCCAAAAAATAGTCGGCCACCCCCCATCAATAAAAATACTATTTTAGTGACAATATGACGAAAATTGAAGAAAGGTTAAAACAATTATTTTATTGTCATCAAATTAAATATGTAAGTAGCAAAAAGTATACGCTTTTGAAGATCATACCTAATACCGCACGCTATTAAATAAAAATTGCTTAAAAAAAACATGCGATGTTTTTTAAAGATAACCACGATATTTGAAAAATAAAACTTTCAATGTTTCTGTATTTTGTATAGACATCTATCTACTTAACTTATTACAATATACATTGTGGGATACTACCTTTCTGCTCAACGCGATCCATGATTACTTATATGACCTGTATGAAACCCACACAAGTTTTTGTCAATTAAAAACCGCTCGCGTGCACAGCGAATCATTATTAGGTTACACTTTTTGTAATAAAGAGTTCCGTTGCATTGTTTAGTTAGAAATGCATGAAATTAAGTGGGTATATTGGAAAGATTTAAATAATGATAGCGATTATTATTAGTTTTAAATGAGAGAGAGTGAATGATCTAATCATTCTTATCATAGCAATCTAGTTATTTAGAGACGCAGTGCTTATTTTAGCATTCCTGCATTATGTAGTAACTGTGAGTATAAAGACTGTTGAGTAATGCGGAGATTTCGATTGAGTTCAATAAATTTATTCATGTAGATCAGTGTTTGCGAACCTATGGTACGTGAGATGATTTTGCATGGCATGCGTTTGAAGAGAAAAAATATATAGATACATATATATATATATTTACAGGATAAAAAGAACTTTTTATATACAACGTTTTAAAATTTTCTGTTGAATTATATAAACTTAAATTGACTAGCTTAAACGATCAAAAAAAATTGTACTTGATAGAATTAATACTAAATATTGATTTCCATAGTAACGCACGTATATATTAATGATAATAATTTAGTTGCTAGGACCCACTTAGCAACTAATAATAGTTTTACTTTTTACGGATTTCTTCCGAAATAACTTTTCATACAAAACAGAATTAACTGAAAATTAAATCAATTCTACTTAAAGACGGCTAAAAGTATTTAAAAAAAATGCATTGGCATCGTGTTTTGATATATTCTAAAAGTTTCAAATGTCTAGCTAGTCTGAAAATTAGTTAAAAATCGATTGCAAGATTTGTACCGGACAAATAAGAATACCAGCTAAGAAAAACGTTGTAAAATAATAAATTACAGATCGCATTGTATAAAAAAATGAGGCAAATACTCTTCAAGAATAAGCATTACGATAAATGTAAACATAATAAATTGCATAGGTCGGTCCTTAGGCATTATGCGTCACATATAATATTATCGCACTAACTTCATTAGGCGGCAGTAGAAGCCGCGCCGGGAACCTCTGATTTTGATCGATTTACAATGCTTGAGACCACGCTAACGAGAGAATGCCTCATCTGACCTAAGTAATTCTCATGTTAATTTGTGTGTAAAGAACTAAACTAAGTAATACAGTAACAAATAATTTCATTTCCACCAACACTCCACCAACTCACAAAAATAGCTGTACCAAATAAGGAACAAAAACTTGGTGGAGCTTGTAGTAGTAATTCTGGCAAACAGTTTAATAAATGGTGGACCGAAATGTATAGCGTAATTAAAAGAAATAATAAAACTACATGTATGCTATGTCCTGTGAGTGATATCTTCAATATCATCATTTTTTAATAGAATTAAAAACTTTATTTTTCTCCGTGAAAAACTGCTCGGCACATCAGACAATCAAAAAAATAATATTTGGGAAATTTTGGCACGCGTACGTAAAAAGGTTCGCAAACCCTGATGTAGATACATTGTGATAGAGGCAGTTACGTACCTAGGCAAAGTGCCACCCTTAAACAGACTTAGAATACTGTCCCGGATCACTCATAGTATATTCAAACCAGTATGGTTGGGTATAGGTAGGGTTTAATTGATTTTTAAAAACTAACCTACTCTATCTACAAATTGTAGTTTTAGTTCAATGAAAATAAATACGTACAACCGACAAAGTGTTGTATGCACTATTTATATCAGATGTTAACAGCCTACCTCCACCCTTCGCCACTGCAATTCAGTATTTATCACTATTTTACAAAAAAAAATCATGTTACACAAATGAATCTAAAATGTTAAACCAAACATTTATAAATTAATATCGACAATAATCCTAGATTCTTATGTCTTTTCTCCTAAATTATTTACCTTCCCATTCTCGATCGGCGGAATAAAGGTATGATACGTACAAGCGACAAAGTTTAGTGTGCACTATTTATATCAGATGTTAATAGCCTACCTCCACCCTTCGCCACTGCAATACAGTATTTATCACTATTTTACAAAAAAAATCATCTTATATAATATTATGGATAAAAATGAGCAACCATATTGTTACACAAATGAATCTAAAATATTAAATCAAACATTTTGTACCTTCCTACTCTCGGTCGGCGGAATAAAGGTATAAGTACCAATTAAATGCCAACCTAATAAATCCATTCTTCAGTGTTATGTTAGTCCATTCATAGAAATTATATCTAAATTCTTAGAATAGCAATGCCGTTAGATAACCATCGATTTCATCTGAATTGTTATTACATGCATATTTTATAGCCAGGCAATACGAGTATCTGAATTCAGCGTTGCCAACATAGCATTTTTCTTGCCAGATCTAATATTCTTTTTATCCACCTTAAAAAATGCATCTGGCGTATGGCGTTAAATATATCTTTTTTCGTCACAGCAAAAATCCGAAAAGTATCGCTAGAATATTTCGACCGTGTTTAGGAAAAAGGGCGTAACCCACACAGATCAAATTTAACAGACGAGACAAAAAACGTTTTTTGAATGATTTTGGTTCAATATTAATAATAAAAAAATAGGCACAGACATTGGGTGCATGATGATTGATGATTTGGTGTAATATCTTTTCGATCTACTAATAATTAAAATCATTAAAATTAAGGGTAAATGCTTTTTTCCTTAAATTAAAACTTAATTAAAGCTCAATTAAAACCTGAATTTAGACAATAAATCGACCTTTGTGGCTTACTTCCTTTTTGCAGAACGTGTATTTAATTGTATACATTGTTAATATCTAATAAAAGCACTTTTCGAAAAATCGAGGGTTACGCCCTTTTTCCTAAACAAAGTCGATTTAATCACATTTACTTGAAAATCGACATACCGACGATATTATTATAATATTATAACAATGAAATTATGTATCAGCAGGTGTATAATATTTAAATGATTTAGTTATATATGATTTATGTACATATTTATTTTATTCTACGATTAAGTATATATATTTGAGAATTCTACATTCTTTATTGAACATAAACATTTATAATATATTTAACAGATGTATAAATATTAGAAAATTATTTCGTCGTAATAAGGTAAAACACAGGTGGTTTGATTGGTAAAACACGTTTGCCAAAAGATGTGGGTTCTAGTCCCACTCGGCGTCGTAGTTTTTTTCAAATATTTTTTCTAGTGGGTATAATAATCTAAGATTGCCAGCCGAATTGAAACCTGCGCCCTAAAGATTCGCGCCCATGTGCACTGACCACAATACGTGTCATATCCAATTTCGACAAATTTAACTAGTGTTTTTACAATACTCTCTGAGCTTTCTAAATTGTGTTACATTATGTAACTTACATATGTCTATCGGCTTTTGTATTTTAAATCAAAGTACTAAATTACCTTCATTACCTACTAACTGATGTCAGGAGAACTCCTAATTTTATGACAAAACCATTAGTAATAGTAAAATAATAAATCCCATTCGATCTCTACTCTCGTAAAAATACACTGTTGATACTCGTAACTACGACTTATTATTTTAGAATGCTAGTTTCTAGATTTTTTCATATTTTGTGATAAGTAATTTATTTTTTTCGCTATCTAGTAGGTATACGTATTTTATAATCCTATCTGAAATATATTTGTGAATGACAGGCAGTTGGCAACACTGTATTAAAGTGGTCTTTCCAAAGAAGCCTTTCGATTGTGAAGCCCGCTTGATTATATCAGACATTCTGTCTCCCAAGATTGCCTTCGGCATTCAGATCAATGTGACAGTCTTATTAAAGACGCCATTAACTAGTTTTATTACTTTAAATTATATATATCATTAGGGCTGCCATTTACACACACAATTTATTGAGAAAATTAAAGTCCACTAGGATGTTACACACATTTTAAAAGGCTTAATTGACATTGCTAAATTATTTACATGAGTGACGTAAAAAATAATGAATGCACGTCTTCTGATTTAATATATTAGTATGACATCGGAAGATTAAATATCAGATATTTTCTTTCACCATATTGTAACCCGTTTCAGATAGAGGATTCCTAGGGTTTTATAGGTAAATCATTCTACAGTGGCACCATAGGCGTTTCGCGTGTGTAATGGAATTGTCTGCCGCAATCCCAGATTCAATGCTAACAAACAACAATACCACTACAACTGCAAGTCGCTTTTTCCGTACCCATGGTGCCACTGTAGAATGATTTACCTATACCATAATTATTATTCTTTCCAAACTGGGAAAAAATATAGTAGAAACACAAATGAATGAATAAAAAAACACAAAATTGAGTTTAGAAATAAAAATTATGAATGGTTTATATCCGGTATTAATTATTTGATTTTTGTCATTCATATTTGTTGCTGTTTTTAACGTTTTTTTTTTCATTGAACGGCCAGATAATATATCTTTATTTTATTATAGATATTTTCGACAAACTCATTCTTGCACTGTTTGGCGATTACTGACAAACAATAACGGACATAATTCGTGTGTTTTTCAAATTTTTTTCCAGTAGGTAGGTATACATAGCGTGAGCATTTATTTTTTCCCCCAAACCGGGACACCTAAAAAAGGTAGGTAGTTATCCATATTAGGCACCTCACACTTTCATACAATACAATTGATAAGATAGTAATGTTATTTCATGTCGTATCCATTTCTCGTAAAAATAAAATCTGTTAATACAAACCACCACTCTGCGGAGGTCCATATGATCCTATTTGGATCGGACATGGTCGAAGAAGATAATTAACATTGCTTTAAGGACATCTACTTTCAACTGTTTCACTCGTTTATAACTTATTCATAAGAGAGAAGACCCTTTTTACTGGTACATTAGTGCCGGGTAGACATAAAATATATTCAATAATTCTACGAAAATTTTTGTGATCCAAATTATTGGCGCGAAAGTGTTTGAACTCCACCCAACGACTACCAGTTGAAACATTCCCAGTGTTCCATTCGGACACTTTTTGCGGTGTAATGTAATTAGAAAAAAGTGAATACTCATCAAATATTTCCGTATCTTGATCACTAGTTTCTTTCTTTTCGAAAACGGGACATTTTGGCATCCCGAAGCTGTGTTCGGGGACACCAGGACACGCCGCCTGAAAACGGGACTTCTGGTCACATTAGGTATACATCAGTGCATCTATTCTACACACAGGGATGTCGGCGGCTATCGACGGTGGTTTATTATATATATCTTCTATTATATATATACCAATTTGTAATAAAATAACATAAGTACTTAGGTACCTATATAAAATAATAAATAAATAGTATATGAAATAATAAGTAAATCCAATGCCCACAGTTTTTTTCACTTCCTGAACAATTTAATATTTGAGGGTTACGCCAATTGGCCTGTAGGTACAGTGACGATATGATAAACTACCCTAGATAGCCGCCGATAGCCGTCGATAGCAGCATTGTGTATAGAATAGATGCGCTGATGTGTTTTCAAATTATGTATGTTCAATATAAAGAATTTTACATTCTAAAATCTTGTGAATTCTTTGTTTAAGAAAAGAAATAGTTTATGTAGGTATATTTCAATTGTAGTATACGCGTAAAATATCGTGGAAATTTATCACGTTGCATTTAAAAAGCCAGTTTTTAAAACGTGATATCTTTGTGTGCACTTGATTATTTTAAAGTATATTACATCGACCATCGTATCGTAACCCTAGAGCAGGGATGGCGAACCTTTTTACGTACGCGTGCCAAAATTTCCCAAATATTATTTTTCGACTGTCTGACGTGCCGGGCAGTTTTTCATAGGAAAAAATGAAAAAAAATATTTTTAAGAATCCTGTTACGAAAGTTGGAAAATTACAATTAAGTTCTTGAGATTCTATCTTTCACCGCGTTTCTAGCCTTTTATTATCTTTTATTCTTTGAATATTTTTTTCCATGTTCAAAGAAATCGTGGAACCATTTTAACCACGCTTCTTCTTCTTCTTCCATTTTAGCGATAATATTTGAGGCAAAATAGCAATCAGTTGTTTGTATTTGAACGACTGTCGATAAATTTCATCAGGTTTGTTGATTGAATATTTTCATTTTCAATTGTCTGATAAATTTCAATGGTCTCAAGCATTGTAAATCGATCAAAATCAGAGGATCACGAGACGGCTTCTCCCGCCGCCTGATGTGTTCAATGCGATAATATTATATGTGACGCATAAAGCCTAAGGACCGACCTATAAAAACGTAATGCTTATTCTTGAAGAGAATTTGAAGCGCCTAGTTTCAAAAGCCCCTAAATCGATTTTAGGTAGTTCTGAGATAAACGAGAAAAACGATTTTAGGTAGTTTTGATAAAAATGAGAAAAAATCATATCTATTAAATCTGTGAACTTTATGTATTTTTTTTTTAATTCATTACATTCTAAAGAGTATTTTGGCTTTCCATTTTAGCAGTATTTGAAAAGCACATCCAACCATTTTAGCGAGTTTTAAAATTGTCCCTAATTTTTGATCATACGTATTGACGAATTTTAGCGTTTTTATAAATTCAATCTTAAGCCATCTTATAGGTCATAAAAATATCCATCTAACAACATATCTAACTCAAAAAATTTCAAAAATTGTTTTAGGGACTTTTGAAACTAGGCGCTTCATTTGCCAAACGTTATGCTTATTCTTGAAATTTGTAGTATTTGCATGATATTTTTTATACAATGCGATCTGTCATTTACGCATTTCGTTGTTTCCGTTTGCGCATCGATAGGTTTTCGATAGGTTAATTAAATATTATTCATAAAAATAATATTAAATACCGAAGAAAATACGCATGGCTATGTCGTCATTATTTTTATATTTATTTGTAAAACTCTTTTGTATTTTTTTTAATAGATCATTTATTTTCTCTTCAAAATAAAACATTGGCGTGCCACGCAAAATCGTCTCGCGTGCCACTAGTGGCATAGATTGTGCATAGATTGAAGTAAAATAATAAAATAATCAAAAAGTGATCCTTACACGTTAAATTCGTACAATCTTAAAAAAATCTTTTAACATTATAATAGATTAAGTATAAAGTTTTATCAAATACTATAACAGGTATGTATTTGCAATAAAGAAGTATTTTTTTTTTATCATAGGTACTAATGCATTATTGCAAAAAGTGCTTTTGATATCATCGAAAAAGATCTGTGCAAAATTCAATATTATACTGAAAGTATTCTTAATTAAATTCGCTAGAACTATATAAGAAATAATCATTTCTGCAATAATTGCATTATAAATTAGCAGAAATAATTTGTGAAATTTTGCAAGGTCTGATAAACAATTAATTATCTAAGGAATAGTTTGCTCTTATGAAAAATATATCAGACCCAATTTCACAAATTTTATAATTATTGCTACATCGATAGATAGATCTGAGATAAGAAGTTGAAAAAATGCTATAAACAAAATAGATAACATCTCTTGTTAAAATGTGAAGTGTGAATGTGATATTATGTGAAACACGTTTTTGTATTCAATTAATTCATCGCAACTTTGGAGTACACACAGTGAACTGTACTCGTGCTAACAACCATTCCTCGTAAAATGATCAAATAAGTAATCCAGTGATTTTACTTAATAATTTTCTTTTTGCTATTTTTTTTTTGTATTTATTTACCAAAATTAGTATGAAATTATTTACACCGGGCATGCGTGACTCGTAGTGTGTGCTAAAAAAAACTTACGACATGGATTCTAAACCATTTTTTTAACGTGGTGAGCTAAACAGATTAACCTTTTCTATGTTTCTTCACTTAATGTCGCCCAGGTCAAAATGGTAAGATACCTAATATGCTTTACAGTACTTTAATATGTTGTAGAAAAGATTTCACGATTTCAGACAGTAATATAACGATTATTACTTTTCATTATCAGCTAGGCTCAATCCACTGCTATATGAATACCTCACTTGGCTCCTTCCACTCGTTTCGGTTTCGGTTATTCGCTGAGACATACCTTAAACTTGATGAATTCATCCAGTGGCGCACCCAGGGGAGGGGAGGCAAGGGGCCTTAGACCCCCCCAGAAACATTAAAATTGAAAGCCAATAGATTAGACAAATAAAAACACGGCAAAAAAATGATTTGTAATAATTCTCCAGCACCCTTTTTCTTTTACCCCGAATTCCGGAGTGGTGTAGGTCATGGCTGGAGAGGGCTGACAGGGCTCTAGCCTGGGGGCCCGAGCTGTGGGGGGCCCGGCGTGTCGGGTTGACCAGATAAGTGAGATAAACACACATCATAAATTAGCTTTAATAGTAAAAAAAGTCGCCTGGCCATGAACATTTTCAATTACTTATATAATTGTGCAATATATTTTTTGATTATGTGTCGATACTCGACAGCTCCATTATTAAAGTAGATGTATTAAAAATCGCCAATAATTCACTGTATAAGTACCCTTAATTTGAACTAAAATACAATTTGAAAAACGTTAATGTAGTGTTTCACACTGCATTTAATCTTAGCGGTAGGTAGGGGGGCCGCCAAATATCCTAGCCTGAGGGCCCGTATCAGGATGTGGGGACCATGGTATAGGTACACCAAGTACAATAGACAAAAGTCCGATAAACGAGAAATTAAGCTGTGAAGAAGAAAAAGAGTCTATGGGACTAATTTACATTCTCCTCCTTGCCCCCCCCCCAATATTAAATCCTGGGTGCGCCACTGAATTCATCGATCCAGTAAGTTTTAGGGCAGCACTTCAATTTCATCTCATCCTCGTGTCTACATTCTTATCCATTGTTTCATTTTGTAGTCTTTCTGATTTTTGCCCAGAACCGGTGCGATTTTGTGAAAAATGTTTTTTTTTTTTAATTATGATGTCCAGATTTTATTTCTAAATAATTGTCGTATCTTTCAAGACCAATATACATTTTGAATCTATTCATAAATCTTTTCTTCGTTGGAACCTCACAACTGAGGATCTTGACATACCTATATGATTTGGCTATCTGACTAACTTCTTTACGTCTTGACTCCATCGCTCTTGGCATTCAACGGCACTCAGGGATTATGTTAGTGGGTAACCGTGGCATTCTTGATTTGGTCCGTTCATCTGAAGAGAGTTCTTTTTCCGCCTCTCCTATCTTCGACCTGACCAAATATCAAGTGTTATTTGTCATCTAGTTTCTAGAAGAGTCTGTCATGAATCTAGAGCTAGATTATTGTGGAGTTGTTTTTACGCTCTGCCATCCACAAGACTTTCAGCATACACCCCAGCCCCAAAAGTCAAAAAGTCTGTCTTTTCTTGCCTTTACAGTTCAAGTTTTAGAGACATTACATAACCCCGGTATTCTAAAAACCATAATATTAATACTATCAACCGAGAGTACTTGACGGAATTTGAATTTAAATTCTTATTACTCAAATGGAATAGTACCAAAATAAATCCATTAGAATAAAACCATAAGTAAATTAACATCAAATATATAAAATAATGTTAAATCATGTTTTGCCAACAATAGTCTAATTATCTTATTGAAATCAATACACAACAGCTTTATTGTACAAAAATATAAATAATTAAATTCCATGTGAAAATATCGGCGTAACTCATATTATCGTACCATAAGTATAGAGCATTCTTATTACAGATTTATAATTTTTTTCCGCATTTACATGGCATTGAACTATGAATTATTAACACATTTAAATTTCAATCATCATTTTTTTTTAATTAAGACATTAATCAAAAAATATATTGTAATTATTTTCAGTTATTAATTATTATCTACTATATCTTTGATAAACGGCTTCTGATATCGGAAGTGAAGAGGATTATTAATCACCGTAATCCATCAATTATATTTCCAGTGCATTTCCTTTAATTTTGGAGTAAAAACATTACAATTATGTTTCGTCATTTACTACATCTATTAATGTATTGTGATCACGGCTCGAAATGGACCGAAGTGGACCGGAGCCCAACTCTAGTTTGTGAAATCTACGAGACTAGCCCTCCGTCATGTGGAAAAAAATAAAATTCCATTATGGTCCATGAATTATCAAGAAGACAATTAAATAAATTCACTTAAGTACATCAATATTCTCTAACATGCACAGTGACGTCCCGTGGGGGTAGGCAGATTGAGCGTCGCTTGGAGGCGGCAGTTACCCAAAGGGCGGCAAATCGAGGAGAATCATTAGGTATACATAGAAAACTACCTAAACTTAGTAATAACAAAAATATCTTTCCATTAAAAAATTCGGATCACTGGTTGGTACAATAAACAAAATATATTAATTAGGTACTTACTATAAAAGTTTTAACAGAACTTAATTTTTTTGTTGGGTTCGCGATGTCTAGTTTACTTCCGTTGTCCTTGGTCGTCACGTTCTTGGTGAACAGCAATGACACGTGCATACTTACCTAATTTAAAATGTATACAAATATGTTTTCCAGTCACTTACGAGTTTTGGAAGTTGTCAGGTGTATTTTTAAATGTACCTATCTGAAACCGTAGACTCGCATTATTGTCTATTGAAGCACAGGTGACATCTAAATTAGATTTAGTGGCATACCTATATCTTGTACCTATACAACATATTTCTTAGATATTTGAGTCATGAAAGGGTCATAAAAAGTACTGTATTTTGGCAGTGCCTAGGGGCGGCATTTTGTTTAGGGACATCACTGCTAATGCATGTTAATTCATTTGTTATAATTGGGTGGCTCACAATAATAAATTATGGATCAAATCCAATTTTCATGAAATTCGAATTTTTTGTTTCAATGAAAACAGATTTCTATAATTGTGTGTTAATATCACAATCGTAGCTCTTCATTTTTCCGCATAAATGACAATATACTAGTATTGATGAGACATCAAATAAAATGTGAATCATGTCCATTTTGACAGTTCCTCCAGCAGTATAAAAAGGTATTTGATAATATTAATAAAGCCTGAATATACTTTATGTTTCGACTATTTATTTAAATTGATCCATGTACTATCAAAATATTGGTAAGTATATACAGTGAAAACATTCCTGAATTTTACAAAAGTAGTTTAACTTTAGGTCCAAATATCTCAGGATCCATTTTTATGGACTTTGTCCATAATTATTGTGAACCACCCAATTAGGTATCTAATTGGATTTGCGAATTCTGCCAGTGAAATTTGAGCTGGCACTGTTCGTGTATTGTCGAAGCCATGCATGAAGCTAGATCGATTGAAAATTAGGCATGTTTTAGTATGCCAATCGCATTGATGGCATAGTAGTGTGACGTGTCAAGTTCTCAGCAATTATGACTCTCGTATTAGCTTTAATTTCTGTATATAAATTCTCGATCTAAGGCCCATTTCAGACGGGACACCGATGTCGCGCTCATATATAATAAGGAGGCCTTTGTATTATGTTTATGAATGCCCCAGAGCTAATGAGTCAACGCGTGTCCGGTACACTTTTCCGTCGGCCGTTACATTCTCAAGCCGCCTATACACTTGTTTTTATTACCGCAGCCAGTTGTATGTTCTAATTTATAACGCGAAATTATGCGTTGACTCATTAGCTCTGGGCGTTCATACAAACAATACAAAGGCCACTTTATTCGAATACAAAGGCCTCCTATATTATATCGAGCGCGACACCGGTGTCCCGTCTGATACGGGCCTATGAATATACTATATCTAATGGTCGAGGCATTGGTTTTATTGTATGTATAAGATTCTTTACAGCTGTCATCAGCACTATAATATTCCACATTAAGAAATAACGTTCACCATTAATTTTCGATCAATCCTTTTCAATATAAAAATATTTAAATTTATATATAAGTTGTAAATAATTTTGTTGGAATGATCCATTGAAAACTATTATAATGGATGATGACATCAAACCATTATTCAAATATAGTGGCAAAAAAATCAATAAACTAACAAAACTAATCTATATTCCATCTGCATCTACGTTAGTAACGTATATGACTGAATTGATCGTCTGAAATAATTCATTGAAACCGCATTGGTCGCGTCATAACACTATAACGACCTCAAAACTCAATATTGAACGTTTAAAATGATGACATAATGTTATTAAACAGAATTGATTGCATGTTTTATTGCGACCAAAATGAGAGGTTTAAAAACAAAGTCACATTACGAACTCATCACGAAACTAGTATTTTGTTTGGAATAACTCTAACACCCTAGTATTCTACACCCTAGGAACCATGTACGTATGCAGTTCGCAGTATCACACTTTACCGTGAAATGTTGTATCTGAAAAATGACATGGCCGTATATTAAAGCCATACCTTAGTTGAGACACGGTCTAAAAAGATCGTCGCTAGGCGATGCGCGGATTGCGGATCGCGGGTGCAAATGGGGCATGTTAAACCAAATATAATTTGTTTTATAAATCCAACATGTGTCCATTTAATGTTCTGTTTATTGTTTTATCAGTAACAATAATAATATATTCATTGACATGTTTTCTTTTTAAAGTAAATGGGTAACGTTTTAAGTCATCTTTACACGATTTAAGAATTATTACGGCCGTCGCCATCACGAAGCAAAATGACGTGTTTCCAGCTCTACATTCTCTCTCCGAATGGGAGCGAGTGCAAAATTTCGTCGCGCCTATGGTTGAAAATTATTTGCCGTTTCACTGATGAATCACCTTAAAGACCGTCCAACCACTTTGGATCGTATAGTATTGTTCTTGTCGGTTTACACTTTACAGAAATCCAGCAGCAAACAAATTTTGAAAATAGCCGATATACTGGATTATTTGTTAGGTTAGGTTTTCATTCTTGAATTTATTTTGACAAAATCAGTTATGAAAATTGAATTAATGTTTATATTGAATCTAATTAAATTGGAGACCGTATAGTATAGGGTCATTTATCTTTCCGATAGAAAGCTCATGGCGAACTGTGGCACGGTGAAATGTTTTACGTACAATTTACATGTAACCGTATTTGTTATGTCAGTTTTTAGATATAAAGTGTTATCAAATTAGAGATATAGATTTTTTATTTAACTCTTAATAAGTTGATTATGTCACAAGCTGTATGGCATGTTGCGACATCTTGTTAGAACCACATATCGTCCAAATCAAAATCATGTAATTTATTATAGACAAAATCAATAATCATGTTTCTGTAGTGTTCTCCATTGACAGGAACTGAATTGTCATTTTCGTTTACACCAATAATAGCACTTGGGTTTTCATTACTTCAAATGTGACATTTGTACTTATTTACAAAGCCATTTAATCAAAAATAAACTTCATCGTTGAAGATGATTTTTTCATGAAATAGTGGGTCTGTTTTAAGTTCATCTAAAACCCTAAACTATTAGCATTTTTTTTTAATATGAAACATTCATATTTTTTTACAATTTACCACATCGCATTCGAAATATAAATAATAACTAACACTACAATCGAAATTCACAGTTTCATGCGCGGTCTTATTATAGTGGGCATTTCCTACAGGTTGAACAAGACAAGTGTAAATTGTTTATCGTAGTAGATTTTTGGGTTTCCACCGTGTGTCTTTCTTCCTTCTTTACTCGACGTTTTGGGCACGTTGCAGAGGCCATTATCAAGAGATGATAATATGTTTTATGAAATCCATAGAAACCCTGAAAATATTAATAGGGATGATGGATTACGGTTAAAAACGTTATGGCTTCCGGCAACTATCAGCAAAATCCAATAATCGAGCCGGTATGCCTGGTCGTAACGATTGACAGATTACTCTGAGCAACGTTTGCTCTTAGCTAATCGGATTCCTTTTGAAATTCTTAGATCAACGTTTACATTCACATACCTACACTACATTTTCATCATAAAACACGGTGGAAACCCAAAAATCTACTACGTTAAAAAACAACCGTGAAAGCCTCAAACATTAAGAAAATTGTTTTTTAGTAAATGTTATTATTTGTTTTTTTAATTGATTGAATTTTTTGTATGCTTTGCATTTGAACAACTCAAATGACACCAGGTGACAAAATGTGTAAATATACTTCTTTGGTTACCGATAACTGCGCGTTCAATTTGATAGAGTGTTTTATATGATATAATAAAAATGCCCGTAGGCTTTTAATACAAATGTTTCGTAATTTCAGGGTACGTGTTAGTTGTGTCTCAACGTTTCCGCATGAATATATCAGAATTCTCATAGGTACGCAGTTTTATAGGTCGGATAACAAGTTAACACTTTAGATTAGTTTTGAATAAAAAAACATGACGTTAATGTCGTATTTGAAAATATATTACATCGGAAAAACTTGCCCATAGTGATAAGATAATATATTCAAGGAATTTTCGTTTATTGTAAATATTTAATATACCGATATAATATTAATAATACAAATGAACGAGGCAAAAACTAAATACATGCCAGTCTATGTCACACCACGAGAAGGCGCACCAAAGTTAGATATTGGTGCATACAAGTTTGATACGGTCGACAGTTTCATATACCTTGGATCTCTTGTAACTCGACATAATGATATTACAGATGAAATCAACAAGAGAATCATGTCTGCGAATAAATGCTACTTTGTTGCCTGTTAAAACATTTTACGTACCGCATACTATCTCGCCGACCTAAAAGCAGTCTTTACAAGACACGTCTTGTAAAACCAGTGCTCACCTACGCATCGGAAACCTGGACATTAACTCTACGAAATGAACGAGCCCTGAACATTCTCCGAACAAAATTCTCCGAAGTATATGGACCGATCAGGGACGGCAACAATTGAAGGATAAGATATAATGCTGAGCTCTACGGGCTGTACGAAGATTGCAGCGCAGCTCAATCAATTAAGATTGGGAGATGCGATGGCCAGGTCATGTGCACCGTATGAATGATAATGAACCGGCAAAGAGAGTGATGTCCAGCAATCCAATAGGGCGTAGAAGAAGAGGCAGGCCAAAGATTCACTGGTTGGATGGATCTGCCAGTGACTGCCGTATTCTGGGGGTACTGAATTGGAAAGCGGCCACACTGGATAGGGACAGGTGGAGGGTTCTGTTGGAGGAGGCCAGGACCCATACTGCGTTGTCGCGCCCCTGATGATGATGAATATTAATAATAATTGCTTGAAAATAATAACAATAATGAGAGAATTAAACAATTTTATTAGATTCAAATAGGCAACACAGGGCAATTATTATTATTCGAGATTCGAGAATTCTTGAATCAAGAGTATTTGATTCTTGACTATTAAAGACGTTCATTAAGATCTCAAACAAAACTCGAAAAATAATTTTTTGAAGAATTTTTGTGAATTTAGGTTTCCTGTTTTGTTATTTTTTATCTTTTATTCTAAAAATTTTGCTAAAAAACCGCTATGATGCCAACGCTGCTTCTGAATCTCAAACATTTAAATATATTCCCGATGAAAATTTCTGAAGATTTTCAGTGATGCTTTCTCAAGAAATCACAAGAAACAACTTCATTATTTCACGAGAGTTCTCGAGACGAGAAATCTTAATCACAAGCTCCTGATTAGACTGATGTGAGTATTTTAAAAGACATAGGATAGGTACATTGAAATAGTATGAAGACGAATCAACCAGTACCGCGTCATGTATTATTTTAATATATTTCATCGTCACCATTCAGAGAAAAGCTGCAGATGGCAGTTTTGAGTTTAATAGAAAAATATGTAGTTTCCATGAAAATGTCTTGAGTACAATACGGTTTTGTTTATTTGTTAAAACAGTGTTTATATTGCTAGAAGGAATATTGGTAGTATAGCTACGCGACTGGTAATCTTTAGGTCCGCGATTCAAGTCTGCATGCAGGCTAAAAACATATTTAATTTTTAAAATAGATGTAAACTAAAACTGCTATACTACCGCGTTATGAATTTTTAGAGTATATAATATTACAACGTTTTTATTAGGTCGTATTCTTATTTGTCCGGTGGTTGTTTATCCAGTACAAATCTTGCAATCGATTTTTAACTAACTTACCGACTAGCTAGACATTTGAAACTTTTAGAATATATCAGAACACGATGACAATGCATTCTTTTAATACTTGCAGCCATCTTTAAGTAGAATTGAATTCATTTTCAGCTAGTTCTGTTTTGTATAAAAAGTTATTTTGGAAGAAATCCGTAAAAAGTAAAACACTATTATTGGTTACTAGGGGTCTGGGGTCCTAGCAACTAAATTATTAATATATACTTGCGTTACTATGGTAATCAATATGAAATGTCAAAATGACATTTCAGTATTATTTCTATCAACTACAAATTTTTTTGATCGTTTAAGCTAGTCAAGTCAAGTTTATATGATTCAACAGAAAATTTAAAAACGTTGTATATAAAAAGTTCTTTTTATCTTATAATAATTATTGTGTAATATACCTATTTGTAATCTATTCGCATTGAATACAGTTTAACTACAAATTATATTATTTTAAAGTATTTTAATTAATCAACTCGTATGTCCAATTATATGTATAAGTAAAATTACTGAACAATTTCAAGTGATAAAATAACAAATTTCTAATTAAACAGAAAAAAATCAAACATTTTTAATAAATTATATTTTATTGCTATTAAAATTATTCACGTACCGCTTATAAAGCAAATTTAATTTATTGTAAGTACGCGTCAGCTATTGTATGTAATAAAAATGTATTCAAATATATTTTATTATTATTATACATATATTATATGAAAATAGCAATACTAGAGATACTTATCATTAATTACACATATACCCACTGTAGTATGTTATTTTATTTTATTATCATTTGATCTATATAACAATGTTTTTTTAGCAATTCTTTTTGCGACTGGGAGCAATAACTTTTTAAACACGTACATAGGTACCTAAAATGAGTCATTGCTATCTGATTAATAAAACAAATTAATAGACTTATTGTCAGATTTAAGATAAACGTATATATTTTAAATTATAGAACTATTTATTTTGTTAAAGTTAATTCAATATGTCCTACAACAGCCACTGCCAGCCATTCGGTACACGGTTCAGGCCTCTAAATGGACCAGAACTTGGAGTGCAGTTTCGGTTCGGTTCGGAAAAATTAAGTTGATCGTCTGAGTTAGATATGTTATTGTTGCTTAATTTAATAAAACAACAATACAATGCAGTTACACCATGAATTGACAGTTAACAAAATAAAAGATATGTTATTATTTAACAAAAACCGAACCTATTTATTTTTATAAAATAAATATACAAAAAATTAGAAAAACGTATTTTCTGAAAATTATCGAGCGCTCCGGTTCGTAAAATATTCCATTTCGAGAGCCGACACGGTCCCTATTTGTAACGAATAATTCCGTGCATGGCGTGCATATGTTCATAAATCTAAAAACATCAATTATTATGGCACCTATTTGTACGTTTGGCTTTCTGTGGTTAATTAGATTATAATAATATGTTTTTAGATATTTTTAAAATTTAGTACTTAGTCTTTTATAAAAACGTCAATTTTCCTGATTTACTACAGACCTTACTAATAACTTATGGTTAAATAGAATTTATGTTTTTAGACTTATCACCATATTCATGCTATACAAGGAATGGTTACATGTTAGTTGTACGTATGCAGTTCATCGTGGGACACTTGTTCGTGCGCCGCAGTACGTGAAACATGAGTTCGTATAACATTTTATCAATTGACGAGTTCTTCGTTCAACATTTCACCGTTGAATACATTTGTACGTATCTTACAAAATGCGGCGATAGTTTGCAAATAGTACTGTTCCAATTAGATTACCCTAACCTAACCTAGTAAAGACATCTCCACATGTTGTAGCATACGTACAAATATACTCCACGGTGAAATGCTCAACGAAGAACTCGTCATTCGATTAAATGTTACACGAACTCGTGTTTCACGTACTGCGGCGCACGAATAAGTGTCCTGTGGTGAACTATTTACGTACAAATATCCGGATACGACAAGGAATTGTAAATACTACAACTTTACTGTATAAGGGATACGTAAGGTAGACCTAGAGGCTTCTATATCGATGAAATGGTTAAGTTCTGCGGAAGTACGCGGCAACGCAACGCACAGGACCGAGAGAATTCGAATCAATCGTCCCGTCAGATTGAGCATCGCTTGGGGGCGGCAGTTACTCGAAGGGCGGCAAATCGAGGAGAATCATTTGGAATACTTATATAGAAATAGCTTAAATTATTTTGTTTACAATGTTTACGTGTTGTATAGCGTAGTAAAAATGGTATCAAAATAATAACTCTGTGTATTGCTAAATGGTACAAACTAATTGTGCCAGAAATATCAACCGAATAGAACCTCAGACTCTGTGTGTTTTGGGTGTCTAGCTTAATTATCTATATTACATTTATTCGCTTTGTATATCTAAATTTAATTTTGTATGTTTCAGTGGTGTATATTTTGTTAGTAATGTATCCATACAACACATTTCTTAGATATTGGAGTCATGAAAGGACGATAAAAAAATACTATATAAAAAAATGGAGTGGTATTTTGGCGATGCCTAAGGGCGGTATTTTGTCTAGGGACATCACTGTATCTACACGTTATTATACGCATACTGGGGATCAATTCAAATAACCCCGAAGTGAGTAAAAAGAGCTGGCGACATATTATTATCGCTGCGCAAAACCTACTCAATGTAGTTAGCCTTTAAAACTTAAAATGAATTTTCTTGACTGTGCCCACTCTGAAATACAATAGTTTGTCGAGTAATTTATTTAATTCAACTGTATAAAATTTGATTTACCATAAATAATTGTTGCCATCTGGTCTAACATACAAAGGAAACACTAATAAATCGTCTGTTTCAACAACAATAAAATTATTATTTCTCGAACGACAAGATTGATAACACGTTTTAAATAAATTATCGTAGTTAATGGTTTTTTGCTGTAACTACAATCAACTTCTAATAATAAAAAAAAAATTCAAATCGAGCTTTAACTATTTGATCAAGAAAGTATGAAGCATTGCATGGTCATTCTACCATGAAAATTATGAAAAGAATGCCACAATCAAATAAATAGATTTATAATATTACAAAAACAATAATATACAGGTGAAACAATTTATCGCATTAAACACTTTGCGGTAAGCCGACAAAGGAATTTGGAATACAATCATTTAATGTGTTGGTTTTGTACAAAAAAAAACTGTTGTACCTAAATATCATAAAAATGTGTTGTGATTTTTTGCACATAATAAAACGGCAATGAACTTGAGTTTTCTATTACTGTCAATTTTTTTTAGGAATTTTCTTTTTTGTGAAATTTGTTTTCTATTGCTCAAACGTCACTCATAAATGAATTAAAATTCTTCATATTTTTCAGCACTGAGACCACAATATTATATTTTACTCATTTCTAAAAATACATTCTCCAACAAACGTTGTTTTTTTTTTTTTTAACTCAAAGCAGTCTTTACGAGTTTTAATGTTTTTAAGGTATGATTTTTCTTCGGTTTAAATCAGTGGTCTCCAACCTTTATGTTACTACGCCTCCCTTTAAAAAAAATCTAATCTTGGCGCCTCCCCCCCTTTATTTCAATTTTAATACAGACACTTTTTTAACACACAAGTTTTTACTACTTACTTATATCAAATTCATTTTTTAATTAATTTTTTTTTCATGCGACGAATGAGCTTGTTTATTACCACAATCAATTTTAAAAGAAGTCAACCAAATTCATCATCGTTCATTGACAAAAATTAATGGATTCTATCATGAGCTCCACATAGTGAATAGGGCCCACAGGCCAGGATCTTTCACCCATATATTACAAATATTTAATAGCCCTGAAACAAAGCAGCGCCGCAGGCGACTTTTTTTACTATTAATAAAATTATATGAAAAATGCATTAGCAACCTAACCAAGAACTCAGGAAATAGATTTTTGTTTGCTTCAATATATCTGGCGTAGAAATCATTTAAAAGTGGAGACATGTATTATTGTTATATTATATTAAAGAAATCACGTCAAAAACAATTTAAAAAAAAAATATCACACCCTGCCTACACGCTTTAGTTGACACTTTAGCTACGAGTGACATTTAAATTTGAGGTTATTGTTTTCATGCAACCAGCGGTCGTTTTGTGCATTACCGAAACAGAGCGTTTGCAAAAGCGCCATTTTTAAATTTCTCCGCTCCAAATATTTTTTTAATAGGATTTAAATATATGTATTATGTATTAAAATAAACATTCATGCACTGAATTTGCACTGTTGAACTTTTATTTATTTGTAGATATTATAGTATAAAAAATAATTTATTCAAAAATTTTGGCGCCTCCCCTGGGAGGCGCGCCTCCCAGGTTGGAAACCGCTGGTTTAAATGGCAAATCTCTTAATGTCACAATGAGTTTTGTTTGCACTTAAACGATCAGCGGCGATTTTATTTAACGCAGCTGACGCAACCGAGTCGTCAGCAAATTTAAAAAGGGGCCTCAAAACAGTTAAAACTAGTCATTATTTTCAAACTACATCCAATGAACTATTTTTTTTATTCAATAATTCGCAATATTTAAGAATGAAATAAACATTCTTTTATTGAACAAACATAATTTGAAAACACCTCACAAAACATCTTTTTTTTTAATAAGACGCCCAGCGGGATTCGAACCCGCGCCCCTGGGATTCGTACCCATGTGCTATGCAAGAAAAAATGTGTTTTGAACAAAAATACGACACGGGAAATTTCAAAGAGGCCAATAACATAACCAATCGCAAACAGAAACATCTATACAAAAACAATAAACCACTAATATTTTATTAATAATTATTTTTAGTCACACTGTACGTTTACAATGATATTTTTATTAGCTGTATTGATACTTGGAATCTATAGTTTTTGTTTATCGTGGGGGCCTCAAAATCAGGGCCTCGGACCTCAAACCCGCCACATCACAATATATGCTTTCGAAATCTGGGCAGTAAATATCTTTTAAGAAACCTTTGACCCAGTGAGATTCGAAGACAACGTTAGCGTAGTTATAAGGAAGTATCTTCAAGATTTATAATTGGGTCGGTAGTTTAGTAGTTAGAGTACGCGCACGGCAAGCAAAATACGCGTGTTCAAATCTCACTCGGTTCAATATTGTTTATATGTGGAGAATTTTAAAGTTAATATTATTATTTAAATGAAGTCCTTAACTCGGTTACAGTAACCGTTTATAAAGGTTTAGAGCTTGTCCAGATGGCGCGTGTCTCACCGCGATACGCCACGAGTGTATGTGGACACCTCAATGAGGTCACCTGTACCTCGACCGCGCGCTAGTTTTCACGCGCGAGTCAAATCGTGTCATCTGGACAAGGCCTTAGTATGTAGTGTTACCATCATAACAATGCGTCAATGATACTTCATATCGTAATATCATGAAATATTTTGAAATGCTTCAGTTTTTTGCTTGAGCTTTATAACTCTTCATATTAAAAGAAGTTTATTCTTTGTTTTAAATGCGATGAGTTTAGTTACTTTGAGTTAAGTTTTGGTAATATATCATTGACTACAAAATCTGTTAATAATAATGTAACCCAGTAAGTAGTGTAACCTCTGTTTCGAAGCCTAATGGTAATTTGCCATTTACTACTTTTACTTACTATTCATTAATTTACAATGAATGGTGATTGCTACTCGTCAATTTTTAAGCAGTTATCCAAAATAAATATATATTTTCAATGCATTTTTATTACACATTGTGCCACTAGTAACTGTGAGACATTTTGATTCCATTCCGTCCAGTATAGAAATTTTCTTCCGTATTGTATAATATAATACAACCTTAGACAAATCAATTGTTTTGATTTTATAAAAGAAGGTCATTTTCGCCATGGACCATTTTCTATTCATGCTAATGATGTTTGGCTTTTAACGAGATGACAAGATTAATATTATTCAAATATAATATATTAAACTTTAAGGTCATATCTTCATAGACCACTGATTTTTAAACGAAGCCAAGTAATATTATTGCACTAAGGCAGTTCTAAATATTATAATAATTTCTAAAATTCACTAGAAATAAATTGATAGAAATAAAATATTTTAAGAAATTATAAAGCGATTTTAGCTATGCGATTATCGCACCTAATTGAATGCGTACATTTAAATAACAGTGATTTTACTTACGATGGTCTAATCACATTAATATGGACGAAGCATCTGGGGAAAAAATGACACTCACTTTTTTGTCGGGTCTGCCGAATGGCATAATCTGTTCTAACGCCATTACAATAAAGGTGATATTGCTATAAATTACCGATGCTTTTTGTCGGGTCTGCCGAATGGTTCAATTCGAACGGGTTCGCTCAAATGAACATTGACACTAGAAACACTGTTCTAACGCCATTAAAATAAAGGTCATATTGCTATAAATTCCCGATGCGTGATATCGCATAATGGAAATTGCGTGACGTCTACCTATGCGCGAATTTACTTGATAGCTACTGTATTTAGTGCGTTGTACATTAATAATGTCATTGCGATGATCACAAGAAATTTCAATTTCATTTTTTCATGCGAATATTAAAATTCAATGAATGTTATCAAAATGACAGTAATTTTATTTGTGCATGCGATCATATCACTCGATTCTCCATATTGTGTAAGTATAATACAATGAATTTTGGCTGAAATATTGCAATCCGATGATCGCATTCAACTCCGAATTTACATGCATTGTAATGCAACTGCTCATCGAATCGTTTTGATTTAATTTATTTATAACAATAATTAATTACAACGTTTTTATTAGGTCGTATTCTTATTTGTCCGGTGGTTGTTTATCCGGTATAAATCTTGCAATCGATTTTTAGCTAACTTTCCGACTAGCTAGACATTTGAAACTTTTAGAATATATCAAAACACGGTGCCAATGCATTTTTTTAATACTTTTAGCCATCTTTAAGTAGAATTGAATTAATTTTCAGTTAATTCTGTTTTGTATGAAAAGTTATTTCAGAGAAATATTCTCCACTAGGGCTGTGATTATACAAACTAACGACGTAACCCGACAAAAAAATACAGTCCTAACCTAAACCTTTCATGTTAATTAATACATTTTCTTTCCACTTTTAATACCGAATATATCGGTATTATCTGATTTTTAAAACCGGTATTTCGATATCGAATACTGGAATACCGGTATTGCAATCCCTAGTGGAGACTGAACTATAAAAGTGGTGACCACATAGTATTATGGCTTTTATCCCATGCGACGATCATGTCCAGTGATCGCAGTGGTGTTTTCGTTTATACGATCCATTTGAAAGCTCTGGAAACAAAAACGTCTGATTTATTTCTTATGTATGTATTCTATACACAGTATTGTAAAATTTTGAATGTATAGGTAGGTACCTATAATAAATATATAAAACACTGTTTTTGAATTAAAAGGAAACTGCTCCTTTTTCCCGTGACCTGTTGAATTAGAATATATTATGTATTATAATAATAAAAAATTACAAGATAAAAATAACTTTTTATATTATAAGTAAACGTTTTTAAATTTTCTATTGAATCATATAAACTTGACCTGACTAGCTTAAACGATCAAAAAAATTTGTGCTTGATAGAAATACTACTGAAATTTCATTCTGATAATATATCGTCTCTGTTCTGGCAGAACACACCAACTGGAGAATGCTAGTTTTGAGTAATTTGACTTTGAAGTTGTTAAAATGTTTGAAATGGTCTATCATGCGAGTTTATTAAGTAATCATAAAAAAGATTACTTTAAAATAAAGACTGTTTATTTATTAAGAAGGTTTCCAGACGGTAAAGTTTGAAAAAAGAAACATTTTGGTATAACTAACTCAATATGTAATTTTTTCGAATTAGTGTCTTCTGCCAGAACAGTGATGATATGTCATATTGATTTCCATAGTAACACACGTATATATTAATAATTTAGTTGCTTAGCAACCAATAATAGTGGATTGGAATACGGATTTTTTCCAAAATAACTGTTTATACAAAACAGAATTAACTGAAAATGAATTCAATTCTACTTAAAGATGGCTAAAAGTATTAAAAGAATGCATTGGTATCATGTTCTGATATATTATAAAAGTTTCAAACGTCTAGCTAGTCGGGAAGTTAGTTAAAGTCGATTGCAAGATTTGTACTTGATAAACAACCACCGGACAAACAAGAATACGAGCTAAGAAAAACGTAGTAACAAATACGTGTGACTGACAAAGTTTAATGTGCACTATTTATGTCGGATCAACAACCTACTTCCACCCTTAGCCACTGCTATTTAAATATGTTTGCTATAACATTAATATATTAAAGAGATTTTTATATCCTTATTAAATTTATTAGTAGATACCGGTAGCAAAGGGTTTGTTTTCGTTGGTTTAAGAATACATATCACAGAGTTTAATTGCCTCCACCATTGCCGACTCAAGTAGAAAGCCGATACATTCACAACGACTGGTCCTACTTTTTCCGCCCCTCCCGTTGTTGTCTATGGATGACCTTGTCATTGTTCTATAGCGTGCTTATACTGACGCGTCTGTCGTGTTCACACAGGGAATGGTTTGATTTGGATAGATGAGTTACATGATAAATAATACATTAGCATTAACACACCTTCTACAAATGTAATGCATAGATCAATGCTACATATTTTTTGGTACTTCATAATATTACCATCGGTTTTTGCGTGAAGGACTAGTCTGCTTTGACAGCTGATGAATAACAGGAACGTATGTTATTTATACATAACACTGATAGTTAATATATTTGATTTGAGAATTTTTTTATAATTCAATTTGAAACGAGAAAGGGCGAATTAATGTATCAAGAAATCTGGGATCTGATTTTGACAGCTGAACAGTGGATCACTCGTTGCTTGTGCAAAAAGATATGCTCAGGCTTTATTAATCTAAAGATTGCGCTGTCTCCACCCTTCGCCACTCGTAGATACTACTATTTTTTTCTTCTATTTCACGAATACTGGTATTAATACCGGTACATATAGGATATATCAGTATTGGTATTTTCAATCAATATTGCAATCCCTAGTCTCCTCGTGTCAACAAATAGCTATTTCTTCTCATACACTAATTCCAAGTTATGACACTACAACAGCGCGTGGGTTAATGCTAGTTTGCATATAGTAATAAATACCTATACGTTTTTAAAAGAACAGTGTGTATCATTAATCATTTTAACACTACTTAATCGAGAAGATAAATAAAATTAAAGAAATGAATATAAGTTTGGCTACATTTCACGCACACCCACGATGCGCATACAATTATTAGGCTTAAAAAGAATAGACAATCATTTTTGACTACCCAAATGATTGTTCAATTATATAATTTATTATTACTTCTTTTCAGAATATACAGCCGTGTAAAAGCTATTGTTATATTTTGTCTATTGTTATTGGTATAAGATATTATAGTCATTAGCCATGCTCGATCTACTGAAGGCCGGCCCACGTTTCCTACTTCTCATGAAAGAGTAAAATTATATATTTATTAAAATATATATTTTTAGCAAAAGACTTGTGTATCGAATATTAAAAAATAATATCATTTAGCAGTGGCGAAGGGTGACTTATGGAAAGAGGTAGGCTGTGGAGTAACCAAGCTTGTCAGATATATTTACGGGAAATAAGAAAATAACCCTATATTACTATTGATGAATAGGTACACTAAATCGATGAAATTTCAAAATCTCAATTAGTTTGATATAATTAGTTTATAAATAAGCAATTAAATTGAATTATATATATACATATAAACGTAACATACGCTCAAAATATATTATCTATCATCTTTGAAAATATCCGTTGTTGTGTAGGTATAATATGTTCCATAACAATGTATAATTTAACCCGTAAAACTAGACATTTTAAAACCTTTATATTATATTTAAAAGACAGACTTAGGTATAAATAACTGATAAATAAAAATCGCGAGATAAATTATTTTATATTTTTAACAACAATCAATATTAATTTATATGTGATTAAATTCCATAGAAATTATTTTTTAAATTATCTTCTTATTAATTATTTTGAACAAATGTGCGGATGTAAGCGCTAACTAAACAGCCTATGATTTCGGAATAAAAAGCTAGACAGAGACTGGCGCCAGTGGCGTCACGTGACTAAAAACGCATACAAGCCACATCTTAAATTCCCATCGAATATTTCATAACATAGTTGATTCCATGCGGCAGTAGTTATGGTTATAAACCTTACTAATTTATAAAATAAAGCTATGTATTTCTGAATTTTGACGATAGATGACTATCAATTATCTTGGATTTTTCAGTGTATTTATTTTTTTTAATTTAAATTATTTGCTTGAAGATCTATTTTTCTTAGTATGTACTATGGTACTACTACTATAGTGCTATGGAGCCTTCGCCACTGTCATTTAGGAATATCGTGAGGTTTGTAGGGAAAGAGAAGAGTTGCTCAAGTTGGTTATTGGCCCATCGAGCTTTCCGACCTGATCTAGTTGTCCGACACAATAATGTAAATTGCTAGAATTTAGAAATTTTGCTGAGTCATATTGCAAACTTGAAGGCGTCTTCATTTTATTAGGTAGATATGTACTCGTTTTATACGGTTACATGTTGTAACGTATAAAAGTTGTACGTAAAACATTTCACCGTGGCACAGTTCGCCGTGAGGTTTCTTATCGGAAAGAGATGACAGCATACTATATCGTCTCCAATTTTATTAGATTCAATAAGAACTTTTAACTCAATTTTCATAGATGATTTTAACAAAATTCATGAATTCAAGAAATAATCCAGTAAGTATATCGGCTTTTTTCAAAATTTGCTGCTGGCTTCCTGTAAAGTGTAAACCGACAAGAGCCGTATTTTATTTAGACATGAATTTTTATGTCAGTACTATACGATCCAAAGAGATTAGACGGTCTTTAGTATACGGCCATATATTTTATCGTATTGTAGATAATAGACAAAAATATTCGTTCTATAAAATATCTAAAATAATACATGGTTTTATGGCATAATTTTAGATATTTTATAGATAGAAGAATATTTTTTATCGATTATAATTTGGTATAGGCATGGCTTAATGAATTTTAAAAAACTTACCAATACCATCTGTAATATGTATTCTTAATCCAACGAAAACAAATCATTGTGACTGAAAATGTGTGCACTATTTTGTCGGATATACATCATCATCATCATCAGCCTGAATCTATCCACTGCTGGATGAAGGCCTCTTCAAGTTGCTTCCACTTCTCTCGGTCCTGTGCATTGCGTTGCCACGTACTTCCGCAGAACTTTATCATTTCATCGATCCAGCGGCCTCTAGGTCTACCTTGTGGACGTTTTGTACTTCTTGGATACCACTGGATGACTAGATTTGTCCAACGATTGTCTCTTCTTCGAGCTATGTGTCCAGCCCATCTCCATTTAAGGCTTTTAATAAACTTTATTACATCGCAAACCCTTGTCTGCTTCCTTATCCACTCATTCCTCTTTTTGTCCTTTCGCGTTATGCCCAGCATGCACCTCTCCATACCACGTTGTGCTACTCTAAGTTTCTGGATCTCTCTTTTACTTAGGGCCCATGTTTCACACGCATATGTCATCACGGGAAGCACACACTGGTTGAACACTTTGCGCTTTAGGCACAGTGGAAGGTCACTTTTGAAGACATTATTCAGGCGGCCAAAAGCACTCCAGCCTAGCTTTACTCTGCGAACAATTTCATCAAATATACATCCATCTATAGATACTTGTTGTCCCAGATAGATGTAGCTTTTCACCTGTTCGAGCTGAGTGCCATTGATGAGGATCTCTTTTTGGCCTGCAAAGCAGTTGAACATGACTTTCGTCTTTGTTACATTTATTTTCAAACCTACTTTGTTGCTTACTTCAGCGAGTTCCTGCATTCTGCTTTGGAGGTCTTCTGAGTCTTGCGAGAAAATTACTATGTCATCGGCAAAGCGCAGATGACTCAGGTATTCTCCATTTATGGGGATCCCTTTGTCATTCCAGTCAAGTTGCCTGAATAAGTCTTCAAGGGTAGCTGTAAATAGTTTAGGTGAGATTGTATCACCTTGTCGGACTCCTTTGCTGATAGGAAATCTGCGCGATGGTTTATGGAGATTTACAGATGCTGTTGCGCTACTGTATATATTATTGAAAATATTTATATAGCGTCCAGGGATTCCTTGTTTTCTGAGTGCGTCGAGTATTGAACATTTCTTTATCGAATCAAACGCCTTCTCATAGTCTATAAAACCCATGCATAGTGGCAGTTTGTATTCCTGGTAGCGCTCTATGATTTCTCTGACGACTTGGATATGGTCCATAGTGCTGTATCCTCCTCTAAATCCGGCTTGTTCTCTCGGTTGGTTCTCGTCTAGTACATTTTGCAGACGGTTTGAGAGAATTTTTGTGAACGTCTTGTAGAGAATAGGGAGTAGACTTATTGGACGATAATTTGCTAGGTCTTTTCTGTTACCTTTTTTGTGAAGAATGACAATGCTGGCATTTTTCCATACCTCTGGGACATCCTCTTTGCATATGCAGGCTGTGAACAATTGTGCAAGTACTTCATTTGCATCCTTTCCTGCTTTTTTGAGGATATCTATCGTTAAACCGTCTTCCCCGGGGGCTTTCCCACTTTTCATGTAATTTAAAGCATGGGTTACTTCCCAGGATGTAATTTCGGGAGTATGGTCTTCCGAATTTCCATTTCTCTGAAGATCTAAGTCTATAGTCGTATTGTCAGTGTCATCACTGTAGAGATCGCTGTAGAACTCTTCAACTCGGCTTAACAAGTGTTCCCAATTTCTGACGATAGAACCATCTTTTGCTTTTAGTGCTGTGATTTGACGTTTTCCTATCGACAAGCATTGCTTGTTTTTGTTTAGACTTCTGCCTGCTTTCACAATTGCTTGTATGAGGTTTACATTGAATTTACGAAGGTCTTCTCTAATCTTCCTTCGGAGGGTTTTGCAACATAGCATACCTAAACTATTATGGTTTGGTTTAGGCAGGGTTTAATTTAATTTTGAAAATTAACCGGCACCATCTATCTGCAATTTGTATTATTAGTTTAATGACAACAAATAAGTATGACTGACAAAGCTTAGTTTGCACTATTTATGTCAAATCTTGTGAGCCTACCTCCACCCCTCGCCACTGCTAAGAACATGCCAATAATATACCATTTGTATTCATTTCCATATCTCTTTTTGTATATAGTTTTTGTTTATAAAACTGTTTTTTTATTACAGTAATAATGAAAAAATAATAATTTTCAGAGCAATATTTGTATTACGGTGGAAATATTTGGAGTAACCTACTTTTCTGAATGATCATAACATAATACTTGCGTTCTCTATTAAAATAATAACAACTAATAACGCAATATTACTTTTTTGCACAAAAAAATAGTTAGATAAAACTGGGATTACACAATTTTCTGGGTTACCATCATAATCGGTTCAGTACGTTTTGGTTTAAAAAATCCAATATTGACCAGCGGAGCGAACTATCAACTTGCTAGAAAATGTAATTACAAAATATCGCAGTGGCGTCCATGATTACTACAATGGTTATGGAGTGGTACCTATTTAATAAAATGGTAATTGTCAATAATAATTGACGGTGTTATTTATATCGAGATTGCTCGCAGAACCAAACTGGCATGGAGTGCATTCAGTTACCTAAATAGTATCTTCAAAAGTGACCTCCCATTGTGTTGTAAGCGTAGAGTGTTCAAGAAATGTGTGCTACCAAAGTTCACGTATGCATGTGAAACATGGACTCTTAATGTAAGATAAATCAAAAAATTACAAGTAGTGTCATCGATAAGGAAGCAGACAAGTGTACGCGAAGTGATAGAGGTCGCTACGCAACAGGTCTGGACATATAGCTCAGCGAGTGGACAACCACTGGACAAATGCCATCATATAATAGTATAAAAGGGGCACTAAATGTCCATAGGGGCGCAGCGAAGAACTACAAACTGTGAAGAGTGGAGGTAGTTAGGTGAGGCCTTTATCATACAATGGATCGACCCCGCCTGATGATGATGATTTAATAAATGAATAAAAAAATTCAATATATTACTTTGTACCTCAGAAAATATCTCTTCTCTTGCTCACTATTATCCTCATGCGCTGTTGATTTTCTACCTCCTTCACCAGACACATGACAAGGTAAACCTTTTGAGGCTTTCTGATTCACGGCGAGCAGTGCATCCAAAGATTTGTCATCGTGCAGTTTTGAGGAATAATTGATTCTGTGTTCCATTTCAGACACCCTCAGCAGTTGTCGCCTGCACGACTTCCCAAAAGCGTCAAGCTTTTTCTTTTCTTTCACTGGTAAAGTCTAGCACATAATATATGAAAATAGAAAATATTAAAAACTGCACGAACTATATCTTTTCATTTCTTAATACGTATTGTGATCAAGACAACAATGCATCAGTAAAGGACATGAACCACAGAACAGATTAATAAATATAATTCAAATAGGCTATACTCACAATACGCTGGGCAGTGGGCAGCTGGGCAACTGGGCAGCGCATACACTAAGCAGGATTCTGAATGTGTGTGTGTATATAAAAATGAAACATACTATAGACGTGAAATAGTGTGTTTTGAAACCTTCAAATACACCAATATCGAATGAACGTCAGTGCATAAACCGAGAGCAGTTGCCAGAACGAAGAATAAGCTTAGAATGACGCATTATTGACACAAGTTTAAGTTTATCCTACATTCTTCCACATTCGAGATCGGTTGCCTGTTACTCCACACCCGTAAGATATTTCAGTTTCCATTAATTCTGTATTCCTGACATCAACTGACATTATATTAGTTATTACGATTGCGAATTTGTTGATTTTACAAAAAAATACAGCATCTAGTTGGTGATGCCGAATCGTCCAAGTATTGCAATGGTCACAGTGGTTTGAAGATCCTAATCCTGTACTGTCTTCCTAATTAAAAGAAACCCGAGTCCATCAAAATACTTTCACCTAAGGTCTACACACACCCAATATAATTAAGATGTTGTATTAATCTTAACATCTATTTATGCATAAATAAACAGAAAAAAAGTTATAAGATGTATTAGATAGATATGTTGATAGATTTTTAGAAATTATACTTTTTCAACAGAGCAATATTTATCTGTCTTCAGATCATGAGATATGAATCACCGGCTTATGGTAAAGTGAAAGGTGTACGGAATTATAATTAAAGACGTCATTTGAACAAAGATGTAGAATTTCAGTATTTTATTGATATTACATCAGTCAGATTTGTTAAAATTTATATTTTTATAAAATTGTATATTCTGTAGTTATATCGAACATTGAGTCAATTTTTTGCTTAAATAATGTAGTAACATATTGATGTAGCCAACGTGGTGTAATAAATAATCATTAAGGGTTGTTACCCTATCACCAAAAACTCATTCTTGTTAAATATTAAATTGCCTCCTTCAAGACGCCTGGTAGCTCCTTGACCGTCTTTCAGTGCTACGCCCCCACTGAGGATGCCGACGCGCAGACAAAGGATGCTTTTTACGATTCTCTCCACGCGGCAGTCTCCGCCATCCCCCGAAGAGACCGCGTGATTGTAATGGGGGATTATAATGCGAGAGTAGGAGCAGACCCGGTGCTTGGCCCCACGGTGATGGGACGACACGGCCTCGGTGACCCCAACGATAATGGTGAGCGGCTCGTAGAATTCGCCACTCTGAACGAGCTTGCAATCGGAGGCACTGTTTTTCCCCACAAAGACATTCACAAATATACGTGGACGTCTCCTGATGGACGCACGAGGACGCAGATTGACCACTTCTTATACAGCTTGAAGCACCGAAAGGAACTTCTCGACGTGCGTACTTACAGAGGCGCCGATATCCATAGCGATCATGAGTTACTTATTGGAAACATCCGAGTAAAACTCAGTCGCCAGGCGAGGCCTCCAAAGTGCGAACGAATTGACGTTGAGAAGCTCCGACGCCGAAGAATTCGGACCGACTTCGAAACTGCTGTACGAGATAGTGTAGATCGTATCTACGAGCGGCACAAATCTGAATCCGACCTCATTGAGGCGGACTGGAGCCTCATAAAGAGTGCGATTGTGTCGTCGGCTCGTACCGTCCTTGGTACCAGAAGGAGTGAGCAGCCAAAGTGGATGTCTGACGAAACGTGGGTTGAAATTGGTGAACGAGCCAGGCTGAAAGCCCTGAGAGACGAGGAGAGAGACCCCGACCGAACCGAGGACCGCCGGACTGACTACCAGACCCAAGACAGGGTAGTCAAACGATCCGTGCGGTTGGACAAGCGCAATTTTATGAACCGGCAAATTGAAGCGGCAGAGGAGGCAGCAAGCAGAAATGACACCAGGAAACTCTTCCGAATCACCCGTGAAGTCTGCGGCAGGCGACCACCGACTCCCGGAGCCATTCGTGGTCCCAGTGGAGCAATAGAGTCTGACGCAGAATGCGTCAAGAAGATTTGGAAGAATCATTTCTGCGGAGTGCTGAACCGCCCACCCCCCTTGGATCCCTTTGACATATCTGCGGAAGCTTTACTTTTGGACATTCCCCGAGCGACCGACATTTCCGATTGCCCGCCCACGCACACCGAGATAAAATCGGCTGTGAAAAGGCTCAAGAACGGAAAGGCACCGGGGGGAGACGGGATTCATCATGAATTCCTCAAGTACAGCTTGAGCGCAATCCTGCACCCTATGTTTCATCTGATGACAAAGGTGTGGGAAGAACAGCGCTGCCCAAGGGACTGGGTGAACGGTGAAATCATCACACTTCTTAAAAAAGGTGACCCTCTAAGCTGCGACAATTACCGAGGCATTACGCTACTCAGTGTTCCGGGAAAGATTTTGGCAAACATCATTTTGATGAGAATAAGGGACCCAATAATGCACGTCCTCAGGAAAAACCAAGCCGGGTTTCTACCTGGTCGAGTGTGTGCAGACCAAATCCACAACCTTCGATGTCTTCTCCAGCAGAGCCATGAGTTGAACAGTCCGATGGCCTGCTGTTTTGTGGATTATGAGAAGGCTTTCGACAGTCCGCACCGCCCCTCCCTCTGGATGATACTGGGAGCATACGGGATCCCTCCCAAGATCATTGCCATAATCAAAAGCCTGCACGAGAATAGCGAATGCTGTGTCAGAATTGGAGACACTGTCACGGAATGGTTCGGGGTCACGACTGGAGTCAGACAGGGTTGTGTCCTTGCACCGTTTCTCTTTATCATTCTCTTTGACTTCATACTACGGAAGTCAATACCACCCGACCGAGGCATACCTGTTACCCCCACGGTGAAGCTATGCGACCTGGAATACGCCGATGATGCTGTCCTATTCGACAACTCAATCGAGGGCATTCAAGAGACAATCGACAGGTTGCATAACAACTCCTCTCGCGTTGGTTTGAAAATCAACGCGAAGAAAACCAACGTCTTGTGCAATAGCACCTGTCCTGATCCAGATTTCCCTCTGATTAGCGATGGACAGAGCATCGAGAGCGTCGACAGCTTCAAGTACCTGGGGGTACACATCACGGGAGATGGCATTTTGCAGAAAGAGCTCGCTATCCGAATGGGAATGGCTGGAGCAACATTCAACTCGATGCGAAATGTCTGGGACTCACGATTGTACTCGGTCAAAACCAAATGCCGCCTATTCGACGCTTGCATTCTGACGGTGCTGCTTTACGGTAGCGAATCATGGCACCTTACGAAGGCTCAGAGCAACCGTATACTGAGCTTCGAAAACAGATGTTTGCGACGAATACTGGGTGTGCGGTGGTATGACTTTAGGAGCAACGAGGAGATAAGAGAACGTACCAAGCAGCCTCTCATCACGCTGAAAGTGAAGAGGCGACGTTGGACCTGGCTCGGCCACGTGCTGCGGATGCCAGAAGAGAACTTCAACCTGGCTTGCCTGTTCTTCAAGCCGACCGGATTCCGGCGTCCTGGAAGGCCGCTAAATACAATCTACAGAGTGTATACGGCGGAGCTACGGGATGCTGGTTTGACCTGGAACGAAGCAAGAAGACTGGCGAGCGACAGGGATTCTTGGAGGCGCCGCGTGGTGTCCATATGCTCCAGTTAAGGGGCGGATATGGGCAAAGAAGAAGAAAAGAAAGATAGTATAGCTTACTTTGTACCCATAAGAAAAAAGGCAGCTTTTCGACAAAATCACAAATTGGGTAATTTAGTGTATGGATAATGCTCTGTGTGAAACTCTGAAACAATAATTGATATAAAGTCAAAAGCAGTATAAAAATCAACTTTTATTGTTTTTCATTTTTTTTTTCATTTTTAAAGAGATTCATAAGCAAATACACAGCATCGATTGAAAATATACTGATTTTTGCTTATACCATAATTCAAAAGATTCATACACATTACTGAAAAAAATCTTAGGAAAAATTGAAAAAAACGTGAATGTCTCATTATTTCAAAATGTGACTTTGGCAAATATCTGCCTTTTTGCTTCGTTTACAAAGTTTTCAAAAAAAGAAAATAATATGTATCTACGTTAACAAAAATAAGATCTTGCAATTAAATTTATAAAATACTGTTCTCTTATAGTAAACATATCCATCGCGTCAATTGCGGAATGAATTTCACGTGAAAGCGTGGACATTCATTCAATTGTAATAACATATGATTTCATTGCAATTTTGAAGAGAGAGAATTAACCATTCCTATTTTATTTCCTTAGCCAGCTTACGTGGAAATCATTTAAAAATAATTAAGTACAAGATAAAAAGAACTTATTATATACAACGTTTTTAAATTTTCTGTTGAAACATAAAACTTGACTTGCTAGCTTAAACGATCAAAAAAATTTGTACTTGATAGAAATAATACTGAAATGTCATTTTTATTTCCATAGTAACGCAAGTATATATTAATAATTTAGTTGCTAGGACCCCAGACCTCTAGCAACCAATAATAGTGGATTGGATTACGGATTTCTTCAGAAATAACTTTTCATACAAAACAGAATTAACTTAAAATGAATTCAATTCTACTTAAAGATGGCTAAAAGTATTAAAAATATGCATTGGCATCGTGTTCTGATATATTCTTAAAGTTTCAAATGTCTAGCTAGTCAGGAAGTTAGTTAAAAATCGATTGCAAGATTTGTACTGGATAAACAACCACCGGACAAATAAGAATACGACCTAATAAAAACGTTGTAATTAACCACGATGCGCATAACCTCGTCGCATTACTTATTTCGTATTGCGTCACTTACGGCCTGCCGAGGAGTGAGAGAAAGAGAATATTATGTGAATCCCCATGCTTTAAACTGATGCGTAGTTTACTTTTAAAGTCTCGCAGTCAGTAGACTCTTTTCATAGTAAGCGAGTTGAGAGAACATCATCCAGATTAATACCTTAGCCTTAGTACTCATACAAATAGACTAAAGACATGGATTGCTTTCCCAGAGTGTCTTCGGAACACAACTTGAGAACGTGTATTAGAAAAATCAACAATGTTTCTAGAAAATAAAAATCTGTAGGTATAACATGAAATCCTTTTTATTTATATCGAATCGAGTTTCAGTATCATCACGCTTATGCAATTTTCCATTCAAAATTTCTTACACATTGACGAAATAAATTAAATATATTATTATATATGTATCTATATAATTAATTTAAATTATTACGTTTTAACTTTTTTAAATCTTAGTAGGTACCTACCTTTATTCCTAAATAGTACACAATTGGTTATTATTTGCTGTTTTATTGAGACTTTTTCTTTTGTGTATATCGTCTTTTGGATATATTTTGTTTCGGGCTATTTTGACCAATCACCAGTTTTATGTCATAGAGTTTTTTTACGATTGTGTTTTTTCGACGCTAAATGCCGCCATAACAATAAATCAAAAAAACCTAATTAATATAATCCTAATAGTGTTGTTCTTTTTAACAATGTTGGCATTGACTTTAATGTGTTATTTATTTGTAGAAATCAGCGTGCAGCCCTTTCTCCGAAAGTAGAATACTAAATTTTGTTACAACTCGATGCCCGAGGCGAAAAAATCGAAGGAAGTAACAAAATGTAACATTATTTATTATACATACAGTAACCAAGCATCACGATATCGTGTCGGTTGAGACAATAAACGTTACGCTCATATTTACGGTAGTGTTTGAATAAATAATAAACGAACCAAATTAATGGTCGAACTGTAACACTCAAAGTGTAAAATACAATTATTTACAATGATCAGTTTTCTTGAATCAATTACTTTTTATATTCAAAGAATAATTCACAAGATTTAAGAATGTAACATTGTAAGTATGAACATACGTAATTTTTGAAAACACTTCTGAGAAAATATATTATATAACCAATGGAAAAAATCTTTTTGAAAAAAGTAAGAATTACGAATCGAACGCACATAGACCACTATGCCAAAGGTACGTACCATACTTATTTACGACAAATCTTAACTAGTATGAAAGAAAGGTTAATTGGTTACAGTGACGAAGGGTGAAGGTATGCTGTTAAGATCAGCCATAAATAGTACATTGTTGTTTAATTTAGATAATAAAACGCATTTTTTTTGTAGTACTTATTTTACTTTTAATCAATAAATTAGGACCGGTTTCGTCCGCCTCAGAGGGACATTTTCAACTACTATTATATATTAAATTTTCAACAAGTAATTTCAACAATTATTATATATTAAATTAAACAGCAATACAATGCAGATCCACCATGAATTGACAGTTAACAAAAAAAAAAAGAAAATAAATAGTGCACACTAAGCTTTGTCAGTTACACGTATTTGTTTTCATTGAATTACGACTACCATTTACCGATGGTGTTGGCTAGTTTTTTAAATTCAATATCCTGCGAAAACCAAGCCATAATAAATAATAGTGAAAATACACGCCATCATACATCTTACATCATTTGGATTTTATAGATAGAATAATATATTTTATCTTTTATTATATAGTTTGGTTAGGCAGGACTTAACGGATAAAAAAAAAATAACCAGCAATATGTGTTATATGTATTATTAATCAAACAAAAACAAATTAGTATGAATGAAAAAGTGTGCACAATTGTTTCTTATCGCCCATAATTTACCAAAATTATTATGTTTAGGCAGGATTTAATTGATTTTTAAAAACTAACGAACATCATCTGTAAATTGTAATCTTAGTTCAATAAAAACAATTTAATTTCGAATTACTAACAAAGGTTACTATTTATGTTTGATCTTAACAGCCTGCATCCACCCTTGCCTACTGGTTGGTTATCGCAAACGTTTCTGCACCTTTTCAAGCTGCCCAGACTTGAATCAATGTAATGGACAATGTATAACACCTTTTTATCTCAGATAGTAAGTTTATTTAATATTTTTGTTGCATTGATAGACATCTCAGTTGAATTGGTAAAAATGACTCAAGTCACGACATCACAGCAACCTTGATCCATTTTCTTTTGTCTAAGACTTCAACGAACAAAATTTTTAATGACCGTACGCGAGTTCCATATTTGCAATGTGCTAAAACACTGCATACAAAGTATTATAACATTTAATTTCAAAAAATTCGTATCATATTCCTATTAATAATATACATACTGTAGTTAAATATAATATTACATGAAACGATCTCATTATTTTTTCAGTCAATCTATCAATAAATTGTAAGTGAAATTAACAGAACTAGCATAATATGCTATATATTATATTATATAGCATACTAATACATTATGATCACGTTATGTACTGTCACAGTAAGCTGCCGCTACGAGAAAGAAGTCAGTATATAATGTTATTTTTCTTTGAATTTAAAATGTTATCAGATCCCATCTCGTAGCACATTTTGAACCTTTCAACGAAAATTGTCGAATCTGCCGAAATCACTAAAATGACAGTGAGGTCACCTCACGCATAACGTGCTATATCGACACCCAAATGACTCAATAAACGTTTTTTTTTATCATTTTTTACATGCTCACACATTTTTGGCTGACGTGTTTATTGTTTGTTGGCAGTTGGCACTATGTATTTTTATAAGAATATTGTCTATTATCTATGGTTTGCAGGTTGGGTCCTTTATTATCGGTACCATGCTGTAATGGTTAGCACTCAGGACTATTTTCAAAATATTATCTACCACTGTTTAAGAGTATGTTTTGTAGAAATGATCTAGTTATCAGTAACTAGATAGTGTGTATGTCAATTTTTAAAAAAATGGTGCATTTGTTTGTTTAAAATTGCAGAAATAATATAATAAAATTGGTAATGCTAAGTTATCCCATCTCCACCCGTCATAGATATAATGCAGCCGCGATTCGTGCACTGCCGCCGTACATTTAGCTATATCTCTTTATTTAATTCGATAACTTATTTAAATACCTATAAGCATTGTATATTATTTTAATTTGGTAACCCTATTTAAGACGTTTTCTTAAAATTTTATCATCTCTAGAATCGAGTCGTGCGGTGTAATATGGACAATTATAATGTAATAAAATAAGAGTAACATACATACTTACTTTACTATAAAAAGAGTCAAGAGTTAAGTTCAGACAGTGAATCATAATGTCTTGAACAACACTGATTCTTTAACTTATTTAACTGTTCAATCAACTGATTTGTTTGATTAATTAAATTTGATTTGGCATGCGTTCGTTCGTTTGAACCGTTCATTATTATTATTTAAAAAATAATGATTAGTCATTTTATTATATTGTCTATCTGTATGTATGTAATTAAAATTATGCTTTAAACGTCATTTGGTTCATTACACTGTATTATATTATTTGTTTCAGCACAACACTACACTTTGACTTTGCGCATACCTACATACTCAGTAGTGACTAGGGATTCCAATCCCGGGATCCAGAGCTATTTTCGATACCTATAAATCCCGGGATTGATAAATATAATCCCGAAAATTTCAGGAACTTTTATGGAAAATGAAATAAAAACGAAAATATAACAGAAAAAAAAACTTTTAATAACAAATAACTACATTAGAAATAAATTAAGTTTGAATGAAGTTTGATTTATACTCATGTGTAAGTTGCCGATTCATTTTATTTTTTCACTCAAATTAATAAAAATGAGAAAGATTGGAAAAAAACAATGCTTAGCATTATCAACAAAGTAATTCCACCATGATCTTATACGTTTTACAGCAGTTTAATATTTGGCTGACTAATTAGATTTATGAAGCGGAAAGGCCATAAGTACACCATGAGTTGCTTTACTATTTCAAATCTCGCTAACTCATTCATTCTTCTTTCACCCAAGTCTTTACTATCAGAAACAGCAATCTCATATTAAATTCACATTATTATTTATATTACAATATTATTTACTCCATTAAACTTATGTATTTCCAAGATTGAACGTATAACATATTAACAATAAATGTCTTAAATAGTATAAATTATACTAGATTTATTTTTGACCGATTTTATCAATGTTATTTGTAAATATAAAATTTTCATATTAACAATGGAAAAAATGCCAATCCCGGGACCAGTCCCGGGATTGTCAAATTGTAATCCCAAAATCCCGGGATCAGAATTTTGGCTCGGGATTGGATTCCCTAGTAGTGACGCTATGTGGCGCTGTATTTTGGAATCGCTTCTCGCCTACGCCACTTTGTTGGTGACAATAGTTATTGATACGGAAGGGTTTGTTTTCACCTTGATTAAAACCACAAATTGGGGCAAATTAACTATTAAGTTTATTTTACTTTTCACAAGAGATTATATGACATAGATATTGATTGAAGTAACAAAACGTTTGGATTAGATGTTATTATTAAAACAATGTGTACTTTGGCGCGAAAAAAAGGGTTGAATTAGGTTAGGTGATTTCAAGAGCTACTTCCCGAATACCTACCCCATAGACTATAGAGGTATTACCTTCTATCCTTTCAGCCAAGCAGAGTCATTTAACAGTACTTCTTCACTATGCCATGATTCGTGGAATTCTTCTGTTTGTTGTGCATCTTGGTTTAGCACTCCTCGATCATCTCATTAAAAAGTTACACCTATACGAGTTAATGTAATGTTTTTTCCTAATTCTGTTGATTAGAGGATCACTGATGGGGGATTTAGGCATTTACTGAGTTATTTCGTATCATTATTTATATTAAATATACATACGCAATCACTGTTCTGTGGAATTCAACGAAGGCGCTCCTTAACTTGACAGGAATCCTGTCATTTCATCTACACAGACGGATACACTTCGCATCCACGATACTCCCCAGATATCAGGAAGTGGACGTCGATGACTTTAACTTAAAGCCGCCTTCTTGATGGTGAAAGCTTTGCTTGAGAAAGCGCGTTATCCATCTACTGGTGGTGGATGCAGTGATAAAATCTGGCACAGTAGATGACTATGGAGCTAAAATTACCGTCTTGAGTTCAGCATAATTCTTGGCTCGTCATGGGAGCTTTGCTGGAAAGCTCTTCGAATATGGATTTGTAGACAAATTTATATGTTTCCGTGGCTATAAATTACATGGTACTCTGAGAATGTCTAGATACGGAAAAATGAGATTATTTAAGCTTATTCACATAGTATGGTGAAAATGTAACAAAAGATACGAACTCATATCTCCCATCTATATGCACTCCTAAAGAGAATGAAAAAAGATGAAGTGGTAGTACCTCCTTGTCAAGATGGTTGGCAATTTTTATATGCTAATTTTTCCATAATACGCATTGAAACATAGAACAAATATCGTTATAAACAGTTTACCTCAGAATATTCTCTTGTACGGCGATAAGAAATTTCTCTGATTGTTTTGAAAAATAAATTCAGTCTCATCGTGGAAGGAAGAAGCGTGTTACCAAACAGCTCAAAATGACCGGAGCGCCGTTTCGGTTCATAAAATCCCCAAAATTGTCACTTCGTCTCGTGGAAAAAATAATTTTACCTAAAGCCTAAAAAAAAATCAGAGCTAAATAGGACATAAGTATAACAAAAAATCGAACACACTTATTTTTATAAAACTAGATGAGTACCTACTTATGTAAATATTTTTGAAAAAATATTTAGCGCTCCAACACTAAAAAATAAAATAAAATTGTATTGTCGGCAAAACCCTGATTGGTTGTTTTCATTTAATGATAGTACCTACATACACTATCCACTATCTAACTACTAAAACCTACCAAAAACACACGAATAAAAATTCATAATTCAATGATTTTAAAAAACAGGGGGGACATGCTCGTCGTAGGTCAAAATTGAGTTTTTATTGTATTTTCAAACCATGATCCTGGACACTCCTTAAACGTTGTAGATAATCTATTTATATAATTTTGAAGCCTTATTATCCTTTATATATATTTCAAACATTTGATGACTGCATAAAGTATTTTTGTTACATAAAATAGTATTCTTTTAAACCTCTCGCTCTAATGTTTTAGAATATAGTCATATTTAGGTACATGAATGTGCAGTGGTGTTAAGATTTTTTACATTTAAAGTCAAAGTCTTCACTGAGCCTTTTTTAAAGAGGCACCTACCGGAAAAATACGAAGCTTGCAATTTGAGACATTTTTTTGATAATTTACAATTTCAACTATATTAATGAATAAACTGAAAACATTAAAAAGAAAAATATTTTTTATTTTAAGTCAGTGTACCTTATTCTTGGGTCAATAATTATTATAAAGCAATTATTATTCATAAGATGTTTATCACACTTGAATGGTCAAAGACATAGCTTATAATAAGTATCTTTAGAATCATCTTCAAATATGTTAATCTTGCCGATTTTTTGAATAATAAAATGCCTAATTCTTGTCAAATTTGGGATCACAGAGATTATCAATATATTTTTTTATCGTAAATATTTTACTAAAATTATCTCGTTATAAATTATACTAATGGTTTTATAAATGCGATTAAAAATTAATAAATGTAAAAAATCTCAACACCACTGCACATTCATGTACCTAAATATGACTATATTCTAAAACATTAGAGCGAGAGGTTTAAAAGAATACTATTTTCTGTAACAAAAATACTTTATGCAGTCATCAAATGTTTTAAATATATATAAAGGATAATAAGGCTTCAAAATTATATAAATAGATTATCTACAACGTTTAAGGAGTGTCCAGGATCATGGTTTGAAAATACAATAAAAACTCAATTTTGACCTACGACGAGCATGTCCCCCCTGTTTTTTAAAATCATTGAATTATGAATTTTAATTGTTTAATTTAAAAATGTAACAAAAACTATCGTTGAAACTAACTATTTACGGTTGAAACACCGTTTATCACAATAATATTGATTGGAGTGCACTCATCCGTTTTTGAAAATTGATGTCTCAGTTTTAGATAATAATATGTACAGCATCCTTGAAGCTATGTTAGATAGCTGAGAGAGCTTGTGGCTGGCAGAAGGGAATACATATTATATACGTTTAGTAGAGGTTGCTAAGATCTACAGTGGGTTGCAGTATTTATGACGAAATAAAATATAAGCAGTACCATTATAACTTTACCTTGAAATTATCTATCAGAAGATCACAATACCTTTCGATATTGTTAATAATATATTATGTTATTCTTATCTTTTATTGAATACGTCTAAAGATGATTAGATACGATCAATAGGCTATTTCCAGAGATTAAAGTAGAAGTTTTATATTATGGTTTCACAAAGTAGGCGCTATCAACTCCTTGTGTGTGCTGGAGGAACCAAGGGATAAAGGCGCTTTGTACTTTATTCACTCACTGATTTTACCCCTATATGAATTACATACTTACTTAATATTACTAACTTTAATTAATTACTAATTCAAGTTGCTGGGAATGCGTGTAATTTGAAACCGGAGATTTTGTTCGGACATTTTCAATATTTAAATTTATTTGATTTTCACTTAGAATTCACGCTTAGCAATGGAGACTATCGAAATTCATAGGAACCCTGACAATATTAAAATTGACGATGGGCAACATTTAAAAACGTCATGGCTTCTGACACTTTCAGCAAAATCTAATATCCGATCTGATCTCCGGTCGTCACAACTAAAACAGTACATTATCACCTTTTTTACTCTGATCAACGTTTACTCACAGCTAAACAGATCCCTTTATGACACACTTAGATCGGCATTCGCATTCATACACCTTACACAATAAATTATCTTGACAATAGTCTCTGCAACGAGCCCGAAACGTCAAAGAAAGAAGAAAGAAGAACACGAGGGTAAAAATCTAGTACCACAGAACAGACTATTAAATATAATTCTACGAAAATGAAACACGCATTATGCACGTGCAATATTGTGTGTAATATACCGATATTAAATGAGCATCAATGCATAAACCGAGACCAGTTGTGAGTATTCGACGTATGCCGTATTGTTGACACGTGTTTATGTTTATCCCGGTTTCTTCCTTACTCGAGATCGGTTGCCTGCTTCTCCTTGCCCGTTCGGTATTTCAGTTCCCATTATTTCTGAGCTCCCTGTCTAGTACGATAACAAACCACCGTGAAAGTCTCAAACACAATTTTTATAACTTGGCTTTGAAAAAAATAATAATAATATAATATGCTTAATACATATAAGTCATATAACACTCCCCTTGATATAAAATTTATGTCACGTACTCTTAAAGAAGGCTTCGATGATCAATAATATGTTATGAACCAGTGATCCTACAATACAACAAGGTCACAAAAGAATGTCTTTTAATAAATTGCGTATCTCTTCTTCTTGAAGACGTGTGACCCGCCCATTGTCATTGCGACATCTTAAAGGCTGGCTTGTTAATGTTTTTAACCTTGATCGCGTTAAAATTTACTCATATTAATTGCTCTGTCTGTAATGTGATATAGCTTTTTTGTAAATTATTGATTATTGAATTTATCCATGGTAGTTGTTGCCAATCGTAAGTTAATGGTTAATATAGGTATTTTTCATAGTAAATCTTAATCTTTATTCAAAATATTCTGTAATTATTACCTACACATTCCGATAGCAATTTTTACCATGTTCTTTTTATCGTGACAACCATCTTTGATCTATCATATGGGCACTGGGACAACTGGACGCCAGGACAAATGGGCACCGCACTGTCGAATGAAATAAATATACGTCCGTTACGATTTGATACATAAAGTAGACGAGGAAGTTTAATAAGTTTCTATCTACTACTTAAGTAGTAGTTTTAATTAATTTTGCTCTTAAAATAATGTTTTTATTGCAGATTGAGAATTATTCTGCCTGACGCTTTATATAAAAATAAAATACCTCTCTTCTCGTTGGAACAAACATAATTATGCAAAATTAAATCATTATTTACGTGTGCATATTTAAATTCTCACCAAGTATTAAATAATATATACATGTTAAATATATATTTTAAAAGTACTTATAATTCACGAACGTATGTTTATTTTTGAATTTCATTCGATCGCGTAGCGCCCAGTTGGCCCGGCGCCGAGTCGTCCTAGACCCGACGATGAACACTCGGTCAAGTCACGCAGTTCGGCGTCATCATCTGCTACATTTCTGTTGATCTGTCTTTGTCTATCAAGTTGAGGACTGCTGTCTTTTATGATGACGTATGCGAGATACTATAATGTTCTGGTTTGGTACTATGCAGAACTTATCTGGACTTTCCTATTCGTTTGAGAACATCAACATTATTTTGTAACCCGGTTAGTCCAATACATTTTAAGGATGCGTCTACTTAGCCACATCTCGAAAGCCTCAACTCTCTGTAATATCATATGGTTTAGCCAGGGAACTCAGAAATATTGGAAACTGAAATACCTAACGGGTATGGAGTAACAAGCAACCGATCTCGAGTGTGGAAGAGTATGTGATAAACTAAAACTCGTCATGTCAATAATACGCTTGTTCTTCGTTCTGACAACTGCTCTCGGTTTATTCACTGATTCTCATTCAATATTGGATTATTTGAAGGTTGCAACGTACACTTATTGCACGTCTATAATGTGTGGCTCATTTTCGTAAGACAAACACGAATTATTATCATTTAATTAGTTCTTCACTGTCGTGTACCTACATCCATCCATTATCAACAGCACTGAATGAATCTCTATTGTAGTAATATATATTATTTCCTTTGAATTATATAAAATTTGTCGCGTGACCGATTCGATCTGTAAGTGAAGAAGTGGTTGGTTGATATCATGAACTGGGCGTATTCATTTCTTAAGAGCGTACTTCAGTGAAACGGCAAATAATTTTCAACAGTAGATGCGACGAAATTTCTCACTAGTCGCTTGGACTCGCCAATCGGAGATTGACAGTAGAAGTGTGCGCACGTCGATTTGTTTTGTCATGGCGTCGGATGAAAATATTCTTAAATCGTGTAAAGATGACTAAAAAACTTTACGTATGTACTTAAAAAAGAAAACATGTCAATGAATATACTATTATTATTAGTAATATAACAATAAACATAACATGAAATGGACGCATGTTGGATTTTTATAGCAAATTATATTTCGTTCGGCACGCGTCATTTGCACAATTTGCGCATCGCCTACCCACGATCTTTTTAGACCATGCCTCAACTGAAGTATAGCCTGAATAAAATAGTTAGTACATTGTAACAGGATGCACGAGGCGAGAAATCAGCGTATTATCCATTGTCCCAATGCATGAGTTCCCTTTATTTGCTTTATATTTTAATCTATGGAACTGAACTAGGTCGTTTTGTTATTATGGTGTACTATTATCAAAATCCTTCGTAGTTTTACGTATAATCTTCTTTGATCCCACTGTTTTTTGAAGAATCGTTTTAAACATTAAACAGTGACAACCCTAGACAAAGTGCCACCCCTTTACAGATTAATAATACCGCCAACTTTAATTTGTAGTCTTGAATTGCATGAAAATTATTATTTACTTAAAACGTTAATACATATTGGGATACGCATCATCATCTACTGAGGATTAGAGCACTTGCACGAAACAGCGATGTTTTAGGTACATATAAGTCTGCGGCGCTGACAGGTTTGCAGGTCCCTTGTGAAAATTTTACCTGTCCGATAAACTGCAATTGAGTACTAAGTACAATACAAATAATTACAAGCTAAAAATAACTTTTTATATACCATGTTTTTAAATTTTCTGTTGAATCATATAAACTTGACAATTCTATGTATTAATAAATACTTTTTTGTACTTGATAGAAATACTGAATAAATATAGAATACTTCATGAAATGTCATTTTGACGTTCCATATTGATTTCCATAGTAACGCACGTATATATTAATAATTTAGTTGTTAGGACCCCCTTAGCAACCAACAATATAAGATTTTTTTCCGAAATAACTTTTCATACTAAACAGAATTAACTGAATATTAACTCAATTCTGCTTAAAGATGGCTAAAAGTGTTAAAAGAATGCATTGTCATCGTGTTATGATAAATTCTAAAAGTTTCTAATGTCTAGCTAGTCGGGAAGTTAGTTGACAAGATTTGTATTGGACGGTTCCATAACAAAACCGAACAGTGACAAAACAGAACATGACAAAACAGAACAGGACAAAACAGACCATGACAAAACAGAACAACGATAAATAAAACTATAACCTTTCAGGAAAAATAGAAATTTAATATTGAAATTGTCCTATCTCTATTATGTTGATAGATTTTTAATAGGACAGATTTTCAATACGCCATAATAAATCAAATTATATACCTAATTTCTGCATTCCTAATCGCTAGAAAGCCTCAAATAAGCGGGACTTAACTCGGTGTTGCCGGCAAACTTAGGATATCTCATCTCAATCAATATAATATGTTCAAAATGATTGGGTGACTATTTACAACGAAATAATGACCTAACCTAACCTAACCTAAATAGATTCCACAAAAATTTATGTTTCATCTTTCCCCTGGCTGTTCTGTTTTGTCATGATCTGTTTTGTCCGGTTACCCATATGAAGGAACGAATACGGTTATTACAACTTTTGAGAGCAGTGGCTGTTAAATTAAAGTGTCGACATCTTAGTTACAAATCTTGGAAAGCTATCCTATTTTACCACGTTTTTATTAGCTCGTATTCTTGTTTGTCTAGTACAATTTTTTTCTTGTTGTCCAATACGGTAAAAAATTGTATTATTATTATGTATTGCAACATTCTGTTATTCAATTTTTTACGCTACATTCATTAAAATGCACTTCGCATCAATCAAATTTAATGTTATGCTATTTAAATTTAGTTAGTGATCTTTGTATTATTTCAAATGGATTAAAACAACAATGGCTGTGTTAATTAAAATATATTGTATTATATTTGCCTAACTAGGTTATTAGTTATTAGCTAACGAACGAATGCATTTCTACAATTGTTGAAGTTTAAACGACTGGCAAATAGTGATGGATAAATTAAAAAAATGCTAACAACCGGCTCTTAATTTAATTAAGTAAATAATATAGTAGTCTATTGATATTACGTACACAAAGATGCCCTGTTCTCTCCAGGAGCGAAAAAGATAAACATACCAATAAACAAATGTACAAATAAAAGTATATGAGACACAAAACGAAAAATGAATGGAAGGTACTGTCTTAAAAAATGTATTACTTGCTTATAAATCTATTAGATGAGAAATATAGCTATCATCATACAATTTGGGTGAACAATCGCATGAAATGTCAAATGATATTTTTTAATTAAATAACCAAAGCAAGACGTTGTTAGAAATAACTAATCTACACACGTTAGAATCAATGTGACAAATAGCTGACCTTTTCTTTATGCTTAAGGGGGAGAGGCATGCCAGCAGAGAACCTAGCGGAAAAATACGAAGCTTGCAATTTGAGATTTTTTTTGTTGATAAATTACAATTTTACCTGTATTAATTAATAAAGATGTAGGTATCTGAAAACATTAAAAAGATTTTTTTTAATTCAAAGATAAACTTACAATTAATATTGTAAAAAAATGTGAATTCGTTGCAGGGTCATATCTTATTATTACATTATATATTATGGTTGTATTTATTATTAATTTTTTTTAATTTTTGACCGTTTAGATTTTTGACTAATTCACCGTTTTAATATTTTTTATATTTATTTTAAAAACATCGATTTTTATAAAAAAAAAAATGTGTATAATTTGAAATCCTTTTTATTTATATCAAATCGAGTTAACAGTGTTGTATTTAAATGTGGTAACCATACTGAGAAGCAAGATGATACAATTATAACGTTTCATAAGTGAGTTAACAATAATACAATTATTATTGAGGTTTCACTGTGCGTCGTATGCAAAGGAAACGGTTTCATACAGCCAAACAATACCCACTCTCTATGGTAGTATTGCTCTCAGCAATAATTACTATTTTGTACTGTACCGATACCAACAATTGGATCGCAAAAGGTTTAATATTTTTGAACAACTATTTCGCACGAACCGGTTGTTAATCGAGGGACATCGCTGTAGTAATTATTAATAACGAAATCGTGACATTTGCGACTGAGCTTGAGGTTAACGGTTAATTATATTAAAAATAATGCTATGCCGCATTAAGGGGAACCATTATAAAAAAACGGCCTTGCGAATTTCAATAAAATTATGCAACATTCTATGAATAAGATAAAACATTGTTGGCACGATCAGATTTATTCATAGATAATGTTTCCATTGTAATTTATATGTTTTAGAGTTCACTGGCCTGCGTCTTCTTCTTATTCCCCAGTCATGTATCCTGCTTATTAAGGGTCTTCTCCAAGGCCTGAACAAAAACGAACCATAAGTGCGACTAAGTAAGAATTCGGCACTCTTATATCTCCGCACTATGCGTTAGAGTAAGGTAGAATTTCTACGGCTGAATTAAATATTTTTTGGAAACATCGCCGGTAAATATGGATTTGACTCATTACATTTATTTAAGAACTGCGAGCACGTGTTGCTGAAATTTATTGTTTTTGTGTTAAATGTAAAGTAATTATTTTTAGTTATTTTAGTAGAACATAATTATTGTTAAATATGTTTTGTTTAAATTTGGTAGCCGTATTGAGAAGTAACACGATGGTATAACGTTTCATATAAATTTCACGTATAAAGTTGATAATATTAAAATCGAGGTTCTACTGTGCGTTATTTATATGCAAGACACACGGCTTCATTTTGCCGAACAACATGCTCTCTCTATATATCATTACTCTGAGGTCATTACCGGTTTTTCATACAGTATCATATAGCATACAGCGGCGATTTTAATTGGCGCAAAAGATGCAAACGATTCGTCAAAAAATTGTTAAAGTTATGCATTTATTAGGAAAATAAAAATTATATTACTAATGAACTTATTATCCCAGGCGGCTTCAAAATCAGCCTATAAGAGAGGATTTGTCGAATAACTACTATTCGTTCAGAAACGCATGTAAAGTTTCCAAGAAAAGGTTGTAAGTCAGAGAGAATGGGATGAATTATGCGGCCTCAGAATAATATTTTTTTATTTATTTATTTATTTACACCCCCACTCACTTACTTTTTGGTTTATGTTTATATATCATTTTTAATAAAGGCATTACAAAACCGGCTAACTCCATTTGGGTAAGTTGTTCAGCAAGAAGAAAAAACGTAATAATTTAACTATCCAGCGGAATTTAACAATTATTCCAAAAATACATTTTTTAGATTTTTTTTACAAATAAGCTGCACTATGAAATTAACACACTATTTTTAGCTTCCTTTTTATATATAAAGAAGATTTATATAAAGAGCGGAGTTGTTCAATTTACGATATTGGAAATTTGGCACCTGCAGTATGGTGTTTCATATGAATAACGATAACGCATTTATTTATAAGTTTATGAGTTTGAAATTATCAAAATCTGATTTTTGTGAAAAGTGCAGTTGGGTGATTTGTAGATTAAGCAGTCGAAATCTTTTACCACCCCTTGAATTCTGCAGCCCGGGTGCTTGGGTAACTCCACCGATTAACGCATCCCTAGATAGCTTTAGTACCTAATATTAATTTTAAAACATTTAACGCCATGACCCTTATAATTACTATGTAGTATGTATTCGGTCTAATATTTCAGATTATAATTAATTATTGTTAACACAATAAGTACTACCTATTTCTGTCGACATCCACAAACCTTCACCCAGAATATGACAATACTCTATCAATCAGAAAATATAAATAAAACGATGTTGACATTAAAATAGAAACTCTGCAAAGTTGTAACCTATTGCAAACATTACCTTTTGATTCTGAATGACACACAAAATACAAATCTGCAGAATCGACATAAAATACTTTAGTATATTAGTATTAATAATCATTATAAATGCACCCACGATTGAAACACGGCAGAATGTTTGCTTCTGAAATCGTAAATCACGGAATTTAAACCCGTGTCTATCAAATTCATAAAAGTTGTTTTGTTTAATGTGTACATGGATCTAATAAGTTAAACAAATGATTAACAATTGTTTTTTATTAGGATTTGGCTAAGATCCATATTGAATTCTAAAGCCGATTGAAAAAAATCAAAAGTAAATAATTATTAGTAAAACCTTTAAATATAAATAAAACGGCAAGAATAGAAGGAGATTATAATAATACTATGGTGATAGTCAAAATACCATCAAATAATATATGCCAAAAATACGGCTGTCTTGTCACCTAATTTTATTGTCTGTCCCCTGGGTTTCGAGATATTTGGACCATGGGACTGTCTGCTTTGAAGTCGGTGACTTAGATCGGTCGTTGCTTGACTGATAAAATGACAGCGATTAAATATAGGAATCCAAAGAGATAATGCAGTTACTGTTTTAGGTATTCTTGAGGTTTCCAGGAGACTGAAAGATGTATTTTACATACTTAGTGAAACCTAGCTAGGTTAGGTTAGTTTTATAATTATTATTTTATTGGTTAATATATTATATGTACTTATATTATTTAATTTTATAGTATATTAAGAAAATTAATACTGTCGACCGAGGGTACTTACTTGATGGGATTTGAATTTAAATTCTAATTATCTTGAGTTTTATAATTTTTCATTTGAGTATTTTTTTGCAACCCGGGTTTCTTCTTTCAGTATCTAAATGCACTATGCATACTCACTAATGGCAAATATACACTGTCAACTGATTAACAATGGGTTTTCTCAGTTATCCCACTAATGCTTTAAAATAACATAACAATTTTAATAAATGTGGCATTTTTTCTTTTAAATCTCAGTAATTCATTATGTAGGTATAGTTTTTAGCAATCGATTATTATCTTTTTTCATTTTATCTTACTGTTACTTTCAGTTAACAAATGCCGAATTTAGACGTGAATCCATGTAGGAGAGTTATACTATAACTAGCTGAGCCAGCTGGCTCTCGCCAGTCTGTCTCGCTAGGTATTGCAGACAGCTTTTCGTCATGATGACATGGTGTTGGATTTTAATATAATTTTAAAGTATGTATATATGGCGCCATAGTTTTCCCTTCGGGATGGATTTTCATTCACGTCAGACAGTTTGACATTTCGCTGATTTGTCAGTTTTACGATTTGCATGTCGTCACTGCCAATACAAATTTGGAGTCATATCTCGTAGTCTATTCTAGAGTCTGGCCTTCACAATATCATCTGACACCACTTCAGGCTGCTAGGCCTAGCAGAACAGCTGGCAATCGCCGATTGCTACCAACGATATTTTAATTTTAATACAATATATGTGTAGGTATGTGCATTTAAATATGATAAATAATTATACATCTCATTCATTCGAATATACAGCAATATTATGTGATTATCATAAAAAACGATCCAATATATCCAAATATTAATCTCTTTCGGGACCCATTTGCATAATAAAAAAAGGTTAGCAGCACATTGTTTTGTTTCATTGTCTATAAAAAATAAATGCTTGCAGCCATAGAATAATATTTAAAAAATCTAATTTTGAATTCAAAATTAACCTTAACCAATATAGTTTCCCGGTGCGGGACATTCATATCGAGACAAATGTTGATAAATAATAAAGCAATACATATTATATCTGAGAGGAATAGACCAATTCTGATAAGAATAGGAATTTATAACACCTAAAAACGTGGAATCAGCTTAAAGTGGCCTTCATCCAGCAGTGGATTGATACAGGTTGATGACGATAATGACGATATAAATGGGTAGGTATATAAAATCACAAATATAAAAAAATATGGCAGTTTATATGACTAAGAAGAGTAGAATTAGGTTGGGATAACCTTCATCCAGCAGTGGGTTGATCTTGGTTGATGATGATAATGACGATATTATGAATGGGTAAATATAATATCAGCAATTTTGATAAATATATAAATTCATATGACCGACAGAAATACAAACAACTTAGAGAGGCCTTTATCCACCAGTGGATTGATTCAGGCTCATGACGATAATGGCAATATAAATAGATATAATATAATATCACCGATTTTGATAAATACAGCAATTCATATGACATAAAGGAGTAGAATCAGGCTAGGGAGGCATTTATCCAGCAGTGGATTGGTTTAGGTCAATGATGATAAGGATGATAGAAATAGATATAATATCACAAATTCGTTAAACCTATAGTAGTAGAATCAGGTTGCGGAACCCTTCATACAGCAGTGGATTGATCGTGGTTGATGATGATGATGGCGATATGAATATGTAGATATTTATAATATCCCCGATTTTGATACATACAGCATTTCATATGACAGAAAGGAGTATAATCAGGCTATGGAAGGCCTTTATCCAGCAGTGGATTGGTTCAGGTCGATGATGATAAGGATGATAGAAATAGGTATAATATCACAAATTCGTTAAACCGATAGTAGTAGAATCACGTTGCGGAACCTTTCATCCAGCAGTGGATTGATGATGATGATGAAATTCAAGACTGTCAAGAATACAATCAACGTAGAGAAGCCAGTATTCAGCAGTGGATTTATTGAGGCTCGAGATAATAATGGCATTATAATAATATAGATAGGTAGATAGTATAATATTACTGATTTTGATAAATATAATAATTCATGTGTAAGTAAGGAGTAGAATAAGGCTGAGGAGGCCTTCATCCAGCCATGGATAGGTCCAGATTGATGATGCTAAGGATGATAAAAATAGGTAGATATTATACAATATCACAAATTTTGTTAACTATAACAATTCGTATTAATTTCTTTCATTGTTTGCAATGGCAACTTAATATTACTATATTATAATCTATAGAAATTAGTAGCCTACGTAATTATTCAATTAAAAAGAGCGCACGAACAGCCACAAAGAAGTATTTAAAAAAAAAACAAATTTGGAATACAATTACGTTATCTATGGAATAATTGCATATCATCATACCATATAATCAAAAAAATTCTCTATGATTATTAATTAATAGAAAACTCATCTTACAATAAAAATGTCTTGATTGAAATTGATTATTTAATATGCTAATAGAAATGTCAAATTTTTCGACTATTTCTGCAAATTCTAAATTTGAATTCTGATACGTCATAATATGAACTTGTTTATATCACAAAAGAAAACAATTGAAAATCAATCATCTATTATTTCAGTTTGACAGATAAATAGCAGTGGCATGGTTTTAGATTATATTTTCGTAGTAATTAGTGAGGAAATATGTATTTATTTCTTGTTCGTACGCCAATGTGCCGCTTACAGATTTGAATAGTTTTATGGAATATTAATTTAGATATTTTGCAATATTGATTATATAGAAAGAATTAAGCGACATTATAATCGATTTGCGGTAGACGAAAGGCAAGATGCGAAAATGTATGGTGACGGATATAAAACGCGATTTAAAAACGATATTATCTGTGATTGTGTCGAGTTTTATCAGATTGTGCCCGATTCAAATTGAAGTAGATTCGGGACTCCAAAAATTGAAGTGAATTCCTTTAATAATCAACAAAATGGTATTTAAATAAAAAATTTGACGTATTTTCCAAAATCTCTTAGGATAATAATAATATATAGGAGATAGGTGAGGTTCTCTATTTTTTTGTTGAAAAAATGCTCTATACAGGTATGATATGTAAAAGGAAAGTCGTCTTTTGTCTAAATCGAATGTATGTACGCATTTTGGAACAGAAGCTGAATGAAAAAAGCAGAGTTATTAATATTCATCATAATACGACAGAAAACAAGTTTTAGAAATATCGCTTTTGTATCTGTTTAAAATAGTCTGTCAGACGTAAATAGTATGCGATGACATTAGATGCAACGTTCGTTTGTTTTGTAAAAAAATATATAATATAGTAGTAAGTATTGGAATAATGTATTTTGAAATTGGAATATCCGGGTGACGGAACTGATTAAATTATTATATTTTGATAATACTATAATACATAGGTAGCCGTTTATATTTAGGGAATTGGCAACACTGCTATTGCTAGGTGCAATTTGACTTCTGTATTTTGAATTTTGACATTTTTAACGGCAAAAGTACTAAGAACGTTTTAACAAACGGACGCTTTTTGTTTTTTTTTTTAAATTCATTTGAAAAATTTATCTCAGCCAAACAATGGAATTAACTCGTGAAAATTTTCGTGCGATTATTTTCCACAATATTTGACGTCGATTATCGCAGGAACAGTGCATCGCTGAACTTAGTGCTTTATATGACGATGAAGCACCATCCAAAACTACGGTATATCGCTGGTTTAGCGAACTAGACGAGCCACGTGAAGGTCGTCCAAAATCGGTTGTTTCTCCAGAAAACATCGATGTTGTGCGTGAACTGTTAATGCAAGATCGTCATGTGACATACCGTGAGATTGAAGCATCCCTGTGTATTAGTAGCAACAGCGTGTATACGATATTGTATGGACATTGAGAAGTGAAGACGCTATGTTCGCGTTGGATCCCGCATAATTTGACAATCGCACAAAAAAGTCGCGTGACGATTGGTGCACGGAAATGCTCGAAAAATACGATCGAGGTGCTTCAAAAAACGTTTATAAGATTGTTATAGGTGACGAATCTTGGATCTATACGTATGAAACCGAATGTAAACAGCAGTCGACCGTATGGGTCTTCCAAAATGAGCTTAAACCAACAAAAGTTGCTCGCGCTCGAAGCACTTCAAAGCAAATGGTCGCCTGTTTTTTCGAAAAAACGGGCCATGTCGCAACTATGCTTTCTGAATGGTATACAACCATTCGTTTGCCACAAGTTTTTGCTGAAATAAGGAAAAGCAACCGTCGTCGTCAAATCATCCTTCATCTAGACAATGCGTGCTCTCACACATCGACTCAAACAAGCGCCTATTTGAGCACTCAAAACATCAAATTGATGGGTCATCCGCCGTACAGCCCCGATTTGGCACCAAATGATTTCTTTGTATTCCCGGTAGTCGAAGATAAATTGCGTGGTCCATAATTTGGAGTTACCTTCTGCAAAGTGGCAAAAATGTTTTTCAGATTGGTTCAAACCATAGATGTAAACGCATGGAAAAGTGTATAAATTATTGTGGAGAATATTTTGAAAAACATTAAAACTGTTTTCATTGATAAAAAAATCGTTTTTGTTTGTTGTTCCCGAAATATAAACGGCTACCCTCGTTGTAATTACGAAACAGCAGCTGTATGTATTTCCATAATCAATTTGTATATTGCAAAATTAATGTATTTGTACGTGTAACATTTATTGTTGTCCCAATAATATATTTATTATTTTCAGAGTGCGCAGAAGAAGGGGCTACATACAAAAGAGCTAGGGCGTCCGCAGCTCTACCAATAGAGCCATCACAAGACCTCGTGGAAGAAAGAGGAGGCCCAGAACTACCGGACCTTCCTCCACCAGGATTTCTCAGTCCATCGGTGCAGGAGTATCTTGAACTCGGAAAATCAATTCCTGGTAATTAATCAGTACACTATAATAAATAACGTTTTTATTAGATAATGAATATAAGTAGGTACAGAAGATTTAAGAATGTTAGATTCTTAGTTGAATTACATAATAAATTTGGTCATCACCTGATGCCATCTGTTAGTAATATGATGATTATAAAGATAGTGGCATTTTCATTTGCGGAATGTGAAGCACCCAAGATAACGTAGTTGTTGGGATTAATTCGCATGCGTTGTAGATGGATTAGTAGCATACTAAAGGATAAAGACACTCATCAAACAGTGAAAAATATGAGTTTGAATCACACTCGGCCATACATAATATTTTCTATGATTCTAAATAATATGGTCTTTTATTTCTCAAAATTATGTAATTTCACACAATATGATGAATGCTATTTTTTTATTCTACGAATAATTCACAAGATTTAACATTCTTTTTATTGAACATACATAATTATGAAAACACTTCCGAGAAAAACTTAACACTATTTTGAAGAAAAAAAATACGACACCCAGCAGGAATCGACCCTGCATCTCACGGGATTCGCGCCCACATACATCGACTACAATGCTATAGGCATCCTATTTAATTGCGACAAATTTTAGGTAATGGCTCTTACAATACTGTCTGAAGTCTCAGAATCTCAGATGTCTCAGAAATCTCAGAACTCTCAGAATTCTTACTGGGTGTCGTATTTTTTTCTATTGGTTATATAGTGTTTTCAAAATTATGCATGATCAATATGTATACGTTTTTCGTAAGCTCTACAAACCATCGTGAGTTTTGGAAACACATTTTCAACAAACAAATTGACATTTTAAAAATAGTGTGTCTTATCCGATATCATTCATACTTCTTTATACCTTTCCGTCAATCTGTCACGAATTAATTATTGTATTATCGTTTAATATTCTCTATATTATATTCGATATGCTAGTACTGCACTATAAAAATCTGTCAAACTATTATGAGAGTATTCTATGAATTGTTATTTTTCAATGCCCGATTAAAACAAACTTTATTTTCATGTCAGTGTACTTTTCAATTTTTTTAAATTTGAATTTACTTCAATCTTTGCTTTCACATTTTCACACCCCCATTTAATAATAATTAGTCTTATATGCCTGTGTCGCTCTCTCCTACACATTTACATAATACGTTTTCTTTCATGCGTTACAAATAAATTAAGACAAATATATTATTATGAGGTAATTAAAATCGACCAATAGGTACTTATAGAAAGAGTGGTGGCGAAATTCAATTAACGATAAAGTAATATAACAAATAAACGAAATAAACATATCGGTGTCTGCCTAAAAATCAACTTTTTGTTTTTGTTCTGGTTGATTGGCTATTAGTGAAGATAGTGTTTTTATTGAGAATTTTGCGCCATTAATAAATTGGGTTCGTGAAAAGATAAAATAAATTTCGTAATTGTTAATGTCTTTTAACTATTAACACTTAACTCTCTAAAGAAAAATAGATAACCACGCAGAAATTCCATTGAGAATAATTCAAAATCATACCACTGATAAAAATGAAATCAGTATTGTGTTTTGTGATATAAATCAGTGTTTATCAATATTATTTGTTAACCAGTAAGTTGCCTCCGTTTGAGTCTAAAATTGTTCTGTATCCAGGAAGCATCTTGTAAAATCTATTTTAATTTTATTGGAAATATATGTTTTTTTATTGTTGATATTTTTAGCTGTTAATTAGAGATAGTTAAATTTTAAAAAATCGTCCACCATTTTCCAAGATGGCAGCCATATCAAAGTAGTGGTGAATGGTGGAGGTAGGCTGTATGAATAATGCACATTAAACTTTGTTAGTCATGTTTATTTGTTTTCATTGAACTAATAATACAAATTGTAGATTGTATTATTTAGTTTTTTAAATTCAAAGAAATCCTTCCTAAAGCAAACCATAATATAATATATTAGATTGAAAAAATGTTCTTCTATCTATCTATAGAAAATTTAAATCACCATTACATAATACATAATTTTAGATATTTCATAGAAATAAGGATATTTTTTATCTGTTATGGTTTGGTTAAAACCATTTGCGATTTGTATTATGTGTTCAATGAAAACAAATTAGTACCTATGTCTGACAAAATGCGCATTATTTTTGATGGATTTCCACAACCTCCTCTACTATTATGGTTTGGTTTAGGCAAGGGTTTAATTGATTTAAAAAAAAGACAAACCAATACCATCTGTAATTTATATTCTAATTTCAATGAGAATAATTAGTATGACTGACAAAGTTTAGTGTGCAATATTTATGTCGTATCTTCACAGCTTACTACCGCCCTAGCATAAAAATGCATGAGTGTTGTTTATTGTACACTTTGTACGCTGTCACTAGGCACTACCACTATGCATTCATACAAAGTCTCCCATTTAAAGAATTTTTAACTACCTAGTATAGCGGCATGCCTTCTAAAAGAGACCCACAGATAGCGCGGTCTATTGACTGGATACCGCAAGCGCATGTAGACAGATTAGGATTTAACTCTATGTTTAGCGGCGTAACTTCGAAAAGAGACACATAGATGGCGGTGCCCATTGACTGGACGCCGCATGCACTATGTAGGCGGATTAGGATTTAACTATATCTTGACTCCGTAATTGATATCTCTCACACTCTTACAGCCAGTCAGTTTAGTCTGATTAGCTCTGACCCTTTTGATCATACAGGTCCTCTATTTTGAGAGTAAGCACCTTACACTATCGAGATTCGTTTCTAGTGATAAGTGTGATATCTAGTTGTCAAATGTGATACCTACCTGAACTGAACTAGTCATTTTTGGCATGTTCATCTGGTTATTTTGTCGAGCGAGTCATCTTATCTTGTTAATCTATTTTCTTGTACTGTTTGGAGTGTTCTCTGTTATTATTGCTTACATCTCTGTGAACTCTGAATAAATACGAAACCGGAAGTGTTTCTATTTTATAAATACTATAACTGGCGACCAACGTGGGCTCAAAGTGTTATCATCATCATCAGCCGGGGTCAATCCACTGCTGGATGAAGGTCTCCCCAAGCTTCTTCCAATTCTCTCGGTCCTGTGTCGTTCGCTGCCACGTATTTCCGCCAGTTCGTCAATCCAGCGGCTTTTAGGGCGACCCTGTGGCCGTTTCGTGCCCCTTGGGTACCACTGGATGACGGCATTTGTCCAGCGGCCGTCCTTTCGGCGAGCAATGTGCCCCGCCCATCTCCATTTTAGCTGTTTGGCAACGTCTATTACATCGCGTACTCCTGTCTGCTTCCTAACCCATTCGTTTCTCTAACGGTCCTTTCGCGTGATGCCCAACATACACCTCTCCATGCCTCGCTGTGCGACTCTTAGCCTTTGGACATCTCTCGTGTTGAGGGTCCACGTCTCGCAGCCATACGTGAGCACGGGTAGCACACATTGGTCGAACACCCTACGCTTAAGACACAATGGTAGGTCACTCTTGAAGATACTATTCAGACGTCCGAAAGCACTCCATCCCAGCTTTGTTCTTCGAGCAATTTCATCGTGCATGCTTCCGTCTATGGACACCTGCTGTCCGATATAGACGTAACTGGTGACTTGCACGAGTTGGGTGCCATTAATACAGATAATCGCAGGGTCCAAAGTGTTATAATATGTTATAAATAAATATAACCATCCTATACTAGACGTTATAACCGGGATGACAATATCTGCCGGAGCTACACTGATAGGATTATTCAATTAACATATTGTTAGAATTTTATAAATAATTGGTCCCAAAAATAATATAATCCACCCACTACTTGACGGTTAGGTCATAATGAGATAATGTCGCAGGTATTTGTTTTTAACGACATGAGATGATTTGCAGAAAAAAACGGAATTGTTTTCCTCTCATGTCAAAGCAGTACAAACGCCAATAGACTTGTTTGCATACCGAATAAAAACGTGGGCGTTCGACCTCTGTGGTGGCTTATTGGCTAGTTGCATAATAGTTTTTTAATGAACAAAAAAAACACTATTATTTCTGCAATATAACTTATAAATGTTCGGTGTAGTGTCGTTTTATTACCATTACAGTTACAGTACAGTATATGTATGACAGTAACGCCCGCAGGTCATATGTTGCTTAGGGGCGTCACATTTTAAAGGGTGTCAAATGAAGGAACGAACACGAATATCATAACTTTTGAAAGCAATGGCAGTTTTCTATCACGCAGAATATGCAGTCGATTCGTTGGTTGAAAAATAATGGAAGCATTAAAAATCCTGGTAAAATATCATATTATTATTCCAATGTTGTATTGCAATAACCAATGGCGGTTTATTTTGTAGGGAAAATAATCACGAGGGGGCCTCCAATCCTATCTGTTTAAGAATATGTTTTGTGGAAATGCTATAATCCTCATTACCTATAATCATTACTAATAAAATAGGTCATATTGTACACAATTTGAAAATGAAAATGAAAGGGGATGACATTCTAAGTTTGCCTACGGGCAGCACTCTGCCTAGGGGCGTTATAGAGAGACGCAAATGTGGTAATCAGATTTTGTACGCCTATAATTTTAAGAATATAATTATAAAATAGTATTTTTTTTAAATCCTTATATTTTAGTATAAGTGTATTTTCCATCACTGTTTTCGACATTTCGGTTGTTTTATTAGATCCATGCAGTGGATTCAAACACACATTAAAAAACAACATATTGTGAATAAGCCAGAAGCGTACTCCGAACCCGCGACTCACGACTTCATAAGTGGACACGTTGCCGCTGGCAACCATGGTGGGCGCATAATCACCAATATTACTTAAATGCCAAATTCCATTTCTAAATACGGTAGTAATTAAAAAATAAATAAAAACATGTACAGCTATTAACAGTACTTTTCAAACTTTATTACTTTTACAGCGCCTCTTAATGGGTAAAAAAAATTCACAGCAACCAATTTTTTCTTGAAGCCTTTTCCGCCGAAAAAAATTAATCTCAGTGTTATCGGGTATTACTAGGGATTGCAATACCGAATGAAAATGTCAATACCGGTTTTTCGGTATTTCTTATGGAATACTGGTATTAATACCTGTATTTCTTAAACATTAAACAAAACTGAAGTAAGTGCTTATCAATAAATATAGCTATTAAAATCTTTTAAACATATTATTTTTATGTTGCATTTAATATGTTGACATTTAAAAATATGTATTGATCATAATTGTAGAACTAGTGATTTTTACAAATAATTTGTATATATTGGTAATTTTAACTAAATACCTCAAAAGTTCATCAAGTGCAAATAAGTCCGGCTGCAGGAAAAGCTTCTTAAATTCAACGCTTGTACAGTCATCAATAATTATAGAATAATTGAACACGCAATGATAATTCATCGCGACAAGTACTTTTATAAAATATATGTGATGAAATTTGTTTTACTATTTTTTCACCTATGTTGGTCTCAATATATTTGCATTTTAGCAGCACATAACTTATAATTCATTTTCAAAAACGTAAACAAGTGTGCTTTCTTAATACCGAAAATTACGATATTTTGGATTTTTAAAACCGGTATTTCGGTATTGATGAATACTGGAATACCGGTTTTGAAATACAGGTATTGCGATCCCTAGGTATTACCTCCCTAAATGAAAATTCCACTTAGAATTATTGAGGACATTATTTAGCATTTTTACCATTTTACCAAAAATCTTATTTCAATCCAAAACCAAGGTACGTGGGTATTTTTGAGAGATGGAGAGAATCACTGAACAGATTAATAAATATAAATCCGATAAGCTATATTCCAATACACTACGTTTTGATTCACGGTTTCGAATATATAAGTGTCCTAAAAAAATGAACCACGCATTATAGACGTGCAATAGTGTGTTGCAACCTTCAATACACCAATATTAAATGAGCGTCAGTGCATAAACCGAGAGCAGGTATCAGTAGTCGACGTATGGCGTATTATAGTTGACACGCGTTTAATTTTATCCCGTATTCGATCGGCTGCCTGTTTCTCCTTCCCATTAGATATTCCAGTTCCCATTGTTTTCGAGAGAATTTTTTCCATCTATTAACCGTCAAAAAACCCGAAGACTTTTTCATTTTTTTCACGGCCCGCAGTTTGAATTCCACTGGATTATTAGTTATACCTGGAAGCAGTTTTGTATTGACTAATTACATATTATTATGTTAAAAATGTCTATCATTTCTTCAATAATATGCAAAAAATATGTATAATACTTGGGTATTGTTTTTTTTTTGGTCTCCATTGCAAAATGATTTTTAATACTAGAGTCAGTGTATTTTACCGACATGAGAGTTGACCTTAGACCCCGGATATTGCAACATTTTTAGTAGGCAGTAGGTAGGTCCTTAATGCAGTTATGGAAAACCGTAATATTTTTAATGTGAGAATTGATAATTATTATCAGTTTGTGCACGAGAGGTTACAGGGATGCCAGAAATATCAAATCAAAAGGCTATGTGTCGTTCCGAGCTGTCTCATACAAAAGTCTGATAGGTAGTTTGTAAAATTCTAGGACATATTGAGTAACGATCTCGGCCAAACGGAAATGGTTGGAAAGCGACAATGATATTAGTGTTCACCAAGTGACTAACTAGGCTGTGGGTACTATTACCATGGTATTGTCTATGGACGATGAGAATCTCATTATATTTTACTAGTTCTTGTCGGCGTGTAAGACAGTACATACTACCTGTCCTTTTTACGCCTTTTAAGACACCAATACTCGTCGTCTGCTTTTAAATCACTAGTTTTAAAACTACACTGAATTGGTTCTGTGTCACTTGTCAATGTTATAGTTGTATGGTCGTGAAGGTAAGAAGGATTTTTGGAAATAGGGATTTGACGGATTACTATAATATGGTGTAATAGTACTTAGCTGAGTTTTTTGAAGTGTAATTTTGAAGATACTTGTGGATTACGGATCTAGGGGGGCTTAAACAGGATGCCTGACACGGACCTTTTATGTTGAGAGGCTTGGCGCGCGCTGGAGCTGGTTTGGTGTTCACGTACTCACGCACTGGTAAACGGACGGTTCGGAATGTCACTTTCACGGTTTCACTTGTGTTTTGGGATAAATAATGATGAAATAGCTTAGGATGCATGATAGACGCGACGTTCGCTCAAACCGTATCAAATTTAGCGCAACGAAGGTCGAACATATGCGTTTTGGATGAGTCACTCTGTTGTTAACGCAGCTTCGGCCGTATCGTATCAGATCACGGTGCGATAGAGTCTGTATAATCGAATTAATCAGTTAACGATGGCTTAGCTTTAACAACCTTAGGCGCGTCCGCTGTCTTGCAGTAACTGAATGTAACTTAATCATGGTCGACTCATGACCCATGACTGCTAGTCGCCTGGTCTTGCGACAATATCTGAGATTTTTGCTAGGTAGGAAAAAACGAATGCGGGCCACCATAATTGGTCCAACCAATAATATTATATTATAATATAGTAAAAATTTATTTAAAACAACCTTTTTTATGTAACCATTGGACTGATGAATTTCACGACTACTTATTGTAAAAATAATATTTATATTATATTGTCAAGATTTACATATGACAAAAAATGTGAGTTTATGTTTATATCATGAAATGAATGTGCACTGTACTTTCCTATTACAATAACATTGTTAGACATTGCACACCGTAAGTAGCGCAGCGAGAGTAAGGTCACCGGTTCAAACACCAGCTGGGAATACAAGCTGCTTATTTATCAATGAAAATGCACTTTTAATATTTAATATTATAATGCCGGTAATAATAAAACTATCCATGCAAGTTGAAATATACTTTGACATCGAAAGTAACTTTACTTTTTGGCAATGCAAAACTAAAATAAGTTTTAGCAGCTTAAGGGGGATCACATCAAAAGTTGTGATCTCGTAGAGACATCTAATACCCGAATTACGAAGCATATTCGTAAAATTATAATGGAATCTAGTTCCAATTAAAATAACCATCGAGGCATCTCAACTAGAGGTCACTGTAATTATAATAATGTATTATTCATTAAAATATTCATACATTTCTAAAAACCGATGTTATAATTATTATTATAGTTATTATTTTTAAACAATGAAATATACATTTATATAACATATTGCATTTCATTTCAATCGAACCATAACGTCCTCTTTTATCGGGAACTCACCAAATGTATGAATTACTTATAAAGTGTTCTAACTGATTTTTACTCTTAAGTGTTCGGTCAGATTGAACTTGAATGAATCTCCCATCCCGATTCCCAAACTTTTGACATTTGTATACCCCTCTAACATTTTCGTAACACTGAGTATCCCCCCCCCCCCCACCCGTCAAAAAATGTCAAAAAATGAATATACTTTAATAACAATCAAAATATTTATTTTTTCATTTTTTAGTACATAAACAAAATAATAAACGAAAAATAATATTCATAATAATCAATGAGAAGGATGAAATTGTTGACAGATCATCATAATTTGGTTCCCTGGTTGTTAATTTTAATCTGAGATGCGGTTCCACATCCAAAAGCTTTTTCTATTTTTATGACTTAATGTCTACAAATGCTGAAAAAGCAACTTCACATAGATATGAAGTTGGAAGACGCAAGATGTATTTCAGGACTTTCTCTGTTAAAACTGAATACACATGTTGCATTTGCAACCAGAATGATATTAAAGTACGCTCCTTATATTTATCTTTCAAGAATCCGTCTGAAGCTAATTCCAACAATAATTGCTCTTCTTCCGCACGCGATAAACCTTCTAGCATGGACGTTGTATTGATGTCGTATTAATGTTTGTTACACTAGGCGCAGCCAAGGCCGGTACAGCGCGTACCCCCACCAAATTCTTCCCGTACCCCAGGGGGTACGCGTACCACTCTTTGGGAAACACTGTTATATATCATGCGTTCCTGCCAAAAGTTGGTTAGTCGATAATTTAGATATTTTGAGCTAACAACGGAGTATTTGTTTATATTATATAAATATGTATGCTAGAAAAATATCAAGGTCATCCGATATATAGAACATACACAATATAAAGCACAAAGATATCAGCATTATGCCTGGTTTTAGAGGGCATGTCAAACTTAAAATTGTAATTACTTTATAACATGATTTCGAGACTTATCAACTTGTTTAACAATGAATTATTTAGAAGTGCACTAATTAGATTTATTTTTAGATTAGATTTCCTTACAGTAAATTTAACATTACTCATTACTCTACCACTAATATCTGATCACTTTACCCACTCGTGATAAAATGTTACAAGAGCGTTATATAATTATGATATAAGTTTTATCTTATAACTACGCAACCTTTTAAGATATCGAGATGAAACTATATTAAATTTGTACCAATACTATATTCTATAAGTTTTTCAAATTTCATTAATATTGGTGTAGTATTTTTTGAGTTATAACAAAAAAATAGACAGACAAAAAAACATATTATTTATATTTTGGTATCATGTGAATAGACAAGATCATAGGGGAAGTATTTCGAAACAACATACAGACACTTAAGGCTATACTTCAGTTGAGGCATGGTCTAAAAAGATCGTGGCTAGGCGATGCGCGGGTTGTGCAAATGACGCGTGCAGAACGAAATATAATTTGTCATAAAAATCCAACATGCGTCCATTTAATGTTATGTTTATTCTTATTTTACTAATAATAATAGTATATTTATTGACATGTTCCTTTTTTTAAGTACATACGTAAAGTTTTTTAGTCATCTTTACACGATTTAAGAATATTTTCATCCGACGCCATGACAAAACAAAACGACGTGCGCACACTTCGACTATCAGTCTCCGATTAGCGAATCCAGGCAACTAGTGAGAAATTTCGTCGCACCTACTGTTGAAAATTATTTGCCGTTTCACTGAAGTACGCTCTGAAATCTTATTATTAGTTCAGATTTAGTGCCCTAACTCGAATCTCTCATTAAATCATATTATTAAACTTTAAAATCACACCTATATTTTTGTTTAAAATAATTAAAATATTTTATATCATCCCCTTCCATTTTTTAAATTATTTATTTGCAATCGATTTTTAACTAACTTCCCGACTAGCTAGACATTTGAAACTTTTAGAATATATCAGAACACGATGCCAATGCATTCTTTTAGCCATCTTTAAGTAGAATTGAATTCATTTGCAGTTAATTCTGTTTTGTATGAAAAGTTATTTCGGAAAAAATCCGTAATCCAATCCACTATTATTGGTTGCTAAGAGGGTGGTCCTAGCAACTAAATTATTAATGTATACGTGCGTTACTATGGAAATCAAAATGACATTTCAGTATTCTATATTTGATTGTTGCAAAATAGCAAAAAAATGATTTGTTGACAATTGCCTTATTTGTCCTTAATTATTAATACATAGAATTGTCTAGTTTATATGATTCAACAATTTAAAAACGTTGTATATAAAAAGTTCTTTTTATCTTGTAATTATTTAATATTGTTTGTTTGACAGTCATGTAAAAACGGTAAAATGTTAATAATCACTGATGTGGGCGTAAATATACTTCAATCGAACGAATGTAGGCATAGAACCAAAAAGTGCAATCATGTAAAAGATTACTTTATTTAAATCGTGAATAGATTTATGTTCAAGTTAAGCAAGAAGAAATATATGTTATATATTCAAGGACCTTGCAAATTTATACTTCAAGACTGTCTGGGCAAGATTTTTCACTGTAACATTTTTTCTCTCCATGTTATTTGGTGAACGTCTTGGCTTTATAATTTGTAATTTTTACCAAGTAGATATAAATATTATACAAAGTATTTTGAAAATGGTATGGATCCAAGCATTCAATTATTGAAAAACATTGTGACGTGAATTTGTCAGACTGGGGATTTGAGCCCGAAACTCGCGACTTCACACGCGGGCACTAACTTTATCACTCGTCAATCGCGAAATCATAGGTACATATTAGTACCATTGATATACTACTAGATGAGGAGTTCCCATACAAGTGTCATTTTAAAAATGTACCACAAAATTTATTATGAATATCGTCTTATAATATTTCCTTGTAGTTATATTATAACCGTTATACATGGATTCCCGAATTTCACCCGTATTGCCCTGGCTGTAAAACTAAATTTGCGTTCTTGGAATAGTGACCCTAAGGGTATCTGCAACCCAAAGCTTGCAAACTACCAAAAATTCATGTCTGAGCGGACAGAGCAAGTCGTCATGCGCTGACTATTAGTTAGAGTAAGATGCAAGCTAGATTGGGCTTACTCATAATTATTGCCAGGTCGTTTTCGAGACAAATATTAACTGAGCTTATATCGAGTTAAGTCCGCTGATATTACAACAGTAAGTTTTAACACTGGCCGAGTCGCTGAAAATCGGGCGTCATTTTAAGAAGCATATGATTCATCCAGTAGTATATCAATGGTACTCGTATATACAGATAAACTTTGGAAACATACATATTCTGACGCCAAGTGGGATATGAACCTGCATCCATTTGATTACGGTCAATGTACTTTACCAATTTAGCCATCTGCGTCCTACCTAATTACGACGAAATAAAAAAAATATATACACTAATTTAGGCGCTTTAAAATAATGCTATTATTACCGACTGGTTTTTGTAGTTATTATAAACATACCACATACGTGTGAAGTTCGATAGTTTTTACAGAAAATATGACATAGTTAGAGCGACGTGATAGAAAACGATGCAATATGCTTCATGTAAGAGCAGTTGGAAACAATAATTAAAATAACCCTATGTAATTCGTACGCAGTGGAAGAAATCGCAATCTGCGCAATTTCAAGGTTAAATTGTTTCATAATACTCTATCTATGGGGTCAGTAATCTCTCCAATTTTTCCTATTTTTTGTTCAACGAATATTTTTTGAGAATGTAGCATTCTTTGTTAACATAACAAAAAAATAGTTCAGTTCAATAAAGAATGTTACATTTTCGATTCTTAAGAATTATTCATTTGATAAAAAGTGCTTTATTAATCTATCTGTATAACGCGAAAAAAATCTGCAATAATAATTATATTCGGATGACCTCCATGTGTCAGAGATTCAGTTTGCTTATATTATTAAAAATTGAAGAAGTTATCATCAGATAAAAAAATGAGTGCTAGGCCATTATTTGATTTTAATCAGTTTATTATTAATAAATCTTCTAATCGATTTAAACTCCACACGTGGTATTGAGCAATTTTGTGATTTAATGGAATATCTTATTCAAACGTTTAAACGCTAATATATCTGATTCATAAAAGTATACGACCCCGATGACTGAGCGGGGTGACGTGTCTGTCGCTTGTGAATTCGTAGATTTCAGATTCGATAAATTGATATTATGTATTTTACAACATTTTTCTTAGGCCGTATTCTTATTTGTCCGGTACAAATCTTGCAATCGATTTTTAAGTAACTTCCCGACTAGCTGGACATTTGAAACTTTTAGAATATATCAGAACACGATGCCGATGCATTTTTTTAAATACTTTTAGCCATCTTTAAGTAGAATTGAATTCATTTTCAGTAAATTCTGTTTTGTACGAAAAGTTATTTCGATACCATTATTGGTTACTAGGGGGTCCTAGCAACTAAATTATTATATAAATAATAAATAATATATATGTGCGTTACTATGGAAATTAATATGAAGTGTCATTTCATTATACAGTATTTCTATCCAAGTACATTTTTTTTGATCGTTTAAGCTAGTCAAGTCAAGTTTATATGATTCAACAGAAAATTTAAAAACGTTTTATATAAAAAGTTCTTTTTATCTAGTAATTATTTAAATGTGTGTACCTATTCGTTGATTTAAAAAAAAATGGTTTATTAGATTGATATTTTCTAGGATTTTTCATAATAGTTTTTGAGGCTGTTAATGGTTACGTAAATTTAAACTCTGCAATGAAATAAACAAAATGTTTCTGATTGAAAAAATATTTAATTCACAATTATTTATGTATGAATAACGATTGTGTGTGGCTATAAAATACGTGTATTTTTGAACGAACAGGCTACAAAATCTTGGTACACAAAAAAACTCATTATACCAGCTGCACATTATATGTTTAACTTGTTTGCACGTTTGTGCCAATTTACCATTCAATATGATATATATATTCCCACAGTTTTAATAAGCAAAAAAACTAGACGTTTTTATTGCATATTATGTATTAAGTATATTTATTAAGTAGGTATCTATTTAGCAATAGCTGTCAACGTAAACGTTCAGAAATATTTCGAATTATTATTTACTGGTTTTAAAAAGTGATATATGGATCATTATTGAACAGGCATAATTCACTAAATGACTCAATTCATTCATTATAAACACTGAAATATAATTAACCTAGAAAAAATGTGTTTTTTATTGATCTATTTAGAAGTTTTATACAAGTTTATTTATTTTTGGCGGTATTTAAATAAATCTATCTATTAATAATTTTGATATTTCAATTCGTTTCTTGTGTGAATTTTTTGATAAAAGCGGATATGGGTTCATTATTATTTCCATGACCTCTTGTAAAGTGCTGGTTTATGTAAGCCGTGTTTATGAAAACTTCCGGCAAATAATTTTATTCGATACATACATGGCGCCAGAACGTCGGTAACAAAAATGGTTATACTAAACGAATTAGTGCTCGAAATGGCTGAGACGCACCGGAGCTCAGTTTTCCTGGAAAAAATTTAAATGGCATTCCGGTTTGGGAATTATTATAAAAATTACAAGATAAAAAGAACTTTTTATATACAACGTTTTTAAATTTTCTTTTGAATCATATATACTTGACTTGACTAGCTTAAAACGATCAAAAAAAATATATTTGATATAAATAATACTGAAATGTCATTTTGACACTCATATTGATTTCCATAGTAACGCACGTATATATTAATAATTTCCTAGCAACTAATAATTAATAGTGGATTGGATTACGGATTTCTTTTCTTTCTTTCGAAATAACTTTTCATACAAAACAGAATTAACTGAAAATGAATTTAATTCTACTTAAAGATGGCTAACAGTATTAAAAAAATGCATTGGCATCATTTTCTGATATATTCTAAAAGTTTCAAATGTCTAGCTAGACCGACACCGAAAATCGATTGCAAGATTTGTACCGGACAAATAAGAATACGGCCTATTAAAAACTTTGTAATAATTATTATGTAATTGGAGGGTACACGGAAAAAAACAGACTCATCGACAAAATGATAATTAGTTATGAGTACAAAAAGTTGACTGAAATCGTTATTGGTTGGAAAATGGGTTAATGCAAGTAAAAGAATTTATATATTGATTTCTCATTTATTTTTTAAATATAATAAAAGTGAAAGAAAGTAATAAAAACATATCCTACGTTTTTGTGCAGTTGTATACACAAGCTTGACTACACTTTCTTCTCTCTTCTTTTATTAACCAATGAAATCGATTTTGGTAGTGAACAGATTAGCATTTAAATCTGCTTAATGAAAAAATGCGATCAGCCTGTTTTTGCCGTGTAGGTACCCTTCGTATAGTAATTTACTTTAGGTACATAGTTTTTCCTAAGCTTTAAAATGAAACTTGTTATGTCGTACACTTATATTTCTACAAACAATGATTTGTGTCGTTTCGTTACAAAAAAACTTAGCAATTTGGTTAATAAGACCAAATAATTTTTGTGACATTTCATAAGATTTGGGCTTAGTATTCCGGGTTTTGTTTTCCGACATTTTCAATACATATGGATATCATCATTATCATTAATTATGGCACTACAACCCTTGGCGGGTCTTGGCCTCATTCAAAAACTTCCTCCTATCTGGACGATCCAGCGCCGACATTATCCAGTTTCCTTGAACGAGAATTTTTAAATCTCCCGTGGCGCAGTCTAATCATCTCAATTTTCGCCGTTCAGGTGCATTATAATGAGAAAGGATATACCGGCGAGGCGGGCTATGTACGCAACCCCCAATATTTGGATATGTCATATGCGTATATTACTAATTTAACAAATAAAATAAAATTAATCGCAAATATTAATTTGTTTATAAGTACAAGTATATAGCAGTGGCATCTTATGAGTGTTGACAAACCATGCACTGTTTATTACGGTAGATAAAGTATGGAATAATAATAATTCAACGTTTACCAGTATATTTCATAAAAAAAATGTTTTTTTGCCTACGTCGCTGAGATACATTCCCTGCCCAAATCTTCAGGAAGCATGCATATTAGATGTTTAAAGACTATTATGGCGTTTGTTCGTCCACAGTTTTTAGCTATTATAGTATAATTATATTTAAATGTACTGTACAATTACTTACTATATATTTTTTTTAAATTTTATTTAGGTCAGCCAACAGGTTCAATCACAGAGAATAGGTAAAATTATAATATAGAATAAAATAATATGTGATGGTACCAATAACAGGCGGACACAAAATGCATATTAAATCAAATTAAATTAGATCAAATATTAGGTACCAACAGCCGTATTGAATATAATTGGAAAATTATTGAAAATGGTTAAAAAAAGAAAGAAAAACACATTCATGACCAAAAACATGAGAATGTATATATCTAGAAAAGCTAGGCATTATAAAAAAAGGAAAAATACAATAAAAAAGCAGTCGTCCAGATGCTATTAGTCGTGGATTTTGGAGACACTTAATTTGAAAGAGGCAAGAGAACAAAGGGTATCCACTCCATCGCTGTGAAGATTCAAGGTTCTGCAGAGTCGAGCCACTGGACAAAATTGTAACCTAGATTGGTTTTATATGTATGAATGTATAGGAGTGAGGACGAATATTTATTCTGGTTACATTAAATTTAATGTTAGACGGTAATTGTGGGGAATCTGAATGATTAATTTGAAGATAAAATTAAGGTCAGAAATAGTACGCCGTTGTGTGTATAATAATTTATTATATTACCATAAAAATCTCAGAATGTTATTTACAATCAAAGTGGTAGTGATATTATAATATACCTAGACCAGGCGTTCATAGAGTGTGTCCCGCGTGACTTTTTGATGTATCCCGCGAGATTTATGTTAAATTTGTATTATTTTTTTATTCTTCATAGCGAATATTAAAAATTACATTTCAAATTAAATATCCTCTGGCAAGAATGTTCCCGTAAATATTCAGTTTGAATAATTAATAGATTTGCAACAGAACGTGGAAGCAAAAGCATTTTATCGTGATACGAATTTAATTGAATTCTACCAAGGACTTTCACTTGAGGTACCTATATTCAAATATAGTTAAACATGCTCATCAAATGGCTTCTTTATTTCGAAGGTTTTCTACAATGAGCGTTAATAAATTAAAATTCAAAATTTATCACAAAATTTGAGCCTAGATTTCAGGATTTAGTTTCAAACAAACAATTGTGCATAAATCAAATTAAAAAAATTTAAATACTATTTTTTTGTATATTAATAAGAGTATGTAATAATAGTGTAGGTTTAGTTAAAAATATAATTTTACACAATGAGATTTATTTTTTTGCCTTATGTTTTTTAAATACAGAAAATATTTACAAATGAGGGATGCCCACCAAATATTTTTAATTTCAAAATTGTCCCTTTGACAAAATAGTTTGTGAACCCCTGACCTAGGCAAAGTACGCATAAGGCGCCAAATGTAGAGACACCCCCGTTTTACTGACAAACTGATAATGTATAGATAAAAATATCAAAGTCGTATAAACTGTTTTAGGAATTACACATTTATTCGTTATTATACTTATGTATTTTCTGTTCTGATCGTAGAGTTATCAGTGTTTTATATATTGTGTCACGCCCACGGTGGCCGCGCGGCATAAGCGTTGGACTATAAAGCCGTGGGTCCCAGGTTCGAATCCTGGGTCTGGCAAGTACACGTATTGTTTTTCAATTTGTGTGTGTGGTATGGACCTAATAGGTTGAGCAAGTGGCTGACATCCATTTCTCGTAAAAAACAAAATCTGTCAATACAAACCTCCACTCTGTGGAGGCCCATATGATCCTATCTGGATCGGACATGGTCGAAAAAAAAATATATATTGTTAAATACGTTTATTTCTAATTTCAGGACGGCCGGGGACTGATTACCCTGTACTGGCAGCAGTCCCGTACACGAACTTCTACTGCGACGAGCAGCCCTACCCTGGCTTCTTCGCCGATATGGAGACGAGATGTCAAGGTAGATCACTTCTCCGCTGCGAACGCTCAAGCCTTAAGGCGTGTCAGGCAGGGTTGGCACTGACGGAGAATTAAGAAAGATTTACAGCTTCGTAAAATTGAGTGCAGACAAGTTTGTGTTTACTTTATACGAATTGCGTTATTCAGGAATGGGTAAAATATATCTGATGAAACTCATTCTATTGACTTTGAAGAACATGGTCAGCATTCTTAAAAGACATTTGTGGCTTGTAGTAAAATATTAGAATGCTAGTATTATTGAATCAACACATTCAACTAAGTATATCAAACATCAAACCAGAAAAACCTATGGTGTCCATACGACTAAATAAAAATCAAGCCTCAATAATAACCCTTGCAATTTTTATAAATAATTTCTTTGATATTTTTTTTTTAAATTTCGTACGTCTATTTTATTACCACGTTTTTCTTAGCTCGTATTCTTGTTTGTCCGGTGGTTGTTTATCAAGTAAAAATCTTGCAATCATTTTTTAACTAACTTCTTGACTAGCTAGACATTTTAAACTTTTAGAATATATCAGAACACGATGCCAATGCATTCTTTTGATACTTTTAGCCATCTTTAAGTAGAATTGAATTCATTTTCAGTTAATTCTGTTTAGTATGAAAAGTTATTTCGGAAGAAATCCGTAATCCAATCCACTATAATTATTGGTTGCTAAGCGGGTGGTTCTATCAACTAAATTGTTAATATATACGTGCGTTACTATAGAAATCAAAATGACATTTTAGTATTCTATATTTGTTTGTTTGTTGGAAAATAGCAAAAAAATGATTTGTTGACAATTGCCTTATTTGTCCTAAATTATTAATACATATAATTGTCAACTGTATATGATTCAACAGAAAATTTAAAAACGTATATAAAAAGATCTTTTTATCTTGTAATTATTTTGTATATAGCTACGAAGGCTCAGCTGAGGTTTACTTAGCTGTATGTATATTTATACACTATTATCACATTCTATTTATACAAGATTAAAGATAATATATTTTAAAAAACAATACATATTATCATCGATAATAAGGAGATATATGAGGAGAATAATGATAATATTATTGTTATAATTATTATCTTCAACCATGTGGTATTGTCATTATTTATACGTACTTGAAAGTTAGATTCTCTCAGAAACATTTGGATACACAAAAACGCTTTGATATTTGACTGAGCTATAAACATCTCAAGATTAAGACGTAATAATTGATATGTTTAATGCTTAAACTTAAAGTCATTTAAAAGTCATGTCAAACAATATTATTATGAAAAATTTGCGTCGAAATATTGAAGAAATAAAAAAGATAATCGCACGTTTTCTCTGTTTATATTCTTTGGCTCATTACTGAGGATAGTGATCGCTGAAATTACAGGATTTACCGACAATCTCTTTCCAGCTAGGGCGATTCTGAGTTGGTGGGGTGACGTTGTTACTTCCGTTATTGTTGATTTAGTGACTTTCTTGATGTGTCGCTACATCTGGTAGGCGCACATTTTTACAACCTCCTTTCTTTAGGCTGCTTGGATCGAGTTCAAATTTCTAAGATGTCCCGAAATATTTATAATTAAAATTAATTAATAATTATTTAAAAAAAAAAAAAAAACGATCTTGTATGACCCTATCAATAACACAGCAGCCAAAGATATATCTACAATAAAATTCCAAGCACGTAAATCATAGTGACTTTTTACTGGGTACTCTTCTTTTGTCTCTAGGCAATATAATAATGTTGGTATATTATAATGTAACGTAATATCTATTTCATTTTTATCTCGATTATGTAGGTATATACTTACTAAAAACAACCATTAGTTTTGTTAAAATCACTTCAAACACTTTCACAATCGCACTTAAAACAATATCCTGGTTATTACACCATTAAACTGATTTCTAAAATGACATTTTGAAAATCTAACTAAAGTTAGCTTTTACATTTTTAACTTGAGTCATTCATTTATAATCAAAAACCTATATAAACGCCATTTTATGTTTTAGAAATGTTAATGTAGGAACATAATAATATAATACATATAAGTATATGGTTACACGTAAATTGATCATTATATGTTAAATAAACAAATAAATTTGAATAAATTTTAAATTTTAAATAATATGCAGTTCGCTGTATCACAGTTCTCTGTCATTATTGAAAGTATTGATTCGTGTGTCCCTGATAACCAATATTAGAAATCATCAGCTTTTTATTAATTATCCCAAGGTGCATAACTATCCTACCATTGGTCATTCCAATTGGGTTGGCAATAACTCTGTTCAACAAAATCGCTACGGATATTGATATATTCCACATACGTAAGATGAGTTTAGGTGGACGTTGTTTTATAAACTCTTAAAATAGGTTCTACTTATCCTACTTGGCGCAGGTACTTCATAATTGTTGTATTTACTCTTATACTAATATTGCTTCTATTTCTTTGTTTTTTTATGTCATGTTGTGAACGTCTTGAATTTGTAATTTGTAATTTTCCTAGATTTCAGTAGATCAATTTAAATATGTTTAGTATATGTACGTATTTGTCGTTTTAAGATAGCCAGCCGAAAATAAATAATAAAATATGTAAGTACCTAAGTAAATACCTAACAAATTTTCAGATAATCTTAAGCTAAAAATAAAAGTGGGCGATATGGCGGAACTTGACCTAAGGATGTAACTGTAGTACATAATATTATTATTCAAACAGTTCGATCATCCCTCTCCCGAGTATCATTATGTTTATCTTATTTTTATATTTACTACTTCATATATTGTAGAGCTGATAATACGAGGGTGGGTCAATAATTCCTTAGAAAAAAGCATTAAAACAGTTTTTATTTTTGTATTTTTTTTTTATTTCTCAACATAATCTCCTTGGAGCTCAATACACTTGGTTAGACGTTTCTCAATTTTTTTTAAACCGTCAGAAAAATAAGTTTTCGGAAGGTCCTCAAAATAAGCATTTGTCCGATCGATGACTTCTTCATTTGAAAAAAAACGTTGTCCACTTAGCCATTTTTTTAAGTTTGGGAAAAGGAAAAAGTCACTGGGGGCTAAATCTGGCGAATACGGTGGGTGGTCGACCAATTCGAACTTCAATTCTTCAATTTTAGCCATTGATCGTAAACATGTGTGAACACGGGCATTGTCCTGATGAAAGAGGATTTTTTTCCTGTTTAAATGAGGCCGTTTTTCTTCAATTTTGTTTTTTAGCTGGTCCAGTAAAGATGCATAATAATCCCCTGTTATTGTTTTTCCTTTTTCCAAATAGTCAACGAAAATAATTTCACGTGCATCCCAAAATACAGTAGCCATAACCTTACCAGCTGATTTTACGGTTTTCGCCTTCTTTGGACATGGTTTGCCTTTGCAATCCACTGCTTTGACTGTTCTTTCGTCTCGGGAGTATAGTGGTGTATCTATGTTTCATCTACAGTCACAAAGCGACGAAAAAATTCATCCGGATTGCGTTGCATGAGCGACAACAGGGCTTTAGAGGCCACCACCCTATTGCGTTTATTGTCGACTGTGAGCAAACGCGGCACCCATCTTGCAGAAATATTTTTCATGCCCAATTTGTCATGTAAAATAGAAATGACGCTACCTTTTGAGATCCCTGTAACCTCAATTATCTCACTCAACTTTAATCTTCGGTCACTTAACACCATATCGTGGATTTTATTGATCATTTCTGGTGTAGTCACCTCTACAGGACGTCCTGAGCATGGTTCATCCTTTGTTGATGTACGACCACGTTTAAATTCATTTAACCAGTTATAAATAGTTGCAAGTGAAGGAGCAGATATGCCGTGAACTAAATCCAACTCATTTTTTATTTCCTTTGCTGTTAACCCTTTTATATTAAAATGTTTAATAACAGCTCTAAACTCAATTTTCTCCATTTTCCATTTTTCCATTTTCCACAAGCAAATTTTTTTTTTTAAATGTACGAGAAACACACAACAACCCGACCAATCTGATTGAAACTTCGCAGCATACTGAATCGGTAGTGCCGCTGCATGAAAACAAACCGCTTACAGTACTAGTCGCGCCACCTGTCGGCTTTTCTAAGGACTTATTGACCCACCCTCGTATATAAGAGGTGTAGTTGTTATCTATTTAGTCAACTACCCCCTTATTATTTTATATTCAGACGGGTGCTTTTGTATGTGACATGTGATATATAGGCAGTGTTGAAGGCAAACACGAGTTGGTATTTGTATCGTTTATATGGTACAAATACATAAGTGGCTATTTATTACACGGCAGATAGCATGGAGATATAATTATTGAACTATGTGTAAAGGTTTAACTTGACTCTTTTTACTTGATACTTTAGAAAAGAACTAAGCGCCCTTGTAACCTCTACATAAATTGAAAGTCTCTAGACAACTGTCATTTCCGACTCGCCACTGTCTATGCTCTAAACTTCAGTATAGACAATAACGTGTTAGTTTTAAAGTTGGGTAAAACCTCGAAAATAAATTAAAACCAAATAAGCATAATATTAATTTGATATCATACAAGTTTATAATATTATTATATGATACCACACGATGATAGTTCTTATTATCGTAGAAAAGTCTTTTAACAGTTTTTTTCCTAATAAATCATTCGTTTAATTACCCAATACTATTAGAGCATACAAAGTGGGCAATTGATTCACTCAAAAAGATGCTACCTGCATATAAATTAAACGCTCTTTAAAAAAAACTGGATTTGTCCAAAATCAGATGCATCGAAATTTTTATGTTGATTAATTTAAATTTTAAAAAGGTCGCCAGGTTTCGAAGCGTAGTAGTTAACTATAACGTCAGCATGTGAATTTAAAAAAAAACTTAACTATAATATATCGATCTTTTAACGATTTTAAATTATGAGATATTCTTTTAAATTTATTTAAAAACACTCGTTATAATCCAAGGACGCGATCGATGTTTTAATAAAGTCAGTACCGTGCGTCAAGTTTTTTAATTGTAACCATAAATATTTTACGGGTAGGTATCTCAACATTAACTTGACAAAAAATTTCAATTGTGACGTCGTCGCATTAGAAAAATCAAAATTAAATACAATACTCGTAGCATATTATGTATGTGATAATTAGTAAAAACAAAAATAATGGGTAATTAGGTACAATTCTCAAGTGTGGGAAAATGGGATAAACTTATACACATATCAACGAGTCCTGGGAGAACCGAGCATTGTCAGCAAAATCTGTGACATAGGAATCTATCACGAAAATATTATTTAATTATTTGAATATACGTGTTTCACAGGCCGTCAGCAGTATCGGTTATGTGAGAAACGCTGACGAAGAAAATAAGATTGTTTATAACATACATTTTCTTAGCATAAAAATTTCACAAGAATATGTTATTTTGAATATTTACGCCTGTATTTTATAATATGCATTACATTTCTGTCACATAAACGCAACGCGCATTCGATAGTATTAATAGTTGAATACATTTAAATGGCTCTGTATTGTTTGGATTTGTCGGCTTATCTATATTAAGTCATAAACAAAAACTGCTGCCAAGGTTGTGGTATATATTATAATGCGGTGACATGCTTTCGCATTTCTATTTTATTAATCTGTTCTGTGTTCGCAATATTTAAGTGAACACTTGTCAAGACGTTAGCAGAATAGGACAACAATGATTTAAAAACATTAACGTAGATTTAAAATAATATGAACCTTTATTGAAATATTTAAAATCATTTATCTATTTAGGATAGGATCAAATTTACAAAAACCGATGTAAATGTTTATGAATAGGGTAATTTATGATCTTAATTTACCGTAATTTACACCCACAATGGCCGCACGGCTTAAGCGTCGGCCTATAGCGTCGTAGATCCCAGGGTCGAATTCTGGGTCTGGCAAGTAAACATATTGTTTTTCAATTTGTGTATGAGTCAGAGTATGGTCCTAATAGGTTGACCAAACGGCTGACATCCATTTCTCATAAAAACAAAAAATCTGCTAATACAAACCCCACTCTGTGGAGGCCCATATGATCTTATTAGGATCGGGCATGGTTGGGGGAAAAAATTACAATTTTTTCTTTTAATATTACAATAATCTAAGATAAATCACTCTTAGGCGCCGAAGTTGGAACATAATATACTCACTCGGTAGATAAAAATCACTTTAAACCATTTATTTCGAGAACGTGTCAATAATTTTCAATAATGAATGCTATAAATCTTTTGACCATTAAACAAAAAATAGTTTATTTAATAATTTCATGTGTGCTTAAAACTCATAAGTGATACGTGCTTACATGAATATTAAAAAAAAGCATTAACTAACTCGTCTTTGTTCTGGCAGAACACACTAACTGGAGAATACTAGTTTTGAGTAATTTGACTTTGAAATTGTTAAAATGTTTGAAATGGTCTATCATGTGAGTTTATTAAGTAATCGTAAAAAGGATGACTTTAAAATAAAGACTATTTATTTATTAAGAAGGTTTCCTGACGGTAAAGTTTGAAATAAGGAACATTTTGGTACTAACTAACTCAATATGTCATTTCTTCGAATTAGTGTCGCCAGAACATTGACGAACTAATGAAAACACTATTTCAAAACAGTAAAGAATGCATAAATAAAATAGTTTAGACAACAGTACGCCACTGTACATTATGTCGTAAGTAACTATAAGTTACAACTATTTTATATTATTATTATATTATTGATGACTCTTGGATTTCATGTGAATAAATTGCAGTTTTTATACGCCGCTCGGCAATCATGTCGAGCTCCGCCTGAGTTTTCTGACCCTGATGAGAAATAATTAGCGTGCCACTGGAAGATTTTAGAAAATCAATAATATCTGTTGGCCTCAGAATCATTGACACTTGGACGCCTATAATTAATATTAATCGTTTCTAAAATATACAGAGATCAACTGGACTATGTAATCTTTATAAAAAAGATTTATTTGAAATAAATTCATATCTAATGATCTTTTAAAGATGTTGTAAACATGAAATTATGTAGAACATCATTTCTCACGAAAAAATAATGACCTTGCTCTAAAACCTATGAATATATATTATTATTAAGTGAATACTCCGCCCAACGGAGGCACTTTGAGACATGTTTTATTAATAAACATTAGAAAGTGTTTTAACTAATAAATACATATCTTAAAACATTAAAAGAAAAATATGTTTTATTTAAAGTCAAAGATAAACCTGATTTTAAAAAACATTTTAAAATGTGAATTAGATTATGATTTTTTAATTACCACCTTTAAAATGCACGTTAATTACATCGATCGACCTCCTGGTCATTACGCGCCAGGTGCGTTTTCAGCATCCAAAGTATTAAAGGATCTTATTATTACATATCAACTTTAAAATATCAACAGGATTTAATCCTCAGTTATTTCAAAATAAGTTTTTAATAGATAATAATATTGTACACGACTAAATACATATTATTGTATCGAAAGGATGTAAGCTGAAAATGCCGAATTGTTTTTCTAATTTATTTTTATTTTCTTTTGACCATATTATCCGATCCTAATAAGATCATATTATTATGGGCCTCTACATAGTTAAGATCTGTAATGACACAATATGTTTATTTTTACGAGAAATAAATGTCATCTACTTGCACAACCTAATAGGTCCAGACGTTGACTCCAAGCACAAATTGAAAAACAATAGGTATGTGTATTTTCCAGACCCAGGATTCAAATTTTAGATTATAATTTTTGATGACGAAGAAAGTGAAGTGGGGAAAAAAGACCTAATCATCATTTTTATTATGTTTTCTTTAATAACCTTATTAATTATTAATATCATTAGGAAAATAAATTATGTAAGTACCTATATTTTTTATATTCTGACTTTGATCGAAAATAATAACAAAAACGTTTGTTGTGCTTCCTGTATAATTTTATTTATGTGGGTTAAGCCCCTTTGACTTTAACATTCTTAATTAACGTAACGTAACGTAATTTTTAGTATTAACAAATAGTTTATTAAGTTTACTCTATATATCTATAATTATTGAAACGATTTTTGACTAATTCGTAGTTTAAATGCTATTTATATTTATTTTAAATTCTTATTATTTATATGAAATCCACTTTCGGTATGGTTACAATATTGTATGTTTCGTTTTATCGGGTCTTTGTGGCGATATTATCTAATAAATGGGACAAATTATAGTAAATAAACAGTAGAAATGTGTCCCCTAGAGTCATAACTCACATTTTGCAATTTTATCATTTAGTCATTCTCAAAGCATTAATCTAAATAAAGAAAAAAAGTTGGGTATCAAAATTCACTTTAAAGTTAACTGGTGGTGTTATAACTCACATTTTTCAATGAATAATGTGAGATCTGTCACCAAGGCCTTTAGAAACAATCAGGGAGCTCTAGTTCTCATAGTGTGTTGTGTGGCTGCAGGCTTATGAGTATTAGGTATATATATTTTAAAACAATAATGTAAATCAACTCACTCCTTTCCTCTATTTACAAAAAACAGTGCTCTGTTGGTTTTTAATATCATTGCTCTAGGCAACTCAAATAGACTTTTTCTAAACGATAAATCGAATCGACTCGTCCAATTTAATTTGTACATTGTATTCAATTAACTTGTCTTGTAAGGCACTTATTAAAAATATACGAATGGGCACTCAACTGTTAGACATATTACACGAAACATTACATTTTGTTATGCGGACAATATTTGCAACGGTTTGTACAACCTGACATTTTGGAAAGGGGACCGGAAGGCAAAACTGGTCGTCAGTAAGTTGTAAGTGAATAAAGGTCTAAACATTCGAGAAGAAGAAGGTATTGCAAGTGAAAGTGTTTACGAGAAATTATGTATTAGGTACCTACTCGTAGACATTTATTGGTACTTGAACAAAAGCGAGCACTGCAAAATAGGCGATTATAATAATATATAATCTATTCGCATCTATTCTACACCGTTATCGGCGGCTATCGAGGGTAGTTTATCATATTTATGTATTGAGATAGTATAATTTTAACAATAAGTTAGCCGTCTAAGCTGTCAATCTCGCTGCTGTTAAAAGATAGCACTTTTTGTCAGTTCATACGATTAATGTATTGTAACAATTAACCGCCTCACCCTCAATAGCCGTCTTTCGTATAGAATAGATGCGCAGATGGTAGTATCACCTGTCAACATTCTCATACGTCTTTTCCCTGTCCCTCCTCTGTCATACGTTAGCGTGTAGGTATTTTATATCTTATTGTCTTTATTCTAGTGTTTAAATTCTCAATTATTTCTCTGTGGGCTTATGTATTAGCCTGACAGAGTTTTTGTAGAATCTCCTGACTTTTCCAAGTAAGCCATCACTCGTTTATTTGTCAAGCGGCGACGCATAGCTGATGTTTCTTCCTCATCCATAATCTTTCTATTTTTTTTATTATGTTGTCTTATGTTACAGTAGGTTGCAGTAGTCTGTTCCTATTGTAATTCCTCTAAATCTCTCGGATATCACCTTAATATCTTATCTAAACGCCACTTTGTTGATTTTCAACATTTCACTTCGATTTTTAGATTCCTAACCGACACCATATACCTACTTCATTATTTTTTTCCTTCAATCTGTCACAAATTAATTATAATGTCGTTTAATACTTTCTATATACTCGGTATGCTATATTACCGCACTGTATTCCAATTTTTTTTCAAAAATATTTTTCTAATAAGTATATAATTATAATTCTGAGATGTTCCAAATTAAATATATATCTATTATTTTGATGATGTCACCTGGTGGTCACGTCTGTAACTATAAATAAATGGTAGCAACATCTGTGAATGTAGAATATCTCCTCAGATCAGTGACGTCCCGTGGGGGTATGCAGATTGAGCGTCGCTTGGGGGCGGCAGTTACTCGAAGGGCGGCACATCGAGGAGAATCATTTGGTATATAGAAACAGCTACCTAAACTTAATAATAACGAAAATATCTTTCCATTAAAAAATCAGCTCACTGGTTGGAAACAAAATGTATTAATTAACATAAAAGGTTTAACAGGACTATATTTTTTTGTCGAGTTCGCAATGTGTAAGAAGTCACTGTATTACCAATGTCAAAAAAATCCCAATTTTGGGGGGAAAATATTTATAAATTTAATTTTGTATGTTTTAGTGGTGTATTATTTTGTAAGTATGTACCTAATGTATCCATACAATACATTTCTTTGATATTGTAGTTATGAAAGGATGATAAAAAATAGAGCGGCATTTTGGAGCTGCCTAGTGGCGGCATTTTGTCTAGGGACGTCACTGCCTCAGATGTTTGCTAATCAATTTGTAGCTAATTAAATCATTATCTATACATACATATCAACTTCTTTTACATATTTAGGCACCGTCGCGATAAACGAATGATTTCTTTAACGTCATTGGAGGTAACCGTATTCGTAAATAATACCCTCGATGGCCTCAATAAATAAATCATTATTTAAGACCCTGATTTCGCCCTTCGGCAATCTTCGGGCATTATTAATCGAAGCAATTTGTCTTCAACACTGATAATTTAGTTATATACGATATCTATATTAATTATATTAATCCTCAAGTTGCATTCATCATATTGTGAAGCTAGGATCACGAATAACAGTATACCTAAAAAGGGGTTATTACTTATTACATATCATATTTAATATATTAATTTAAAGTCGAACATTAATTTAAATCAAATCCCTCAGTTCTTAATGTTTACATTATTTTTGAATTGGCTTTACTGTATGTTATTGAATAACTGTCTATAAAATGTCTTTGAGAAACATAGATAATTAGTTTTAAAGCTTTATGAGTTATATTGAACCCTTTCTCTTATTCATTCTTATTAGAAAATTTGAATCTACACAGTAGAAGGTTTAGACTGTTTAGATCAGGGGTAGTCAACCTTTTCATACCTACCGCCCACTTTTGTATCTCTGTTAGTAGTAAAGTTTTCTAACCGCCCACCGGTTCCACAGTAATGGTGATTTATAAAGTAGAGAAATAACTTTACTTTACAAAATGAGTTACAGCAAGTTAAAGCATAGAATAATTATTACTTACCAAATACTTTATTTGTTTGGCGGAATATTTTTTTATAAAACAACTTACTGTAGTTAAATCCATCTTTTTATTTATACTTTGCATACATAGAAGAATGAAGTCTGGTGAAATTACATTTAATTAATTAAATTATTAATGAGATCCCTGAGGCTGATGCTGCGAAACTAAATACTGGATATCTGGCTCAATTTTTATGAGGAACAAACGAAGGTCTCCTCTTTCGGAAATATTCAGGCGGTTTCTTTCTTTGGTCATAATATGATTGACAGCACTATAGCCTGATTCCACAAGATATTATTTTTTAAACCCCTACCGCCCACCATGAAAGCTGGAACGCTCACTAGTGGGCGGTAGGGACCAGGTTAACTATCCCTGGTTTAGATGTACCTACAAGTAAATTTCCGGGAGGGTGGAGAGTGAATTTCGCTGATCTGTGATGAATACCGTCACTTCTTACTCGGCAAACAAATTAAAACTTACGATTAGCAGGCGCGCACGCTGCCGATTATGGACGATAATTATTATCATATTATTATATTATTTTCCTTCAAATAATATTTCACAAAAATTATTCTGACTTATTATACCATCAATTGAGTAAGCTAAAAGCAAAAGGGTAACATTACATTTTTAATACAAGTAAGTGTTCAAAATGAATGAAATAAAGTTGTTATTTTTAATTTAAACAATGGATGAATACAATATACATAATATAATATACTAAAATGTATCATATAGGTAGGTATTTAAAAACCCCACAAAACTGTGTGATTATTTTATCCATATAGTCTCCCAATGTGTAGGTCGTGGATACTAACCCTTTTGCTTTTAACATAGCAACATAGTGTGTACATTATATTGCATCAATATTTTATTGTTGACCTTGAAATTAAATTATCATAAATTTGTCATGTACCTACAAATAAAATAATTACAAGATAAAAAGAACTTTTTGTATACAAAGTTTTTAAATTTTCTGTTAAATCATATAAACTTGACTTGACTAGCTTAAACGATCAAAAAAAATGTATTTGATAGAAATAATACTGAAATGTCATTTTGACACTCTTATTGATTTCCATAGTAACACATGTATACATTATTAATTTAGTTGTTAGGACCCTAGCAACCAATAATAGTGAATTGGATTACGGATTTCTTCCGAAATAACTTTTCATACAAAACAGAATTAACTGAAAATGAATTTAATTGTACTTATAAATGGCTAAAAGTATTAAAACGATGCATTGGCGTCGTGTTCTGATATATTCTAAAAGTTTCAAATGTCTAGCTAGTCGGGAAGTTAGTTAAAAATCGATTGCAAGATTTGTACCGGACAAATAAGAATACGACCTAATAAAAACATTGTAATATAAAACTATCTCTATTGTAGAAGCGATCCAATAAATTAACGATTTTTTAAAAAAATATTAGGTGTCTGGATTAATAGATGGCAACACAGACAATTGTTATTATACAGGGCTCGAAATGGAACGGAACGCACCGGAGCGCCGTTCCGGCTCGTGAAAGTTGTAAAATTATCGCTCCGTCTCGTGGAAAAAATATGTTGACCGGCTGAGCTAGATAGGCCATAGAATAGAAAATCTGACACACTTATTTTCATAAAATACACATACGATTTGATGACTATGTAAAATATCTTCAGAAAATTTGTCGAGCGCTCCGGTTCGTAAACTTTTCCAATTCGAGCTCTGATATTATAGTAAATTCCAATTTTAAATAAGCATTTTGTTTCGAATATGCGATTTACTAGGAATGGTTAGCACTAATACTATAATAGTAGTTTCCTAGTGTCTGAGAATAGACAGAAAAACAAAAAGCTTCACATTGGTCGCTTATATCCACCACCTAGATATCTTTAATTGTTTTAACACAATAATTATTTACTTCACGTTTTCATATTTACAGGTTGGCACTACTGCGACATAGACGGCAGACAGGCAACCTTCCTGTGCCCGAACGGCACCCAATTCTCGCAGGCCGTCTTCGTCTGCGACTGGTGGTTCAACGTGAGATGCGATCTCTCCGAGAGGCTATACGCACTCAACGATCGGCTCTACAGGAGACCAGCCCTGGATCCGGCCAGGCCACATCGTCTCATCACCAAAGACCTCATTGAAGATATTTTCGCAAAGAAATAGAAGAATAACGATAGATTGTGATTAGTTTTATGTGTCTACCTACCTATTCATTTAGTAAAACAATATTAACATTATGTACATCATCATTATTATCATGTGAAGACCCACCTTACAAATTACTCACATCTTGTCATTCTCGTACTTGCCTCGTCTGCCATTCATCTGCTCACTGTTTCTAGAATTACAAGTCTTATTTTTAGTCATCTCTGAGTGAGTCTGAGGATCGTGACGCTTTAGCAGTCTTATGCGTCAATGATATTGAGCTACTTTACGAGCTGCTTGTTGGCGAATTTACAATCTGTCTGTAAAGTCGCCCAGTGTCATCATCGAACAAGCTAACAAGCAGATTGTAAACAATCTACCAAGAAAAGTTGAATACCAGCCAACTTTACACGCTACACGCCAGCGTGTGGGGCCTACTGCGTCTGCGCAATAGAGCGTAGTAGTGACCTCCCGGTAAAAATTAAACTACGTTCTGTCAAAATAGTCGTTAGCTTGTTGGCTTCTCAGCGAATGGAAAGTTTTGTGTGTCATCATCACAATCGCAGTAGCTGAATCGCCCACTTTTAAATTCGCCAACAAACAGCTCGTAAAGTAGCTCAATGTAGTTGACGCATAACAGCCTTCAGATATAAGATAAAAACAGATATTGCCGAGACTGAAGTTCAAATCACACTGACGAACTCTCAAACTGATCGTCTGCCCAGATCGTACATGCTCGTGAATTGTCCTTTTTAACTTTTCCTGGAGTCGTGGCTAAAATATAATAATTCCCATTTTCAAGCACGAGACAATCAACCAGTGATAGTTGGGCCGACGATTACTGAATACATCAACATTCGCTGACCCAAATGTTACCGATCGTCGACTGAGTATTCCATTTTGGCCACAACTCTAGCAAACGATCCAAAATAACATTTCGAGATCGGGGGCAGACGATCGGCGTTAGAGTCAGATTGTGTAATTTGAGCTTTATACTCTCAGATTGAGAACTCAATAACATAGTAGGTATCTATTTACAGCGAATAGTGTTTGGTTAGTATGTAGTATTTAGTTGATTAGTGCCTATCAACATATTAAATAAGTCAAAAATGATCGATCTATACATTTTCTTACTTAACCCTTAAATGCATGATGGCAACCCTTTAATTTAAAAAGATATTACTTATATACAATCGATCACACTGAATGTGTAATAAGAATGTGCAAAAAAAAAACAGTGAATCCTGTGAATAAAAACTATAACTATTTTGTCAGTATATTCTTTTCAACCACAGTTAACTGCAAATTTTAAATTAAAATTTCATTCACCAAAAATACATCAAGAATAATACAGTTTGTTGCTGAAAGGAAACACCATGTAATAGTTACTCATATGAAACTTTTGTTTTTGATAAATATTATTATAATACTTACAAGCACCCAAAAATATTATATGCACATTTTGCTAATAATTATATATTTGTGAGCAAAGTAATATGAGCTTCTTATTATGTATGGAGATTATAGTGATTTTTAATTTAAAGTCACTTAAAAAAGGGATCTAAGTTACTATTCTTTCTTAAAAAACTAAATCTGGCTTTCAAATATAATGTATTGTGGGGTGTGAAAAACAAATCAATTATAACGTAAATCCATTTAAATTATCATTTAGATACAACCGTATACTGCGTTCATTAGTTTATAATCTTATTTTAGATAATAATTATTGGAATACCTTCATTACCTGCATCATAATTCGAGTGTGAATTATTAAAAAAAAACAGGTGTATCAGTTTTAAAATCAGTTAAGTATATTGTTTTATTTTCCACCTGTTTTTTTTTCATTATATACCGTCTCTGTTCTGGCAGAACACACTAACTGGAGATTACTAGTTTTGAGTAATTTGACTTTGAAGTTGTTAAAATGTTTGAAATGGTCTATCATGTGAGTTTATTAAGTAATCGTAAAAAGGATGACTTTAAAATAAAGACTGTTTATGTGTTTAGAAGGTTTCCAGATAGTAAAGTTTAAAATAGGGAACATTTTGGTATAACTAACTCAATATGTAATTTTTTCGAATTAGTGTCTTCTGCCAGAACAGTGACGATACTTAATCCAACATTTTCTTTCAGTGAAACTGGGGTAAGTTGCAATGTTGGTAAAATCCAACAATGGATATTAATAATATATTGATAACATACATAATTTGGAACGCCCCAGAATATATTACTGTAGCGAAGGGTGGAGGTAGGCTGCTAAGATGCGACATAGCTTTATGTCATGCGTATTTGTTTTTATTGAACTAAGACTACAAATTGCAGATAGTGTTGGTTAGTTTTTAAAATTCAATTAAATCTCGTGTAAACCAGACCATAATAGATAACAGTAAAAAAAAAATATTCGTCTATCTATAAACTGTCTGAATTTTTTTCTTTAAATCGTACATAACTTTAGATAGTTTATAGATTGAAGAATATGTTTTATCTATTATGGCTTGGATTAGGCAGGGTTAACATGAATTAAAAAAAAACTAACAGACACTATCTGCAATTTGTACCTACTCTTAATTCAATTAAAACAATTAAGTATGACTGACAAAGTGTGTATTATTTTTTTCGACTCTCCACAGCCTAACACCGATGGTTTAGTTTAGGCAGTGTTTAGTTGAATTTCTGCAATTTGTATAATTAGTCCAATGAAAACAAATAAGTAAGACTGACAAAGTTTAGTATGCACTATTTATGTCGGATCTTAACAGCCTACCTCCACTCTTTGCCACTAATATTATAATATTTGCACTTGAGACGGAAATACGAAACATTTAATTTAAAATAATGCCTTTTCCGTACTTGCATGTCTAAAAACGATAGGATTATTTTAATAAACCGACTAATTAAAGGGGTAAAATAATAATTAACTGTATTTTTATTTGGACTTCATAATCTTTATTATTTGATTGATTTCCTTATATCAAATGTTAGTCTTCAGTATTTTGTATTTAATTCTGTCTCATAATTCCGTTACTATAATGTCACTAGTAACTATTACACAACACTCTAGATGTATAGGTACCGACAGGGTTCGAAATGGATCGAAGCGTACCGGAGCGCAGTTTCTGTTCATAATATTATCGCACCCACTCATGGAAAAAATAATTCAACCGTCTGGGCTAGCTCCGCAATATAACACTAAATCAAACATACTTATTTAATAAAATATACGATGACTGTAGAAAGGAAGATATAACCCATTTTTTTTTCAAAATGGGTTTTATTAGATAATAACGTTGTACATGACTAAGGGGCCTTTCATCCAATATTTTCGAATGCGATTTTACGCCAGATGGCGTGCAAAACGTATAATTCCGTTCATGGAAATTTTGTACATAAGCATCTCGCCGAACCCGAACACCTAATGCCCCTCTACCATAAGTTTAGCGAACCGATTGCTAAATTCGGCAGAGTCGATTTTTGACAGATTGCAACTGACAGCCCGCGTTTGTTGATAATTGTCATACCTAGGTAATTCTTTTCTTCCGTATTTCATTATGATTCAGTGAATTATTTTGATTATTGTCTAATGGTATTATCTATTTTACAATTGATCCTATAATTGGTGCTTCATTTTATTCAATCATGAATGCTTTGTTTATAGGTACTAAACTTTGCTTTCGTAAATGAAGCTAATTTACAATGCCGCAAATTTCGTAAAAGCGGTGACGCTTTCGAATTTAAGAGTCTCGTTAGTAAATACACATCAGATGCAGATTCATGAAAATCAATTAAATATAATATAATATTTTTAACAACTCAATTCACATGATTATGCTGGAATCGATTTATGCATAATAATTATAGTGTAGGTAGGTATACTATCACGATAACCATTTACTTTCATTTGTTTATATTGTAATGATTATATTTATCCAAAAATGTTTATTCGGCATTCGGATTATCCGGCCGTAATGTAGTATTAATCGAAAAATATAAGAAATAATGAGTATGTAAATGACGTAGCGATTTTAACATCTTTCATTTTCAATATTGGCATTGTATTAATTACTACTGGAGGTATCTCGCGGCAAAATGCAAAAATTACGTCCTGTGTCGTTTTTGTTTGACGTTTAAGCGTCCATAGACATCAAACTTGTTAAAAAGTGACCATAGAGAAAGATATTCTTCTGATTTTGGTAGAATGAATACTTGATCCAAATATGCGAGCATACCCGAACACTATGATTTGAGTGAAGCATAACGAAACACGAAGCGACGTATGTATACAGTTTCGCAAGCACTTCTATGAACACTCGACTAGTTAGTAAATGGTTGTAAACGGAAATAGCGTAAGTTTGGAGGGTAATAAACGATTCGGTTTGGCTTAGTCCATGGATAGGGTATAAATACACGTTGTTTCCAAAGGATGTAAACTGCAAATGCCGATTTATCATGTAAATTTAGCTGGCTATTTAATAAAAAAAAGTGAAAGTGAAGTTGGAGAAACTACTTAACCGTAATTTTTGTTGGTTTTTATTTAATAATTCTCAATAATTAATATCAAATTAGTAATATAAAAACCAAATTATTTATTATCATGCATTTTACGGTTACTTATATCTATTTTGTAATTGAACTTTGACCGAAAACCATAACAACGTTTTTGTGCCTCCTATAAATTTTGATTTGTGTAGATTACATTATTTTACATTTCTACAGTCGACATACAATTAGATGAAAATGTTAGTTAATATTTTCGGAAACTTATCGAGCGTTCCGGTTCGTACAGTTTTCCATTTCGAGCGCTGGGTATCAACGGTGTTAACTTTAAATTGATGAAAGAAGATGAGCATACTTACTATAAATTGTAAATAAATGAATAAAAAAATGTCTACATTCTAGTGAAATGAATGCCATTTATATTGAACATTACAATAAAAAATATTTATTCTTATCATTAAACGTAAACATATGTTTATATTAGCTTGTATTAGTAATGTTTAAATTAATTGTACTATTTTTTTAATACAACATTATTATTGGTTGTGACAACTATAGGTACTATAAAAAAAAACATGAACACTTGTGTACTTTTATTTTTACATGTTTTAAGAATCCAGTATTGTGTATTTTTACAATTGAATTGAATAAAGAATTTTAGCGAATAATATAATGATTGATTTTTTTATTTCAAGTCACATTGGTGTCACAGGTGAGAATACACCATTGTCTATATCGTAATAATTGATTAACATTATGCACTCAAGTAGAAATAATATTAATATGTTTTTTTTTCAATCAATATACGTAATTCTTTTTATGGTTTTTCCCTCATGTCTGAGGGTCACGATTATTTTGAAATTCAGTTATCTTTTGAGCCATTAAGATTTTCCATCCCTTTCGGTCCTCTACTTCTCTCAAGTCTGCCCCCAGTAAGCACCACTTGGTCGCTCCAGTGCGTCGATGCTCTCCAGCTGCCTTTCCCTTCCCTGGAAGCTACTCAAAACTACCAGTATCTCCAGGTTATTAGGTCCGTGCCATACAATATGTCCAAAAAACTGTAGAATACGTCTCAGACATATGGTCGTGAGCCGTTCCTTTATCTGAAGTATCTGGATGATTGACTGGATCGTCCTGTGCACTGTCCAAGAAAAATGAAGCATTCCGAAAGATTATGAAATAATTACTAATTATATGTGCTGATTTTTTTTATTTGCTCAGATTGAAAATCGAGACTATTTTAAGCTCTTCCTACCAAAAAAATAAAAAAAATAAAAACAGACAGATATTCTGTCTCTCGATTCTTTTTTTAACGAGATATCAATTTTTTTAATAAATTCTATTCAGTTATGTTTTTTAATACCGATCTCGAGAACCTGAGAATTCTGGAAGATTCGACAGTGGCTTTTTTGAATATTTCTCGAGACGAGATGTCTCCATCACAACCTCTACGCAAAGACATGTCAATTGAAAACACGTAGTACCTATTCTTGATCTGGTCCATCCACCTGGAGGAAACTTTTCTTCGTCTTATCTGACTTTTGATCATTCTTCGGAGGTAAAACCGAGGCCGGATAGGTAAAGCGTTGCTTAGGGGCGGCACTTTTAAAGGGCAGCAAATGAAGGAACGAACACGAATATTACAAAGAGAGCAGTGGCGGTTGTCCATGAAGCAGACGATGCTCTTAGATTAAAAATTAATGGACGCATTAAAAATCCCGGTAACCTACCCTATTATTCCCATTTTGTTTTTTAATACCTAATGGTGGTTTAATGCACGGTAAAAAAAACACGAGTGGACATCCAAGCCAGTCAGTGCCTCCACGTTCCAAAACACAGATGTTTGAGACTATGTTTCGTGGAAATGCTCTAATTTTTAATACCTATATGATAATTAATAAAATGGGTTGGTAGGTACCCAACAAATTTGCATACCATTTGAAACTAAAAATGAAAGCGGATGGCATTATAATTAGTCTGCATAAAGACAGCACTTTGCCTAGGGACGTCCACTGCTTGGAGATAGATAAGAAATTAACATAAAATATTGAGCCTTTGACCGCTCCTTGGTTTAGCCGCCCGGGTTCCTCTTATTTATTTCACACAAGGGCGTGGCGGTTCTACTCTTGTCATATATGTATATCTAAATTATTAGTGCGCATCTTTAGGATTTCAAACTATAAAGGTAATTTTAAAAAAATCTTAAATGAATAAAGAAAAAATGGTTGCTACATAAATAATACACGATGGGCCAAGCGGCTTACGCTTCGGCTTAGAATATAGTAGGTCCCAGGTTCGAATCCAGGGTCTGAAAAATACATATATTGTTTTTCAATTTGTGTTTAGAATCAGAGTATGGATCTAATAGGTTGAGCATGTGGCTAACATTCATTTCTCGTAAAAACAAAAGTCTGTTAATACAAACCTCCACTCTGTGGAGGCCCATATGATTCTAGTAGGATCGGACACGGTCAAAGCGAAAAACATAAATAATAATATTGTGTTGCTTTCCACCATAGAATTAATTTAAAGCTTTTAATAATATACCACCCAAGAGGGTCCAAGTCAATAAAATATAAATAAAACTGAGTTGCAGGATGCGGTAATTGTACTATATAAAAAGAAATACAGCATCCCATAGGTTGGTAATGAATATTACATACTTATAATTATACAAAGGGGGAGTGGAGAAATTTCCAGGAGACTGCCTTCTCTCACATTGAGTTGTAATGCCTACCGATAGTGTATGAATGAATAAATACTACAATATACAAAAAAAAAACAATACAGGTTATATGCGCATCCCTTGAAGGTAAATGATGATCTGAACGGCCGATAATAATAATATATGTAAGTATGGCTCGTCTGTGCTACATGGACGTATAAGAAGTTCTGAAATATAATTGGAATGCACCTGGGATGGAGATGGTTACTGAAAGGCGCCAAGGGTTTTGAAGGTTTTTTTAGTATGACTTAATGATGATAGTGTATGTAAGCATATTATTAAAATTAAAATAACGTATGTAGTATATTGTACTAAATACTATAATATCGAATATTGTAAATTGATACGGACATCTTGATTTTGACAAAGAAACCATTTTTCTTATTAGAGAATTTTATATTTACCGTTACAATAATTTTAAACGGTTTTTCATAGATGTCACTACTGGCAGTTATTGTACAAAATTTTCAGATGATGCAGGGCTCTAGCGGTGAAAATTCGAAATAACTATTTTGATAATAAAAATGAGCCCGAGAGATCTGAAAATTGTGTAAGTACATAATAATATTATTATGTATTGCGTTTTGCCCTGGAATTTTCTTTATTTAAAAAATAAAACACATAATAAATTAGAATTCAGAACGTTCACAGCATGAGATATAAAATAAGTATTGAAAAATAGCTGGTTCTAATGAAACAAGTTAAATAAAAATACACACCTTTGTCTAATATAATATAGTAAATATTGCCCTCATAAGATAGAAGCAAAAAAACCTAAAAATGTTATGCAATAACTTTCAACAAATTTCAAAAACAAAATACATAGGATATTACTGAAAATGTATAAATATTTTTAGGGAGCGCATAGACTAGTCTTGGAGGCCTCTCTAATGGTGAAACAGTTCTGACACAGAATAGGTTATTGCTATGACCACGTAGGTAATTGACAGGTGCATATAGGTTCAAATTCTTTAGGACGTCAGGATTGGAAACTATTCCTCATGGTAGCAGGCTAAAATGTCTCAAGAATAGAAGTGACATACAAGAGTCGAGAGTGAAAAGCGAGCATGACTGAAAGAATGTATTGTTGTAGTTGATGAGATTCTCGTTGAGTATTTGTTATCCCAATGTCAGTAGAACTAAACACTCCTTCACCAGTTACGGACTCTTCCTGCCTTATTATTGCCAAACTCGTGATTCATAGTCGTACTCACCGCTTCTTAGACAGGATCAGATAAAATAATTCGACAGCCAAAATAATAAATCTTTATTGTGAACAAGACACGATTCTGCCGACTAGATACATATTTAAAAAGGGCATAACTTTAAAGCTAATAACTTATCGTGTTTTTCGAAAATGTCGTTTGATCTACAAAGGCGTAACCATATAACATAATATTAATAAAATTGAAATACGAAAGCTAGTCGTCATAGACCAAAACTTGGTGTATGACTTAATGGTAGTCAGGTTATAAAATGCAAGAAATACAAAGCCTGCTCAATGTGATCAATGATGACTAATATTGGATGGGTGTTTTGTTTACGTAACAAACTTTAATGTATATTATGATAACTGCAGACATAAATATAAAAAAATAACATATTCTTTTAGACACGTTTACATTTATTCTATATTCACAGAAGGAGACCCACTCCCTCTTTTTTGTATTCCCTATATCTATTGTTACCAATTCAACCACATAACCACTTAATTGCATGGTGTTGCCATGAACATGTACCGTTTTAAAAAAAAAGTTTTCGGTTAGGTACATGTTCAAACACGCGCGTTAACATCATTTTACTCCCTACTTCAATTATAGTTTGTCAATTTATGGCTACGGCCGTATGTTGTAACTTAACCACTGAGGAATGCCAAAAAAAATGGCGTATTTTAAAAAAAACACTACCTTATTCTTAGGTCAATAATTATTATAAAGCAATCATTATTCGTAGGATGTTTATCACACTTGAATGGTCAAAGACATAGCTTATAATAAGTATCTTTAGAATTATCTTCAAATGTGTTAATCTTGCCCATTTTTTGAATAATAAAATGCCTAATTCTTGTCAAATTTGGGATCACAGAGATTATCAATATAATTTTTTATCGTAAATATTTCACTATAATAATGTCGATATAAATTATACTGATGGTTTTATAAATGTGTTTAAAAATTAATAAATGTAAAAAATCTTAACATCACTGCACATTTATGTACTGAAATATGACTATATTCTAAAACATTAGAGCGAGAGGTTTAAAAGAATACGATTTTATGTAATAAAAATACTTTATGCAGTCATCAAATGTTTAAAATAAATATAACGGATAATAAGGCTTCAAAATTATATAAATAGATTATCCACAACGCTTAAGGTATGTCCAGGATCATGCTTTGAAAATAGAAAAAAGCTCCATTTTTAATGGTATAAAAAAAAAGAATACGACATCATGGCATATCAAATGAGCTTTCTGTATTTTTGATCTTCTTCTTTTGCCATATCCGCCCCTTAACTGGAGCATATGGACACCACGCGGCGCCTCCAAGAATCCCTGTCGCTAGCTAGTCTTCTTGCTTCGTTCCAGGTCAAACCAGCATCATGTAGCTCCGCCGTATACACTCTGTAGATTGTATTTAGCTGCCTTCCAGGACCGGGATCCGGCTGGCTTGAAGAACAGGCAAGCCAGGTTGAAGTTCTCATCTGGCATCCGCAGCACTTGTGCGTATTCATCGCAAACATCTGTTTTCGAAGCTCAGTATACGGTTGCTCTGAGCCTTCGTAAGGTGCCATGATTCGCTACCGTAAAGCAGCACCGTCAGAATGCCGAATAGGCGGCATTTGGTTTTGACAGTCAAGTGTATTTTTGATAGTCAAGCGAAACTTTGACAGGTCAGTCTCATTGTAAAACGAATATGATGCATATTGTCGTTCTCATAATTGTTCCTTACTTGACAGGCATCCAACATTCCGCATTGTTCACCGAGGTTGCTAAAAAAAATATTCGCAATATCTTTGTACGTATCGCTTTCTGTTTTTTTTTTGCGCACCGAAAATGTGGTAACCATGTTTTAAAAAATAATTTATTAATTACCTACCAAATTATTTATTATAAATGTATGAATTCCTGGTGTGCAAACCGGTGGCGATTTCCTTAAAGCATAAGTGGCACTCGCTTCTTCAGAAATTTTAGATCACTCAAACAGCCCTATATGTTTTAAGTAGTCGACACATTAGGGAAGTATCTGAATAAGGACAAGTACTTTTGCACAATATATATATATATATATATATATATATCTGAATCACCCGTCACGCCAGGCCCCAGGCTAGGATATCCAGAAACTTGTACGTATGGAGTTCGCCGTATCACACTTCGCCGTGAAATGTTGTATCGGAAATATATGGCCGTGTATTAAAGACCGTTCAACCATTTTGGGTCGTATCGTATTGTGACATAAAATTCATGTCTAAATAAAACACGGTTCTTGTCGGTTTACACGTCTTTACAGGAAGCCAGCAGTAAACAAATTTATAAAATAGCCTATATAATGGATTATTTGTTAAGTTAGATTGGTTTAGGTTAGGTTTTCATTCTTGAATTCTTTGCCAAAATCAGCTGTGAAAATTAAATTGATATTCAAATTGAATCTAATAAAATTGGAGACCAGCATGAACCTAATAATTGTTTTGTATAATCTTACTACTATCATTTCCCTCCATTTTGGTAAGTGAAAAACAAACGGTCACTTTTATTTTGTTGTCTGGTTTTCGTCTGGATTCGGGATGTGGAGGTGAACAATAACACACCGGAATTGTTTTGGAAACGGCAAGGTATATTTAAGTTAATATATTCTAAATGGTAACATTTTTATACAAATTCGTTTCGATTTAATTTTGACGGATAGCGAGGTTAACACTGCTTACTGTGTTGCTGTCAAAAACGCTTCTCCCGCTAAAACCAACAGTCACTTGAGAGCCGTACAAAATGCGGCGTTGCCATTCGTATTTTTTTTTAACGCTATTCAGACAATGTTGCCGGCAGATATTTAACATTATTTAACTATTTTCGCAATCAGCCGTTACTATTTGTTGGATTTAATACCGATTCGGGCTTCTCCAGATACACAAAGACATCCCCAAATGGGGACCATACGGGGGTGTCACACTACATATAGTTTTTATTGAGAGGAATCTGTAATCTAAAGTGCCTCTGTAGAGTGTAGACCATAGTTGATACTGTATAATTAAGTAATTGTTTTATTTAATGAATCTTGATATCAATAATTAACTTTTAAACTGATACCAACTGTCATTTTATATTAAGAGCATACTTCAGTGAAACGGAAAATAATTTTCAACAATAGGTGCGACGAAATTTCGGACTTGCTGCCAATCGGAGAGCGATAGTCGAGCTGTGAACACGTCAATTTGTTTTGTGATGGCGTCGGGGAATTAATTCTTAAATCGTGTAAAGATGACTAAAAAAAGTTACCCATTTACTTGAAAAAGAAAACATGTCAATGAATACAATATTATTACTAATATAACAATACACATAACATTAAATGGACGCATGTTGAATTTTTATGACAAATTATGTTTTGTTCTGCATGCGTCGTTTGCACAATCTTCGCGTCGCGTCGTCACGATCGTTTTAGACCGTGCCCCAGCTGAAGTATAGCCTTAATCGAAACACTTGGTCACCGTCAACATGGAATAATTCCATAAGCAAATTCAATGCAAAGTAAACAATATACGTGCAAAGAAAAGCTTCCCATAGTCCGAACAAAAAATCTAAAATTTAATTTGCATTCAATTATACGAATTAATTTATTTTTGGAAAATTTCGCACGCTATTTTCAACACGACAAATCATTATTTTCATATAGCTTACGTTTTATTATTTCGTTTACTCATATGTTTTAATTTATTCTTCCTGTGTATTTTATAATGACCTGACAACGAAGTTATACCGCTCGACAAACAATATTTTCTTGCAGCTCCATTCCAACATAACACTTTTTTATGATTTTATTTAGGTATTATTTATTTAATAAAAAATACACATTGAGCACATGACAAATTATTAATTCAAAAAGTTCACAATATGACATTTAGAATAAAAAGTACAAGTAAATCAACTAGAGAAAAACAAGATGGAGAAAAAACACAAAGCAAAAACTAATTTTATAGAAAAGAAATGAAATAAAAAAGCAACAATACAAATTAAATAATATATTTTCAATGATCAAACGATTAGTCATCTTTACACGATTGAAGAATTAATTCCCCCGACACCATCACAAAACAAATTGACGTGTTCACAGATCGACTATCGCTCTCCGATTGGCAGCCAGTCTGAAATTTCGTCGCACCTATAGTTGAAAATTATTTGCCGTTTCACTGAAGTATGCTCTTAATATAAAATAACAGTTGGTATCAGTTTGAAAGTTAATTATTGATATCAAGATTCATTAAATAAAACAATTACTTAATTATACAGTATCAACTATGGTTTACAGAGGCACTTTAGATCACAGACTCCTCTCAATAAAAAGTATAGGTAGTAAGATTATACAAAACAATTATCAGATTCATGCTGGTCCCCAATTTTATTTCAATTTCAATATTAATTCAAGAATGCAAAAACCTAACCTAACCTAATCTAACCTAACAAATAATCCAGTATATCGGTTATTTTCGTTCGAGAAAAAACACAAAGCAAAAACTAATTTTATAGAGAAGAAATGAAATAAAAAAGCAACAAAACAACAAAATAAAAGAAATTAAACAATAAAATATATATTTTTAAAAAGAAAATACATAATGTATCGCTAAAAATGTCTACATCTCTAGGGAGTGCATTGACCAGCCGCACAGCCCTCGCTATGGGTGCCTGGCGAGCCTGACATGAGGAAACAGCTTACACGCATGTAATAATTGACGGGTGCATAAAAATTGAAATTTTCCCAAATATCGGGATTGCAAACTATACCACTTGAGAGCAGAAAAAAATGCCGTAAAAGCAGAAGTGACCTACGAGCTTCAAGAGAATGAGGCGAGCATGCCCTGAAGAAAGTTAGATAGTTAGTTACCATGTCAAATGTTAGATAGTTAAGATTAGAAGTTAAGGTTAGAAAGATAGTTAAGGTTAGAAAGTTAGATAGTTAGTTTAAGGCTCTGACTGCGACTAGCTGTCATATCGCCTCTTCTCATCTAGAGGAGGATCGCCAATCAGGTCCTCACTCCAATTCTGTTAAAGAACTTTACAATTTTGCCCAAGTACTTCCGTCTTACCCACCGCCAGGGCACCTTTCAATTCGTCGACATTCTCAAAGATATCCGCAATTCACAGCTGTACTCTGTGTCGTTCATATTTAAGGTACTGTACTGCTATATGTACAATGTTCTCCAAAACATCATATTCATCGCAGAGCTGCGAATCGCTTCTTCTCATGGGGATATCAAATCTTTTACCCATACCAATATAAATAAAAGATCTATCCCGAGTCTATCAAAAGTAACGCATTATAACAGCGAGCTCGGCAGCCGTATTTAATAGATATAGTGAAACAATGAACATTCATTATTATAACTTGAGGTGCGGTGATTTAGAAACTGAATATGTACAACTAAGATCGTCACACCTGCGTCACTAAATTATTAATCATCATCATCATCAAGGGCGCGACAACCCGGTGTGGGTCCTGGCCTCCTCCAACAGCTCCCTCCACCTGTCCCTATCCAGTGTGGCCGCTTTCCAATTCGGTACCCCCAGAATACGGCAGTCACTGGCAGCTCCATCCAACCAGCGAATCTTTGGCCTGCCTCTTCTTCTACGCCCTATTGGATTGCTGGACATCACTCTCTTTGCCGGTTCATTGTCATTCATACGGTGCACATGACCTAGCCATTGCAGTCTCCCAATCGTAATTGATTGAACTGCGCTGCAATCTTCGTACAGCCCCGTAGAGCTCAGCATTATATCTTCTCCTCCAATTGGTGCCGTCCCCGATCGGTCCATATATACGGCGGAGAATTTACTACTACTAACTTATTATTAATAAACTAAATTATTAATAACGATTTCGAATGTTAATGGAGTACACATGTCATATGGAAGAAGGCTTTCTTCAACATTCGGTAGGTACGTCAGTAAAATCTGTGACTACTTACTTACTTAGGATATATGCTTATACATTTGGGCCACCTAGACGGTTTTTAGCGTCTATCCCCTTTATATGTAGTATCTATCTGGAGTGAAGCATGATTGGAGTGAGAGGACCTGGTTTCAGTGGTTTCGCGACCGACCGAGACCAGGTTTGGGATCTGGGTGAAGGAATCTCTAGTAAGTATATTTAAAAAGTGTTTCTTCTGAACAAACAACAACAACGACCGCCGCCGTCTCAGGCCCCCAACATCTCCCCACCCCACGTCTCGCTTCTGTCCGGCTTTGCAGAGTCCAGCGTTCAGCCAGTGGGGTCTGGCGTTCGTCTAGTCCGAATCCAGAGCCGGGGTCATCTTCTTCCGCACCGGCCGGTGCTCCCACGAAGACTGAGAGAAGGCCAAATAAGACTGGCATTCATAATCGCATCTTTATCGTGTGTTACTTCGGGTCTAGCCCGTTTGCTCATCAAAATTTGAGCCGCAGAGGGGGGAAAAACTCCGGAGGTGAGCAAGCCCACAACCGGCCAAAAACCCCTCCGCTGTGGTTTTAATCTGTGGGAGACATAAAATACAAGAAAAAGAGTATATGGGAGAAAAAAGGTGTAGGAAAAGGATCTTTATTTAGGGGAGGGGGGATTTATTAGAAGTACCCTCCTGGGTCATCCGGACATCTTGGGTGGTGGTCGGTCTAGGTTGAGTGGCATGGGATCTGTAATCATATGGAGAAGTACAAGCAGTAAAGAATAAGCAAAGAGAGAAGTATATGAGGAAAAAGGATATTTTATTAGGGGAGGGGGGAGTTAGTAGAAGTGCCCTCTTGGGTCTCCGGGCATCCTGGGTGTTGATCGGTCTTGGTTGAGTGGCAAAGGATCTGTAATCATAGAAAAGTACAAGAAGAAAAGAGTATACAAGAGAGAGAAGAATATAGGAAGAAAAGGATGTTTATTTATTTAGGGGAGGGGGGTATTAGTAGGAGTACCCTTCTTGGTCGGTCAAATTGATAGTGAGCGTGTATGTCGTAATGTAGTAAGTCTTTAATTGTCGTGTTGGGATGGTTGTTGATGGAGCTGTAGAATTGCTTCGTGAGCTTGAGGATGTGGGTTTGGAGGGTTTCCAAGTTAAGATCGCTGTGGAGTGTGGAGTTCCTGACGAACCAGGGAGCATTGGTGATTGCTCTGAGAGTTTTGTTCTGTACGATTTGTAGTCTGTTGATGAATTTTAGGCCGGCGAATGCCCAGACGGGGCACGCGTAGGTCATAATGGGGCGAATGATAGCTGTGTATAATAGCAACTTGCTGCGATAGGCAAGTTTGCTCCTATGTCCTATCATGGGTTTGAGCTTAGCTAAAACTGTGTCGGCTTGGCGTCTTTTATCGCTAATGTGTTTTGAAAAGTTGAGTGCTGTGTCTAGCGTTAGACCAAGATATTTGACCGTATTGGTCCAAGGGATTTTAGTTTTGTGCATTACCAGGTGTGGAAATTTGCGCTTACGTTTAGGAGGTGGTTTCTTCCTAAAGAAGCGCCTGAAGCAAATGGCGTGACTCTTATCTGCGTTTATCTTTATGCGCCATTTGTCGCACCAGGCGGAAACCTGGTCGGCCGACCTTTGGACTAGTTCTGTAGCTCTTTCTTGAGTCAGCGATCGGGAGAGGATCGCTGTATCGTCTGCATATTGCGCTATTATGCATGAAGCTAGAGGGGTGTCTGATGGGATCGGAATGTCTCTTGTGTAGAGGTTATACAGAGACGGAGCGAGAATGGAGCCTTGTGGGACTCCGGCGCTTGCGGGTCTGATTGAGGATCTTTCTCCGAACAGTTTGACTGCGAAGTGTCTGTCGGTGATGAACGAGTGCAGGATTTGAATAATTGGCTGCTCGATTTCGGCCTCTGAGAGTTTAACTATGAGGCCTTCGATCCAAACTTTATCGAAGGCCTTAGCAATATCTAAGAACAAGCCAACTGTAGATTTATGGTGATTGAAACCGTCTGTTATGTATTCTGTTACGCGCAGCAGTTGATGGTTCGTGGCGTGACCGGCTCTGAACCCGTGCTGAACGTCTGGTATGAGTTTCTTCTCATGGATAATGATTTGAAGTCTGGCGTTTATGAGTCTTTCTAAGAGTTTGCTCATCGTAGGGAGGAGGCTGATTGGCCGGTGACTTTCGGGGAGAGTGTGATCCTTGCCCGGTTTTGGCAAGAGGATGATGTCAGCAAGTTTCCAGGCATCTGGAAAGTATTGCAGCTCTAGACAGGCATTGAAGATTCCTGTTAAGGCAAGAACGCCTTTCTCTGGTAAATTCTTGAGGGAGAGGTTGCTCACTCCGTCATTGCCTGGCGCTGAACGATTTTTAAGTCGTGAGATTAAATATTCAACTTCCTGAGTGGAGGTTGGAGTGATCGGAGGTGGTGGAGGATCTATTATATCATGTATGATTGCGCTGGCTCTGTCTTCAATTGATTTTAGGTGTCGTCTGGTGGACCTTTTAGATGTGTCTATTTCGTTGGGTCTAAATTGATTTTGGAGGCTGTCCGCAAATACCTCGAGTTTTTCTCCAGTCGTGTAGACCATTTTATTATGGGCTTTCAGGGGAGTGATAGGACATTTCTTTATCCTCAAGGCTTTAGAGAGTTTCCAGAAGGGGTCACTGCCCTTAAGTAGCTCTGTGAGTTTGGAGTTCCAGGTCTCACTAGCGTGTGTGGCGTTTAGTTTGCGAACCTCTTTCCTTAGTTTTTTAAACTTGAGGAAAGAGGGCTGGTCCCCCAAGATTTGGGAGATTTTCCTGGCGCGGTTTCTCGCCGTGATTTTAAGTCTGGTGGATTTAGGCATATCCATTCTGTGGGTATCAGTCTGACTGATCAAAGTTGAAGCGGACTTGATCGCCTCGTTTATAGAGGCTGTCAGTTCCTCTATTGCGGAGTCTATTTTAGGTGTTGAAGAGAGATCTAATGGAATCGTGTGGTGTTCCTCCAGGTGAATGGCAAAGTCTTCCCAGGATACTTTATATCTTTGGGAGTCTGGTGTCGAAGTTAATGGGTCTAATGCATCCCCGAGGTACATTAAGACCGGTTTATGATCGGAGTTGAGTTCATCTACCGTACGAATGATGGGGATGTAGTTGGTATTACGGATGATGGCAAAGTCGAGAATACTAGGCATGCCTCTGGTTGGAAAGTTGGTGGGCGACAGAGGTGCGACTATCACTGATTGGCTAGATTGAATGAAATCGTATAGTAATACTCCACGTGCGTTTGACCTACGGTTGTTCCAAGCGGAATGCTTGGCGTTGAAGTCTCCGGCTATGACTGTGGGAATATTGTTGGTGTCCAATAAGTTATCAAAATCTGACCTGGTGGGTTTCTGTTTCGGAGGACAGTAGATAGCTATGAATTTAACTAAGCCGTAATTCTTAGTGGTTACTAATATCGAGGTGGATTCTATAGCCGGACGTGTGACGCGCGCGGTTGGCTGAGAGTGTGTTGAACAGTGCTCGATATGTGATTTTACGATGATGGCTGTTCCGCCACCTTTAGTGAGTCTGTCGGTTCTATGGATAGTGTAGTTCGGTATATTAATACGGTGCGAGGGTTTGAGCCATGTTTCATTGACGAGCAGTATGTCAATGTCGTGCTCACGCAGGAAGTGTCGGACTTCGTGTTTGTCTTGGAGGAGTGAACCTCGAGTATTCCAGATCGCGGTCTGAAGTGATGTTGGTTTTATTTTACCGACCATAGAGGGTTGGGCAGATTAGCTGTAGAGAGGAATGGACATCCTCAGTCAGGGCCTGCATCCTCTGGGACAGCATCAATAAGTGCTGTACCTGCGGATGGTCCTGAGGGAGGGTGATGAAGTTGGGCGTGGAAGTTGAGGACTTTGCCACGGGGGCCTTTGTGGCAGCGGGATGAGTTTGAGTTTGGGGATGGGTGGCGCCGGATGCCTGGGAAGCCGCTCTCGCGGTCCAGGCATTTGGACGCTGTACCGGCCGGCTCATTAGAGGTTGAGGCGGTTGGCGTCTGGGGAAGTTCTGGTTGCCGGGACGGCTTTGGCAGAACTTGTAGTTGGCGGGGTGAGGGCCCTGGCAGTTAGCACAGGTCGCTGGGCCCATTTCTCTTGTGTGCGCGCATGAAGAGGAGAGGTGGTCTCCTCCGCATTTTACGCACTTGGGAGGTGCGTGGCAGTGCATGGCCGAGTGGTTGAAACCCTGGCATCGGTGGCACTGCCCGGCGGAGGTTTTTCTTTTGAGGGGCTCTGTTTGGATGCGGACCTGGAAGAGTGAGGTGAGGTTGTAAACCTCCTTCCCTCTGTCCGTTTTCTCCACATTCAGGAGCACAAGGGGCATGGGGGTTCTGGATTGGCCCTTTTTCATCCTTTGGACGTTGATGACCGGGTAGTCGAGGATTTGGAGTTCCTCTAGGATTTCTGCTTCCGAAAAGTTTGTGCTTAGACCTCTGATTACGATTTTGTACGTTTTGTCGGACTGGAGCTCGTAGGTGTTGTATGAGGTTTTATTGGATTGGAGGTGATTTTGGGCGTATCTGTACTCCTCCATTGTCGGGAATGTTACTTTCATGCCCTTGATGGTGTCGACTGCTTCAAGTATCGGCTTTCCTGCACGGAAGGCATCCGTTTGGAATGTTCTATATGCGGTCTTATCATGGATTATTATGGGGATGACTTTTAGCGTCTTCTTGGCGGTTGCCGGGGGGGGATGGGTGGAGGCGAGCTGGCGCTGGAACTGGCGCTGGAGTTTGCACTCGAGAATCTGGCCGGAGATGCCGTAATGGGGGTTTGTAGTTGAGGATGAGGATGTTGAGGAGGAGCGAGCGTAGGGCTCGTGGGAGCCAAAGGCGAGCTTTTCGAGGAGTTCGAGGAGAGGCTCTTGCTGAGAGAGCGTGCCTTTTTTTTTCGATCCTTTTTGGTGGTTACCGGTGTGAAGGAGTCCTGTTTGTTTGGAGTGGAGTGGTTGGCCGGGAGGAGTGACTCTTCCTCTAAAATTGTCTCCAATTTATTAGGAGTCTGGCGGGTCTTATCCGGGAGGACCGTTTCCTGGAGGGAGGAGGATGAGGAGGCGGAGGTATAAGAGCGGCCGTCCTCTTCGTCCTCAGAGTCTGAGCTGAAGATGCTGTTGGGGATAATGGTTTTTTGGGAGTCGGGGACTTCTGGGGGTGCGGGTTGGCTGGTTCGTGAGGTGCTTCTCGTCTGTCGTCTTGATGTTGGAGATGTACCTGGGGGAGAAGTGGAGATGTCAGCGGGTGCGCATTGTTTGATAAAAGTTTGTAGTTTGTCCATGGTCTCTGCTTCGGCCGGTGAAACTTGAACATTCATAAGGAAGGCCAGTAATTGAGTGATCAACGAGGGTTGGGTTTTTGAATTTTGGTTATTCTTTTTGGCGGGAGCCATTTTAAGTAAATGCAAAGAGAGAAATATGAAAGAAAAAAGTAAAACTTAAAAATTAGTAAAAATTAAAGAAAAAAATTAAAAGAATTAAAAAATTAAAAATTTTGAATTAATTAAAAGTTTAGAATTAATTAAAAGTTTAGAATTAAAAATTGCGCAATCCAAATTTGTGCAATGTTTGTAGTAAGAAAAAAGTGAAGAAACATAAAAATTAAATTAAATATTGCGCAATTAAGTTGTGCAGATTTTGAGTGGTGACAAGTCAGTAAACCAGAATGAAACAAGAATAAGAAGTAAAGAAGATAAGGAAAAGAAAGAAAAGAAAAAGAAAAATTAAATAAAATTGAGAATTGAGAAAATTGCGCAATCCAATTTTGTGCAATGTTGTGGAAATTAAGCTTGCTAATAAATGGCGCTAAGATGAGTTTAAAATTATTGCGCAATGTGAAGGCGCGGTAGGTAGGGGGGTCGGGGTAGGTAGGGGGGAGGGTTGATAATAATATTAATATTGCGCAATTCAAATTGTGCAATTTGAGATTATTAAGGGGCGCGAAAATTAATTTAATTTAAAAGTTTAAAAAAATTATTAAAATAAAAATATTGCGCAATGTTAATGCGTGGTAGGTAGGGGGGGAGAGTTATTATTATTATTGCGCAATCCAAGTCTGTGCAATAAGTAGAAAACAAGTATTATTAAGGGCGCGAAAATTAATTTGAAATATTGCGCAACGTTGTTGCACGGTGGGTAGGGGGGTCGGGGTAGGTAGGGGGGGGAGGGTTGGATGGGTGGTTGGTAGGTATGGTGGAAGTTTTTTAGGTACTAGTTTAGGGGCTGAAAAAAGGGGCTGAGAAAGGGTCTCGTCGGCGAGCTGAGGTAAAAAGGTACGCGGCGTAAAAGGGTCAGACGGACCGAGCGAGTCTATTGTTATACGAGCAGGTAGGTGAAGCCTCTGTGCTTTTTGCGGTTTTGAAAAAATTTTAACGTTAGTAGGTATTTAATTTATTCTATGTGAGCTGATGAATTTATAGTAAAATTGGTATGGGCGAGAGTGAAATTTAATTAAATAGAATAGACAGGGAGAAAGATTGCTTAGCTGCAGCCTCGTCTCCTGAGGCGCGGTGATCCGGTGGTCTCCCTGGGGCACTTGCGCTGGCTGGACCGAGCTGAACGGGGCCGCCGTCGATTTATGCGATCCGGGATAGCGACAGCTCTGGTGAGATGAAGGTATACTCGGATCGCACACGACAAAAACACTGAACTGCACGGAACTGACAGCGTTGCACTCCACGGGTACACACGAAACACAACACTTTGGAGAACACGAAAGCGGTGGCCCGCGGCTAAGCACTTCACTGGGCGGTGGATAGTAGGTAGGTATGTGATTGGGTGAGCGGGTAGGCGAGAGAGGCGCAATTCAGGTCTGGACACGTATGACGGGTCGATTCTCCACTATGAAGGCCCGGGCGAAGATTCTAGGTTGGTCGGCTGTCGGCGATTATCTTTAAAAAGACTGTTCAGCGGCAGGTAGATGGCTGCTAGAAATCCTCAGGCTGGCGATGATAGCGGCGAGTCGATGGTATCTGGATTCCGGTGCGATAACAGTACAGAATAATCTTTGCAGAATTAATTCAGTAGTGAAGGCTGAGATCGGAGCGGTTGCAGAGAGGTGTTGTCGGTACGTGTGTCAGACGAGAGTGACGCGCTGACTAATTTAACTACAATAAAAAACAAATTAATAATTCTCCAATTAAATCCATAAATTCGAATGATGTATTATTTTAATTTTCAATACATATATGGTTTAATGTTATTTAATTAAATTTATTCGTGTCAATAAACGCATTTTTAAAAATTACAAGACATACAGCAGTGTACAAGCAAATTTTCATGAATTTATATTAAAATACGAATCCTAAGTCACTGATTCACAATAATGAAGGTACATTTAGTCAAAATCTTAATATATATATACCATTGGTGAGTACGTATAGTGCCTGAAGATGCCGAAAGGAAAAATCCGTGTCACAAAAAACGACTCAATTGGAATAGTATAAAACTTAAATGCATCAGAACTTAAATTTGAATTCCATCAAGTACCTTCGGTCGATAGTATTAATATTAACATAACTACTTGTATGTAGTGGTTTAATATAAAATCCAAGACATGAGTAATATGTATAGTACCTATATCATGCTCTAACCGAAAAATTGCAACTCGAGAAAATGTCATAAATAAAATCAATGAAATCTCGATTTTAAACGCGTCTCTTGATAAACAACTCCACTTTCAATGTCACCCGAAGCAAATTGTTCACCAGTGGCGTATACAATTTTTATACTGCACAAGTATACTTTAGATATTTATGAATAATATAATACTTACCAGATGTTTGCCTTTAGAGATTATTGAATAAGTATGTTTGATAAGAATATCATAATGAACGGTAGGTAATGTTGCTGAAATATTGCCAGGTGATATAAGATAGGGCACCAAAATTGGGTTGGTATCCCACTGCAAATAACCTATAGGCAAAGTCCAAAAGAGGTAGATTGCTGGAGAAGATTTTGTGAAGTACCTACAAGGAGCTCGTGCCAGATACTTGATACCTCGCAATACTGGTAGATCTATACTAGTACTAATACAAGTACTAGACTATACCTACATTCGTAAAGCAAACTGTTTGGGATCCGATGGATGCGGGTTCGAGTCCCGCCTGGTGCACCATTTTTTTTTCAAGTATGTTCCTGATGTGTTATCTCACAGTTTCATAATAATCACTACACATGTATTGAACGTATGATGATAAACAACTCAATCCGTGTTAGCACATTGATCGGCGATATTAAATATATTACCTAAATTACAAATTCTCTTATAATATCCATTTCTCGGAGTGTCTAATTATTGTAAACTCAGTAAATAGCTTACTGCAGATTGTTTCCGCGATATCGATTTTTCCACATAGTCAGCTATATCCGATGACGCAAACTCCATATAGTAGCTGACATTATTACAATAATTATTTCCTAAATATTCTTTTCAAGATATTATTTTGATTGTGCGTACGTCAATAAATAGCGGATCATAATTCATTGGACATGTCACTCGAATATAAGTTCCCGGTCTGTTAGAATCTCAGTCTCTATATCGCTCCGCACAGCATCTCATCCTACCGAGATTCGTACCTCGGAACCGTATCATAAGTATTGTAACATAACTACTGTAACATACTTTTGTACCGACTGTTTACGCTGCAAATAAAATTCGCTCCTCCATCCATCGGAGCAATCACCAAAATTTCGACTTCTTATCTCTCCTTCTGACGACCTCTTCATCCACAACACCATGACTCCTACAAACGTATGTACATTACATTAAATTTGAGCTATTAAAAAATGAGTAGGTAATCCGTAAAAATGTATTATTAATAGTGGATCACTTAGAAATTTTAACAAGGTTAACATTACACAAAATTTTATTCAAATGCATAAAAACTATTTTTCCATCATATACCTACTTTTATTCTACGAATTTATTTATAAATCAATATTTTTCTTAGTATTAGACGCCACTGGGTTTTCTCATCGTGACGATTTCTTAAACGAAAGTATCCGGACCGGTCCGCAAAAGCCGCTAACTCTTCTTAATTCAAGAGACACCTGAACATCAGCTCAAGTAGTGTACCTGTATATCTGTGATTCACATACTAATTCTCACGGTAACAAAACAACTCTACTTAAATTAGGTATTATTCAAATTGTATTATTATATTTTGAATGTAGAAATAACAAAATTATTGTAAGAAAAAAGTAATAGTAATATTATTATTTATTATTAATTTTTATAGGCTAAAAATAAGAATAAACGTAACTGTCACTGAAATCTTTATTTGAAACGTAGTGCGGTATTTTCTCCTAAGAAATCCTCAACTGGACTCTTTCTCATAATATACGTATAAAGTATGTTGGATAGATCATGATAGGTGATTTTACTTAAGTGGAGAAAATGCTAAGTCAAAAGCTCAAGTTGGTACATAATTAGACACTTAATATGTCAATCAATGTATGTGTATATAGCTGACTGAAAGGAAATCTTTCTAACTGAGGTTAGGCAAATGGAAGCTGGTTATAAGTACCTACCAAGTTTAAGACAATCCTACTCTTTGAATATACCTATCGTCACCTCAATACTACAACTAGATGACTTGATTTTCACTGTTTTTGAGTTAGATATTGAATATGATTCTACATTTCCTTATCTACAAAATGATAAAACTAAGTACCTAAGTAAAAAACTAATGAAAACTGTATTAATTCTGTGTTTGAAAATATTAGATAACTTAAAAATCATGCATGCGTTAAATAAATAAAATAATATATCTACAATATTTTTTCATGAAATTGATCATTATTTAATTTTTCCGAATTAGACAAGCAAAATTTTCCATTTTTATTTTAAATAATAATTATAGCCTAGATTTATGTTAATATTGAGGTGACGATATGAGTAAAACCTTCTACTATAAAGAGAGCCAAAAATATAATAAAAATTATGTAAAAATAAGCTCTGGGAGTACTGTACTGATGTTCATACAAACTGTTAAAATTAACCTGAATTAAGACACTCTTCGAACGTGATGCAGAACCACTACTTAGGCGCGTAAGTGCCTAAGGTACGCACTTAACTTTAAAATGCCAATTTCGGCGACCTTAGCTCAGTGAGAAAAATATATATTATTTTTACATCATGTTTTTCTCACTTAATGCCTTAAGTGGAAGAAAGCAAGAACATGTGACGTGTTTCTTAACATTATGCTTACCGTCGACAACTCCATATTACGCTCTTACTCTTTGAATATATGAGTAAAACCTTCTGCTACAGAGAGAAACTAAACCTTGGGTACCACTATATAACTGCATTGGTCCAAGGATTGTTCACTCGCCGAGTGACATGTTCAGCATATTTCCATTTCACCCGCTTATCGGTATCGGACAAGGGTATACGATCTATCACATCGCATACCCTTGTCTGCTTAATTATCCATTAGTTTATTTTGCAATCTTTACGCGTTATCCCAACACGTATCTTTCCATGCCACGATATGCTACTCGTAATTTTTGGATTTTTGTCACATTAAGAGGCCATGTTTTACATGCATACGTGAGCGTTGGTAACACACAATGGTTAAACACTTTACGCTTAAGATACAATGGGAGGTCACTTTTAAAGATACTATTCAGGCGCCCAAATGCAGTTCATGCCAGTTTGATTCTGCACGCAATCACTTCATCAGTGGCGAAGGGTGACTTTTGGAAAGAGGTAGGCTGTGGAGATCTGATAAAAAGAGCACACTTGTCAGGTATACTTACGAGAATAGTACGATATTTACTACTACTGAATAGGTACATACTAGTAAATGACAACGACACACTAATTCAATGAAACTTCAAAAACTCATTGACGACATAAAAATGAGCGATGTGTTTAAATTACGTATTTTTCAAAACATGTATACCCATCAAAAATCATTAGATAAAATTTATTTTTATTTATAAAAACAATCTATACTTACTTATTTATTAATATTCGATTAAACGCCGTTGAAATAATTTTTTTAATTATCTAATTATTATTGATTCTGGACAAAGTGCGCAGTCGTGACAACATTATTATGCGCGAATGTTTTAGGCTCTGCGATAGGAGCTTACCTTATTTCGTACAAATCAGCAGACTTGCTGCGGTTACGAGACGTAAAGTCCATACGAAAAAAATTCAGAATTATTTCACACATAATCGGAGATTTATTTACGTCGAGACGTCGCGGCGATTATTATTTATTTATATTTATTATATATTTTTTAATACCTTTGCAGTTGTTTAGTAAACTGTGTAATACTGTATTTAATACATTCCTACACATACGACATCTCTCGTTGGCAAAATAAATTATTTATATATAACATAAAATAATGAAGTGATTAAGTATATAAATATGTCAATATGCAATTAGAAAATATTTTTCTTAAGAAGGTAGGCTTTAAATAATCGCCTAGTATGGAGTCTTCGCCACTGCTCTTCATACATACCACCCGTCAATTATTAATTGACGAATCAAGTATTGGAATACAAATTCATATCACTCCCTCTACCACAGTATTGCTTAAATCTTTGGAAATTACAAATATCCTGGTAAAATGTAGATCATTGTGGTTTTTTTTAATTAAATTTTCTGACCTTGTGACTACAACAATAATTTATCTACCAATAAGACAGCTGTACAAAATACTACATAATCAAAATTTTAGACACATAAACAACACTTACTTTTAGATAACGCCTTTACTAATTTATGCTAAACGGTATAGACAATAGAATTGAAATAAACTACAAATATCTATGACTTTAATTCCTAACAAGATGGATGCAAATTACTTGTTAAAGTTTTGTTTGTCAAGAATAACAAACTGCCTTACTGTTTGCGATCAATTAACGAGGAATGATTGTTCTAAAATCATAAATTCTGATGCAATTAATTGAACTTAATCCAATTGTTGCATATTATTATAAAACAAGGTCTACAATTTATCTAACTAGATCTGAAATTTAATACAATTCACGTGATATTTTCGTTGATTTACAGCTGTTCTGCGTAGATTTCAAGGTATCCATTAACGACGAAATATCGTATATGAAATAGGTAATAATTTTACCTGTATTATACAATAGATAGATACACAGATAGTATGTGTTAGACAAATAGGCGTAACTACAGAACAGATTAATAAGATATAAGTTATGTGAAACTCGACCAAACTTTTGAAGCCAGGCTGTTTTTATTGTTTTATTACCTAACCTAAAGTACAAGGATGTGCGTTTTGTTTACGTGACAAACTGTAATGCATATTATGATACAGATATATTAAAAATACACGTAATTATATTAAGTTTACCCCATATTTCTACCCTGATGACGCTGCCCTGTTCGACAACTTAATCGAATGTATTCAAAAGATAATTGACAGACTTCATAACTTGTCTCGCGTTAGTATGAAAATCAACGCGAAAAAAACCAACGTGTTGTGCAATAACACCTACCTTGGTCCAGATTTCCCTCTGATTAGTGACGGACAAAACATCATGTCACGGGATATTGTATTTTTTAAAGTGAGCTCGCTATCTGAAAGCGAATGGCTAGAGTAACATTCAACTCAACGCGGATTGTATGGGACTCACGACTGAACTCGAGAAAAACCAAATGTAGTATATTCGACATTTGGATTCTGACAGTGCCGCTTTATGGTAGGGAATCACGGCACTCATAAAGACTCAGAGTAACTGTATACTGAACTTCGATAACGTTTAGCGACGAATACTAGGTTTGTGGTATGACTTTAGGAGTAAAGAGGAGATATTAGAACTAACTAAGCAGCCACTCAGCATGGCGAGGGTGAAAAGGCGTTGTTGGACCTGGCTTGGCCACGTGCTGCGGATGCCAGAAGATAAGCTCAACTTGGCTTTCCTGTTTTTCAAGACAACCCGATTCCGGCCGCTAAATACTACCTATCTATAGAGTGGAACGATGCAAGAAGACTGGCTAGCGACAGGGATTCTAGGAGGCGCCGCGTGGTGTCCATAATGCTCCAGCTAAGGGGCGGATATGGCCGAAGAAGATATTTATTTTCTTTATAGATACTCGAGAAGTATAGCTTCTTACAATCACATACATAAACTAGCCCATTCTAATTATTTGTGTGTTCTATTATTATGTAAATTTTATTGTTTAAATTTTGATTTTCAATATAGGAAAAAAATATATCGTTGACAACATTAAAATTATTACAACTAATTCCATTTTGATTTTCTTTGAAGTTGGAAATTATATGCATAAAAAGATATTTTTTTTATCTTTTATGCATGCAGCAAACCTCGAATCACAGAATTATAAAATTTTATAATAACTTCCGTGAGTAAATGATTTTTTCAAAAATATACCTGATGCCCTTTTTGGCTCAACATCTCAATCTACTCGTATACTCTAAACGGTTCCCCAAGCTATGGGTCGCGACCCATCAGTGGGTCGCGAGCAAATATTGAGTGGGGCCTCGCCACTGTATACATGAATTATAAAAAAAAATAATAATAAAATAATACTTTTATTATTGAAAACCAAGTGCAACCTAAGATGAACGTACTGTCTGAAATTTCCAGTCATTTATCACTGTTAATAAATAACTTTGACGACTATTTTGGGGAAGAGATGAAAAAGTTTGATTCGTTACGTTGGATTTGTAACCCATTTCAAGACGACTTGCCAACTAGTATGTCAACAAAATCAAGTGAAGAACTCATTGATTTATCAGAAGATACGTCACTGAAAAATAGTTTCAATCGTAAAGTTAACGAAATTCTGGCTCTCAGTTGCTGATAATTATCCTTGCCTGTTCGATGAAGCTATGAAAGTCCTCCTCCTCTTTACTACCTCATATCTATGTGAGGTCGGATTTTCGGCTATGGTTAACATTAAAACTAAATACCGAAATAAATTGGATATATCAAACTCACTGCGATTAAAAGTAACTAAAGTTGAAGTTGATGCTAAAACTGTAATGAAGAAAAATAAGAAACAAATACATTCTTTCCCATTGAAATAACTTTGTAAAAAAACCTTGCAGGTGTAGGTATTTAAGTAATATTTTTTTTTATTTAAGCTGTGTTTCTTATTTCAACAGTTTTTCATTCATATTGGTAACACATATAAAAAATATTTTTTTTATTTCAATTAGAACAAATAAGACAGCATTCAATAGTTCCACGACTCACCACTAGGGAATCTGAGCATTGCCAATATGTATGACAGCTAAGAAGTGGGTCCCAAGATTGGAAATTTTTGTTAGATGGGTCGGAGCCCAGTCAACTTTGGGAACCGCTGCTCTTAAACTAAACGGAAGTAAATTTCACGACACTTGAAAGTCGCCAGAATAATTAATAATACATCTTCCTATTATAATATTGTTATTACTTATTATCGAAACATCGTAATGGACACAGATAAAACATTACTTTCTTTACAATATAAACTAAATAAAAAGTATAAAATATTAACGATAAGGAAGCGCAAATCAGTAAATTTAATATTAACAGGTAACAAAGATCGATATCTTCTGCTGACAGTAAAACGTTTATGTATATTTAATGGAATATTTTACGACTGTAGCGTCTTTATTGACTTATCGCATATGGCGGAAGGATGTGATAATGATTTCGTTTTCGTTTCATTGCGATTAATATTTAAATTAAATGACCATTCGAGATTGATCTACTTTCACAATAACGTGCTTATAATGTGGAAGATCAACTTTGTTAGAGAAAGGTGTTATTTGTTTTGTATGTAGATATGTTAAGTGTTATATAATTTGTATCATAACTAAAGTGAAGCATAAAAGCTTTAAAAAAAATTACTCGCTATCAGTAGTATTAGAACCCTTTACGTAATAACTACCTTGTTAAAATGTTAAAACGAAGGAGTCTCATATACACAGTTTCTTTTATGATATTTGAACGCGTTTATCGAACGAATGAAGTATGATTAAGTTGGTAATTTGAAGTATGATTAAGTTGGATAGATTTTAATATTGCCAAGTTGACATTTTCGATTTGATGACTCAAATAAAAGTAGTTACATTTAGATGTTCATCGTGTTTACAGTGTTTATCTGTACACGTGCATAGATTTACTGGCAGCAATAGTGTGTATTTTAAACTATTAACAACAATTGTTTACACGTAAAAGTTCTGACTGTCTCTCCAATCTCATTATTCAAGAGTGAGCGAGACGCGATATTATCATTTTATGGTACTATTTGACAGGTAGTGAAAATCGGTTAACCTCAAAATTCGTTCGTAGTTCGCTTTTTTTGCCGGCAGGTTCGCCACTATTGTTCCACTGCGCAGGCGCAGATATCGAACAAACCAACTGTTGCGTGAAAATTCAGAAGCTTCCGAACTTTTTTGATTCATACATGCAATCTTGCAACTACAGGATAATACATGTTTAGACGTACATTTTCTTGTTATGGCCGCGATAGCACGTACTGTCAGCAGTAAATCCATGCACGTGTAAACGGTGTATTACTAACGTGAAGTGGTGTGTGTGTGAAACACCCGGGTGACAGGATTCAGTGTGTGACACAAGTTTGAAAAACAATTTTAATGATATTATTTAAAAATATAGTTCTTAGTTTTATATTATTTAATAATAAAATATAACAACCTTTATTTGGCTTTATTTGGGGGGGCGGAAATTGGGGCTGGCATCCGGGTGGCAGTCACCCTTGGCTCGTTCCTGATAAAGTGCTAGTTATAAACGCTTTTACCCCACCTTGTACAAAGCAAGGGAATCGTTATTTTAAAAAAAATGATTAACGGAATTTTTCAATTGAATAATAATTCCGAAGTGTTGTTTGATATGCTGCTCATCGTGATTGATTATTCTTATTTTTTTGACCATGTCCGGATCTCAATTAGATTATATGGGCCTCCACTGAGTGTACCTTACAAATTAACAAACTTGATGCATCACATATTCTTATTTCGTATAGCGAATCTAATCAGTAAACCCAGAAGAAATTTTTTACTTCACTTTCATAATATTATGTTTAAATACATAAGAAGATTGATTTGAAAGTGTTGGGGTCACTCGGTGTGGTGTTCGATGTGTAGGTTGAGGATGATGATAATGACGAAGTCTATGATGTAGCAGGGTGAGATTTATTAGCAGCGTATCGGTACAATACTATATTATACATGATAGTTACTAGCTAAGTACTCTGATTCGAGTGACATTGAGATAAATTGTTCTTCGTTATTTATACAATAAAAGTAACACATTAACATTAAAATTATGTTACATAATCATATTGAACTAAATATAGAGTCAGCGTTTTAAATTGAGTAGCGAAATGAAATATTATTTGTTATTAGAGTTGTACGAAAATATAATACATGAAAAGTGTTTATTCAGCTAATCCACCGTAATGGTATAATGTACTGTGATATGTAATAATATCCGTATTTAATGTTGCCAATAAACTTGCTGATTTAGCTAAGATTTTGTTTGCTGGGAATTGGTTCGCTGGGAATATTTTACTGCAGAGCAATTTGATATCTTAAATAATAGATATTTGATTCGCTATTGTTCTGCAGCTACAAAAGTAATGATTTTCAGTCATAGATTTTAATTTTATGTCTTAAAATTATTAGTTATTAGCATGTCAAAATAAGGGACCGATTACATTTAAATTTTGCAATTTTATCTTGTATTACAATAAATTATTGTAATACAAGATAAAATTGCAAAATATGCAAATCAAATTATTCAACTTATTCAAATCGTAAACAAATAACTATAATACATTTTTAAAGGCGAAAATTCCGGAAAATGTGAAGGACCAACACTTCAGAATATTGTGAATTAGAAGAGTTCTGTAGTGTAGGTCTTTCTTCACAAAGCCAGAAGAGATTACGATCATTTAGAGAGACTCATGTAATACGGAAGTCATCAAATTCGATCAAGATCTACGATCTCTCGATATCTTCCCACGGTGAAATGGAAGGATCATGTCGACCGACAAAGAGATTCAACAAATACATATTCATTCATGTGATGGAATGCTATGCAGATGAAATCGCAATGGGCCGGACATGTCGCTTGGTGAGTGGACAACCGCTGGATAATGTCGTCATACTGCGGTACCCAAGGGGCACTAAATGTCCACAACCCGCTAGATAGATGAACTCATAAAGTGAAGAGAGCTAGGGGAGGCCTTCATCCAGCAGTGGATTGATCCCGGATGATGATGAATATTATTTTTATACTATGTTCACTTTGGCTTAAGAACGTATATAAGTGAAACGGCAAATAATTTTCAACTTTATGTGAAACGAAATTACGGCTGCGTTGCCATTCGGAGAGCGATAGCGAGGTGTCTGCACGTCGATTCGTTTTGTCATGGTGTCGGATGAAAATATTTTTAAATCGTGTAAAGTTGACTAAAAAACTTTACGTATGTACTTAAAAAAGAAAACATGTCAATGAATATACTATTATTCTTACGAATATAATAATAAACATAACATAAAAAGGACGCATGTTGAACTTTTATGACAAATTATATTTCGTTTGGCATGCGTCATTTGCACCCGCGACCCGCAATCCGCGCATCGCCTAGCCACGATCTTTTTAGACCATGCCTCAACTGAGTTAAGTATAAAATATTTAATATTAATTTTAACAAACTCCTCAGTGTTACCAACTGCGTTTCAATAAATTCCGTTTGTGTTTCATCAAACCTATTTACATATTGCGAGTTTCTCACGTACAAAAGATAAATAATGGCGATGAAGTTACAATAATACCTACTCGCCACTAACAGGATTCTCTGCGCCGTGTTGGTAAATCTTTCCCTTCTCTTTCGATACTTGAGTTACACATTATTATTGGTTAGCTGCCTTCTGATTAAATTTATGACCAAGTTGCGTAAATAGATTAATAGTTGCAGCGTCAACCTACTACAATCTCCAATATGCAGTCATTGAAAAAAGGATGTGTAAAACCATGGTAAAATCGAAGACCCACTGTTTGTAGGCCATATAGTGCCCAAGATCAATCATAGTAGTAGTTATTTCTTATGTAATATTATGGTAATCTTTTAATATTGTAGAAAATTACCTTTGTTTCATAATGAAAAAATGGCAACACGTTAATTAATAATAATCTAAATGAAACGTTCAATCGAAAATCTTTTTTTACTACGAACAGACATCGCATTCGAAGTTATGTAATAACTATCATTACTGTCGAACAAGAACTTCTTGTTCACGTGTTAAAAATGTGAAGTAATAATATCCCCTCCGATGTAGCTAATCACACTTCCGTTTTCAAATGAGGAACGCCCCCAAATTTATCATTTCAATTTACCCGTGGTGGAAAGATCTGTCAATTTACGTAATTTGAAGCTTTTTATACAAAAAATATGTCTAAAACGATCAGAAGTAATGTTAGAATTATTATTATTAGAGAACTTTTGATTTATTGCGAAGTAGAAAAGTAGTCGCATATAAAAAGAGAGCCGATACATTCACGCCTCTAGCACGCTTTGCCGCCATGACAGCTACGTCATTGAGAGTGACACTCTTCTACATGCCACTACAGCGACTACCTGTTTTCTTGTTGTTGGGCAATACCATATCTTTGGAACTCGCCATTTAATACCACGGCCTGATAATGAATACCTACACGAAATAAAGTGCCCGAAAATCGAAAAAGAAGAAGAATGCAGAAATTTTCTCTGTGTCATCGCCAACATCCCACATACAAGTGCCAAAAGAATATATTAGAGCTTATATGGATATTCAAAGATGGCTTTGGATGTAAGAGGCAGCGTGATTATTTTTTAAAAAGGCACTAAGTGCCATTTGGTTAATATGTGTCATGGAACTTGTTTCTTCGTTTTCAATATAAAGCGTTGCACTTAGTCCTTTTTTTTTTTAAAGAAATTAGTGCTTTTCTAAAATATACTCTAAATGTTTAATTATGAACAGATTTTTTTTCTTCTAGGGACATTAAGATTGTTTGTTAAAACTATTGAGAAGCTAACAAAACAGTGCTGTAATCAAAAATAAATGAATTATTCATTAAACTCCATATATCTCAGATTCAGCTTTTTGGTACTTAGTACATACCTATTTTATTTCGTGTATTCGATTGTAGACGGCCTTGGGTAAAGCCATTTTGTAATAATAAAAGAATCAATCCTTTTTGTAATCTTGTGATCCTTTCCACGTTGAGATTTTTAAAGCCAACTTCCCTAATCATAATCCAAAATATACAATGTCCTTCTAGTAGTTCTTCTATTGGCATGTTCAATACCTCCATTCAGGCACTAAATCAATACTGTAAATGATTTTTTTTAATGTGTCGAGATATCAATAACGGCATTCGTTTTGAACGTCGATTGCCGTGACACAGGGTGACTCATCCAGAAGTTATCATTAAACCTTCGTTGCGTTAAATCTGAAATGATTTGAGGAAACGTCACGTCTAGTTTATCATAATCAATACATCTTCATCTCAAGACCAAAATGTAACCATGAGAGTGATAATCGAACAGTCAGCACACTAGTGTGTGAGTCCGTGACCCGTGAACCAGGCACCTGCAGGCCTATGTTATAACTGGTGATATAAAGTCACCCGACGACATGACGTAATTGTGACGTAAGCCAATACACGCTAGAGGCAAGCCGCCCAACACACACTGCTCACCATAGATATTATTATGCTGAAACACCTATTTGTGTATGGGGACAATGGATAACGCCACTATTTTAGTAGCGTTATTTTCTCGAATGCTATTATCACTCCGGTAGTACGTCACAATGATATCATATGCCGTCATGTCGACCGGGCGACTACAACTCGCAAGTTCTAACATAAGGCCCCTGCTCCACCAATAAAGTCGATCAACATTTACGTTAGTGCCTGGACTGACCCATGTAAACCGCACGCCCCCAGCATCCATAATCCAACCCCAAATACAGTCCACATAAAAAGCGTCACCATACCTATTTATTTTATTGTATTTACTGTGTTCTGTTATTTACTGTGTATTATTTTATACATTTGCTTTCGTATGTGCAAGCGCTGCTTAATAAATACAGATTTTGTACCTAATCATAAATAATATTATCTTTCAAGGTAAATTCACCAATGGAATATAGGTATTCGGAAAAAATGCTAAAATCCCCAAAACCATTAAGCCGAAAGCCCATAGGTAACATCTTAAATTGCGTTTTAACGAAAGTTTTCTTTTTGGACGATAGTTTGGTTCTCGGGTACAGCATTATTATTTTTGATATTGGAACATCTGATTTTATACATGTTCAAAAAAAAAATGATTAATTTTGTTATATCCAAATATCTGACACAAACCGTATTTAAGAAAATTTATGTTTATTCAATACTAATTAAAAATATTTCGAAAATAATTTATTACCCTAATTTAGCTCATCTCCATAAGAAAACAATTTTAAAAATATATGGAATGCAAACTCAATCTGAAATGCTATTATTCTAGAAAAGTAATTAGCTGCGTGGGTATAAATATGATGTTCAGTAAATCGATTATTGCCATATGAAGATACAACATAATCAGTAAAAGGTATGACGCAATTAACAGGTTTTTTCTGTGTTAATTAATATTATATGTGATCTCAATTTCTTTACTGTACTTAGATATAATATGTATAAGGATTAATATGTAATTATATTTTATGTAATTTTAAGTTGTATGCATTTTTATGTAATAGAAAAATATACTATTTTTATTTGTTATCATTGACTTAGTCCAAACTCCGAAAATTTCATGCATATATAATTCAATATGTCCATAGACGGAAGCATGCACGATGAAATTGCTCGATGAACAAAGCTGGGATGGAATGCTTTCGGACGTCTGAATAGTATCTTCAAGAGTGACCTACCATTGTGTCTTAAGCGTAGGGTGTTCGACCAATGTGTGCTACCCGTAATCACGTATGGCTGCGAGACGTGGACCCTCAACACGAGAGATTTCCAAAGGCCAAGAGTCGCACAGCGAGGCATGGAGAGGTGTATGTTGGGCATCACGCGAAAGGACCGTAAGAGAAACGAATGGGTTAGGAAGCAGACAGGAGTACGCGATGTAAGAGACGTTGCCAAACAGCTGAAATGGAGATGGGCGGGGCACATTGCTCGCCGAAAGGGCGGCTGCTGGACAAATGCCGTCATCCAGTGGTACCCAAGGGGCACGAAACGGCCACAGGGTCACCCTAAAAGCCGCTGGATTGACGAACTGGTAAAATTCGGCGTAAATACGAGGCAGCGAACGACACAGGACCGAGAGAGTTGGAAAAAGCTTGGGGAGGCCTTCATCCAACAGTGGATTGACCCCGGCTGATGATGATGATAATTCAATATATTATAAAATTCTAAATTTGATGTACCTAGATATAAAAACTTTGAGTAAGTCTATAGCTTTGTATACCTCAGGTCTCTGGTCAGCGGCATTTTTTTTGTCGTTAGTGCTGGTAACGATTCGTCATAAGATTTTAAATGGGCCTCGATACAGTTCAAACTCGTTATTAAATTAGAACAAAACTTTGATTTTCAGATTCGCATATTTCTCATAAATTGAGTGTGCAATATTTTAATATAAAGCATAGAAAATTTCCTGCAACTAACATAAAGGGGACGTATAACAAAACCACTCAAAGAGATACGTACATCATGGCCCCACATCCTGAAGTGGGTCCCCAGGCGACGATGTTTGGTGGGTCCCTTGCTAAGGTTCAGGGCAGTGTATTGTTCTACAGTAAAGTAGTGTTCCTCAAATGGTATTCCGTGGAACTCCAGGTTTCCATTTAAAATAAAGGATATTCCGTGTTTTTTTAGTGATTTTTGGTGTTTTTAAATATATTCACTTGAATTATCGCCACTCAGTATCATATTATTATAAAGCACTGATGGCGACCCCATTTTGTGACAGCCAAGTAACATGCAACCCTTCGCCATATTGGATAAATAGTCATTTTTATGTCAAGAAACACATTAAAAATAATCATAAAATCAAAATGTGTCGCTACATTTCAAAATCAGCCAAGTCCACCTTTAGGTATTTTTGACTTTTTTGTGAATTGCTGAAGAACTACTGCTGTTTAACATTTCTGCATTATCAAAATGTGGAATTTATTAATTTTAAATATTCTTTACTCGAAATAATATAAGCTTTCACCCTTGTAACTGTGTATTTGAGAAAATATAAAGCTGTTTTTCTCATTGTATTGTTGTTTTTATTTAATAAAACGAAATTTTTTTGTAGTACTTATTCCACTTTTAATCAATAGATTAAGACCGGTCCGCCTCAGAGGGTTGAAAATGTCTCTCTGAGGCGGACGAAACCGGTCCTAATCTATTGATTAAAAGTGGAATAAGTACTATAAAAAAATCACGTTTTATTAAATAAAAACAGCAATGTTTTTCTCATATTCATCTATTATGGACTTGGCTGATTTTGAAATCTAGCGACACAAATCGAGTCGTGAAATAGCGTAATATTTATTTTACTATTAGAGAAAAATTTTGGTGTGTGTTTATCTCACTTTACTGGTCGACCCGCCACGCCGGGACCCTCCTAAGCTTGTCCCCCCAGACGAGAGCCCTGTCAGCCCCCCCCCCCCCCCTTGTGGGTCCATGACGTACTTATAGACAATAAATAAGCCTATAAACATCATAACGTGCTATCACTGTCATCTTCAACAATATACTTATTGTTAGTTACAATATGTAATTCTAGGAGAAAGATTCATTGACATTTTTATTAAATATGTTAGTAGTTTGACTTTAATTTAATTTTTAATCAGGGGGGGCTCAAAATTAGTCAGTATTTCGCGCCTTCACGTTCCCAAACCCGCCATGTCCTTGGTAACAAGCAATATATATATACAATATTATCAGTGAATAAGTAAAACATACAAACTGTTTTCTTTCATATATAAAATTATCATGAAGTCCAGAATCTCTTGAAAAGGATAAACATTTCAATATAATTATTATTAATGATGCGAAAATACTCGATAACAGCATATTACAAAACAGCTGACCTCGTATATTAATATTAACTTTTGGTGAAAGAATAATAAATTTAAATCAAAACTATAAATAAAATGCATTTACTTTTTCATATTAAATATGACTTCCATTAATTATTTTGTCAGTGTTGGATCGGAAGATAATCAAAGATTATAGAATAATGTTATTATATGGCAAATGACGTTCCTCTTAAACCGATGAGCAAGGCACTGGCTTCTGGAGTTTTCTAAGTTCTTAAGGCTATACTTCAGCTGGGGCACGGTCTAAAACGATCGTTACTACGCGACTCGAAGATTGTACAAACAACGCGTGCAGAACAAAACATAATTTGTCATAAAAATTCAACATGCGTCCATTTAATGTTATGTTTATTGTTCTATTAGTAGTAATAATAATAATATATTCATTGACATGTTTTCTTTTTCAAGTAAATGGGTAACGTTGTTTAGTCATCTTTACACGATTTAAGAATTAATTCTCCCGTCGCCATCACATCACAAAACAAATTGACCTGTTCACAGCTCGACTTTTGCTCTCCGATTTCCAGCGACACCGAATTGTCGTTTCACTGAAGTATGCTCTTAAATTCCAAATAAAAGTCAGCAATACATTATTATAATGTGGTTTTCTGAAAACATTGTTGTCTCTTTGTTTAATTCACTGTTATAACTAGACAACATAAACATGGCGTTTTTTAAGTTCGGCTGAGTTCGCTAGTTTTCGGTCAGTCAAACGGCAACCCGTATTACACGTAGCAATTCGTTAAAATTACTTTCAATATGGATAATTATCCGCTTTCATTTTAAGTTACATATTATTGTCTGCTATTTCGTTTGATATCTACCTACTTACATAATTTATCATTTATCTTAAACAGATAAATATACAAACATCTTCAAACTGACGTACCCAGCATAAACATACTGCGAATTACAGCATTTCTACTATATTTAGTCATGGCCCCCACAAGGGGGGTGACAGAGCTCTAACCTGGGTACCCGGGCTCAGTAGGAGCCCGGCGTAGTGGGTCAACCAGATAACCACACACATAACAAATTGACCCTAGTAGTAAAAAAATCGCTTGGGGCCCTAATTTACTTTAAATGTTAACGTTGCTTATGCTTTTAAAACATGTAGTTATGCGGTGCAATTTTTGATGTGTGCCGATACTCAAAATTCAATATATCAAGTGGATGTATTAAAAAATACTTATAATAAATAATACTATTAATTTTACCTCGAATACCATTTGGATAAAGTTACTGTAGAGCGTCATACTACATTTAATCTTAGTGATAGGTAGAGGGGCCTACCAAAAATCCTGATGTGGGTGCCCGGTTCAGGTTGTGGGGGCCATGTTGGTGGTATTAGGTGAGTGGAGGTCTTTGGCACTAACAGGTTTGGAGAGACTCTTATTATGATTTTTTATGCTTGAAGTAAGATGTCGATATTTTCTAATAAAACTGCGAACACACCTAACAAAACTGTTAATATAAATACCAACTTATTATGTAGTAATAATGATGTTTTTTTAAATACTCGCCTTAAAAAAAAATATTACCCACAATGATTTGTACATTTGAACACCAATACATCTCTGAAATTAATAAAAAAAAGTGTGTCTTTATAATTTATTTTGTCATTATTGACAAAGCGTACGACAGGTTTAGTTGACAATAATTTATTAATAGGTCGTATTTAACCTTATGTGGGGTTAATCTATAACACTTAATAATAAATGCCAGCAAGAGACTTTTCCTAGGCAGTTTCCAATACCAAAATAACACTATTTTAATGTCATGAGATTCTGTGACAAAATACATACAATATTATAATGTCATTCAAAATCATTTTAAATGGTGATCCAAAATAGGTATGCTAATCTCAATAAACACTGTCATAGATGAGGCGCACATACAGAAAAAATGTTTGGGCGGTCCATTTTGAAACAATTTCCATAGTATTTTTATTGATTTTTAAGGGAGCGGAGTTAACAACGTCTAGCAGGTGTCACTAACTTCAACATTTACCTCGCCCGCGGATTACCGAACTTTTCCAGATACCTTCTCCATACTCAGACACTCCGCAATTTTAGTCTAGCAATAAACATTTTACAGGTATAATTATTAAGGGTGTTCACCTACGGGTTATAGCGAGCTGTTGCATTCGCCATTAATTATCAATTGCGCGTGGTTTAACAGTTATATTTTTTTTAATTTTCAGTGTCCGTTTGTGTCGTCCACGATGTCTAATCTTTTAGATACGCCGCATGGAAATATTAAAGCAAACATTAAATACCCCAGATAATTCTACTAATTCTTGAGTGCCACGGTTCTTTAAGTGGCCACAGACTGCGTAGGTACCATAGACACTTAGAGGAGTGGAGCCAACCTGTTGAGAAGACTGCTTGACACTCAAATCACCCAGGTCATGAACCTCAGTGATGAGATCCTGGGAAAGAAGGAAAACAACGAATACCTATGCGATTTTACTCAATAATTTGTATTTTTTCCGTTTCTGGGAGGGCGGTCCAAACCCGAAACTGCCCCTCGCCCTCCACCTTGTGTGCGCGCGCCTGAGATAGTTAATTTACCTACTTTATAAATATATTTTATTAAATTGTTAATTTGTACCAAACAAAAATAATCAATATCTCGCAACAAAATAATATGGTAGCTTCTTACATCAGAACTTCTTGCTAAATTATTAATATTTTTTCACAGTTTTTTTTTTGATAAATAGTAATATTTAAACACGGCTATCGGTGGTATTTGGTTAAGTAAACCTATTTAGGTGATTTATGTCCTCTAAATTTATCTATAAACCAAAATAGAAACTGCAAAATAAAATTGTGTGAAACTAACCATCAAATTCTATCACGAATTAGCCAGACGAAAAACCTCACAACACATATCTCAAAATTACAAATTTTAAATCATAATATAATATTTACTAAATACATACTATAGAAACTATGTATCTACATGGCAGCCCTTGTTGATTGATATTATCACGAAGAGACGCTTTACGTGACTGGGACATGTCTTCCGGATGCCGCCAGAGAATACAATTACCCCGCACCCATGGCCCCGAGACTAGGATCGTTGGCTGGTCCCCTACCTATTACTAAGGTTAAAGGCAATGTAACGCTCTATGGTACGAGGGTGGGTCAATAAGTCCTTAGAAAAGCCGACAGGTGGCGCGACTAGTACTGCAAGCGGTTTGTTTTCATGCAGCGGCACTACCGATTCAGTATGCTGCGAAGTTTCAATCAGATTGGTCGGGTTGTTGTGTGTTTCTCGTACATTTAAAAAAAATTTGCTTGTGGAAAATGGAAAAATGGAAAATGGAGAAAATTGAGTTTAGAGTTGTTATTAAACATTTTAATATAAAAGGGTTAACAGCAAAGGAAATAAAAAATGAGTTGGATTTAGTTCACGGCATATCTGCTCCTTCACTTGCAACTATTTATAACTGGTTAAATGAATTTAAACGTGGTCGTACATCAACAAAGGATGAACCACGCTCAGGACGTCCTGTAGAGGTGACTACACCAGAAATGATCAATAAAATCCACGATATGGTGTTAAGTGACCGAAGATTAAAGTTGAGTGAGATAATTGAGGTTACAGGGATCTCAAAAGGTAGCGTCATTTCTATTTTACATGACAAATTGGGCATGAAAAATATTTCTGCAAGATGGGTGCCGCGTTTGCTCACAGTCGACAATAAACGCAGTAGGGTGGTGGCCTCTAAAGCCCTGTTGTCGCTCATGCAACGCAATCCGGATGAATTTTTTCGTCGCTTTGTGACTGTAGATGAAACATGCATACACCACTATACTCCCGAGACGAAAGAACAGTCAAAGCAGTGGATTGCGAAGGCAAACCATGTCCAAAGAAGGCGAAAACCGTAAAATCAGCTGGTAAGGTTATGGCTACTGTATTTTGGGATGCACGTGAAATTATTTTCGTTGACTATTTGGAAAAAGGAAAAACAATAACAGGGGATTATTTTGCATCTTTATTGGACCAGCTAAAAAACAAAATTGAAGAAAAACGGCCTCATTTAAACAGGAAAAAAATCCTCTTTCATCAGGACAATGCCCGTGTTCACACATGTTTACGATCAATGGCTAAAATTGAAGAATTGAAGTTCGAATTGGTCGACCACCCACCGTATTCGCCAGATTTAGCCCCCAAGTGACTTTTTCCTTTTCCCAAACTTAAAAAAATGGCTAAGTGGACAACGTTTTTTTTCAAATGAAGAAGTCATCGATCGGACAAATGCTTATTTTGAGGACCTTCCGAAAACTTATTTTTCTGACGGTTTAAAAAAAATTGAGAAACGTCTAACCAAGTGTATTGAGCTCCAAGGAAATTATGTTGAGAAATAAAAAAAAAATACAAAAATAAAACCTGTTTTAATGCTTTTTTCTAAGGAATTATTGACCCACCCTCGTAGCATTTTCCAAATGGTGTTCAAGGTAAAATTAAGGGTATTTTTGCGATTTTTTATACTTATGAATAAATCTACTTGAATTATGGTGTTGCGTACCCTTGAAGTAAAATATATTTTTTTTACTATTAGCGCAAATTTGTGATATGTGTTTATCTCACTTATATGGTCGACCCGTCACGCCGGGACCCCAGGCTAGAGCCCTGTCAGCCCCTCCCCCCTCCCGGGGGCCATGCCCGTATCCTTGTGGCTTGTGGTAGAATTTCAAGGGTTCCGTCGTCGAGAAAAGCGATCTACGCGCAGAAGGTTTTGCGTGGCGGGAAGCGTGAGAGTTGGCAATGGACCGAGGGAAGCAGCTCGAACTTGTGCTTTTCCTATGTCTCAAATGCTGGGGCGTGACAGGGTAAAGTAATTAGTAAGTAAGTTTTATCTCTATTTGATTTCTTCAGAACAGGGTGCTTTGTTTGCGAATAAAAAATATATTGGAGGCCTAAAATCGATGTTTTCCTGTGGTTACTTATTAAATTTACAAATTATTATTTGCAATTTCAGAAAAGACTTTTCATCTGCACATCTACTCTGAATAATTTTATTCGTTTTTTTATATAAAAATATAATATGAAACACAAATTAAGTATGAATCTTGTAACAAATTAATCTAAATGCAAAATAACTTTCATTGATCAATTAATTTACTCGTTCATCTTCACGAGCTACAGAAAGGCATTAAACATACTAACAAATTGAATTAATTGATTCATTAATTGACTACCTATTTAATTTTTAAAAAATAAATAAATAAATTCTTATAATTTCGTAAAAGAATTTACTTACACGCTAGTACAATATTATTAATCAAATTGTATCGTAATAATGAAACAGAGAGCTCAACGCATGGACAATTATAAACCTAAATAAATGCCTTGTTAACATTCTATCAAAATAATAATGCTATATACTTACTATACTAGAACGGCGGAAAATCCACGCCTCGCCTACCTACTGTCAGTAGACACATTTCCAGCCATCTCAACAGTACAAGACGAGAAGTTGAACGAAGAGGTACAAACGACACGCTTCGAGTGATCATAAGCGCAACGAATTCGTCATAACAATTAACCAGACAATAGACAAAAACATTATAATAATAACAATATTGTCGTTGGTCAACATTATTTCGCGCCGGTGACTTCGCGACAACATTCGCGTAAATAATTTTAAAATAAGAATGTTTTTGTTTCTTTGAAAACAAATGACATCCTGGTGAAAATTGAGTTTGTTTTTTTTTATATTATTTTATGGTTGTTTAAGTGAGTTTTTTTTATTACGAGGAGGTGAAAAATTAATTACATATCGCAAAAATGGGGAGAAACAGACTATTGACAGTTTTGCTGTTTTTATTTGGTGAGTTATTTTAATTTAAATAATAATGAATTATTAATAATATTATATTTTTTTTATTATTAAATACTAAATTTATCTACACACACGACATTTAAGAATATAATTATGATAATTATTACTAGCAATGAAAATATAATATTTTATAATATTGCCATCTATTATCATATTATTAATAGCATTACCTTTATTTAATTACAAACCTGGATACATACCTTTCATTGACGGAATTTGAAGCACCTCACATAGCATAGTTGTTATAATTAATTCGCATGAAATTATAAACGGATCGATATCTTATAAGATAAGAATAAAGAATATCTAACAAATTAGTAATTCAAGGCGTTCACAACATGACATTTAGAATGAAAGATATAGTGTGAAAGAATATTATGTCGTCTCTGTTCTGGCAGAACACACTAACTGGAGAATACTAGTTTTGAGTAATTTGACTTTGAAGTTGTTAAAATGTTTGAAATGGTCTCTCATGTGAGTTTATTAAGTAAAAGACTGTTTATTTATTAAGAAGGTTTCCAGACGGTAAAGTTTGAAATAAGGAACATTTTGGTATAACTAACTCAATATGTCATTTTTTCGAATTAGTGTCTTCTGTGTTTTAGAGTTTTTTTAACATTTATTTTTAATATAATAATAATCACTTTCTTATTATAGATTTAAATTTTCTAGCAATTATTCCAAATCAATCGTCGGTTTATAGTTGGCCTGATTTTTTTCATAATTGTTTACATACATGATAGCAATAATGATGGAAATAAAATATACCTACGTCTCGTATAAGTATGTCTAAATCAAAAAATATGATTCCACATTAATTTTACAAATACGTATAAATCAAATTGCTGATTGAAGCTATATTAAAAGTAAAAGTCACCCACATCGCTTGCATTTATTTAATCTGATACCAAATTGAACATAATATTAGTTTAAAATAACATAGTGTGTTTAAAATATGAATTGAATAATGAAAATAAAATTTGTCCAGAAAAATAAAATAAAACTAGTCATACATGATGTTGTGTAGTAATAAAACTTATATCGTCTCGACTAGGTAAGTATGTCAAAAAAAGACATATTATCATCAAAATTAATTCATTATGTACGCATCATTAATGCAGTAGTCTATATTCCTCTTCTGTAGAAAATAGTTTTGTCTATTCTACTTTTTCCTGGTTTTACTCTGTTATTATCTGTATGATTCATATTGCAGTGACTTTCGGTAAGGACAGGCAGGTCATACGTTGCAAAGGGGTGGCACACTATAAAGGATGACGAGAGCAGTAGTGGTTCTTTTATAGAGCAGACAATGCGGTCACTTTGTTAGAAATAATCGATACATAAAAATTCTGACAACATAACTTATTTTATTGTAATACACATTCCCATTGTAATATAGCAATTTATCGCACAGGCAAAATTTTCATAAGGAAGCCTCAAACCTGCCACGACCTCCACGTACCTAACACCAGTACTGTTTCAAAAAAGTTGATTTCGTGAAACTGTTCTTATTCTTAGTAGACGTGTGTGTCAATTAATTTCTTTTATTTTGTTAACTGTCAATTCATGGTGGAACTGCATCGTATTGTTGTTTTAATTTAATAAAACGCAATTTTTTGTAGTACTTTCAACAAGTTGAAAATGTCCCTCTGAGGCGGACGAAACCGGTCCTAATCTATTTATTAAAAGTGAAATAAGTACTACAAAAAAATGCGTTTTATTAAATTAAATAAACAAGTGTGTGTCAATTTAAAGATTTTTCGGATAGCCGAAAATAAATATTAATACGTAATTCGGTACACATAAGAAATTTGCAGATAATTTGTAACAAAATAAGAATGTGGAGGACATTCTCATTCAGCTTAGTGGCGGTATTTTTCATATTCTCAATAATAATTTAATGTCATCCTACTTTGTTACTGTCAAAACGAATTCAATGCATATTACTCGCATATGGCACCAATCCAGAAATTTTACAACCTGTTCTATCCAGACATTCATCTCCAAACAATTAGTAAGCTTTTTATAACGCAAAAATCATCATAACTTTTCTTGGAGCCATTTTTAACGAAATTATATCTCCTAATCATATACGAGTTGTACCATTTATATGAATCTCTTTCTGTGTACACGTATAGCAATGACATATTAAATGGACAACTCACTTCATACCGGCGCGCACGAGAAATTGTGCATGAAAGTCATTCACAGATGTATAGGTAGATGTCACGTGATCATATGACGTATCCATTTCCATTATGCGATACAAGCTTCGAGAATTTATAGTAATATAACCTTTATTGTAATGGCGTATTAGTGTCATGACTCATTGCGTTAGAAACAGATTCTCGGTTACTTACGACTTCTCGGAGATTAAACGCAACTGAACCCAGCGCATCACAGGCGACTGTCCAATGGTTTCTGTCATTCAATTGCATTGAATAAACATTCATCAATATCTTAAAATGGCATTTTATAAATAATAAATAATACTAACACGTGAAAAGTGATATCCCATCTTTCTTGGAGTGTTTAGTAGATTTTTTTTACAATTTTTAACTAGGCACATTGGCATTTTGTAACACAATAATAACGGTGGAGTCGAAACGTGACAGTCAGAAATCTTGTATGGGCAGACCCAGCGGTGTCGCCAGACCGCTTGCAAGCAGAATATTCATTTGAGCGTAGGATACCGATATTAAAATATGAATTTCGCCATCCGGCAGACCCGACACAAAGTGAGTGTCATTTTATTTTCTAGATGCTTCGTCCATACTTTCATGCAATACAATTGAAAGTAAATTATATTTATCACTACGAAGAAGAATATGGTTATGTCGTCTTGCAACTTCCTTATTGGTAACAAAATCATCACAAAAATTTTCAACACTTTTTTTTTTCTTTCGACCATGTCCGATCCTAATAGGATCATATGGGCCTCCAAGGAGAGAAAGTTTGTATTAACAGATTTTATTTTTACGAGAAATGAATGTCAGCCACATGCTCAACCTATTAGGTCCATACTCTGACTCATACACAAATTGAAAAACAATATGTGTACTTGCCAGACCCATGATTCGAACCTGGGACCCTCGACATTATAGAACGGCGCTTAAGGGGGGACATGCTCGTCGAAGGTCAAAATTGAGTTTTTATTGTATATTCAAACCATGATCCTGGACACTCCTTAAACGTTGTAGATGATCTATTTATATAATTTTGAAGCCTTATTATCCTTTATAGTTATTTTAAACATTTGATGACTGCATGAAGTATTTTTGTTACATAAAATAGTATTCTTTTAAACCTCTCGCTCTAATGTTTTAGAATATAGTCATATTTCGGTACATAACTGTGCAGTGGTGTTAAGATTTTTTACATTTATTAATTTTTAAACGCATTTATAAAACCATTAGCATAATTTATTACGAGATAATTTTTGTAAAATATTCACGATAAAAAATTATATTGATAATCTCTGTGATCCCAAATTTGACAATAATTAGGCATTTTATTATTCAAAAAATCGGCAAGATTAACACATTTCAAGATGATTCTAAAGATATTTATTATAAGCTATGTCTTTGACCATTCAAGTGTGATAAACATCTTATGAATAATGATTGCTTTATAATAATTATTGACCTAAGAATAAGGTAGTGTTTTTTTGAAATACGCCATTTCTTTTGTCATTCCCTAGTGGTTAAGCTACAACATACGGCCGTAGCCATAAATTGACAAACTATAATTGAAGTAGAGAGTAAAATGATATTGACGCGCGTATTTGAACATGTACCGTTTAAAAAAAAAAAAAAAAAAATTCGGTTAGGTACATGTTCAAACACGCGCGTTAACATAATTTTACTCCTTACTTTAATTATAGTTTGTCGTTTTATGGCTACGGCCGTATGTTGTAGCTTAACTACTAGGGAATGACAAAAGAAATGGCGTATTTCAAAAAAACACTACCTTATTCTTAAGTCAATAATTCTTATAAAGCAATCATTATTCATAAGATGTTTATCACATTTGAATGGTCAAAAACATAGTTTATAATAAATATCTTTAGAATCATCTTCAAATGTGTTAATCTTGCCGATTTTTTGAATAATAAAATGCCTAATTCTTGTCAAATTTGGGATCACAGAGATTATCAAAATAATTTTTTATCGTGAATATTTTACAAAAATTATCTCGTAATAAATTATACTAATGGTTTTATAAATGCGTTTAAAAATTAATAAATGTAAAAAATCTTAACACCACTGCACAGTTTTGTACCGAAATATGACTATATTCTAAAACATTAGAGCGAGAGGTTTAAAAGAATACTATTTTATGTAACAAAAATACTTCATGCAGTCATCAAATGTTTAAAATAACTATAAAGGATAATAAGGCTTCAAAATTATATAAATAGATTATCTACAACGTTTAAGGAGTGTCCAGGATCATGGTTTGAAAATACAATAAAAACTCAATTTTGACCTTCGACGAGCATGTCCCCCCTTAAGCCACGCGGGCATCGTGGGTGTAATTCGTGGCATCGTGGCAAATAATTTTCAACTATAGTCGCGACGAAATTTTGGACTCGCTGGCAATCGGAGAGCGAAACGTCGAAGCGTGAATACGTCAATTTGTGTCGTGATGACGACGGGGGTATTAATTCTTAAATCGTGTAAAGATGACTAAAAATGTTACCCATTTACTTGAAAGAGAAAAGTTGAAAATGAATATATTATTATTGTTACTAATAGAAAATTAACAGAACATTAAATGGACGCATGTTGGATTTATATGACAAATTATATTTCGTTCGGCATGCGTCATTTGCACCCGCGACCTGCAATCCGCGCATCGCCTAGCCACGATCTTTTTAGACCATGTCTCAACTGAGGTATAGCCTTAATATAAAAAAATCAGACATACTTATTATATTGCAAATGCTAAATTAATTGTAATGGTTAATAGTATAGTAAATAAGTCGTAAATAACTGATTATAATTAATAATTACCTTACAAATTCGAGATGATTTGTTAAATTCCTCATATCTTGAATTAGGTTGAAATATTAATAAGTATTCATTTATGCAACCTGAAATACGATTAAATTTATGTTAGAGACCAAATTTAATCTAAATTAAATAATTTTGCCTTCAAAATTTATCTATATGGATGTCCGTCACTGCGTGTGTAATATTTAAGCTATCTCTTTCTGACATAAATATGCATGATTTTGCGTCTTTGTTGCTCGGTCGCATAATTAATATAAAACCCACGTTAGCTCTCATTTGCACTGCATTTAATCGCTCTGTCACGTATATTCATTTTACTCAAACACTTACACGCGTAAAACACACCGGCTTTATCTAAATAGATATCTACCAGCATATATAGGTATTCAAATCTATGAATATTGTTTCCCTATATCGCTTTACTAATAATAAACAGTATTATTAAGCGCATCGGCAAAAATGTTGACAGGTGGCAGTATTGTATATTTTGTATCAGATGACGATATCCCATTGAAGCGAACGAAACCGGTTTAGATTACTATTAAACTAAGTAAAATAAGTAGTATATATTGTGTTTCATTTTAATTAGCAAAGCTTCCATTACAAGACTAAATTTTATTATCCACTTTTTATAGCAGACAAGATTTCGAATTTTATCTATTTCAGTACTTATCTTAATTGAGAGTTTTGACTTGTTAATTTCATTCCTTTATATTATTTTTACCCGTTTACTGAAATTGAATTTCTTTTAGAGACAATTAAAGTTAGTAGCTCAAGTTTTTACATGTAGTCTTACTGCATAACGACAAATCTCATGATAGAATTTAGTTCTTGTTTATGCGACATATTATTTAGTCCATAGATAATTGAGACTTTTACTATTTCACTTCCGGAATATGACTGTGCTGGCAGTATTAAATTGGCATTCATTACATCCGGAACTAGAAAAGTTTCAAAATTCGAGATCTTCATTTGGCTATGTTATCTACCCTGTGCTCCCGAATATGTGATGATATATCCTATATTGTTTATTGGAATAAAAAAAATGTCATCGAAAAATGTTGTCAATAAAAATTACATAAATCTATTATTGTTTACAACTAATTGTGAGAAAAATAGACAGATTACCAGGCGGCAGTGTCACCTGTCAACATTCTTGAATATTACCCGAACTCATTCATTTATCAAGCGGCGATGCTTAGCGAATGGTTCTTCAATATCACAATATTATTTCTATGTTTTTATTCATAATGCATTGTATTGGGTAACACACTAATTTCTCATCTAAACGCCACTTTGTTGATTTTTTAACAATTTCACTTTCGATTTATCCACTTCCGAAATTTCTTCAATCTGAATCGAGTATATTCTTATATGTTTTGACACTTTCATAGATACCTATTCTTTCTTTCGACCATGTCCGATCCTTATAGGATCATATGGGCCTCCACAGAGTAGAGGTTTATATTAACAGATTTTGTTTTTTTTTTTACGAGAAATGAATGTCAGCTACTTGCTCAACCTATTAGGTCCATACCCTGACAGACACAAATTGAAAAACAATTTGTGTACTTGCCAAACCCAGGATTCGAACCTGAGACCCACGGCATTATAGTCCAACGTTTAAGCCGCGCGGCCACCGTAGGTGTTATACCTATATCATCTTTAAAATAATGTTTCCATCTGACACCATACACCTTTCTATCAATGTGTCAAAAATTAATTGTAATGTCGTTCAATATTTTCTGTAAATCTTCGATTTGCTAGTAATACACTGTAAGCATCTATGAAAGTATCCTATTAGGCACTTGTTTCTGTTTCACGACCCGATTATAAACTAAACGATTCCTTTATTTACGTGTCAGTTTATTTGTCGATTTTTTTCTCATCTTACTCCTTTTAATACGTCTCTTCTCTGTCTCGCTCTCTCCCAGACAGTAATATATGCTTTCACTCATGCGCTACATACAGATAGGTATATATGTATATACTAAAATGTATTTGCTATAACACAGCAAAAAATTGATCCAACACTCTTGTATGGATAATGTAGTTCATTCAGATTAAGGCATGATACTATTTGAATCAAATGATAAGACAAGTTTATGTCGGCTTCCTCATGGTTAACTTGAAAATAATTTTCATGCAAATTGGGTAAGTAAATAAAATTTATGAATGCTTACTGCCTGTCCTTCAAAATCTCAATGAATATACACGCTATTTACATTTTCGCCATTTTCATTATTTTTTCACATTACAATAAAATTTACAATACGATAATAATGTTATGTAAGTTATATAATTCGTTTCAGTATTTATATCGCTTTTAAACTATCAGTAAAGAAAACTCGTTCAATTGGTTCAGTTTTACTGGAGAAAATAAATGCTCACGTTTCAATTTCCAACTGTTACGATATATTATAAAATCGTATGTAATTTAAAGAATTTTGATCTCATAGTGGGCATTGGTAAAACGAATCATTACGTTTTGATTATCGGTCGATTTAATGAACCAATTATTATTTTGTAGTGGCATAGTTTAATAATGAAAAATAAAAAAAGAAATTTAATAAGTACTATATAGTTTTTAATAATTATTATTAATAGATTTTTGTAAATTAAATATGTTTTTACTTATTATTCTGTAGTTTAATTAGTAAAACAAATTGGCAGGTGAAATAAGCATAATTTTATTCCTGCTATGTCGTTGGTGAATCAATGCCACGTGAAATAATTGGATCATCCTGGAAAATAAACCTCTGTCCCGGATCCCACTTGAACCTAAACCAGGACGCAAAACAAGCCTGCCGTAATTTAAAAAAATACTCACGATACCCAGCATTGGCAAGGAAAATAGACCGAATGAGTGCACACAGCCCCAAAGATGCTATATTTTAAATACATATAATATATTTTCAATAATATACAATTATATATAATTAGTACAGACGTGAGGCCCTGACTAATTTTTAGGCACCCCTAACTTTTTTTATAAAATATTACGTTACATACTTTGTCGTAAACAGGCTATTTTTATACAAAAATTGAAATATTAAAATACCAAAACGAACATACGCATATGAAAATTATAATAATGTGTCTAGGAAATAACATTCATGAATACGTATTAAAAATAATTATGATTATTGGTTAGATTCGAGATTCTCTTTGGTGTTATATTATTATTTTGTTATGCTTTAGGCAATAATGCACACACACTTTTACAACGGATTTGAACTGTTTCAATGCCCCTTTCTAATTTTTCTGGCGAATCGATTGCGTCATTTGCATCAGTAAAGGAATAGAGTTCTTCGCTATAGCATAGTTCACCGTAAGTTTTCTTACCGTATAGATGACCGTACAGCATTGAGATTAAAAAAATAACGCATGGAGCATTGCAGATGGTAATGTTACAATTGTATTTTTGATATTGATAACTACGACTTGATACTTCTTACAAGCATCTACTTGCTCACCTACTTTTAACTCATTTAGAATTTCATATAAAAACTGTATTTATAACTTACTTACCTACCTATTTTCTTCTGTCTTTCCCTTGTATTCCGGTGGCATTTATTACGTATTTTTAAATGTTTTATATCGACATGAATTTAATCTCAATACTATACGGCCATCTATTTTCGATTCTACATGTCCAACTGCAACTGCATAATATTATTATGTGCATAGTATTTCCGGACAATAATTATTATCATTCAAGCCTCAGACTAACCTTCACTTCTTCACCACCTTGAGTATTTCATGACAAACTGTTTAATGATGTCCATTGGTTCAATGAACAGAATACATTATTTAGGTATGTAAAGTTATATATTATTTGGTCAGTAAATAGTTCTTATAATATGTTTATTTTAATAGACGAAAGAAATCAAAATTATATTGAAAAACTATTGAAAACAAATTTTATGACTGTTCTATTTTCAAATTAATTTCCTGACTTACGATTAACCAATAGGTAGTAATGAAATTAAATCACGGACGCATGTGATTAGTGAATTTATTTAATTAGTAGGGCTATAAATTTAGACAGTTACATTTTCAAAAACACATTTCGTTAACTGCATTAAATTTTGAAATAATATTGCCATAGATAATTATCTCATAACTGGACCCTTTTAATTTGTGTGTTACGTAAAAATGATTGATGGCAGTTTTCTCTAAACCTAAAATGTATCGATCACAAATGTAAAGACTATTTTTTTCTACGTATATTAAATTCATATAATATATAATATTAGAGAGTTGTTTTACCACAATGTTCGTTGGCACCTACCAACAATTAGTATTTTATTGTTTATCAGTCAGCAAAAGAAAAGCGTCGATCAACACACGTATCGCGAGTTACCGTAAATACGATGCAGCTTGCGGTAATTTACCATATTCACCGCAAGTTAGTACAAATTTCCAGAAATTGCCGCGTTTTTGCAGCATCTTACGGTGTATGCGTGTGGATTCTAACTCTAAGGCTACAGTGATATTATATTAGCATATTACGATGGGTCGGAGGTATTAATTAGCGAAAATATGGCTTGATTTTTAACGTAAATGCAGTAGAATCACTCTACAGTATCGCGGGTGTATCGTTAGCTACAACACCTATCTTAATGTCGCAAATAATTCTTTCTCGTACCCATAGTACCATTGTAGAATTATTTACCTATATTGTACATCTTGCACGTCTTGCTAATCATTTTCAATTTACTTATCTATTTATTCGTTAAAATTTTAAAAAAAAATAGAGACATATTATAATTATGTAATTTTATAAGGCATTGGTCAGGGAACACAGAATTAATGGGAAATGAAATACCTAACGGATGTAGAGTACCTAACAGGCATTTGATCTCGACTGTGGAAGAATAAGGGATAAACTTAAACACATGTCAAGAATAAGTCATTCTAAGCTTATCCTTCGCTCTGACAACAACTGCTCTCAGCTTATGCACTGACTCTCATTCAATACCTGTTGGTTTATTTGAATGTTTCAACATACACTATTGCACGTCTATAATGTGTACTTCATTTTAGCACGTTCAAAACCCTGTTTCAAAATCTAGCGTATTGGGGTATTTTCTAGCTAATTTATATTAATTATTAATCTGTTCTGTGGCGCTGGTAGTATTTAGAAATCAGACAAGTCACATTGAATGACTAATTATCTTATTACTTATTAAATGTTGACTTTTATGAAGTCTCAAATTAGAGTTAATTCCAATAAAGTCGCCAATATTTTGAGACAGGTAAGTAGCCTGCCTACTTACCTGTCTCACTTTTAAAATCATCTTAAAAATCATTACTCAACGTCTAAAATTTCCTTTTAGAATACAGCTAATTAAAACTGAAAATAATAATAAAAAAAATATGATATAACCATTAATGATTACTTGCCAATTAAAATCACTGATCGTAAAATTTTTCTTTTCTTTTTTATAGAACGAATTTTGATGCACGTCTGGCGAACATATTTATGAATTATTCATATGTTCACTCAGTTAATAATGATTTTTATATAATTTTATTGTTCCTGCTGCATTTATTACGATTGTGCAACTTTACTAGAATAATTATTTATTGTTAACGGCCAAAAACAATTTTTGTTATTTCAAGATATTGATTTTTTGTTATTTCATAATATCAATCCTTGAGTAAGATTGTTATATTACGAATAACTAAATAAATAAGTACTCAAAGTAGTAGGTCAAAGTATTTGCTGCATTGATATCATCACATTAAAAATGTTTATTAACTAATAAGATACATTAAATTATAAATATTTTACATCGATTAGTATTAAAAAAAAAACCTTTGTTTATACTAGTTTATAGAGATGTAGCCTAAACATAGCCCCCACAAAGGGGCGGGGGCTGACAGGGCTCTAGCCTGAGGGCCCGGGCTCAGGAAGGGCCCGGCGTGGCGAATCGACCAGATAAATGATTTAAACACACATCCCAAATTCTCTCGAGTAGTAAAAAAAAGTCGCTATTTATCTTCAATATTATTATTATTTAAAATTTTGTGGTTGTACCGTACAATTTTTAATTGTGTATCGAGACTCGATAACTCCATAATTCAAATAGATGAATTCAAATATACAAAAAACACTAAATATGGGTACACATTAATTTTACCGCGTACACCATTTGGAAACCGCTGCTGTAGAGCGTCACACCGCCTTTATCTTTAGCGATAGGTAGGGGGCCCATCAAATATCCTAGCCTGGGAGCCCGCTTCAGGATGTGGAGGCCATGAGCCTAAATGTATAAAATTTACGCAAGAAATGGTCTTCTGCGCTTATATTATATACAAAAGGCGGCGATAGGTGGCTGTCGAGGATATTTTATCATATTCATGTATTGAGGTGGTTAATTAGTACAATAAGTTAACCGTCCGAACTGTCAAAAAGTGCTAGCACCTCTCTTGGCTGTGTCAACTTTAGAAGCGAGATATACAGCATACACCGCTAACTAATTGTAACAATTATAATAATTCAATACATAAATATGATAAACTATCGTCGATAGCCGCCTTGTGTATAGAATAGATGCAATGGGTTACTGATTACGTTAACTGACGTCTATTAGAGTATACGTTTTATAACTTTACTACACTGATACGCCTATTTTCCTGATTACCTCGCATAAAATTCGATCAAATGATATTCAGTTGAGGATTCGTAACAGTTGGATTTTTACAAGGTGGGGTTGTTAACCCCATGCTCAACCCCCTTTTTGGAGGGCCATTTCTTCCTTCTCCGATAATCCTGACCACACCTTCCACCAGGGTTGACTACCTGATCATAGGTGTAGTTGCTCAGGCTTCCAGGGTTCACCACGTGGAGGTGGAGATATGAATTGAGTAGGAGAGGCTATGCGACACTATCAGGATACAGTGGTACGCATGCAATATCCCGTAAGAAGAGGCCAGGGCTCGACTTGAGCTGTAGCACCATCGAAGAAGAAGAAGAAGATATTCAGTTGTATTAATATGTAGTAATAAATAAATAGATAATATATGTAAAAATATATGTTTAGAATATATTACATCATTTTCATCATAGAGGCGAGTGCATAGTTATGAAGCATATACTCTGTTTATTTGATGAGAACTTTACACTTCTACTATGATACACCACTATGATTTCAGATTCACCCAATAGATTTTTACATACATGATTCTGTCGCACCCCCAGAAGTACACTGTAATATGTCAAATTAACCATTTTCTTGGAGAGCCGAAACAAACTTTTTGAACTATATTTATGGTACTTTATTTAATGTGTAATGGCTTTACAATGTTCATTTTTTTTTTTGTAGAATAGGAAAAAAATACATCTTTCTATTGGCATTAATTTAATGATCAAAAAGACAGTATTTTTTGTAAAAATAATATGATAAAATGCATTGTCACTAGGGAATCCAATCCCGAGCCAAAATTCTGATCCCGGGATTACAATTTTAGGCATTTTTTTCGATTGTTAATATAAAATTTTTATATTCACAAATAACATTGATAAAATCGGTCAAAAATAAATCTAGTATAATTTATACTATTTTAGTAATATTGTATACGTTCAATCTTGGAAATACATAAGTTTAATGGAGTAAATAATATTCTAATATAAATAATAATGTGAATTTAATATGAGATTGCTGTTTCTGATAATAAAGACTAATCGAATGGATTAGCGAGATTTAAAATAGTAAAGCAAATAATCATAGCGTAATTATGGCCTTTCCGCTTCATAAATCTAATTAGTCAGCCAAATATGAAACTGCCGTAAAACGTATGAGATCATGGTGGAATTACTTTGTTAAAAGTGCGAAGCATTGTTTTTTCAACCTTTCTCATTTTTAATAATTTATGTGAAAAAATAAAATAAATCGGCAACTTACCTACACATGGGTATAAATCAAACTTCACTCAAACTCAATTTATTTCTAATGTAGTTATTTTTTATTATAAGTATTTTTTCTGTTATATTTTTGCTTTTATTTTATGTTCCATAAAAATTGATAAAAAAATCAATTCCGAAATCCCGGGATTATGTTTATCAATCCCGGGATTCATAGGTATCGAAAATAGCTCGGGATCCCGGGATTGGAATCCCTAATTGTCACAATATGTACTACTCACATATAAAAATTGTATCTCGTTAATTAATAAAAATACACAAAATTACAGCAACTCTTAGTAAATGACGTGGAATATTGTAATCCATGACTCAATCTAAAAGAAAATTTCCGATTTATTAACAATTAAGTTGGGCAACATTAATTCAATATACAAGTTCATTTAACTCAATCCGCTTAGTATAAATTTGAGGTCAAAGTGCTGACTGCATGGAAATCATACATATAAATAATATACAGTAACAAAATGATCGTAACTTACGGATACTTCACATACGACTTATAGCCCGGGGCTGTAAGTCAGTCGCAACCGACAAGATCAATGTCGAACTCGCGGATTTCATATCGTAATGTGAAATGCTTTTTATAGATTCCTCTGTTTGATATTGACTTTCTTTTTAAGATCTTTTATGAGAAAACACTAGTCATGTTCTGTGACAAGTTTTTAAATATGTTTTAGAAATATTTATTTATGGCAGATGTGTGAACAAGACGGGAGGGATTTCGGGTCTGGAACACTCCAGAAACATCGATGTTAATGGCCACACCAAACCACATCCGGTCATAATCGGGCGTATCACGGAACCCTATGTTTGGATACAGCATCAGTTACCCATGACTGAGGTCACCATATACTCGAATGTTCTTTGACTGAATTTACATGACGTTAAGTTAAAAGTACCCATGTGAGAGTGGACCACGTAGAGGCAAAATTAAAAATTGTATGATGTAACAAAGCAATAGTTCCACCAGTATAAAGTTGTCCGCTGAATGAGGGCACCACTTGCTTACATTTGACATATCATTTCATACTTTTTCTAATTCTAAATTCGAACACCTGACAATTTATGATATGATATCTATAATACAAAACTGCCGAACAATCTTAGTGCAGAAATCGTCAAATTGGCAAAATGCAACAAAATTAGCCTTTGTGGTGACCAAGTTGGATGGTCTGATGGACCCAACATCTGGTTGAATCGACTTGAGCAGCTTTTCCCTTTCCGTACACGTTTTAGGACATTCCCAGAGGATGTGGCTCCACCGTAGATTTGGAATGGTGCTGGGATATGCACCGTGAAAGTATATTATTTAATTTCTCTTGCTGTGAAATTGGATTAGTCACAACCTTTATTTATTTATTTCTATAGCACAGTTTTAATTGATCGATCAAACAACTCTAATTGTCGTTACAATAAACAACACAAAAAAATATTGCTATTATAAGTTGGCACAATTTTTAACGGTTATCAACAATATGCCTAAGACTCATTTTGATTTTTCTTATTATAAACTAGAGAAATTGGAGAAACTTAGTATAGACTTATTATAGTTTTCAAATAAGACGAAACAAAAAAAAAGTTGACCTGCTGAAGCCTAATTACTGTGGATAACCCTTCATTCTGCTCTGAGAAAATCAGAATATGTTTTTTAAGGGATAGTGAAAATAACGTTCCGTGATATTTTAACCAGATTATTTATGGCAAATAGTCTAAATGGAAAAATTACGTAAATTCCATTACCTACTTTAATTATTCATATATAATTTTACATTCGTTTTTTATATTATACAAAAGGTAATAATTGTTCTAGTGTGGTCGACATCGTTCGAGTTATCGACACGTTTGTCTATGCAGATTTAAAATAATGGCGACATTTTCGGTAGAAAAATAAATATTATAAAATATAGGAACAATTATATTTTTAGAGTTGCAATACTTTACCATAATTAGGCGCGTATATTTAAAAAAAAAATACTCGTGTGGTGGTCGCGATAAATTTTGACAAATTTATTTAAACGATTTTAAGGAAGCGAGTAATTCAAATATTGTGTTTTAACATAGTATTATAAATTTAATACAATATGTAATTTGACTTGTTTTTGTCGGTTTGTAACAATTTAACAATAAGATTTAACTGCTAATTTAGGGTAAAAAGATTACAGGGTTCAACTCGTAGATTTAGACATAAATTGTAAGATGACATCATTTTGCAATCAAGATTATTTTAAAATTAAATGATCATTTAGTTTAAATTGAATTTGCTTCTCGCATATGAATTAGTCATATATAAAATATACTTCTTTGCTGCTTGGGCATAACCTGTTAACTGTAAAATGTTACATTTACAGGAGAGCAATTTTAAACTTTGTAATGCCCACATAAATCTCGGTTCAATTTTTTGTCTAATATTGAGAAAACATTTTAAAATAAATAAAGAAAGAAGAATATGACAATAATTATATTTTCAATTATTCCACTAATTAGGAAAATAATCTTACTTATCAGTGATCAAAATATGATAAGGTGTTTCACCAACTAACCGCTGTGTTTGTAAGGTAAAGTTTTTAGAATTTTCAAATGAGGTTATTACCAAATGTAAGATAATGCTATAATGAACCAATTTTTACTCTTAACATAAAATCACCAAAAAAGCAGTTATCAGGTTATGCCCAAACAAACTTATAGACAGCCAAAAACTTACTTTTAATGTATAGATCTTTATTGAACTTGACTCTAGTAGTTTCTTATAGACTTCCATTTAAATTTTATTTAATCAGTAAATGGTTTCACTCAAACAAAACAATAATTCATTATTTCAACTAAGTATATAATATAAAGAAATCATATCATATACCTACATTCCAGTTCAATTGATTAACTGATGTTTTCACTTTTCTAGTATACATCTCGTTTCAATCTACGATTCCTCGCAAACTCTATAGCTAAACAGTAAGAAAATAATATATAAGGTAAATACCTTACTAAGTAAATGGCTTTCGATACTGTACCAGATTTACGTCCAGTTATGCTAGTTATCCATGATACCATTTTGAGAAAGCTAGTCACTAGGGCAAAGCTGGTACGAATGAGTATGTAGTTATAGAAACAAGTTGAGAACATATTATATACTGTGGAATATTGGCATCATGATATTTATATCCATTTATATACTTATCTTGCGTTTTCACTATTTAAAATTAATTTACACGAAGACTGGAGCCTAGACCATGAGATTAAGATCAGTATTAAGATCACAAGAAGCACTATAAATACGAGATTTAGCTATGCATACTCAATATAGGGCAATCAGATGCTACAGAGTCGAAACCTGAACGTTATAAGAATAGACAATAAGAAGACTGGAGGCTTTCGAGATGTGTCTGTATTCTACACGATCACATCACCAATGAAAAGGTAATGGCCTATGCACTATAAGCTTACGGAATCATCACCCACGCGAAGCTATTCATATTACTTAATTCCAAAAGTGATAAATATGACAGGTATCATGCAGACACTTAATTACCTATCCCAAGAAGTTAACTGTCAGACGTGATATTTTTAATACGGCCATCCATAACCGCGTTAACCGCGACCTGTCAAATGTTGTTGAGTAACACAGTTAATCTAATGTGATACATTTGAAATTAAGTCAGACGTACTTATAAATTTTGCTAACAATTATTGTAGATAACCGCTTTATTCATGGAATTGCTCCGAGTGATATCCGTGTTATTTTGAATCAATAAAAATAGCGGAAACGGGTTACCGTATTGACTATTTAGAATAGCTCTTGCTGGCGTAAATTGTTATAACCCACAATTTCTGAAATGTTTAACAAAATGTACAGAATCTATCAAATTTTGATTTAAGTATAAATTTGAACACAGTTTAAAAACTGATTTATCTCAAAAATCCAATGGAATAATATATCTCAATAGAAATAATATAACCAGTAACAGTATGATATTAATGAAATGACTCGGAAATATGCTCATATGAGCAGCGTCGAAATGTTTACGCCAAAAACTACAGCGACGTGCTGGTGGATACGTAGGTTTTGGCAATACACTTTAATATATGGGCGGTATTGAAATGTGCTTGCCATAAGCCACATCGATCCAGCCGCAACAATTTCACTGCCTGGTTGTAGGATAATTAGGGTTTGGCAATACGAGTTCAGGTGAGCACTCTTATCTATGTTACGTATGCGAACTAATTCTAACAAGTATTTTCTCCGAGGTGCATTATTAAATATTTTGTTTATGCACTATTGAAGAAAAAATAATACTTATCACAATGAAAATGGACTACATTATAATATATGTATATAATGTAGTGACATGTGCGGAATGCCTAAGATGATCTAGTAAAATATTTATTAGAAAATATGAAAAATGCGTTTAAAAATTTCATATGGCCTTCACTTTTTTAAGTGCACAATTAGTATGCTAGATTTGGCCACTAGTTTGTATAATAGGCCAATTTATAATTAAAATTGTGAACTTTTGAATAAATGAGTTCGGAATTTAAATAAATATTTGAATAAAAATGTGAATCACAAAGCAACCTAAAACAAGGCCGTAATAGAATCACTAATTTCATTATCATTACTTATTTTAATGAATGCACCTCTCTAGCGATTATCATTTTTTGACAATTATATTATGTTAGCACCTGTTGTTTTGTTACTATGTTAACATCTAAACACTGCTGTATTTCGTCGGTATATTAGGTTGAAACATCAATGAAATTTTAAAAGGTTTTGTGAGACTTTTTCGTGTATCAATAATGTCTAATGCAGTGGTTCCCAAAGTTGACTGGGCTCCGACCCATCTAACAAAAATTTCCAATCTTGGGACCCACTTCTTAGCTGTCTTAGAGAAAAGAGGGCATAAATATTGGCAATGCTCAGATTCCCTAGTGGTGAGTCGTGGAACTATTTAATGCTGTCTTATTTGTTCTAATTGAAATAAAAAAAATATTTTTTATATGTGTTACCAATATGAATGAAAAACTGTTGAAATAAGAAACACAACTTAAATAAAAAAAAATATTACTTAAATACCTACACCTGCAAGGTTTTTTTACAAAGTTATTTCAATGGAAAAGGATGTATTTGTTTCTTATTTTTCTTCATTACAGTTTTAGCATCAACTTCAACTTTAGTTACTTTTAATTGCAGTGAGTTTGATATATCCAATTTATTTCTGTATTTAGTTTTAATGTTAACCATAGCCGAAAATCTGACCTCACATAGATATGAGGTAGTAAAGAGGAGGAGAGGAGCTTCATCGAACAGACAAGGATAATTATCAGCAACTGAGAGCCAGAATTTCGTTAACTGTTTACGATTGAAACTATTTTTCAGTGACGTATCTTCTGATAAATCAATGAGTTCTTCACTTGCTTTTGTTGAAATACTAGTTGGTAAGACGTCTTGAAATGGGTTACAAATCCAACGCAACGAATCAAACTTTTTCATCTCTTCCCCAAAATAGTCGTCAAAGTTATTTGTTATCAGTGATAAATGACTGGAAATTTCAGACAGTACGTTAATATTAGGCTGCACTTGGTTTTCAATAATAAAAGTATTATTTTTTCATGTATACAGTGGCGAGGGCCCACTCAATATTTGCTCGCGACCCACTGGGAAACCATGGTCTAATGAATATAGCAAAATATGTTTATTTTGACAGTTTATACTGCCTTAATGACCAGCTGACCTCTATTGTCAACCCATTAATTTATTCAATCCGTAATTTTATACACATATATGTGGTAAGGATATGGTAAGGAACTTACCCACTAAGTAGGTATTTATGTTTAACCAATATCTGCATCTGAAAGGTATACTACATTAAATTAAAATGACCACCTGAGCTCGGTAGGCCAAATTATAAAAAATCTAACAAACTATTTTTTTATAAAAAATAGGCACCTACATAAGATTTAATTAGATATAATATTATAATTTTTTGGAAAATTATCAAGCGCTCCTGTTCGTAAAATATTCCATTTCGAGCGCTGCATTCAATTTACCTATTATGGATAATTTATTTTTTTACCATATTCGATTCTAAGATGTTGAAATTATTCAAATTAACTTATTTTATATAATATAATATAATGATCATGACAAATGACAAATTTAAAGCGTTCACAACATAACATAAATAAGTGTTAATAATACAGGCTAATACTATGAGTAAAACAAAATTTTAAAGTTGTAAAACAAAGAGACTCTCACGTAAGTGGAAAATATAAATATTCAAAGCGATTTGATTGTACACATTTATTGCCCTCCCAATTAGTTTTGCACCTCAGGACAACAAACAACGGATTCTCTGGATTTCTAAGATAATTATCAGAGTCACACAAGTCAATACTACAAAGAACGGTGGATATGTGCCTCACAGAGTGAACGTTTTATTTTTTAAAAAAATGCTTATACGGTAAATGGATATTAGCCACTTGCCCAACCAATTAAGTCCGTACTATGAGTCCAAACATACATTTAAAAACAACATGCTAATTTTATTACTATAGGCCGACATAGGCATTATTATAGGCCGACGCGTTACCCGCTCGGCTATCGTGGGCGTTATGAATTATGCCTTAATAATATTTATTTAATATTGTTTAGTGACATTTCTCATGAACTAATTTTATTTTAGATTCTACTCGTCACTCTATTTCCATTGTTTATAAGTAATGACATTTTAATTGGCTTGCTAAATGTATTAACAGTGAGTATCTATTAATTGTAACTAAGACAGTATTTGAAACATCCAACATTACTTAGACTTATTTCTTAACTTAGTAATAAGGTTTTTTACGTTATGCTATTGTAATAATTTGTTAAGTATATAAACGAGAACATAACTGTAGGTAGGTATTGTGTCATTGTACATTATTTGTCATTAGTAAGTGCGCATATTGGATTACTCAAAATTGAATATTTAAAGAGTTAATCAATTAGAATTAAAATTAAGATTCTGTCAATTATGTACCTTCAGTGGATAGTATTAATTTTATATTTGGATTTTTTCTTTAAAGTTCTTTTTTGTTCACAAACAGAATATAGCATTATTATGAAATATATTATCAATCTCGAGATTTAGAATTCCTGCTGAGTTATTCTAACATATCAATTAACTCCAAAATCGACTAAAAATTATAAATGTCGTATTCAGGAAGTTAATTATCCAAGGAAGTTAAATATCAGCGCATCTATTCCTATTCAATACACAAGGCTGCTATTGGCCGTTGTCAGTGGCTATCAATGGTAGTTTATCATATCGTCTCTGTTCTGGCAGAACACACTAACTGGAGAATACTAATTTTGAGTAATTTGACATTGAAGTTGTTAAAATGTTTGAAATAGTCTATCATGTGAGTTTATTAAGTAATCGTAAAAAGTATGACTTTAAAATAAAGACTGTTTATTTATTAACAAGGTTTCCAGACGGTAAAGTTTGAAATAGATTTTGGTATGTCTTTTATACTCAATATGTCATTTTTGAATTAGTGTCTTCTGCCAGAATAGTGACGATATATTATGTGCATTGAGATATTATAATTTATTGTTACAATGGTATGGTTCACCGCCATCTTTTTGAGTCGGCAATGTATGGTTACAATTATTTGGATGTGTTCACTTTTAGAGCGAGATAGACAGATTTGACGGATAACTTATTGTAACAATTATAATACCTCAATATACATACACATGATAAACTACCCTCGATAGCCGCAGATACAGGCCAATAGCAGCTTTGTGTATAGAATAGATGCGCAGGTGTGATATTTTATAACACGGTCGTCCATAGTCGCGTTAATCGCGAGCCATCAAATTTCGTTGAGTGAAGCAGTTAAAACGTCTTACTTGATTCTAATTGTATTCTATTAGAGTCGAGTTAAATGTATTAACTGTGCTAACAGTGATAGCGAGTGATATTCGTGTTATTTTGGAGCAATAAAAATAACGGATACGTATGACGATGTTAACTATTTAGAATAGGTATCCCTTCTGTTTTGTAAACCTTACTTCGGGTTTTTAACGTAGGTATCCTACATGCAAGCAAACTTTCTTTAGGAAATTGTCACTTTAATGCGAAAATATTATATATTGTAATAAACACATAATATTATATTAAATACGTAATTATAATAATTTGCATTCGTTTTGCCAAGAGAGCGAGTCGCGAAAGTCAGTTCATTCAATTTAAATTACACACACAGCGTACAATAAATAATAATAATGTTACCTACGGCGATAATGGCGGGTCTCAGTCGGTAACAAGACAGAAGTAGAAAACGAAATTACCGACCGACCACTTTCGTTATTACAACTCAAGCGCTCCAAGAACTGAGTGATGCTGGGATGTGCTGCACCGAACTGATGAAAGTATAATATTACTTTTTCTTGGTGAGAAATTGAATGAACCACAACAGTTTTTTATTTATTTCTGTCGCACACTTTTTAATTGATGGCTCAAATAATTTTAATTATTGTAACAATGAATTAAGAGAAAATAAGTTAATGCTGTCAGAATTTAGCAGCATTTTGAACGGTTGTCAACAATATGTCTACGACGCATTCTATATTTTTTTGGACATATTGTTTCTTGTCACGAATCAAATCAAATAAATTGGAGAAACTTGTAGTGAACAACCTTCAGAGAAAGATCATCAACGGAGTAGTGAACAAATGAATGAGCTTAGATACTAGGGACTGCCTTCAATCTAGTCTATTAGAAACACGGGAGAAATCTTGGTTGCGGAAACGATGGTTTCACCACGTCCATTATACATGATAATTAGCCTCTCATCACGCTAGGAGTGAAGAGGGGACGTTTTACCTGGCTCGGCTACGTGCTGCGGATGCCAGAAGAGAATTTCAACCTGGCTTGCCTGTTCTTCAAGCCAACCGGATTCCGGCGTCCTGGAAGGCCGCCAAATACTATCTATAGAGTGTATACAGCGGAACTACGGGATGCTTGTTTGAAATGGAACGATGCAATAAGACTGGCGAGCAACAGGGATTCTTGGAGGCGCCTCATGGTATCCATATGCTCCGACTGAAGGGCGGATATGGCCGAAGAAGAAGAATAATTAGCCATTAGAGAACGACATAAAAAGGCAATATCTACCCATATACGGATAATCAAAATAGAGTGCCGTTTTTTACCAGTTGCTGTTTCGCCAGAATATTTATAGCAAATGGTCTAAACTAGAAATCACGAAATTTATTACAAACCCTGTTCAAACATTTTTAGTTTTTGAGTAAGTATACATTTTTCTACAATCAGTGCAAACTTTCTAAAAGCACGGGACGTGCTCATTTCATTAAAAGCTCAAGAATTAGATGCGTATTCATTTTTTACAATGCGATTAGTATTATAAGTACAGTGGGGCGTTCCTTTGGCGCAAATGACGCAACCAATTCGTCAGAATTTTTTAAGAGGGGCTCCTAAGAGATAAAACTAGTCGTAAAATCATTCAATTATATTTAAAATTAAAAAAGATGCGCATTTCTCAAAAACTGAGTTTAAAATATCTTATTTATGTTAAAATCTTTGCATTTGGTCCTTAGTTACTAAAACCGTTTGTATTTTTTTTTGGTTTAATATAAAAAGCTCTAATCTACTCAAAATTAGGTTTTCTTGAATATCTTTCAGAAAAATAGTCTTTAATAAATAACCATAGATAACCTTTACCTCTTTAATAATAATAGTCGAATTCGAATCAATAAAGTAATTTAAATTTTCCCGCTACTTCCGGTGTGTACCCTCGACAGAAACTGGTTCATTTAATGGCAAACACGTATGCATAAAAGGAAAAGTTAATATCATTAATATGATTCATTGTGGAAGAAATTCTACACCTCACAAATTTGAATAGAGTACACGATGTAAAATGTAGGTACAACACGTCTGAAAGTAATAATATGCATACAATGGCTTTGTTGAATAATGTCAGCTGTTCAGTGCTTTAATTTAGTATTTTCCAACCACTCTTTGTTTCTTAGTGACTGGAATGTTTCATATCGTTTGGAGTCTCTCTCCCTCGACTATTAGGAACAAATTAGAAATGGAGTGCCAACATGCCTAGTATCCTATAAATGAATTATGTGAATCTAAGTTGGTATAATATTACAATAATTTAAGAATTTATCGTATTAATGCAAATTGTTTTACAGGGCTTTCACAAACGATATATTATGTCGATAGGACAGTGCACAGATGTTTACTGAATATATTTAACTCTACAATATATTATAATGTAATGGAGTACATATTAGAGTAAAAAAATGTTATATTATTATTTCTACTTTATGTGTGGCCGCGATGAGCGATAACTTGACCACTTATATAGTCATGAGTCTCGGATTCAACATCAAAATGACATACATTACAATATTATCGTAAGAGAATCATATTAATCCCCATAGGGTTGTATTAACAGATTTTTTTCTACTAAAAATAGTTGTTAGCTACTTGCTCAACCAATTCGGTCCATACTCGGCGTTTAAACACACATTGAAAAACAAAATGTGTATTTGCCAGATACGGAATCCCCTACATTATAAGCTGACGCGTTACTTCTCAGCCATTTTGAGCGTCAGGGCTAGAGAAAATAGACAGTACATCATAAATGACATACATTTTTGTCCTACAAAATTCAGTTCAGACATAGCTCCCAAAAAATATAACAAAAAGTTGAGGCGTGCGGTGACTTTCGCTTGTAGGAGAGCTGTTGAAAACATACATTATACAGGTAAGTACACTACTACTACTTCACCATGTTCGATCCTTAGACAATCATATGGCCCCCCAAAGAGTGGAAGGTGTATTAACAGATTTGGTTTTTACGAGGAATGGATATTAGCCACGTCATACTCAACCAATTAGGTCCATATTACTCAGACTCCAAACACAAATTGAAAAATAATATGTATAATTGCCAGACCCAGGACTCGAACCTGGTACCCACGACATTTTAAGTCGACGCTTAAAGCGCTTGACCATCGTAGGCATTATATATAGGTACCCACCTTATTTTACGAATATCGAACTATTAGAGGTATTATAGTTAAATTAAATTTACCAAAGCATTGGTGAATAAATACATAAATTTATTCAATAGTACTTAATCGATTATTTCTGGGCATGCTCAGTATCTACAGCATCTATGGACCACACGCCACAGATGTATAATATTAGTATAATATTGTGATAAACAAGTATTTAATTTCATTGAACAAAGAAATGCAACAATACTTAGTAATATTAGAAAACTATTCTACAGAATTACGGTACATAAATTGCTTTCCTAATTTATTTAAAAATTGAAATATCGATTAGACATTAGAAATTAACTAACCTTGATAAATAACCATAGATATTTCTACTCTTACTTAACTCGTTTGTGTATCTTCGTATGATACAGGTTTAGCTGTCTGCTCGATTTCTAGGCATAAATAATCATTATTGTTTATTAATTTTCGTTCACAGTAAACTGTTTTATCATCGCAAAGATCGTTTATCTATCGACCATTTAGCACTCTCACTTTTGAAAAAAGAATAGAATTGATCGCAGGCCGAGATTAAAATGATATTAGTTATTAACTGCATATAAATTTACATGTTATTGTAAAACACGCATGTCGGCTGAATATAGAAAAAATATAGCGATATTCTTTTTTAAAATATTATATTAAGTACCTATGTACTGACTACGGAAAAAATATTCAATCGATATGACATGACATTTAAAAAAAAACTTTATATCAACATTAATCAAATTAAATATAACGCAATATGCTGCCGATTTCGTCCACTTTAATGGAACATTTGCAATGTTTGGCAAGTAAACGAAACGTGCATTCAATGTTGGTAATATTTGAGGACACTCGGCGCGCACTCGCATCAATTATTGCATTTTATAGTAATCAATCGAATCTGGCTTCGAAGCCTTGTCCCATGGTAACTGGCATTATTTTCTCTTTTTTTAAACTTTTATCATATAATTTATAATCTGAAACAATCTCAGAAACACATTAAAAAATAACATAGATTTTTTTCCTAAATAGGCAAAAACCCACATCCAACACGATTTCGACGTTGAGCTTTACCGATTAAGTTGTTCTTATTATTTTTACCACTACAACATACTACGCCTAACATACTAGGCCCAATGACAGCACCTACTTAATGGAATAGTAGAGGTAAAACAATCAAACAGCCAGGTTTTGATAAAATCACATAAACATATTTTGACCTAGCACGGATCCAACCCAGAGCCCCCGGATGAATACTAATCACGTAAAATTGTATTATTATAAAAAAATTGTAATTATTATTATTTTTTACATACTTAATATAATGAACATGTCAAATTATAAAATTAAAGCATTTACGATAACACATAAGTGTTAACAATACCTATCTAAAAATACAGGATAATATGAGAATAATAAAATAAAAAAAACTACATGAAAACACACCGAGTGAACTAAATGGACCCTTTTTTAAAAACTTGTTAAACAACGTCAGTCTCACGTAAGCGGAATATATCAATAAACAAAGTGATTAGATTAAACGCAGTTATAGCTCTCTCAATTGGCATTACCAATGGTAGGTTAATTATGCACCTTGATAGGACAAACAACGGATGCTCCCGATTTCTAAAATAATTACTCCACACATTTACAACTGCATAGGTAGTGTATACGTTTTAAAACTTTGCACGCACTCTTTACTATACTGATACGCCTCTTTAACTGATTACTTCGCATAAAATTAGATCAAATGATATTTACTTGTATTAGTAATAAATAAATGAATAGATAGATAATAATTATGATATATGTAAAAAAAATATTTTTAAAATATTTTACATCATTTTCATCCTAGAGCCGGAATGCAAAGTTATGAAGCATAAATACTATAAATAGCCTCTGAACTGTCCCATTCGAACATTGATAACATCATTGCATTTGAAACAAGTTTTCTCTCTAAAGATTACATTTAATAGCTACCTACCTTGGTTTGACTCTACGGTTTCAAATGATTTTTTAATAAATTATTGTTTTAATTTAATTAAACAGAGTGGATGTTGTAATATTGTTAAATAAACGCCTAGTATATCGTGATATATTGTAATAATAGTATTATGCATACCAAATTACGTTTGACTGATAAATCAGTGGGAAAAAAATACACATATTATTTATAATATAAATTCCACACTTCAACATTTGCAATCAAAACAAATTAAAACAATAATTTATTCGCCGCTCAGATATTCAACAGAGCCGGTGCGAGATTTAATCGGGCCAGTGTTAATTTTGAATAAATTAAAAAAAAATGTTTATTTACACGGTGTTACGCACCGAAGATATTTAATACTATAAATCTTGTTTAATTTCCATGACTGGTGCTGTCCAATATCTTTTGTTGGTAAAAAATAGAAATTGAAAGATATTTTCGAAGATAAGAGTGAATTAATTTTTTGAAGTAAATAAGTAATTACTTACATAAATTGAGCTTTTTGTATTCAAAACTAAAACGAAATACTAAGACACTAGGTGACGTGGTTAACACTTTTAATCAGTGACGTCTTTAGGCAAAGTAACGCCCTTAGACAGACTTCGAATGCTGTAGAAATTTAAATGTATATATTAGAGGACGTGGGGAAGATGACGCAATCGATCCGTCATAAAATTTAAAAGTTGCCTCGAAACACTTCACGCCAGTCATAAACTTAATAAACTGTACGAAATTCTTTAAAAGATGAGCGTTTTTCACAAATTTAGTATACTAAGGACTTACGGCATTTTTTTGACCATGTCCGATCGTATTAAGATCATATAGGGCTCCACAGAGAGGAGGTTTGTATTAAGGTGAAGTCTTTACTGAGCCTTTTTTTAAAGAGGCACCTAGCGGAAAAATACGAAGCTTGCAATTTGAGATTTTTTTTTGATAATTTACAATTTCAACTGTATTAATTAATAAATATGTATCTGAAAACATTAAAAAGAAAAATATTTTTTATTTTAAGTCGAAGATAAGCTTACAATTGTAAAAAATGTGAATTTGTTGAATCGGACCGCACCCTATTATTACATATATTTTATGGTCATATTTATTATTAAAATTTAGTTTATAAGTTTTTTAAGCATCACTTAAGAGATTTTTGACTAATTCATAGTTTTAATATTTTTTAAATCTATTTTAAAAAACATCGATTTTTATAAAAAATATAAATGTGTATAACTTGAAATCCTTTTTATTCAATTCAATCGAACCCTGCCTAACCCAAGCCAAAGTAGATAATAGTCAAAAAATATTCGTTATGTGCACTATTTATGTCGGATCTTAACAGCCTACCTCCACCCTTCGCCACTGGGTACGTGTATATAAAAAAATAACCACATATATTATTATGTGCCATCATTGTCATCTTTAATAATAATTAGTCAAAGGTTGTGACTCTAGGATAAAGACGCCTACATTTATTAGGTATACTTACATACTGTAGTTTAAATGCTAGAATATATCAATATTTGGCCACGTATTTTATTCGACTTAAACGTGGTATAAATGAGAACTCTGCCATTCTTAGTAGTATTGACTTGTGTGTCCCTGATAACTATGGTATAACCCTGGTATCAGTTGTTTGTTCTTCCAAGGAGTAGAACTAACCTGCCATTACCAGTGGTGCCGATTGGGAGGGCAATAATTCTTTTCAACCAAATCGCTTCGGATGTTGACATATTCCACCTACGAGAGGATGAGTACAGGCGGACGTTGTTTTGTAAATTCTTAAAATGTATTCCTTGTATCTAATTTATATATGTTTGTATAAAATTTACACTTTTCTGCTGTTTAATAACTTAATACTGATCTATTTCTTTTTTATGTAATACTGTTTTAATAATATTTCTTTGTTTCTAAATGTCATGTTGTGAACGTCTTAAATTAATAATATGTAATGTTCACTAAAAATAAATAAAATTTGAATTGATAATTATTGTACTTGGTTTTTTTATGATTTTTATTTTATTTTTATCGTGAGGGACCTCACAATCATTCAGTGCGTTGAGACTGTATTCATAATGTTACCTATATATCTATATAATAATAATATGTAAAATGCTTTTATATAACAGTGTAGCCACTCTAGCGAAAGTGAGTGAAATAAACTAATTTATTGGAGAAAAATTAAACGATGCCCGCGATCGTAAGTAATTTATTGCCGTGTTCTCAAAAAACATGATTGCTTTGCGGTTTGGGTTGATAAATTCAATTTGTTTGTTTTGCCAAAATTTCTACTGTTTTTTTTTTCATTATTTCAGGGAGTGTCATAATTACATAAATATTTATAATAAATTAGTAAAACACTCATATGTTTATGACTTTCATTTTAATATATTTTTGTAACATAAATTCGGTGTGTTATATTCATATAACGATTGCATGGACCTTGTGCATATTAAATTTTTCCGTATGACAGTTTACCGTGTGCTGTCTTACCGTAAATAGATAACCGTATAACAGTGAGATAAAAAAAATGAAATGCTGTTCGTAGAGCTTAGCAGACAGGAATGTTCACATTTTATTAGATTCAATAATGTGATAATGATAGATACGACTTGATACTTACGAATATCTACTTGATAAGTTACTTTTGAATCGATTAGAATTTTATATAAATATATACTATATGATTGTATTTTAATTCAATTACTTAGGTACCAATTTTCTTCTGTATTTCCCTTGTATTCCCTTGGTTTTTATTTAAGTATTTTTTAAAGTTTATATTCTAAGTTTATGTTCTATTTATACATTAATTTTATCTCAATACTATACGGCCATCTATTTGCTACAAAACGGCTCACGATGAAGTGTGATATGACCCACAGCATGCGTACAACAGTCTTCGGACATGACATCTGCCATATCAATAAATTAACGTCAATAGATGGGAGTATATTTGATTTGAAAACTGTACTGGAGTGCCTTCTTAACTAACATCTTAAAAGTGACTTATATAAAATATTATACCTAAAACACAATGTTCAACCATAAATATAGGAAAAGAGAGGTCCAGTATTTTAGAGTATCACACCGTGTTAAGGAAAGGTGCATGCTGGGCATAAAGTAAGCGTTTGAATTCGGGAACAAACAATGTTAAGTGATATAATAGAATTCGCTAAAAACCCCAAACAAAAACAATGATTTGACTTACACCATCTCCACCCGTCGCCCGTCATATATAATATACAGCCGCGATTTGTACACGGCCGCCTTCTATGACGCTATGCACGTGTCTGAATGAAAAGATTTTAGTACCTCACTTCCTTGTCCCGAAACGAAACTTCGCGGGACTGATGTAGCAATCATGCACCTTGGTGCTTAAATAATGAGATGAAAACTGATATAACACATCGCTCGAAGAAGAAACAATCAAATAATTATGGAAATATGTATTTTTTATTTGTTAAAATACTTGCGATCGCAGAAGACTTTGTCTGTCTGAAACACAAAAATACAATGTAGACAAATACGCACGTTTACAAGAAATGGACTGACCTGTACTATTAATAATTCGGTTTGTTAAAAGTGCAGTTTTTTTTTTTTGAAAATGAAAACCAAGATGAATATCCACTAAAAGCATTCTATAGCGAAACAATTTAACCAGGAATATGCGCAGACCTGATTTTTTTCCTGTGCAGGAAAAGGCGTGGCAAATGCGATTATTGTTACGGTTGCTACTATATATTTCCACAGAATAGATTTATAGAATTCAGGAGGACTGCACGAACTATATAATTTTATATCTTAATAATATGTATTGTGATCAAGACAACGGTGCATCGGTAAAGGGCATGAACCACATAACCGATTAATAAATATAATTCAAATAGACTATACCTACCCCAATACACTACATTTTGAAGCATGGTTTTGAATGTGTGAGTGTCCTACAAAAATGAAACACACATTATTGACGTGCAATAGTGTGTGTTGCAACCTTCGAATACACCGATATTGAATGAGGGTCAGTGCATAAATCGAGAGCAGTTGTCAAAACGAAGGACAAGCTTAAAATGACGTATTCTTGACAGTTTATCCCATATTCTTCCACACTCGAGATCGGTTGCCTATTACTCCACACCCGTTAGATATTTCAGTTCCCATTAATTCTGTGTTCCCTGATTTCTCTAGGTCAGCTCCCCTCCGACGATGTCATGTTTCGTGTCAAAACCATCGAACTCATGGTAATGTTGTATGTTTATAATGATGTGTATAACATGTACAAGTTTCATCAATTTAATATTTGTGTTATAACCGAACAAACGGTCAGGCAAGTACTCTTATTAATTGTATTGTATTATAAAATAGTTTTTCGTCCTGTACATATTTTATGCTTTCCGGAATATGGGTCAAAAGTGTTGTATCTATAACTCATTTTTATTGATTCACTCATTGTCAGTAATAAATTCAATATTATAATCATTTAATCATTATTGATTATATTGCCAGCATAATATTATTATAAAATCAACTTAATATTATGTAAATGAATTAATTTTGACACCTTGTAAGTGCATACAAAACTACTTAGTATTTTTTTTTTTTACATCCGCTGTTCTAGATATTGACATATTTTTAGATGACTTTTTTATTATAATTCAATCTAAGCTGCATTTCAATTAGAACATTCACTTAAGCAAGTTCATTTTTATGTATTTATCATACTAATAAACCGGACGTATTACATGCTCGATTCATATAATTTACTGCGAGCTTATATTTAACGCCACGTATGCTATTTCTACACAAACTTGTTGTGGTCGTATTTCATGACAGTTTGCTACAATATGTATTGTATAATACAACCAGCCCTGTCTTATTCTGGCATAGTAGTCGCAATAAGCTTGTCTACATTCGGACATGTTTTCTTTCGCCAGATTAACGCATTGCAGTGCATGCGAAGCCTACGCATTATCTGCTTCAAACCGGTTTCAAAATGGCCGTTTTTTATGATTAAAGTGCTAACGCACGTAGATCCATCACCCATAGACATATTTTCAATATCACGTCATTTGATATTGTTTTGGTTGAGGTAATTATTCCATTCATACTTATGAATCGTTTTACAAAGCTCATCGATGTATCAGTGTGATAAGAGACTGCTTGGTGCGTTCTCTTATCTCCTCATTACTCCGAAAGATATACCATCGCACACCCAGTATCCATCGCAAACATCTGTTCTCGAGACTCAGTATACGGTTGGTCTGAACGTAAAGTGCCATGATTCGATACCGTAAAGCAGCACCGACAGAATGCAAGTGACAAATAGATGGTAACCCAAGGACTATAATTTTATCAAAAATCGAAGAATACATAAAAGTATACCTTACATTTAAATGTTAATGTGAAATTATTGAAATAGCTACGCAGGCAATTTTTTTGAATTAGTAGTATATGAAAATGTAAGTTTTCATTATAATTTAAGAGTAACTGATGAACCCTAGAAATCACACGACCAACGGGTTGTTTTTAAGTTATTCGTAATACTGAAAATAAACCTAAAAAGAATTCTGTAAGTTTTTTTGTCTGGAAAATATTTTCCAAATACCTAATATAAAGAATCTGATTTAAGAAAAAAACATTACAATTTTTAATCCGTGACTAAATTTAATTGGGAAACGCTATTCTACAGGATTTACGACAAAATAATTCAGTTTAAATAATGATACAAGAAGATTAAGCTGCCTAATAAAATAATAGTTGGATGGATAAAACAAAAATAAATATTTAAAAAAAATCGCTTTTGTTTTCTGTCCATAACACTTAACCAACTGATCTACCATTATCATGATGGTAACAAGTCACATTATATTATATTATCTCATTCGAATCTAAAAAAAATGGTAAAATCGTTGATAGTGAGTGTTCAGACTATAGGTAATGATGTAATTACAGGAGCAATAAATGTTTACGGGCACTAAATCACAATGCCGTTTATCTCTTCGCTCGCTGAATGAAAGTATCCATTCAAAAAATTCGCACGACTTTGATAATCTTTCTCTTACTACCTTTTGATCTCTTGATTCGATTGAAAGTCATTGCCGTTTGACACTGTCAAATATCCGTCTAAAATCTTCAATAGAATGGGCACTGATGTTTATTATTATAGTAGCCATAAAAAATACTAAAAAAGTCGTGAAACGCAAGAAATATATAGCGCTAAATGTGCTCAAATATTACCACTATTAAATGCGCGTCTAGTTTACATGATAAAATTTAATACATATTTATGATACATGAGTAAATATTGAAAATAACATAATATCTTTTAACACGTGTTTAAATGTATTCCATATTTTTTGACAGTCGTGAATTTTACCTTCTTACAGCCAAACCCAGAAGGTAACCCACTTCCTCTATTTTTATGTTTCCTGATCGCCATTTCATGCACCTCCCGCTATGTGAGACCTGGGAATGGGACGATTTGACACCGCGAACTGGCCTCCGCCGATTGGCCTCCGGTAATTGGCCGCCGGTACAATCGGACGCCGGCCCAATTGGACGCCGACTCAATTCGACGCCGACCCAATTGGCCTCCGGGAGGATTGGACGCCGCATAGTTGAATTAAATGCGCAAAGGAATAGACGTACGTTACGATTTGTTGGAGTAAGTAAGCAAGTCAGTTTAATATGCTTCTATCTTCTCAGTAGTTGTACCTTATACATTTCGCGCTTGACACATTTTTAATATAGATTGAGAATAATTATTATGCCTTATGATGTTTATTAAAAGAAAATAAGTCTTCCCTCGCTAAAACTTAAAGATGTGCATAATCAATTAATTTATTGTCTATACACGGGTACTTATTTATATTTACAACAAATATTAAAAATAATGTTAGATGTTAGAATGAAAATTACATTATATTTCAGCGTTTTATCGACTTAATATTATAATAAAGCTTAAACATGTATATTATTATGCATAAATGCGTATTTTAAGATAGTATGAAATTAAAAACAAAATATTAAGTAAGTTATCTGCTAAGTATAAATGTTTCAGTAGTTTGATTGATAAACTACTTAGGTACTGGGTGCTGGACGAAATCCCGAATGGCCGAAATCCCGAAAAATAAAAAATACAAACATCAATAATTGCGCAATTTTTGCAAGAGAGACAAAAACCCATTTTTTGTGGAAATATAAAAAAAATGTAAAATACACACATCAATAATTGCGCAATCGTGCGCGCAATTTTTGTAAGAGAGACAAATCTCATTTTTGCGGAAAATGTGTTTTCCGATTGCGCAATTTTTTTCAGGAGAGACCATTTTATAGAACGAATGGATTTTGTGTCTCTTGCAAAAATTGCGCAATTTGCGATTGCGCAATCATTGATGTTTGTATTTTACATTTTTTTTCATATTTCCACAAAAAATGGGTTTTTGTGTCTCTTGCAAAAATTGCGCAATTATTGATGTTTGTATTATTTTTATTTTTCGGGATTTCGGCCTTCGGGATTTCGTCCCAGTACCTTCCCAGTACCTTATCAATCAAACTACTGAAACATTGATAACTTACTTAATATTTTGTTTTTAATTTCATACTATCTTAAAATACGCATTTATGCATAATAATATACATGTTTAAGCTTTATTATAATATTAAGTCGATAAAACGCTGAAATATAATGTAGTTTTCATTCTAACATCTAACATTATTTTTAATATTTGTTGTAAATATAAATAAGTACCCGTGTATAGACAATAAATTAATTGATTATGCACATCTTTAAGTTTTAGCGAGGGAAGACTTATTTTCTTTTAATAAACATCATAAGGCATAATAATTATTCTCAATCTATATTAAAAATGTGTCAAGTGCGAAATGTATAAGTAACAACTACTGAGAAGATAGAAGCATATTAAACTGACTTGCTTACTTACTCCAACAAATCGTAACGTACGTCTATTCCTTTGCGCATTTAATTCAACTGTGCGGCGTCCAATCCTCCCGGAGGCCAATTGGGTCGGTGTCGAATTGGGTCGGCATCCAATTGGGCTGGCGTCCGATTGTACCGGCGGCCAATTACCGGAGGCCAATCGGCGGAGGCCAGTTCGCGGTGCCAAATCGTCCTAGATCCGTAAATACAGATTAATAAGATAGAAATGCGAAAACCAGTCGCCATATTGTACCAAGGCTTTAAAGCCCGTTTCGGTTTATAAATCTCGCCAAGTGTCCTCAAATATTACTTTATATATTTAAACATTAGATTCAGTTTACGTAATTGAATTGAACATATGATACTTTTAATGAGCCGTATCTTGTTGCCTCTTTATCCTGCCACGTCCTGGGTTCTGCGCACTCCCAATACCCCCGCTTTGCGCGTCCATGGCACTGAATAATTATCCCAGTAACAATTTTATAATTATGGGTTAACTACAGATTTTTAACTCAAATTATCATAACTTTCAGACCCAATTCCTTTCGTGGTCGATTCATAATACAACAGAAAACTGAAATTCCTAAAATAAAGAAACTTCATAGCGGTTGAAACATCTTATTATATTTGGACATTCTACTATCGGGTAAAAATATGTAAGTAAATTTAATCTAAAATCAGTATGTAGTATTTCCTGATACATTTACCGACTAATACTAATTGCAATTAGTATTATGTGCAATTTAATCAATTCTAATGCATTGTATCAATTTTAGAAGGCCAGTAACAAAATACCCAGATCTGAAAAAAAGTGAAAGACTACGATGATTCTTAAAATTCAACAAAGAATTGAATTCATTAAATTAATTAATGATACATTTTGAGTTTTTATAATATATTATATTGGTCATTAAATCGCTTTATGTTTTGCTTGGTTTATAATGCACTTCATAGCAATATTATTGTGGTTAATACATATTGATAGCAAATTAAATTTATAAATATAATGTTATTCTAATATTTGTAACTTTGAAACGGGACACTCGCAGGTAACAACTAAATAAAGAATTCTAGTATTTTTAACATAATAAAATAATTATTGCAGTTTGAAGAGAAAAATAAGGTCCACTAGTGGACGAGGGACCAAAGTCTCGAAACTAAAATACACCACCCTTAGCATCAAAGTGCGCGTGCCTACCAGCCTAATTGTAATAATAATTTATTATCCAAATCCTTTATTAATATAAAATAGAGCATAAATAAATAAAACTGTGTTTCTTCTCTAAAAATATCTCTGAAGTGCCCGCAAAATGTTGACAATTATTACATACACTTTCACATATGTTTTGATACGCACTTCCATCAATATAATATTTTATGTCTTAGGTATATCACGTATAAAAAGGAAAATATACCTTATATTATAGTATGTTTTTTTTTATTTATAAAATAGAAACACTTCCGGTTTTAGTATTTATTCAGGGATCACAGAGATTAATCAACAATAACAGAGAATACTTTAAACGGTACACGAAAACAGATTAATAAGATAAGATGACTTGCTCGACCAAATAACCGGATGAACTTGTCAAAGGATTAGTTCAGTTCAGGTAGGTATCACATTTGACAACTAGAAACCACACATATCACTAGAAACGAATCTTGATAGTGTAAGGTGCTTAGTTTTAAAATAAAGTACCTGTATAATCAAAAAGGTCGGAGCTAATCGGACTAAGCTGACTGGCTGTAAGACTTTGAGAGATCAAAATTACGGAGTTAACATAGTTTTAAATCATAATCCGTCTACATAGCGCTTGCGGCGTCTAGTCAATGGGCAGCGCCATCTATGGGTCACGCCGTTACAATATTCAATTGCGCTAAATTCGTGGCTTAATTTAAAGTAAAAATAAACCTTCCAATATATTTAACCATTTATTATCAATATTCAATTATACTATCTGATATATTCATGAAATCAGTGACAAACTAACGGTGCCTGTTGAATAAACGTGGGCATTAGGTAACTGAAAAAAAGTCTTTGGATAGCCATATTTACGGGACTTAAATTTGAATTCGGTTTCATCTTCAGTATTTAAGTGTTACAATTTACTGAACAAAAAAGTGATACCGAGATAAAGTTTACTGTGAAATATAGATATACATGAAGAAGTAAAAACAGGTTTTTTTGTTTATTCCAATTAGTTAATATTTATAACCACATATGGACATATATACATATTATGAAGTGGGTATTAATTTTTGTAATGAACGTTTTTATTTGATATTCATTGTTTTTTAATTTTATGTTTCCTGGCAACACGTCTTCGAGAGCTGCCTATTATTATGTGTGAATTATTATTATAATCTATACAAACAGAGCTTCCTGTTTTAAAATTTTAAATATTTGGCATCAATATAATGGAAAAATATCAATAAAAACTTCAATATAAACACTACAAAATTATTTTAGATTGCCAAAAGAAATATGATTTTCGAAATAGCTTTACACAAAATAAATATCTTTTATTAATAGTTATGGGTATTTTTTTTGATTGAATTGTTATTGGTGTTTATTTGACGCTGACACTCCTTTATGGGTTTCCGGTCTGTCTGGCGAGCTGGTGACCAGGTTTAAATACTTAGGTGCTACGGTTATCGACGATCATAGTATTTGTGGTGAACTTGGAATCCACAGAACAGATTTCTGAGTTCCCTGTTGGAATCAAAGCGGGCATGTCAAGTTTTGCATTCAGCCAACTTAGAGTCAAAGGTGGAGGTCAATGCTTTATTGTAAGAGAAATCCACGAAATACGAGTAACGCAACGTGGCACATTAGACATAACGCAGAACGACCACCAAATAAACCAGTGTATTTGAATGCGCACAAGACTACGAGATGTGATAGAGGTAGCTAAGTAGATCAAATGGCAAAGGGCTAAACGTGACGCTTGGAGAGTGGACAACTGCTAACGCCGCCCAGTAAACGACCAAAGGAAAGCCCTAAAACCCGCTGGATAAATGAATTCATAAAGTCCGTTGGGTGTTGTAACAGTGAAAAACTAGATACCGAGAAGAGTGGAACGAGCTAACGGTGGCCTTGATCCAGCAGTGGATTAAACCAAGCTGAAGAAATGCCCTATATTCAACGTGTGCGTACAATCTGTATGCGGTGTAAGTTTTCTAGCACTTCACGTGGCTTGCAGATCCCGCCAGAGAGTGTGACACTAGAGACCGACAAGTTTAACGTAAGGCTCCCCGGCAATGCGGCAGCTATGCAGCGGAGCCTCATGTTAAACTTGTCATTATCTACGCACCGTATTCCGTCACCATGGCCCACCTACTCTCACCCTGAAACAGTACCTTACAAACGATTTACGCACTGCAGGTCTCACGGGTCTAGGACGATTTGGCACCGCGAACTGGCCTCCGCCGATTGGCCTCCGGTAATTGGCCGCCGGTACAATCGGACGCCGGCCCAATTGGACGCCGACCCAATTCGACACCGACCCAACTGGCCTCCGGGAGGATTGGACGCCGCACAGTTGAATTAAATGCGCAAAGTAATAGACGTACGTTACGATTTGTTGGAGTAAGTAAGCAGGTCAGTTTAATATGCTTCTATCTTCTCAGTAGTTGTACCTTATACATTTCGCGGTTGACACATTTTTAATATAGATTGAGAATAATTATTATGCCTTATGATGTTTATTAAAAGAAAATAAGTCTTCCCTCGCTAAAACTTAAAGATGTGCATAATCAATTAATTTATTGTCTATACACGGGTACTTATTTATATTTACAACAAATATTAAAAATAATGTTAGATGTTAGAATGAAAATTAACTTATATTTCAGCGTTTTATCGACTTAATATTATAATAAAGCTTAAACATGTATATTATTATGCATAAATGCGTATTTTAAGATAGTATGAAATTAAAAACAAAATATTAAGTAAGTTATCTGCTAAGTATAAATGTTTCAGTAGTTTGATTGATAAGCTACTTAGGTACTGGGAAGGTACTGGGACGAAATCCCGAAGGCCGAAATCCCGAAAAATAAAAATAATACAAACATCAATAATTGCGCAAATTTTGCAAGAGACACAAAAACCCATTTTTTGTGGAAATATAAAAAAAAATGTAAAATACAAACATCAATAATTGCGCAATCGCAAATTGCGCAATTTTTACAAGAGACACAAAATCCATTCGTTCTATAAAATGGTCTCTCCTGAAAAAAATTGCGCAATCGGAAAACCCATTTTCCGCAAAAATGAGATTTGTCTCTCTTACAAAAATTGCGCGCACAATTGCGCAATTATTGATGTGTGTATTTTACATTTTTTTTATATTTCCACAAAAAATGGGTTTTTGTCTCTCTTGCAAAAATTGCGCAATTATTGATGTTTGTATTTTTTTATTTTTCGGGATTTCGGCCATTTGGGATTTCGGCCTTCGGGATTTCGTCCAGCACCCAGTACCTAAGTAGTTTATCAATCAAACTACTGAAACATTTATACTTAGCAGATAACTTACTTAATATTTTGTTTTTAATTTCATACTATCTTTAAATACGCATTTATGCATAATAATATACATGTTTAAGCTTTATTATAATATTAAGTCGATAAAACGCTGAAATATAAGTTAATTTTCATTCTAACATCTAACATTATTTTTAATATTTGTTGTAAATATAAATAAGTACCCGTGTATAGACAATAAATTAATTGATTATGCACATCTTTAAGTTTTAGTGAGGGAAGACTTATTTTCTTTTAATAAACATCATAAGGCATAATAATTATTCTCAATCTATATTAAAAATGTGTCAACCGCGAAATGTATAAGGTACAACTACTGAGAAGATAGAAGCATATTAAACTGACCTGCTTACTTACTCCAACAAATCGTAACGTACGTCTATTACTTTGCGCATTTAATTCAACTGTGCGGCGTCCAATCCTCCCGGAGGCCAGTTGGGTCGGTGTCGAATTGGGTCGGCGTCCAATTGGGCCGGCGTCCGATTGTACCGGCGGCCAATTACCGGAGGCCAATCGGCGGAGGCCAGTTCGCGGTGTCAAATCGTCCCATTCCCAAAACAACTCTAGGGTAGGAAGGCTAAAAAAACATTACTCGTGCGAATATTTTTAGTTTTTGAAAATGAACGCTTAATAAAAGCTCATGGCGTTCATTCTGAAGGTAAATCTTAAAAAAAAAACATAATTATAAATAATATAATATGTTCTTCGTTTTTAGCACCTAAGCATAAAAAGGTTTGTTTCCGCCTACTCAAGATTGTTGCCGGTTGCAGTAAATATAATTATGATTGTATATCGCATTGTAAATACAAGTTTCACTTGATTAGTCACGATTTTGTTTGTTTATAATGAAACCATTTTGTCAAATCAAACTGCAATACTGAGTAAAAAATACTGCTTTGTGAGAATAAAATCTTAAATGCATCTTAGTGAACAGTCAACTCACTTCTGAGAGAGAGTCGAGAGAAAATAATTGTATTATTTCGTTCAAAATGAAGAAATTGTGTGAATTTAACTCAATAATTGATTTTAAAATTTAATGAGAAACCTCAATTTGATTTGTAAATATGTTTAAAATAAAACAATACCGTATTAGTTCCAGGGACCCGATAAACTTTCCCTGGTACTAGCGATATACATCTATCTTACTTTAAAAAAACAATACTAATTACATTCTTCAATATTAAAATATCTGTGTAGGTATAGGTATACAACATGTCAAAATGAAAATAATTCTGACAGCTACGTCAAACAAGAGAACATCAAATTAAAATCGAATTCAAAATTGGAATTGGCAGGAAAGGTAATTATTTGATAACACAAACTTTGTATTTTATAACGTTTTTATTAGGTCGTATTCTTATTTGTCCGGTGGTTGTTTATCCAGTACAAATCTTGCAATCGATTTTCAACTAACTTTCCGACTAGCTAGATATTTGAAACTTTTAGAATATATCGGAACACGATGCCAATGCATTTTTTTAATACTTTAGCCATCTTTAAGTAAAATTGAATTCATTTTCAGTTAATTCTGTTTTGTATGAAAAGTTATTTCGGAAGAAATCCGTAATCCAATCCACTATTATTGGTTGCTAGGGGTCTGGGGTCCTAGCAACTAAATTATTAATATATACGTGCGTTACTATGGAAATCAATATGACATGTCAAACTGACATTTAAGTATTCTAGCTAGTCAAGTCAAGTTTATATGATTCAACAGAAAATTTAAAAACGTTGTACTTATATAAAAAGTTCTTTTTATCTTGTAATTATTTCATAATATTATGTACATATCATTAGGAAACGGAAATCAAACAAACATATTATTTTAACTTATATGTATATTATATATACTTACCAAGATCAAAAGCTACAGCTAGTATTATATTATAATCAAATTGTATACCATTTGATGGCGATTTTACGATATTTTCAATTTTAAATCAGTGGTATATACAAATTAATATTCTGTACGTTGGCGCATTGTAAGATGATGATTTATAACTCTTGTTTGTTAATTATAATTGCCTTTGGCGTATTGTTAGCGGTATTTTATTCTTTTCTAGTAGATCTATATTCTATATCGTGCGGTGACTTTTGGTTGTATTGATATTATAAAAAAATAACCTAATACATATTTGCCACAAAATATTATCGTAAGGTTTCGTATGTGTGTGGTATCGTAGAATGATAATAATATACAATACTTTTTCGGTTTCTCACTACAGCATACATAGACTACATGCCACTGATATATACCATAATATTAAATAAAAATAAATATTTATTTTAGACGTCTAATAATTTTTCTAAAACAGTTTATAGGTTTCGTGTGTACTCCACCGTTGACATAATATATGTATTATCAAAGCTTGACATACTTTATAATTTTACGATCTGGCTTGTCCTGTAAATTGTACATATAAATAATTATAACCGTGAGCATATTTTATTCAAATTAAACGTCAGCGCATTTCTTTTTCTAAATATAGCTTCCTTGGCAGTTAGCAAGGGTGGAGGTAGACTGTTAAGATCCGACATAAATGGTGCACACTAAACTTTGTCAGTTAAACATATTTGTTTTCATTGAACGAAGACTACAATGTGTAGACAGGGTTTATTAGTTTTTAAAATTAACTTAAACACTGCTGAATCCAAGTCATAGTAGATAATAGTCAAAAAATATTCGTTTATCTATACAATAAGCATCAAAAATTATGCCACTAAACCATACATACTTTTAGATATTTTATAGGTAGGGTAGAAGAATATTTTTTATCGATTATGGTTTTGCTTAGGCAGAGCTTAATGAATTTAAATAACTAACCAACACCATTTGTAATCTGTATTCTTAATTTAACAAAAACAAATAAGTATGACTGAAAAAGTGTGTATTATTTTTGTCGGAGCGCTCATAGCATACCTAAACTATTATGTTTGGTTTATACAGGGTTTAATTGAATTTTAAAAAGTAACAAGCACAATCTGCAAACTGTATTCATTGTTTAATGAAAACAAATAAATATGACTGATAAGTGCACTATTTATGTAGAATCTTGACAGTAGTTTACCTCCACCCTTCGGCACTGGTATAATAATAGCTTTCAGCAACCGATTGGCATACTTATCTCAAAATCGACTTTTTTCACTTTATCTCACTATTGCTTTTGGGTAGCGATATGTGCATTTTTTCAAACAGAGGTAATTTTGCTTATTACTAAGTATTCGTTTTGTTCTGGTTTTGCAATAAAAATTTTATCACTGCTCAAAAACCTTGCAAAATAATTAAAATTCTTTAGATTATCTGCATTAAAATAAACAATTGAGTGACGGCCTTGGACTTTTTTAATAAAATTTATAACTACACTTATTAATAATTAAGACATACATACACTAGATATTTTTTAATCATAAAAATCTTTTATTTAATCTTATTTAGCATTTTACAGTATATTTGATATTAATCTCACAAATACTAACGAAACCAATTAAAAATAAATAAAGACTAAATATTATATTATTATATACGATACGTATGTCATCATCATCAGATGCGCGATAACAATGGTTGATACTGGCTTCTTCATTTTCTCCACCTGTCTTTTTTTAATGTGTCTGCTTTACAGTTAGATGCATGCTCACACAGGATCCAGCTAGAAAAAGTATTAACATGCATAACATAATATCAACATTTATCAAAACGATGTAACACTTTGTAAGCATGGGTGGCATTTTAACTTTAACGGTTAATATATTCTTGAGGTGTGTTTTAGGGGAAAAAAGAAGTAATCAAAGAACCGTGTCGTGAATTCAAATTTATGTCGCTACATTTCAAAATCAGCCAAGTCCACATTTAGGTATTTTTGACTTTTTATGAATTGCTGAAGAACTACTGCTTTCTAATATTTCTGCATTATCAAAATGTGGAATTTATTAATTTTAAATATTCTATACTCGAAATAATATAAACTTTCACCCTTGTGACTGTGTACCTATTTGAGAAAACAAAAAGCTGTTTTTCTCCTATTCATCTATTATGGCTGATTATGAAATCTAGCGACACTTAACCTACGTGATTGTCTGGTTTATGTTTACATATATCAAAGATTCAGGTACGTAGATACCATTCTATATTTATTAACAGACAAGGATAGCACTGCGGATAACTATGGCAAATCTTTAGCCGATTTATTCGCTTTGCATTCATTGATGGGCATTATTCTCTTTGCTGTTGTATTATCGTTTAATAGACGTAACCTAGCTAGCAGTCTTCCAATTTTAACTCAATTAGTGCTAACACCGCGACTGGCGCGTTTGGAGTAATTGGCCATTAGATATAATTAACGTATTATTTAAATGTGGTAATTAAAAGGCTAGCAGTGATTGTGTTAATTGATCAAACTGCGTTTGAATCCATGTATATACTAGAGGTTGTGACCGAAAAATCTCGTCTGCAGAATTCTCGAGATATAATTATTAGAAAAGGTTAATCTGGAATCTGGAGATATTAATTTTCAGAATTTTTGAGAATTCTCATCCCTCGAGAAATGGAAACTTTCCTTTATGGTATATACCTACAGGAACTTTTTTTCATTTTTTTTTATTCATTATTTCTTGATCACAACCTTCAATTATATAATATATAATGTAATATGTAAACTAAACGCTAAACAGGAACCAAAATGATAAAACTAAAATAACGTTTTATTGATTTTATTATCAAATCAGCAAAAAGTGAATTTCATTTCAAGACAATGGAAATAAACAAATTGCTGCAATTAATTTTATTGTATCTATCGACTCAACTCAAGAACTCTTAACAAAACGATTTACAGTTACAAATTGGTACATAATTTATTTTACAGTCAACATTAATTTATTTAATTAAACCATATCAATAAATAATATGTTATAAAAACCATCAATACATTGAACCAATTGCTGTTTAGCATCTACAATAAGCATGATTAATTGGGACTCATATAATATGTTGTGATTAGCCAATAAGCAAGTATAAATAGGCTTCATGCTCCTGCAATAATTAAACTATACTTTACCATAACTCATGATGTAGTGGAGTAGGCAGAAGAAGACAATCTCTTTCTTGGCAACGCAATGTCGTTGGTGATCTGATACCACTGTTTTAGGATAGGGAGGCGCACTTCAACTTGATTACAGTCCTTAGATAGAAGACGTCACCGAAAGAAAATAGTCAGCAAATTTAATATATAAAAGACTAAAGATTTTTTAACCATGTTCGATCTTGAGGTGATCATATTATTATGTATCTCCACAGACTGGAGGATGTATTATGGTGAAACAACTTGCGCAGTTTATATAATATTATTTCGGACTGCTTTTACTTGAACCCTATTGCAACGTTTTCTCTCGCTCGGCATCGCTCTAGCTACGTCATATTTTCTGTCAAAACTATCAAACTTCACGCTCATGTGGTAGATATGTTTACAACATATTTTTGTTCTTAAAATAATAATGGAGGTGAGCCACTTGCTCAACCTATTAAGTCCCTATGGTGCTTTCAAATACATATTAAAAAAAACAACACGTAAATCCGGACCCACAACATTATGAATCGTCTTGTCTAATTTTATTGGAAGTCAGCGGCAAACAAATTTTGATAATAGCCGATATATTAGATTATTTGTTGGTTTAGGTTAGGTTAAGTTAGCTTAGATTAGGTAATGTTAGGTTAGGTTATCATTCTTGAATTCATGAATTTTGCCGAAATTGCCGCTGTTCCCGCCTAGCTTACAGTAAACAGACTTGTTTTACTTTTTTTTAATCACCAATGTGATAATATCTTAAAAATAAACCGGTACTAGGGCTGTATATGTGAAATAATTTCTTCTTTCTTCGGCCATATCCGCCCCTTAGATGGAGCATATGAACACCACGAGGCACCTTCAAGAATCCATGTCGCTCGCCAGTCTTCTTGCTTCGTTCCAGGTCAAACCAGCATCCTGTAGCTCCGCCGTATACACTCTATAGATAGTATTTAGCGGGCTTCCAGGACAGGGAAATCCGGTTGGCTTGAAGAACAGGCAAGTCAGGTTGAAGTTCACTTATGGCATCTGCAGCACGTGGCCGAGCCAGGTCCAACGTCGCTTCTTCACTCTCAGCATGATGAGAGGCTGCTTGGTGCGTTCTCTTATCTCCTCGTTGCTCCTAAAGTCATACCACCGCACACCCAGTATCCGTCTGTTTTCGAAACTCAGTATACGGTAGTTCTGAGCCTTAGTACGGTGCCATGAAGCAGCACCGTTAGAATGCAAGCGTCGAATAGGCGGCATTTGGTTTTGACCAAGTACAATCATGAGTCCCATACACTCCGCATCGAGTTAAATGTTGCTCCAGCCATTCCTATTCGGATAGCGAGCTCTCTCTGCAAAATGCCATCTCCCGTGATGTGTACCCCCAAGTAAGAAAGAAATTACTAATAAGAAAAATAGGTAGGTAGTATGATTAAAGGATGTATGTTATATTTTTCAACCGGTGTGTCTTTCTACAAATAAATAACAGTATATAAATTTAAATTAAATATATATTGAAGGTGAACCACGGCATTTTTCTTTTAAATTGTTGTAGAAATATTCAGTTTTATTATTGTAAATATTCCTAAAAACTGGCATATTCTTTTAACTGAATAAATAAGAAAGTGACACCTATATCGGTGCACGTTTTTTCTACCATGATCTTGGTTATTGGCAACACGCAATCAATAATATTGGTTTGTGGTCACAGCAAAAAATGAATGGCTGATTGCTTTCTACCATCTGCTTGTGTTTTGTTGACATTGAGAGATCTTGAATTTTATTGTATACGAAAGATTCAATTATTTTGGAACAGAAAGTTTTACACCGACATCACTACACTTGGATCTGTATTATGTATGTAGTGTGAGAATGTAATTTCCGGAACTAACCTGTCCAGGTCAAAATCAAGGCGACATATAGCTGACCCTTTGGTTATGTTTATAGCCGTGAATTCATTTTTCAACTGCCCAGAAGTATATCGGCTCACACATCTGAACTCGCCCGTCTTCCGCATAGCCATAAATCAAACGTTCTAGGAACGAAGCTCCGATGTTGCATATGAAGACCACGCACATAGGCTTTTAGCGATAGTCGCACGTAACCTCTCGAAACGTGAATATGTATGGGATGTACGGAAAAAAGTGTGTAAAGTCGTTTTTCTTGGTATTTAAAATGTTGTTAGACTGCATTTTTTTACAATTGTAAGCTTATCTTTAAATTAAAAAAAAAAATTAAATCTTTTTATTGTTTTCAGATACATATTTATTAATTAATACAGTTGAAATTGTAAATTATCAAAAAAAAATCTCAAATTGCAAGCTTCGTATTTTCCGCTAGGTTTTCTGTTGGCATGCCTCTCCCCCTTAATTAAAAATTATTAGCAAATTCAAGTAAGTTACAACAAAAAATCTTGGAGCGATCCATGACGTCGGTTAGTAATTAAAGTAATACCTACTTTGATTTAATAATACAAAAGCCGATCGCTAATAGTAGTTAAATTTTGAAAGCGCTTCAGTGAGTATTAAAAGCTATTAGTTAAAATTTGACTCCTTTGGCATAGTGGTTATATGTGCATGGGCGCGATACCCGAGAGATGCAGGTTCGATTCCTGCGGGGTGTCTTACTTTTTTTTCAAAAAGATTTTTGAAGTTATACTTCTTTTGGCGCGTTTGGGTAATCAAATCAAAGTGTATTTTTGGCGTGTGACATGTAACACATAATTTATTTTTTCACACGAAAAAAAAACGCACTGGATTGGATTCCAACCACCGATTGGTCGGTTATCGCTATAACGCTACATTATATATACGCTACATTATGATACTGCAATCGTGACGATTATACAGTATAGTATTATAGTTTAGAATTATTGTTCCGTTGCCTAGGCAGCGAATTTATTATTGTTGGCCATTTGCAATTCCTTACGTAAACAAACGATTAAACATCAGATTGACATTTGGTACTATAAAAATAAAAACAACGAGAAACCGTTATCTAATTTAATAATATAAGTTAAAGTGTACAAAAATAAACCAACGGCGTTCCAATAAGCGGTCCTTTTTCTTGAGTGTGTAATTTAACAAGATAAATTAGAGCTAGTCAAAGAATCAAGTTTATCACAAGTTTTGTTTTTGTTTTGTTAAGCCAACGCACCGTTTTTTTCAATTGGTTATACTATATATTTTCAGAAGAATTTTCCAAATTATGTATGTTGAATATGATTATATTATGAATCATAAGACACTTAATTATATGCACTGTGTAAAATATAATATAATTCACTTACGATAAGCAATCGACTTAATCTATTTTAAGCAAAGTTTGTATGAAGCGTGACTACAAATTTCCACAGTTAATTTGTATCGTATAATGCGCAATGCATGAGCGGATATACTTTTTCATTTAATATGCTCCCATTAAAAAAACTACAAGGTCGGGTTTGTAACCTTTCACTCTTTTTTCCGCTGAATCTATTTTAATCCAAGGGTATCTTTCAAAAAATTGTCTATATTTTTTATTTATTTTAAAATTTTGTGCATACTAAGTTTTATATCGTTTTGTAGTTATTTGAAATCTTTATTTCTACCCTTAATCTTACAATAATATTATCTACTTATATATAATATCGTGGCGATGGGTGGAGGTAGGCTGTGGAGATCCGATATAAATAGTACACACTAAGCTTACGTATTCATTTACGTTGAACTAAGAATACAAATTGCAGATGGAATTTATTAGTTTTTAAAATTCAATTCAATTAAACCCTGCCTAAACCAAACCGTAATAGATAAAAATATATAATAAAATTTAATGGCATAGCTTTACATATTTTATGGAGAGAAGAATATTTTTTATATATTATTATGGTTTGGTTTAGGCAGGGTTTAATTGAATTTAAAAACTAGTGAACACCATTTGCAATTTGTATTATTAGTTAAATGAAAACAGATAAGTATGTCTGACAAAGTTTAATGTGCACTATTTATATCGGATCTCCGCAGTGTACCTCCACTCTTCATTACCGACAATAACGAAAGCGTTATCACCAGATGTTCGATACCAAATTAATATCAATATAATACCTAATCTAATAAAATTAGAACAATACTGTCTGTAATCCTCTACAAACAATCGTTTTTTTTATCTCAGTGTTATCAGGCCTTATCTTTTCGGTAAGACAGCTCATGATAAACTGTGCTACTCCAAAATGTAATAAGTACGTACAATTTAAGTCATGTAATCGCACTGCAGCATATACTGGTTGCGGAGCACTGGTTTATACATATATTATATAGTACACGTTAGAGCAGAAATGGTGATTTACTTTTTAATATTAGAGATATTCTAATAAGGTATTTAAAAAAACATTAGTAATACAGATAACCTGATTCAAAACATTCAATATGTCGAATACGTGATCGAATCACTGAACTAATCACTATATTTGACCGAAATTTATTGTTATTTTACATAATATGATTTCTACACATCTGATCTAAATAAATCGTATAATATGCCTTAAATACACATTGGTATTATTCATAAACTAGGTCAAATAAAACTAAACAGATTTAAAAGTATAACGAGATATAAACAACAAAAAAAGAGAGCATAAATTGCAATATACGTGCAATTTACCTGCTAATTGCATCGTGATTTTAGTATTCAGTTGATTTAACAACATCCGCATTGTCGAATTAAAATAATATTATTAAAATATCCTTTTCACAATACGTTGGTTGTATCTCGTATGATTTAAAATAGCTGATAAGTACTCTACTCATCTCAGGTGCGCACATTTAAAAATGGTATGAGAGCACCATTTCGAAAAAAATATCCAACATATTAATCGCGTTTAGCAATGTATGCTAGCATACTTCACAGGAATCCTGATCACATTAACCTTCCCTTTACTATGCTTATAAATTCCGTCCGTTCCAGTGATGTCACCTTAGGTCACCGTACGATATTATCAATAGTATAGTAGGTAAAAGGGAAATGCTTATTTTGGCAACATTAATAAGGTTTCATATTCGCCTACATTTTCACAGATTGCACATATTCGTTTCCACCGCGAACCTTACACATTCCCGGGTAAATTTCTCATGCATAAACACTTTTGAGTTCGACGATATCTGACCTATTACGATAACCACTAGTGGGATGGTCACCAACAAGTCGCTTCGATTTGTCGCACGTTAACGAGATTATCATAATATTGCGCGGGGTCTAACGGTGCCAATAATTATTAGGACTGTTAGTGACAGCATTCAGCGGCGATTTTCTTTGACGCAGCTGACGCAATCGATTACTCAGAATAATTTAAAAAGAAGCCTCGAAACAGTTTAAAACAAGTTATACAATTATTAAATTATACCAAAATTCTAAATGATATTTTAATGTGATTGGTCAGTGTGTTTGGCCTTTGCACCACCAAACGCGCACTAACAGCATTAATATTTGTATGTTAAAAAGTAAAGCTAAATAAGACTCAATTGAGACTTCAGAGCTTAATAAAAAAAAAAAAAAAAAAAAACAGCATTAATATTTGTATTAATAGTTGTTTTTCCCTCCACCACCTGCCACGTCTCCACACTTGTTATGCAGGCATATACCGTCAGCCAGGATCAATCCACTGCTGGATGAAGACATCTCCTAGCTCCCTCCACTCATCTATGTACCTAGTAGTTCTTTACTATCAAGTACATTCACCCAACTTTGCGAGCACCTTCCATGCCACGTTGCGCTACTTATAATTTTTTGATTTCCCTTACATTTCCATGTGTCACATGCATACGTGAGCGTTGGTAGTACACATTAGTTGAACACTTTACGTTTAAGTCACACTGAGAGATCACTTTTGAAGATACTATTCAGGCGCCCAAATGTACTCCATGCCAGTTTGTTTCATTCCTAAAGGGGTCACCATCCGAGGACTCCCCTCCACCTTCCTCTTGTGTGCGCTCCTCTGTTTCAACTGATTGAAATCTGAAATTAATCCACAGGTAGTTAACAGTGAAAAGATATCGCTAATTGAATAATTATGAAATATTTAATATTATTGCAATTTCTAAGCCAAACGGGCGTTAGTAATTAATTATTCGCAACTTTATATGAGAGCAATTTAAAATCAAAATTGTATTGGTTTCAGCATATATTTTTCACTAACTAACATACTAATAAATAGTTTTTCGCTAAGAATTGACAGTGTTGACACCATTAAAGAAACCAATAAAGCTCCTGCCGTATTTGTGATTTCATCTTTTAATATTGTTTTTATTTTGAGATGGTTGAACGACTATCTTTTGGCGGATTTTTTGGTACTCCTGGCAGTCCAGAAAGATTCTGAGCATGCTCTTCCAATGATAACATCTAAGTTTTACAGCATCAATGTATTCAAACTAATCATGTGCCTATTAAAATACATCATTCGAGCAAGAATACTGTTACATTCTTCCTAGTCTCTAACCAATATTATATTTGATTTTTTTAATAGATCCTAGCCATTTCATTTATTTTAGTTTTTATTAATGTAACAAGATTAATTATGGAATTTACAAAAAATATATCACAAGAAATCGAAACACATACCTACCTAAATCGACATGTTATGTACATCTTGCATAAGTATATTATTATAAAATCAATTTAGGCATATCAATATTTAAAATGGGACAAGTTAGCTGTCATGTTGATTGCAAATTTAATTACGGTGGATCACGACAGGATTTTAAAAGTTACGAAAAATTGTGTGACGTATTTATAATCAAAATTAAAAAAAAAAAAAACAAAAAAAAGATGTTATAACAAGTGTCAGATTGCTTCCTGTTGATGATTGATAAATCACAAATACATCCAGGTTTGCTAAAATCACATAATTAAATTATCGTGACCTCACCGTGAATCCAACCCAGATTCTTCGGTGTGAGAAACCAGTGCCTTACGCATTACGTTACGAGGTATTTAATATGATGTCTAAAACATATAAGTATCTTTATCAGAATAATGATAGAGCAAGATCCATTAATTATGTCGCAATCATCCTCATTTCTGCCTCCATAACACAGAGTGAGTACCGGTCTATCAGGCGCCAATCAAATATATTGATGCACCCAGCATCAGCACTGATATCGTCAAATCAAAGACTCCTTTAATTCCACTTCTTTCTTCAGGTATATTTTGGCTTTGACTAGTCGCAGTAACGTGTTCATTGAATATTATGCGTTGAACACGTATTACCACGATTAGAGATTCCAATCCCGGGCTATTTTCGATACCTATGAATCCCGGGATTGATAAACATAATTCCGGGATTTCGGGATTGATTTTTATCAATTTTTATGGAACATAAAATAAAAGCGAAAATATAACAGAAAAAAAATAACTACATTAGAAATAAACTCAGTTTGACTTATACCCATGTGTATGTTGCCGATTCATTTTATTTTTTCACAAAAATTATTAAAAACGAGATAGATTGGAAAAAACAATGCTTCGCACTTTTAACAAAGTAATTCCACCATGATTTCATACGTTTTACGGCAATTTCATATTTGGCTGACTAATTAGATTTATGAAGCGGAAAGGCCATAAGTAGGTACACCATGATTATTTGCTTTACTATTTTAAATCTCGCTAATCCATTCGTTAAGTCTTTACTATCACAAACAGCAATCTCGTAATAAATTCACATTATTATTTATTTATATATATATATATATATACCTATATTTAATATTATTTACTCCATTAAACTTATGTATTTCCAAGATTGAACGTAGATATACAATATTAACTATAAATATCTTAAATATTATTAATTATACTAGATTTATTTTTGACCGATTTTATCAATGTTATGTGTAAATATATTTTTTTATATTAACAATGGAAAAAAAATGCCAATCCCGGGACCAGTCCCGGGATCCCGGGATTGTTAAATTGTAATCCCGAAATCCCGGGATCAGAATTTTGGCTCGGGATTGGATTCCCTAACCACGATCAACTCTATATTCCAGCGTTTATAAATGATATTATTTAGTCACAGAACTCTTTTATATTCTATACGAAAGGATAAACCGTTGTTCATGTTCAAATATTGTTTAATTGAATGTAAATTAAAACATTAAAATAATTTATTGATGTTTAACTTTGAGATTTTTACAAAATCGATGATTAAAATGCACTGTTTAAAATAAAGAACTTTATGCAGGTGTGCGTACACCGCGTGTAACCACATTATGACTACTATATTTACCTCCACTGAGGACTAATGCATAATACGGGTCGTAAGAAATCCGTTTTCTAGTATTAGGGTGGTATACAATCGACATTATAATGCAGATTCCGGATTACAATAGTTATAAAGGCAATTTAGTAGGCACACAAGCTATGCAGAAAATCGTCGCTATAGGATTGTTTTCCCGAATATCCGTTTTTGTCGAAATCGACCTTTTAATGCAGAATGTTTTTTTGTATCTAATTGGACTAGAACCATCCCTTTCTCTAAATTACTTTGTAATGGTAATGAATACATCATTTATATGCTGTAAAAATAACAATTTAAATATAGGATTATGAAATTTGTTTTTCGTCTCTTGAACATTTGGTCTATTCGGGAAACCAATCCTACAGCGACGAAATGTAACCTGAACCAAATATTGTCTTATCCGCCAGCAGGGAAATTCTAACAAGTTAACAAGGTAACACGTTTTCATTATTTTTCTTTCTTTATAAGGTAGTTATCTACAATAGTTGGTGGATACACAGTTATAAGCGGACTAAGATACTCGAGCGCGTCGACTCAGATCTTACTTGATTCCAAATGTATCTGATTAGAATATCCGATTGAATTGAAAAAATATGCTGGAGTATTAACTGCTCAACGACACTTTCTTGACAGATCGTGATTACTACAAGTTGAAGCGGCGGCCGTACAGTGACGCTAGTGTCGCAATGTTATTACTAATTTTCAAAATGTAATAATTGTCGTATACACTCTATCTCTAAAATAGTTAATACTGAAAAACATCACGCTTGACAGTTCCCATCCCGGGATAATTAACTGTTTGAATACGATACATACTGTTTATCAATTTTTGAAGTTATACTTCTTTTGGCGCGTTTGGAAAATCAGATCAGAGTGTATTTTTGGCGTGTGACATGTAACACATAATTTATTTTTTAAACGAAAAAAACGCACTCGATTGGATTCGAACCACCGATTGTTCGGTTATCGGCCCAACGCACTACCTTTACGCCAGAGTATAATACTGCAATCGTGACGATTATACAGTAAAATATTATAGTTTAGAATTGTTCCGTTGCCTAGGCAGCGAATTTATTGTTGTCGGCCATTTGCAATTCCTTACGTAAACAAACTATTAAACGTCAGAGTGACAGTTGGTACTTTAAAAATAAAAACAACGAGAAACTATTATATAATTTAGTAATATAAGTTAAAGTGTATAGAAATAAATCAACGGCGTTCCAATAAGCGGTCCATTTTCTTGAGTGTGTAATTTAACAAGATAATTAAGAGCTAGTCAAAGAATTTAGTTTATTACAAGTTTTGTTTTTGTTTTGTTATGTTACGCCAAAGAAGTATAACTTCTAACGCGCGTACATAAGTACGCACAACGATGTTTTTTATTATTGATTTTGGAGTTAAGTGATATTTATCTTTACCTTACAGATATCTACAATATTTTGTAAAGTTATTTATTTGAGTTTATTTTTTAACTATTTTTTTAATCAACAAATAATTTATACCAGATTTAATAATGTAACACTATTTTATTGAACAATCACCAAAAATTCGTCGCGATTAGATAAGATAACTATAGCATAGTGGTCAGAGACACAGGTTCGAATCCTGCTGTGTGTCGTATTTTGTGTCGTTGTATTGGTTATATATTTTTCTCAAAAGTGTTTTCAAGTTATGTATGTTTATTTTTGAATATTTTTGCCGAAAATTTAATATTTTACCTCGCGGCCCCGTGTGGGAAACGTTGGTCTATTCTGTGGTATCTATGACGAATATTGCGACTGTTAAAGTAGTGGTATTGCATGCCACACACATATCTAAGCTAACACAGAATATAGTGCAGCGTAGCACGACCAAGCATTCGCAAGTGACTTGTGAACAACATTGAAGACAATAATTAGAGGTGCATAGCATTCCCTTTCATCATAGAACAGTTACACAAGAAACGCCTAGTACCTACATTCACTAACTACTTTATTTATTATATGTATATTATTAATCTTATCTTTACCATATCCATTGATTTAGTAACAACGACTATTTATTGAGTTGTATAAAATAACCAGGATGTTAGAATTTTATTAGTTTTCTGAAAATTTTCAATAAACTAGAACGGTGGTGGGTAACAATTATTTGTATTACTCTCATAAAGTAAGTTTAGCATATAGATTATAGATCAGAATGCTGGGCACTAGGGCTCGAAATGAACCTGACCGCACCGGAACGCAGCTCCGGTTCGTGAAAACCCTAAGAATATCAATAATAAATACCTATAACGTTTCTATTTGCGAATTATTGAAAAGTAATTATAATTCCCTACTTGTAGGTACTTATCGCTTAAAAATACTTATGGCGTCTCGTAAACCCTGTTATTCAACGCCGTTCCCTTAGTTGGAGCATATGGACACCACGAGGCGCCTCCAAGAATCCCTGTCGCTTGACGGTCTTTTTGCATCATTCCAGGTCAAACCAGTATCCCGTAGCTCCGCCGTGTATAATCGATAGATAATATTTAGCGGCTTTCGAGGACGCTGGAATCCGGTTGGCTTGAAAAACAGGCAAGCCAGGTTGAAATTCTCTTTTGGAAACCGCAGCACGTAGCCGAACCAGGTCCAACGTCGCCGCTTCACTCTCAACGTCATGAGAGGCTGCTTGGTGCGTTCTCTTATCTCCTCGTTACTTTTAAAGTCATCGCACACCAAGTATCCGTCGCAAACATCTGTTCTCGAAGGTCAGTATACAGTTTCTCTGAGCCTTCGTAAGGTGCCATGATTCGCTACCATAAAGCAGCATCGTCAGAATGCAAGCGTTGAATAGGCAGTATTTGGTTTTGATCGAGTACAATCGTAATTCTCAGACATTCCGCATCGAGTTGAATGTTGCTCTAGCCATTTACATTTGGATAGCGAGCTCTCTCTGCAAAATACCATTTCCCGTGATGTGTACCCCCAAGTATTTGAAGCTGTCGACGCTCTCGATATTTTGTCCGTCGCTAATCAGAGAGTAATTTGGACAATCTGGATCAAGACAGGTGCTATTATACATTCTTCTTCTTCGATAGCGCTAGAGCTCAAGTCGACCCCTGGCCCCCTTCACCGCCGTCCTCTAGCCGAAATGGTCCTCCGCACGTCTTTTCCAGTTCCTGATTTTTAGCATTTGCATGTTGGCATCTTTTGTAATGTTATCACTCCATCGTGTGCGTGGCTTTCCCACTGGCCTTTTCCCTCCTGGGTTTCCTTCGAGGATCTTCTTCGGTATCCGTGACTCAGGCATGCGCTGGACATGGCCTACCCAGTTTAGCCTCTGGAGTTTTATGAAGGTGGAGAGGTTTGAATCTTGGTATAAGCGGTATAGTTCCGTATTGTACCTACCACTCCCCACCATCATTCATGGGTCCGTATATCCGCCTCAGGATCTCTCTCTCAAAGCAGTCCACCATTGCAGCTGCTTTCATATTAAGCTTCCATGACTCGCACCCGTATGCAACGACTGTGCGTATAACGGTTTTATAGAGCCGGGTCTTAGTTTTTCTGTGGACATTTCTTGATTTGAATATGGGCAGCAATGAGAAGTACGATTTATTTTGCAGCGGTTATTCGGACTTTTATTTCTTCGAGTTCCTTGTTCTCTTTGATGTTACTACTGTGCGATTTCTATATTAAGTCTTCTACATCACCGCTCGTTCTCTTTTGTAATATTGGAACCCAGGTATGTGAACCGGTTGAAAACGTCAAATTGGTGGTTTCCAAAACTGGAGCTTTGGTCTAGCCTACTCTGATTTTGTCGGCTTTGTACCATGACTTTAGTTTGGTTTCATTTACTCATGAGCCAATCTCTAGTGCGGCCCTTTGGAGGTAGTCAAATTCTTTCTTCGCTATTACACATAGAACCGAAAAATCAGTCAAGAAAAATAATTTAAAATCATTGTAAATTTTACCAAAACAGTATTTCAAAAACAACTTATGTTAATCCATTGTGAGGCCTTGGGTCGATTATGGTCAATCAATTAGTAAATAGTCAATTATAGTAAGTTATCGAATATTTCATAAATTATGTAAATAACTTATTGGCCACTAAGTATGTAATCGCACCTCTAAATGATTATTATCCGGAGTAAAAATTGATAAAGCATAATAAAATATTTAATGCCAAGTTTTTGTGTAATACAAATAAAATATTCATTGGGTCAGTGCCTACCTAAGTGGCTTGATTCCAATATGCAAATATTGCTTTACGATCTGGTTTGGTTATCTCTGTCGAAAGAAAATGGTGAAATTGTTTTAAAGCATACCGACTAGATACCAAATATTTAAATTAAACTAGAAATAAATTCATGTTTTATTTGTAGAAAATGCAAATAATGAAGCGCGCACCTGAAGAAATTTCACATCTTGCCGCCAATGACCTTTGGTTAGTTGTAAATTTAATTTAATGTAAACCAATTTCGTTATAATCTTGAAATTTATGTAGGTATTGTAGGCGAAGCGCTGCGATGTCCAAGAACGCTATAAGTTGTCTCACTGATATTTAAAACTATTTAGTTGTGATTATATTGAGATGCACGTCGCGTACTATCACGTCACGTCACAGTAAACTGCCGCAATGGGAAGAAAGTGTGTAATTTCATTTTTATTGGTGTTAAAAATGTTATCAGACTAATGCTCCCATCCCGTAGCACATTTTGAACCATTGTCAGATAACAAAAACTGCTGAAACCACCAGAACAACTATTAGGTCACCTCACGTTGTACTGCACCGCATCGACACCTGCATGACTCAATGAACTCAATAAACATTTCGACTCATGTCAAAATCGCGTGTTTTTTTTTTGTTTTTAGCGGTTAGCACTATGTATTTTCTATCAGAATGTTGTCTATTATCTATGGTCTTCTGGTTGGATTCTGTTCAAAATATTATCCATGGATATAATATCGCAAGTAATTTTAACGTACGCACACGTAGAAACTGTTAAAATTAATTGAAATTAGCATGAATAATGAATAATAATTCAAAATACTAATGCATTAGAGTTGGCACTCTCCATCATTGAATTTACAGAGGTGGTGATCGTTCAAAATATTCTGCAAAATGACGAATCCATAGACTAGATTTGTCGCCGTGACAACGTGACAGTGCGCGACGTGCATCACAACTGGACTAAAAAAATCGTTAATACACTGATATTTTCAATTTTTCTATACGGTATTGAAATCTAGACTTTGAAAGAATCTGAAAGGAAGAGAATTGATGCATTCATCATGCATTCTCTGCATTCCACGGACATACAAATCATAGTGTAATATTACTGGAAGAGTCTGGCATCAAATAACGTCTCTCGGTCAACTGGTAGAGACAATTTCTCCAGTTCTTCAGTTATATAGTAAGAAAAGATTCAAGTGACCTGGAGACAATAGTGATCTCTGAAAATTCATTGACCAAAACTTAGATCAACGCAAAAAAGTGTAGTCTAATTCACGAAATATTAAAACATTCAAAATTGCCCATACTGCATACATTATCATTTTTAGAAAAAGAAATATTATAATTCTTAACTATAAATAATATGCTCTCAAAAAAGTGCATTTGGCAACATATTTACCTGTTAACCGAAAGGTTGACTCAAGTAGACCATGGCCTACCGTGGGTGGATTTATTTTCGATTCTCGACTGAACTATGACAGTTTTTTTGTTACACATTTAACTTACCGACAAAGACAACGTACTTACAACAATTTTCACAAAAAATAATATTACACAAACGGCGTAATAGGTAATCTTAAAACATACAGATTTATTGTGTAGGTACGCTACCAATATGACATTTAATTTCTAACAAAATCATTCTCTCCGCATTTGACCTACGCCATCATATAATATAACCTTACACTTTCATTAAACGAATGCCATAAAGGATAAAACTAATGTGTATTATTATTTTATATCTTCGATTATATTCTCACCGGGTCTCGAACCTGACACGCCTTTGCCACTCACTTTTGAATGCAACACGGACCTTAGTAATGCAGCTACTTTTATTGATCTAACAGTGGCAGACGTGCACACAGGAAAATAATATGGGAATTGAACTTCCATTTCAAAAAAATATCTATAATAATTTAATATTACCTTTTTACGAGTTCCAACGAAATCTTGAGCTGATGCCATTGAGGTAGGTACATAATAATATACTAATTCAATTCAATTCATTTATTTTACATATTGTGGACATTACAAATTATAAGTTTAAGACGTTCACAACATGACATTTAGAAACAACGAAATATTATTAAAACAATATTAGGTAGGTACATAATAAAAGAGATAGATCAGTATTAAGTTATTCTACAGTATAAATGTGTAAATACAAAAAATTATATAGGTACAAGGAAGTACACCGGATGAGTTAAGCAGACCCTATTGAATTTATAAAATAACGTCCACCTATATTCTACTCCTAATAGCTACTCGCCACTTCAATCGCGGGTTTCCGAGTGCAGTCTCCATACCCAGTAATTTGAGTTTAAACTGGCCAATCCGTTGAGAAGGCCAAATCATCCGGTCACGATCCTAAGTCATAAAACGTTCTGACGAAGAAGAAATATTATATTCCATTCACCTAAATATGTTGTGATTTCTCGTTCCTGGAGGGGCGGTCCGGACCCTAAAACCCCCCGTTGTTACCAATACAACGACATGCACGATTAGAAAATCGATCTGCGCTCAAAAGTCCTAATACGGAATGCCTACCTATAGGACTCCTATCTAGAGTCCAAATTCGTTTATAAAAATATCATGTAGTCAAGTATAATACGGAATGAATTTATTATGGTAGGATGTAGGATATTCCATGTTCAATTTTTGACATTTACTGCGCATCTACGTCACGTGGAGATCCAATTCTAGCCCAAGTACTCGGGAAGTCGTACCTATGTGAAAATAACCGCGCCGCATATTTCCAGAAATGGATTGTTATTATAATTTGTCCACACACTTATATTTGTTATGATTTATGAATAATGTTCATGTATATATTATATATATTAGTACAAAAACTATAAGAAATCAGATCTGCGCATATTTATGGTTAATTATGTCGTAAGTGCCGAAACAAAGCAGCATACATAAGTATAGTGTATAGACAATTACTTTTTTTGTAAACGTAATGCCCTACCACTCAACCATAATGTAAATGAAAATGCACTATAAAAAGGTAGGTAGGTAATTATTTAATCTATTCCTAAAATGTGGCGTCTACTTGTAAGAAACATAAAGAAGTTTTTTGTAGCTAGAATAATAAATACAATGCCATATTGTAAAATCGTGGCCATGCCAATTATGGTTATTGTAAGCGCAAAACAAATTTTACATTGAAAGAAAATCGCTCCTCGTGAATGACATTTTGTCACAACTCAATTCAATTATTGTTCTGATCTATTGTTATCGGTTGCCATAGCGATAGAAAAATAACAAAAAGCACATGTCAAATTTTCCCAAAGAACTTGTTATAATTCCGAATAAATATTCAAAATTATGTAATGTAGCTACGTCATTATTATTCACTGTAATGTTATTAACTGTCAATTATGTATGTGTATACAATTACTTTGGACATTATAAATTATAGGCTATGTTGATCCTATACAATTTACCGATCTGCTTTTATAGTTTCCGCTAGATTGCACGTGTTATTCAGCGGCATTTTTTTTGGCGCAAATAATGCAATCGATTCGTCAATTTAAAAGGGGGCCTCAAAACGGTTCAATCCAGTCATTCAATGTAAATAATAAAATATTATCTAAACATAAAATCCCAGTAACTAAGATCAAAAGTCTAACACAACTACAAATATAAATACGTACTTGTACACAAAAAATACGTAACATATTTTAATTTATCACTACGATAATAATTGGATAATTGAAACATACATTGATATTTTTACTAGGTACGCTGATGGTTGGAATTTATAGTTTTTGGTTTTTTTATTTTTTATCGTGGAGGGCCTTATAGAAATCGATTAATTAAAATGACAAATAATAATATGTCCATTTTTATTTTTTTCTATTTTTATTTCAATAAGGCCTAATAAAAATAATTACAAGATAAAAAGAACTTTTATATACCACGTTTTTAAATTTTCTGTTGAATCATATAAACTTGACAATTCTATGAATTAATAAATACTTTTTTTGTATTTGATAGAAATACTGAATAAATATAGAATACCGAAATGTCATTTTGACCTTTCATATTGATTTCCACAGTAACCCACGTATATTATATTAATAATTTAGTTGCTAGGACCCCCTTAGCAACCAATAATAGTGTTTTACTTTTTACGATTTCTTTCCGAAATAACTTTCCATACAAAACAGAATTAACTGAAAAAGAATTCAATTATGCGTAAAGATGGCTATCTTAAGAGTATTAAAAGAATGCATTGTCATAGTGTTCTGATATATTCTAAAAGTTTCAAATGTCTAGCTAGTCAGGAAGTTAGTTAAACATCGATTATTACAAGATTTGTATTGGACAAACAAGAAAAGGTTTGTACTGGACAAACAAGAATTCAAGCTAATAAGAACGTGGTAATATAGCTACATAACGTTTCAATTTGAAAATACAATACAACGTAAAAAAGAAATTTACGTTAAACAAACCACGCTTGAAACCATACGTCATATTGAACTAGTTTACCATAGATATTGAATTGTGATCATATTATCATAGATTAGTACTTCTTATTTATTAAATTGAAGTTTGAATGTGCATAAGTGTTTTAAAGATTATCGTAGATAGTAATGCAAATTTAAATAAACCTAATCAGTGCTTTGTTTTGCGGAAGAAATTATTAATCTTACGTAAATACAAGCAATTTTATCTGTAATATTTTTTTTTGTTTATGGCAATATTATTATAATTTTAAGCTGTAATTCAAATCATAAATCGCCTCATTTATTGAAAGATACGTGATCTCTTGTAAATTGTAAACTGCAAGGTGCCTTTCCTTATTATAAAATTCACTTCCGTCATATTTATGATGTATACAACATTGTGATAATATAATATGTAAGTAGATACAGAATGTGAATGTATTTTGACTGCATAAAGATAACTCGTAACATTTTCCATGGTAGATTTATTGTTTTTTAACATACCTAGGTAATAAATCGTAAAAATAATAAATATATTAAACTAAACGGGCATTATATCAATATTACATATTATATTATATGACATTTTAACTATGCAATATACAATAATAATATTTTACTTACAAGAACGTCAGTTACAAATTCTGGTTAATATATACCAGAGATGCAGTTATGATTAAGTTAGCTACAAATGAGTTCGGATTGTATGTTCATTATGTGAAGAAAACTTCACACCTGTACTACGACATGCTTCTTTAAATTCAGATTCGCCCAATCAGTTAATTATATGCTTGATTCTATGTGCTGCCATTGCCAAAATGAGCCTTTTAACAAAGGTAACACACACTGGGCATGATTTTTAAGATGAATCATCATCAGCCTGAATCTATCCACTGGTGGATGAAGGCCTCTTAAAGCTGCTTCCACTTCTTTCGGTCATGTGCATTGCGTTGCCACGTACTTCCGCAGAACTTTATCATTTCATCGATCCAGTGGCCTCTAGGTCTACCTTGCGTACGTTTTGTACTTCTTGGATACCACTGGATGACTAAATTTGTCCAACGATTGTCTCTTCTTCGAGCTATGTTTCCACCCCATCTCCATTTAAGGCTTTTAATAAACCCTATTACATCGCAAACCCTTGTCTGCTTCCTTATCCACTCATTCCTCTTTGAGATGAATTAAGATGAATAATCACGTAAAACACCAAAAAATGTTTATACTTAAACATTTTAGTAGGTTATGTAAACAAATCGGGGAACACAAAATTAATGGGAACTGAAATATATAACGGGTGTGGAGTAAGAGGCAACCGATATAATAGATATACTTTCATAATTAGTTATATATTATTTTCAATAATAAATAACATACCTATTTAAACCATGTGTAAATTCAGTATTTAATAAGACGAAGGGATCTTTTCATTTTCTCTTCTACACTTGTCGATCCTTCTCTGCCACATAGATCCGCCGAACTGAACGATTTCGTTGATCTGGCGGTTTCAGGTGGACCTGTGGTGATATAGTGCCTGTCACTAAATTTTATTGTCATGTTGATAACTACCACTTTTGAGTCAGCAAAGCAGTTTACCATTACCTTTATCTTCCAGAGATGTATCTCTTAACCGTCTGAAAACTATGAAGAACTGTGAAATGAAAATCAATCAATAACCTGGATAACAGTGATACAGCTTGATTTGGCAATAAGCCATTCAGCAAAGGTGTCAGGCAAGGCGACACTTTCTCAGCCAAACTATACACCAGTATTCTGAAAGATCCAGTCAGGCAACTTGATTGAGACAACATACGAATCCAAAATTGACAGCGAATACTTCACTCGTATAATGCGGTTTTCAAACGACATCGTTGTATGTAATATACTCAAAATATTTCTAGCTAGAGTCTATATTAAAAATATTAGGTATGCAGAAATTTTCAAATGAACGCCACAAAGAATAGTAGTTTCTATATTATTCTATAAAATAATTAACACATATTTTTAATACGACTGTATAGTGTTTTAAATCCAAATTTGCAGTGTGTAGAAATAGATTACAAAAATATTGTGATATATCTTGTTCTTTTTGATTTAATATTTAAACATAATCCAAAATGACTTGCATTTATTAGCTCGATTTAAATTCAATATTTCATTATCAGATGTCTGATCTCAATTTAACTTTCTTATGACTTTTATGAATGCGTTCAAATCGAACCTTTCTAGTTACATATTATTATAAAATAATACACATTTATTTTCTGGCAATACAAAAAGCTTATCAGTGATAATTATTATTATTATTATTTGTGTCATATTTTCGGAACGTAATTTGAATTTCGAAATGTTATAGTGTTCGAACATGCAACGTACTATTTAGGTAGGTATTTTTTATACCTATGTGTGTTCAAATATAGAATGTAAATGCAATTAGGTAGAATTTATACCTACGAAGGTTTTGATGTAATCAAAGCATAAACAATGACTGCTATGTATATTGACCAATGTATAGGTACAATTTTACTGCACGACAAATACTTCAAGATAATTGACAATTGACAATATATACCTATGTAACATTTTTAAATTATGAATGTAAACAATACATCATTAGCAACGTGTATTTTTTTATTTCATATGCTTATTTTTACCACTTGACAAATTAATTATCAGCGAATAGTCATTTTTTAGTCATTTTAGTGTTTAATCCAGAGGGATGGAGCGAACTCTTTTTCTAGCTCCGCTCCAGAACCTAATACTTGCTCCAGCTCCGCTGTAGGGTCTGCTTTGCTCAGGGTAAAAAGTTTTAATAGTTATTATAATATTACCTATGTAACTATACAAATGTTAAAAAATAAAAAATAAAAAATAAGTAGTTTAAAATTATTATTCGTCATTTTCATTATATTTCTATAAAACAAACCGACAACAAATCGTCTTTCATTATATGCCTCTTCTGTTAAAAAAGTAAAGTTATTTATCACTCGGCGGTGTTACCGTATATCAAATAATTGCAGTGTGGCAAAGTGTCAAATATAATATTTTTATTGGATTTTAGGACGAAAATTTTACAATAAAAAAACATCAGTAACAGTGGAGCACTATAAATTTTCGGTGCTCCGGCTCCGCTCCTGCTCCGGGTAAAACCCCATTGCTCCACTGCTCCGCGCTCCTGCTCCGAGCTCCGCTCCAACGCTCTGGTTTAATTTCCCCACTCTTTTATGGGCTTTCACAACTTTCAAGGTTATAAATACCAGATATTAAACGGGAGTAGTTACTAGTCATTCGTGCTTGCTTTATATCAATTAAACATTGTAAAAACAGCATGTGATTTTTGTCAAAGACGGACAATTTTCAAATTATTTCACCATAATAAATAGCGGTTCCAGACCATTGCTTATTATTGTAAAGTTGTATTATGAAAATGGATGCATCATTTCGCATTTTGTACGTTCTGTTGAATCACTACGACGTATGGCCTAATAAGACGATTTGTAGAATAATAAGAGAAGTTTGGAAAGCAAGTTAGACACCATTTAGTTTGTGATCATTAGAACTCAGATAAATGCGGTCTCTTAATTTCTATTACAAAGCAGGGCTCGAAATGGACCGTAAAGCACCGGAGCGCCGTTCCGGTTCGTAAAATCCCCAAAATTATCGCTCCGTCTCGTGGACATATTACTTTGACAGTAAGCTAGATTTTCCATTTAATCTAAAAATCTAAAAGTTTGTCCACACTGGTAACCTCATTAAATTTCACGATAATTATCAAAATTTGTTTGAAAAATTATTTTTATCGAAATTTAATGAGGTTGCCAGCAACTTGTTGCCAATGTGATACAGCATAACACACTTATTTTTATAAAATACACAAGCAATTGGATAACTTTATTAACATTTTCATAAAATATTGAGCGCTCCGGTTCGTAAAATATTCCATTTCGAGCGCTGTTACAAAGTAACTACAAGTCGGCGATTTGGTATCTACGAGGGGAAATTACGATGAGCGAAAAGGTTATTTCTCATCGAGAATTGATACTAATTTAACATATATCAAAGCGGGAATCACGCACACTCTAGTGCACGCTAACCGAGATCTGGGAAGTTGCACCTGAGACACTCTCAGCACAACTTTGAAGGTCGCCTAACGTTCGTTACGCCACGGTATACGCCTGCATAACGTGTATGGAAACGTATACCAGGAGTATATAATACTATATCAGGAGTATTAATTATCCAAATTGGCGACACTGATTAAAGCAATATACTTACCTACGTGCAAATAAGTCGGTATTATTTTATAATGTTTGTCATTCGCGTATGTATGTTATATGCTTGACAGAAGTGAACGTAGGTACAAAATTTAATCTGGATCGAAAATATCACGATCTGCAATGGTGATCATTTTTAAACACTTTCCCGGTTCCACGTCGTGAATTGCCACACTGGAAATATACGAGACTGCCGTCATAGGGAGGTATTCCTTTATGGGCAGTGATATTTGGTCACTGGTCGTGCGAAATTAAGTTAGGTACCTATATTCGTGACCGATTTTGCACGATATCGCTATTAATCTCACTTACTATTTGGCTTGTCTCTGAATTATTGTTACTCAATCAATATAAAGTAACAGATCTGTCAAAAATATCATAGATAAACAGGTTGTGAGTGTTTGGTGTTATTTATTTAAATTTAAAAACAAAAGAAAAGGAATAGACCATTTATGAGTTTTGTTATGACATTTGCTTATGGACCCGGTGAGAAATAAATCTAAGATAAAAGATTAATTATTCACTATTTATATTATGAATATTATCATATGGATTTACTTAATTGATGTTATAATATGGTGTATTTAATTGTTAAGATTCCATCGATCCAATTAAGGATCGGACATACTTGAGAAACTCTTCCCATAGATGTATTTTTCAACCGACATATCGGACACAGGATGTGGTTGGCATCCTGCAATTCGCCACATAACCAAGTCGGAGATTCTATTAAATTACGTCAATCTGACAGAGCTTGGAGGAAAAACCAGTGTGTCCGTTTAAGAACTCAGAAGTCAAATGTGTTCTGGAGGCATCCTAGTTATCTCCATGCGCTCCCTTATATGTGAAAAAAATATTAACTAGTCTGCAATAAGTACCATCACATTTTTGTATTTTATATTCATGTTCTGTTATTGATAATGTTTAATTCTGTCAAGAAACCAAACTGGAAACTATAAAATTAGCGAAATATGTCATGGCAGATTGACATACTTACAGATCTACAAACTTATCTGAAGAATGGGATGAGGGAGCCACTGTCAAAAACTACCCAATCAAGACTCGTAACTGGACAAAGTCTGACATTCGAATGACATTTTCAAAATGGCGTCCTATGGTAGTTCGTAGTTCCATTTTTGGCCATTTTACAGATAATTTTGTAGGTCTGTACGCCTTGTTCTACCATAGATAATATCTTGCTAAAATAAAAACAAATGAATTACAAAATCAAAATCTAACACACATGGACGATGGCAATACCTAAATAACTTCCAACGTGGATGGAAATGGACGGATTTCAAGCCATTCGCTGTCAAATTCTTGCAAATTGCACGCCTGGCTGACCGCGAGGAATCCCCTATGACGGACTGCGAGATTTACTATTGCGTCCACATAATATATTGCAATGCATTACAACTGATACACTTGTATTATGATCGAGCAGCATACATTTGATAAAAACAAGGCTGATAATATGAAAAGTCGACGTGAAGATTGCGGAATATTTTGTGGATGAAGTTAAACTTCTTTACGCGCTGGTACACTAACTTCCCAGTAGAGTGAGCCCCGGTGATCCGTAACTAAGAAGAATTATATTTGTTTGGAAAAACAAAATAAATAAAAAACTATATAAATAACATAAAAAAATATCAAGGCATAATGACATGAGGAGAGGTATTCAAAAGTATATTGGTCTACGAGGTATTCGATTCAAATGTTAATGTCGAATGCATATTTTTGTTTCGAATGTCCCAAGTAATTTTAAACTATGGCTTTATTTCATAATATTTAATTACCTCCTTTATATTTCTGTGTGCTGGATATATTTACATTGTTTTTTTGATCATCTCCGATCTTTAAAATCATATGGGTCTCCACAGAGTGGAGGTTTGTATTAACAGATTTCGTTTTTACATGAAATCGATGTTATCCACTTGCTCAACATATTAGGTCCATACTATGACTCATACACAAATTGAAAAACAATATGTGTACTTGCCAGGCCCAGGATTTGAATCTGGGATGCTTAAGCCGCGTGGACATTTTTATAGACAATGCAAATTGAAACGAAACGAATTGATGGGAAATTTTACAATTAAAATTGATGCACACATTTTATACTATTGTTTTCTTAGAACCATTTAAATTAAATTTACAGCGTCCCAGAAATTAAAGCAAAGAAATTTAATTTTTGCAGTGCGTTTCCTGCACTATTTTTATTGTTTGAGATTTTTACAATAACAAATTTATTATTATTTTGTTTAATAAATTAATTTATTGTATAACAACACACATATGCCCAATATATAAAGGGTTATCTAACTTCTGGTACGAATTTGTTTTTTACACGCAATAAAGCCAGTTTTTCACGAGCTGTATGTTGGAACGACATGTTTTCCAATTCCGGCCACAAAAATTCAGTTATCATTTGCCTATAGCGGTGCCAGTGACCGTCATATTGTTTTTCAATAATTTGTGTATGAGTCAGAGTATGGACGTAATAGGTTGAGCAAGTGGCTAACATCCATTTCTCGTAAAAACAAAATCTGTTAATACAAACATTTACTCTGTGGAGACCCATATGATCTTTTAGTATCGGACATGGATGGTCAATAATTATTAAATTATATAAAAATCTTCAATGTTATTTTAATCTGATTAGTCAGTGCGTCGGGCATCTACATCACTAAATGCGCCATTGTTGTTGATTAATAATTTAGTTTTTAACATGGTTATGTAGGTTATGTATATTGTCATCTCCCTCCGTGTGCGAAAGTGAAAACACGATGTCACTTTTATTCTTTTTTCTGGTTTTTTGTCTGGGTTCGGGACTTGGAGATGGACAAATAACACACCGGAATTGTGGTGGAAACGACGAGATTTATTTACGTTAATATCTACTAATGGGTACATTTTTTATAATTTATTTTATGCGTAGCGCGAGTTAACAATGTTTACTGTCTGGCCGTCTGCCACGTTATCCCCGCCATTTTATGTTTTGCTCCCAGCGAGAAGCGTTGTCGAAAAGGCGACAATAGCGACGTTGTAGATATTTTTAAACGGTCGGGATTTACAGCATTGCCGGCTTTATTATTATTAATTTTCGTAATCAACCCTTACTATTTGTTGGTTTGATACCGATTTGGGCTTCTCCAGATTCACAGAGACATCCCCAAATGGGGACCATTTAGGAATGTAATAATATTATGAATGGAAAAATTATTTTTCCCATTCCGAAATTCCTTACTAATGAGATTAGATAGTTTTTTCTCAGATTTTTTTAAAATTACACTTCTATAATTGACACAGATACATAGATTTTGTCAAAAATCACATTAAAAACTATACAGAAATTCCAGTATACAAACATTTTCAATCTGAGATTTGGTTTACGCTAATTCAAACCATGTTCAAATTATTCCAAAACAAAATCACATCAAAGTACATTTAAATCAAGCCCACACAGTTATAAAACACGCTTGTCTTTAAAATTGTACGCTTTGAACGAAATCACGTAGTCATATTATTTATTATATATGAATCAATTAATCACAAATTAACACCAATGCTTCTGTAACCATCACCTGTCTTGTAGTATTTTATTTCCATTTTTTATGCATTGAATTCCGTTCTCACGGTGAATGGAATATTATTGGTTTTATAATGTTTTAGTCGATCAATCACTATCGACAGGCCGTGAGTCAGATAATAAAGTGAGATTAAGATTTCTATATCTGGAAATAGAATGGATATTAAAATTATTATATATTTGGAGCATAAACAGAACAGTGACAAAACAGAACAACGATAAATATAACTATGACCTTTCAGGAAAAATATAAATTTAATATAAAAATTGTCCTATCTCTATTATGTTGATAGATTTTTAATATCACAGATTTTCAATACGCCATAATAAATCAAATTATATACAGTGTTGCCGTACAGTATATTTATAGTGTTGCCGGCAAGCTTAGGATATCTCATCTTAATCAATATAATATGTTCAAAATTATTGGGTGACTAGGTACAACGAAATAATGACCTAACCTAACCTAACCTAAATAGATTCCACAATAAGGTTTTCGTTCTTCAAAATCGACTATGTATACTTACGCCGATTTGCCAGGAGATTCGTATGATGTCTTTATTATCCAGGGACACTAATCCATCGTATTGAAACTTTGAGAGAATACATTCACTATATTTTATAAAACTTTTATAAACTATTTATACATCAGAGATTTTAAATTTATAAATAAGAATGCATTGTCAAAAAATATAATTTACGTTCATTCTTCGATTGCCATCCGTTGGTAAGCATCACCTGCTGAGGTATTTAAATTCGACATCTATTTCAATATAGTTGTATTATATTTAATTGTTTTAATAATAGTACATTATACAAAGTTATTTTTTCGCCCCCTGAATCCTGCCATCCGCTTTCTGTGCATTTTTATACCTCGGCATGATGCAGGCCTGTATTATTATAAAATTAAAACTCCTTGAAAACTGGTTTTTTATTTGATAATTATTAATTCTTATGCATTGCACTATGGTGTTGGTACACTGACATAAATGCAGAGTAAAAAATGTAAGTATTGTATTGTTGTAAAAACAATCGAATAGTTTTGTTATATGATTAATGAAAACATTTAAAAATAAATAATACAAAAATGTAAATATATCTTTATCACAATGAATAGATAAAACCAATCATACATATTTAAAAAATAAAACAATGACCATACAATTTAAATTTTTGTTAATTTATAAGAAACATTTTCGCAAGAAAACAATTCAATGTGGCCGATAATTAGTGATAATGCAAAATTTGTTGGATATTTTAAAAAATGCATTGCATGTCGTCAGCCATAAATTAAAGATCTTAACTTCAAAAATATTATTATTATTAAGTACTTACCCATGTTTAAATATATTTTTTTGTTAATTCTTCAATTTGCTACCCTGTAATAAGTGTCACTCTTCGCCAGTATGCAATACGCGTAGTACGTCTTCATATATTTGAACATACGTAATTGAATTGAATATTTATTACATTTTATGGGTAAGTATTTAAAAAAATATTTCCTGTATATTTTGCCGCTCTTGAATCCTGACATCCGGGTCCTGCACACCCACAATACACTCGCTCGGCGCGTCCCTGTTCGTGGATGACCTAATTAATGGATGAATGAATCTATCACCATCAAACTCCATAGTCGAGACAGACTAACACCGAATTGCCTGCACCAGACTCTTTTAGGCCATATATCCCACAAGTAAGAAGGCAACTTGGGGAAAATCGTGGTATTTGGCTAGTTCGACGGTCGAAAGGACAAAGAAATGCTCAAGAAAGCTGGAAAAAGTGTCAGTAATCCAAATCATCCGAGTCAAAAATGTCACAATCCTCAGTCATGTTAACAAACTTTCTAAAAATATGTAATAATATAATTATTATGTGGTCAAATTCTTTTAAACATTTCTCTGTTTATAACACAACTGGAACGAATGTGGTTGACTTCTGTGTATAAACCACTCCTCTAGTAATGCAAGAAAAGGTGTTTTATTGTATTCATAATATTTTCTCACGTATACGTACTTACTCGGTTTTGTTCTCATAACAGCTGTAGTCGGCTACCAATCAAAAGAAAGTTGATATTCCTTCTTTAGCTGTATAATACTCCTGTGTCTCTCCTAATGTCTATTATATTATAGCCCTGTACATCGCTGCCTCAATACAAGGGTACAATATTTGACAAAAACCTGTTAGGATAAAATGGCTGTCAAAGTTTTTCAATACCAATAAGGGAGTACCCAATTAGATATTTTTATTAAGTATTTATATATTATTATCAGTGAAGTCCCGTGGGGGTAGGCAGATTGAGCGTCGCTTGGGGGCGGCAGTTACTCTAAGGCCGGCAAATCGAGGAGACTTATTTGGTACTTATATATAGAAATAGCTACATAAACTTAGTAATAACGAAAATATCTTTCCATTAAAAAAAATCAGCTCACTGGTTGGAAACAAAGTGTATTAATTAACATAAAAGATTTAAGAGGACTGTAAATTTTTTGTCGGGGTTGTGATGTCTAGTTTACTACTGTTGCCCTTCGACGTCCTTGGTGATCAGAAACCACGCGTGCAGATTTGCGAATACTAAATTACAGTCTGACTTATTAACCAGACGTGTTGGCCGTCAAAACTAAAGATGCAGGGGATGCATTTATATGTTTTGTTAGTAATGTTAGTAATGTAATGTTAGTAAAACACATTTCTTAGATATTGGAGTCATGAAAGGATGATAAAATATACTATATAAAAAAATGGGGCGGCATTTTGGCGCTGTCTATGGGCGGCATTTTGTCTAGGGACGTCACTGATTATTATTATGTAAATATCCTAAAAAAACATTTTATCTAAAATTATAAATAACCACATTTAATTCCCTCCTTTAAATTAAATCATTTTTTGTAATAAAGTGTATTATTGCACTAAAACAATAATTATACTCCTTTGATATTCATGTTGATGTCAGCATACATATTCATCTGAAATATTATAGTAAAATACGAGCTGGATTCCACGGAACCCTGGTCTGTAATCGATGCCCAATGTTATGAAAAAATGTACATATTATATGTATTATAATATGTATTGTCACCAGACGAAAAAACCCCTGGCCCGCAGTTTCAAATCACAAATCCACAACCTAATCAAACGCCTTCGAATTAGGGTTCACCACCCCTGATTTACGAAATAACATCATCACGGCACATTTCAACAGCGGCAAAAAGGGCGAGTACCTAAGCCCAGCTACTAGGAAATGGTAACTTGCCGAGAGACAAACAAAAATTTACCGTAATTTTGTTTCATCCCTTTGCCCCTCCCTCCTGTCTCATCACCCATGGATCCGTCGTAGATAATTGCTGGCAGTACAAATTCTCCCGGGAGAGTGGTAGGTGTCTAGGACCACGCGCTCAGCGTGGTCTGGCCGGCCCCCCTCAACGCGAAGTGCAAAGCCACGCTTGCCCCAATATGATAAATTAGTGAATCTCTTTCCCCGTTATTGTGTTAATAGTAATCCCTATAACCACCTCAAAACCACGCGTCGCGTCCTCGATAAAACGTTTTCGCGTCAGTTTGGCTAATGTGTTCAAACACGTGCTCCCACATAGTGACTGTGCGATAGCTGAATCTAAGACTCCTGTGCAAGTGTAATTAATGATGTAATCCAACCAATGTCTGAAAAGTTAATGTAATTAAACGTCCATGCGCAGGGAAATTGTCAAATCAAAGACGTGTTTTATCTCGAATTATATGTCCTGGTGTCCACACAACCCTCAATCAACGTGATACTCGTGAAGAATGCTGCCAGCGTACATGTGAGTTCTCCACCCATTCTTCTCGGTATCAGTATATGTATTGTAATATTATTTTCACACCCATGGTGGCCGCGCGGCTTAAGCGTTGGACTATAATGCCGTGGGTCCCAGGTTCTAATCCTGGGTCTGGCAAGTACACATATTGTTTTTGAATTTGTGTGTGAGTCAGGGTATAGACCTAATAGGTTGAGCAAGTGGCTGACATCCATTTCTTGTAAAAACAAAATCTGTGAATACAAACCTCTACTCTGTGGAGGCCCATATGATCCTATTAGTTTTTTATTTATTTACCAGTGGTGAGAGGTAGAGGTAAGCTGTTAAAATTCGACATAAATAGTACACACTAAACTTTATCAGTCATCCTTATTTGTTTCCATAGAATTAAGAATATAATTTTCAAATGGTCCTGGTTAGTTATTAAAATTCAATTAAACCCTGCCTTACCAAACCATAATAGTTTAGGTATGCTATGCAGTGACGTCCCGTGGGGGTAGGCAGATTGAGCGTCGCTTGGGGGCGGCAGTTACTCGAAGGGAGGTAAATCAAGGAGAATCATTTGAAATATACAGAAATAACTAAAATATCTTTCTATTAAAAAAATCAGCTCACTGGTTTTGTCGGGTTCGCGATATCTAGTTTACTTTTGCCGTTGCCCTTCGACGTCCTTGGTGACCAGAAACGACACGTGCAGATTTGCGAATAATTAAAGTCTGATATTTTTTTTAGTAATGTCTCCATACAACACATTTCTTAGATATTGGAAAGGATGATAAAAATACTGTAAGTATAAAAAAACGGAGCAGCGTTTTGGCGCTGCCTAGGGGCGGCATTTTATCTAGGGACGTCACTGATGCTATGGGCAATCCGACAAAAATAGTGCAAACTTTCAGGTGTACTTATTTATTTTCGTCGAATTAACAATGCATATTACAGATAGTGTTGGTTAGTATTTTAAAATTCATTAAACACTGTCTATGTAGTCCAAACGATAATCGATACACAATTTTATATCTATAAAATGTATGGTTTACTGACAAAATTTTAGATATTTTATAGGTACTCGTAAACGAATATTTTTTACTATTATCTACTATGACTTGGATTAGGCAGGGTTTAATTGAATTTAAAAAAAAATAACAAACACCATTAATTTAACTAATGTTGACTGTCAAAATGTAGTGTCTACTATTTATGTCGAATCTTAACAGCCTACCTTCACCCCTCGCCACTGGTATTAAATTATGTCACACAAGGATAATAAAGAGAGAAGACACAAACAAAATAATTTCAACATACTATAACATTTTTATTTCGTATTGTATAATAGCTAGTATTTAAGAAGGCATTTACTTACATATTATTATTATATAACCAGGGCCCGAAATTCGCGGGAGTGCATCGAAGCGGAACACCGTGTCGTGAAACCATTGACCCTATCGTTGTCTCGTCAAAATATATAATTACCCACTGTGGTCCTAATGAACTAGTTTGACATTGTGCCGATTATTAATAATTGAATTATACAGACTTTATACCTAATTATTTACAAAATGTTTATTTTTGCCGGTGATTTATAAAATACTAAGTTTAATTCCTTTCCCAGCTGAATTAAAATATTATTTCACGTTATGAGATATTTTTGTTTTTATGTAAAAATTTTGGCATTCTGCCATCAATGATATTATGATTTGTCGTTCTTCGGTTTCATCAGGAGTTCCACCAAAGCAAGAGTCTCTTGGTGTTTGTCGAAAATATGACTCGCGACATCTCACTTGAATTGTCAGGTTCAGAAGCTCTTTTAGTTGTGCCTTGTCGAGACATTTGAACGCGGCGTATCTATTCTATACACAAGGCTATCGAGGGCTACGTTCAATGACATTATTAATGGACAACGCACTCAATACAATAGCTAGCAAGTAAATTCGCACATGTATAGGTAGACGTCACGCAATTTCCATTATGCGATATCACGCATCGGGAATTTATAGCAATATCACCTTTATTGTAATGGCGTTAGAACAGTGTTTCTAGTGTCAATGTTCATTCGAGCGAACCCGTTCGAACCGAACCATTCGGCAGACCGACAAAAAACATCGGGAATTTATAGCAATATCACCTTTATTGTAATGGCGTTAGAACAGATTATGCCATTCGGCAGACCCGACAAAAAGTGAGTATCATTTTTTTTCTCCAGATACTTCGTCCATATTAATGTCATTGGCTACGTTCCCTCAAATTGTTTTATTATGTGTGCGGATCATCAACGCATCTTTTTGGCACGAACACTTTTATTATGTTCCTATGTTTTGTTGACGATGACTCAGGTCGGTCGTCGTATAACTGATAAAATAAGTAAGTGCCGTTTAACTGAGTATCTGAGACAGCAAAATGCATAATGATAGAAATCCGAAGAGGTAATGCTGTTTTGGGTGCACTTGATGTATCCAAGAGACTGGATGTGATATTTGATATACTAAGGGATGTTTATACTTAAGTATATTAATTTGATACCGTTATGCACTACCATTTTTTTTTCATGTCAATAATTCTCTACGATTTTAATAAATAAAAACAAACCGAGCAAATATTTTGATAAATATACAATAATAATTATTGGTAGAGGTGAATTTAATATTTAAGACGGTCAATAACACCAACATAATAATATTTGTTATCCGATAGAATTTGCTTTATATGGCTACCCATTGGCCGATATAAATAGTCAGTATTATCAGTTATTTTAATTAAATTTTATTGTATATAATCTTTTAGTTTAAACTATTATTTTTGAGTACACAAAACCGTATTATAAATTTGTACTGAGTCTACATTGCTTTTAATTCCGATTTTTAATAACGACAATTTTGGACAAGCACCCGGAAGACAGCAGAGGCAATTTTCGCGCCTACATCGATGTAGCTTTTGGCGACCGCATTTCAACATCGTCCTTACGGACTACAGCTCCAAACCCTACTTACATATCGGAAATCAGTACATCATAGTAGCTTTTGGCTCGAACGCTTCCACGTATTCAAACCGCTCAGCACTCGAAATGGAGAATTTTACGAACCGGAGCGCTCGGTAATTTTATGAAAATATTAACATAGTTATCTAATTTTATGTGGTTTATAATAAATAAGTGTATGATTTTTTGTTATATTATGGCCATTCTAGCTCAAATGGTAAAATTATTTTTTCCATGAGATGTAACGACAATGTTGCCGATTTTACGACCTGGAACGGCGCTCCGGTGCGTTCCGGTCCATTTCAAGCCCTGAAACTACTTCTATAGAAGAATCTAATGTCATATCCTACTCACGGGTAACGGGTTTTATTACCGACTTATTTTCGGCTACCTTAAACAGACAAAATGCAACAAAAATCTTGAAACTTGATCGCCCACGATGACTGAGCGGCTTACGCGTCTGCTTATAATATCGTGGGTCCTAAGTTCGAAACCTGGGTCTGGAAAATACACATATTGCTTTTCAATTTGAGATGGAAGTCAGCGTATTGACCTAATAGGTTGAGCAAGTGGCTAACATCCATTACTCTTTAAAAAAATCTGTTAATACAAACATCAAAACTATAAACTTACCATGGAGGCCCATATGATCATATTAGGATCGGACATCGTAAAAAAAATGGGGATTACAAAAATTCTACTAAACCTATTTAAAAACGGCGTTGGTATTAATGACAGATTTAGAGGACACTTGTGATTATTTTTTAAAACTATGATATTCGTATTTTCTAACGAAGCGACCGCATTGTCTGCTTTATGGAATCAGGAACACCGTCATTGATTTCAAAAGTCGTAATGATCGCATTCGTTCCGTCATTCGCCGCTCTTTATAATGTGTCCCCCCTGATCAATGCATGACCTGCCTACCACCATGGCACGTGACTGACTACACTCAAAGAATAGCAGTGTAATACTTATATCATTATGTAGGAGAAAATCATTTTCTGTTTCCAAATAAGTAAACAAAATTTAAATCATGCAAGCTATTCCTAGTAATCATGGTGTAATTTATTGTTTACTACATAGCAATACGTCTCGTTTCCAAAATTTCCGCATTTTCATTCCAATTATTATTATTTATCTCATGCACAAGACAGTGTAGCCAATCGCGAACTACATTTCCTGGTTTTCAATAAAACATTAAGTTCAAACACATCGGCGATGCGTGTTGTCCAGTCCAGCGGCGAGTATTACAACGTCCACACCAGATAGTGTAAAAATATCAATGTATTTTTTTCCTAAAATTACATCTTGTAACTAAAAAACGTATTATTGAAGATGTCAGTTACATTCTTAAATCTTGTGAATTATTCGTTGAATAAAAAATTGTTTATTAAATTATAAGTGCAAGACTTAGTAATGCAAGACTTGGACTGTTAGTAATTAATGTAATTAATCTTCGTCGCTCTTGTAGCACCACTTCAGGGTGAGGGAGGGCCGGCCACGGCGACGGAACCCTTGATGCTGTGCCACAAGGGTACGAAGTGGCGGCATCCGGAAGACGTGTCCCAGCCACGTAAAGCGTCTCTTCGTGATAACTTCAATCACCGAAGGCTGGTGTATCTGCTCACGAACTCGGGTGTTTGTAACGTGATCGTACCAATGTACCCCTAAGATTCGGCGGAGACATCGATTCTCAAAGCTCACAAGCCGAGACTCTTGAATCTTAGTAAGATGCCATGTCTCACATTCATACAGGAGCACAGGTAGCACGCACGCGTTAAACAAACGACATATTGGTCATCATAGAATACAGCCTTGTAATTAATACTTTGATTTTAAAATACGAAAGCCGATTGCCAAAATTGGTAAATGTGCCGTAGGGGTGGACACGAGCTTTTATAAAAAAAAAAAATACGAAAAAAGTTTATTCCATGTAGACAATTATAATAAATACCTTTTTCTGTCGGCGCATTGACTTTTCGATCCAATAATCGTTAATTGAAAATTTGAAGTTTTCATATATTTTGATACACCATTATCACAAACTAAGATTATATGAGGTAATATTAGGTTAGGTTAGGTTTGGTTTGGTCTAAAAAGAAAGTTGTAAAATCTCATGTCCACCTCTGCGGCACATTTACCCCAAAAGGTAACACAGTTTAGAAAGAGCTTTAGAGAGAATTCATTTTAGTTTCCCCGTTACCTGCCATGTATATTGTATAGCTGTGGATATACAGGGCTTCCTTCCATGACCCTGAAAACGTGTCTGAAAGAAAAGTTTTACGTACTCATTCTGCTATCTCGATACCCGCGAAAATTCAGAGAGAATTGTAAAAGTAATTATATATAAATTTCGTCGCAATTAGATAGAACGAACATAGCTTAGTTGGTAGAGCACATATGTGCCCTCCCGCTGCGCATCGTAGTTTTTATTTTTCAAAAAGATTATTTCTAGTGGTTTCATATTTCTCTATAAAATCGTGGGTCCCAGGTTCGAATCCTGGATCTGGCAAATACACAATATATTGTTTTTCAATTTGTGTTTGAGTCAGAGTATGGACCTTATTGGTTGAGCAAGTGGCTAACATCCATTTCTCATACAAACAGAAATCTGTTAATACTTTGGACGCAGAAGACGCACATGCGCGTAATAACCAGGCGGCCGATCGATGTAATTAACGTGCATTTTATAGGTGCTAATTAAAAAATCATTATATAGTCAGCAGCGAATGAGTTAATACAAACCTCCACTCTTTGGAGGCCCATATTATGATCTGACGGACATAGTATTTATTTCATATTATATTATTTCTCTGAGGTGTTTGGATAGATAGACCAATGAAGAAACTGGCTGGGGGAGCATTCACTCTACCCCGAAATAAGTAGAGTAATTCTATTATGTTCAACTTAATCAACTTAATTCAATTGACAATTATAGCATGTGTACAGGTCGTTTCAGTGTATGTATTGAATTCCATTATTATTTGTTGATCTGGTATTGGTTACCTATACATCTCTCTGTTTTTTAATTTATTGTCGGCATTTTCAACTAATGCTTATATAATAAATAATTCACACTGCATACCAATAATTTAACCTATTTTTCATGTTGCATAACTGCAGTTTCAACGCACGTAATACATAATTAGTCTAGTAAATAATGCATCAATAGTATTTACCATTTTACCTGTAAATATTGTTATCTACTTTAAGTTTGATCTATGTGGAAGATTTTGTAATATTCGAAGCACTTAGCTAAAATAGAAATGGATACTTACGAATATAATTTATCGAGGCCACAGTAGGGTGTGATATTAATAGTTCTACCATCACTAGACTGGCCAGAATATGAAGAAAACCAGGGAATAAAATATTAGGAAAATGGGTTACCTTTTGGGTGAGGCTGTCAGAAAGTATAATTTAATTGTTGAATGTAGAGAAATACGGGATAAACTTAAGCACGTCGTATTAAAGTTTCAAGTTTGTCACGTAAACGTCACGTAGGTATATCTAGCGTTTTATTGCCTGAGGCCTTGTCCACATAGCGCATTCCAGGTACATGTGGCCTCATTGAGCCGTTCATATGCACTCGCGCTATGATGACTGTCACGCGCGGCCTAGGTGCAGGTGACCTCATTGAGGTGTCCACATGCACTCGCGGTGAATCACGGCGAGACACGCGCCACGTGGACAAGGCCTGACAGTTGTTAAAATTCTAAACCAAACCTGGCTTCATAGTCGTGGTCTATGGAGACTGTTTTTCTTATTTCAATCTCATTACTCTGTTCTGGAACTAATATAATAATTACCTAATATTCTCTTTGTTGGCATGGAAAATGATGAAGGTAAGATTGCCTTCTGGGTGCAACTGTAACAAGGTTTAAATCTTGACTGTGAGGAAATATGGAATAAACTTAAACACGTATTAAAGAATATGTTTTTTCAATAGTTACTAAGGTTTTTTTTTCCGTAACATTTGTTTATATTTCTTGCGTTTAATGGCCAGAGCATCGTTAGGTAAAAAACCAAAACTAACTTCAAACCCGTGGCCTATGGCGACTGGTTATCGCAGTCCTATATTATCTATCACGATAATGTGAATACTTACATATAAAGAAACATGATAAACAATTTAATTTATTCGATATGTATACTCTAAATATTAATTAGCTTCCAATATCAGAGATTGTATCGTTAAATATATTCATGTTATGTTTTTGTCCGAAACCCTGCATTTTTGATTTTTAGTTTTCACTAATGTGAGTAATTTCGTCCGTTATATTTAAAAAATAACAACGATTTCTTACGGATACGTGCTTGAAGTCGACATAAATTATATTTAAATTCTGTCACTTGGCACGTGCACATGGAACGTAAAAATGCCATGCTTACTTATTACGTAATATTATAAGTTGATTAAAATATCTTCGGTCGAAAGCTTTATGCCAGATGCACGTAGGTATCTATTGCTTGTAGGTCATTCGCATCATTTGGTAGGCGTGCGATTAAGTCGCGAGATACTGACATAAATCGAGTTATTAGGATAATTTCAACACGTGATGCGCATGGCAGCGCTCGGATGGCAATGGTTCAATTATTACGAATAGTAACATCAAATCTATACTTTTTCTTTCAATATGACGACCCTAATTACGGCTAGTAAGTTGAACCTGATTACAATTTAAAAAAATATATGAGGCGTGTATTTTCAAAGTGAACTTATTCCACTTCGACAAATTTTTAACAAATAAGCCAAAAAACTGTTTACGCTGTTGATGTTAAATGTGTTTTTTGTATTGGAATAAGTTACTTTTGTAACCAACACCGATTATGAAGTCGATTTTTCTACTGGATTGAATGCTATTAAGTACTTCTATAGGTGCAAAAAATGTTATCCCTTAAATAAATTCTGGCATTCATAACCCATTTTCTTCAAGTAGTGGAATAAGTTCACTTTGAAATTACACCCCTCATATATTATATTATAAATGTATTTATTTATTTACATTTTTTTTTTTAAATTAATGTAAAATATGCACATAGTAGGTCACGTCATCTTTAAACTAGTTAAATCTTTTGTAGGTAGGTATATAATTATTATGACTTCCTTCTTTCTTCGGTATGTCACGTCTCGCGTACTCCCACCATGTGAGACATGCAGATGGTAGATCGCTTTCATAGCACCGCTGCAGGGTACGGAGTGTCGTACTCGCTGGAGGCATCGAACATATTGTGCAAACCACGTGAAGCGCCTTCTCGTGACTACTTCATTCACCGAGGGCTGACGTGTCCGCTCACGTATCCGTGTGTTTGTAACGCGGTCGTACCAATGTACTCCTCTGGTCGCACATTAAAAACGGTTTGACTGGGATATGGTATTAAATCAAAATCGGGCGCAATGTTGCTTCTGTCTTCCGTGCGCACAAGCAAGGGCATGCCGGGACAGTGACGTCACGAGCAATGAGCAATACATAGTAAATAAAGCAAAATATCAAACCAAAACGCAAGACACCATTTGGTTTCTGGGACTGCCAATTGAAGAATAAAATTTAATAATGAAATTGTTGCCAATACAAACATATTATGTACAATAATTGTTCAATTCGAAAATCGAACTGATTAAAAAGTGAACTGATTTCAAAGTTAATTGTACAGAATTCGTATAAGATTCCTTCTATTTAGATACCATTTTTTTTAGAAATGTCATATTGTTATGACCGTCAGTCTCTAGGTACCAGTAGCGAAGAGTGGAGTTAGGCTGTTAATATCTGCCATACATAGTATTTGTGTTAATTGAAATAAGACTATAATTTACATATGGTATTGGTTAGATTTAAAAAATCAATTAAACCATGTCTAAAGCAGACGTTTCGAGATTATTCCTTCAAAATGGATGCTGTATTGAACTTGAATCGTTAGAGATGTAGGAAAAAGGTAATATTATGAAATGGTGAAAACTCATTTACCAAAGAATTCATCCTAGATGCAATGTTGTAAAATTGTCACTTCATTTAAACGACATTTTTTAATATACACAACAGGCAGTAAGTATAATTAATTATTAACAAATAGTTAAAATGCCTTCAAGCTAGGAATGCGACTTACAAAACAATTTCAGAATAATCTTTCTCGCCGCACGATACAATTAATTTTATATTATCTAGAATAGATACTGCAACTTAATTATTATAATTGCCTCATTTGTGTCAGATTAAAATATTTCTCCATTGTTTTAAATAGAGATTAATGCCATTGATCGAGGCGATTGAAATAATAAATAACTAAATACAACAAAAAATTTGTCATCAGTATTTATTTGTTTTATATTACTCTTGACCCAGAGATTTTTTTTTTATTATTATTTATCGGTAATAATAATATATAATATTTTATTGTGATCTTGTAAATACATAATTTATGTTGTGATCTCGCTTTAGTTAATACTAAGGCCGCTATACTAAATGTATATCGATTTCTCTTTTGCGTGATTTAGTTAAATATGCTATGATGTCAATGTTAAATAAATATTTTAAATATTTACACAGCCATGAACATTCAAAACATAGTATTGTGATTATTTTATGGGAAAATAATACTATAAGATACATCCACTAAGATTGATGACAAAACTTTCAATACATTTCCCTATCATGGGTCAGTCGTATCAAATCACAAACGTCTAGCTCTAGGACATTGAGCAATAATTATGTTCGGTTACCCATAGTCTACCCCCGTCCAACAGGCACTCTTCTACACTACTGCTAGCGAGTATATTACTCTAACGACGTTCTTCTTCCTTTTGTTCTTATTTGACTATGTCCGCCTCTTGGTTGGAGCATATGCACACCACACGGCGCTTCTTCCCTAATCCATGTCGCTCGTCAATTTTCTATCGTCTTCCCATGACATGCCAGCATCCCGCAGTACATTCTCTGCGGCAGAGCTCGAAATGGACCGGAGCGCAGTGCCTGTTCATTAAATTCTCAATATTATCGCTCCCTCTCTTGGAAAAATTAATTTGACCGACTTATTTTTATAAAACATATCCGGTTTGTACAGTTTTTCATTTCGAGCGCTGCTCTGTGTATAGTATTTATTGTCGTTCCAGGACGCCGTAATCCGGTTGTTTTAACAAAAGGAAATCCAGATTGAAATTTTCTTGAGGCATAATATACAGCACATGGCTGAGCTAGGTCCAACATCGTATCTTCACTCTCAGTGTGATAAGAGGCTGCTTATCAGTTCTATTATCTCCTCGTTACTCCTAAAGTCATAATATCCGCCGCAAACATCTGTACTCAAAGCTCAGTATACTGTTGCTGTGAGCATTCGTAAGGTGTTATGACTCGCTACTGTAAAGCAGTACCGTCAGAATGCTACATTCAATACAGTCGTGAGACACTCCATCGAGTTGAATGCTGCTACAGCCATTTCCATTCGGATAACGAGCTCTCTTTGTCAAATTCCATCACCCGAGATGTGCACTCCAAGATATTTAAGGCTATTCACTCCATTATTAAATCTTATAAGATTTTATCAAACAATGCAAAAAATACCAGTCAATTACATCTTCGCCATTATTTAAAAATCTTACGACCGTGAAAGTGTGGGAGAAACAAGACATAGCATTACTTGGCCTATTATAAAATTAACATATAGATAACGCCTAATTAAGAGTTAATTTTGATTATAATGCGATTAACTTAAAATACATAGCATATGTTTTAAAAATAGTACAATACACATTAAAATAAAAAAGGAACATTGTTCAAGTATTCATTATAAAAAGCCACATGCATTTGTTTCGTGATATATACCGTCTCTTCATGATAATATTATTATTATCTATGCTCCAAATTCAAATTTTGACGTTTGAAATAAACAATGTCTGGAATATATTGTCCGATAAAAATTTTAATTTATTCAATAATGGATTCTAAATAATCGAATATGTAGATCATATTAATATTGCAGAAGCCATCAGAGAGGTTTTTGTCTTATTGAAAAGGCCAGATCGCCGTTCACCCTCGCCAACAAGTGCTATTTCGGTACTCAAAGGCTTCTAAAGAACAATCTCATGGAAAACCAAAACAACCTTATATAAAACTCGCCTGTGCCCGGTATTAACATATTATGGATCATATTTGAGACAAGAGTTTTGAGAAGAATCTTTGGGACTGTTCAAGAAAGGGTCATTTGGAGGTCAAGGTATAATGAGGAGCTGTACACACTTAACAGGGGCGAAAAAACAGATGGCATATGAAAATACAGAGAATGCCGGAGGATATACCAGCAAGGCGGGCTATATGCACAACCCTCGAGGACAAGAGAAGACCTGTGGGTCTATTCTGTATTTATTGACCGCTAAAGTGATAAATATTATCAAACTTAGGGTAGGTTTGTATCATAGAATTAGCACTTATTGTAACAATTACAAGGCGTTGGTTGTAATCGTTACAATAAGCGCTACATTTTAACAGCACCTCTCTTGCTGCTGTTAAAATACAGCACTTATTGCAACAATTACAATACGTTGGATATAATATTGTTGCAATAAGTACTAATACTTTTATACAAACCTACCCTAAGTTTGATAATTTCTATCACTTTATCACTTTAGCGGTCGATAAGTATAGAATAGACCCACTGGACGGCTAGACTGCGCCAAAGGAGATTTCAGAATGCTCGGTCAAAACAACTGGAGAGTGTTGACGCTGGACCGTACAGAATGGAGGAAGTTATTGAAGGCCAAGACCCGTCAAGGATTGTAGTGCCATAAATGATAATGAAAAGGCCATATCAGGTCTTATGGGATTAGGCCGATTGGTCTCAATTAAACCCCGTGCCCTAGCAAGAAAAAATATGAACTTATATGAGATAATTAGATTTAGATTAGAGATTAGAGAATTTGATCAAATACTTGATTGTTGAAAATTTAAAACGCACTTTTTCATAACTGGCCTTGTAAATGATCGCAGGATCGATTCCTGCGAGGTCTCTTACTTTTTCAAAAAAGATTTTTTTCTATTGGTTAAGTATAATAATAATATATTTTCCCAGAAGTGTTTTCAAAATTATGTAGGTAAGTATGTTCAATTTATATATAGCAGTCTTCTAAAGAAGGCAGTCACAGATCTTTATTTTTTCTCCAATTGATTAATTATGTTATTTGTAAAGTTTACTGTGCGATTTATTAAAATGAATTTAGTTGTTAGTGCATTGTTGTGTCAGCCCATCAAGACCAGTCAAACAGTGAATTACATATCCATTCCCAAGACAAATGGATGTGTTCATTGTTAGTGCGCGTAATAGAGTGTTTATTGTATTTTTTGTGAACAACTACACCTGTACAAAAAACCCAGGTGTGTAATAATTACACAACGAGTGAAGGTTGTCAGCTAATCAGTAAATACTTAGGTACCTGCCATAACATAAGCATTGTTGATGTAAGATGCATTACATCAAGGTGATTTACTTACTTAACACTTTTAATATTTTGTACCCGCTGTAGAGTAGTGGTAGAACTTCCGTCTTTAATTAATTATTGTAGGCATGCCAATTTAAAAAATGTGTACATTCATTTGCTTTGTAATAATAATATGATTTTTGTGAACTGTCAATTCGAAGATGGCATATTCTCCGATCAATGAAATTCACTCTATCGTTTTTTTAAACATTTTCGTATGAATTGAACCTGTACAGAACGTAGAAAAAACGTGTAATATCATAATAATATTAAACACAATAATTAATTTTTTACCAAATTAGGGACAGGTCGCATTCTTTCGTGTCCGGAAACTTGTACGTATGCAGTTCGCCGTGTCACACTTCACCATGATATCGGTACCTCAGAGGCAGACGGATGCAAATCCAAATACCCAATTGTTCAGGAGAGCCAAAAAATCATTTTTATTTTAAATGAATACTCATAACTTCTAAGAAAATATACATATAATGATCATTGTTTTTTTAATTCTAATTCAATTAAAGTACTTCTGGAATATGTAAGAAAGGAATAAATATAATACAGTTTTATATCTAAAAAAATAAAATAAAAAACGTAGTGTGGATTTGCATCCTTCTGCCTCTAAAGATATTTTGTTAATGTGGATTAGTATCTATAGGTATAAATATAACAAAGCAAAACACACTTTTTTTTTTTAATTTTATTATGTCATCATCATCATCACCAGCCTGAATCTATTCACCGCTGGATGAAGGCCTCGCTAATCTCCAAGCTGATTCCACTTCTCTCGTTCCTGTGCGTTGCGTTGCCAATTTTTTCCGCAGAACTTTATCATTTCATCGATTCAGCGGCCTCCAGGTCTACCTTGCGGATGTTTTTTTACCTCTTGGATACCACTGGATGACTAAATTTGTCCAACGATTGTCGTTTCTTCGAGCCATGTTCCAGCCCATTTCCATTTGAGGTTTTTAGCAAACTCTATCACATCATTAATCCTTGTCTGTTCCCTTATCTACTCATTCCTTTTTTTGTCTTTTTGCGTTATGCCCAGCATGCACCTTTCCAAACCACGTTGTGCTACTCTAAGTTTCTGGATCTCTCTTTTACTTAGGCTCAATGTTTAACACGCATGTGGTTACGGGAAGTACACACTGGTTGAACACTTTGCACTTTAGGCATTTTCGAAGAAATTATTCCGGCGGCCAAAAGCACTCCAGCCTAGCTTTACTCTGCGAACAATTTCATCAAATATACATCCATCTATATACACTTATTGTGCCATATAGATGTAGTTTTTCACCTGTTCGAGCTGAATGACATTGATGAGGATCTATTTTTGGCCCGCAAAGCAGTTGAACATGACTTTATTCTTTGATACATTTATTTTCAAGCCTACTTTGTTGCTTACTCCAGCGAGTTACTGCATTCTGCTTTGGAGGCCTTCTGAGTCTTGCAAACTACTATTTATTGTTATCGGCAAAACGTAGATGACTCACGTATTCTCCATTTATGGGGACCCGTGTCATTCCAGTTAAGTTGTCTAAATAAGTCTTCAAATGTAGCTGTAAATAGTTTAGGTGAGATTGTATCACCTTGTCGGACTCCTTTGCTAATAGGAAATGCGCGATGGTTTATGGAGATGTTGTTGCGCTACTGTATATATTATTGAAAATATTTATATAGCGCCCGATGATTCCTTGATTTCTGAGTGCATCGAGTATTGAAAATTTCTTTATGGAATCGAACGCTTTCTCATAGTCTATAAAACCCATGGATAGCGGCAGCTTGTATTACTGTTACCGCTCTGATTTCTCTGATGACTTGGATAATATGGTCCATAGTGCTGTATCCTCCTCTAAAGCTCGTTCTCCTGGCTGGTTCTCGTCTAGTACATATTGCAGACGGTTTGAGAGAATTTTATCTTAGTGGATTATTGGATTTGCATCCTTCTGCCTCTAAGGTAGGTATGGCATTTGCATCTTTATGCTATGCATATCTTGGACTAGGACTTTCATCTCTCTGCCACTAATAGATAAAGCCTTTAGCATGACGATTCTTAAAAAAACTCATTTTCCCCAAAAATGGAGTTGCATCCGTCTGCCTCTGAGGTACAGATATTATGTTGTATCGGAAATTTATGGCCTTATATTAAAGACCGTCAAACCTATTTGGATCGTATAGTACTGACATAAAATTCATGTATAAATAAAACACGTTTGCCAGCAGCAAACAAATTTTGAAAATAACCGATATACTGGATTATTTGTTAGGTTAGGTTTTCATTCTTGAATTCATGAATTTTGCCAAAATCTGATATGAAAATTGAATTAATGTTCATATTGAATCTAATAAAATTGGAGACCGTACAGTATACGGCCATCTCTTTCCGATAAGAAAGGTCACGGCGAACTGTGTCACGGTGAAATGTTGTACGTACAATTTACATGTAACCGCATTCTGTAAGTATAACTACACTCAATTTTTGTTTCGCTGTGTTTATTTTTCAAAAGTTATAACCAATTCGAAGATAACACTTTTGTATTAACATTACATTAAGATACCTACGCGATGTGGATATAACCATCATTACCAAGCATGCCAAATACAAAGACAAAATATAGTAGAGAATTGGAGCGGAGCTCGGAGCAGGAGCACGGAGCAGTTGAGCAATGGGGTTTAATCCGAAGCACCGAAAATTTGTAGTTCACCACTGCTCGGCATGTTTTTTTTATTATTTAATTTTCGTCCTAAAATCCAATGAAAATGTTATATTTTGACCCTTTTGCAACACTGGAATTATTTGAAATACGGCAACACTGCCGAGTGATAAATAACCTCACTTTTTTGACAGAAGAGGTAGATAATGAAAGACGATTTGGCGACTGTTTTGTTTAATTGAATTAATAATGAAAAGTAAAAATAATAAACCTTATATCAAAACTACTTTTTATATAAATATAAAACATTTTACCCGGAGCGGAACAGACCCTGGAGCGGAGCTGGAGTAAGTATTGGGTCCCGGAGCTGAGCAATTCAAAAAAGGGTCCGCTCCAACCCTCTGCAATATAGTTAAACGTCAAAATATGCTACCTATATTGAGACCATGCTTAGTGAGCTTGGCATTCAATGCAGATTCTTCTCGGATTTTCTGTTTTTTTTGGCCACCAAGACAATTAAGACTACCTATGAGAGGACGAGAAGATGAATATGTCACCTCTGATAGACAGATCAAATCAAGAGTAACACGGATTTATTATACCTATAAGAAATTGTCGGAGTCGTAACTCTCGTCATTAGGTCCTGACAAAGAAAAACTATCTAATTAGAGATGAGCTTAATGATTTGTACCAATATCTGGTATCGAACAATACCTTTAAATTCTTTTTAAAAAACGTATGATGAATGAATACGTAGGTATTTAATTTGACGGTGTTGATTTTCTAAGCTGTGGTGATTGATGATGAATACCCATTGAAATAAAATAAAAGTGTTGCCTGTCATTGGAAGCAAATTTAAAATCAAATCAGTTATACTTGACAGCACTGATGCCTCTCGTAAAATGCAAGCCATAAAGGAAGCAAGTGTGTCATGTATCGACTAATATCATTCTTACTTGTAACAGTTTGACAGCTGCTTGTTGCAAATGTTTAATCAATTACATATTCAGCAATATGCCTTCTTTTAAAATAGCCGCTATTAACCGGAGGATCACGAGCTAAGTCTGGCAGTGAACTTAATTCGATCGCTTCATTGTGTTAAATAATAAATCATAATAATTGGCGCAAGCAAAAAAAGTTGGGAAAATTCTACATTCACAGCAAATTAATAAGATAGAAATGCGAAAGCCAGTCGCCGTAGACCAAGACTTTGAAGACAGTTTTAGTTCATGATTTAATGACAGTTATGTCAATAAACGCAAGAAATATAAATCCTTCTGAATATCCTCCAATATTACCAATATTACGTTTACTTACAAACTTTAATGCATAATATTATAATACAGACGTACAAATTAAAAATAACATAATATTATTTAAGACGTGTTTCTGTTAATGCCATATTTCTCCATACTCGAGAATCGTATCTTCTTACAGCCACGCCCAGAGGGTGAACCAGTTTCCTTATTTTTGTATTCCCTGTCTCAGTGACGAAGAGTGGAGTTAACCTGTGGACATCAGACAAAAATAGTGAACACACTGTCAGTCATACTTATTTTTTCATTATACTAACAATACAATTTATTGCAGATGGTTTTAAAATTTGATTAAACTCTGCCTAAACCAAACCATATAAAATATATATGGTTAGCTTGAGGCAGGGTTTAATTGATTTTTAAAAACTAACCAATATCATTTGCATTTTGAAAATAAACAAGTATGACTGACAAACTTCAGTGTGCACTATGTATGTTGGATCTCCACAGCCTACATCCACCCTTGTCCACTCCATGTCTACAAAATCTTAAAATATCTTAAACAAACCTACTTAAAAATATTGGTATTTTTTCAGTTATCACGTTTTACCGATAGTATTTTCAGAAGAAAAACGTAATGGCTTAATATATCACACCGTGAGTGTAAAACCAAGACATGTGCAAAAGACATATTTTGGAGAAATTAGGGTATGAAGTCTTCGTTTTGTTAGGACAAATAGAGTTTCTAAAAAAAAATCATATTATTTGGTTTATATCTACATTATATTGCATGTTCTTTCAGTTACTTCACTTTTACATTATCAAGTTCACGACTTTTGCAGTTGTTTTGCATTTAATCACAAAATTGAAAAATTTGCAGATGCCTTGGTTTTACACTCATGATGCGATGTATCTCTTTTGCAGCGTTTAATTAAAAGGCGTACAAATGTTAATAATCGCTGCTAAAAGCAAATTTATGAAAGTGCGCCGACAATGATGGCGTTTTTACTGCAACTGGAATAATGGTGTGTCTTGACATATAAGACGAAAAGAATCAATTATTATTTTAGAAAACTTTTTCTCCGCAACAAGTCGTCGCCATGTGAACAAAGAGTGCTTTTGTTGAATTGTTTTGGTGTGGACTACGCAAATTTAATGATTTCATTTACGCTAATTGAATTTTTAAGAAGTGATTGAAGAGATTTTCACACTTTGGCTGCATCATTAAAAAATTCGTTACTTTCTTGTGGATCATCATCATCAACAATCCGCTTTTGGACGAATGTCTCATCAAGATCCCTACCCTCTTCTCAGTTCCTTGTTTTTCGTTGCCATGCAAATCTGCCCAAACTTAATATTTCAGCAATTCATTATAATTGTACAATATTGCCAACTGCCATTGGTTTTTTTACCAGATCTAGTATTTTACAACGTTTTTCTTAGCTAGTATTCTTATTTACCCGGTGGTTGTTTGTCCGGTACAAATCTTGCAATCGATTTTTAACTAACTTCCCGACTAGCTAGACATTTGAAACTTTTAGAATATATCATAACACGATGCCAATGCATTCTTTTAATACTTTTAGCCATCTTTAAGTAGAATTGAATTCATTTTCAATTAATTCTGTTTTGTATGAAAAGTTATTTCGGAAGAAATCCGTAATCCAATCCACTATTATTGGTTGCTAAGTGGGTGGTCCAACGAGATTGGGCGGTCTTTAATATACGACCATATATTTCCGATACAACATTTCACGGTGAAGTGTGATACGGCGAACTGCATACGTACAAATTTCCGGACACGTACGTCAAGAACAGACATAATATGCCCGAAATCATTTTCAAATGCCATATTGTTTTAATCTTCCGAATAAATGGGTTTGATGAAACGTAAATTTTTATTTTTTACAATTTCAAGTTCTATCTGGCTTAAAAAACACTCTTTATAATAAGAAGTAGGTATATAGGTACCTAATTGGCTTAATCTGGTAAGTACATAATTTTATTGTATTGCAGTGATCAAAATAAAGCGATACTTCGTCATAACATCAATAATATTATATAAAAGAATATTATATAGATAGTCACTCATTATGTAGATATAATTGCAAATCTTCAAGTAAAATTATTCACCAAATTTTACGCGTCTTTATTTTACTGCGTTTAGTATGTTTCAATTATTTCCATTATACGTAGGAACTAGGGATTCCAATCCCGGGATCCCGAGCTATTTTCAATACCTATGAATTCCGGGATTGATAAACATAATCCCGAAACTTTCGGGATTGATTTTTTTATCAATTTTTATGGAAAATAAAACAAAAAAGAAAGTATAACAGAAAAAATACTTTTAATAACAAATACCTAACTACATTAGAAATAAACTGAGTTCGATTCATTTTATTTTTCACATAAAATAATAAAAATGAGAAAGATTGGAAAAAACAATGCTTCGCACTCTTCGCACTATTAACAAAGCAATTCCACCATGATCTCATACGTTTTACGGCAGTTTCATATTTGGCTGACTAATTATATTAAATTTATGAAGCGGAAAGGCCATAAGTACGCCATGATTTGCTTTACTATTTGAAATCTCGCTAACCCATTCATTAAGTCTTTACTATCAGAAAAAGCAATCTTATATTAAATTCACATTATTATTTATATTACAATATTATTTACTCCATTAAACTTATGTATTTCCAAGATTGAACGTATACAATATTAACAATAAATGTCTTAAATAGTATAAATTATACTACATTTATTTTTGACCGATGTTATCAATGTTATTTGTAAATATAAAAATTTTATATTAACAATGAAAAAAAATGCCAATCCCGGGATTGTCAAATTGTAATCCCGAAATCCCGGGATCAGAATTTTGGCTCGGGATTGGATGCTCTAGTAGGAACTGATTATATGGATTGATTGTTTACAGAGAGAGGAAGACTTGGTTAATATAATAGTATGTGCATTTTAATTGACAATTATTTGTGATAATGGGATTCCCATGTTAATTTGTATAATTTTTTTTATTTTATCAATTGGGCTTAGCTATTAAAATATGAAAATAACTATTACTAAAATATTTTATTTAAATAAAAATAAAATACACTAATTTGAAGGACTTTTCCCACATAATTTAATAAGCATCAATCAGGACGGGACGGGGTTCGTTCGCTTCAATGGTACATTGTCAACTTTTGTCCCATTGAATGGGACGAAACCGGTTCTGATGATTATCAATGTAGAATAATTAGAAGGTATATACTATATATTATTATACCAATGTCTTTCTGTCAAGAATTGATAGTTAACACCGTTAACAAATGTTTTCTATTGTAACACTAATTGTTTACCTACAGTATATTGGACCAATAACGAAAGAATCATAATTTATGGCACTACAACCCTTGACGGGTCTTGGTCTCATTAAAAAACTTCCTCCAAGCTGGACGTTCCAGCGCCGATACTCTCCGGTCAGTTACGTCCCGTGGGGGTAGGCAGATTGAGCGTCGCTTGGGGGCGGCAGTTACTCGAAGAGCGGCAAATCGAGGAGAATCATTTGGTGTACTTATATAGAAATAGCTAAAATTATTTTGTTTACGTGTTCTACAATATAGTAAAAATAGTGTGAAAATAATAAATCTGTGTATTGTTAGGTCAATGGTACAAACTAAATGAATTATTAACCAAATAAGACCTCAGCTATGGTGATTTGGGTACACAAATAATTAATATCTATATACATATTAACATAATTGTTTATTCGCTTTTAAATTTAATTTTGTATGTTTTAGTGGTAAATATTTTGTTAGTAATATACAATACATTTCTTAGAATTTTTGATATTAGAGTCATGACATGATGAGATAAAACATACTGTAAAATAAATAGGGCGGCCGTTTGGCGCTACCTAGGGGCGGCATTTTGTCTAGGGACGTCACTGTCTCCGGTTGCTTTAACCGAGCATTCCTAAATCTCATGTGGCGCAGTCCAGCCATCTCCAATTCGGCCAATTAGGTATTGTCTTGCCCTCACGGGTTGCGTACATAACCCGCCTTGCTGGTATACCCTCCGGCATTCTATGCACGTGGCCGATTCGGCGCAGTCACTGCATTTAAATATGCCACGTGATCTTTTCGTCCCTATAAGGTGTGTAGAATATCCTTTTTTAATAAAGATACATAATATAGATATTATTTTTAACACTGCGACATGCCATGAGACACAGTAGTGTAGTGAAACAGTAGTGAGCTATTTACTAGAAGTGAAACATTCACATTAAAACTTTGAGAAAATCACATAAACATATTGTGACCTCATCAGGAATCAAACCCAAAGTCAAGTATGTTAAAGCATCCGTGCTATTTTGCTATACCTACAGATTTTTAGACGACAAATATGATAAACTACCCTCGATAGCCGCCGATAGTAGCCTTGTGTATAGAGTAGATGAGTGATATAGGAATGTGCCGTACCCATGGCCCCCAACAAAGGGGTGGGCTGATAGGGCTCTAGCCTGGGGGCCCGGGCTCAGGAGGGGCCCGGCGAGGCGAATCGACCAGATAAGTGAGATAAACACACATCACAAATTTGCTTTAATAGTAAAAAAAAGTCGCCTGCATTTAAAGTTATGTGGTTGTACGATACAATTTTTAATAAATTGTGTATCAACTATCAATACTCGACATCTCCATAATTCGTATGGATGTATTAAAATATAAAATAAAACACTAAATATACAGATTATTTTTACCGCGTACATACTGCCTTTATTCTTAGCGATGGGTAGGGGGGCCCGCCAAAGATCCTAGCCAGGGGCCCGCTTCACGATGTGGGGCCCATGGCCGTACACTATTATTGTAATTTTATTGACAAAATATACTTGTATTATTTATTCAGAACAATTTCCCTTTAAATAAATATTGTATTCCGGTTTTGATTTTGTGATATAATAGTGTTAAATTATTACAACTTTCGGAAAAATTTACCTGCGCCCCATTAATTTTTTCCGTTATCTCATTTTCCGTACGCTCTATTTGCGTTTGATTTCGTTGTATAATTTTATTGCAAAAATATGAAGCAATGTATATGTATTTATATTTATTTTAAAGCCATTCATAATATTATTTTTCTCCGGGGCATTAATTTAAGATTAATACTATAATCATTCTAACCGCTCAAATCATAAAACAATAATAAAAGTTAACTCTCAAAAATAAAAAAATAATTTACTGCGAGATTGACTTTCGCCTTACTGAACTAAATTATTATGGCAGTCAGTATAAAATTTATTTTTCAAATTGCTCTTCTATAAATTTACAAATTGTTACTTACGCCCACAGAACAGATTAATAAATAGAATTCTGAATATTTTGATGCAGAGTTTTGAATGTGTGAGTGTCCTACGAAAATGAACCACGCATTATATACGTGCAATAGTCAGTGACGTCCCGTGGGGGTAGGCAGATTGAGCGTCGCTTAGGGGCGGCAGTTAACTCGAACGGCGGCAAATCGAGAAGAATCATTAGGTATAAGCACAGAACAGATAATAAATAGAATACTGATCGGCTATATTCAATACGCCGCACGATGAAGCAGGGTTTTTGAATGTGTGAGTGTCTTACGAAAATGAATCACGCATTACGCACTTGCAATAGTGTGTGTAATACACCAACATTAAATGAGCGTAAATGCATAAACCAAGAGCAGTTTTCAGTATTAGACGTACAACGTATTATTGACACGTGTGTAAGTTTAACCCGGATTCTTCCTTACTCGAGTCGGTTACCTGCTATCGCCTTACCCGTTGGGTATTTCAGTTCCCATTATTTTTGAGTTCCTTGGGTATAAGGTACCCACACTTATATCTTTCAATTAAAAAGTTAAGCTCACTAGTTGGAAACAAAATGTATTAATTGACATAAAAGGTTTAACAGGACTGTATTTTTATCGGGATTGCGATGTCTAGTTTACTTCCGTTGTACTTAGACGCCACGTCCTTGATGACCAGCAATGACACGTGAAGATTTGCGAATTATATTTGAATTATAGGTAGGTATACAAATATTTTTACCAGTCACTTGCGAGTTTCGAAAGTTGTCAGGAGTATTTTTAAATGTATCCGAAACCGTGGATTTGCTTAATGTCATTTGTTAATAATGTACCAATCCATACAACACATTTATTAGATATTGAAGTCATGCAAGAATGATAAAAAATACTGTATAAAAAATGGGGCGGCATTTTGTCTAGGGACGTCACTGGCAATTAATAGTGTGTGTAATACACCAATATTTAATGAGCGTCAATGCATAAGCCGAGAGCATTTTTCAAACGTATGACGTATTCTTGACACGTGTTTAAGTTTATCCCGGATTCGTCCTCACTCGAGATCGGTTGCCTGCTACTCCTTGACCGTTAGGTATTTCAATTCCCATTATTTCTGAGTTCCCTGTTGACGCCTTTTTGACTTAACTCTCGATATAATAGTTTTTCGCAGAGAACATAGATATGTATCGTTGTGATTACTTTCTGATTCATCATCATCATCAGCCGGGGTCAATCCACTGCTGGATGAAGGCCTCCCCAAGCTTTCTCCAACTCTCTCGGTCCTGTGTCGTTCGCTGCCACGTATTTCCGCCGAACTTTACCAGTTCGTCAATCCAGCGGCTTTTAGGGCGACCCTGTGGCCGTTTCGTACCCCTTGGGTACCATTGGATGACGGCATTTGTCCAGCGGCCGTCCTTTCGGCGAGCAATGTGCCCCGCCCATCTCCATTTCAGCTGTTTGGCAACGTCTATTACATCGCGTACTCTTGTCTGCTTCCTAACCCATTCGTTTCTCTTACGGTCCCTTCGCGTGATGCCCAACATGCACCTCTCCATGCCTCGCTGTGTGACTCTTAGCCTTTGGACATCTCTCGTGTTGAGGGTCCACGTCTCGCAGCCATACGTGAGCACGGGTAGCACACATTGGTTGAACACCCTACGCTTAAGACATAATGGTAGGTCACTCTTGAAGATACTATTCAGACGTCCGAAAGCACTCCATCCCAGCTTTGTTCTTCGTGCAATTTCATCGTGCATGCTTCCGTCTATGGACACCTGCTGTCCGAGATAGATGTAGCTGCTGACTTGCTCGAGTTGGGTGCCAGAAATACAGATAATCGCAGGGTCCAAAAAACAGTTCCTCATCACTTTTGTCTTTGAGACATTTATCTTTAGACCGACGTTTGACTGACATCCGCGAGTTCTTGCATTCTACCTTGGAGGTCTTCCGGGTCTTGTGAGAGTATTTCTGATTAGACAGCAAAAAACAGAATAATAAGATAAACATTTAAAAAAGCCATTCGCCATAGAGAAAGACTTTGAAAATAGTTTTGGTTTATAATTTTAATGACGGTCTGGCCGTAAAACCAATAAAGTCCTCAAATATTACAGATATTGTACGCGCGTGTCATTTACATTTTACGAGACAAACTTTCATACAATATATTATTACGATACAAACGTAAATATTGAAAATAACATATTATTCTTTATTACGTATTAAGTTTAAGTGAATTATTGTACCTTCTTACAACCACACCTAGACGTTAACCCATTTCCCATTATTTTTGTGTTCCATGACCACCAAAATATATCCAGTCAAGTTGATAAGCCAAAAGGACGTAAGCAACATTAAGGTCAAAATTGGTTATTTGTGGGATTAGCTAGGTAAAAATATCATCTTCAGCGTACCAAAATTACGTCAGCAAGAGTTATTCTGTTAGTGACAAGATGTACAATTACTATTCCTTAATAAGGCAGTTAGTAAAAAATATATACTAAGCCCTGTAACGTTGGAAATTGATACTTACGTTTTTTTGGCTTTGCAAACTCAACATACCTAATAGTCTTTCATAAAATAGCAAAGGGCGTATGCAGGGAACTCAGAAATAATCTGTTCTGTGGGCGTATGTATCATTGTGATCAGACAAACAAACATAGACCCGTCCAAAACAATCCACTCAGCACCATACTGGGTCTTGACCGAGCGTATCACGCGGCCCTACGTTTATGTGAAGCATCAGCAGTTTTTTTCGGCTGTGAATGTCACAGGATCAGACGCCCAGGGGCCTTATGTTGTAACTTGCGAGTTGAAGTCGCCCGGTCGACATGAGGTCATATGACATCATTGTGACGTACTACCGGAGTGATAATAGCAATCGAGAAATTAACGCTACTCAAATACTGGCGTTATTCATTGTCCCCGTACACAAATAGGTGTTTCAGCATAATAATATCTATGGTGAGCCGTGTGCTTGGGCGGCTCGCATCGATGCGTGTATTGAGGTTACATCACAATTACGTCATGTCGTCGGGTGACTTCATGTCACAAGTTATAACATAAGGCCCCAGGACTAAGGTCGCCACGCATCCAAGTGTGCTTTGACTGATTGTACTGTGACGAGAGAGGAGCACGGTCTAATAATAAAAATTAATTAGTATTATTATATTAATTTAAAAAAAAATAAGCTAAAACAATACAACAAACAATAAAGATCTTCACGTTCGCATTTTTTTTAATGCAATAAAGTTGGCCTTTGTGGCGACCAAGTCGGACGGCGCGGTGGGTCCAACAGCTGATTGATCGACTGAAGTATCTCTTCCCTTTCCGTGCACATTTTCGGATATTCCCAACTGAGCCGAGTAAAATATTATATAATCCCGAAATCACACTTTAAGATGTTTGTCCGGGATTACAGTCTCTTTTACCGTGTCCAGAAACTTGTACGTATGCAGTTCGCCGTATCACACATCACCGTGAAATGTTGTATCGGAAATATAAATACCATCCAACCTCTTTGGGTCGTATAATACTGACCTAAAATTCATGTCTAAATAAAACACTGTTCTTGTCGGTTTACACTTTATAGGAAGCTAGCAGCAAACATTTTTTTTTAAATAACCGATATACTGGATTATTTGTTAGGTTTGGTTAGGTTTTCATTCTTGAATTCATGAATTTTGCAAAAATCAGCTATGAAAATTGAATTAGTGTTCATATTGAATCTAATAAAATTGTCGCACGTATAGTATACGGTGATCTTTTTCCAATAAGAAAAAGCTCACGGCGAACTGTGCCACGGTGAAACGTTTTACGTACAATTTACATGTAACCCCATTTTACACCCTTTTACTAGACAAGCACACATAATAAATAATTATTATTGTAGTTTTATGAATTGTTTTTTTTTTACAGTGTCCATAGATATAATCAGCAGTCATTATACAAATAAAGTCATGAAAAATGGCGGTAAAAATTGCTTTGTGTTGTTCCTTTAATAGCTTTCATCCCACGATATTAATAAGTAGGTACTTAAATTTTCTCCCACGTTTAATATGGTGGAATTTTCTTGTTTACTTTTCACATTACCTACATAAGGTCGCGACCTCATAAATAATAATAACTCGAAAACAAAAATAATTTGCAAAAAAGAGTTTACAGAAAAGATAATAATATTTTGTGTGTATTCTATTGAAAAACGTGCAATCAAAATGGTACCTAAAATATTTATTATGAGTAACTACCTACTATATAGCAGTGGCGAAGGGTGGATGTAGGCTGTTAAGATCCACCACAAATAGTGGACATTAAACTTTGTCAGTCATAGGTAGGTATTAGTTTTCATTGAAATAAGACTACAATTTACAGATGGTGTAGGTTAGTTTTTAAAATTAAATAAAACCCTGCGAAAACCAAGTCATAATAGAAAATATCGAAAATAATGCAATTAAATCATGCATAACTTTGTATATTTAAAAGATAGACTAATAGTTGTTATTTATTATAGTTTGGTTTATTAAACCTACTATATAGCAGTGGCGAAGGGTGGAAGTAGGCTGTTAAGATCCACCATAAATAGTGGAAAATTAAATTAAGCCAAGCCATACTAGATAATAGTCGCATATTTATAAAATATCGAAAATTATGCAATTAAATCATACATAACTTTGTATATTTTAAAGATAGACTAATATTTTGTACATATTTATTATAGTTTGGTTTAGGCATGGCTTCATGAATTAAAAAAATTAACCAACAATACTTATTGTAATATGTATTCTTAATCCAAAGAAAACAAATAAGTATGAATGAAAAAGGGTGCACAATCCAAAATATACCAAAATTATTATGGTTTGGTTTGGCAGGGTTTAATTGATTTTTAAAAACTGTCCAACCCCATCTGTAAATAATTGTAGTCTTAGTTCAATAAAAACAAATGCGTATGACTGACAAAGTTTAATGTGCACTATTTATGGCGGATCTTAACAGCCTACCTCCAACCTTCGCTACTGCTATATATGTATAAATATTTTTTCTAGCACAATTTCTTGAGTAGCTAGATAGAATGTATCAAAAAGATTAACACTTAATGGAATTAGGGTTAGTCCATACACGACGTCACACGATTTAAAGTATTTTAACCCTTCCTTTCCCCATCGTCACATTTTGCCACAAAAACTTTTACACCCTTTTTTAAATTACGTCATATTATGTTCTACAACTCCTACACCCTTAAGGCGTGATATCATATATGGGCGACCCCTTAATACTGTGCCCCAAAGGAAAAGTGCACAGAACAGATTAATAGGCCATCCATGGACTGAATCCGTATGCGGTTTAGAACCGTATGCCATACTAAGCTTATCTTTTCTGTTCATGGAAATATATTTTCAAACTATATTATAAGCATCTGATCGTATCCGTTTATACCATACACTTACACTTACAAATTTAGTGAAAATATATTTTCATGAACAAAAATCATAAGTTTAGTATGGCACACGGATCTAAGCCGCATACGGTTTCAGTCCATGGATGGCCTCTAATAAGAGAGATATTTGAAAGCCAGCCGCCATGGACCAAGGCTTTGAAGCCAGATATGACTTAGTTTTTTCAAATATTACCATAATATTTAATGCACATAATATTCTCTTATAAATACTTCTCCATAGGTACTTGAAAAGACGTAAGCCTTGTTATAGCCACACCCAGAAAGTGTCATACCTACCTAATTACAGAATCCAACAGTAAACGAAAACGAAATCTTCTCATTTGTAATTTGGTAGTTTTGTTGGGGTCACTCTAGTGTGGTGTTCGATGTGTAGGTAGAGGATGATGATAATGACGAAGTCTGCGATGTAGCGGGGTGAGATTTATTAGCAGCGTATCGGTACAATAGTATATTATACATGATAGTTACTAGCTAAGTACTCTGATTCGAGTGACATTGAGATAAATTGTTCTTCGTTATTTATACAATAAAAGTTAGTACATTAACATTAAAATTCTGTTACATAATCATATTTAACTAAATATAGAATCAGCGTTTTAAATTGAGTAGCGAAAAGAAATATTATTTGTTATTACAGTTGTACAAAAATATAATACATGAAAAGTGATTATTCAGCTCATACACCGTAATGGTATAGAGTATTGTGATATGTAATACTACACCGTCTCTGATTTCGCCAACCGATTTGCTCAGTTGTTTACTAGAAAATGGATTCGCTTGGGAATGTATAATCGCAGAGCAATTTGATATCTTAAACAACAGATATTTGATTCGCTATTATTCTGCCGCTACAGTTTTACATGGTTGTAGCATCGATTGGATTTAATGTATCAGAAGGGGCTGGAGATTACAAAACGTTCTCCTTTGACCTGGAAAAGACATAAAATATTTTAGTTAGGTACATTTTTAACTGTTACATTCTTCTAAATCTAAGCGGTTCTCTTGATGTTTCTCGGGTGGCTGTCTTATGTTTGTTTTCTATTCTGCCCGATCAAGTATGAAGCTACACAAATGGCGCACATTTGAATAGTTGTAAAAATCAAATGAGTCTGTTTACTCGTTTTTTTTTCAAAATCTACGGTAAGATGTGAGAGTGGTGTGAGCTGTTATTTATGATGCTGAGTCAACTTATATTTTCATAAAAATGCATCAGTCATAGTTAGTTGTCAAAATTGTCTTTTTCTCGAAACTCGCCTTCAAATATTGCATTATTTACTATACTTCCTTTATATGTCACTCTTAGAATGTGCCACCATTATGAAGTGCCTGCAAATACATGACATTACTGCACCCAATACTTTTATCCACCGTTTACACTACAATAGTAACATTTAATGTGCATATGTGATTAAATTAAGTATTAATATGTTTTAATTTGTTTTTTTCCAGTCCTAACGCTGAGCAACGCCATCTCTATATCACCAAATGGAAATAGCCCCGACAGAAAAATGCTCTCCGTCAGCAAAACGAGTATAGAAGTTGGAGGCTTTATTCCCGTCATACCCATACAATCAACACAAACCACCAACAATCATCTCAAAGACGTTTCAAAGAACTATTCCATAGGAAAGAAGACACTAAATGGAACTAATCTACCGATAAATGAGAGATATCGAAGGTTAATACCATATATGACATTCTATCTGGCAAATGACTTTAATGTTCCACAAAATGATAATACGTTTTCATCAAAAATTCCAATACAAAAAGCACCGAATCAATTTGCTTCTGTTCAGTCACAAGCACAAACTAGTGAATTAATCGGCTCGAAATATATTCCAAGATATCAAGGGAATCGGTTGTCGCAATTTAATATAGCGTCAGCTTTTCCTAATAAAGTAATACAGAACTATATACCAACGCAGCAGGAATCTGTCAAATATTCATTCAATCAGAATCCACTGCGAGGAGAGAACAATTACACACCTGTTCAGTCAGTAATGAGACCACCTTCAAAGCAAGCGTTGAAGAATTATTACACCTTTCCAAGACCGATAACTACACCTGTCAAAGTCAATCTGCAAAACGGATTTAATACCGGTGATGCACCGAATATTCAATATTATTCGAATCCAAGAGATGAACAGCCACAACAGCAATATAAATTAGTTCCTTATGAACAAACACCACCGGTAAAAGTTCCTTCGGTAAACATAAACGAAGATTATTTTGTACCGAAAGCGTATAATTACAATAAAACTCCGATACCAGTTCCTGTAGCATCGTCAAAGCCTGCAGTAAACGTAGATATAAGAGAACAGAATTATCAACATAGTCAATCGTCAAGAGATCAACTTTATTTTCAAAGCGAACCAAAACACCCGAATGAGGTTTATCAATATTTACCGATAGCTCAAACAGACGATTACTATGTTAGAAATAACGAAAATAATCAACAAACAGAATATGAGCCAAGTAAAACGTATGTGTTCAAAAATCCTGAATTTAATCAAAGTCCTACAACCGAGTCTGGATTTAAACCGATGTTAAGTATTCCTGGACGTCCAACGCAATCGTCCAAGAATGATTACGTTACTCAAGCACCATATAATCCGTATGAAAATCTTTACTATACTACTAAAGAACAGTACGTCGTAACGACGCAAAAACCACAACTGCGTTATAAGTCAAAGCCGACGAAACTTCCTGTCGTTTACACACAAAATACAGATTACGCTGACAATACGGCCAATTTAAATTACGGTCCATCATCTTCAGATCAATTCGAGCAGAATAATCTTGCTAAGATACTAAAAAGCTTGCAGAGTTCTCATTCATTACCTGAAAAAATAACCACAGACAATATTGACTCGTCAATAAAGACTCTAGTGCATATTTTGAGTAACTTGAAAGGAAGTGAAAATGTTATTGAGTTGAGTACACCGAAACCAGTTGTCACGAGTAGTCCGGTGTACTATAAGACTACTACTTTGAAGCCATTGACAAATGGCCACTCCATCGCACGTCCAAACAGATATCGGCCCCGTGTTAAGACTGTTAGTCTAACGAAACCAGCTGTTACATCGGTGCCAATCCATGAATATCCACCACAAGACATTTCAATCGGTAAGTCTTAAAACAGCAACCACAATATCTCCATAGATTTTTATGTTAATTCACTGTCTCAGTAATACTTATAGGTACCTACCTAAGTACTTAAAAATCATATAAGTACATTTTTACATGTTAATAATACCTATAATATAATGAGAGATTATTAAAAAAGAATATTAATAACTGAGAGAAATCAGGAGCTAACCTAACCTTAAAAACAAAAATAGTATAAGTGAGGTTAGGTTACAGACCTACAAACTTATCTGTAGAATGGCCAAAAATGGAACTACGAACTACCATAGTGATACACCCCTGTTACAGGCGGGCTTCTCCCGGTGTAAAATAATCATTTAGTAGTCATAAGTCGAAACGTAACCCTGACCTCTAGAAACGGCTTTTCATAAAACATCTAATCTGATTCCTTGCTCAACTACGTATTTTTTTTTTATTTATAAGTAAAGGCCTTCGTCCGGTGTGTGAAAATCATATACTGGGCGGAGGTGTAATTAAGATAAATTTAATTTGATTTAAAAAGTATAAATGATGATGGACGAAAGAGATAATTTTAAGACTAAATATAATGTATAAAATATAAGTATTTAAATCTAATAAATTTTGCCGGCAACGTTAAAATCTCCGAGCGCCTGCGCCGAGGTGGTCCTCGTAATTCGTCAAATCAAAAGGATCACGCGATAAAATTTGGCCAATCACGAGAGTCCTTTTTGCTGGTCGGCGTGGGTACGGGGAATTTAAAAAGAAAAGAGAGCAAGCGTCCTTTGTAAACCGTGTACGGACCTGCGAAACTGATTGTAAAAACAAAATATGTAAAAGACTACAAAATAACGTTGTCCAACTAAATATTAAAATATATAACGCTAAGACCCGCACAAGAAAGACTTAGTGTTTTATTTAACCTAACAAACATAAATATATCATTTTTTTTTTGAATCCGGGGTTTGATGGACACCTGAGCTAGCCGCTGGAACCCTGGATATCTCAATAGGATGCCATTTTGAAAATAGATTTTGTCCAGTTACGAGTCTTGAGGTAGTTTTCGACATTGGCTCCCCCAACCCATTCTTCAGATAAGTTTGTAGGTCTGTACACATAATCTTATAACAAAGTCAATACTATATACACAATAGGTAATGATTTAACCCAAGCATTGGATATATTTACCTATAAATATTGTCTGTATTGTATTGCTTTAAATCGGTCTCATTAATACGTACTTAACTTTTTTTTGTTTATAATTATTATGTCCTTGCTTTTTCGTACAAGGTGGTTGTTAGTAATTTTGAACAATCACAAATACCCAGGCTTTGAGAAAATCACATAAATATATTGTGTCCTCACTAAGGTTGAACCTAGAACTCCCGGATGGAAGGTCAGTGCCTTACGCACTCCACCACGAGAGCCGCCAATATGTAACTTTGGTAATATGTAACATGATTTGATTCTCCAAAAAGACCGACAAACGTTCAAATACATTGTATTCCATTGACCATATTTTATAACTAATCCATTCCAGAAGACGAATCAGATCAATCAAGTCACCAAGGCACCGGAAGCAGTCAATCGTACCCGTCAGACAACAACGAGCTTGGCGGAACTCCAGGCCGTCCAGGAATTGATTATCCCACTCTCGATAAGATTCCTGTCACCGAGTTTGACTGCAAGACTCAGCGCTACAAAGGATTCTTCGGAGATCCTGAGACTGATTGTCAGGTACTCACTTAAATATTATAGCTCCTTTTCTTTTAATCCATATCCACTTCTGCACAATTATTCTTACCAGTTAAAACTTTAGCACGTTTCCGTTATTTTTTTTTGGTCTAAATTAACACGGAAAAAATTCCATACACAAATCGGCTATCAGCGGTTTTCTACAATAATTGGTAAATTCATAATACAGCAGAAATTTTAGTTGGTACACATGTCGTGTAAAATATGTCTCTTATTTGTGGACCTCGGTCAAATTTGGGTATGTTCATGCTGGCGTATCTATGGTTTTTCTACACGAAATTTTGAATTAAAACGTTAAAACAAGAATTGAACATAATATCAACATACCCTACAATTTTATCAGTCATGACGTAATTACAGTATGTATTTAAAAAAAATGTATTACTACTCGCCACTCGATAATTGACAGCTCACGGGGAACTATAAATTGAAGCGGTAGTCATGACCCGTGACGTAAATTATTTTTCAAAATAGTCGCATCTTGCATCTCAATATCCAATATGAAATTGATGTACTCTATCTCGCTCTAAAAGTTTACACAGCCAAGAGAGGGGGTGTTAAGATAGCACTTTTGACAGTTAACTTCTTGAGATAAACTAACTGCCTGAATATACCATCTGGATTGAACATAAAAATAAATTTCTTAATAATTTAGCGCCATAAGTAATTAATTTTCACGATAATGTCCCTTTGATCCTTAATATTAATAGTTATTATGATGAATTGACAAAAAGCAGTCAAAATCATTACTTAAGTGTAGTACAGCTGTCCCTTAAAGCAGCAGCTGTCCCTTAAAATATTTATTGTAGATAGGTAAAAAACCTTATATTATAATGAAATTTTAATACATATCGACTAATGAATGAATCAATTTTTATCTATCCGCCTTAGGTGTGGCACTACTGCGATCTGAATGGAGGCCAAGCGTCTTTCCTCTGTCCCAACGGCACGATCTTCAGTCAAGTGGCGCTGACGTGCGACTGGTGGTTCAACGTGAAGTGTTCCACCACAACGCAGCTGTATGTACTGAATGAGAGACTCTACAAATATATATTGCCATATTCACCCAAGTTCCCCGAAGACTACAGCGGGCCATTAGTTGATAAGTAAGTATATTTTGGCTTTACCTTATGGCGTTGTGTGACTTCTAAGATGAGAAGTATTTTTCAAACATCTTGAAGAAAACTTTCTACTAGATGGAGTAATTTTATTGAAGCAAAAAAGGGACCTCTTGTCAACTTATTAAGTTAATTAAAAATGACTGTAATGCAGGTTCATTTCAAGAGGCATTCATAATTATTCTATCGTGACATTCCACTATAATTTTGGATTCCCCTAATTAGCTAATTATGTAGATGTATAGGGAGAGATTTATGTGTAAATACTGCCAAAATAAGCCTTGAATACTTAAATTCAAAGGATTGGATAGAGTAAAATTAAATGTGGCTACAGTTTGACATTTCACGCTTATTGCTGTATCAAAACAGGGATTTCAATATAATATTTAGCTATAAATTACCCCATATTGCTCTGATTTTAATCCACATTAGTTTTCATGTCAACTGCCCGGCTAACTTCACTTTGCAAATTGTTCAGGAAGAAGAAAAAACTTAAACAATTTAGACATATTTAACTGTCGAACGGAATTTAACAATTCCAAATATACTTGGAAATATTTTTTTTTTATAAAACAGCTGCACTATAAATTTAATACACTATTTTAGCTTCCCTTTTATATATAAAGAAAATTTGGTACTGTTCGGTTATACGGAATACAGCGGAAAACGCATTTTGAAAATAGCCGATAAACTGAATTATTTGTTAGGTTAACCTAACCAAACCTAACCTAACCTACCCTAACCCAACCTAAACTAACCCAAACTAACAAATAATCCAGTTTATCGACTATTTTCAAAATGCTTTTTTCGCTGTATTCCGTATAACCGAACTGTACCGAAAATTTATATTAAGAGCAGAGTTGTTCCATTTATGATATTGGAAATTAGAAACCTGTAGTTGGCTGTTTTATGTGAACAACGATGAAACATTTATTTATAGGTTTAGGAATTTTAAAATTTGTGTGAGCATAGAAAACACGATTTATAACAAAATGCCATCAAAATCTCATTTTTGATCAAAAGTGCAGTTAGCCGGTTTCAGATTAAGCAGTCGATGTGTGAGATTAACGTGAGATTATTTAACAAGTACCAACTTTTCAATGAGCTCAAAAGTTGTAAGTCTGCTATGCTTAAAAACACTTACGTTATTTTAACGGAGCCATCGATGTATGATGCATATTGTTACAGTATTTTATAAACATACTGTCACCCTTATCCATCCACTGAATAACATATTTTTTTTTGTTTTTCAGGTATCTAGCCATAAAATATAAGGAAATGGAAGAAAAGATGAAGAAAAAGAAGAAGGTCTTAAAGCCGGAAGCCGAGATGGAAACTGAAAAGGCAGACGTCATTGAAATAAAGACAAGCGGAATGAGTGGAGCACTCAGACCTTATGATATCTGATAAGCCTGACATGACTAATTCTAGTGCCAACTGACATTGTCAAATCGTCATCCAAGTTCTATCCTATCTTAAGGTATAATTTATTAGTTTAAAATGAATTGAGATTCAAGAATGAATCCAAATATAATATATCCATTTATGCTGTGAATATGTTGATAAGTTTAAAAACATAAATTCTCACGGCAGCTATTAATTGTACGCTTGGCTTTCCGTGGCAAATCAGATTACCTATATTATATTTTTGGATGTTTTAAAATTTTAGTAAAATGTTTGTATTTAAATTATTAACGAACTAAAATCTAAAAATATTCTTACCACAGAAAGCTAAACGTACAAATAGCTACCCTGAGAATTGATGTTTTTAGACTTATCAACATATTCACGCCATACGCGGATATAGTGTCCATTAATACGGCAGATTATAATTCCACGCAACAAAGACTTTCAGCTACTTTTTATAAAAGCCAATTAATTATAGGGCGACTAAATATATGCAATATATTTGTGATATGTAACTGATAATAATTTAAATACCTTACGACAAGATAGAAATGGGATGATGAAGTATATTTATAAAAATGAAGAATTAATATTTTAAAGTTTGTTAGGTATTAAATTTTAAGGAATACCTTAAACAAAGATGGCTGCCACTACTTTTGAATATTACAATACAGCCAAATTAAACTTACGAATGAATTCTTATTTGATGACTTTGCAGTCTCCAGCTGACCCAGTTCTCTGTCGGTACATCGTTTCCATATTATTATTATTGTTCTTCCAGATTTATAAAGTATCTCCCCTCCCAAGACATCTGAAGTTGTTATGGCTCCTTGTTCAATTGGGTTGTACATTCAAAGTAAGTCAGATAGAAGCTCATAATTCAATGAGTTTTTGTCAAAAGGGCATATCTACCAAATAAGATATTATGTAATAAATAAAAATATTATGTTTATTAAGGTAAACCAGGAAACTGCATATTATTATCAAATGGAAAACAAAATATGTTTATTCCAAAACTATGTAAATGTAGATACATCCTTTTGACATTAAAAAAAACTCTACTACTACTGTCTCTATCAATAATAATGTGAAAGCATGGAATAAGATCTAACCTAATTATTATGTCAATAAATATGGTGCTGAGGATTTAACGAGTACAAGTGCTTTAGTGAGACCAAATTGAATAAATCGACTTTAACGTTAAGACTAGACTTAAACCTACAATTGCCATTCTACATAACTGTTTTAAACATTTTATAAATGAGGTCTTGTTCTCAGAGGATCGATTATTACTTTTTTTTTTATATCAACAAATTATACATTGTATTCGTGTGCACGACCGCCGCGCAACTTAAGCGTCGGCCTATAGCGTTGTGGGTCCCAGGTTCGAATCCTGGGTCTGGCAAGTACACATATTATTTTCCAATTTGTGTATGAGTCAGAGTATGGACATAATAGGTTGAACAAGTAGCTTACACCCATTTCTCGTAAAAAAAAATCATTAATAGAAACCTCCACTCTGTGGAGGTCCATATATTATGATCTTATCAGAATCAGACATGGTACTAAAGCACTTTTATTTATGTCTCTTGTATTTGTTTAATCCTCAACTCATTCAAATATAATGTAATATTTACCTATGCTAGAACTGTCTTTCTATTATTGAATAAATATTAACGCCTTCTAACCTAAACGCAACTGTCATTAGGATATTTTGTGACATGCTGATAGATTTATACTTACATATTATTTAAATTAGATTCCAGTGCTTTATTTATTGTAAGATCTCAGATATTTTTGGATGAGAATTTTGAGAACATAATATTTATAATACATTTACATTATATAAAACACATATCTGACATTTATTATTATCGCTTGCCCTTTTGTAGTAGGTAAGATGTATGTATCTATGGTGTGAATGATTTGACTAATGAATGGAATGAGATAGTTTTAACATAGTCAGGCAGCTTAGTATGAAAATGTGGGATACACCGGACAAAAGCACAAAATTTTATCCAATAGCTACTTAAGGATACAGCTTTAAATTTACGATAGGAACTACCTTCTATGACAGCCATCTTGAGTTTTATAGTGGCCATCTTGAAATAATACTATGTATATAACCAATAACCTGGCTTCTAAACATTGATATACTACTGGATGAATCATATGCTTCTTAAAATGACGCCCGATTTTCAGCGAGTCGGCCTTTGTTAAAACTTACTGAGTAAGCCCGGTCTAGCTTGCATCTTACTCTAACTAATAGTCAGCGCATGACGACTTGCTCTGTCTGTTTTGCGTTGCAGCACCCTTAGGTTCACTATTCCAAGAACGCAAATTTAGTTTTACAGCCAGGGCAATACGGGTGAAATTTGGGAATCCATGTTAACGGTCTTAACGCATTATACCTACAAGGAAATATTATAAGACGATATTCGTTTTGTGGTACATTTTTAAAATGACACTTGTATGGGAACTGCTCATCTAGTAGTATATCAATGCTTCTAAAGCACTTAAGCTTCAATTATATTGAGCTTCTTTACGAGCTGTTTATTGGCGAATTTATAATCTGCCTGTAAAGTCGCCCAGTGTAATCATCGAAATGTTAGCTTGTTCGATGATTACACTAGGGGACTTTACAGGCAGATTATAAATTCGCCAACAAACAGCTCGTAAAGAAGCTCAATGTAATTGACGCATTAGGATCACAATTATTTAGGTGTGTAAAGGAATTTGATGAGATGATCTATTTTTTTCATATAGTAGGTATATATATTTTACTAGTATACCTGTGTACCATTTAGAAAGTATTCATTAGCGTTTTGTTTTAAAAATTATATATGTACTACATACATATACATGAATCTAATGGGTCCTTTAGAAGCCGGGATATTCAATGGTAAAATAGCATTACTTCAAGATGGCCCTTATAAAACCCAAGATGGCTGCCGGAGGATATGTGTTGTATCAAAAATTTAAAGCTACGGCCCTAAGCAACACGTGTAGACATTTTGGTGCTTTTCAGTGTGTCATATCTACCACAAATTCGTCGTTAAGCTGTTTAACTAAGTGTTTCTACGAAATTTGCTACTTATGTGCAATATTTTAACGGTAATTAGGTATACAATATATTTTATCAAAATATAGACACTCGTAATACATAATAATTATTTTAGTACGACTTCTAAATTGTAGCTGATACATCATCACGGGCGCTTGGCCCTCCTCGATCCTTAATTACATCCATGTTTCGGGTTTCCATAATTTCACAAATGCATATTATAACGGTCTGACGTGTCGGCCAGAATATATAAGTTGCACTGTATATTATACTATTATATCGAAATTGCTAAGCCAAAATGGTGTGATAATTTGCAACTTCACAGGAGATATATTTGAAATAAGATTTTTGTTGGTTTTATAAATTACTTATCACTAACTACGACCCTAAAAATAGTTGCAACTTTGTCATGGAATAACTATTGCTGTTCCATTTTTAGGACACTCATTTCCTCCCTGAGACATTCACCGTCCCTAACTTCCCTTTGGCTTAGCGCCCTCAGTATAATCTGTTATGCTATATCTTTGTCTATTTATAAATTGTTCATTGTCTGTCACCATAACCCACTGAATACCTTTTTATTATTACTATGTTTTAGTATGATAGCTATAAATACTGGAATCATCTAAATTACAATTTACAATTTACATCAATCAGTGGGAAGGATAAATAAATTATGAATGCCTATTAAATATTATACTTATGGCCTGATGCATAGAATGTTGAAATTATGTAAAACTAACTAATTAAGAATGTTATGCATAGATTAGAAGTGATTTTTTTTTTAATTACAATGTAAAAATATTAAAAGTGCACAATATAAATTAATAGTGAACATAACCTATAAGAAATTTAATGGTTTCTTTATCAGGGTTTTAATTATTGTAAATGCATCCAGTATTACCAGCATTATATTTTATAATGGCAACAAGCTCTCTGTGTTCATAAAATTCTCCATCAAATGATTACTTGCAAATTATTCTTTCCTTTTTGGTTGGTGTTTGCATAGATAATTTGGTATTCAATACAACGTTTCTTTCATCAAAAACAGCTGACTGATGCATAAACCGAATTATTTTAGCACAGGACCCTTAATATAATATATTATTTTTACATATTATAAAGTGCCAATCAATGTGTGTAATATAATATTATTGTTATAATAAAAAATATCATTTCGTTAATGAGACAAATGAATTTTAAAATCTAGTCAACTCAAAATTAAGCACTATTCAATTTCACAAACATGTCTCATGTTTTTTTTTTTTGATCTTTAATACTAGATTTTGGATTTTCAAAAATAAATGAGTCGCTTAGTCACTAAACCCGCTCTGGAGGTTTTTTTGAGTTTTGAATAAATCACGAAAAACTGTTTTGTGCATTTACAATGATGTTGATTGCTCGCAGTGGTGACGTTTGTAAAGCGATTTAAACGTATGCTAAAATCATGGTTTGAATCGCAACATCTGATTGGTCGGCTATGTAGAGCGGATTTATTAACCTGTTATTTATCCTAGAGCGGAATTTTAAACTCACACCTCAATAAGCTGGCAGACCTATCAATATAGCACATACGTACATTCTAAACTAATTTTATTGAAAAATTTCCCAGAGCGGGTTTGGCAAATAAGCAACTCAAAATATATCATATTAGGTATATAAATTTAATTAAAAAAGTTTTTTAAATATTTTGACAGACTTATCGACAATAAAATTAAGTGTAATTTAATTATTATTTTGAAATATTTATGTTTAATTTTTAATCTTGTAAATACTTATTAAGAAAATATATGTTTATGAAATTTTTTCTTACGATCTTTCATTTCTTATGACTATGATATACCTACCTCTTCTCACAGCCATACAGGAGCACAGGTAACATGAAGTGTTGAATGACAGGTATTCGGTCGTGTTGAATTCAGTCCTGCTGTGTCAATAAAGGTTACATATAAACTGTACGTAAAACATCGGAAAGAGATGACCGTATACTATACGGTCTCCAATTTTATTAGATTCAATATGAACATTAATTCAATTTTCATAGCTGATTTTGGCAAAATTCATGAATTCAAGAATGAAAACCTAGCCTAACAAATAATCCAGTATATCGGCTACTTTCAAAATTTGTTTGCTGCTACCTTCCTGTAAAGTGTAAACCGACAAGAACTGTGTTTTATTTACGCATGAATTTTATGTGAGTACTATACGACCCAAAGAGGTTGGATGGTCTTTAATATACAACCATATATTTCTGATACGACATTTCACGGTGAAGTGTGATACGGCGAACTGCATAAGCATACGCAAAAAGCATGGAATACAATTTAATAAAACACAATGTATTTTGATCACAGATTTATTTTGTACAAAAATATACACTATATACATGTGGTTTAATTAAGTATAATAAATAATACATTAGGATAGTGTGAAAATGTGTGAAATAAGATTATTAACAATAATATATTATAAATATGAAGGGGTGAAATAACTTTAATAATTGTATAATACTATTTTTAAAGACTAAAAAGATTCTAATAAGGGGGGATAAAATATTGACTTTGTGGTAGATACTATTTGTAAGATAAATATTAATATTAAAATGAGATGAAAAAATACCTTCAAAATCGTAGAAATAACATACTTAATGTTTGTTTAATAATTATAATTATTGAGAATAAAATTGATCAGATAACTTTTCTTTTTTTTTTCAGATCACACTGATAGACATACACCATTTAAACACTTATAATACATAGACAGATTACGAATACATACTAATATTATTTACAAATAGAAATATTATATTGTTGAAGAATTTTAAGCAATTAATTAGTTTTAATATATAATTATGGTATCATTGTGTATTATACATACAACATTCTGATTTATTCATTTGACTATAGTTCACAACAAAGTGATGTATTATTAAACAAATAGCGCCTGTACACGTGCATAGATTTACTTGCAGCAATAGTGTGTATTTTAAACTATTGCGATAATAACTGTTTACATGTAAAAGCGCTGACTGTCTCTCAAATCTCATTCTTCAAGAGTAAGCGAGTCGTGAAAATCGGTTTACATCAAAATAAGTCTCTGCGCAATGTAGTTAATTTTTTTTCCGGCAGGTTCGCCATTTCTACAGATATCGCACAGTCCAATAATTGTCGCGTGTAAATTCAGAAGCTTCTGATCTTTTTTGATTCATGCATGCAATCTTGCAACATGCACGATAATACGCATTTTTTTGTTATGGCCACGATAATACGTACAGCAGTAAATCCATGCACGTGTAAACGGGGTAAAATTGAAATTCTTCTTAGAGTGTAGTTACGTTGTCAAGAATGTCTAGAGAGATCATATTATGACTTAATTGAAAACACAAAGAGAGTTGAGATTCATTAATTTTATTATATTATACAGACAAAAAGCAGTTGTATTTTTGTAATACCTACACAAGAGTAGGTTGAATTGAAAAAAAACCTTATACGTAATATATTTAATAGAAAAAATACAATTAGATAGTTATATTATATATTCGTTAACAAACAGTCTACATGAAGAAGGATTATGAGTATTAGAATATTAATTTGATTACGCCTGGATTTTAAGTTAAAATATTTGTGGATATTATGCAAAAGTCATATAGCATGCTGACATTGTAATTAAGTTTAGAAGTATTTTAATTTAAATGTGAAATAAATTGATATGAGAATATATTATTTATTATTATAGATTTTAAATATTTACATAATAATTTTATATATATTCACTTACTTCATTCACTATATTCAATCCTAAGATTAATTATATAAATCTCCAGTGTGGAGGTTGTATTAACAGATTTTGTTTTTACAAGAAATTCACGTAAGCAAGATGCTCAACCTATTAGGTCCATACTCTGACTCCAAACGCAAATTGAAAAATAATATGTGAATTTGCCAGATCCGGGATGTAAAACCGGGACTGACGATATTATAAGCCGACGCGTAACACACTCATATTTGTATATGTACCGTAGTCTATTAATATTCAACATAAATAGTGCACACTAAACTTTGACAGTCTTCTTTATTTGTTTTAGTTGAATTAAGAATACATATTATTATAAATGGTGTTGGTTAGTTTTTTAAAATACATTCAGCCCTACCTATACCAAATCATAATATTTTTTTACTATTATCTATGGCTTGAATTAGGCAAGGTTTAATTGAATTTTAAAAACTAACAAATACTATCTACACATTGTAGTCTTAGTTAAATTAAAACAAATACGTTTAACTGACAAAGTTTAATGTGCAGTATTTAGGTCGGATGTTAACAAGCTACCTTCACCCTTCGCCATCGATATGTATAATAAAAATTGATGCTATTTTATTATTAAAAAAGAAAGTTAAAAGCTTGAGTACAAGCAGGTACGAGCAGTTACTATTAATTGAATATTGACAAATTTCGTATTGTGTAAACCTTGTAACAAGATGTGTTAAACATTGAATGTCATCAACTAGGCTACAATTTAATTTACAGCATAAAAGATAGTCAAATTATGATTACATTTATTCCACCTGAAATCACTATCAATATCAGTCAGTTCATTTATTCACTTTAATTACAGTTTACAATACGTTAATAAGCAATATTTATCAACTTTGACTGTCTCGCAATCTGCACCACTTAAGCCAGACTGACTATCTTATCATATAAATTAGGCATACAACCCACGGTTTTAGAAGAGATTTTTTTAAGACATCAATCTTTTGTTTACGCTAATAAAAAGTCACTTCTTTCGAATGTATAAATTAAATTATCATTAAAAAATCTTCAATATATTGTATAGAAATAGACTTTAAATATTAGAAGAAACTACATAATTACAATATCGACTCATTCCTAGTTATCATTCGTAAATGTCACTAAAAATATCATTCAATTATTTCACCAAAGTAAATTATTTTTTAACATAGACACCTACATGCCAATTATTATGAAAATAATCAGCGCATCTATTCTATACACAAGACTGTTATCGGCCGCTATCGGCAATTATCGAGAGTAGTTTAACATGTTTGTATTGAGGTATTATAATTGTTACAATAAGTTAGCCGTCTAAACAGTCAAAACTGTCTATCTCGCTCTGAAAGTTAGCACAACCAAGAGAGATGCTGTTAAAACATAGCACTTATTGTAACAATTACAACTAACTTAAATTATAATACTTCAATACAAAATATGAAAAACTACCCTCGATAGCCGCCAATAGCGGGCGATAGCAGTCTTCTGTATAGAATAGATGCACAGGTCACATTAGAATCAATTTTATAAAAAAAAAGTATGGTTTATTATTTACATTATTTTTTTGTTTTAAATAGTTTCGTTAAATTTTTTAAGAATTAATTTTTGTTACCAAGTATAAATAGATACTTACTTAAGAAAAATACAATTTACTTGATAGACAAATGCGAGATTTAAAAATATGAATTTATTCACTTGCGCCATTTTTATAGACCACTAATTTTAACATTGCACACGAAATTTTTATATATTCCCTACACAAAAATTAATCAAAACAATACAATTCAGTACTTATTTTAAGTTTTAATGACATATCGATAGGCCATTAAAAACAATTAACGCACTTATGTACTCGTCTCGTAATATACCTTACCTAGAAATGCCTTCACCGGTACAACAGTCTTTCAATGATATTTCTTGCTCGCAGTCTTTCAATAATGTTTTGACATTTTTACAGATATTTTTTATTATAGATCATTATATTACATCAATTTATAGACAGTTAACATTACATTGACAGTAATAACGATCAAACATTGAAATATTTTAATTATAATAAACAGAATAAGTCGATAAACATACATAATATCTTTTTTATGCCATTTCAATTCTGTCAAAACAAAACTTTAATCGCACATAATAATATTTTAATTTACTGTTTTATAATGACAACACAGTAATAATTAAAATCTTAAATTAACATTCTTAATTTAAAATTGTGTATTAGATAATAATGTTTCACTACATTTTGAAGTATTTACAATGCATACATGACAAATTTAATACATAATGTTATAATTCTATGACTTGGATCAGGTATGTACCTATGTGTTACATTATAAAGAAATGTGTTTGATGTTACAGAAGCAATATGGCATTAAATTAATTTTTTACTTACGTAATAATTCTCAATAATTTAATTCAAATTCGAGACAACCTTTCATTCAACATTTATGTATGAATTTACTTTTATTTTACAGATATCATTAGTGTATGAAACAAAATAATTTTTACTTACAATAAAACGGTTTAAATTTGAAATTTAGATTACTAATTAGATTCTGTTGATAAATTTACAATTACATATTATTTATTATGTTTGACACTACCACAAACACCAAATATTTTTAAAATAATATTATTCATAGGTATAGATTGTACTATCTACATTATTTTATATCTATACATTCAAGTTGTACACATGCATCGATTTACTTGCAGCAATAGTGTGTATTTTAAGCTATTGCGATAATAACCGTTAACACGTAAAAGTGCTGACTGTCTCGCCAATCTCATTCTTGAAACGTAAGCGAGACGCGATGTTGTCATTTTATAGTAGGTACTATTTGACAGTTATAAAAATCGGTTAACCTCAAAATGAGTCTGTGCGGTGTAGTTCTTTTTTTTCCGGCAGGTTCGCCACTATCGTTCTACAGCGCAGGCGCAGATATCTAATGAATCACAACTGCCGTATGAAAATTCAGAATCATCCGAACTTTTTTTGATTCATGTATGCAATCTTGCAATTTGCTTGTTATGGCTGCGATAATACGTACTGTCAGCAGTAAATCCATGCACATATAAACAAGGTATTACGCTAAGTTATAATATTATATTAATAGTAAATGAGAACATAGTTTATTACAATATCTTCATGATAGTTCTAAAAAGATTTGGCAACAGAAACGTAACTGCACAATTGATTTTGTGATCAATTATTCTTTCTATTCAATTGAAGATGGCACTAGTCAAAATAACAAATTCAACCATTACTACGTTTCTTTAACGTTTAACAGATGGTATTGATTGAACATTTCTCATAAACCATGTATGTACAAAACAAATATCTCTTCTACAAATAGAAGATACGTACCATTCTGCAGTTAATTTTAGTACTGTCTCCACTCTTAGCACACCTTTATTAATTAAGTTTCTGTCAATGTATGTACAAAATACACAAATACCTTCACATTATTTATGTCAACCGACAAAAGTGATTTGGTCAAATTTGATTAAAATTCATTCACAATAGCATTTAATGCACCCCCTAATTCGTTTAACGTTAATTGACTATTAAAAAGATCTAACAATTTCAAATACTTTTAAAATCCAACCAAATCTGTTTAGGTTGTGTTTACAGTGAAAAAATAAGGTTGTTTGGTTGTCATAGATACAACTATTCAAGTACAACACAAAACTGTTTATTTCCGTTACTGTGGTAACTGATATGTTGCGAAACTGTAAGTAAGTAAATGTTAAATTGTTATTTTCAAAAATTTCTTCTTATCAATGCGTGACGTATCCATATTGCTTTATTTCACTGTACACACAATCTAAGACCCTGCGCCACACAGACCACAAAATGCAGTTCCATTGTGACAAATTACAGTTGTCATACAATTCGCTCGAATCAACAGGTTTTTTTCATTCTTTCTTGCATTACAACAGACCATGAGGCCCAATCGGGGGCTTAGGATCACAGGGGTATATCTACATATTAACACAGTTTTGAGATAAACGCAAATAAAGATTTTGCTATTATGAAATTCATTAAATAAAGGACACTTTACTTAACTATATCTTGTAAACGGTTATATGAACGACATAGATCTTTGTGTCATCAATAATGATGTGATTAAGGCATTATCGAAACCGGGAGTAACTCAAAACATGCATTCTTGTAATAGCCCCCTGTGATCCTACAGCATCGTAATGATAGTCATAATGTGATGTCACCAGAAATTGAGTCTGGAGCCCTATTGGACCTATAATAAATTTCCTTTAAATAGAGACGATCATGTGACATATTATGACTGCAAAATGCAGTCTGTGTGAGGCGCACCTTAGAGTTTAGACGTACAATAGGCACGTAACAAGACAATAAATAAATCAATCAACAAATAATATTGATATTTCAATAATGACTTTCAAAAAGCGACCCCCAAAAGTAAATAATTTAAGCTCACTTTTTTTTTTAATATACCTACCATATTCAAAATAAATCACATTATTTTTTCACAGCCAATATAGCATATGCAGTACAAAGCATCGATAAACGTTGCAACTTTCCTAAATTGTGGTTTTCTTTTACCGTAAAAGTTATACTATAAAACTCCAAAAACAAATTAACAACATAATAAATTATAACAATATCATACAAAAGCAATTTTTATAAGCTTAAAAATAAATTAAATAATTATAATCAAAAACACCTCATTATCCTTCAGTTTCCTATAAAGCCTCAGGTTTTTTAATATTAATCTGAAAAACAATATCATATTATATCAATAAACAGGCGGCCCTCGACTTTCGAACGTTTTACTTTCGTACAAGTCGCTATTTCGTACATTTCTTAAAATTTAGATTTTTGTTGATAATGCAAAAACTGTGCGCTTCCATGCAGTCGCTTCTCTCTCCTCCGCTCCCCGTCACCTTCTTAAATATGTAAAAGGGTGTTATTCAACTATCTCTTGACAAGTTTATAAAGAAAACACCTGATGGTATACCCATTGACAAATAATTATTTTAAAGTACACTTTTTGATGTGTTTTTTTATATCCCTCTACTTTCGAACATTCAACATTCGAACACATTTTTAGGAACCAATTACGTGCAAAAGTCGAGGGCCACCAATAAGTCTAATTTATAAATGCTGTTAAATTAATATTATAATATCAACATAATAGAATAACTTGACTTATACCAAGTTTTGTTTATCAATTACAATATTCTTTCATGCATTATAAAAATTATTTAAAAAGTTAATAAGTAAACTATAATTTTCTAAATGGAACATATTACGCTATATTATGGACCTTGAGAGGTTATAAATAGATTAAGAGTTGTATACTAGGAATAGTTGGGTCCTTACTCTGGATCAAACAAACATTTTTGCTAGATGCATGATCGAACTGACAACCAAGACTTCATAGACGGGTGTCTTACAAACCACACCAACATAGGACTTATTTATATAAATAACTTATGACTTCTTAAGCAGAGAATGGTGTAGGGTAGGGATGGCGAACTTGTGTGTCACTAAGTGAGACGCTGTGCATTTTTGTGTGAATGCAAATGTTTATATTATGTAGTTTTTAATCCTTAGGTTCTCATCTGGCAACGTTGGTTTGTTTTATCAGCTTTCAAACAAATTTTGTGACGATTTGATTAATATTTGTCATCAATATATCGTTAGCGAATAAAAAAAATAATACTATTACCGAATGTTATTTTTAAAGAATGGAATTCACAGGCCGGTATGTTTAATTCATTGAAAACAATAGCAAACCGCTATTCTGACCAACTTTGGGTAAATATAATATAACTGCCAAAAACTATTTTCGTCAATGAATTATTTAAAATCAAAAATAAAACTCTTTTTTTTTATTATAAACTGTGTTTTCAATCGTCTTTGAAAAATCTTCAATTATAAACTGCAAATAGATTGACATTAGAAAAATAAAAAATATCGTCAGCTTTCATTGTCGTGGGTCGCAGATTCGAATCCTCAGTCTGGCAAATACACATTGATTTTCAATTTGTATTTAGAGTCAGAGTATGGACCTTATAAGTCGAGCAAGTGGCCAACATCCATTTCTCGTAAAAACAGAAATCTGTGAATACAAACCTCTGTGGAGGCCCATATGATCTTCTTAGGATCGGAGATAAATTTACAATAACCCAATGTGTAAAACTAATATTTTAAGTAAGTATTTTCGTTTTTTATTTTATTTAACTGACACATGACTATTTTTAATTTTAAAAGACCTTCACATATAATTTGACACACGTCTTGTAGAAAAAGGTTCACCATCTCTGGTGTAGGGCATAGAGTGGTTGTTTAAGAGGATTTATTGGTTGTGTAACCTTAATTAGCTGTAAAAAAATATTAGCTAAAGTGATAATTTTATTTACACGATAATCGCAACCGAATTGAACGTGTACATTCAAATAGCAATAATTTTGGTTTTTATCTAAATCATTTTTGGTGTCTTATGTTATTTTTTTTAAATATTTAATTTTGCACATACATCTGTATTGCATAAATGCAGAGTTAACAAAAAGAAACAACAGATAATGGCAACACTATCTGCCAAGGAGCTTCGTAAAGAATCAGAAGAATCTGTGCACTGCATAGAAAAAATATTATTTAATATAATATAACCCACATTGACAGCAATTTATAAATAAGACATATATCTCATTTCTCAAACATTTCCTATGCTTAAATTTTAAAAATTTGGTCTTTTGGATGATTACTAAATGCAATCCTAACTATATAAACTCGCTATCGAATACAAAATAAATAAAATTTGGCTTGTTTTTTTAAAACATCTTGGACACATTTGAATACAGTGATTAATTACATTTAGTTCATGAATTATATTCAATTTAGTAGGAGGGTTGTGTTTGACATGTCGATGTGAATGCAGTATGTCCACATCATGACTGAATAGAAATGTCAATTTTATAACAGAAAAATTTAATTATATTTGTGTTTTAATGAGCTTGATGGTAACAATATATGGATTCGAGAATGCTAAGCCAAAAGGGTGTAAGCAGGAAACTGGTTTACCATACCGGGTGTGGTATAATAGGATACAGATCACAAGTGTGGAAAAATATGCAAAATATATATATATATATTAAAGACTATGTTATTTTCAATGGATATGCTGTCACATAGTATGCATTAAAGTAAATATTTAATATTTTATGACTGTCCTTTGGTTTTATGGCCTAAAGTAATAAATCCAACCCTGCTTTAAAACTGCTAACGCACCCGGTAGGGTAAGCCAGTTCCAATTAATTTTGTGTTCCAAAATGAAATATGTAATGATTTTATTAATATACCGGGCATTTTGGGCAATAGGTCCTATCTGGCATTTTGTTGACATTGATTTTTCCATAGATATTGACGTCATACAACTATAGCAATTAATGATTGTTGGTGCTCTAAGAATTTTTAAAAGAAAATTTTTTATCTGCTTATCTGCATATTTTAAATCGAAAAATAAGATTTTAACTACAATAATAATTAATATCTTAATACTGACTACAGTAAGTTCTCAACATACGTGAATTCGTACTTACAAGATTTTTTTTTTTAAATATGCTTTTTTTGCTGCAGTTTGTTTCTTTGCGCTTGTGTTTACATTGAATATTATGTTATATCGTCTCTGTTCTGGCAGAACACACTAACTGGAGACTACTAGTTTTGAGTAATTTGACTTTGAAGTTGTTAAAATGTTTGAAATGGTCTATCATGTGAGTTTATTAGGTAATCGTTACAAGGATGACTTTAAAATAAAGACTGTTTATTTATTAAGAAGGTTTCCAGACGGTAAAGTTTGAAATAAGGAACATTTTGGTATAACTAACTCAATATGTAATTTTTTCAAATTAGTGTCTTCTGCCAGAACAGTGACAATATATGGATTATGTAAAATAATTAGTAGGAAGTAATGCAATCTACGATAATTACCAAGAAAAGAAGGATATTAATAGAAGAAATGGAAAAATTGGTTATATGGATGCAAGATGTATTGCAGCAACAACAAATTCCTTATACTCATACATGATAAAGCCTTGAGTCGTTTTGAAGTGTAAAAATGATGATAGTATTGATACTAATCATTCACTGCAAGCCACGGACGGTGTCAAAAATTTAAAAACCGTAATAAACTACACAACATCAAAGTAACAGGTGAGGCTGCCGAGTTATGCAGATACAGAGGAAGCTATGAATTTTACCAAGTCTTGCAGAAATCATAAAAATGAGGATTACTTCCCACAACAATTTTTTTATGTGGATGAAACTGGGCTTATTGGAAAGCAATGCCAGATCAGTTTGATACATATTTTATATCCCAACTAGAAAAATCTATGCCAGGTTGTAAGGTGTCTGAATATGGGGTAACCCTTTTACTTGGTAGAAATGCTGCTGGGGATTGCAAAATTAAACCACTTCATCAATCAATGTTTTCTTAAATGTATGTATGTAGGTCTATTTTATTTTCACTTATCCTATGAAACTAATGCAGATTATTTAAAAAATTGCATGATTTTAAGTACACGAAAATCTTCAGAACGAATTAATCACGTAAGTCGAGGACTTACTGTATGTCCAATCCTAATAAGATAGTATTATGGGCCTCTACAGGGTGGAGGTTTGTAAGTATTAATAGATTTGTTTTTACAAGATATGGATGTTAGTCACTTGCTAAACCTATTAAGTCCATACTCTGAAACAATATTTGTATTTGCCAGACCCAGGATTCGAACCTGGGACCCGCGACGTTATAGGCCGACGCATAATCCACGGCAATCGTGGGCGTAAACTTAATGCAATTCACTAATTAAAAACTACCTTATAAGTTGCTATAAAATAAATGGTTTGCTCAGTTTTTTGGGTCTCCTAAGTTTGTCATGTAGATAGGACGTATTGCACAGAATGCTCGTGATATGGTGGCCTACCAAAAAGAAGATATAACTGTGTCACAGAATAACTCTTGGGGACGCTGAAAATGTAAATTCTAATCAATATACCCCACACGTTACCCATTGCCGTCATAACGTATCTTTGGCTTAGCAACCTCTCGAAATGAAGCGTATTTCACAATAATTAATAATACTTATGGTTCTGCGTAAAGTTAACCATTGTGACGTTAACACATAAAACACAGTCAAAATGCCCCTTATAACTTACTGTGCATATTTAAAAACTGCATTTTACACGCAAGCAGGGTTCTACTTTCATAGTGGCTTTTTCATCTGACAATTCTAACAGTAACTATCACCCGTAGAGGTGGTCGTCCATATATAATGTCACGCCTTAAGTATGGGAGGGTTTAATATAATGTGATGATTTTTGATGAGGGATGTTTTTTTTTTTTTTTAAATTATTAATAACCTGTCCTTGCTTTTTCGTACAAGGTGGTTGTTGTTAGTAATTTTGAACAATCACAAACACCCAGGCTTTGAGAAAAACACATAAATGTTTTTGTCACGACCGGGAATCGAACCCAGGAACTCTCGGGTGGAAGGCGAGCGCCTTACCAACTTCACCACGAGAGCCGCCTTGATTGATGAGGGGGTTATAGAAAATGTGAGAATAAAATATTTGATGCGAAGATTATACCTACTGAAATCAATCATTTGTTTTTTTAACGAATGGGTAATAATTTAGACAAAGGGAAGGGAGATTTTTTGATGATTGTTGTCATTATGATGGTGGGAGGAAAAAAATGCTGAAAATCGAGTAACATCATTTATGGACTTCGTGCACTTTATGCGTACCTGTAGTAATATGTAGCAGAATAGCACAGCAATGCTGTAAAGACATGGCTGCGGATTTGCCATTAATGCAATATAAGAGATAAAGTTTATTTTTCTGACTAACTTCATCTGTATTTATTTGATGAAAAAATATTTGTATGAGCAGACTGAGATGTTCATGAGCAGGCTAGTTTACAAGGGCTCGTTATTCTTTACTTACATCTTACATCCATTAGTAAGTCATTGGCAGTTTTTGTGATTCTATATCTGTTATTGTGACAATAGAAGTGTCAGATGAAAATTCATTATCAAAGGTTTTATACATGCTATTTTTGAAGACATTTTTGAATAAATACACAAAATAATTACCGTACTGTTTGAATTCCACTCAGTCCCAACTTTTTTACTAATAGAAATGTTTCTGAAGAGTACATACATACATACACCTGCCCGCAAACAAATGAAAACTAGAACTGTTTCATTGAAAGTGATTTTATACAAACGTTAATATTTTTTTTGTATTCCACCACGTATTGAACGCAAGTGCAAATGAACTAAAAAACAATATGGTTGACAGAAAAATTTTACTCTTTCATCAGAAATAGTGACGTGTTATCTCGTGGAGTTTTGTTTTGATTAAAGTTTACTGCATTTAATTTGATTACAATGTTTACAGGTCTGGAAATGTTGAGTATAATATGTATTTGTGTTGAGACAAATATTTAGAAACAGTTTTAGAATTTGTTTTCGGACAGATGTAAATTGGTCTGTACCTACTAGACAAGAGATTTTTTAAAGGACTTGAAATTAGTTGATTCATATATGATTCTTGTGAATAGAGCGCAAGTGTGACAGCATCTGGTCGATGTGATAGAACTGTTCGGTGCAGAAGGGGCAGAATGACATTATTTGAGGATTCTGGCATTTGTTGACATCAACTCATGGGCAGCTTGGGTGCTTGAGGCGCAGATGTGACCTGAGGGTGTCGATACGACTATACTTAGCCGGGCAGTATGGGCAGAATGACATTAACGGCGAGTGACTGTGGTAGTGGTGCCATCTGTTGGAGACCTTCTTGCCGCAATACTTGCACCTCCAAAGCGAAGAACTCTCAGGCGTGGCCGTGAACATGTTGTGATACGACTTAGAACTATTCATTTCTGTAATATTACCATAGAATTAATATTTACCACAATTCCTGGTGGAAGTCAGCGCTCGAAATGGAAAAATTTACGAACCGGAGCGCTCGACAGTTTTCTGAAGATTTTACATAGTAAAGTTATCAAAGTTTATGTGTTTTTTCATAAAAATAAGTGTGTTAAATTTTCTATTATATGGCCTAGCTCAGACGGTCAAATTACTTATTCCACGAGACGGAGCGATAATTTTACTGATTTCACGAACAGGAACGGCGCTCCGGTCCATTTCGAGCCTTGGTGGAAGACCAGATCATTGCCGGCTGCAGATGATGCTTTGATTTACATGAATATTGTCAGTTTTTAATGCGGACAATAATGTCGATTGTAATATGAGTGTCTATTTCCAAAAACTGTTAAGTCCACATATCGCAACGCGAATGTAAAACCATAGTAAGAGCAAATTTTTCGATCACAATATATGAAAAAACCTAAAAACCAATTATTATTGTTGTTGTATTTTAGAAATCCTATTTGTCATGACTAAATGAAATCATTAAACCCCAATATTTCCCAAACTATGACATTTGCACTTACTTTGGTTACACAAACATTATGTTATGTTGAGAATTTAACTAAAATATGTAAGCACATATTCTGTGTAGTTTCACACAATTTGTAATGATTTACAATGTCGAAAACCCGCTAATACTATATCCATATATTTAATATTGCAATAAACGGTTTATCGACTAATAAATATAGACATATTGTTCGAATTTTAAAATAGAATACAATTGAAGGGTAGGTACAGGTGAAGACCATGTTACGTCACATTTTTTAAAGTGGCAATGCAGTCTCGTAGATCGAACCGAGTAGGTACTACAAGATTGTATTTTAATTTCGGTATAATAATAGTCACAGCATTATAGAGAATTGAAAATCACCATACAGGCTAAAAATAAGAAATGTCTATGGTCTACATTCACGTCAGACATGACACTCTTGATAGTAACCAAAAATTTCTCCCTGTGAAACGCCTGAGACCTGAAACGGATGAGTGCTATAAATAACGCCAGACAAAAACCGACGCCCTTTAGAGTCATTAACTTCAAAGTCTTTAATCAATGATATCTCAGTTTGACATTTGTGACATAACATGTTCTTCTCCTGTACCCTCCAATTTAAAAAAGAAACAAACATAACTGACCACTTTGGAAACACAAATAATGTCAAATCATGGACTTATAGTTTTTGAAAATAGAGCCTTATAGTACTAAGTAAATATTCTCATTAGATGAACGTATCCTCTTTTTATATTCGTAATGAATCAATGCATTGTCTGTAGTCGTCATATTATGTTATTTTATAACCATTACAAAGATTTTGGATTTATTATTTTAAATATTGACTACCCACCTCTAATTTTTTTTAAAAATGAGCACTGACTTCAAATGATACATAATAGCAAGTATGCTTCAGCCGGCTCTCACATCTAAACTCGCCTCGTCTACCACACAGCCATAAATCAAACCTTCTAGGAACGTCGTTTCGATGTCGCTTATGAAGACCATCTACTTAGAGACAGTCATGCGTAACCTCTTGAAAAGTATATATATTTGGATGCGGCAAGCCGGTATAGGAATGACCAATTCGTAGGTATGTGTATGCATTCTGGCGGCATCACCTCGCAGTCCGATACGCATGCGATTTATGGTTAGCAGCACCAGATTTCTTTTTTAAATAAAGTCGCATTCGACCTATTTGCGGAGCTCCATTTGGCAATTGGTGTTTTGTGAATAACGTGACATCAACGTATTCGACACGTTGCAAACGAGACGAGTTTTGATGTGCGAGCCGACTATCATGTTTAAGTCAATTTTGTGTTAAATTTAAGTGCAAAATGTGGAAGTAGGTTATTTATACAAAATATTTGAATTTTTTAATAAATATAAAAGGCTAAAATATAAAATTCATCCGCATCTACTATATATTTTTTTGATATCAGTTTATGTTTTTACTGTGTTTGTTATAAACATGTAGTATTTCAAAATCTCAGGAGTTTAAAAGAAAATCTTTGATAATTGGTGAGTTCCATGGTGTCGACATTCAAACACAGCAATATAGAGTTCGGTTTTGAATATTTGAGGTGCTAAACCTCTATAGGAAGTAATATGTATCCTTCTTGCTCTTAAATGTGAGACTGTATATTATAAGGAATCAAAGTGTCTATATTATACAGAATTTATTCATTGTAATTAGGTTTTTATACAACGCATAAGATGCGTGTATAATAACCGAGAAAATAATGTAAAAATCATAAATAAAATTATATGAACAAATAATTAATAGACAATAATCGTGCGGGATTAACACAAAACACACCGTGCTAGGACATTATGTGACAATTAACAAGCTGAAAACATAAACGGGAAGTCAATAACAACAGACAATTAAAATTAATATTTAACTTCTCAAAAGTAAAAGAGATCCAACACAAGTTTTTCGTGTTTAAAAAATTTCGAAGTATCATAAAATATTGTATATATATATATACGAATTTAAATTTACATCTAATACTACCACATTTTTATCGTAAGTTTCAATAAAATGAAGTAGCATGAAATGTTTGTTGCACAAAATATTGAGTTGAAGTAATACGATATATTATTTGTTTGCTACAAATTAATGTTGGTTAGGACTCTTTCACTTTCAAGTAGCAATTTATTAAAACAACAAAACACAAAAAGCACTTGGGTTAAGCATATCGTGACGTAACATACAGCGGGGATCGAGAAACAATGAGGTCTCGTGCAGAAAATTGCATGTCTTATTCTTTTGGACCTATTATTATTTTTAACTAAGTTTTCATCGAGTCATCAATTTATCGTACTTACGATATATCCTAATATATCCAAAAGAAATTTACAATAGCCAAATTTGTAAATTCACATAAAGTTTACCATCCACATTATAAAAAAATAGTATAAATGAATATGAAATGAAATTTCACACAATTTATAGTAAAATAATTCAATGTGGTGTTGATGTCGACAGCGCAATCCTTGAATTTGGTTCAGTATATCAACAGTAGATGATCATCATATTATTATTGAAGATTGATTCATTTCTGTCAGTCAGAAAACATACTTAATTTAACCGTTTTAAACAGAGTGGAGTCTCGAACTTCAGACGCATTGCATAAATGAAATTTTGAGATGATACTCTTTTGAACTATTAGTGATATCATTTTTTCAACTCAATATTCTCAAGCTCTAAAAGTCAGATTTGTCGGCAATATCTCCTGCAATGTTTATGTAGATATAATGAAAAGGATTGAATGTGTGTAGTTAAATGGTTCCTTTCAAATTATTTACACGATAATAAATCTATTAGATGTAAGTATTTAATAATGAAAAGTGTTTACCTATTCCAACGGCATCTGCAGCATAATATTATGAGTTTCCTTAAATCCATAGACTAGGTTTAACGTATAATACATTGTATTACCGCAACCAGGATGTAATGATGTCAAAAAGACCTAAGCCATAATGAAATATTATTTCTAGAAGTTATAAAGTCATAGTCTAGAAAATGCCTTTTTGACATGTGACACTGTAGTTTTAGAAATGCGACTCATATCAAACGACACTATCTCATAATAATGGTTTGATGTGGGCTAAAAATCAAAAAAAATTGTGAGAATATATATTATTATCATTATTGCGCCTTTTAAACCAGCTATATGCAGAAATTCCGTGATATAAGCATTTTGCGCAAAAATATTTTTATATATCAAAATTCGTTTGATTAAAAACTGACAAGTGACTTTTCACATTTTATTTGCTATAAATACAAAAAGGACAACATAGTGTCTATTTTGAAAACTAGTATAACATGGAAAAAAGTCATTAATCACAAAAAATATTCTAGAATTGTTTGTCGATTTTCTAGATCGCAGTCATTACAAGTCGTCATATTTTTTGCCTCTCCTGTAAAGTTTAGTGAACATTAGCCAGTTTTTAAAATGCAACAATGATGTCGATCTCCATTTCATAAATCAGCTGTCGTAATATGATATAATTCCATATATTACTTAGAGGAAAAAGGGTTTATGGTATCTAGCAAAAGGGATGCCGATTAGCGCTTTGCAGATTAAGTCCATTATGGACTTCCAATTCTTGTAAATGTAAAATCAAAAAAATATTCAGAAGTTACCAGAAATTATGACTAAAGTACCGTAGAAATATTTTGTAAATGAAATGTTCAATATCCAAAATCCAATTATATCTCACTAATCAGATATCTTTACAATTTTTAGAATTAAAAATCCTCAAATAGTTAGTCTTCACTATCCAATATACGGTTGCAATAACCTCTTTCTGGTCGGCGCGTACTCCATTTTAAATCTTCTCTGGCTTATTCACGTTCACTCTCATTACCATTGTATTAAATAATCATTAATTAAAAAATTAAACATCTATTAATTTTTGGGCCTTGAATTAAGCGGCTTTTTATTTAGACAAAACAAACCTTAAGCAAAACAACTAATACTTATAAATACAGCAACTAAAAATTAAAAAAAAAAAAACATAGACCACATATTGTATCATGCAGCTCCTAAGCATGTTTTGGACATAGGACTTTTAGGCCCACAATTTAGCAAAAGTAAGTGTGAATTTAGGCCATATTTTTGCCTAATAATAAATACAATTAATATTATGAGAGGCAATAAATTAATAAGGTACTTGAAGAAAACCACAATTATATTTTTTTGTAAAGGTACTGGTTCTGGTTCATAGTTATTCTAGTCTTTATCTAATCCATAATTCTTTTTTATATACTTAAAAACTGATGACTTTAACCTTCTTGTGTACCTACACATATATTGGTATATTGGTTGTATTCGATATATTAAAAAAATGAGTAGAACAAATCTTAACAGTGACTTTATTTCTCTTAACCAAATATTTTTGAGTTAGTACAGTTTAACATTAAGCCAGTAACTTTTCATACTTCATGACCATTTTAAACAAAAATAATTTAACCTTTAAAAATATCAGTTAAGACAAAAACTGTGACAATATAGCATATTTACACGACAACACAGTTTGTGATAAATAATAGAAACTTTATTTTCCTATTTTATTACAATGTTCCGTGTAAAATAATATTAACTAGTGGTCTCCGCTAATAAATAAACCTATATCAAAACTGTGTTTTAGTAGATACAACCATTTGACACTAGAAATTGGACTTAGTACCTGTTGCCGAGTAATGTTGAAACCAAAAAATCAACATTGATATTTGCATTTTGACATTAAGCTAATCGTGAATATACTGTTATAAAGTTGGTATTCCACGGAAACTGACGGTAACTCTAAATTTATTTGGATAATCATTTTTTTTATTATGTTAAATCGTGTGATTTTATTAAATTCAATACTCTGAAACAACCAATATTTATAGTAATTCAAATAAATTAACCTCACTAAAAGATGTGACATTCGAAGAAAATAATCCAGTAATAAATTTTACAGAAAATAATTCAAATAAGCAGACGAGAGGAAAACAGAAGAACTCCAATTTTGAGTTATCGCTATACTAAAACTTAACTTTAACAGTAAGTTCAAATGTGCTTAACAAATAAATACACAAATAAAATTGTTTTCTGTAAAGTTGTTACCGCTGTTTATCACTCAGATACAAATAAATGGAAGATTGGGAGAATTTAGGATGTCTACATCAACATCTACACCGGTGACGTCAATATCACATATTTTGGTGAGGTTACATTATTATGGGGGACTGACAATCAATAAGAACACATCATATTTGTAACATACCACAATTTAATGTAAATTAGTAATAAATACAACAGATAAATGCAGGAGTGAATGCAAGACAACATTGCACTCGATATAACTTAAAATTGGGATAAAAATAATCTGAATAAACTGACTGAGTAGTGGAACATATCAGCTAGATGTCACCAGAGGTCAGATTGTGCCACCCTGGTGAGTCTACGCCATGGTTACATTTCAGCACTCATTTGTGTACATAAATAAACAATAGGGCCTAAAAAACGTGACAGCATAGCGGGGTGACTCGGTCCGAAAACTATAAAATGAACAGATCTAATTTTTACAATACTAATGACAAAATAATAATTTCATTACTAAATAACGTTATTTTATTCAGTCAATATGTACATATCAATTTTCAGATAAAAATTATCTAAACGGGATTTTTAGGCCTCGCAGACTTCTTACCGACAATTTTATAATAATAAATTTACAGTTAACTTTAACAACAAAAATTATTGAAATTAAAATAATACAACTCTTGTTGTAAAATATTGTTACAATATATTTAAAAAATGATACTGTAACAGTCTTAGTGAATTAAAAATGGCATGTAACCATTTTAAGAATTCCAAATAATGGTAATTGCTATATATATAATCTATATGCACCTGCATTTAAATTTCATTCTATGGATAATAAAAAAGTTTACTGTTTAGCCAAAATTGGGCCTATGTTACTCCCACTAGGCCTAAAAATGGACGGAGTCACCCCACGATGTGGTATTTTAACATTATGTATTAAAAACTATCACAAATGAGTATTAAGAGTGTGGGATGGCATTGTGGCACAATCTCACCCCGCCGTACAGTATAATATACTATAAATATTAATTAATAAACCTTAAAACTGCAGAGGTATGGAAATTTCATGTTTATCTTTGTTACTTACCTAATAGCTTCATAACCGTAACCCAATTTATTGTTAACTAAAATTATTACTTACGAGAGAAAACAAATCAGGTAGACACAATGATTTAGACTGTTAAGATAACATTTAGTTTGGTTAAAAATTAAATAACTAGAAATATTGCACAGAGTATGTATCAATCGTTGATATAATCATAGCCCACAATATGATTTAAGTTGACATATTCAAACATTTATCTAACTACGACAGTCTGCCGACAGAAGACCCAAGACCCGAATCGACTGCGTGAACTCTCTTAGGCTGTAGCACCATTCCAATATATCACAATTTGATTACCGTACCACCCTAAATTTAGCTAAATTTTAACAGAATTTAATATTATTCATAATATATATATATATAATATATAATCTAGGTTAGTCCCGATCGCATAATGCCAATATTTAATGCCATATAAATTGAAGATGTGTTCATTTAAGCATATCCGTCCCGGGGGGGGGTTCGGAGCCCCGCCCGGAAGATCACAAGTACATTCATAAAAGACTAATTAGGTAATAATAATGAACACAATCATTCAGAGTGTAAAAAAAAAACAAACGATAAAGCCGCCTCGCCTCTACAACTCCTTCCTAACTACAATTTATAAAAATTGAAATACAGTAATAATAATAATAATAATAATATAATCATAATAATATATTAGAATTCATGTAAAAAATCAACACTAATAAAATTTTACAGATAAATATAAAAAAAAATGTTTTAAATATATTATGACAATAAAATTTCACTCTAAATATACGCAGACGCGTGCATATATTAAACATATACACGGGAAGGCGTACATAAAAACAATCTCCATTCGCCGTCGACGTCATCGTCATCATAAAACAGGGTTACGTTTGTATAAAAAATTTCTCTTATCTCTTATCAAATATCCGTATCGATAACTTTTAATCACATTCCGATTTCATTTTTTCCATCTCTATTCAAAAAAAGGCCTCAGATGCACCTAATCGAGATTGCGTCGCTGGCGCGCGGGGGAGGGGGGGCGTGGCCGGGATCAGAAGGCGCCGAAGCCGAGCCAGCGCGGGCGGGATCAGTCCATCGCGTGGTGGAGGGGGGAGGCGAGCAGCGCGGCGGGCGGCTCGAACTTGCGCGTGTCAGGGTTGAAGGCGGGGTGCTTGAACTTGCAGTGCGTGCGCAGGTTGTCGGAGCGGGTGTAGGTGGCGCGGCACAGCGGGCACTCGAAGCGGCCCGGGAAGTGCACGTGGTAGTGGTTGCGGATGTGCGTCACCACCTTGCCGCACAGCTTGCACCGGTGGAGGTTGAGCGCGCCCTGCACCCGCTCGAACGTCAGCCGCATGTGCCAGCCCTTGGAGCCTGCAACACACACACGTCACTACCCACCGCTTTTCACTCTCTACCGCTGTCTTCCCTATCATACTCCAAAACGATAGCCACCCATTTTACCTCACTAAACCTGAATGCGGTATCTCCGTAAAACAAAACAGAGATACTGCATTAATGCTTAGAAAGGCAATATTGTCAAAAACGGTTCAACTGCCATTTTCAGAATTGACACAAAGCAAAATTATGTTAAATTATGATTTACTGTTTATAGGCTTCTCATTGCGCCTCCTCAATTTGTAGTGATATAAAATGTAACACGCTTGAACACCTAAAAAGGTATAAATAATATAGCCATTTGATTCATATTACATTAGTAAGTGATGTCTATGGGCAGCTAATCGCAATGGGAATCCTCACACTGACATACATCACATCTTTACAACTATTTTCAATATTATTATTTCAAAATGGCATGAATTCAAAATTCAATTTCAAATTGAATATAAATTTAATATTTTTAATTCGCTTAGAAGATCGTAATAACATTCAGTTAGTTACACTAATAATATTGTGATAACTGAATGAAAACTAAATGAAGTAAAAAGATGAAGAGAGATGTTCTAAATTGGTCTGTCTTCGATATTGTGGTATTTATTTTTATTAGGTTGTGTTTTTGGAAAATTGACTTAACATTTTATGTCTTTTTGAAGCTGTCAAAATTTTGATTCAATACTTTCACAATATATAAGCAATTTCAATAATTATTATATATTTTCAACATTTTATAATATATTAAACTGTGATAAGTTATATAGATGTAAGATAGAATGTATGTTTGTGTGTACAGCCTTTATTGAAACTCAGTTTTTTTTTTAAATACATATTCTTTCATAAGGTTACGCACATAAACAGTGTAATTGTTACTTAATTAATCTGCATTCACTGTTATTTCATTTCGATTTAAGATCTATGGAGAAATTACATTTTGTAATGATAAATAATAAATTAGTAAAGCAAAACGAGAACATAATATTATTTATTTCCTTTTAATTCATTTTACGACTAATTAATTAATATGTATGTAACAAAATCGTAAATCAGACTATTTCTATACAGCACTACAAAATAATAAGTTACGAATTATTAGGCTGTAAGCGTTTTAGAGACTAAATATGAAACCTACTAAAAGAAAACATGTCTTTTTTTTATTAACACTGATATAATAAAAATTAATTTCATGAAGTCATCATTAATACTAATGTAATTTAATGACAACATTGTGATAAATTAATATGTTTTGCAAAAAGGCATATATTTCTCCGTTCGGTACATTCTAAATGTATATAACTTGAAAGGAACCATATCAGTAATAATGTGTTTAGGGTGAGTGATGATGACTCGGTATTAAAGCATTTTAAGCGGTTACAGACGCAGATTTTAGAATACAGAAAGAAAATGAAAGAATAACTCCAAAGGAAGAAGAAAATGAGAGCATGCATGAATAATAAACAGTTGCGGAGAATAAATCATTGATATAAAATGTACCTGTTATTAAAAAGCCTTCTATTCTCCATCTTATCTAAATGTATCACCATACTGCTAAAAGCGGACAGAATTTAGTAATAAAAAAAGCATAAATCCAAGAATGTACTTTTGAATAAAAATATAACTGAGAAGAATAGTAAAAATACATGGTTTTTTTTAGTGTTTGTTTTTCGAATTTCTGCAATTGAAGTTTTTTTTTGTGAAGATTTTGCAAGTGTTTATTTTTGGAGAAACAAAATATGTAACAATGAGGCAGCTTAGAATACTACTTCATTGTTAGGTTTGTTTTGTCAAAAATAAACACTTAGAACCTTGTAGTATTAGGCTCGCGATTTGTTGACAAACATATAACACCACATTATCTCAGAAAACGACTGTCTTATTTAAGTTGATGTTACATACAGGACAACATCGTTTCACTATCTCTATAAACATATCCATTTCGACTATATACTAATAGACTTTTCACATTTGTTATTACTATTCTATAATGTAATTCTTGAACAAGGTAAGATCCGATAATGTTCATATAATACAAACTAATATATTATATTCTCAATTGAACATAACAAAATTTGATAACCGATCATTTAAAGATTCATAAAATTATTTAAAGCCGGGTACTCATTAGCGAGCCGTAACTGTGATGGTTGCAAATACAGTAATCAGTAAGGACGCCAAGTAATTAGTTCTCGAGCTTAATAAATAATTATTTCGCATCTAGAGTTGGTTACAGTATCTGGAAAGGTTACAGTTACGGCTCGCTAATGTAGGTAGGTAGGTGCCAGAGCTTTGGAGATCCAACATAAATATTGCACACTAAACTTTGTCAGTCATACTTATTTGTTTTCATTGAACTCTAAGAACACAAACTGTAAATGATATTCATTAATTTTTATCCATTCCTCAGCATACTGAATTAACTAGTAATATTCTGTAATATATTTCTAAGTCAATTTACTTGTTTTATTAACAGAGAATGTGTCATTGTGCATGAAGAGTGTTAGAACCCTCACAAATGATTATCTGTTACATAGCACCTTATCAGCAGCATAGGGTTAAATTTTGGTTATAAAGCGTGAGAGACTTATTGCCAATTGACAAGTGCTACCAATGATTGTGAGATTCTCATATAAATATTATTTAATATGAATTTACAGGATTAAATTAAATATACATGTCAACAGAATCATTAAAAAGATCTTTTATGATAATCTTCAATGCATTTGTGGCAGAAAGAATTAATTCTATTGAAGAGATAATTGGATAAAGCAGTTATGTGACATTTTCATGATAGAATGAATTTTTGTGGTTCCATAAATGACACCAATATCTTCCATTTTGGTATAATTATTTATATATTATGAAAGAATAAAGGTGTTATGTAGATTATGAAAAATGTCACATAACACCTTTATCCATTTTCAGAATGAATGACGTTAAATGTCAATTCTTGGGGAAAAGACACTATATTAATCTTTTATTTTAATACCAATTAATCCACAATAAGTACTATATATTCTTCCATTTTAATCAATGTGCGGTATTCATTACTGTATAATCATGATACATTCTTATTGAATACCATAGGTCTTTCTGGGTGTCGCCGAGAAATATTAACTTTGTGATCGGAGTATTTTAAAGAATACATGCATTGTTATTATTTATTATGAAGCATTATAATAAAAGCCTCGGGCTGGCAACACTGCGTAACTTATAGGAATAGATAATTATTTTCATGTCGTACCATGAGTCTTAGCTTCTATTGTTTTCATTTAAAATAGCTACTGACAATATTAAAAAAAAAAAAAAGTACCATTACTTACCATAAGTATTTCATATTGAGAACAACCAATAAAGGAGTTTTTTTTTTGTTTGTTATATACAGAGTTTACTTTAAAAGGTGTTGTGTAAATATGTTCAAAAGATCTCAAAATAATGTGTTTTCATTCTGACCAACCCGTCTCGCCTCAACAATAATATTCAGCAACAGAAGTCATGTGTATCGTTATTTAAGAAGACATAACGATCCTTCGTAAACACATAATATGAATTGTATATTGTCAATTTGTAGTAACTCCATATAATACCAAAATACTGATTTTCAATAATTAAATCTCTAAAAACATTTTGTAATATTAGTAGAAATGGGTATAAATGCCAAATTAGGAAATCAAAAGAAACAACATACTCTACATAGAAGTGTACCTTTTCAGTGACATCAAGCAGTACAACTTATTTCGGTTTTTAACTTCCATACCTGATGAACAGTGGATACTTAAAATGGATTTAGCCAAAGAAATAATATTACACGTTTTGGCACTCTACTGATTTCTAAAAATAAAGTATAATCCATTTAAATTGTCGACATTTGTAAATTGACCTGAATTGTTAAGCTGATAAACATTTATAAATTTACCAAAGTCAACAAGAACAGGGTGTACTTTTACTTGTAACTTTTTAAGTAAATACTTCATTTAGTAATTTATAAACATTTACTTAAAAGGTCAAATAAAAGCAAATAACTTATTTTTAATAACTCACAACATTTGTAAATGTTTTGAAAGCAGAATATTATATTATTAATGATAGTGCGTCCCAATTCATCATTCCAGCTTCAAGATTCAATATTAATAATACTAGCATTGAAATATTAAGCAATGAATAATAGAGATAAGGTAAATATGTATAGAGGTTATTCTACGATAATTTAATTATTTTTGGGTTTTACCAGATAATACAATCTTTTAACGTCACATACATAGAAGAGAGAGCTTGATAACAAAGGTTTTGACCAATGATGTTCACTATAAAATCAATAAAGCAAGTTTTTCTATGTAAAAATATAGGTGTAATTCTTCATTTGAGTATATAAAAATTAGTGCAATATAATTCTTGTATAGAGGCTCCATTTCTATACAAGAAGGTTTTTTTCAATAGCTTTCGCCTTGACAGTAGTAATATTAAACAAGACGTATTCTCCCCGAAAGGATAAACTATTAATTTTGAATAGATATTTAAAATATAATCTATTAAAAATTAAGTGGTATTAGAATAACCTCTACATTGCGTGTAAATAATAGATACAGAGAAAAACAACAAAGATTTGAAAATAAGAAGCTTTAATTGTATAGAAATAAAAAAAGACATAGAAATCAATAAGGCTTAGAATAAATAATGATTAACATAAGGCACATATGTATGTAACTAACTGTACTATAATCTCAAAACTATGTACTATAACTAACAATTCATTTCTTGGCACAAATAATGGTAAATAAACATCTTATTTCTAATAAATTATTTATTTATAATGAATAATTATCTTATTATAAAAGCATGGCGGTCAACGAGATATTACCAAAATGGTCCATAATTTAATTTTAAACATGATAACCAAATGTAGAAAAACCAGCTCTAGTTTGCTATTATGTATGTATTAAAGGGAATGTAGCAAGTGCCGATGCGGTATGAGGTAATATTATTGATACATGCAACATACGTGTTCGTTGAATATTTTTTACCATTTCGGCGAGTTCGCACATACAAACTAGTCACTTTTATCAACAAACTATAACACCACAGTGTGTTTATTGGTTATGATAAAATTTCCATCATTACTTAAGTCGTCATGTGTCAACAAATATCCAAGAACTATAAACAACATTGTAATACTTTCATGTCTGATGACATATGACAACCGAAAGAATATTCTGAATGGATATGGAATTTTGTGGCATTGCGTAGATTTTCTATGTGCGAACCACCTTCTATATAGATACGGATTGATTCACCAAATATATAACATTGGTAATAAAGACAGAATTGTAATGCCGGGTGCTCATTAGCGAGCCGTAACTGTGACCGTTGCAGGTACAGTAACCAGTGTGGACGCCAAATAATTATTTCGCATCAAGAGTTAGTATCTGGAACGGTTACAGTTGCGGCTCGCTAATGAGTAGCCGGCTTTACATGGCTAATGAAAAAAACCTATAATATAGTTTTGAAACTTAACTACCCAGTATGTTTTTTTTAACATAGACTATATACCTATGTTTGTACAGTTATTTTTTACATATTTGACTAAACTTGTATGCATACAAATAACCATGTGTTCACCATGGATGGCATCATCACTGATTAAACTAACTGAATATTCTATATATTATATACATATATAAATTTGGTAATTAATCAATCCCTGAAAATGAGTACCTATATACTTAAAAATATATAAGATACAACTATGAGTATAAGTCTAAAACTATCAGTCAAAAGTTTAAAAAATATAATTCATTGATGAGATTTGAAGAAAGTAATGAAAAACATTGAAGTAATAATAGATAACCCAGCGTATCGTAAATAAAACAGCTAACTTTACTGTACTATGCGTTCTCAAAATGACATACAAGAAACACGGACGTTCACAGTCATAAATTAATACAGGTAACCCTCGTCCATCGCGAAACCGGTGAGTGTAAATTCATTGTTAATGATATCACGATCTAGTTTTAATATTTTTTTTGTCCTGCACTTCTTTTGACATGTACCATGAGCAAGTAATCATCATAATTGCGCCTGCACATGTGCATGGATTTACTGGCCCCAATAGTGTGTAAATTCAACCATCGCGATAAAAACTGTTAACACGTAAAAGTGCCGACTGTCTCACCAATCTCATTCTTCAAGCGGAAGCGAGACGCGATGTTGTCATTGTATGGTGCTATTTGACTGGTTGTGAAAAATTGTAAACGTCAAAATGCTTTCGTATTTTTTCCGGTAGGTTCGCCACTATCGTTCTACTGAGCAGGCGCAGATATCACACAAACTCTGTCACAGTGAAAATTCAGAAGCATCTGAACTTTTTTGATCCATGCATGCAATCTTGCAAAATTGCACGATGATATATATTTACACGTGAATTTTCTTGTTATGACAACGATAATACGTAGTCAGCAGTAAATCTGTGCATGTAAACGGGGTACAATGAGTGGAATCATTTGCATACGATATGTGCTATAAATTCGAGACAATATTGATAATTTTAAGTACAGTAAACTCCCGATTATCCAGGCTAAAATAAGTCAATATTTTATAGTGCAGTAATTGGTTGACAAAAAGTATCAAAATTACAAAAGTTAATAAATTATTTTAATTAATTACCAACAACATTATGACCATGACCGTGACTGTACCTATGAAGTAGAAGTGAGTAACAAATAATGATTTTATAGCTATTATTTTTGACAATAACGAGGATAAAAATACACAAATTTAATACTATATAATACCCCTTGTGAGTTTCCTAAACTAGTTAATCAAAGACTTAAATCATAATAGGCACCTGGAATGTTCAAATTTAACAAAAGAAAAATGTCCAATATTTACATACTACGGCAAAATATGTAGAAGAGATGTCCAGGTAGTTTTACGATAAATAAAATAATATATTGGAAGCATATGAGACCATTTTCTATAAATATCTTAATATCTACCAAAGTAGGTACTACGTAAACGTAGATAATTAAAGTAACCTTTCACCACCATCTTTGACTATTTTCATACTGGAATTCTTGTCTATGGAAAATAATATTAGTTCAATCGACGTACACAGCGGATATCATTGTAACTTTAAAAAATATACGATATTTAAATAATTATTAATAATCAAAACATTTTTGATGCAAATTTGTTCTTTGTTTAAAACATTACCAAATCCATGGGTTTATTTTTACTTTTAAGCTCACTCTAAAAATAATCTACGTAGGTTAATAAATTTTGAAAATTATATTGCATATTGAAATTTCTGAACCAAAAGGGTGTAAAAGATATTTTGGGTAAAATGTTTTAATCAATTGCAACTAATGAAATTAGTTAATTGGTTTAATTACTTCGCGTAACTTTAAGCTTTCGGCAGTTAAACGGATTAATAATAGGATTAAATTGTTTAGAAATTTATTTTCAGAGACTCAAACCATCAAGCAAGAGTTATTCGAAGATGTAGTTAAATCATTTATTCTACCTTACACACCATTGTTTAAACATGAGTTTAGTAGTTATCGGGTTTTAAAAACATTTTTAATTTTGGTTTCATTTAATTATGTATTTTATCTTATTATCATTGGCTTTACAATTTTGTGTAGATCTTGGCCGCTGAGGTTTCATAACAGTTTATTTTTTAACGAGAAATAGATACCAGCCACATGTTCAACCTTTTAGGTCCATGCTCTGGGCCCACACACATTAAAAAATAACACATGAATCTAATTCCTCAGATAGTATAGTTATTAGGAAATATCTGTAAGGATGGTCTCGGTTCGGTAGCTTAGTGGTCAAACCCCTCACACCGACGAACGAAAGACGTGTTCAAATCCCACTTCAGTAAAATATTCTTTAAGGATTTTTTAAAGTAAATATATTTTTTAGGCTTTTTCAATAAAGTTACGATGATATCCGTTGAAAATCTCGATATAATAACTAGGAAAAATAACACAGTACTTCTGAACAAAGTGATTCACTACAAATCAAATGTATTTAACTAACGTCATTTATTTTTTCTGTATATACTATGCGGTCACTCGATGTGACCATTTGTTACTGGTCATCAAAATTTGAAAAAGGTTGTATTCTTAGCGCCTCAGCACACAAATGATTTTCAGTAGATGATAGCAATCTACAATTCCCTGGGAAGGATTTATAAGCTTTACTGTGCATACGACATAAATAAGTATGCAATGAATGCATCCATTCCATTCTACAAGTGTCAATCGCTATTACCTACTAAAATTGGTTTTGACTTGACTTGACTGGTTTTGACATACAAAATATCACATCAATAACATAGGAAATTATAGGCACACTTGGGAGATATAACATTTAAAACTATTGAGCAATATATCTTAATTACTATTATAATATATAGGGTAATAAATCCATGAGCAAAATCAGTCTATTTGCGATAATACTTAACGATCCATTCCTTAAATCTCACTAGTAAATTGGTAAAGTCGTGAATGAAATTCATTCCATCATTTCTCTCTAATACTTGACAATGTATTCGGGAGAGAGAGGTATTTGTATTGAAAACAACACTAAGACACCTGTTTCAACTTGAAACAACAATTCGAGTTATATCATTCGATGTTTAGGGAAAAAGCGGTAACCCACAAAAATAAAATTAACACAAGCACTAATATAATTTGTCACCTCAATACTATTACTAAATAAAATTGATTTTGACATTGTTACAATAAAGTAAATATAAATTTCGAAAATTAAGCAATAATTAAATAGGTCAGAATATTTAGATAAGTACCTAACGAAGGTACAGGCGGTTTTCGACTTTCGTACATTTCTTAAAATTTAGATTTTTGTTGATATTGGAAAAACTGTGCGCTTCCGTACATTGTCAATCCTTAGACTTTCAAGGAGGAATAGTTGATAGCCATTTATTTGTCCAACCCATTGGTTTCTTGCACTGGATCAAAATAAATACACATTGAAAAAAAAGCAACATGCATCATCAACAAACAACACCAGTCGCAAGTTCATATTTGCATACAGACGACCGTTGCTCTACACACTGCATGTTATTAGATTTTTTAATTAATATAATTCTGTATTTTTATCACTGATTATTAGTATTTACAGAAATATGAGCATTTTCATGTCTAAAACTTTAGAGCCTTCTAATCTTCTGATCAATTAATATGGATTTTTTTTAAGAGGGCAATATAGGCATGTATAACAAATTTGTGGGTTACCATCTTCTGTCTAAACGCAGTCAATATTATTATAGGCTTGTCATACTATGAAAGCATACAATTAAACTGTATAATATGTTACCTCCTTTATGGTTATGGAGATATCATAACGTATTGTAAAATATACAATTAATATTTAGTCTATTTATCACCGTCGACGCAAGTGGCTAAATTGAATGCCATAGTCTTATCGAAATGAGCCTTGGACTCTCTGTGCTTCATACGCACGTGACGTTTGAGGTTATCGGCGCGCGTGAGCACCAAGGCACAATACGGGCACTTGTGCTGGTCGGGATTATGTGACTTCATGTGTTTCTTTATGTTGGCGACAATTTTGCCGCAAGCCCCGCACGCCTGCAAATCCATGCAGGGCGTCAGCTTGCCATTGCGTATCGGCTTTGTGTTGTCGTGCAAGTTATCGAAATTTATCATCCGGAGGCCTAAATGGCTCGGCGGCTCATGATTCTCATCCGTCGGAGGCTCTCCTGAAAATTTCAGCAACATTTCGTCACACATTTGAGCTTCCACATGACTTTCGTATATTCCCCTAAATGCCATACACTTTGTTTCATTTCATCGATTGTAAAGAAACCGTCAATTTAGAAAAAACTAAATTACAAGTTCAGCCATCATTATTTTTGCTCTACAATAGAGTGGATATTAGTTTCTCCCCGAAAAAAATTCATAAGTAATGGTTCATAACCATTAGGCCCTGACTGGTTCTAAACAACTTGTGGAAAAAACCTTGTAAATTAGCTAAGCACAGGAATTGAACCTGAGGCCCACTGTTTCAAAAGTGGGACATTCTGCCACTTGTCCATGGCAGGCTCTATTTTAACATCATTTTTATATGAGGAACAGATGTTAGCAAGTCGCTCAACCCAAAGGGTCCATGCTGTGCAATTCCAATCATCAATCGACCGATATAGATGGGCACTAAAACACTGAGGACGCACTTAATTCACAACTCGCATTCAACGTTTTATCAAAACGAATAACAAGATCAATTCTTTATCCTTTTAAAAAATTGATCGAGTAAGTAAACTCTTATCATTTTATATCTAAAAATTTCAGTTTCTGAGTTGAAAAGGATGTTTCGATGAAATGACTGACTCATGCTAATCATAGAACAGTAGTTTTAAGCTTTTTAAATTTTTAATTTATCTATCAAATAGGACAGAACTCGAGAATAATCAAAGTCGAACATGTGCATTCAACTGACTTAAAGGTTCCAGCCATCTGTCGAAATGAAACAAAAAATATAGACAAATACTTAACGCAAACTACTTCTCGACACAGACGACATTACCAACTGCACATTAGTTTCGACAACACTTCATGCTTTGTTATATTCAATACCGGATACTTATTCTTCTGAGGAAATTCTACAATACATCATAATATATATTAACCTCAACACTCGTCGAGGCCTGTCATTCTTTCTCGTCTACATATATTCTCAAGAAATCTTATTATAAATGTTACTGAACTATGACACTCATATATAATTCAAATCCACCACCTTCAAAATACAATTTTAGTTCATTACCAGACAGTAGAGTAAAAGCTTGAACAGACCAATGTCAATCAATAGCAACAACTAAGATGTTTGTATCGGCTCACAGACAAGATCAAATTTGCGCAAATCTAGTGTGCGAATTTCACAATTTAAAAATGACAGCAAATGCAGAAAAGTTGATAGAAACATATTATAATGGCCTGCAGGAAAGTAAATTAATACGGTTTCCATGTAAGCAGGCATTTTTAGTTTTATACTTAAGCATAGACAAGTCATTTATTTTTGTAGTAATGGTAAAAAACACCTATAGCATTTAATAAAATTTGTATTACCATTTTGTTAACATAAATCGTTCCGCATATAAAATATGACATAAGCGCAGTTTTGAACCAAATCCCAATTGATGCAGTCTCTCGTCAATTCTCAATAATTCTGACAGTTCTCGACAATGCAATTTCCCATCAAGAATCGTTGTTTCAGTTAAAAGAAGATTTAAAATATCCAAATTTAATAATTTTATGTATGGATTGAATATATTGATAGTCTAAAAACTTCAATTCTCAGGGCAGCTGTTAGTTTTATGTTTGGATTATAGGATGTTTATAAATTTAAGTAATTTTTTTTAAATTCCTAACAAATTAAAATTTAAAAACATCCCTGATTTACCGCAGAAAACCAAAGTTAAAAATAGCTACCCCAACCCAAGACTTGACGTTTTTCGACTTATCAATATAATATAAACACACCATACACGGAATTTGATGAATTCTACTTTTGAGTATTTAATGTAAGAATTGTTGTTTTAAAACATATAAATTTGTCAACAAAATGCATGATGATGATGCACCGGTCTGATACATGCAAAATTCGCTATGTGAAGATTCCGCCATCAGCGGTGGTGCTAATGTTTCACATTGGTCTGTGTGAGCCCTAAAGCTACAAAGTCGGTCTGTCACTCTTTACAACAAAATTAGCTGGTAACTTTTTGTACGGCATTATAGCAGTGTAAGAAATTTAATTCAATAGCTTACTATAATTTTTAACAGTATAAAGAAGTTATACTTACGTGTGTAAACATTCGCAACCATAGAATTAAACTTTAATACTTAAATCAGCTATAAACTCCTCTCTGAATCTATAAAAAAACAGCCTCTGGAGCTCTCAAGGTGTAAAAAAATGGAAACCTCATTGTACAACTCCACTTCTAACTAAAATAGGTTCTTGCTCAACCCTCGCTGGATTTGATAGAATGTTTAGATAGATGTTTTTCATGATATATAATATAAAATATAACCACAGTTTTAAGAAAAACACACTTATATAAATGAGTTTTGATATGGAAAATAAGGAATTGAGAATTCCAACAAAACTGAACACCCCGAGTTTACTTAAGTCACACTTCTATCTAGTCCCTCAAGTTATTGTTTTAAGACCATACAACACAACCAGCCTGTGGCGAAAACTTGTTACCATTGGCGAAGGGTGAAAGTAGACCGTAGATTGGCATAAATAGTGCTCACTAAACTTTCGCCACTGCTTGTGTAATGTTTACCATAACTTAGTAACGGAATAATATGACCATTTATTAAATAAACACAACATGCAATTTGTACAATAATACAATATTACAAATTGATTCATTTGTCTGTGAAAAAAATTAGTATCATCTATTTTATATTATGATTTCAACGATGACAAGCCATTTCTGTAAAATTATTACACTGTAATTCTTGCGTTTAAAATGTATGAAAACAGTGGCGACATCGGGTAGTAGAATATAAAAAATATCCACAATTTCTTAGTGGATTATAAACGCCAAAATAAGAGTGTATTCATAAATTATATTTTGTGGAGAACTACAAGGTTCTAGGTGTTTATTTGTAGAGAAACAAAGTAACAATGAGGCAGCTTAAAATACTACTTCAATGTTTAGGTCTGTTTTGTCAAAAATAAACACTTAGAAACTTGTCATATTACGCTAGCGAGTTGCTCATGTATCCTAATTATAATTTCACTGTCAAATCTACTGTTTTCAGTTACGAATCTTTTACCTCCCCCAACAGAGTATTCGCCACTGCAACTAGCAATAAAAACTGGACAGAACTATTAGTGTCGTTACACACACAAAACATTTTATAATGACAAAGTAACGTGTAATAATGGCTCTTGTAACCCTGTTTGATACACAGCGATTATTACCGCACAATACAAAGTCACGTATATGAAAGCATTCACATTACACGCCGGCGAACGATGGTCGTGCAATAATATTTGCTGCATATGAAATAGGTGTCTCTTTTCTCTTCATCAGATAAAACTAGGTAACCTGCTTTAGCTATAAATCAAGAACTATCAAACTTATACAATTTACTCCCATAATTGACTGATGTTTTTTTCATGGTTAGCGTAGAAACTTACCATAATCTTTTTTGATATGGTATAATCCAGCGATGGCGAACCAGTGACGATTTCCAATAAACAAAAGCAGATTTCCAGTTACAATCAGACTATTATTTTTAGTGATATAGATTATAAAGTTAAAAACTTCTGTTTTCCTTCTTTTAATTAGTTCAAATCAAATATTTCACGGAGATTTAGTTACAAAATTTCAAATTCAATTCTAACTCAGCTGCGGAAGAAGGTTCGCCATCTCTGGAATACTGGATAGAGAATAATATATTATTAAAAATAATAAGACTAACGATATTTCCATGATCTTGTAACTCATACTGTCCTCAAGCTATTCCAGCATTTATATGGTTAACTTAAAATACTTCTTGTTTTAAACAATGTTTTAACCATACCAGAAAAATAAGAACTGCGTATATTAAACAAAGATATTGAATCTTCCTCCAGATGTAGTCAGCCTTATGTAGTTTCGCTATAAAAATTGCTAAACCAAGTTCCAGTTTTACATAAGTGCCATTTTCATATTATATTAAAAAATGTAGGACTACTCCTTTGAGTTTGTATGAAAATCAGTAGAGTATTCCCAGATCTCCTTTGCTTTACTTGCTTTGCAAATTTTAGATAATATAAAGCCTGTATGTTAATTTTTTAAGAATTGCATGTGCATAAAAATATATTTTATTTGAAGAACAGAATAATTTAATGAATATAAGAAAAGAGCAGTAATTATTGTGAAGCATATAGATTTTATTACTTAAACCTAGCCATAGCACTCTTTGCCACTGAAGAATTACAAGGTTGTAAATGACATTGCAATCATAAACGGACCCTTTGATAAACAATGGTTTGAAATAAAAACCTTTGTCCGAAAGGTCCCTTATTGTTTATGAAAATACTGACACTTATAACCTTGTGATCCCACCTTCCTATACTACTTATATGCATGCAATGTTGTATCAAAAAAAAATTGAATTCCGCTGGCGAATTATTAAATTATATCTGATATGTGATGACGTCATAGTAATATTACGTTATTATCTAGATAATTTTGTTATTTATAAATTTTGTAATGATTTTGTATCTTTTGAAATATTAATCAATGTAGTAGGTAAGTAGTGTAGTTTAAAAAATGCACAAAAAAGAAAACATTCCACATACCAAAAAACCAGTTGTCGTTATTCAATACTCCCACAAAAAGCATGCAGGTTCAAAGCACAACCAAATACAACCAAAAGAAAAATAAACTACGGGAAAATGCAAAATGGGTTAAATGATAAATGAATAACACAATGAAACGATACACTTAATCAATTAATATTAAAAACATCTGACTACTCATACAAATGTTATTTTGATTTGTTAAATTTGCGTTTAGCTTCGACTGACTACAGTTTTAAAAATGATAAGAGTAATAAATCGATAACTTGATTGCATATTTTACCATTGACAACACTATTTGCTTAAACTTTCAATATTGTTAAAATTAGTCTATCTTAAATTTATAGTTTTTCCGTAAGCAGTTGTTGTTTAGCTTTAGTGATATATTTTACATCGCAACCTGGTTATGGTGTACTATTAAATACACCAGTCGGTTTGGTTGCAAAAGGTCCTAACGTCACATTATATATATTTTGAGATAACTCCTTGTTAAGCTGAGAATTTATTACATGCTGCAGATTTCAACACTAAAATAATTATGAATGAAAACCTTTTACAACCAGTCCAAATTTATCATTTAACATTATTTGTTATTATTTAAAGAAAGTTAATAGATAGATACATTATTTCATAAGCGAATGATTACCCATTAAAAATTCTGGAGTAATAGTTGAGATTAATTATTTATAATTAATTACCAAGTGTTATGACAATATTAGTAATGAAGTTAGCCGCACTTGCATGATAACCAACCATGAAATGACACTACTTTGATTTGAGTACAAAAAATATATAATATTGGTTAAATTGAGACCTTGATGCCCTTTAATTCTATGTTACAACTAAAATAATATTGATTAACATTCAAGTCATGAAAATGTATATCTATGAATTTCTTCTTTAAATAAAAAAAAAATGTATGGAACAATACAAAGGTACATACATGTCAAGCAGATTCAATTGTAATGCAAAGTTAATAAATCACAGTGCAAAAAAAGTGTAAGTGCCATTATTCATGATTATGAGTTAGTCTGTTTATGGATTTCAAGAGACTTGAATGTGACTAATATCATTTTGTATTGTTCCTTACAGTAAAAAAAAAAAAAAGACAAATAATATCACGTAAAGTCTGGATGGTGAATACAATTATTTCTTACCATCCATGGCATCGACATGTTCGAGGTGTGTCGGTAGCATGCTGTCATTGTCGGGTGACTCCGACAGGCCGTGAGAGCTCAGCAGGGAGGCCATGTCACCTGAACCCTGAAGAAACAAGCAAAAGTTTGTATGAAAAAAAATGTATTTTACAAATATATAAATATAACATAAGTGCAAATAATGGAGTCTTTCAGCAAAATCTCAAAAAGGGTGATTAATATTGTAAATAATTTTATGTGAGGTGTAAAAGGGAACCAACTACATTTTTAAAAGTGTAAAATAAATTCTTAAATAGCATATATAAAAATATATCAGGTATAAAATAATGTGACAAAATGTGTTCCTTGGATTAGTGCAAGAAGTCATTAACCCAATCACTGCCAGAGATGCGATATCTCGTATATCTCTTTAGTACTTAAATTACATATTCCGTCAGGTACATGTCATTTTTATGGCAGCCGAAAGGTTAACTAACAAAATAATAATATTATAATAATGATTTATTTTACTACAGGAGAATGCTTTACGACAAGAAATAATTTTTACATTAAGTGTATTAAAAATGAATCGGTGTTCGAGACACTTCTTGCACAAAACCTGTGATAAGTGTATGAGTATAGCAGTTGAGCTTTTGCAGCAGTCAGATAAAAATGTTCAAATAATTTATATCAATAAAACAATCAGACTTCTTCAGATAGACCTTTATTCACTTGTCATACTAAGTACGATTCATTGACAAATATATCACCATTTCATATATATATATATATAATAATATGTATAACTATCTAATTTGAGATCCTACATTCAAATATAACATTTCATTAGCTCATCTTTAAAGTACAACATTCCTTTTAACATAGGTAAATATATATTTTTATGCATGTAGTAATCACTATAAATATAACAAAAACATAATCAAGATGTAGAAATTCAAGAATGTGTACAATGGAAGAGAAATGACGGATGTTCCACCACTAAAAAAAACCTCAATTAAGAGTAATTAATACATTAAAACTTATCAAATAGACTGATTTGATTATCGTTTATATAAATTATTTCATGCAGCTATTTCTGAGAGTCCTAAGTGACATTCTACGATGAAATCTCAAATTAGTGTTAGATTCTAGAAGTACGTACAAGTATGTCTATTGATAACTGAAATTATTGAATCTCTTCTAGAACATTGTACGTAGGTACTTAAATTATTGTTTTAAAAAATATTTTTTCATATTTTCAAATCAGTCCATGTGACAAATTTCAGATTTGTTTAGGCCTAACTAAAAGTCCTTGAAAGGGCATTGTATTTTATGATAATAGAAAATAGTATATTATTACTATTGCACAGTAAAATAACGTACACCAAAACGTTAACAATGTTGTATTATTAAACATAAATCTCCGTATCAACAAACCAGATCATAATTTTGTAATATTTACAAATCAAATGAATTAAAAATCCAGTTACTTATTTCAAGTGTTATTCCAATAATTCGAAATAATTTGGATTTTAATAACTGACTAAACTCAGATTTCATTCAAACCAATTTATAGAATCTGTCAGATGGGTCTGTCTTTCTCAAATATTTTAAATTACAATCGATATAAATTCAATTAAAAAACAAAGATAATTATTAAAACCAGGATGAGGTAGATGAATGTTATTCTATGATGAATAATATATTATACTAAATTGTTTGTTTTCAAAGCTATATTTTATTTCAAACACAGAATGACTGATATAATTAAAAAAGGAATCAGAGTAAATTGAAAAAATTGATAGATAAACATGGAAGAAATGTAGGCTTTACAATTTTATTTTTAATTAACTGTATAAAGAGTTATTGTACGGTATCAAAAACTATTAAGGAAATTTAAGCCATAAGGAATAAAAAGCAAGCTATACATAATTATATGCCCTTATAACTGTGTAGAAAAATAGTTAATTTTCAGAGGATTTGTAAACGTTACTATTTTATAAACCCTTAAATTCTTTGCAACCTTACATTTAAAATCTTCAGTTGCGTATGTTTACATAGATAATAACTACATATTTTTAAGACAACAATAACATTCGTTAAATGTACAAAATATTTTACAGCATTTTAAATGGTTTTACAAATTTTAGTTAGATTTTTATAAATCTAAAAACCCTGTCCTTGCCAGTGCAAATAGTTAGCACCTTTAAATTAATACAGCCAAACCTCAAAATTGTAAAACCGTAATAAGTTAAAAAGTAAAAAAAAGGGGGAAAACATTGAATTTTGTAGATACACCCTTTAAACACTTTGCAGAGGATTAGTTATCATGATGACAATATTCCTAATAAGGTAAATTCCTATTTCCCTTCCAAGACGGACCATAATATGGACTTTCGGTGAAGAGGTATCTTAAAAGACTAATAGGATGGTTATAAGCCATTTGATCTATGTGCTTGAAAACAAACATGTGCATTTGCCCAGGGGGAGGATTCAACCACACGACATGCAGAACCCAGCATTCTAGCATGTATTCTACCTAATCGTATAATAAGTTTTTAACAAAATCAGAGTGAGATATATCAAATAAGTAATTGCACTCTTGCTAAGCTTACCAACGGTGAAATGATCAAGCTGTTTCTTTTTTATAAGAGTCAAATAGTTGTATCTACTTTATATACAAATCATGCTTGTGTAAATAGGCCCTTTTGACACACTATCCCAAATAGGGATATAAGCAATCATTTGAATTATAAATATGTTATAATACAATTGAGAATTATGGCTGTATTTAGGTGTAAAAAATACATTATTTACTTGTAATAAAAATAAACTATCATGTCCTTGGTCATTTTTGTTTCAATCGTAAAAACAACAAACATTACAAAATTGTCTCCAGGAGAAAAAAGCCTATGTAATATTTAATATGATTATTTATAACTATTATATATTTTTTTATAATTTTTAATACCACCCAGATTTAAGCATCCGTTTTTGTTACAATTAGGTCTACCCAAAATTGTATTATCCTAACAATGGTTCGATATCCCAAAATTGGTATCAACGAAAAGTAAATATGTCTAACATCGAAAACATAGAGTTTAAATTAACACTCATTAAAATAGAATATTTTTTTAACGTTTTAACATTTTTATTGACAAGATATTTTACACAAAATCAAATTGTTAACCATTAACAATATTGTCAAATTTACCAGTACACACAGATCGCCAACGTCATACAGCATCTGTGATTGTCTGTAATAGTATTAGTAAACCGTATACAATTAAAACAATGTTTCATTGAAAGGAATCGACAATTCGTACCTGCAGATATTAAATTTAAAATAAGTCTTTTTTAAGAATTGAATAAATCTATTGTATTTTTAGGAATTCATTTATGAAATTTTCTATAGTTTATATATGAAAAATAGTTAATATATGTATGATAAAATGCGTCTATATATTATATAATGTATATAGTCATTTTTTTTTAAATCTATAGTTTTCAATTAGAAATAGTATGGTGTAATGAAATAAATAATATACTTAATCATTACTTATATATATATATATATATATATCACTATTATAATAAAACCAAATAAGATGGGTACCTCTAAAAATATATACACAATAGCCAAGCTTAAAGTAGGCAAAATTCATAAGTATAAAACAATAGTGGAAGTGAAAACTTTAAAATAAACAGTTGTCTGACCTAGCGGAAAAGGGTGTATCTACAAAAAAAGTCAAAAATACATTGCTGTCTCAAAAACTCCATTTTTGTAGATAGTTCTTTTTGACATTTAACTTATCTCCATGTTATAAATCAAGAAATAATATAAGTATTAAATTATGGCCAAAACTTACAAGATTATTATTGACAATCCGGCATTAAAATTAATATTTTTTTTATTTAGAATTCTAAATAAGCAAATTTGTAACATTTTAAAATGTACAAAAAATATTTGAAAAAAGGGTAAAATAAAGATATGTATATAGCAAATAGCAAAGCCATAAAATTAAATGTCCCAAAAATAAAGGAAACATCTTACCAAACACGTAAAATACAAGCAATTTAAGTGATGACAAAAAAATCGAGCTATCGATTACATCATTATAACATATACTCAATAATTCGTAAATGTGGCAACATACATTTTATTTAGGCAGGTTTGAAAATACATAATTATTCCATCAAGCCTTTAATACTATATATTTGCAGTATGGGTCAAATAGGAAGGAGTAACAAGGTATAAACACAAAATCAACTTAAAAATTAATAATTATGAGACACTGACTGCAAGAGATTGAAAATGCGTTAGGAATCGAATCTTGGTCAAGATTTCAGTTTCTGCATGGGCTACGTAAAATAAATGGCCGACTTTCCAAAGTGAAGTCATGGGGTTTGATTATTATCGTACACCTAGTAACATAGTGCTTAAAATACTAAGCTCGTTAAATTTACAAGCAACCTGAGACTGTGTTTAAATACGGCTTATGTGCACAGAAGCCACTAAGACAGTAGGAATAGAAGTACCAAGGAGCATTTGACATTGCAACATACAAGTAGCTTGTTCGGACAATAGACCCAATCGAGGGTCAACAAAACGTAGATGTGAATTAAACGTAAATTAGATGCACATTAATTGTGTTTCAGAAAAGGGAGACAAGCCACAAAGATTTGTGTCATTACATAATTAACTTAATAATTAAGCACAAGGTACTGACCCAAGAGCAAAAATAAAGATAAAATAATATTTACTAAAAAATGAGTTATATTAAAAGTTTCATAAAAACATAAAAAAAATACTATTGTTTTTAGCCTTCTATAAAATTTATTGACTTAAGCCCTTTTTCCTACAAGTTTCTAAAAGTGCAGTTAGCTCTCTTTCCAAAGGTACGCACACTTCTGTCAACAAAAAATTCTGTACATTTATATCCTGTTGTCTTAGTACCTTCTGTGCAATCAACCTCGGTTTTACATACTTACATTAAAAATAAACTATATCATAATATTACAACATTAACATTCAATTAGTTAAAAATATACTTTATTTTATATTTAAATGTATATAGTATAATATATGTTTCATACTTAGGACAGTGTAAAGAACAAATGTATCCTATATTCATATCACAACCAAAAATGTTTATAACATTTTATCCCTATATACCTTGTAGGATTTCACCAGCCTAGATCCAAATGGTCTCACCAAAGATGCTATATATATTAGAGCAGTGATTCCCAACTTTACAGACTGCGCGCCAAAAATGTATCATCAACCAATTCGCAAATATTTCACTCACAGTATAGCAAAATTAATTATAAGGATTTCTTTAATTTGATATTGAATAGTTTAATAACTATGAATAACTATGTTTTCGCGCATTCGATAGTTTTTTTAATTATCCAAATTATTGAATTGACTAAAAGATTTTGAATTGTTTCCTATCTCTGACAGAGCTAGCAGAATAGCCGCCATTGACCGCCATTCCTGTAAGATATTAAAATTTATGAAAAACAGCTTGAGTTACCGATAATATAAAAAGGTATGTCACATTTGTGATCTAAGATGAACTATATGACCCAATGGGTTTCAATCTTGACAGTTAGTTACAAAAGGCGACAAAATAAAATAGTTTCGATTGAAAATTTCGGAAGCCATGTTAATTTTCATAACAAAGGTAAGTAAATACAAATATATATATTTTATTGTATTTGCAAAAGATTGAAGAAATAGGGCGGCACAATCAGTAAGGTTGGTAGCCACCGCTGCAGTGGAATATAAGTCACGAATCCTACGGATAAACGACCCAACAGCCCTTAATACCACTCCTTGGTATTGATATCACATGATCACAGATAATAGTCCAACTCGACATTTCACTTACACCTCCACAAATCATACTAATACACACTCAAAAATGAATCTGTAAATTCACAGGCATCAATTGTACGGCCAAAACCCTGAAGAAATATTAGTAATTCAACATTTTAAAGTAAAAAACACAAAACCAAATTCATATCTAATATATTGTCATTATTCTGCTTTTACAATAATGAGAGCCTCATCATATAAATAGAATGACGCGATGTGAAATTGTGTATTCTGATGCTTGGTTATTGTTTATACTTGGAATTAAATGCAGGAAAAAATAATACATAAGTAATATATATTTGACTTAATGTATCTCTAATGCATGAGAGAAAATATATGTAAATGTTAATGAGAGATGCGACACGACAGGGAGAAGACGTATCAAATGGGGTAAGGAGACCTATAAAAGATACACGCAGATGTAAATTCTAAATTTGAAAAATAAAGACATGAAAATAAACTTGTTTTAACCGGGTCGTGAGAGAAAACAAATGATACTCTGATAATAGTTTGACAATTATTTACAGTGCAGTAGTAGCATATCGCCACATCCAAGAATGTTGACGGATGACACTGCCACCCGGTAATTAACTACGTGGCAAAAAAATATTTATATTATAGATGTTTTAACAAGAGTTGAGGCGAAGCAATACTCACACAGACGCAATGTTTACAAAAAAGATGTTTCAATTTTTTAATCGACATCAACGTATACGCATGTTGTCCTCTTTTCGCTATAAGCGCAATAAGTAGGCGTAAGTAAGACAAACGGCTGTTTCTCGTAGACGTTGTGCAATGCCCGTTGCCTCAGAAATGCACCAATACACAATCATTCGCACCAACTCTGGCTTAGAGACATATAATTGCGGGCATGTTTAATGCCTATTACAATATAGACTCAATGCACTTCGGCATGTTTACATGCTCAATGCAATGTACGAGTTAAAAATCATTTACCAGATTACATTCCAAGTATAAGCAATTACTAGTACTATAAACACAATTCGCAATATTGCCGGACTATAATAATGGGCCTTGATACTAAGACCCGTTTCACACGGGACACCTGTGTGGCGCCACCGGCATGACAAGATTCTGCATTTACATATAAATGAACGGGACACTCGTGTATCCCCGTCTGAATGCGCCCATTCAGTTATGTGTTGTTCCGTGTGAAACGGGTCTAACAATATGGCAATATGGGAGAAGTTGGTTTTCCCATGTGCAATTGAAATCTCTCTATTGTCAACAATGTGTCCGAAACACAAAAAACTCAAACACGGTTTTTTAATGTCCATTAAGTTGATATAAAGGATCTCCAATCAATTATAAATATCTAAATAAACAGCGATTTTAATCAGCCTATAGCACCAATGTTGCCAAACGTTAAAAATGAATTTCAATACAAATATAATATCTATTCATGATTTTAAGCCCAAATTGATATTAGCCTGGTCAATGTGAATTCCCACGTCAGTCGTACAATATAATTGTTAAAAAAATTACTCTATACTCCGGAGGTAAACAATTGAATCAAAAATGCACCGCATTCTCCTTTATACAAATTATTATTTACACATTACAAAAGCTTCATCGGGGCTCCTCTTTAGGAGGAGGCCCTCCCCCTCCTGCCCCCTCCAAGGTGACTCTCTCCTCGCGGTCTCGACATAGCCGGTGCGCCTTGCACTTGTCGTGGTGATTGACGATCTCCAACCGGAAATTACCGTTACCCTCCACAAAAGACGTCCGAATATCCGGTAATTCGTGGGACCACCTCCGACAGTAAGTGCAGAACATGATGTTCAACCTATCGTCGTACTGCAGCCAGGCGAATTGCTCCAGCCAATTGGGGCGGAATCTTCCTCCTTTTCTAACCGCTGGGGAGGCTCTGGGCGGGGTTTGGATGACGGATTCGAGTCGCGGCGGTTCGGTGATCCGCCGGCCGGGCATTTCGGTGCAGTAATTGATGGGGCCGGGTGAGTTGGGAGGCGGCGGCTCGGGTAATTTTCCCTGCGTGAGGTAGCGTTGCAGCGTGCTGTGGGAGTCGGTCAGGAACGGCTGGGAAGGCGCGGATTGCCACGAGGCCCCCGTGTCCTCTTTGGCCTGGGCCGGCGCCGACCCGCAAGTATTTAGTCTCGCCCATTCAATCGTCTGTCAACAGAGAAGGAAAGGATTTGTTTTTATACCAATCATTGTGTCTTTCATCATTAGATTAGACATATCTTTTGACAGTGGATGAGTTTTTTCTCAGTGCGAGAAAAAAATCATGCTTATATTTTTTTTTTGAATTTATTTGAATTTAGATTGACAAGGCAGATCCCTTCCTTCCCGTAGACGACTTGTAGCAAATTGTTACAGACATTTTTGTAAACATGTTTTAATATACAGTATTTTTTTTTGTATCTTACAATGTTACAAAGAAGAAAAAGATCATTCCCTGGAGAAATAATAGTAAAAGCATAAAATTAAGGTCGAGTAAAAATAAAAGTGACCTTGTGAACTATTGTAGAAACCAAAAAGGCTTACCTTATTTTAGACAAACAATAACTCTGTTATACTTATATCTAATGTAGAAAGATAAATATGAGAATAATAAAGCTTACAAATTAATGGTACAGAATATTTAATTAACGCTAAATGAAACTAACTTATGACCTAATTGTGTATTTCAAGAGACATTCTGTTTTTGTGATGGATTTAATTAACAACCACATATTAATATTTAAAATAATTAACCTACAAATAGAATTAAAACTTTATAATAATCTTGTATTATTAAATAGAAATATAACTTGACTTCCCAAGACTTGCTAATTAGGAAAATATAAAAAGCGACCGCTAATCAGCGGTCGCTTTTTATAAATACCAATGAGCATGTGTATAATAATATTGCACAAGTCTTTTGACTGTATAAGCGTCATGAGAATATTTGAATTTTGAAACGCATATCACCACGTTTTACAACAACACTGTTCCAAGCGTCAACTGACACCGTTCACCTATGGTTGTGCAAAGAAGTTGCACAAATATACCCTGGTCAAGTATGCAGTTCCATCGGTATAGCTAGCTAAACAATATTTTGTAACTTATTATTTAATCCAATAGTTTATTTATTATTTAAACATAATAGAGTGAGTTCTCGACTTCCAACCATTCAGTCTTATGACAAACAAAAAAATCAGTAAAAAAATATGTTTTCTTAAGTTTTTGTCTGCTGTTGACGTAAATAGGATGTAGCAATCAATTGCATTCTTTTTATTATTTTTTAAAGGTAGGAGAAGGTAAGAGGTTTGCTTTTATTGGTGAAATTATATCACACGCCATCATGTACACTCCATAACGAAGGACATTAAAAAAACTGACATTATAAAAAATCATGTTAGAAAAAACAACATGTGACAGCAATCCCAAAATAACTTGATTGTTAATTTGACATAGATTATTAATACTTAAATCTCAACTTTTGATATCTGTTTTTCTACAAACAAAGCCCAGTCGCACATAGAAAATAGTCTCGACTGGAACATGGTCATAAATCAAATCGGAGGCAACAGTGACATCACGTGGCTAGCCGAACAGAATGATAAACAGCACCTTCACATGCACTGATGCAATATTTCGCTATGCTACCTGCGCCCCATGTTGACTGAAATTTGTTACATGCGACAAGCAGATGTTTTTTTTCAACCAAAAACGTCACACCAAGGTTATGTGCAGCAGTAAATTAAGTTACATGTACCTATGTCGATGTATTGCATTTGAGATGTTTCTATATCTGTAATTTACGAAAATAAGCTATTTTCAAACACAAAACATAACAAAGTGAGCCGGCCAAATTCCGGCACTTTCTATTCCGGTATTCCTTGGAATATCCATTGGAAAATCAAGCAGGATTCTGAAATAACAGACCTTATTATGAAGAGTTTGATACCGGTTACCGAGTTTAAATATCAGTTTAAAAAAAGTTGTTGGATTTAGTTGAAATTGATTCGTTAAAGTCATTTCAATTGTAAGTAACTTTCCATTGGCTACACACTGCGTAATATAATGAATATCCATATGTACAATATATTAAAACATATTGTTTTATTTCGAATATAATATACTTTCACACAAATCTGAACCATCTTAATAATTATTTTCTTGTTGCATTCATTCATTCAAAAATATTAAATCACGATATCTTTCATACCAACTTAATACTTATCTTACTTAAAAAATGTCTGTTTATGTATAGATTCTATTTCGAGTTAAAATAATGATACAATAGTCAGTGATGAAATGAAAATAAAATAAAACTAAGCCACAAACAAGGAATAAATCTGTGTGCGAATGGAAAGGGGAAATAAGTCACAAAAACAGCAGTTCCCAGCCAAAGTTGTCAAAAACCCAATCTTCTCTTTAGCTCTCCTGAAAAATAGTGAATTTAGTGGACTTATTACTGTCTTCCTTTCGTACACAGAAATATACACATAAAAAGATTAATTGGAAAGAAAGCAATGTGGCATTAAAATATATATATATACAAAATACTGAAATATGAAGGATCCATTTTGATTTTTAATTACCATTCTGAAAGACTATTAACAATTACTAGCAAAACAGCCGGCATCGCTATGTGTTCTTACTATTATCATTATGTTCTATCTGCCTGATGCATAGTAATATTAATTTAAATAAGCGTGATTATGCATTTGGTCAGCTGATTTGAAGATAAATAAATAGTAACGCAGCTATTGCAAAAAAAACTGATTTTTAAACAAATAAAGTTAAATAATACATAGAAGTTTCGGACAAATAAGTACTGATTAGACTGCGGCTTCTGTATCGGGACATACAGGTCACCGCGGTCGTTTCTGAAACTAAAACCATTGCAATACCACCAGCTAATACTGTCATCACATACAGCGCCATGACGTAGATATCAATATATAGAAGGCGTACAGTATCTACATCGTAGATAATCTATCCAAACATCAACAAAAAACGAATGAATAATTTGCATTCATTTGCGATAATTGCAAACCTTGTAGAATTCGGCGAATCGAGATTTGTGAATAATATTAATGAACACGGAGAGCGAGTTGTCATTTCAATAATAAATAAAAATAATGCTAGAAATGCTTTATTTGCACTTACTGCTTTTATTCAATTAACTGATGATTTTAAACAACTAAATTTAATTATAGAAAGTTTAAAAACTAAATCTGAATAATTGAAAACTCGTAAAAAAATATTTTTTTATATAAGAACTTCAATTTACACATTTTTTAAAAAAAATATTCTTCTATCTACAAAATATGTAAAATTATACCGTTTACACATGCATGGATTTACTGCTAACAGTACATATTATCGCGGCTATAACAAGAAAATGTACATGTAAACACGTATTATCATGGAAGTTGCAAGATTGCATGCATGGATCAAAAAAGTTTGGTGGCTTCTGAATTTTCACACGACAGTTGGAACTTATGCGATATCTACACTTGTGCAGTGGAAAGATAGTGGTGAACTGCCGGAAAAAAGGTCTACACCGTGCAGAGCACTTTGACGTTTACCAATTTTTGCAACCAGTGAAATAACATTATACAATGACGAGTCTCGCTTACGCTCGTGCAAACAGTTACTATCGCAATAGTTTAATTTACACACTATTGGTTCCAGTAAATCCATGCACGTGTACGTACAGGCGCTATTATGCCATTAATTAAACCATAATTCTTCATCTATTAAAGTTTGGCTAAGGCGGGGTTTAATTAAGTTACTAACTAACACTATCTGCAATCTGTATTCTTAGTTTAATGAAAACAAATAAGTATAACTGACAAAGTGTGCACTATTTTTGTCAGATCTCCACGGCCTACGTCTACCCTTGGCCACTGGTATATAGTTTATAACAGGTGTGGAGTGACAGGCTAAAATGCAACCGATCTTGAGTGTGGAAGAATATGGGGTAAATTAAAGACAATATGTCAAGAATAGTCATTCTAAGCTTGTACTTAGTTCTGACAACTGCTCTCGGTTTATGCACTGACACACATTCAATATTGGTGTATTTGAAGGTTGAAACACACACTACTGCACGTCTTTGTGTGTTTCATTTTCGTAGGACACTCACACATTCAAAACCCTGCTTCAAAATGTAATGTATTGGGGGTATAGCCTATCTGAATTCTATTTATTAATCTGTTCTGTGATTCTATATTTCAGGCATTTATGGAGAATGCTCATATTTTTCCAAAAAAGTATCTATAGATTTGAATACCAGTCAATATTGCTGTAATGCTGACATTCGTCATAAAAGAATTCTTAAGAATATAGCAAACTATTTTGATTTGGTGATGACCACCACTTTGGTTGTACGTAATTAATATTGATTTGTTGTTGCAGATTGAGGTAAAATACAGTCGAACTTGGCTATTCCGAGGAAGGTGGGACAGACTGAATTTGCCGAAACAAGCATGGCATTCACAAACAACAAAAGAAGTTGTTTATTGTAATGAACGCTGGTAGGTACCTACTTACTTCACAAACCTTGGATTTTTTTCCAACCATGTGTGGATACTTTTTCAATCTTGTCAGCGAAAACACTAATTAAGTAGGTACTTAGACATTTAACACATTGATCGCTAACTAGTTTTACATAAAATAGTTAAAAAATGATTATTTGTTTCTAAGGTATTATTTGATAGGTTATGAAAGAATATAATGTTTTTTTTTTCATTTTGACGATTTTTTTACGTAAATATTGGTTTTTATGATGTGCCGGCCACATGTGTTCGTCGCGGCGCCAACAAGTTAATTTATTCTATTGCGCCGGGCCGGCCATTTCGCCGGTCACCTGTCCATATGTGTTGACAAGAGCATGGTGCCATTTCGCGGTCGAATTATATTTAGATTTAGATAGTATAATAAACAGAAAAGGCACAAATACGGAATAAAAGTTTTCAAATTGGGTAGTATAATACCTGGATACACATAAACTGGAAATATACGTATACATACCATATAATCATTTTTGTTATTCTATTTTTTTATTATTTACATATTTTTTATAACTTACATTTTTATAATCTATTTAATTTTTATTTTTATATCAATAAAAACACATTTACAATTTAAAAGGAAAACTTTTTTTTTCATTATGTACATTCGTGCATTAGTGAGCCTATAATTTGTGACTGGGAAGACATATTTTCAGGCCAAGTGGCAGTAATATACAGAAGGGCCATGCCGGTCACCGCGTATCGAAAAATGCACTGCGTGCGTGCCCGCCGGCGCTGTAGAACAACTCTAAGGCAGGTCTTCTTTGCCGGTCACCGGTGACCCCCATGGCCCCCTGAACGTAATCCAATGCCGGTCACCGGTGACCCCCATGGCGATCAACGTGTTAACCAGTGTCATAAATGTAATCCGATCCCGGTGGCATCCTGTCTGGTCTGATTTTATTGCTTAGGGTCGAAATGTTTTTAAACGATCGACACATTAACAGTTTTAAGAAAAATTTTGACCATATTTTAGCTAGGTATATCCGATAAGGAGCTCGTTATAAAAGTGAATAAATGTATGGAGAAAACCATAAACTAAAATGTCAACGAATGTTTTCTCATTACATCCGAGATCTCGCTATATCCGTGATCGTAATAACCGAGTTTGAATGTACATACATGCAACACGTCAAATGACAATAAATTTTAATTACCACTGAGTATAGTAGGTTTATGCAACATTGGAATTGTTGAAATTCAACATGTGATTAGATTAGCAGATAAGGATCAGCCGCCTGAGTGTTACCATCTTTATTAAAGAAAGTTATCAAAGCACGGCAATATTATCATCTCACCATTGCACATGCAATTACGGAGGTGAAGACTGCGTTGGAAGGTAAATGGTTAACCGAAGAGAATAGTGCACACTAAGACAGTCATCCTTACGGGATCGTTTGATCATAATAATATATTACTTTTGATTAGTAGATACATTAACGAAAATACATACCAAATTGAAAATGGTGAATCTAATATGCATTTTTAAAACCATCAGTTTTGATTGACATCATATTATTTCATGAAACAAAATACCTATCAGACGTTTTGATTTGATAACTTATTCAGTGGTTCATAGATGGTTTTTTTGCCCATGTCCGATCCTAAGAAGATCATAATAATATGGGCCTCCACAGAGTGGAGGTTTGTGAAACAGATTTTTTTGTTTCTTTTTTTTATGAAAAATGGAAGCCATTGAACACACATTGAAAAACAATGTGTATTTGCCACACCCAGGATTCGAACCTGGGACCCACGACATTATAAGCCGACAGATAAGCCGCTCACTCATAGATGGTACTAAGTCTTATTTTAAAATTATTATTCACTATTATACTACTTATGCTTTAAAATCGCCATCTGTCTTCCTAGTGCAATAGCGGACTGCTTTGATAATTATCTGATAAATGGTACCCAATTTTTTCCTTTGATTTTTTCAATGTCAATTACACCCCTATAATTTGGTATAATCGACAAAAAAAAATATTTTGTTCTATAAAATATATAAATAAATATAATACTAGATTTTAAATTGCTTAACAATTTTATACTGAGTAATTAATTTACTTCACTACAATTACAATTAGATATTATGTTGTAATATTATTGTAATAAAACTATTTTTCAATGTAAATGATAAATACTAGTTTAGTAATGAGTCTTCCTTTCCTTAAAAGTTTTAAAATCCAATAAGAGCAATGTTTTCATGATTGTATTGAAGAAAATGCCACATTGCTGTGTTTCCACAGTGTATGAAAAAGCTGTCAGACTCACCATGTGCATGTCGGCGGTGTTGAGGTGGTAGGGCAGGTCCATCGCCTCCTGCTTGATGCCCGCCGTGGAGATACTATGCGAGGAGGGAGGGAGGGGAGTGAGGGAGGAGGGGGTGGCGGGCGCTGAGTGCGCGGGCGGGGGTGGGCTGAGTCCGACGTCGCTGTCTCCGCCCCGCCCGCACCCCCGCATCTGCTGCTGCTGGTGTTTCACTGCGGCAACCAGCGCTGGACTGCCCTTGTACGCCAACGACGATAACTGTGGACAAACGAGATGCAGACCGTCAGTCGTGTTGGAGAGAACACACAAAGAACGTTCACAGAGGAATGTAATATGTAAAGACGATCAGTATTTATTTTCTATGATTGGGTACTCTTTGGATCAACGATTGGGACCAATGTCATTACACAATACACAATCCCTGTATGGTATTTAAAAAATTACAACACTTCATGCTGCATTATCCGGTTGCATGTAAATTATACGTAAAACATTTCACCGTGGCACAGTTCGCCGTGAGCTTTCTATCGGAAAAAGATGACCATATACTATCCGGTCTCCAATTTTATTAGATTCAAAATAAACATCAATTCAATTTTAATTACTGATTTTGGCAAAATTCATGAATTCAAGAATGAAAACCTAACCTAACCGAACCTAACCTAAATTAACATAACTTAACAAATAATCCAGTATATCGGCTATTTTCAAAATATGTTTGCTGCTGGCTTCCTGTAAAGTGTAAACGTAAACCGACAAAAACAGTGTTTTATTTAGACATGAATTTTATGTCAGTACTATACGATCTAAAGAGGTTGGACGGTCTTTACTATTATACAGCCATATATTTCCGATACAACATTTCACGGTGAAGTGTAATACGGCGAACTGCATACGTACAAGTTTCCGGACACGGCATTATCCATTTAAGAACTTCTTGACTTGAGACAATATGGATACTATTGCAGAAACGAAATTTCGGGCGCTGTGTGCAATTCATGGATAGCGATCAAGAAGGATCTCCATCAATCCCCTCGAAACGAGTAAACGTATTTACTATCAAAATTCAGTTTTGATAAATTGTGACATATCCAAATTCTAAATCCCTTCTCGATCTTTATAACCATCATATCCAATGAGGTTTGATTTTTTTCACTACACTCATGGTTTACATTCAGTCGCATAATAGCAATACAAAATCTCTTTGGCTGCATACTACGTAATACTAATAAGCCGACCAATGATGGGTCTCGATTGCCTTACAAACTATCAAAAATTGTGTACGCTTCAAACATATGCGAATTTAAGCTGTCCACAAATGACACACCACCGTATGGCTCCTACAATCGCTGCGGCATAAGGGTGGACAGGCATGCGGTGGGGTCAAACGCAATGATTCCTCAGAATCAACGCATGGTCGTCATGTGCAAACAGCTTTAACTAAAAGCCTATTCTCTGTAATAAATCAACGATCGTATCAGACCCTCGTAATCATATTGGTAAGACACTGGCTTTTCATACCAGGGTTCCAGGTTTGATCCCAGTGAGGTCACAATATATAACTGTAATTTTCTTAAATCTTTGTTTCTGTGATTTGTCTCACTGCTACTACAATACTTCTATGATTTATTGCAATATATTAAAAAAAACGGTGTGTACTTATGTACCCGCGTTAGAAGTTATCCTTCTTTGGCGTAACAAAACAAAAAACAAACTTGTGATAACCTAGATTCTTCGACTAGCTCTTAATTATCTTGTTAAATTACACACTCAAGAAAAAGGACCGCTTATTGGAACGCCTTTGGTTTATTTCTATACACTTTAACTTATATTACTAAATTATATAATTATTTATCGTTGTTTTTGTTTTAAACTAACAACTGCCACTATGACGTTTAAGTTTGTTTACTTAAGGAATTGCAAATGGGCGACAATAATAAATTCGTTTCTTAGGCAACGGAACAATTCTTCGTACATATAATAATAAATTCGCTGCCTAGGCAATGGAATAAACTATAATATTATACTGTATAATCATCACGATTGCATTATCATACTGTGGCGTAAAGGCAGTGCGTTCGGCTGATAACCGAACAATCGTTGTTCGAATCCAATCGAGTGCGATTTTTTTCGTGTGAAAAAATAAATTATGTGTTACATGAAGTATAACTTCAAAAAAAATGATTACAGTAGGTATACTAACAAATCCACCAAAATAAACATGCCGCATTTAAGAGCAAGAAGAAAGCATCGACACCAGGGAACTCAGAAATAATGGGTAATGAAATACCCAACGGGTAAGGCGATAGCAGGTATCCGTCTCGGGTAAGGAAGAATCCGAGTTAAACTTACACACGTGTCAAGAATACGTTGTACTTCGAATACTGAAAACTGCTCTCGGTTTATGCATTTACGCTCATTTAATGTTGGTGTATTACACACACTATTGCACGTGCATAATGCGTGCTTCATTTTCGTAGGACACTCACACATTCAAAAACCCTGCTTCAACGTACGGCGTATTGAATATAGCATATCGGTATTCTATTTATTATCTGTTCTGTGATCCACACTATCCATGGCTTACTCTTCAGTCTGTTTACATACTGTAGTTGAAAAGTTAGAAGAGATCTTCATCTGGCTATACATTTTATTTGAATTATATGTTGTGTAACTGAAAACTTGCCACTCATTCTTGCTACTATTAATCTGTCTCCCCGATAACTATCTAAGAAATCAGGAGCATCAGTTTTTCCCAGAGTGCAAAACTAGCTTGACATTGGTAATGCAAATCGGTAGGGCAATAACAATACTACGTTTTATATATTATTATATTTCACAGAAGAGAAACCCAGTTCAACGACAACTGATTTTCAGTGATTAACGCTAAGAGCTTTAATAATCATTCTAAATGAACATAAATAAACGCCTCCTGACCACCGTGTGTCACAGAATCGTGTAAAATAATTAGGTATAGAGCGTTCCCATTTAATTGGGTAATTAATATTTCAATTTACATTTAAACAAAAAAAATTCTCATTATGGCAGAAGCCTCCAAAAAAAGATATAACATTTGACATTTAAGAATGTTGTAAAAGAAAAAAAACAATTCATGTGACATGAAAAAGGATGGGCCCCACATGGATTTAAAACAGTAGTTTGCAACATGCGGTCCAAGTAAACATTCTATTCCGACTTTTATAAGAAATTTAAAATTAACACATGTAGATAAATATCGATAAACACTATAAGAATATAGTTACTAGACAGGACTTGTGAGAATAAAATTAATGTCAAATTCGACTCGACATACGACAGGATAATGTTCAATTAAACCGATCGGACATAGAAAATCGACTGGAATACAGTCAAACCAAGTGCCATATTGCAACCTTCTTCCGTGTGCGCTTGCGAGACCATGCCAAGACAATGACGTCACGCAACTAGCCGAAACTAAAGAAAAAACAGCTTCTGCACACGTGCCCTAATGTCAAGTGAAATTTGTTACAGACGACAAGCAGACGTTTTTTTCTACCAAAAGTGTGAGACTGTGCGTAAGGCGCTGGCCTTTCATCCGGGACCTCCAGGTTCAATTCCCGAATAGGTCAAAATATATTAAGTATGTGATTTTCTCAAAGTCTGGTTGTTTGTGTTTGATTCACTTCTATTACTAAATACACTACTGTTTCACTACACTACAGTGAAATCCCGATTCTTCGGTTTTCAAGGGACCCTAAAATAAAAACGATACATGCGGGATTTATAAAAAACGTCAACTCATTTTGCTCTTGAATTTTTTTCGACGTCTTGAATTATTTTCAGTTTCTCAGCTAGAGTTCTAGTTTTCTTCATGGGGGGCATTTTAGTTGCGACTTATAAAAATTCATGATACGAGATGTGAGGCAAGACTGAGTGCTGACCGACCTGTGCAAACAAAGCGACGCGACTGAAAGGTCTGTATGTATGTATCATAAACAATTCTACGAAAGCGATATGAAAAATATTCAATAAAAACGGTCAATCGGGATAATATTTGTGACGGGACCATAATATTTAAATGATAGATCGAGGAAAACGATAAATCGAAGAACGGTTAATGCGGGATTATTTAACGTTGTTCTTACGGGTGTTTGGCGGGACTTTCAAAAATGAACGATTTATGCGAGAACAGTAGATCGGGGTTCCATTGTACTGTCATTGGGCGTCTTGGCCTGTTGTAGTGTTATACTGAATATATTATATTATGTAAGTATATAATATATATTTTTATTTTATACTATATTAAATTACATGTGTTTTGTGGATGACAACAAAATTACATCAACATATTCGACGTATGGCAGTCAAGACGAGTTTCTATATGCGACCGGGTTAATATAAATTTGGATCCAGCGGGTAGAATACCTGCATACTGTAGAGAAGATGAATGGTTTTTTTTTGTAATGTAATACGAAAAGGTTGGCTAACACTGCATTATGCGTTAAAATACAGTTAATTAACTTATAAACATCTTTTTTTGCCCAACAGGAAAATGTCAAATTAAAATTATGACATTTTGACTTCTGGCCTATTCTGACCATGAGTATTGATTTGAAAATCATTATATATTATATATAATTGCCTGTCAATCGTAAATTGTAGTTTTTGCATAGATGCACATTATGTATTGTTAACATCATGTCAATAAATTCATTTTTCTTACGCCTTTAAGCATTCAAAAAATATTCTCAATACAGTAGAACTTCGATATAACGAACTAGTGCGGGTTGAAGGGGTGTCCGTTAAAACCGAAAGTTCGTTATATAAAAACACAAACAAAATCCTGTTTATTCGCCTTCGGATACACACACACACGCACCAGACACACCCATTGTGAAATGACACTGATATTCGATGTCGAGTCTTTTAAAGCTTCAATAAGCGCCCACCAGGGGGTGAAACGTAACAGTGTTAACTTGGAATGAAATCGAAGGAAATGGATATCACTGCACTATACACTGAGCTTATTGTCAATTCGATAAAGGATATTTTGACATGAACGTGAGTATAGTAGAACCTTAATATAACGAACCAATGCGGGGAAAAGGGTGACCGTTGAATCTGATAGTCGTTTATATAAAAACACAAACAAACCCCTGTTTATTCGTTTTCGGGTGATATATAGAATATATTGTGTTATATCAAGGTTCTACTGTATTATGCAGATTTCCAAAAACAGATAAGTCCATATCAGTTTTTCTAAATAGATGCCTTATATCACAAAGTTTCTGCTATCTACTAATATGTACTGATATTTTTTCTGTCATTAGTTAACAAAAAAAACATTTATAATTTAAGAGTATATGCTAAAGAATATTATTTCAAAAAATTCCCAAATAGCCCTTTAGGAAAAGGTTTACATCTCATGGCCCAATAGCCAAAACCAACTTTCACTTAGAAACAAACCAATAAATTGACAAATAAATTATCATCTTTCGAGAATGGAAATTATTATTTTTAACAGTGTGCGTGTGTGCCAATTATTATAGCATACAAAATCCCACATAGAAAGCAGTAAATCAAACGTACGACAGGTTTATTGCCTCACCAATACACACAACAGCTTCCAGGCTAACATAAAAAAATACATACCTTCATACTCGTTATTAGTAGTAGGTAAGTAAAAACTCCTAACTGACAACTTGATTAAACAACATAATAATGCTAATAAATGAATGTAAAAGCTTTCAATGGATATTATTATGGCAAGTGTCTGAGCATGACAACACGTAATGTTTTTGGTCATTATAGTTAAGCCGTGACATGAAACTGTAATCTTCGATGGAAGTGCTGGTTATTGCTCATACTTCAAGAGCAATATGATAAACCGTTTGTAGAAAATGATCATTGTTACAGAATATTGAAATAACTATTAACCCAATGCTTATGGGCCGCACAAAATTGTGTTTTTGCTAATTACTTTTCAAATGCAAATTAACACGTTATTACAAAATTAATTAAAAGGGCATGTAAGCATTGTGTTAATATTTTGAACGAAATATGCAATCGAAAATATTCATTTGTAGCACTACCATCGTATTTTGCAAGTAAGTGCCACGGACTGAATATATAGTCGGCCTCAAGTCACGATAGTTTCACAAGAGACGAAGAGAGACAGTAGTGCAAGATTTAATAAATATACTGTGATTTTATCATGAGTATAAAGAAATAAGGGACATTGAAGTTAATGGTCCACCAAACCACACGTTAATCAGACGTATCACAGAACCCTAAGTTGAAATGAGATGTGAAGCATATTTTTTTTATGACTGGGATTGTCTCAGGACCAGTTACCCAAGACTGAAGTCGGCATGCACTCAAACGTGCTAATAAGGGACAAACAAAACATACTATACACACTGTAGCATACCATTTTTAAATGGTTATACTGCCCTTTCAAGGAAGAAGGCGGTAAATGACTTTCACACACTTTCGAGATAAATGACATATTGTGTTTTTTTCCAAATTGTACTGTGAATTAATGAAAAAACGATGATATTTTCTGTAGGATGTTAAAATACAAACATAGTAATAATAAACAAGCAGTAACTGTAATAAATAGGTGCAATGACTGCCTTTTTGCTAAGAAATGTGTATTAGCAGTAGAATTATATAGCTTTCAAAATCACCTAACGGATGGCATTTATAACTCAATTTCACAAATTTGTTAAGTTGCCTTCTTCCTTGGAAGGGCAGTATAGTGCAAGACAGCCATACACAAGGAATGTAGTTATACTGCCGTACTATAACTGCATCTATGAACACTCGCAGAATGGAATTAATTTTAAATTAACGAAAGTAGTTTTAATCGATAAAAAGATTCCATACAATATAAAATCAGTCAGTTTTAGACTAAAACTACATAACTTGCATGTAGAACAGAATTGACAAAAAATTCAATGCGCAGATCCAATCGGGTGGGTAGATAACATACATGTCCAACGATTTTCCAAACCTAAACCATCAAATAGAACGATTGAAGCTATCAGTTACCAAGGACTGGTGCAATAAAAAATAACTTGTGTCTAAATGCTTCCAATACATAATTAATTACAAGTCGATTCTTACAATGATATAAAATATGTTGACTAAATAAATATCAAGCCCATTGAAAATACATTAATCAATTATTTGAATATTTCGAAAGACCAACAGATATAATATTAAAATACATTTTGGTGTAAATACAATAATAATTTACACCAACTAAAATACACCCACAGTGACAAACCCACACGTCGTAAGGTCGGCGACCTTTATCGCTAAGAACTGATATTCCTACAACACAAATACCTCAATAAACTTGCGATTCCTTATCAAGTTCATAGCAGTTTATAGCTAAAACTCACTAAGTGACATGTGGGGGAAAATGGTAAAGTGAGAAATGTTTAACAGTCCAAGGGCCAGATGCAGAATAATAATTGAATGTGCAATTAAATCTTACGTGGGGTACAAACACACATATTACTCATCTAGTTGAGTCGCAAAACATGTTTAACTTAATGCACAAAGCGTCGACGCAATATTGTTCAATGGAAAGATAGCTGTTGGCGCTTGCAACAAAATTTCGAAGACACAAAAAGTCATCCCCACCGCGCACAGAATCCACACTATTCAGTGCACGAGTCGCTACTAATTCAAGCTACCACACAGCACTGGTCTGTTACATCGCACAGAACACGAAAATGTCAATGTTAACAATCATAACGAAAAGAAAATTGAGATTAAGATATATCCATCCAACAATTGAAACACCATGAACTAATTTTAAAGTAGGTACAACCAGGGAACTCAGAAATAATGGGAACTGAAATATCTAACGTGTGTGGAGTAACAGGCAACCGATCTTGAGTGTGGAAGATTATGGGATATACTTATAACACGCGTCAAAAATATGCTTGTCCTTTGTTCTGACAACTGCTCTCGGTTTATGCACTGACGCTCATTCAATAGTGATGTATTTGATGGTTGCAACACACTATTGCACGTCTATAATGTGTGGTTCATTTTCGTAGGACACTCACACATTCAAAGCCCTGCCTCAAAATGTAGTGTATTGGGCCTATCAGAATTCTATTTAATAATCTGTTCTGCGAGTACAACATGCCATGAGTCCTAATATCAGTAGTCCAATGGAACAGGAGTGTAATTAATAATAGAAGAGAAATCAACACCCAGACTTTGAGAAGATTGATTGTTAGGTTAACTTAGCAATGACATATATGCATCTGGCGTCAAGTTCCAACACCTTAACCTTAGCTTGACTCAACAACATATATAGCACCCAATCTCTACACAGTAAATAAAAATACTAGAGATTTGACTTTTTTTTTTTTGACCATGTCCGATCCTAATAGGATCATATGGGCCTCCACAGAGTAGAGGTTTGTATTAACAGATTTTGTTTTTTACGAGAAATGGATGTCAGCCACTTGCTCAACCTAATAGGTCCATACCCTGACTCACACACAAATTGAAAAACAATATGTGTACTTGCCAGACCCAGGATTCGAACCTGAGACCCACGCGTGATAGTCCAATGCTTAAGCCGCGCGGCCACCGTGGGTGAGATTATGGGTGAGAGATTTGACTAAGCATATATAAATGAATAACATGGTCAAATTGGTACTTTTGTGTGTAGACATGAAATGACTACAGAAAACAAAACAATATAACAATGTCAAGCCCGTGGTTTAACCAGAAACCAAGTTGGCATTAGTTCAATAGTTTTAGCCATTAGGAATAAAATTTATTGGTTCTTGCAATTGGCGTACCTCCAATATTGAATTTTAGATAGGTGCACTAAAAGTTAATAAACCACAGTTTTCTTGTTAATGACAGCTTTTGAAGAGCTTGGGCGAAAAGGAATCTCCAAAATAAATTTCAATTCATATGGCAACAAGAAAACGATTCTTTAAAAAATTTTGGTATCCATTGATATTGCGGAATAGAACATTCATTAATTAATATGTTCATTTAAATGAAACAGTTTTTAAATTGACCAATGAAACTGTCTCCCATAATATATAATAATATTATGTACATAATATGCCATGATAAATTGAATACGTGTATTAATTAAGGCGCTTAGTACCAAAAAGATAAAAACTGAAAATTGTATAGAAAAATGTTCTGCATACCAACGCCAATAACTTCAACTATAGTCTAAGTGCCTCAAGCAAGTCAAAAAAATACAGCAAAATAATTAAACCTGTCGACGTTGTAAGTCCGTTGGCGTGTTTTATTTATAATGGTGTAAGTAGCACTGCAGTGGTCAACGGAATTCAATATAAAATAGCTGACGATGGTGTGTTGACACTTGCGAGTTCTTAATACCTAAAATTATAGAAGCTGCCGTGATTGCTTCACACTATAAAACTACATTTTTCAAAAGGTCTGCTTCATGAAATTTTACTGCAATGACTCGGTATTTTGTAAATACAGGCAATACTACTTTTTGGTACTTTGAGCCTTATTTAATACACGTATTCAATTGTCCGGTGTTCGAATTTAGAACTAAGCTCATACCAGTAAGCACAAAAAGTATTGAGTCAAATGTTAGTATGGAGCCCTCACTCAGTGGACAACTTATATTGGTGGATCTATAACAATCCTCAATAATGGACAAACTGGCTTCTGAAACAGTGGGTTGCTGGATTGAATCCCGCATCTGGCAAATTCACATGTTCTTTTTAACGTGCATAAAAAATACTAAATAAGTCCAGTTATTACTTGCAATGTAGGCTCGCGCTGGTTTTGCAGAGCGTGACGGATTTCTATTCGGTTTTTCATCACACTTTTCTGAAACGGGATGTTTACAAATCATCAAAAATCTGTAAAGAAACCTTTATGGTAGACAAACCGCGTCAGACTGCTATATCAATTGGAAGCATAGTGGGACGAAATACAATTTAAAAAATTAAGAATTATTCATTGCATAAAAAAACACAAAATTGAAATTGGAAAAACAATTATGAATGGTCTAATGGACATTACAATATATTGGTTGCAGATATGAATGTTTTCAATGAATGACTTATTTTCTCAATGTTTTTGCAATGTCAGGCGATCATGGCCCCCACAAGGGGGGGTTGACAGGGCTCTAGCCTAGGGGCCCGGCGTGGCGGGTCGACCATATAAATAGGATAAACACACATCTTAGATTTGGTCTAATAGTAAAAAGTCACCTGCGGCGCTATTTTCTTCGAGGTTATTACCTTCTTTAAATATATGGTTGTGCAATGCAATTTTTGGTTGATGTGTGTTGATACTCGACAACTCCATAATTAGATGTGTTAAAAAATCGCTAAAAAATACAATGAATTTTATTTAACCTCGAACACTATTTGGAAAACGCCACTGGAGAGCGTCAGACTGCCTTTAACCTTAGCGATAGGTAGGGGGCCATGCTGGCGATAACTGACATAACAATAAGAGAAATGCACACAATTCGTGTGATATGGTGTGGTGCCATCCATAAAAAGTAATAATCTTAGCTAAATACGTATACTCTGTATAGAATGTAAATGTAGATGTTACCTGTGCTTCGGCGAAGTGCCTCTGCATCTGGGCGGGTGAGTCCATCATAGCGGGGTGTGCTGCGGGCGGGGCCAGGAGATGGGCGTGCGGGCTCTCGCAGCTATTGAGGGGGGCGCCAGAGGAGGAGGAGGAGGCGGCAGAGGAGGCCGGCGGAGGCGCCCCCGCGCCGCTGATCTTACGCCGTCGCTTCTCCCCCGTGAACACGCTTCCCCGGTCGGCAGCTTCTGACCGCGACGAGCTTAGGTTTTCCGCAGTCGGCGTGTGCGGGGTCCGCCTCTCTTCGATCTACAAACAAAAGAGAAAAAATATTTAGAAAACCCATCAAACATTTTATTTCTAGCCAATTCAACACCGGCGCTCAGAGATAAAGAGAGCACTGTCTCTTAATTTAAAATTTTCTGTATGGCCTCCATACACGGCAGAAATGAAACATTTTGAAGAGTTCAGAAGGCAAATGGTTCCAAGGAATTTCACTATAGGTAACACATAAAATGTAAATATGAAATACCTAAATTAATTTGTATTTCACAATTTCAACAATCAGTTAGATATACTTGCAGGTTTGTTAGACTATGCAAGACCCAAGTTACACCAGATATAAACTACTAAGTATCTATATACAACTGTGGTCAATTCATGTAATACATATCATCGGTGTTTTGTAAAAAGGGCGAATTAACCAAAATGCTATTTTACAGGAGGAGGATTTTTAACTTTTGACATTTATTTGTTTATTACCTGTGGATGATTATAAATATCTAACAAGTTTATAATAAAGCTTAGAAATAATACTGGCATTATAATAGGCATTATTGTATAATATTTTAATAGGCCTAATATGTCACATTCGCTTTTTATTCGTAATACTAAATGGATATTCGTCCTTACGATTATCGTTTTTAAGTACTTTCCTGTGGAGATACAAATTCGCCGTTTTTACACAACAAAGCTACTATTTAAAATCTCGATTTCACCAAAATGGTTGATTCGCCCTTTTTACAAAACACCGACGATATACTCAAGACAGAATAAATGGGAATAGATATTAGACCAACTAGCGTTGCGTGCCAAACCTGTCCGCTAATATTGATGAAATGGGAAGGGTATGATATTTTGCTCTATATATATAGTACGTACTATCATTGTTGCACGGCATAGCAATCTTTATCAATAATTCATTGTGAACAGATGCAAACTGAAGTAAACCGATGTTTATATTACAATGTCAATGCTGCCTAGAAACCTCGATGTCAATATATTATTACTACATTCCAGACTGTAATCTAAACTATGACAACGTGAAAGATTATTGAATGCAACAATTTGATAAGAGAACGATGTTATAATTAAAAGTTCATTCGCCTGTTGCAATAATTATGCTAAGCATTTTACCATATTGTTGTCGTAACAGAAGATAAATATCTCTTATATACATAGATACCTTGTAATTTTATAGTCCAATACTTCAATCATTATACAGGACATATCCATTCTACTGTCATTTGTCTAGAATTACTCTCCACAATGTGCAAGACAAGTCAATGCGATCCCCAAAGACATAGACATTTTCAATGACGTGCTGTGTATTTTGTTTTTGAAATTGTTTTTTTTTTTCAATAACATTGTTTTTTTCTTTCTTCTCTCTTGTGAAGGTAATATTTGTTATATATTAGACAGATGTGTATTTTTATTTAACTTGTTTGATTAGAATTGCGAAATAGCTTACAGCTAATTTAATTATCTTAGTGTATATTGTGTGAAAATACATAAAAAAATGTATATATTTTTTGTCAGATTTTGGCCATATGAAAGTAGACATCTCAAATACACACTGATATGCTGATAAACTAGTTTAAATTGTCACTTTACATTTCTGTAGTTTAGGATCACAGGGGCCTAACCACAAAAATGTACGATTTGAGTTAGACCCCGTTTCGATAATACCGTAATCATATTTATTGGTGACACAAGCAGACAAGCTCTACGTTGTACATACATCCATTTACAAGATATAATTGAGTAAAGTGTGCTATAATTTAATAAATTTCATAGCAGCAAAATCTTCATTTGCGTTTATCTTAAAACTGTGTTAATGTAGATAGACCCTTGTGATCCTACAGCCTCCGTTTTATAATACTGAAATCATTTCATTTTTATTTGGCAATAAGATTCATGACGCGCCTAATTAGCAATTCATTGTACGACATAGGGCTTACTAAATGAATTATATGTACTCATCCATCAATTTTCAGTTATAACTTATTGGAATAGGAAAGATGATTATCTAAGCTAAATTTCCATGTATGCTCCAAAACTGATTGTATGAAGCTTCACGCTATCATTTTAAATTTATGAATATTGGTCACATACAAATGACATAATTTCACACAGCCAGTGGCATTCAAAGCAGTGACCATCCATCACAAGATCAACGTGCTAACCTTTACTTCCGTGGTGAGCAGTAGAATAACTCGATTTATATTCAAATAGTTTCTTTACACATTAATACGTACATTAATAAATCGTACATTAATAAATTGAACATACCTTCGAATTTAAAGTATTGTTTTCCGTTAGGCCCCTGACTTGTAAACTTTCAGCGGTTTTCAGGAACATTGGCAGCATATTTTGGCCGACATTTACTTCGCCCTGAAAAAAAGAAAAGAAATACATTTAGACACCAATATCAAAACTTAACAAACAAATGTATTTAAGAAAGGTTCATAATATGTAAGATATAAGTTAAAACATATAACCACCGCTTTCAACTGTATTGTAAAGGGACAATCACTAGATAAATGGTGTCAAGCTTAACTAGTTAGTTATAACTAGACACCGGACATCTGGAGTCCTTTTTTTTTTGGGACGGACTCGAATATTACAACATTTTTTAATTAAAAAATGCGTTAATAATTTATGGAACCTATGTTTTTCAGAAAAATAAGTTGTACGATGTAGTAGGTACAATGAAATATGAAATAAATGATATTGATAATATGTGCAAGAGACTTTATCGATACTTAATTATATAGAAACGCTGCTATTAGTAGATATACTATACTACTTAGAGAAATTAATGAAGCGCTTACGTATAGAGTGGAAGAATTAGTTGTAAATAGTAATATCTATAATATTTAATAATATTCCACTTATATACCTATTATTGAAATCAATGTTTAAAATTTCTACTAAACTACTTTTATTTTCACTATCAAATAACAAATCACACTTGCTCCCATAATGAGAAGGACCTGACAGCTAGTGTATTATTAAAATTGTACCAATTCTGAATGATTTCGTATATTATGTTGATACTACGAAAATATATAATATGAAAACATATTATTATATTATATGGATTTATGGATAGGTAAAATGGGGAATATCGGACCTACGTGGTTAATGAAACCCTTTAGAAAAAGTTTCGTACGAAATATACTTCAAATCGTACTTTTGTGTTTCAAGCAAGTGGTTGGACATATTGAGATATTCAATTTTAATATATAGGTACTGATGTTGTAATGTTTTTTTTGACATTTTATAGGCCATTTTCAAACACTTTATATTCATCATGCAAAATATGTAAGTACATGCGTTTTCTGTTAATTGCTACTCCCTAATACTATAAATTATATATCATAGTATTATTTCAATGAAATATATAAACCCGATATAATTATTTATTTCGGAAGTTATCAAAATAATAAATCATAATTAGTCGACATTGATACATTGTGTATATATAGTACCTAATACCATTGATAATAAATTATTTTATCAATAAAATATTAGATATAAATAGGTATAACACAGTTGCAGTGCCTACCATTTGCCTTAACAAGTTGACCTTGGTTCTAATAGTTCATTGCTTTATCCAATCTGGGAGTTCACACATGAAACAATAATTTGATGTTATAGTAATATGGTAGAAAAAACAAAAAAAACTTAACCTGCGCGTTTGTTAACTGATCTACGTATTTTCTTAAAATCCGAGATCACTCAGTTTTGACGATTATGGATTATAGCTTAAAATTGTTTATTTGTTTTTATTTAGTGAGTAGGTATATTTCGTGATATTTCACATTAGCTGGTTCCATTGTTTGCGGGAAATGACGATTTAACGGGCTTACATATTGAATGTATTAATAGTATGTAATATATTCATTACGAGTTTTCACAAACACTTCAGATAATCAAAATTTGTTTTTTACTTGATCCTTTACTAATAGGTAAGAAGGTTTTAACAATCTTTTATTATGTCAATGTGCATTTACGATCGGTGAGTGCGCATAGTGCACGAAGAAGCCAAAAGGCATAAGCCGGGTCGTAAATAATGACTAATAGAATACCTAGTACAAAACATAAATCAATTAGAATTTATTGATTAATATTTTTGCCACTCGTACCCGTTAGATATAGGGACCATTATACCACTTTCCTCTAGAAGGTATATAAGGTACTTTTAAACACTTTGTACATTTTGCATTTTTGTTTATTGTTATTAAATCTTAGTTGATATTATTCTTTTGACTTATTAACTTAAAAATAACAACAATGGATGAAATATAATATTCCTAAATATTATAATATGTCACATATATAATATTGTGTAAGTATATAATATATAATTATCAAGCCTCGATAGCGAAGGCTGCGTGACTAGCAAATGCACTTACGACCTATGTAAACCTGCCGTTCATATTATTTTAAAAGCACATTGGCATTGTTATTTTTTTAAGATTATCCTTTGCTTTGTAATTTTATTCTTGTAAATCCACGGTATTATAGATGGTTGCACTATTATATCTAAAATGTAAACATAAATTTATATACAATATTGGTATATACTACAGCTGATGATGATACATACTATCGTATGGAAAATAATTCATTTTTAAGTTGTGAACTTCTTGTACGTATCATGCAACGAAAGCAATAAAATCGTCTTCAAGTTTTTGTCATTGGTCGGGAACCTTTTTTGATACATACACCTACGGCAGGTGAATTTTAAACACAGCAAATTTTTCACAGTTTTGAAGTTACGCTATTTCTTAATGTATATAAATCAGTCATTTAATAAATAAGGACAAATATCACCAACAAGTTAGTTCAAGTAAACAATCGACTCCCACGTCCTCTATACTTAATTGACTTTATATGCAATAATATGTACCTACCTATATTTTGTACTGTTATTCAATTGAAAATGTCCATTAGGATAAAATCGGTTGAATATCAACATTATGGAATAAATGTGGAAAAAGTACGAAAGTACATATTATAAAGTGTTTTAATGAAATATTTATCTAGGTACCAGTCGTTTTATGTGATGAATAGTTCTTTACACTTTATAATATGTAAGTATTTAAATCAAATACATAATATAATCATATATCAGATAATTACTTTTTAATAACAACATTTAAATATAATGCTAATTATGTCGAATGGCCGCCTAATCGGCGCGCCTTTAGCGTACAATGTATTAAATGGAACGGCGGGACTTTTTTTAACGTTACACACCTACAAACTTACCTGTAGAATGGCCAAAAATGGAACTACGAATTACCATAGGACGCCATTTTGAAAATTTCATTCGAATGTCAGATTTTGTCCAGTTACTAGTCTTGATTGGGTAGTTTTCGACAATGGCTCCATTTTTTTGTAGTACTTATTCCACTTTTAATCAACAAATTAGGACCGGTTTCTTCCGCCTCAGAGGGACATTTTCAACTGAATCTTCCCTTGTTCGGTTGAAAATGTCCCTCTGATGCGAACGAAACCGGTCCTAATTTATTGATTAAAAGTGGAATAAGTACTAAAAAAAAATGCGTTTTTTTAATTAAACAACAATAAATATTAACGTAATACAATCACTAAGTGAAAATCTGAAGTATTAAATGGGACAGCGGGACTTTTTTTAACGTTACACACCTACAAACTTACCTGTAGAATGGCCAAAAATGGAACTACGAACTACCATAGGACGCCATTTTGAAAATTTCATTCGAATGTTAGATTTTGTCCAGTTACGAGTCTTGATTGGGTAGTTTTCGACAATTGCTCCATTTTTTTTGTAGTACTTATTCCACTTTTAATCAATAAATTAGGACCGGTTTCGTCCGCCTCAGAGGGACATTTTCAACTGAATCTTCCCTTGTTCAGTTGAAAATGTCCTCTGATGCGAACGAAACCGGTCCTAATTTATTGATTAAAAGTGGAATAAGTACCACAAAAAAATGCGTTTTATTAAATTAAACAACAATAAATATTAACGTAATACAATGACTAAGTGAAAATCTGAAGCAATATTATATTGCAAAACCTTTAGAAGAATGCAATTACGGCTTACGCAATACATAATATTATAATAGTAGGTTCAAACGAATATTTTCAGGGATGTTTCGCATCTACAGATGTACGCCACTGGTATTTTGAAGATGAAATTTCTTACGATCGATTTGATGAAATTCTTCAATGTCAATAGTTTATAATCAAATAGACCAGTTTGGGCAGAGCATCCTCAAAATACTTAAATATCTAAAGAAATAAACAAGTAGGTATGTGACTTTTTTATCGATATGTAGGTACGGTATTGTTGCTTGGTAATACTAATAGGTATCAATATGATACACTTAGAACATAAAACGGGTCAGCGGACAAAATCTTTCAATATTTGTATTTATATTAGTGGTAGGTACGCAAAAGCTATTCGATATTTAATTATGAAAAAACATATTCTACACGCATTTTATAAAAATGGTTTACCATTACTTACCTGCAATAAAACAAACCATAAATTTTGTAATGCGACCTTTTTAATTACAGTTTGCGAATTTGAATTCGTGTGAGTCGCCCGCACGTCGCGTTAAAATATTGGCAAGACGATTATCTTAATTACAATAATTACCATCGCACCTGAGCTGTCAGAAAAAACAACTGACTAATTGTAGAAATCCATACTAAGAATCATTTGGGCAAAAGTCTCCTTAGGATATTGGATTCGTCCACCATTTTAATGTGTTTTTTTATGGGTTGACGGTTAAAGACTCGAAAGATCCGGTCTTTAGTTATAACACTAGTTTCTTTTTCTATCATATTTTATTTTCAAATTAGATCAACATGTCTTTATCTATTCCGCCCTGCTAAGTAAAAAGACGGTGTTTTTGGTTTTAGTGAAATGAGAACGCAAGTTTTAAACTACATTTTCTCCTATATTATGTAAAACAATCCAATAATTTTACATATAAGAGAAAATGTAGTTTAAATCTTGGGTTCTCAATTCAATAAAATTAAAAACGTCTTTTTACTTAGCAGGGCAACATTAACTACACCAAGTATTACTTGAAAAATAAAATTAAGAAAACCAACATTCACTTTAAATAATCAGTTTCTAGTAGGTTTTTGAGTTTTTTTGTATGATTTTGGCACGTTTTAGAAGTTGAAAATCATTACATATTGTGTGAAATTACACATTGATTACGTATGTATTTTTCGTTACATTTTTATAAACGGCTCCTTAATCTGCAAACCGGCTAACTCCATTTGGACAAATTGTTCAGGAAGGAGAAAAAACATTATAATTTAACTAGGTATCGAGTGGAATTTTACAATTCCAAAAATACACTTGAAATTTTTTTTTACAGATAAGCTGCACTATGAATTAATATTTAATACTATTTTTAGCGTCCCTTTTATATATAAAGAAAATTTATATAAAGAGCGGAGTTGTTCCATTTACAATATGGAAATTTGACACCTGCAGTTGGCCGTTTTGTTTGAAGTGCGACAACGCATTTATTTACAGGTTTAGGCGTTTAAAAGTTTGTGTGAGCATAGAAAACATGCTTTATGCCATCAAAATCTCATTTTTGGTCAAAAGTGCAGTTGGCTGGTTTGCAGATTAAACAGCCGATATGTGTGACTTATAAAGGAATCAACATAGAGAGCCTTCATTCAACAGTGGACAGATCCAGGCACCATATAATATGGAGGTAATATACGACCATAACTTGAACAATCTAAACTAAATATAATAATTCTGAAATCCCCTGTATCGTTCACATCAAAAGGCAACAATGTTCAAGTAACAAATTCAGTATCGTCACAAAGTGTGTGCGAAATAAACACTTGCCATAGTGCGGCTATCATAATACTAGGGTCATAGGGCAAGTAAACTTGCCCTGTGGCAAACGAAGGCGAGTTTCACAGCGACCCTACAGCCCGAAGATAAAGAAGCAATTAATTACGTGTGTACACGTCTGCCCACACGTTATCACCATTCTACAAAACACACTGGTCCTAACTTTATCACATTTTAGAAAAACATAAAAAAATTAATGAGCATGTACACATTAAAATGTTTTGTTTTTTTGTTTCGAATTTATTTCGGGTAGATATTTAGATATATAAATCGGGTATATAAAAATAATAATTTGGGATAAATCAGAGATCCGCATAGCAAAACAATTGAAGATTCAGAAAGAGATTTTCTTGGCTACGAAACCTCCCTCAGTGGCTCAACAAGTCCACGCCTTTGGGGATCCGATATGATGCCCCCATGATAGGGAGGTGTACTGAAGGTTGGTCGCCAACCTTTTATAGAAGACGGCACCAGCAAATAGAAAGTCGATAGCCGCTACAGAAACGAGTGAACTGCATAATAAACTTTATTTTACAAGAGACCAGTATTAAAAGAAAATATATAATTTTTTGTAGTCTTGACAATTTAAAAAAAAATACCTTATCACCTCATGATAAATGCACTTTAAACTATCGACTTGCCAACGTACTCAGTATGTGCACTTTTGTAAACAACCCTGCCCATAGACATCTGAGTCTGCTCACACAGATTTCATTATTTCCTTATGGATAAATACAAATGAATGCGGTTGGAGGAATTCTGCCTGCCGTGCAACAGGAATCTTTATTAGTAATCAGCGTTTATGTCTTAATGGCATTATTATCATAAAATTATGTAAAACAATGCACCAATATATTAATGTGATTATATTTTAATTTGACCAAAACACGTAAATTATTTTTTTAAATATGATATTCTTTGTGGATTACTGTCAGTATAAAAAGCTTCACTTGAATTCGCAGATGTCGATGATCCCGTTTCGATTTATAAAAACGAAAATAAAAACCGCTGTCAATAAATGCAAAATGTGCTATCGGAGGTGTGACCCTATGATGGTCATCAAAAGTGAAGAATGATCTTACCTTATACATAAAGTCTAGTAGTGATTTCATTTCTGAGTAGCGCACATCTTTGAGAAATATAATTGGATGAGGGTGGTTGTTCTGTAGGAATATCGTCTCAAAGTATGGTGAACATGCCGACAGTATGGTCTGATGAGCCTGGAATAAGAGAAAGCACACATTATGGCAACATTCTAATAATAGCTTACATGAATAATTGAGGGACTAACAATTATGTGGCACAAGTGATAATAATAGACAGCCTGATGACACATATTATTTTTTTTTTACTATGTCCATGTTTTTTGTTTTAATGAGAAATGGATGTTAGCCACTTGCTCAACCTATTAGATCCATACTCTGGATCAAAACACACAGTTTTTACAAGTTTTCTTTGCCAGACCCGGGATTTGAACCCAGGACCCACAACTTTATAGGCTGACATGTTACCCGTTCGGCCATAAATAATTAAACTCAAAATTTTAAGGTCATGCCAATCAATCAAGGCCCACTAGTCAGGCTGTGACACGAAACTGTAAATTTCGATCGTAGTGCTGATCATCGCTCATACTTCGAATGTGTAAGCTGATGATAGAAAATGATAATACGTTCATTGATTTGAACGAAATATTCAAAAAAAAAGTCTTCATTTAGGTACGCGAACAGATTGCATTACATTCGAAAATAATCAATAACACTACCGTCGTAATTCACAATTTAGTGCACCCGGCATGTCTATAGGCTGTCGCCCTGGTCAAGAAAAAACTTGTAAAAATAAATATGCAATGTGCATTTGTTAAATAATCTAATCTTATTACATATTATTTTATAGTTATGTGTATCATTAAAATTTAGTTTATTAAGTTCTCTATAAATTGTCAAGGAGAGTGGTTCATAGTTTTAATGGATTTTATAATTAATTTAAAAAACATTGACTTTTCTAAATAAAAATAGAAATCTGTATAACTTGAAATCTGTTTTTATCTGCTAGCAGCTGGTAGAGCATGGAATTAATAAATAGCACCATGCAACTGAAATTGAAAATTCTAATTGATTTAAATTTTGTACCATTCCAATTGAATTTTTTTATGTATTTTTCTACACTTGTGATTTTCAAACACATGGCCAATTCAATGTTGCCTTTTCACGATCAGTTAATATGTTAATTTCATATAAAAGCCGTTAGTGACCATAATCCATCCGTGTCAATTGTATATTTGATGAATATGCACAGCGCCCGAAGATGCCGAAAGGTGAAAACCCTGGTTGGCAAAAGCAAAGCTTAAATAAACTAGAATTTATATTTAAATTTCATTAAGTCAATTCCAACAGTTTACCATATCGATACCCTAGTAGGGAAACAACACAAAATTTCAAGGTACTGAGTAAATAATGCCATTTGATATAGAAAATATTTATAATTCATCAAAAAAAATAATCAAAAATTTCTTCAATGTGTTATAAAATCGAATAACCCTTTCTGGTATTAATCATTCATTCAATTATAAACGAGAATGTCTGGGTCGATTATTTGTTAAACTGTAAAATTTCAACGTGTATTCCAAAGTTCATTTAAACTAAATAAAAAATAAACACATACCTATACTTCAATCAACATTGAAATGAGAATTTGTGTAAAATTTTCAAACGCCATTATCTTAGAACATGTAATTTTGAGTTGTTTTTCTATAGCACTAAGGTGATCAATAATTGTACTCGAAGTATGAGCAATAACTAGTCGTGTCACGGCCCGACTACTTGATCTTTGACTATTTTTCTTTTTATTATTTTTAGAATCCTATTATTTGATTAAAACACTTTGTAACTATAATAATAGCCCCACAATATTTCACGGTATTCCAAATACAGTAAAAATTATCAATGGTTTAAAACTAACTGTTTTTATCAATCTGTAATAATTGATAAATTGTAATATTATAGACAGCTTAAAAATTTACAGTAGTATGTACTAAGTGTTGAGTGTAATAAAATCAATTTTACAGCTCTGCAATATATCATAAAAGTCATGCGAATTTACAGCAATTATTGAAAAAAAAGGCAAACTCTTAACATGGCAGAATCGTATCAATATGCAAATCAGTTATTAACTGTTAAATGTAACACTGCTCACCTGCAAGGTTTTAATACAATTTAAATCTCTTGATTCAATTTTCATATTAAATTTATATCATCTCATGTCTTTATAATCAATTTGTATTTTATTACATATGAAATGATTAATTGAATATTTGCGGAATGAGGTGTAAATACTTAGTTTTAATGTTAGTTTTACGTAAGTACCTAATTAGGATTATTTTTTCCATTATATTTTAAAATTAGACAAAATATTGCAATTAATGTAAGTTAAATAAAATTGGACATTTCGCCATTTATTTGTATCGTTTTAATTAATTAAAGTTAAGTTATTAAAGTATGCTTTTGGTGGGTTTTGGAAGTTACAAATCACCACAAATTGTATGAAATTATACAAAGAATAACGTTGGCTTTGAAAAAGACTGTCACAACTCGAAATCATAAAATGTGCATGATGATAAAACCACATCCCGACCAGGATAAATAATAGAATGTCAAGCTGTGGGCGTTTTGTTTTATCATTACACATATTTTAAAATGCTTCTACTGAAATTTTACAATTTTAGGTTATGACAGTCTACTCCTAAGCCGTTGTCCATTAAATTTTTTTCAGATTTTGACAGATGTGTTTGGACTTCATAATATCATCAACCAAATTTATAACCTCAAATCAATCATTACCTGGACCACCATCATCCGTAATTAATCCGCGTAATCAAGGTTCTACTGGACATTTTCATAGTAATTTAATCATATAAAGGCACAAAGATAGAACTGGACTGAATCCCGATAGTATTCTTCCTCGACACTCACTCCAAGATTAAGCATATATACCTCGGTCAAGTGGGGGGGGGGGGTAACCAAAGATTTTTTTATGAGAATTGGTTGACAACGATTCACTCAATCTTTTGAGTATCTTAGGTACATACAATAATATTATTTGGAAAAATTGAAACACTGGTGACAGTCAAACCTAACCTCCGGTGCTTACTGAACCCTTGTTTATATACAATTGAGGCATATATAAAATAAACGTAAATCATTTTAACTTTATTGATAGGTTTATGATTTTAGTAACAAGATCAGTGCAGAATCGCTCCAAATTGAAGGAGATTATTGGCAACGAGTGTAATTTCAGTGATCACCATCCTCAGTAAAGAGGTAAAAGGATATGAAGACATTTTGTATTTCTTGTAATACACTTATTCAAAGGAAAAATTTATTATTTCAAGATTGCACAAAAGATATGTCAAGTTATAATTTTGTTGCCATCATTAAAATTGATAAAACAATAACTCGTTGAGCAAAACCGGTCCTAATCATCCATCTAGTATAAACAACATTTTAAAATTAGTACTAATACAATAATAATTTTCCATTAGGTACTTGAATTAACTACAGAATTGATAATAATAATTATATGCCATAAACCAGTTTGTAACTTAAAAGTATACCAGCTAAACTAAACTAAAGAATGCAAGGTAGATGCTAAGTCTCATAAAAAAAATGCATAGAAAATCACTCTATGCATACAAAATGCTAGAGCAGCATGGAAGTAACTGCCTAATCTATTTTAGGTCCCTATTGAAATGTGATAAAAAAAATAACACAGAGCGAGACAGCATGATATCTGTGTGCTCTGTCTGGGTGGCATCATCTCTTACCAACACACAAAGGTTAATGACACCATAATGATTGAGGTTAACAATCTAACATTTCGGCCACCACTATACACTATGTGTGTAGAAAAATCGCATACTTTCTTCTTTTGCAGTTTGAGTTTTTGGATACTTTCCACACACACGAAAATAAGGTATTTTTTTTAACCAGTTTTGGATAAATCAGTCTAATATGATTGTTGCATTATTATCAAGAAAAACCAATAAATGTTTACTATCTGGCTATATTATTATGCATGATTATTATTTGGGTCATCTGTTTTTTTGTTGACATTACAATTCATTTCGAGGTTAGTAAACTGATAAAAAAAACTGTATTATCTCATTTTTATCTAATCTATTTATAGTATATACTAAATTTATATGATAATAAACATTATTGTTTTAAACTATTAATATTTAAACTAGAATAACTTATAAATTAAAAAGTTATTGCCCATATAACTGTAAATAAACAGCTTGTTTTGTCATTAATAATTTAGTGGTGAATTAAAAGAGAAGAATCTCTTCAACCTGCACATTTACACAACCCTAATATTTACAAAATTGAACACAAGTATAAAATTAATATCATTTCAATTGTCACTATCACAATGAAGTGTTACAGAGTGCATCTTTATAACAAGAATCTTTCAGTCATTAATAAAACTACAATAACCAATAAATTACTAATTGAATATAAACATAGTCACCCTGTTTTGAAAATAATTATAGTGTGTAATGTCTATAAATGTGTGTTATTTGATTTACTTCCGAATGAATGGCTTACAAACTCAATTGTAATGCAATATACCAGGCATGCCCAATGCGTTGATCGATGGATTTAAATTTTTTTTTAAGGGAAAACATTAACCATTCCTATTTTTATTTCTCTTAGTTAATTGTGTGACATCGTCGTATCACTTGATTCGTATTATATCACTCACGGCCTGTCTGTGCAGGAGTGAAAGAAAGACAAGATGTGGATCCACGTGGTTTAAACTGAGGCATAGTTTCCTCTTACCGTCACACAATAGGCTCTTGCTCTTTGCACAGTAGGAAAATAGCTGGATGATGAATACAATGAGTATCATTTTCATGATGTTGTTTAATTTGTAACACCTCAATGACCTTGGTCAAATATTCTTAAGGGGGAGTGTGAGTAGATCACAGCCTACTTGAAGTTGGATATGTCTGCAATATACAATACTATTGAGACTAGCATGTTACGCTGTCCAGAACTGGAGGGGGCTACTAATACAAAACCATGGTGTAAAAGTCCAAGGTATTATAAATTTTAATACACCAATATTTCACAGTGGCGAAGGGTGGAGGTGGGCTGTTAAGATTCGCCATAAATAGTGCACATTAAACTGTGTCTGTCATACGTATTTGTTTTCATTGAAATAAGTCTACAATTTACAGATGGTGTTGGTTAGTTTTTAAAATTCAATTAAACCCTGCGAAAACCAAGCCATAATACATTATAGTCAAAAAATACTCGTCTATCTATAAAATATCTAAAATTATGCAATTAAATCATACATAACTTTGGATATTTCATAGATAGAATAATATTTATTATTTATTATAATTTGGTTTAGACAGGGCTTAATGAATCAATAATATGTGTAATATGTATTCTTAATCCAACGAAAACAAATAAGTATGAATGAAAAAGTGTGCACAATTTTGTCGTATCGCCCAAATTATACCAAAACTATTATGGTTTGGTTGAGGCAGGGTTTAATTGATTTTTAAAAACTAACCAAAATAATCTGTAAATTGTAGTCTTAGTTCAATAAAAACAAATACGTATGACTGCAAAAATTTTAATGTGCACTATTTATGGCGGATCTAAACAGCCTACCTCCACCCTTGCAACTGATATTTCATCGCTACAATAATATACATTTAACTTAGAATCTCAAATAACCAATAAGATGTTAATCATTTGACTTAACAATATTGTCCTGTAAATAATCTGCACTACATTCTCATGGTAGTACAAAGACTGCATTTCCACAGTGTCATTTTATCTATTTCAACGATCTAAAAACACTGGTGTTTCATTCAAGAAAAATTCCTTCTTTAAAATAAACGTAAATAATTGGAAACAATGAATGTTTGATTTTATGATTCAAAAGATTGACTATTATCTTTCCACATCGTCGTCGGGTTTATTTAATTAAAGGTTTACTAAGCCTATACAATACAACTTCTCTGCCTACTATTGACTTCTATCTAGCTGCTAGCACTTCAAACATTAATTAAGAAATTAGTCACCCAGTCTAGTTAACCTATAATCTTGTATATTTATAGTTGGGTCGTATAAAGGTCCACTGATCTAAGACTAATTATTATTAATGAGTTACCAGTGGATTCAAAAAATTACACATATTCTACAACTATTAGCTAAAATTGATATTCTAAATTGATTTAAATTTTGTACTATTCCACTTGCGTGAGGCATCTTTTGCAACTCGGCTTTCGCCATTATTGTGCACTCAACAACGGTAAATACACACTGACCGCATGTGAGTGAGTGTGCATAGTGCCAGAAAATGACGAACGGCAAATCGAAAATATTAATCAAATGGAATAGTACAACACTTTAATCAATTAGAATTTAAATTCAAATTCCATCAAGGGCCATCAGTCATTACAATTAATTATCTAAAATCAATATATTTTCATATAAAATTCACACTAGGTTTTATAACAAGTCTGCAGTTTTATGGCGCTGCAAGCAGTGGTAAAGACTTGTAACAGTTGCGGGCGTATAAATATATCTGAAAGTACAGGGGATATGTAGTTCGGCAGACCAACGCTAAGGGCTCAAATACATAACACTGCAGTTATCGTGTGTCGATGCAGGTCTTACTTGATTCCAAACAAATCCGATTGGGTGAAAAAATTCAATTGGAGATTCTAATCGGATGCATTTGGAAGCAAATAAGACCTGCATCAGCACACGCAAATTGCAGTGTCGTGTATCTGAGCACCAAGTCATCCACAGCCATAATGTACCGGTAATGCTATAGAAGTCAATATTGAATATGATAAAATAAATAAATTATTTTTTAAATATAGGATAGGTCAGACGAGTTTTACACAGCCTAGTTAATGGGCATTATACAGCTGTTTACTAATAAGTAATAATAGAAATGTGAAAATAATGATTCTAAGCTCGGTGTAAAAAAACAATATTATGTAATATAGAGACTTCCACAAAATCTATTTGTGTTCTTGTTTTAATAGCATAGGTCATAGACAATAATGTACCGAAATGAAATGCCCATATCAAAAATGCATGACAGATGCACTTGTAAATTTTCTGTATAAATAAAGACAAAGCAATGTGGGTCAATGTTAGATCGATACACAAAGTTGCCACCAAAAAATGCCCAATCTGCTATTATTTATCAGCGATCTAAAGAAATTGTATGTTCAAAAATGGACTGGTTTATTACAATAATATAATAATCTAACTCTAAATAATTAATAATCCATCACAGGCGCTATCAACACGCGGATTTCTTTTTAAAATCAGGTTGCAAATCAACTGACAGATCTGTATCTAAAAATATGAAGTTTAGTAGTAATATCATACAGAGCCAGTTTGATGTACAGTTTTAGAGTGTACACAAGCCATTATCTGTCCCAACGAATGGGTGATTGACCCAAAATTGGGCGCAAAAAAAAACATTTCAGTTACATCTTAATGTGTCACTAATCAATAATAATACCTATCAACGCAAACCAGAGGAGATAATTGACTAATCTATGCTAGAATCAAAGACAAGAAGACATTCTTGACACCGAAAAATAATAATGAAAGGTTGTAACTACATTTGAGTTATAAGGTCGTATGTACTTTTAACGGTCAGAAATTAGCACACCACATACTGATTGATTGGCAGCGGGTTTGTACCCCAAAGGTGGGTGTCTACCAGGGAACTCAGAAATAATGGGAACTGAAATACCCAACGGGTATGAAGAAGCAGGCAACCGATCTCGAGTGTGGAACAATACGTGATAAACTTAAACACGTGTCAAGAATATGTCATATGTCAAATACTGACAACTGCTCTTGGTTTATACACTGACGCTCACTTAATATTGGTGTATTGAAGGTTGCAACACACTATTGCACGTCTATAATGTGTGGTTCATTTTCATAGGACTCTTACACATTCAAAACCCTGTGTCAAAATGTACTGTATTGGGATATAGCCTATCGGAATTCTATTTACTAATCTGTTCTGTGGTGTCTACGGTATTCAAGTAATAAATAAGGGACCAGATACCAAAAAATCAAACTATTCTACAGAAATGTATAAATTTAACATCGGCACCCATTAAAAGGTTCAGAAATGTCCCAGAAAATTTCCTTGTGGCATCCATCCAATCCAAAGTGTGTGTTTTACGAAAGACAACATTTTACACATGACAAAACACGATACTAAACATATTAATTGTATGTTATTCAAACAGTATCTAAAATATAAATGCACTAAAGCAGTCTTTCCCAAACTTGAAAAAGGTTCGAGATATTGTACTTTAACATAATGACGATATACCTACCGCTTAAAATCCTTTTGCATACCTACCAAGGGTACGCAAACGATGCTTTGGGAAACACTGCGTGATAGTATTCATCGATAGACCATCAAATTAGTAGGATTCGAATGTCAGCTGTGTAAAGAGATTCATACGGTTTCCTTTGAATTGACTCACGTACTGTTTTTGCCTTGCATGAAAACAACACTTATGAAATATTGTCAAATCTGATTAAGATTTGAACCCTGGACCATCTAAACTACACACCTGCCCATATTGAACAAGCATTACAGATAAGTAAAACATAGTACATACAGATTTTCTTGTATGTAGACATAGAACTGTCAAATCAATTGATTTATTTCCATATTATTTTATTACAGAAACATTTGTAATGACTCCATAGTATAATAATTGTCACCTTGGTGGTAAACTGACCTAATCACCATAATTTATCACCATATTTTTTTTTGAAAATTTTTATTTTTTTTTGGTGTCAAAATGCTTTGTGAATGAAGGAAAAATAATAAATTTTTTTTTTCGAAAATTTCATTAAATTTTGTATGTTACTGCGTGATGTCGCAGATTTACGACATTAGGAAAAGTTACATTTCCGTGTGACAAAATACAAAACCAAATGATAACAATTATAAAAAACTAATGTACACACCTTATTTGATGTGTAGATATTTTTATTCAACAAATTTCAATCTTCTGTACATTTTTTTTTATTTATTTACAAATGCGGATTTTCGCGTACATACGAATTCGTCAACTGTCAAAGCAGAAATGCATAGACTATAAAGCAGAAATGCTTTATTTCTTGAAATGTTCAAACAAAATCGGAAAAGTAGAATGTTTATGGTAAAACAGTTTTCTAGGCATCGAAAAAGGATATTATTTGATAATTTACACAGATGGCATCGGCTATATCGAAATAGTTTGAAATGTTGCAAATTTGCGACACTATGCAATAAAGGGTTAAATGAAAATGTCTTCATTGGAGGAATTCTTGTAAGTTTATATAAAATCTCAGGGAACCCCTAAGTGACTGACACATTTACAGGAATAAAAATATTACAAACGGTTATCACTTCACGGCTGTTTTACTGATAAACAAACATTCTGTATGATACTTTTGTGGCTAACATAACTCAAAACTAGAATTTTTTGACTTATCCATACTATGGAACTGAGACATTGATATATGAATACGTGTATTAATTAAGGCTCTAAGTACCAAAAAGTAGTATTGCCTGTAGTTACAAAATACTGAGTCACTGCAGTAAAATTTCATGAAGCAGACCTTTTGAAAAATGTGGTTTGACAGTGTGAAGCAATCACGGCAGTTTCTATAATTTTAGGTATTAAGAACTTGCAAGTGTCAACACACCATCGACAGCCATTTTATATTGAATGAGGTTGACCACTGTAGTGCTATTTACACCATTATAAATAAAACAGGCCAACGGACTTACAACGTCGACAGGTTTAAATATTTTGCTGTATTTTTTTGACTTGCTTGAGGCACTTAGACCATAGTTGAAGTTATTGGCGTTAGTATGTAGAACACTTTTCTATAAAAATGTCAGTTTTTGTTTTTGGTACTTAGCGCCTTAATTAATACACGTATTCATATTACAATATAAAATAATAGAATTATTTTACTATTGAACCAATGAAACATGATCAACATAAAGCCGTCTGATTTCAAAAGTCTTAAATTATTAGAGAAAATAACATTTTTGATTAGACAATTAGTAATAATAATCCCTCCTAATGCTAAAATTATTCCACATATTATAAACTATTGCAAAACATAGTTAGCATGTAAGCAAGAGGAGGCTATAAATAAAAAATGCACAATACTGGATTTTTTGAACTTTATCAAAAATGAAACTCTATTAAGGTCCTCTGTGACAAAAAAAAGCAAAACCTGCTTTGCTATTTTTTTATTATAATTTTTATATCACGAACATTAGTGTATAATTTTTTTATAAGAGGCAACCTTTAATCACAGAATTCGTGGGCTTACTTTAACATACCAGAATAAAGACAAGATAGTATATTTTTTTTAGTTCAGGAATAATGTAATTAGTTTGGTAGAAGTGGTAGAATATCCTGGATTGGATGATTCCCAACTTACAAAATTACACAATTTACACAATGAATTATGAATTCTATTTAATTTAGTAGTGGATGTAATATCCACATATTGTCCGCCTCTTAATCCGTGGATCTATGTTTTGAATAAACATTCAAACAGCATGGGCGAATGGCTAAGAACTGTCTTGTAAAAAGTTTGTTACACCACTGCATAAAAGCCAAAGATGTTGAAAAAATTTACTTCTATGATAATGGAAATGAGTCATATTTAATTTAAGCGCCTGCGGTGAACTAGTGGACCATACGTCTGCCTCTAAATTCAAGGGTGAAAGTTTAGACTAAATATTCACACGTGTGCTTAGATCCAGGGTGGATTTAGTAGAACGAACGAATAGCAGCAAACAACAATTCCTCATAAAGTTGGTTGAAATAATTTTCACTGTTGAAATCAAAGATGTTGAATAAAACCTTCTTCTACGGAGATGTAGTGTAAATAACCCCGCGAACAATGGTTACATGTAAATTGTACGTGAAACATTTCACCGTGAGCTTCGTTATCAGAAAGAGATGACCGTATACTATTCATGAATTCAAGAATGAAAACCTAACCTAACAAATAATCTCATATATCGGCTATTTTCAAAAATTGTTTGCTGCTGGCCTCCTGTCAAGTGTAAACCGACAAGACATGGATTTTATGTCAGTACTATACGACCCAAAGAAGTTGGACGGTCTTTAATATACGGCCTTATATTTCCAATACAACATTTCACGGTGAAGTGTGATACGGCGAACTGCATACATACAAGTTTCCGGACACGGCGAACAATTAGAAGACCGATAAAATGGGTCTACCGATAAGATTGTACAACCACTTTTATTTGTGACAGAATGGATATCCTTGTGATGTTTTTCATTGAATCCAAACCTTTGTTAAGCATAATGGTTCGACAGCACTGGTGTTAATCGCTGACCATTACAATTTTTCAGATGGAAAGCCGAAATGTATAAATTGAAGGATTGGAGTGAGAGTATTACCTTGACGGTCTCCCCGTCGCAGGCGAGCGTGACGTCACACAGCGCCTCCCTCTGCAATAGGCTGGCCAGCACGTCCGTCAGGTTGTGCGGGTGGTTGTTCCATCGAAGGCAGAACTGCTGGTCCATCGTGGGGGCTAGCGTCAGTGAACGAGCTGCAGGAACAAAAGAAAAACAGACCGTTAGTATAAGAATGTAAATAAAAACCAACACGCAACACTGTTCACATTACATTATATTACAGCAAATTAACAATTTAGAAAGAATGCAATATTGTTTGGTTTTTAGAGCAGTGGTATTTAAACTGTGCGCTGCAAACTGTTTAAAAAATTAATAATTCCAGACATTCTTAATACAATGCGCCGATGCTCAATTACAATGATAGATTCATTTGTTGTACTAGTTTGTGACCTCCAAAGCTTCCGACGATATAAAATTGTTTTTGATCAGCATCTATCTCATCTTAGCAACCGGTTTCAAAAAATACTTTTAGGAAAATAATATCGATAAGCTCATCGGATTCAAGATCCTATGAGAAATGAGGGTAGATAACGTCACATGTAGCTGAGAGGTCATGTGTTACGTGGAGACGGAAAATTAAAGAAGGAATATGAATAATACAACTAACTCTATGAAAGTATAATCCAAGAGCAATTTTTTGCCTGCACGTGTATCAGAGTTTTAAAAATTCTGCATGTATCCATTTAAAATAATAAAATAATGTAGTAAAAGTAATTTAATGCACATAAAATTGAGACTAAAAATAATATCATGTCAATAACATTAGTTTAATTCAAAGATACCTATAAAAAACTGCATGCTGAATGAGTAATTCAGCTAATTGATATTTTTGGGGGAGCCGCGTCGCAAAATAGTTTGAAAACCACCAGGAAAGGGAAATAGTTGGACAATGCAGTCCTGGGTTTGGTGGGTAGGGCAATACAGTTTAGGTTATTAGATAAGGCAATAATTAGGCAATGCTACGACAAACACATCATGTACTGAGAATTAGAGCATTTCCACGAAACCTACTCTCAAAAAACGGTGGTTTTAGGTATGTGGAGGTCTCTGGCGCTGACAGGTTTGGAGATACCCTTTGTGAAAACATTGTCTGTGATTAACCGTGATTACAATACAACAGTTGTGTTGTCAGGAATTTTTATACTTTGATTATTTTTTAAACTAAGATGTCAATACTTTCTAATGAAGAGACCATCGCACAGCGTCTGCTTCATTAAAAACAACCGCTGTTCTCAAAGCAGTAGAATTTATATTCGTTTCTTTATTCACCGCCCTTTATAATATGCCACCGCTAAGCAACACATGGCCTGCCTACCCCCACGGAACGTCACCGATATAGACTACACATTAATGTCACTAGGTAGAATTTGTGTAAAAACAAGTTGTAAAGCGTTGACATTATTACTAGAATAACATTGAAATTGTTGCCATACACAAAAATGTACATCTGCTGCCAACAAGACCAATAGTCAAAAAATCTCCTCTCATAGAATATAATATGTATCAAGAAACACGCTGTTAAGAATATAAGTCTAGAGGAAGCTATAATACTACTGCAATCCAATACACGCTGTGCCGTATGTACATAAATAATATTTAAATATTTTAAATGAATGGGAGATGGTCACTACATTTGTCAGACTACAAAAAAAATGTAAACTCATCAATTACCAAGATATCTCAGTAAAATTGAATCATATAATAGAATTTGAAGGACAAAAAACATAACATATCATTATGACAATATTATCAAATTCTGTATTAATCTGAGGTACAATGGGTTTTGTATCATCAGTCTGAAGGAGCTGTCTACATTTTAAATACACAATGTATGACATAAATCAATTATTATTTCTCAATCCTGCGTCTCAAAAGATGAAAATCTCCAAAAAAGTTTTAAAAGCCGAAAAAAACTAAAGAATATTATAGGGCTCTATCTTAGGGTGGCGTCAAAGAGCAAAATTACACATACAAACGATATGGAGGTGATGTGAGAAAAAATAATCAAGCCAAACTATGGCATTTTACAATAATGTTACTCCACTTTACAATAAATGATAATGAAGAAAAAAAATACTTTTATATAATATTTTTATTGCAGGGCTCCATGGTATAGCCAACACAAACATTTCTTGTTTATGACATTATTACATCTTTGTTTCGTAGATACGCCCTTTTGAAACATTAGACTATGAAACAAAGTTATGACTTTATAATTACATTGTGCATAGATGTTGACAGTGATTTCGGAAACTGAGGAAGCCGAAACTAATGAGGAATATAATTGAGACCGAACAGTAAATAAAGCCATTTTCTATAATGCAATTCGCCTCACTATTACAAGGGTTTATGTTACATTTTTTAATGTTAGGTTAACAGTGTTGGTTTATAGTATGTATAGAGTTAGTACTATTAAAATCATTAATAAAAAGGTTTATTATTGTATGCTTTTAAAATAATTTAGAAGCTTGTTGTACTGAAGAGGCAAAAATCAATCCAAGATTGATTTATCAGCTATGTATTTCCATCGTATACTTACATATTAATTTTATTAATAATAGTCAGTTAAATGTGTATGCCAAAATTAATATCTACAAATCAGCGAATTTAAAATGAGAAATCGGCGATTAAATAAAAAAAAAAAATTGCAAGTCACAGAAGTATTTCAGTATCCGAAGGGATTTGAAAACGAAGCCGAACCATAAATTAATTTAACACTCTCGGGCGGGCGGTCTAAAAAAGCTGAGTCCAGTTTTCATTTGCGTTTCATGACTTGTTGGTTGGCAGCGGGCCACATCATTGGTTTCTCGCTTTACTCGCAATTGAAAAATTCACACTCTCCCAGTTCTCAAGCACTGGGAATTTATGCAAAAATAATGTTATAACGAACAAAAAATAAACAAACAAAATTTATAAAGAGACAATCGAAAAGCTTCCCAGATTTTTTTTAGTTGTACTAAAATGGTTAATTGACCAGACATGTTAAAGATAAACTTTCTTTTATGAAGATTGAGGTTTTATATACGTTACTAAGAGACTAATGATTAAAAGTAATTTCGAATTGCAGATTCCTCTCCAAGCAAGCTCCAAGTGTGTGTTCTGAGATTTTTTTTCCAGGACCGCGCTAAGATTGCTTCTTTCTTTATTACATCTGTGAGGAGTCATAATATTATAATGTTAATCAATTGAGTAGCTTAGTATAAAAGTGGGACATGTAAAGTGGGAAGTGTCCGTTTTACATATAATATACCAACTTTAAACTCAAAAATCTCTATGAAAACTACTGTTTTTTTTACTTTTGATGGATTTTTGCAAAGAGCATCACTTGCACTACCATAATCAATTAAAACATGAATTTAGTGGGAGGTGGCGTTTGTCCCACTTTGATACCAAGGTACTCAATTATCTTAAAACAGGTGGACTAAACCTACATTTCCATAATCACCAACAGAAAATAATTTTATATAAGTAAAAAAAAAAATGTCGAAGCATAATATGAATATGCTAAGACTCTTATGTGTTTCCCAAACTTACAATATGCTAGTACCCCTTTAGAGATGTTGGCTTTACCGATGTACCCTACTTTTGGCGACTAATTGATGTACCGAGTGTGACATATGCGTTAGAAGTAATTTTCACATCATTACATACCTATTTATGCGTGAAACAAGTTTTAAACATGCAACCGTTTTGTATGAAAAGATATAAGCATTATTTTATTCCCAAAATTGGAGTATATCCCATGGACATGGTGTGTAAAATGTCATTATTATTTTCATATCAAACGTATATAAATTAATTTTTTCGACTTGACTAGTCCTCGGCAATATAAATATTTTTGCTCTATAAAGTTAATAATGGATCATTTGAGAATTTTGGAAATAATTATTTACATTAACAATCACATACTATTTAACATTTAAGTTGTTTTACTCAACTTGGTCACCAGTGAGTTTATATTCATTTGCTATCATCTCATTGTTTTCATACTACTTTTCCAATTTCCAATTTATATTATATATGGAAATTCAAAATTACTTAATATTTTCTTTTTTGGCATACTTACAATCGTAATAGCACGCTAATTAAAATTATGGTAAAAATATTATTTATAATTCATATACCACCGGGTACACATTACTACAGTTTGAGAAGCTCTAATCTAGAACCCCCAAGACTATATCAATCTTTTTTCTTTCATTCGATGGATCTATTGTAAAACCTCGATAACATAATGAGAATATATTATTAAATCTAGGCGTCAAAATATTCTTATTCAGCACACGTGCGCTTTACAGAATATGGGCCCACAATGTACTATGATTTTGCTGATTTTTAGAGATCCGCGAAAGCAGGGCTTCAGTAATTAAATCGTGACATTTCGGTCGACATATAGGAATGTTGTCAGATTAAAAAATATGCATCTTTGCAAATTCAAATTTAGATACCATCAAAGTTCTGCAAAGGCATTATTATCCGCCTATTAATATTAAATTCATTAATTTATAATCATGCGAGATAAAACGCTAAACCTGAATCTGCAAAAAAAAATGCCAGAGTTGGTGCTTATTTAAATGCAGCTATTTTGGGCATCGCCATTATGTTCTGTCTATATGAAGGCCAAAGGATGTTTTTAATATTCCAAAGTGGCTATAGCTATGTTAATTTTAATATTATAACCTAAAGCTACGTGTGAATTCAAATTTTTTTTAAATGTCCACGAATATATACTTATTTGATTTGGCCGTCTTAACCCTTTGGCAAAATAAATTATGTAAAACTCCGATTTGACGTTTTTAAAGGGACAAAAAAATATTGATTATTTTATTGACAAATCATATACTTAAAATGATACGTCTTTCAATATTATAAATTGATTTGAAGGTTCCGTCTTATATATTATCAATGGTAGTAAAATAGCTTTAAGAGCTCGAGCTTTGCCGGAGATTTCTTCGGCAGACAAGTTTTCTTGGATATGACAGAATGACAAACTACACCCCTAATTGGCTAAAATAAAAAATCACCTGTAACCTTGGCCTTGAGCACTGCACATGTGCATGATTTTAATAATTATCAGTACCCATTTCGTCAAATTAGGACATTGTCAACAGCTATTTGTAAAAATAGGTTTTTAAAAAATTGTGAAAACGCTTATAAAACTATAGAAAACAAACATGCCAAATCTATTAACGCCCCGCCCCGCCCCATACAATTATTTAGTCACTGATGCAAATTGTATTCTTTCCCGAACGAATAACCACAGATTAGTGAGAATGATCTCCACCTACATTGTAATAAGGGTCAATTCGCAAACTACATTATTGCTTATTGTAAAAAAACATATCGCATGTACTTGAACTCAATCTACATTGTATACCAGATATCAGATATCTTTTACCGAAGGATTACCAAACTTTTTCGGTTCACGGTGCCCTAAACCGATATCGACTTCATTTTCTTAGGAGATTTTTACGAGCGTAACTGATGCGTAATATGGTATGAAAATAAAATTGTCACATTATCTTGTACATCCATTTTTGTGTAGTCCATTACTGTCCAATCTGTTGGCCATTTTTCATTTAACCATATGAGGTTGCAGATGTGCAAAAGATATAATATTTCTACTGGTATTTGGTGCATTACGGAACTAAGAAAATCTGACTCCGATTCATTAAGAATGACATTGGAATTTCGCGAGATATCTATGTTTGCATAAAGCTCTTCACAGAACATTCTCAAAGTTTGCACAACCTTGTCAATTTCACTAACAACATTCCCTTCCTTGTCGTCTATCAATAATGTTTTCGGCTTCAATTGATTTCTTTATATCTCAACTAACTTGCATCAAATTAATAGCTAGAATAATTAATAAAATATTGAAATATTCCAAGGCGTCACAGGGTTATTTTAAATAGTCCCTGCTTTAACCTATTCTGCAAAATGTGTCCACTTTAGTGGAATGGTGTAACCTGTATAATTAGTGAGAAGCATAGCAGTTCAGCTTTATTGCAATAAGCCTAATTTATTAAATTTTAATTTAAACATTCGCTGATAATATTAATAATGAATGCGACTGTGTAAAAAAAATAAAACTGCATTCTATGTCTACTGCGAAATGTTAATAGTTTTACAAAACGGCAATGCAATCTCTCTTATCAAAAATTATTCACATATAGAGCCAGCTGCCTGCTTCGTGGGCAGCAAAGTGAAAGCCGCCTCGCATTGATAATTAATTTAAGGAACGAAAAATAAAAATAAATTAAAATACTATCAAAAACCACCAAACGTTAGAAATGATTATGCAGTGTGCATAATAAGATGCAGACGCACGGCCATTTTCGTGTTGCAAATAAATTGCATTCGGTGGATCTGGTAATAAATCGAGGAGAATGTATTTCTCTATGACAGAGACGGCCAACCTTTTTGCCTACTAATCGGTACCTTAGTTCAATATGGAAACAACTCTAAAATGCCAACCAAAAATTAATACCAAAAGTCTGCTTTAAGGGGACATTCAGATAGTATTGCTGAAACACATATAAAAAAAATTCACAACCATGGCTTTTGGCTGCAGTAAGAAAGACCTTGGCAGTACCTCAAAAAATCAACAAACTACGACATCTCTAAAATCTCAGTTGTAACACTTGACAAAATTCGAGGTAAATCGATAATAAAATCATTAACTAATATGGTAAAATGTTTTAGAAACATTCCAATAGATGTCAGGATGTGTCCTATATTGAAGTTATTTGTTTTGACCGAATTATTAGTACTACCGATATATCTCATATCTGGCGAAGCGAACTTGGACCATTTGACGAGATATCTCGCATCTGGCAGTGATCGGGGTACATACTTACTAACAGTTTTTACACTATTATATTTGTTTGCGGACGGATGTATGTCGATCACCATTAAGCTTATTATATCTCCATGGACTATGATTTTGAAGCCGAGTTCGGTTTATTACCAGACCACAAAGCAAGCGCAAGAAACACAAAGGGCGCCTTGAGTGTCCTAAATTATTACCAAAATTGAATGCGCGTTTCGTTCAATCAACAATCTTTAATGCACATTATGATACAGGTGTAACTATTCAAAATAACATATTCTTTAACACGTTTTTAAGTTTATCCCATATTTCTCCACAATCGAGATTTAAAATTTGTTATTACCACTGGGATAAACAATAGTAATAGACCGAATCCGGCTTCAAAGCCTTGGTCCACGGTGAATGGTTTTCACATTTCTATCTTATTAATCTGTTTTGTAGCCAATAGGCGTGGCGATATATACCTACATATTGATTTTGCTGTCGTGTGTATGGGACATTTTGGCAAAAATGAAATTCATAACAAGAGTTAATACGTGACAGTTACAACGTTTTTTAGTACCAATAAAACAATCATTTCATTTTGCTCTCGTAGCAATATTGCAAATAATTTATTATGCCCTTTTAACATCTCAACACCTTCAACATTACGTATGTAGGCAGATATAGGGTACTATATTACGAAAGACAGCCAGCCTTACGTAGAGATTAAATAAGTTTACTATTCCTTATTTCCATCAAGTCATTACTATAAAATTAATCCACACATCATAAAAACGAAGCAGTGTAGCGAAAGATAGCATTGTTTACGTTAATTTTAAATCGCCCAACTTAGCTTCAGCTTTTTCACTTCCTTAATAGATTAGTCTTTAAAAAACATAGTCATAACTATATAAACCGTGATTGATGTATTTAAAAAAATCTAGTCCAAATTCAAACACCAAAAATTTCCACTTGAGACAGGCAAACTGACACTGTTGATACTTTAATAGTGGTAACTGACAATTTTTGGTGGAATGGCATTGTATGAATTAAAAATATAAAATTCAATAAATAGTACAGTGGAATCACACTTAGGCACTATATAAAACCTGAAATGATATTTCCAATTAGTAGCAAAACAAATGTTTATTTGAAGTGCTTAGTTTTAAAACCCCCTAAAACAGTTTTTGAACAATTTTTAATTAGATAATATGTATTTAGATGGATATTTTTGTTACCTATATGATGGCCAAAGATTAAACTTTAAAAAACGCCAAAAACCTTCAATATGTATGATCAAAAATTAGGGTAAATATCAAAACCCGCTAAAATGGTTGGGTGTGCTTTTCAAATACCGCTAAAATGGATAAGCCAAAATACTTTAGAATGTACGAATTAAATAATAAATACATCAAGTTCACAGATTTAATAGATGAGTATTTCTCATTTTTCTCAAAACTACCTAAAATCATTTTAGGGGGTTTTGAAACTAGGCGCGCTTAATTTATTGTTTACCAAAATAATCTCTCATGGACGATTGTTTTTTCAGAATCAAATTAAAAACTCTCCTGTAATGTACACAAAACCAAAATGTCTTCAGATAGTGCTGCGTCGGTGAAATTCTATCGTACTCACCGGAGATAACTTAATAATACTAGAATCAATTTTAATAAACTGGACGGGAGCAATGTATACACCCTGTCGGCTGGTTTACCGACCTGTCCATCTACTGTCATTACACAACAGGCCGATATGGTAACCTATGCGCCAAGTAAAATAGAATACTCGGATAATACTCTCACTGAACTTGTCATGTTTACCTCGCGTGGCAAACCATTTATCGCAAGGTTGTTTTGCGGCATGAGAAAATCATTAAAGTCTCAACACATTATAAACAGTTTTTTTAATGTATCGTTTGACTACAGTAGAACCTCGATTATCCGGACTAACCAGGGATGAAGATAGACCGGATAACGATTAATTAATCGAAAATATAGTAATACATTTCGTCAGCTGAATGCAGAACTATTCTAACTTACATTTGAAATTTTTGAGGTGAGTTTTTTGAAACAATTTACTGAAATTATTTATTATTTTTATGGATAAATGTATGCATCATATTTTAGTAGAATTATTGATGAAAAAAATGGTGAATACACTTGTTCATACAAATAATAAATAACTGAAGTAGGCTGTTTCAAAAAGCTCTTCTGCAAAATATTTCAAATGTGAGTTAGAATAATTCTGCATTCAGCTGATGATTTATTTTACTTACTTTTAGTAGCATTTTATGAAAAATTTACTCTTGACTAATTAAATATTTTTAATTAAACATTTTTCTTATCTATTCTCATGAAACTGTTGATCAAATCTGGATAATTGAGGTCCTCCTGCATATGAAATATATTCTCTATGGTAAAGTGAAAAAATTTAAGAAACCATAAGCGTCGCATTGTTTTCTCCACATTCATAAATGCTTTCAAATCACGGATATAGTTCACAAAAAAACGCATGGGTCAATTTAAATTGATCGATTTTAAATATAAATGTATACAGTTTGATGGGACAGTGTACCGGAGGTTGCCCGCCGATGCCTCTATAAACACGTTTTCTGTGTCAAACATTTCTAAATATTGGCCCACTAAAGTATTTGTGAATGCACACACATGCATGGCCAATGAATGCTAATTAATAACCCTAATAGCTAAGGATGCTAGACAGCAAAAAAAAAACTATAATGCGCAATATAATGGCCGAATATACTTCTCAAATTTTTAGTGCGAAGTCACCAAATGTTTTTTTTTTTAGAATGAGTTACATGAGTTACGAAATATTTACTAAGTACGTTCATATTTACTGTTCATTATTAAATTTCATTGTGCATTAATTGTAACTATTGGCAATAAGCAATTCAATACAAATGAGTTTATAAGAGACCAACCTTATAAAGGGACTGGATAAAAAAAACATCATATTATGTGGAATATGTGTTTAGTTTTAGTAGTTAGTTTGCATCTAGGCTAATATAAATAGGTATTTTTTTTCGCTTTAACCAATTATTCCAGTGGTCGAAACCTGGCAAAAAAAAAATATATCGCTTATAAAGTAAATGTTCACAAAAAATTTTACACTTCTCTTTGGCATTACAATTTTACAAATTAGGTCCTTCGCGTAATATTTTAACATATTCTATGTTAAAAAAAGAAAATATGGTTTCAAAGATTTATGTAAGATTTGCTCATTGCATAGGTACTACCATCTCAAAACGGATAGGTCTGCTTATTGCTTATAGCATTGTCCTATTCTGCTAACATAGATGCAGGTGTATGCATAAAATGCATCTGTACATTATTGAAAAATGAGCTCTACCCATATTGCAATAAGGATGATCATTGCAAATCCTCATTCACAAATGATCTATTCTTCGAATGCTTCCACTTAGATATTACTGCGATCTTATATGGGAGCCTAGTAATTCAGAGGCGTTGATTCAACTCATTCTTTTCCCCATTTATGCATATTAAATTTTTTAGGACTTATTGCCCTTTTCCTTTCACGTGCAGATTTATTTTTTATATGGCAATGATCATCATACTAGAGTACATAAAGTTATAAACAGGTAAAATCAAACAGTGGAGACATCTATTTGCATTATTTACAACAACTGATAAGTCCACATAATATCGTGGGTATTCTGCGAATAAGCATTAAGTCAAAAATACTAGTTTTGAGATAATCGAGTTTGAAAGTTTGGACGGTCTTAACTTTTTTATATATATAAAAGGCAAATTCCTTTCTGCGAAATTGCTTTTTGTACGACTTAGTGCAGTTTCGCACGCAGAATTTTGTGAATATAGCCTGAGAATGAGAGAAGCAAATGCACTAAGTGCTTTTTCTCTGAATAGATGTATGTCTTTCTGACTTATAACATAAATTATCTTCGCCAGTTTTATAGATATGACTGTGTGTGTTTTTGTAGACTATAGAGCGTACTCTTAATAAGATTACCTCATCGTTAAGTCAAAACAGCAAAATTTTGAGTTAGTGCTTTTTCGCAGAATAGTCAAAATCAAAGAAAAATACTTATATATTCCAAACAAATAAATGCCGGTATGTCACTTATATTTATTGCAATAAAGGGTTTCTTGGCTAATAAAAAAGGGCATAATATTCTAATTTGAAAATACAATACAATGAAAAAAAAAACAAATTAATGTAGAAACCAATGGCTTAACGCTTGAAAATGTCATTTATCACTAATATTGAAATGTGGACTGATGAGTTTTGAAAATATACACCTTAGTTTTATTGCTAACCAACCTACTTTCTAAGTGTTTAGACATAACAGAATAAAGCCCTTAATATGGGCAAAACGAAAAAAATGTTAAACTACTGAATGTTATGCGTCTTGTACAGTAAATTCAGTAACATTAATAATGCCAATTGAAGGTATCTGAACCTGGCATTGGAGTACAAGTCCTGTTATTCAAAACTGTTAAACCAGTTATAACAAGTGTCCAGTTTTATTATATTACAATATTGAAAATGACTCCGTTTCATTAAATAAGATTTAGGGCTTGAAAAGTTGTGCCACTGGTGTACGTTGTGCGTACTAAAATGGTACACAAGTTTTAATAGCCGTGACAAGATGCCACGTAAAACATCTTTATTTATTGTAAAGGTGAAGTTAATTTAATTGTAAATTGTGAAGGCAAAATGACTGTAGATGCAGTTTTTCTTCAGTTTTCTTGAAGAGATGGTCGCAATGGTACATTCTTTAAAGTGGTAAAAGTGTACAGCTCCAACTGTTATATACTGTGTGCGAAAGGAAAACAGCGATATGTCAAAAATCACTACTTTTCAGGAGAGCTAAAAGAAGATTGATTTTTGGACCACTTAGTATGGGTATTCCAATGTTTGTGGTGAAATTTAGTAATTCATAGGTATTGATTGATTCAATTTATGGTGAATTTGGCACATTGAACTCATTTTCCAAGTTATAAGACTTACTGCTCTTTTCCTTTCGCACACAGATATATATAGGTACTCATTTCTCTAAATGCCATATAAAAAACGTCACTTATATCACATCTGTGTATGGCGTGAATATGTTGATAGTCAAAAAACATTAATTCGCAGGGCTGCTATTTGTAAGGCTGGTATTCTGTGGTAAATCAGTTTAATTATATTTTTGGATAATTTTAAATTTTAGTGAAATGCTTGAAAATTCTAAACAAACTAAAATTTAAAAACCATTCCCGATTAACCACAGAATACCAACCTTACAAATAGCTGCCCTGGGTTAGACGTATCAATATATTAACACCATACATGGAAATACAAACCTATAAGCAATTTTTAAATATAGTAAATAATACAATGAAAAATAGTGCGGATTGTTCTTATATTGATTGACAATGTCTTTCATAAATGATTACGAAACTTTGTTTTATCTCTCCTGTAAAGCCGGATACATACGTAACAGCATACTTGAACGAAATTTCACAACCATATACCTACATGACAGCCATAGAACAGATTAATAAGATAGAAATGTAAAAGCCAGTCGCCAGGACCGAGGTTTTCACGCCAGACTCAATCGTGTCATAAATTGCAAGAAACGCAAAGAGCGCTGAGTATCCACAAATATTATAAATAATGAATGCGCTTTCGTTTACATGACAAATTTTAATGCATATTATAATAACAGATGTAACTATTGAAAATATCATATTTTTTAACAAGTGCTTAAGTTTGTCCAAACTTAATTAGGTGCTCAAAATAAGAAACAGTGGTTTTTCACATGTCTCAGATATATATTTGTATTAAGTAAGTAAAGTTCAGTGTCAATACATAACATTATTGTACTGGTCTCAATTAAGTATCCAAACCTGTCTAATGTAAGATCAAGATACATAAGGTAAAAAATATGACAATGAATCTTTTCATACATTTTGATAAACTTCCAAGGATTCACTGAATAATATGTAGGAATCACAGAATATATTTGAGCGAATGGCTGACAAACAATCTTTTTAATATGCTTCTAGTATTTTAAATGGTGATTTACATATTAGACACAACGATAAGGACATCAGCCCTGAAATATTATCCTAGCAACCAACTGAAACATGCAAACATAGACACATTAAAGCATATTATGCCCTGTTATAAGGGCGAGGTTCTGACAGATATAACACAATTAGCTAGATAACCCAAGGTTACAAAATAAAGAAGACATTAGTCTAATTGAGTCGGTTGTCATTTTAGTCGAGTTATTTGTTTGCGATACCCTCATATTATCAATGCCATGTCGACATTACAAAACCTCCATGCAAGCAATGGAAGTTAGATGACTCCAAGACCTGTACAGGATTGTAGTGCAATTAAGGATAATAATGATATTTTATAAAATTACTTGAGTCAAGATGTCTTCCCAGAAATACAATCCAAATGCCACATGTATTAATACGCAACATGCAGGATCAGAGACAGCTATGAAATCTTAAAGCACCAGCTAATGACTTCGGTCAGTGACACATGGGGAATGGAAGAATGCCATAATGATCCAACCAATGATCTACCATAATAGGATAGGCATTTTGGTAAATTTGATGAATACACATTTTATAGTTCGTAAAGCATTCGTAGCCCATTCATTGGTCGGCGTATTTGTATTAAATGGTATACAGCCAATGAGGTCTTGACTGATTAGTATGAAGTGGTTTTCGGCCAATAAGATTTTATATCAGGTTTGCCCAAACTGAAGGTGGGCAATGTACGATTTACATTAAGATAAGCAGTGAAAAAATCAAACCTCATTGGATCCCACATAACATGTTCACTCATTTTATATGGACATCTGTTGCATAAATGGAAGACAGTCTGAAGTAAGCCATGTAGTCAGTGTATAAATAAGTGTAGGATGGGTGTGAATGATCAAATTGGGTAAAGCCCCTGTGAAGAACAAAGACTATAATTATCCCAATAATCTCTTCGGAAATGGACTGATCACCGCTTTTTACAAAGACTAGTTAGTGCCCAGACCATGAGATCAAGATCAGGTCTGAGATGGCACTTTTGAAAAAATGAAACATCTCTTCTCCAATGGAGACAACTTTGAGCACTCGATGGAGACCGACCAGTTGCTACATCACACCCAGAGTCGAAGTCTGGACAATAAGAAGACGTGAAGCTTCTGAGATGTGGCTACATCGGCTTACCATGACCATACTATCCTAGGCTAATAATGAAGAAGTTTTAAGATGACTCAATAAGACAAGAGAACTTACAGCTACTATCAAAGCATACTTTGTATTGAACTGGTGCCATTATTCTCTTTGCATTGTAGGTTACCTTTAAAACGCAGAATGGTCGGACTATACTAATAGTCGACATAGGTATATGCCAGTGGCGAGGGTGTAGGTAAACTCAAAAGATCCAACATAAATAGTCTACAATAAACTTTGTCAGTCAGACGTATTTGTTTTCATTGAACTAAGTCTAAAATTTGCAGATAAACAAAGCGAAAACCAAACCATAATAAATAGTAAAAAATAATTGTCTATAAAATATCTAAAATTATGCCATCAAATACATACATAATTTTGGATTTTTTATTGACAGAATAATATTTTTATCTACTATGATTCGGTTTAGGCAGGGCTTTGAATTTTAATGAATTTTAAAAATACCAACCAACATGGCGTGTAATATGTATACTTAATTCAACGAAAACAAATGAATATGAAAGAAAAAATGTGCACTATTTTATCGAATCGCCCATTAACTTACCAAAACTATTATGGTTTGGTTTAAACGAGGGTTTAATTGAATTTTAAAAACTAACCAATACCATCTGTAATTTTTTTGTAGTATTGGTATAATAAAAACAACCTACGTATGACGACATAGTTTTATGTGCATTATTTATGTCGAATCTTAACAGCCTACCTCCACAGTCAGTCGACATAGCTACCTATATGCATCCTTAACCACAGTGCTATGGAGCCAACTGTTTTTTAAAGATATGGTAACGTTTGTTTTCTTTTTCTGCAAGATAAACAAGCGGTTTAGTTCAGCAAAAGGTCACTTTTCGCACGTCCCGTGATGAGAGAGTTTTGTTTGCTCGAGTTCTGATTAGATTACGGGTGAGCCCTACATAAAAGTGTCAAAAACGTTTTTAATTATTTCTATCGCCAAATAATACTGTTATCACATCGTGAACTAAGTAGGAACTTAGATAAAGGTATCTTATGGAAAATTAACAAAAAAGACTTTGCGGTTCGCGCTGTGAACAGAACTAATTTAAAATAATAGGAATAATATAATCCAATCAAAAGACGTTAAAAAAAACCATCTACGGAAACATAGCTCAATTCATTGATACATGCCCTTATTCTTTAATTCTGAAGTGCATACCATATTAAGTAGTTTTACAATAAAATTCTGGCATTACAGCCACAAACAAATTGGGTATAGGTCATTGATATACTACTAGATGAGGAGTTCCTATACAAGTGTCATTTTAAAAATGTACCACAAAAGATGATATTACGAATATCGTCTTATAATATTTCTTTGTAGGTATAATGCGTTAAGACCGTTAACATGGATTCCCGAATTTCACCCGTATTGCCCTGGCTGTAAAACTAGATTTGCGTTCTTGGAATAGTGACCCTAAGGGTGTCTGCAACCCAAAGCTTGCAAGCTACCAAAAATTCATGTCTGAGCGGACAGAGCAAGTCGTCATGCCCTACTATTAGTTAGAGTAAGATGCAAGCTAGATCGGGCTTACTCATAATTATTGCCAGGTCTTTTTTGAGACAAATATTAAATGAGCTTATATCGAGTTAAGTCCGCTGATATTAAAACAGTAAGTTTTAACACTGGCCGAGTCGCTGAAAATCGGGTTGTCATTTTAAGAAGCATATGATTCATCCAGTAGTATATCAATGGTATAGGTACTTAATATAATAATCATACAGCAGATTAATAAGACTGAAATGCGAAGAACAGTCCCCAGAACAAGACTTTGCATGCAGTTTTGACTTATGACTTAATGACAGTCAGGTCATAAAATGAAAGAAATATAAAACACTGAAATTTCTCAAATATTCCCAACATTGAATCCGCATTTCGTTTACGTAATTAGCTAAAATAATAATGAAAATAACATTCTTTAACACACGTTTTAAATTTATCCCATATTTCTCCACGCTCGAAAATTGTACCTTATTACGGCCACACCCAGAAGGTAACCCATTTCCCTTATTTTTGTGTTCCCTGAATACACGGAATACACCATCCCATAAGAAAACCAGTAGGATTCGCCATGGTAGATTCATTTTTCCATCACATTCATCTGTTAATAATGAAAGAATGAATTTCGTATGATATGAGAGGACTCAAGCAGACAGAATATATGCGGTATAGTGTCATTTTATTAAGCGCAAGTAAATAAAAGTGAAACTAAAAAGGGGTAATAAAGCTAATGATTAATTTTTTTTTTCCGACCATGTCAGATCTTAATAAGATCATATGGGCCTCCACAGAGTAGAGGTTTGTATTAATAGATTTTGTTTTTTACGAGAAATGGATGTCAGCCACTATGTGTATTTGCCAGACCCGGGATTCGAACCTGGGACCCACGGCGTAATAGTCCAACGCTTAAGCCGCGCGGCCACCGTGGGTATTAAATTAAGATTGTGATTAAGAGTGTTAAATTAATGATTAAATTAGCTGCAAGTTATTTTGCATTGCAGATTCATTTGTACTTCCACAATTCATACTTTTGTGCTGAGATAAAAATTTCTTGCATTATTTGTTTTATAAAGTTGACCATAAACATCTTTTCAAGATATTCAACGATTACTTGGTGATAATTCATAGTAAATTTATAACTATAACGTATATGTGGTGAATATGTCACTTGTGAAATTTGTTAACTCCACAGAATCTACTCTCACAAGTTGTATTATTCTCATTCCTTCTTTCATTTTCCATCCGCAAGCAACGCATGACCTCTCAACCACACGAATACTGCATTTCTCTCACATCTCGAATTCATATGAACTTCTCCACATTATCTACCTGAAAGTATTATTGAAACTAGTTGCTAAGGTAAAAGAAGTGTTATTGATGTATGAAGCATTGGAGATCTCAAACAGGTGCAACTATGGGATCTATCAATGTGACTGTGCATTAGTGAATTATTGAATTAAGATTGTCTGGAATAATTACACTTTTCAAACTACTTGCAGCGCCCCTGGGTTATTTTTGGGGCAACGGCGCATAGTTTGAACACCACTATTTAAAACGATATTTTTGCCCGAACTGCAACGATATCGTCTCTTTGTACCGCAGACTTAATAGAACCGTGTTTTGCAGTTGTAAGCGATATTTGTATACAATCGTACAAGTCTGTAACGGTGCGGCTGAATTCTGAAATCTATATTGACTAAAATATAGTCGGTTTGAAGACGATTTAAGAAACCCTTTCATTCAAATTGTACTGCATCATGTTCGATCTCAAGAAGATCATAATATGGGCATCCACACAGTGGAGGTTATATTAACACATTTTTGTTTTTACGAGAAATGGATGTTAGCCACTTGCACAACCTATAAATACATAGAAATTATTCTTTTTAGCACTACAACAGGCCATGAGGCTCAATGACAGTAGTGTAGTATTAGAAGTAAAACAATCACAAACACCCAGGCTTTGAGAAAATCACATAAATATTTTGTGACTTCAATCCGGAGCCTGCTGATGAAAGGGCAGCGCCTTACGCACTGGACTACAAGGGCCGCTATCAACTCTCGGTCAATACACATTGAAAACAACATGTGAATTCAAACCCGGGACCCACAACATTATAAGTTGACGCATAACCGCTTGGGAATCATGGGCAATTGTACTGCACAACCGCAATAAAAATCAGTATGATCTCAAGCTACATATAAAATAAAATGCCAAATTCAGTGATATAGGTTCCTCTTTTAATAATGGGTTGTTAACTAGAATTATTCAAAATTTTTAAGAAGACACTCCAATCCTACTGTCAATTGTTATTTGCAGAAACAAAATGATCAACACACTATCGTTTTGTAGTGTCAGAGTGAGTTAATTTTCTTTACCATTGCAGTGTGTAAACGTTTTTAATAAGCTTGTGAATTTAATAACGCATTTAATTTGTCCATAAACATTAAAATTCTGGCTGAAAAAGATTTTCACATGTTAATTTTACAATTGAAATGTGTAAGTTTTTCTTGGTTGTCTCTTAAACAAGTGAATATCAACAACCAAATTCTTACCTCTACCTACCTCTAAAGATATCTCTAAATTACGGGTTTAAATTATATTCCTTAAGCCGCGTTAACACGGTCCAAGTACGATCCAAGTACACTTGGATCGAGTGCCATCCAAATGACAGCTTCATATCAATTATTCCTATCCAAGTTAACTTGGATGAGTAGGACGCGGTCCAAGTAGCTTGGATAGGAATAATTAGTATGAAGATGTCTCATACGAGTGCACTTGGATGGCACTCGGTCCAAGTGTACATGAATCGTGTCAACACGGCTTTACTAAAAGTATATTATCTTTAACTGTCAAATAGCAAAAATGTAATAAATCAAAATAATTATGAAACCCCCTTATAATAGAAATTGTCGTTTGCTTCCACCCTAAACCCAAATCTATTTATACAATTCACTGGCACAATCACTTTCAACATTCACTGCTAGATGAAGGCATGTAATATAAACAACGGTTCAATACGTTTATCCCGGATACAGCGGCAAACACATTTTGAAAATAGCCGATATACTAAATTATTTGTTAGTTTGGGTTAGTTTAGGTTAGGTTAAGTTAGGTTAGGTTAGGTTATCCTAACAAATAATTCAGTATATCGGCTATTTTCAAAATGTGTTTGCCGCTGTATCCAGGATAACCGACTTGTACCTAAAGATCTTGCAATAGCAGGCAAATTCAGTCTTCAAATAATTCAACAGTTGAATTTTGATCACGTTATCACTGATAATGTTTGGAGAGGTTTTTATTTTATTATATTGATGGCAATATGTATGGAAAATTAGCTGGTCTTAACTTTACACTATTTCACAGCCTTATAATTATTTATTCTTTTCCATAGATAATTTATTATTATGTACCTAGTAATAATAGACAGAAAATAAATTGGAGGTATACTGGAATGCCACCTACACACAATATTTTGTACCTACAGTCCTAAGGTAGGTATAAGATTTTCTTAAATCATTTATAAATATGGTCAATACTTTGGGATACATATTGACATTATTATTTTCACATAATTATAAAAATAATCCACTTACAAAATACCTAGCACTGTTTAATAATAATCGGAAAATTGAAATCGTTTTTTGCAATAAATTTGTGTGCATTTTTTCTATAATATCACAGTTTCACCACAACACTAATATTTGAATTGCCAACCAAAAAAAGATTTGTAACACAGATAAAATTTTTGAAATTAGAACATATTTTTTGGAAGTAGAAAATCGATTGACTTACGGGATGTAAATAGCCTATGGTAAATTCAGATTTTTATCCAATTCGCAATGATATTCTTGTATAAAACAATAGCGGGAAATTTAAACAGATACGTTTCACTGTTGCAGGAACGACATTAGATGTGCAATATAAATTCGCGAAATGAAAATTAAACGCGAACAAAATGCTGCTAAGGTTACTGTACACTCCGTTGACAGTTAGATCACACTACCTACATGCCTACTTGTTGCACAAGCCGAATCCCATAAAATTCGCGCAGGGTCCATTATGTAATTTTGGCACCCGAGAGAATACACAACCTTAATAGCTAGGCACACAATCTGATATAGCCTCCGGTCCTAAACTATTTTACCAAACAAGTTTGGAAAAGTAGTAGCATTGCCAAAAAAAATTGCGACATACAAGGCACCGTTATTTTGCCTCGTCGGGTGCCCTAATTCAGGTTGATTTCTAACGAGAAGATTATCGCCGAATCGCAAGGTTTAGATTGTTAATTAGGGATGTCAATAATGCCGGCACGTGACAGTTCGCACGTTCGAGTGGGCGTTAAATTTCTAAACGCGTAGTTGTGTCAAGTATTCGGAGCGCCATTATGATCATCCGTAAACTTGCAATTTTTTATTATTCCCACCCCGAACGCGAGGCACGAGATAAAGTAAAACGGATGATATAAATACCTGGAGAATTCAACGAGCATTTATGCATATGCGAGCGCGAACTTTAGAAATAATAACACGAACACTCACCGTTTGCAAAAAATTTGCCATCACAAATGCCAGCCGACCCTTACTTTGCACTGCCACTTCGACCACACACATCTCAATTTCCGCAACATTGCATGGCCTTCGAGCGTTCCATAACGTGCTAATCGGCCAGCAATACAAGCGAACACTATTATACTCGTGGCATTCGCGAACGCGCCAATATTTGAAATACATTTGGAATTTTGCGAAAAATTCATATACAATATAGATAATTTTAGAACTCAGGAAGTTATTATACTTCATATTATTCAAATTATTTAGTATTTTACTACATTACTTTCGTTCAATATTATATTTACCTAACTTAAACCATATATTTTCGCTTTTATTATAGGTATTTGAAAATATCGCAGATTTTCGCAAAATTTTCGGTAGCCTGTGTTGTATGAAAAATTGCATGTCAATTTAGTCACGATTCAAAATAAGCATCTGTAAATATGCACATCTAAATGGAAAAAAAAATTTCGACATTGTATTTCAATATGTAATATTCTTATCGTAGGGACTGCGGCACATACCGGCCTTGACATTAAACCATAACCTCGCTTGAATTTTTTCGCAGCCATCTGTCGGCAAAATGTACAAGTAAGAAATTCAACCAGTGCTTCTATTTGCGAAACAGAGAGCGCAGCAAAATCGCAATAACAACACCCGCATTGTGGAAAGTTGGGTTATGTTGTGCCACTTTGGAAAAAAAATATTTTTAGTGGTAGATTACAGTCAAGTTATTTTAGTAAATATGTATTAAAATTTATAGAAGATTATAAATTATTTTTTTGTAATGATGAAATATTTTTTAGCGCATCTTTAGTGCGGCGAATACCGCCGAATATTGGCGAAATTAGCCGAGGTCGCGCATTTCTTATCCAGCAGCTGCTGTTTGTAAACACGTGTCCACGATGAATGCGTTTGCGTGTGTGTGTGAAAAATTATAACGGGACTGGCACAGTGAGAAATCTAGAAGGCTGTGCATTTCTGTTGTCTCAGATGCGCTCACTGGTGGGATTTGTAAACATTTTTTGAAAATCGCACTAACAAACGATTTAGGCAAAGGTTCGATTTCGACACCGAAGTGCTAAATTTTATAATTTATTTATTTTGCATTTTGGTAAAATTCAACTTTTTCCATACATTGATTAGCACCTCGAATCTAGCGAAATAAAAATATCTAAACATCGCTACTCGCTAGGTATATCGTTGGAAGCGGGGAATTTTATTATTGTATTGTATAGGTACCTATTGTGAATAAAATTATGAATGAAGCTAAATACCTACAACTTTTCTATGTGTGAATCTAAAGAATGTCCATTATTATCTATATTTCTATATTCACCATAAATACGTAGGTAGGTATATTATTAATAATTGTTCGCGAAATTACATGTAACAACTTACGAAAAAAGTTATTTTATCTATAAAATCGATGTCGAACTTTTAAGCGAGCTAAATAAATACATCTAGGCATCACCTACTTACGTACCTAGGTTTTAAAATTGATAGGTAGGTACCTAAATATGTTTTCATCGCAGAACTAACAAGCACAAGTACAGTTCCGATTGGTAGGTAATCCTAGTACGAAGTACAAACCTACATACATACAGGCAAATAAATTATTAAAGCAAGTGTAAAAACTAGTAAGTACCTACCTATAAAACTGCCTACATTGCCTACAAACATCATGAATGTTTGTTCTATGTTTTTTTGTATTCTTTCTCGCATAGAAAGCAATGTCCGATACTGATGTTAGCAGGATTTGCGGATACGTGGCGTGATGTTTTGAGTAAAGCGCTCACATTTTTACGACGTGGCTTATCCAAACTGAAACTATATTATTAGGTATTCTATTTGATAGCAATATCTGCAGGTGTGTGGACATGCATTGTGTTTCAAACAAGCATGAATCCAAGTGCACTTGTATAGTAAAGTTTGTAAATAATTGGATAATTTGTTTGGGGGAAGACGCAGGGATGTAGGTATGCTGCAGTGGGCTTTATAAACAATAATATAGATGGGGTAAAATTTTCGTTGTAAGTACGTAATTAAATTTATGTTTGACGTTTTAAACGTCACATTTGAAATTAGTAGCTTTCCCGCTTAATTTCTTCGATTATATCATAAAGCCCTCACCGTATGGGAAGGTTTTATTTTCTTTGTATAATATATAGATACTTTTTATAATCAAAGATTTATCTTCCTAATGTTGGTTGTACACTGTACGTAGGACGGGACGTAGGCATAGAAAGGGTTAGCATAGAATTCTCTCATGGCCGTGCCTAAATTTGCAAGCCCACAAAATCGCCGCGATAGGTTTTTTTATGTTGTTATCAGGGCGTGCGCGTGGGCGAATAAAAAAATTCAAGGTTTTTATTAATACATCGTCATAATAATTCTGTCGTTTATATTTTATTTGACAAAAATAATGGATTATCACGTTGTCCTTACAGACGAACGATCGATTTATTCTGTATAAAATTGCCATTTTACATAATTTAATTTTATATTACTACTTCATACAATAATTATTCCGTGTTATGTAATATATTACCTATACGCTTTTAACATATTTTATTTTTGTAAATAGGTAGGCACCTACCTACCTACCGATGCATTTATTTCGTTCTTTCTAACGCATGACATTCTAACTAACGTCAACATTATATTTTATTACCTAGTTTTATGAACATGTTTTGATATTACATTTTTTATATATTTATAATAATATGTTATGATTTTAATGAATAATAAATTTATTAAAAAAATAAAAGATTTTTATTATCGGTTATGTATTTATGTATTTAATTAATTGCACATTTGGCGCCAGGGTGCTTTCTGAATATTCCTGTTGCTACATTTTTGATACCTACCTACCCTATTAGCAATTAAATAAAGTTTTATCTCGTTATCTCATAAAGTTTCAAATGGTTTCAAAGTTACGTAATAAAACTTCTAAAAAATAACTCCATATTAGTAAGTAATCGGATGGCAGTAGTGGTGAGACGCAGTTAGAGGGGGGGCGCCTACATCCAACCGTTGTGATTGCGTGGGAACAGTCAAGTGTGATACTGACGTACGTGTCTAAATGCCCTTACGAGATATTCATATAAATGAAATGGTAGGGTAGAGAGACGGGTGCCTAAAACACAATCGCTGTTTATTTAGTATTTTTTTTTGATTCTGTATAATATAATATTCCGTTTACACGTGCATGGATTTACTGCGGACAGTACATTTATTATTATCGCAGCCATTAGGCCCCCATAGACGGACAGTTCTCGTAGCAGTTTGAAACTGGCACAGACAATAACTGTTCAATAACTGTACGTTAGTGGACACACCACAGATCAGTTTAACTACCCCATTTAAATCTGTCGAACTGTCAACAGACGTGCCCATATACGTACAGTTATTGTCTGTGGCAGATCAAGTGTCAAAAACTATGGAGGTTATGTTCGCCGAGATCATACACAGGGGTACCATGTGTTAAATTAGTTTTAAGTAGGGTATACTTGAAGTACATATTTCTTTTGTCTAGATTTATTTTACATCAAGTTTACATTTTATTTTTTTATTTACATTTAAGTAGTGGAAAATATTGTTTGCGGTACCTAGTTGACACCACAATATTCGTAATTATATAATATGAGTATCTCGCAAAAGAACTAACACGCAACAAAAATAATATACTTCTTACGAACGAACTATGACAGAACTGTCAAAATTTGCCGCCAAATCGCGCCAGCTACTCCTACTTTACGTTACCAGCATCTAACGTCAAACGAGAACTTTCGGCTAGTTGAAATTCCAACAGTTTTACAAAAACACGGGAGTGGGGGGTCGCTGGCAGTTTGAACATGGCACATATCTGAAAGGTCGAAAAGTGTCCGTCTATGGGCGCCGCAGATTATCTACCAAAGATAACTGTATAGTTATTAACTGGCATGTTCAACCTGTTACGAGAACTGTCCGTCTGTGGCCGGCAATTACAAGAAAATGTACGTGTACACATGTACCTATTATCCTGCTGTTGCAAGATTGTATGCATGAAACAAAAAAGTTCGGAAGCTTTTGAATTTTCATGCGGCAGTTGGGATTTTTTCGATCTGCGCCTGCGCAGTAGAACGATAGTGGCGAACCTGCCGGCAAAAAACGAACTACACCGCGGAGAGACTCATTTTGAAGTTAACCGACTTTTACGACCTGTCAAATAGTACCATAAAATGACAACATTGCGACTCGATTGCTCTTGAAGAATGATATTGGAGAGACAGTCAGCACTTTTTACGTGTAAACAGCTGTTATTGTCACGATAGTTTAAAATACACACTATTGCTGCCAGTAAATCCATGCACGTGTACAGTCGCTATTATATTCCGCCTGCACTTTATTCCCACATTTCACGCGGACGAAGTCACGGACTAGTTATCAATAATTCTGAGAAGGAAGTAGGTATATTATTAATTATTATACCTATACAGCTTCTGTCAATTATAGATAGGTATAAGCTGATAAGAATTTATAACAGCGCAATTATTAGTAATGTAATAAATGTATTACGCATTTAAAAGGTAGGTAGGTAGGTAGGTAAAATGTTGATGTCCTTGCTTGTCCTAATATTGCATCTTTGTCAAAATTGCATTTTACTGGTCATTTATTTTTGAAACGAGTTTTATTAATTCCTTGCTGATACGACCAAATGGCAAGTTAGGCATCATGTACGTTAACATAATATCATTAAATTAGTATAAAAATATACTTCCTTATTATACCTAGGTACATAACAATATTATTTTCTTATTCATTGTTAGATAACACAATATCATTTATGGTCATATATTATAATACAAAATTAATATACATATAGTAGCTTTCTCTTGAAGAAAAGCTTATCTTAATTCCTTTGATAATAATTAATTGAGTCGTATAGTATCAAAAGTAGATCTGTGCGTTATTCATCATTTCGAGAAAATGACGAAAAACGTTTTGTTGGGTTTTTTAGTGTTATAGTAGCATGAAATATGTTTCTACACTTAGAAATTAGAAATTCAATTCAAATTCAACAGTTCTACTTTTGTTTCCAAAGTATTGAACAGTTCTAATTCTGATACCAAGCCCTATTTTCCATCACAATTTTATACAACACAGATATGATTTTGATTCGAATAATATAATTATTGCTAGTCGTGCATTATGGTCAGAATAATAATTTGGCATACTTAGTTAAATTTCGATATATTTGCGACAGTTCTGCTTTTGATACAATACGACTCAATTATACTTATATCAAAGCTTGCCACATCTACAAATTATTATTCTGTTTCTGAACAGTGCCAGTTTTACTAGAATCCTCAGAATGAACCAAAATCCGTATTTTTCACAAACTGAGTTGAACAGTGTATTATAATACTTAACATTTTTATAACACTCAATGGCGATTTTTGCAAGGGGGCTTCGAAAACCGTCACCGTTCGTCCATTTTACCTGAATACCGTCATACGGTGCATTTTTATGCACATGCTTTTCACTCCACCACCCGTCACGTTTCCACAATGCGCTCCGGGCGTATACCGTGGCGTAACGAACGTTAGTCGCCCTTCAAAGTTATTCTGAGAGTGTCACAGGAGTAACTTCCCAAGACCTTGGTTGGCGTGCACTAGAGTGTGCGTGATTTATATTTTGATATTACAATAATATATTACGGTCAATTCTCGATGAGAAAAGACCTTCCCGCTCGCCGTAAAATGCCGCAAACTTTTATGAAAGCTGAGAAATTTTCCCTCGGAGATAATATTAATTATAACGTTGTAATGGGCGACCGGTCCAACTGACCGTCGTACCGACTTGAGAAGCTCATTAATTGCTGTTGTGCACTATCATTTTTAGAATTTCATAACGAGGGTTGTTTTTAGTTTGGAAATTATTGATAATTTTTAAAAGTTCACCGGATTACCCTGGATATTGTATCTACTACTATTAATAACACGAATGCAATAAAAATATTGTACAAACATAATTCGGAAACACATCAGAAACATACATACTTAAAGAAAACACATTGTGCCAGGTGGAACTCAAACCCGCATCCATTCTGCATTCTGGCATTCTGGCCAATTTGCTTAACCCACCCTCAGCGACCTACATCTTACTTGCTTACTTAATTACAACGAAATTTGTTAATAGTCATCGTATTACGATGGAAGTGTTTATCAAATGTATGTGATTTCGAATCCCACCCGGTACTAACACTAATATTTTCTTCGAGATTGTTTCTAATAATATGTATTTGTCAGGGCTCGAAATGGACTGGAACGCACCGGAGCGCCGTTCCGGTACATAAAATCTCCAAAATTTTCGCTCCGTCTCGTGGAATAATAATTTGACCGTCTGAGCTAGATAGACCATAATTATAACAAAAAATCTAACACACTTATTTTTTATAAAATACCCATATTTTTGTATGTTAATATTTTCGTAAAATTATCGAGCGTTCCGGTATGTAAAATTTTCAATTTCAAGCGCTGGTATTTGTTGAATAGCGCATATACACGTGGATGGATTTACTGGCAGAAATTGTGTATATTTTAAACTATCGTGACAATAACTGTGTTCACGTAAAAGTGCTGACTGTCTCTCCAATCTCATCCTTCAAGAGTAAGCGAGACGCGATGTTGTCATTTTATGGTACCTATTTGACAGGTCGTAAAATCGGTTATCCTCAAAACGAGTCTCTCCGCGGTGTAGTTCGTTTTTTTTTCCGGCAGGTTCCCCATTATATTCATGCATGCAATCTTGCAACTTGCATGACAATACATGTTTCCACGTGCATTTTCTTAGTATGGCCGAGATCATGTCCCCCATAAAGGGGAGGCTGATAGGGCTCTAGCCTGGGGGCCTGGACTCTAGCCTGAGGGCCTGGGCTCAGGAGGCGCCCGATGTGGCGAGTCAACCAGAAAAGTGAGATAAACACACATCACCAATTCTCGCTAAAAGTAAAAAAAGTCGCCTGCAGCGCTATTTTTCTTCGATGATGTTATTTGAAATTATGTGGTTGTACGATACAATTTTTAAAGTGTATCAATACTCAACAACTCCATAATTCAAATGGATGTATTAAAATATACAATAAAACACTAAGTAAGTATACAAATTCAACGCGTACACCATTTGGAAAACGCTACAGCAGAGCGTCACACTACCTGTAACCTTAGCGATAGGTAGGGGGCCCGCTTCAGGATGTGGGGGCCATGTCCGTGATAATACCTACTGTCAGCAGTAAATCCATGCTTGTGTAAACGGGCTATAAGTCTAAGTTTCGTGTCATGATCGATCAGATAAGACACAAATAATTCTTTCATATCATGCTAACCGTATTAAATTAATTAGACTAAATGTAACGCTGTGTTGCCATCTTTCTCTATGCTAATTATAGTACAGAGGTGTAAAAATTATAGTATTTCTGAAAAATATATAGTACAGGAACATGAATCTTTTAAAATTATAGTATTTTGGCATATTTGGCGTAAAACTATAGTATTTTACATTTTTAGCGAAATTAAAATTATAGTATTGTTCTATAATTATAGTACGGTTGGCATCACTGGTAATGTAAATTATATTGCAAACTAGACTTTTCAATTCAATTGACTTAAATTTCGAGAATGACATCCGTTTTTTTCTATCGTTTCTTTTCTTTCTGGAATCGTGTCTTTTAAAAAGCTTTTAAACACAATGTTTTGTCGGTGAATTATTATATTTGGATAAATCAATGTGCCTTCCTTGGTTTTGTCATACTTGCCACCATTAATAAAATTAGTCAATCTATATAAATCATCGGAACCTTCCAATAGAGTGATTTAATACTTAGTCATATTTTTAAAAATAGAACTGGTAGCCTGTTTCGAAGTAATAACAATGCAAACTTCTGTCTATGTAGGATTTTAATTCGTTAATGTTTATCGATGCAAATTTAATGATTTTGGGTGCCCGTTCGCGCCATTCTAGGACGTGCATTATGGATTCAGTTTCCTTCATCGGGTCCGGTTGATTATTTCAGTGCTGATACGTGCATAGTATCATTTTCTTAGCGCGAAGAATGTTCTCGAATATAAATCGGCCATTAATTTGGCAGTCCCTATTGTCCGCGCAGTGTGTAAATTCGCCACAACGCTTATGCAAATTATTGCAAACAAATTTTTATAGAAGAACACCACATACTGCTTTATGTACCTATCCACTGAAAGAGCAGTGGTGTTTCTAACTCATAACTACGTCTCAATAATATATTGATTACGGTGAAAGAATGAATGCCAATTTTTTTATTTCTAGTGATATCATCCAAATCAATAAAGGTAATAAGGAATCATAAAATCTTATTTTATTTCCTACAGACGAGCCAAAAAACCGCGGTATAATATAATAAAAATATCGTCGCTATTTTCACTTCTTCTAATATACACTGATTAATTATTGCAGTAGTGTTAGTAAGGTCAAAGCGCGCCATTTAATTGCGGATGATGCGGGTGTGCTTACTTCACAGTTTGTAATGCAATGAAACTGCGTATTTTATACCGCGGGTTTTATTTAGATGATCCACCAAGGGTACAGACAATATTAATAACGATCGACAGCAATAAATTGAGAAGACAACTGAAAATGTCTTTAAATGTATTTTAAAAATAATTGTCATTTTCATTATTAATTCTATTAAAGAAAATTTCCTTCAGCAAATCGTCTCTTACCATTTGGCTCTTCTGTCACAAAAGTGACGTTATTTATCACTCGGCAGTGTTGCCATATTTCAAATATGTCCAGTATTGCGAAGTGTCAAAATATAAGTACCTACTATTTTCATTGGATTTCAGGACGAAATTTTAATAATAAAAAAAACATCCGTAGCGGTGGAGCACTACATATTTTCAGTGCTACGGCTCCGCTCCTGCTCCGGGTAAAATCCCATTGCTCCATTGCTCTGTGCTCCTGCTCCGAGCTCCGCACCCAACGCTCTGGTTATTACTGTTATTAACTTGATAGTGCGTCCTGGCCTCTTATACTTCGAAAGCTCCGGCTGAAGAGACTACCAGGAAATTTGTTCGCGTCAATTCAAAGTTATTTCACGAATAGATCGATCGAGTTTCGTGTTGGATCAACAACAATAGAGAGGAAAACCAGCATGGGATGTCCCCAGGGCTCAGTCCTCGGGCCCCTTCTCTGGAACGTACTCTTCGACGATCTCCTTAGAATTCCGCTTCCAACCGACTGTACTGTCATTGCCTACGCAGACGATGCGCTGCTGCTGGTCGAGGCCGACAGCAGGGCGAAGATTGAGAGCACCGTTGGCGAAGCTTTAGCATCAATTGAGGCTTGGGGTAGATTAACTAGACTATCATTCGCACCTTCCAAGACAGAAGCCATTGTCTTTAAAGGACCGAGGCGACTTAGCTGTTCGAGACTACCCACAGTCCGATTCGGTGACACGAGAGTGAAAGTGTCGAAGATCGTCACCTATCTAGGCGTCAAAATGGACACAATGTTAAATTTCCTACACCATGCCGAAACCCAAGTCCACAAGGCTGGGGTGGCCTTCCAGAGGATCGGCCGCATGGCTGGTGAAGGATGAGGCTTAAAATAAGGGCGCTCAAGATCGCCTACGGCACCATTTTTATGGGAATAGCGGCTTATGGCGCCAGTGCCTGGTGCCCGCGCATTCCCAAGAGTGTCAAACTTAGAATCTCTCTTTTAAGAGGACAGCGCAGCGCGCTCCTGTCCATTACCAAGGCCTACCGTACGACATCAACCGACGCGATCCCGGTCCTGGCCGGTATTCTCCCACTTGACCTGCACATTCAGGTCAGCGGCGCTTCAGTGTTGCTCCTCAAAGGTGAGGAGGCCGACGTTGGTGATTTTCATCTCGTCCCCCCCCCTCGACGAGCCGGCGAGGGATTAGCACTACTGAAGCGCAAAATTAGACTCATGTCGCTAGATGCGGCCATTAAGACCTGGCAGCGAAAGTGGGACGAATCCACCAAGGGCCGGCACACATACAGCTTTTTTCCAGACATTCAGTGGCGAATGGAGATAACCAAGTATTTGACTCCAGACCATTACACCAGTCAATTTGTGACTGGTCATGGTGGTTTCGCTGGCAGGCTCTTTGAGCTTGGACTTGTAAGCCATCCGACATGTCCATGCGGATGGGAGGTACAGGATGCCAATCACATCCTATGGGAGTGTCTGAGTATGTGCTCCGAACGGGAGGAAATGCTCAGGTCGGTCCAACCAGCTGTTGGACCCATCGGCCCGTCCGACCTGGTTGCTACTAAGGCCAACTATCTTGCATTCAAAAAATTTGCGGCGTCTTACTACGGGCGTAAAGATCTCTTCACATAAATTTTGCTGCCTGTATGATTAGCTTCGTTCTTTGTTATATTAAAATAGTAGCTTCTTTTTCTTAGTAGCACTTTGCATTAGAGTAAACTCAGTAAACTCAGTCAGAACTCACTTTGAGCGTAGCAACCTAAGTCTTGGGCATCTTCTCCCAGGACACTCCCAGGCCAATTTTTAGATGCTTCACATCACCAATTGATGGGTCCCGTGATACTCTCGATTAAGACCGAGGGTGGTACGGGGCGGGTTTTGGTGGAGGGAATTTAACTTCAATGTTATTAGCAGTCGATATCTAATTTTGTTATTAAATTCAAAATTAATTGGTAAGTTTTCATCAACGTTTCATAATATTGTTACATTAGCCCTTTGCACCACTCGCAACTTATATATTACACGTCACTGCTCATAGCGTCCTTGAGCCGTGGCCACGTTTACGTAATAGGCCCGTCCGTGTGGCGCTCGTGTGAGTGTGTCTCGTCTGCGTGTGGCGTATATGCGACTTGCGAGTGTGTTGGTACACGTGTTTTGACGTCGGCCACAGACGGACTTGCCTACATATTGCGTCTGGCCGTCTGTGTATACAAAATATCAGGTGCTCCCAACTATATTTCGCTTCTTTCTCTAAGATCTTGTGAGAAATCATAGCCGAGTCTCACATACACAGTAGGCCCAACGCTCGAAATAAATAATTTTACGAACCGGAGCGCTCAATAATTTTCCGAAAATATTTATACCCCCCTCCAGATAAAATCAATAGCAGTCTTCAAACTTCTGACAGAAATATCTACTAAAGATTAGGACAGACCTTTTTTTCTAAATGTAATGTCAAAAATTAGCGTGCGTTGGTGTACAAGTCACCTCGAGTCCGATTTCGATAAGCTGGCGTACACGTAATCACGGTTCTTTTATGAACTAGTGGAACTAAATTCCTAAATTCCCCCCGTTTCAGCATCTTAACCTAGGGGCGGCAGGTTATATGAAAGTATGGTGAAGCAGGCTAGTATGGTGAAAAAGTATGGTGAGGTGGGCTGGTAATCAAGTTGCGGCAAAATTTCCACCTTAACATTTTATTATATGGGTACGTTATAATGACCAAAGTAAATCCTCCGTGATGCCCTGATTTTTTTTATCGCGACGCTATTTCTCGTAAGTTGTGGGCTATTGTTGGCCTGCTTTATTCAATTGTATGAGAAAGCCGATTCCTTGCCCCTCTTTTTATTTAATACTAATACCTCTATGATCTTAACTCTGCATTACGTCCACCCCCCGCCAACTCCATCGTCAATGCGACGCTGGCGACGTGATGACGTGTCCGCCAGCTTATAGAAATCGGAGTCTAGTTTCAAATTATTTATTAATTTATAATATTTGTCAATCTCATTCTTTTACGCGATAGTCTGGAGAATTTCGGAAAATTCCAGGGCTCGAAATGGACCGTAACGTACCGGAAGGCCGTTATTGGTCGTGAAATCGGTACAATTATCACTCCGTCTCGTGGAAAAAATAATTTGACCGTCTGAGCTAGATAGGCCATATAATAGAATATCTAATACACTTGTTTTAGGATATACACATAAAATTTGATAATTATGTACATATTGTCATTTCCCTCCATGTGCGAAAGTAAAAACACGCAATCAGTTTTATTCTTTTTCTGGTTTTTTGTCTGGGTTCGGGACTTGGAGGTGGACAAATAACACACCGGAATTGTGGTGGAAGCGACGAGATTTATTTACGTTAATATCTACTAATGGTTACATTTTTTATAATTTATTTTATGCGTAGCGCGAGTTAACAATGTTTACTGTCTGGCCGTCTACCGCGTTATGTCCGCCATTTTATGTTTTGCTCCCAGCAAGAAGTGTTGTTGAAAACGGCAACAATGGCGACGTTACAAATATTTTTAAACGGCCGGGACTTACAGCATTGCCGGCTTTATTATTAAGTATTTATTTTCGTAATCAACCCTTAATATTTGTTGGCTTGGTACCGATTAGGGCCTCTCCAGATTCACAGAGACATCCCCAAATGGGGACCATTTAGGAATGTAACAATATCTTCAGAAAAATGTCGAGCGCTCCGGTTCATAAACTTTTCCATAACGAGCGCTGGAAAATTCGTTTGGGGATTCGGGTGGGGGGTTTAATAACATAGGATACAGGTTCAAATTATCATAATTAAAATATAATTAATTTCGACAGTCCAATTAGTTGAGTTCGCCTTAATCTATCTAATTCCTAGGATAGTCCTTGAATGACAACATCCATGTTATGTAACTAAATGACAAAAAAAAATGTTATCAGTCTAGCGACTTGTAATTACTAATTAGTAATAATTATTATATAAGTAAGTATACGGCATTACATACTCCTAATATATTTAATAAATGATATTAAAATTATTATAGTAATTATGTGGTTAATAATTATGTAAATCAGAGTTTCCCGAACGTTTTAAAACTATTGCTTTAATTTTAATTAAAGCATATTATATTTCACCAGAACCTTTACAAGATCAGTCAAAAAACACAAAAAAAACCAAGTACTTTAATTGGTACAGGCATAATGCATCACCACTGAAAACACACAGTGACATCCCGTGGGGGTAGGCAGATTGAGCGTCGCTTGAAGGGGGCAGTTACCCGAAGGGCGGCAATTCATGGATAATCATTAGCTATAATTATATAGAAATAGCTACCTAAACTTAGTAATAACGGAAATATCTTTCCATTATAAAACTCAGCTCACTGGTTGGAAACAAAGTGTATTAATTACTCTAAAAGGTTTAACAGGACTGTAATTTTTTTGTCGGGCTCGTGATGTCTAGTTTACTTCCGTTGTTCTTGGACGTCGCGTTCTTGGTAATCAGCAATGATATGTGCAGATTTGCGAATTATATTTGAATTATAGGTAGGTACATACTTACCTAATTTAAAATTTATCCAAATATTTTTTCTAGTCACTTGCCAGTTTTGGAAGTTGTTACATGTATTTTTAAATCTTCTTATCTGAATCCGTGGACTAGCAATATTTGTTTATTGAAGCAAAGATGGTATTTATTTAGATTTAGTGGTATACCTAGGTCTTGTCAATAATGTATCCATAAAACACACTTCTTCGAAACTGGTGTCATGAAAGGATGATAAAAAATAGGGTATAAAAACGGGGCGGCATTTTGTCTTGGGACGTCACTGAAAACACATATAATAACATATTATTATGCTTGTTTGTTTATTTACCTACAAATAAAATGATTGACTAGGGACAAAATCAAATAAAATTAAACATCATGGTGGAAACGACTTAAATGCGATGTGTGTAATTTTACATGCTCAAAGCCTCGTCACTTCAAAACACATAAAATGATTCATACAGTCTGAAATCTGAAAATATATATTTTTCAAATATCTTTATTGCACTCCGAAATAATTGGTGATTTTAAATTTTATGAATATTCAAAAATGAATGTGTTGTTTGATACTTCGGTAGGAAATCGTTTTAGCTACCCACTTATTTAAAAAAAAAAAAACACTAATTGATGTTATTGTATTTTGGAAGTCCCCCAACATGTGAAGGTGAATATTACGCTTCGAATAATAGATTTTATACATTTACTGTATATAGCTTGCAACACATGTACCTAAATATGTAGGTACATTGTACACATCACGGAAAACAAAAATAATGGGAAGTGGGTTGTCTTCTGGGTGAGGCGGTAACAAGGTGGAGAAATATGGGATAAACTCTAACACGTTTTAAAGAATATGTTATTTTCAATAGTTACGTCTGTATCATAACATGCATTAAAGTTTGTCACGTAAACGAAACGCGCATTTAATATGGCATATGGCGCGCACACTGGCTAGGGGGGGGAGGGAGGGGTCCGATCTACGTGCTGCAGGTCTGGAATGGCGGAAGGCGCAAGAGTTGGCGATCGATCGAGGGAAGTGGTGCGAACTTGTGATTGCCCTATGCCCCAATGCTGGGTTGTGACAGCGTGAAAGAAGAAGAAAGAGAATAAACCTACAATATACGATGTACAACTTTTCCCATGGAATAGGACGTCACTGAAGAATCAAAATATTTATAAATAATTACAAGATAAAAAAAACTTTTTATATAAGTACGTTTTTAAATTTTCTGTTGAATCATATAAACTTGACTTAAGGGCGGACGTGCTCAGCGTGGGTCAAAATGGAGCTTTTTTCTATTTTCAAAGCATGATCCTGGACATTCCTTAAACGTTGTAGATAATCTATTTATATAATTTTGAAGCCTTATTATCAGCGCTCGAAATGGAAAAGTTTACGAACCGGAGCGCTTGACAAATTTTCTGAAGATATTTACATAGTCATCAAATCGTATGTGTATTTTATGAAAATAAGTGTGTCAGATTTACTATTCTATGGCCTATCTAGCTCAGACGGTCAACACATTTTTTCCACGAGACGGAGCGATAATTTTACAAATTTCACAAGCCGGAACGGCGCTCCGGTGCGTTCCGTTCCATTTCGAGCCCTGCGTATTATCCTTTATATTTATTTTAAATATTTGATGACTACATAAAGTATTTTTATTACATAAAATAGTATTCTATTAAACCTCTCGCTCTAATGTTTTAGAATATAGTCATATTTCAGTACATAAATGTGCAGTGGTGCACCTAACCGTTTTTTTTTTAAACGGTACATGTTCAACAACGCGCGTTAACATGATTTTACTCCCTACTTCAATTTTAGTTTGTCAATTTATGGCTACGGCCGTATGTTGTAGCTTAACACTGGGGAATGCCTAAAGAAATGGCGTATTTCAAAAAAACACTACCTTATTCTTAGGTCAATAATTATTATAAAGCAATCATTATTCGTAGGATGTTTATCACACTTAAATGGTCAAAGACATAGCTTATAATTAGTATCTTTAGAATTATCTTCAGATGTGTTAATCTTGCCCATTTTTTGAATAATAAAATGCTTAATTCTTGTCAAATTTGGGATCACAGAGAGTATCAATATAATTTTTTATCGTAAATATTTCACTATAATAATGTCGACGTAAATTATACTGATGGTTTTATAAATGCGTTTGAAAATTATAAATGTAAAAAATCTTAACACCACTGCACATTTATGTACTGAAATATGACTATATTCTATAACATTAGATCGAGAGGTTTAAAAGAATACTATTTTATGTAATAAAAATAGTTTATGCAGTCATCAAATGTTTAACATAAATATAAAGGATAATAAGGCTTCAAAATTATATAAATAGATTATCTACAACGTTTAAGGAATGTCCAGGATCATGCTTTGAAAATAGAACAAAAGCTCCATTTTGACCTACGCTGAGCATGTCCCCCCTTAATCGATCAAAAAAAATTGTATTTGATAGAAATAATACTGAAATGTCATATTGATTTCCATAGTAACGCACGTATATATTAATATTAATATTTTAGTTGATAGGACCCACTTAGCAACCAGTAATAGTTTTACTTTTTACGGATTTCTTCCGAAATAACTTTTCATTCAAAACAGAATTAACTGAAAATGAAATCAATTCTACTTAAAGATGGCGTATTAAAAAATGCATTGGCATCGTGTTCTGATATATTCTAAAAGTTTCAAATGTCTAGCTAGTCGGGAAAAATTGATTGCAAGATTTGTACCGGACAAACAACCACCGGACAAATAAGAATACGAGCTAAGAAAAACATTGTAAAATACAACGGTCAAAAGAAACTTGGCAATGCCTGCATTTATCAAACGTTTTATAATGTCTACGATGATGACTCCACGAAAATTTGAGAGTCTCTGGTCAATGCGATGAAGTAATTGAATTAAAAATAATTATTTTCAACTGACTGCTTTTGCAAAAAACTGTTAATATGCCTGTCAAAATACTGCATGGCTTAAATACATAATTTATTGACATGTCAAATGAGTAAGTAAGTTTTTTTTTCAGAAGCTTTATTTAATTCTGATTGACAGGTTTGGTGAAAATAATTATGTTATTGATTTTCTATAGCTAATAATAATTATTAATATTAAATCAATATTAAAAGTGGATTATATTTTATAATATCTTCAAAATAAAGCTAGGCTTCATATTATCATAAACAGATATAATATAGTTGGATTCTTATCGTGGGCAGAATAGTTAGTTATCAATCACGAAATTGCTGTTTCAAAGATGGGTTGACCAGTTGAGTGATTAAGTAGGTAAAATAAAGAATATCTGCAAGAAACAAGTTGTAGCGAGTCGGGAATATCTTTCATCACGAACAACACCGCACCGCGACAATGGCAACATCGATTGCGTGCCTATTTTATGTTTTCTCACTTTCTTGGTCCGTCATCGTCACGTCCCGACTCGACTTTGCACGTGTTCAAATTCTAATGAAATAACTTATTACTAGCATTTTTGGTCTCACTTACAAACTCGTCTCTACTACAACACGTCGAATTGGTCGATGTGATTTTGTTTTCGTTCACAAAACACATGTAACTTAATGCACTGCCGCACAGAGCGTCGGTGCGACATTTCTCATAAAAACATCTTAAGTCGCATGCAATAAATTTTACTGAACACGGGTTGCGTGTAGAATAGAAATAAGTTGCTCTTCGCAATCAGTCATTCGTTTCGGCTAGCCGCATGACGCAACTTTCCATGCATGGTCCCACATGTGTGCGCAGAAGAGAGTTGCAACATTGCTGACAGTTTTGATTTATGGTCATGTTGCAGTCGATTTTATAAAATGTGCGAACGGGATTATTTAGTTAGTATTATTTATCGATGCCTTCGATCCTTAAACTCAGAAGTGTTCACAGTAGGACGAAGATTCATCGTTATATAACTGTCACAGGCACAGTGATATCGTATGTATAAGCATTAACCGTGAAAGCAGACGAACTGATCGACATATTTAAGAAGAATTGTGTGACGAATACGTGTATGGATCTGTGGGTGATGATGGCATGTCGAATATCAATAATAATGTTGAGTTGTATTGCATGTAAGTATATTAGGAATAGAAAGCAGAGCGTTGGAGCGGAGCTCGGAGCAGGAGCACGGAGCACTGGAGCAGTGGGATTTAATCCGGAGCAGGAGCGGAGCCAGAGCACTGAAAATTTATAGTGCTCGACTGCTCTGGATAATTTTTTTGATTATTAAATTTTCGTCCTAAAATCCAATGAAAATAGTATATTTCGACACTTTGCAACACTGGAATTATTTCAAATATGGCAACACTGCCGAGTAATAAATAACCTCACTTTTTTGACAGAAGAGGCAAATAATGAGAGACGATTTGCTGGCGGTTTGGTTAATAGAATTAATAATGAAAATGACGATTATTTTTAAAATACTTATTTTGATTTTTTTAACATTAAATTTGTATACATTATAATATCTACGTGTTAAAACTTTTTAACCGGAGCGGAGCAGACCCTGGAGCGGAGCCGGAGCAAGTATTACGTCCCGGAGCGGAGCAACTCAAAAAAGGGTCCTCTCCAACGCTCTGTTAGAAAGTATCCACCTTCATAAAACTTCTGAGACTGAGTTAGGCTAGTAATGTCCAGCGCATGCTAGAGATACGACCACCAAAAAACATCATCGGAGAAAGATGTGCCGCTAAAGGAGGATTGTCACATCTTGGATTGCGCCAGGTGAATGGTGAATGAAGCCATGGGTTAAGGTGAGTTGTGGCGACATCGCAGAAAAAAATGAGGCAGGCACACATAGGTATACCTAAGTTTTTTTTGCATATATCAAATCGCGAATGGAGATAACCGCTTTGACTCTGGACCATTACACTCATTGCTACCACAAATGGAAGCTGACAGGGCTCTAGCCTGGGGGATCGGCGTGGCGGGTCGACCAGTTAAGTGAGATAAAAATACATCCCAAATTTGCTCTAATAGTAAAAATGTCGCCTGCGGAGCTATTTCACGAGTAGAATTTTATTTTATAATTATTTCTAGTGTGTTTTTTGACTAATATAAAAATGACTATTATATTCAATATGGCGACGGGTCGCACGTTACTTGGCCATCACAAAAGGAGAACGCGATCAAAAATTCATAATAATATGATGCTGAGTGCCGATAATTCAAGAGGATTTAATTAAAAAACCAAAAATCACTAAAAATACATGGAATATCTACCCACTGAACCCTTGAGTTTCGCGGAATACCATTTATTTGGGAAACACTATTGAGTAGACCATTGCACTGTAGCGATAGGTGGGGGGCCGCAAGACATCATGGTCTTGGGGCCCGCTTTAGGATGCGGGGGCTATGATTACACTAGTAAATTTTTGACTGGAAATGGTGGCTTTGCTGGCAGGCTCTATGCTGTTGATGCTGTTGCCCACCCTACATGTCCATGTGGCGGAGAAACACAAGATGCAAACCACATCCTCTGGGAATGTCCTACAATGTGTATGGAAAGGGAAGAGCTGCTCGAGTCGTCTCAACCAGCTGTTGGCCCATGGATATACGCATTGGATTACTAGGGTCGCTAAATCAACACAACCTTCCACGAGACCACGCGTCTCTACTGCTGATGAAACAGTAAAGAAGACCCGCAAACAAGGCTTGTTTGTCAGGTTACATGTAAATTGTACGTAAAACATTTCACAGTAGCACAGTTCGCCGTGAGCTATCTATCGGAAAGAGATGACCGTATACTATACGGTATCCAATTTAATTAGATTCAATATGAACATTAATTCAATTTTTTCATAGCTGATTTTGGCAAAATTCATGAATTCAAGAATGAAAACCTAACCTAACAAATTATCCAGTATATCGGCTATTCTCAAAATTTGTTTACTGCTGGGTTCCTGTAAAGAAAGTGTAAACCGGCAAGAACCGTGTTTTATTTAGACATGAATTTTATGTCAGTACGTACTATACGACCCAAAGATGTTGGACGGTCTTTAATATACGACCATATATTTCCGATACTACATTTCACGGTGAAGTGTAATACGGTGAACTGTATACGTACAAGTTTCCGGACACGTGTTTGTCAGTCTCATGACAATTAATACAAAAACATGGACATTTGTAGAAAAATATTTTAAATGTTTGTAATCGGTTGTTTTAGTGTTTATTAAAATTGTTTATGGGTAGATGTATCTCGGTCTCAACTAGGTTCAAGATTCAATACTGATTATATGAATAGTGCCGGCCTTTTTTTTCAATTCCTCGTAACAGTTCTATGATCTCTAGGGTCTGCCAAAATAAAACTGGTGTGGTAGGTAAGATAGGTATGTGTAGGTAGGTACCTAGTCATAAAATACAGCACCCACGCGTGATTTCGAATATAAAGATAAAAAAATGTGCTAAATCGACTACTATAATAATTTATACACAGTCCGGATTATCTTTGGGCAGTGCAGGCTCACATTAGGGATATGCGACGGCCGATAGCTTTAATTAAAAATTAAAAAGTATTTTTTATTAGAAAGAAAGAGGTAGTACCTACGTACCGACAAATAAGATTATAATTATAAACAAATAGACACACGTTCTTTATGACTTGCTTACGTATTTATGGTTGACGAATCAAGTACAAAATTAGCCTGTTCCGGAAATTTAATTTGCTAGAAGCATTACTTAATCTAATACTATTATTATCCTACGGCTTTTTTCCGTTTTGACGAGCGATTGTGTACCTTATTTTGTCATGTTCGACAGGTTAAAAAAATCTCTTTAAAATTCTTTATTCAAAAACAATAGTATGGGATATTATGAGAAATCCCCCTTCGTATACGGTTATTTTTTTATTGTTTCCCACGTTTCCCGATAGGTTTCCGTTAAGACACGGGACTTTAATTACCACGCACTCGATTGGGAGAAAAAAATCACATGTTTGCAACACTAGGTGATGAAATTTAATTACATTCATATAAAACGATTTTAAAATTAAAATGCGTTTTTGACAAACTATGCTTAATCGGATCGACATACACACATATTTGATTTTATTTATTAATGTTCCCGAGAGATTTCAATCGCAAATTTATTCATAAGGTCGTCTCAAAAATTATACCCATATAACCTAAAAATATCTGTATCGACCAATTTTTTATCATTATTTACGTTGATTACTTAATAATAATTATATTTTTAATGTCTCTATAAACGAGTATGACAAGCAATCGTCATTTTTAACACTGTTCTTTAAATCAAAGGGAAATTGTATTATTAGGTAGATGTCAATGGTGTCATAATAATAATAATCTATATACACTAAGACTTGACTTCCACAATTCCACTGAACCTATGGCACGCGTGCCAATAGTGGCATGCGAGATGATTTTTCATGGCACACAAATCCTTTATTTTGATGAGAAAAAAATTACATATAAGAATTTAAAAAAAAAATACAAAAGAATTTTACAAATAAATATATAAGTAAGTATATAATAATGATGACACAGTCGTGCGTCTTTTCTTCGGTTGTTATTATAATTTTTTCCAATAATATTTACCAATCGATCTGCAAACTGAATCAACGAAATCCATGCATGAATGACAGTTCGCATTGTATAAAAATTGCAAGCAATTGTATAGGTCAGTCTTTAGGCTGTATGCGTCACACATAATATTATCGCACTAACCTCATCAGGCGGCGGTAGAAACTGCGCCGCGAACCTCTGCTTTTGATCGATTTACAATAATTGAGACTAATCTGGCAATTAATAATAAAACTATTCAATCAACAAACCTGATGAAATTTATCGGCAGTCATTCAAATATAAACAGCTATTTGTTATTTTTCCTCAAAAATAATCGCTAAAAATTGAAGAAGAATATAATATTATTATTATGAAGGGAGCGTGGTTAAAATGCATCCACGATCTCTTTGAATTTTTTTAAAATATGGAAAAAATTGTTCAAAGAAGAAAAGATATGCATTCGGCTAGAAACGCAGTAAAATAGAATCTCAAGAACTCGATTCTAATTTTCAAACTTTATTAGGTAATAGGATTCCTAAAAACATATTTTTTCATCTTTCCTCCATGAAAAACTGCTCGGCACGTCAGACAGTCGAATAACAATATTTGGGAAATTTTGGCACGTGTACGTAGAATAGAATGGTTCGCTATCCCTGCTCTATATATTATTACTCTGAGCCCGGCACCCACATACGGTTCACTCACATCGTATATTATCACGATCATCTAGTTATATCCTAATGCCACCCTGTCACATACGAAGATTTCCGAAGTGGGTATGTCTTGTACTTCGTTAAAGGTTGCGCATACTTAAGTAGTTTTCTCCTCTAGCGATAATCGATATGCAAACATAAACATATTCCTTGCTTAAGGGGGGACATACTCGTCGAAGGTCAAAAATGAGTTTTTATTGTATTTTCAAACCATGATCCTGGACACTCCTTAAACGTTGTAGATAATCTATTTATATAATTTTGAAGCCTTATTATCCTTTATAGTTATTTTAAACATTTGATGACTGCATAAAGTATTTTTGTTACATAAAATAGTATTCTTTTAAACCTCTCGCTCTAATGTTTTAGAATATAGTCATATTTCGGTACATAACTGTGCAGTGGTGTTAAGATTTTTTACATTTATTAATTTTTAAACGCATTTATAAAACCATTAGCATAATTTATTACGAGATAATTTTTGTAAAATATTCATGATAAAAAATTATATTGATTATCTCTGTGATCCCAAATTTGACAAGAATTAGGCAATTTATTATTCAAAAAATCGGCAAGATTAACACATTTTAAGATGATTCTAAAGATACTTATTATAAGCTATGTCTTTGACCATTCAAATGTGATAAACATCTTATGAATAATGATTGCTTTATAATAATTATTGACCTAAGAATAAGGTAGTGTTTTTTTGAAATACGCCATTTCTTTTGTCATTCCCTAGTGATTAAGCTACAACATACGGCCGTAGCCATAAATTGACAAACTATAATTAAAGTAGGGAGTAAAATTATGTTAACGCGCGTATTTGAACATGTACCTAACCGATTTTTTTTTTATTTTTTTTTAAACGGTACATGTTCAAACACGCGCGTTAATATCATTTTACTCCCTACTTCAATTATAGTTTGTCAATTTATGGCTACGGCCGTATGTTGTAGCTTAACCACTGGGGAATGACAAAAGAAATGGCGTATTTCAAAAAAACACTACCTTATTCTTAGGTCAATAATTATTATAAAGCAATCATTATTCATAAGATGTTTATTACACTTGAATGGTCAAAGACATAGCGTATATTAAATATCTTTATAATCATCTTCAAACGTGTTAATCTTGCCGATTTTTTGAATAATAAAATGCCTAATTCTTGTCAAATTTGGGATCACAGAGATTATCAATATAATTTTTTACCGTGAATATTTTACAAAAATTATCTCGTAATAAATAATTATGCTAATGGTTTTATAAATGCGTTTAAAAATTAATAAATGTAAAAAATCTTAACACCACTGCACAGTTATGTACCGAAATATGACTATATTCTAAAACATTAGAGCGAGAGGCTTAAAAGAATACTATTTTATGTAACAAAAATACTTTATGCAGTCATCAAATGTTTAAAATAACTATAAAAGATAATAAGGCTTAAAAATTATATAAATAGATTATCTACAACGTTTAAGGAGTGTCCAGGATCATGGTTTGAAAATACAATAAAAACTCAATTTTGACCTTCGACGAGCATGTCCCCCCTTAAGAAATTAGGCAGTCGTAGGCGATTAGATATTTTGGCTTCAGTGTTTCCCAAAGTATTATGCCCTTAGTACTAGCGATTTTTGAATTGAAACTCTTTAGGTCTTTGGTTTATGATTACATAAATATTATATTATAATATGTATCTACACTTGTGCTCGCCCTGTGGTTGATTTCTGCATAATTAATAAATACGTGGACCATGACAGTGAGCATGCAACACGTTATACGTCGGAGAAAAGTGGATATGTTATAAGTTATAATATACTCGTGGCTCACTAACTCATTTCCCTACGCAAGACGTAAGCAACACGAGGTGCACATTATTATAGAACCTACAGTCGGTTTATATGTTATTATACCTGGACGCCATCCATAGACTTAAACCACAGAATAGATTAATAAATAGAATTCCAATATATTCCACAATACACTACATTTGGAAGCATGGGGTTTGATGAAAAATGAACCACACATTATAGACGCGAAATAGTCTGTATTGCAACCTTCAAATACGCAAATATTGAATGAGCATCAGTGCATAAACTGAGAGCATTATTAGCAGATATTGATGTATTTGAAGGTTGTTACCCCGGCAGTACACTGAGCCCGCAGGACCCATTTAAGGATTTAGCGGTAGAGGTAAAAGAATATTTGGACACCCTAAAGAGTTAAGGGGTGACATGCTCAGCGTAGGTCAAAATGGAGCTTTTATTATATTTTCAAAGCATGATCCTGGACATTACTTAACCGTTGTAGATAATCTTTTCTATAATTATGAAGCCTTATTATCCTTAATATTTATTTTATTTTAAACATTTGATGGCTGTATAAAGTATTTTTATTACATAAAATAGTATTCTTTTAAACCTCTCGCTCTAATGTTTTAGAATATAGTCATATTTCAGTACATGCATGTCCAGTGGTGTTAAGATTTTTTACATTTATTAATTTTTAAACGCATTTATGAAACCATTAGTATAATTTATGTCGAAATTATTATAGTGAAATATTTACGATAAAAAATTATATTGATAATCTCTGTGATCCCAAATTTGACATCCATTTTATTATTAAAAAATATGGCAAGATTAACACATTTGATGATAATTCTAAAGATACTAATTATAAGCTATGTCGTTGACCATTCGTGATAAACATCCAACGAATAATGATTGCTTTATAATAATTATTGACCTAAGAATAAGGTAGTGTTTTTTTGAAATACGCCATTTCTTTTGGCATTCCCCATTGGTTAAGCTACAACATACGGCCGTAGCCATAAATTGACAAACTATAATTGAAGTAGGGAGTAAAATGATGTTAACGCGCGTGCTTGGTATATGGTACATATGGTACTTACAAGACCCAAACCTAGAAATACAATATTACTCAGGAAACCGAGGTCTACTTTTCAGACCTCATAATAATAATTATGGTCTTAGTTAAAAGCAAATGTAGGGGGAAAATTCCAAGATAATTCAGTGCCATGGTCTGAATATAGCCGGCATTTTACTGCAGTTAAAGAAGTTTCATTTAAATATATATCATCATCATCAGCCGCGGTCAATCCGCTGCTGGATGAAGGCCTCCCCAAGTTTCCTACAACTCTCTCGGTCCTGTGTCGTTCGCTGCCACGTATTTCCGCCGAACTTTATCAGTTCGTCAATCCAGCGGCTTTTAGGACGACCCTGTGCCCATTTCGTGCCGCTTGGGTACCATTGGATGACGGCATTATTTGTCCAGCGGCCGTCCTTTTGACGAGCAATGTGCCCCGCCCATCTCCATTTCAGCTTTTTGGCAACGTCTATTACATTGCGTACTCTTGTCTGCTTCCTTACCCATTCGTTTATCTTACGGTCCTTTCGCGTGATGCCCAACATACACCTCTCCATGCCTCGCTGTGCGACTCTTAGTCTTTGGACGTCTCTTGTGTTGAGGGTCCGCGTCTCGCAGCTATACGTGAGCACGGGCAGCATACACTCGTTGAACACATATTGTTTTTCAATGTGTGTATGAGTCAGAGTATGGATCTAATAGGTTGATCAAGTGGCTGACATCCATGTCTCGTATAAATAAAATCTGTTAATACAAACCTCCACTCTGTGGAAGCCCATAATATGATCCCATTAGGATCGGACATGGTCAAAAAAAAATATATATATATATTGATAAACACCAACATTTTGAGATGCATTAGTTTTCCTATGGCATTTTTTGGCACGGCTTGCAAAACTGGTTAGGACAGTGGCGGCCCAGCGGATCACCTCGAGGGAGACAAGACTTTTACCGTTCGGCGTCGCATTTTTAGAGAAACTTGATTTTAATTTCGCGCAAGAAGAACCTAAATATCGATTCAAAGCGCACTGCTGGTCATACATAGGCGTAGGTACTAATATCGTGCTAACGTTAACAAACTATCAACCTATAAATCAGCGAAAATCTCAACACTATAGCCCAAGTATTCAGTAACGTACATGGTAATTTGTATGTATGCAATTGACCTTATTAGAGTTCAGCGTGAGATATTGTATACGAAACCGATGGCCGTATAGCACTGTGATCAAATGCATGTAGGTATAAATTAAACATTTAAAAAATACGTTATAAAACCACCTGGATACAACGGAAAGAAAAAAGGAAATAAGTAGGTAGGTAAATAAAACAAGGCTTGAGAATGTAGCGGCCGACAGAAAAGTGTACCGGACACTAGTTGACTCGTTATCTCTGGGGCGTTCATAAACATAATACAAACGCCCCGTTATTCGAATACAAAGGCCTCCTTATTATATACGAGCGCGATACCGTGTCCCGTCTGAAACGGCCCTAACGTGACCATTTATTTTTTTCCTCATAGCGGGACATCAACTAATTTTTAGGCAATAGTATGTGTATTCAAGAAAACACATATTTCTTTAGGTAGGTAAATAAATTTAGAATATCATATTGTTTAATTTGTATAAATTACCTCTCAACCTATCAAATTAATGTTCTTATTGAAACTAATATAATTGGAATATTACTGTCTGCAATGCTTCACGATCATTTTTTATCTCAATGTTATACGGTCATCTCTTTCTTGTAAGACAACTCACGGTGAATTGTGATACGGCAAAATATAGCACGTAAAACTTCCATTTAATAAAATTTAAATGGCGGGATTTGGCGATGGACCGAGGGAAGTGACGCGACCTTCTGCTTGCCCTAGGCCCCGATAATGTGTCCTGACAGGGTGAATTGGTGGCAGTAGTAGCAGTTCAGAGTTGCAGCGTACGAGTGTGGACAATCAAATTCTCTGTGAGAATCGTAAAGCGAATGCGTAAATTACGCCATGTTGGTATGGGATAAGATTTTTGAAAAAATGTAAGTTCGAGTCTACCGACTTCACTGCTATTATTCAAACGATGCAATCAAGAGCCTTTAGCCTTTCGTACTCCCAGCCAAGTTAAATAATGTGTTTTTTTGCAACACACAAAGAATAACATTAATATTTGCATATCCTGCTCCTCTGCATACCAAATTCATAGACAATAATAATAAATTATTACAGTGTTGCTATCGTCTCGCAACGACAAGAATTTATTTTGATGGGCCAAAATGAATCGATCTTAAATTTCAGTGCCTTGATAATGGCAGCCTTATCCATCTAGGAAGTTTTATATAATCTGTCTTCTTTTTTATTGCCGGTATACACGCGTACCTCATACCTATGTGTGAGTTTTTTTAATACCATATATTAGTGGTGTGCCCACCCGATCGATGCAGCCAATAGTAGGTATTCGATACTTTTAATAAAATAATTAATTACTGTTTATACTGTAGTATACAATACATTTTATTCCCAACCGGCAGGCGAGTACACAAGGGGGGATTTCGTGTTCGAATCCTCTCCAGGTACGGAAAAATACAAATTATTTAGGTGAATATAATATTATATACTAATTCTTCTTGTTCTTCACCAGGACCTCATGACTCAGGATTATTACCTAGATGGTTTGACTGTCCAGTCTTCTCAACGTTTCTACTTTATAACCACAGTACAGATAATAAATAGAATACCAATAGGCTATATTCAATACGCCGCATGGTGAAGCAGGCTTTTGAATGTGTGAGTGTCCTACGAAAATGAAGCACGCATTATGCACGTGCAATAGTGTGTGTAATACACCAACATTAAAGGAGCGTAAATGCATAAACCGAGAGCAGTTTTTAGTATTCGACGATAAACGTATTCTAGACACATGTGTAAGTTTAACCCGGATTCATCCTTACTCGAGTCGGTTAGCTGCTATCGCCTTACCCGTTGTATATTTCAGTTCCCATTTTTTCTGAGTTCCCTGTTTATAACTTATAAATAAAAGAAACGCTGCATACAAAATTATGACTAAACTACTTATCTGCCTTAATTATATGTAATTATGTTCTTAGTAATTATTATAAAACACGAAAATCTTCGTTGATCCTTGTTCATACAAAAGCAATATAGATAATTTATTATGACATATTTTTTTGAAATGTTTGTATCTAGACCAGTGGTTCTCACGTGAAATTTAACTGTGGCCGCACAATTGACATTGCAAGTTCTATGGAAACGTCTGGTGACCGCACCAAATTTCACTTTCAAGTCCATTTAATAACGTGAAACTGACTGAAATATTATACTGCAGCCGAAGAGGCCAACAAAAACAAATTTGAAAATAGTATTACCTTATCTCTCTTTCTCTCTCTCTCTCTTTCTCTCTCTCTCTCTCTCTCTCTATCTCTCTCTCTCTATCTCTCTCTCTCTTTCGAATACGAGAAGTATTAGATAAAATGGTGACGATTCTTTCCATATTTGGTCCATATTTAAACAAATACGTGAAAATGTATATACCGGCAGAAATTTCGTTAAGTCAGAAACAGACTATTTCACACATGATCTCATCACAAGAACACATTATGGATCGTTTGAGCGTGGAAATGAATTTAAGATAAGTCATGTGTATACAACCAATTGCATAATTTTATAAATCAATTTTTGAAATATTATTCTGTAAAGCGCTGGTGGCGGCAGCAAAATCCTCTGGTGGCCACACATGAGAACCACTGATATAGAGACTTTTTCAAATTTGAGAAAATCGAACATTTTTTTCTGCGATCTGGTATAATTATATTTTTAAGCTATCCTATCTGCATCTGACAACAGGCGCGCAAATAAGAGGGGGTTTTCTGGTTCGAACCTTTCACAAAAAACGGAAAAAAATACAAATTAATTAGGTAAATGGAATATGATTACTTCCTAGTAAAAAATTTAGTAGAAAATATGGTTAACTAAGTTGTGCTTAAATTTGGTAGCTGTTCTGAGAAGCAACATGATGGTAGGTATAACGTTTCGTTAAGTTAATAATAAAAAATGAAATTATACTGTGCATTACACGCAAGAAACACAGCTTGCTGAACAATACACACTCTCTTTATACTATTACTCTGAAATCTACACCATATTTTTTTGAAACTATACCTACAATCCAATTATTTTTATTGTGTTCCCTGAGTGCACTGAATACCTGTTACTTGCGTATTAGTTCAGCGGCCGGTAGGAACATCACTAGTGATATAATTAAAACTACGCGTCGAAAGCTTTCAGTAATAAATGGATTTAGTCAATAAGTAGACATCTTGGTATTTAGTGTGACTGTCATGGCCATACTCAGGTGCATGTAGTATATTATACTATATTGGGGTCGATGCTTTGGATCAGGGTTTTAGGCTTAATTCAACCACACAATGACCTGGTCGGTATCTTTTCACACCGTTGGAAACCGTTGGACGACATGTAGCCCATATATCTCTTTATCTAATTCGATCGGTTATATAGAAGCTTATTATTCATTTAATAAACTTTCATAATGCATCAGATCTATCACTAGAGCAGTGGTCTACAATTTTTTTTGGTCGCGTATCTCTAATGCCGGCCACAGACGGACAGTTCTCGTAACAGGTTGAACATGCCAGTTAATAACTATACAGTTATCTTTGGTAGATAATCTGCGGCGCCCATAGACGGACACTTTTCGACCTTTCAGATATGTGCCATGTTCAAACTGCCAGCGACCCCCCACTCCCGTGTTTTTGTAAAACTGTTGGAATTTCAACTAGCCGAAAGTTCTCGTTTGACGTTAGATGCTGGTAACGTAAAGTAGGAGTAGCTGGCGCGATTTGGCGGCAAATTTTGACAGTTCTGTCATAGTTCGTTCGTAAGAAGTATATTATTTTTGTTGCGTGTTAGTTCTTTTGCGAGATACTCATATTATATAATTACGAATATTGTGGTGTCAACTAGGTACCGCAAACAATATTTTCCACTACTTAAATGTAAATAAAAAAATAAAATGTAAACTTGATGTAAAATAAATCTAGACAAAAGAAATATGTACTTCAAGTATACCCTACTTAAAACTAATTTAACACATGGTACCCCTGTGTATGATCTCGGCGAACATAACCTCCATAGTTTTTGACACTTGATCTGCCACAGACAATAACTGTACGTATATGGGCACGTCTGTTGACAGTTCGACAGATTTAAATGGGGTAGTTAAACTGATCTGTGGTGTGTCCACTAACGTACAGTTATTGAACAGTTATTGTCTGTGCCAGTTTCAAACTGCTACGAGAACTGTCCGTCTATGGGGGCCTTAAGAGTTAAGACACAAGACAACGCTGACGCCGTTTCGTCAAAGCAGGTGTTTGTCACTGACATCCCGTAGGATTAGGCAGGTAATGCGTCGCATAGAGGATGCAAATTAAACAGGGCATGGCCCTCAGGCAGGGATCTTTGGCGGGCTCCCTCATACCGATCGTTAATCAGTGACGTCCCTAGACAAAATGCCGCCCCTAGGCAGTGCCAAAATGTCACCACATTTTTTTAAACAGTACTTTTTATGATCCTTTCATGACTCAAATATCTAAGAAAAGTGTTGTATGGATACATTATTAACAAGATATAGGTATACCACTAAAGCTAATTTAGATGTCATCTGTGCTTCAATATACAATAATGCGAGTCTACAGTTTCAGATAGGTACATTTAAAAATAAACCTGACAACTTCTAAAACTCGCAAGTGCCTGGCAAACATATTTGGAAAATTTTTAAATTTGATAAGTATGCAGGTGTCATTGCTGTTCACCAAGAAAGTGGTGTCCAAGGACAACGCAAGTAAAACTATGCATCGCGAACCCGACAAAAAATAAAGTTCTGTTAAAACTTTTATATTAAGTACCTACCTAATTAATATATTTTGTTTCCAACCAGTGAAAAGATATTTCCATTATTACTAAGTTTAGGTAGCTTTCTATGTATGCCTAATGATTCTCCTCGATTTGCCGCCATTTCGGTAACTGCCGCCCCCAAGCGACGCTCAATCTGCCTAACCCCACGGGACGTCACTGTCGTTAATGTTAAAGGCAGTATGACTAACGTGACCATTTTTTCCCCTCAACACGGGACATCTACTAATTTATTCAAGAAAACACAAAAGAAAACAATTTTTATTTAATAATGGATAGAACGGGAAATATATTTTTCTGAAGAACAAAGTATTTGGTTTTGATTTCAAATAAGAAAGAAATTCTTTTGGTTAACATTGCTTTAAGAACTGCGGCTTGCAATTGTGTTTTTCGCTCGTCCATAACTTATTCATAAGAGAAAAGACCCTTTCTACCGGTGCTTTTCTATCGATTTTTTTTATTGTTCGCGCCCTTTTTTTTTAAATTATTACAGTGGGTTGATCTCTTTCTGAAAACGGGACATTTCGTCGTCCCGAAGCCTGTGCTTAGGGACACAACGGGATATGCTACGTAAAAACGGGACGTACGGTCACGTTGGGTATCATACTTAACGTGACCACCATAATGACGCTCTACAGTAGCGATTTCAAATAGTATTCGAGGTAAACTAAAGGACATTCAGTGTATTTAAAGCGATTTTTTGTATTTTTTAATACATCCACTTGAACTACGAAATCGTCGAGTATCGACACACAATAATCAGAAATTGCATCGCACAACCACATATTTGTTTATACATATTCCGGAAGTATAATAGCGCCGCAGGTGACTTTTCTTTTACGAGAGTATTTTATTTTATGTCGTATTATTTGATGTTTGTATTTTATGAGAGCAAATTAGTAATGTGCGTTTATCACAGTTATCAGCTGGTCGAACCGCCACGCCAGCACCCTTAAGTACGGGCGCCTAGGCTACACTCCTGTCAGCCCTCCTTGTGGGGGCCATGATAAAGGGCGGCGAATGAAGGAACGAATACACAAATATTATCACAAGTTTTGAGAGCAGTGGCGGTCTTCCCTGAAGTAGACTATGTTGTCGCTTCAAAAAAATCTTATAGCTTAAACTTTAAAGAATGATCGTAGGCATAAAAAAACCTGATAAGATAACATAATTATTACTGAGTTGTAATATGTACCCATTGTAATGTAACGGTGGTTTATCACACAGGGAAAATTTTCACAATGGTTTCTCCTCCAAATTAAATAACCTCATATATTTTACCACGTTTTTATTAGCTCGTATTCTTGTTTGTCCGGTACAGATTTTTTCTTATGCAGTACGAATTTTTTCTTGTTTGTCCAGATTTTAACTGACTTCCCGACTAGCTAGACATTTGAAACTTTTAGAATATATCAGAACACGACGACAATGCATTCTTTTAATACTTTTGGCCATCTTTAAGCAGAATTGAGTTCATTTTCAGTTAATTCTGTTTTGTATGGAAAGTTATTTCGGAAAAAAATTCGTAAAAAGTAAAACACAATTATTGGTTGCTAAGAGGGTCCTAGCAACTAAATTATTAATATATATACGTACTATGGAAATCAATATGACATGCCAAGTACAAATTTTTTTGATCGTTTAAGCTAGTCAAGTCAAGTTTATATGGTTCGACAGAAAAATTAAAAACGTGGTATATAAAAAGTTCTTTTTATCTTGTAATTATTTTGGTTTATTAAAGTGAATACAATACTGAATAGGTACCTACATACTAGATGCTTAATTATTTTATCAACATTACTCCTACATCATCATCCAATGTGGAATTTGACCACTCCAGGTAACCTGTAATCATGTAAAGGCTCATATACTGATATCTGATCGTTTATGACCACTTGGTCAGTGTTGGGGCAGCAGAAACAGAATCAAACCATAGTAAAACTGTGTCCGGAAACTTGTACGTACACAGTTCACCGTATCACACTTCACCGTGAAATGTATCGGAAATATATGGCCGTATATTAAAGACTTTCCAACCTCTTTGGGTCGTATAGTAATGACATAAAATTCATGTTTAAATAAAACACGGTTCTCATCGGTTTACACTTTACAGAAAGCCAGCAGGAAACAAATTTTGAAAATAGCCGATATACTGGATTATTTGTTGGGTTAGGTTAGGTTAGGTTGGGTTTTTCTTCTTGAATTCATGAATTTTGCCAAAATCAGCTATAAAAATTGAATTAATGTTCGTATTGAATCTAATAAAATTGGAGACCGTATAGTATACATTCATCTCTTTCCGATAAGAAAGCTCGCAGCGAACTGTGCCACGGTGAAATGTTTTACATACAATTTACATGTAACCGTTAGCACCACAGACCTCCACGTACCTAAAACCACCATGATTGATTGTCGATTTCGAGGAAATGCTCTAATTCTCAGTAAATTGTGTGAATGCCAATTTAAGGTTTTTTTGCGTAGGTAGGTACCTATTAATTATTGTCTATTAAAATAGCCGAAAATAAATAGTTAAATTGATAATTATCTGATGACCAAATTGAGTAGGTATGCAGTAAATTGGACACTCGGGAATGATACCAGAGTATGTACAATGTAATGGGTTATGCACAAGTATCCACTAGCCGCCATTCAGGAAGTGGGGGATTAAATTCTCCCCTAAACGGTCTAACCGGTATCAAGAGGCCTGGCAACATTACATCGCGCGAATGTTTCATGAATCCGTCAATATATTGACACTGTCAAACTGTGTCAATTAAAATCAGGTTATTTATTCCAATAAATCTTTATTACTATTTTTTATTCAATAAATAATACACAATATTTAAGAATGTGGCATTCTTTATTGAACATACGTTATTCGGAATACCTCATACGTCTATCTATATTTCTGATATATAGAAGAAAGAATATTTAGATTCCGACCAATGTCCTTCCAATACCAATATTTTTTCTAAATATTTTTTTGTTTCTGAGGTGATTCTAAATTATATCGTCACCTCAATAGTCAATACTACAACTCGATAACTCCGATCTGGATTTGGTCATTGTTGGGACTTGATTAACATAAATTTAGGCTAAAATTATTATTTGAAATAAAAAATCGTGCTCGTCTAATTGGGAATAATTAAATAATGTTCAATTGTAGGATTCTCACAATCTGATCGACCCGTCACGTGTGTCACGACGCCCCCACCCAGTGAGCCCGAGCCCTGTCAACCTCCCTTGAGGGGCGGGACCATGATAATAATGTATTAATAGTTCATTGAAAACAAATAAGTATGACTGACAAAGTTTATTTATGTCGAATCTTAACAGCCTACCTCCGCCTCTTGTCACTGTTATGTAGGATTGTTCAATATAATGTCACATTCTTTAATATTGTAAATATTCGTTAGTTATTGTAAAAAATTCATAGTTTAATTACTTAAATAAAGATGAATAAACTTGGTTGATAGCAGGTGTTATATTAATAATTATGGATTCAAAATTTGCAATACAAAATATGATAACAATATGATTCTCACGTAGTGCTGTAACTCAAAATCCTGCCAATAGCGTACCTATACATACGTTATTGTAACGCGAAATAACGTAACCTAGTAACGTGCAACTGGATATAATATAGTAGAGCCTTTGAAAGCTCCAATAAACGCCCCCCAGAGGGTGAAACGTAGCGGAGTGTTAACTTGGAATGAAATCGAAGGAAACGGATATCACTGCACTGAGCTTTTTTGCCAATTGGAAAAAGGATATTTTGACGCGAACGTAAGTAGATACAGTAAAACCTTGATATAACAGATTAATACGGGTGAAAGGGTGTCCGTTGAAGCTGAAAGTCGGTTATATAAAAACACAAACAAAACCCTGTTTAGTTGTCTTCGGATGATTATATCCTGATAGACCCGTTGTGGAGTGATGTTGATGTTCGATGCCGACGGGCTTGATTTCGGTAATCTTTCTTTGGAAAAATAATCAAGTTTTGTTTGCAGTACAGTAGAACCTTAATATAACAGACTAATACGGGTGAAAGAGTGTCCGTTGAAGCTGAAAGTCGGTTATACAAAAATACAAATAAAACCCTGTTTAGTTGTATTCGGATGATTATATCCTGATAGACCCGTTGTAGAGTGACGTTAATATTCGATGTTGACGCGCTTGATTTCGGTAATCTTGGTTTGGAAAAAGAATCAAGTTTTGTTTGCACTTTGAAAGTATGCTGCTTTTTTTTAAAAAAAAAAACCTAATTTGTTTCCATACAACAAATAAATTTGGGAAGACTATAAATACTAGGAATTGTTTTCAGTTTTACGTGGAAATAATTCCCTTAAAGTGGAGACTGCATAAATTTATACTGCTAGTGCCCAGTCACACTCCTATCATGCTGTGCTATAGTCGCCATCTTGGAAAATGGCGGGAAAAAATCCAAAAGCGGCATTTTACAAGATGGCACCCGTTGCACCACATACCTATACAGTCCTACAAATTTATCAAAATAACGGTTAATAATGGAACTACGAACTACCATATGGACGCCATTTTGAAAACGTCATACGAATGTCCGATTCTGTCCAGTTGCGAGTCTTGATTGGGTAGTTTTCGACAGTGTCTCCCCTATCCATTCTTTAGATAAGTTTGTAGGTCTGTACAGCTGGGTACACCGTTGTTTGGGCAAAACCTGTTAACTGCAAAATGTTGAATTCACATGAGAGCAATTTTAAGTTTTGAATTTCCCACATAAATCTCGATTCATTTTTTTTTGCCTAATATTGAACAAAAAAACATTTTATGACAATAATTAGATTGTCAATATTATTCCACTAATTAGGAAATTAATATCGATAAGGTCTTTTGTCATGTTTTGACCAAACTAACCGCTGTATTTGTTGACATATCATATTATTACGATAGGGTTTTGAGCATTTCAAATGAAACATAGATTTCGGGTTATTAACAAATGGAAAATAATACTATAGTGACCCAATTTTTACTCTTAAGACGGTACTTCAGTGAAACGGCAAATAATTTTCAACTATAGGTGCGACTAAATTTTGGACTCGCTGGCAATCGGAGAGCGAACGTCGAGCTGTGAACACGTCAATTTGTTTCGTAATGGCGACGGGGGTTTTAATTCTTAAATCGTGTAAAGATGACTAAAAAACGTTACCCGTTTACTTGAAAAAGAAAACATGTCAATGAATATATTATTATTGTTACTAATAGAACAATAAACAGAACATTACATGGACGCCTTTTGGATTTATATGACAAATTATATTTCGTTCGGCACGCGTCATTTGCACAATCCGCGCATCGCCTAGCCACGATCTTTTTAGACCATGCCTCAACTGAGGTATAATAGCCTTAACATAAAATTACCAAATAAAGGTTATACCCGAACAACACCAGCCTAATAACAAGTACATTTTGTAAAATGCCGTTTTAATAGGTAGTTTTTCTGGGCATACCTCATGTTATGTAATGCATAAATTCGTCTCTGGATATATCAGCGATGACACAATTTGTTTAATAAAATTTTAATGTTTCATTTCATCGCCAAGAGGAGAAAAAATGAATCTCCAGCAGTGAACGAAAACCTTGCAACAATGATGATAATTTGGACAGTAAAAGTTTGTGAACCGTCCAACTGCAATAGTTACCGTTCGTTAATGAAATCATGATTACACCCAAAGGGGGTGCTTCATTTTCAACGTAGGTACCTACGCATAACTTTGTATTTAATACAGCCCTTCAAATCAAGGTAGGTACATTGGTAGGTACTCGTGTAGAGAATCAAATCATTACACCAGTTTACGGAATCGTTGAAGTTAGGATTAGAGCTTGTGATATCTCGACTACGCGTGATTTTAGCTTTTCGTGCCAAAAAAGATTTCACCGTTGATTTAAAAAGTTAATAGCATTTTTTTTAGCTTTTTTGTCAATTTTTATTTAACGGGAATTTTTTTGAAATTTAGGTTTCGGTCGGCAGTTTTTTTTCGTTTCAATTTCCGTTTGTTATTTTTGCTTAGTAACAATTTCTTGAGATATTCCATTCAGTCGCGGTCACCAGCCTAGCCTGGTGACTATTGCTTGGGTTTTTGAGTCTATCACTACTTCATACTGACATACATCCAGTGGTGTAGACTGAATTATTTGACAGAGGTAAACTACTTTAGGTATGTACTTGAGATTCCATAATAAATTAGTATAGTTTAAAATATTGATGTTCAACCTTTTTTTTCCGAGGGCCGATTAAAAAAAACGTATAATTTTACAAAATAATACAATCTTATTCATTCTTCGACATATTATTAGTATTTTTATAAAATCCTTAATGTATCGCAAAAAAATTAAACTGTGTAGTGCCATACTCAAAATATATTAATTTAAGAGTCTGATAAGATCAATGAGTACGGAACTGTTCTTCAAGTTGTCGCGAACTTCTCAATTATTAAATAATGTAGGTATTGTGAAGGGAAAGTTTTGGAAGCACTGGTTTAGACTAAGGTGAACTTTTTATGTCAAATTTCAACAGATCGAGTCTCCGGACTTAACTATCTTCTTTTTGTGCCATCCCCTAGCGGTGGTCGGCCACCATCAAGGCGATCTTAGCTTTGTCATCTGCTACTCGGAACAGTTCAATGGAGCTGCACTTGTACCAATCACGGAAGTTCTTAGGCCACGAAATGCGGCGCCGTCCTCTGCTACGCTTACCATTGATCTTTCCTTGAATGACAAGTTGGGGAATACTGTACTTTTGTCCTCTCATAATGTGACCGAGGTACTGTAGTTTCCTGGTTTTAATACTACGTAGAACTTATCGGTCCTTCCGCATTAACATTTGGACTTAACCGTAATCGGTATAATATTATTATGTCCCACTTGAGTGGAAGTCAGTGTCCCACTTGAGTTGAGTCCCACTTACAAGGAACTCTCGGCTGCGTTTTGCCAAACCTTATTTAAGTATCAAAAAGCAAATCAGAGGCAAATTTCCGTGACTAGATCGATCTAGATTTTGGCGATCGTATTTCAACGTCGCCCGTGCAAACTACAACTACAAACCCTATAGCAGGGTAGTTACACTTAGGAATGTCCAAAAAGAATCAATACTTTTCAATATTATTTAATTTTGCTCCGTTGCGTGTGAGTAGGTTTGGCATTACATTCTAGAGGAGCGGTATGAGTGCGTGGCAGCGTTTGTGCCAAAGACTATTTATATATATGTACTGATTTCCGATAAGTGGAGTTTTTTTAGCTATAGTCCAGTGGTTCTCACGTGAAATTTAACTGTGGCCGCAGAATAATTGACATTGACAGTTCTATGGAAACGTCTGGTGGCCGCACCAAATTTCACCTTTGTTGTGATTGAAAAAATTAAAGCAAAATTTTTCAATCAAAGGTACTAAAAAAATGGATCAATTTATTTATAGACGAGTACATTTAATAAAAGATATTTGAACATATTATTACATATCTATTTATTCAAAAATAATGCAAATGGAAATTCCTCAACCTACACCTTTTTTCCAATGCGGGCCGCATGGCTGCTTCTTAGTTTACATCTGTCAACTGGCTTCGATATTTTATGAAGTGCATTACACTAAATGATCTTTCACAGTATACAGTAGTAGGAAAAACGACAATATTAATAAAGCAATTGTTCCCAATTCTTTGATTTGACTTGATTCTTGCTCAACGTATAACTTCGACGAAATTTTTTCAACCGTGGTATTATTAAAATGGTTTTTAAGTAAGTACTTGGTCATGACTCATTTCCAATAACGCAAATGTAACGTTCGCAGAGTTAATTAAATTAAATACTGAAAATTATGTTAATCTCGTTTGTAGTCATATGAAATTTTCATTTGTCATCATCTGAAAAGGCGAAGTTAAGAAAGACAGAGTTTTGAAAAAATCATTTCTTGAACCTTTTATCAAGTTCCAGAATTAAAGATTGAAGACACTCTATTATTTTTAGCTTTAATTTTAATTTAGAAGCTGTGTTCGTAATTTTATCTATGAAATCGCTAAAAGAATATAACATAGAAAATTGTCATTTTCAACTTCTGGGACGAAAATAAATAATAAATAAATTTTTGAAATATTATTCTGTAAAGCGCTAGTGGCCGCAGCAAAATTCTCTGGTGGCCGCACATGAGAACCACTGCCATAATAGTCTATATGGGCGATGAAATGCGGCCGCCAAAAGCAACATCGCTGAAGGTACGAAAATTGCATTTTCCTTGATTTCTGATGAAGTAAAGTTTGGCAAGACGCCTCCCGGCTTAATAAAAAAGAGGATTTGATAATGAAATTGTCTACTAGGTGTAATTTATAAATATTCACGATTAAGTATAAAATTTAACAATCGACAGAGACAATTTTAACTTGTAAAGCGTCGATTTAACATAGACATAGGTAATCGTTTAATGACAATAATTCGACGTTATCGGAATTAAACGAAATTAAAAAAAAGTATAGTGATTCTACGGCACTGTTTTTTATACCATACTAACATACACCCTTCAGCATATAAACATCTATATATTCCACGAACTGATTGACAGATTCATTAAACGAAAATGGTACTTTGGCAATATCGGTTTCGCGAAATATTAAAATGTCTAGTTGACAGTATAAGTTTGGTGGATTTCAAATTTAATGTAAAAGGGTTTAAATAGATATACGACCTTTTGACATACGTAGTATGTATAGGTACTTTGATTGATATGAGATAGTTAATACTCAACTGTCAATAGCTTAGATTATATGCAAACAGTCACTACCTACTGTCAACGAATTTAAATGTTAAGGGAAATAAAGGGTTTCGTTTTTTTATACATTACAATTTTTTGCAGTATCACCTGATGTGACTGATTTGAGCCACCCATTACTTAATATATATACCTATACCTACGATGTATGGATACGTGCCTAAGTAAGTAATGAAAAAGAAACTAGCTGTGGGTCAATTGTTTTGTTATTTGAATGTAATCAACCGTTTTGCGACTATGTTATATTATGAGCAGGGAACACAAAATTAATTATCATTATTAAACTGGCGCTAGGGGCCGTTCAGGTCCATGGCCGACTGCACAACGTTTCTCCAGGCATCTCTGTCCAGCGCTCTCTCTTCCAAATACATAACGGGTGTGGAGTAACAGGCAACCGATCTCGAGTGTGGAATAATATGGCATAAACCTAAACACGTATCAAAAATACGCCTGTCCTTCATCCTGACAACTGCTCTCGGTTTATACACTGACGCTCATACAATATTGGTGTATTACACACACTATTACAGATCTATAATGTGTGCTTCATTTTCGTAGGGTACTCACACGTTCAGAATCCTGCGTCAAAATGTAGTGTATTGGGGTATAGCCTATCTGAATTTTATTTATTAATCTGTTCTGTGATTATGAAGTTCGATTGAATATGTGTAAACACTGCATCAAGAGCAGATAGCTGAATAATGAATGATTTGATATAAAATAAAACGATCATAACAGAACCAATTATCCTTGAAATTGCGCAGATTGCGATTTCTTCTACTGCGCACGAATAACATAGGGTAAATTAAATTATTGATAGGTACCGTCATGATTTCCGACTGCTCTTACATGGCGCCGATTGCACTGTTTTCTCTTGCTCGGAGTCATATTATTTTCTGTCAAAACTATCGAACTTCACGCATAGGTATTATGTTTACAGGATTATATATAAAAAGTTAGTGGCGGGTTTATGAACGTGAAAGCTCGAGGCACTGACTGATTTTAACGCCCCCCATAATAAAAAAATATAACCATAAATTTAAACTAAAACGTTCCTAGTAAATGGTAAAAATATCAACGTATCTCTTTCCTAGAATCACGTCATACTCTGACAAAAAATAATCATCATTGAAGATGGCAGTGATAATACATACCTACATACTAAAATAAGCATATTTTTTTTAGATAATCATTCTGTTTGAACTTTGAATGGTTATGTTATTAGACAGTTTTGATATTGGTTGTATTGTATACCTGCTCAATTTGTGAGAAATACGCATTTTTTTTACAGATCACGTTATACTATAATAATTGTATGACTGGTTTGAATTGTTTCAGGGACCTATTTAAAAAAAAAATTGAAGAATCGATTGCGTCATCTGCGTCAAGGAAAATCACCGTTGTAGAAATTAATACTTTGTATAAATTTGGTGGAAAGAAAAATGTACAAAATTAAATACGTAGTATTTTTAGTCTCTCTCTCTAGTAGATATTGCTGTAGGTAGTTTCACAATCTATGTAAATGTCACCCTGGGTTTCCCAGCCTAATAAACTCAGTCCGATTCATTTACCTGATCTTTACCATTAGGCCCCGTCCAGGGTAGGCCCGTTTGGCGGAGCGTTGAGTGGCGTGCGCAACTCAAACGTATAAACGTATAACCAAAAAAAGACATTGTTTACGATCATTTTCACATAGAAAAAATCGCCAATAGTAGCTCAATTTGGAAAGCGCTTCAATGAATATTAAAAGCCATTAGTTAAAATTTGTCGCAATTAAGTTTGACTCTTTTAGCATAGTGGTCTATGTGCGTGGGTGCGATGCCCAAAAAACGCATGTACGATTCCTGCCGGGTGTCTTACTTTTTTCAAAAAAGATTTTTTCTATTGGCTATATTTTCTCATGGGTGTTTTAGAAATTATGTATGTTCAATAAGTATAATTGCCGAATTGAGGTTGTCTCGAGTTTGTATAATATACCTATGTATAGTATATGTATATATAGCATATTATGCGAGACCGCTTAGTTTCAAATACGTTTACATGAAAATCGTACTTTTTTGTTGTTGTTAAAGTCAATCGCCTTTGGTCGTAATAACTATAACAAGATTAGGCCTGGAAATACGCTGTAAGCCAGTGAATATACAACATGTTTGTAAAACAACATCGGCTCAAAAGGGAAATGCTTTGAAATGTAAATTTCATATCACTGAGCGTACGTTACGTGGTGTTGTAATATTGCATTGAATGCATTTTGATAATGGAATTAATTAGACAGACATGGTGTGATTTTGATAGCTTTTCAGTGAACATGAATAATATAAATATATACATTATAAATGTAATTTCAATACATTAAAACATCAGTCTATATACATATATATCAGTGGTTCTTAACCTGGGTTCGATCGAACCCCAGGGGTTCGGCGGAGGTCAAGACACACACCTTTGAACACAGTGATGCTGATGCACGGTTCATTTTGTGCACCAGTAAAATATATACCTATGTTTTGAATTTGAAAAAATCATATTTTATTTTTCCAATTGAAGGGCTCGGTGAATGAGCATATGAAACTGGTGGGGGTGAGTACCTCCAACAAGGTTAAGAACCACTGATCTATATAGTATATTATATCAGTGGCGAATGGTGGGGGTATGGTGTTAAGAATTTATCTAAATAGTGCACATTAACCTTTGTCAGTCATTCGAATTTGGTTTTATTGAACTAAGACTACAATTTACAGATGGTGTTGGTTAGTTTTGAAAATTCAATTAAGCCCTGCCTAAACCAAACCTTAATACTTTTTGTATGTTATGGGCGATCCGACATATCTAGTGCAAACTTTTTCAGTCATACTTATTTGTTTTCGTTGAATATTAAGAATAAGTATATTCTATTGCAAATGGTGTTAGTTAGTTATTTTTTTAATTCATTAAACCATACTTAAAACAAAGCATACGAGATAAAAATATTCTTAAATCTATAAAATATTTAAAATTGTGTATGATTTCAATGGTATATTTTTAAACTATTCTCTGTTTTGTGTTGGTTTACGCAGGGCTTAATTGAATTTAAAAAACTAACAAGAACTATCAGTTTGTAAGTTTATCTTTGACTTAAAATAAAAAAATATTTTTCTTTTTATGTTTTCAGTTACATATTAATTAGGTAATACAATTGTATATAATTATCAAAAAATGTTTCAAATTGTAAGCTTCGTATTTTTCGGCTAGGTGCTTCAGGTAGGTAGAGGATTCGCCTTAACTTAACCAGAGTACCCACCCAGAAATTGAAAAATGTGAGTTTGAGCTCCGTTTTGTAAAATTATTTATTTTCTATAATAAAGAAGTTTTAAATCTTGTGTGTGTTTAGTATTGAATAAAAACAAAATCTATTTGACTAACAGACGGAGTTGGATTTAAGGTAAAGGCTGGTAAGTGTGAACATGAAGCAAGTGTGAACAAAGATCATAAATGGGCTAAAATCAATCTTTGATTTTAACCTCTATCGTATTCTGTTGAAACAACGATTGGCTATATGAATCAACAATTCACACAGGAATCTGCTTTGCCGTCCGTCACCACAATATTTATATTCATCGACTGGCAGTAACATATGCGAACGACAATTATTAACAGCGTGCTCATAGAACTGCTTAATTCATCTATAAAAACTAAGTAAGTGAGTTAATGGTATAAAAGTCAAAACGGTTATGAATTCTATTTGCATTAACAGCAATGTATGCATTTTAGAAACTGTATCAGGAAAAATAAATAAAAAATAAAAGGGCGGTAGCCGACTTTAAAACCAATAGCCTTAATAGTAGATACTGTTTGTTGTTACCGAAACTTGCACAATTTCCCACTGGGATTGATATGCAACGGAGCTCTGCGGGCCGCGGTAACTCAATGCAACTAGTAATAAAGGTCTTAAGATCCTCTTTGCAGGGTGGTAACAATACACAGACTGGTAACTTCGCCCAATCCTAACATCGTTTGTTTGCACAAGTTTAGGAGAATTTCGCGCGTATTGCTGTTGTCTGTGGCCTGTGTGCTTCGGTTGGGGATCACGGTTACCTTGTTCGGCAATGATTTTCTATAATAATTCTCTATGGACGCGCGGAGACGGAATTATTCATGCGAGCAGTGTAAGAAACTTTACGCTATATCGGCGTTATTTGAAAGCAACTTACATCTCTCCTGTGACGCAATCAGGCGTGCGCACATAAACATGGTTTGAGGGAGGAGGGACATTTTGAAAAATATCTATAATAATTTTTAATAGTTTTTAAGGCGGCGGGAATGGGGTTAAGAAAATCTAGCAGTGCATCTTTTCTATACACAAGGCTGCAATCGGTCGTTTAATGCGGCTATAGAGGGTAGTTTCTCCAACCTAGAAGACGACTCTGAATACATACAAGACCCTCCTTAAAGTGACAATGAAGTACACGATACGACTCCCAACAATATACGAATCCCAACAAGAAATCCAGCAATATCTGCTAAAGTACCAGCATCCGCAACAAAAGGACACCTCAACGTGTGACAAGGAAAGAATGAACTAATACTAACCAACCCATCGGCGGCATGGCGCTCAACGAGAAAGAACGTGCTCCAGCATCCTCGCCATCATCGCAACACGTCATCATCAAAAATAAATTTTAAATTGCATCGGCTCTGACGGGTAACCTTCATAAACTGAACTTAAATGTAAATTCATCACAAAACATACAGAACAACGAGTACAGATGAAGAGGATAAGGGTTTTGAACCCAGGTGCCTCATTCCAGAGTATTATCCCAAGCAAGCAAGCAAGCTCGTGTCATAATATAAAGTTTGTTTTTATTTGATTTTGTTGAAACATTATTTTAATTATTATAATTTGTGTAGGCAATAAAATATTGAATGGAAGATCATTAGAGAAGATTATTTGGGTTTTATTTTAATACATTTTTGTCTGTCATATTTTATTTAAAATATAAATTGGAATTAATACCAGATAAAATATATTTGAATTAAATTGTAACTTTCAATGATTGTATGTATCCAGCCGAGGAATTCTAGTACATTAGCTGTTTGTGAAATCCAATAGCGGTTGCCAGTTTCTGTTCATAGTTGGCACAACCGACCATCACAGAAGAGCGCATTATCAGTGTGGCTAGTGGAACAGTTACATTGTTTCCACTAAAGTTTTACACAACTTCCAAAGTTCCACATAGTCTCGCAGGTAGGTACCGTGAATATACTGGAAATTTACGTGATTGAAGACGATTTATATGGAATTGATTGAATCAGGACTTTGTAGCAGTGATTCCTTCGTAGACGGCCCACGTATTCATATGCATAAGGCATTGGTTTCGATTACCCGTGAGGTCACATTTCTATACGATTTTCTCAAAGCCTGAGAGTACTTACTACCAATGTTCCCTGTAAGGTGTGCGCACGCATGTTTTCATCCCCGCACAGTCCTCACACAAAAATATTGCAAAAGAAAGTTTCGATAGCCAGATTTTAGTTTTGCTCGAATGCACGAAACCATCACATGCACAATATTCTTCGACTCATTTCTCGGAAGGCGGAAGTCAAGTGCGACTAACGCGAGCTCGCAAGTGAAATATTACGTCGAGTGGGATCACTATATCACTGAAATTAATTAATACCTTAAAAATATATAGTACCTACTTACAAAGTTTTAATGAAAAATTGTATGTGTGTGTGGTTGGGGGGTGTAAATTTACCGCACCGGGTGACATCAACTCTAGTTACGCCACTGCTCAGATGCGTTGATGATCCGCACACTCAATAGAAAGATTAGAGGGAACGTTGCTTAATAATTCTTTCCTCGACGTGCGCTTGTCTTACATGGGTGCCCTTAACTTAAAGTCATGTAAATTCAGTTAAAGCACATTTGTGTGCATAGCGACCTCAGTCTTGGGTATCTGCTCCTGAGACATTCTAGGTCATAAAAAAGATGCTTCACATCAAACTTAGGGTCCCGTGATATGCTCGTTTAAGACGGGGTATGGTGCGGTACGGATGTGGTTTGGTGGGGTCATTAACTTCAATGTTTCACTAATATCTACACTACAGTCATTAGGTCTAAAAAAGGGGGAAAAACAGACTCAAAGTTTTCATTGGAAACAAGGAAAGTGTGGTAGGGTGCGTTCAAAAATAAGGGTACTTAAGCTGCTGAAAAGGTGCAAAGTTGTTATGTACGTAATAAAACAAATATCGGTTTACTTAAATATAATTCAAGTGGTCAACTAATCTGCTTGTATGTGAAAAAACATCGCGTTTAAATGGGTTTTTAACAGTACGTGTTATTTTAAATAGAAAAATGTTTAAGTAGATAAATGATTTCTTACCGCCATTCGGTCTCGGGTTCAGATTCCGGGTATGGCAAATTTGTATATTGTTTTTCAATGTACTTTTGGACCTGAGCATGGACCTAATTGGCTGAGCAAGTGGCTATCATCCATTGCTCGTAAAAAATAACCACATCTGATTTTAGAGTGAATAAAGAAGAATTTTGGTGTGCGATATGTGTGCGAAATTATTATGAATTGATAATTTCATAATATTATTGTGTTTTCACTACTGAAGAGAATAATATGTGATACAATATAATATTATACAATACCGATTCCGAACATGAATAAAGAATAAAATTGAATATAATATATGAATCAACTCTCTGTCAGCAAATAAAAGAGTGTCCTAAACCAATCCGACAATAGTTTCACCATTTATTCCACTACAGTGAGTCGCCGGGCGGCGCTGTAAGCCAGCTGATGTAATAAATCCGGAAAAAACGCGGGAAAAGCGGGAATTCCCCACAAACAATGTAAAGAGGTATATATTTTAGTGTTTTCAAACAATGCTGCACTCAATGTAATAATACGATTTTGACTGGAGTTGTCAATAGATTCATCGGTGCTGTTGAATGGTTTAATAAATATTTTTTGTTCGTCTAAGCCAGAGGGAGGCAAACTGTGGCCCGCCGGGTATTTTTTTGCGGCCCGCCATCATTAATTGTACTTCTGATTACGAATAACTTTTTTATAATTAAAAAAAATATATTGACATAGATTAAATTTTGTTTAGCAATAGTACGCGATCCATTTTCAATAGATATTGATAGTGTACCAACAGAGCTACAACTTGAGATTATTGATCTGCAGTGTGACACTGATTTAAGAGAATTGCATCGTCGTGAAGAAATCTCCAAATTTTACAATGCCCTTAATTCAGACAAATTCGACCTTAAAGATTATGCAAGAAAAATTTTCGTTATTTTTGGATCAACCTATACATCTGAACAAACATTTTCGATCATGAACCTCAATAAAAATTCTTTACGATCAAATATCTCCGATGCCCATTTACAAGCAGTTTTGAGAATATCAACTATAAAATTAACACCTGAATTTAAAAAAAAATGTTAAAAAATGTACAACAGTTTCATTCATCTCATTAATTTTTTTGTAATGTTTATTTTTCGTGATAATAAATAGTGAATATCTGAAAATGGTATTTTACTTGCGGCCCGCCGCTCATTTTGAATTCTTGAATTTGGCCCTCCATCCAAAAAGTTTTCCCGCCCCTGGTCTAAGCTTTGACGACAGCGAAAATTTAAGCTGCTTGCGTAACGGTAACTTTATAAAGACAGGGTCCAAACAACATTTCTCATTGAATCAACGGGTATAATATTATTTTTTGACGATATCCGATCCTAAGAAGATCATATTATAATGAGGAGAGGTCACAGAGTGGAGGTTTGTATTAATAGTTGTTTTTTTTTTTTTACGAGATATTGATTTTAGCCATTTGCTCAACCTATTAGGTCTACAATATTCTGACTACTGACACACTGAAAAATAATGTGTAGGTATTTGCCCTCAGGATTCCAGTGGGCGTATTATATTGTATATTGTATTCACAGAATATCTCTAGATAATAATATATATTATTCCACTGTGGATTACACTAATAATAGTATTGTAGTGTTCTATCTGTTTATTTGGTTATTGGATCAATATTAAATATATATAATATAGGTATATTAAAACCTCGTAAGTCTATTTGAGAAGAATGTTGAGGGGAAAGAAAAAACGTAATAAAAACAATATTTTAAACATCTCTCTAATCGATAAATCTGCAAACACTGGTTGTGAAATACGAGGTTTTAATTCCAAGTTTGAAACCACGAGACCTACGAGGTTTTAAAATTTGTCGATGATGGACAGCAGACTAGTCTAGAGAACCGAGGTTTTTCTATGATTTATAATAAAATGTTTTTTTTTTTATTTAAATTTTGTCGAACAAACTTAATTTTCGACTTACGAGGTCTTAATAGTAAGGTGACTGTATGTACATACATAATATTCTAATGTTCGAATACTCAAATAAGTTTTAACTCGGTACAAAAGTTAAAAGGCAGTGTGCAAGTAACCACCTCTTTAGACTTGAAATTTCAACTAATGGTGTTTAACTAATTTCAATATAACCAAAAAGCATCGCACAAAGTTTGAGGTAGCTTCGCAGGGACAGAACATACCTAAATCTTATTATTCACTGTCTACACATGGCAGAGGTTGAGAATCGTTTTGTAAACATTATTAAAAATACGTATATTGTTGATACAATACAATACTGCCCTTCTAAGGAAGAAGGCAGTAACTCGCAAAGTTTGTGAAATTGAGTTATGAATGCCATCCGATAGGTAATTTTGAAAGCTATATATTCAGTTCACTTTAAAATCAGTATTATAACTAAAATACTGTTAAAGTCCTCAGTGAAAAAATAGACATCTTCTAAAATAGTACATTTTTTAAGTAAAAAGGCAGTAATTGCACTTATTCATTGCAGTTACTGCTTGTTTATTATTAATTTGTTTGTATTTTAACATCCTACTATTAAAATTACCACCGTTTTTTATTAATTCACAGTATTAAAGTTTGAGAAAAAACACATTATGTCATTTATCTTGAAAGTGTTTGAGAGTCAGTTACTGCCTTCATCCTTAGAACGGCAGAATACCTGTAATCAATTATGGTGTAGCGGTCAATAACCTTATGAATTTCGACCACGTAGAATCTGTGTCCGGAAATTTGTACGTATGCAGTTCGCCGTATCAGACATCACCGTGAAATGTTGTATCGGAAATATATGGTCGTATATTAAAGACTGTCCAACCTCTTTGGGTCGTATAGTACCAAGATAAAATTCATGTCTAAATAAAACACGGTTCTTGTCGGTTTTGAAAATAGGTTAAGGGCGGATGTGCTCAGCGTAGGAAAAAATGGAACTTTTATTGTATTTTCAAAGCATGATCCTGGACATTCCTTAAACGTTGTAGATAATCTATTTATATAATTTTGAAGCCTTATTATCCTTTATATTTATTTTAAACATTTGATGACTGCATTTTTGTTACAACAAATAGTGTTCTTTTAAGCCTCTCGCTCTAATGTTTTAGAATATAGTCATATTTCAGTACATGCATGTGCAGTGGTATTAACATTTTTTACATTTATTAATTTTTAAACGCATTTATAAAACCATTAGTGTAATTTATGTCGACATTATTATGGTGAAATATTTACGATAAAAAATTATATTGATAATCTCTGTGATCCCAAATTTGACAAGAATTTGGCATTTTATTAATCAAAAAATGAGATGAGCAAGATTAACACATTTTAAGATAATTCTAAAGTTATTAATTATAAGCTATGTCTTTGACCATTCAAGTGTGATAAACATCCTACGAATAATGATTGCTTTATAATAATTATTGACATAAGAATAAGGTAGTATTTTTTTGAAATACGCCAATTCTTTTGGCATTCCCCAGTGGTTAAACTACAACATATGGCCGTAGCCATACATTGACAAACGATAAATGAACTAAGGGAGTAAGATCATATATCATGTTAACGCGCGTCTTTGAACATGTATCATTAAAAAAAAAATCGGTTAGGTAGCAGAGCATATGGGCGTCCACATAGTGCATGTTGTATTAACAGATTTCCGTTTTTACCACAAATGGATGTCAGTCACTTGCTCAACCTATTAAGTCCATGCTCTGGGTCCAACATCGAAAAAACTAAATGTGAATTTTTCAGACCCACACTTTATAAGCCGACACGTTACCGCTCGACCATCACGAGCATCGTCTTAATATGCCCTACAAAAATGTAGGTAATGGAGAAATCGTTTATTAACGGCACGTCAACCACATTTTAGAATCGCTGTCAAAGGCATAATTTGAACAATATGCCTCAACTAGGAAACAAAACTTTTGCATTTGTTTTGAAACTGTAGTTAGTTGGTGTAGTAACTATTAGGTACGTTACGTAGGTGGTAGGTAAATATTAACTACTGTACATATACAGTTATGTACATTAAAAGTGGGTTGTTATATATTTGGATGTCATGTCAATGCACAATATAAGAGCTAATATATAAATTATATAATATATTATAATATAATATATACAATGTGGTGAGGGTAGACTGTTAAGATTCGACATAAATCGTGCACACTAAACTTTGTCAGTCATACTAATTATTTGTTTTCATTGAACAAAGAATACAATTTTGAATTTACAAATGGTGCTGGTTAGTTTTTAAAATTCAAAAATTAAACCCCCTGCCTAGCTAAACCATAATAGTTTTGGTATGCTATGGGCGATCCGACAAAATAGTGCACATTTTTTCAATCATATTTATTTGTTTTCGTTGAATTAAGAATACATAATATTACAGATGGTGTTGTTTAATTTTTATAGAAATCATTAATCCCTGCCAAAACCAAACCATAATTGATAAAGAAATATTCTTCTCTCTATAAAATATCTAAAGTTTAGATATTTTATAGATAAACGAATATTTTTTGAGTATTACTTGCTATCGCTTGGATTATGCAGGGTTTAATTGAATTAAAACAAAACTAACAAACACTATCTATACATTGTAGTCTTTGTTAATTAAAACAAATATGTTTGACTAACAACGTCTAGTGTACACTATTTATGTCAGATCTTAACAGCCTACATCCACCCTTCGCCATTTTATATATTAATATTATATATAGGTATAACAGTAGTTCATTAGCGAAGTAACCCCGAGAATATTATTTGAACGTAGGATTACGTTTGTCCGCGATGGTGATTCTGGGCGAAATTAGTGGAAGAAAAGTTTTTTTAAATTTGTTTTATTTATTTAATTGGCATTTAGAATTGTTAGTTCGGCACTGTCATATATATTATTCTAACTAAATAAACAAATTGGTTACTAGGAGCTACCTAGCAACAATTTGTTACTACACTAACAACAACTAGTTGTTAGTTCAACCTAGCAACCAGAAATAGTCTTTGCTTCTATGTTTTTGTTATAGAAAATAAGAAAAGCTCTAAGTATATGTATATATATATATATTATTTAAAACCTTTTCTACACACCTACATACTATAATAGTCTATTTAAGCAATCACTATTTCCGTCAACATTCCATTCAATTAAATCGTGGTGAGTGTATGTAGATGGCACCAATTTAATCTCGCAGGCTGCTCAGATTTTACTCACCATTTTATGGCAACTAACAACACACACCCTGCACCCTTAGTAAGAGTGTAGTCCAGCCTTAAAAGGTTATAGTGTACACGCGTTGACCGAGGAAAACAAGACTATGCTAGCCCCTAGAGTGAGTAAAATACTGATGCAGATGAAAATACGACGTAGGTACAGCGACGCTGACTGTGAGAAAACAATACAATTTGCTACAGTCATGTAAGAGCAGTCGGAAATAATGACGGTAGAAATAATTTAACTTATCCTGTGTAATTCGTGAGCAGTAGAAGAAATCGCAATCTGCGCAATGTCAAGGTTAAGTTGTTCTACCATAATAGTATTTTTCGTGAGATAGTAGTAAAAAAATATATGAATTATTTCAAAATGTAGTTTTGGTCATAGTGATAACCGCTGTGTAATTTTGAATTTAACTTTATACACGAGCTAAGAAATTTAAACAGTCAAAGTTGAGAAAGTACATGTTCCACCAAACTTTACATGTAAGTCAAGAACACTACTGTACCAAATAATTTTATTCAAACTCAGTCACTGAAGTATGTAATACCTCTAGTCCAGTGTTTGCCTAACTGTGTGCCAGATGTGTAGCGAAAGAAGAAGTTTGTGAATATTTTGTGAAGTATTTCTTTATCACTTATTCATCAGATACATTAGACTTCAAATAACGACAGTGTGCACAAAGCCTTATTTACTGAGCAGATTTTGTATTTAGGTTTAGATTCATTTTTTCAACACAAATCTCTGCTGCCGTTTGGATCATCATATCTCTCAAATTAGGTTTATCAGCGCTCATGGAAATGAAATGTTTGTTTATTTAATTTAGAGCCGTGTGTTGATATATTTCTTTTTAAAAATCATTTACATATATATGTGGATAGAAAGATCCAAGCTACATAAGAAGTCAAATGCTCGCATATACTTGAAGAACATTACCGAGTTCCAAGATTAACTCAAAAATGCGCTATCGGCTTTCTTAGATGAGAACGAAACTGTTTCCCTATCTAACGCGGAGGATATAATGAATATCATTCTACAATGTGCAGAAAAAAACAGGCATAAAAAGCTCACCTAGCTTTCGAAGAATCTTATGGAGCAGAGAAGTCAAACCAAGAGCGATAGACAGGCTCAAAACGATAATATGGAGTTTTCACCACTCTGCAAAACCCTGCGAATATGGCAATGGATTTTTAGCATCACAATGGTGGATCAGTTCTGCATATCGAGATGACAGATATCTGATGCCCTCGATTTATCAGGAACAAAAATTTAAACACTAGGTACGAATTATTGCATTGTTCTCATATATACCGCTTCTAATTAAAACAAGAAAGTAGATAGGTATGTGGTCAAATATACATATCTTCTAATCTAATGAATAGACAACAAGCATACCTAAGTTCACATCTATCTGGCCATAACAATATATTTAAAGAATATTTTATTTTAAAATTATGCATAATAAAAATTAATAAAATTGCTTAACGTTCATTTTATTATTGTTTCGTTGTTCTACAAAATATAGTATTTACCTTTGGTAGTAAAAAAATATTAAAAAATGTTAAATTTTTGTAATATTGTTCGTTGTTCTGACAGCCGCTTTTACCTGTGCATGTAAAGTTGTTTTTGAAAGTGTCAGTAAAATGCTAAAAAAAACTCAGCCGCTAACGCAGGCAAAGCGATGTAAGCAGCCGAGTCTGCGAGCTTTCGAAAGCACAACGTCCATATTTCAAAGGAGGCTCGCGTGAGGCTTAATTACAACGGCCCTGTAAGAACATATTTCAAAGGAAAAAGGAGCTCTTAATTTTTAATAAGAATGAGATTACGATGGTATATTTTTTTAAATTTTCAATTAAATAGTGACACATACAAACTGCTTGTAAATTGTTACACAATATTCGCCTTACAGTGAAGCATTTGGTATGAGGATAAGTACTTCAAACACAACATCACAATATACCAACTCAGATACTCGTATTTGTCTTCTTTGTCTACTGAGACTGTTTTGACTTACGTCGAATTTTAAATTATGACACTTCCGGTTTTGTTTGAAGTTTATTGTGAATAATACAAAAGAGTATTTAAATACCTAAGTATGTATCTTTTATTAACAATAACAATGTTTTTGATTACATTAAATATTAATGTTGTTGAAAGAAAAGAGACAAAGTATGAAAATAAATTTTATAAAAGTTATTAACCTCTTTTGTACTTACTTTGTATGCGTATAGCGCGTATGGTACGTTGTTATGTTCTCTCAATTCTTTATCTATGGTATGGAAGTATGGACGCTAAACCAAGAGATGTCACGGAGACTTGAAGCTTTCGAGATGTGGGTGTATAGACGCATCCTCAAAATTACTTGGACTGACCGGGTGACAAATGTTGAAGTTCTCAATCGAATGGGAAATGACCGAAAAGTTCTACGTAGTATCAAAACCAGAAAACTACAGTACCTCGGCCACATTATGAGAGGACAAAAGTACAACATTCCCCAACTTGTCATTCAAGGAAAGATCAACGGTAAGCGTAGCAAAGGACGGCGCCGCATTTCGTGGCTTAAGAACCTCCGTGATTGGTATGAGTGCAGCTCCACTGGACTGTTCCGGGTAGCAGACGACAAAGATAAGATCGCCTTGATGGTGGCCAACCTCCGCTAGGGGATGACACAATAAGAAGAAGAAGTACCTCTACTTTATACTGATTTGTCAGATTATTAATTCCACAATTACTAATTAATTACTGGTTAATACACAGTTGGCGCAATATTCGTACCAGTGGTTATACGGGTTCAAATCCCGTCGAGCATCGTATTTTTTTTCAAATATGATTTTTTATAGTCTGAGGTGTTTTCAAGCTCTTATGTATGTTCAATATATTATGGAATGTTACATTTTCAAAATCTTATGAATTATTCGTTGAATAAAAGAAATGGTTTAGTAAAAATATATGACTGGACTGGAATAATCTTAAGGCTATATATACTTCAGCTGGGGCACGGTCTAAAACGATAGTGACCACGCGACGCGAAGATTGTGCAAATAACGCGTGCAGAACAATACATAATTTTTCATAAAAAGTCAACATGCGACCATTTAATGTTATTTTTATTGTTCTATTACTAATAATAATAATAGTAATAATATATTCATTGACATGTTTTCTTTTTCAATTAAATGGGTAACGTTTTTTAGTCATCTTTACACGATTTAAGGCTTAATTCCCCCGTCGCCATCACAAAACAAATTGACGTGTTCACAGCTCGACTTTCGCTCTCCGATTGCCACCGCACCGCACCCATAGTTGAAAATTATTTGCCGTTTCACTGAAGTACCGTCTTAATACGATCCAAGTTGCATTGCACATTTACATATATATAGTAGTGCTGTCGTGTAAAAAAGACTAAGTTAAACGAATTCATCACTCTGCATAATATGTATTTAATTAAGTCACTTCGATGCGTTCCTAAGCAAACTACTAGCCTGGATAGTGTAGGTATATAGTGGAACTCGACAATGAATGCGAAACTCGCATACGAATAGGTGTTTCCTACTGCAAGTTTAGTGGTGTATTATTCACTGGCCAGTAACAAACAAATAAATGTGGTTTGAACGTGTTGGATCCCGATAGAATGTGACAATATTAAGTTAAAAACAAACTATTAGTAAACATACATAACTTGAAAACATCTCAGATAACCAACTAGAAAAAAATCACATTTAAAAAAATACGACGCCTGATGGGATTTGAACCTGTATATCATGGCCCCCACATCATGAAACGGACCCCCAGGATAGGATTTTTGGCGGCTCCCCCTACCTATCACTAAGGATAAAGGCAGTGTGACGCTCTACAGTAATATTTTCCAAATGGTGTATGCGATAAATAAATGTGTATATTTAGTGTGTTTTTGTATATTTTAATAATATATCCATTTAAATTATGGAGTAGCCGAGTATTGAATCACAATTAAAAATTGTATCGTACAACCACTTAATTTTAAATAATGATTTTATCGAAGGAAAATAGCGTCGCGGACGACTTTTTTTTTACTAGTAAAGCAAATTTGTGATGAGTGTTTATCTCACTTATCTGGTCGACTCGCTTCGCCAGGCCCCCAGGCTAGGGTCCTGTCAGCCCCCCCTCCTTGTGGGGGCCATGCTGTGTATCCACTGGTATCACGCCAATATGCTTTAACCAATTAACTACAGGCCTCCTACTTAATTACGATAATTTAAACTAGTAGGGCTCACATGAAATGCTTATCAAATTGCGTTATTATTGACTATCGGTTTTTGTGTTTTAAACCAAGGAATATTAATTGCCTTAATTACTAACCGACACCCGGATCTCGCCAAATATTTAATTATGACGTCTACTCGAACTGTATGTGTTTTCAAGTTATGTAAGTATAATAATGTTATATTCTCGAATCTTGTGAATTATTCGTTGAATAAAAGAAATGGTTTAAGTAACAAAAACTATTATTTAATTGTTGAACATACATAATTCTGAAAAGACTTCTGAGAAAATATATTGCAAGCAATAGAAAAAATCGAACCTGCATCTCTCGGGTTTCGCGCCCATGCACATATACCATTGTGCTAAAGGCACCTTACTTAATTGCGACAAATTTTAACTATGTTTGTTCAATAATTAGAATGTTACATTCTTAAATCTTGTGAATTATTATTCATTAAATAAAAAAATTGTTAATTAAATATTATTAATTGAATTTCAACGATCGTTTGGTTCTCGACAGTGTGACATTTGGTTGCGAGGATTATTTGTTAGTCAATCGATTAGCCCATTGGAAAAAAAACATGTGATAAATAATTACAAGATAAAAAGAACTTTTTATATACCACGCTTTTAATTTTCTGTTGAATCATATAAACTTGACATACTATGTATTAAAAATTTAAGACAAATAAGGCAATTGTCAACAAATCATTTTTTTGCTATTTTGCAACAAACAAACAAATATAGAATACTGAAAGGTCATTTTGATTTCCATAGTAACGCACGTATATTATATTAATGCTAAGACCACCCCCTTAGCAACCAATAATAGTGGATTGGATTACGGATTTCTTCCGAAATAACTTTTCATACAAAACAGAATTAACTGAAAATGAATTCAATTCTACTTAAAGATGGCTAAAAGTATTAAAAGAATGCATTGGCATCGTGTTCTGATATATTCTAAAAGTTTCAAATGTCTAGCTAGTCGGGAAGTTAGTTAAAAATCGATTGCAAGATTTGTACTGGATAAACAACCACCGGACAAACAAGAATACGAGCTAAGAAAAACGTGGTAAAAATATTTTTAAATTTATAAAATATTTAAAATCGTGTATGATTCAATGATATATTTTTAGACTATTCTCTGTTATGTGTTGGTTTATGCAGGGCTTAATAAAGATGGCTAAAAGTATTAAAAGAATGCATTGTCATCGTCTTCTGATATATTCTAAAACTTTCAAATGTCTAGCTAGTCGGGAAGTTAGTTAAAAATCGATTACAAGATTTGTACTGGATAAACAACCACCGGACAAATAAGAATACGAGCTAAGAAAAACGTGGTAAAAATATTCTTAAACCTATAAAATATTTAAAATCGTGTATTATTCAATGATATATTTTTAGACTATTCTCTGTTATGTGTTGGTTTATGCAGGGCTTAATAAAGATGGCTAAAAGTATTAAAAGAATGCATTGTCATCGTGTTCTGATATATTCTAAAAGTTTCAAATGTCTATCTAGTCGGGAAGTTAGTTAAAAATCGATTGCAAGATTACGAGCGAAGAAAAAAGTGGTAAAAAACGTGGTAATAACAAGCCGAAAATGCCGGAAATCGTGTGATGTCATTTATGGAAAACACCTAAATTTCTATTATGTATTTTAATAAAACTAGAAGTTCACTATTGTTTCGTTTTTCTCAATAAACATAGTATTATAAACAAATGAAATTGATCAACTCAGTTAATTAGTCATGCCACTGCATAAAAAAAAACAGTGCATGGTATCCAGATAGTTCAGGGGGTAGGGGGTTAGAAACACGAGTAATTCATTCGATTCTGATTGCAGGGGGTGACTCCACAACTCGGCTGTTTCATGAAATAACTGTGTCGCTACGCACATCGGACGTGGGCAGCCTCTCAATGTTGTTGGGACGATCATTACGAGAGTTAATGATATTGGAAGATGGGGTTGGAGCGTACATTACCATAATCTAGTGATAGTGGGGTTTGTGGTGCAACATTGGGTGTGTTTAGATAGCCTTCCATTTTACTTCCAATTTACGAATTTATGTTAATTTATAATGAAATTGCAGGATATTTAAAGTATCTAACCTGTAATCATAAGTATCTTGTATAATAATGATTAATAGTCAATACTGATTTCAATCGTTCATTTGAGGTCATAAATGTAATATAGTAATATTACTCGTATAATATACGAGGTTTGCTATTTGCTAATTAAGAATAAAATTGCTATAGTGAAAATTTTAAGTTTGGTTTTTCAATATTACATACAAGTGGAATACTATGTTATAGAGCAGTGGTGGCAAACATATGACATGCATGCCACCAGTAGCACGCGAAATGAGTTTGCATGGCACGCGTTAGAAGAGAAAAAATACTTGTAATAATACTAAATGACAAACCGCATTGTATACAAAATAGCAGTCAAAATACTCTTCAAGAATAAAGGTCATATGCGTCCCATATAATATTATCGCACTAATCTCATCAGGCGGCGGGGGATGCCACGCCGCGATCCTCTGATTTTGATCGATTTACAATGCTCGAGACTACTGCAGCGAGAGAATGCCTCGTCTGATAGGAGCAATTGTGGTGTCCAGTTGTGCATAAATAATAAAACAAATTAATACAGTAAAAAACAATTATATTAATTCATTTATATCCACAAAAAGGCTGCACCAAATTAGAAACAAAAACTTGGTGGAGCTAGTAGTAGTAATTCTGACAGATAGTTTCAAAATTGGTAGACCGAAATGTATGGCGTAATCGAAAAAATTTCGTCGTGATTGCTTGGCACGTCACACAGCTGAAAAATAATATTTGGGAAATTTTGGCACGCGTACGTAAAAAGGTTCGCCAACCATGATTGTGTATATAGGTTTCTGTTAACAATTAATTTGTAAATAAGTTAATAACATTTTCCTTGCCTATTTCATACGCATTTGTGTAAGATGGTAATTCTTGCATTTATAGTGGCTAAAATAACTAAATATAATTACAAGATAGAAAGAACTTTTTATATACAACGTTTTTAAATTTTCTGTTGAATCATATAAACTTGACTTGACTAGCTTAAACGATCAAAAAAATTTGCACTTGATAGAAATACTGAATAATGAAATGTCAATTCATATGGATTTCCATAGTAACGCACGTATATATTGATAATTTAGTTAACCAATAATGGTATCGAAATAACTTTTCATACAAAACAGAATTAACTGAAAATGAATTAAATTCTAATTAAAGATGGCTAAAAGTATTAAAAAATGCATCGGCATCGTGTTCTGGTATATTCTAAAAGTTTCAAATGTCTAGCTAGTCGGGAAGTTAGTTAAAAATCGATTGCAAGATTTGTACCGGACAAATAAGAATACGAGCTAAGAAAAACGTTGTAATAAATGTATCATAAGTCGACAGAGAAAATACATTTTAAATATTCTGAGGGCACCTAAGTTAATCTGATGAAACAATCTATCACATCACATGCCTGCAGGTGCATTTGAATTTCTTTGACGTAGCCTTGCCCACTACACAATGCAATTTTGTTAGAAAAAAATGTAAAAATTCTTAGATCGAACTAAGCTCGAAAAAAAACTACTTACTGAATGAAAATTTTGTCATATTAAGTAGACAGAGTGAATAAAAAAAATATCAGGACACCCATGTTGTCCTGTTAGATTTTAAGTATTGTAGCAATCAATAAAAAAATACGCAGGTATTAAATAAAAATGACACTTTCTGACATTAGAGGTTACCTTGTCATATAAACATAGTTTGTATATATGCGACAGAAGATGGAATGGGTATTAAGGACATCATCAGTTGTTTACTCCTAAGAATATCTCAGGAACAGACAGCATATTGACAAAATCATATTTACGAAGAGAAAACATCGTCTCTATTCTGGCAGAACACACTAACTGGAGAATACTAGTTTTGAGTAGTTTGACTTTGAAGTTGTTAAAAAGTTTGAAATAATGGTCTATCATGTGAGTTTATTAAGTAATCGTAAAAAGGATGACTTTAAAATAGAGACTGTTTATTTATTAAGAAGGTTTCCAAACGGTAAAGATTGAAATAAGGAACATTTTGGTACTAACTCAATATGTAATTTTTTCGAATTAGTGTCTTCTGCCAGAACAGTGACGACATTTAGTTAGGAAATAAAAGAGTATTAACTTAACATTGGTCAGTAACTATTTCGGCTCCAGTCTCAATATTTTTTTAAAAATAAAACATGGAAAAATTACTTCTGATTTTATCTATTGATACTAATTATTGCACTTCATGAACATTTCTAAATATAAAAAAATGCAACGACCCTCTCGATAATGACGCCACTGCCGTCACCTGACACCGACCCCCCTTTCACCTGAGGGACTGCAGCCCACCCGGATACGTTTTCCAATCTAACGCCTCTACTTGAAATGAGATGCCTGCAAAATGTCGTAACTAATCATACCATTTCCTCTACAGGTGGCATACAGCCTTTCGCAACGTATATAATATATCTAGGTTGCGGATTAAATATCTACTCATATATATTAATTCAAGGTTTTTTTTTTAATAAAACTTCCCTGTGGGCATTACTTACTCAGAGAAATATAAAATAACAATCTTCTTTTAACAATAATAATATGATATAAAATAACATTTCTGGGTATGCTGTCAATGCAATCCTTGTCCAACCGAAGAGTGATTGCTCTTTTAAAGCATTTCTTTTTAATTCTTCGTGGGTTCATTTACAATCCGTAAGTATATACTGGATAATATTAATTTTCATGTTCCCACCAATATCACTCGTAACTCTACCGTCTTCATGATACCCCGTCGCAGGACGGATGCGATGTTTCATGATGCTGTGTATCGTGCGATTAACTTATCTGATGGCATCATAAAGGTTGATTTATTTTTTATTAACTATATCATGTTTGTGGACGTGTTAAATAGGTTAAATTTATAATGGTATTTATCATGTTACTTTAATATCTATCTACATAAGCACATACTTTCTTGTTATATTGGTTGTTATTTTTAAATCATTTTTATAATTAGTATTTATTATGTATTATGGCGCATTGGCCAATCGGTGTAATGCCATATTACTATTTCCTAAATAAATAAATAACAATCTACTGGTGTGACTGGTTTCATTGTCTGTATATTCGAATTATTCAAAATTATAAATTGGATATTCCAATTCGTATTATTAACTGTTATTATTGGTGACAGAAGGTCGTCATTATAACACACATAATATTGTTAGAGATGTACAAATATTAAAGCACCGGCCTTTCATCCAGGGGTTCTGGGTTAGATTCCCAGTGAGGTCTAAATATAATAGTTGGGTAATTATTTGATTTTCTCAAAGCGGTTGTGTTTGATTATTTCACTTCTACAACACATTTATGTTTCACTACAATATAGTCATTCGCTCTCATGGCCTGTTGTAGTGTTAAAAACAATTAATTAGATAATCTGTCATTGGTCATGGGGTCGAACTCAACATGCATTTGGATTAAGATAATGAACCTAATATGTTGAGTAAGTGGTTAACATTTATTTCTAGAAAGAAAAAGAAAACATTCAGAAATCATCAAGGTCTACGTCTAAAAAGACAGCATTATGTAGCGAGTCGGGAATAGCTTTCAAATTCCATTAACAACACCGCCGTGATGGCAATACCTGCACATTGAACGACGCTTTACATCTGACGACAAAAATCGATATTTTAAATTATTTTTACTTCGTTGCATTAATTGTTTAATGTGTTTGCCCATCACGATCACGTCCCGACTCGCTTAATTATTAATTTAAAACAAATAACTTAACTTATTACTAAAAGGTGTAAGGTACATAGTACACGAATAAATTATATATTTACCATAGTAAATTTTGGTGCTTAATCGATTTAATCCGATCCTAACTCTGCCATACAAGAAAACTCTCACTGACGTTTAATACAGGATAAGTCTTCAATGGACTACTGAAGTCCTGAATTCTAGGTCATAGTATCTATTGCATTAATCTAATAATCACAATTTACGTGACAGTGTTATTTAGAAATACTCTCACCTCGAAAATACGTGAGGGCAAATTCGACAAACAAATTATTCTAAAGGTCGCGAAAAAATTCCTTCAAACCCTGACCCACTTCCGTGCGTTCGGACTTCGTAGTTTAATGCATGAAAGTTTTGTTCTATATTATCGTACGAATATCTTCGCTGTTTTAGAATAAGGCAATATACCTATACTTTAAAAGTGTAATAGAAAAGTTGTGTTCAAATAAGATAATAATCACTGAATAAAAATTCCGCATCATGCCTTTCCCTTAATTAGCTAGTAGCTGCCATGTCTCAATATAATTTCAAGTTTAAGACATGGCATAACGAACAAGAAGCGTCAAGAAAAGGTCGTAAATGCCGTACCTACTCTAAGATCTAAAGCATTTTTGCGCTTCTATTCCATTCACAAGGCTATCAGTAGAACTTGGTTATTACGAGGAAGATGGAACCGACTGAATTTGCTCGTTATAAGCATTACTCGTTATATGGTTATATAAAATTTTTCGCGCCACGTTCTATTTAAGCATAGAACATAAAAAATCTGAAAACCATCGTAAAAATCTCCGAAACAAGCACGGTATTCATAAACTGCAAAAGAGGCCGGCGCTGGTTGGTAACTACTGACTTCACAAAGCTTGGATTTTTTACATGCAATTTCAAACATATGCATGGATACTTTTTCAATGTTGTCGGCGAAAACACCAATTAGGTAAACTTAACTAGTGTCATAAACGTAATCCGATCCCCGTGGCATCGGTCTAGTTAACTGCCCGGTCTGATTCTATTGCTTCGGGTCGAAAATGTTGTTTTTAAACGATCGACACATTAACAGTTTTGCTCGAATACCCAAGAAGTAGCTCGTTATAAAAGTGAATAAATGTATGGAGAAAATTATAAACTAAAATGTCAACGAATGTGTCCTCATTACATCCGAGATCTCGCTATTTCCGTGATCGTAATAACCAAGTTCGACTGTATTTATGTATTGAGGTATTATAATTGTTAGGTACAATAAGTTAGGCAACTAAACTGTCTATTTCGCGCTAAAAGTTAACACAGCCTAGAGAGGTGCTGTCAAAACATAGCACTTTTTGACAGTTCAGACGGTTAACTTATTTTATTAATTCACCCCCTCAATACACAAATATGATAAACTATATCGTTACTCGATAGCCGCCGACAGCAGCCTTGTGTATGTAATAAATGAGTTGGTTTGGTTTATATTGTATGTTGGTCGTTGGTTGGTTGTATGGGCCGGTAGCAGAGAATAATAAAATTGTGAATAACTATGGTAGTCCTAGTTATTGATTGTCTTCGAAGATTTTCAATTACATATTATTATTTCGTTCAAATTAATATTATTTGTTTCATAATCATTATTTTCTATGTACTACCATATTACACTCAAATATGATCAATAGATAGCACTATCATTTAAGTTTACAGATGCGTGTAACGGTGTGATATATTGGACCGTGGTCGGAAGCTTAGTGGCTAAAGTCCTCGAAAGGAATTCAAAATAGTTGTGTTCTAATTTAACTAGTTTTTAAGTTTTTTCCTAACATTTTTCTAAATAGGTATAACAATTAATATTTTTATGGTCATATTATATAGATAATGTATATAATATTATTTTGATTCGAGGATATGGCTAGCTTTTTGATGATATTGATGTATTGTAATCATGGCCCCCACAAAGGGGGGGCTGACAGGGCTCTAGCCTGGGGGCACGGCGTGGCGAGTCGACCATATAAGTGAGATAAAAACACATCACAAATTTGCTCTAATAGTAAAAAAAGTCGCCTGCGGCGCTATTTTCCTTTAGTAAGGGTTATATTTTTAAATATGCTGTTGTGCGATGTAATTTTTAATTACGTCATTACTTGACAACTCCATAATTCAAGTAGATGTAAGTTTTAAAAATAAACTAAATACCTATCTTAATACAGTGAACGCCATTTGGTACTTTGCTACTGTAGAGCGTCACACTGCCTTTAACCTTGGCGATATGTAGGGGGGCCCGACAAAGATCCTAGTCTTGAGGCCCGCTTCAGGATGTGGGGGCCATGATTTTAATGCTCTTTGCATCCCGTTGACAAGGAGATAGTCCTCGTAAACACATGACTACAAACATTTTTTTTTATCTCAGAATAACGAGACAGTCAAAAGTACAGACCTACAAACTTATCTGAAAAATGGGATGGGGGAGCCACTGTCGAAAACTACCCAATCAAGACTCGTAACTGGACAAAATCTGACATTCGAATGATATTTTCAAAATGGCGTCCTATGGTAGTTTGTAGTTCCATTTTTGGTCATTCTTTATATAAGTTTGTAAGTATGTACCCATATTATTATGACGCATTTGTTTTCAATCAGCTGTTTAAAAAACGAACGCCATTTTGATTTTAAAATAAATGAATAACGTCGAAGTTGTCAACAGAATTTTCCTGCGATATTTACACAGAGGAAAATACATTTACATGATGACATAACCTATAAAATCTACATAGATCTAGATTCTGGAGCATCTAAGCAGGGCCGCAATATGTGCATCGTACGCGGGTTGCATTACTAATGCTGCTGAAAATTACTCAAAAATGATTTATTATCCTAACGCGAGGTCGCTGGCGTCCTTAATGAATTAGATTTTTTGTGGTATCTTCTTATGAGTGTCACACAATTTGAATGAGAAATGAAGAACGGTTCTTAGGTTAGTAATTAAGGTTATTTAATACTTACCTTTGACTGAAAATACAAAAGCCGATTGCCAATAGTAACGTAATTTAGAAAACACTTTAGAGAGTATTGTAAAAACTATTAGTTAAAATTCGTCGCAATTAGATAAGATTCCTATAGCATGGTGGTCAATACACGTGGGCGCGAATCCCGAGAGATGCATGTTTGAATCCCGCTGGGTGTCGTATTTTTTTTCAAAAAAGATTATTTCTATTGGTTATATATTTCTCAGAAGCGTTTTAAAATTATCTATGTTCAATAAAAAGAATGTTACATTCTTAAATCGTGTGAATTATTCGTTTGAATAAAAAAAATAGTTAATTTTATAATAACAATATTCATCAATATAAATTGTAAATAACGATCTCAGACGATAATTAAGTAGGTATTCGTCGCTCGAACTTATCACAATATTCAGTCGATATCAAACCTTTCAATCAAGTGGCTCAAAAATTAATCTCTCAATTAACTATATTTGTCCGAGAATGACGTAAAACTATTAAATACTAAATTCACAAAAAAAACTAAATATATGGGTACCTACATCCTCAAAATGGAATACAAAGTACAAGTGCATACGATAATCATTATAAACAGTTCTGTCTATTAAACAATTATGTATCCACATATAAAAATTAAACTTAGTACCCTAGTTGAAAAACTGCAAATAATGATTACCCCTTTAAATTAAATGAATAAACAACTACACTTCATATTTTTTTTAAAGTTCCTAAATCGACTAATCCTTTTGTTGTTCAGGTAGAGCCAAAGTCATGAGAAGACATTGAAATACACTATAATAGGAAAAAGACTTACATCAACAACCAATTATTTTTTTAATCCCCTAAAGGCAGGACTTCGGTTATAATTTTTTTGGCCCATAAATCCAGGTCTGTATATAAACCAATTCATAATTCAATATTTTAATTAGCAGATGAGTTTCCGAGACTTGTTATAGTAACATAAAATGATTACATTACGACATTTAAAGGAAAAACTTTGCGTTGCATCTGTCACTCGGGGTCTAATGAACATTGCGGTCGACACGTAGCTATGTTCAAATCACTACCCTGTATTTATTTACAGTCGCCATGTTTTAATTCAGTCAAATGATTTGCATGCCGTTCGCGGCGACATTTTTTCCTGTCCAATCAGTCGGCGGCTGTTTCCGATAATTATTTTATAAGTCAATCAAATCAAGGGAGTGAAGATGCAATTTTTTTGTTTTTTTTTACTTTCCTTTTTGCATTAAAACGTGAGAAACTGAGAATAATTGTTTGTTTTGTAAGTTTCTTTTATTTGTTATGGAATTAAGCAGTGGCTTAGTGGCGATGCAACAGAGATGCGACATAAATAGAGCACACTAAACTTTGTCAGTCATACTTAATTGTTTTCATTTTTTTTTTATTTCATCTAATAATACAATTTGCAAATGGTGCTGGTTAGTTTTTAAAATTCAATTTAACCCTGCTTAACCAAACCATAAAATAGTTTAGGTATGCTATGGGCGATCCGACAAAAATAATGCATACATTTTCAGTCATACTTATTTGTTTTCGTTGAATTAAGAAAATATATATTACTGATGTTGTTGGTTAGTTTTTTTAAATTCATTAAGCCCTGCCTTGACCAAGCAATAATCAATACAAAATATTCGTTTATCCCACGGCACGATGGTCGCGCCGGTCTATAGAGACGTGGGAACCAGGTTCGAATCCTGGGTCTGACAAGTACACATATTGTTTTTCAATTTTGTGTATTAGTCAGAGTATGGACCTAATAGGTTGACCAAGTGGCTGTCATCCATTTCTCGTAAAAAAACAAAAATCTGTTAATATAAACCTCCACTCTGTGGAGGCCCATATGGTGGTCGTATTAGGATCGGACATGGTCTAAATTAAAAAAAAAATATATATATATGGTTTAATGGCATATTTTTAGAATTCTGATATTCTATAAATAAACGAATACTTTTGACTATTATCTACTACGGCTTGGATTAGGCATGGTTTAATTGAATTTTAAAAACTAACAAACACTATTTCCACATTGTAGTCTTTGTTCAATGAAAATAAATAGGTACGTTTGTATTCATACCCAATAAGCTGAAGGTAAGGGTGATTCGGCAGTCCAATTCCGAAGAAGATTATGAGAAAATGTTTTTTTACTGAGAAGTGTGAATTTCAAAAAAAATTGTACTTACCTACAACATTGAAATATCTAAGAAAGTGCATTTGGTTTTAAATAATTAAAATTTTTATGTATATTTTTTGAAATACGTTTTCAAATTGAATCTAGGTCACCTTCACTATTTTCTGGATCCGCTCGAATGTACGTGCATATTATTATTATAGTAGGCAAACTGTTACATTGTACCCAGGGGACACAAAATGAATGGGAACTGCCTTACCCTACTGGGTGTACTGTAAACTTCGATTCTCGAGGGTGGAAAAATGTGGGATTAACTTAAACACGTGTTGAAGAATATGTTATTTTTAACACTATCATCTATATCATAATAATATGCATTAAAGTTTGTCACGTAAATCTAACGAGCATTCAATATTTGAAGGCAGTTGGAGCGCTTTGTTTTACTTGGGATTTATGGCCTGACCGTCATAAACTATCCTGTTTCAAAAAGTTGTTCTAAATGACGATGAATTGCACATAATATATTATTAATCATTCTATTCTGTCAGTTCTGTGATGTACCTACCTATCACTGAAGCTCTCTTATATCTGGAGTGTTTTTGAGTAGGATCTTATCGTAAAATTACTAAAAATGGAGTCATCCGTGACGAAGGGTGGAGGTAGGCTGTTGAGATCCGCCATAAATTGTGCACATTAAACTTTCTTAGTCATACGTATTTGTTTTTATTAACTTAGACTAAAATTTGCAGACGGTTTTGGTTAGTTTTTAAAATTCAATCAAACCCTACCTAAACCAAACCATTCTAGTTTCGGTATATTTTCGACGATACGACAAAATTGTGCACATTTTTTCATTTTATTCTTAAATATTTGTTTTCGTTGGATCGAGGATACGTATTACCTACATTGTTGGTTCATTTTTTTAAATTCATTAAGTTCTGCCTAATCCAAACTATATAAAAAATATTATTATATCTATAAAATATCCAAAGTTATGTATGATTTAATTGCATAATTTTAGATATTTTATAGATAGACCAGTATTTTTTTACTATTATCTATTATGGCATGGATTAGGCAGGGTTTAATTGAATTTTAAAAACTAATAAACACTAGTAGTCTTATTTAAATGAAAACAAATATGTATAACTGAAATTTTAGTGTGCGATATTTATGGTGGATCTGAACAGCCAACCTCGGCCCTTCGCCACTGAGTCCGTAAAAGGATTCGTTTAGATTAATAAAATATCATGTTTCACAAGTACGCATTTAAACAGATAACTTAATCAGTATTTTAGTAAAATGATAGACTTAAGCGCAGGAGGTGCATTTTATAGCCAGTGATTCGACTATAATTGCATTCCATGGCCTCCATGGTTCTCAAACTGTGGTAAATTAATTGTTTTCGAAATTTAAAATTATTTATTCAAAAGATGAACGAACATTAGGTACATAATATTATTAGATTATAACAATCAGAGTTTGACATGGGGTTGCTGCCAAAGGTTGGTAAGTCGATAATTTAGATATTTAGAGTTAACAACGGAGTACCATATACTCCATATAGGTATATATATATATATATATATATAAATATGCATGCTAGAAGAAAAACAAGGTCAACCGATATATAGAAAAGGCACATAAAGCATAAAAAATAGCATTACATATTCTTGATTTTAGACGGCATGTCAAAGTTCAAACTGCAATTTACTCCATAACAAGATTTCGAGACTTACCAACTTTTGGCAGTAAAAGTTAAATGAAAGAACAGAGTGTAAATAAAATTATAGGCACAGTGTGAAATACGTAAACACACAGGTGAGTTAAATAATATATTCTATGCCAGGGATGTCGAACCTTTGACATGCATGATGGATGCCACATGATGATACGTGAACGTATCATTTTTGTGTGACACGCGGGAAAGTTCAAATTTTGTATGCAAGTTTGGTAGTTTTTAATTGGTATTTTATATATCTGAAGTGTGAAAAGTATTGCACTCTCTGGCGTCATCCGGAATACGTCATGTTTAAGTCGCGTGTAGCACGTCTTCCAGATCACATCCGCCACCAGGGACTGACGATACCGGTTCTTGAGTACCTATTTGTAATGTAGTTGTAGATATTTAACACTAAGATTTGGTGGAGACACCGATTCTCGGAGCCAAAAAAATCGAAACCTTCCAGTATTCCTAACATACTACATTTTACAGCAATGGTAAACAATCTATTTAAAAGAAAGAGAAATTTATTCATTTATACTTTTTCACGGACCACAGTGGGTAAAACTGTTGGAAATCAACGAGTAGCAGTCACGCAGCAGGCTCTTAGTGTTATTGAACTGACAGTGCTATGAGATTGCCTCGGGCGGTGGTATATAGTCCACCCACCCACCCTGTGGTCTAACTTTTCTTATATACAATAATTATGAACGTAGTAGAGTCGTTCAAAGACTCGTTCACTCAGTCATTGACTTGAGTTAGTCTTTAAGTCAGCGGAGGATTAAACAAAATATTGATATTGTATAATAAATACACGGAATATCAATTTTATTATTTTTAATTTATTAGTTACTCCAATCACTCTCCTCCCTGCATTACGTATCTACATTATGTATTTGCACGATAGTATTTAGTATATAGGAAATTAGAATTTTATTTGGTGATGAAGTTCTTATTATTTTGGGCCGCAACAAATGCCATTTTTTCACGGTTTCCGCGGTTTGTGCATCACTATTATACAGCCATAAAAAGCACATGTAGCCCACTTGAGCAAGATGATATTAAGAAGAATTTAACATTCTTAAATGTAGTGTCTATTCAACGTTGAATAGTAAAAAACATGTTAACAAGTATAATAAAGCTGATTATTATGTATAATACGAGGGTGGGTCAATAATTCCTTAGAAAAAAACATTAAAACAGTTTTTATTTTTGTATTTTTTTTTTATTTCTCAACATTATCTCCTTGGAGCTCAATACACTTGGTTAGACGTTTCTCAATTTTTTTTAAACCGTCAGAAAAATAAGTTTTCGGAAGGTCCTCAAAATAAGCATTTGTCCGATCGATGACTTCTTCATTTGAAAAAAAACGTTGTCCACTTAGCCATTTTTTTAAGTTTGGGAAAAGGAAAAAGTCACTGGGGGCTAAATCTGGCGAATACGGTGGGTGGTCGACCAATTCGAACTTCAATTCTTCAATTTTAGCCATTGATCGTAAACATGTGTGAACACGGGCATTGTCCTGATGAAAGAGGATTTTTTTCCTGTTTAAATGAGGCCATTTTTCTTCAATTTCGTTTTTTAGCTGGTCCAATAAAGATGCATAATAATCCCCTGTTATTGTTTTTCCTTTTTCCAAATAGTCAACGAAAATAATTTCACGTGCATCCCAAACTACAGTAGCCATAACCTTACCAGCTGATTTTACGGTTTTCGCCTTCTTTGGACATGGTTTGTCTTCGCAATCCACTGCTTTGACTGTTCTTTCGTCTCGGGAGTATAGTGGTGTATCCATGTTTCATCTACAGTCACAAAGCGACGAAAAAATTCATCCGGATTGCGTTGCATGAGCGACAACAGGGCTTTAGAGGCCACCACCCTATTGCGTTTATTGTCGACTGTGAGCAAACGCGGCACCCATCTTGCAGAAATATTTTTCATGCCCAATTTGTCATGTAAAATAGAAATGACGCTACCTTTTGAGATCCCTGTAACCTCAATTATCTCACTCAACTTTAATCTTCGGTCACTTAACACCATATCGTGGATTTTATTGATCATTTCTGGTGTAGTCACCTCTACAGGACGTCCTGAGCGTGGTTCATCCTTTGTTGATGTACGACCACGTTTAAATTCATTTAACCAGTTATAAATAGTTGCAAGTGAAGGAGCAGATATGCCGTGAACTAAATCCAACTCATTTTTTATTTCCTTTGCTGTTAACCCTTTTATATTAAAATGTTTAATAACAGCTCTAAACTCAATTTTCTCCATTTTCCATTTTTCCATTTTCCACAAGCAAATTTTTTTTTGAAATGTACGAAAAACACACAACAACCCGACCAATCTGATTGAAACTTCGCAGCATACTGAATCGGTAGTGCCGCTGCATGAAAACAAACCGCTTACAGTACTAGTCGCGCCACTTGTCGGCTTTTCTAAGGACTTATTGACCCACCCTCGTAGTATCATAAATAAAATATTTGTAATATTATATTTAAATGAAGGTTGCAATATTCCAGAGCAAGACAGTATATAATATATGATTTAATTCGCATGAATCTTATATAGGCCAGTAGATCAAAGTATAGAACATTCACCCTGAGAGTGAACAGATATGAGGTTCGAATCCCACTTGGCCTAACTAGGATTTTTTTCTAATATGTACATTTCCCGATGTAGTTTTTAGTAAGAGGAATTTAACTCAATTCTACTTTGAATAATAAAATAATAATTTAATTTCTACTGTCTATAAGTGGGGCTTGATTATTGAAATCAGTGTGGTTAATTGAGTGGAAAATAGTTGAGGGTTGCACGACTATTTCACCCTTACACAGCCTTCATTACAAGTTACAGCTGGACCTAGTATTTCATTAATTATTCGCGTTTACTCGTACCTCCACCATTTGTATTTATCGACTGCAGTTACGTGCCTAGAATTTCATTACGAAGGGAAAAACATTTAATAAAATAGACAATTTAATGAAACGCAGACGCTGATCAATGGGTTGGTTTGTGTTAACATAATATGAAACACATATATGCATCGATTCAATCTTCAAATAACATAACATAAGATACCTAGTGACACTACTTAGAACACGTTAGTCTTATTCTTCTCGTATGGCGGCAGGGTGCAGAATACAATACACCAATATACTTACACGCAAATGTTGCTTGATATGGTAGTTATTAACAAATTAGAATTTTCGATTTTAATTTTGTTACTGTATTAATGATTTTATGTTAAATTCTAATGGATTTAAGTTTTGTAATGTTCCATTTGAGTTGTTTATTGCGACCCAGGTTTTGCCTTTTGGCATCTTCAGGCACCATGTGCACTCACCAAAAGGTAAATACACGCTGACAACGAATAGAGTTAATTCTAGCTTATATAATAAATTAATATAATAAAGTAGGTAAAAACTTTATCGCCTACCTAATAGTCAAGGATCACAATAAAAAAAATCTTTCAAAAAGTCTTCGTAAAAACCTCCTATCACTAATAATAAAATCAATATGCGTATACATCATCAAAACCCTGAGTGCTCAGCCGCAGTGGTTTGGCGGGTGCGGCGGCGTCTTGTGAAACTCAAACGTATAACCGTGTGTGAAATGTTCATAGACAGTGTCTTTTTTGGGGCATAATATACACGGTTATACGTTTGAGTTTTGCAAGACGCCGCCGCGCCGCGCCCGCCAAATCACTACGGCCGAGCACTTATAATAGATAATTAGATAATAGTACTACATTCAAGAGGTGTAAAATCATCAATACTGGGAAAACAATGGCAACGTATTGGGAACTAAATCAATAAATTAAATCAATTTGTATGGAGAATTTATTATAGTAATATACATGATTATGTATACCTAATAACAATAAATAATATACAAATAAACTGCATGAAAAAAAAAAATAGATTTAAAAAAATCTTATTTTAGACCTAAAGAATTCCATTTAAAATAAAGTAGGTACCATGTAAGAGAATTATTAAAGACTAATATCTCATTAGTAAACTCCATTAATTATTTTTCTTAGAATTGACGATTTACACCTCTTGAGTGTAGTATTTTTATTTTTTATAAAAAGTAATGATCTATTGTCAGGTTTTGACGATTTATTGTTATTAATAAGATAGGGTTTTTACTAATTTGGTTTTTTACTGACACTTCAACTATTCATAATTTGTTTATTGTAGTTTTTGTGACCTTTGACTTGATAGGTAGGTAATGGAGTTTTTACCTACTTTATTGTATTGATTTATTATATAAGCTAGAGTTAAGAGTGTTTGTTGTCAGTGTGTGTTTACCTTTGGTAAGTGTACACGACGCCTGAAGATGCCGAAAGGCGAAACCCGGGTCGCAAAAAACGACTTAAATGGAATAGTACAGAGCTTGAATACATTAGAATTAATTTTCACTTCATTCACGTTTTCGAGAAATGATGTTGTTTTTTTACACAGCAATACGAATGTTGGATTTTTGGTGTCAGAGTACTTTACCGTCTTCGAGGTTCAACCGATTTATGTATTCATGAGAGTTAAAAATCCTTTTCGCAAAGATAGGCTGTTGTCAATGGCAGCCCGCAGCATCATTTCTATCGATTCCTAATGTGCAATTTTGAAAACCTTGCAGTTCACGGAAAAATTACAGATCTGCTGTGTTCGTAATTTCTGCAATTCATCGTATACGCATTCCATAATTATTATGAATTTTGAACTCAGCTCGATTTTAAAATCGAACGAGTATACGCGCGGTTGTATTGGTAACAATTTAATTATTTTCTTCTTCTATTGGTAGCACCATGAATAAAATAGCGGTTCGCATACTGGTCTGAAGTCGGATGCTTCTTTTACGTAATCTACGTACGCATTCTACGCTGTTTTAAGTGATTTTTCATCTTAAAAATAATATTCAATGCACTTATTGCTTTTGGCTAACTAAATAAAATTGACATGGAAAATCTAAATAATGTAGGAGTGAAGGCAACACAGTTTTTAGTTGTCTTTTAAGAAATTTATAAATTCAAATATATTTTTTTTCTCAATTCAGTTCAGACGGCTAACTTATTGTAATTATTACAAAAATTGTCAATAATTCGAGACTTTCCTACCCTATTTAGCTGCCGTAGCGGACCGAAAGCAGCCTTGTGTATAGAATAGACCCGCACGCACTTGTACAGGCGCTACAAAACTTTGAATTTTTATCAGCTGTCCCTTTCTTTTGTCATATGTCTCTTTTTCTGCTCCACCACATAATATTGACAAGTGATTGTCGTAACGATATGTATAAACCGGTGGCGAAGGGTGGAGGTAGGCTGTTAATATCCGACATAAATAGTGCATATTAATCTTTGTCAGTCCAACGTAGGTATTTGTTTTCATTGAACTATGACTGAAATGTGTTTGTTAGTTTTTTTTTTAATTCAATTAAACCCTGCATAATCCAAGCGATAGCAGGTAAAACTCAAAAAAATATTCGTTTATTTATAAAATTTCTAAAATTATGCCATTAAACCATACATAATTTTAGATATTTTATAGATAGAAGAATATGTTTTATCGATTAAGGTTTAGCTAAGGCAATAGCTTAATGAATTAAAAAAAAATAACAAACACCATCTGTACTGTTATAATATACTTATTCTTAATCCAACGAAAACAAATAAGTATGACTGAAATGGTTTAATTGAATTTTAAAAACTAACCTGTACTATCTGCAGATTGAATTCAATGAAAACAAATAATGTGTGACTGACAAAGTTTAGTGTGCACTATTTATGTCGAATATTTACAGGCTACCTCCACCCCACGCTACCGTATAAACTAAAGTATACATTTAATGTTGTGTACTTAGAGCCCTTTGCCGTAAAGCATGACTTAACTATAGACTGTACTGAGTATAGAGTTAAGGAATCCTTAACCATAGACTACTTTTGTTATGAACACGCCCCCTTCTGTATTACCATTTACCACTGACAGCTGCTGTCAAAATAAATTCGCATGTCTATAAAACAGTCCATACACTCAAATTCAATTAACAATGTATCTCAATATGGATATTGATAGTGTTAATTCGTTTGGCATGCACTTGCAGAATATTATTTTACTTTTATACGCCAGCCCGCAGAAATACAAGATGCCAGATGATAGAATGACACTTGACGGTCTGACTATCTTGCGGTGCCTGTGGAATCACGTATAATGACTTGTAATGGAGAGTATTATAATTAAATATTAATATGTATTTATAGTTATTGCATTAAATTTATAAAATGCAGTTGTCATATTTTTGTCATCATTTAACAATTATAAAATAATTTACCTAAACTATAGGAAAGAGAATTTTTAAATATGGTATATTATTTTCAATAGAAATGATCTTAACTAAGGACAATGTTTCTGCATAGTGTTTTCTGCTAAGGAAATTATAGTTAAGACAAATGTTTCTGCATTCCGCTCTTAGACTTGATACAGCTCACCATGAGCACGAAATATGTGGTGAATATCAGATGATAAAAATGTTTAATAAAAATTTTATAATACATTAAAAATGCCATAATTGAATATTTCTAATCGTAAAATGCTACAATAATTATTAATGTAAGTACTCGTACCTACATGTTTTTTCGAATTATCTCGTTTAATATCGCCTTCTGACAAATTGCATGAAAACTTTTCCAATTATAATTACGATAATGGCTGTATATTTGATTGCCGAGTACTATCTCATTAGTTTGATTTATTGTAATAAATTTACAATATAAACAACCAAATTATTACGTAATAATAATACAATGTCATACATAACAAAAACAGTCTAGGTACTTATGTACATGTATAAAATTAATACTTTCGACTGAGGTTATTTGATCGAATTTAAGCCAATTAATTTCTAATTTCCGTAATGGTGTTAAGTAGGGAATCCAATCCCGAGCCAAAATTCTGATCCCAGGATTTCGGGATTACAATTTGACAATTTTTTTATTGTTAATATAAAATTTTTATATTCACAAATAACATTGATAAAATTGGCCAAAAATAAATCTTGTATAATTAATACTATTTAAGACATTTATTGTTAATATTGTATACGTTCGATCTTGCAAATACAAAAGTTTTAATGGAGTAAATAATATTGTAATATTAATAATAATGTGAATTTAATATGAGATTGCTGTTTCTGATAGTAAAGACTTAATGAATGGGTTAACGAGATTTAAAATAGTAAAGCAAATCATGGTGTAATTATGGTCTTTCCGCTTCATAAATCTAATTAGTCAGCCAAATATGAAACTGCCGTAAAACGTATGAGATCATGGTGGAATTACTTTGTTAATAGTGCTAAGCATTGTTTATTCCAATATTTCTCATTTTTATTAATTTATGTGAAAAAATAAAATAAATCGGCAACTTACACATGGGTATAAATCAATTCATCCAAACTCAGTTTATTTCTAATGTAGTTATTTGTTAATAAAATATTTATTCTGTTATATTTTAATTTTAATTTTATTTTCCATAAAAATTGATAAAAAAATCAATCCTGAAAATTTCGGGATTATGTTTACCAATCCCGGGATTCATAGGTATGTCAAATAGGTCAGGATCCCGGGATTGGAATCCCTAGTGTTAAGTATTAATTCTTCTTGGAAAGACATCATCTCAAATGATTTCTAATTAATATCACAATAGAAAATATTTTTATGATATCTTAATTTTTATTTTTATAAGTGTTTGTAGGGGTACGAGTCCGAAAAAGCATTCAAACCAGATAAATTTGTTGTGAAAATAATGACAACATTTTATACATTGTTTGGAATAGTTTGCTCTTTTGTTTTCACGCATAAATTTGTATCAATATGGTGATGTGAAAACTGCTCCTAACTATTTTATTACTATTTAGTAAGTAAGTAATACTTATACTTAGTATGTGTCACCTATACTTATTTAATCCTCAGCACTATTAGTCTTCACTCATGTAATTTAACCAGATTAAGTTAACGTTGTATTTTCTAAGTTGACCGCTTAATCTTCAAACTAGGCTAACTATAATTTTGACCAAAAATGAGATTTTGATGGCATTTTGTTACAAAGCATGTTTTCTATGTTCACACAAAATTTCAAACTCCTAAACCTATAAATAAATGCGTTATTGTTCTTCCCACAAAACAACCAACTGCAGGTGCCAAATTTCCAATATCGTAAATGGAACAACTACCCTCTTTATACAAATTTTCTTTAGATATATAAAAGGGAAGCTAAAATAATAAAAAAATTCTACGTGTATTTTTGAAATTGTTCAATTCCGGTTGATCGTTAAATTACTAAGTTTTTTCTCTTTCCTGAAAAAATTGCCCAAACGGAGTTAGCCGGTTTGCAGTCGAAATGTCTATACAAGATTGTCAAGTCGCTGAGCAATAGAAAGAATTTTTAATCTAAAAAATATATCAAACGAACATTTTATTATTAACCAAAAATGTTTCACTTACCTTTTGAAAGCTTTCACTGTCGAGCAGGAGTGTCGCTGCGAGCTTTCGCGGGAAAAGCGGCTTCCACCAATCAAGGAATTTTCCGCCAAGTCGCGAGCTGTCATACGTCTTCTCAGTTCGCGAAGCCAGTCAGTTTACATCTCGCGAGCGCAGTCAGTTAGGTATGCAATAAATTGTATCAGCAACAAGTGTTTACAAGTTATACATATACATTATGTAATGCGCTATATATTAAAAGTGTGTTTATGTCGGCACGTGAATAAATGTGAACAGGTAATTATTATCAGAATTTATAATGAATGATTTCAATATCAAATGTTCAAATCAAGGTTAAAAGTTACATTTTAATAATTTGCCAGCATTGATATTGTACACTTTTAAAGCAGACCAGTAATTATATCTCTACACAGATTGGAGGTCATGTTTCTTTTACAGGGAATGGTTGCTAACCATTTTCCAATCCATTGTGTCAATAAATCAAGCACGCATAAAAAACGACATGCGAATTTTAGAATCGGAAGTCCAGCCACTACTCTATAACGGGTTTAAGTTATTACACAAATCAATGATTATTGTCAGTGGTAATTCTTTGTTAATTTTAATTATAAAATATTTTTGGTATGTAAAGCCTATTGTCTCATACAGAAAAATGAATAATATTCTAGCACAATAGCCGATAATATATATCGGGTCTGACGAATTCATATCTTGTTTTTTTTTAAATATGTGTTTGGACCAAGAACATGGACATAATAGGTGCAGCAAGTGGCTAACATCCATTTCTCGTAAAAACAAAGATCTGCTAATACAACCTCCACCCTGTGGAGGCCTATATGATCTGCTCAGGATCGAATGTGGTAGGTAGCTAAATATAAAATTCATGTACTTTTCATTAAAAAAATATATAATTTTCGTGGATGTTTAAATACGACAAGTTTATAATATTGTTATTATTAAATGCATTCACTGTATGCAATACTTTAATAAATTAATGTTTCATATTTTTTGTCATTTTACCTACTAATTATTTTTTGTCTTTTGCATGTTTTTAAACTTATTGTGTATGTGATGCATAACTTTTAGTCTTACTTTAACTGTATGAAAATAAGCCAAACACTGTATTGACAAAATACTGTTATCTGAATTAATATAATAAATAAATAAATAAAAATCATGTTGGGTAAGTAATGTGAATTTCCATGAATTGCAATAAATAAATACTTTTAAATGTCACAAGTACTAAGGTACTGAGCTTCCCTGTGAATTTTGATTATTAATTATATTTAATAGTCAATTTATATTATATGTATTAATAAACTCATTGATATGGGAACTGGGAAGGTCTTCCATTTAGTAGATATCTGGTATATAAATGTTCTATGGGACGCGCTGTAACATAAAATATAATCAAGTTAAAAAATATAAAATAACATAGTTAGGTACATAAGTTTGTGTTATACATAAACAATAAACAACGTTAAATTATATAACTCTACCTGTAAATTAATTACATGTCACTAAATATAAGTAAGTATACAATTGAACAGTAAATTTTAAATCAGGGGGAATTTTTCAAATTTGGTTAAACCACTTTTTGACAAAGTGAGAAAATGCAATATTTTCATTTCTTCTTCCTAAAATGCTGTTGTTTACTAGCAATAAACAAAAACGTTTCGTCTCTCTGATCACCTTCATAATGTATGGCATTTAAAAGGCTGTCATCAGGCTTTGGAATGATGTAATTGGTTGAAGTAGATTTGACGCTGTTTGAAAATAAACCTGTTGGATATATCTGCTATTGAAAATAAGTCCCATATTTAGTAGGGTTTTTAAACGATTTGATGTTGAATTGGACGAGCTTTGAAACTCACATAATGTCAAACAGTCTCACAAGAGTGATATAGCATTTGAACTTTTGAAAATTACCTCCAGATATATGATTCAAAATGGATTATTTTATTTGAAAAATTATTGCTAAATGATGGTAAGCGAGAGAATGTAGTATCTCGAATCCTTTTAAATAAAAAAATAAAATCAATTTTCTATAATCAAGTGTATATTGTTTAATAATTATCATTTAAATGTGATTTGTCAAGTGTGTAATTAATTATTACCTATCGAAATAAATTTGTTTGTTAGAAAATCAAGTGCCGCTTGTCAATTAGGTACCTACCCCTCAATTCGAGATTGTGTCCAGTTCCCCGCTAAGTATGTAGGAAGTCCCTAGTATCACAGTATTTATATTAAAATGAATGTGCCTAAATAGTTCCATTAATAACATAGACTAGTCGTATATTATACTGATTGAAAAACTAGCAGCTTATTGCACAGTAGTTAATATTAATAACATGAAAAGCTCGCAGCTGAGAGCTTTCCTCTAAAGCTGTTAATCTCAACCTAACACGTAATTAACAGGTTATAAACAGACAGTATGTACCTATCGCGCATAGGTTACATGGTGTCTATATTATAAGCCAGCTAGATGCAATTAGATAAATGTGCATAAATTCGAATTTAAATCGCAGACAATTATTCATGCAGGAAAAGCTATACCGGAGGCGAGATTATAATTAGTCCGCTGAGTAATAGTGCTTTTAGGCCCTGGGTATGTAATAAATAACAATAAATCAAATAACACGAGCTACTTACACATTATACAAAGTAAACTGATAAATTTAATATGTACCTACTGCATACTAGTCTCATAATTATAATAGTTTTTGAAGTTATACTTTTTTTGGCGCGTTTGGGAAATCAGATCTTTATCTCAATATTTTTGGCGTGTGACATGTAACACATAATATATTTTTTCACACGAAAAAAAGCGCACTCGATTGGATTCGAACCACCGATTGTTCGGTTATCAGCCGAACGCACTACCTTTACGCCACAGTATGATACTGCAATCGTGACAGTATAATATTATAGCTTAGAATTGTTCCGTTGCCTAGGCAGCGAATTTATTATTGTCGGCCATTTGCAATTCCTTACATAAACAAACAATTAAACGTCAGAGTGACAGTTGGTACTTTAAAAATAAAAACAACGAGAAACCATTATATAATATAGTAATATAAGTTAAAGTGTATAGAAATAAACCAACGGCGTTCCAATAAGCGGTCGTTTTTCTTGAGTGTGTAAATTAACAAGATAATTAAGAGCTAGTCAAAGAATCTAGTTTATCACAAGTTTTGTTTTGTTTTTGTTAAAGAAGTACAACTTCTAATTCACGTACATATTGTAAACACACACCGATTTTTTTTCTTAGTTCACTTTATAATTCAGTGTACTTGATAGATTTTTTTTATATAATAATTGGATATTAACAATAATTCGCATTCTAAGATTTTCAGGGCTTTGAGATATATTTTATTTTTAAAATGATTGAATGGTAGTTAGTTAAGTGTGTAGGATTATTACTGAGGATTGAATGAATACAAGTGAACATAACCAATATTGAAAACACGTCTGAGAAAATATATTATAACCAATTAAAAAAATATTTTTTTAAAAAATAAGACACCCAGCAGGATCGAACCTGCATCTTTCGGGTTTGGCGTCAATGCACATAATAATATACCACTATGCTATAGGCATTATGCTCTGAAGCGCTTTCCAAATTAAGTTACTATTATATTATTGAAGTATTAAGAGCCATTAGTTAAAATTTGTCGCAATTAGGTATTTCTATTGGTTATATATTTTCTCAGAAGTGTTTTGAAAATTACGTATGTTTAATAATTAGAATGTTACATTCTTAAATCTTGTGAATTATTCGTTGAATAAAAAAAAATGTTAATTAAGAATACAAGTGAACTTTAAATATGAAATTGCAAATGCTACATAACTGTTTTTGATATTTTCTGAATGCAACCTCGTTCTCAAATGATTACTATTTAATGAAAAACATATATTTAATTTTTAAATCATTTTTTTCTTCAACGAATAATTTACAAGATTATAGAATATAACATTCTTTATTTAACGTACTTAAACGTACAACGTAAAGCTGGTCGCCAATATTAGTGAAAATTGAAAGAAGCTTCAATTCCATGGTGATTGTTTAATTTAATCCTAATTAAGTAGGGTGCAGGTGCCAAAATTGGTATAGCACATTGCTCGGAATCAGTTTATGCGGGTTCGAGTTTCACCTGGTACTAGAGTTGGGTATTTCCCGAGAAAATCTCAATCACGAGATTCGGGATTTTCAGAAAAGAATTCTCGAGAATTCTCGAGATATCGGGAGATTTAAAGAAAAACCTGTAAAAATCCTAAATTCAGTGTAAAAACAGACATATTCCAAAAAAAATATGATTTTTTCTATTTATGTAACAAGACAAACAAAATAAAGTAGGGAAACAAAAATAATTCAAAATATTACATATTAAAATAGAATTTCAAAAAACGCAGACTGTCAATCGCTGCGTCTGACAATTGCGTACGTTTTTGAGACACAAAATTTCCTGATTTTGCAAAAATTGCGTTCATTTTGAGTCGACATTGGCTTATATTTTTTAAATGCCCCGATCATTCTTTGAGCGTTTTGTGTTTTTTGTCCACTTTTTTCATTTAGAAAATCGTGTTTTCAATGATAATAAAAAAATCCCGAATCCCAAGAAAAGATTCTCGAGATCTGGGATTTCCCGAAATGTTAAAATTTTTAATTCTCGAGATTCGGGATGGAAAATCGCAAAAATTTCTCGAAAATTCCCGTCAGGAAATTCCCAAAACCCAACTCGACCCGGTAACGTCTTTTTTAAAGATTGTTTTTAATATGTCGGTATGTTCCTGAAGTTATCCAAATTATGTTGTTTTACTTTTCGCCCACGTGATCATATCATGGGTCCCGGGTTCGAATTCCGGGTCTGGCAAATACATACGTTGTTTTTCCATGTGTGTTTAGAGCCAGACTTTGTGGAGGCCCATATGATCGTATAAGGATCGGGCATGATAAAAAAAATAGATAGGGTGCAGGTGCTTACATTGAAGCACATTTACCGGATTCCGATGGATGCGGGTTCGCGTCCCGCCCAGCATCATATTTTGTTCAAGATTGTTTTTAAGATGTATGTTTCTGAGGCCACATTATGTATTTCTTGTTAATATTTTTGGTTTTAAGGTGTAATGGAATATATAGTAAATGATCATTAACTATAAAATATGAAATACTATATAGGTTACCTAATGATAATATGGCCAAAAAATTGGTCAATAGTTTAATAACTTTTATCATTATATTAATTGCACATTACGAACAAACACCATTAGTACCCAGAGAGTATTATAAAATTCATTCGTACATTTTAAAACCGAAATGTTTTTATCGGATCAATTCGAGTTGTCACCGGGGCGAGTAAAAGTTAAAATCGAAATAACCATGGCCGCAGCTTTTGCAATGAAAGCTCGGTTTATTTTACGCGGTCAGTGATATCCCTTCACCGACAGAATAAATTGAAGTACTTAGCAAAATTTTGTGAAATTGGCATGTCTACATTATTATTTCAATACCTACTCGATGAATATAATATTATTAAATTTGTGTAAATGTAAAATAGGTAGGTTTAATAATTTAATTTAACAATTTAGTATTATTGTTTTGGTCAATATATTAATTATTAATGAAAGTAATTTCCTGACCGACCGTATCATTCTGTAATAAATAAATATGGCAAAATAATGTTACAACCACTAAATTGAGGCTGGAGACGGTTTCTGGCGGTCGTATATTAGGTGATATTATAGGAGTTGACTGGAAATTAACATAATAATATATTTTTATGTTTCTGTAAGTACAAATTTAATTAGCTGCAAAACTTTTGCCTACCCAATTCCAAGAAGGCAAGTCGCGCAAGTTTCAGGTCGTGCTATATTACAATCTTGATGGGATCTGTAATAGATGTCGATACCTGGGTCATTCGGGTTCGGTCTCTCTTGTCTGAGAAAATCTAATAAACAAATGAAGGGTCTCGTCACATAGCGTTGACAATGGGTAGGTAGGTAATTAATACAAAACATATAGGACATCAAACAAGTAGAATAACAAAAGAATATAATGACTACGGTTGATGGCGGTTGTGAAGAGTGTAGTGAGTGTGATTTGAGGATTTCGAAGGACAAATGACCGAAACTTTTCGAAACCAATATTTTCAATAAAGTCAATTTAAAACAAAAGTCTTTTACTAACTGAAAAAAATGTAGTCTGCAGTCTCATCTAACAGAATTTTTATTTCAGTCATAATTAGATGTAGATATTTGAAATTTTTATATGTCTACTATGTTTACTAAAGGTAATGTTATGTTATGTTAGAGAATTAATATTTTAGACGTACTAACCATTAGCTCAATAATTGTTTTTTTCAACATAAAATCTGACTATTACGTTCGAAATTCATAAAAAATAGCATATTTTAAAAATGGTTTATTTAAGATCATTTCAAATCCGAGTAGGTATAATATGTAAATGACAGAATTATGGCTTGGGCTATTTGTCCTTTGATGTCCTCATTTTTCTTCATTTAATAAATACATATTGCATAATATAATATATAACAAATTAACTGTATCTTATAAACGAGCACAAGATATCATAATAAGTATACTTTAAATCCAGCATAGCTTTATTAAAAAGGCACTCATCAACACCTGTCTTCATAATAGTAGTATTTGAACGCTAACGACGCGCTAACGATTAGGTGGCCATTAGATATAATTAGCATGCTATTAAAATGTGGTAATTAATTAGAAATTATCTAGTCAGCGGTCAATGTGTTTTAATAATTTATTGTATCGCAAAAAATTGCCTCCGTCCATTCTATACTTTTGTTATTCTGTGATTAAATGGTGTTGAAATAATAAATACAATGTTAAATATTATGTTAATACATTGTTTTATTGTTAATCTAATAATATACTTATAATAAACAATTCATTTATAATAATTCACATTATATTATATAAGTTAGATTATAAAATTCGTATGTGGAGATTCGTTACATTTGAAAATGTGTACTGAGGAGGAAAGAAAATTTCATATCAGTTGGTATACATTTTTCCTGGCAAAGATAGCCGTTTTTACTAAACATATTATTATCTAATTTAAAATATTACAATTTGATATTTCTTAGTGTGTACACAGTTGACTTTCAATTTACCAAATAAAGCGGGAAAACAATATATGAAAATACATTTAAGGGGTACCGGTTGAGAATACGTTTTTTTTTAATTACAACAAAAACATGAACCCACGTCATACTTAATCTTAATTGAGCGTATCACGAGACCCTACGTTTGGATGTGAAGCATCAGCAGTTTTACGCCTGGGAATGTGGCAGGAGCAGAAAGAGGAGACGTGAGCTTTGACTGAGTTTACTGAAAGACGTATTTTAATAAAAAGTGCCAGGGGAGAGAAAGGCACGATGACTTAACAGAAATAAATAAATTTAATAATTTAATGATATATAAGATACAAAAAACAAAGCTAAAACAATACGGAAAATATGTGAAGAGATCTTCACGTCCGCATTAAGACGCCGCAATTTTTGCAAATGCAATATAATTGTTTCATTGTCGTAGGACACTCACACATTCAAAACCCTGCATCAAAATGTAGTGTATTGAATATTGCCTATCGGAATTCTATTTATTATCTGTTCTGTGATCAGGAGGGACGCAGATATGTTGCGAGTGACCGACTGGAGAAAGATAACTTAGGATATACATTCCTGGAGATGGTTGAACAGACGGCCATAGACCTGAATGGTTTATAGCGACTGCTTAAGTAAATATTAAGTAAGTTGTTTTATTTGGAATGACTGTGCCCTCATCCAAATTAAATACCTTTATTCAAGTTGAACTATGACAATGGGACAATGTGATGGATCACTGGCACTATTTATATTGGATAATAGATCATAGCCTACTTGAAGTTGGACATGTCTGCTTTATAGCACACGACATAAAAGAATAGTTTTCCAAATTAATTACAGTTATACAAACAGTTATTTTTTATAACATTTATATGAAACTGGTTTAGTACTTTTAGTGGCGGAGCACACTGCAAGAAGCCGTGCGATGCGCGAGTGGCATTTGCTTTCCGCACTAAGATGAGCGCGAAGTAAGTGGTTTCTACGCATTTCGCCACTCGCAGTGTGCTTTATTTGCAGATTTAGAGAGTCAATGTGTTAGTGCATGTATAGCTAACAGGTGGATCGCAGGCACATTTATAATTATTATTGTATTATTATTGTCTCTGTGGTCTACGATTCGAATAGATTAACAGGTTTTACAAGTGTTTTTTTTAAAGATAACATCACAAAGTATATTCTATGTTCAAAGTTTTACCGTTCTACTTTAAAATTAAAAAAAAAAGTTCAATCAAAAAATCTTTGGGCGCCAATTTGTCAACTTTATGATTTTGTGGACTAGCTCCCTCGACACATACGTCGACGAAAAATGTACCTTATGATATTATTACTAAACTTATGTGTGTAGTAATTTGCAGAATATTTATAAAGATGCTCTGCATAATATACATTCTACAGCATCTATGGACCAAACGCCACTGATATAGGTATACATAATATCATTGAAGAATTTAGTAAGTTTCTATAGATTAATAAATAAACTTATATACCTTCTGCTACTTGTGCATGAATCATCGTTGTATACCTACATTATGATTTCTAATAATTTAATTACTAATTATAATACACACTTGCACACATATTATTATATAATAGCGCTGGATATGTACACTCAGAATCAAAATGTAGTGAACATTAATATTTAAGGAGGTATACGATTCAGTTGACGGCACTTTAATGAATTTATTTATAATGTTCTACATTTGAATTAATAATGACAATATCTCTATCATTTTTTGGTATTATTAGAACACCTATTATATTATGATACGTATACCATTTTCAATACTTAGTACTGTTTTATAATTTATATTAATATAGTATTACCTATTTTACTTATAAGTAGTTTAATACAATAAATTATACTACTATGATATATGATGATAAAAACAATAATTATCCATATGAGATATATTTTATTAATCCATTAAATAAGTCGGTATAAAATTCATTGTTAACCTCACACATGTAAGACATGTTACCGAAACCATTAGGTCGATTCACAAAAGGCAGAAAATCGAATGGCATTTTTACCGATAATATGTCAATACGATATTTTTTTTACATTAAAATTAATTTCCACCATTCAAGTTACAAAGCCATCGGGTAAATCAATATTATGTAGTACCTAGGTAATTTCCACATAATGCAATGGTCAAGAGCGGTTTCATTTATTAAAAAAAGAAACTTTCCCACCTGGGCACTGATACAGTATTTTTTGAACAAAGATAATAATAATGGTATGTAATTAATATAATATAGGTACTACAAGATAAAAAGTAAACAGATACATTTACGCAAAAACAGAACTTCATTATACAGATATAATATTATAATCACTAATAATAGAGTAAGTATAAAATATAGTAGATATTCAATACCTAACTAATACCCATACCATCTATCTGAATCGGTAGTCGGCGTAGTGGTTAGAAGTTAAAACCACTGCCCGGCAAACGAAAGATGTGTGTTCGTATGAAGCTCAACTATATTCGACGAAATTCATGCATAAATGACAAATCGCATTGTACTCGTATTAAAAATCGCAGGCAAATCATTACGTTTAATGTAAATAATAAATACAATTATTGCATAAGTCGGTCCTTAGTGTCGGGGAATTAGAGAAAAAAATATTCAATCAACAAACCTTATGAAATTAATTATCGGCAGTCATTCAAATATAATAACTGCTTGTTATTTTGCCTCTAACATAATCTCTAAAAATTGAAAACCGTTCAGTGATGGAGAATATAATATGAAAAAAGAGTGGTTTAAATGATTCCACGATCTCTTTGGCATAGAGTCCACTAAAGCGGACTTGCGGGGCGCTCGCGCATATTCTATGTGAATCATCGAAAATACAACGTAATCAAATACGCCAGCGCACACTGGATTTGACGACGCATTGTGCCCGCCTGCCCCATGATTCATCGTTTTTTTGGCTTCTCAGCGATACGAATTAACGAAAATACAACGTAGTCCATTCATTGAACACGGCAAGCAAAATCACGCTCCTGGAAGCGTCGTCGATAGACGGGCGAGAAGCCATTATTTAATAACAGTGAACTCTTTGGTTAGTTATTGCGTGTCCGATATTTCGCTGGTATAATGATGTCATCGTGAATATTAATTACAAGCCCCGAGAAATTTAATAATATTTTTATTGCTTTGTTATGAGAGACGCTGATAATAATAATTATTGTGTGCTCCTTGAGCCCCTTATTACATAGGTGAAGGGTAATGCGCGGGTGGGAGGGGGCCTACTTCGTAGAGAGCGCACCGAGCGCCGCGTTGGTGGGCTTTATGCCTTTGACTAATTTGAAAACAAGGAAAAAAATCATGAACAAAAGACATGCCTTCGGCTATAAATACGGTGAAAGATAGAATATCTTTAAACTATTCAACTTTCTTGTCTGAATATCTTTAAAGAATTCTATTAAACTTTTTTAATAGAATTCTTAAAAACTAATTTTTTTATAAAACTTCTTTTTTCGCCATGAAAAACAGTTTGGCACGTCAGACAGTCGAAAGATATTATTTGAGAAATTTTGGCACGCGTACGTAAAAAGGTTCGCTAACCCTGGTATAGAATAATGACAGTAGTATTTTGAAATTATAATCAATGTTTTATTTGGAGCCATGTAACTACATATTCTTCACACAACATGTCCTAAAACTTCGATGTAATTACATATTATTATGCTTGCAATTGAATTGATTTGAAGCAGCTTCGTATGTAGCTAGAAAAATGACACTTTTTGCATTTGGTTTGAATTAAGAATAATATAAATTGTATGCGTGACAGTAATTACGAGTTTCTGTTGTTTTTTTATTGTCTTGTTTAAAATGAGTGTAAGTATATCAAAAGAATGCATTTCGAATTTGGAATGGTTACACATTTTGTATTATAAATATCGGAAAATACCCCTTACACGTTTGATATAATATAAAATGACTATTTCATTACTTATTAAAACAACGAGCAATTTATTCCGTATGCCTAGACTCCCTACCATATTCAGTACACCAGTTTTTCGGGTTATTAACCCAACGTCCATAAAAATTAAATTATACATAATTCATACGTACTTCGAAATGATTTCAATAGTTAGTTACAAATCCGTATTATTATGAATCATTTTATTATATGGTGTCTATTAGACAAAGCGGTGTCTTTTTTAAATTTAGAACACATTCTATGAATATTGATTGTATTGAAATGAAATCAATGTTATTATTTTCATTATTGATTACCTACCTCCATTGTCAATAAGTCATAACTACATTCATATTCAGAGGCGGACAGTGTCGTGGGGATACTTGTAATGTGGGTGAAATATCTCGTCAGTATGTAGACGACAGATAATTGTTATTCTCCATTTCTTATTACACAATAAAAATTGTCTATTCTCATTTGATCTTCCCAAGATGTTCTTTTTTTGAAAATTATTGCACATAAATGGGCGAACGTTCAATTCTGGATTCATTAAGGGGGAACGTGCGCCGCGTAGGTCAAAATGGAGCTTTTATGCTATTTTAAAAGCATGATCCTGGACATTCCTTAAACGTTGTCGATAATCTATTTACATAATTTTGAAGCCTTATTATCCTTTATATTTATTTTAAACATTTGATGACTGCATAAAGTATTTATATTACATAAAATACTATTCTTTTAAACCTCTCGCACTAATGTTTTAGAATATAGTCATATTTCAGTACGTCCACGTGAAGTGGTGTTAAGATTTTTTATATTTATTAATTTTTAAAAGCATTTATAAAATCATTAGTAAAATTTATGTCGACATTATTATGGTGTAATATTTACAATATAAAATTATATTGATAATCTCTGTGATCCCAAATTTGACAAGAATTAGGCATTTTATTATTAAAAAAATGGGCAATATTTACACATTTGAAGATAATTCTAAAGATACTGATTATAAGCGATGTTTTTGACCATCCAAATGTGATAAACATTCTACGAATAATGTTTTCTTTATGATAATTATTGATCTAAGAGTAAGGTAGTATTTTTTTTGAAATACGCCATTTCTATTGGCATTTCCCAGTGGCTAAGCTACAACATACGGCCGTAGCCATAAATTGACAAACGATAAATGAAGTAGGGAGTGAGATCATGGTAACGCGCGTGTTTGAACATTTACCATTTTTTAAAAAAAAAAAATTTTTTCGGTTAGGTAAATGTTCAAACACGAACGAACAGAATTTTATATTATAATTAATTTTAGTATGTTTCCTGACTTAGAAAATGGCTATTTACCCATTATGGCGAAGGGTTGCATTTTACTTGGTAACTACAAAAGGAGGTCGCGATCAGTAAGTACTTCATAATAATATGACAATGAGTGGCGAAACCCCATTAAATCAACTGTATTTATTTAAAAATTGCTGATAATACACAGAGTCACGTTAACTCTGTGGTTCCGCGGAAACCATTTGAGGAACACTACTGTTGAAAATCACACTACCCTTAATCTTAGCGATAGGTAGGGGGACCCACCATTTATCCTGGCTTGGGGGCCCGCTTCAGGATGTGGGGGCCATGATCAGTGGCGGCTTGACGACTTTCTAAGTGGTGGGGTTTAGCCATTAATTATTAAATATACATACCTACATACTTTCTCATATTATACACTATGTACCAAGCTACTTATAATAATATGATTTTATTAAGGGCGGACATGCTCAGCGTAGGTCAAAATAGAGCTTTTATTGCATTTTCAAACATGTATCGTTTAAAAAAAAAATAAAAAAAAATTCGGTTAGGTACATGTTCAAACACGCGCGTTAACATGATCTTACTCCCTACTTCAATTTTAGTTTGTCAATTTATTGCTACGGCCGTATGTTATAGCTTAACCACTGGGGAATGACAAAAGAAATGGCGTATTTCAAAAAAACACTACCTTATTCTTAGGTCAATAATTATAATAAAACAATCATTATTCGTAGTATGTTTATCACACTTGAATGATCAAAGACATCGCTTATAATTAGTATCTTTAGAATTATCTTCAAATGTGTTAATTTTGCCCATTTTTTGAATAATAAAATGCCTAATTCTTGTCAAATTTGGGATCGCAGAGATTATCAATATAATTTTTTATCGTAAATATTTTACAAAAATAATCTCGTCATAAATTATACTAATGGCACCGCTGCACATTCATGTACTGAAATATGACTATATTCTAAAACATTAGAGCGAGAGGTTTAAAAGAACACTATTTTATGTAATAAAAATACTTTTTGCAGTCATCAAATGTTTAAAATAAATATAAGGGATAATAAGGCTTCAAAATTATATAAATAGATTATCTACAACGTTTAAGGAATGTCCAGGATCATGGTTTGAAAATGCAATAAAAGTTCCATTTTGACCTACGCTGAGCATTTCCCCCCTTAATGAGGAAATGAGTAATTTTTTCAGAATAAATAATATGATTATCTGAGTCGTTACTTAATCACATCAAAAACGCTTGCCTAAAAATATTAACTTAATTAATAATAATAATTATTTTAGACTAACCATTATCAGTTTTGAACAACGACATACAGCGAGCGTTTTTCCTCACTTAGATGTCATTTGATTCGCTCCCCAGTATGCATATAGGTACTAACGTATAATAAATATCGGACGTGTATTTTTGACATGTAACAATGTGGGGATAGGCCGCCCTCGTGGTGCAGTGCGTAAGGCTCTAGCATTCCACGCAACAGTTCCTGGGTTCGCTTCCCGGTCAGGACACACAATATTTATGTTTTTCTCAAAGCCTGGACCTTTGTGATTGTTCAAAATCACTAACAACCACCTTGAACGAAAAAGGAAGGATATGGTTATTAATAATTCTAAAAAATATGGGGGTAGTCCTACAAACCCTCAAGGTAGAGCTGCCCCTGGCCATGAAGATAATAATTATTATGTTCCGATCTAGCAAAAATTTTAATATTCTGTACGTACCATTTTGAGTAGGTACGCCAATGTCGCTAACGATTCCTATTGAATTAGTGAAATGTCTTATTATTTCACATGGACGCACCCAGCGCAAAAATATTCCGCGTCCCACTTACATAAATTTACAGTCTCGATAATAATAATAATATACAAAAATTGTGTTCCTCACGTAATATAGCAACAAAAAAATCGGATTAAACAAACTTTTCGGAACTGCCAGCGCCATCTATACGGCGAACTTTAAAACACTCGCCCTTTACGTGCAAAAAAACATATAGAAAATAAAGATGACTTCATTTTTTTTCGCCTATGCGAATTCGAATTTCGAACGCGGAATCTAGATCAAACCGGTATTTCTTGGATGGGTTCGGTATGAGAGAGTCAGTGCGATGGATTATTTTTATCTAACGTCCTAACAAATACCTAAATAATATTTATTATCGCTGTTTTAGAATTTACGTAGGTAGGTACCTTTATAAACAGTGATGTGGTGTCCCTTAAAACAAAAAAAAACTAACCGGCTCGCTAGGAAAATTGTTCGGTAATAAATTATTTAAGTTATTATTCGATATAATAAAAATGTTAATGTAAACAATGTTGCACGGAACATAGATTGGTTGAAAATGAAGCAAGTTTTAGTATACCGATTGCATTGACTGCAGCGCTCGAAATGGAAAAGTTTACGAACCTGAGCGCTCGATAGTTTTCTGAAGATATTTACATAGTTATCAAATTTGATGTGTATTTCATAAAAATAAGTGTGTTAGATTTTCTATTATATGGCCTATGTAGTTCATGCGATCAAATTATTTTTTCCACGAGACGGAGCTGAGCGATAAATTTACCGATTTCACGAACGGAACAGGAACGGCGCTTCGGTGCGCTCCGGTTCATTTCTAGCTCCGATTGACTGTCATAGTAGTGTGGCAAATTGACCGTTATGGAAAAAAATTATAAGGCAAATTATAAACCCAATATTAATAATAGAATCAAAATTTGTTTTCATTAGTTAACCCTTAATTGTATGGTGTTGCCTTTCAGAAACAAATTGTATTAATCTTTATATTTTTGTGTGAATACAATTTTATGTTAACGCTTGTGGTTGCCAACCAGTTCAGAACCAAATCGACGATGATTATTAGTATCAAGTGTTTTAGCGTTGTTTTTATCAACCAGTTCCATCGAACCGGTACTAGCCTCTCGAGGAACACCACTATTTTCAAATATAATGAATATAATTAATGGGCAAGATATTGGGAGCATGTGGCGGACCAATCGGGTACGTTGACCCGAAAGTAATCGGATAGATTTTTTGGCAAGAAAGTAGTAACTGAAGATTGCAGAAGTACAGCAATAACGATTACTTTTAAATTTAGTACGTACTGTTACCTCCATGCAAACTGTGAACTTAAACGCGATCGAAAGGCACTGTCTAAAGCCACGCTCTCACGTGTCGATTTTTATCGTTCAACTGTCTGTTGAATGTTGAACAAGAAATCGAAAGGAACGTTCCCATTCGTATGTAATGATCCTGAATATTTGGATAAGAAATATGTTTCATACTGCACAATTCACGTACGGTAACTACGTTTTAAACATTTAAGACAGTCAATCAAATTATCCCATGACCGGACCCAGTGATGTCCCTAGACAAAATGCCGCCCCTAAGCAGCGTCAAAATGCTACCACATTATACAGTATTTTTTATTATCCTTTCATGACTTCAATATCTAAGAAATACATTATTAACAAAATATATACCACAAAATTTAATTTAAATGTCATTTCTAATCAATAGAAAATATTGCGAATCCACGGTTTCAGATATATTTAAAAATACACCTGACAACTTTCAAAACTCGCGAATGACTTAATGACGAAATTAATTAGGTACCTAAGTATTTACCTACCTATAATTCAAATATAATTCGCAAATCTGCACGTGTCATTGCTGGTCATCAAGGAGTGATGTCCAAAGACAACGGAAGTAAACTAGACATCGCGAACCCGAAGAAAAAAATACAGTCATGTTAGGCCGTTAATGCTAATTAATAGGTACATTTTGTTTCCAACCAGCGAGCTGAAATTTTTAATGGAAAGATATTTCAGTTATTACTAAGTTTAGGTACCCATTACTATATGTATTTATTGATTCACCTCGATTTGCCGCTCTTCGAGTAACTGCCGCCCCCAAGCGACGCTCAATCTGCCTACCCCCATTGGAAGTCACTGATCGGACCTGTAAATGATATTATGTTTTATAGACCAACTTCTATATCAAGTCTTTTACGTTACAATGATGCACGCGCTGATACTGTTACGTCACGGTCTTTTTGCGTGTTGACTTGTCACAGCAGATACTTTATTTCTCTAGCACTATTGAGAAGAATTAAAAGCTTTCTTTTCTGTTTATCTTCCCTAAAATACTCCTACATTTGAAATAGGTAATGTTCTTCGTCTACTTCCGCAAAGGTTTAGGCATTTGAATGTTAATAAAACTCCACGTGATATCGAACACACACTGCATTATGGGCATGGGGAATGTATAAGAATAGTATAGAAGGTACTGACAGTTTTCAGTAATAGTTACACATTACAGACAAACAGTGACGTGCCTAGACAAAATGCCGCCCCATTTTTTTACTATATTTTTTATCATCCGTGCTCGTGTCGTTTCTGGTCACCAAGGACGTCGAAGGGCAATGGAAGTAAACTAGACATCACGAACCCGACAAAAAACTTCAGTCCTGTTAAACCTTTTATGTGAATTAATACATTTTGTTTACAACCAGCTGATTTTTTTTAATGAAAGATATCTTCATTATTAGGTACTCAGCTTAGGTAGCTATTTCTATATATAAAAATGATTCTCCTCGATTTGCCGCCCTTCGAGTAACTGCCGCCCCCAAGCGACGCTCAATCTGCCTACCCCCACGAAACGTCACTGCTTCATTCACCATTCAAATCACTGCAAACAATCAATTTAAATTACGTGAATTATTTGGTTGTTATTTTTAACTTTATTAAAAAATCGAGCGTTTTAAATAAGTAAGTATAGGTACCAGTGGCGTGCGGTGATTTTTGAGATCGGGAATGCTCTTCTTTATAAAGAGTCTTTATCTATCAAGTAGCAATTTAGCAGTTACCTATTATTAAAATATTCCTTATCTGAACTGTGTGGAAATGGAATTTGTGCAGATAGTATGGTAAAGTTGTATTTTGTAAAATTAACATTATTTACAAACGATGTATCGCCACGAACAACGCATCGATAATAATAATTGTAAATAAGTTTAAGTACTTATATACCTACCTAAAGTAAATATGTGTTCATTTAAAATGTATTAAGTAATGATATTATGATAATAATCTGCTTATTTCTACGGTTTAATAAATTAGTGTTTATTTTTCTTATGATTATCTTGGAATACGGGATGGGCTGCATTCAAAGTATCTATGAATCGCACGCCACTGGCATGCATATGTTATATTTATACCCAGTAAACTGAAGGTAAATAATTACAAGATAAAAAGAACTTTTTATATACAACGTTTTTAAATTTTCTATTAAATCATATAAACTTGACTTGCTAGCTTAAACAACCAAAAAAAATTTACTTAATAGAAATAATACTGAAATGTCATTTTGTTTTCCATAGTAACACACGTATATATTAATAATTTAGTTGCTAGGACCATCCGCTTAGCAACCAATAATGGTGTCAAAATAACTTTTCATACAAAACAGAATTAACTGAAAATTAATTCAATTCTACTTAAAGATGGCTAAAAGTATTTAAAAAATGCATTGACATCGTGTTTATATTCTAAAATTTTCAAATGTCTAGCTAGTCGGGAAGTTAGTTAAAAATCGATTGCAAGATTTTTACCGGACAAAGAAATAATAACCACCGGACAAATAAGAACACGAGCTAAGAAAAGCGTTGTAATAAAAATGCGAGAGAAGCGATTAATTAGTCCAATTCCGAAGTGATTATGAGAAAAAATGTAGGTACTTAAGTATTTAATTTTGTACTGAAACCGGTGAAATTCAAAATTTTCGGTAGTTGATACATGTCATATTCATTGAAATTTAATATTAAAGAAAGGTAGGAACTATTTCGTCACTATACCACCGTGTAGGTATGCATCTATATATATTAGACATTTTAACGGAATGTCTATCTAATGATAGTGTTTATAATAGTCACGTAGGTACTTCAGATATCTACTCGTTTGAAATGGGCTAGTTGTATTTCAACAGTTGATTAGAATGTCTAATTACTAATTTTGATACAAGTTTGCACTTACACGGTTTTACAATTAACAGTTGTTGTGTAGCCATTTTTAATATATATTTATTAAAATTTATAATTAGGTTTAAGAATAATATGAAGTATGTAAGTACCTATAACTCTCGCTACTAACTAAAGATTTTTAAAAAAAATCAATCGATTTAATTCGTGGATCTAGATAACACTATAATCGCTAATGTGTATCCGCTGCCAATTTACAACGGGCCACGTCCAATATTGAATTAAGCGGTAAGCAACTATCTCCTCTTCTTCGCGTTATTACGTTTAAGTACTTATTTATATTACTGTAGTTGAAGTCAACCTTTTAATATTTTTAAATTATTAAACAATATTTTATTAAGACCTTACCCCGTTCTGAAAATTAACAATTTCACTAAAGGGCATTATAATAATTTTGTATGGAATACATATTTCTCAGAAAAGCATATATTTTGACACCATTCCGGTTTCCTAAACAATAATAATTATCGAAGTAAGTTACAGTGTTTTACTCAGTAATAAATAACGGCAATTACTGGGTATTGATTTTAGTCATTTATTTATTTCAGAAAACAAAACATTGTGGACATAAAAAATCTAAATTCAAAACGTTCGCAACATGAAACTTACATTATAACAAATATTACCCTCACAAGAGAAAAGAAGAGAATATACATAATAATAATAATAATAACAATAAAAAAAACATAAGTACAATTTTATACAGAAAAATAAAATTTCGAATACAAAATACATAGCACGTCATCAAAAATGCCTACTTCTTTGGGGACGCATTGACTAGTCTTGCACCCCTCGGTGCCTGATAGGCTTGACACGAGGAAACGGTTCCGATCAAGGCCTGAACAAAAATGAACCATAAGTGTAAGTGAGTAAGCATTCGGCACGCTTATATCTCCGCTCTATGCGTTAGAGCAAGATAGAATTTCTCCGGCTGAATTTAAAAAAAAATTGAAAACGTCGCCGGATAAAATTGATTTTGGCTGATTCTTCTTCTTCGACCATGTCCGATCCTAATAGGATCATATGGGCCTCCACAGAGTAGAGGTTTGTATTAACAGATTTTGTTTTTTTTTACGAGAAATGGATGTCAGCCACTTGCTCAACCTATTAGGTCCATACCCTGACCCACACACATATTGAAAAACAATATGTGTACTTGCCAGACCCAGGATTCGAACCTGGGACCCACGGCATGATAGTCCGACACTTATGCCGCGCGGCCACCGTATGATGGCTGATTACATGTATTTAAAAACTGCGAGCACGTGTTGCTGAAATTTATTGTTTTTGTGTTAAATATAAAGTTATTGGTAATTATTTTCAGTTATATTAATATAACATATTATGGTTAACCATGTCGTGTTTAAATTTGTTAGTCGTACTGAGAAGCAACACGATGGTATAATAGTAATATGGTACCATAGTTAGGTTGATAATAATAAAAACGTTGTTCTACTGTGCGTTATACGCTAGAAATACGGCTTTATTTTGCCTAAAAATAGGCCCTCTCTATATAATATTACTCTGAGTTTCCGATTCAGAATAAATCATGGCTGCGACCACGTAGGTAATTGACATGCGCTTGTAAATTAAAATTATTTAGGACACCAGAATTGTAAACCATCCTTCGCGATAAGAGGCGAGAGCAGAAGAGACCTACGAGATTCAAGAGAGTGATAAGTAAGCGTGTCTTGTAGAAAGGCAGTTAGAAAATAATCATTTGACGAATTATCGAAAGGAAACTAGTTATAGGTATGTTTTAAAATAAGACATCGAAGAATTTTTTTCCGGATGCGTTCTAAAATAAGCTTATAGGAAACCTCATAAGGACACCAGATAATCGACCCATATTCAAGAATGCTACGTTTCGTCTTCGTAGTTTGTCTATCTAGCGGGTTTTAGGGCGTCCTTGTAGATGTTTAGTACCTCTTATGTACAGTGACGTCCCGTGGGGGTAGGCAGATTGAGCATCGCTTGGGGGCGGCAGTTACTCGAAGAGCGGCTAATCGAGGAGAATCATTAAATATATATGGGAATAGGTACCTAAACTTAGTAATAACGGTAATATCTTTCCATTAAAAAATCACCTCACTGGTTGGAAACAAAATGTATTAATTAGCATAAAAGGTTTAACAGGACTGTGTTTTTTCCGTCGGGTTCGCGATGTCTAGTTTACTTCCGTTGTCTTTGGACATCACTCCTTGATGACCAACAATGACACCTGCAGATTTGCGAATTATATTTGAATTATAGGTAGGTACATATTTAGGTACCTAATTAATTTATCTAAATATGTTTGCCAGTCATTCGCGAGTTTTGAAAGGTGTCAAGTGTATTTTTAAATATATCTGAAACCGTGGACTCGCAATATTGAGTATTGGAGTAGAGATGACTACATACTAGAGATGATTAAATTTTGTGGCATATATTTTGTTAATAATGTATTTCTTAGATATTGAAGTCATGAAAGGATAATAAAAAATACTGTATAATGTGGTGGCATTTTGACGCTGCCTAGGGGCGGCATTTTGTCTAGGGACGTCACTGCTTATGTACCACGGTATGACGGCATTTGTCCAGCGGTTGTCCAGCCCATTGCCATAGAAAATACAACGTCAATAATAAGATCAGGTTATGTATCGATTTTTAATGAATGCATTGAAGCAGTCACACTCGGCTCGAATGCCGTAGTTTGGCCACATGTGAATTATTATAAGTTATTGACGGCTTACTACTGCCGTTCGAGATAATTACTGTAACGGAACGGACAACTGCCATTTTTTTTTTGTAATGTGCTGTTCATTTCATAGATCAGTAATATAATAATATACATCTAAATTCATAATCACTGGTTGCAGTTCCCGAATGCATAATTTGCAAATTCATCACAATAAAATATATGTTATTACAATACCATGCCACGTTATGCTACTCTTTCTTGAATTTCTCTTCTATTTAGTATCAACGATTCCTAAGAAGATGTAAAAAGGGGCCTCGAAACTGTCCAAACCAGTCATACAATTAATAAATTATAACAGAATTATAAAAAAAATATACAAATTGGGTATAAAAAAATACTCAAATCTGCAAAAAACACCAAAGGTGACAATAACACAATAAGATACGAACTTTCTCACAAAAAATAGACCACTAGGTAATATTATAATATGCCCACGATGGCCGAGCAGTTAACGTGTCGGCTTATAATGTCGTGAGTCCCAGGTTCGAATCCTGGGTCTAACAAATACGCATATGGTTTTTCAATTTGTGTTTGGAGTTTAGACCTAATAGGTTGAGCAAGTGGCTAACATGTATTTCTCGTAAAAACAAAAAAAAAATTATACAAACCTCCACTCCGTGGAGGCCCATTTTACTCATTTAGTATCAGATGTAGTCAATGAATATTATATATGTGAACACTGTCATCGTCAATAATAATTCGCCGTACTAAAATAATGTGATTTATAGTTTTTACAACGTTTTTATTAGGTCGTATTCTTATTTGTCCGGTGGTTGTTTATCTAGTAAAAATCTTGCAATCGATTTTTAACTAACTTCCCGTCTAGCTAGACATTTGAAACTTTTAGAATATATCAGAACACGATGCCAATGCATTTTTTTAAAATACTTTTAGCCATTTTTAAGTAGAATTGAATTCATTTTCAGTTAATTCTGTTTTGTATGAAAAGTTATTTCAGAAAAAATCCGTAATTTAATCCACTGTTATTGGTTGCTAAGAGTCTGGGGTCCTAGCAACTAAATTATTAATATATACGTGCGTTAGTACATATGGAAATCAAAATGACATTTCAGTATTATTTCTATCAAGTACAAATTTTTTTGATCGTTTTAGCTAGCAAGTCAAGTTTATATGATTCAATAGAAAATTTAAAAACGTTGCACCTATATAAAAAGTTCTTTTTATCTTGTAATTATTTAATTATTTTTTTTACGTAAACATTCACATTGCTAAGCAACCTTCCTCTATTATAATTTGTGTTTCGTACAATTGGGCTTATCGCATATTTTCGGATCGTACTTCTTTGGACCAAGCCTGGATAATGAAATGAAAAATAGAAACGTGACATTGAGGTCGACAAATTGATTAGAGGGCAAGGGCTGAACATATCACTCGGTAAGTGGATAACTACTGGATAAATACAGTTATATAGTGGGACTCAATGTGTACGTAAGATCATAATATAGTTATTGGATCGATGGATTCATCTAATTTGGCGTAAATATGTGGCAGAGAAGAGCTAGGGACCGATAAGAATGAAAGGAGCTATGAAGACGCTTTTGATCGCTTTCGTTACGCCCTATGAGCATGGACTTGTTAGCCAACCAAGATGTCCACGTGGCGGAGAAGTACAACACACATATTATAGAACTTCCAAAACAACCCGCCCCACACCACACTCTACCATATGACGAGGTTCTAAGTGTGAAGTATCAGCTGTTTTTACACCTGGGAATGTCTCAGGAGCAGATACCCAAGAGTGAGGTCGCCACGCATTCAAGTGTAGGTACTTTGACTGATTTTGCAGAAACTTTCTAATAAAAAACGTACCCATACGAGAGAGGAGTGAGATGACCACGGTGAACTAACCACAAATAAAGGTTCTAGCTAATTGAATATTAAGTATATTAAAAAAAGCAAAAATAATACGGACATTCAAAAACTAAGAAGTACAGGATAAAAACCGCATCCTCTGGGAATGTACTAAAAAGTGTACCGAATGAGAAAGGTTTTCTCAGGTCAGTTCAACCAGCCGTTGGACTCATCGGGCCGTCCGACTTGGTTTCCACAAAAGCCAATTTTGTTGATTAAAAAATACATCGTCATACAGCGAATAAACCACTCTCGTAGCTGGAGGTAGGGGAATGCTCATAATTAAAATTGATTAGATATTATGAAAAATTGATTTATTGATGCGGTAGAAATTTTAAAGTTGGTTTATACACAACGCGTATATATTACAACGCGTGTGTTGCGAAGACAAATATTTAATTAACAACGCATTTTATCATCGCACCAATAAGGAACATACTACATTATATTATGAAAAACACTGTTCAAGTGGGGGGAATGCACTCTGCGAATCCGTGGTAAGTGTCGTTACCTAAATGTGTCGCGAATTGAAATTGAATTTAATAACCATAGCGGTTGGATAGATAGATGCCTGTCATAATAAGGCGGTGGTAGCAGTCTTAAATTAAACTCGTCTAAAGTCAGTTAAATAACACTTGCTCCTAAGCCCTGCAACATTCCCAGGTATAAACAACTGGTGATAATAATATGCTCGATTAAGACCGAGTGTGGTACGGAGCGGTGTCTATGTTTGTGTTGTTACTTTCTCTATGCTCCGATGCTGGAGTGTGATATAGTGAAGTAACTGTGTGAGCAATTCTTACAATAGTTTATGATGTAGTGGACACAGAACAGATTAATAAATAGAACTCCGATAGGCTAGGTATATCCCAATACACTACATTTCGTCGCGTTATTGCATAAAACGAGAGAAGTTGTCAGAATTCGACGTATGGCGTATTTTTGACACGTGTTTAATCTTCCCCGCATTCTTCTATACTCGAGATCGGTTGCCTGCTTCCGTAAGGTATTTTAGTTCCCATGATTTCTGAGTTCCCTGGTAATGGACCAAATCGAAACAATATGTATATATTATATTTCAAAACCAAAAATGCACAGGAGAAAAAATATAGAAACGTCTAACTTAGCATTAAAGTGTTTATCGTGCGTTGTGCGCGGGAATTTAAAATCATTGTATAATAATATGTATATACGTGAGATAATGTATAGAAGACTTTATATGTATATACAATAATAGTATAAGGTCTGTAGGAATGTACACGGATTCATACCATACCTAAATTGATAGGTACCAACCTACATATAGGTTGTGTTCTTTTGCGAGTTAATATTACGAATCGAATTTTTGCTGAGAGGCTCGTTCAGGTGTATTTTTGTAAGGTGGTGTACCTACTTGGTTATTTAGTTGCTAGACAAGGCCAAATTAGAGTAAATACAGAAGAGCCCGTTATTTGGCCTTTCGGTTCGGCCCTCACGCTTCTTGGGTAAGGACTCTCAAAGTGTTTGTACCATTGCATCCGCAAAACCCTATTCTATCGTATACGAGATAAAGAGTTTATCCTCAGAGTAATAATATAAAGAGAGTGTGTATTGTTCAGCTATAATGAAACCGTGTTTCTTGGGTATAATCTCAATTTTATTATTATTAACTTAACTATTAAACGTTATATAACATCATGTTGTTTCTCAGTACGGCTACAAAATTTAAACACAACATTTGAATACGTGTATTAAATAAGGCTCTAAGTACCAAAAAGTAGTATTGCCTGTAGTTACAAAATACCGAGTCATTGCAGTAAAATTTCATGAAGCAGACCTTTTAAAAAATGTAGTTTTACAGTGTGAAGCAATCACGGCAGCTTCTATAATTTTAGGTATTAAGAACTCGCAAGTGTCAACACTCCATCGTCAGCTATTTTATATTGAATGCAGTTGACCACTGCAGTGCTACTTACACCATTATAAATATAACACGCCAACGGTCTTACAACGTCGACAGGCTTAATTATTTTGCTGTATTTTTTTGACTTGCTTGAGGCACTTAGACTATAGTTATTGGCGTTGGTATGTAGAACATTTTTCTATAAAAAGGTCAGTTTTTATGTTTTTGGTACTTAGCGCCTTAATTAATACACGTATTCATTTACTTAACCATATTTTTTACTAAATTAACTAAAAATAATTACCACTAACTTTATATTAAGTTTAACACAAAAACAATAAATTTCAGCAATTAGTGCTTGCAGTTTCTGAATAAATAAAGTCATTCAAACCAATATTTATTTTACCGGTGACGTCTACAAAAAATATTTAATTCAGCCGTAGAAATTCTATCTTATTCCGTATCCCTAATCGATCACACGGACTAAAATAAATAACATGACGTGTATAGATTTATAAGTTTATAGTCGTTGAGCTGTTCAATCCTCAGATATGACAAAAATATTTAATTTTATATGACAGACAAAAACTACTATGCATGCATAAAAAATAAAGTACACTTTCAATGTCAAAGACTATTTTCATTACCCTCGAGTACATAATAATGTGTAATGTCTAGGATGCGGTTCTTTATAAATTATTTTATAAAATATTTCTCTAAATTAATGCTTTACATTTGCCTGCGCAACTTCGTCCCATGCCAAAAATACACTCTGATCTGTTTTCCCAAACGCGCCTAAAGAAGATAACTTCAAAAAACATCACGCGTGAGAGTTCATATCCCGGGATAATTAACTGTCTGATTACGTTAGAGTATTTTATTGATTTTTGTGTTAAGTAATATTATGTTAGAATAATCTTACTGGAGTTGCCAAACAATGAGGCATGCATTTGTCAGACAGACGGGTTCCTGATAATAATGATAGCTGAAGAAAGTTTAAAATCAGGTGGTACTCCGTTACGAAAAGTTACGGAAGCATCTCCTTTTCGGCCCATCATCGTTGTTTAGTCTTCTAGTCTAGACACTTTCTTGTGTATGTAGTGGTGCGCGATTTGGCTCGCGAATTCGCGGCCGGTTGAGTGTTGCCATACCTACAACATAGGAATTCCTAAGGCCGGGCCCCACGATCCGAAACGGCACTCTTCGCAATAAATTTGCACTAAAGCGATAAAACTAGTGCTGCGTTGTCTACTTACCTATAAAGCAACCACTGTCTGCGAAAATGGAACATCAGTATAGATTTAAATTTTAAAGACAACATTTTAATATAATTTCAAATCATTTGAAAAAAGAATGTTTTAATTAAATTTATAGTTCCCACCTTTTCCGCAACAAAGAATACATTGAATATGTATATTAACACAATCTTATATTATGTACAAATAAAGTTTGTTTTAACGCTTCGGATCCTTTAAATATGCCATTCTCAAGAGATGAACCCATTATTAGCCCAAGTAGCTTCAAAATAATGCGAGAATTAATATCCGTGAAACATCATACCTATATTAGTCTTGAATTATCTGTATGTCTGTCACTATATTTGTAACATATGAGCTGTTTCTATTTGACGCACGTACATTTTTGGGTATTTGTTGCTTGATCGCATAAATAGAACACCCACGTTGCATCCCTTTCATACTCGCTGCATTTAATTGCTTAGTCACGTATCTATATGAATTTCGCTCACCGTAAAATACACCGGATTTATCAAGATAGATGCCTACAAGTTTATATCGTTATTCATATCGACGCATTCTTTAGTAATGAATATTGTTATAATATATTCATTTGATTATAATATTAGTGTAAACTAAATAGTACCAATTATTGAGCGCATCGATAATAATGTTGATAGGTGGCAGTGCCACCTCGTAATTTTTATATAATATAAGTATAACAGAATATATTTTATCATTAAATTATAAATAAGAAAATAAAAATACAGTCAGCATAAATTATTATTATGGAATTTAATGTTAGTTGAATAGGTACATAACTACAGAAAAAGATCATTTACTGCTAGTGCTTGAGTGCTTGAATGGAGGTATTGAACATGTCAATAGAATAAGTATTTGAAAGAAGATGAATCCTTCGCGACGAAGAATGAATACCTAGTGTAATACTTAAAAAAATACTTACGTGAAGGGGGTCACAATCAGCGCTCGAAATGGAAAAGTTTACGAACCGGAGCTCTCGAAAATTTTCCGAGGATATTAACAAGGTTATCAAATTTTATCTGTAGTTTATAAACATTTGATGGCACCATAAAGGTTGATTTGTTTTTTATTAACTATATCATGTTTGTGGACGTATTAAATAGGCTAAATTTATAATTGTATAAATTATCATATTTCATTAATATTTACACATGCTGTCTTTTTATTGTTATTTGTAATTAAGATATTCTTATACATTTGTATTTATTATGCATTATGGCGCATTGGCCAATAGCTGTAATGCCGTAATACTCTTTTTATAAATAAATAAATAAATAAATAAGTGTGCTAGATTTTTTGTTATATCTTTCTATGGCATATCTAGCTCAGACGCTCAAATAATTTTGTCCGTGAAACGGAGCGATAACTTTACAGATTTCACGAACTGGAACGGCGCTCCAGTGCGTTCCGGTCCATTTCGAGCCCTGGTCACAATTTTTGAAGAATGAACTGTTTGCTCTTAAAAAAAATTACTTACGTGAAAAAGGTCACAATTTTTTGTCTTTGTAGGGGGACAGAAAACTAAATCATGCTAAACAGTTGGGGACAATGAATAGAAGATTTAATTTACAGTTTTAAACATAACAAGAAGGGTACCTAGATGTTTGTCTCTTAAATTTTGAATGAATAGATTAGTTATTTCTAAAAACTTGGGTGGCAATGTATGTTCATGACCAAGAGGAATGGAAAGCAGCTTAGACAGGACTTCATCCATATAAGTAGATTGCGTGGAAATGATGTTGATATTTTTTTATAAATTTAAACTGTATGTTAATTCAGATTTGAAATAATTGTGTATTCAGTATTCATTGATATTAATTCCACGTGCTCAAAAATTACAAACGTTCCACTATTATAGTAATTAATTCAAAAATAATAGTTGCGCCGTGAGCAATAATAAAAAAACAAAATTCAACAATACGATGAATTCATTGTGCACCAATCGGTTGTAACCGAATAAATGATTTTGTGTGCTCAAAATCTGCATATTTATTTACACTGGAAGCCCAAATTTACGCCAGAATCGGTGAATATTAAAATAATGTAATGTGTACATGTTTCTACTTGTACACGTTGCACGACTCCATCATGCAGTTGTCATTAAGGGCAATGCTGAAAAGTAGAATTAGAGGTAAATTTGTTTAAATATTTTTAGGAACAATATTTGAAAATTGTCACGAGACGGGGTAGGTATCTAAGAATCATTGTGGTCTTGTCATTGTCTCGTTTTTTGGATTCCATTTCCACGAGCGCTGAAAATCAAAATTCGCAAAGATACGATGATCCAAACGGCAACAGAGATTTAATTGCTGTTGTAGCCAATCGAGGATATTGGCTCAAAAGCGTTGTCCAAAATGATGATAACTCTAGCTCAGAAAATGAGGCTTTGTCGATAGGGTCGTTTTTTAGATCTATTAAAATTTCCTTGTTTGTTAGTGTCAGATGTGTACCGTTGAATCTTGCGAATGGATTGATGACCCATTGGTACATTATTTATTTTGATAATCAAGTGATGGATAATACTTGGAAAATGATGGAGAAATGAGTTCTAATGTCCTTGTTTGAGGAAGCGTCTACGCCTGGGAACCAATCAAACTGTGAGTTTTTAACTTTTCTGGTCCACAGGTCTAACTTGTCAGAGAAAGATTTTAATTTTCCTGTAATTGTAATGATATTTTCATTCGCTCCTTGCAGGCTTAAATTTAAAATGTTTAATTTCTCAAAAAGATCATTAAGAAAAATGTTACTTCCAGCCACTAATTGCTCTCGTGAAGAAAATCATAACCCATATTCTCAGCATCGAAGAAAGAAATTATTTCTGCTCGCCTCTGTGCGATAGTACTTTATTCGTGATTGTACTTTTCCTTTTGAGAGCCAACGTACTTCAGTATGAGGCAGCAAACACCCAAAATCAGAATCCATATTTTCACATAGTGAAATTGAAGAAAATTTAAATGTATATGCATTATTTAAAATGAACAGTTTGGAGGCTTCTTCCTTCGCGGCACACCCGAGACTTCTTGCGGCACACAGTTTGGCAGACACTGATCGATGGTCTGCAGGTTGGGTTCTGTTCAAAATATTATCTATAGATATAATATCGCATGTAATTTGAACGTACCCACACGTAAAAACTGTTAAAATTAATTGAAATTAGCATGAATAATGAATAATAATTCATAATACTAATAGGTAGGTGCATTAGAGTTGGCACTATCTATCATAGAATTTACAGAGATAGTGATCGTTCAAAATATTCTGCAAAATGACGAAACCATAGATTAAATTTATCGCCGTGACAGCGTAGGTAATAGTAATACTGAGGTTAAGAACAGGGCACACAATGGGTAAAAGATTTATATCCTCATGGGAAGAAGCGATTCGCAGCTCTGCGATGAATGTGATGTTTTAGAGGACATTGTACGTTATAGCAGTACAATGCACTAAATATGAACGTAAAAGAGTAGAGCTGCGAATTGGGGATATCTTTGAGAATGCCGACGAATTGAAAGGAAAGAGCTTGGCAAAATGGTAAAGTTCTTTAGCAAAATTGGAGTGAAGACCTGATCGGCGGATCCCGTTCTAGAAGAGAAGAGGCGATATGATAGCGAGTCGCAGTCAAAGCCTCGGTAAAATCATAAATAGAAAAACTGATCTAATTTAAATAATAAACAAACGACTGTTATTTATAATTCCAGTTTTTAACATTGGCTATAAATATTATAACTATGCATTTTTAGCATTTAAAAATGGTAAATCCTCTCACATTATTGATATAAATGATCAGTGAATGTTTTTCAGAGATAACGCATCAAAATAATTTGATAACCACTCGATTGGAAACTCTTTACAGTTGGATAGACGAGCCGATTTGACCGCCCGCAAAACAATTTAATTTACCTGCTAAATAAAACGCATTGCACGCGTCATTAACCAGGTAGATAGATGCATTACTGCAGAGTTTTCCAAACTGCCTGATGTGCTTCCCCCTATCAAGACTTTTCGAAAAATTTTAAATCGTTAGAACTTACAGAAAAGATTATATTATTTAGTTGTGAAAATCTTCTTCTTTTGCCATATGCCATATCCGCCCCTTAACTGGAGCATATGGACTGTGATATGGATTTGTGAAAATCGGTTCTTAATAATTATTGAATTATAATAATATGATATGAATTATAATAATGAAATATAGGTATTTTATTATTTTTAACACTACAATAATAGGCTATGAGGCCCAACGGTATTAATGTAGTAGTAGAAGTGATACAATCAGGTGTTGAGAAGATCACTGTGACCTCGCCGGAATTGAACCCATACACTGTGTTACGAAGTAGTAATACCATTGATACCTAACCTATATTTGTGACACATTTACAAAACAAGCCACAGTCAGCGTTTGACAGCATAAATAGGTACCTATAAGCTTTATAATATATAGAATTAAAGAATTAAAAGTAATATAGGTATGTCAGATATTATTTTAAACAGCACAGCAGCTCATGAGACCCAATGGTAGTAGTGTATTAGTAGAAGTGATACAATCATATAAACACCCAGGCGTGAATCATTGTGACCTCACCCAGAATCGAATCCAGCACAGCGATTTCCAGAACTATCGACTCGTGTGGCACCAGACGACATGACGTAATTGTGACGTCAGCCAATACACGCTCGAGGCATGCCGCCCGCGCGCAGTGCTCACCGTAGATATTATTACGGTGAAACACCTATATGTGTATGGTGACAATGAATAGCGCCGCTGTCTGAGTAGCGTTATTTTCTCGAGTGCTATTATCACTCCGGTAGTACGTCACAATGATGTCATATGACGTCATGTCGACCGGGTAGCTTGCACTCGCAAGTTCTAACATAGGGCCCCTGAACTACCGGGTAAGAAGGCACTGTTTTATACACTGTGCTACGAGGTAATGATACCTTTATTATGACACACTTACGAAACAAGCTATAAGTGACGTTTGATAGTTAAATAGTTAGCTAAACTAGCTTTAAGTATTGTAACAAACATTTATTAACCTACTGATATTGATGTGAGACGTTTAACTGTATTATTAACGCTAAAATAAATACCGTTCTCCGCAGAAACGTGTTGATAATTATTTAAACCTCCCTTATTCTAGCCTCCCGATCAAGGCTTGCCAACCTACCTATTCAATATGTAATGTACCTCAATTACAAAATATTCAATTAAGCCTGAATAGTTATTACCTATTTAAATTGACGTATCTAGTTTAATCATACTTACTGCTTTTCGGAATGGGATATCTAGTGACACAAATCATGCATTTAAATAAAATCTACTGAATATACTTGTATACAGTAAAAATGCTTTAATTAATCCATTCGCCGAATGATTTTTTTTGATTTTCCTAAAATAAGACAGTTTTTGTGTGAAATTATGTGTTTATCGTGAAATACTTTTAAATATTTTTTATACTAAGTTTGCCAAGGTTTGCTAAGGTCACAACTGAAACTGAAATAGATATTTAATAGTCAACATCAATTATTATATTTTAATTATTACATGGCCGCGCGGTTTAAGCGTCGGCATATTTTCAATTTGTGTATGAGTCAGGGTATTTGGATCTAATAGGTTCAGCAAATGGCTGACATCCATATCTCGTAAAAAAATCTGTTAATACAAATAGGATCGGACATGGTCGAAAGAAAAGTAGTCACCGCCATCTTTAGATTAATAAAGCCTGAGGATATCTTTTTGCACAAGCAACGAGTGGTCCACTGTTCAGCGGTCAAAATCAGATTGCTTGACATATTGATTCGCCCTTTCTCGTTTCAAATTGAACTATAAAATTTCTCAAATCAATATTAACTAACAGTGTTATTTATAAATAATGTACATTCCAGTTATTCATCAGCTGTTAAAGTCAGACTAGTCCTTTACACAAAAACCGGTGGTAATATCGATTTCCAAAAAATATGTAGCATTGATCTATGCATTACATTTGTAGAAGGCGTGTTAATGCTAGTGTATTATTTATCACGTAACTCATCTATCCAAATCAAACCATTCCCTGTGTGAACACGACAGACGCGTCAGTATGAGCACTCTATAGAACAATGACAGATCATCCATAGACAACAACGGGAGGGGCGGAAAAAGTAGGACCAGTCGTTGTGAATGTATCGGCTTTCTACTAAAGTCGGGGTTGTAGATGATAAAGGAAAGATTGCCCACTATTTTCAAATGGTTCAGTCTACATTGTAGACTCTACAAGTTAGTGAGGAAAAGTTTGCCAGTTTGATAGGCAATCATTGACTTCGTCCTAGATCCAATTCAGTACCTATTTGCTTTTTCAGTCCCTTCGTCACATCATCCATTAGGTACCTAATTAGTTAAATAAGTTAATAAATAATAACAAATAGCCTGCAGTAATAAAATTCCTCAAAAATATTACTAACATATTTTAACTGTAGTTTCAAGGATATAATTATTATAAAAAAGTTTGGAAAATACTGTATTGCTATACATCAAACAGCGGTAATTGGTAAGATTATTATTAAGAGACGAACTGTTTTTTTTTATTCTTAGCAGGTGGTATTTTATTAAATTACTGTTGTATATTTACTCTTTTTACCGCAATTTTTTTATTTTATTTGCCGCAAAATCATCGTAACAGTATCAACAACATGACAAATAAAGTAGGTAACCACAGTTATGAAAGACACCTATATACTGCCCTCATCAACTGAATAGAATTAACTCACTTAGGTAATTGTCAAAATTGAGTTAAGATTGGAAGGTATTTGTTTTCTACAGTTTTATAATATTGGTTACCAAAAAATATTAATGTTATATACACTATTAATTTGACCATTAAAAATAAACTTTTCGTAATTTTGTATAGGTACATATTTAAATTGTTTTTGGCATTAACAAAGTATGTCGATTAATTACTACCTATATTATGTGTGTGCCATAAATTAACACTTTCATGGCTGCCTATACTGCCAAAGATACTTCCACCAAAGATTAGACGAAATATGGCAACATTAAGGGGATATAATGCAATTTAAAACAACAAAAAACTCCCGCTCTAACTGACAACGTCTCTGTCAAAGAATCCTTTCTGGATTGCATGAGAGACAGAGCGAGCATGAGGATGATGATGTGATTGACTAGCATCGGTCGTGAGGAAGTTCCTTCTAATTGTAGATACGCTGGACAAGCATCCTGAGGCTTCCACACAAATATAACGTGCGTCTGAAGCGAATCTAGTATGGGTATTCGAGATGTGTTTATAATTATGATGGACTGGGGATAAGAGTACCATGGTTCATAAGTTTGGTGCGGCTTCGTTTCCTTATTTGTGAGGTATGAAGAAGGATAATTGTATTGTAAACATTCTGTATTTTATAGAAACTACATAACTACATAACATTTTTGTATTTTTTTCTTGTCCTATGCCAGTCGCGTCAAGTCAATTACATTGCACACAATTTTAGGGATTGTTGGTTGATCAACCAATTGGCCACATTTAAATTTAAAGTCAACTATGTTTCAAAAATTAAATATGCTGTAGGTTGTTTATCTTCAAGTTTTTAAGATCTAAAATCAAACAGTGAACCGACTAAACGTGTGACCCACTATAGATATTTAGGAACATGGGTCAATGATAAATGGGACCAGTCTCAAGAAATAAAAACAATAATTCAGATAGTAAGGAGCTCTTTTCTCAAAATGAGACGCCTTCTTAGTAATCGATACCATCTGAGACTGTTTATGATTTGTTATTATATTCTGTCAAAACAGGACACGCCACTGTGAGTTTAGGCTTTCGAAATGTGACTGTATAGATGCATCCTTAATTTTTTTTGGATTAACCGGGCGACAAAATAATGTTAACGTTTTCAAACGAATGGGAAATGACCAGATAGTACTTCGGCCACATTATAAGAAGACAAAAGTAAAGTATTATCCAATTTGTCATCCAAGGAAAGATCAATGGCAAATGTAGCAGACAACGACGCCACATTTCGTGGATTAAGAACCTTCATGATTGCTGCAAATGCAGTTTAATCGAACTGTTCCTGTTAGAAAATCATAAAGCAAATATCGCTCTGGTGATGACCAACCCCCGTTAGCCGGCTCGCACATCACAAGTCGCCTTGTGTGCCTGACGGCCATAAATCAAAACTTCTGAGACTGCCGGCGAATGTTGCATGCTACAACCTCACACATCTGCCTAGCGGCAAACGTCAAACGCGAAAAAGGAGAAGTCTCTCGTCTGCCATTTTTATTGTGTTGATTGTATGAACAAACGTCAAACGCGGTGACCAGCGATGACAGTGTAGACAGAGACATAGGCAGAAATGGCCGATGGCCGCAGGCTGTGCGCATGCGCTGAATCGACATTTTTCGAGATCGACATGCAGGCTTTGGCCAATGCAACTTGAGGCATGTCGCAGGGTCGCAGAGTCGCAGTTGCATCGGCCAATCTGCGAAGCTCCATTTGATAACGTTTGTTTCTTGGTTTACGATGACGTCACATCGACGAATTCGTCGTAAGACGCATGCGGCGAGTTCTGATGTGCGAGCCCACTTAGGGGATGACGCTATAAGACGAATATAAAAAAACGCATTTAATAAAAATGGAAACGGTATTTTTAATATGTTCCCATTAGGGTTTGTTTGGAGAAGCCGGTATGTTGAAAATTTTAGGTATTACTTCAATAAATTGTACCCCTGGATGGATGCGGTTTCAGATTTGATTGACTCGTTAAAATTCCAAATATTTTGACAAACTCCACCCTCTTTGCGACCCTCGCGAATGATAATTTTGTTTACTACGTCACTGCTCGTTTACATGGTGTTTATGAATAATTCATTAATCGAAGTAATTATAAATTCATATATTTTGATTTTCTTTTAATTGAAATGGGCATAATATTATTTTATATTAATTATTATTCATGAATGTATGCGAAAATTTACAGTATATTATACATACTTAACATATTATAAGTAACTACTACGTAATAATATGTAAATACCAACGTTGACCAGCGCTCGAATTGAACCGGAGTGGGTCGGGCCCGGTTCGTGAAATCGTAGACTATCGCTCTATTTCATTGGAAATTGAAAATTAATAAAATTCCTAAAAATAACATTAAATGTCGTAAACATATTTCGAGCCATTTTATATAAGTATGTTTTAGGTTATTTAAATGTCTTTTCAATTTCGTCATTCAGTTAGTAGACATTGATTTTATGGAGTTTTACTTTTAAATAAGTATGATACCTACATCAACGTGTGCTCACCTCACCACAGTGCTACACACTCTAGTAAAAATAATACATGATTGATACATAAAAGGACAATATTATTAAGCGAATTTTAATTAATATTATAAATTAAAATTAATGAAAATTTCACAATATTCCATATAATTAACTATACAATGCATTGCATATAATAGGTAGCAGACAAAGGAATAAAAGAGAATAACACGATTTTTGACAGTGTATCTATATTTATGATGATAGTGTTTGCCGGCTTCGCTGACAACCATTGTATCTGAAATATTCCGTGTCCGGAAACTTATACGTATGCAGTTCGCCATATCACACTTCACCGTGAAATGTTGCATCGGAAATATATGGCCGTACATTAAAGACCGTCCAACCTCTTTGGATCGTATAGTACTGACATAAATATCATGTCTAAATAAAACACGGTTCTTGTCGGCTTACAGGAAGTAAACTTGTTCAAAAATTGAATTAATGTTCATATTGAATCTAATAAAATTGGAGACCGTATAGTATACAGCCATCTCTCTCCGATAGAAAGCTCACGGCGAACTGTGCCATGGTGAAATGTGATACGTAAAATTTACATGTAACCGAAATATTCATGCCAGAAGCATTTATCTGTCTAACGAATGTGTATAAAAAATTGAACATCTTTAAATTCTAAAAATTATTCAGCGCTCCAGTTCGTAATATTTTAAATTTCGAGCACTGAAATGCTTCCTCTAATTTTTCTACTGTACGTATGGATCATAAACTTATCTGAGCAGTACATATTATACAAAAAACAATGAATAGATACTAGTCAATACTTAAAATAATTTGAGAAAAGTTTAAATTTATTATGCATGCTCTTAGAATCTATCAATCTTACGATATCTTATTATGGACCATGTCAACCATGTTGAATCTATCATTATTTTTACAGATATTATTAATATTATAATATTAATTATTAGTAATTTAAAGATAAACGTAAAGCTGTAACACTGGTAGGTAGGTATATCATGTACATATTATCAGTAGCGAAGGGTGGAGGTAGGATGACTGACAAAGTTAAGTGTGCACTATTTAGGGTGGATCTTAACAGCCTACCTCCATCCTTCGCCATTGGTACCTATAGATATTAGATACATACTTAATATTATATTAAAATAAGCATGGCCATAATAATCACCGAAAGCGCAGTATGCAGTATCAATAAACTATTAATTATTTTTTTTCATTATAACTAACAAATCGAATCTGTCTATTACGTCATTATGTACATCTGTCAAATTTTAAATTTTGTATTTCACGCGAACGGAATCGCAAACTGTCCCTAGTTCAGGAATGGTGAACCTATGGCACTGTTTCATTTTGAAGAAGAAAGAAATTACTATTTTATATAAGTATATTTAAAAAGTGTATTTTTATATAACTTGTTTTTATAAATAAATACTATAAGACTAACTTAAGTATATTATATTGTAATATTAGAAAAAATAATGACGACACAGCCATGCGTATTTTCTTCGGTTTTTCATATTATGTTTACCAACGATGCTCATGCATAAACGACAAATCGCATTGTATAAAAAATAGCAGGCAAATCCTTTTCAAGAATAATCATTACGTTTAATGTAAATATACAATTCCATAGGCTAGTCCTTAGGATCGGGAAATTAAAAATAAGAATATTTAAACAACAAACCTTGTGAAATTAATAATTGAAGCGCCTAGTTTCAAAAGCCCCTAAAACGGTTAGAATTAGATATGTATTTTGATGGATATTTTTGTTACCTATATGATGGCCAATGATTGAACTTTAAAAACCACCAAAAACCGTCAATACGTATGATCAAAAATTAGTGTAAATTTCAAAACCCGCTAAACTGGTTGGGTGTGCTTTTCAAATACCCCTAAAACGGAAAGCCAAAATATTCTTTAAAATATAACGAATTAAAAAATAAATACATAAAGTTCACAGATTTAATAGATATGATTTTTTCTCATTTTTTCAATACTACTTAAAATCGTTTTTCTCATTTTTCTCGGAACTACCTAAAATCGTTTTAGGGGCTTTTGAAACTAGGCGCTTCAAATATTGACAGTCATTCAAATAATATAATAGCTGCTTGTTATTTTGCCTCAAACATAGTCTCTAAAAATATAAAACCGTTCGGTGACGGAGAATACAATATGAAAGAAGAGTGGTTTAAATGCTTCCACGATCTCTTTGAGAAACTTAAAAACAAGGAAAAAATATTCAAAGAATGAAAGATATGCCTTCAGATAGAAATACGATGAAAGATAGAATATCAAGAACTCAATTGTAATTTTTAAACCTTTTTAATAGAATTTTCCACCATGAAAAACTGTTGGCACGTCAGACAGTCGAAAAATATTATTTAGGAAATTATGGCACGCGTACGTAAAAAGGTTCGCCAACTCTGGTATATATCATATCCCAGTTATTATTAAAATATAATAAACAGTTACCTTCAGAATTCTATACAACTAAGTACGTTATTATAATCTAAATCTAAAACTGCATTATACAATTATTACTACCAACAAAGAAAGGCCAACTATAGATAGGCTCGGGCACTGAAATGCGAGATACGATGGTGGTGCAATGAGGTAACGTGTTGGTAGTAAATGAAGATTTTCGATTGTATAATTCGTTCAAATCAATAACTTAGGTTTTACCATGTATTTCATATTGAAACAATAATTATTTTATACAGTTTACTATATTACACTTGAAGTAGTATGAGCAGTAACTAGCACTACGATCGAAATTTACGTTTCGTGTCATTGCCTGACTATAATGGACTACAATCAACCCTATAAACCATGCATATGCATACATTTGAAAAATGGTTATCTTTCGAGGTGAAAAATGTATATTTAATTAACTAAATCTATAGGTATAGTTTAAGTATTATTATAATATATACACAAAACACTTTACAGGAAGCCAGCAGCAAACAATTTTTGAAAATAGCCGATATACTGGATTATTTGTTAGGTCAGATTAAGTTAGGTTAGCTTAGGTTTGGTTTTCATTCTTGAATTCATGAATTTTTCCAAAATCAGCTATGGAAATTGAATCTAATACAATTGGAGACCGTAACTATAGTATACGTTCATATCTTTCCGATAAAAAAGCTCACGGCGAACTGTGCCACGGTGAAATGTTTTACGTACAATTTACATATGTAGCCATATCGTATACCCAAGAGAGCGGCTGCATTCCTCTTTAGATTTCTAAGTTAATCCATTGTCTCAGATACTCCCCCACCGATACTCATAAGTTTTCTTTTCTTTAAAATACACCCAATTTCCGAAACTGGTTTCAGTGCGGAGGGTCCTATAATGAATTAAGTGAAACCAGTGACGTTCCGTGGGGGTAGGCAAATTGAGCGTCGCTTGGAGGCGGCAGTTACCCGAAGGGCGGCAAATCGAGGATTATCATTTTGTATATATAGAAATAGCTACCAAAGCTGAGTACTTAATAACGAAAATATCTTTCCTTTAAAAAAATCAGCTCACCGGTTAGAAACAAAACGTATTAATTGACATAAAGGTTTAACATGACTGTATTTTTTTGTCGGGTTGGCGATGTCTAGTTTACTTCCGTCGCCCTTCGACGTCCTTGGTGACCAAATACGACACGAGCACTGATGATAAAAATTATTATATAAAAAATAGGGCGGCATAATGGTCCTGCACAGGGGCGGCATTTTGTCTGGGGACGTCACTGAGTGAAACACATAACAAACGTGTCCGACGAAACATAACAATGTAACAATCAAAGCACACCTCCGATGCAGTCAAAAATACTGACCCATTGTTAGTATTGTTACAACTTGGCCTTTGTCAATGGGAAAAGTCGTGGAGTTTACTGCATGCAGTGGTATTAATTTTCAGCTCATTTCACTCTGTTACAAACGACAGAAAAGAGTTTCTGAAACAAATCCCATTGCTCCAGGCGGATATGTCGAGTTTATTGTTATGGGATTCTGATCAATTTTGGAGACTATTGTATTGTATTTCTGAATAAAATAATAAGTATATTATTTGAGACACCTATAATTGCACACATATAGGAAAAAGCAAGGCCTCTTAGAATTAAAACTTATTGAATTATTGATGTGCAAATTAAACATTTGAAATGTAGCACGCGAATCACAAGTTATAATATCATAAAACATGTATAACTTAAAAATACCTCAGCTGGTCTATTCTATACAAAAGGCGACTATCTACCGCTAACGTGCTAACGTGATAATGTGTTAGTATTTGTTACATACATTTTATATTTAAATATTATAATTGTAATTGTATTGTAATCAGTTAATCAGTCGAAACTGTCTCTCTCTCGCTCTCTCTCTATCGCTCATGCTCTAAATTTTAGCACAGGCAGGGGGCATGCCGTTAAAATATATCATTTATTGCAACAATTAATACCGGCTAATTATAATTGTTACAATACGTGTTAATAATTTGATACAAACATACCCTAGTTAGCGGTTTTAGCGGACGAAAGCAGCCTTTTGTATAGAATAGACCCGCAGATATATTATATGTTAAAAATTATTAAAAAAACATATTTTACGATGCTCGACGGGATTTGAACCCGTATAACCACTGGTATCGCGCCAACTGTGCATTAACCAATTATGCTACGAGCCTCCTATCTAATGATGACAATTTAAACTAGTAGGTCATACATGAAATGCTTATCAAATTGCGTTATTATTGACTATCGATTTTTGTGTACTAAATCAAGGAATATTAATTACTAACCGACGCCCGGTTCTCGCCAAATAGTTATAACGTCTACTTGAACTTGCTAACAATTTTTAAAACTCGTTCGACGCGGACGACACGGCTGCCGTGTCTCCGTTAAACAGCCATTAGATGCAATTGGCATGTTATTTAAATGTGGTAATTAAAAAATAATTAATTAATTTAAAGGTACGCAGTGATTGTGTTAAACCAATGAATAATTCACAAGATTTTGAGAATGTAACAGTCTATATATTGAACATACATAACTTGAAAACACCTCAGATATAGACCCACTAGAAAAATGAACGGATTGGCGCGACACCAATGGTTATACGGGTTCAAACCCGTCGAGTTTCATTTTTTTTTCAAATATACTGTTTTCTAGTAGGTGAGGAGTTTTCAAGCTATGTATGTTTAATTATGGAATGTTGCATTCTCCAAATCTTCTGAATTATTCATATGAATAAAAGAAATGGTTTCATTATATAGAATGTTACATTATGAAATCTTGTGTCTTATTCGTTGAATAAGAGAAATAGTTTATTAAAAACAAGTGAATTTTTAAGTGGATGTAATGAATTGTTCGGATAACATATTTTCCAGTTCGGTGATGTCACTGCAAGTTTTATAATATTATAAAAGAACATCGCGAACAAAATCTCTCGTGTTCATAATAACCGCCATTTTTCAAGATGGCTGCACCCAAATGTAATTTCATAAAGACCCACGTCCAATATTGTACCTTGTGTGTATTATTTATTGTTACGTCCCGTTTGTTTTGACGAATAACTGTCCTGTAGGCGACATCGTCGCCCGCTTTTGTCATTGTAACGGGGAGACGGGGCGCTTTTGGACCACAAAGGGTTTTCCGCCTAGTGGACATGGAGCTGGAGTAGGCAGATGCATCGGGCATGCTGTGATCGAGGCCTTGAGATATAGCACTATAGTTTGCGCTCAATAACACAGTGTAGGACGAATGGACATGATCAATGATTTAGTATCTGTGATTAATAAATCTATTGATATTTTTTTTTAGCAAAATTAATTTTACACTTGACAAAATAGAATAGAGTAGATGAGAGGCAAAATCTTCTTTCTTCACTCATGTCCGCTACTTAACTGGAGCATATGGATATAATCCATGTAGCTCTGTTGTATACACTCTATAGATAGTATTTAGCGGCCTTTCAGGACGCTGGAATCCGGTTGGTTTAAAGAACAGGCTAATAAGCAGAGGGTTGGAGCGGACCCTTTTTTGAGTTGCTCAGCTCCAGCTCCGCTCCAGGTAAAAAGTTTTATTACTTATGTAATATGTACCTATACAAATGTAAAGAAATTAAAAAATAAGTAGTTTTGAAATAAAGTTTATTATTCGTCTTTTTCATTATTAATTCTATTAAACAAGATTTTCGACAGCAAATCGGCTTTCATTATCTGCCTCTTCTTTCAAAAAGTGGGGTTATTTTGATCACTCGACAGTTTGCAAAGGTCAAATATAATAGGTATTTTCATTAGATTTTAGGACAAAAATTTAATAATAAAAAAAACATCCGGAGCAGTGGAGCACTACAGATTTTCTGTGATCCGACTCCACTCCTGCTCCGGGTAAAACCTCATTGCTCCACTGCTCCGTGCTCCTGCTCCTGTTCCGAGCTCCGCTCCAACGCTCTGCTAATAAGTTCTCTTCTGGCGTCCGCGTCACGTTGCCGAGCCAGGTCCAACGTCGCCTCTTCACTCTCAGCGTGATGAGAGACTGCTTTTGTCCGTTACCTTATCTTATCGTTATATACTCACTCATTCAGTCATACCTACTACCGCACACCCAGTATCCGTTGCAAACATCTGTACTGGAAGCTCAGTATACGGTTGCTCTAAGCCTTCCTTAGGAACCATGATAGCATACGGTGAAACAGCACCGTCAAAATGCGAGCGTTGAATAGGCAGCATTTGGTTTTAACAGAGTACAATCGTGTCCCAACTCCGCATCTAGTTGAATATTGTGCGAGCTCTCTTTGCAAAAGCCATCTCCTGTGATGTGTACCACCAGGTATTTCAAGTTGTCGACACTCAGGGGGAAATCTGGATCAGGACTGGTTACTATGTATTGCACAAAACGTTGGTTTTCTTCTTATTTATCTTCAATATTAATAGTGACAATATAATAATATGTCACGTGTATTTATTTATTAATTTATTAAAAAACACACCATTTTATATCGTCAGTGAGCTTTTAAAGGCAAGAAATGCAGAACGTAGAAAAACGACAATTATTGTGAACCGGCCCTTTTGCGTAGCAGCACTCAATTTTCAAATGCCCAAAACAAATTAAAATTTTGATAAACACCTGTTTTATAAATATTATTCACTTTAAATGTCCCTCTGAGGGGGACGAAACCGGTCCAGATTTATTAAATAATAAAAGTCGAATAAGTACTAAAAACTTTTTCCTTTTGTTAAAATCAATAATACAATGCAGTTCCACCATGAATAGACAGTTGACACAATAAAAGAAAAAAAGTTAATTAACACGTTGATAATATTATTACTAATTTGATTTGACACCTTTTCGCCGTAAGCTCTCGACTACGCCACTGGGATAAGGTACCTAAAATAATAGTGCTGTTGGGCGAATTTGCATCCAGGGAACGGCCATGTAAGCGCATTTCCCATTTTTTTCCACCCGCTGCACTGTACATTCGGTTTAATCGCGCTGTGTCTTGTATGGTTTTGTCCATGCGCGATGAATCGAAGCTGTTCAATACTGCGGAAACTAGTCTTCAATGATTACTTATATAATATATTATTAATATTATTAGATATTGACATTAAAAATACTATGAATACCGCTGTAAATGTCTACGTCTCTAGTGAGCGCATTGATTAATCTCGTAGCATCTGCTATTGGTTTCTATTATTGGAATATTTTTGTTCCAGAAGAGGTAGTGACTGCTGATCTATCTGGCTGGCTATCTCCAAAAAATAATTAAAAGCAGGTTCGATCCATTGTTGGACAAGAGTCGCCGACGTCTGTTCTTGCATTTATATGTATGAGCCCTTCTATACTTCGTGCAGGTATACCACGCCGACTGAATTCTACATTTTTTTTACCGCGAAATAGTCGACAGGCAAGTGGGAGGTCGTTGAACGCAGTCTTTGATGGTTCATGTTTGTGGGTAGCATAAAGGCCTCCCCTAGCTCCATACATTATTTTTGGACCCTAGTTCTTCGCTGATTTTGTCAACCTGGCGGGCTTTATAGGAACCTTGAAGTCGTTTTTTAGCCCAATGTATGAATGTATTTATCCAACAGTTGTCCATTCCCAGAGCGACATGTCCGCTTGGCTATATATGTAAAAAAATCACATAGGTACCTACTATTAATTGCATGCCTCATGTGTCATTACTTAATTTTGTAGTCTTTCTATGACCTACGTTATTTTCATCATACACATTTCCACGCCACGTTGCGCGGCTTCTAGTTTCTGAATTTTAAGGGTCTATATTCCATATACATACATTGGTTGAATACTTAAACCTTTAGGGAAAATGTCAGGACCTCATTTGACGATACTATTCAGGCATCTAAATGTGAATACACTCTTGGAGATTGCTTCTGCGAGAAATCTTGTAGACGACGTATCACGTCATAATAATTAATAAAAAAAGGGAATACATATTTTTATTTGGTATAAAAACGTGGTTCTCTGTTTTACTACCCTTTGATACACTGTGTTCATTTGGTCAGGGGTTTTTCCTTTAATATAAAATTCTGTTATAGTTAAGTGAGTATAATGATTTGGGGGGGAAATTTAATGGACAAAATTTAAATTCTGTTTATGATATTTATACCGCGATGTATCATCCAAAAGGGGGGGGGGTATTATTTCCACTGTTATATAAATATCAGTGGCGAACTATTGGATGGATTGAAATGATTATAACAAACGAAAAAAAAATTCAGAATTAATCAAAGTTTTATAATATACCTGCAATATTACAGTACCTGCACATTAAGAGCAGGTCTGCAAATGTTGTGGAAAATGTAAGATACATCTGCCACCGTCTATACGAAGACTGAAGCCCAGATCATGATATTGAGACTAAAATTGAAATGGCAAAAAGCACTTAAAACATATTATTTTACAAGAAAAAATGAAGTATGTATTATGAAATCGGGACATAGCTTTGGATACTCGATAGAGGCCGGGTGCTATAATATAATACTCGTACTGGTCTTCAGAGTAGAAGCTCAGATTTAGGGCTTGCGCAGACAGAGAGCGGTCAGGCGGTCTGCGTTCCGCGTTCGGAGTTCGGCGTTCTTTGTACTGTATGGACTTCATACTGTATGGGTACACAGCCGGCGGTCAGACCGCGCCGGTCAATTGGAATGCTAGCGTTCTAGAGTTCTATTCCCGGAATTACAAAGAACGCCGTACCTCTCGTCCAGTCCCGTCATAGGAATTTGAGCAGTCAAACAACATAGAGCGAAACCACACGGGGGAGTGAGTACGCAACAGCGGTGCTTTCTCACTTCCACTCGCAGTCGGAATATAGCGGTCTCGCATTATGCAGCGCCTGTGCCACTACAACGTTTGTACACAAATGGAACGCACATTGTTGACCGCCACCTGTCTGCTGTCCCTGAACGCTAGCGGTCAACGGTCGGTTGAACGCAGAATTCCGACCGCTCTCTGTCTGCGCAAACCCTTAAAGGAACAGCATTGAAAATTACAATGACGATTAATAATACATGGCGAATATGGTACTCGTATAATTCGTATCACATAACATGTATCAGTGGCGAAGGGTGGAGGTAGGCTGTTAAGATCCGATATAAATAGTACACACTAAACTTTGTCAGTCCAACGTATTTGTTTCCATTGAATTAAGACTACATTATGTATATGGTGTTTGGTAGTTATTAAAAATCTATTAGACCTTCTCTAATCCAAGTCATAGTAGATTTTAATCAAAAAATATTCGTTTATCTATAAAGTATCTAAAACTATGCCGTTAAACCATATATAATTTTAGATATTTTATACATAGAAGAATATTTTTTATCTGTTGTCGTTTAGTGCAGGCAGGGCTTAATGAATTTAAAAAAAACTAACCAACATAATCTGGAATATGTATTCTTAATTCAACAAAAACAAATAAGTGTGCCAGAAAATATGAACAGTGTTTGTTGGGTAGCTTGGTGGGGGCAGAGCTTAATGAATTTTAATAAATTAACCGCCACCAAAACAAATAGGTACCTACTTAAGTATTACTGAAAAGTGTACACTTTTTTTGTCGGATCGCCCATAGCATACCTCAGTGGCGCACCCAGGATTTAATATTGGGGAGGGCCCAAGGAGGAGAATGTAAATTAGTCCCATAGGCTCTTTTTCTTCTTCACATCCTAATTTCTCGTTTATCGGTATTTTGTCTATTGCACTCGGTGTACCTATACCATGGTCCCCACATCCTAAAACGGGCCCTCAGGCTAGGATATTTGGCGGCCCCCTACCTACCGCTAAGATTAAAGGCAGTGTGAAACACTACATTAACGTTTTTCAAATTGTGTTTTAGTTCAAATTAAGGGTACTTATACTGTGAATTATTGGCGATCAATACATCTACTTTAATAATGGAGCTGTTGAGTATCGACACGTCATAATAATCAAAAAATATATTGCACAATTATATAAGTAATTGAAAATGTTCGCAGGCGACTTTTTTATTATTAAAGCTAATTTATGATGTGTGTTTATCTCATTTAATTGGTCAACCCGACACGCCGGGCCCCCCACAGCCCAGGACCCCAAGGCTAGATCCCTGTCAGCCCTCCCGAGCCACAACCTACACCACTCCGGAATTCGGGTGGACACTGAGAATTCTTTGACAGTTCCATTAGGGATTGGGTTTCTAAATAAACTTGACATTAGTATTTCGAAATTGTTGTGTTAGAAATTAACATCTAAGAATTTTTTCTAAAAAGGGTGCTGGAGAATTATTACTAATCATTTTTTATGCCGTGTTTTTATTTGTCTAAGCCCAAAGGTTATAGTTTATTGGCTTTCAATTTCAATGTTTAAAATCATTCTGATAATTTTCATTTTTGGGGGGTGCCAGGGCCGCTTGGCTCCCCCCCTGGGTGCGCCACTGGCATACCTAAACTATTATGGTTTGTTTGTGCAGGGCTTAATTGAATTTTAAAAACTAACCAGCACCATTTACAAATTGTATTCTTAGTTTAATGAAAACAATTAAATATGGGTGACAAAGCTTAGTGTGTAGGTCGCATCTTAACAGCCTTTCTCCACCCCTCACCACTGACATGCAGCTAGTTCAGTCTATTAGCTCGCTTGATTCAGATAGAGCAGTGACGTCCCTAGACAAAATGCCTCCCCTAGGCAGTGCCAAAACGCCACCACATTTTTATATACAGTACTTTTTATCATCCTTTCATGACTCCAATATCTAAGAATTGTATTGTATGGATACATTACTAACAAGATATATGTATACCACTAAATCTAATTTAAATGCCATCTCTCCTTCAATAGACAATATTGCGAGTCTACGGTTTCAGATAGGTACCTACATTTAAAAATACACCTGACAACTTCCATAACTCGCGAGTGACTGAAGAACGTGACGTCCAGGGACAACGGAAGTAAACTAGACATCGCGAACCCGACAAAAAACTAGTCTAAAAATTTTATAGCACCTACTTACCTAATTAATATATTTTGTTTACAACTAGTGAGCTGATGTTTTTAATGGAAAGATATTTCCGTTTACTATCTACGTTTGTCTTTCTATTATCTGTATTTCTCTTTTTTTATGTAATACTGTTTTATATTTCTTTGTTTGGTGTGAACGTCTTAAACTTATAATTTGTAATGTCGACAATATGTTAAAAATAAATAAATTGAAAAATTTAAATATACCTAATGATTCTCTTCGATTTGCCGCCCTTCGAGTAACTGCCGCCCCCAAGCGACGCTCAATCTGCCTACCCCCACGGAACGTCACTGAGATAGAGCGATTGAATACAGCGTATTCGTTTTCAGAGATCAAGCAGTCTATTGTACTTCAGTACAAGCGAGCTAATTACTGGACTAAGCAGAACTCAATGAAATCTGAAGGTCAAGCATTTCTTTATATCGACCCCTTTTCTAGTGGCGGCGATCTGGACGAGTGGCTAAGAAAATATTTGAATGTCCACGCGCCGGGTTGTACTTGTGAAATTTCTTAGCCAACGGGACTCGAGGCCCACGACTAGTTACTAGTAATGGAATAATTAAATAAAAAAAAAACTTATAACAAAGCTTTTGAAAAGCTCTCATGAAAAGTAAACTTTTCGTACGATTTATTAGCAGTTAATTTACAGCAAGAGCTTAATTACTATTTACATTGTTGCAAAGGGCAACTCAAAGAGAACTCACTTTGTAAGATACTGGAAGAAATCGCGAAGTAAACACAGTGCAGTAGCTGAAACAGTTGAAGCGATGTAAACTGCTATGTAACGATGATTATACTAATAAAAATGAGACAGTGTTGTTTACTCTTTAGTCTGACAAGAGGATTTTCTTTTGTAATACTTGTTTGAAGGATTTTTCGTTTGAAAGTTTTTATCATTTTATATTTATTTTATTTTCTTGTAGATGTTAATCTTATTTCATGATTATAATCAATAAAGGTCAATTTATATTATTTACATAAGGCATTTACGTCAATCGAGGGATAGATTTTGGTCTATCACACCATAATGCTCGAATAGGGATCGAATCGTGAAAATGTCAAAACAACGTGTAGGTACATTAAATTGTAATGTAATTTTTAATTAATTACTTTTTTTATTCAACGAATAATTCACAAGATTTAAGAATGTAACATTCTAATTATTGAACATACATAATCCGTGACGTCGGTTAGTAATTAAAGTAATATGTATCTACTTTGATTTAAAATACAAAAGCCGATGCCAATAGTAGCTCAATTTAGAAAGCGCTTCAGAGAGTAGGTATTATAAGAGCCATTAGTTAAAATTTGTCGTAGTTAGGTATGGCTCCTTTAACATAGTGGTATATGTACGTGGGCGTGAAACCCGAGAGATACAGTTTCGATTCCTGCGGGGTGGGGTGTCTTACTTTTTTCAAAAAGATTTTTTCTACTTGTTATATTATATTTTCTCAGAAGTGTTTGCGAAATTATGTAGGTATGTTCATTAATGTAGTATGATTTCATTGAGTTTTTGACGGGCATGTATTTTCCACGACGAATCATCGGTCTGGAAAATACACGTATTGCCTTTCAATGTGTATTTGGAGTCGGAGTATGGATGTAATAGGTTGAGCAAGTGGCAACTGGTAGAAAAGGTTAATGAGGTCAGTAATTCTTATGTTTTAAAAATGAACCTCAAGAAAACAAAACTATTACTAGTATCAAAAACAGTGACACCAGACACCAACACAAATTTTGTCATTAACAGCGAACCAATCGAACGTGTGACCCATTATAAATATTTAGGTACACGGGGTCAATGAGAAATGGGACCAGTCTCAGGAAATAAAAACTAGAATTGAGATCGCAAGGAGCGCCTTTCTCAAAATGAGACGCCTCCTTAGCAATAGAGATCTTAACCTAGGTCTGAGACTGCGTATGGTACGATGTTATGTGCTCTCAATTCTTTTCTATGGTATGGAAGTATGGACGCTAAACCAAGAGATGTCAGTAGTATAGACGTATCCTCAAAATTCCTTGGACTGACCGGGTGACAAATGTTGAAGTTCTCAATCGAATGGGGAAGGACCGAGAAGTTCTACGTAGTATCAAAACCAGGAAACTACAATACCTCGGCCACATTATGAGAGGACAAAAATACAGCATTCCCCAACTTGTCATTCAAGGAAAGATCGATGGGAAGCGTAGCAGAGGACGGCGCCGCATTTCGTGGCTTAAGAACCTCCGTGATTGGTACGAGTGCAGCTCCACCGAACTGTTCCGGGTAGCAGACGACAAAGATAAGATCGCCTTGATGGTGGCCGACCTCCGCTAGGGAATGGCACAATAAGAAGAAGAAGTGGCTAAAATCCATTTGTAAAAAACACAAAAATCTGTTAATACAAACCTTTACTCTGTGGAGGCCCATACGATCTTTTGAACTCGTTTTAAATTAATTATTAAGAAGCCCGTGTGACGTAGATTATTTTATGTTTTATATTTTCAGTTTCAAGTTGTTTTATTTACTTTTTCAATTTCAAAATTAGATATTTTTTTACCATGTTCTTTCTATCCTAAGAATATCATTTGGCCTAACAGATTTTTGTTTTTACGAGAAATGATTGTTAGCCACTTGCTCAACTTAGTAGGTCCATACCCTGGGTCCAAAAATACATAGAAAACCAACATGTGATTTTTTTACAGATTCAAATTACACATACAGATATTAAATATGTCGGTAAAAATAAAAAAAATTAACGGTTATCTATTTTATATTAGTTGAGAAAAAATCCTGGGAAAGGGACCCTCTGAATAACATAATATATTATTAGAAAAGAGGACAGTAAGCTAACAAAGTTTGAGAACCTATAGTATAGATACATAGATATATAGTATAGATACATAAGTAAGTAATTGACTAGTCTATTTGCTATATAGTTAACCTTTTTATATGTTTATTTATGTTAAACTACACTCTATAATCAAACTGACATACACACCTAGTTTGGTTTCAGGTTAATAACGTAGCTTCAAAGCTTTGGCGCCATATCTATGTACCTACTGAGTCACTTAGTCTTATAAGTTAGTTACCTAGTTGGAGTTAGTTTAGTGAGTTAATTCCATCCAACTCAGCTGTTTCGTACATTGTTCTGAATTCAAATTGAATTATTATATTCTTACATACTTTATATCACTGATGTTTTTTTTATAAAATGACTACATTCGTAGTCCAATGGGTAAAGTATTGATTTCTTATCAGGATGATCTGGGTTTGATTACAGCTTAGGTCAAAATACACATTTTTACTTTTATCTAAGGCATAAAGCCCACCAAAAAAGCGTTCAGTGCTCTCACTACTGAGTAGGCCCCCTCCCACCCGCGCATTACCCTTCGCCTATGTAATAAGGGGCTCAAGGAGCACAAAATAATTATTATTATCAGCGTCTCTCATAACAAAGCAATAAAAATATTATTACATTTCTCGGGGCTTGTAATTAATATCGGACACGCAATAACGAAACAAAGAGTTCACTGTTCTTAAATAATGGCTTCTCGCCCGTCTTATCGACGACGCTTCGAGGAGCGTGATTTTGCTTGCCGTGTTCAATGAATGGACTACGTTGTATTTTCGTTAATTCGTATCGCCGAGAAGCCAAAAAACGATGACTCATGGGGCAGGCGGGCACAATGCGTCGTCAAGTCCAGTATGCGCTGGCGTATTTGATTACGTTGTATTTTCGATGATTCACCTAGAAAATGCGCGAGCGCCCCGCCCCGCAAGCGTGCTTTAGTGGACTTTATGCCTGAGTGTTTCTAACTGTCCTTTTGTCACTCATGTAACCCGTGTATCGTTTATTGAATTATCCGCCTTAACCTACTCGCATACAATAATTATTATATTATTATGATGATTGATGACATTCGTATAATATGTACATTCGTAACAATCAATACCTTCATATTAAGTACCATAATCTTATTATATTATCAATTATTAAGATAAATAATTTAAAAGTGTTATCATATCATATTCATACTTATCATAGCTATATCATATTATATTATGCTACATATAAGATTTATATATTTCCCCTTTCTTTACGTTTATCTAAAACCTTGTGAGGTCCGTAAGTAAACTAAGTTTGGGTCTTTTAAGTACAATAAAGCTCTAAGCCATTTTCCACATTGAGTAATGGTTAGGGATTGCAATACCGAATGAACATATTATCAATACCGGTATTCGTCAAAACATATTATACAAACAAAGAAGTATCTATCAATAAATATAACTATTCAAATATATTATTTAAAACACTATTTTATAGCAACCTAAAGTACCTACTTATGTTGACCTTTATAAATATGTATAGTTGATAATATTATGTTAAAACTGATATTTTTTACAAATACTGTAAGTACGGGTACAGAAAAAATTCTCTCTGAAATTCAACGTTCAATAGTTATAGAATTAATTGGAAATATTTTCCAAGAATATTTTCTTCTTCGAAATATGTTAATTCATCGCGACAATTTTATAAGTATATTTGAGGGATTTTGTTTTAATGTTATTTAACTTTTGTTTTTGGTTTCAGCATATTTGCGTTTTGGTAGCGTAAAACTTATATACTTAAATTTAATATACAATATAGTAGCAAGCAATGAAAAATAACATTAAATTCATACTTGAACACCGAAAATACCGGTATTTTGGATTTTTTAAACCGGTCTTTCGGTATCGATAAATAATTGAATACCGGTTTTTAAATACCGATATTGCAATCCCTAATAATACTCTCTTGATGTAATATTTACAATTACCATTACAGTTAAATAAGCAATAATAATCTATTCTAGTTTTATGTTTATATGTTTTCACTCAGCCTATTCATAAGTATATCATGAAGCAAGAAGACTCAACACGTACGGTTGACTAATAACTGATTTAGGCTGCATGCAAGTCGTCAAACAAATTAATTTTACTGAGAAGCATAAGAATATCTTTTCAATAATGTAAAAGTAAACTACCATTTTCGAAATATTCGCGGTGTGAAACTTTTTTCTCCTGCGACGCTATGTACATTAAAGACAGTCAGTAAAAATTTATAGCAAAATTATACAAAGCAAAATTATTATAATTCGCCGGAATGCTGCCAAAAGTTGGTAAGTCGATAATTTAGATATTCAGAGGTAACAACGGAATATGTGTCTATATAATAGATATATGCTAGAAAGAAAATTCAAGGTCATCCGACAAATAGAATATGTGTCTATATAATAAATATATGCTAGAAAGAAAATTCAAGGTCATCCGACAAATATAATAAGGGGATAAATAATTATATTAAATACATTATCGCAATTACAAATTCTTTAACATCCAATTCCCATAGTATCTAATTATGGCAAACTCAGTAAATAGCTTACTGCAATTATTATTTCCGCGATATCCCAAATAAATTTGCATTCTGCCTGATTTTAGAGGGCATGTCAAACTTTCAAATTGCCATTAGGTACTCCATAACATGATTTCGAGACTTCCTAATTTTTGGCAGTAACCCACGATATAACGGAACAAAAGAATGGTATTTTGATCATGTTTTAGATACGTCATATATACATTGTTCGTAGGTATTACATTTCGCCGTATCACAGTTCGCCTTCAACTGTCGTACCGGAAAGAGGACGCCGTATATCATCCGTTTAATTTCACAAAACTTGACGCAAACTGTGTTAATAATTTCGATTATAAATATTAATGATTCCTTTTAAAAAGGATTCCGAAATCTTCAATATCATCTAATATCGCACTTAGAGTACCTACAGTATTATATTATGTAGTTTCTCAATAAAATACATATTACAACAATTAATATCAATTAATCTGTTAATACAAACCTCCACTCTGTAGAGGCCCATATTATGATATTATTAGGATCGGACATGGTCAAAAATAAATAAATAAGAAAGTGTGAAGTCACTAAAAATCTTTTGAATTAGCAGTCGATATTATGTAGTGTGTAATACTAACTATATTATTGGTTTAACTGCGGTTAATTATTGTTATACTAGTGGGTGATATTGACATAAAGGGAATATTTATTTATATACCTAAGTATTATTACTTTGAATCACAATATGCTTTGACTGAATATAAAATAAATTACAATATATACAATAAAGTTATAAGAAATTAACATATAATTTTTGTAACACTTCCCTATTCAATATTTACAATGTATTCGAGGGACAGTGTGAAAGAATAACAAAACCGAATCTGAATCCGAATACAGTTCGTAAAATATTGTTTTTCTACGCTGCGGTGAATATATTTTTCGAAAATTGATAATTACATTATTTTTACAAAACAATGAAGCAATTCTGGCGTTTGTGTTGTGAACGTGAATATGTTTCAAATGCGATGTATGCGCTTTTAATTCCGCGTTCGTTCAATGCGGCGATGTAAAAAAAAGGTTATTTTGATCCTACCCCAAATGAAAAAGTCATATATTATTATCGTCGGTTTAATTGAAAGAACGCGTCAAAATGTCGACATGCATTGATTGATGTATTACAGAATATTGAATTGTTTTCTTGTTATCGGTTTGAATCAATACCCCTCGTCGAAGGGCGGAGGTAGGCTGTTAAGATCCGACATTAATAATATAGGAAGGTACACAAACTTTGTCAGTCATACGTATTATTTGTTTTCATTGAACTAAGATCACTTTTTCAATCTTACTAATTTGTTGTAGTTATTTGAAAACATCTTATGCATATAGAAAAAATCTTTTTTACAAAAATAATACGAAAGCCGACGTGACTTGAACCCGTTATCGCTGGATTCGCGCGATTGTGCTTTTACAATTAAGCTACGTGTATCCTACTTAATTACTACGATTTCTTCCATAAAAGACTTTTAAAAGCTAACCAACACTATCTGTAATTTGTAGCCTTACCCCGTTTCAGACGGGACACTGGTGTCGCGCTCGTATTATAATAAGGAGGCCTTTGTATTCGATTAAAGGGGCCTTTGTATTATGTTTATGAACGCCCAGAGCTAATGAATCAACGCATAATTTCACGATATACCTAAATTGGAACATAAAACTGACTGCGGTCATAAAAACATATGTATCGGCAGCTTGAGAATGTAGCGGCCGACGGAAAAGTGTACCGGACACGCTTTAACTCGTTAGCTAGGGGCGTTCATAAACACAATACAAAGGCCCATTTATTCGAATACAAAGACCTTCTTATTATATACGAGCGCGACACCGGTGTCCCGTCTGAAACGGGCCTTAGTTCAATGAAATTAACAGCCTACCTCTTAAGCCTAACCATTATATTATGAGAGACAAAAAACTAAATCTATATTCTATGAGAAAATGAGTATATACTTAACTTTAAAATGTGTACGTGATATTGTTTTGTCAAACAAATATTAGTATTTTAATTATTTAACCAAACAAGTATCACTTTACAAGTTTAAGTAAAGATAATATATATATTATATATTAAGTATATAATTTACATATAGGACGTTAGATGCAGACAAGGGATTGCTTACTACTGGAGTATCGCTATTAGAATTTAAAAACAACGTTAATTGCGTGCAAACAATAGTAATAAACTCCTATGTTTTATATATACTTCTAAAATATACAACTATCTGGGACTTGAAGCCATTATAGCGTAACATTAATCTATGACAATATTAACATGACTCTATAGTTGTAATTATATTGAGATGCACGTCGCATACTATCACGTGACGTCACAGTAAGCTGCCGCTACGGGAAAAAAATTGTGAAATATCGTTTTTATTGGTGTTAAAAATGTTATCAGACTAATGCTCCCATCCCGTAGCACATTTTGAACCTTTAAACTTTATACGAACATTGTCAGTTAGTAAAATCTGCCGAAAACACCAGAACAACAATGAGGTCACCTCACGTTGTATTGCACTGCATCGACACCTCCATGACTCAATGAACGTTTTTATTATCATTTTCGACTCATGTCAAAATCGCGTGTTTTTTTGTTTTTAGCGGTTGGCACTATGTATTTTCTATAAGAATTTTATCTATTATCTATGGTATTCAGGTTGGGTTATATTCAAAATATTATCTATGGATATAATATCGCAAGTAATTTTAACACACACAGACGTAGAAACTGTTAAAATTAATTAAAATTAGCATGAATAATAATTCAAAATATGAGTTGGCATGCTTCATCATTGAATTTATAGAGATGGTGATCGTTTAAAATATTCTACAAAATGGCAAAACTATAGACTAAATTTGTCGCTATGACAGCGTGACAGTACGCGACGTGCATCTCAATATAGTCACAACTTAAAATCTATTTATGGTGTTACTTAGAAATAACTGGCTTCCTAAATTATACTAGTTGCTTATTACCTTCCCCGCTTATTCACCCTCTCGATTTTACCAATAAATTTTTCCACCCCTTTGCTCAATAATGTATTGCGTTATGATGTCAATCAATCATTCAATATCACAGTGGATTGATAGTAACTTTTGGATTCGGCTTCTGATTTTGTCCGCGCGTGCAATCAATGCCTACTTTGAAAAACATGATATTGTATGTTTTCCAAACAAACGACTTGTTATGTATATTAGCCTTCCAAACTTTGCAAGTTATAAGGGTTAATAAACTATAACCATGTAATATGACACAGTTTCTTACATACTATTCCAAATTTGCTATTCTAAACAAATGTAAAGGGAGAAGTTCCCACCACCACCCGTCATATATGCACAGCCGTGGATATGCACGGCCGCTTTCCATGACGCTTTAATACTTTGGACGCGGAAGACGCACACGGCGCGTAATGACCAGGCGGCCGATCGATGTAATTAACGTGCATTTTAAAGGGGGCAATTAAAATCTCATTATCTCTTCAGCAGCGAAAGCGAACGTGTCTGAAAGAAGTGATTTTAAGTGCTCATTCCGCCCCGACACGGAGCCGCACGGGACTGATGCTGCAACCATGCACCGTAGTGCTTAAAGAAGAAAGTTAAGAAAGAATTTTTTGTTTTGTTTTTTGGACTGGCTCTACTGTCCGCTGACATTAAGCGCCCTGTGTACATATGTAAAGGGAGTCAGAAGTCATTCGACATTGTAATACGAGAGACGTCAATAAACTAATTAAATTTTTATCACAAAAAATGTATCAAAATAGGCACGCAACTTGCGCCCCTTATCATTTATGTTTGCAACACTATATTCTGTCCGCCGTTTTAAGTACTTGCATTTCCGATTGAATAAACTTTATCTCGCCATCTAGTCTAAATACATCCTTGAAGGTGAATTACCTGACGGTTACTTTCAAGACCACGGTCTCTAAACGTAACATCTGTGAGCATTACATCAGGAGTTGCACAGTCTCGTCTTTGGTAAGGAGATGAAGGAAAGGTAATACCATCACGCCACATCAGGTTCCTGTCAACCCAAGCTACCTGTTTCATTTGCTTTTCTCCCCGAGGGACATAACAGACCCACGGCGTCAGAAATCGACGTTATATTACTTATCATTATAAAACAAAATATATAACCCTGCAAATTGATATATATGTACTATAATATATTAGTATATTACAATCAATATGTGACAGCGGCAAACGTAGGAGTAATAATAAATAGTTAATTACTTAGTATCATATTGAGTTCAATTAGGCTAATAAATTAGAGGTTAGGGTAATGATCAGGAAACTCAGTTCTGTGGTAACGATAAATCTAGTAAAAATATTGACTATAATTATAATAAATTCTACCATATATTATTTAGAATATAGCTTTGAGTTACTAAAAATAAACTAAGTGTTTGACAAACCGTTTAATCATTAATTATTAACAATTAATATTACAATAAAACCAAATTAGCTTATTTCTTAATACTGATATAAATTATCGTTATGGTCATTTATATTATAGTTACAAAAAATGACTACAAAAGACTGGACATGAAATATTAATAATTACATATTTTAAGCAATGTGTAGATATTATGAAGCTATTAGATAGGTTTGCAAAATGTTAAAATATAGTGTTATAATACAGTGTTTCTCAACCGTTTTATACCTGCGAAACGCCAACTCAGAAATTCATATTATTTCGTATATTATTGGTTTTCAAATGTTCAGGTAGACATGGGTAGATACAATATTCTGAAACCAATTTCATTTTTTTTACATAGAAATTCTATTGATAATTGAAATAGTCAGAACCCGATAAGTATGAATCCATCGGATGGATAAATAATAAAAAAAGATAAGTGGTTTATTATAAATTTACCAAGTTTTACTACGTATACCTATTAAGTTATATGTAATTAACTACGTTACAGTAGAAAATGTCATTATTACAGATTGTATTTTATTTTAACTAATAAAATATTTACAGCAAAAAAGTGGACTTAGCTGACTTTACAATTGGCGATTTGAGAAAGAAAAATTCTTTTTTATTATAAATATATGCATAATTAATTGAAAACATCTCAGATATAGGTATTCTTATAAAATCTTAGAAAAAATACGACGCACGACAAGATTTGAACGCATCAAATTACTAGTAAATTCCGTCGTAATTAGAAAGGACGCATGTGGCTTAATTGGTAAAGCACGTGGGCGCAAATCAAGTGGATACAGGTACAAGTTCCGTCGGGCGTTGTATTTTTTCAAAAGATTTTTTCAAGTAGGTATATATTTTGAGATGTTTTCAATCCAATTATTACAGTAGGTAGTAGGTATATTAAAATTAGAATGAATATTATTATTTACAGTAAATTTTATTATATCGACTGTGCTTAGAAAAAGGGCGTAACCCTCGATTTTTCGAAAAGTGCTTTTATTAAATATTAACAATGTATACGACTAAATACACGTTCTGTAAAAAGGAAGTAAGCCGCAAATGCCGATTTATTATCTAAATACAGGTTTTCATTGAGCTTTAATAAGTTTTAATTTAAGGAAAAAAGCATTTACCTTCAATTTTAACGATTTTTCTGTAATAACTTTTTTAATTATTAGTAGATCGAAAAGATATTATACCAAATCATCAATCATCATGCACCCAATGTCTGTGCCTATTTTTTTTAATAACATTAAACCAAAATCATGTCCTGTAAAATTTGTTCTGTGTGGGTTACGCCCTTTTTCCTAAACACGGTCGATATATTGCAATTATAATTAAAAATTAAATTAAATAACCTCATCTATATATATATTTTTATTTTACGTGTTTAGATCTGTGTCTATCCATTAAAATAGTTTTATTAAAGTGAATACAATTCTGAATACCAACATACTAGATGGTTAATTATTTTATCAATATTACTTCTACATTCTCATCCAATGTAGACTTTGACCACTCCAGGTTACCTGTAAAGGCAATCATAATACTGATCATTTACGACAGGGTTGATCAGGGTTGGGGCAGTAGAAACAGAACCAAACCACAGTAAAACCGTGTCCGGAAACTTGTACGTATGCAGTTCGCCGTATCACACTTCACCGTGTAATGTTGTATCGGAAAAATATGGCCGTATTTATATATTTTTTTTTCTTTTTGAATTATTAATAACTATGTAGTTGCTTTTTCGTGCAAGATGGTTGTTAGTAATTTTGAACAATCGCAAACACCCAGGCTTTGAGAGAAACACACAAATATTGTGTCCCAACCGGGGATCGAACCCAGAACTCTCAGGTGGAAGGCCAGCGCCTTACGCACTGCACCACGAGAGCCGCTTATGGTCGTATATTAAAGACCGTCCAGCCTCACTGTGTCGTATAGTATCTACTGACATAAAATTCATGTCTAAATAAAATACGGTTCTTGACGGCTTACACTTTACAGGAAGCTAGCAGAAAAAAAATTGAAAATAGCCGATATACTGGATTATTTGTTAAGTTAGGTTAGGTTTTCATTCTTGAATTCATGAATTTTGCCAAAATCAGCTATGCAAATTAAATTAATGTTCAAATCTAATAGAATAAGAAAACTACCGGAGAACTGTGCCACGGTGAAATGTTGTACGTACAATTTACATGTAACCCAGAGTCGTCAATAGAAAATCGTATTGCGCGTAAATCAAATGTTAGTAAAAGCGTCCACAATGCTAGCCGGAACACGGTTATAAAATTACATGAGCTTAATTTATTTTTGATGTACTTATATATTATATATTATTATGCAAAATACTTACTTGGTTTATTATATGAGGCCGAAGTCAAAGAAAAGTTGAAATAATTATTTTATTATCATCAAAAGTTATGACAATATTTTATCAAAATTTTTGAATAATATAATATTTTGAATAATATAATATTTTGAATTATAATGTAAATCGATGGAGCACGGAAGCACAATTTATTTATAAAATAATATTGAATAACATGCAAGAAAATTGCAACGCAGGCGATTTTTTTCGTAATAAAGTTAATTTTATGTAAATTGAATATCATAAGCCTACCTACTTACATATTTTTAATAACCTCATTACATTTTTTTTCAAACTTTTGCCGCCCCTTGAACCCCTCCGTTCGGGTGTTTCGCACCCCTAACACCTCCGATTGGCGCGCCCCATTTCAGATATCACATTACCAATGAGGAGGAAGCATATAAGATAATAGAGCTTATACTATCAAGTACTTCTGCATACTTCGGGCATATTTTTCGTACTGATAAGAGTGATAAGTATGTTTTATTGTAACTTATAATGCAAGGAACGGTAGAGGGCAGCAGACGCGTGGGTAAAATTCTCTTAGCTACGCAACCTCCGTAAGTGTCATAATTCACATGGCGTTTGGAATATAATATGACTGGCCTAGGATACGGAGATGTTCCGCATTTTGGTCTCCAACCTTCGATAGAAGACGGCACCAAACGAAGAAGAAAATTATGGTTTAAATCTAAAAAAAATGTATTATTTTGTATGACTAGCAAAGTGATTTCTACCAGTTTTTAAATTCTATGATTACAACCAACCGTTTATGAATGGAGCACAAAAACGTAATTTACTATAAACTATTATATTATTTGAAGTGGAACTATTAGTTAATATAATTTTGAAATTTACGTCTTATAATATAATATTACATATTAAGTGGTTATACTATTAAGGATCATAGTAATATAATTTCTAAAGAGTTTTTAAGCAAATATACGACATTTAGTTAGTATCAGATGTAAAATTTTATTATTTATCAATTAGAAGAATTTTATTACCTAATAGTTGCAGAAAGGTTCTATATTATTCAGAAAAGTGTGTTTTTAAAATTACTTTTTTATCTAAAAACTACAATGTTTGTACTGTTGGTCTGTGGTTATAATTATTCCTGTTTGAATTATTATTGTTAGGTATAGTTTATATTTAGTTAAATGAATAATATTACTATTATATTAACTGTCTATGCTGTTTTTGGATTGATTAAATGTTTTTTTTGTTTATTTATTGACATTGACATAATGGTGTTTTTGTAATATCCAAATAACTACGAGTATATTGGCAATTAAAATCAGTTAAGCCATAAAAAAACTAACTATACTAAATTGAATTATGATTTATAGAAAACTTTTAGACATTCACATATTATATTATACCGAACGTATAATAATAAAATATGTTTTACTAATATTATTAAATCTATCATGAATATTATAATGAAGCAAGCGCTAAGAACTATTATACTTTAAAATATTAATGAAATTAAAGCGGCAATGGTATGTTTTTTTTTCTATTTACATATATTATAATATATAATAATATCTATTTTTTATACATTTATAATTTAAGGTCCTACTAAATAAAATCAATAAATCGCCGGTTCATCCTCGCCAATAGGTGCTATTTTGGTATCCAAAGGCTTCTGAAGAACAAGGTACCTACTCTCAAGGAAAACCAAAACAACCTTATATAAAACTCTCATATGCCCAGCATTAATGTATGGATCAGAACACTGGGCACTTACCAAACAGAATGAGAGAAATATGGATATATTTGAGAAGACAGTTTTAAGAAGAATCATAGCCCCCACATCCTGAAGCGGGCCCCCAGGCTACAATATTTGACGGCCCCCCAACCTATCACTAAGGTTAAGGGAGTGTTATATTCTATAGTAGTGTTCAGTGGCGCACCCAGGATTTAATATTGGGGGGGGGGGCAAGGAGGAGAATGTAAATTAGTCCCATAACTCTTTTTATTCTTCACAACTTAATTTCTCGTTTATCGCTATTTTGTCTATTTCACTCGGTGTACCTATACCATGGTCCCCACATCCTGAAACGGGCCCTCAGGCTAGGATATTTCGCGGGCCCCCTACCTACCGCTAAGATTAAATGCAGTGTGAAACACTACATTAACGTTTTTCAAATTGTGTTTTAGTTGAAATTAAGGGTACTTATACAGTGAATTATTAGCGATTTTTAATACATCTACTTTATTTAGCTGTCGATAATCGACAAATAATAATCAAAAAATATATTGCACAATTATATAAGTAATTGAAAATGTTCATGGCCATGAAGCGTAATAGCGCCGCAGGCGACTTTTTTACTATTAAAGCTAATTTATGATGTGTGTTTATCTCACTTATCTGATCAACCCGACACGCTGGGCCCCCACAGCTCGGGCCCCTAGGCTAGAGCCCTGTCAGCCCTCCCCAGCCATGACCTACACCACTCCGGAATTCGGGTGGACACCGAGAATTTTTTGACATTTCCATTAGAGATTGAGTTTATAAAAAAACCCGACATTAGTGTTTCGAAATTTTTGTGTTAGAAATTAAAATCTAAGAAATTTTTCTTAAGAGGGTGCTGGAGAATTTCAAATCATTTTTTTGCCGTGTTATTATTTGTCTAATCTATTGGCTTTCAATTTCAATGTTTGGGGCAAATTCAAGGGGCCTTGGCCCCCCCCTGGATGCGCCACTGGTAGTGTTTCCCAAATGATATTCCGCGGAACTCCATATATTTTTTAATGTGAAAATGAAAATAAAGGGTTATTCCGTGTATTTTTTTTTAGCGATTTTTTGTATTTTAAATAAATCAGCTTGAATTGTCGTCACTCAGGATCATGTTATGAAGCAGTGGTGGCGACCCTTTTTTGTGATAGCCAAGTTACATGTGACCCTTTGCCATGTTGGATAAATAGTCATTTTTATTAGTCAGGAAACACACTAAAAGTAATCATAAAATAAACTTCTATCCATCTTATAGCGCAGCAGGCGACGTTTTTACTAATAGAGCCAATGAAATTAATATGGACGAAGCATCTAGAAAATAAAATGACACTCACTTTGTGTCGGGTCTGCCGGATGGCGAAATTCATATTTTAATATCGGTAGCCTACGCTCAAATGAACATTCTGCTTGCAAGCGGTCTGGCGACACCGCTGGGTCTGCCCATACAAAATTTCTGACTGTCAGGTTTCGACTCCACCGTTATTATTGTGTTACAAAATGCCAATGTGCCTAGTTAAAAATTGTAAAAAAATGTACTAAACACTCCAAGAAAGATGGGATATCACTTAGCATGTATGAGTATTATTTATTATTTATAAAATGCCATTTTAAGATATTGATGAATGTTTATTCAATGCAATTGAATGACAGGAACCATTGGACAGTCAGTCGCCTGTGATTCGCTGAGCTCACTTGCGTCTAATCTCCGAGAAGTCGTAAGTAACCGAGAATCTGTTTCTAACGCAATGAGTCATGACACTAATACGCCATTACAATAAAGGTTATATTACTATAAATTCTCGAAGCTTGTATCGCATAATGGAAACGGATACGTCAATGGTCACATGACATATACCTATACATCTGTGAATGACTTTCATGCACAATTTCTCGTGCGCGCCGGGTATGAAGTGAGTCGTCCATTTAATATGTCATTGAATAGAGCCTATAAATTTACAGTGTGTTTATCTCACTTGATTGATTGACCTGCTACTCCGGGCCCCCAGGCTAGAGCCCTGTCAGCCCCCCTTTGTGGGGGTCATGGACTCAAGGTATAATATGGAGCTGTACACAATACACACACAGCTGCATATGAAAATGTAGAGACTGATCTGGATCGGCTACGTGCATGGAATCCTGGAGGATATACCAGCAAGGCGGGCTATGTACGTAATCCCCGAGGGCAAGAGAAGATTTAAATGGCAATTTTTGAACGAAGCGGTAAACCTCATTGAAAACGCGGCAGTAGCTTCAAAAAAAGTATAATGCTTCAAACGGTGTTCAATAATGCAACGGAAATATTGGGTGTCCATTTATGATCGCTTAAGAGTTTGCATTATAATTTTGTCTATGCTCATATTACGGCTAAATTTACCGCGCGAAAAGTTTTATTGTTGGACAAACACATCGGTAAGTGGACATTTATTTCAGTTATATTGTGTTCTTGAGTACATTTAATAACAAGGGGTTTTCCATTCATGTGTTAAACTATTATTACATGGTCTCTTTTATCAAATTATATGTTGAAATCATACTGAAAGGATACTTGAAGCGCCTAGTTTCAAAAGCCCCTAAAACGATTTTAGGTAGTTCTGAGAAAAATTAGAAAAACGATTTTAGTTAGTTCTGAGAAAAATGAGAAAAAATCATGTCTATTAAATCTGTGAACTTTATGTATTTATTTTTTAATTCGTTACATTCTAAAGAGTATTTTGGCTTTCCATTTTAGGGGTATTTGAAAAGCACACCCAACCATTTAAGCAGGTTTTGAATTTTACCCTAATTTTTGATCATACCTATTGACAGTTTTTTGCGTTTTTTAAAGTTCAATCTTTGGCCATCATATAGGTAACAAAAATATCCATCTAATCCATATCGAACTCAAAAGTCTTTGAAAACCGTTTTAGGGGCTTTTGAAACTAAGCGCTTCACTTATTCCTTTTCAGAATTAACAAAATGTCAATACCCACCAGAGTGAAAATTGAGCTGTTAATCGAGTTCATGAAAATTGAGATGGCTGGACTGCGCTCGGTCAAAGCAACCGGAAAGTATCGGTGCTGGATCATCCATTATGGAGGAAATTTTTGAAGTAAGCCAAGATACGCCAAGGGTTGTAGTTCCATACATGATAATGATAATTTAAATGGCTGAGACGTTATTAATTTCAATACTATGTCAATACTTATTATGTTCTCTTTTCCGAAAATGATACCGTTAGCTTTTTTCTTTATTCTTAAATGACAAAATGATTGTAAGGTCAACACACGAATTTGATTCTAGATAAGACATATACCTACTTAAAAACAGCCCTCGACTTTGATTCTGATAGTTATATGTTATATATATGTAAGTATTACTCAGGTTGCAGCGATATTTTTTGTAATTCGAATAATGTGCTGTTACTCGATAAGCTTTGGAGAACACTGCATAAGGGGTGGGGTACTGCAAAGGGGTATTATGGAAATAAAGCAAAGGAAAAATCAAATAATTATACAAGACATCACTGAAATAATAAATTTATTCTAAACAATTATAAATAATTTAGGTATCACAGTATTTCTATCGAATAATAATGATGCAAATAGTCTAAAGGAATGGGAGATAGGAAATTTAATCTAATATTGAGACTATAATTATAATATATTGCAGAGACGAAGGGTGGAGGTAGTCTGTTAAGATCCGACAGAAATTGTGCACACTAAACTTTTTCAGTCATACGTATTTGTTTTCATTGAACTAAGACTACAATGTCCAGATAATGTTGGTTAGTTTTTAAAAATCCCAAATCATAATAGTTTTTGTATGTTATTGCTGATCTCTACATGCACACATTTTCAGTCATATGAATTACGAATACAATATAATGTTACAGATGGTGTTGTCAGTTTTTTTTTTAAATTCATTAAGCAATGGATATACCAAGCCATAATAAATAAAAAATATTCTTCTACCTATAAAATATCCAATAATATATATGATTTAATGGCATAATTTTAGATATATTATAGATAGATGCAGCGTTTTGACTATTATCTATTATGGCTTGGTTTAAGCAGGGTATAATTGGATTTTAAAAACTAACCTACATAATCTAAACATTGTAGTCTTAGTATAATGAAAACAAATACGTATGACTGACAAAGTTTAGTGTGTACTATTTATGTCGAATCCAGTCTCACCCCTCGCCACTGGACTTTACTATAATAAAATAAACTAAAAATAAAAGAGAACGGCATTCCATCTCTATTTAAGGGCAACACTTCGCCACTGGTATTATATAGAGTGTCACACAGAATCAGATGTTTTAAAATACGTGCAAATTACTGCTCAGTGAAAAGCTGGACTAAAATTTGGTCTCAATGCTATTCTCCAATATGTTCATGGTCATAATGAATACGTACAACATGCAAGACACGATGAAATACTGGAATAACTCGGGACGACAAAAGCACACTAACGAGGGGCTGAGGTTCGTCTACATATGCTTTGGATATGGCTGAAGAGATTGCCACAATATGCTAAGCTCAAGCTCTAATGAAAAACGAAGTTCAAAATTCTGTGGCGAAGGGTGGAAGTAGGCTGTTAAGATTTTACATAAATAGCGCATGCTAAACTTTGTCAGTCATACTTATTTGATTTAAATTCTAATGGATTTAAGTTTTGTACTATTCCATTTAAGTCGTTTTTTGCGACCCGAGTTTCGCCTTTCGGCATCTCCAGGCACCATGTGCACTCACCAAAAGGCAAATACACACTGAAAACGAATACAGTTAACTCTAACTGATATAACAGATGAATACAATAAAGTAGTTAAACACTTTATTATCGACATATTAAGTCAAGGATCATATAACAAACAAATAATGAATAGTTAGTAATTACAAGAGGTGTAAAATCGTCCATTCTGGGAACAATGGTAACGAATTGGGAATTTAACAGCGTTAGCTAACACGTTTGATTAACAAATTTTAGTGTGAAATATTTATTTCGGATCAACAGCCTACCTCCACCCTTCGCCACTGGTTCACATTCACAAAAACATGAAACGAAAAAGTATCAATTGTCTACGTACAGGTTTTATTATGACAGGTATAATAAATTATAACATCCTGCAGAAACCAATCAACCTTCGATAGAATACGGCACCGCAAATAGAGAAAGGGTATTACGAAAAGTTCAAAAAAGCTCACCGCTATTCGCTCGTTGATTGAAAGCCAATCCATGATATGAGAACGAAATAAACCAGGTAAGTCAATTTTCCCTCAACACATTTCGTAAAATATTACAGTTTATTTTTCACATCTTCGCAGTATTTCAATTTTCCTGATACTGCTATTCTTAAAGAACGCCAAAGTTTATCATTTTATATATGTGCTACGTGAGCTGTGAAAGTCATTCTGCAAGTATGCTAGTGTCAAGTTAGTGATAATTTAGAAGTAATGAATTTTGAAAATTCACGTTGGAGTTTTACACTAAATACGTATGTACAGCATTGTTGCCAACTACTGTTAGTGACAAAAATATGCTAGATGGCAGTGGCGAAGGGTGGAGGTAGGCTGTTAAGTTCCGCCTTAAATAGTGTACACTGAACTTTGTCAGTTATACCTATTTGTTTTCATTGAAATAAGACTACACTAATTTACAGATGGTGTTGGTTAGTTTCAATTAAACCCTGCGAAAACCGAGCGATAATAGATAATTTGACAACTAGATACCACACTTATCACTAGAAACGAATCTTGATAGTGTAAGGTGCTTAGTCTCAAAAAAAAGGGCCTGTATGATCAAAAGGGTCAGAGCTAATCAGGCTAAATTGATTGGCTGTAAGACTGTGAGAGATATCAATTAAGGAGTCAACATAGATTTAAATCCTAATCCGTCTACATAATGCTTTCGACGTCCAGTCAATAGGCCACGTCATCTATGGGTCTCTTTTCAAAGCCATGCTGCTTAAAATAATATATATATCGGATGCATAGTAGTTGTATAATTGGTATTGTTCCGCTGTTAAATCGGTAAAGCATATGACTCGGAATGCGATGAATGGGGGTTGAAGTCTCGTTGTTATTATGTACATACATATGTTTAATTTACATTTCTTTATCTATAAATAACCACATATTATATTCGTATTAGTATTTTATTCATACACTCCCGTTGTAACACGGAGTATTTTACAAGGGTATACGAATGGGGTGGGTTGCAAGGCAGACAGAAGGTATGTAATACTGAACAGCCGCCGTAAATGTCTTCAAGACAAAGAAATTCCAGTTCGCATTAGTTTAAAAAAGGAAAATTTACTCAGTGCTAGAAGCTTTTTTATATATTATGTACCTATTCAAGTTACACGAAAGTTTACGCCGTACAACGTTACAGTGTACCTATATTACAAAAGAAACCATGCCGATCTGAATATTATAACAAATAATAATTCATTTCTTTCGCATATCGTTTGCAATCACACAATAAGTAGAGTGTTGCCCTTAAACAGACTTAGAATGCTATTCTCTTTTATTTTTAGTTTATTTTATTATATTAGAGTCCAGTGGCGAAGAGTGAATTAAGCCGGCTCGCATATCACATCTCGCCTCGTATGCCTGACCGCCATAAATCAAAACTTCCGAGAACGGGCAGCCGGTGCTCCATGATACAACCTCTCACATCTGCCTCGCGACATCGACATTCGCCGCATCGCGGCTGCTCTAAACGCGGCGACAGTCTGGAGAGAAATGGCCGATTGTGCGGCTGTGCGCATGCGCGGAGTCGATATTGGCCAATGTCAACATGCAAGCTCTGGCCTCCATTTGATAACGTTTGTTTCTTGGTTTACGATGACGTCACATCGACGAATTCGTCGTAAGATGAGTTCTGATGTGCGAGCCCTCTTAGGCTGTTAAGATCCGACATAAATCAAATTATAAAAAGTATTGAATGATATATCAAATGCTAGCATGTGGTGCCCTCACTCAGCGGACAACAATTTACTTATACTGGTGGATCTAAAACAACTATTCCTCGTTAAAATAGCTGTTAATCGGAATACGGGAAAAATCAAGCAGAGCGGTTTACCACATAAGCTCGAGTGGAACTCTTACTAGCTATTAGGCAATTGGAAACAATTCATATTTTTGATTCTGAAATAGAATTAGCAGACATTGAAACAATAACTTCCAAATCTTTCTATTGAACCGATGAAGAATAAATTTAATGATTTCTTTCGCTGGGAAAATAATACCCTTTTCCATTGCAACGCGAACAAAACTGGGCAATGTTAGTTTCGAGAGATTTATACAAAGATGGCCCCTTGCCAACGCTCTCAAGATGCTATGATATGATTTGTATTGTATAAACCTTAAAAGAATCAAGAAACTAAAAGTTGAAAGGCTATACTAACACAATTTACTTATTATTGTAGATATATGCAGCTATTCGAATAAATATATGCAGCTATTCGAATAAATTGCACCTAAGTTATTGTCGCGACTGGTAAAGGGCAGAGAGATATACCTACTGCATTTGAGATCTCTTTTGAAATCGAGACGTAGTTCTGACTAGGATTGCAATACCGAATGAAAATACCAATACCGTATCTACCAATAATAATATATACCGTGAAATTTAATATATGGAAAAAAATATAAGTATCTACCAATATATTATATACTTAGTTATAAAAATCTCTTTAACACATTAATATTTCATAGAAAAAATATCTAAATAGGTACGTACATATTGTCATAATAATTAATTGTAAACCTTTAAAAATAGGTAAAGGTAAGAAATGGTAGAGATGCTGATGTTTAAAAATACTTAGTAGCTGAATGATTGGCACTTTCTTCTTCGAATGATCTTTCAATAAATTTATTTTATGTTGTGTACCCCACTGATAATTCTACCTCATGTCTTATTAGTTTATTACACTTTTATACTGTCTAATATACGTCGAATGGCAATGGAAGTAAACCATACATCGCGTAATCCGACAAAAAATTTATAGTCCTGTTAAGTTAAACCTTTTATGTTAGTTAATACATTTTGTTTCCACTTTCAATACCGAATTATATCGGTATTGTTTGATTTAAAAAACCGGTATTCCTGTATTGAAAAATAGTGAGATACCGGTTTTTTAAATACCGGTATTGCAATTCCCAGTTCTGACTGATTGCCACAGTGATAGTTGATGTAAGTAGATTTATTAAATTATAAATATTCCAGTTAGCACCTACATATTTTGGATTCGCTCGTGCGTTCAAAAAATTCAAACCAGTTCAAACCAGTTTGAGATAAAATGCGGAAATAAATCAAACATTGTCAACATAATGAAGTTCCGTTTTTTCGTTATATAATGTATTACTGTAACATAATTAGGTAACAATGAAAATAGCGACAACTATAATTCAACACGTTAAGTTATAACTACGTTATTAACAAGTTATAACACTATAAGTTATGTAGATACCTTGTTGTAGGCCTTTGTTAATTTTATATTTTTAGCGAGATATGTATTTATACTTACGCGGCGCTCGAAATGGAAGATTTTACAAACCGGAGGGCTCGATAATTTTATTTTCCGAAAATATTTATATATTGAAGTATGTATTATATAGAAATGCCAAGGACTGACCGTAAAATTGAGAAACTGTCTTTAAACTCGTGGCATGCAAGATTAGGGTATAATGTTAATAATCGGCGTCGCTGATGAAAATCAAGGCTTACGCCACGTCATAAATATTTTTTTTTACTATGATTCTGACAAGTTTCGTATTTTAGTACTTTTTAATTATTCATTAACCGTTATGGAATATTTAATTTTTCCACGAGAGACTGCAAAACAAGAACAGAAGCTGCGCTCCGGTGCGCTTCGGTCCATTTCGAGCGCTGATTAATTACGAAAGTTCATGCAAATGATGTTATTATTAAATAACATTAAAAATAATCAGAATGACCAGTTACAAATTTTCCCACAGACAGATACACTGTTATACTTTAAATATATATTTAAAATATACGTAATGATTATAATACTTTTACTTATTGAAGATAAACTTTATAAATTGATAATTTTTCGTTGATGTACCAGTACACTTGTAAATTCTCGATTTAATAAAGTATACATATTGCTTTTACCGAACTATAATTATTTTATTATTCTATTTATCTCTACTATATAAATTGGATAATATCTTTCAACTAGTATAATATTTTATATGGTATACAGATTGGTGTAAACAATGATTAATTTTGTCAAAAATATTTTAAACTTAAGATAGTTTACATTTAATTAACTATTAATTAGTTTTCAATAGTTATTTTTCATTGATGTACTTAGTTTCCTACAAAAAATCAATACATACTGACTTCGTTAAATTTTAATTAGTGCGAATTATGGGGTAGTATGGGGTAAGTACCTGTTGGTATATAGCAGGGATGGCCAGTGCGTCGATCGCGAAGGTATTTTTGGTCGATCTCGGACATAATAATATATTGTACTATTTCTTGCTGAAACGAGTCAAAACTACTAGACGTTCCAGCTTTTAAAATCCGCTAGTTCTTATCTCTTCTCTTACATATTATTATTATCAAGAAATACAGTCATGCAAAGAACATAAGTGATGAGCTTAAACTTGGAAGAAATTCTACAGGAAAACATTAATAAAATAATGTAAATACCTATACTTGCAATTTGGCGAGTCGGTAGATTACACGGATATTGCACAACTATGCGTTTTTATTCGATTGGTTTTTAAAGACATGTTTGCTTCAGAAGAATTATTAACAGTTATACCAATGAAGGAACGATCCAGAAGAGAAGATATATTTAATGCATTTAAGTCGTATATTAATCGTATTCGATGTCCTATTCGTAAACTAGTGTCGATAATGACTGATAGAGCTCCTGCTATGGTTGGAAATCATGTTGGGTTTATTACTTTATGTAAAAATGAGGAAGCAATACCCACTTTTATCAGTTATCATTGCATTATTCACCAGCAGGCATGGCTTTTTATATATATATAAAATATCTGTTTTCAAAATACATAGATGAATATTTTAATTATAAAAAATGGGTGTTTTATTGTTCTCGCATGATATAATTTCAAGTGATATCAGTCGACCGCCATAAATAATTTATTCAATTAGTCGATCCTACAAAAAAAAGTGTGGCCACCCCTGGTATATAGTATCACCGAGTGACGAATAACTACAAGTGTATTCGTTACATAAAATGAAACCATTAACACAAAACCTTCAATCTTTGAGTTGTTTCCCTATTGACCTACGTTATAATTAATAACGGCGATATCAAATCACGTTACTCAGGTTTGTATTGGTTAATACTTCAGTTTGAATGCAATACACGTCATTATTTGGGCCTAGTACGATTCGGCGCCGGGACATCTGGGCGTTACGCAATCAAATGGGGCTCGAAAATAAATAGACATTCGTGAATTATAGTTAATTTTAAAATATATGTTTAATATTCTTATTTAATACTTGGTGAGAATTTAAATATGCACACGTAAATAATGATTTAATTGTGCATATGTTAAAGGTTCAACGAAAAGTGAGTTCTTTTATTTTTATATAAAGCCTCAGATAATTCTCAATCAGCAACAAAAAACATTATGGCAAGACCAAAATTAAATAAAAACTACTTAGTCTTAGACATAAACTGATTAAAAGTCATCGTCTACTTTCTGTATAAATCGTAACGAACATTTATTTATTTCATTCGACAGTGCGGCGTCCAATTGTCTCGGCGCCCATTTATCCCATTCCCCATTATTTTATATTCAATCAATGTACCTTCTAATTAAAATTGTATAACTAACAATAAAACTGTCATTTTTAGTGTAAAATGAATCTAATAACAAAAATCGGCACTTAGTTTTTAAAATATTGTAATATAATTATACCTACGTATCTATTCTATACACAAGAATGCTATCGGCCGCTGTCGGCCGTTATCGTCTATCGAGGGTAGTTTTTCATATTTTTGTATTGAGGTATTATTATAATTTTTATAATAAGTCAGTTACGATTGTTACAATAAGTGCTCTATGTTTTAACAGGACCTCTCTTGGCTGTGCTAACTTTTAGAGCGAGATAGACAGTTTTGAATGTTTAGACCACTGACTTATTCTTATTATATACTTATATATTATACTTATTCTCCCAAGGTGCAGAACCAACCTGCCACTGGTAATGCCAATTGGGAGGGCGATAACTATGTTCAACGAAATTGCTTCGGGTGTTGATATATTCCACCTACGTGAGAATGAGTTTAGGTGGACGTTGTTTTATAAATTCTTAAAATAGGGTCTGCTTAACTCATCCGGTGTACTTCCTCGTACCTATCTAATTTATCTACTGATCTATCTCTTTTTTATGTAATACTGTTATATTTATATATCTTTGTTTCTAAATGTCATGTTGTGAACGTCATAAACTTATAATTTGTAATGTCCACAAAATGTTAAAAAAATAAATACATTGAAAATAAATAAATTGAATTGTAACAATTATAATACCTCAATTCAAAAATATGATAAACTACCCTCGATAACCGCCGATAGCAGTCTTGTGTATAGAATAGATACGCTAGTATGGTAACGCAATGTAACAGTACACGGGGAAAGGAGTTTTAATAGATTAATGATGATACACAGTAAGGGAAAGGTTATTATGTATGGTTTTCTCTAGCATAATTACATGTAGGTGAGATAAAATCAGTCGCAGCAGCAAAACAGACATAAAAATAATAACTTATCGTTTCAGTGTCAAAACATTCGCTGGCAAGAACGGACTGGAGTTCAGAGTCATGGAGGATCAGGGCGGGGCGAGCGCGCAGAGGTATCCTCGCCGAGGAAGTCGCGCTGATGGTGTGATGATGGTGGAGGACGAACGCGCTGCGACGCCATTGCTAGTAAAAAACTGCTTTCTGCAACCTGCACCAAAGAAAACAATATTATATTAATACTGTGGAATGACAATTTATTAGTTTTATTATTTTAATTCATATTTTTCGATTCAGTACCTACAGTTTAGCGAACAAGGTTTAGCTTTTCGTTATCAAAGGACTTTAGATTTAAGTATGCTGTCATTTATATCATACAAACGATAGTAAATATTTTAGCTATTCAGCATTACTAACTTCGTTTTTCTTGCCAGATCCAGTTTTTTTGAATATGCATCTAGCTTGCACAATATGGATTTGGCGTATGGCGTTGAAGCTAGCGTTTTTCGCCACAGCACATAGCTTAAAACTAGTCACAATAAAGATAAAAAAATATTATAACAGATTTGATTGAAAATCAACATTTTGATCTTTTCTACTTTATTACTTATAAATAAAATAAATGCCACATACAAAATGATGACTAAACTTATACCTACATTAATTTTATCAATTATTTTATTAATAATTATATAACATGAAATTCCAGTGGAAATATTTTTATAATCTTGTATCTAGATTCTAGACACTTTTTATATTTTTAAACTATCTGGAATATTTTTCTAAATTACAGTTGGCAACACTGGTTGGATGTGTAGAGCCTCAAATGCTGAAAGGTGCATCGTTCAGTCAAAACATCGCTTTATAGGTATTCCGAAACAGCTACGAGTATCAACATAAACAGACAAAATATGATGCGCACACAAGGGGTGGTGGGGTGTTATTTCGGGTGAAAAATACAAATTATTTAGGTAAATCGAATACTTATTACTTATTTTCGTCAGGGCTGCAGATCGGGGCCCGAATGGTTTGATGTCGAACAACTTTCTGAACGGACTGGCCCTACTCTTCTCGATGTTCTACAATATGCATATAATGCATACACAATATGCATGCCCTATAGTCACTGGTGTGTCTAAAAGACAGCGCGGATGACACAAACGGACACCAACAATCTAAATAACTATGACCGCTAAGTCACGCAAAATTGATAACCACTTATTGATACGCAGCTTGAAATAAATCGTAGGTGAACATCCTTAATTATACCAGATGTATATCACTAGACCCAAAGTGCGAAGTGTATGAATATGTAGAATGTGCCGCAAGTGGGGTAAATATATGGAAGCTGGTAGTATGATACCTACTAGATTATGTTACCCCGCCTTTAAAATTAATAAAAAAAATTGGTGTGTGTACTTATGTACGAGCGTTAGAACTTATACTTCTTTCGAGTCTATTAATATTACAGTGGATTATGTTGATGAAAACGTACGCGATTCATCTGTGTCTCATATAGCACATGATAATTGTAATTTAATTATTGTATTGGACCAAAACTCATTTTTGCTATACAGCGGTTATAATCGATTCAAAACTGCCCATGATGAATTATTAATAAAAAAATAAATTTTAATATATTTTTTGAATTATTTGCCAACTCAACATTCACAAAATTTATTTATTTATTGATATATAATTTTACTCATAAATAATACTTACATAAATATAGCCTCAAATCTTGATATACAATCTTTACAATGAAACATAAATATACACTCCAATATAAATAAAGTTTTATGAATATAAATTAACAGTGTAGAATGTTAGTCTACAGAAATTTGTTTATAAACATATATATTTATTATGACACAATATTGGTTATGTTTACAACACGTGCTGTTTACTTGTATTGAACGACTAATTAAATGATAGTATGCGCATGTACCCTTGAGACCGAAATGAATATAATTTTTAATAATAAATTATGTGTTACATCGACGCGCGGAACTTCGTCACACTCCAATAATAAATTATGTATTACATCGGCGCGCGCAACTTCGTCACACGCCAAAAATACACTCTGATCTGTTTTCCCAAACGTGCCAAAAGAAGTATAACTTCAAACAATATTATGGACCTTTTTTCAAAATGGACTCTTCTGGATTTTGGACTTTCTGGACAAAAGAAATGGCGTATTTCAAAAAAACACTACCTTATTCTTAGGTCAATAATTATTATAAAGCAATCATCATTCGTAGGATGTTTATTACACTTCAATGGACAAAGGCATAGCTTATAATAAGTATCTTTAGAATCATCTTGAAATGTGTTAATATTGCCGATTTTTTGAATAATAAAATGCATAATTCTTGTCAAATTTGGGATCACAGAGATTATCAATATAATTTTTTATCGTGAATATTTTACAAAAACTATCTCGTAATAAATTATACTAATGGTTTCATAAATGCGTTTAAAAATTAATAAACGTAAAAAATCTTAACACCACTGCACAGTTATGTACCGAAATATGACCATATTCTAAAACATTAGAGCGAGAGGTTTAAAAGAATACTATTTTATGTAACAAAAATACTTTATGCTGTCATCAAATGTTTAAAATAACTATAAAGGATATTAAGGCTTCAAAATTATATAAATATATATTATCTACAACGTTTAAAGAGTGTCCAGGATCATGGTTTGAAAATACAATAAAAACTCAATTTTGACCTACGACGAGCACGTGGGCCGTTAAGTTAGAAACGGCATTAATTGAAAACTGAACGGACCACGTACTAGTATATCAACATAATATTAAATTGTAACAGTGACGAAATACTTCTGATGGAGGGATATAAACGATTCGTCAACCTTTTTACAAATGCGGATCACTGACAATAGGAGGTTTTGCGGACCGCTAACGCAGAAATAAAACATATTATTCATAAAGTACGATCTGAATTGACCTTTACTGAATCTTTAATTAGCGACGGATAAAACATCGAGACCGTCGACAGCATCAAATACCTGGGGGTACACATCATGTGAGAGAACAGAGAAAGCTCGCTATCTGACTGGGAAAGGCTGCAAGAACATTCAACTTGACCATTCTGACGGTGCTGCTTAAGGTAGAGAATTACTGAGCTTTGAAAACAGATGTTTGCGATGGATATTGCCTGTGTAGTTGTATGATTTTAGGAGTAACGAGGAGATAAGAGAACGCACCAAGCAGCCTCTCATCATGGTGAGAGTGAAAAGGCGACGTTGGACCTAGCTCGGCCACATACTGCGGATGCCAGAAGAGAACCTCAACTTGGCTTGACTGTTCTTCAAGCCAACCGGATTCCGGTAACCTGGAAGACCGCTAAATACTATCTATACAGTGTATACGGCGGAGATACGGGATACTGGTATAACCCAGAAGACTGGTGAGCGGTAGGGATCCTTGGAGGCTATCGTGAGGTAATTATCTATTTCAATAATTTAATTTTTAATTAAACATCACTTGCTTGTAAGAAAATAAACATCTAAAAACAGTGCAAAAATGTACAAAATGATTATTCGGTTAAATGGTCTACAAAAAAATACATATTGGTACGAAAACTCACGGAGATCATTTTTTGGCGAGCTGTATAATAATTTATCGGACACGGTTAAATCTATTGTACTTACCATCTATCAATATTGATACAAACAAATAGTTTCATACACATCGATAATTTATTGGTTTGCGTCTACACTAATAGTTTTCTTCTATATATATAGATGCCCGGATTGCATCGGCAACGTACGTGCTTCTTAATCAAAAAGTGTATGAATCAAGACGGTGTAACGTCCCAGGTTATCGGGATTGACTATCAAAAAATGTATTCACTTCAATATCATATTGTTTAAAAATACATTTGACCCAATTGACAGTTAGAAGTTTTTCTATTATATTCAAAGAAAATTTCTGAGTAGAATTTTCATTCATCCGCCCTCAGATCACGCCTCTTTAGAATGCATTTTCGATTGTTTATTTTAATATGCAGGGTCACCAGTGACACTTTCATTCTTTCAGGTATTTTATTATTGCTTTATTATACCTATATGAAAAATATTTAATATTTAACGAATAATTGAACATAATATTGCATAATTTGAAAACACCTCAGATAAATAAACTACAAAAAACGATACCCAGCGGGACACGAACAAGCATTTACTGGATTCGCGCCAATGCGCTTTACTAATTTTAAATTCGGCTTTGCGTTTTCACTTCCGGACACGGTGATACCAACATACATCTTTCCATGCCACGTGGCGCAACTTTAAATCTCCGAATTTATTTGTTGCTAATACTACAAACAAATTACTACCATGTTACGTGAGCTCACGTACTAAAACAATCATAAAAGCTGACAACATACAAAAATATTGTGTCAATCCCTGTCGTTTGTAGCTCCATTCCAAACCACTAAAGTCAAAGATAATGTTAGAACAAGTGATTCGAAAATGTGTAAAATATCAGTAAATAAAAAAACATTGTATCATGCGTGAGGTGGCCTTAGTGTGGTTGTCATACACTTTGGCAGATTTTGCTACCATTCGTTTTCGGATCAAAATAAATGGAAGCATTTTTTGTATGGTAACATTTTAAATACAAAGTAAAATAGCATTGTGCACTTTTTGTTCGTGGCGCAAACTTACTGTAAGTTCACGTGATCTGATAGTAATGGTCCGAACACAATACTAAAATGTCACGTGCTGACACGCCGAGATAGAGATAGCGATTCACATGACAGAACGTGACGTAAATGTAATGTGTTAGGGCCATTATATATTTCTAGCATAAAATTACAAATACATGAGAAAACTGGAGGCACATATTAGTTATCACACATTACACATTATCAGCTTGAGGAAAATTTAGAGGTTACCGTAGAAAATTTCATTCAGACTTCAATCCATAATCATTTATGGATACTAGTTCTCCGAAATAGACCGTTATATTTTTAATAAAATACTTCACCTATTCCACCAAAATCTTACACAAAATTTTCTATATATATGTTCAATACCTCTCAACCCTTATTCGCAGGTTTTACAGCTACATCATTAATAAAAAAGAGGTCACTGTGAAAAACCTCACCTGGTTTTCTTATACCCTCCCCCCCCCCGGTTCTGAGTAGAAACCTTTTAGAGTTCACAGAATTTATTCTCGGGTTCCCTCCCTTCACACGATAATATTAGCAGTACGTTTCCATTTGCATCTGTTTAGTTTTATCGAGAAATTGAATTCCATTTTCATACGACAAATTTAATATCATGTGAATTTCATTCTTACTAAGTTATTTCCCAAGAATAGCTTGTCGTAGAAATGGATTAAGTACATAATATTTGATGTATTGAATTTTTTTCCAGCTTTCATGGCGGGCGGTAGGGGTTTTAAAAACATTTTCATTATGTTATTAATTAATTAATTAAATGTAATTTCATCAGAATTCATGTTTCTATGTATGCAAAGTATAAATAAAAGGTAGATTTAACTACAGTAAGTTGTTTTATAAAGATTTATTCTGCCAAACTTAGCGAAAGTCTGACATAAAGTATTTGGTAAGTAATTCCTATTATTATATGCTTTAACCTGTCTTGCTGTAACTCTGCTTTATACATTTTATAAAGTAAAGTTACTTCCCTACTTTATAAATCACCATTACTGTGGAACCGGTGGGCGGTTAGAAAATTTTACTACTAAATAGATACAAACGTGGGCGGTAGGGTAAGGTTGACTACCCCTGATCTAAACGAATATATTGAACACACTTATGAGAAAAATATATAACTAGAAACCCACCCAGAACGATTGGCGCCCATGTGCATAGACTACTAAACTTTTTTTTACCATGTCTGATCCTAAAACAATCATATGGGCGTCCACAGAGTACATGTTTGTATTAATAGATTTTTGTTATAACAAGAAATGGATGTTTGCCACTTGCTTAACCTATTATGTCCATACTCTGATTCGTAACATAAATTGCAAAAAAAAATGTGTATTTGCCAGACCCAGGATTAGAAACTGGGACCTACGATATTATAAGCCGTAAACATCTTTACCCCTTTTTTGACTATGTCTGATCCAAAGACAATTATATGGGCCTCTACAGAGTGGATGTTTGTAATAATAGATTTTTGTTTTTACAAGAAATGGATGTTTGCCACTTGCTTAACCTATTATGTCCATACTCTGACTCATACACAAATTGAAAAACAAAATGTGTACTTGCCAGATCCAGGATTAGAAACTGGGATCCCACGACAATATAAGCCGACGCGTAAGCCGCTCGACCACCGTGGGCGTAACCATCTTTATCCATTACTATTTAAATTTATCATTATAATTTGGTATCTACTTGTAATCATCCCCAGTGGCTGGTTTAGGGAATTCAAGACCCGGGGCATTGACTGATTTTGAGCCCCCCACACGATAAGAAATAAATAAAATCCATATATTACAGCAACGTAAGTAAGTACCTAGTAAAAAAATCAACTCAAATCTTTCACATAATCACTACATTATTAATTGAAAATATATTTAAATAATTTACATAATATATTGACATGAAATAATAATTACAAAATAAAAAGAACTTTTAATATACCACGTTTTTAAATTTTCTGTTGAATCATATAAACTTGACAATTCTATGTATTAATAATTTAGGACAACTAAGGCAATTGTTAACAAATATTTTTTTTGCTAATTTGCAACAAACAAACAAATATATAATACCGAAATGTCATTTTGATTTTCATAGTAACGCACGTATATATTAATAATTTAGTTGCTAGGACCACCCCCTTAGCAACCAATAATGGTGGATTGGATTACGGATTTCTTCCGAAATAACTTTTCATACAAAACAGAATTAACTGAAAATGAATTCAAGTTTACTTAAATATGGCTTAAAGTATTAAAAGAATGCATTGGAATCGTGTTCTGATATATTCTAAAAGTTTCAAATGTCTAGCTAGTCGGGAAGTTAGTTAAAAATCGATTGCAAGATTTGTACTGGATAAACAACCACTGGACAAACAAGAATACGAGCTAAGAAAAACTTGGTAAAAATACGGGGTAATATGAGTATATAAATATAATAAAAATAAAAATACATGGAAACACACCGAGTGAACTCAGATGAGAGACCCTATCTTAAAAATTTATAAAACAACGTCCACCTCAATTCACCCTCACGTAAGTGGAATATATCAATATCCGAAGCGATTGAACATAGTTATTGCTCTCCCAATTGGCATTACCAATGGCAGGTTGACAAATAATAATAAAGATGACAGTGGTGACACATAATTATATTAGTGGTTTATTTTTTTTCTTCTACAAGTACCTGTACTTACGTAACTATTTGAATGGTTAATATGTTGTGGACACATTTGATGTTAGTTGCATGAATTTCGTTATCCGTTACAAAATATTTTATACCCAATTTGTAAATATGTAAATAACCGCGTTTTAAAATACAAATGTCACCTTTGTTGTTAATTCTCCGTGGTCCTTTCTCCCATGGGCACTTTTATTAGAAAGTCTCTTTTATCTATTATGCTTTGGCTTAGACAGAGTTTAATTTGATTTTAAAAACTAACCAAAACAGTCAATGAAAACAAAAAAGTGTGCACTATTGTTGTCGGATCTTCACATCCTACTTCTACCCTTCGCTACTGACGTGAGGTAACGGTAAGCTCATGCCACCAGGAAATAGCATGTATTGTTATTTTACTTGACATATCAGACAGATGCTCGAACCGGGTTTCATATTGTTAGCCGAAAACGGATTGTGATAGTCTGCCAAAATGTAGTAAGGTCACCTCACGCGTATCATGCCTTACCACCAACCTCACGTGTGATAAGACGTGACCAAGACTCTGCGAGTTTATAAATTTTTGAGTCTCAGGATCTCACGTAGTTTTATTTTATTTAAATGGTTTGGATAGGAACTACAAGTCACAAGCAATTGACAAAATATTTTTGTAGGTTGTCAGTTTTTATTATATAATTTTTTGATAGTTAATGATAGTTATTATGCCCATGGCACCCACATTCTGAAGCGGGCCCCCAGGCTAGGATCTTTGGTGGGGCCTCCTACCTATCGCTAAGGATAAAAACAGTGTGACGCTCGAAAGTAGCGTATTTCAAATGGTGTATTTTTTTTTGTATAATTTAATACATTCATTTAAATTATGGAGTTGTCGAGTATCGATACACAATTAATTTTATTATCGCAGAACCACATAATTTTAAATAATAACACTAATGAAGGAAAATAGCGCCCAGGCTAGAGCCCTGTCAGCCACCCCCTTGTGGGGGCCATGGTATAGCACATGAAATCCATGCCAATTGGGAGGGTAGTAACCATGTTTAATGAAATCGCTTCGGATATTGATATATTCCACTTACGTGAGAATGAATTTAGGTGGACGTTGTTTTATAAGTTTTTAAGATAGGGTCTATCAAAGTTCACTCTGTGTGCTTCCATCTAATTTTACTTTGTTACTTATTTTATTTATTATCTTATTTTATTTATTATTTTATTACTTATTCTCTGTATTTTTTTTAAAAATTATTAACACTTATTTTATGTCATGTCGTGAACGCTTTGAATTTATAATGTGTTATGTTCATTATATGTAAAATAAATAAATTTGATTTGAAAAAAAAAAAACTCACGTGACGTTATGGTAATCTGTTTCTATTGTGTTCATTGTTGACACGATGAAAAAAAATACAATATACATTTTATACTAAGAGACATGCACTGTTTATAAACAAACAATTAAATAAAAACTGACTGTCTTAAAGAATAAAATTATTGACAGTTCATAATATCATTGTAATACTCATAATATTACGTAATACGTCGGTGTATTAAACAACACGTTGTTAAATCAATATTTGCCATCGATTCGCCAAACAGATTGATTTAAAAAGCAAACACAATACGGTGCATCAATAAATATCTTAATACAAATAAAGACAGTCAATAAAAACATAAGATTAGCATTATTTAGTTTTCCAGACTAGATTTTCATGAGGATTCTAAAACAGATATTTAACTTTGAGTTGAAACGCAACCATGCATGCCATCTGTTATTACGTGCTCGAAGTACTTTTATATACACATTACTGAATAGTACTAGAGGTGGCCTAACATTATTAATATTTAGATACTATAACATTTTCAATATCGATATTTCTTAATTAACTATTTTTTTTATTCAACGAATAATTCTCAACATTCTAATTATTGAAAACGTTAACGAAAAAAAAAAATTAAGTGAAAACACTTGAATTTTAAAGCGCTTCAGTGAGTATTAAAAGTTAAAATTTGGAGCAATTAAGTATGACGCCTTTAGCGTAGTGGTCTATGTGCGTGGGCGCGATACCCCAGAGATGCTGGTTCGATTCTTGCGGGGTGTCTAACTTTTTTCAAAAAGATTTTTTCTGTTGGCTATAATTTATTTACTCAGAGGTGTTTTCAAAATTATGTATGATCGATATTTTTCTAGTAAGTAGTATTAGTATTAAGCCAAATAAGTCACTTTTTAAAATTGGTTACCTATTCAATGGTTATTTTGTCAATGTCTGAACATATTATCATGGAAAGTTATAGTGAAATGTCATACTAGAAGTGTGAAGCTATTTTCAAAGTCACTTGTGGTAAATTTAATCAGTAGATTAGAGATCTATTTTGCTGTATTTAGGCTCATCTCTATAAAGCAGTGATGCACAAAGTGGCATTTTATGCAGCCTAAAATAACAAGTACTGGTACTGTTCGGTTATCAGGAATACAGCGGAAAACACATTTTGAAAATAGCCGATAAACTGGATTATTTGTTACGTATCTGGGAGTAATTCTTGATGAAAATCTGTATTTCGTCCACCACGCCAAGATGGCCGTCTCTAAGGCAATCAGAGAATGGCCCGAATGGCGGGCAGCAATTGGGGACTTAAGCATAGAGCCCTTAAGGTTGCATACGGCGCAATTTTCATGGGAATTGCCGGTTACGCCTCCAGCATTTGGCATTCCCGAGTAAACTCCTTAACTCTCGTGAGACGCGCACTACTAAGCGGGCAGCGACTTGCGCTGATCCCGCTCACCAAAGCCTACCGCACAACTTCTACTGACGCGCTTGCCGTACTCGCGGGGGTGCTACCCCTCGATCTGCACGTCCAAGTCAGAGGATCGATCACCCTCCTCTTGAGGGGGATCAGCACAATACTCGCCGGTGTCCATCTGACACCACCGCAGAGATCCGAGGACGTTCCTTACAGGAAGACTGTAAGTGACATTGTGTACAAGACCGCATTTGCGGCATGGCAGGCGAGGTGGACCGCCTCCCCCAAGGGGCGGCACACTTACCGTTTTTTTCCAGACGTATTCTGCAGGCACCAAACTAGAAGACTCCAGCCTTCGCACTGGATTAGCCAGTTCCTCACCGGCCATGGCAACTTCGCCGCCAGACTCCACGAGTTTGGCTTGATAGTAGATGGGCCGGGTTGTACCTGCGGGCATGACCACCAAGATGTTGAACACATCCTCTGGGATTGCCCGCTTATGGAATTCGAACGAGCGGAGCTGTTTGCCAGGGTCCGTCCTCACACGGGCCCAATTGGTCATGGAGATCTGGTAGCAACCGAGGCCAACTTTGCGGCATTTGAGAAATTTGCAGTGTCGTATGGGGAGCGGGATAGTCCCGACTCTTCTGTAGACTCATCCATTTCAATTCGTGACACTCAGTATGCGGGTACAGAAAGCGCTTAACGTCAGCGGATAGCAGAGCCAGTCCAAAAACAAACATTTTCTTTCTTAACTTTCTTCTTTGAGCACTACGGTGCATGGTTGCAGCATCAGTCCCGTGCGGCTCCGTCTCGGGACGGAATGAGCACTTAAAATCACTTCTTTCAGACACGTTTAAAGCGTCATAGAAAGCGGCCGTGCATATCCACGGTTGTGCATATATGACGGGTGGTGGTGGGCACTATCTATGTTCTATTAGTAACATTAATAATATATTCATTGACATGTTCTCTGTTTCAAGTAAATGGGTAACGTTTCTAGTAATCTTTACACGATTTAACAATTAATACCCCCATCGCCATCACGAAACAAATTGACGTGTTCCCAGCTCGACGTTCTCTCTCCGAATGCCAGCGAGTCCAAAACTTTGTCGCGTCTATAGTTGAAAATTATTTGCCGTTTCACTGATGTATCGTCTTAAGTAATACCGAATAATTTGAGTATCAAATGCCCCATCCCTAATATATGCAGTTTCTGGGACTCACTACCGTCACCACATATGGTGTGTTTTACGAAATATACTGAAAACCTTGTATCTACTGAAACCAAGCACTTGTTATCAATATTTTACAGAAGTTGACTTACACAGGTAGTTCGTGAATGCTGTTCGTTCTGCTTGTAAGTAGGTGAATGTTTCAAGCGCTTTTGAAGAGACTATTCAAATATTGATTTATAAATAGTAGTGAAATTGAGCGGTGGGAAAAGATTCCTAGGTGTACTTTAGAGCTTTTAAGTTCAGTTTTAGTTCAAAAGCTTTCAGTACCTACATAGTAAGTAGGTGACTGTAATAGTAAGTCAAAATAATAGTGGGTATGTCGCATTAACATTATTGTTTTGTAATATAAAAACATATCAGATATTACCTACTAGAAAAAAATCTTCTTTTTTTTTAAACTACGACTTTCGATGAATATGTTTTTACCTAGGGGCGGAAGGTTATATGAAAGTATGGTGACGCAGGCAAGTATGGTGAGGCAGGCTGGTAATCAATTTGCGGCAAATTTTCCACGTTAACATTATATTATATGGGTACATTCTAATAACCAAAGTAAATCCTCCGTGATGCCCTGCATTTTTTTATCGCGTCGCTATTTCTCAGAAGTTGTCGGCTATTGTTGGCCTGCTTCATTCACTTGTATGAAAAGCCGATTCCTTGCACCTTTTTTATTTAATACCTCTATGGTTTTTACCAAATAAGCTTCGGGCATCCTACTTAATTATGACAAATTTAACTGGTAATTATTACATGAAACGTATATCAAATTGTATGTTCTGTGACATTCTCAAATCTTATGTATTATTTATTGAAAAAAAAAGAAATACTTTCTTTTAATAGAAATAAATATCCAATATGTACTTAAAAAATAGCCGGTCGCCAAGTAGTAGATCAATTTGGGAAGCGCTTCAATGAGTATTAACAGGCCAATAGTTAAAATTTGTAGTTATGGACTATGTACGTGGGCGCGATACCCGAGAGATGCAGGTTCGATTCCATTCTTTCTTTTTTCAAAAAGATTTTTTCTATTGGTTATAACATATTTTCTCAGAAGTCTTTTCAAAATTATGTATGTTCAATAAATACAATGATTTGTTTTCAAAAGTACATAACTTGAAAACACCTCAGATATTTATTTACTAGAAAAAATCACATTTGAAAAAAATACGACGCATGACGGGATTTGAACCCGTATCGCGCCAATATGCTTTAACCAAATAAGCTACAGGCCTACTATTTAATTTTGATAATTTAAGCTAGTAGGTCTCACATGAAATGCTTATCAAATTGCATTATTACTACCGGCTTTTGTGTTTTAAATCAAGGAATATAAATTGCCTTAATTACTAACTGATGCCCGAATATTGAAATATCATGAAAACTATAAAAATTTTAAAAATCGGTTTGTCACCTTTTAAAGAACTCATGTAATGCCATAATACTCCTTTTTTGCATAAAATAAATACTTATTGAAGTTACAGCAAGAAAAAATAATAATTTTATTATAATAACTTTTTACAATAAAGATTTAGATATTATAAAAGTTCATTTTACATAACTGTATGTAGGTAGGTATAGTTTTCTGTCCCATCATTATTCGTTTTCGAATTACCGAAGAAAATTTCCAGTTATGCGAATAATAATTCTAATATATGTCAGAAAAAAATAGTCCTCTAGTTTTCGCTTCAGTGACTCATGTAAAGAAACTGAGTATTTGAAAAAGCTCCGAGTGTGAAGGCGAGCTTTCCCATGTAACAAGAATAGCGAGCTTTTATACTCGGCGCAATGTCATCTTTACATGCCTCGCAAGTTACGATAGCTTTTGCAGAACCTCCAACGATGCGACTATTTTATTCAGAGTATTTCTGACATATCGACGTGTATTTCCTGCGGTTTGTAATATATGATGCTTGAATTATTGACACTGTGTATTACATTTTCGTATCAAAGGCTGTGAAAAGTAATAAGTAGTGAATAATGCCTATTTGATGGAGATAAAGTCGCAGTCACAGTGCGATAACAAAAATACGAAATCGTCAGTAATAATTTTAAAGCTCGCTGACGATATAAAATTGTGTCTGTTTTTTTAATAAATAAATATTATTATTAAATATTAAACACAATATTATTATTATGTCACAACAACGGCTTTAAGGCTCCACATGTTTTGTAAAGATAAAACTTATATAATTCTGCCTTCTTTTTACAACGTTTTTCTTAGCTCGTATTCTTATTTGTCCGGTACAAATCTTGCAATCGATTTTTAAGTAACTTCCCGACTAGCTAGACATTTGAAACTTTTAGAATATATCAGAATACGATGCCAATGCATATTTTAGTCAGAGTATGGATCTAATAGGTTGAGCAAGTGGCTAAAATCCATTTGTAAAAAATAATACAAACCTCCACTCTGTGGAAGCCCGTACGATCATCTGAAAGTCATTTTAAATTAATTATTAAGAAGCCCGCGTGACGTAGATTATTTTACAACGTTTTTACGTCGTTTTAGGTCGTATACTTATTTGTCCGGTGGTTGTTTATCCAGTACAAATCTTGCAATCGATTTTTAACTAACTTTCCGACTAGCTAGGCATTTGAAACTTTTAGAATATATCAGAACACGATGCCAATGTATTTTTTTAGTACTTTTAGCCATCTTTAAGGAGAATTTAATTCATTTTCTGTTAATTCTGTTTTGTATGAAAAGTTATTTCGACACTATTATTGGTTGCTAGGGGTCTGGGGTCCTAGCAACTAAATTATTAATATATACGTGCGTTACTATGGAAATCAAAATGAAATGTCAATATGACATTTTAGTATTGTATGATCGTTTAAACTAGTCAAGTCAAGTATATATGATTCAACAGAAAATTTAAAAACGTTGTAAATAAAAAGTTCTTTTTATCTTGTAATTATTTCTTTCTAGGTTCTACAATCCCACGTGGATCCTGGCTGCCTAACAAAGAGGTTACTTAAAAGATTATTTTACGAGAAATGGATGTACGACGTTTGGCCAATTTATTAGGTTCATGCCCTGGGTTTAAACACACACTGAAAAACAATAATATATGAGTTTACCAGATTCGGAATAAGTGATTCTACATAATAATCATATAGAAGTAGTAGATTGTAAATTGAGAATAAAGCCATATTATTTTTTTTAATTTATCGCAATTAACTCATTATTTTGGATTTGGAGATATTGCAGCGTTTTGTGTTTTGTCTATGCTATATGAATTTATAGATATATATTTATAATGTCTTATTGTATAAAATACTTAATATCTCTCTTTCATATTTTTTCTTTTATAATATATATTATATTGCAGACGACTTTTCATTTGCGATATTATATCAGCAATAGACATGTAAAATCATGTTTCACTGTGAAACCCTATTTTATAGTAAACATCGCTATTTTAATTTTTTGAATGAGGATTGTGACAACCTTGAAATTCTCTCATTTTTAAGCGACCAAGACTTTCCACCCCACTCGATTCTTAGTTTCTCTCAAGGCAGAGTGAAGGCTGCCCCTAGTCACCTCTATCACTTGAGCTCCCCAATGCATATTAAACTTTGACATACTTATTTGTTTTCATTGAACTAATAATACAAAATTCCAGGTGGTGCTGGTTAGATTTAAAATTCAACTAAACCCTGGGAAACCAAACCATCATAGTAAGCGTAGGCTTTGGAGATGCGACAAAAATACTGTAGATTTTTTCAGTCATAGTCTTTTAATTAAGAGTACCAGTAATTGCAGATGGTGTTGGTTAGTTTTTTTAATTACCGTTACCACTACCTAAACATAAAATATCTATAAAATATGTACAATACAATTATGTATGATTCAGTGACATAATTTTAGTGGTAAATAATAAGGGTTCGGTAGTCTCAGTTCAATGAAAACATATACTTACGTATGTTTATACGTATATAACAACCCATGAGTCAAATGGAATAGTACGTACACAATTTAAATCTAAGTAAATAAATAAAATAAAATTTCGTACCTACCCTCAGTCGATAGTAGGTATCAATGGGACTTTTCCGATGTTTATGTAAAATATCTATTCGCTGATATCCAGTAGGAGTAAATAATATGATACAATATACTGCATAGCAGTGGCGAAAGGGGGAGGTAGGCTGTTAAGATCCGACATAAATGGTGCACACTGAACTTTGTCAGTCATACGTATTTGTTTTCATTGAAATAATATTACAATTTACAGGTGGTGTTGGTTAGTTCTTAAAATTCAACTAAGCCCTGCGAAAACCAAGCCATAATAGATAATAGTCAAGAAATACTCGTCTTTTAATTGAGTTAGCATTTACTTGGTAGAATTCCATTTTACAAGAAATGAAAATATAATTATGCTACATTCATTGGTCAATCTGGGAGGCCAATGAAAACTCGTTTTGAAGAACACCTCAGGTCTTTCAGGAATTGTAAAATAGATTCTCAGTTTGCTAAACATTTGATATCAAATTCGCATAGCATCAGTAATAATATAACGCCGGAATGTTTGCATATATGTAATAAAGGTCTAAAATTAAATTTACTCGAACAGTTGGAAATTAATCGCGAATTATCCAAAAGTAATCACATAATTAATGAAAATTTGGTAATGCATTCGTCGCCACTATGAAATATAATTTAAACACACGATTAAGACAATTATACTAATAAGATTTTAATTGATTAATAATGTCAATAAATAACCAAAGTACTCAAACACTGTAATTTTGATAAATTTTGTAAATTTTGATATCCATTTTATAAAAAAAACCCACTTCAAAGTATTAATAATATTATAATTAATAATAAGTGCACAAATTCATAATATTGCTGGATAGAATAAGAAAATGTATTCTGTCTCTATCTATACACGTATAGTATTTAAGCAAACGGCCTATCTGAATAGTCTTGATAATGGCGTTACAACCGAAATAGCTATCGACAAACCTATTAAAAACCTGTAGAATTTAATATTAATTATATTTTCATTTCTTGTAGAATACTCGTCTATCTATAAAATATCTAAAATTATGCAATTAAATCGTACATTACTTTATAGATAGATTAATATTATTTGTCTATTATAGTTTGGTTTAGGCAGGGCTTAATAAATTTAAAAAATGAACCAACAACATGTGTAATATTATGTATTCTTAATCCAACGAGAACAAATAAATATGAATGAAAAAGTGTGCACAATTTTGTCGTATCGCGTCGTATTGTATTATCGTTTGATTCAGGCAGGGATTGATTTTTAAAAACTTACCAACACCATCTGTAAATCATAGTCTTAGTTCAATAAAAACAAATACGTATGACTAACAAGGTTTAATGTGTACTATTTATGGTGGATCTTAACAGCCTAATTCCACCCTACGCTACTGCTGCATAGTAATAGTTTTAATACATATTATTATTAAATAAACACACACAAAATTGCATCACTTCAAAAGCATCTCTATTCCGTTGACATATAAAATAATATACCTACTATCCGTAATATTTGTCAAGTAATTAAGTTTGTATTATATAGTAATACAATGCAATACGGATGTATTATGAGATGCATCCAAACATTTCAAAATACGCCACGTGAGTGCATTTTGACATTCGGAATTCTGGGGTATTAGGAAATGGGATATAGTCCGAATGAATCGAATATTATTGACACAGACTCTGTCCATACTTACTTGATGTGGTACACTTTAATAATTAGTGGTGTCCTGCTCGTAATTTAAAGGGGTATTTAATTGAGATTTAGAGAAATTCCATTCTAATTCTAAAATTTATACTCTATAATTTATACTGTGTTGCCATTTCAAATACACCAATATTGAATGAGCGCTATTGCATAAACGAGAGCAGTCGTCAGAACGAAATACAATTATTAACACGTGTTTAAGTTTATCCCATATTCTTCCTTACTCGGGATCGGTTGCATGTTTCTCCATACCCGTTAGGTATTTCAGTTACCATTATTTCTGATTGCACAAGACGTTGGTTTTCTTCGCATTGATTTTCAATAATAATAGTGACAACTGACAATTATTGAATATAGTAATATGTCACGTGTATTTATGTATTGATTTATTTATTATAAACATACTGTCAGGGAGCTTTTAAATTGTCTTCGATTTTGTATTTGTTACCATTTGAGTATATTTTTGTACAATGGTAATAAATGCAGAACATAGAAAAAACATGTAAGATAACACAATGACTCTTTCCCCCCCCCAATATTTTGAACTGCCCTTTCTGCGTAGCTACACTCAATTTTACGTAATTTAATGTATTTCAAAAATTTGTGTTAAAAAATCTATTAAAATCTTATCATATAGAGATTCTGGATCCCAAAATTTTCTAATGATGTAGAAACCATACACAAAAAATCAAGATGGCGCCATACTAATGCTTTTTACTCCATAGTGTTGAAATTTACGAACAATTTTGTATAAAATATTTGCGCGTTTAGTGTTTTATACTTTGGAAAACCGAAATTTTGGCACCGTTACAGAAATAAATTCCTACAGGGTTGCATTTTAATCCACGGGGCAAGGCCAATTTTCAATGTTTTCCGGTTTTCCACTCCAATTTAAAAACAGATAGATTTTTCATCGCGAAAATATTTTCGCTTTTACTTTGGAACATACAATTTTACATAGGCATATCTGTTTTATGTATTATGAATACTGAAAAATATATGAGATGGTTCTTTTATCAGAAAACTACAACACATTTGAGATAAACTTTGTTCGATTTGGCTGCGCTGATTCTAGGCAAACATTGACAATATAATATCTTACTTCATGCGTGAACGCGGGATTTGAATTTGTACTCACGCCATCAGAAACGGATCTACAGTGGGTCACACAAACATTAGGTAAAATTAATAAATGTAAAAAAATTTAACACCACTGCACATTTATGTACTGAAATATGACTATATTCTAAAACATTAGAGCGAGAGGTTTAAAAGAATACTATTTTATGTAATAAAAATACTTTATGCAGTCATCAAATGTTTAAAATAAATATAAAGGATAATAAGGCTTCAAAATTATATAAATAGATTATCTACAACGTTTAAGGAATGTCCAGGATCATGCTTTGAAAATAGAATAAAAGCTCCATTTTGACCCACGCTGAGCACGTCCGCCCTTAATCATTATGTGTTTAAAGTGGCTTTAAAAATTGTGAATTATAACTAAATGCCTGCTCTATTGAATGTAGTGTACCATTTTTTTAGTAAGGTAATATTGCAACTCAGCGACATGACAACTTCAGGTAGAACACAAAGAGGGAAGGGATGATGATAAGAGATTGTCATCCCTTGTTGCTCACCTGGAAAAGAAGTCACTTGGTTACTATCCTTTAACAAGACAGTACCTTACGTTAGCTGCATTTAAAATATTATATTCCTAATTATTATTATTGTAATACACTGTCATCATCCGTTTTTAACTAAATACCTCTACAAAGTTAAGTTCTTGTTGATTATTGGATTCGCCGTCATAACAGGGGGTGTGCATATAGCAGTGGTGAAGGCTGGAGGTAGACTCTTAAGATCCACCATAAATAGTGCACATTTAACTTTGTCAGTCATACGTATTTGTTTTCTTTGAAATAAAACTACAATTTACAGATGTTATAGTTTTAAAATTCAATTAAACGCTGCAAAACCAAACCATAATACTGATAATAGTTAACAAATACTCATATATCTACAAAGTATCTAAAATTATGCAATTAAATCATACATAGCTTTGGATATTTTATAGATAAGTATAATATGTAATATTTTTTATCTATCATAGTGTGGTTTAGGCAGGGCTTAATGAATTAAAAAAATGAATCAATAATATGTGTAATATATATTCTTAATCCAACGAAAACAAATATTAGTATTACTGAAAAAGTGTGCACAATTTTATCGTAACGCCCAAAATATACCTAAACTATTATGGTTTGCTTTAGCCAGTGTTTAATTAATTTTTAACCAACACCATTTGTAGAATAAATTGTAGTCTTAGTTCAAAAGAAATACAAAAAGTTTAATGTGCACTCTTTATGGCGGATCTTAACAGCCTATCTCCACCGTTCACTACTGGCACCTAGCCTGAAAAAATCAACATGCGAAATATGAGATGACCACTCTTATGCAACATTTATAAATAAATTACAAGAAGATCCTGCTACTAATCTTCGATTTTTTTTAAACAAAATACTTTAGTAAACTACATAATAAGCGTTACATAAAAATAGGGATCTGAATATCCGGCAAAACCAGTCGATCGGACTTCCGGTTCCGCCCGCCTTTCTCCGTTTATCAACAAAAGTTTTTTGTCTAACTAAAAGTTTTCGCTGCAAACGGTATAATTTATTGAGTCTTTTTTCCGACATTTCTTCGTTGCATTTTCATTACTGAGATCTCAGAGAAAAGCTTCAAGCCTTTCTAATAAAGTATGAAAATTGAATCACATTAACATTTTGTAAAAATGAAACTAGTTTTCTGCGGATTATAGTAAGTACCAACATGCAGATAGATAAAAATCTTGTTACTGCCAAAAGTCTCTAAATCATGTTATGGAGTGATTGCAATTTGAAATTTTACGAGCCCTCTAAATGCTATTTCAATTTCAACTTCAATTTCAATTTCAATTTATTTATTTTACATATTGTGGACATTTCAAATTATAAGTTTAAGACGTTCACAACATGACATTTAGAAACAAAGAAATATTATTAAAACAGTATTAGGTACATTAGGTACATAAAAAAGAGATAGATCAGTATTAACTTATTCTACAGCAGAAATATGTAAATACAAAAAAAATAAATATTAAGTATATAGGTACAAGGAAGTACACCGGATGAGTTAAGCAGACCCTATTTTAAGAATTTATAAAACAACGTCCACATATACTCATCCTCACGTAGGTGGAATATATCACCATCCGAAGCGATTTGGTTTAACAGAGTAATTGCTCTCCCAATTGGCATCACCAATGGCAGGTTAGTTCTGCTCCTCGGGAGAACAAACAACTGATGCTCCCCCGATTTCTAAGATAGTTATCAGGGACACACAAGTCAATACTACCAAGAATGGCAGAGTTCTCATTCACACCACGTATAAGTCATGATGACATTAAAAAATTATAGCATAAATAGTTATATACATATAGACACACAATCCGTTGTTAACTCGTTACAAATTATCGACTTATCAACTTTTGGCAGCAACACAAGATGAACGATAGGGTAGACCTCCATATTAAATAGAGATATGCTTGTGGGACAAGGCATTACATCAGCATCTGTTTATTAGGATTTACTGTATCCGATAATCAAAATTGTAGCGGAGAACGATTTTTATTTGAAAATATACAATAAATCAGGCAGATCGATAGTAACCGAGTCATCTTTGGTAAAATTCTCAATGATCTAGGTATCGATAATGATACCAGTGGGTCTATTCTATACTTATCGACTGCTAAAGTGATAGATGTTATCAAACTTAGGGTAGGTTTGTATCAAAGTATTAGCACTTTTGTAACAATTATAATAAGTTGGTTGTAATTGTTGCAATAAGTGCCATATTTTAACAGCAGCAAAAAAGGTTCTTTCCATGTGATTTTACGTTATCACGGTTAAAGTAGTGTTACCTTAGAGTATAGATAATAACTTGGTCAGATTTTTGTCATTAATGGAGCTCAATACCGTGATCTCCGACGTTATAGACAAACATTCTACCATTACTCCACAATGAGCATATTTTGTCGTAAGTATTTATTAAAGTTTCAATCTTATTTCTCAGTAATAGAATTAGTTTGTTACAGATATTATAGTATTTGAGCTTTCGACATACCGCAAGCTTCTCAACGTGGTATATTTGACGGAACCCAATTATTGCGCTCAATTGAGCTTTCGAAAAGCTTGAGAAAATTGACGGTTGCTTTTATCTTTAGAGGCCAAATGTGGCTTTGCTTGTGAAGGGAGCTTTTATGACGGAATTCAGACATTTATCTAAGTGGCGAATAGATCGTAATAAAAATCTGTACATAGATTACAACATTTACAATGACATTAAATGAAAAAATATTCGTATAGCGGCTCCAATCGGTGCAAATTTTTTTTCAGAATTTGTTTCTAATAGGTAATTGAATTTCTGGTCTTTTTACAAATAATATATGTACATATTATAATTGTGTTATACTTAAACTTAATTTACTAAATACTTGAGATATCATTTACAGCTGTTTCGGAATAACGACACAGTCACTACTGAAGTGAATCATTCTTCATGAACACATTTTAGTTAATCATGCATAAATTGTGTCGCTAGATTTCAAAATCAGCCAAGTCCATAATAGATGAATAGGAGAAAAACAGCTTTTTGTTTTCTCAAACAGTCACAAGGGTGAGATTTTATATTACTTCGAGTATAGAATATTTAAAATTAATAAATTCCACATTTTGATAATGCAGAAATGTTAGAAAGCAGTGGTTCTTCAGCAATTTACAAAAAAGTTAAAAATATCTAAAGGTGGACTTGGCTGATTTTGAAATGTAGCGACACAATTTTGAAACACACTAGAAACGTACCTACTATAGAATGATATACCATCATGAATCGGCAGGTATTCGAATTTAGAACGAATCTCGTAACAGAATAAAAAAGTATTGAGTGATAGTATAACCACTAATTTCATGGTAATGGGCACGTGGCTCAATTGGTGAAGCACATTGGCCCTCCTACCTGGCGTCGTATTTTTTTTCTGCAAGAGGGCTCGCACATCAGAACTCGCCGCATGCGTCTTACGACGAATTCGTCGATGTGACGTCATCGTAAACCAAGAAAGAAACGTTATCAAATGGAGCTTCGCAGATTGGCCAATGCAACTGCGACGCTCGACGATCCGCAGATGCAACATGTCGCATTTGTTACAGCCTGCATGTTGGATCTAAAAAAAGTCGACTCCGCTCAAGCGCACAGCTGCACAAACGGCCATTTCTCTCCAGACTGTCGCCGCGTTCGGAGCAGCCACGATGCGGCGAATGTCGATATCGCTAGGCAGATGTGCGAGGTTTTATCAAGGAACACCGCCTGCCCGTTCTCGGAAGCTTTGATTTATGGCGGTTAGGCACACGAGGCGAGTTGTGATGTGCGAGCCGGCGTAGGTATGTTTTTTATGTGTTTTCAAATTATATTTGTTCAATAAAGAACATACCTACATAATTTGAACACATTTTATGTATATTATCCACTAGAAAAAATCCTTAAAAAATACTTCACCCGACGGGACATGAACCTGTAACCACTGGAATCGCGCCAATGTGCTTTTTCAACTATGCTACGGGCATCCTACTTAATCATGACGAATTTAACTGGTAGTTCTTACGTAATATGGTTATCGAATTACATTTAATAATGTTGTCTATCGGTTTTTGTATATTAAATCAAGGTAACTCTGGTGTCATATTTTTTTCTAAAAAGTAGTGGGTAATTGATATGCATGAGATATTTTCAAATTATGTTTTTTCAATAGTTTTATATTATTTTATGACTGGACGAAGCATAAAAGATCCCTTAAATATTTCAATGCTGCATAATATGAAAGAATACGTCAAACGGTAAAAAAATATTTTCTTTCCCCTTAAAACATTTAAAAAAATAAAAAACATTTTTCTGGCATGGCGATTATACTAAATATATTTTTTAATAACATTTTCATCGTAAAATATTTCTGTCGTTTACACAATTTTACGAGCTAAAACTGTTCAAGTAAACGCAAGAGAAATGAAATTCAATAGAATAAGTGTTAATCGTTCCACCAAGTATTTTATTGAGAGGAGAATTCTGTTGAATCGAAGGAGGCTGGAATATGAAAGGAAGTTTCAATAATAATAATATAGATCCTTTGTAGTCCTTTATTGGCAGTTAATTTTCGTCGAACATACAACTTTAAAACTTACTGATGTGTCTGCATGCTGGAAAACTTTATATTATTATCATATTTTGTGCACGATATTTACAACATTTGCAAAGATGCAATCATAAGAGAGAATTAATGGACAGAATAGGAAGAAAAAAATCTATTAGCGAATTATTTAACGAATTTCGTTAAGAACCAAAATCGTAAGCTATTTTTATTTTTTTAACTTCTCCGTTAAAAGATTTTCGATTTTCAATTACTCTAAAACACTGAATCCAGGCAAGAAAACGCTAAGTTGGCAACGATGCTTTTATAACTTTTTTTAAAAATAAATTAGTTCTAAAAATTTCGAAATTCTTATTGACAATGAGAAACAAGAATCTCGAAAGAAAGAACAAGTATCCAGTTAATTGTTTAGTGTTACCATTTTTGAATTTATACTTCTTTTGGCGCGTTTGGAAAATCAGATCAGAGTGTATTTTTGGCTTGTGACGTGTAACACATAATTTATTTTTTCACACGAAAAAAAACGTACTCGATTGAATTCGAACCACCGATTGTTCGGTTATCAGCCGAACGCAGTATCTTTATGCCACAGTATGATACTGAAATCGTGACGATTATACAGTATTATATAAGTATTTAGAATTGTTCCGTTGCCTAGGCAGCGAATTTATTATTGTCGGCCATTTGCAATTCCTTACGTAAATAGAGTGACAGTTAGTACTTTAAAAATAAAAACAATGAGAAACCATTACATAATTTAGTAATATAAGTTATAGTATATATAAATAAGCCAACGGCATTCGAATAAGCGGTCCTTTTTCTTGAGTGTGTAATTTAACAAGATAATTAAGAGCTAGTCAAAGAATCTAGTTTATCACAAGTTTTGTTACGCCAAAGAAGTATAACTTCTAACGTGCGTACATAAGTACACACACCGATTTTTTTTAGTAAAGCAACATTGATTACGTGAAATTACCAAATTCGGAAAATCTTTCAAGATAATATAATAATAATTATTTATAAAATTCGTTATCTTTTGGAATTTCACCATATATTTATATGTACCATATATGTATATTTCACTCACATGATGAGCTTTTTCAAGTATGAGTACAAATATATGAAAATCAAGTAACCATTTATCTAAATTAATAGATTTACAATTAGTTATGTATATTTAAATAAGGTTATTAATATTATTTTATTTAAACATTTTCTCTAGTTGATGCCAGTTGAATGAAGCTCACAATTCAAGGCAGCGGTTAGGTCCTGAAATATTTTCTGGGGTATTTTATTCGCATCGACGGAAACATTCCGAAACTATTGAGATAAGCTAATGCAAAATAAAGCTTCACCCAGAGCTTAAAGCTAGGTACGAAAACTATAAATATATTCGGCTAGACTTTGCTTCCTAAAATTTTAATGGACTCCATTTGGGGAGGGGGTATGTGGTCGAAACAATAATATAATATTTTGGCTTGCACCTCTGTAAGGATTAGTAGGCTGCACAAAGAGGAGCTTTTTGATGGATGCTTTCATTACAGCATGAGAGCTTTTAAAGGTATACGCAGTTAATGTAAAAGCTACTTTTGAAAATAATAAAACAGTACGTTAGCGGATATATACTTCAAACACGTGTACATTTTAGACACTAGATTACTAATGTGTAATGACTAAACAGTTTATATGGCCTCCACGTATGCAGAAGTAAAATTTAATAATTACCTACATCTTAAGTGAAAACCTACCAATACATTTTAGGACTACCAAAAAATCGTATCTAAAAAATCGTAAAAAGAGAAGATAGAGAAAACGATGCAATAGGCTTCAAGTGAAAGCAGTCGATAATGGCTATATTTCAGTTGGGGCACGGTCTAAAACGATCGTGACTACGCGACGCGAAGATTATGCAAACGACGCGTGCAGAACAAAACATAACTTGTCATAAAAATTCAACATGCGTCCATTTAATGTTATGTTTATTGTTCTATTAGTAATAATAATAATATATTCATTGACATATTTTTTTTTCCCAAGTAAATGGGTAACGTTTTTTAGTCATGTTTACACGATTTAAGAATTATTTCCCCCGACACCATCACAAAACAAATTGACATGTTCACAGCTCGACCATCGCTTTCCGATTGGCAGCGAGTCCGAAATTTCGTCGCACATATAGTTGAAAATTATTTGCCGTTTCACTGAATTATGCTCTTAACAATAATTAAATTTACCCTACGCAATTCGTGCGCAGTAGAAGAAATCTCCATCTGCGCAATTTCAAGGTTAAGTTATTCCACTGTAATTTCTCATTCAATTTTCTGTTTGTTTTGCTTACAAAAATATTATATCATGTTGTTGTGACAAACTTTCTTGATATGTTTAAGGTAAATGATTTCACAAGACGAAAACATGAAAAGAAAAATTTCTACAAAATCTTGCAAACATACTTTATTTAAATGAATTCTGAGAAATTTCCCTCCATCTGTAAACTTGAGGCAAAGAAAGATTGAATATGTAAAACGATTCCTTGATTTAGTCAGAAATAAAGTTTTGCATGAGAAAAATCATGATATGGAGATATGAAATTTTTTTACATTTTAAATTATTTGTCAGTTTTCTTATATACATAATGTGATTTTTGATATCTTGCCATGTAAATAAACAAGGCGCGCATACAGAAACATTATATATCCCCCGGTCCGGATTACGAAAAAATATCCATAAAAATCTATTATTGCTTTTTACGGCAGAGTAGTTAACAAAACTTAGCAAGCGCCACTAATTGTGCATTTACCCCGCGGACTCTCAAATTTTTGCGGGTACACGTGTCTATACTAGAATTCGATCGTTTTTTTGCATATAGGAATCCATCAAATAAATTGTGAGATTAAAAATAGTATGTGATGGTATTATGAGTCAATTAAAGGTTGGAAATTATAAGGTACATTATGTATATATTATGATTTGTCTATCTGTCTGTAACGCATGAGAGAAACTATATGTAAATGTGTACGAGAGCGAGACGTATACACGTAAACGAAAATTATAAATTTGAAAAATAAACTGACACGCAGGTAAAGGAATCGTTTTATAATCGTAATTTAATCGGGTCGTGAAAGAAAACAATTGCTAGGATATTCAAATATTTGTTTGACAGATACTTACAATGCAGTATAGTATACAGAGTATAATATTATACGGTATTAAGCGGAGTCCACATTGGCAACAAGTTGCTGAGAACCTCATTAAAATTTCGATTAAAATAATTTATGGTCATATAAATTACGATAATTATTGTGAAATTTAATGAGGTTACCAACAACTTGTTGCCGATGTGGACAGTGACGTCCCGTGGGGGTAGGCAGATTGAGCGTCGCTTGGGGGCGGCAGTTACTTGAAGGGCGGCAAATAGTAGATAATTATTTCGTGTAGGTTATATATAAATCGCTACTAAAACTTAGTAATAACGAAAATATCTTTTCATTAAAAAAATCAGCTCACTGGTTGGAAACAAAATGTATTAATTAATATAAAAGGTTTAACAGGACTGTATTTTTTTCTGGTTCGTGATGTGTAAGACCAAGGTAACAACACCCACTTTTGGTAAAAAATATATTTTTTTATATTTTAGTGGTAAGTATAATATATACTATATATTTTGTTAGTAACTAAATGTATCCATACAACATCTTAGATATTGGAGTTATGAAAAGATGATATTGTATAAAAATACTCTATAAAAAATGGAGCGGTATTTTGTCTAGGGACGTCACTGGATGTGAACACGTCATTACAAGACATTATAATAATTAATATGTACCAGGTCTGCGAAAAGATATGAAGAAGTATTGTATCGGATAGGAAAAGATTTCGTGAGTGGATAAATCGAAGTGTTAAAAAATTAACAAAGTGGTGTTTAGATAAGAAATTGGTGTGCTGTCCAATATACAATCATTAAAAAAATAGAAACATTATGAGTGAGGAAAAACTATCAGCTAAGCGTCGCATCGTCGCTTGAATAATGAACGAATTCGACGATTTTTTTCTAGTAATTCAATGTGTGTTGGACTCCAACAAAGAATTACAAAGGTTTCACCAAACAAAAAAGATTGGAAAGCACTGATAGATTAGATACCTATCATAAATAAACCGTTACAAGTTTCAACTTAATAATACTGTCGTTTAAATTTTGCGTGTAATTTTCTTTCAGAGGCAGCTTTAAAGAGGCGAAGGGAACAATTGAGATTCTTCGTTGAACTATTGCGAGATAGCAAACTATTTAATATATGACCCCCGTCTACCGCTCAACCTATGTGGAATGCGCTATAATTATGGAGTTATTTTACAAGTAAGTAAACTTGGTACTTGCGATCATCGATTATCCGTGGAAAAGTTGGTTACATGAATTTACTTTGCGATCGTTTTTTATGGATTTAATTATTCACTTGAAGTATTTTTACTTTCAAGCTGGTCCGGAACTTGTACATTGGAGAGCATATCTATAATATTATTTTTATTAGAAAATATAATTATATTATATTATTATATACTTACATTATTTTGTAATGGTATAGTCACAGAACAGATTAAAAAATATAATTCAGAAAGGTTATACATTTTGAAGCAGAGTTTTGAATGTGTGAAAGTATGCGTGCAATAAATAGTGTGTGTCGCAACCTTCAAATACACCAATATTGAATGAGCGTCAGTGCATAAACCGTCAGAACGAAAGACAAGCTAAGAATTACGTATTCTTGACACGTGTTTAAGTTTATACTATATCCTTCACACTCGAGATCGGTTGCTAGTTACTTCACACCCGTTAGGTGTTTCAGTTCCCATTAATTATGTATTATCTGAGTAGAGTAGTAGTAAAAGTGAAACACACATATTATAAACACTCAGGCTTTGAGAAACATTACATAGGTAGGTAAATATATTGTGACCTTACCGAGAATCGAACTTGGACCCCCCCGGATAACAAGCCAATGCTTTATGCAGTCGATCGAGTGCGTGACGGATGACATAATAATGATGTCATATCATATTGTAAAAAGATAAGCTAAAATCTGTAACGTTTCGTTGTACGCTGAAATTTTACTTATTTCCTAGAGACTTGAAATCTAGTAGGTACGCATATACTAATGCGATGCTAATACAGTTTATTAAAATTTGGCGGCGGTCTAGTACTATCCAAATATTTAAAGATCTCCATACAATGTTATTACAAAAACACTTTCAATGACGCAATCGATTTTAAACTTCTGCAATGGGATTTTACTCGGAGCAGGAGCGGAGTCTGAGCACTGAAAATTTGTAGTGCTCCACTGCTCCGGATGTTTTTTTTTGTTATTAAAATTTCGTCCTAAAATCCAATGAAAATAGTATATTTTGACACTTTTCAACACTGGAATTATTTAAAATATGGCAACACTGCCGAGTAATAAATAACCTCACTTTTTTGACAGAAGAGGCAACTAATGAGAGACGATTTTGCTGTCGGAAATTTTACTTATTTCCTAGAGACTTGAAATCTAGTAGGTACGCATATACTAATGCGGTGCTAATACAGTTTATTAAAATTTAGCGGCGGTCTAGTACTATCCAAATATAGATCCCCATACAATGTTATTACAAAAACACTTTCAATGACGCAATCGATTTAAAGCTTCTCTATAACAGATTCTTTATCGGCAGTTTCCATATAGAAATGTAAAGAAAACATGGGTGTTGTTGATCTACTTTTCGAGATAATGGAATTTAACAATTGAAATATCGTCCTTGATATTGGTGACGTATTTTGTACTAAGTTGAGTAAAATAATAATAATAATAATATCAAACTTTTTTCCAGGGAATAGCTTTAAACTAAAGCTACAGTGTAAATTATTATTCTGATGTAATATTTTATCAAATCTGAACGAAAAAGGGTTGAGTACAACCTATCAAAAGGAATATAGTTGGCAAACAGAAATGCCGAAACATCTCAATCTGGTAATGAATATAACAGCGGAAACATTAACTGTGTAAAAGTTCGTTCATATATTATATCTACGAATGTAACAGTACCAGTAAAATATAGTGTATGCACTATAAAATATTATTTTACACCGTATATATAATATATTAACAGATATGGTTCTAAATCAGAAGGAATCGAATATTCGTTAAGTACATGTTTACAATATTTTTACTAGAAGACGGTAAGTACCAGAGCGTTGGAGCGGAGCTCGGAGCAGGCACACGGAGCACTGGAGCAATGGGATTTTACTCGGAGCAGGAGCGGAGTCTGAGCACTGAAAATTTGTAGTGCTCCACTGCTCCGGATGCTTTTTTTTGTTATTAAAATTTCGTCCTAAAATCAAATGAAAATAGTATATTTTGACACTTTTCAACACTGGAATTATTTAAAATATGGCAACACTGCCGAGTGTTAAATAACCTCACTTTTTTGACAGAAGAGGCAACTAATGAAAGACGATTTTTCTGTCGGAAATTTTGTTTAAGTACTAAAAATAATAATGAAAATGATGATTATTTTAAAACTGTTTATTTTTTTAACATATTTTGTATACATATAATACTTATTAAAACGTTTTACCCGGGGGGCAGCAGACCCTGGAGCGGAGCCGGAGCAAGTATTAGGTCCCGGAGTGAAGCTGGAGCAGAGCAACTTAAAAAAAGGTCCGATCCGACGCTCTGGTAAGAACAGCTAGGTAATCATTATAATTAGTTGTACATTAAAATGAGTTAATATAATAGGGGTGCGAATCCAATAACTAACAACTTAGGTTGAGAACGGGCTATATTTTACGATTCCGTGCAGACAGCGTGCAGTTTTTAATTAACAGTGTTCTATAAATTATCAATTAATAGATATTCGTTTGTTTTCTTATTTCAAACTTTGTATACAATGAGTGGATATCAGAATAATGCGTTTTGTGGTTACATATAAAGATATAAACATTTAAAGGAAAAAACCCCTTACGAATTTAATGGTTCCATGAAAAACAGAACAGTGACAAAACAGAACAGTGACAAAACAGGACAACGATAAATATAACTATGGCCTTTCAGGAAAAATATAAATTTAATATTGAAATTGTCCTATCTCTATTATGTTGATAGATTTTTAATAGCACAGATTTTCAATACCCCATAATAAATCAAATTATGTACCTAATTTTTGCATTACTAATCGCTAGAAAGCCTCAAATAAACGGGACTTAACTCGGTGTTGCCGGCAAGCTTAGGATATATCATCTTAATCAATATAATATGTTCAAAATGATTGGGTGACTAGGTACAACGAAATAATCAGTTTAACAAATTGAGTTATTTACGCCGAATGGCCTACATGCCGTATATACTCTATATATAAAAAAATGCATTATTTTCAAAATACCGGTATTGTAAAAAAAATGAAAGTATATAATATTATACCTTGATGATTTCACTTAATTGTTTTTTAAATATTAAATAGTTATGTATAAGTACATGTATTTCGTTTAAAATTTAATTAATAAATAGATTCCATAAAAATTAATGTTTTATTTTCCCCCTGGCTGTTCTGTTTTGTAATTTTCTGTTTTGTCATGTTCTGTTTTGTCGTGTTCTGTTTTGTCACTGTTCTTTGACTTGGTATTTGAAAATCACATCCAACTATTTTAGCGGGTTTTGAAATTTACCCTATTTTTTTAAAGTTCAATCTTTGGCCATCATAAAGGTATTAAAAATATCCATCTAAATACATATTATCTAACTCAAAAAAATTCAAAAACCGTTTAAGGGGGATTTGAAACTAGGCGCGTCATATTGTGTAATGTATATAATATATAATGTATAAAGAAACAATGATATTATAATGATGAATATTGTTTGATTTAAAATAGTTGTGCTGCTAAAAGTTGTTCAAACAATTATCTATGCAGGTATAAGTGCTTTAAATAATCTAATTTTATTTTCAAAATTTGACTTCATTGTTTGATTATAATAAAAACAGACACAATTGATAGAGTTTTTTCACTCCTTAAAATATTTGTTTAAAAAATTTTACGACCCACCTTTTGAAAAGTAATGTGCAACGTCACATTCTTGGAACGCGGTCCAGCAGATTTATTTGAATCAGAATCTCTTTGCCAAAATAAAGAATAAATCTCTTAGTCTTTTTGTATCTGTCTAGCATAGACAAAGAGTAACTACGATTAAGGGAATATATTATTTTAATATTGATATATTATAAATTAAAGTAAATTAATATTATAATACTCTATATTATGTACTAAGTACTGCTAATAGTTACTAGTATTTATATGAAAAAATGTTGAAGTATATTTCCATATAGCTGGAGCGTAAATTTAAGAAGGTGATTCTTTAAAAAAGACCTCTGGCTTACTAATAATTTCCATTCAAACTTGGACTTGTTTACTCTGGCTTAGTATTAATCATTAGTACTCGCTAAGTTAATAATTGTATGTACAAGTACAATCACTGCAATTTTAATGTACACATTCAATTCGAATGCGGTCATTGCAATAGTAAAATCGCCACTTAAACGGGCTTAAACTTAAATTATACGGTTCAAGGGCCAAAAATATTAATGCGTTGGCGGCTCTCTAGGTGCAGTGCGTTAGGCGCTGGCATTTCATTCGGGAGCTCTAGGTTAGATTCTCGGTGAGAACACAACATATTTATGTGATTTTATCAAAGCATGGGTGTTTGTGATTGTTTCATTTCTATCACTAAATACCAATAGCGAAGGGTGGAGGTAAGCTGCTACTGTCCGCACATAAACAGTGCACATTAAACTTTGTTAGTCATACGTATTTGTTTTTATTGAACTATGACTACAGTTAACAGATCGTGTTAGTTAATTTTTAAAAATCAATTCCCTGCCTAAACTAAATAGATTTAGTATATTTTGGGCGTTACGACAAAATTTTGCACACTTTTTCACTCATACTTATCTGTTTTCGTTGGATTAAGAATACATATTGCACATATTTTTGGCTCATTTTTTCCAAACTATAAAAAATAAAAAATATTATTCAATCTATAAAAGTTATGTATGATTTAATTACATAATTTAAGATTTATTAGAAAGACGTGTATTTTTTTACTATTATCTATTATGGCTTGGTTTCGCATGGTTTAATTGAATTTTAAAAACTATCCAACACCATCTGTATAAATTGTAATCTTATTTCGATGAAAACAATTACATATGACTGACAAACTTTAATGTGCACTATTTATGACGGACCTTAACAGCCTACCTCTGCCCTTCGCCATTGCTTAAAAAAATACATTACTGTCATTGAGCCCCTAGGCCTGTTGTAGTGTTAAAAAACATAATAATACAGTATTTATATATTTTTTAAATTTATTTTTTTATTTTTTTACATACCGTGAACATAATATTACAAACTTAAGACGTTCACAAAACAGTATGAAAAGTGAAGTAAAAGGTACAATTACAAAAAAATATATAAAAAATATAAATTATACAGCATGGAAGGACACCAAATGAGCTAAGTGGACCCTATTTTAAGAATTTATAAAACAACGTCCACCTATACTCATCCTCACGTAGACGGAATATAGCATCCTGGGTCCCAGGGTCGAATCCTGGGTCTGGCAAGTACACATATCGTTTTTGAATTTGTGTATGAGTGAGAGTATGGACCTAATAGGTTGAGCAAGTGGCTGATATCCATTTCTCGTAAAAACAAAATATATTAATACAAACCTCCACTCTGTAATATGATCGGACATGGTCGGAAAATATAATACATATAATTAAACCTTTTTTTTTAATTTTAGATTTTGAACAGTCAGTTTTAAAAGTAGATAAAACTCGACCTTTAAGTAAAATGTATGTATTTTTTTAAATTCTTTCAGTGTGTTTATTCTATACTTATCGACCGCTAAAGTGATAAATATTATCAAACTTAGGGTAGGTTTGTTATCAAAGTATTAGCACTTATTGTAACAATAACTGCTATATTTTAACAGCACCTCTCTTGCTGCTGTTAAAAATTAGCACTCATTGCAACAATTACAAACATCTTATTGTAATTGTTACAATAAGTGATAATACTTCGATACAAACCCACCCTAAGTTTGATAATATTTATCATTTTATCACTTTAGCGGTCGATAAGTATAGAATAGACCCACAGGGGTTGTAAGAAGTTTAATTCCTACAACCCTTTTGTTACACATGACACATCGCGTGAAACACATCAACTTACCTTTAGTGCTGAGATTCATTCGTCTTTCGTGCGCCGGCTCGCGGGTTCCGAAGTATCAGGCTGGCAGAAAACGCTGCAGATTTTCCGGGTAGATTTTCCCTTCTAACGTTACACACACATCGCGCGCACAGCTGACTACCACTACACACGCAACGTATGCGAGTGTGCGAAACACAGATACGACGCGACACGCAAACTTTACCGAAATTGTTCAATGTCTATGGTACACAGCGACGTGAGTATGCTATTTTCATGTAATAACACTCATAGAGTTTACTGGAATAGAGGTACACAATGTAACACACTATCCGGAGACGAGAAACTCACAGGAGGTAGATATCATACAAAGTTTACTGAACACATACCTCAAAACATCTCGTCAAAACTGTTCATACCAACTTACAATAATAAACAGATAAATATTTCTAAGTATTTACATTTATTTATACACGATTTAATAGTCTGTGTGTTTTACACAAGTGATTAATTATAGATTTACAACTAGTTATTTATACTTCTATTTTGTATCGGATGCTCTGGATAATGGATAGCTAAATTATATTGAGTTCGTTTTTTTTAATCAGTTTGCCAGGTTTGTTATATTCGCCATTTATTTTCTCCCGACGGATGCGCGACGGTTTACGGCCCGGCCCGATCTGGAAAAAAGGAGAAAAATGTGTTATTATAAAATACATTAAAACAATCAAATACTTAGTGCAAACATTATAGGTATAATAAAAAGTAACACGCCATACAAAACACTGTGTCTACACACTTGCATATTTTCGTTCGATAAAGGAACGCATCTCAACCACTGACTGATAAAACGCGCCGGCTGCCCTAAAATATTAAATGCTTGTTACATTTACGTGACAAACTTTATTGCATATTATGGGAAAGACGTAACTATCAAAAATAATATATTCCTTAATACGTGTTTAAGTTTACCACATATTTTTTTACACTAGAAATCCGTATCTTGTTATACCATACCCGGTATTTCAATTTCAATTTTTTTTAACATATTGTGGACATTACAAATTATAAGTTTAAGACGTTCGCAACATGACATGAAACATTATTATAAAGAAAAAAGTAATGAAAATGAAAATATAAAACGAGGACATAATATAAACATACAAAAGCAGTGAAAATACAATTAAATTATACATCTATAGAAGTTCAAAGAAGTACACCGAATTTGCTAAGGAGACCCTATTTTAAGAATTTATAAAATAGCGTCCACCTAAACTCACCCTCACGAAAGTGGAATATATCAACACCCGAAGCAATTTGGTTGAACATAGTTATCGCCCTCCCAATTTACATTACCAGTGGCAGGTTGGTTCAGCTCCTGCACCTTGGGAGAATGATTAATGATGAATGAACAACTGATGCTTTCTATTTCTAAGGTAGTTATCAGGGACACACAGGTCAACACTGCCCAGAATGGCAGAGTTCTCATTTATAACTCGTATAAGTCGAAAAAAATGGTATTAGTATGTTAAGCCAGTTAGGTTAGGTTAGTTTATTTTTATATATATCATTATATATTATATTTTATTATTATATAATTATTTTTGTGTTCCTCTTTGGAATTAATGTTCCTTCTAAGGATCTAAGGCGTATGGTTTGTGGACTTACATTGGTATATAAATTGCACGCATAAATATTTCCAATCTCCGCACACAACATTTTTGTAAAAAAAATAGTAACTATACGATATCTGATTTTGTAAATTTATTGTCCTGCAGTTTTTTTTATTATTTTATAGTACGTGTGTTCATGTATAGAATGTAATTTATATGTAAACACAGTGGTACTATTTTTACTTGGTTCAATTCTAAGGTGGATACGCTATTTGAATATAGATAAATAAGATCTACGCCGTGTAATATAAATTACTCCTTTATGTGTTAGTAGTACCTATAAGTTTCTCCAAGCAATAAACCAAAGCTATTGCGGACATTCGTTGTAATGCTAAAAAGAGTTGGCTCGAAATTTATACGGCAATACAATTTTCGTACAAACGCGTCTAGCGTTGTTATTTTTATTTAACTTGCAACACTGACTGTCCTAATATAAAAAGGACCTAGGGAAATGTTTGTCTGGAAAAGCTAATATACATCGTACCTATACACCAATAGACTGAAAAATTCTAAGCCTCGAAATATTACTTTTTAGTCTCGATTTATTATTGTTATGGATAATTTATTGAACATTTTTATTGCTACTGGTAATATCTGCACATCAAGAGCGGAATGCAGAAACATTTGTCATAACTAAAATTTCCTTAGCAGAAAACACTATGCAGAAACATTGTCCTTAGTTAAGATCATTTCTATTGAAAATAATACCATATTTAAAAATTCTCGTTAGGTAAATTAGGTAAATTATTTTATATTTGTAAACGATGACAAAAATATGACAACTGCATTTTATAAATGCAATTACTATAAATACATATTAATATTAAATTATAATACTCTTATGTTTCCGTTATAAGTCATTATACGTGATTCAACAGGCACCGCAAGATATTTTTTTAACATGGTAACACTAGCGTTAAGTGTTATTCTTTACCTGGTATTTTGTATTTCTGCGGGTTGGCGTATAAAAGTAAAATAATATTCTACAAGTACATGCCAAAAGAATTAACACTATCAATATCCATATTGAAATACATTGTTAAATGAATTTGAGTGTATGGACTGTGTTATAGACATGCGAATTTATTTTGACAGCAGCTGTCAGTGGTAAATGGTAATACAGAAGGGGGCGTGTTCATAACAAAAGTAGTCTATGGTTAAGGACTCCTTAACTCTATACTCAGGATTGTCTATAGTTAAGTCATGCTTTTCGGCGACTTATCCTTAGGAACGAAATCTTAGATTGTGCATTCCGCTCCTATTCTATACGCAAGACTGCCATCGACCGCTATCGAGGTTAGTTTATCATATTTTTGTATTGAAGTATTATAATTGTTACAATAAGTTAGCCTAATATCATTAGAATTATCTTTTATTCAAGAATGGATAAACCTACACTACATTGAATGTAAGATTATTTTTATTGTAAATATTACCTACTTTTATTTTTTTGCCATTTTGTGACGAAATTTACAAAACGTCAAAAAACGAAGCTGTTAGCAATAAAATTAAAAGCAAGAACGACAGTTGGATATATTTCCTGCCCCTACTTGGTAAGTGAAACACGTGAGTTTAAGCTGGCTCTCACATCTAAACTCGCCTCTTCTGCAACGTGTGGAATACGTCGATGTGACGTCATCTTTATTCACAAAACATACGTTGCCAAATGGAGCTCCGCAGATTGGTCGAATGCGACTTTTTAGTATGAAAAAATATACAATGCAGCTATCAACAAATCGCATACGTCTCGGGCTCCGAGTCGAACACGCCAGAACGCATACAAACACCTATGGATTGGTCATTCCTATACCAGCTCGCCGGTCACCGCATCCAAATAACTATAAGTGCAAGAACGTAGTGGTCGCGCGGGGGCGGCGCGGCGGCGTCTTGCGAAACTCAAACGTATGACCGTGTGTAAAATGTTCGTAGACTGTGTCTTTTTTGGGGCATAATACACATGGTTATACGTTTGAGTTTTGCAAGACGCCACCGCACCGCGCCCGCCAAATGACTACGGCCGAGCACTAAGTTTCGAGAGGTTACGTGTGACTATCGCTAGATAGATGTGCGCAGTCTTCATATGCAACATCAAATCGACGTGCGTAGAAGGTTTGATTTATGGCAGACGAGGCGAGTTTAAATGTGAGAACCAGCTAAATCCCATTAGCTCCAAAATTTTTTTCAAGGATTTCTATAATAATATGCAAGTTTTAGTAGTAATGATGTTTTAAAGGATTATTATATAATAAAAATGTTTCAAATCATATTTTAGTGTGTTTTTTTCTTCGATGCTGTGAACTTTTCAGCCTCCCCTCATAATATGTTCTTATTTGCACTATGAACGGTAGATAATAATATCAATCCCATACCCGGTGCACATTTAAGTAAAACGAAACTAGACAATCATAATATCACGTAACATAATATCGAGGAAAACATTTTATATATGAATGTGTTATATGACTACTGAAGATTTCAAAGGAAAATATTTTCACTGTATTTGAAACCTTCGTAATATTAGAAGTCCTCATATTATATAAATAAATGTCTTTACTTTTTTTTCATATTATCGTAAGTTCTATAATACCTGTTCATGTGGGTACAGGACACAAATCAAACTGTATAAACATACATAACTTGAAAATACCTCAGATATAAAAAATCACACTTGAAAAAAATACGCCTGACTAGATTTGAACCCGTATATCTACTGATATCGCGCCAATATCCTTTAAACAATTAAGCTACGAGCCTCGTACTTAATTACTATACTTTTAGTTAGTACGTCATACATGAAAAATGCTTATAAAATTGCGTTATTTTTTCAAATGTGATTTTTTCTAGTGGATCTGAGGTGTTTTCAAATGATGTATATTCAATATATAAAATGTTACATTCTTCAACCTTGCGAATAATTTGTTGAATAAAAATGATTATTACAAACAGTATAAAATTAATACCATCGACTGAGGGTACTTGATGGAATTTGAATTTAAATTCTAATTGATTTGTGTTTTAAGGTAAAAAGAGTGTTAAATAAGTAAAAGTTAAGAGTGTTAAATAAGTAAAAGTTTTTACCTTGTATTAAATTACTATACAAACTATAATTAACTTTACCTATTCATTATTAGTGTGCATTTCCCATTGGGGAGTGCGTGTAGTGCATAAAGATGCCGAAAGGTGAAACACGGGACACAAAAAATACTGAAATGGAGTAGTAAAAAACGTAAATCAATCAGGATTTAAACTCTATACGTATTTAAAAATATGCCAAACTTATGCCTTTTCAATGATATTTTTGAAAAAGAAATAATTTATATTTTTGTTAAATATTAGGATCTTTGTACGTATACATATAATCTACGAATATACCTCATGTAACATAACAAAAAAAACGTCTAAAGGGGGACTTTAGACAAAGTTTTTACGTAATCTCATAATCGATTTTTTACCACTGCCAAGGAGAATGTCTTGCGTATGTAAAAGTATTATTTTCACAATTGAATAGACAAGAAACAAAAGAGTTTCTCTCCATTTTTGAAATGTAAAAAAGTCACTCTTTGAAATTTAATGTTCAAATTGAACGAATTAACTTTTTTATTTTTAATTAAAACAGTGGATAAAAAAGCTCAGTGATGGTATATTATTATAATGTACTTAAAACTCCCTCAAAACTGTGTAATTATTTTTATGCACATATCTGATGGAAAGAAGCCATTTTGCTTCTTATATACTCAATAAACAATTAAAAAAGTTATCCAAATGGCCAAATATCTTCTAAAACCTACCAATATTTTTTTTCATGCTTTGCAAAACGTTCCTCATTATTTTAAGTATCCACGACAAAATTATATAATACGCACGTATAATTTATTTAATGACTATTTTTATCATTCAGAGTAAATGCGCATTTCCACGCTGCCGCCTGTCGCTACATGATATTTTTTAGAGTCTCAAATGTGTCTTTATTTTGTTGTACTATGTTATTGATTGTATACGAAGACATGAGCTATTTCACAAAGTAATTTGAATTTATGTACATAATCTTAACATTCACACACAGACACATTTTTTACCATAGATTTTTATTATTTACATGCTGCTTCCATTCTTAAGTCAATGGTTGCTGTTTATTGTTTATTATTATATTTTATTGTTACCTTCTTGTGTGTAAATAAATAATAATAAATTACATTTTTATATATTAATCGAAATATTTATATAGAATCGCTACAATATACTTGATTTATATAAGTACCATTCAAATATAATTTTAAATCTTATTAAGATTGTGTAAATCGATAATAAAAATTATTAGTTTTTAACCTTTGTAGTCACTAACTCAATGTCAAATTACGCCAAACACCGCAATAAAATTCCACCCTCCTGGTATAATAAACAACCCTCCTTTCGTTACTTCATTTCTTACACGCTTCCCCTAACCACGGCTTACATAACTGACCCTCTCAACTGTCTACGAATCCACCCCTTCAACCCCGCCCTCTACAGCGTGGCTTTCCCAACGTGTTTCCACGAGAAGGCGACCGACTGCATACTTGTTCTGAAGCTCTGTGCGCCTGGTATCGTCGGCTTGCCGAATACGTGGGAAAGCTGGGCCGGTGCTACGAGAATGCTACGAAGGGCTACGGATGTCTACGCGAGTGTTCGATCGCGTGGTGTATTTTAGCTGCGTTATGCTATTTAATTTTTACATATTACGTTATATTGTTAACTTCACTCTGTATGTTTTTATAATTAACTATTGAAATTTATTTATTTTACATGTAATGAACAAATTATAAATTCAAAGTGTTCACTACATGACATAAAATAACTGTTAACAATGTAGAAATAATAATTCAGGTTAATATGAGTAAATAATAAAATAATAAAAAATAAACGTACACAGAGTACGGAAGCACATATAGTGAACTAGGTTGATAGACTCTATCTTAAAAATATATAAAACAACGTTCACCGAAACTCATCTCACGTAAGTGGAATAAATCAATATCCGGATTGATTAAACATAGTTATTGCCATCCCAATTGGTATTACTAATGGTAGGTAATTTTTGCACCTTTGAACAAACAACGAATGCCCCCGATTTCTAAGATAATTATCAGAGACACACAAGTCAATACTACGAAGAATGGCAGAGTTTCCATTTACGCCGCGTATAAAATGGAAAAAAATGTAGCTAAATAAACCTATACTATTAAATTTGAAGCTACAGTATGTAAGCATACCTAAGAGAAAGTCAGTCGGATAGAGCCATGGATAATATCCACACAACCGAAAGTAAACGAGTATCAGAAATTTCTTCTGGACCCCCTCCACCATAAGACCGTACTTCAACTGATACGGGGCCCAGACAATAGACCCACTCTTAAGTCTGCATCTAATTAAGGAGGATCAGGTACGCAGGTATTAATGCAGTGACAATACAATATTATTAAGCCTATACCTCAGTTGAGGCACGGTCTAAAAAGATCGTGGCTAGGCGATACGCGGATTGTGGGTCGCGAGTGCAAATTACGCATGCCAAACGAAATATAATTTGTCATATAAATCCAACATGCGTCCATTTAATGTTCTGTTTATTGTTCTATTAGTAATAATAATAATATATTCATTGACATGTTTTTTTCCCCATTCCATTGTTCTATTAGTAACACTTCGGTGCAAGGTTGCATCACCAGTCCCGTGCGCCTCTGCTCGGGACAAAATGAGGGCTTAAATTCTTTGATCTGGCACACGTAAGGGTTATGTTAGCCGGCCGCGTATGACGTGGCTGCATATATATAACGGGAGCGGAGGTGGGAGTTTTACACACCATGTTCTATTAGTAACAATAATAATATAATCATTGACATGTTTTCTTTTTCAAGGAAATGGGTAACGTTTTTAGTCATCTTTACACGATTTAAGAATTAATACCCCCGTCGCCATCACGAAACAAATTGACGTGTTCCCAGCTCGACGTTCTCTCTCAGCATGGCAGCGAGTCCAAAATTTCGTCGCGCCAATAGTTGAAAATTATTTGCCGTTTCACTGATGTGTCGCCTTAAATTTGGAATTAATTAGTTATTCCAATCATGAGGTTTTTGATACAACTATTTTCCACATTTTTTTGATAAGTTTAATTAAGTATGAATGCCCTAACATATTCTAATTGATGTTGTACTTTTCTATTTAAATCATTTTATTAAGCTCCGGTTTTGCCTTTCGGCATATCAAGCACTAAGCCAACATTTAGTGATGTTAAAAATATAACTGACACAAGTTATTACTACTTACCGCTAATATTCTAAATTAATATATTGAAAGATCGTAGAAAGATATTTTTTATAAGTAAATAATTGTCCAAGTCGGGGCCGGATTCATTATAGGGCTAAATATGCTATAGTCCAGGGCCCCAGAATTGCCAGCGGCCCAGATTCCGATAAAAAATATCAATATCCCGAACTAACACGCCCAAAGAGTTACCATTTGTGGGCGAATTAAAATAAATTTAATAATACTTGTGTTGCATTTCAGTTGTTATTTTTTAGTCAGTTTTTGATAATCAACTGTAATATTATATGATTTTTATTTTTAATTAGAATAAGTTGGGGTTTTGTTGGTACCAATAAGTATTAGGCCAGGGCCTCTTCATTCAAGTGTTTTCGTTAAATAATTCAAATCTATAATATAATATTGTGTTAAAGTCAAAATAATTATCTTTGTGTGATTTAATTTTTTTAATGCGCTTCAACTGACATCTACATATAAAAATACAAAGTTTGTTTGTTCAAATCACCTTTCCCGCTAATTCCATTTTTGAATTTTCACGACAGATAAAGTTTACATTCGATTTTAATTCTTTTGTTTGACTTGGATGTCAGAATTATTTTTATTTTGACATGTTGTATGCCTAGATACAGATATTTTAATATTGAAGAATATAATTATTATAATTTTGCTCTTCGAAGTAGTAATTTATAATACTCACTTGTACTCATCTATAATTCTATTTTTAAAATTAATAATTTAATACCACCACTATATAGGTACTCACTAAAGTTCTAACAAAATGACATGTCAGTATATTTAAATACTAATTTATTTTAGACCTTTTTCCATGCACCTGAGAAATAATTAATGTTTTACGATGTTTTCAATTTGAGAGTGATTGATCTATCAGTTTGATCTTGGCTTATGACAAGAAAGCTTTGCAAAAAGGTTACAATCCATAAAGATTAGCATCTGAAAGGCCACTGACAATTTTATTCTTACTAGTTATTCGTATTTTTAATTGTAAATAAAATAAAACTTTAAAACAGAGCATACAGAACGATTATATTTACTAAAATATTACAGTTAGATTAAATTAATATAATATTGAAAAACAATATGCAAATGATCGTTAAATTAGAAATAAAACAATAAAAACTGCATCAGAAAAAAATCATTTACTGCAGTGCTTGAGTGCTTAAACGGAGGTATTGAATATGTCAATATAAGAACTATTCGAAAGAGAATGATTCCTTGGTATTAGAATTCATATTTATATTGGCTTTTAAAAAATCAATGTGAAATGGGTCATAATTCTTAATCTGTTTAGTGGGGACACGAAACTGGATTATACTTATTTTTCCCATCACCACTCGCTACATCTCTACACCCGTAATGTAGGCGTATACCGTGGCGTAATGAGCGTTAAGCGCTCTTCAAATTTGTGTCAAAGTGTCCCAGGAGCAACTTCCCAAGACCTTGGTTGGCGTGCAATAGAGTGTGCGTGATCCCTACTTCGATATAATATATTACGGTCAATTTTCGATGAGAGAAGATCTTCTCGCTCGCCGTAAAATGCCGCAAACTTTTTAAAAGCTGAGAAATTTGCCCTCGTAGATACCAAGTCGCAATGGCCGACCAGTTCAACTGAGAGTCGGACCGACTTGAGAAGCTCATCCCTTTCAACCGACATATGGGAGAGGTACACTCCCAGATGATGTGATCGGCATCCTGCAATTCGCCACATAGCAAGTCGGAGATTCTATTAGGCCAAGCTGACAAAGTTTGGAGGCAAAACTAGCGTGAAGTCTAGACTAGACTAGACTACTAAGACTAGACTATACTCGATAATTCGGGGTAATCGAGAATTAAATTATTAGTTTTAAATATACGTAACCTAAAGGTCAGCTGGTGTCAAAATATATTTGACCACAATTATTTCCCGCCTCACATAATTTATATATAAAAAAATTAAAATAATGTGAAGCGGAAATAGCCACATATAATATTTTATTCGTTATAATATGCAGCGATGAATTTTCCAGTTAAAAAAATATGATTACAGAATTGTCGGAAAAAGTTCCTGAACTCGTCAGAATAAAATGTAGTGAAACCACGTTGGCTTGAATCCAATAGATGCGGGTTTGTGTCCTGCTCTATGTTAATATTTTTTCAAATATGCATGTTCATGAGGTATTGTAAACTATGTAATTCGTGGGTATTCTGCGAAAAAGCACTAAGTCAAAATTTTGCTGTTTTGACTTAATGATGAGGTAATCTTATTAAAAGTACGCTCTATAGTCTACAAAAACACACACAGTCATATCTATAAAACTGGCGAAGATAATTTATGTTATAAGTCAAAAAGACATACATCAATTCAGAGAAAAGGCACTAAAGGGACTTAGTGCATTTGCTTCTCTCATTCTCAGGCTGTATTCACAAAAGTCATACTCAAAGTAATATCGCAGAAAGGAATTTGCCTTTTATATGTATAAAACAAGTTAAAACCGTCCAAACTTTCAAACTCGATTATTTCAAAACTAGTATTTTTGACTTAATGCTTATTCGCAGAATACCCACGGTATATTCAATAACCAAAGCAATACTCTTAAATCGTGTAGTTTATTCATTGAATGAAAAAACGTACGTTAAAAGAAAGCTTCGGAGAGATCCTGACGCCAACTAGGAATCAACTTAAGTATCTATTATTAACATATTGATTCAAACTACAAAAGTCGATTACTAATATTAACACATAATATGATAAACACTTCAGTCTCATTGCTATTAGTTAATTATCATTAACTTATAATTAGATATGACATGGATGCTTAATTTGAGTCTCGCTACGTAGCAATATTTTTACATTCTCGAGATTCTTGAATTAAAAAAAGTATAAATTATAGATAGTATTTTTTACTACATATTTATTAGAAAGTGCGACACTCCGCATCCTCCATCATCCTACAGCGGTGCTACAAACGCGATCTACACGCTGCAGGTCTGGCGTGGCTGGAAGTGTGAGAGTTGGGGATGGACGAAGGGACTTGTGCTTACCCAATGACCTAACTATGGAGTGCGACAGGGTGAAGTAAGTAAGTAGGTACGTAAGTAACAACATATGTATCATAAAAACAAAAATCTGTAATACAAACCTCAACCCTGTGGAAGCCCATATGATTTTATTAGGATCGGACATGGTTTTAAAAAAAATAAAACAGTTTTATTGCTATAAAATAACTATTAATTCAAATAACTAGGATGTTATTAGTTATTAAAATTGAATTAATAATCCATTATTGAAAAGTAACTATTTCTTTTATTCGACGAATTATTCTCAAGATTTAAGAATGTAACATTCTTTTCATCGAACAATATATAATTTGAAATCGCTTCTGATAAATATATAACCAACATAAAAAATCTATTTGAAAAAAATACGACATTTAGCAGGATTCGAACTTGCGTCTCTCGGGAATTAAGCCCACGTGCACTGACCACAATGTTATAGGTATCTAATCTAATTGCGAAAATTTTAATTATTAATGGTTCTTACAATAATCTATGAAGCGCTTTCTAAATTGCATTACTATTGTACGCTACTGTGTAGTGAAGTGTTTTCAAATTATATGATAAAGGTTGGAAAGCACTGAAATACAGTCGGAAACTTTCTGAACATAATATAAAGACATATTGTATCTTATTATTCTATTCATAATAAATTAAATATTCAAGATTAATAATATATAACTGCTCTACCACTGAATATTAGCGAAATATATACTGCGAATTTTAGATTGGCTACATTATTAAAGACAACATATTTATTAGGACTAAAATGTTCCTTGTAGAAAATTGACATCTGTACACAACCGGACGTGCAATCATTGGTTGAATTATTTAGTTTACTGTGTCAGTGGGAATGTCGCAACTGTTGCCTTTACATTATGTAAACGAGCAGAAATATTTAATTCAAACTAATTGGTAATTAATTGAGTGACAACTGTATATTTAAATTTTTAATCCAGTGCATTGAATATTGACGGCGCCATTTTAGTCGAAGGCTGTCTTGTAGGGGAGGAAAATCTACACTGCCATTGAGTTATTCTATAGATAAAATAAATTATTAAGCTTATAATTATTATCTATGTTATGATATAGAAAGGTTTATGTCGATGGGTTTGTTTTCACTTTAATTGAAACCACGGATTCGGGGGTAAGAAATAAATATTTATATTGGGCATACATTTCGGCGCATTAATCAGTTCAACATTAATTATAAATATTGAAAAATACTATTAACCTACAGAGCGATCGACACGAAATCACTTTAATTTTGTTCAGGCAGACATATTGAAATCCGTATCACATGACCATCAAAGCAGCCGCTGATTGGTTTATACATTTTAGGGGGTTTTGAAATTAAGCCTAATTTTTGATAACAAATATTAACGGTTGTATGCCTTTTTTGAAACTATAACTTTGTCCAATATATAATGGACAAAAACATATCTCTAAATATATATCTAGCTCAAAATTTTTATGAAAACCGTTTTAAGGGCTTTTGAAACTAGGCGCTTCATATATAAGACGTCAGTGGCGAAGGGTGACTTTTGGAAAGAGGTAGGCTGTGGAGATCTGATAAAATGAACATACTTATCAGGGATACTTACGAGAAATAAGAAGATAATACGATATTACTACTAATGAATAGGTACACACTAATGACAATGACACACTAATTTAATGAAACTTCAAAAACTCACTGACGACATAAAATTAAGCGATCAGTTTAAATTACGTAAGTATTTTATCATAACATGTATACACATCAAAAATCATTAGATAAAAGTTCTTTTTGTTTTTATAAACAGTCTATATTTATTAATATTTGATTTAACACTTGAAATAATTTTTTTAAATTACTTATCTAATTATTAATTATTTTGTCACTCTCGTTTGATCTAAAACGGTTTTAGGCTCTGCGATAGGAGCTTACCTTAGTTCATACAATCCGATAGACTGGGCGGGGCTACGTGACGCAAAGTCCATATGAAAAAAATTGAGAATTATTTGAAACATAATCCTACCTTTATTTACGTCAATACAGATGGCGCACTGCGGTATATTTTTTAAAACCTTTGCAGATTGTTTTGTAATTATCTGTGTAATACATTCCTACACATACGGAATCTCTCGTTGGCAAAATAAATTATTTTATGGAATATATAATCAAGTGATTATATTAATAAGTCAACATGCAATTTAAAAATATTTTTCTTAAGAAGGTAGGTTTCAAATAATCGCCTAGTATGGAGTTTTCGTCACTGTAAGACGTACTGTTGAGTGATAAACCATCGTACTGTTAATATAAGTGCATTATAATTTACCTGTTATTATTCGTAACATGTCGGACTAAAAAATTCAATAAAATCCGAGTTGATGACATTAAAGGGAATTTTACAATACGTAAAAAATAATATCCAATTGATGTATAATTTAGAAAATAATGTAGCCACTGTATTGACAGAAAATCATTTGAAATGCCTGTAATGTACTTTTTATTGCGTTTATTTTGCGACGAGTGGAAAATTGCTATGTAAATGTATTATTACTTTCAGGTAAATTGGTAAGTAATAGAGTAATATACATTGAATAACGTCAGTAAAGCATTATGTTTTATATTTATATAAGGAAAACTTGAGTAAAATGCAAAAAGAAATTTGAAAATATGTATCTGAAATATGGCAATAAATCTAACGTTTTTCTCATTAAACTATTTCTTTTTTTTTCATCAACGATTATTCAAGATTTGAGAATGTAACATTCTATATATTGAAAACATCTCATGTATATAACCACTAGAAAAAAATTCTAGTGCATGAGGTGTTTTCAAAGTATATATGTTCAATTTATACATAATTAGATTTATATAAAAATCGATATACCGCCCCCTCTTGAACCTTCAACAATAAGTTCTGAAATTATCAATAAAAATCTCGAGAATTCAAAAAAATATTGAGTGGAATATAATAGTTTGGCGTATAAAAATTTTGGTCGGAATATTAAATAATCTCTTAAGTTTAATTTTAAAAAAATTTACCAGAAAAGCAAAAAAAAAGAGTGAAGGAAATGGACTCAATAAACCAATCTCGAATTCTCGAGAATCAAAAAAATCGAGATTCTACTTACATCTTAATGCTAGAATTCAATTGATTTTTTAAAGTTCTACCTTGATTTACTGCAGTCGCATAGCAATATTAGTTAATATGGTCTAATTATAAGTAAACGAATCCAATCATTTTCTGCTGACTAGATAATGATGTTTTAATTACCACCTTTAAAATGCACGTTAATTACATCGATCGGCTGCCTGGTCATTACGCGCCGGGTACGTCTACAGCGTCCAAAGTATTAATAGATGTCGGTTCCATTGTGCCTTAAGCCCTGAGTGTTTAACCATTGTGTGCTTCCAGTACTCATGTATGCATGTGAAATTTGGTATCTTAGCAACAGAAACAATTTGAAATTAAGAATTACATAACGTAGCATGGAGAGTTGTATATTATGTGAAGACGCGTAAAGACGGAAATAGGATCGAGTGAATGAGGAAGCTAACAATGGTATGTTAAGTAAAGTAAATTGTAATTAAGTATGCCGAAACCCTTAAATGGATATGGACCGGACACATATCTCATAAACTGGATGCCCGCTGGACGACTGCAATAATACAGTGATACTAGAGGAATACAAGAAAGGCCACATCAAAATACGCTGACGGGATTACGTACGTTGCAGCAATAATCAAAAAACCGAGAAGAATGGAGAGAGCGTGAAGAGGCATTCATATTATAGCAGTGAATTGATATATGCTGATGGTAAGAAGTCTAGAGATTTTTAAGATGAGGCTGTAACGGCATATCACGAGGACCGGGCTGATCACATTACCAATGAGGAGGCTACCATATTCTCCGCAATAAGAAGAATGATTACTCCAATGCATAATGCAGACGAAGGTAGAGGGTGGCAAAAGTGTAGGTAGTTTCTCTCGGAAATGGAATCTCTGTAAGTGGCTCAATGTTGAAAGCGTTGGGGATCTGCTAGGGCTGGTCCAGGATAGAGAGGTCTACTGCAAGTTGGTCGCCAACCTTCGATAGAAGACGGGACAAAAATAAGTAAAAGACGATGATTATATCATGTTTGGTTGGAATCACGCTGCTAAAAGTTTGAAAGTCGATAATTTAGGTGTTTAGAGTAAAGTTAGTGGATTATGTGTCTTCATTATAAATATCTATATTAAAAAAAATCAAGGTTATCCGGTATTTAGAACATGCACATAAAGCACAAAGAAATTAGCATTATGCCTGATTTAAGAGGGCATGTGAAACTTCAAATTGCTTTTAATCCATAAAATGATATCTAGTCTTCCCAATTTTTTAATTTATGTCATTAAATCCTACATAATAATATTTGTTTATGTAACAGCTAATAAATTATTATTGTTCGACATAATATATACGCCGTATTTCCGCTATATTATTTTATAATTCCTTCTGTTGTAGAAACACAATATTATTTTATACTATTACATTAATAATCGTATTTTTAATGCAGACTAAAAATAAACTTTTACAGCAAAACATTACATGACAGCTAAAATAAAATAAAATAATTATAACTTCCTAGTGTATTATATTATGGCGTTTGAATTTCGAATTATATTATTATTCAGTTATGCCGCGAAAGTTAAAAACCGTACGTATACAGTACAGAAACTTTACGGCGGGAAAAATGTTCGTGTAACGGCCGCTAGCTGGATTCCGTTAATACATTTTTCATCCTTCCTTCGTTATTCATAGCCGCCTGATACTTTCGCGTATCTGAAAATGAAAATACGCGGCGGCGGGACGTGCAAAGCTGTTTTATTAAAAGATTTATTGTATTGTTTAAAGCTTCCGTATCAGTTGAAGTACGACAACATGTTTATTTTTAATGACGATTTGGCACCACTTAGACGCTATGACAATTTAACAAGTGCTAACTAGACAACGGCCATCTTGGCACCGCTACAGATAAATGATAAAAATTCACTTTGTTTAGTCTTTTCTAGCTTCACTTCACATACACATGAGTTATATGGACACACATTAAGTTAATCATCACTTACATAATCTCCGTGACACATTTCTATACCTACGCAAAAGACAACATAACTAAAACAGGTAATATGCATTATGGTAATATGTCTTTTATGTTTCGAATGCATGATGGACAAAATTTAAGTGCCAACCAGCGGTTTCTGTTTTATTATTCTTGAAATTGAGCGATTTACGCGGTTGGCCGGTTGATCCGAGATAAAATCATCCACTTTGTCCATTTTTATTAATGTATATTAAGCGTCTTTATTTTTTTTACATTTTCCACTTTTAATGTTTTTAGTATCGGTAATGTCGTTGACATCGTTGTGTCACGCATAAAAAAATTAAAAGAATGCGCTCCAAGGCCCTTAGGATCCAAGATGTCTCAACAGCAATACAATTTGGAGAAGGTAGATAGATATTGGTAAATTCTGATACGGCACTGTTTTTTTTCCATTAGCTATATAGAAGCAAATTTTAGTTCCAATTGACAGATTCGTGTTGGTACTGCCAGACTTACATCTCTTTCTTATCCTAAAAAACACTGAACGATTCCAGCATAGCGGGTGTAAGGCATTCTTCAAAAACCTTGATGAATCCCTATAAAACTGGGACATCCGTTATGAAGAATCCTTCGGAAAAGTCTACTCAGTTTCTCAGTGTGATTATCATGAAATCTGGTGTATTTTTTGTTCATGGCGTTGATTTTAGCTAGTCCTGGTATAGTTTATGAGTAAAATTTATATGGCCTGTCAAAAGTCGGCTAGTCCAATGTTACAGTGCAAGTTATATCATTAACACACAATCACTGCGTACCTTTTAATTAATTAAAAAATTTAATTACCACATTTAAATAACATGCTAATTGCATATAATGGCCGTTTAACGGCGATACAGCCGTGTCGTCCGCGTCGAACGAGTAATATACTTAGTCCAAACAAAAGGTTGTAATCGAGAATTCTCGAAAAATAGTGGAAAAAGATGATTTTGGAATCTCGAGTATATTCAGATATTCAGAAATGTGAACATTCTCATTTCTCGACAAATCCTTAATGAAAATCTGGAGAATTTGTGAATTTTTTTGAAGAAAAAATATTTAAAATAAACTTGATTTTAAACAGACAGAATTCCAGATCTAATGTTTGAATGTGAAATGGATTTTTTTTTAAATCGTATAAGATACTATCAATAAACCAATCTAGAATTCTCTATGTAATATTAATATTATTATCAAAGTCAAAAAAATCACAAACTCTAATCCAGGCAACGGTTATTTTCATATATTTACGTACGTTTTCGAATATTATTAAATATAATTATATTCTAATACAAATTAATGTATATTATGTATTTTTGTTTTCCGATGCAGATGGGAAACATTGTTCATAATATACATACGTTTTCGGTTTGGATTAGGCTTCAGCGGAGAATATACACCCAATTAAACCGATATTATCTGCAAAGGGACAATATTATTGCCGTTGTAAATTGGTAGTCTATAGTCAATATTTGTATAATAAACTATGTATACAGATAGTATGAAGTGCTAGGAAAAATACTTGGACTTATTTTGTGGGAATACATATCCAAAAATTTCTATGAGAATTTATAACTTTATAAATTAATAATGAATGTGTTTATATTTTGTAAAGGATAAGAATATTGCAAAACACTTTAATAGTGTTTACTGTTAATAATCTATTGGTTAAAAATTATATGTATTAAAATTAAATTCACTTTAATCATCCCACCTACGTAGGCCTATTTCACAGTAGTGGCTGTTATTGTTTAAATACGAAGGAGTGGATTGCAGGTTCAAAGCCGCGTCTGGTCAAAAAATGCATGTTGTTGTTTTTAATCCCGTCAAGGACACATAGGGTTGGGTGAATGAATAATAAATATCGTTTGAAAAAAAGTCTCTTATTACAACATCCACTATGTGCATGATCATTTTCTTCTCTGATAGTTCACTTTTACTAAGCACGACCGGTTTTGTCCGGAAAAGAGTCATTTATAGATGGACATTTTCAGTTAATGAACGATGATTTTTAATGTTTAACCTAACAAAACCGGTCGTTATCGATGTGCGTTAAGTGAATATATTGTGTAGATTTCGATATATATTATGTTTTATTTTAATTAAGACATTGTACATTAGAAATTGAAATATCTTGGGTAACGTAGTTATTAGTAATCATTTGCAGAATGACAAGTAGATCAATAGATAAGAGCCTCATCTGGACTCATCCATAATCATCATAATAAGTGGCCCAACAACTCAAGGCGGATCCTAGCTTCATCCACCTTACTCTATCTCCTCTTATATAGCATAAGCCATTCCGATAGGCTTCAGACTCATCCCTTATCATGAAAGCCTACTTAGTCCACTTTTATGGGTTTTTTTTTTTGTAATATGTACGTTTATCAGGTTTTTCAATAAAAATAATATGTTACATTCAATATTTCTTTTATTTATCGAATAATTTACTAGATCTGAGAATGTAAAATTCTTTATCAAATACTCACAATTTTACCTTGATTTCTTATTTTAATTCAAACTACAAAAGCAGATTAGCCTACAATTTATTAAGCGCTTCAGATATGTATTAATGTTGGCTAATTTCGTCGTAATTCGATAAACGTCGATAAACGCATTGCATGCGACGAAGCACATTGATACAAATCCAGTGGATGAGGGTTAAGTCCCACCGGGTCTCGTATATTTTTTCCAAAGTTTTTTTTAACAGATATTTTCAAATTATGGGTGTTATATTCTTCTTCAGTACATACTGAATAAACGATCGTATTATATTAAAATCATGAGAGATATAGATACTCTGAAATAATATGTTTATATGTAACCATTCCAAATTCAAAACGAATTTTATAATTAAAAAAAACAATATCACATATACTGTCACTTGCATACAATCTACATTTATGTGAAAGAATAGTTTATTAAATTATTAACTGGTCCGTTATAAAAAAAACTAAATAATAAAGTAATCCGTAATGTCAGTGAGTTAATTCATATGTACCTTGACGTAATATATAAAAACCGATAGCCAACGTTGTAACACGATTTGATAAGCATTTAATGCAAGAAACATTAGTTAAATTCGTCGCAATTAAGTAAGATGACATCTTACTACATCTTGGTACAATGGCGCGAATCCAGCTGCTACCGGCTCAAGTCCCGTCGGGTGTCGTATTTTTTCTAAAAGATTTTTTTCTAGTCGGTATATGCTTGAGATATTTTCAAATTATGTATGTATTTTTATTTATTCATTGCTACGAATTTTAAAACTCATCGAAACAGCTTTAAAAAAAATTTAAAGTATTTTACCTGTCGACTAATGAAAAATTTTCAACCACTTTTCCCCCAGAATTTCTATCTAACGAAATTGCGTGTAAAGTGCGCAATCTAAACGCTATTAACTTATAATATATTTTTTAAAAGATAACTGTTTTTTATTCCACTTTTAAACCAAATTTTGAAATTTACACTATAACAATTTTATTTTTTATTATCAAATAGCAAACCTAACACCACCTCACAACGTTTGCTCTCATATGAAGTAGTTTCAGGTAGCGAATACTTTAATTAATATTAAATAAATTTAAGGGAAGTAAACTGAAAGGCTTCGGTAATATGGATCTATGAAAAATTGCATGACAGTAAATGAATTGTAATATCTTCAACAATTAAGCTCAGTAAAGTGGATTTTAATTGTCATACTGAACAATAAGACTATAGAGTTAGTAGTTGAATCATATTCTGTGCTAGATATTGTGCAAATTAAAAAATTCTCTGCTATTCTTTTAAAAATCTTCCATTACACAATTCCAATTGAATTACTCGCAAAGCGCCATCTCTGCCTGCCGTGGCGTATTTTTGTTTTTTTTTTACTTTTCTTCGCAAAGTGATAAAAATTATTCGTCAGTTATACCTACTCCAGCAAAACTATTCTATACACAAGACGGCTATCCACAGTAGTTTATCATATGTATGTAGGTATTAAGACGGTTAATTGTTACAATAAGTAACCGTCTAAACCAGTACTTCTTAAGCTGAGGGGCGCGGCATTGGAGCTCCTACTAGGGAGCCGCGAAATATTTCAGTATTTGAAAAAAAATCATGATATCTGATACAAATCAGTTAAAGTCTCGGGTAGAATTGTCACGCGATCACAACACTTTATCCGATATGGATAATAATCTGCTAATGTTTATAAATTATTTAGGTTTTTTAGTTAAACAAAATATTATACAAAATTTATATTGACCTAACCCTTTACTGCATAGTGTCGCAAATTTGCGACATTTGAAACTATTTCAATATAGCCAATTCCATCTGTGTAAATTATCAAATAATATCTTTTTTCGATGCCTAGAAAACTGTTTTACCATAAACATCCTACTTTACAAATTTTGTTTCGACATTTCAAGAAATAAAGCATTTCTGCATTATAGTCTCTGCATTTCTGCTTTGACAGTTGACGAATTCGTACGTACGCAAAAATCCGCATTTGTAAATAAATAAAAAAAATATACAGAAGATTGAAATTGGTTGAATAAACATATCTGCACATCAAATAAGGTGTGTACATTAGTTTTTTATAATTGTTTTCATTTGGTTTTGTATTTTGACATACTGAAATGTAAGATTTCCAAATGTCGTAAATCTGCGACACCACGCAATAACATACAAAATTTAATGAAATTTTCGAATTTTTCCTTCATTCACAAAGCATTTTGAAAAAGAGAAAAAATTAAATTTTTCAAAAAAAAAATCATGCAGTAAAGGGCTAATTGCGACACGTCATACCTATGCATCAACGGTGACTTTGGAGAAAACCCTGCGAAATATCATTTCAAACTTTATACCGGATATTGATTTTTTATCTAAAAATGTGCGATCATTCCCCTCTCGTTAAAATGTGTTGCTGTAATAAATTTTAAGTTCATTTTTTTTTTGGCTGTACAAGCAAGTAAGTAAATGAAGTGATCTATTATTTTTAATAAAAATGTATCTATAATAATAATTAATGGTAAATAAAGTACTGTTGGTTACTAAAGACTAACATTTTTGGGGAGAGGGTTCTGTATTTGATGTTGGATATGTCTGTCAATCTGAAATTAAAAAATGTGCCATGAATGGCATTTTCTTTATGTTTGACTATACAACCCATGGTGGGTTTTCATGATAAACTCTCCATTCAAGACAATCCAGAGTCATCGCTTGCTAATTTGAGAATTATTTCAAAATTTTCAAATCTTCTGTGACCCAGTACATCCATCGTATGCCTATTATACAGCTCAACTGAATAGTAGGCAGCTCCTTACATAATATGGTCGTTCGCCCCATAAAACGAAAATTGCTCCTAATTTATCCTACATTATTTATATAACAGCCCCAAAGATTCTTATTAAGACTATCCTCTCAAAGATAATCATCTTTATACCTAAGTTTATATTGGATAATGATAATGTCAAGATTGGATGCTGTGATCGAGAATTTCCGTTTTTATATTACTCGAGAAATCGTAAATAAATATGATTTTCTTTCCAGAGAAATTGTAGACTAGATTTTAATGAACAGAACTTGGATGAATATTCAATCTGTAAGACGAATAAATATATAAATATTACCGAACTTTAAGCTCTGATGCTCAATATTGAATGTTATGATGATGAAAAAGATACGTAAATATTGAATATTTCAGTGCTGAAAAATGTGAAACGTTTTCCGTTGATACGAGCCACGCACTTCATATTCTATTTCAAAGTAAAATATTATATGAGTCGTATTGTATCAAAAGCAGAACTGTCGCAAATATATCGAAATTTAACTAAGTATGCCAAATTATTCTTCTGACCATAATGTACGACTAGCAATAATTATATTATTCGAATCAAAATCATATCTGTGTGGTATAAAATTGTGATGGAAAATAGGGCTTGGTATCAGAATTAGAACTGTTTAATATTTTGGAAACAAAAGTAGAACTGTTGAATTTGAATTGAATTTCTAGTTGTAGAAACATAGTTCATGCTATTATAACACTAAAAAACCCAACAAAACGTTTTTCGTCATTTTCTCGAAATAATGAATAACGCACAGATCTACTTTTGATATTATATGACTCATATGTTGGGTTTAGATTGCAAAATACAATTTTATTTTGCTTGTTCGTCATCTATAATAATATATTGTACCATACACTACTTGACTAGTCTAGTGGTTGAATTGTGCCAGCATCTTTCTCTAAAACAGATGTGAGGTTCGGTTCTCACTCACGTCTGTTTTCTAAAGTATTTCAAAATGATGATAATAAAAATCTGGGATACCCTCTTGATATAGTTATATTATTTTACGTATTTATATTTCCGTACAAATTATAGATCCTCCTACAAAAAATACAAAAAAAATGCGACGGATTTTAAGTGGCGGTAACATTCTATCAATTAATTAGTGGGATTTTTTAAATTATTTATTAAGTAAATAAAATATAAAAAAAACTTTTTAATTATATATTTTGCTTATATTTTCATAATTTTCAAGTCATAATTTGTCAATAGTCGAATTGTATACACGTACACTTCGAATTTGATTTTTTAAACGTTTTTGTAAAAACTTCTCCTGTAATTGCTTATGCCGTAAAAAATGTGAGTATTTTGTTCAATAGTGTAATATGTAATATTATCAAACTATATAAAGGTTTATTTTTGCGAATTATTTATCAGTATAAAAAAAAATCGTATATGAAAAACATATCGTATTAGGTAGTGTAACAAAAAAAAATACAAATGAAAATTTTCTCTTTTTTTGAAAGATGTAATGTTTAATTTTGATGGTGCAGAATTCATGATTTTTTTTCGGTTCGGTACATGTTCAAATAAGCGCGTTGACATGATCTTACTCCCTACTTCAGTTATAGTTTGTCAATTTATGACTACGGCCGTTTGTTGTAGCCTAACCACTGGGAAATGTCAATAGAAATGGCGTATTTCATAAAAATACTACCTTATTCTTAGGTCAATAATTATTACAAAATAATCATTTTTCGTAGGATTTTTTATCACATTTGAATGGATAAAGACTTATAATCAGTATCTTTAGAATTATCTTCAAATGTGTTTTTTTTTATAAATAAATTGCCTAATTCTTGTCAAATTTGGGATCACAGAGATTATAAATATATTTTTGTATCGTAAATATTTCACTATAATAATCTCAACATAAATTTTACTAATAGTTTTATAAATGCGTTTAAAATTAATAAATCTAAAAAATATTAACACCACTACAGATGTACTGAAATATGACTATATTCTAAAACATTAGATCGGTATGTTTAAAAGAATACTATTTTATGCAATAAAAATACTTTATGCAATCATCAAAATGCTTAAAATAAATATAAAGGATAACAAGCCTTCAAAATTATATAAATAGATTATTTACAACGTTTAAAGAATGTTCAGGGTAATGATTTGAAAACACCATAAAACCCTAATTTGGACCTTCGTTGGGCATGTAGGCCCTTAAGTATCCACTCAAATTTTACAAATAAAAACTTATATTTGTTTTTACTTTTTAGATGAGAAAAAAAATCCATAACTATTAGCTTATTACATAATATGCTTTAATATTATAATGATAAACCTACATATTATTAGGCTCTCGGTATAAATACGAAGCCGTGGGATAACGGTTTGAAACCGCAGCTGGTCAACAAAAATGATATATTATTGTTATTTCAACATGAATTTATACTCTGTGCAAGAATTCAATAGGTTGATCGAATCGATAATCACTCGTTATCATACAATTTATAACCTAGACGGAGGTCCATATGCTCCGATTAGTAGCAAAAATACTAATTAATTATTTTATTATATAAATGCTTTATTTTGAGCATATAATATATTCCAAAAATATACTAATATTACAACATCACATTACAAAACAATTAAATTACTGAAGTTACAAAGTTACAAGGAAAGCTTTAATTAATTAAGTATTAAATTACATTAAATAAGTTTGGTTACATACATAGTTTTATTTCAATCGCTTTGTAAACACAAGTTCGTAGTATGTACCGTAAATAAATTTTAGACATAAATTAAACAATAATATGTAAATATTTATTTAAAACAAAGTTAACGTGACAATACCTGTATATTTTATGTAATTACAGTTTCAAAATACTCTTTAAATTATTTTGATGCGTTATTCATTTAACAATTAATATTAATGTCATTTATATTGAAATTTGCTTTTTTAATTTTTGGTTTATTTGTGTAGTAAATGAATTACATATTTTTGTTGTAATGTACCGACCTAACGAGTAAGAATGTATTATAATATTATGTATATAATAATATTAATTGTATGAATGGCATTCGAAGAATACTTTTAAAATTAAAACAAAAATAATTTGAATATCCACAATTTTTTCATTTGTTCATTGATTTCATTGATTTTTATAATTAAACAGTAACTAGATGAAGTATATAAAGAATACAAAAATTATTGAAATAAAAAAAAATCAATAATGTAAACTGAAAATTCTCGTAGAGAAAGACACTATATTATTAATTAAAATAAAACACGATAAAAATATTAAATTGTCGTTCCACATTATTTATAGAATATTCATTATATTATGTAAGTTATTTTAATAAATGCATATCGACTGCTTAATATGCAAACCAGCCAACTGCACTTTTGAACAAAATAATAGTTTGATCGCATTTTGTTATAAAGCATGTTTTCTGTGCTCACACAAAATTTCAAATTCCTAAACCAAAAAATAAATGCGTTATGGTTCTTTAAACAAAACAGCCAACTGCAGGTGCCAAATTTCCAATATCATAATAACTCCGGTTTTTATATAAATTTTATTTATATAAGTATATCAAATGAAAGCTAAAATAGTGTATTAATTATTCAAAGCGCAGCTTATTTGAAAAAAAAAATCCAAGTATATTTTTCGAATTGTCAAATTCCGCTCAATAGTGAAATTATTAAGTTTTTTCTCCTTCCTGAATAATTGGCCCAAGTGGAGTTAGCCGGTTTTTAGATTAAGCAATCGATATATAAATTATTTAATCGAGTTCAGTTATAAATACACTTTTTCTAAAAAATGGGGTTTAATATTAATATGGTATATAATATAAGACTTAAATTTCATATAAGACAATTGCAATATGATAATACAGGTTTAATTAATTAATAGCTACACGTATAATATATTTGAAAACTAGTTAATGTATGTTTCACAAACAATTTTGTATGAATGAAACAGTAAATTAGTTTTACGTTAGTTTACAAAATATAAGAACAAAAATAAAATTAACGCGCGCTAACATTCATGTAAAGTGAACGTTAAATGTGTATAAATAAATACAAGAGATGTCGAAAACAGCTACCAAGCGTCAAGTGCCGCGGGAAAACTTTCCCTTGCGCTTTGAAGCTTTCCTATAACAAGTAAAAGCTTACCTTAGCGACCTTCTGCGCTCCTGGCCACGCGTTACACGAAGGGTAGGAAGTTACAGCCCCAGACCAAACGCGGCGATACCTCGATGCGAATATAACGAAAGTTGGTTGCACGATTGTGTAAATAGTACTCTGATATCGCGTGACTCAGAGTGGCTGAAAGCCCGGAGCGATGTCTGCGCGGGCAAACTGCACCGGACGAACTGAATTGTAATATTTCTGGACGAAGTTATGAACGGAGTGCTCTGTGCAGGTTTCGGATGGGGGTGTATCGCTGAAAAGTCGGCACTGGTGATGGAGAGAGATGGATTGGGTGAAGGATCCTGGCGAAAGAGCGAGATGCAACGCGACGGAGGCTTTTGTGCGCGAAAGCTCGGTGCAGTGTAAGTGGAGATGTGCAACGAATAGAGATGCACTTAGCGGAAAGTCGGGCTTTTGCATAAAAAAATGAAAAATTAGATACATTTTTTTATTATTTTAAATATTATGTTATATTAATACGTTTTGTACATATTATTATCAATTCAATTAAAATAAAACAGAATATGTATATGGTACCAATTCCACTTAGTTAAGCATTGATCAGGACCAATTTCATCCGCTTTAAATGGACATTGTCAACACATAATAATATGACATAGTGAGATACCATTATGTAATTATTTTAACATTTTGACTATTGGTATGAATGGGCGACAGAAAACTTTGTATTTTATGCAATGACGACCACTGCACCAACTAGGCTAAAACATTGTGATTGTGGTTCGAGCGATCAGACAGGGAATAATAAAGAGCGGGACAGAGCAAATTAAGCCGATACGGCAGAAGTGATATAAACACTATCGGTGACACTAGAGGTTGTGATCGAGAATTTTCGAAACTTGAAAAATTAATTTTCTAAAATATCGAGAATAATTATCATTAATGAGATTCTTGACAATTCAACAAATAGTTACTAGGTAAAAATAAAAGTTTATCGCAAACGAAATTTAAAAAAAATGCGTCGTTTAAAAAAATAAGGCATAGAAAATAGAAGGAAAAGCTAAACAGTAGAGTCTTAAGAATTCTTGAAACCGAGAATTCTCGAATCTTGAAAATTGAAAAAGTCGAGAAATCACTAGCACAATCAAAGTTAAACAAGAAATCCTGCATATTTTATTCCACGCCATAATCAAGGTGTTTAGAAGTTCTTCTATGATGCTCCCATCAGAACTTTTACTGGCGTCTTTCGTTTTTTATGCCACTGTATACGTCTGAAATAGTATACAGATGTGGCAGATGGTAGAAGAAAAACTTGGTGTTGTAAGTACTGTTACCATTGCAATAATGCATAATTATGTAACACGAGTGAAGCGAAATCCTATCGAGTTTTCTGCCATTTACTATAAAGTAACATAAGCCTTAACTATAGAAATACGTATTTATCATCTAAATCGTCTTTTCTATAACCTTATAAAAATTCTGAAAAAGTGAAATGCATTTTCCGAATTGCAGCCCGCTGCAGTGCCGGTTGCATGTGCATCAAGCGCCGCCCTTTCCCCTACCACCGCCCTTGAGCCCCTTCCGCTTCCAACCCCTAGTCTTCTCCGCCCCCGCCCACATCACCTGACGCCTGGCAACAGTCGGAACGGGCAACAGAAGCGTTTGCCTCGCTTTTCCACCGTCGACGCCTGACGCAGCGGCGCCGGTTGTCACTTTTGCGGAACTTTGGTATCAGGATGACAGAAAGTTGACACGGTCAAGAACCTTACAGCAGATAGAGCTGTAGATAAACCTTACAGAATATTATGACTCTGAATTTAATAGTAGTTATGAAATATTTATTTTCGTTTTTGCGCTTGATTAATTTTATAATTCGTTTTAAAAAATAAACTCTGCTAGAGGTAACACAATTATTTACAATACTGTAATAAATAACCTTTTTTGACAATTTTATTTATCCTTAGAATAAATTATTGAATCTTGTACTGCTGAGTTAGTTATATTCACACATTTTATAAGAAAATTATTTATAAAAATATAAAAATTAAATTTTTATATTTTATATAGATAGTATTAATAATTATTTTCTTCAATAATATTTTTATTTAATAGTGACTTTTTTTAAAAAAATAAATTGACTGTAAAACATTTAGAATCCTACCAAGAACAAGAGCTTTTATTTCAATTTATTCACAAAAAGTCACCTATCGTGAAAAATATATAATATTGCAATTGTAATATTTACTTTAACAAAAATATTCCTTACAAAAAACAGCAAAATATAATGACGCATCTCACATTAAAATTATTATAAAAAGTAAAATATGTTTTATATTATCACTATCAGCCAACGGAGTTTGACGATTTTTTCGTTTAATTTTTCTAGTAAAAGAAGCTTAATTTGATACTATAAATATATATAATACTAATATCTTCATTTGGCATAATATATCGAAGGACAAACCCTGACTAATCAATTTTATTGAATATAGTAAGAGTTTTTATAAAATAATCTTTTATCTCTTTCTCTTCTAAAGCAGATTACAACATTTATGGTATTGTACAATTTTAATAAAAAATCTCATTTCAGCGCATTCATACTTTGGTTATTCGCACCGTCTAATGTTTTTTTCTGTGATATAAATATCAGGCTCTCAGAAAGCTCAGTTGAAAGATATTAGCAGTAATAAATAATAGAAGACACGTGTTTGAAAATTGAGCTTATTGTCGATAGTAATAAATTATAATCAATAATACATTAATACACCTACATTATATTCTTCCATATTTATCATTTTATTTTGTAGTTTTTATAATTAAATATTTAATGGAGACTTATTTATATTGTAGGGATAGTTTTTAGTTTCTAGTTGTACCTACCTAACTTTAAAGTAAAAGTAACAGGTGAACAGAAAATTTGAAAGATATATTTTAAAGTTATAACAAGCTTGAAACATTGAGTTGTTTTGATATACAGTTACAAAATAAATTCATATGGTACTTACACTTATTGTATTAATTTTTCTTTAGTTAAAAACTAAACTACTATATGAATAAGAAGACAAGATTATTCTTATAATTGCGAAATATCTTTGATTTCTGACGAATAAATAACCACAATAAAAATATTCGGTGAAGGGTGGAGGTAGGCGGTTAAAATCCGACATAAATAGTGCATACGTATTTGTTTTCATTGAACTAAAGCTACACACTGCAGATAATGTTAAACCCTGCGTAAACCAAGCCATAATAAATAACAGTAAAAAAATATTCGCCTATCTAGAAAATATATTAAATTTATGACATTAAATCATACATTAGATATTTTATAGATAAAAGAATATTTTTTATCTATTATGGTTTGGATAAGCCATGGCTTCATGAATTAAAAAAAGCTTACTAACACCACCTATAATAATATTTTCTTCTTAATTCAACGAAGACAGATAAATATGACTGAAAAAGTGTGTACTATTTTTGTCAGATAGTTTAGCCGCACCAGCACCGTCTGCATTTTTATTACGACGTTTTTATTAGCTCGTATTCTTGTTTGTCCGGTGGTTGTTTGTCCAGTACATAATATTATGTGTTAAGTATTTTTAGTAACTTCTCACACATTAACAAAATAGCAAGACCGATTTTGTTATATGACGTCATAATCAAATTGGTTATATTAAATAGTTTATCAGTACATTTTGTTTTAACTTCATTTGACAGCTTTCGATAATAATTGACGGGCTGAAAGTCTATACTCTAACGGGTCAAAGTGCCTAAAAATTCTATAACAAGTTTTTATAACTAGGATAATATGCCAAGCCAAATGAGATTCTGGAGGGTCTAAGTTCCTAACTCTACCATTTTTTTCACACAAATACATTGAAAATGAGCGGGGTCTATGTATCCCTACATACCCCTCTACATAGAACATTTCAATATTGTCCATGTTTAAATATTTTATTCTTCCTTTGTTTATTACCACGTTTTTCTTAGCTCGTATTCTTGTTTGTCCGGTGGTTGTTTATCCAGTACAAATCTTGCAATCGATTTTTAACTCACTTCCCGACTAGCTAGACATTTTAAACTTTTAGAATATATCAGAACACGATGCCAATGCATTCTTTTAATAATTTTAGCCATCTTTAAGCAGAATTGAATTCATTTTCAGTTAATTCTGTTTTGTATGGAAAGTTATTTCCGAAAAATCCGTAAAAAGTAAAAGACTATTATTGGTTGCTAAGGGGGTGGTACAAGCGACTAAATTATTAATATATACGTGCGTTACTATGGAAATCAAAATGAAATGTCAAAATGACATTTCAGTATTATATATTTGTTTGTTTTTTATTTATTTCATATCAAGTACAAGTTTGAGCATATTGAGCATAATAATTCAACAGAAAATTTAAAAACGTTGTATATAAAAAGTTCTTTTTATCTTGTAATTATGTATTCTTAGTTCAATGAAAAAAAAAGTATGACTGACAAAGTTTAGTGTGTACTATTTATGTCGAATCTTCACAGGTTATCCCCACCCCTCGCCACTGGTAGGTATGAAAAACGGTTACGTGTACATTGTACGTATTACAATTATTACATTCACCGTGAGCTGTCATACTGAAAAGATATGGCCGTGGAGCGTTGCAGACAGTAATGTTTCAAATTTATTAAATTCAAGAAGAACAATATTAATTTGGTATTATTTGGTTTATATTGGCGTAGCAGAGGGCGACGCCGCATTTAGTGGCTTAAGAACCTCCGTCATTAGTACGAGTGCAGCTCAATGAAACTGTCCCGGGTAGCAGATGACAAATCTATGATCGCCTTGAAGCGATGTTAATATTTGTAGAGTTGAATTGAAGGGGCTGTTAACCAAAAAAAGTTTTAAAAACTATGATCTATATATTGTGCAGTGGCGGTAGTGTGGAGGTAGGCTGTCTTGATCTGACATAAATAGTACACATTAAATTTTGTTAGTCATACGTATTTGTTTTTATTGAACTAAGTTTACAATTTACAGATTGTTGTTAGTTAATTTGTTTAACGTCATTAACCATAAACCAAATATTATTCTATGTATAAAATATCCAAAATTATATACTTTAATATTTAATGTACATATTTTAATGGCATAATTCTAGATATTTTATAGATAGATGAGTATTTTTTGACTATTATCTATTATGTCTTGGTTTTCGCATGGCTTAATTGAATTTTAAAAACTTACCATCAACATATTATGTAAATTGTAGCCTTATGTCAATGAAAATAAATGCGTATGACTGACATAGTTTAGTGTGCACCATTTATGGGGGATCTTAACAGCCTACCTCAACCCTTCGCCACTGATATTGTGTCAACTATGTCCTTGGTCAATAAAAATATTATTAATAATACAATGTTATATTTTACTTCCGTTTTACTAAGGAAGCCATTACAGGGGATTAATATTTCAATGATTACCGTCGGCACGTTGTCCACGAGTTGTATCATTTTACCGGTAAAATTTCAAATAAAGGTGTGCTTCTCATGGTCATTTGATATGCACTTATTTCCAAGACATAGTGGGTGCATTAAAATATGTGGCCTATATTTACAAATATTACAATATCATAATTTTATAAGCTATAACTTTCAGAAATCGTAACCTATTATGACAAACGAGGAGTGTATTTTTGAAGTAGATAAACATATTCCCCTAAGATTCGGCAGAGATATCGACTCCCAAAGCTCAAAAGCCGAGACTCTTGAAGCTTACGACCGCGTTACAAACACCCGAGCTCGTGAGCAGACACAACAGCTTTCGGTGATTGAAGTTATCACGAAGAGACGCTTTACGTGGCTGGGACACGTATTCCGGATGCCGCCAAAGAGTGCGGCACTCCGTACCCTTGTGGCACAGCCTCAAGGGTTCCATCGCCGTGGCCGGCCATCCCTCACCCTGCAGCGGTGCTACAAGAGCGACCTACGTGCTGCAGGTCTGACATGGCGGGAGGCGCAAGAGTTGGCGATGTACCAAGGGAAGTGGCGCCAACTTGTGCTCGCCCTATGCCCCAATGTTGGGACGTGACAGGGTGGAAGAAGAAAATTATTCCACTACTTGACGAAAATGAATTATGAATGCCAGAATTTAAAGAATAAAATTTTGAACAAGTATTTTTTGTATAGAAAAACTTAATAGCACTCAATCCAGTAGATAAATCAACTTCAAAATCGGTTTTAGTTACAAAAGTAACTTATTCCAATACAAAAATCACAAGTAACACCAACAGATCAACACCGTAAACAGTTTTTTGACGTTTACCAAAAATTTGTTGAAGTAGAATAAGTTCACTTTGAAAATACACCTCTCAAATGAAAGTATTTTGACTAGTTGAGACAAAGTTGTAACACCTATGCATAGTTCATACTTGATTATTTCATACCCTCCCCGCGCGCCCTGCACTTTATGCATTCTACTTTGTTAATTATTTTAGATAGAGTTATAAGCTATTAAAAATTGCAAATCTCTATATATATAAAAATCTCGTGTCACGATGTTTGTGGTCGAACTCCTCCGAAATAGCTCGACCGATTTTTATGAATTTTTTTATGTATATTTTTTAGGTATGAGAATAGGTCAACAAGTATATTTCATGCCGCTAGGTGATTAGGGTATCTCTATCCAGAAAATTTTTCTTTCATTTTTTTGACAATTTTTTTTTGTATTTTTTTTATTATTTGGCATAAAAAAATACCCATAACCCAAAATTTTAGCCCTCCTACCCCCACCCTCCCATTTTTAATCGCGATTTTATTATTTTTGTATGAACAAATTTAACCGTCGTTCGTATTTCAAACAGAACGAAATTATTTATGTTGTTGAATGACAGATGGCGCTACGTCCGAGAAGAATTCAAGAGAAGCGTCGTGTCATTTTGACATTTCATTCAGCATATCACAACGCACTGCGAGCAAAATTTTGTACGATTTATTTTAATTTATCTATTTTTATGTGCGTGTATTACAGTGCACAATGCCGGCAAGACGCAAGGGGGGCCATTTAGGCCGTCGAACGAATAAAGCAACAAACATGCAAAATAGTAGAGCAGAAAGAACAGACGAACAAATCCAACAAGAGAACAAAAACGTGCGTGTAAGCATATCACAATTGCGTGCATCTCAATCATAAGAGGCACGAGCTGAACGAAATCAACAACGACAATTGGAACGGAGCCAAGCACGCCGGTTCGTAGTTAACACACGCAGAGCAAATGACCGACAACGTCAACAAGTACATCGAACATTTACATCCGCTTCGTTCCTTCGTCTCGCATTCGAGTACGAGCCAGATATTGAATATTCCGCTCATCCGAAAGTGCTGATTGGTGCTATGGACAAAGAATGTTCCCATTGTCATGCGCTCAAATTCAAACATGAGTCAGCCGGGATGTGTTGCGCATCAAGAAAAGTGCAACTACCAGAAATTGAGATACCACCAGAACCATTGAACGGCTTGCTCATCGGCACGGTTCCAGATTCAAAACTGTTCCTGAAGTCCATTCGCACATTCAATTCATGCTTCCAAATGACTTCGTTCGGAGCAACAGAAATAGTTCACAATACTGCGGCAAATGGTCAACAATTCCATTCTACGTTCAAAATCAAAGGCCAAGTATACCACAAAGTAGGCTCATTGCTGCCAATGCCAAAAGAACCACATACATTTTTACAAATCTACTTCATGGGCGGTGAGGACATCAATCATGTGGATTTACGTTGCGGCTACAATGGCCTCAATTTGCCTATTTCAAGGCGCATCGTCGGCGAACTGGACGCCCTGTTGAATGAGCACAATGAATTATTGAAATTCTTCAAAGAACACTTGCACGAATTGCAAAGTGACAATCACGCTATTGTCATCAATCCTGATAAAACACCAGCTGGAGAGCACGTGCGTCGATTCAATGCACCTTTTGTTGACGACATTGCTGGAATCATGGTTGGCGACCGCACATCGACGCGAGAAATCGTGATTCGAAGAAGAAACAATAATCTGGAGTTCATCGCTGACACACACCGTTCATACGACGCTCTCCAATATCCGCTAATTTTCTGGAAGGGACAAGACGGATATTGCTTAAACATTAAACAACGAGATCCTGTCACAGGTTATTCATTCATTATGAACATCATTAGTCATTTTGAATTGAGAAAATGAATGGTTGATGTTTTTTTGTTTTTATCGGCGGTCATCGTCTACAGCGCTCTATTCCTCTTTCTGTCATAGATCCCATCCCCGCACACTTTCGATACATTCGTTATTTTTTATTTAACAACCAAAATATTCACTAGAAATAATTTATATGGCAGAACAACGTTTGCCGGGTCAGCTAGTAATTTCATAAAATTTAACTCACGGATGTCGCTACATGAGACCGGTTTGGATAATAGTTAAAATGTACTTACTTACTTACTTATCGCGTCCGGGATCATACCGCTCCTTTCCAAAACGTTGCAGCGGAGACCGCCCTGCCATTGGCCTTCAACAGGTCCTCCTCAACACACTCAATCCCAATTCGAGGGCAAACCAACATATGCTTCGCATCCTGCACCTCCCCACACTCGCATGAGACATCCTCGCCGGTTAAGGCACCCGACTTCTTGAGGTTTGTCTTGCACCTTGTGACACCGACGACTCTTAGTCTGTTCAGTGCCTTACAGACATCGAAGGGTATTTCGTGTCGCGGCGAGGGTTCCTATGTTGGCTCTATCCAAGGATTGCAGAGTCTTTCTTTCCATTTCTGGATACGACGCTCTTCTGGGAGGCAATCCACTTCCGTTGTCCTTTTAAGGAAGCTTTTTCTAGCCTTGAGGTCTCTGCTTGATGTCCATGTAGTGGATGTCTGGGATCATGCGTCTGCTTCCTTCTTTCGACATTCGCCGCTACTTCTCTTCGTATATCGGGAGGAGCTATGCCTATGATGGGATATATTTTAGCAACGAGGGTCGGTCGCAGGCATCCCGATATGATGCGACCTGTCTCGTTGATTGATACAATGTTATAATATAAGACATAACTTTTTAAGTAGCGATTGAAAGCTTTCATACGATACACCAAATCATGCACCAGATGTTTAGCATTGTTTTAATAAATGATTATACAAAGGGAAGAAAGTCATATTACTTCTCAGGAAAATAAACCCACTGTAAACGAATAGGTCATTGTATAATTCAAAAATAATGACTTATATATTTAGAGGTTTAGGATTAAGTGTGGTATCGATTATAGACTTACCCCTATCTGTTGTTCTATCTATTTTTATCTATTGGGATTAAAGCTATTGCTACCCACATACAAAAGCGGCGATTTGACGCAAATGACGTAATCGAATTAACAGAGGATATTAATTATTTATCATTTAAAAAAAAAACAAAACATTGTAGACATCACAAAAATCAATATTCATGAAGTTTGTAAGTATTACATTTCGCCTTCGCATCTATTCTATACACAAGACTGCTCTCGGCAGCTATCGGCGGTAGTTTTTTATATGTTTTGTATCGAAGTATTATAATTGTTACAATAAGTTAGCCGTCTAAACAGTCAAAACTTTAAAATTTAACACAGCCAAGAGAGGTGCTGTTAAAACATTTGTAACAATTACAACTAACCTAATGTAATTATTACAATAAGTGCTAAATACTTCTATCCAAAAATATGAAAAACTACCCTCGATAGCTGCCGATAGAAGTCTTGTGAATAGAAAAGATGCGCTTATCTCAGTTAACTGCGAGTTGTCTTACCGGAGAGAGACGGCCATATAGCATTAAGATCAAAAATTATGCAGTAGGTATTGCAGACAAAATTATTAGATTCAATGAAGACATTCATTTGATATCGATTGGTATCAAATATCTGATAATAACGCTGTCATTATTTGACCTTGATCAATGATCATCATGAAATGCATATCAAATTACGTTATTATGGACTATTAATTTTTGTAAGCATTTCATGTATGACCTACTAATTTAAATTGTCGTAATTAGATAGGAGACTCGTAGCATAATTGGTTAATGCACAGTTGGCGCGATACCAGTGGTTATACGGGTTCAAATCCTGTCGAGCATCATATTTTTTTCAAATATGATTTTTTTCTAGTGGGTATACCTATATCTGAGGTGTTTTCAATTTATGTATCATTCTGTTTATTTTTTAAAATTGGAAGCGATTATTATGATTATTAATTATTGGAAATTATATACATTTATATGGAAATAAATTATTCGTTATACGACCAATATTCCAGTAATAATTTATCACGGCCATAAATAATTAGGATATTAATGCATTTTACGTAGACTTTTAAAGAATTCATTAAGTATACTTAAGTAATAAAGTAATTTGATGAGATAAAAGTAGTTACTAAGCCTTCCCCCGATGAGCGTCTCGTACACCGCGTCCGCAAATGAAGTCACCTCTGCCGCAAAACAATTATTAACATCCCTTGTCATGATTGCATAATGCAATAGATAGAGAGTCCAGCAGGTGCTTTCAAAAACGGCGTAGTGAAAGAATTAATTTTACGAGAAAAGTTTGAGCCAATTCTGATCGCGTATTAAATTTACAAGACTTCGTTATTGAAAACGTAAATGATTATAATTTCTAATACTAAGTACACTATTTTTCATTCTTTGAATAATAAATACGATTTAATATTATAGAATTTGTTATGGAACATACATAATTTTTAATCAAATCAGAAACGGGTGACGGGTTATATATTGAAGCTCGTATATAGTCACTTCTATAGAGGTTTTATACAACGCTACAACTAACATATTCTTTTTTTTTTTTTTTTGTGATTTTACCGAGGCTTTGACTGCGACTCGCTGTCATATCGCCTCTTCTCTTCTAGAAGGGGATCCTTCGATCAGGTCCTCACTCCTATTCTGTTAAATGGCTTTATAATTATTTTGTCTAGCTCTTCCGTCTTTCTTTCTTTCTTCTTTAGACGCCAGTGTTTTATGCACCAGAATCGCTCTCCTCCGTATCCATCCCTTCTGTATTTTCGATACATCGTGTAATCATTGAATTTCAGATAGTCTAATTCAGACCTCAGCCAAGTCTCTGAGATTAATATAAACATTTACTCAAAACTTAGATTAATATATTAAGTACTGTCTTTTCATAGTGCCGTGTAATGGAAAACAACAAATCTATTGGTGCCATAATGTAAACCATACAAATACCAACTTGTGTATCCTTCAACGCTGACCATCACATATCACACATACGACGCAACCGTCTCATATAACATCGGGGGTAAAATTCTAACGTCAAACCTTCCCCCGATACCTGCTCTCAAGAGAAATGGTTTCCAACCCTGATGTTCTGAAAAATTTCAATTCATATGTACCCATCATTGATATACGTTACCGCAACCATGATTGATTGGTAGATCGAAATCCTTTCCACGTGTCAGGAGTATCAGGCCTCATCTATTTTATTATTTAACGTAATTTATATTTTCTTCTTCTCTCTTATGATTTATAATTATATTTAACTTCCTTGATCATAACTGGTTATTTTTTTAAAATTAAACTTTTACACCATATTATTATGAACGTCCTGAATTAATAAATATCCCCAAGGTCTAAATTCCATATGCCGAAGTCCTGAAAGATAACATTTCATATTATGTTCTCTTAAAATATGTAAGATATAAAATTTTGTAGATAACTTCCAGTTTTGTACTTATGTCTGTAAATATCGCTTCATTTCATTTGTCTCATTTTTGAGTATAGTGATCATTTACTAATTAATTCACTAAGTAATTTTTATACATAATAATATGTGCCTTAATAATATATAGATTATAAGGTGAATGTTAAAACGTTTTTTTTTATTTACATCTAAAAACATGTTTATCATTTTTTTTATTAATGGCCATGAATTGCGGCTGACTATATTGAGACTGTGGTACTGAATTACGAATTACGATGGTAATATTACGCATATTTCAATATGCAACAATCATATTTTTTTTACATCTAGTTTACAATGGTTCATTCGAAATAAGAATATTAACTTTTACTATTATAACCAAGTGTACAGTTTCATGTTACACCCTGATTAAAATTAATAGGTCTACGTTGCTAACTGCTATGTATCATATTATTATAAAGTACAAAACAATAAATTTCAATACTTTAATAACACAGTTATACTAAATGTGGATTTACCTACAGTATTTTACGTTTCGCATAAAAATGAAATACATATTATATACGTTTTCAACGAGTGATATCGAATAACAACCTAAAGTCACTTAAGTCGTTTCTGCAACAGGTTCCGTCTGGAAATTGGAAAATCCTAATTTCAATCCGCACTCAGTTACTCAACGCAGGCGGTGCGAAATTGGTTATTGTTCCGCGTGGATTCGAAGCTATTTTACCTGCTCAATGTTATGCCCAGCGTGCACTCATCAAAAGCTCAATCATCGGGTCGCCGTAGTGAAAACAGGGAGGGATTAGTTTCTGGGCAAATTTTAAACCTACAAAATTTAATATGTATTTTAATCTATCATAACTATTCCATAAATAAGACAACTACATGCATAGGTATATTTTAACATAAATGGTTATTTATGTCTTCTTCTTCAGCCATATCCACCCCTTAGCTGGACTATAATATACACCATGAGGCGCCTCCAAGAATCCATGTCACTCGTACTCGTCATTCCAGGTCATACTATCATCCCGTAGCTCTCCTGTATATACTTTTTTCCGACCATATCCGATCCTAATAGGATCATATGGGCCTCCACAGAGTAGGGGTTTGTATTAACAGATTTTGTTTTTTACGGGAAATGGATGTCAGCCACTTGCGCAATCTATTAGGTCCATACCCTGACTTAAACACACATTGAAAAACAATATGTGTACTTGCCAGACCCAGGTTTCGAACCTGAGACCCACAGCGTTATAGTCCAACGCTTAAGACGCGCGGCCACTGTGGGTGGTATACACTATGTAGATATTATTTAACGGCCTTCCAAGACGCGGGAATCCGGTTGGCTTGAAGAGCAAGCAAGCCAGGTTGAAGTTATCTTCTGGAATCTGCAGCACGTGAAAGGGTCCAACGTCATCTCTTCACTCTCAGCGTGATGAGAGGATGCTTGGTTTACTTTCTCGTCACTCCAAAAGTCATACGCGCACCAGTATCCATCGCAAACATATTCACTAGAAACTCAGTACCTATACGGTTTCTTTTAATCTTCGTAATATGCCATGATTTGCTATCGTAAAGCAGTACTGTCAGAGTTCAATCGTCAAATAGATTAATTTACATAAATATATTTACATTTCGTTGAATTAAGAATACACATTACAGATGGTGATGGTTATTTAAAAAAAAACATTCAGCCCTGCCTAAACCAAACCATTCTTCTTCTTGTTGTGCCATCCCCTAGCGGAGGTCGGCCACCTTCAAGGCAATCTTAGCTTTGTCGTCTGCTACCCGGAACAGTTCAGTGGAACTGCACTCGTACCAATCACGGAGGTTCTTAAGCCATGAAATGCGGCGCCGTCCTCTGCTACGCTTACCATTGATCTTTCCTTGAATAACAAGTTAGGGAATGCTTTATTTTTGTCCTCTCATAATTTGGCCGAGGTACTGTAGTTTCCTGGTTTTGATACTAAGTAGAACTTCTCGGTCCTTCCCTAAACCAAACCATAAGAGATAAAAAAATATATTATTCTAGCTATAAAATATTTAAAATTATGCATGATTTCATGGCAAAATTTTAGATATTTCATGTCTTTCCACTAAAAAGTGACAGTTAACACGATATAGCAAACGCAAATAAACGTTCCTGATTTGACTCTGCACAAAAATCGTCATCACAAATCGGATTCATAATAATGACGTGAGTGCCTCTATCAAAATCGAGTGAACACCTCCCTGCTAAATTCCATTTGGTGTTTACAGAAGAGCGATGATTAGAAACAGGATTGGCCGAGGTGACAAATTAGAGTACACTTTGTCAGTGTAAAACCAAACGTTTCCGTCGCGACAGCCGAATTGTAAAACAAACATTAATATTATCAAGTTTGTTTCATATGTTAATAACTATTTATTTTATTCAACGAATAAGACAAGCTTCAAAAATCCAATATTATATATCGTGTGGTTGCTCCCAAAGTATTTAGAGTTAACAACGGGTCATGTGTCTATATATAAATAGATATCTTAGGAAAAAAATTCAACGTCATCCGATATATAGAACATGCACATAAAGCACAAATAAATTACCATTATGCCTGATTTTAGAGGGCAAGTCAAATTCAAATTGGAATTATTCCATAACATGATTTCGAGACTTACCAACTTTTGGCAGTAACCCCACATACATAATTTGAAAACATCTCATGTATATATGTATTTATTCAGAAAAGAGTAGGTATTATGGCATCACAGCAATTATTGTCCAATGCGCCATAATACATAGTAAAAACAAATTATTAAAATGACTTAATTACAAATAACAACCAACATAACAAGAAAGAAGAAAAGAAAGTAGGTATATGCTTATGTAGATATTATTATTAATATAATTATTCGTCAAAATGATTATTTTCCGACTGTCTTTCTACAAGGCATGCTTACTTTCCACTCTCTTGAATCTCGTCGGTCTCTTCTGCTCTTGAAACACTTTTGCTTGTTATCGCGAAGGATGGTTTCCAATCCTGGTGTCCTAATGAATTTGAATTTACATGCGCCTGTCAATTAGCGCAGCCATGATTTATTCTAGATGAGAACCATTTGCTCGTGTCAAGCCTATCAGGTACCATTAGCGAGGGGTACAAGATTAGTAAATGCGCTCTCTAAAGTCATAGTCATTTTCAATGATGCATTTTGTTTTTGAAACTTTATTTTTCTGTATAAAATTGTATGTTTTTTGTTTTCAAATTTTTTTTTCTGTTATTATTATTATTATTTTCTATATTCTATTCTTCTCTCTTGTGAGGATAATGTTTGTTATAATGTAAATCTCATGTTGTGTACGTCTTGAATTTAGATTTGTTATGTCTAGGATGTTTTGTATTCTTAAATAAATAAATAAAGTAAAATGAAAAATACAATTATAAATTTAACCTATTTAACTCGTCCACAAACATGATTTATAGTTAATAAAAAATAAATTAAACCTTTATGGTGCCATCAAATAAGTTAATCGTACGATACACAGCATCCTGAAACATCATCCGTCCTGCGACGGTGTATCATAAAAACCATAGAGTTACGGGTGATAATGGTGGTAGTAAAAAAGTAAAAAAGTAAAAAAAATGCTTTAAAAGAGCAATCACTCTTCGGGTGGACAATGATATTATACTCACTACAAAAAATCCATTTTTAGAAAAAAATATGACACGCAACTAGACCGAGACAACAAACGTACAGCATTCCTTAACTTCTCATCCAAGGTTCAATGGTAAACGCAGCAGAGGATGACGCCAATGAAATCCACCTGCACCAAAATATTCCGGGTAGCAGATGAAATAGGAAATATCTTCCTTATCGTAGAGCTTATCTTTATTAGACGATGCCACGAGAAGGAGAAATAATCAATACGTAAAAATAAGTTTACATTTTTTTTATAAAATCTTATATGCTCGTTCGTCAAATTAATATAATTGCTACATATTGTTTTACGTTTTTTTTTTTTATTAAAACGTAGTTCAATAAGTTCTTTCAATAAGTTGTTGAATTATTTTTAAGTTTAAAGAAATATTAACCGAATAATTTCGTGAAAAGTTATAATAGTAAATTTTACTATAATTTTACACCAAATAACAAATAGTTTTGAAGGATTCAAAAGAGTATGGTATTTTTAAAAATACTATAATTATTACATGTTTATATTAAAACCAGCATTAATAATAATAATTACAAGATAAAAAGAACTTTTTATATACAACGTTTTTAAATTTTCTGTTGAATCATATAAACTTGACTTGACTAGCTTAAACGATCAAAAAAAATGTATTTGATAGAAATAATACTGAAATGTCATTTTGACACTCATATTGATTTCCATAGTAACACACGTAAATATTAATAATTTCCTAGCAACCAATAATAGTGGATTGGATTACGAATTTCTTCCGAAATAACTTTTCATACAAAACAGAATTAACTGAAAATGAATTTAATTCTACTTAAAGATAGCTAAAAGTATTAAAAAAATGCATTGGCATCGTGTTCTGCTATATTCTAAAAGTTTCAAATGTCTAGTTAGTCGCGAAGTTAGTTAAAAATCGATTTCAAGATGTGTACCGGATGACAAACAACCATCGGACAAATAAGAATATGACCTAATAAAAACGTTGTAAAAAAATGATGAAAATATACTGCTTCCCGTGAAAAATTCAAAACTATTTGACGTACAAGTGTAGACAGTTGACACGGTGCGTAACCCACTTTCAACCTAAATCATGTGTAAAACTACTCAGTGTTAAAACCAGAATTTTAAAGTCAAAGAGAATTGAAAGATGAAATGATCAATAGTGTAAACATTGTTTTTGAGAGCGATAGAGAGAAGATGTATGAGATTGTTGACAGGTGGTACTGCTACCTGGTAATATTTGCTAGTTTCATTTATAATTATTCAAATGCATATTATAAAATAAAATATAAATTTTTGATTAATAATCTGTTGGAATAATTGAATTTATTCCTGAATAATCCATTAATTTACATTAATTAAACACTTTAACTAGTCTGTTGACGTTGTCTATGGCCGGATAATTAATTTGTAACAATACATACGTTATCTATGAGTTCCATATTTAAAACTATCATTATCGTAAAATTCCATGCTTTTACTAATAATAACATAACTTCTGCTGAAATACTAAGTGCTCCATGCAATTTTATTCGACATCGGGCAAGGTATAAATTTAACGTTTTTGATCAATGTTTTGTGACAAAAAGTAGCTTTAAAGCTTTTAATGTTATCAATAGGTAATGCTGTGACATTCATTGGTCGACAATAATTATTGACGTAAGCTTTTAGCTGTGAAATCGTCCGGGCTTCAATATTAAAATTCTGAATACCAGCAAAATGAATGCAAGAGAAAATAATACTAGTAAAACTTGAATTTAAAATACTATATAAAATAATTGCAGGTTTTGTGAAACGAAATTTTTACCACAGTTTTATTAATTGTCCTAGATAAGAAGTGTCTCCAAAAATTCTTCGATGTCTTTATTTTAAGTCATAATTATTTTCCTTTTATTACTTTCCGACATTTCCGACACCGAGACATTTTTTTGCCTGCTATCACTAGGGGTGGTTTCCAATCCTGGCGTCCTAAAGAATTTAAATTTAAGCGCACCTGTCAATTACCTACGTGGTCGCAGCCATGACCTATTCTGGGTCAGAACTGTTTCCTGAAGTCAAGTCTATCAGGCACCATTAGCGAGGGGTACAAGACTAGTCAATGCGCTCCCTAAAGACATATGAATTTTCAATGACGTGTTGTTCATTATATTATTATGACGATGACAACATAATAATAATATATGGAAATTAAAATAACATTTCTGAGATACATCAATTAATATTATTGTTCCAGTTTTCAACCAGTTGTTGTGAATTATTAATAAATATTTATTTTATCATGATAGTAAAAAAATATTTTTTGTTTATGGAAATAAGAAATTCCATGAAATACGGTATGTTTTAACGCATTGGGATTTTTTCAAATACTATTTTTTAAGAAATAAGAAAATAAGTATATAAATTAAAATAAGTAGACATTTAAAATAAGTTTAATTAAATTCAGATGGTTTGTCTTTACTCCATAATATGCGTACATACATTATAAAATATACTTTTATTTAATTTTATGATGTAGGTATGTATTTTCTATTTTTTTCTACGGATGTTTTATTTTGTACATATACCACGATGGCCGCGTGGCTTAAGCACCGATCTATAGTGTCGAGGGTCCCAGGTTCGAATCCCGGGTCTGGCAAGTACACATATTGTTTTTCAATTTGTGTCTGTCAGGATATGGACCTAATAGGTCGAACAAGTGGCTGACATCCATTTCACGTAAAAAACAAAATCTGTTAATACAAACCTCTACTCTGTGGAGGCCCATACGATCCTATTAGGATCGGACATGGTCGAAAGAAAGAAGAAGAATGTACTACATTTAGGTATGTATATTTTTATTTAAATTATAGTTATGTAGATTGATATTATATACAAATGTAATTAAGTAATTATTTATAATAATGCAAAATATTTGTATTTTGAATATAAATAAATAAAAAAATATTGTTGAGTTGAGTAATATGTTTGAAGTGACCAATGTCCACCCCGGGCTGTAGTGTCAGAGAAGAATAAAATAAGGATCCAGACCATGATTTTTGTAAAAGCGAGTAAATATCTTATGATAGAAAATAGTAGGTACAGCATGGCCCCCACAAAGGGGGGCCTGACAGGGCTCTAGCCTGGGAGCCCGGGCTAGGGAAGGGCCCGGCGTCACGAGTCGGCCAGATAACCGAGATAAACACAGATCACAAATTTGCTCTAATAGTAAAAAAAGTCGCCTGCGGCGCTATTTTACATCCATATTATTAATAATTTATAATATTTGGTTGCATGACGCAATATTTAATTGTTTGCCGATACTCGACAACTACATAATTCAAATGGATTTACATATTAACAATACAAAAAATCGTTAAAAATACACCTTAATTTTACCGCGTACACGTACACCATTTGGAAAACTTTACTACAGTACGTCACACCGCCTTTACCCTTAGCGATAGGTAGGAGGGGCCGCCCAACCTACTAGCCTGGGGGCCCGCTTCAGGATGTAGGGGCCACGTAGTACAGACATCAATACCAGAATCCAGCTAATCAAATGAAGAAAGTTCAACATAATATCATTAACGCAGCGCGCTATCTGTGAACCACGTTGGATGGATTAATTATTGTAATATACAAGATAGTATTTATCTTATAATTAATTAATGCGAGTTTGTTCATGATTAACGGTCAAGGCACGATAATTATCACCGATAATTTAATTGATGTATTATTACATTTCAATCCAGGGACTTAAGGGATTGTATGTGATAATTTGATGGATTACTATTGTAGATTATTGATAATCCACGATAATATTATTACAACGGATTGCTAACATAGCCACCAATCAAATATCGCAAAATAAAACATTCTTCTATATAAGTAATTATTATTAGTCCTTTTCGCTACACAATATTTTTAACTAACTTCTCGACTAGCTAGACATTTGAATTCTTTTAATACTTTTGGCCATCGTTAATCAGAATTGAATTCATTTCCATTTAATTCTGTTTTGTATGTTTCGGAAAAAATTCGTTAAAAGTAATATTTACTACTCACTATTATTGGTTGCTAAGTGGGTCCTAGCAACTGAATTATTAATATATACATGCGTTACTATGGAAATCAATATGAAATGTCAAAATGACATTTCTGTATTCTATAATATTTATTCAGTATTTCTATCAAGTACAATAAAAAGTTTTTATTAATACATATAATTGTCAAGTTTATATGATTCAACAGAAAATTTAAAAACGTGGTTTATAAAAAGTACTTTTTATCTTGTAATTTTTAGTTTGATTACCTCTATTGGTTGTTACAATATATTTAATTGCTTTTATTGGACAATTCAAACAATTACATTATTATAATATAATGTGTTAAGTATTTTTAGTAACTTCTCAACCATAAACAAAATAACAATACCGATTTTGTCATAATATGACATGATCAAATCAGTTATAATAAATAGTTTAACAGTACATTTTGTTTTAACTTGATTTGACAGCTTTCGATAATAATTGAAGGGCTGAAAGTCTATAGGGTCAAAGTGCCAAAAATTCTATAACAAGTTTTTATAACTAGGATATGCCAAGACAAATGATATTCTGGAGGGTCTAAGTTCCTAACTCTAGCGGGGTCTATGTGTCCCTACATACCCCTCTACATAGAACATTTCAATATCATCCATGTTTCAATATTTTATTCTTCCTTTGTTTATTTTATATTTAGAATTATGTAAACTTATCATATTATACTGATATTCATCTGTAACTTTGTAAAAATAAAAATGCAAGTTTTCGTATATTATGTACTTATGGTTTTTTTTTGTTATATCTCAGTTTCACATTTTTGGCACTTAGACCGTATAGACTTTCAACCCTTAAATTTATGTCAATGATAAATAAAATAATGTCCTCCAAAACATATCAATTCAACTAAATAATACTTGATATTTTATAATAGTAATACACTGATTTAAGAATGTAACAATCTTTATTGAACATATTTTTATATTCCATAATACATATTTTCTGTAAAGCTTGCTACAAATAAATCTGCAGTGAAAAATCACTTGAATATAGAATATAGATTAATTGTCATCCTTTATTTTGAGCTTAATTTTCATTTATAGAATCTCGATGTAGTGGAAATGTTTTTATAGAACGTCTTTGGACAATACAATAAAAAATGATTTATATTAAAAACATTTACAAAAATAAAATTTTTCGATTTCAGTCTACCAGTTTCAGGGCTACATTGGTCCGACCGCGTCACAAACGCTTGAGTTTGTGAGTAGTCAATCGTTGTGGCGATATATTATACTGATGCTGCCTCACTTTGTACATACTCATGGATTCTGACATCGGGCACACATATTTGTTTTTCCTTCACGTATAATGGCGATTTGAGAAAACGAAGCTGACTTCACACTACTACATCAGTCAGTTCTTGACTGGCCATGGTGGATTTGCTGTCAAACTCTTTGAGCATGGACTTGTCACCCGACCAACATGTCCATGTGGCGGAGAACTACAGGAAGCAAGCCACATCATCTAGGAATGTCCGAGAATGTGGTCCGAGAGAGAAGAGCTGCTCAAGTGGGTCCAACCAACTGTTGGGCCTATCGGACCGTCCGACCTGATCGCCACAAAAGCCAACTTTAAAACTACACACATCAACATATTATTATTATTAACTAAAATAAAATCAAATTCCTTGAAATCTAGTCCAATCCAAACGACTAGGGCCGGCCGCAGAATTAGCGGCGATTATTATTAACACGTGCGATCCTCGAATAACAACTGTCAAGTAGGAATTAGTTAATTACACTCGTAGTAATGCTTTCGCGATGAATTTTCAATTTCGCCCCTACCTCTCTACCTTTTACGGATGTCCAATCTGTATTTGATTTGTAAATATGTATTTAAAGCAAACCAATAATCACTATCACAAATAGGGTTGCCAATAAATAGTTATTCTAAACACAGGAAATAAATACTGTTATCACAAATAACTATTGAACATAATACACGACGCCTGACGTGACATGAGCTTATAACCGCTCGATTCGTGCCAATGTGCTTTACCAATTAAACTACGGGCGTTCTGTCTAATTACGACACAATAAATAGAAGTACTTTAATTGAATTAGAATAAAAAAATAATGATCATTCTATGTATATTTTCTTAGAAGTTATGAGTATTCGTTTAAAATAAAAATTGTTTTTTGGCTCTCCTGAACAATTGGGTATTTGGATTTGCATCCGTCTGCCTCTGAGGTACAGATATTACTATCCAAAACCACCAGTCACTCCAGGTTATCCAATCCGCGCCGAACAATGTCCCAAAAACTCCGGAACGCGTATCAAACATGGCAATTGCGTCTAGAACGGTGGGTCTCATGTGAAATTTAACTGTGGCCGCACAATTGGCATTGACAGTTCTATGGAAACGTCTAATGGCCGCACCAAATTTCACTTTTTTGTGATTGAAAAAATTAAAGCTAAATTTTATTTAAGTACTAAAAAATAGATCAGTTTATTTATAAACAAGTCCATCTCTTTCCATATTTGGTCATAAGTGAAACGGCAAATAATTTTCAACAGTATGTGGAACGAAATTTCGCAGTTGTCGCCAGTCGGAGAGCGATAGTCGACCTGTTCGCACGTCAATTTGTTTTGTGATGGAATATATTCTTAAATCGTGTAAAGATGACTAAAAAACGATCCGCATGTACTTCAAAAAGAAAACATGTCAATAAATATACTATTATTATTACGAATATAATAATAGACATAACATTAAAATGACGCATGTTGAATTTTTATGACAAATTATATTTCGTTCGGTTCGCGTCATTTGCACAATCCGCGCATCGCCTAGTCACGATCTTTTTAGACCATGCCTCAGCTGAGCTGAAAAAGTCAGAAACGGACTATTTCACATTTATGATCTCATCACAAGAACACATTATGGATCATTTGAGCGTAGAAAGAAATTAAGACAAGTCACGTGTATTCAACTAATCTCATAATTTTATAAATAAATTTTTGAAATATCGTTCTGTAATGCGCTGGTGGCCGCACATGAGAACCACTGGTCTAGAACCAGTGATTATCCAGAGACTACAGTACCCTTTATTGAACGTCTAATAAGAACTTTATAAATAATCCTCACTCATTTTACTTTAGGTGTGCAAGTACAACGCAGTAAAATAATCACTGGCAACCCTAATTATAGGGGTGCACAAACGCATTGTTAGAGCCCTCGCAGAGTTCCATCCACATAATTTGCGGAGAATTTGTATTGGTTAATCCGTCCGCGACATTTACCTACATATTGTGCATACTCCCACATATATGCGCCAACTAATTCATCTAACCAGGCTCGCGACAGGTGAATGTGAGACTTGCTGAATATTCGATTTATCACACGACATCTATACTGCCCTGTTACGAAGCATTTTTTTTTTATTATTCAAAATTAAGGGTCTAATGACTCTAATGCATAGAATATTGACGTTATTAAAAGTGGTTACATGTAAATTGTATATATTACATTTCACTGTAGTACAGTTCGCCGTGAGCTTTCTTACCGGAAAGAGATGACCGTATACTAAAACCTAACCTACCATTTTTTTTTTTTTTAGAATTATTATCAATAACCATGTCCTTGCTTTTTTTATACAAGGTGGTTGTTAGTAATTTTGAACAATCACAAACATGCAGGCTTTGAGAAAAACACATAAATATTGTGTGTCCTGAACGGGAATCGAACCCAGGAACTCTCGGGTGGAAGGAAAGCGCCTTACGCACTGCACCACGAGAGCGGCCAACCAACCATTATTAGTGATGACAATTGGGAGGGCAATAACTCTGTTCAACCAAATCGCTTCGGATGTTTTCAATTTATTTTAATTTCAATTTTCAATTTTTTTTAACATATTGTGGACATTACAAATTATAAGTTTTAGACGTTCACAACATGACATTTAGAAACAAAGGTATATAAATACAACAGTATTACATAAAACATGAGATAGATCAGTAGATAAATTAGATAGGTACAAGGAAGTACACCGGATGAGTTAAGCAGACCCTATTATATTCCACCTACGTGAAGTTAGTATAGGTGGGCGTTGTTTTATAAATCCTTAAAATAGGGTCCACTGAACTCCGAATGAGCTAATTCGGTGTGTTTCATGATTTATATTTTTTATAATTCTTGTATAATTTACTTTTTATACTGTTTTTTTGTGATACTGCATATATTTCTTTCATCTATACTGTATAAATATAATTTCTTTGTTTTTAAATGTCATGTTGTTATGGTCTTAAATTTATAATTTGTAATGTCCACTGTATGCAATATAATTGTGAATTTGAATTTGAGACATTCCCAGGCATAAAAAAATGCTGACACTTCATACAAAAATGTAGGGCCACGTGATACGCTTAATTAAGACCGAGTGTGTTGTTGTGGGTTGGTTTGAAAGGATTCACGATTGTGTTGTTCAATATTTTATGGTTGGTGTTTGCCTCATCAATTGCAGATATTTTACCATTGATTAGGGAGATTGAAAGTACAATATCATGGACACACTAATAACACTAGCAAAACTAACAAAGTTTTCATTTACACCACGTAGAAGTCAGGAAAAATACGTAGTTTTTTTCCGACCATGTCCGATCCTAATAAGATCATAATATGGACCTCCACAGAGTAGAGGTTTGTATTAACAGATTTTATTTTTACCAGAAATGGATGTCAGCCACTTGCTCAACCTATTAGGTCCATACTCTGACTCATAAACAAATTGAAAAACAATATTTATACTTGCCAGACCCAGGATTCGAACCTGGGATCGACGAAGCTATAAGTTGACGATTAAGCCGCGCGCCCATCGTGGGTTTCGATGAAGTCGGGAAAAATACGTAATTAACGTAATATTTTTTAAAAACTATAGTACCCATGTAAGCATGTATCAGACAAACTCAACAGAGTATTTAAGAAACTATAACATTTTAAATTAATACAAATATATATATACGAAAACAAATAATATTTTAATATCTTTACAGACGTGATAATATATTATGTTAATGCAAACATACATTTATTATTAATTCATTTTGATCCATATTCTATGCAATCAAGCATTAGTCTCATTAGAGTTTGCATTTGAGAATGAAAATTTTGTATAATCATTTCGTAGATGGACGGACTAGGAATCAAATTATAATTACGCTAACACAATAAATACCGGACTGCACTGTGAAAAAATATTAATTCTACTTCGTATATAAGTGAATGAATTTTTCACTGGGTACATAGCAGTGGCGAAGGTTGGATGTAGGCTGTCAAGATCCAACATAAATGGTGATCAATAAACTTTATCAGTCATTCGTATTTGTTTTCATTGAACTAAGACTGCAAATTTCAGATGGTGTTGGTTAGTTTTTAAAATTTAATTAAACCCTGCGAAAACCGAGCCATAATAGATTATTATAATAGTGAAATAGTCAAACAATATTCGTCTATCTATAAAATATCTAAAATTATGCCATTAAACCATACATCATTTTATATATTTATAGATATAAGAATATTTTTTATCAATTGTCGTTTGGTTTAGGCGGGGATAAGTGAATTTAAAAAAAAACTAACACCATTAAATTAATTGTAATATGTATTTTTAAGTCATAAGTATGATTGAAAAAATGTGAACTATTTTTGTCCGATCGCCCATTGCATACCAAAACTATTATTGTTTGTACATACATAATTTGAAAACATCTCATGCATACCTATATCCATTAGAAAAAATCAACACCCGACGGCACTTGAACCTGTAACCTCTGGATTCGCGCCATTGTGCTTTACCAATTACACATGTTACTAGAAATAACCACATAACAGATTAATAAATTGAATTTTGATAAGATATACCCCGTACACTTTGAAACAGGGTTTTGAATGTGTGAGTGTCTTACGAAAATGAAACACATATTATAGACGTGCAATCATGTATGTTGCAAGCTTCAAATATACCAATAATGAATGAACGTTGGTGCATAAACCGAGATCAGTTGTCAGAACGAAGGACAAGCTTAGAATGACATATTCTTGACGCGTGCTTATGTTTATCCCATATTCCTCCACACTCGATACCAGTTGCCTGATACACCACACCCGTTGGGTATTTCAGTTTCCATTAATTCGTGTTCCCTGGAAATACCGAACACGTAGGTATAACACATAAGATTATATTATACTTATACATCGCGAGGGATGGTTTCCAATCCTGATGTCCTAATGAACTTGAATTTACATGCTCCTGTCGTGTCGCACCACATTACCTACGTGGTCGCAGCCATGATTTATTCTGGATCGGAACCGTTTTCTCGTGTCAAGCCTATCAGGTACCATTAGCGAGTGTGCAAGACTAGTCAATGCGCTCCCCAAAGACGTAGATATTTTCGGTTACGTGCTATGTATTTTGTATTTGAAATTTTATTTTACCACGTTTTTCTTAGTTAGTATTCTTGTTTGTCCGGTGGTTATTTGTCGAGTACAAATCTTGCAATCGATTTTTAACTAACTTCCCGACTAGCTAGACATTTGAAACTTTTAGAATATATCAGAACACGATGCCAATGCAATATTTTAATACTTTTAGCCATCTTTATGCAGAATTGAATTCATTTTCAGTTAATTCTGTTTTGTATGGAAAGTTATTTCAGAAAAATCCGTAAAAAGTAAAACACTATTATTGATTGCTAAGGGTGGTCCTAGCAACTAAATTATTAATATATACGTGCGTTACTATGGAAATCAAAATGACATTTCAGTATTCTATATTTGTTTGTTTGTTTTTATTTACTTCATATCAAGTACAAGTTTGAGCATATTGAGCATAATAATTCAACAAAAAATTTAAAAACGTTGTATATAAAAAGTTCTTTTTATCTTGTAATTTTATTTATTTTAATTTTATTTTATTATTATTATTAATATTTTATATATTTAATATGTTGTATACGTCTTGAAATTAGATTTTTTATGTCCACAATGTTTTGTTTTCTTAAATAAATAATTAAATAAATCATTCCAATATCGGTTTCGTCGTGGTACATATTCGCTATTGGTCTAGTATTAATATAAAAATGTTGTCTGTTCAATTTAATTAAATGATCCACTCGTTGTATCAATGTGTTAACAGACAAAATAAATTATTTATCTAGGTCTCTCTCATTCAAGCAGGGCAGTAATAATATTATCTACTTAGGAAGATTGAAATGTAAGGTTACTGTAAAACGTTCTCTTGTAAATTTCACTTACTAGGGTGATCAAAATAATTCCATTGCTTTCTTTCGATGGGAACATTTTTTGGAATAGTTCCAAAAAATTTACAACGATGTTTAACGAATTTACTGTTTCGGTTTTAGGGGGAAACATTTCATTGAAAGCACGACATTTCGTGTTCTTTGACTTCTTATTATGGAGTTAAGTGCTTCTAACGTGGTGGTTATGCTATACAAGAATGTATACATATATCGACAAATTTATATTCATGTTCAAAATATAGTTTGGCTGCGCTTTAGTGGACTGTATGAGGATCTGGATGTTGGTGAGGGCCAGCGGAATAAAGGGTATATCCAGGCACTGACCTTTGATTTATTTATTTATTTAAGAAAACAAAACATTGTGAACATAGCAAATCAATATTTAGGATGTTCATAACATGAGATTTACATTACAATAAATTGTACTCTCAGAAGAGAGAAGAAGAAAATAATAATAATATAAAAACATAAACTATTTTATACAATAAAATAAAGTTTAAAATAAAAAATCATTGAAAATGTCTATTTTGTCATTAGGGAGCACATTTGCGGCTCAAGGAAACAGTTCTGACCCAGAATATGTCATGGCTACGAATTAGGTAATTAACAGGTGCATATAAATTTTAATTCTTTAGGACACCAGGATTAGAAACCATCCCTCATGATAGCAGGCAAAAATGTTTTAGGAGCAGAAGTGACCTACGAGATTCAAGAAAGTGAAAAAGTGAGCATGCTTTGAAGAAAGGCAGTCGGAAAGTAATCGTTTGACGAATTATTAAAAGGAAAATACTTATACGTCTTAAAATAAACTTGTAGGAAATTTCATAAGGACTCCAAATAATATAATACTACGCACTAACGAGATGTAGAGTTTACGTATGACATTTGGATTCTTTGATGTTAAGCAGGTCCCAACTGCTGGCTCTTGGGACGCTTTTTTGAGTCCCTGGTCCTGCACGCACGTATTTGTTTCTGATTGTTATCTGCCGGAGCTTTCTCTGCATGGATGTTGCCATTTAGTGAGTTATCAATTTATGATGACGCGTGGCAGTTTTTATGCAACACGACAACACAACAAGGAGACTCGCGAGTTCAATTACGTTTCAAGACGGTCAAACTGTAACAAAGTCTTGACGCGATCGTATTATTGCTGTAAATAAATCAATCACGGTCGACTGGACCCGTAACTGAGTCGCGCCTGGACTTGCGACAATAATTTAACTTATAGGTAGAAGGGAAATATTTGGATAAGGGCGACCATAATTATTGGCCTAACCATAGTTTTTACCAAAAACATATGCGCAAGATATGTGTTAATGTAGTTATAGGTATTGTTACAAATTAGCGGTAATTTTATCGTTACTTTGGAAGGTCTATTCAGTTGGCTTGATTGGGAGAACAGTGAAATTGCCAATAACGACAAATTCCTCAGGCACTTGCACTTTGCAGATGACATTTTGTCTTTGCGGATGACTCAGAAGATCTTCAGAACAGAATACGCGAGCTTGCTAATGAAAGCAGCAGAGTAGAATATCAGATAAATGTATTGAAAACAAAAGTAATGGTAAACTGTTTTGCTGAACCAAACATGATACTCAATGGCACTCAAATCAAGCGAATTAACAACTACTTCTACCATGGATAACGAATATCAATAATAATTATTAGTGGTGGTATGTATGACTAGATTGCTCGCAGAACCAAACTGGCATGGAGTGAATTTGGACGCTTGGATAGTATCTTTAAAAGTGACCTCCCACTGTGTTTTAAGCGTAAAGTATTCAACCCACAGAACAAATTAATAAATACAATTCAGATAGGCAATACACTACATCTTGAAGCAGGGTTTTGAATGTGTGAGTGTCCTACGAAAATGTAACACATATTATAAACGTGCAATAGTGTGTGTGGCATCCTTCAAATACACCAATATTGTATGAGCGTCCGTGCATAAACCGAGAGCAGTTGTCAGACAGAAGGGCAAGCTTAGAATGACGTATTCTTAATTCGTGTTTAAGTTTACCCCATATTCTTTCACACTCGAGATCGGTTGCCTGTTACTCTACCCACACCCGTTAAGGAATTCAGTTTCCATTAATTCTGTGTTGCCTGGTTCAACAATATGGTTTAATATATTAAATTATATTATATCGTCCATTAATAATTGAAGGCATACGTTACGTATATGTAAGATTTTTTATATAATGTAATGAATACAATAGTTTATAATGTAATTTTATTCTGTAATTAGATTATTATAACCTTATATTAACATCGTAATTACCTGTATCACAAATAGAGTTCAAATAATGCATTTCAAATTTATAATATAAACTTATGAGCTGTCCAAAAGGCGTACCTATATATTAATTAATTAATTTATTTATTTATAATAATTATTAAAAACGGTTTTACTGTAACATTTAAAACATAATACTTATTGAGGTTGTGAATAGTAAAGTCCTAGCAACAAATAATAAATGAGTAAGGAGCACTTTTCACACACATCACATATGTAACTAATTATAATACATATTATAATGAAATACGATTCACATATTATTTAATTGTCCTGTATAAAAATATATAGGTATTTTATTTCTAACATAGAGTGTATATCGTATGTTATTATCTATGGGTATATATAGAAGTTAAAATGTTATTTTCGTTTGATTTCATATTTTTACTAGGCAACATTATAAAAAATTTGAAGTTTGATGGTTCAAAATATCTTTCCTGCCAATTCCAATTTTAAATTTTCACGTCATACAAAGTTTGCATAATATTTAGGATTCGATTGTAATTTCTTTTGTTTTTCTTGGCTGTCAGAATCATTGTCATTTATTAACGCGTTGTATGCCCAGATACAAATGTTTTAATATTGAAGAATGTCATTATTATTATTGTTTTATGTAACATAAATATAATTTGATTAATAAAGTGACCTCGTGGGAAGCCGAGTAATTCAGCTAGTGGTATATAACATGTTGATATATTACTTTCATTGTAGGGTACAGGGGTTGTTTCGAAGATGATGAAAAAACCTTCAGTAAATGTGCCGCAGAGGTGGACATGAGATTTTACAATTTTCTTTTTAGACCAAACCAAACCTAACCTAACCTAACCTAATCTAAAAAATCCCAACCTAATATTACCTCAAATAATCTTAGTTTGTGATAATGGTGTATCAAAATGTATGAAAATTTCAAATTTTCAATTATCGATTATTGGATCGAAAAGCCGATGCGCCGACAGAAAAAGGTATTTATTATAATTGTCTACTTGGAATAAACTGTTTCGTAAAAAAAAAATATAAAAGCTCGTGTCCACCTCTGCGGCACAATTACCAAACCATCTTCTATAAATAGAGATGGAACCTAAAAGTATAAAATTAAACCAAAAAATGGACCTCTCGTTGACAATTATTAAGTTAACTACAAGGGATTCCGCATTGGCAGGTTCATTTGAAGACAACTTCACACTTCTGGTATGACATTTATATTTACACAATTATTTAATTACATACTTACATGATTATTATTATGTACGTACATTTATTGCCAAAATAAATATTTGATACTGTATAATGAAATTTGACATTTCAAGCATTTCACATAATGCCCTATCGAACCAGATATTATAATTTACAATTTATCTACTTGTGGAAAAATCAATTATTTACCTCATCAATTTGATGTCGGCAGTCAAAAGTAATAGATTGGACATTATTTTTAAGACGAATAAACATATAAAACACCGAGAAATTCGCACATAGGTTGTGAAAATAATGAAATATAAGGCCAATAGTTAAAATTGGTCTCAATTAAGCATGGCAATCGTAGCATAGTGGTGCACAGGGCGCGAAACCCAAGAGACGTAGGTTCGATCTTGCAGGGTGTCTTACTTTTTTCGAAAAAGATTTTTTCTATTGGCTATATTTTCTGTGTTTTCAGAATTGTGTCATCATCATCATCAGAGGCGCGACAACCCGGTGTGGGTCTTCGTCTCCTCCAACAGCTCTCTATACCTGTCCCTATCCAGTGTGACCGCTTTCCAATCCGGTACCCATAGAATACGGCAGTCACTGGCAGCTCCATCCAACCAGCAAATTTTTGGCCTGCCTCATCTTCTACGCCCTATTGGATTGCTGGACATCACTCTCTTTGCCAGTTCGTTGCCATTCATACGGTGCACATGACCTAGCCATCGCAGTCTCCTAATCTTAATTGACTGAACTGCGCTGCAATCTTCGTACATCCCGTACAGCCCAGCATTATATCTTCTCCTCCAATTGGTACCGTCCCTGATCGATCCATATATACGGCGGAGAATTTTTCTTTCAAAAATGATCAGGGCTCATTCATTTCGCAAGTTAATGTCCAGGTTTCTATGCGTAGGTGAGCACTGGCTTAACAAGTGTCTTGTAAAGAGTGCTTTTAGTTCGGCGAGATAGTATGCGGGACTTAAAATGTCTTAATAGGCCAAAGTAGCATTTATTCGCAGACATGATTCTCTTGTTGATTTCTTCTGTAATATCATTATGTTGAGTTACAAGAGAACCAAGGTATATGAAACCATCGACCGTATCAGACTTGTATGCACCAATATCTAACTTTGGTGCGCCTTCTCGTAGTGTGACATAGACAGGCATGTATTTAGTTTTTGTCTCGTTTCAGAATTATGTATGTTCAATAATTAGAATGGTACATTTTTAAATCTCTTGAATTGTTCGTTGAATAAAAGAAATAGTTAATTACTAATTATTACAGATTTTAATATGGTTTACCTATTTCCGGCAAAGTAATATTCATAACGCGGTCCTATCGACTGGACGTCTATGTCAAATATATACCATTCGATGCATGTCCCTGTTTTCGTATTATTAAACACCCGCCCGAAGCGAACTAGAATACCTAATCAATTTTCACTTTAACTAATCAGTGGGATTACAGTGAAATAGACAAACCCATAATAGATATTAATTCAAAATTTTGCAGGCAAATTGACGACGCAACGGTCTACATATATTCATATATATACACAGCGGGTAAAATTGGATTTTCTGCATACAACCTCCAAACGATATACAACACAGAAAGTACATGGGAATTTCAAATGAGCAAAATGGATTACGGTGCCACCGTCGAATTGGAACGCTGTTGTGTTAATAATGGACTTAATATTATGTGAAATAGGTGAATTGATTATTATACTTAACATAACACATATTATTATTGTCCAAACTCGGAAATAAAAAAGCGAAAACTGGAGCTTACAGAAGCAACCCTTATTTCACACTATACGGTTTTAACCGTACGGAAAAAAATCGAACGGTAAAAATCCGAATCGGCAACAAGTTCACTCTTTTTTTTCCGTCACCAGCTCAGTTTATGGTTGTGTGTTGTGCTGTGCCGTACGATTTAAAACCTTCTAATGTGAAAGCATGCATTAACTACACTACTGAGTCATGGACGGGTGCTATACGGCGCCGTTTCGGTTTTTAACCGTCGCCGTGTAATATGAAAAGGGCCATGCTTTTCTTAAGGCCACTAAAAGACTGTCGCCGTTCGACTTTTTGCCGTACGGTCAAAACCGTATAATATGAAAGGAGCGTAATGATGGACAATTCTCCCATTTTCCACGTCTGGTTTAGTGCATTGTTACATTGTGGAAGACTTGAGAACGATGCTTAGACAAAAATATCAGTAGAAAACTTACACATTTAAACTGAAAAACATGGATGGCATGACATCAAGACAAATAAAACCACCTGCCTACCAGTGGCGGAAGGTGGAGGTAGGCTGTTAAGATTCGCCATAAAGAGAGAACATTAAACTTTGTCAGTCATACGTATTTCTTTTCATTGAAATGAGACTACAATTTACAGATGGTATTGGTTAGTTTTTAAAGTTCAATCAAACGAAAACCAAGCCATAATGGATAATAGTCAAATAATACTATTGCCTATCTCTAAAATATTTTTATCTATTATAGTTTGGTTTATGCAAGGGAAAAAATGAATCAACAATATGTGTAATAATATTATGTATTATGTAAATGTATTATGTAAATGTATTATGTATTCTTAATCCAACGAAAACAGATAAGTATGAATGAAAAAGTCTGCACAATTTTGTCGTATCGCCAAGAATATACCAAAAGTATTATGGTTTGGGTAGGCAGGGTTTAACTGATTTTTAAAAACTAACCAACACCATCTGTAAATTGAAATATTAGTTCAAAAAAAAAAACAAATACGTATGACTAATAAAGTTTAATGTGCACTATTTATGACAGATCTTAACAGCCTACCTCAGTAGCGCACCCAGGGGGGGGGCCAGGGGGCCTTGGCCCCCCCCAAAATATGAAAATAATCAGAATGATTTTACACATGGAAATCGAAAGCCAATAAACTATACCTTGGGCTTAGACAAACAACACGGCAAAAAATGATTTGTAATTCTCCAGCACCCTTTTTAGTAAAATTTCTTAGATTTTAATTTCTATCACAAAAATTTCGAAACACTGATGTCAGGTTTTTTTAGAAACCCGTTCCCTAATGAAATTCTCGGTGTCCACCCAAATTCTGGAGTGGTATAGGTGATGGCTGGGGAGGGTTGACAGGGCTCTAGCCTGGGGGCCCGGTCTGTGGGGGGCCGGCGTGTCGGGTTGACCAGATAAGTGAGATAAACACACATCATAAATTATCTATAATAGTAAAAAAAGTCGCCTGCGGCGCTATTACACTTCATGACTATGACATTTTAAATTATATAATTGTCCAATATATTTTCAGATTATTATGTGTCGATACTCGACAGCTCCATTATTAAAGTAGATGTATTGAAAATCGCCAATAATTCACTGTATAAGTACCCTCAATTTGAACTAAAACACAATTTGAAAAACGTTAATGTAATAACTTTAATCTAAGCGGTGGATAGGGGGACCGTCAAATACCCTAGCCCAGTGGTCGGCAAACTCATTAGTCAATAGAGCCAAATATCAACAGTACAACGATTGAGATTTCTTTTGAGAGCCAAATTTCTTAAACTGAAATTATATGCGTAGGTGGTAAGTAGGTACACTGCTAATTTACTTAATAAACTTTAGTTAAAGTTTTAAGTCCTAATTAAATTATAGGTATGTACACTGAATAAAACTGAATATCATACGTAATAATGATCTTATTTATTAATAAAAATTAAATTGTAAGTCAGGTATCCATAAAATTGAATCATGACAATGACTGACAAACTCAATGTGAATAATGGCCTTGCATCTCCTTGTAATGTTTGGGTAAGTCAGGTTCGTATGTTGTTGATTTAATTTTAAGCACGATTCCAGGTTCTCATCAATAAATCGATTTCTCAATTTGCTCTTGATTTCCTCTCTTGGCAATCTTTTTACTAACCACAAAACTTGCAATATTAACATTGTTGAAAGATTTTATTCAGTACCTAATTAAATACAGAACTTTATTTTCTCTTCTCCCCAGCTGCTTTCTTCCTTGCATCATCGACAGAATATTTAGCGCAAAATTACGAGTTTTTAGTTGTAGTATCTCAAATTTGAATGCGCTAATTTTTCCCGTCACATAAATAAAGGTCGGTAAGCCATTTAAGTTTTGAATAAACGCGAAGTCTCAGTCTATTCAACATTACATTTACGGTTATCCTCTTCCATTTTCTTTGCTCCTTCTTTGTAGCCATGTCAAATATGGCAGAGAGCATCTGCGGCAGAGCCGCACTCAAGGGGCCAAAGAAGCCGCAGTTTGCCGACCACTGCCCTAGCCTGAAGGCCCGTTTCAGGATGTGGGGGCCATGGTGTAGGTACACCGAGTGCAATAGACAAAAGACCGATAAACAAGATATTAGGCTGTATTGTATTGAGTAGGTTGTGTATAATTTAAAAGCAATAATACTTTTTTTGTCCATTTTCTATTAATATGTTGAAACCTCAATATAAAAAACCCAAAAATCTGCGATAAACATTCGGCGAAAAGAATGACTACACCCACTACGGTGGTGGTGTAAATCAAAAGAAAACTTTTTTCGATGGAATTCGGCATACATATTGTAGCTCTCTTGACCAGTGTTCCCCAAACTTTCGACATCTGTGTACCCCTTCTATAATTTTCGTAACACTGAGTACTCCTCGTCAAAGAAAAATGCATATAGGTACTTTAATAACAATCAAAATATATTCCTTTTGTAGTACATAAACAAAATAATAATAAACGAAAAATAAAATTCATTCATAATAAAATATAAATAAAAGTTATATTATAAAAAATAACATTCATTATAAACCATGAGAAGAATGAAATTATTTATGTTGAAACGACAGATCATCATAATTTGGTTCCCTGGTTATTAATTTTAATCTGAGATGCTGTTCCACACCCAAAGGTTGTTCCTTTCTTCGACTTAATGTCTACAAATGTTGAAAAATCAACTTCACATAGATATTATGAAGTTGATAAAGGCAATGTATTTCAGGAATTTCTCTGTTAAAACTGGATACACATGTTGCATTTGCAACCTAAATGATGTTTAAGTACACTCCTTATATTTATTTTGCAAGAATCCGTCTGAAGCAATAATTCCAACAATTGCTCTTCTTCCGCATGCGATAAACCTTCTAGCATGGATGTTGTATTAATGCTTGTTGCACCAGGCGTATCCATAACCCGGTGCAGCGCGTACCCCCACCAAACTCTTTCCGTACCCCAGGGGGTATGCGTACCACACTTTGGGAAACACTGCTCTAGACCAAGCGGGTAGCACAGCCAATATTATTTAAGTAATGTTTAAGCATACTAGGTACACATGTCCAGCATGGTCGTGGTTCACTTCCAATCCGCCAGTCGCTGATGACACGCTCAACGGTTACCGCCACTATGCCTCAAATTTAATAAAAACTAGGAGAAACTGTACAAATGTATCGCCGTGTATTGTGAAATTATGTAAAAATATTTATATGGAGAAGAAAAAGAGCCTATGAGACTAATTTCCATTCTCCTCCTTTGGCCCCCCCCAATAATAAATCCTGGGTGCGCCACTGGCCTACCTCCACCCTTTGCTACTGCTGCCTACATAAAGAATAAAAATATATCTTCATAGTATTATAGAAAAGTAAAACACAAAACGTGGAGGTAAATCACATTGTTACCTATTGACACTCTCAAATTATATAAATTGCAAATGTTATGCAGCCATCCCCAATCAGGGTTTTGCGAGAATTATCATATTATGCTCGGTATGAAGGCATAACAATTAAGAAAATGAATTTAAGCAATGAGCGTCACCACCTACTAAGCACTATTCCTTTTCTATAAAACTAAAAGTATTCACGCTAATCTTACAGTTATAGCAAAGTATTCATGGTTAATGTTACAATAATTTATTGGCCTAAATATTTTAATGTAACCCTTTTTAGGCAATAAACACTATTTTGCAAAATTATTGTTAAGCCTTTGAAAGTGTGCAGATTATGTGTACTGGAGGTAATTTTGAGAGTAGATTCAATAAAATATTCGCCTGCGGCGCCAACGAACCACATTCTTTGCATGCATGTATCCGTTTAACATAATATTAAAAAAAAAAACAAATTGTAGTTAAGTAGTTGTTGATAACATCTTTCATCCCTTTGCACTCTTAAAGTGGACGGAAGAGAGCGAAGTGGCGGTAGCTCATTGTCAAGGTGGTTAATAAACATTTTAAGAACACTTATTATAGAATAGTTATTTGGCGGCGTCGTCTTTGATTATTTGGTCACTTGACCTACCTAATAAAATATACAAAAAATATCAAGCTACAGGGATTATGACAAATTATTGACCTCTGTGGGCGGACGTATATTATCCGAACCGAATCACGGGGTAAGAGATCTCCGATTGTACTCTAAAAAAAAATTGTAAAAGCTGAGAGTCTGTTGAAGGGACAAAGATGGAGTGATATGATGGAGGAGAAAGCGTGTCACCTAAGCGCCCTTTTATAAACGTCATCAACTTACTGAAGGCACTTTGAAATAAGTACATTACATATTTAAACTGGCTATCAACGGTACCTTGATTTTTCCATTTGGTAATAGTGTAATATTATATGAGAGTTTTGGGAACAAAAACGAAAGTATCCATTTTCGTAAAATATAAATTATAACAAAAATAATATTCTAATGGATTTAAGTTTTGTACTATACCATTTGGGCCGTTTCTTGCGACCCGGGTTTCGCCTTTCGGCATCTTCAGGCACTGTGTACACTCACTAAAAGGCAAATAAACACTGACAACGAATACTAATAACTCTAACTTACAATATTAGATCAAGTTTATAATTACTAATGATCTATTATTAGGTTTTGACGATTTATTATACGCTTTCGAGTGTATTATTATTAATAAGATATGTGTTTTTTTGCAAGCACTTCAATATTAATAATTTGGTTGTTATATTTTTTATTGTGACCCTTGTCTTGATTGGTAGGTAATGGAGTTTTTGGAGTTAAGAGTATTCGTTGTCAGTGTTTATTTGCCTTTTGGTGAGTGTACACAGTACCCGAAGATGCCGAAAAGCGAAACCCGGGTCGGAAAAAATGACTCAAATGGAATAGTACAAAACTTAAATCCATTAGAAGACATTTTTACATTTTTCGAAAATAGAAGTTGCCGATTTTGTTTAGAGATAGGTTGTAGAGGTTTTGTATATAAACCTACAAACTGTCATGTTGTTGCCTCTGGTCATTGATATACCATATACAACTACGCAAAAACGGAAAAGGAAACGGTTGCATCTCGAGCGTCCTAGAACAGTTGCATTTTGTCCTTTCAAAAGTGTAGTGAATTTACGCGCGTAATTCCGCGTAACATTCAACCTGAATTCAAATAATAATGTATTCCTTCCAATTCAACATACAACCAATGCAATACTCTTTTATTAGTGCCATGTTTATCTAAACTTTATATCTACTATATAAAACCAAGAAAATACCACCACTCCTGTATCCACAATGTATTATTCCTCACTACCCGAATTTACCATATCACGCACACTCAACGCAACCTTATCAATAATATAATCCTAACATCGGGGCTACATCAGCATCTACGATAACCCCCGGTAAGGTACATCGTATTACAGTGGCGAAGGCTCCATACTAAGCGATTATTTAAAGCCTACCTTCTAAGAAAACTATATCTTCAAGTATTTATTTCAAATTGCAATAAAAAAATATATAGAAAATTTTAAAATATTAAGAGTCATCTATTGTGTGAATTTGAATGTAGACTATGTAAATTAGCCGAGTTTAGAATCAAACAAAAAATTACAAGCGAGTGACGACATCTGTTGTTTTTCTTTGAATGACGATTGTCGATTATTGACTTCATAATCGAAAATGGTTTTCTATACCTTATATGACTCATGTCTTCGAGCAAGTCTACAAATTTTATCACGTCTTGGAAGCGTTCGAGTGACCGCCTTCCAACTCTTTTTGCAAAGTTTATTGTCTATGCCTGCCGCTTTAAATAATAATAAATAAATAAGATGATTTAAAAAAATAATGTCTATTGGGTTCAATCAGATATAATTATTAATTGATTTTAAAAATAACAAATAATTGTATCTCGTGATAATTATTTAGATTAGTTCAGTCATAGACAAACATAATTTATATCGTTTTAATTCAGTCAGATTGTTGTTCAAAACATGGTGGTATAGTTTTATTTTGTGAGACAATTCTGTGATTTATTGTATTCTGAATGTGGATAGATTATCTTTTTTTGTACCCTAAGTCATTCGTCAGTGCTTCAAATACAAATTATTTGTAAAAATGTCTAGTTTTCCAACTGAAATTGGTCATTGCTGTAGTACAGATCAAATTTAAAAAATATCATTTTCAAGTTTGACGTTTAACCAAAAATCAGAAATTATCAAAGCTGGAAGATCAACCGTTCATTTAAATTTGCATACAGCAAAAAAAACTTATGTTAGACATTTCCACAACAATTTATATGACAAATATTCGTTTTTGACTGGCAGTTGTCAATTAAATAAACTATATTGTTGGCCATGTATGCTATTTGCCACAGATAAGTCTGCGTGGAATTATTCTGGTATAAGTGATTTAAATAATTTGACAAATTCAGTGGTAAAACATGTGACTACAGAAAAACATTTACATTCAATCGTAAATCTGGAATCTTTTGGTAAAACTAGAATCGAATTTGCCGTTGATAAACAACAAAAGGCAATTGCTAGAGTACACAATGAGAAAGTCGACAGAAATCTTAATATAATGCGTAGATTGATAGATACAACAATTTTTTTGGGTAAACAAGAATTATCTTTTCGAGCACACGATGAAAGTGAATCATCAAATAATCGTGGAAATTTCATAGAATCTCTTCAATTTTTATCATCTTACGATTCTGTAATTGAAGGACATTTTAATTCATTAAAATCTTCGTGCGCCTTTTCTGGATTATTAGGTGAGATTCAGAATGATTTAATTTCGTCAATATCATCCGTAATTATTTCAGAAATTAAGGCTGAAATTGCAGAAGCTAGTTTTGTTTCTATAATGATAGATGAAACACCAGATATTAGTCGCCGTGAACAGTTAACAACCATTTTGCGATACGTTTCAAATAATTCTGTAGAAGAACGATTTTTAGGTTATGTAGACGTAAGTTCAGAGAGAACTGCCATTGTTTTGAGTTCACATGTATTCTCCATATTAGAAAAGTTTAATTGTAGTGAAAAATTGGTAGCGCAAAGTTATGATGGGGCTGCAGTAATGTCTTCAGAATTAAACGGAGTTCAATCAAAAGTTCGAGAAAAATGTTCTATGGCCATATTTGTACCGTGCCATGCTCATATTTTAAATTTAGTTTTATCTAGATCCGTTGAAAATGTTGCGGAATGTAAAAAATTTTTTGGACACATTAATAAATTAGTGAGTTTTTTTAATACATCTACAAAGAGAAGTGCATTGCTCAATGAAATAATGGATCGCCGTCTTCCAAGTGTTGCATCGACCAGGTGGCACTACCACTCTCGTATACTTAATGTAATACATGACAATAGATCTGATTTCATAACGACATTCGAGACAATACAGAATAATTCTTCTAAATGGGATGAAGATTCTTTAACCTTTGCAGATGCTTATGATAGTAAATTTAAAGAATTTGAATTTAACTTTTACTTAGGAATATTCTCCGAAATCTATGCCCGAACGGATATTTTATTTAAAATTATTCAAAGTAGAACTGTAAACATTTCTTATTCCATTAAAAAAATTAACGAATTTAAAAAATGGTTAGAGACCGACTTCCAAAATAGTTTTAGTAATTTATATAATAAATATAAAAACCTCTGTGAACCACCAAAAAAACGTCGCAGAAATGAATTAAATGATGAGCAATATTTTAAAATCATTTTTAAGGAGGTTTGCGATAACATTTTAATGCAAATGAACGATAGATTTGTTTCATTTGAAAAATTAAATTTTTTAGAATTACTTGAACCGACGCTATTTAAATCGTTTAGACGAAAATTTCCAGATAAACTATTTGAATCCCTGAAAAACAGTTATTCTGGTATTTTTGATTCAAGTCAATTGAAAAACGAACTTAAAGTCATTTATTTTTTACCAGAATTTCAAGATTCAAATTAAAGAGAGTTGTTCGAATATTTTAAAAACAAAAAATGTCTAGTGGAAGCTTTCTCACAGACTTATAAACTAGTCAAATTATTTTTAACGCTACCGACCACGACAGCGACGGCAGAAAGGAGTTTTTCTACTCTAAAACGTGTCCACACATATTGTCGAAATACTCAAAATCAAACTAGATTATCGAATCTTTCAATTATAGCTATTGAAAAAGAATTATTAATTAAATTAAAACGTGGGCAAACATTTTATGATGATGTTTTAAAAAAATTTCTGCAGAAAAACAGACGAATTGACTTAGAGTACAAATGATCATATAGTAAGCCTTTATATTAATTACCTACTGAAATATCTTGAAGTGTTTTGAATGGCAAAATGACAACAACGGCTTTTTTCAAAGCCACCAATGATATATTTTTGGGCGTATGTTACGTGTATGAATGTTTATGAAAATACATATAATTTAAACTCATCGCTCAATTTTATACCGTCGGTGAGCTATTGAAATTTCAACGATTCAGTGTGGCGTTGTCATTAGTGTGCACATATTATTATTCATCAGTACTAATATCGTAAGTATTATCTTCTTATTTCCTGTAAGTATACCTTACAAGTGTGCTATTTTTCTCTGATCTCTACAGCTTACCTCTTCCCAAAAGTCACCCTTCGCCACTGTCGTATTATGTAGTCGTATATTTCAGTCAGTTTGGGATTCCCCGATATTTTACAAAATGCCTGTTCCGCCGACCAAAAAAAGTCGAGAATCTCTGGTCTATTGAAAAAATGATTCATAATAAATAACAAAACAATCCTTAGGTACTAAAATATGGCTGTTAAAAATATTATTTCGCTTACACGGAAATATTGGCAAACAATTACAAATAATACACAGCGACACGCCACGACATCAGAACAAAGCACGCTGATTATTTTTAAATAATATAAAATTAAAGCCACGCAAAGCGACTGACTATATCTATCTATCTCACTTTAACCCCAACACTTGCCCAAGTGTAAATAAAGTGTACATTTCGAAAAATAGGAAAGTCCACTTAAAAATTTTTCATTTTTAATTAGATTTTTTGTTTGAATGGAAATTGGAAAATCGCCTCTTTGGATAAAGACAGGTGGAGAGAATTATATAAATATCTCCATTATGATAATTGATAACTATCTTAAAAATCGGGAACATGACTTGTTTGTTCTCTCAAGGTGCAGAATTAACCTACTATTAATAATGCCAATTGGTCAGGCAATAACTGTGTTCAGCCAAACTATTTGTGTGTTTATTCTGTAGATACTGTTTTTCTGATATAATAGTACCAACCATTTCACATGCTGCAAATATTATCGCGCGATATAAAGTCTCGTGACCATTTTCCGTCAAGAGGTTACAGTGGAACTATTATAGGAATCAATCACATTGCACTGGATTAGCCAGTTCCTCACTGGCCATGGCAACTTCGCCACCAGACTCCACGAGTTTGGCTTGATAGTAGATGGCCCAGGTTGTACCTGCGGGCATGACCAGCAAAATGTTGAACACATCCTCTGGGATTGCCCGCTTATGGAACTCGAACGAGTGGATCTGTTTGCCAGGGTCCGTCCTCACGCGGGTCCAATTTGTCATGGAGATCTGATAGCAACCGAGGCCAACTTTGCGGCATTCGAGAAATTTGCAGCGTCGTATGGGGAGCGGGATAGTCCCGACTCTTCTGTATACTCATCCATTTCAATTCGTGATACTCAATATGCGGGCACACAGGGCGCCAGAGAGCCAGTCCAAAAAATAAAAAAATAAAATCTTTCTTAACTTTCTTCTTTAACCACTACGGTGCATTCGTCACATATGCACAGCCTTGGATATGCACGGCCGCTTTCCATGACGCTTTAAACGTGTCTGAAAGAAGTGATTTTTAAGTGCTTATTCCGTCCCGAGACGGAGCCGCACGGGACTGATGCTGCAACCATGCACCATCAGTCCCGTGCTTAAAGAAAAAAGTTAAGAAAGATTTTTTTGTTTTTGTTTATGGACTGGCTCTGCTGTCCGCTGACGCTAAGCGCCCTGTGTACCCGCATACTAAGCGTCACGAATTGAAATGGATGAGTCTACAGAGGAGTCGGGACTATCCTGCTCCCCATACGACGCTGCAAATTTCTCGAATGCCGCAAAATTGGCCTCGGTTGTTATCAGATCTCCATGACCAATTGGGCCCGTGTGAGGACGGCCCTGGCAAACAGCTCCGCTCGTTCGAGTTCCATAAGCGGGCAATCCCAGAGGATGTGTTCAACACTTGCTGGTCATGCCCGCAGGTACAACCCGGCCCATCTACTATCAAGCCAAACTCATGGAGTCTGGCGGCGAAGTTGCCATGGCTGGTGAGGAACTGACTAATCCAGTGCGAAGTTTGGAGTCTTCTAGTTTGCTTAGAGTCCATCACTTCTTTCATAGTGTTGGTCAGTTTTAATGACTTACTACACTATTTGAGATGTGTTGCCGTCACATGGACAGCAATCATTGTCATTTATAACTGTTTAGTAGATAGGGTATCAGTGCTCTGTGCAAGTTCGTGTAATATTTTTATGTTCCTGGCAAGAACGGTGGGGGAGATTATATCAGGAATAAATTATTTTCGTATAATGGGTCCTATAAAATCGATAGGAATGGAAGATAATGACACTAAATATAGACACCAGTTTTAAAATTCAATTAAACTCTGCGAAAAACAAGCCACAATAGATAATAGTCAAATAATGCTCGTATATCTATAAAATTATGCAATTAAATCATACATAACAATGAATATTTTCCAGATAGAATATTATATTTTATAGTTTGGTTTAGGCAGAGTTTAATGAATTTATTTAGTTTGACGAACCAACAATATTTGTGTAATATGTGTTCTTAATCCAACGAAAACAAATACATATGAATGAAAAGCTGTGCACAATTTTGTCGTATCGCCCAAACCGTTTTGGTAGGGTTTTAATTGATTTAAAAAAAAAATAACCAATACCATTTGTAAATTGTAGTCTTAGTTCAATATAAACAACTACGTGTGACTGACAAAGTTTAATGTTCACTATTTATGGCGGATCTTAACAGCTACCTCCACCCTTCGCTACTGACGTATGGTTTACAATGAATGAAAAAATAACCATGGTACATTTCAAATTTTATGATTGTAAAAAAAATGCTCTGTTTGATATTTCATATTCGTTTATGATTAAAAAAAACCACCAGCGGGTCGGGTCTATTCTATACGCAAGGCTGCTTTCGGTCCGTTACGGCAGGTAAATAGGGTAGGAAAGTATCGAATTATTAACACTTATTGTAATTGTTACAATAAGTGTTAATATTTCGATACCTTCCTACCCTAGCTGTCGTAGCGGACCGAAAGCAGGCTTGTGTATAGAATAGATGCGCAGGAGTGATGAAAGCTCTTGTGACTTTGCGTCTGTTCTCCTCGAGCTTTCGGACAGCGACATTAGCGAAAGCTTTTTACAGCGTGGAGTGCAAATAGGTTGTTGCATGGGCATAATTGCTTTACAGGAGAACGTCAAGTGCAGGAGCAGTACAGGTAGGTGGTCGCTGTAACCACTGCAATCATTTTGCTTCACGTTTATCGTTATGCGCTCCATAAAAACATATATTACTTTTAACGTAAACCGTGTAAGTATAGCTTTAAAACCGCTCGCAGGTTTTAAGGTTACGATATTTGGACTTCTCTTAAAGATTGCTTTTAGGTTTATATCCAGATTATTTAGTGAGCATTAAGAATTCTTAATCTACTGCATGGGGTGGTAGTATATTTTGAGCCCCTGTGATAGAAATACAATTAGTTTTCTTTTAATACATTTGCATTATTAATTATTGAAGGACGAAAATGATTTTAGTTATTCATTTTCCCTAACTGAAACTACTCTAAACAAGAATGGAGTTTCAATCGCAAACCAGTCTCTGAGATTCTTGAGACTAAATAATAGTGTTGTAGAAGTTGATGTATCTCTATCTATTTGACGCCAGTCTAAATATAAACAATATTCTAGAATTATCAAAATGAGCAATTTTAATACCTAATTAATAATCGAGTTTATCAATAATTGAAGCGCCTAGTTTCAAAAGCCCCTAAAACGATTTTAAGTAGTTCTGAGAAAAACGAGAAAAACGATTTCAGGTAGTTTTGAAAAAAATGAGAAAAAAACATATCTATCAAATCTGTGAATTTTATGTATTTATTTTTTTATTCCTTACAATCTAAAGAGTATTTTGGCTTTCCATTTTAGAGGTATTTGAAAAGCACACCCTACCGTTTTAGCGGGTTTTGAAATTTACCGTTATTTATGATCATACGTATTGACGGTTTTTGGCGTTTTTTAAAGATCAATTTTTGGCCATCATATAGGTAGCAAAAATATCTATCTAAATACATTATCTAACTCAAAAATTTTCAAAAACCGTTTTAGGGGTTTTTGGGACTAGGCGTTTCAATTATCAATTATGTATTTAACTAGTTTATTCGATAACGTGTCGGGTTATAATGACGTGGATCCCGGGTTTAAGACGGTACTTCAGTGAAACGGTAAATAATTTTCAACTATAGGTGCGACAAAATTTCGGACTGGCTGGCAATCGGAGAGTCAAAATCGATCTGTGAACACGTCAATTTGTTTTGTGATGGCGACGGGGGAATTAATTATTAAATCGTGTAAAGATGATTAAAAAACGTTACCCATTTACTTGAAAAATAAAATATGTCAATGAATATATTATTATTATTAGTAATAGAACAATAAACATAACATTAAATGTACGCATGTTGACTTTTTATGACAAATTATGTTTTGTTCTGCACGCGTAATTTGCACAATCTTCGCGTCGCGTAGTCACGATCGTTTTAAGGCGTGCCCCAGCTGAAGTATAGCCTTAAATCTCGAGCCTTGCAAGTTCACATTTTATTTTTCAATGTTTGTTTGGACTCAGAGTATGGGCCTAATAGGTTGAGCAAGCGGCTAACATAAATTTCTCGTAAAAACAAACATCTGTTAATACAACCTTCGCTCTTTGAAGACCCGTAGGATGACCTACTTAGGATCAAACAAGGTAAAAGAAAAATACTTACAGAAAGAGACGGAATCTTTTCTCTCACTTTCAATCCAGTAACTTTCTTAACTTTCTTGACTTTACTTAGAAAAAGAAACGTTTGGTTGTAGGTACTATAGAGGTGTTACGCACATACATTAGTAAAATCATCATCATCATCATCAGGGGTGCGACAACCCGGTGTGGGTCCTGGCCTCCTTCAACAGCTCCCTCCACCTGTCCCTATCCAATGTGGCCGCTTTCCAATTTGGTACCCCCAGAATACGGCAGTCACTGGCAGCTCCATCTAACCAGCGAATCTTTGGCCTCCCTCTTCTTCTACGTCCTATTAGATTGCTGGACATCACTCTCTTCGCCGGTTCATTGTCATTCATACGGTGCACATGACCTAGCCATCGCAGTCTCCCAATCTTAATTGATTGAATTGCGCTGCAATCTTCGTACAGTCCGTAGAGCTCAGCATTATATCTTCTCCTCCAATTGGTGCCATCCCTGATCGGTCCATATATACGGCAGAGAATTTTTCTTTCAAAGATGTTCAGGGCTCATTCATTTCGCAGAGTTAATGTCCAGGTTTCCGATGCGTAGGTGAGCACTGGCTTTACAAGTGTCTTGTAAAGAGTGCTTTTAGTTCGACGAGATAGTAAGCGGGACTTAAAATGTCTTAACAGACCAAAGTAGCATTTATTCGCAGACATGATTCTCTTGTCTACATTAGTAAAAAACTGTTCAATATTCCTACCTTGGGTGGAACCAAAATGACTCTTGTAGCTGTGGGATGAAAATTCGTGAAAATCAGTGCTCGAAATGGAAACGTTTACGAACCGGAGTGGTCGACAATTTTCTGAAGATATTTATACAGTTATCAAATTTTATGTGATTTTATAAAAATAAGTGTGTTAGATTTTTGTATTTGGCATATCTAGCTCAGACGGTCAAAATATTTTTCCACGAGACGGAGCAATAATTTTACTGATTTCACAAATCGCAACGGCACTCCGGTGCGCTCCGGTTCATTTCGACCCTTGGAAAATGATTGCGATATCCAAATAAGCCATGAGTTGTTTCATAAAAATATGGAAACATTCAGCAGTAAACGATGATATTTTCAATATTCCTACACGGTTTTGAATCCTGGACTCCTAAGATGTAATATAATCCTTAATCTCAAATTTAAGATATGAACTGCTTAGGGCGACTATGATTCTTTGCACATGGGCGGATATACTCCCTGCGGCGGCTCTGAATAACTTTGAATATATTATTTTAAGTCAATCAACTCAATTAACTCAAAATTATTTGATTGCACTTACAATAAATAAATAGTGGGGTACCGATATTGTTTTTTTCAAAGAAACAGTTGTCATTAACACGCAATTAAGTCGTTACTCCACAACGTACAATTCATAGCAGTTGAGTTATAGTCTAACGTTTTTTTTTTATACATTTTTGTTCTCGATTCTCCATGAATTTGTTAACTGGGTATAGAGATTTTACGTGATCTTACTTGTCTTCACTCGCCGTTCAACCTGATACTGGAATCCCTGTAGTAATTTTATTTGTCCACCTGGATGATATCTACTCTTCCTTGGGCAGTATGACTTTTGACTTGACCCAACACGTAAACGGTTTACGACCGTTATCAAAAATCTTTAAAATTCTCTCAAGATTCAACGATTAAAAGTAGAGACATTGTCGAAAATCTTTCTGTTGAAACTACAAGCAATCTGAATCACTCGGACTTATGGTTCATTTTTGTTCTGGCCTTGGAAAATACCAATATTTTGGATTTAAAATACCGGTATTTCGGTATCGATAAATTATAGGATCCCGGTTTTCAGAATAACAGTATTGCAATCCCTAATATCATGGTGTCATCTCCCGTCAAATCCTAGCGCAGTAAGATGCTTCCTCTTCTCGCTCAGTTTGTTCTTGGGACTTCTGGAATGAATAAATGAAAACATCTTTATAGGGAAGCAATCACATTGCACGTTGCCGAATAATGGTCGCGTGATAATATTTATTGCGTAAAAATGGTTTTAAGAAGCTTTCACATTACACTGATGCGATTTTTTTTCGACTCGGTTTTCAATCGCGGAAACCTCGGTGATATTGGTCACCAAGCGTCCGCTGCTAGGTATTGTCGTCTTTCTTAGTATTTTTTTTTTTAAATATTGCTTATTTTATTTACCTACCAAGAACTTTTGTTACCGTGTCAGCGTCCAATCCGCTTGTGTTAGTGAACAATGCACGTGCGATGATATTCGCTGCGTATGAAACGGGAGTAATAGAGTTATGATACACTTTTTTCCTTTATTTTTTTTTAAATGGCTTAAATATTTTGCGCTATTTTGTTGTTTAGTACGTCGTGAGATTTTTGGAGGTCAATTTCATCATTATGTTATCTGAACAGAACTCTTACTGGGCGTTTTACGTGGGCGAAGTTGGCGAAGCGTTGAGCGGTGCTCAACTCAAACGTACAACCATGTGTGAAAATGTTCGTAGACAAAGTCTTTTTTTGGTTATATTTATACGGTTATACATTTGAGTTGCGCGCGCCGCTCACCGCGCCGGCGAACGCGCTTATCTAAGACGAGTCGTTACAGTATGGAAATCTAGAAGCGTCTGCCGCGCCAAAATCATGTTTTCGCTTTCGAGCTCGCTTTCAGCGAGAAGCGCTTTTTGATATCGCTTTCAGCGAAAAGCGTTTTAGCGCCGGAGCGATCTCTCACCATAGAAGTGATTTACAATTTCGGCATTGCCTTTTTTGGCGATCAAACAACGTTGCCAGGTATTTATTTGTTTCTCGTAATCGACCATTACTATAAGTCAGCTCAAAAATGGTTCCGAACTCTCTAGACCCACAGAGGACATCCCACAATTGGTGACAATGCTCTGAGCAGTCTTTCAGGGATAGTTTTTTTTTTTTTTTTTAATTTAATTTAATTAATATAAAACTGAAGTCAGCTGTCCAAGACAGAGTGTACACTGTACGCTTGCAGCGTGAGCTATAAAAGCATGCATGATGTGGCGTGAAGCGTGCGGCAGTGGTTGATTCGCAGCGGTATTTCAGTCACGTGTTTAGCCTGTGCAATCAACATGACCTAGGTCCTAGGTGGTGTGCTACGCCGCGATAATTGTGGCGGGTGAGACAACACGTTACCTACGTGCTGTAGCGGCTTGTAACCACCCGCTACAAAGGGAATGACGAGGCCTAATGAAGAACTCAAAGGTTAATTTACAGATTGCGTTACGCGGCGGACACTAGACACTATCCTTATGATTATTAGTATTGTCATTATAGATGTATATTTGGATTGAGATAAACATAAAGGACCCAACTGAATATTTTCTAAATGGAGACATTGAGCTTCAAAGTCTGTACTTGTTTTTATTTACTTTAAAAACTATTAATTACTGTGACTATTATTCATATATCTCTATTACGAGTTAAATAAAATAAAATGCACTTATATGCACAACATATCTTAAAATATTAATCAATAATACAGTAAGTTGGTTCCTTTTCACTTTTTCACATTTTCCATACAAGCAATCACTAGAAAGAAACTCTCCATAAAGAAACTGGAACCCGGATCGCAAAAAATGTTTAAAATATAGATAATAATTAATAATCGTAGCCGTAATAAAGTATTAACTGAAAATAATTCTTTTAAAGATGGTTAATCATAATATAACGGTCCAATATATTTTTTTATAGTTGCATTTTAAATGTTTTTCTTGGTATTCTTTTGTTTTTATTAAAATTAATGTTTCATGAAATATAAAATTTTACAATAAATGTTTTCTAACCGTAAATAATTCCAATATGTCATTAGTTTTGAATAAGTGACACAGCCGCCATCTTGGAAAATAGTGGTCGATTCTAATGGAACAATTATTTATCGCGCAGATTATAAACTTGGCCTTTAAAAAATGGAAATACTGACCGTCTTTTTAAGTAACAGTATGCAACGGTTAGCAGCTCTGTGACAGAGAATTATAACATAACATATTAGTATAATTCGTCGAGTAAAGAAAACTCACAGAAAACGGTTTTCATTTCATACTACTACGTCAATATAATATATTTATTCAAAACATAAACTCTGCCATCACTATTGCTAGGAATATAAAAATATCACACGGACTCACACATAATATACTAACAGGCCACGGAGTAGTGCGAGCCTATCTAAAAAGATTTAAATTGAGGGACGATGACTGTTGTCCATGTGAGGGCTACACGTCTCAAACTGTGTGGCATGTCATCAACGACTGCCCTATACTTGGAAAGGAGCGATGGACTCTTAGGACTATATGTAGACAAGATAACCAAGAAATTGACCTCCAAAAACCTTACGAAATACTAAACAACAAAACAACACAAGAACACTACACAAAATATTTAATTTTGGCCATAAAGAAAATTAAAGATTTAAATGGAGGAACATAATTAACTACACATCAATGCAACTAACCCTCCCAACCATCTTGTACGAAAAAGCAAGGGCATGGTTATTCATAGATATATATAAAAAAAAATATGTTATAATCTTATTTTTTCATCATATTTAGTGACATTAAACGATAATGATTAATACCCCAATTTTATTTACAAGGAAATGTCATGAAATTCATAAAAAAATGTGCAGATCGGATCGTTTCCAGAGCGGATTTTGCTGCTCGACAACTCATATGCCTTCTTCTTCTTATTGTGCCATCCCCTAGCAGAGGTCGGCCACCATCAAGGCGATCTTATCGTTGTCGTCTGCTACCTGGAACAGTTCAGTGGAGCTACACTCGTACCAATCACGGAGCTTCTTAAGCCACAAAATGCGGCGCCGTCCTCTGCTACGCTTTCCATTGATCTTTCCTTGAATGACAAGTTGGGGATGCCGCATTTTTGTCTTCTCATATTGTGGCCGAGGTACTGTAGTTTCCTGGTTTTGATACTACGTAGAACTTCTCGGTCCTTCTCCATTCGATTGAGAACTTCAACATTTGTCACCCGGTCAGTCCAAGGAATTTTGAGGATGCGTCTATACAGCCACATCTCGCCTAATTTTACCTAATTAAATAATATTATAACACACATTTTAAAGTTTTAATATAATAATACTAATTTCACTGTATTAGCATCATTGCGGAAATGTAATGTGATAACTTTATTATTGTATGCAGTTCAGGCCGGAAAACAATTTTGAAACAATCATTATTATTATTAGTGACTTGTGAATTCTGACAGTTTGCACTTAGTTTCGGCAAATTCAATTACTATAGGTACCTTATTATTATGATTACTCCAGAAGCAAAATTATCAGAAGTCAGAAGTTTATTTGCCAATTAATGTCTACCAAATATGGTGAACGTCTATTTTACACAGAATACTTTTTTGCTACGAGATAAGTGCATTATTATAAGTGTTTCATATTTACAAAGTGTTATCTTCAATGAATTATAATATTTTAGTGAAATAAATAAAACATACCGTAGGTACAATAATTATTGTCAATTATATATTTTTAATTCAAATCACTTAAAAAGGTAAGATTCTTTTGGCTGACAATACACCTGTCACAATTTAATTCCTGGAATAGTCGTGAAGTAATTGTATCAAAACCAAGTATTAATACACTATTGTATTTAAGGGTGTGGGGTAGGTACACGAGTAAAATACAAAAAATAATAAATACACTTGTTTTCATAACACTATATGAATAAACCTATATATTATTATGATTATTTCTAATCATAAAAAGATTTTTTTTCATACCTTTCATACGTGTAATTTGTTTATTTATTTTCAGGTGTTATTATACAATAAAATAATTCACAAGATTTGATACATTGTAGGTATGTATTGAACATACGTAATTTGAAAACATCTTATGTATATCCCCACTAGAAAAATCTTTATTATAAAAAAAATACGACACCCGACCCTGTAACCGCTGGATTCGCTCTAGTGTGTTTTCCCAATTAAGCTACGGGCATCCTTCTTAATTACGGCGATTTTCACTAGTAGTTCTTAAATAAGTAAGTTTTTGTATATTATATCAAGATATCATCAAAGTACACTGGTGCGTATTCAGTGGTAACAAGTTCAAGTCCCGTCGGATTCGTATTTTTTATATATATATATTACATATGGTATTCGTTAGTTTTTGACATAATTTTAGATATCTTATATAGGTATGCACGAATATTTTTTACTGATATCTACCATGGCTTGGATTAGGCGCAGTGTTTGATTGCATTTTGCAAATTAAGGCTTCAGCTGAGGCATGGTCTAAAAATATTGTGACTAGGCGATGCGCGGAATGCGGGTCGCGGGTGCAAATGACGGAAGCCGAACGAAATATAATTTGTCATAAAAGTTCAACATGCGTCCTTTTTATGTTATGTTTATTATTATATTCGTAATAATAATAGTATATTCATTGACATGTTTTCTTTTTTAAGTACATACGTAAAGTTTTTTAGTCATCTTTACACGATTTAAGAATATTTTCATCCGACGCCATCGACGTGCAGACGCCTCGACTGTCGCTCTCCGAATGACAACGCGGCCGTAATTTCGTTCTACATACAGTTGAAATTATTTGCCGTTTCACTTATGTACGCTCTTAACAAACACTATCTGGAATTTATAGTCTTAGTAAAATGAAAACAAATACGTTTGAGTGACAAAGTTTAGTGAGTAGTATTTATGTCGTATCCTAACAGCCTACCTCCACCCTTCACCACTGCAGTGGATAGTAGATCACAGGCTACTTGAAGTTGGACATACTTAATATAAAGATTGCGTCCGTACTTGATCCGTACCGTGCTGTGATGAATTAAGAACTCTTCCATAAAAATAAAATTTACACTGCAGAATATGAAGCAACCTTTATTACTGGGTCTGTCCAAAGGACATTAAAAATCCGTTGATATCCAAGTCTTACTACTGACATTATTTAAATATGGGTTATAAACTACTCTTATGAAATACCTTAATTTAATAGATATAGTCCCATCGTCGGGGTATAATGGCGGCAAAAATGGCGATCGTGTTGGCCGCGAAGACGCGCTGGACGGATGTTAAAATTTTAATTAAATCTGACGAAACGCCGCGACGGCCGGCGATGGATGAATGCAAAAATAATGGCCGCCGACGCGTTTTACAACGGCCGTTAAATTCTTTTTTACTACTCTTCCGTGTGTTTAGACGCCGTAAAAGGGGCACTTCCGGTGACGCGCCGCCATCTTTCCGCGCGCGCCATTTTTTGCCGCTCAAACTTTTAAACTTCTCATCTCGCCCGCGTAATAATTATGAGGGACATTAATTACTCGGCGGGAATACGTTAACAACTCTAGATATAGTTTTTGGAATCTAACATATTAATTTCCCATGAAATCTAATGGGAAAATTTAATAAGAGATTTTTTTTACATAACCATCGAGATAAATCTAGATTTTACTGTAGAAAATTATTATTGCAATTTTAATACCTAGCTCTTGTCTTTTATAAATAAACATTCGACATGTTCCATAATAAAAAAAAAATGGTAGTTATCTCATTAAGATCCAATAATCTGAACCGAAGCTCGTAACCATTGGTCCCCTAGGCCAGGATGTTTGCCCCCCCCCCTTTACCCTATTTAGGTTAAGGGCAGTGTGATGCTCTACAGTGGTGTCCCCAAATAGTATTCCGCAGGGTAAAATGAACGGTATTTTAACGATTTTTTTGTATTTCTAAATAAATCCACTTGAATTATTGAGTTGTCGGCACTACTCGGCATCATACTATAAAGCACTGATCGCGTTCAACATTCAACTCGATGCGGAGTGTCTGGGACTCGGTCTGTACTCGGTCAAAACCAAATGCCAAATATTATGATGTCAATAACGATCGTTGTTAGCGTTCCTCACTGGTATAATGAACGACGAAATATCATTGTTTAGCATTCAAAGTGTTACTGTATTTGGCATGGTTACAAGAATTGTTGATATAATATATTATATTATATTTTGTAAAGGCCGGAAAGAATAATATTATTATTTGTATTGAGGCAAAAATATTTCTTTTTCTTTTTTCTTCCGACGAATGCTGAACCATTTTGTAAATATACAGGTTTAGTAAATAAATAATTATCTGTCCAATCAAGCCTCTTGAAACTCTAACGAACGAGCTTTGTTCGTTTAAAAAACTATCCCCCAATGGGATGACACAGCATTTTCTCATTCAAAACTCACCAGCTATTCGTTCAGTATAATTAATATATCACAGGTGCATATTTGTAATGAAAAAAAAATTGCGTGGAAAATATCACTAGTTCTGCAACATTGAATCTTTAGGAACCACAAAATTAAAGATTTTGAGATATATTAATTAGTATTGATTGAGCTAAACCTGCAAATATTAAAGGAAAGATGTACCTACATGTTTTTCATGTCCGGAATCTTGTACTTATGCAGTTCGCCGTAACTAACACACTTAACCGTGAAACGTTGTATGGGAAATATATGGCTGTAAGGTGCATTGGGGTAATTCCGACAGGAATTTCTATGAGATGACTAGAGGTTATATATTTCGGTTAATTATTCAAAGTGTTTTATATTTACTGCCATTATTGTTTTACCTCTGTGTACTTAAAGAAAAGATGTATGATAAATATATATTAGATTCTTGAATATAGAGTTGGGTTCTTTAAATTGAGAATTTGAAATATTGAGTCATTTTTTTTTGGCATTGGGGAAATTACGAACTATCTTGGGGTAATTCCGAAATTATTCAAAAGTTGATTTTATTGCACTTTGACCGAAGGTTTACCTTTCTTTTTCGACCGTAATTACTCCTAACACAAAATATCATCAATTTTATTAATAGTTTCCATAATCCCTAACTTTTGATACTATTTGTTCGGAATTACCCCAAAAAAGATAGTGGTTCTCAACATTTCAGTTAAGTACTTAGGATTATAGGGATTGTGGAACGGGATGGAGCAGAGCAGGTTTATTCCCAGTTGTAACTACCAGTTTTGTTCCCACCGGTGACAAATAATGAGAAAAAATATCTCAATATGACACAAGTACCTAAAAATAAAGACGAGGAAAATCAAAGAAAGTGATTATTTTAAAAATCAATTTTTATTTGAGTCTACATTCTTATTTGCCTACCTTGATAGAACAATATTTTTTATAAAGATGTATTTTGTTTACTTACTGCTTTTTGCATAGCAAAATAAACTTTCTTCATACCCATACAATTTAATTAGTCAACATTAAAAATGTTAAATCAAAGTCGGAACTTGTCTTTTTAATCATTTTCATCTACTTTTATGGCATAAACTTAATTTATTCCTGCTAGCAAACCTAAAACCAAAATGCGGGCTACACTGTTAAAAAAATATAACAGAATTGCTTAAGACACGGTCTGAAAGCCTCAAATATACATAATAATGATATATTGCTTTGGTACGCAATCAGTCAAAATAAACTCTATCTTTATCATTACATAAGTAATATTCTTTTTCATCAGCACTTTTTTTATATATCTATCTTCTTCACTATAATGACTCTGGAACTTTGTCACTATCTTTTCTTTTGGTCGTAATAAAGGTTAGCTGCTACTGTGGTCTCATAGTTTTTAAGAAGTTGATAGAGAAGTATGTTTCCTCATGTTTTATTATTTCTTCTATGAACCCAATATAGTACCTCCATTTTTTTCTGATTGAATATCTGACAAGCACTGAATCATTTAATTTGTAATTTTCCTTCTTCTTGAAGGTCCTTTTCTTGAGTTTTGTATACTATATCTTTATTTTTCAGTTTTGGTAGCAGTAAAGTTGTTCATCTTTGCCTTTTTCTTTTGAGTCTTCTCTAGTTGTGATATTTTTTCCTTTTATACAAACATCAACGTTGTCTTTGTCATCTCTTTCAATGTGTCTTTTCTGTTTTTTTGTCTGTTTTATCCGCTTGATTTTCTTTACCTTTACTTTTTTTGCCAACACCTTTACTCTTAGTACAGAGAGAAGTTGAATCGTTGTTGGTGAGTATCTTTTCGTCAGTTAAACTTTCACCATATTTCACATATTTTGTTTTTTTTGTGACCTTGGTTCTTCCATGTATATTTTAAAATCATCTTCAGAGTATTCATCCATCAATACTTCAAAATCAAGATAATCTATAATATCAGAATCGCTATATTTGCTCATGATGACGGATACACTAGTTATGCTGTTAAGTGAAGGCTGGTGTTACCGCACTTACCCAAGATAATAGGACTTCTTATAAGGATGACACTTAATTTACTTACTTTAATATTAATTTAATTAAGTATAATATACTATTATATTATTATATACATCTAAATTAGATATAATTTTAGTATCTTTACAGATTATGAATCACTGCCAATTACTATGAAAAAGTTAAGTGGGCTATTGCGGAATGAATATATATCGGAATAACCCCAAAGGAGTATTTCCGAAATAAATTAAAAACACAGCTAGGACATTGTGTTTCTCTCACAAATTCGTAAAAAACGATAATCTATCGTAAAAGCAATCACTTATTCAAATAACTTACCAGAATTCCGAGATATGTAAGTTGGGGTAATTACGAATCAGCAAAAATGGCGCGAAAAACACTTCTCCGAAAAAACTTGATGGTAGGCACGCATTGTTGACACTAGCGACTAGCGACGACTGACTAGGCGAGCACAATGAACATGGTGTCTAGACTAAATGTTGCCAATAGGAAAATATCGCTTCGATTGGTAGAATTTTTGAACTTTCAGAATATACCCATATTCGGAATTACCCCAATGCACCTTATATTAAAGACCGTCCAACCTCTTTTGGTCGTATTATACTGACATAAAATTCATGTGTAAATAAAACACGGTTCTTGTCGGTTTACACTTTACAGGAAGCCAGCAGCAAACAAATTTTGAAAATAACCGATATACTGGATTATTTGTTTGGTTACGTTAGGTTAGGTTTTCATTCTTGAATTCATGAATTTTGTCAAAATCAGCTATTAAAATTGAATTAATGTTCGTATTGAATCTAATAAAATTGGAGACCGTATAGTAGGTATACGGTCATCTCTTTCAAATCTGAAAGCTCACGGCGACGTGTGACACGGTGAAATGTTTTACGTACTTACATTAAGTGTAACCCATATTATTATGATTCCCAACATCACCCTATACAAATATTAAAATTTGAAGATAATAATATGTAACATAACATTTATAAATACTTACCATTCTCGAAACTCGAGAAATGAATTTTATGATATTTCTCGATAATTCATTAAACCCTCGAGAAATCGATAAATTGTTACAGGGTTAACCTGCCGACTGCAACCGGAATTCCGGAATGCTTTGCAAAATTATTACTAAATCACATATCTCTGTCGGCTGTAGGGGTAGAGTTGCCACTTCATAACTTTGCACTCCAGCTCTGGGATGACAGTGGTATAATATATTCTAGAAATATCAGTGGCGAAGGGTGACTTTTGGAAAGAGGTAGACTGTGGAGATCTGATAAAAAGAACACACTTGTCAGGTATACTTACGAGAAATACGAAAATAATACGATATTACCACTAATACTAATGAATAGGTACACACTAATGACAATGACACATTAATTTAATGAAACTTTAAAAACTCACTGACGACATAAAAATAAAGCGATCAGTTTAAATTAAGTAAGTACGTATTTTTTCAAAACATTTATACACATCAAAAATCATGAGATAAAAGTTCTTTTTATTTTTATAAACAGTCTATATTTATTAATATTCGATTAAACACCATAGAAATATTTTTTTTTTTTGATTATCTAATTATTAATTATTTAGTTTTTAGTTTTAGGCTCTGCGATCGGAGCTTACCTTAGTTCATACAATTCGATAGACTGGGACGATGACGTAAAGTCCATATGAAAAAAATTGAGAATTATTTGAAACATAATCCGATCTGTATTTACGTCAAGAAAGATGGCGCGCTGTGGTATATTTTTTAAAACCATTGCAGATTGTTTTATAATTATCTGTGTAATACATTTCTACACGTACGGCATCTCTCTTTGGCAAAATAAATTATTTTATAGAATATATTATAATCAAGTGATTATATAAAGTCAATATGCAATTAAAAAATATTTTTGTTAAGAAGGTAGGCTTCAAATAATCGCCTAGTATGGAGTCTTCGCCACTGAAAAATATGTTTTTTACGTATTATATTAATACAAGTGAATATCTTTTGATCTCATTTTAAGGTTTAAGCAAAGTAATAAAGCGTATACTTTCTAACTACTATTGTAGGTATGATTTGGTTGATTTGATATTAAATATTATTTTATTATACAGCGCCATTTAAAGCTATCAAATTGATAATCATATTATAAAGAATCTATATTTATTATCACTTGTTTATAATAATAACTTAGATATTTTGAAAACTCGTTTAAAGTCGTCAAAATAATTGAATTATATTCACGGTAAAAAAAAAGAATCTGGAAAATAACAAAAAAATTATTAGTTAAAAAAAAATGGCCGAAACAGCTAAAAATAGCAAAAAGATGTAATTTCATAATAATGTCGATTCCTCGAGTAATCAAAAAACCAATCTCGAATTCTGGAGAAAACAAATATTATTGATTTCAAGAATTCTCGAATCTCGACTAATAAAAAAATGTCAAGCAAAACAAGCTCTACATGGGATGATAATGGTTATAATACTTTTCAAATCATCCGGTTCGACATGTGCTTTGTTAATATAAATATATATAACATAAAGTGAAGTTCCTAAAGCTCAGTAAACTTTATATTGGAGTTTGCAGTCGACTTATAATTTTGGAGAAATTACAACATTAATAATAATCAAATAATCTTTGCAAATTATAGTTATTTGTTTACATTCACAATAGGGGTACAAGACTAGTCAATGCGCTCCCTAATGACATTTTTCAATGATGTAGGTATTGTGCATTTTATTTTTGAAACTTCATCTATTATTATACTTATAAAATTGTTTATATTTTTTTCTCTTATGAGAGTAATATTTTATTATAATATAAATCTCATGTTATGAACTTTCTGAATTTCGATTTCTTTTGTCCACATTGTTTCGTTTTCTTAAATAAATAAATACATCTTAACTGTCATGATCATACACAATGTTCATTCAATTACTCAGAGAATTTTCCTAGGGTTGAAACTTTATTATGCTCAGAATTATTAGTCGATATGATAATAATTAGTAAAAGATTTGTGTTTGAAATTTTTTTTGTATTAAATTTATTTCTTTTACAATTCCTCCGAATACAAATCCAACTACGTATATAAAATATCTACAAAATGATTATTTCATCTAATATACACGTGATAAGTATCTATAAACTACGCACATGTAAAATGAAAATGGATGATAATATTAATATCTTCTCTCTTGTAGAATAACACGGATTTTTCAGTCTGCTATCTCCTCAGTTTTCTGCGCGCCTAATACATATTTCACATTGACGCTTACGTGTCAGGTGACGTAAGGGCACGCGAAGGAGACAGGAGACACCAGACGAAGTGAAGAAGAAAGAGACGAAGTGAAGAAGAAAGAGACGGGAGAGAAGACGAGGGTAACAGATATCCGGAGACTATGTTTTGTACGTCAGAATGAGGAGGTGTTTATTTGCTAGAGGGAATGTGTTTTTCAAACAGTCTGGTTACACTATGCTGTTTCGTATAACAGTGATGAAATTATTATAATATTATGTGAAGAAATTGGACTATTCAGGTATCCGTGTTTAGGAAAAAGTGCGTAACCCTCACAGAACAAATTTTACAGGAGGGGCAAAAAACGTTTTTTGAATGATTTTAGTTTAATATTTTAAAAAAAATAGGCACAGACATTGGGTGCATGATGATTCCTTTTATTTTGTTAACTGTCAATTCATGGTGGAACTGCATTGTATTGTTGTTTAATTTAATAAAACGCATTTTTTGTAGTACTTATTCCACTTTTAATCAATAAATTAGGACCGGTTTCGTCGTTGTTTCAAAAAAATGTATTCTGTTGAAAATGACCCTCTGAGGCGGACGAAACCGGTCCTAATTCATTGATTAAAAGTGGAATAAAAACTACAAAAAATGCGTTTTATTAAATTAAACAACAATACATGATGATTGATGATTTGGTGTAATATATTTTCCATCTAATAATAATTAAAGAAGTTATTACAGAAAAATCAATAAAATTGAGGGTAAATGCTTTTTTCCTTAAATTAACACAATGCTTACGGGCCCTTTTAATAAATTTTGTAATTAACGTGTTAATTTTCATTTGAAAAGTAATTAGCAAAAACACAATTTTGTGCGACCCGTAAGCTATGGGTTAAAACTTAATTAATCTCAATTAAAACCTGAATTTAGATAATAATTCGGGATTTGCGGCTTACTTCCTTTTTATAGATCGTGTATTTAGTTGTATACATTGTTAATATCTAATAAAAGCACTTTTAGAAAAATCGAGGGTTACGCCCTTTTTCCTAAACACTTACCTAGATGCAAAGAATGTACCTTAAGAATCCGGGTGCTGTGTGCAGTAGGTCGAAAATTAAGAATTTGTGTAATCCTGGTTAAGGATAAGGGTTAAGGTTAAGCCTGGATAATCTGTAGACTTGGTAAGAAAGGCGTATGTGTCATTAGAATATTTTGTCTTTTCTCATTTTAGATAATTACATTTAATAACAACATTAAACATATTATTAATTCCATAAAAGAGTACTGTTGTAACCTACGTTGTATTAAAATTCAGAATAACGACATATTTAAAATACATCAGTTGATATCCGTGGTTATAATACGTATTTTAAGTTATTATTGTGACAACACATGCATTATATTTTAAATTTTTATTTAATTTAACATTACATTATAGTAAACTGAATTTGGTAAATTTTTCAATGGAGTTTGTAATTGTCTCGTAATTTCGGAAAACATGTTGCGTTCCGTATTTTACGTTTACAACAATACTCTTTTATTATTATATTACAATTATTAAATATTATTTTCTAAGATGAGAAAAGACAAGGTATCATAATGAAACATACGTGTTTCCTACAAAGTCTACAAATTATAATATAAGCTAAGTTTGGAAACATACCCCAAATTCTTAATTTTAGACTTTCACACAGCACCTTGGCCCTTCGAAGAAGACAAAATATGACTCTCGTAGTCCAATGTGCACGGCGCTGGTCATTCATCCAGGGCTCCGGGTTCGATTCTGATTATTTTTCACTTTTATTACTGATTACGCTACCGTTTCATAGGCTAGTAGTAGATGCTATAAATAAATATTTGGCGAGAGCCGGGCGTCGATTAGTAATTAAGGTAACTAATATTCCTTGATTTAAAACACAAAAACCGATAGTCAATAATAACGCAATTTGATAAGCATTTCATGTTGGACCTATTAGTTTAAATTATCGTAATTAAGTATGAGGCCTGCAGCTTAATTGGTTAAAGCATATTGGCGCGATACCGGTAGATAGACGGGTTCAAATCCCGCCGGGCGTCGTATTTTTTCAAATGTGATTTTTTCTAGTGGGTGTCTTCAATTAATGTATTTTTAATAATATATATAATGTTACATTCTCAAATCTTGTGAATTATTCGTTGAATAAAAGAAATGGTTTATTGAGAACAAATACGTTTGAATGACAAGGTTTAGTTTGCACTGGTTGTGTCGGATCTTAACACCCTACTTCCACTCTTCGCCACTGGTATACATGTTTAGGAAAATACATAATTTATCAACTCAAACTCATCGCTCAATTTTATATCGTCAGTGAGCTATTGAAATTTCATCGATTTAGTGTCTCGTTGTCATTAGTGTGTACCTATTCATCAGTAGTAATGTCGTATTTTCTTTTTATTTCTCGTAAGATACCTGACAAGTGTGTTCTTTTTCTCTGATCTCCACAGCCCACCGCTTTCCAAAAGTCACCCTTCGCCATCTGACAGAACAGGAAAAATACGTCTTTCAGCTAATCAATCCGGTTTTATTAGTACTTCGCTATACTAACACTGACGAAAAGAGATTGACTGACGATAGCAAATACCCCTTATACATCATTTATTTTATTTTATTCTATTTTCAGTCGTGTAATGCGGGAAACCCCTGACCAAATAATGAAGTAAACATAAGCCTATTATGCAAAGCCCATGTTAATCAATTTTACACTACAGCTGAGTAAATGAAACATGTGTAATTCAATCTAAGCCTTGTTCACAATAATTATTGCTAACGCACCATACCACAACAGTCAAACTTCTGTTTGTTTATAACTGATCAATATTTGATCAATGTAATTGCGTTCATGGAGTCCAGAGCTGTATTCAAATCAGACCTTATCTGGACTGATTAATTATATATTAACATTTCCTATAAATGTAATTAAAAAAAAAATTAAAAAATATAACAGAGATGAAAGTAATCTTTAACTGCTTCGCCGGCCGAAAAGACATCCTCATCAATGACAGCTCGAACAGGTAAAAAAACTATATCTATCTGGGACAACAAGCGTCTATAGATCGATGTATATTTTGATGAAATAATTCTCAGAGTAAAGCTAGGCTGGAGTGCTGTTGGCCGCCTTCAAAAGTGACCTCCCACTGTCCCTAAAGCGCTAATTGTTCAATGAATATGTGCTCCCGTTATCACATAGGTGCAATGACAGTCATTGCATAGGCGTGTGAAACATGGACCCTAAGTAATAGCAGATCCAGAAACTTAAGAGTAGCCCAACGTGGTATTAAGTGGTGCATGCTAGGCATTACGCGAGGACAAAAAGAGGAATGAGTGGATAAGGAAACAGACAAGGGTTTGCCATGTAATAGAATTCACTAAAAACCTCAAATGGAAATGGGCTGGACACATAGGTCAAATAAGGGACAATCGTTGGACAAATTTAGTCATCCAGTGGTATCCAAGAGGTACAAAACGTCCGCAAGGTAGACCTAAAAGCCGCTGGATCGATGAAATGATGCGGGAGTACGTGGCAACACAACGCACAGGACTGAGAGAAGTGGAATCAGCTTGAAGAGGCCTTCATCCAGCAGTGAATAGATTTGAGCAGAAGAGCGCACGTTCGCTCCAGATGGATTTTGTATGGTAAGAAGCTCTTCTAAAAAATATAAGTGGTACAATAATTATATTATTATAATTAATACATGTATATGTATATCCACTCCGTAATTCTAGGCAATATGTAATTTCTTTTCCAAATACAATCCTTGTGTTTATATGTGCATCACACAGGTAACAAAGTTGATATGCAGGTTGTTAATAAAGTTAGTGGTCGCAGAAAAGGCATTTTGATTATTATTTGTTTCAGAACAAACTGCATTTATGAATAACGATGCAAATGATTCCCGACATTTCGAATTGCGTATACAAGTAGTTATCTCCCATACTATGCATCGGAAAACATCATCGGGGTATTATGAGGAATGTATGTTTGCGTATAGGCAGTGGCGGCCGGTAATAATAAAATTAGGGAGTGCAAATAAAGGCATGCATTTTCCTTTTCGTGGTATTGAAAAAAATTGGCAATAGCCTTCGTGGTAGAGGTAGGCGTATGTTAAGCGACGCTTACATTCACGGACAGCATTTATTTGTTGCCAAAGTTACAAAGTTCAAGTCTCTGGTATGATAAGTATGATGTAGTGAAGTACACGCTTTTTTCGATTTTCATTGTAACTAATTACACTTCATATGTGCTGACATAGTTACCATGTTTGTCACTCCTAACTTCCATAAATCGTAACTGATGTAAGTATTTTAGATATGTCTCATTGAGAAAAAGCCGCAAACTCCTCATTTGTCATCCCACATTATTCTCATATACGTGCTGTATTATTTTTACAAATTCTATGGATCATTAATTTTCCAACGGGATTGATTTGGACTTGCTACTATCTGTTAAAAATTTGCTACTACTTTTGTACACCTCAACTCCAGAATTGCACTCCAAATGAGACTGATTTGAAAGACATTCAACGTCAAAAATAATAGTATAAGTAGATACTTAGATAAAAAGTTGTAGTACCCACATGTTTTTATGCAAAGGTTGTTAACAGTATATTATATGTATTATGTTACTTACTTACTTTGCTGTAGATTTATATTCCAATTATTTAGAGTTTAATTTTGAAATGTAAAATAAATATAAAATTGGTATTTGTATGTTGAGATTGCTGTTTGATGATCACAATATTACTCTAATCGATATTTTGATTGATTCAATATTAGTATGGCATCATACAACGAAGCATTTGGGCATTTTCGCCAAAGTTTGTACATGTTTGAAATTTGGGTAATATTATTTTTTCACTCAAATTAACCATTTTTATATAGCTAGCAGATTCCTTGTTCTATTGCTGAATTGGTGATAGCAATTTTTCAGCAAAATATTGATTAATACAATATTTATATCATTTTTATTATGAAATTGGGCATAATAAGTTTCCGTTCCGTGACTACGAAACTTAGCTTTTAAAACATGAATGAAACACTTTTTATCACTTAAAAGAGCTCTATTAGATTAAAAAAACCATACACTTCAAAATAAAACTACAAATAGTCAAAAAATATTATTGAATTTTAATTCTTGGGCACATTTCGTTCCCCTCCGTTACCCTATGTCTATAATGGCAGAGCATTTTTCCTTTAGTATTTGAAAAAACCAATCAATGTTCGTTCTGCTATTTTTTTAAAGACAATAATCACTTTTACTAAATTTTATTGGAAAAATAAATAAGTTTCGTTATTTAATAATCAAATGAAAAATAGTTAACGTTCAACTTTTTTGGGGACATTTTCGGAATGGAACGAAATGGTAACGGAGTGTAATTTGTAAAGCTTAAGTTACATGTTACCATAAAAACAAATTTTTGTTTTATGAAATTTATTTGAATTTTTTGATAGACAGATAAATATTCAACGTGCGTCAAAATAACAAAACAAATCAAACTTAATCACTAAAATAGACATATTTTATAATAAATTTCACAATACTTGTAAAATAAGGTAGGTAATAATTTTGACACACTATACATTACCATAACTTTATTTGGCATTTATATTATTTGTAACTCAGATAAAAAATATTTTTAAGCAAATTAACAATATATGAAAAAAAAAATCAGCAAGGGATTCAGACGCGAGTTCCTAGCGCGGCACGGAGTATATAACTTTTACGAAAATAATTATAGTCAAACTCGGTTATTACGATCTCTGACATAGCGAGATCTCGGATGTAATAACGAAACATTTGTTGACAATTGGTTTATGATTTTCGCCATACATTTAATTCTTTCACTGTTATAACGAGCAACTTATCGGATATACCGAGCTAAAATACTGTTAATGTGTCGACCGTTTTAAAACATTTCGACCCTAAGCAATAAAATCCGATTGGACAGGATGCCGCCGGGGTCGGATTACGTTTATGACACTAGTAAAGTGTCTAAGTACCTACCTTATTGGTGTTTCACCGACAATAATAAAAAAGTATCCACGCATATGGTTGAAAAATCCAAGGTTTGTGAAGTCCGTAGGTACCTACCAGCGTTAATTACAATAAACAACTTCTTTTGTAGTTTATGAATGCCATGCTCGTTTCGGGGATTTTTACGATGGTTTCCAAATTTTTTATTTTCGGCTTTTTGTGTAATGTGACATGCTCATTTAAAAATACCTATTCTCTGATATAACGAGTAACGCTTATAACAAGCAAATTCAGTCGGTCCCATCTTCCTCGTAATAACCAAGTTCGACTTTATGTTGTCTTGAAATTTAATTGTATTCATCAACATAAAATGTAGCTATACAGGTTGATTGTAATCAAGACGTACTTTTCTGACATTTCGTGAATACCTACAGTTCTAGGTATTAAATCTAATCGAGTACACATTTCTGTTAAACGTGACAAAAAAATACTTTTTCATACATTTTTATAAATTTCTATGCCTAAAATGTATGGAGAAGTTTTAAAATTTTGGTGGCGTATAACAGAAAGAGTATGACAGAGCCAGTGCCTGTCTCGCAATTATTTCAGTCTGGTGTTTTTTCTTTTCCTTCTGTTGTTTTTTTTTATCTCCATACTTTTATGTGCGCTATTTTTGCGTATTCAGACATATCACATACTTTTTTAATCTTTATTATATTATTATATTATAGTCAGGTTATTTTTTATATTTTTTAATGAAAATATTTTTGTTTTTCATACGAACAGACAAAATAATTTTTTTTATAATCTATGAAGAACTAAACACACACTGTAAACCCAACTTTATGCATGCCATTTCGTTACTTTTACATTCCACATATACGTTACCACCAATATAGTTTCGGAGTGGAAGTAACGGATTCTGTTTCAGAAGTGTTTGAAGCCAAAATTTAGCTTAGTTTTATTGTTAAACCTGCGATATGTTTTATTATATCTGTAGTATGAAAGATAAGCTCCATATGTGTAGTATGTGAAATAGAAATATGTGTTTTCTTACCTTATAAATCGTGGTAACAGTAGTGGAACTTCTTAAATGACCAACCCAGAAAGCAACCTGTTCCGATAGCGATACCGACACACACCAACAATTTAAAGTGTACATGGCGATCAGTGTTATACAAAAATGTTGCTACATTAAAAAAAAACATATTTATAGTGAAAATTTTTCGCCTTCATGCTAAAATCGTGGTAACGGAATGTGGAGTTCCACTTTTTCAAATATCCTGGGACACACTTTAAACGTGATTTTTTTTCAATATTGGTACAAATTTACGAAAAAACTATATATTTTCCAAAAATATATAATGTAAGCTGTTGAAAACACTACGAATTTAATTTTACACACTCAAAATTAATGACGAAATCAGACTTTGTTTATTTGAATTTATGGGTGGGACATGGTAAAAACGCACTACCTTTCGATCTAAATAATCAATTAAAAATATATACAGGTCAGATAGTTGTATTTAACTGATTGAATAGAGTAAATTAATAAATTTGCATGTTAAAAGTACATAACTTTCCAACATTTTATAATATAATAACTATGAAAAAATCAATCAAAGTCATGGGACATGCCAAAAACGCAATGTACAAACTTTGGCGAAAATGCCCATTTATCACATAACGTATGAAATAATAATATAGTATTTTTAAATACTGAGCGGGAAAGTTATACCTACTTTATAGGCGCGTACGTACAATATTTTAAGCGCGCCAGTCAACGCGTGATCTATCGGCTATGATTGGAAGCTCTCGGGGGGAGAACACTGCTCAAAGCAAGCTAAAAATTGTACGTTCATTGCGCTAACATATCGGCAGCATGCAAAAAAACCGTGTACGGGCAGGCAGGACAGATCCTCTTTAACACATTCAACAAATATTATGAAAGACGTACGTGTATTCATCCAGCTTCGCGCCCGGTCAAAAATACTACAGAAATATACGTGCATACGTGTAGAGGACGGGCGACAAATTAAAGATATTTTACAATAATTAACTACTTATTACAATATATAGGTATTTGAATACGTACATATTATTACATATAATAATTTGGGAGATCAGTGCACCCTTTGCTCCTATACAAGAGCCGTCCCTGCGTATAGGTCAACTCAATTTTAATAGTTCTCAACGAAGCTTTTCAAGATATTAACAAAATAAACAATTGATATTGAATTTTTATTAAATTTCGAATAAGTATGTATATTAATAATAATTGTTAGTTTATTTATATATTTGCCTGTCTATAGTTAGAGTTATAGAGATGACGGAGTGGCGGTATCTCTTTGTCAAGGCATTTGGCAAACATTTTAAAGGTATAATTAACTATTTATTTTATTCAACGAATAATTCACAAGATTTTGAGAATTTACCATTCTAATTATTGATGATACATAATTTTGAAAAACACTTTCTGAGAAAATATATTATAACCAATAGAAAAAATCTTATCTTATCAAAAGCCACCCCGGTAGGGAATCTAACCATGCATCTCCTGGGTTTACGCCCCGCCCGTTGCATTACCTCTATGCTACATGGCGACGTACTAATTGCGACAAAATTAACTATTGGCCTTTTTAATACCCTTTCATCAGCGTTCTTTAAATCAAGCTACTTTGGCAATCGGTTTTTGTTTATTTAATGAAAGTAGATACCTATTACTTCAATTACTAACCGACGTCGTGGATTTCTCCAATATTTTTTATGATGTAACTTTTGGTTAATGCACAGTTGGCGCAACACCAGTGGTTATACGGGCTCAAATCGCGTCGAGCATCGTATTATTTTTAAATATGATTTTTTCTAGTGGGTCTATCTATATCTGAACTTTCTTTCAGAATAAAAAAAATGATTATTTTGGAATATATAAGTCTATGAAATGAGATCTATTTTTTAACAGGTAGCCTATATTGCGTAAAGGTAGCTTGTAGGCCGCCAGCGTTAATTTCAAAAGTTGTACATCGGCCGAGAGCGAGCCTTTCCAATTATTATTAGGTTGTTCGAATTTGCGACTCCGACTCGCAGGTTGGGTGACCCTGGTGGAGTTGGTCTGTATAATTTCCACAGTGTTTTATCTTATATATCATTAAATGCATTTATTTCTTGAACATACATAATTCTGAAAACACTTTTTTTCTGAAAACAAAGAACTTTTTATATAACCACGTTTTTAAATTTTTTGTTGAATCATATAAACTTGACAATTCTATGTATTAATAAAGATATTTTGTTGTACTTGATAGAAATACTGAATAAATAATAATATATCAATTTCAAATCATTTTGATTTCCATAGTAACGCATGTATATATTAATAATTTAGTGGCTAGGACCCCCTTAGCAACCAACAATAATAACTTTCCATACAAAACAGAATGAACTGAAAATGAATTCAATTCTGCTTAAAAATGGCTAAAAGAATGCATTGTCGTCGTGTTCTGGTATATTCTACAAGTTTCAAATGTCTAGCTAGTCGGGAAGGTAGTTAAAAATCTTCAATCGTCCAATACAAATCTTGGACAAACAAGAAAAATTTATACTGGACACACAAGAAAAAATCTGTACTGGACAAACAAGAATACGAGCTAATAAAAACGTGGTAATAAAAAGTAAGACACTCGGCAGGAATCGAACCTGCGTTTCTTGGGTATCGCGCCCTGTGCATTACCACTATGCTAGTACTGCCATGCTTAATTTCTTAATTGCACATACAAATAAAATGGTTTCACCTAAATACTTAAAAATGACAATGATTTATGGTATTTGTGAGGATTTAATTCGGATCAAATTATTTGAGTTCATCCAGCCTTCTTTCACGGGTATGAGAAGATGCATTACGCAAGGCGTGACTCTGGTATATCGGATGCAATATTTATTGTCGTCTCATTGAACACAGGCGGAAAATAAATTTTGCTGAAACAGGGGGATGGTTTCTCCACAGGCACGTGCCGTAAAATCTCTATATATATAAAAATCTCGTGTCACGATGTTTGTGGTCGAACTCCTCCGAAATGGCTCGACCGATTTTTATGAATTTTTTTATGTATATTTTTTAGCTATGAGAATAGGTCAACAAGTATATTTCATACCGCTAGGTGATTAGGGTATCTCTATCCAGAAAAATTTTCTTTTATTTTTTTGACAATTTTTTTTTTGTATTTTTTATATTATTTGGCATAAAAAATACCTATAACCTCAAATTTTCACTTTCCTACCCCCATCCTCCCATTTTTTAATCGCGATTTTATTATTTTTGTATGAACAAATTTAACCGTCGTTCGTATTTCAAACAGAACGAAATTATTTATGTTGTTGAATGACAGATGGCACTACGTCCGAGAAGAATTCAAGAGAAGCGTCGCGTCATTTTGACATTTCATTCGGCAAATCACAACGCAGTGCGTGCAAAAATTTTGTACGATTTATTTTAATTTATCTATTTTTATGTGCGTGTATTACAGTGCACAATGCCAGCAAAACGCAAGGGGGGCCATTTGGGCCGTCGAACGAATAAAGCAACAAACATGCAAAATAGTAGAGTAGAAAGAACAGATGAACAAATCCAACAAGATAACAAAAACATGCGTGTAAGCATGTTGCAATTGCGTGCATCTCAATCACAAGAGGCACGAGCTGAACGAAATCAACAACGACAATTGGAACGGAGCCAAGCGCGCCGGTTCGTAGTTAACAAACGCAGAGCAAATGACCGACAACGCCAACAAGTACATCGAACATTTACATCCGCTTCGTTCCTTCGTCTCGCATTCGAATACGAGCCAGATATTGAATATTCCGCTCATCCGAAAGTGCTGATTGGTGCTATGGACAAAGAATGTCCCCATTGTCATGCGCTCAAATTCAAACATGAGTCAGCCGGGATGTGTTGCGCATCAGGAAAAGTGCAACTACCAGAAATTGAGATACCACCACAACCATTGAACAGCTTGCTCATTGGTACGGTTCCAGATTCAAACCTGTTCCTGAAGTCCATTCGCACATTCAACTCATGCTTCCAAATGACTTCGTCCGGAGCAACAGAAATAGTTCACAATACTGCGGCAAATGATCAACAATTCCATTCTACGTTCAAAATCAAAGGTCAAGTATACCACAAAGTAGGCTCATTGCTGCTAATGCCAAACGAACCACATACATTTTTACAAATCTACTTCATGGGCGCGGCGGTGAGGACATCAATCATGCGGATGCACGTTGCGGCTACAATAACCTCAATTCGCCTAATGCCAGGCGCATCGTCGGCGAACTGGACGCCCTGTTGAATGAGCACAATGAATTATTGAAATTCTTCAAAGCACACATGCACGAATTGCAAAGTGACAATCACGCTATTGTCATCAATCCTGATAAAACACCAGCTGGAGAGCACGTACGTCGATTCAATGCGACTGTTGTTGACGACATTGCTGGAATCATGGTTGGCGACCGCACATCGACGCGAGAAATCGTGATTCGAAGAAGAAACAATAATTTGGAGTTCATCGCTGACACACACCGTTCATACGACGCTCTCCAATATCCGCTAATTTTCTGGAAGGGACAAGACGGATATTGCATAAACATTAAACAACGAGATCCTGTCACAGGTAATTCATTCATTATGAACATCATTACTCATTTTGAATTGAGAAAATGAATGGTTGATGTTTTTTTGTTTTTATCGGCGGTCATCGTCTACAGTGCTCTATTCCTCTTTCTGTCATAGATCCCATCCCCACACACTTACGATACATTCGTTACTTTTTATTTAACAACCAAAATATTCACTAGAAATAATTTATATGGCAGAACAACGTTTGCCTGGTCAGCTAGTAATATATAAAAATACAGGTAGCTAGTTATCGTAGAACTTGCGTAAAGCTTGTTTTATTTGAAATAGTTTCTTGGAAGCTTTTGATAGTGTATCGATGATATTTTGCTTTCTCTATTAATAGAAAGTTGACAAAATAAAATAAATTCATACGAGAATGACAGTTGTGAAATAATCCTAGTCAATGACAATAATATGGACGAAGCATCTGGAAAAAAATTACACTCACTTTTTTTGTCGGGTCTGCCGAATGGCATAATCTGTTCTAACGCCATTACAATAAAGGTGATATTGCTATAAATTCCCGATGCTTTTTGTCGGGTCTGCCGAATGGTTCGGTTCGAACGGGTTCGCTCAAATGAACATTAACACTAGAAACACTGTTCTAACGCCATTACGATAATTGCTATAAATTCCCGATACGTGATATCGCATAATGGAAATTGCGTGACGTCTACCTATACTTGTGCGAATGTCACTATGCGCGAATTTACTTGCTAGCTACTGTATTGAATGCGTTGTCCATTAATAATGGCATTGATCCCAGTATTGTTAACACCAGTAGCGAAGGGTGGAGGTAGGCTGTTAAGATCCGAAATAAATAGTGCACATTACACTTTGTTAGTCAAACGTATTTGTTTTTATTGAGCTAAGACTACAATTTACAGATGGTATTGGTTAGTTTTTAAACATCAATTAACTCCGCTTAAACTAACCATAATAGTTTTGGTATATTTTGGGCGGTACGACCAAATTGTGCACACTTTTTCATTAATAATTATTTAAAATATTATTCTATCTATAAAATATTCAAAGTTTTGCATTTATGTATGATTTAATTGCATAATTTTAAATATTTTATAGATAAACCAGTATTTATTGACTATTATTTATTATGGATTGGTTTTCGCAGGGTTTAATTGTATTTTAAAAACTAACCAACACCATATTCTGTAAATTGTAGTCTTATTTCAATGAAAACGATTACGTATAACTGAAAAAGTTTAGTGTGCACAATTCATGGCGGATTTTTACAACCTACCTCCACCCTTCGCCACTTGTTCACACATATATTATTATACATCCGAAATGTCAACCACCTTGTTTCCAATATCATTTCAGGCGTACACCGCAGGAATTTTCCTTTAAATCTGTCCTGGGAGTAATGCAGGAATAACTGTGGTTTTGAATAATTACGTGAATTAAAGTGTGAAAATTCCTAGTGTTCTTTTGTTTGAACAAAACAAATGAGAATATATCTTTTCTTTCGCCATCTTTCAAACGTCTAAGTAGTTAGTGTGGTTATAAGAAAGCTTATATCGCCATCGTGAAGAATTGTAGGGAAAACTTAAACACGCATTATACTAAATTATGCTATATTCAATATTTACGTCTGTATAATAATATCTCTACCTTTCAGAGCCTGTCAGTAGAAACCCATAACCCAATAAAGTCAGACTGTGACATGAAACTGTAAACTTCGATTACAATAATAATATAGTAAACTGTTTGTAAAAATGATTGCTTCAAATTAAAATAAATGGAAATAACACTACAATTCGTAATACACAATGCAGTGCCACATAATAGGCATTGGGTAACCTCGTGTGGCTATCTTGATTTCATCCATCCATGTGGCTGTTTCATGTACTCTTGGATTTCAGCCTGATTTTCCAGATTGTCATCCTGCTTATGTAGAAAGTCCAGCGCAAGAAAAATCAGGCATAATATTAGGTGCCTTCCTATTTATGTCTGTCATTATCTTGTATCTGAAACTAAATGCATACTTTAACCTTCCCTGTACGATACCAATAAATTCCGTCTGTTCCGATGACGCCACGTTGTATTACTGCACGATATTGACAATATTACAGTAGGTACCAGGGAAATACCTATTTTGGCAACAAAAATAATTCTTATAATTACAAGATAAAAAGAACTTTTTATATACAACGTTTTTAAATTTTCTGTTGAATTATTATGCTCAATATCCTCAAACTTGTATTTGATATGAAGTAAATAAAAAACAAACAAATATATACTACTGAAATGTCATTTTGACAGTTCATTTTCATTTCCATAGTAACGCACGTATATATTAATAATTTAGTTGCTAGGACCACCCCCTTAGCAACCAATGATAATCTTTTACTTTTTAAGTATTTTTCTGAAATAACTTTCCATACAAAACAGAATTAACTGAAAATGAAATCTATTCTGCTTAAAGATGGCTAAAAGTATTAAAAGAATGCATTGGCATCGTGTTCTAATATATTCTAAAAGTTTCAAATATCTAGCTAGTCGGGAAGTTAGTTAAAAATCGATTGCAAGATTTGTACTGGACAAACAACCACCGGACAAACAAGAATACGAGCTAATAAAAACGTTGTACAAATGTTTCATCGTCAATAATTTTTATTTATTTTATCTAAGTATAAAATTATCAAAAATCCATCAAAACTTAATTATAGTTATACGAGTATTTATATAAATTCTTACAGCCTACAAAACGACATAATACTATATTGATCCTACACCTTAGTTTCATATTTTTCCCCACAATTGAGTATGTCTCTCTTTGTCGCATACACTTTTACATCAAGGTATCTCTTTTGTTCGTAGTGGAATGCGACGCGCTGTATGCACTGTGCATTAATTATTATATTTTATGACATGTAAATGAAATCTGACAGATGAATAATTGTACTTATTTACTGGATAGTGGCTATCGAGTTTTAAAATGATAACATTTTAATTAGATGTAATATTGATGATTATAGGAATAGCCAAAATATGAAGACGACAACGAAATATTTACAGTTTATTGGGTTGGATAACCTAAGGTGACACCACAGTAATGGGAGTGTTAATATAATATAACAAATTTACTATTCTTATCTGAAACTATATAAATGGTCTTGCATGCGTCGTTTATAAATAAATTTTTAAGGTTACTTTTATAATAACTCATTCTTCTCGTAATATCTACAGATGAGATATAATAATATTTCATGTGTGTATAAGAAAAATAATATATAACATCTGATACCACTCAGTTTCTGAGTTTACATTTTGAAAGTGGATTCTATTTGATATTCGGTTTTAAGTGTTTTGCCAACTGTGCGACGCGCAAACATATTATTTGTGCATTCATAATACGTAATGCGGAGAAAAATAACTACAAACGTCGCGACGGCGTTCTTACAAAACGTTGCATCCATCAAATATTATTATAATATAGACCCCTTTACTATTCGGAAAAAATCTAATTAGCTAATTTTCTATTTTTCTATGTATGTATGTCATATTTTGAAATAAAAATATTTTGTCAATGATAAAGAGTGTCTTCATGAACACAATTTATCACAGATACTCCAAAAGTCCGCATTTTTCAAAACTTTTTTTTCCTCTCCAGAACAATTTTGTTTTTGCATATAGACCCTTTTTCCAGGGGACGCCTTCAAATATGACACTTGATTACCGATGGTAATCGTACATCAATAATAGCATTTTCCATACTGTTTTAATTGCACTTATTACGTATCGGATAACGTTAATTTGTGATTTACTGTGGAGTTTTGAGAATCCACAGCTAGCCGATTATACATACCCACCCCACGCCACATCGATTTCCACACTCTCACGTTTCCTGGTACCAGTGACGAAGGATGAAGGTAGGTTGTTAAGATCCAACATAAATAGTGCACACTAAACTTTATTAGTCATACGTATTCGTTTTCATTGAACTAAGACTACAAATTGCAGATAGTATTGGTTAGTTTTTAAAATTCAATTAAACCCTGCTTAAACCAAGCAATAATAGATGTTTTGACCAATAATGGTAGCGCGAATCCCATATAAATTCCATACCCAAGTCCATAATTATTGCCGCCATTTAGGCACTACAGTACCAGGCACGTTAATTAATAAATGACAATTCAGTTACCTCCAGACCATAAACGCGTAAAGACGTGCAACACAGAAATAACTCACTTACGAATTATCAGTTCGCCCAATGCCACGTAACGCACCGTAATTCATAAACAATCAAACTCATTACCCAACCACTTATTCAACAAACTACAGAATGACCCAAAAAGTAAGTGTAACCGGAAGTGTGGTGGTGCTAATGTGCTAATGAGTGAGAACCAGACCACGGAGCCAGCCTCATCATCATTAAAGGTTAATGCCTGGAATCCTTCGTATAACCCCCCCCCCCCGGATCTAAATCATCCCGTCCTATGAGAGTCCACTAGCCAATAGATTATAGTCAAAAAATATTCGTTGATTTAGAAAATATCTAAAATTTTGGCATTAACATGTTTAAATTTAAATTCATAATTAAATTTTGGCATGTTTTTTGAATAATAAAATGCCTAATTCTTGTCAAATTTGGGATCACAGCGATTATAAATATAATTTTTTATCGTAAATATTTCATCATAATCGTTAATTTTTCTAATGGTTTTATAGATGCGGTTAAAAATTAATAAACCAAAAACACCACTGCACATGACTGAAATATGACTATATTCTAAAACATTAGATCGAGAGGTTTAAAACAATAATATGTTATGTAATAAAAATACTTTATGCAGTCATCAAATGTTTAAAATAAATATAAAGGATAATAAGGCTTCAAAATTATTTATATATATTCAACATTATCTACAACGTTTCAGTAATGTCCAGGCTTATGCTCAGAAAATACCATAAAATCTCCATTTTTACCTACATGGGGCATGTGGTCCCTGGGTGAAAACTGTTTCCACAAGTCAGGCTCACCAGGCACCAATTGCGGGGCTGTGCGGCTGGTCAGTGCATTCCCTAGAGATGTAGACATTTTTAGCGATGCAATATGTATTTTATTTTTAAAATTCTATTTTATTGTTTAATTTGTATTTTTCTTGAATAATTGTTGTTTTTTTTATTTTATTTCTTTTGCTATAAAATTATTTTTTACTATATTTACCTGTATACCTAAATGTTCTGTTATGTCTTGAATTAATTGTTTGTTATGTGCTCAATGTGTATTTTTAAATAAATATTTTATAAATAGGTACTCACATAAAACATTTTTTTTATCTATTATGGTTTGGTATAGGCAGGGCTAGTTTGGTTCTGTGAGCAATCACGTTATAATTTATAATGCTGTCTCATTACCGATGCGTGTTTAAATTTTCCATCCATACTACCGCGACAGTTTCCCACTTTTCTTTGATCAACAAACTTGTTTGTAAAAAAAAAAGTGTTTTATACATTTCTCTAGGTTTGCTAAGGCGTTATGTCAACAACCACAAAATATAATATGCAATGCTCATAACTGAAAATTCTACAACTCAACTTTTCAAAAGAAGATGGGGCACGATGAATCGCAAATAGATCGTTTTTACACAAGTCATGTTTACTATATATTTTTTATTTACGCTCGTAAAACTCAAAACCCATCGTGTGGTTTCACTAATATTTTCTTTTATATGTATACACGTACTTACTTACTCACTCGTCTATGCACTTCAACAATTTAATGAAAATACCGAATGAGAAATAGATATACAGAAAATATGGTATAATTAAAGACGTATCTGTTATCAGTTTTGTCGGTCTCCGTTTTAGTCGAGCTCTCAGTTAAACTGACGTGTAAATGCAAAACTGAAGCGGCCAACTGAAACCAAAACGGAGACGAGACAGGATAGATTTTCCATCAGTTATCGTATCCTTTTTTAGAGTTGCCAGTTAAATTTACGTATACATTACTATGTTGCCATATTTTCATACTACTTGAAATATTATTATTTCTTCAAAAAGTATAGGTACTATTACGTTAAAGTTCCCACCACCACCCGTCATATATGCACAACCGTGGATATGCACGGCCGCTTTCCATGGCGCTTTAAACGTGTCTGAAAGAAGTGATTTTAAGTGCTCATTCCGTCTCGAGACGGAGCCGCACGGGACTGATGCTGCAACTATGCACCGTAGTGCTTAAAGAAGAAAGTTAAGAAAGATTTTTTTTTTGTTTTTGGACTGGCTCTGCTGTCTGCTGACGTTAAGCGCCCTGTGTACCCGCATACTGAGTGTCACGAATTAAAATGGATGAGTCTACAGAGGAGTCAGAACTATCGCGCTCCCCATACGACGCTGCAAATTTATCGAATGCCGCTAAGTTGGCCTCGGTTGCTATCAGATCTCCATGTCCAATTGAGCCCGTATGAGGATGGACCCTGGCAAACAGCTCCGATCGTTCGAGTTCGTATTATAGGTACCTACCAATATGTTTAGAAAGTTTATTATAAAAATAATATTCATTTTTAGTGGATAAAAAATATGTAAATATACATCGCCTTCTCCTAACTGAACTAACTGAGACTGAACGGTTAGGTAACTAAACTGATCGTCTAAACTCTAAATACACCGCCGTTTCAAAACTGAACAGACCAAAACGGAAAAATCAACTGAATGGACAACAGAACCGACGTTTAAAAATACTTTAACTGTATGAAATCGTAGCAAAAAAGGACATCTGGTCTAATGATTACGTTAGCCACAAGTGACTTTGGATTGCAAGGCCTGCGTCTTGAATTGGCGAAACCATAATATAATGCATACAATGTTTGTTTTAATATCATGACAAAAGACAAGACATAAACGGACACTAATGATCTTAATAATTATGACGATTGGGCAAAATGCATTCGATAACCACTTGTGAAAGTGACAAGTTGCGATAACTCGTGAATGAACACCCGTGGTTATAAATGCAGCCTAGGTATCTGGGTATGAGTAATGTAACTGGAAAAGTGCGAGGGGTCCGCGTTTGAAATCACGAAAACCTACCACCGCCTTAAAAAAAATTCTTCTTCAAAATAGACCTCCCTAAATAATATTTCTGTATGCTAAAATGGTGTTAGCCTTTGCTCACTTCAGGAGCGAACCCTAAAGTTAATTAAATACTTGGCATGACGAAGAAAAGTTCGTAATTATTATACTCCAGGACTATTCCGACTATATACAGGCCATAGCGTTGAATTGCGAATTACGATGGTAGTGATAGTTATTGATTACCTACAAATGAAATTCGATTACCTGTTTGCAATAAATGAAGATTTTCGATTGCATATTACGTTCAAATTATTACCATTTATTTCATTATGCAACAATTATTATTATTTTATATAAACAGTTTATTGATATTGCATTTGAAGTATGAGCAATTACCAGCACTACAATATTTTATAGAATGGCCCCCATAGGGGGGGGCTGACAGGGCTCTATTCTGGGGGCCCGGCGTAGTGAGTCGACAGGATAAATGATATAAACACATATCACAAATTCTCTCTAATAGTAAAAAAGTCGCCTGTGGCGCTACTTTTCGTCAATAATGTTATTGTTTAAAATTATGTGGTTGTACAATACAAATTTTGTATTGTGTTCTCGACAGCTCCATAATTCAAATGGATGGATATGGAAAATATACAAAAAAAAAAACACTAAATAGGTATACACATTAATTTTACCGCGCACACCATTAAGAAAACGCTACTGTAGAGCATCACAGTGCCTTTATCCTAAGCGATGGGTAGGGGGGCCTGCCAAAGACCCTAATCTGGGGGCCCGCTTCAGGATGTGGGGGCCATGGTTTATAGTTTAGTGTCACGGCCTAACTATAATGTAATTAAAATATAAAAATGTATTATACTTCTAAATTATTAAAACTGTAATCAGAAAGAAACTCAAAATATGAAAGAATGCAATTAAATGTGTAAATTTTTCACAACAAAAACATTTTACATTTTACTCTCACAACACTTGTCAGCGAATAAGTGAATTAAAACCATTTTCTATGCTAACTTTCCTCCATTTGCTTATGAAATGTTAAAAGTTAACTGAAATATCGCATTCCAGCTGTAAAAGTATATTAAAATGTCACAATCTTTTCTTAATTTTCTGCAAACTAATGAGTTGTCATATAAAACTCAATGGCCTCAAGCATACTTTACTTTTACACCCTTATAATATTCACTCCATTGTAGTCACCCCAGTTTTAACAGAATAACAATTCAACTATAATAAAAATTAAGATTGGAGAAATACAGCGTTGACCATGTTCAGTAAATCGACTTCAAAATTAAATATCGATGGAATAATGTCAATAACCCGTAAGTGACTTTTTACAAATTGTTAACGGAGTTAAAAAAAACTAAATATTTAATATACCGTATCTGATTGTTAATAGTTTACACATGTTGTAACTAGAGAATACAATCCCGAGCCAAAATTCTGATCCGGATTACAAATTGACATTCCCGGGATTGGCATTTTTTCCATTGTTAATATAAAAAAAATATATATTTACAAATAACATTGATAAAATCGGTCAAAATAAATCTAGTATAATTTATACAATTTATTGTTAATATTGTATACGTTCAATCTTGGAAATACATAAGTTTAATGGAGTAAATAATATTGTTATATAAATAATAATGTGAATTTAATATGAGATTGCTGTTTTTGATAGTAAAGACTTAATGAATGGGTTAGCGAGATTTAAAATAGTAAAGCAAATCATGGTGTATCGCCTTTCCGCTTCATAAATATAATTAGTCAGCCAAATATGAAACTTCCGTAAAACGTATGAGATCATGGTGGAATTGGTGCGAAGCATTGTTTTTTTTTCAATCTTTCTCATTTTTATTAATTCATGTGAAAAAATAAAATGAATCGGCAACTTACACATGGGTAAATCAAGCTTCATTTAAACTTAGTTTATTTCTAATGTAGTTATTTGTTATTGAAAGTATTTTTTCTGTTATATTTTCGTTTTTATTTTATTTTCCATAAAAATTGATAAAAAAATCTATCCCGAAAGATTCGGGATTATGTTTAGCAATCCCGGGATTCGGGATCCCGGGATTGGAATTCCTAGTTGTAACTACATAACATGCCAATAACCCGTAACGTAAAAAGTGGTAAAAGAAAGCACATTACGCCTAATATAAAAAATATTTAAAGATAAACATCCAAATTTGTTATATTACTTACTGTTTTACCTACTTAAATAATTCGTAAGTGACATTTTGAAGCTGAATTCAACACCCGTCATGCAACACGCTTAACAGCTTAGAGGTAAGATACGGGTTATTACAGGTTTATTTCTGTAATGTTCAGATACGGGAAATCACTAAAAATGACTGTATCATTTTGTTAAAATAATTACTACAGATATGGGAATTACACAGTCGATGGGCAGTATTTTTGTTGTTTTTAGTAACTACATCAAACACTCATTTTCGTCATTATATGTCAGATAAAGGGTATTGACATTAGACCATCGATATGCAATTATACATTTTAAATAACTATTTTTTTAAATTTGTAAATGAGATCTCATTTTCATGTAGGTAATCCTTTATTTGTATGTCATGAAAAATTATTTATATTTATTTATGTTACATACATAATGTTTTTACTATTTGAAGGCGGACAAGTCTAGCTTAAATATTTAAAATATATGCGATTGTTGTGAAAATTATAATCATATTTTATATACTACACGCTGAAGTACCCGGCTTTGCACACGGTCGCTTCGTGGATACATTTATCATAGATATTTAAAAAAAAAAAATAATAAGTAATTATGTTTTTAATATTAAAATAGCTGTGTAATACAATATGGCAATATGAAAGTAATTCTAATAGGAGTAAAGGTCAAACAAAAGAACACTAAATTAAAATCGAATCCAAAATATGCAAACGTTATCAATCGTATCAATATGTAGTAAAAAATTCAAAATTGGATGGAACAAACAAACAACAAACTTTGTATTTTATATAATTTTAAAGAAACCTTCGCAGGTGTGCGCACAACAACTGACAAAAGTTTCATCGCAATCGAATGAATGGTATAGGAACGCATACGAATAGAAGAACTGATTTTTCTAATTCAGAGACCTTCGCGGGTGTGCACACAACAACTCACCAAAGTTTCATCGCAAACGAACGAATAGTATAGGAACGCATACGGGACAGACAGACAGACATTCGTTTTTATATATAATATATAGCCTATAACCTTTGCGCAAGTGCAAGCAATAAGTTGACAAAGTTTTATCGCAATCGGATGAACGGTATGGCAGCGAATAAAATACGAACAAACAAACAAATATTGATTTTTATATATTAGGTTTCCGTGGAATATGACGAAGTTATCGTTCAATATTGGAAATAAAATAATTGTATCTTTTGATCCATACCAATTAGACATTGAACATACATAACTTAAAAATATCTCATATATAATATACACCCACTAGAAAAAATCATATTCGAAAAAAATACGAAAGTCGACGGAATTTGAACCCATATAACCATCGGTGTCCCGCCAATATATTAAATAAACAAATACCTACACCAGAAAATCTTTAAATTTACATACTCATGCACCATCTACTGATAATCCCACGCAGCATTCCCACGAAAACTTCCCTGGAACAGTTGTGGTTTTAGGTACGTGGAGGTCCGTGGCACTGACCGGTTTGGAGGCATCCTTCCAAAGGTTACAATAAAACAATAAAAAAAATGTATATATTATTGATCATGTGGGTAGATATTACGGGAGTGTTGTTTGTTGTCGACTCACTAAAAAGGTTCAGGTATCCGGGCAGGTAGCTGATTCTCGGCGATCGGGAAGCCGTCTATTGGTTTTCATTCGAACTTTGCTCATCACAAAACTTACGAAACAATTTGAAGATGATTTATTTTATATAACCCAAGTGAATTTTATTCATATAAGGTTTAGTGATTAAAGAGAAATTCTCGTATGTAAATGTAGGTAAAAAGAATAATACATTTTTAATTGTTTGTTATAATATATTCCTTCATAAAAATGTTATAAATAAGCACAGATTTAGGGAAGAGAAGTTAGAAAATATATTATTAAAGTTTTCATTCCGTTATTGGTATTAATATCAGGATGCCGGTATCGGCAACCAGCGAAACTATTTTTAATTACTATACAAGTGACCAGAGAATGAAAAATGCTATTTACAATACATTTATCCAGTTGTTATAAAAGTATGAAGTGTTGTAGGTAACATATTTTAAAAGAGACAAGAGAACAAAACAGTTCCACTCGATCACTATAATATTACATAGTTCTCTACAGTGGCGAAGGGTGGAGGTAGGCTGTTAAGATCCGCCATAAATAGTACACTACACATTAAATTTCATCAGTCATACGTATTTTTTTCATTGAAATAATACTACAATTTACAGATGATGCTGGTTAGTTTTCAAAATTCAATTAAACCTTGCAAAATCCAAGCCATAATAGATAATAGTCAAAAAATACTTGTTTATCTATAGAATATCTAAAATTATGTAATTAAATCATACATAACTTTATGGATATAATAAATTTTTTATCTATTATAGTTTGATTTAGACAGGGTTTAATGGATTTAAAAAAAATAACTTACAAACTTAATCCAACGAAAACAAATAATTATGAATGAAAACGTGTGCACAATTTTGTCGTATCGCCCAAGATATACCAAAACTATTATGGTATGGTTTAGGTAGGGTTTAATTGATTTTTAAAAACTAAACAACATCATCTATAAATTGTAGTCTTAGTTCAATAAAAACAAATATGTATGACTGACAAAGTTTAATGTGCACTATTTATGGCAGCCTACCTCCACCCTTCGCCACTGCTTCTGTAGAGTCAAGCCATCAGACAAAATTTTCTAAATTGGTTTTTATGTGAATGTGTAATTAGTGAAAATATTATTATTATATATACCGTATATTCACTCTAGCTAGGTATGTTAAAATTTCTTATTTTATTATGAAAAATCTAAATAAGTAATTATTAGGAGGTACATATCGATACCCCCAGTTCAATAGGGGAACAACTCAAAAAACCTTGTTCCAAGATAATGGCGTTTTAATTTTTTGCAGTAATTCTCATTTTAATTTTAAAGCCTTGATTTCGATGAAAGTGTATGTTTTTTTTATATTTAATTTAGTGGAATTTATCAATGCACAATGAAATTGTACATTTTAATAAAGAATTAACCAATAAATTTGATTATATAACGGAATTACTAATTAATCTCGGAAAGGGTTATTCGATTTTATGACACATTAAAGAAATTTTTGATTATTTTTTTTGTTGAATTATAAAGAGAAGGTTATTCTACATCGAATGGCATTCTTAATTCAAAACCTTTAAATTTTGAGTTGTTCCCCTATTGAACTGTGGTATCGATATATTACTTGAAAATACCTAATAATTACGACGATCATGCAACTAAAACGTTTTACAAATTTCGCTAATATTGGGGATAGGCTTTTATGTTTTGAATCTAGGTACCAATAAAAGATAGGTACTTACCTTGATTTAAAACCTGAAATTTTAGTCTCAACGTAGTTACTAATAATTTAATAAACTATTTTTATTCAATGAATAATTTACAAGATTTGAGAATAAGTGTGTCAATAAATTATTTATGATCAATGAAGAATGTTTTATTCTCAAATCTTGTAAATTGTTTGTTGAATAAAAATATAAATTAATAAATTTTTAAATATGTATGTAATAAATTTAATGAATTTTAATAAAAACGAAAATTTTATCGTACTTGTTTCACTTTTTATTTAGTTAAAAATGTCCCTCTGAGGCGGACGAAACCAGTACAGAGATATCATCAAAATCATCTCGTCTTGACCTACTCCAACAGCTCCCTCCACCTGTCCCTATCCAGTGTGGTCGCTTTCCAATTCGGTACCACTGGCACACTGGCAGCTCCATCCAACCAGCGAATCTTTGGCCTGCCTCTTCTACGCCCTATTGGATTGCTGGACATCACTCTCTTTGCCGGTTCATTCATACGGTGCATATGACCTAACCATCGCAGTCTTCCAATCTTAATTGATTGAACTGCGCTGCAATTTTTGTACAGCCCGTAGAGCTCAGCATTATATCTTCTTCTACAATTGGTGCCGTCCCTGATCGGTCCTTATATACGGCGGAGAATTTTTCTTTCAACACTTACAGAGATATAGGTAATTATAATAAAAAGTGGAACAAGTAAGAGAAAATTTTCGTTTTTATTAAAATAATAATACCTACCTAAATGTATTTCCACACAACACAAAAAAATTAAATAATTTAAATATAAAAACAAAATCAGAAATAATTCGCTCATTTCCTAATAAATGCACATTGAAACGTTATATTTTGGAAGAATAGTTAAAATCCTATACTGAGAAAGAATATTTTCTTTTTTCGCATTGAAATTTTATCTGTTTCAGTAAGGTGAAGGCATATTATGATGAAAAGATTTCCAACCCCTGGTCACATATGCACAAAGTGCGTTCGTCCGAATTCTCAGAATATGAAATTCGCAGGAACCGAGTTTTAATATCAATTTAATAACCGGGCGATGCGCAGCCTCGCAGTGACGTCGGCGAGCGTCGCCCGAGGCGTCGAAACTTTTCAATATCGCTGTGGCTGTTTGTGAACGTTTATTTCGATAATATTTAGTCAGATCTGATTTTTTTCAAGCCACGTTTCCGCTCGGATGCAGATTATATGAGAGAACATTCGTTTTAAGTTTTCGAATACAGTGGAACCCCGATCTACCGTTCTCGCATAAATCGTTTTCCCGCATGAACATTTATTTTTGAAAGACCCGCCAAACACCCATAAGAACAATGTTAAATAATCTCGCATTAACCGTTCCCCGATTTATCGTTTTCCTCGATCTATTGTCTAAATATTATCGTCCCTTCACAAATATTAACCCGATTGATCGGTTTTGTCCAATATTTTTCATTTTGCTTTCGTATAATTGTTTATGATACATATTATTATGTACAGACCTTTCAGTCGCGTAGCTTTGTTTGCACAGGTCGGTCAGCGCTCAGGCTTGCCTCGCATCTCGTATCGCGAATTTTCCCAGAAGAGTCCCAACTAAAATGCCCCCTATGAAGAAAACTAGAACTCTAGCTGAGAAACTGAAAAAATTCAAGACGTCGAAAATAATCCAGGAGAAAAACGATTTTTTTTTTAATTTTTGAAGTTATACTTCTTTAAACGCGTTTAGACAATCAGATCAGAGTGTATTTTTGGCGTGTAACATGTAACACATAATTAATTTTTTCACACAAAAAACACACTCGATTGGATTCGAACCAACGATTGTTCGGTTATCAGCCGAACGCACTGCCTTTAAAGCCACAGTATGATAATGCAATCGTGACAATTATAGGTACAGTATATTATTATAGTTTATTCCGTTGCCTAAGCAGCGAATTTATTATTATATGTACGAAGAATTGTTCCGTTGCCTAGGAAACGAATTTATTTTTGTTGGCCAAAATAAAAACAACGAGAAATAATTAAATAATTTATTTAGTGATATAAGTTAAAGTGTCTAGAAATAAACCAGCGGTACTCCAATAAGCGGCCCTCCTTTATTCTAGTTTTTATTGATATGGGGCTATTAAAACGTCAATTCTATCTTATATCATACTTTATTATTTGACATACCTATCTGAAACATGACGTCTCGCGCAATGATGTGATCATAGCCGACCATAGTGACCATAGAATAATGAGTATGGATTATTTTGCTTGGTGAAAAATATTCTTTCGCGTTATGAATTGTACCTACCTACTCCTTTTTATATGTGATTAGCTGTCAAAACTAAGCTTAATATTTTTAAGTGTGATAGGTACCTACGTTACTTTTGTTTGGTATTACATATTTAGTTTATGTGAAAACTGTTTTCTAATTGTTTGAATATTTTTGGTTGATGTGAATTTTGACTAACGCGGTGTGCGATTATTTTATTTTGTTACGCCAAAGAAATATAACTTCTAACGCGCGTACATAAGTACAGACACCGTTTTTTTTTTTAAATATATCCCGTATTTATCGTTTTTTTAGGGTCCCTTGAAAACCGTATAATCGGGGTATCACTGTACTGCATTCATGACTTGTCTCAATAGATTATTATCTACATACTTCAATGAGGCTTGTCATTTTGTCTTTTTAATAATTTATCGTAAATTTGTTAAATTTTAGGGCGGCGGTATTATTATATTCGGGAAATTCTGAATTAATTGCGAGCTGTCATAATTAACTTGTTTGAAGTAAGTCTATAAAAAAAGAAACTAAAAGTGTGTTCCGAAAAAATGTGTGAATTTTAGATAAAATGACTACAAAACAAATAGGTATTTAGTATATAACATAGTATTCATTCAAGATGTTGAAAACATGAAATTTATAATAAAAAGAATAAGTAGGTAATATTAGAAAAACAGGAACCAAGGAATAATCTGAAAGAAAATAATGAACGAAAAAAATATCAAAAAAATTATAAATTACCCACTAGAAAAAAATATGACGCCCAACCTAAGTACTAAAACCCGTACTACTGGATTAATGTAATGCACTTTACCAATTAAGCCACAGGCATCCTATCGAATTATGGCGAAATTAACTAGTCCTTTTTACATATTGAAATGCTTATCAAATTGCATAATAAGAAGATAATACGATATTACCACTGATGATAACGACATACGAATTCGATAAAATTTCAATTACTGGCTGACGACATAAAATCGAGCATTGAGTTTAAATTATGTAGTTTCCTAAAGATTTATACTCTATTTATACTACTTTTAAAACAATATAAGTGTTTACCTATATTTTTATTTATGTGATTAAATAACCATATAAGTTTATTATTTTTTTTTAATTATCCAATTATTAATTATTTTAATATTATATTATACGCAGTCTTACAAATTAAAGCCTATCGTTTTGTATACAATGCTCCAGATATCCTGAGGTCACGTGACATAAAGTCCATACAGAAGAAACATTACGTTTCCCGACAAATAATTAGACAATGTCGCGCCGTGGAATATTATTTTAAACTTTGAACTGACGTGCTGTTATCAGTATATTATATGTACAATACATTCCTACTTTCTTACATATATGACTGATGTCGTTCGCAAATTAAATTATATTAACATTTATATGTTTTACCGCTCGCCGTGACAATTTTTTTTTTAAATTTTATTGTATTACTAATATGTATTTCTTAAATTATTAATTTATATTTTTATCTTTTGTAAGACAAATAATGTACGTTAAAATGTACGTTTATAAGTGAATATTAGACTAATCAGGTTGACGATACAAAATATTCTTTTATTTTTATAAAATATCTAAAATTCTGTATGGTTTAATGGCATAATTTTACATATTTAATAAATAAATGAATATTTTTGACTATTACCTAATATGACTTGGATTTAGGGCTTAATCTAATTTTAAAATTAAGAAACACTACCTACAATTCAGTAGTCGGTAACCTTTTGAGAGACAGAAAAATATTTGGTTAGTGGGTAAATGCTGAGTACCTCCGCTACATGGAAGTACATTCGATTGTGGATATGTGTCTTCAATCGCTCTCAGATATATACATTTTCCAATGTACTTCCGTGTAGCGGAGGTACTCATCATCAGGCTACTGATGATTTTATTCAAATTATTCAACAATGAAACCTTTAAATGTCGTCTATATCCTGTTATAGCACGCTTTGACCAGGTTGTTAGTCCAAAATTAGTAATTAACGATTTGATTTTATTAAAATATTTTATTTTAAATGTATTAGTCTTATTGTGGAGAAGGGCATAGAAAGTACATATATTTATTAAATAAAATGTACGTCGATATGCAATTAAAAATTATTTTTATTAGGAAGGTATGCTTTAAATAATCTCCTAGTACGAAGGCTTCACCACTGGTGTCACCTAGGCAACCTACTTTTCTGTATTTTTGTACTCCCTGGGTTTTTCATTTCGCTGATAGTCTCTAAAGAGTACTGAAATGTTGTATCTAAGTTCGGGAAACGCTGATCTATTGAAAATGAAGCAACGCTAAAATATCGTATATCAGGTTAACTATACTGGAAATGATTCCAACCAGTTGCGGTAGCAGAGAGGTTTACCAGCCACTTTGGTCTCGTAAATAAACATACGGGTTTCAGTAAACATACAACACTATGATATATACGTCATATTATATAACTGAACACACCACTAATAGAAGTAGTAGGTATCAGTTGCGAAGGGTGGAGATAGGCTGTTAAGAACCGCCATAAATAGTGAGCATCTAACTTGGTTAGTCAAAAGTTTTTATTGAACTAAGACGACAATTTACAGTAAAGTTGGTGTAGGTTAATTTTTAAAAATCAATTTAAACCCTGCCTAAACTAAACCATGATAGTTTTGGTATATTTTGGGCGCTACGACAAAATTTTGCACACTTTTTCATTCATACTTTTAGTATTATTTTCGTTGGATTAAGAATACATATTATTACACATATTGTTGGTTCTTTTTTTAAATTAATTGCCCTACCTAAACCAAACTATAATAGGTACATACATAATTTTGAAAACACTTCTGAGAAAATATATTATAACCAATGACATTAATATGGACGAAGCATCTAGAAAAAAAATGACACTCACTTTTTTGTCGGGTCTGCCGAATGGCATAATTTGTTCTAACGACATTACAATAAAGGTGATATTGCTATAAATTCCCGATGCTTTTTGTCGGATCTGCCGAATGGTTCGGTTCGAACGGGTTCGCTCAAATGGACATTGACACTAGAAACACTGTTCTAACGCCATTATAATAAAGGTGATATTGCTATAAATTTCCGATGCGTGATATCGCATAATGGAAATTGCGTGACGTCTACCTATACATGTGCGAATGTCGCTATGCACGAATTTACTTGCTATAATGTATTGAGTGCGTTGTCCATTAATAATGTCATTGATTATAACCAATAGAAAAAATCTTTTTGAAAAAAGTAAGACACCCCGCAGGAATTGAATTTGCATCTCTCGGGTATCACGCCCATGCACATAGACCACTATGCTAAAGGCGTCATACTTAATTGCGACAAATTTTAACTAATGGCTTTTAATACTCTTCTGATAAGCGCTTTCTAAATTTTATTGAACTACTATTAGCGATCGGGTGTTGTATTTTTAATCAAAGTAGGTATTACTTTAATTACTAACCGACGTCACGGATCACTGCAAGATTTTTTTTTGTAACTTACTTGTACTTGCTAATAATTTTTAAAAAACTATTTTTTTTATTTAACGAATAATATTCACAAGATGTAACTTAAATCTTGTGAATTCACACCGTGAGTGTAAAACCAACGTATCTGCAAATTTTTCAATTTTGAGATTAAATGCAAAACATTACTGCAGAAGTCGTGAACCTGATCATGTAAAAGTGAAGTAACTGAAAGAACATGCAATATAATGTAGGTATAAACCAAATATTATAAATTTTTTTTTAGAAAATCTATTTCTCCTAACAAAACGAAGACTTCAAACCGTAATATATCGAAAAATGTTTTTTGCAGATGCGTTGGTTTTACACTCACGGTGTGAATTATTCGTTGAATAATAAAAAATAGTTAATTACAAACTATAGGTAAAAATATTATTTTATCTCTAAAATATCCAAAGTCATGTATGATGTACCTACCCCTCTGAGAATGAATAACGCATACTATTCATATTGCAGAAATAATAAACATTATGGTATGTAAAATTAATCTGCATCATCTTTAGTTCTATGAGATCGAATAAAGACAGGCGATGTGGTGGATACATGAGTTTACAATAGATGAGCTATACCCGATATAATATAATTTTATTTACCTTGACAAAACTTGTTCATTGCTTGCGTGATATCTTTGCACATGTTTATATATGGCCACTGGCAATCCACAGTAGCTTTACTAGGATATCGGTTTTTAAATTTTGCGAATTAATCTCTCCCCAGAATCTAAAAAGTCTTACTTAATTTCAAACAATTCGAAACATTGATTCCAATTGGATACATTTGTAATCAAGTAAGACCTACATTGCCGTGTGTCTTTACCCTTCTTCTTTTTCTTCTTGCACCCTGTCACGACCTAGCATTGGGGCATATGGCAAGCATAATTTCGCGCCATTTCCTCCGATCCATCACCAACTTTTGCGCCTTCCGCCATTACAGACATCCAGCGCATAGATCACTTTTGTAGCACCACTGCAGGGTGAGGGAGGGCCGGCCACGATGACGGAACACATGTCTTAGCCCTTAACTGGCATTAATGTATAATTTAATAATATGTATTGTATGATTGAATTGAATTGCTTCGAGGCCCCTTTTAAATCTTCTGACAAGTCAACTGTGTCATCTGCGTTAAATAAATTCGACGCTGTTTTTTTTTTAAATTAGTGATTAAGATTTAAAAGAGGCAATCCGGAGCAATTTTATTTAGATAATGAAGTGTTTATTAATACTTTGGACGCTGAAGACGCACATGCGCGTAATGACCAGGCGGCCGATCGATGAAATTAACGTGCATTTTTAAGGTGCTAATTGAAAAATCGTTATATAGTCAGCAGCGAATGAGTTAAGGTAAGTTATACCTATTTCTTGAAATTTGATTTTATTATTTTGTTGTATTTTCAATTTATTGTGACGTCTCCGGAGCTCACCGTTCGTTGTCACGACTCGACGGAAATATAATAAAAAGGCGGGAAGTAAAAAGAGAAGTACGCGGGCGCTCGAATTCCGCAGACTTTTCAAACGTCCAAAACTGAAACTTTACGACGCAGGGAAATTCCCGCGAAAAATAATAGCTGCGGTCCCGGCTCCCGCGTAATGACCCATCCCGTGCATAATTTTATAACCCCACTTTTTACGACCATTCATCTCGATAAACGAGATACGAGGGCAGTGATGTTTCTGCATATGGCGACCGCGTAAACCGGAAGGATATGCAAAAGTGGTGACAGCACAGGGCGTGCCTGAATGGTAGGGTCAACAAATTTAATATATATATTTTTTGATGGAAAACTTTCTCTAGAAGACAGAATCCAAATATTATGTAATACCGAAGCTGGAAAATGAACTACGTACCTACTAAGATTAATGATTAAATTATCTACAAGATAATTTTCCGTAGTAGATTGTTGGGTTTCCACCGTATATCCTTCTTTCCTCGACGTTTCTGGCTCGTTGCAGATGCCTTTATCAAGAGATGATGCCTCTGCAACGAGCCCGAAACGTCGAGGAAAGAAGGAAGAAGGACACACGGTGGAAACCCAAAAATCTACTACGATAAAAAACAACCGTAAAAGCCTCAAACATTATATAAGATAATTTGCATTCCAGCAGGGCTATTCTAGTATATCACTTAACTCCAAAATTAATAAAAAAAAAGTGATGAATATGATATGTCGTATTCAGGCAGTTAATTATTCCGGGAAATTAACTTTACTGTCAGGCGTGATATTTTTAATACGGCCGGTGATGACCGCGTTCGGGCTCAGATATATGACACTGGAGTTAGTGTGCATCAAATCAGGTTTTACTTGATTCCAAATGCATTCGATTAGAATCTCCAATTGGATATACTAATATATTAAAGACAACAATAACTGCAGTGTCGTGTGTCTGATCCCTTAACAGCAAGCTGGCAAATGTCGTTTGAAGTGCCTGCAAAATATTTTTAACACGTCTTACCTGATTGATAATGCATCCGATTATAATCTCCACTTGGATAAAAAAAGTACAATTGGAGATATTAGTATTTTAATTATAATTGTAATTTTATTATAATTGTATATCCAATATATTGTATTTGTACAATATAATGGATGCATTTCGAATCAAGTAAGACGTAGTGCCGTGAACAATTATTATATTTAACCGCCTTATTTATGCAATTGTTTCGATTGATATCCGTGTTATTTTGGAGCAATACAAGTGTCGCTACATTTCAAAATCAGCCAAGTTCACCTTTAGATATTTTTGACTTTTCTGTGAATTGCTGAAGAACTACTGCTTTCTGACATTTTTGCATTATTAAAATGTGGAATTTATTAATTTTAAATATTCTACACTCGAAATAATATAAACTTTCACCCTTGTGACTATGTATTTGAGAAAACAAAAAGCTGTTTTTCTCCTATTCATCTATTATGGACTTGGCTGATTTTGAAATCTATCGACACAAATAACGGAAATGTGTTACCTTGTTAACTATTTAGAATAGACCTCCAGATTCATTTGTAACAACTTTTAAACATATGGTTACACATTTTATTAAACTCAATTAATCAATTCCATGTTTTTTTAAACGTACTTACAGACACTGTTTAGACACTTTAATATCTACATTAGCTTATACTTTCTTGTTATATTGGTTGTTATTTATAATTAAATCATGTTTTATAATCTGCACTTATTATGTACGAGGGTGGGTCAATAATTCCTTAGAAAAAAAGCCTTAAAACAGTTTTTATTTTTGAATTTTTTTTTTATTTCTCAACATAATCTCCTTGGAGCTCAATACACTTGGTTAGACGTTTCTCAATTTTTTTTAAACCGTCAGAAAAATAAGTTTTCGGAAGGTCCTCAAAATAAGCATTTGTCCGATCGATGACTTCTTCATTTGAAAAAAAACGTTGTCCACTTAGCCATTTTTTTAAGTTTGGGAAAAGGAAAAAGTCACTGGGGGCTAAATCTGGCGAATACGGTGGGTGGTCGACCAATTCGAACTTCAATTCTTCAATTTTAGCCATTGATCGTAAACATGTGTGAACACGGGCATTGTCCTGACTCGTATTATGGCGCATCGCTGTAGTGCCATAATACTCTTTTCTAAATAAATAAACCTTGGAACTTGAATTCGTTATAAATGAATATTTTTTTTATTACTACCATAAAATATGAGTTAATTACTTAAGCAGCACAATCGTTGTCAAGGATCTCTATCCCGAGCTCTCTCTGTCTCCAGTCCATTACAATCAGCTTCACTGCGTCCCTCTTGACGTTTTCCACCCATCTCCTCCGGAGGCGTCCCGGGGTTCGAATGCCAGCTGGAATTTCTTCTACTACCCTTATCGGTTCGAATGATGTAAGCCCTTTTAGGGGCGATGTAGTTATGTGGACGTAAATTAAGTCAACAGCTAAGAATATGGAGGTAGCCTCCCATGGCTTCTAATATCTAAAGATTGGAGAAGTTTATTTGAATTTGAAATTTAAAGTGAAATTGAAGATTTTGGTATATCATACACATCCTCAAAAACAAATCTCTTGACACGCCTCTGCTGGTGCTTCAGTATTCACAAATAGAGGAGCAAATAAATTTACAGGTTCAATAAGCGTCGAGAAACGTTTTTACACAAATGGAATGGTGATCGAAATTTGACGCACGTAATGGTGAAACTTGATTGGATGTCATTTTATACGTACACTATGCCATTAAATAAAATCTTCGTATCAATCAATTCACGGAATCCTACACACAATACGGTTTGCAATCTGGGATTCCACTTGATTTCTTGATCCTGAAAACTATACTTAAATTGAAAATTCTGGAATCCCGGAAATTCGGAATTATTTTTTTATGTTTTGTTGATATTTTGGCATTAGAAGATGTGGAGGAGATAGAAGATCGTTGTTGCTAGGTTGTTTGGATGAGAGTTTATTTATCGTTACAAGAATACACTGAATACAATAATAAGAATGAAATCGCGAGATTATAATCACGGGTAATGATGTACTGGTGCGATCGATGTGATCCACAGATTGATTATATTAATAAACTGAGAGACTTGATTCGAGTGAAGGACTCGTGACAATTGTACTGCGTCTCGTGACAGACTCGATGAGTTGAGTGAAGATTCCTGCATTATCGTTCCAATTTATACAAATGCAGTACATATATTATAAGAGATATTGTCGGAATTACCAACAACAGCGCGTCTATTCTATACAGAAGACTGCTTTTCGGCTTCAACGGCACCTATCTAGGGTAGAGGTTTGTATCGAAATATTAGCACTTATTGTAACAATTACAATAAATTAGTTGTAATTGTTACAATAAGTGCTATGTTTTGACCGCACCTCTCTTGGTTGTGTAAACTATAAAGCGAGATAGACAGTTTTTACTTTTTAGACGACTAATTTATTGTAACAATTATAATACCTACCTCAATACAAAAATTTGATAATATTTATCACTTTAGCGGGCGATAAGATAGAATAAGCCCACTGCAGGTCTATTCTATACACAAGCTTTGTTTCGGTCCGCTACGGTAGCTAAATAGGGTAGGAAAGTATCGAATTACAATAAGAATTACAATAAGTTAACCGTCTGAACTGTCAAAACAGTTTATCTCGGTCTAAAAACAATAAATGTTAATAAATCGATAATTTTCTACCCTATTTAGCTGCCTTAGCGAACCGAGAGCAGTCTTGTGTAGAGAATAGACCCGCTGATCTAGTTATGATTGAGGAAATGCTGACGAATATTATCGCTCTATTATTTTGCTTCGACAACAAAACGTGCAACAAAGGGTGTCATTCATTTAATGCTGAGTGGTATGATTGCTACAATATTTTAGAAATATAATTTGAAAAAATAGTGACAGAACGATGGAAAAATAACGTCTATCTATGTAATAGATATTTTGGTTGTCACGCGTGTTTTTCGTCCTCGTTTCATCGACGTTTCAAATACGAGTATAACAATAATAATAAAAACATAATTTTAAAATACGTCCGCTTCACATTGGTGTGATGTATTATAAGATTTATAAGTTATAAGCATCACCTACCTACTAATTGAAAAATGATAGTATCAAAAGTTACCTTGCGCAAGTGATATAAACAACAGGGTATTCTTAATATGCACTTTGTAAGACATTCATTAAGTTTGAAAAGCATTGTTTCTTTGGAAGGTTTCTTTAGCCAATAGTGATTTATTTTGTCAGCCATCTTTCTAAGATGTCCTTTGTCTTTTAAATTTCAAAGAAAATACTGAATCGTCCACTCAGACAAGATATTGTTTTCTTTTAAAATCTGTAATAACCTTTTTAAATAATGACAATTAATTAAGTGATTTATAAGTTGTGTAGGACTGTATAGAAAATGTAATAACTTTGATAAACAAAATGTGAGTAAATTACTAAGTTCGTTCCTAAGCGGAGCATATTATGATTCAAAACAGAGCGGAGGTTGTATTAATAACAGATTTTTTTACGAGGGGTAGTTATTTGTCATTGGGTTCTTATACTGTATCAATCACATATTAAAAAAAACAGTATACATTTTTTTTGAATAGCCGTGGGTTCGAGCAGCATTGTTTTAATATCAAGAAAATAGTGACATGCATAAGATATAAAAAAATTCAATCCCAATATTTTAGTGTCACATATTTTTATTTTTCAGAATGGATGATTTGGTAGCCGCCATGAAATCTAAAAAACACGCCGTCCTGTGTGCACCAATATTCTGCAAGATTAAGTATTAAAACTTCTTTTAATTAGCTATCAAATGAAATTCCTCCGTGTGTGTGTAACATTGTGTTACCGTACTATAAAACTACACATATTATTATCGTAGATAATATGACAGTTTTTAAACTGTAAAATGCCGGTTTTGGTATCATAATAATATATAGAATTATAAATATTTCGTATTCAATGGTTATGTTTTATGGATAATACTAAAAAATAATATTCTAGTGGATTTAAATTCAAATTCCATCAAGTACCTTCGGTCGATAGTAGGTATTAATATTAAAAATTAATAGACAGAACATATACCTAGTGAATAAAGAGCATATTACCTGAAATATTAAATATTTAAATATTGCATAACGTGGTAGGTATATGATTGCCATAAGACGATACTTCAGTGAAACGGCAAATAATTTTCAACTATAGGCGCGACGAAATTTTAGACTCGCTGGCATTCGGAGAGCTAACGTCGAGGTGTGAGTACGTAAATTTGTTTCGTGATGGCGATGGGGGTATTAATTCTTAAATCGTGTAAAGATGACTAAAAACGTTACCCATTTACTTGAAAAAGAAAACATGTCAATGAATATACTAATAAAACAATAAATAGACGCATGTTGGATTTATATGACAAATTATATTTCGTTCGGCATGCGTCATTTGCACCCGCGACATCCCGCAATCCGCGCATCGCCTAACCACGATCTTTTTAGACCATGCCTCAACTGAGGTATAGCCTTAAGTAAGTATCATACTATAACGCAGTGCATCTCAATCAGTTTGCTACAAGCGATTGTGATGTGTGCCACAAGCATTGATATACTACTAGATGAGGAGTTCTCATACAAGTCTCATTTTAAAAATGTACCACAAAAGATATTACGAATATCGTCTTATAATATTTCCTTGTATGTATAATGCGTTAAGACCGTTAACATGGATTCCCTAATTTCACCCGTATTGCCCTAGCTGTAAAACTAAATTTGCGTTCTTGGAATAGTGACCCTAAGGGTTTCTGCAACCCAAAGCTTGCAAGCTACCAAAAATTCATGTCTGAGCGGACAGAGTAAGTCGTCATGCGCTGACTATTAGTTAGAGTAAGATGCAAGCTAGATCGGGCTTACTCATAATTATTGCCAGGTCATTTTCAAGACAAATATTAAGTGAGCTTATATCGAGTTAAGTCCGTTGATATTAAAACAGTAAGTTTTAACACTGGCCGAGTCGCTGAAAATCGGGCGTCATTTTAAGAAGCATACGATTCATCCAGTAGTATATCAATGGCCACAAGGTATCGTTGTGTACATGTATCTAGTCAAATTCACCCGTCTTCAACGTTACTCTGAGCGTTGTATTTAGAGAAATTGCTAATATTGTTATGCTTAGACCAAATATCTGAATACTCAAATACGTATACATTAAAATAAACCACAATATGTGGCATCTACCAAGTCCAGATGATTTATTCGGTTCTAGAACAATTACCCATTTGAAAAAAGAAACCGGACATTAACCCCCACCGTCAATAACCCCCCGGATAATAACCCCCTGTATCAAAAATTCTATGGAAATTAACCCCCTATATGAAAATAAAAACTCTTTGAAGAAAATTCCATGGTATTAATGGAAACAAAAGTTTATTTAACTAAATAAATGATTTCAAATGAATTTGACAAAATAAAAAATGACACAGAAACATATGGATGCAAAATTAAGTTTATACTGGCATCTAAAATGCACATTGTAGAGATAGGTAGGTGGAGAGAGAAAAAATATTTACAAAAATATTGAAATCTTCTACGGAAAATATACTTTGTTTAACGGCCCACATGCTCGTCGTAGGTCAAAATTGAGTTTTTATTGTATTTCAAACCATGATCCTGGACACTCCTTAAACGTTGTAGATAATCTATTTATTTAATTTTAAAGCCTTATTATCTTTTATATTTATTTTAAACATTTGATGACTGCATAAAGTATTTTTGTTACATAAAATAGTATTCTTTTAAACCTCTCGCTCTAATGTTTTACAATATAGTCATATTTCGGTACATGAATTTGCAGTGGTGTTAAGATTTTTTACATTTATTAATTTTTAATCGCATTTATAAAACCATCAGTATAATTTATGACGAGATAATTTGAGTAAAATATTTACGATAACAAATTATATTGATAATCTCTGTGATCCCAAATTTGACAAAAATTAGGCATTTTATTATTCAAAAAATCGGCGAGATTAACACATTTGAAGATGATTATAAAGATACTTATTATAAGCTATGTCTTTAACCATTCAAGTGTAATAAACATCTTATGAATAATGATTGCTTTATAATAATTATTGACCTAAGAATACGGTAGTGTTTTTTTGAAATACGCCATTTCTTTTGTCATTGCCCAGTGGTTAAGCTACAACATACGGCCGTAGCCATAAATTGACAAACTATAATTAAAGTAGGGAGTAAAATGATATTGACGCGCGTATTTGAACATGTACCGTTAAAAAAAAAATAAAAAAAATTTCGGTTAGGTTTCAACGTTTAAGGATTGTCCAGGATCATGGTTTGAAAATACAATAAAAACTCAATTTTGACCTACGACGAGCATGTCCCCCTCTTCATTCAGTCAGAAAAACATTTATGAAGAATGATTTTCACCAGCACTTCAAAAACGTGTACTTATCAGAATCTAGTGAACTGCGCGAATCATTTTTTTTTCATTTTATTTACTTACTAATTCATTTTATCATAATATCACAATAAAACCCTCTCTATCAAAAACCCACATTAACACCCCATATAAAAATAAAAACTTTTTAAATAAAGGTTATTTGACAAATTAAATGTTTAAAAAAATAAATTTGACATGAATTAAAAATGAAAAATATGGATTCAAAGATGGAATTTTGTTATATTTCAAAGAGGAGGAGACAGATGTCTGGGGTTTTTTTTTGTACAGGGAGGTTTTCCAATGTATGTGAAAAATACTAAGGTTTTCATATAATACGTATCTATTGTTATATTATGACATTGGGTACGGAAAGCCTTGCAATAAAGAACTGCTACTGGTTATCTATGCGTGTCAAATATAAATAAGTGCGTCATGGCATGTAAAAGGCTTGAATGCACGCTGTAACGCATGGGCATGTTCGATAGTAATGACTCAATGAGTCAAGTCCTAAACAAAAACCGACACCAGAAAACACATCTCCAGACGAGTCGGTCGTTGTAAATAAAAATGCAGAGCCGCACTGAAGGACGCCTCATAAAGTGGACACTAAAGCTTCCAGTACACCTTTTGTCAATAAATATCGACTCGGTTATTCTATCTATCCATGTTGTTTTCAGCGAGCTTTTAAAATTTCGTTTAAAATTTTTATTCAATTAATAATTTATTATTATGAACAATATGTAAATACGTGTAAGTACCGGCAACGATTTAATTTGATGCATGAAACGCAATCAATAATTCGTCATAACAATTAAAAGGTGGCCTCGAAACAAACTTCTGCTTCTTCTTCTTCTTCTTTCACCTTGCCACTTCCCTCGGTCCATCGCCAACTTGCTTTTCCCTCCACCACCCGCCACGTCTCCACACCCGTTATGCGGGCGTATACCGTAGCGTAACGAACGATAGGAGCTGTTCAAATTTGTGCCAAAAGTGTCCCAGGAGCAACTTCCCAAGACCTTGGTTGGCGTGCACTAGAGTGTGCGTGTTCCCTAATACCATATAATGTATTACGGTCAATTCTCGATGAGAAAAGACCTTCTCGCTTGCCGTATAATGCCGCAAACTTTTTAAAAGCTGAGATATTTTCCCGTAGATACCAAGTCGCAATGGCCGACCGGTCCAACTGAGGGTCGGACCAACTTGAGAAGCTCTTCCCTTTCAACCGACATATGGGGACACTCCCAGAGGATGTGATCGGCATCCTGCAATTCGCCACATAAGCAAGTCGGAGATTCTATTAGGCCAAGCTGACAGAGCTTGGAGGCAAAACCAACGTGTCTGGTTAAGAACTGAGAAGTCCAATGGTCTGGAGTCAATCTGGTTATCTCCATGCGCCACTTAATATTAGGAAAAAACAAATGCGTTTGTCTGCCCTTGGAAGAAGTGGTCCATCGCCCCTGCCACACACGCAGCGCCGTGTCATACGCCAGGTCGCGTACAATAACTTTTCGAGCGCACCGGCTCATGCATCCAAGACCTAAAGGCAGCGATATAAAGATACCGCCAATCCATCGCCAACTCTTTCGCCTCACGCCATGTCAGACCTGCAGCACGTGAGTCGCTATTATAGCACCGCTGCAGGGTGAGGGAGAGCCGGCTACGGCGACGGAACCCTTGAGGCTTTGCCACAAGGGTACGAAGTGTCGCACTCTTTGGCGGCATCCGGAACACGTGTCCCAGCCACGTAAAGCGTCTCTTCGTGATTACCTCAATCACCGATAGCTGCTGTGTCCGCACACGAGCTCGGGTGTTTGTGACACAGTCGTAACAATGTACCACTAAAATTCGGCGGAGACATCGATTCTCAAAGCTCAAAAGCCGAGACCCTTGAAGCTTAGTAAGATGCCATGTTTCACAGCCATACAAGAGCAAAGGTAACATGCACGCGTTAAACAAACAAAACACACTAGTCATATAATTACTCGTATGAAATCATTCCAAAACGTTATAAAATTCAGCATATCGACTGCTTAATCTCCAAACCAGTCAACTGCACTTTTGACCAAAAATAAGATTTTCATAGCATTTTGTTATAAAGCATGTTTTCTATGCTCACACAAAATTTAAAACTCCTAAACCTATAAATAAATGCATTAGCGTTCTTCAAACAAAACAGCCAGCTGCAGGTGTCAAATTTCCAATATCGTAAATAGAGCAACTCCGCTCTTTATATAAATTTTCTTTATATATAAAAGGGAAGCTAAAATAATAGTATATTAATTCATAATGCAGCTTATTTGTAAAAAGTATATTTTTGGAATTGTTCAATTCCGCTCGATATTTAAATTATTATGTTTTTTTCTCCTTCCTGAACAATTTGCCCAAATGAAGTTAGCCGGTATGCAGATTAAGTAGTCGATATTTCTCACACGTTGAGTATTACCCAAATATTACCCAAAATACAACAAAATCCCTGAAACATCAAAGTGCCTTTAACTCAAACAAGTACGTACTTGTATATACACAAAAAATAAACTACTACTATTAATATGAGTTTGAGGGTATACATTGATACTAGACCATATTAACTTGAATTTCGCCAGTAAAAAGCGTTCGCTGAACTTAGGTATATTTTAGTACACAAAACTCAAATATTTATTCTGTCACCTGTATTCTTTGTGTTTCGAGTGGTAAACAGACATTTGAAGTGATCCTGACCAGTTAGTAATTAAAGTAATTTAAATACTTTGATTTAAAAAATCCGATTGCCAATAATTAATAAGTACTTAACGCAATTTAGAAAACGCTTCAGAGTGTTGTAAAAACACTAGTTAACTTCATCGCAATTAGATAGGACACGTATAACTTAGTGGCACCGTCTCCGGAAACTTGTAAGTATGCAGTTCGCCGTATCACAATTCACCATGAAATGTTGTATCGGATATATATATGGCCGTATATTAAAGGAATTTCTTTGGGTCGTATAGTACCGACATGAAATTCATATCCAAATAAAACACGGTTCTTGTCGGTTTACTATAGGAAGCCAGCAGCAAACATATTTTGAAAATAATAGCCGATATACTGGGTTATTTGTTACGTTAGGTTAGGCTAGGTTTGATTTTCATTTCATTGCCAAAATCAGCTATGAAAATTAAATTAATGTTCATATTGAATCTAATAAAATTGGAGATCGTATAGTATACGGCCATCTCTTTCCGATAAGAAAGCTCACGGCGAACTGTGCCACGGTGAAATATTTTACGTAAAATTTACATGTAACCGTCAGGCACAGGTTGGAAATTTGTGGGGTGTCGTATTTTTTTCAAAAAGATTTTTTCTAGTGGTTACTTATATATTTCTCAGAAGTGTATGTTCAATAAAATAATGATACATTCTTTAATATCGTGACTAATTATTCGTTATTAAAAGTGATTTAAAGAGCACCTATATTATTATGGCGAAGGGTGGAGGTAGGCTGCTAAGATCTGACATAAATAGTGCACATGAAACTTTGTTAGCCATACTTGAACTAAGACTTACAGTTGATGGTGCTGGTTAGTTTTTAAAAATCAAGTAAGCCCTGTCTAAAACAAATCATAATAGTTTTGGTATACTTTGGGTAATCCGACAAAATTATCCACATTTTTTCATTGTTTTGGTTGAGTTAGGAATACATATTACACACGTTGTTGGTTAATTTGTCTGAATTCACTAACCCCAGAAACCAAACAATAATAGATAAAAAATATTATTCTATCTATAAAATATCCAAAATAATATATGATTTAATTGCATAAATTTAGATATTTTATAGATAGACGAAGATTTTTTGGCTATTATCTATTATGGCTTGGTGTCGGAGGGTTAAATTGAATTTTAAAAACTAACCAACACCGTCTGTCAATACTTGTAGGCTTAGTTCAATGAAAACAAATACGTATGACTGACAAAGGTTAGTGTGCACTATTTATGGCGGATCATAACAGCCTACTTCCACCCTTCGCCACTGCTACATACATTAATATAAATCACTCTCTTTTTTACGTCTGTCAGAAAATGCAATAACACTGTATGTATTACGATTGCTTATTTGCTTGCACCAAGCAGTCTGTCATATCTGCAAGCTAATCGACTTGGTTGGAAAATTTTATATACGCTTAAAAATACAAGACAAGTTTTTTGAATGTACAACATGCGACTCAAACGAGGTTTTATTTTCGTTTTAATCATAGAGTAAACTTATCTCGTTGTGTTTACTCCGTGCTTTCTATTCTGCATTTCGTTTGGTAGCGGAAGCGTCATATTAAAAAGTTACGAGATAAAATTATATTATTTCCCCTGCGTCGCTGCTGTGACTTGACTAGTAAAGCAAATAATTGGAAAAAGTTTTTCAATCAATATACCTATTAATATTATTCATTCAAATTCTTGTTGCTTTGAACAGTCCAGATTAGGGAATCCAATCCCGAGCCAAAATTTTGATCCCGGGATTTCGGGATTACAATTAGACAATCCCGGGATTCCGGGATCGGTCCCGGGATTGGCATTTTTTTCCATAGTTAATATAAAATTTTTATATCATACAAAAATAACATTGATAAAATCGGTCAAAAATAAATCTAGTATAATTTATACTGTTTAAGACATTTATTGTTAATATTGTGTACGTTCAATCTTGAAAATACATAGGTTTAATAAAGTAAATAATATTGTAATATAAATAATATTGTGAAAGTAAAACAGTTTTATATAAGTTATGAAAAGATAACAAATAAAATACAATTTTAATTAAAATAAAAAATAATAATGTGTTGAAAAAAATTAAGGATTTAAGTACTTAATTAATTGTTGTTTTTATTTAATAAAAAGCAATTTTTTTGTAGTACTTATTCCACTTTTATTTTATATATTAGGACCGGTTTCGTCCGCCTCAGTGGGACATTTTCAACTGATTTGAGTTGAGTTGAGCATTTGAGCTGAAAATGTCCCACTGAGGCGGACGAAACCGGTCCTAATATATTAATTAAAAGTGGAATAAATACTACAAAAAAATGCGTTTTATTAAATAAAAACAACAATACAATGCAGTTCCACCATGAATTGACAGTTAACAAAATAAAAGTACTTAATTAAAACATTATTCTGAATAATATGCCCGAAGAAATTTCCAGAATAGCATTTCCTGGTAGTGCGTAATTGTTTAGTTTCTATACAAAGGAAACAGTTTAGGTGTAAATGGCTGAAACGTCTAACTAAATGTTTCTCGATTTACTTATTCTATTTCTCAAATTCACTTTACGGGCGTTACCTGCATCGTACATAGGTGGAATTTTTAAATATGTTAAACTATTTACAAATCTAAAGCATGATTGCAAATAGTAAAGCAAATCATGGTGTATGGCCTAAATATAATAAATCTAGTCAGCCAAATATGAAACTGCCGTAAAACGCATGAGATCATGGTGGAATTACTTTGGTAAAATGTTAAATCTAGTTATTTTGTTATTAAAAGTATGTTTTCTCTTATATTTTCGTTTTTATTTTATTTCCCATAAAAATTGAAAAAAAATCAATCCCGAAAGCTTCAGGATTATGTTTACCAATCCCGGGATTCATAGGTATCGAAAATAGTTCAGGATCCGATCGGAATTGGAATCCCTAGTCCAGACATCTCTTCTGCAATAAAAAACGTAGAATCATTTTATATTACAAGTTACGTAATCCATAATTCGATCTGTACTGACTGACCGACCCAATGAACTTGATCTAAAATATGATTATTATCAATCAATGATTTGATCTGTGAATCTTTAGTTTTGACTGGAGTTTTATCAAGGCAGGAGTCGACACGATGGCAAGCTACCTGGTGGTATTACGATGGATTTAAGGAATATGTATGGTTTGGTATGCTACTATAGTGGATACACTCGCGGCATCTCACCTGAATAAATCAGTTCAATCGTCAGGTTCAGCAGCTATTTTGGCTGAGTCTAACAAACCAAAAAATACGACTATCTCTTGGTTTTCGAGACATTTTGTCTGCTTTGTAGACGGAGACTAAGATTGGTCTCGCTTAACTGATAAAACAGGTGAGTACCGTTTAACTGAGTACCTGAGATAACAAATAAGCATAGAAATCCAAAGAGATGATGCATTCGCTGTTTTATGTACGTTTCGAGTATCCAGGGTACTGGAGGAGATAATTTTTTTAGTTTACATATATGTACACAATATATTGTAACAAATTTCGTCACTTATTTTGCTTTACTGTTTTATTATTTATTTTCATCCCCACGATGGCCGCGCGGCTTAAGCGTCGGACTATAGCGTCGTGGTTCCCAGGTTCGAATCCTGGGTCTGACGAGTACACATATTGTCTTTTAATTTGTGTATGAGTCAGAGTATGGACCTAATAGGTTGAGCAAGTCGTTGACATCCATTTTTCGTAAAAAAAAATATTTTAATACAAACCTCCACGCTGTGGAGACCCATATGGTCTTATTAGGATCGGAAATGGTAGAAAAAAATATTTATTCATATATTTATATAAGAAAACGAAACATTGTGGACATAACAATTCTAAATTCAACACGTTCAAACTAATATTACCTTCACAAGAGAGAAGAAGAGAATGATAATAATAATAAAACATAAGCACAATTTTATACAGAAAAATAAAATTTCGAATACAAAATACATACCACGTCACTGAAAATAACTAGTCTTGTATCCCTCGCTGATGGTGCCTGATAGGCTTGACACGAGGAAACGGTTTCGATCCAGAATAAATCATTGCTGCGACCACGTAGGTAGAAGAATAGGTGAATTTAATATTTAAGACGGTCAATAACACCAACATAATATTTGTTATCCGACAGAATTTGCTTTATATGGCTACCCATTGGCCGATATAAATAGTCAGTATTATCAGTTATTTTAATTAAATTTTATTGTATATAATCTTTTAGTTTAAACTATTATTTTTGAGCACAAAAAGCCACACAAAACCGTCTTATAAATTTGTACTGAGTCTAATTGACAGGCGCATGTACGCTTTATGACACCAGTATTCGGAACCTTGTGCGATATCGACAAAAACACGACCAAAGACAATGTAGTTTGTAAGCTGTGCAAGTTTCATCTATATTGTTATCTATTTATATCATAAATAATAGTTTTTAATTTATAATCGATCAAACATTGAACTAAATCGTGAAACATACATACTTACTCAGCTGAAATGAATTCAATCAAACCTAAAGAAGTCTCATCTGGGAAATGATTTAATTATTCTACATTATATTGTAAATTATTACAATAAAAACATTCTAATTAATTAATAATGACTCATGATGTAGTGTAAAATATGTGAAATTGCGAAATCGTGAAATTCAATACCTATGTAATATTTATTTCATAGCACCTTCCTATACTTGTAGTTCTCTTGTCTTTGGTTAATATTAAAGGTTTGAATCTTTGCTAAAAGATTAGGTATAATAGTATGTATTCTAAACGAAGATTGGTCAGGTAAAAGAATGACGACTGCAATGTTTGGCTTCTCTAAGATTTCATTTCGCGAAGAATTACTCCCGTCTCCCATTCTGATGCTGCATGAGAATCCTGGATGTGACCGAAATACTTAATAAGCAGATGGCACGGGTTCCTAAATTGTTGTTAGTTGTTTGTATTTTAAATTGCAACTGTATCGCGGCGGAGCTGGTTTGCTGCTGTTATTACAAAATAAGATGGCGTCTTTTTAAGCGGGAAAAGAGGTTCTTTTTTAAATATGAATATTATTATTTTGTGCGAAGCAGATGTGATCTAGAAAAAAGTTATACGTCGTCTCAATTCGTTGACACTTCCGTTACTGTAATGCCACCTTAGGTTACCCAGTACAAGAAACGGCAAATATTTTCGTTAATATGCATTTCGTCATCTTAATATTTTAGCTCTTCTTAGAATCATCAATATTACATCTAATTAAAATGTTATTATATTCAAAATCGATAGCATTATCCGAAATCATCATCATCAGCCTGAATCTATCCACTGCTGGATGAAGGCCTCTTCAAGCTGCTTCCACTTCTCTCGGTCCTGTGCACAGTGACGTCCCTAGACAAAATGCCGCCCCTGGGCATTGCCATAATGCCGCCCCATATTTTTACAATATTTTTTATCATCCGTGCTCGTGTCGTTTCTGGTCACCAAGGACTTCGAAGAGCAATGGAAGTAAACTAGACATCGCGAGCCCGATAAAAAACACAGTACTGTTAAACCTTTTATGTGAATTAATACATTTTGTTCACAACCAGCTGAATTTTTTAAAGGAAAGATATCTTCATTATTAGGTACTCAGCTTAGGTAGCTATTTCTATATATAACAAATGATTCTCCTCGATTTGCCGCCCTTCGAGTAACTGCCGCCCCCAAGTGACGCTCAATCTGCCTACCCTCATGGGACGTCACTGCTAAGTTTAGGTAGCTATTTCTATATATATACCTAAAGATTCTCCTCGATTTGCCGCCCTTTGGGTAACTGCCGCCCCCAAGCGACGCTCAATCGACCTACCCCCACGGGACGTCACTGCCTGTGCATTGTGTTGCCATGTACTTCCGCAGAACTTTATCATTTCATCGATCCAGCGCCCTCTAGGTCTACCTTGCGGACGTTTTGTACTTCTTGAATACCACTGGATGACTAGATTTGTCCAACGATTGTCTCTTCTTCGAGTTATGTGTCCAGCCCATCTCCATTTAAGGCTTTTAATAAACTCTATTACATCGCAAAACCTTGTCTGCTTCCTTATCCACACATTCCTCTCTTTGTCCTTTCACGTTATGCCCAGCATGTACCTCTCCATACCACATTGTGCTACTCTAAGTTTCTGGATCTCTCTTTTACTTAGGGTCCATGTTTCACACGCATATGTGATCACGGGAAGCACACACTGGTTGAACACTTTGCGCTTTAGGCACAGTGGAAGGTCACTTTTGAAGACATTATTCAGGCGGCCAAAAGCACTCCAGCCTAGCTTTACTCTTCGAGCTATTTTATCAAATATACATCCATCTATAGGCACTTGTTGTCCCGGATAGATGCAGCTTTTCACCTGTTCGAGCTGAGTGCCATTGACGAGGATCTCTTTTTGGCCCGCAAAGCAGTTGAACATGACTTTCGTCTTTGTTACATTTATTTTCAAACCTACTTTGTTGCTTACTTCGGCGAGTTCCTGCATTCTGCTTTGAAGGTCTTCTGAGTCTTGCGAGAAAATTACTATGTCATCGGCAAAGATCCGAAAATACATATTATAATTGATAGATATCCGTCAGATTTCATTTACCTTTTACCGTTTACAAATTATAAATGCACATTGCAAATAGAGCGTCGCATTACATTGTGATCAAAAGAGATAGGTGTAATAGTATATGCGACAAAGAGAGGCATACTCAATTACGAGAAACATAATATACGAACCGACTTTCTAGACATATTTTTAATAAATTAAAATTTTATCTACTCTAGTATCGTCAATCTCGTACGGCAGCTGAAAGTGTTCACCGGAGCTGACAAAATTTATAAGCATCGTAAAGAGAAGGTTAAATATCAAAATGAACCATTGAAAATATAAATTGAGCTTTCCCGACGATAACAAATTATAAAATAAATTTTTAACTTTGAGCATTGTATACATGCATAATAAAAATAATGCAACAGTAAGCATTTTATATAATAAGCACTCATTTTTGTCGCGACCGTGAGTTTTGTCATCAATAAATCTACGCACGTTTAAAGCCCCTATTAGTAAAACTACAATTAGTAAGAAAAATGCAGCTAAATATAAAATTTACACTATATAATTATTATATTATAGCTCGCCCACGTGCTGTGGAGGTCAAAAGAAAACTTCAACCTGGCTTGTCTGTTCTTCAACCCAACCGGATTCCGGCATCTTGGAAGATCGCTAAATACTACTTATATAGTGTTTATGGCTGAGCTACGGGATGCTGGTATGACCTGGAACGATGCAAGAATACTGGCAAGTGACAGGGATTATGCTCCAACTAAGGGGTGGATAGGATGGCTGAAGAAGAATGGTTATTATTATTAACATTTTTAAATATGAATTGAACAATATTATTAAAATACCTTTTAGTGTGATACCGTAATATTTATATATTCCCTCTAAATAAACCCTTACAAAATGGACCTCACGGACAAACCCAATGCATAGGCATAAACAATGCAAAAAGCGCTTTTGTGATATTGTTAACTTACTGTGAGATGCAACGAAATGAAATGCATCCACTGCATCAAAGTGCAATCGCTCGAGTCTGTGTGCAATTAGATGTAAGATTAAACTTTCCCAACGGCTTGATTAAAAACAATTAACTCACACAGCTTATAACTTCAAAAATATCAAAAGTCCTCCACGTAAGTCCTAAACACCTAAACAGCCGTATTCACGAACAGGGTGTTATTGAACACGCATAAATTTGAAATGAGATTTATGAGAAAATAATATATTATTATAGCCAATAAAAAAAATCTTTTTGAAAAAAGTAAGACACCCGGCAGGAATCGAATCTGCATCTTTTGGGTTTACGCCCCCCGCGCCCTACGCGCATTGTCCACTATGCTTTTAGGTGACATACTAATTACAACAAATTTTAACTATTGGCCTTTATAATACCTGCTCATCAGCGCTCTCCCAAATCAAGCTACTATTGGCAATCGGTTTTTGTTTATTAAATCAAAGTAGGTACCTACTACTTCAATTACTAACCGACGTCACGGATTTCTCCAATATTTTATGGTGTAACTTACTCGAACTTGTTATTAATTTTAAATTAACTATTTCTTTTATACAACGAATAATTCACAAGATTAAGGGTGTTATTGATAACGATGGTAGTATGGCAGTATCAGCAGAGCTTTATATTAATTTATTCATTCATTTGCTGGTATGGTAGCAGATTATCAGTGGCACCAGATAAATACTATAAAAATACAGTTTCTAAGCTAATTTACGTCTTTCCTGATTTAAACCAATGATATACCTGTGATTAAAACGATATATGTTTCTTATGACATTATACCAATACCAAAAATCAATTTCAAAATTAAGCTTGTATTTTCAAGTTAATTTAATTGAAATAACGCTTTTTGGGGTGAGGAATTTTAAAAGGTCTGACCGACACCCAATATGTCATATGTAGATTGTACGTACATTTTACCGTAGCACAGTTTACCGTGAGCTGTTTTAAAATGTTAGTCATAGAGCATTGCAGTTTCAACTTTTTTAGATTCAATAAGAGTGTTAATTTAACATTTACCCAGGTACCAAAACTTTATATATAAACTATATATAATTATAATATATATTATTATAATATAATATATACGACATAATAATATTCCTAATATTCTTACATGCCGATTTCTTCTGCCTTTCCCTTCTATTCCAGTGGTTTTATTACGTATTTTTTAGCATACATAAATCTGTCAGAAGTGTTTTCAAATTATGTATGTATGTTCAATAAAAAGAATGCTATATTCTTAAATATTGTGAATTATTCGTTTTAATAAAAAACATAGTTAATTACGAACTTATAATTGAAATAATTTTATAGTGAGATGGCAAAACATGATAATATGTCCGTATTTCTGTTCAGGAGAGCAATTTTAAGCTTCGAAAAATATTCAAACAATGAACAAATCACATTATTGACACAGCTTTTTTTTCTCCTAATCCATAAGACCTAAAGACATACCACATTTTGATATTATAAGACGTTCCCGATAATAGGAATTACTATTTGTTTAAAATACCAATAATAATATACATATCTAAAATTAATATCATCATAAAATTCAGTCAGAATCAGAAACTTATTCAGAGTTCGACTTAGGGTTATTGATCTCTGCATCTAATTCCTTATTTTTTTTTAATGTTAAGACTTAAAATTCAATTAAGTCGATTATTAGACGCACTCTGAATTCAGATATAAAAATGAAGGGGAGGGTAACGCATGGGTTTTATAATTGATACAGTACGGTATGTGAGGGGTCTAATTACAAAAAGCGACAAGTCCACAATTCAATATTTTCGGGAAACAACGTTTTTATGTTTCAAGCTTTAAGTATTTGTTTTAACGTGAAATTATTTTTTCCGTTGTATTGTCGAAATATTATATGTCGAAATTAGAACCAAATGGCAATTCGTTTCAGCCAATAAACTCTTAAATGTAATAAATATAGGTAAAATAAAATTGGACGTAGCGCTATTTGTACCTCACTTTTTAATTTACTCGGCATAAGGCACATATTTCCGAGGCGAGTCATGAGTTTACCAGATTGGTTGACTTAAACACGCGCGAAATCAACCAAGCTTTAAATAATATGAAACACGGACTTGGCGCTTTTTGTAATAAATCGAGACTTAAAATATTTTTTTTCGTAGGGTTATGTCGCGTTTTGGAATTTATAGATCAATACATATTGTGTAAAATTATACGTGCGTATTTTTTTCTCGATTTTTACCAAATGTGGACTTATCGCTTTTTGGAATTAGACGCTTCATGTAAAAGCGTACAGTATCGTCTGATAAAACTCAGCGTAAAAGTTATGGCTGTACCTCTCTAGAAGCATTTCAAACTTTCAATTGCACTTTCGTCTACAAAATCATACCATCAAACCATCATTCTGAATAACCGGTCGTTCTGAAAATCGGCGTCCGGATGTAATCATGTTTCAACAGTATAAGAGCGTAATGCAGAGTTGTCAACGTTAAGCAGCCGTTCTAAAAAAATATATATTAGTAAAATACTTCACATCTTCTTTGTATCTAATGATAATAATAATATACATATGTTTTTTCTCACTGGAGTTAGGTGGCCGAAATTGACTTCGTAAAGTTAGGCGCATATCTCAGGGATTTACATATCGACCGTGTTTATGAAAATGGGCGTAACCCTCACAGAACAAATTTTACAGGAGAGGCAAAAAACGTTTTTTGAATGATTATGGTTCAATATTTTTCAAAAAATAGCACAAACATTGGGTGCATGATGATTGATGATTTGGTGTAATATCTTTTCGATCTAATAATAATTAAAGAAGTTATTACAGAAAAATCATTATAATTGAGGGTAAATGCTTTTTTCCTTAAATTAAAACCTAATTAAAGCTCAATTAAAACCTGTATTTAGATAATAATTCGGCATTTGCGGCTTCCTACCTTTTTACAGAACGTGTATTTAGTTGTATGCATTGTTAATATCTAATAAAAGCACTTTTAGAAAAATCGAGGGTTACGCCCTTTTTCCTAAACACAGTCGATATAATTTAAGTAGGTATGTTCTGCTTAGTGTATCGCGCACTAAATGATTATTAATAAGTACGATGACCACATTTTGACGTAAAAAATAAAGGTCAAATTTGATATGAGTGATTTCTGGCTTACAAAATCAATTGACTACTGTACTGCCTTGCTAAGTAAAAAGACAATGGTTTTGGTGTGTTTAGTGAGATGAGAGCCCAAATTTAAACCCTTGAATGCATAATTTTTGTTGTTTTTAGTTATAATACATATTTTGTCATTCCAATAAAATATATTTTAACAATCTAAATAATAAAAAAAAAACATTCCAAACATCATTGTAATTTTAAAAAAAACGGTCGTTTCATAAAATATGATATATTATGCATTACGGGTCTTAAAAATATATTTCATATAAATATACACTTATAATAATATGAACGTGGTAAGTAATGGAAATATTTTTTTTCTTTGCTGTACTTAATTAGTTTTATTACAATAAAAATAACAATGATTTATTCAGACAAAAACGTTCAAAATCATTAGTTTTAAAAATATCATTAGTCATTGACTAATAGAACTTCCCTACTTCTGAAAGAATAGGTGTCACTAAAAGTACAGAATTAAAATACAATCTGTGGCATATTATGCTACATGATGCACAAGGGTTCTACATTTTTTCTTATATTATGTACAATTATTGGATTTTATTGTTTTGGTTGTTTAGTTGGTTGTTATTGGTTTGTTTTATATGTTATTTTTAATTCTAGGGCACACCAAGACAAAATATTATATTAATTGCTCCTACTGCTCACCTTTTACCTTACCTTACTTCACCTTACCAGACTTTATGGTCACCTTAGTAATAAGTACAATCGCTTAGCGATCGTACCTTTAATTAGCTTCGCCTACCTTACCTTTACTTCACCTTACCAGACTTTATGGTCACCTTAGTAATAAGTACAATCGCTTAGCGATCGTACCTTTAATTAGCTTCACCAATAGAAATTTTCTTAATTATACGAGAAAATAATTAACAAACGCGCTTGCTAAGTATGTGTTGAACAGCTACCCATTCTCCCGGAAGAAAATGTTCTGTGATGCATTCCGACATACGAAAAAATCCCGAAGCGAATTGTTTACACAAAGGATTTCCTCTTATGTTATTAAGCGCGAACGAAATTATAAAATTATAATGGTTAAAATCCAAAGTACGCATTGTAAATGACAGCTAATTTCCTGTCGACCGACCCCTGGCGTATTTATTATTCACGAAGTTGTTCTACACGCAAAAAAACTAAATAAAAACATAACATTGTACTTTTTACAGGCAATATTATTAAATTCAATACAAAGCGCACTTCGAACGTAAAACAAATGCCTGGGAGGTGTTTCAAACCTCTCCTGCACAGTCAAAACCATGAACAGTGTTTCAAAGAAATATGCAAATAATAATTATTTTCAGAGCTCTGTTGCTCTTGCATAACTGATTCTTCATTTATACTACTATCTATTATAACTACAAGAATACAAGAAGTTGCTGTACGTTATTAATAGCATAATAATATTACTATTAATAAATCTATAACAGTAAAAGAATAATTGTAATGTCTCGTTATTTTAATTATTAGATACACGCTTGAATGCATTAATGACATTCCCATTGTCCCTATCATTATCTGGTGAAACCACTACCAATAATTATTACGCGTTTAGTTGACAATTTATGATTTTAAAATACATTTAAAGAATTGTGGTGTTTTTCTTTTCCTTCGATGGTATTAACTGTCAATATAATATAATGGTGGAAACACATTGCATTAACTCATTCGCTGCTGAGTAGATAATGATTTTTTAATTATCACCTTTAAAATGCACGTTAATTACATCGATCGGCCGCCTGGTCATTACGCGCATGTGCGTCTTCAGCGTCCAAAGTATTAATTAAATAAAACTCAATAATATTTCGTAAATAATACTTATTTCATATATTTTAATAATAATCCAGTGGCGAAGGGTGGAGGTAGGCTGTTAAGATTCGACATAATTAGTGCACACTAAAGATTATCAGTCATGCTTATTTGTTTTCATTGAATTAAGAATTCAATTTGCAGATGATGCTGATTAGTTTTGAAAATTCAATTAAACCCTGCCTAAATAAAACCATAATAGTTAACGTATGCTATTGGCGATCCAATAAAAATAGTGCATATTTTTTCAGTTACACTTATTTGTTTTCATTGAATTAAGAATACATGTTAAAGATGGTTTAAGATAGTTTTTTTTTTTAAATTCATTAACACCTATACCAAACCACATTCAATAAAAATATTCTTCTATCTATAAAAAATATATACTTATGTATGGTTTAATGACATAATTTTCGATAGATATTGTGATACTATTATCTACTATGGCTTGGATTAGGCAGGGTTTAATTGAATTTTAAAAACTAGCAAACACTATCTACACATAGTCTTAGTTTAATGAAAATAAATGAGTTAGACTGACAAAGTTAAGTGTCCACTATTTATGTCGGATATTAATAGCCTACTTACACCTTTCGTCACTGTGATAATCAATACCGGTACATATAACTGATATAAAATATACTTTCATTGAAATTATGTTATTTATTCTGAACAATCAGGAGTTGACTATTAATTAATTATTTCCTTCCAATTCGTGATGATTGATTGAATTCCTCATAACTTGCATTATTGATATACCTACTAATATTTGTTTTATGCAGTTAAATACTTAAATACGGTTATACAAATACGTTATGTAAAGTTAGGTAAATGTAATTAAATTATATTTTATAACAGAGAATTTATTAGAATTATCGTCCATAATATTTTCAATTATTATTTTTTTTGCATTTAAAATTTGTTAAGTAAATTTAATAACGTGCGTTTTGTATCAGTTGAAAATATCCTATTTATGCGAGTGAAACCGGTATTGTTTATTATTATTAAACTATGTGGAATAAGTACTATATACATATTGCGTTTTTTCAGAATTAAAATAATCAAAGCATAAAAAATCAGGGCAACATAATTGTTTCTGTAGTCAGTGGCAGTTTATTGCACAGGCAAACTTATTGCAATATTGTGACTCTGAGCCTCGGGCTTCCACGTACGTCAAACCGCCAATGGCGTCAGGAATTTTTGGATGCCCGCATGGATAACTTACCATAATTATATTATAGAGTGTATCTACTTATATCAAAATATCTATATAAAAATATACCCTTGTAAAATTCATTTAAAATATATCGGAACACTCGATATTGTTTTCTCTGTAAATTGCTATTGAAAACAAATAAAAATATCAAATCAATATTGCCCCATCTGTAAATAGCAAAACAGAATAGGGTAGCGTAGAATAAATAAATACTTCTGTTTTGAAAGCTTTCCCATGGAAAAATTAAAAATATGATCATTAACTTTCTCAATCTTGTTTGTCATATTGAACAATTGAACTGCGGCCAAGCTTTTAGAAGCTTTATGGCCACTTTGAGTACAGTGAACACAAACTTTTCTTAACTTACTAGAAAGCTTGTTTTATATATATATATTTTTTTGTATGTTATTTTCTTTTTCCTTTATGCTTAAGGGGGGACATGCTCGTCGAAGGTCAAAATTGAGTTTTTATTGTATTTTCAAACCATGATCCTGAACACTCCTTAAACGTTGTAGATAATCTATTTATATAATTTTGAAGCCTTATTATCCTTTATAGTTATTTTAAACATTTGATGACTGCATAAAGTATTTTTGTTACATAAAATAGTATTCTTTTAAACCTCTCGCTCTAATGTTTTAGAATATAGTCATATTTCGGTACATAACTGTGCAGTGGTGTTAAGATTTTTTACATTTATTAATTTTTAAACGCATTTATAAAACCATTAGTATAATTTAAATTAAAATATTCACGATAAAAAATTATATTGATAATCTCTGTGATCCCAAATTTGACAAGAATTAGGCATTGTATTATTCAAAAAATCGGCAAGATTAACACATTTAAAGATGATTCTAAAGATATTAATTATAAGCTATGTCTTTGACCATTCAAGTGTGATAAACATCTTATGAATAATGATTGCTTTATAATAATTATTGACCTAAGAATAAGGTAGTGTTTTTTTAAATACGCAATTTCTTTTGTCATTCCCTAGTGGTTAAGCTACAACATACGGCCGTAACCATAAATTGACAAACTATAATTAAAGTAGGAAGTAAAATTATGTTAACGCGCGTGTTTGAACATGTACCTAACCGATTTATTTTTTATTCATTTTTAAACGGTACATGTTCAAACACGCACGTTAATATCATTTTACTCCCTACTTCAATTATAGTTTGTCAATTTATGGCTACGGCCGTATGTTGTAGCTTAACTACTGGGGAATGACAAAAGAAATGGCGTATTTCAAAAAAACACTACCTTATTCTTAGGTCAATAATTATTATAAAGCAATCATTATTCATAAGATATTTATCACACTTGAATGGTCAAAGACATAGCTTATAATAAGTATCTTTAGAATCATCTTCAAATGTGTTAATCTTGCCGATTTTTTGAATAATAAAATGCCTAATTCTTGTCAAATTTGGGATCACAGAGATTATCAATATAATTTTTTATCGTGAATATTTTACAAAAATTATCTCTTAATAAATTATACTAATGGTTTCATAAATGCGTTTAAAAATTAATAAACGTAAAAAATCTTAACACCAATGCACAGTTATGTACCGAAATAAGACTTTATTCTAAAACATTAGAGCGAGAGGTTTAAAAGAATACTATTTTATGTAACAAAAATACTTTATGCCGTCATTAAATGTTTAAAATAACTATAAAGGATAATAAGGCTTCAAAATTATATAAATAGATTATCTACAACGTTTAAGGAGTGTCCAGGATCATGGTTTGAAAATACAATAAAAACTCAATTTTGACCTACGAAGAGCACGTGGGCCGTTAAGTGTCTTATTGTATCACTATAGTATTCATATCAGTATATAGATATTATGGAGGCAAATCAATCAGTTTAAGAGGATTAATTTGTTTACCTACAGCTCTATTCAGCTAGTAAGAAATATTTGAGAAAATGGAAAATGTGTAAGCTCCCACAATTTAATTCGAAATCCCAATATATATACATATATTTTTTTTTTATAAAAATTAAAATAAAGATACTTGTCAGATGCTATTTTTCACAATATACAAATAAATTATGTTACGTGTTCCCTGACATAGTGAGTTTTATCACGTATGTGTATCAAAATTAATTTTACGGTTTAGTTTATGTATTATTATAATTATTATATAAAAAATAATGGAACGCCCTTGGAGAGAGCACATTCCATTGTGTTGTTATGTTTTCGGCAACGGAAATCCTTACCAATGGGCCTCGATCCTTCACGTGGTTCAGTGGAAGGTGTATGTCAGTAACAAGACTCGATGGATAATCATCTTCAGAGATGTTTATTCGTCAATTCTCAATTTACAGTTACATGGTAAGAGAAGCTGAGATCGGTTGGCGCTTTAATAATAAAACAGGTGAGTGCTGTTCAACTGAGACAGCGAATAAGCATAGAAAACCAATGCAGTCGCTATTTTAGGTACTCTTGAGGTATCCAGGGTACTGGGTGGCGTAACTTATATACTTGAAGAAACCTAGTCCCTATATCAATAGTTTATAATTATTATTTTGATAGTTTATATAAAATACACATTATGCACTTAAATCGATTAATATTACACTTTTTGTCACTTATTTTGTTTTACTATAAGATTATTTAATATAAAATAGAGACACATACGGTTTTAATATTTATTCAGAGTTCACGGAAATAGATTAACAAGGTGACTCGCTCGAACCAATGCGCAAAGAACTTGCCAAAGGATTAGTTCACTTCAGCAGGTGTGTATCGCATTTGACAACTAGTAAACCACACTTAACAGTTGAAACAGATATCATTAGCGTAAGGTGCTAAGTCTCAAAATAGAGGACATGCATGATCAAAAGTGTCAGAGTTAATCAGACTAAGCTGAAGCTGAAAGATTTTGAGTGAATATTACGAAGTGAATATATACTTATGGTTAAATCATATTCCGTCTGCAATGTAATAATATATTATGTAACTATCTCTTTGCAATAATAAAATTGGATTGGGTAAAAATAATATTTGGTATTACCGTCTGTTTATTAAGGCTATACCTCAATTGAGGCATGGTCTAAAAAGATCGTGGCTAGGCGATGCGCGGTTTGTGCAAATGACGCGTGCCGAACGAAATATAATTTGTCATTTAAATCCAACATGCGTCCATTTAATGTTCTGTTTATTGTTCTATTAGTAATAATAATAATACATTCATTGATATGTTTTCTTTTTCAAGTAAATGGGTAACGATTTTAGTCACCATTACACAATTTAAGAATTAATACCTCCATCGCCATCACGAAACAAATTGTCGTATTCACACCTCGACGTTCGGTCTCCGACTGACAGCGAGTCCAAAATTTCGTCGCGCCTATAGTTGAAAATTTGTTTCCGTTTCACTGAAGTATCGCCTTAATAAAAAAAACTGTTCAAAACCTACATCAGTGGTTTATAAGAAGGTTATTTTATGAAACATAATTAAATTCTTTGCAATAAATTTAATATACTATTGAGCTTTTATAGGGACCCTTACTTTTCGTAGACTTAAGCACGTTGCTTTAGTATCTATCACTGGTATATATTTTACAACAGAGGGTATAAAATTTATCGCTCAGTGAAAATGCATCCCTTTTAGGATGAGCACTATATTTTTCGCTGAGTCGTAACGTACGGCGTTTTACATCCAACACCAAGAATCGATTACCGGCAATGCATTCAGTAAAAATAAAAATAAGATAAATAAAGGGGAAACTCATTTTCGTCTTCGTCACCTCAGTGAGAGATATGTGTATAAGCATTTCCGGTCCACGCCTTGGTCACTGTTATGAACGCTGTCATCTCCCGTCAAGTCAGAGAGGGAGAAAATGCTTCCTCTTCTCGCTCAGTGTGATGGTGTTTGGCATTTGGACTTGGAATGGTCGAAAACGGCGATTTTTATTTGGAGAATACTTGGGGCTACATTTTGGGGCCCATTCTGGGGTGTAGCAACGCTTCATTGTTTTTCAATATAATATTGTCGTCTATGGCGTGGCTCAGCGGACATTTTCTTTGACGCAGATGACGCGATCGGTTGAAACCAGTTATACAATTGTTAAATTATACCAAGATGTTAAAATAATTTTCACAAATTGGGTATAAAATATGGTTACATGTAAATTGTACGTATTACATTTCACGGTAGCATGCCGTGAACTTTCTTATCGGAAAGAGATGACCGTATACTATACGGACATCTCTATTTGCATAGCTGATTTTGGCAAAATTCATAAATTCAAGAATGAAAACCTAACCTAACCTAATCTAACTTAACCTTACCTAACCTAACAAAAAATCCAGTATATCGGCTATTTTCAAAACTTGTTTGCTGCTGGCTTCCTCTAAACAGTGGAAGCCTACAAAAACCGACATGACCAACATGAATTTTATCTCAGTAGTATACGACCCAAATAGTATGGAAGACAGTAAAATTTAGAAGTCGTTGACTATTATTGAAAGTTCAATGTAATTGTCTATGATTCATATTCGCGATAATAATTTCATACGTTTGCTCAGCTCCATTATGACGTCAGTTTCTTGTCTCTGATTTAGTATTTCAATAATTAACCCCTTATCCGTCATTACAGTGACAATTAATTGATAGAAATATCAAATAGAAAACAAAAGATCTACGATTAAACGTCAAAACATTTTTTTAAATTGAAAAAATTAAATATAGAACGATTTTTTTCGGCGTAGTTTTTTACGCAAAATATCATTGTATTCACTCCGATGCGTGCGATGCTCTTATTGGCTAATAATATCTCTTGAATCGAGTCATAACTCGCCTTATTAGTTATGCATATTAGCAAACAATATCGCAAATAGGATTTGTTTCAATCCACACGTGCATCAAAACAACATGGCCGCCGTCCGCTGCACCGGCCGCACGAACAGACGTGACAGCGCGCGCTTTTTCCATTTGACGAAATCTCTGAAAAGCAGCTCGCGACCTTTCCGCTGGAATAAATCGTGCCAATTAAATGGCGGACCAGATTAGTCCAGTTTACGCATTCCAATATATTGTTTGTATTGCTCCGTCCATGCCAGCGATCGCCAAGTTGTGTAAATAACCAACGGTCACGCAGTGTTATTAAAACAGGGGGCGCGGGAGGACCGCGAACGTGTTTTGACAGCGAATCCGTGACTCTTAGAAAACGCAAAATGGATACTTTAATCGATCAAATAGTTCACAGCATTTTGCATGTCCGTTTATAAACATAAATTCACTGCTGCTATCGAATTCTGTATCAGCTATTTACATTTTTCTCACCCCTCAGTAAGCCTTGGTGGACAAACATATTCTGCTGGATTTGCGTCAATGTGCGTTATACAGTAATACTCCGTTTAAACATGCATGGATTTACTGCTACGGTGCGTATTACCGCGGCCATAATACTAAAATTTACATGTAAACATGTATTATCCTGCAGTTGCAAGATTGCATGCATGAATCAAAAAAGTTCGGAAGCTTCTGAATTTTCATGAGACGGTTGGGATTTTTTTTTTAAGGAAATAAACCGCGGAAAGACTTATTTAGAGGTTAACCGATTTTTAAGACCTGTCAAATAGTACAATAAAATGACAACATCGCGTCTCATTTAAGCCGCGTTGACACGGTCCAAGTACGATCCAAGTACACTTGGACCGAGTGCCATCCAAGCGCACTCGTATGAGACAGCTTCATACTAATTATTCCTATCCAAGCTACTCGGACCGCATCCTACTCATCCAAGTTAGCTTGGATAGGAATAATTTGTATGAAGGTGTCTCATATGAGTGCGCTTCGATGGCACTCGGTCCGAGTGTACTTGGATCGTATTAGGACCGTGTCAACGCGGCTTTACTCTTTAAGAATGAGATTGGAGAGACAGTCAGCACTTTTACGTTTAAGCCTCAATGACATTGACCTACTTTACAAGCTGCATGTTGGTGAATTTACAATCTACTTGTAAACTCGCTCAGTGTCATCATTGAACAAGCTAACAAGCAAATTATAAACAATCTACCGAGAAAAATTGCAAGCCGGTCAACTTTACACGCTACACGCTGGCATGTGGGCCTACTGCGTCTACGTAGTAGAGCGATTGTAGCGACCTCCTGGTAAAAAAACGAACTACTCAATACGTCCTGTCAAAATAGTACCATAAATGACGGTTTCAACTCACTAGGTTGTTGGCTACTGAGCGAGTGGAAAGTTTTGTGTGTCATCATCACAATGACACTAGCCGACTCGCCCGCTTTTAAATTCGCCAACAAGCAGCTCGTAAAGTAGCTCAATGTCATTGAGGCCATAAACAGTTATTGTCACGATAGTTTAAAATACGCACTATTGCTGCCAGTAAATCCATGAATGTGTACAGTCACTATTACCAATTGTATAACTGTCACCCTGTCTCACAAAACGGAGCTAACTAGTAGATAGTATATTACAGTAATTGCTCGCTTCGGTTTGTTTACTTTTGAAGAATGACTTTGGCACGGCAGTTAGCACTATTGTGTGTAAACAGTGTTATTGTCGCGATAGTTTATTACGTTCGCTTATTTTGCTTAGATGGAACTTACAAAAGGGTTAGCTGGCAAACCAAGCGGTGATACTGCGCTCACTTTTTAACATTTATGATCAGTATAGTTTGGCAAATCATCATGAATAGAGTTACGCTTGAACAACGCTACCAAATTATCAACATTTAATTTGATAATGGCGATTTATGGCGCACATAATCGTCTATCTGAACAACCCTCCCTCAAGCTGTAGATTGATTTCGTAAATGAAAATGATGCAATAACACCAACACGCTGAAGGGATGTGTGTACTAAAGAGAAAATCTCCACCTAAAGTGTTTTAATGTAGGTAGGTACCCAATTGATATTTTTATTCGAAATAGGTGCAACATTAAATTAACAATTATTGCGTTATTTTTCTGACCTGGCAGTCTTCTTCATTTATAAACATAATTTTAATATACCTATTGTCACACATAAATTTTTAAAACAGTTTTATATTGCAATCACTTTATCATTGACGGCGATGCTTTTGAAACTGTGGATATATTTGTTTAACACAAGCGACGAAATAAATCGCCGAATCACCTTCGCCAACAGGTGCTATTTTGGTATCCAAAGGCTTCTTTCTATGCCTCACGAATCACGATACAGTATTGCCATATTTTCAAAGTGGAATTATAGTACAGAGCCTCCAAAATTATAGTATTTCTGCAAAAAATATAGCACGAGTTGAAGGACCAAGGGCTTTTTTTGGTTCTCACGAGCGGTAGTTTTCATGTATTGCCAATTTTTAAAAATTATAGTATTTTTGACGTACTATACCTGTTTTATATCGTACATAGTACGCGGACAAAAATTGTAGTACAAATACTATAATTATAGTACGGTTGGCAACCCTGACACGATATGACTATGGCAGTATCTGACAGGCACACGTTGAATGTAGAGCGAGGCTCTTACTACAATCGCTGTAATATCAATAATTTGTGGCTTAGTATTTCATCATTATTCAAACAGAAGTCACTGTGTGCTTAATTTTTAGATTATGTAAATCAAGTGCATAGTAATTCGAGTTTAAAATCGGACGAGATAACTCGCGAAATTTGTTTGTACGGGATATCGACCACGGCCTCATGGAGCGGGATAATTCGCTGAAGGCATAAGACGAGATAGGTACTCTCAATTAAAACCAAAAAAACCTTATATAAAACTCTCCTGCGCCCAGTATTGACGAATGAATTCGAGATAATGACATTTGGAGGTCAATGTAAAAAGAGCTGTACACACTTTATAGGGCGAAACGATCATGTGACATAAGGAAATGCAGAGACTGCGCTGGATCGGCAATGTTCATGGCATACCGGAGGTTATACTAGCAATATGGGCTATGTACACAAGCCTGTACGTGACACAAGAGATTTAAGAATGCTCGGTCTAAGCAACTGGGTGTGGTCCAGGGTGGAGGTTATGAAGGAGATCAAGACCCGCCAATGGCTGTAGTTCCATAAACGATGATGATGATCTCTTAATACTAATACAAACTCATAGTTTTAAAAAATAATACTTTATAGGTCTGCGTCAACAATAATAAAAGTATTTTCCATATGAATAGATAAAAAAAATACTCACCAAATAACCGAAATAGCGTAATCGGCAGCGTGTGCACTTTCTGATCGAAAGGTATATGGATTACGCTATCTATTGCATAAAGCCCTAAATCATGACGGTATTTCATGATTTATCAGCGTTACGATGATTCATTGAAAAAAGGTAGATTTGCTTCATCTTTCAATGGAAATATTTACCTTTTAGCATATAATAACGAATAGTACCCACATACCCTCGCAAACATTTATTCTGTATCAACTCCATAATAATATTATATTATTATACTTACTTCATGGTGGCTATTTTTAGATTGCATTACGCTAAAAGCTCCAGGGGTTTTGAGCTTTCGCATCGCAGAAGGAAAGCTTTGCAATTCGCGTAACATAAGGATTCCAGTAGGGACAAATTTACTTTCATCTGTCTTCGGTGTCATAGATTTGATACGTATCGACTGTTTATACTATTGTTTAAATTGATTAGTGGATTAATACTATAGAATTAATGGCTACGTGATGATGATAAATGATATACCTATTATCAATTCTACTTCACTCCTCGAAACGAAATCATGACTAATAGTTTTCTGCCGTTCATCGTAATTGATAAAATTGCACTATCAATAAAATTGTATCTTTGTCACATAACAGACCATAGGTCTGGGCTACTCTAACATAAATCACTAAACTCCAAAATCAATAAATCCATAAGTAATTAATATGATTTGTCATATTCAGGCAGTCAATTAACCCGGGAAGGTAACTGGCAGGCGTGTTATTTTTTAATATGGCTGCCCTTAATGTCGTTGAGTAACATAGTGTCAACTATTTATACACCTTACTTGAATCTAATGTGGAATCAAGTAAGATGTGTTAACTATGCTAACAATTATTGCAGATAGCGGTCTCGTTTATGGAATTCTTCCGAGTGATATTCGTGTTATTTTGGAGCAATAAAAATAACGGAAACGTGTTACCGTTATTACTATTTAGAATAACCTGGCAAAGAATACAAAATTACTGGAAATAGAAAAAAAAAATAATGCATATTATGCAATGACATATTAAATGGACAACTCACTTCATACCGGCGCGCACGAGAAATTGTAAATGAAAGTCATTCACAGATGTATAGATAGATGTCACGTGACCATATGACGTATCCATTTCCATTATGCGATACAAGCTTCGAGAATTTATAGTAATATAACCTTTATTGTAATGGCGTATTAGTGTCATGACTCATTGCGTTAGAAACAGATTCTCGGTTACTTACGACTTCTCGGAGATTAGACGCAAGTGAGCCTAGCGTATCACAGGCGACTGTCCAATGGTTTCTGTCATTCAATTGCGTTGAATAAACATTATCTTAAAATGGCATTTTATAAATAATAAATAATACTAACACATGAAAAGTGATATCCCATCTTTCTTGGAGTGTTTAGTAGATTTTTTTTACAATTTTTAACTAGGCACATTGGCATTTTGTAACACAATAATAACGGTGGAGTCGAAACCTGACAGTCAGAAATTTTGTATGGGCAGACCCAGCGGCGTCGCCAGACCGCTTGCAAGCAGAATGTTCATTTGAGCGTAGGATACCGATATTAAAATATGAATTTCGCCATCCGGCAGACCCGACACAAAGTGAGTGTCATTTTATTTTCTAGTTGTCATTGAAAACAACATAATATACTTTAACATGTGTTTAAGTTTATCTCATATATCTTAACACTCGATATCGTACCCCTATTATAACCACGCCAGACAAGGAAAGCTAGTTCCCATTATATTTTGTTTGTGTCCCCTGAAATGTACCCTGACTGAGACACTTTTGGGACGAATTTTCACCAAAATGTCCAAACGTCCTTGTCACTTAGCATCCTCGATAATATATTAATCATAAATGTAATTAATATTTTTTCGTTATAATTAAATTAAAATAACTAATTATAATTTTATCCGATAATGTAGCGAATTAGATAAACTTTACAAACTCTACCGGAATCACTTTGCGAAATGAAGATGTCCGGGGAGACCCCATTGCATTTGGCTAAATATTATCAAAACACAAAGCTCTTCAAAAACTGTTCTTCAATTGCACGTTTACAATTTCCCGATCGCTCCAAAGTGTATCACACTATCACACCACAATGCGCCTTGTACTCAGTATTAAGCAACTTCTATACTGTGTTAAACTTGGCTAAATTATAAAAGGTTTGGAATAGTATTCGTTCATAATAGAAGACACTCTCTTCAAGAATTTTTTTCTATTTTATAAGTAAAGAACATAAATTTCAAAATTTTATTTGAGCACTAATATTTTCAAGAAATCATCGCTAATATTATGTGCTTTGGTAAAACAAATTAAATCAAAACAATTATCCAGTGAATTAAATAGATAAGACATGAACTATTGATAGTCAGAAATTAATGGTGTGGTTGGGCCGATTATGATACCAATCCCATCCTTAAAGCCGCAAAAATATGCCACACCTACCATCCATATTATTGTTGTCATCCAGGCACTTACTTAACAATAATTACGGATCATAAGTAGAACGTGATTAATTAATGACAGTCAGTTATTAATAGTCAACGAGAAAGTCAACTCGCTACAGTGCGGCCATCGTTTAAGCAAGAACTCAATTCGAGTCTCCGGACGAGCTCAGTAAATCAGAACTTCTATTCAAGCCGTGTTACCGGCACAGGGTGTCTGATCACTCATACAAGCGTCATCATCATTCATATTAACCCAAGTGTAAAAGTGGGGGTAACACTACAAAACTATTTACCTACTAGTGCGTGAGTGCATGACCCGGGACCAGTTCCAGCATGTGCCAGCCCTCTCAACATCAAAGGTCAGTGCCTGGCATCCTGTTTAAATCGCCCCCCCCCCATATCTGGAATCCACAAGCTTAATCTATGAAAATTATGTAGCGCGTGACAGATTTAATCGCGTGATGAAGTCATTTTAGATAGTTATATATTTTTCAATTTATTTATTTTGGTTTGGCATACCACTGTGGTGGATATACTCGTGACGTCATGACCATCTCACCTGAATAAATCAGTTCAATCGTGAGGTTGAGCAGCTCTTTTAACTGAGTCTAACAAAGTTAAAAAAATCGACCATCTGTCACAAAATTATAATATTGCCTATCCTTTCGGTTTCGAGATATTTGGACCCTGAAGACCCTATGATTTGAAGACGGTGCCTAAGATTATTCGTCGCTTGACCAGGTGAGTGTTGTTCGACTAAGTACCTGAGATAGCGTATAATAGTGTCTGTACACGTGTATGGATTTACTTGCACCAATAGTGTGTATTTTAAACTATCGCGATAATAAGTATGCACACGTAAAAGTGCTGACCGTCTCGGCAATCTCATCCTTCAAGAGTAAGCGAGACGCGGTGTTGCCATTTTATGATACTATTTGACAGGTCGTGACAATCTGTTAACTTACGAGTCTCTGCGCGGTGTAGTTCGCTTTTTTACCGGCAGGTTCGCTACTATCGTTCTTCTGCGCAGGCGCAGATATTGCACGGTCAAATTGTCGCGTGAAAATTTAGTAGCTTCAAACTTTTTTGATTCATGCATGCGATTTTGCAATTTGCACGATAATACGTACTGTCATCAGTAAATCTATATACCTGTAAACAAGGTATAAGTATATAAATCCAAAGAGGTACTGCAGTCACTGTTTTATGTACTCTTGAGGTATCCAGGGACCGGAGGAGGTATTTAATATACTTATATAGAATTTAATATAATATGTAATTGTTTGTTTGCAATAAGAAAATACAATTTATTTATATTCTAATAAATAGGATGGTCACCTTACAGTATCTGAGTATCAGTATCAGGAGATTTAATTTCGTCTTTTTCGTCATCATCAGTAGACATAAATGAGGAAAATTAATCTTTTTTAGGATTCAGTCCATTACTGGATGAAATCCTTCAAATTTTATCTGTCCCTAGTTCGTCGCTGTCATATAAATCCGACAAACTTTTTGAGTTCGTAGATGATACAGTATTTAATGTGTGGTTGTTTAGTGTCCCTTGGCTACTACTGCATGACTGCATCCATCTACTCGCGATTTATACTGTGATTATTTAAGTTTGAAATATTATTTTTTTTTATAAAGAAATAAACATTCTCATACAAGCAACATTTTACTGTAACTAGTACTAGGTACCTCATAATTGACTTTAAAGTGAAACATCTGGAATGGATTGTTTCAATATACACAGGTATTTAAAGTTTTAATTTGAAACTTTGACAAATTTTCTTTTTACCTTTCCCAATCAGCGTGTATCCACTCGCAGTGGCGTACAAAACATTCCATGAGTAGCAATATTAACCCATTGAATACACATTTAAACTACTTTATTTTTTTATTACTTATTTAATTTCAATATTTAAAAAAAAAATTATGTAGGTATTGAAACACGTATGGTCCACCTTCTAATTTCTGTGTTGTTTGTAAACTCTTGGTCTTTCTTTGTTTATATCGGCTCCACCCAGAGCCTCATCGTCCCAGGCCATCCCTCCAGTATACCTGAATCCGGTTGGCTTGGAGAACAGGCGAATATCCATAGCACGTTGCCAAATGAGATGAAAAGCTGTTAATCTCCTCGGTAATCCTACAATTATATCTCTGCACACCCATATTATTATAATCGGCCTTTTTTCTTTCTCCGCAAAATCTTGTCATTTATTGGATTCGTTTACCCGTCACTATTGTTACAATATATCAGGGATTTGGAAACAAAAACGTCAGTTTCCAGTTTTTAGCTGAATTCGTTAGAGTTAGAGCACCAGCTAAAGTTTCCATTTTTAAAGAAGTCATTAAAAATGTATTATTTCTCTTTTATAATGTATAATTGCCAAACATTATTACCACTTATAATATACAAAGAACATTCAACAACAACTTATTTCATAAATTATACCTACATTTTTAATGACTAGCCAACATTTTTTCAAAAATGGAAATAGTTGTTTTTGTTTATACAAGTAGATCCATAACATATTTCATGCCGTATCCTCTTTCGACGACGGTAAATTCGCCGCCACTGAAGTTTCGTAATAATCACTGATTGAGTAAAACAAAAAACGGAAAAAAAATATATTTCGTACAATTGAACGAAACAAATGGCAATCGACGGGGGGCCGCAAAAAAACTAGAAACAATTAAAAACTTCCACTTTTTGGCGAATTGACCAGAGCCAACTTCTTCGGACCGATGTTTTCCTGACTGGAATCGTAATGACTCGGAAAGGGGATAATCTGCAATATTATATTTGTTATTTTTATTTAAAATGCTAAACTAATTAATATTTTTTTTATTTCGCCTTTGTTTTCAAATACATACCTTCTTTTAGAATACCTACCTATATATTTTATATTTTGACCACAGAACAGATTAATAAGAAATTAAAAAGTCAATCGCCATAAATAAAGACCTTTACGGCAGTTTCGGTTTATGACTAAATGAGTGGCAAGCGAATCCGCTCAAATAATACCAATAGTGAATACGCACTGCGTTTACGTAACAAACATTACTGGATATTATGGTACAAATTAAATTAAAAAAATCTTGGAGTGATCCGTGACGTCGGTTAGTAATTAAAGTAATACCAACATTTATTTAAAATACAAAAGCCGATCGCCAATAGTAGCTCAATTTGGAAAGTGCTTCAGTGAATATTTACAGAAAGACATTAGTTAAAAATTGTCGCAATTGTATATGACTCATTTAGCATATTGGTCTATGTGCGTGGGCGTGATACCCGAGAGATGCAGGTTCAATTTTCGAGACAACATGGTGAAGTGGGGGTTCTCCGATGACCAAACCTGCGAGTGCGGTGAAATGCAAAGTATGGAGCACCTTTTTTGATGCAAGGCTTGCCCAGTAAGCTGCAATTTTGACGAGATCATATAAGTCGAGGAAAATGGTATTCCCTTCGCCAACTTCATGAGCGACACATTGTAGCTATTGAAGATCCGACACGACGAAGAAGAAGAAGATAACCATACTTAACAGAATACACACTTCCCATAATTATTTAATGTAATTTTCATTACAAAATTTGGGTTTAAAAATACCTAATGCTTTATTTCTTGCTTATTTTTTGTTTTTAAATATATACCAATTATAATAATATTGTAACCAATGGCCCACGATGGCTACGCAGTTTAAGTATCGGTATATAACATCGTGGGTCCCAGGTACGAATTCTGGGTCTGACAAATATACAAATATTGTTTTTCAATTTATGTTTGAGTAAGAATATGGACCTAATAGGTTGAGCAAGTGGCCAACATACATTTCTCGTAAAAAAACAGAAATTTGTTAATATAAACCTCTACTCTGTGCAGGCCCATAATATAATCTTATTAGGATCGGATATAGTAAAAAAAAAAGTTAATAATAATACCAAGACGCATTTCATCGAACAAAAAACATTTAAAACACATATTATTATCAATATTACACTCCAACATACTGTATATTAGTGTATATTATATCTTTATTTCATAAGATTAGATTAGGCATAAGATTAGGCATGTACCAATTAATTATTAATGAAAAAAAAATCATGATCAAGAAATGTAGCCCATCTAAGTGACGGTAAGCTATTAGAACACCCATCTTTAAATAAGTGGAAATATTGAACAGATTTCCGCTCCGGGGTTCTAATAAATGTATGTTTCTAATGTGGTTAAAAATATATATTAAAAAAAATGTATTAGGCATCTACACCAGATCACTAGTTCACCAGTTATACTTGTGTATAATAAAAAACATTCAAAAATATTCAACCAAACTCGATTTACCAGTTCACTAACTTTTATAATTCAATTACATTCAAAGGGGATTTTTTTAAATTAATTTGTGGCTGCTTATTTAAAATGTTTCTCAATATATTCAGTTCTTATAATGCAATAATGAAATATTAAATTAAAATGAGTTTTTTTCTACAAAAAAAAAAAAAACAAAAATATAATCTTACGTTAGTCTATGTATCTTAATATACCCCTAGTGATTTTTTAGGTACTGTTCGGTTATACCGGAGGCAGCGGAAAACGCATTTTGAAAATAGTCGATAAACTGGATTATTTGTTAGTTTGGGTTAGTTTAGGTTCGGTTAGGTTGGGTTAGGTTAGGTTAGGTTAGGTTAGGTTTGGTTAGGTTAACCTAACAAATAATCCAGTTTATCGGCTATTTTCAAAATGCGTTTTCCGCTGCCTCCGGTATAACCGAACAGTACCATTTTGTATTTAGCTAGTTGCTCGGTACTGCTCCCTTTGAGAGAAAACGAGGCGTGGAACTTGCTATTTGACGGACGAATCGTTTATTTTAATCGGTTAGTTAAAGAAAATAATCGATACTCTTATAATAGTTTGACAGATGCTTTTCTTTTTAGACCATATCCGATCCTAATAGGATCATATTGGGCCTCCAAAGAGTGAGAGAGAGATTTTATTTTTACGAGAAATGGATGTCAGCCATTTGCTCAACTTATTAGGTCCATACTCTGACTCATACACAAATTGAAAAACAATAATATGTGTACTGATGGACGTATAATTTAATTAAAAGCTAAGCCTAACTACATTCATTTAGATACCCCCATTTCAATAAGGAATCAACTCAAAATTTCAAGGTTTGGAGTTAATCCCATTCGATGAAGAAAAGTCTTCTCTTTGAAATTCAGCGAAGTATCAAAAATTTATTCAATCCGTCATAACATCGAATAACCCTTTCTGAGATTAATCATTAATTTAATTATAATATACTGGAATGTATGGGATAATTCCGTATTAAATTGTAAAATTTCATTGTGCATTGTTTAATTTCACTAAACTAAATATTAAAAAAAATATATATATACATTTGCCTCAAAATCAAGGCTTTAAAATTAAAATGAGAATCTCTGCTGAAAAATCAAACGTCATTGTCTTGGAACAAGGTTTTTTGAGTTGTTTCCCTATTAAAATATGGTATCGATTTCTTTTGAGACTGTCATCTAGTCAATAATGAATTTAAATATTGGAATCTGTGCATGACATAATATATATAATCAAAAAGGATTTTAATATACAAGCGAAGCAATCTTCAAAGTTCTGTCAACTTTGCGTACTACTACTAGTAGAATCACCTTCTTATGTGATGAATTGCAGGATGTCGATCACATCCTTTGGAAGTATCCTTATATATAGGGAAAAATTTTAAGCTTTCAATAAGTTTGCTGCATTTTACGGTGAGCGATAAAGTGTTTTCTCGTCAAGGATTTACCGTAATATATTTTATACCAGAATGGAAATCGCGCACATTCCAGTGCACGCCAACTAAGGCCTTGAAAAGTTACTCCTGACACACCCTCAGTACAACTTTAAAGAGCCACGAACGTTAGTTACGCTAAGTTATACGCCCGAATAATGCATGTTGAGACGAGTTTTGCCAACTATCATTCACAAAAATATTTGAGATAAGGGCAAGAAAATAAGCTAGATGGCAAAAAAATGCTAGATTTTATCAAAATTTGATTATTGAAGAAGAATTTATTGTATCACAAATCACAACTAACAAATAAATCATACAACTAAAAATTATTACCGCATGTCTAGACGTACTACAAGTCTTCTACGTCACAGCGCTGTATGCACTAACACTGTTTTTTTGCACGATAATATTATTACGTCACGTGCTCTTTGCGTGTTGACTTGTATATCAGATACTCTATCTCTGGCAATATTGATAGAAATAGAAAGCTTTTTATTTCCTCATAATACTTCGTCTGCTTCCGCAAAGGTTTAGGCATTTTAATGTTAATAAAACTCCACGTGATATCGAACACAGACCTAATTACAGGAACGGGGAAAGTAAATACAGGGGGAGGGTTTTAGTTCCAGAAATAACCGTGGTGACGTAGAAAACACGATATGAAAGTAGTTACGAAATTTGGTTATCACTGTTGTATTTAAAATGTATTATATTCGTAAATTCGCCTTCACCCGAAGAGGGGTTCTCACAAACCAAACAAACTAACTACATATTATCATTGTTTAATTTATAAACATTATCTAATAGTATTATATACAAAATAAAAAATTTAATATATATATATGAATTATACAAAAATAATAATAATTAATTTTATATAAACTATAAAATAAGTAGATAATACAATCATAGATAGATATATATACATAATAGATATATTCATAGGTTATATTATATATATATATATTCATTAGATATAGTCAATTAACTGTCATTTACTTTTGTTTGTAAGAAATAAAAAGGCTTTTTATTTTTATTATTATATATTCATAAAATATTACGTATATAAAGGACAGCGTGTTGATTTTCAGGTAAATCTGGTGTAGTATTCTTGTCATCAATTCTAGATATGGTAAGAAGAACGCTAATTGACAAAGTTGTGTGAAAACGTGTAAGGTTGTGAAGGAAAAATAAAATTTAAAAAAAAAATGTAAATAAAGTACAAAAAAAAAGTTTTATTAATACTTATAGAAACATTTGGGAATCATACCAATGATCATATAACTTTTCCGATGGGTGTGCGAATTTTTACTCTTTTTGCAATGTGTTCATTCTGATGAATCTTGTTTACGGTAAATATTGGCATTGCATAATTTGTTCGTTTTTTTTTAATATATTTTCTCTTGTTTCATGCGAGTTAATAACCGGCTCCGGTTACCGTGCAGGCAAAACAGAAATTTGCGTTACTCTATCAATTTTCCTTTGTATTTTTTCCGTGCCTATTTGCCCGGAAATTGATATTCATATTTATGCGAGAGAAGGATAGATAACGCGGCAAATTCAAACCGTGCGTTTTATTACAATTAAAATTTAATCGAAAAATGTTCTAAATATCTTAACTATTTTACTAGTATAACTGAACCTGAATACGCAGAACCAAACTGGAATATATGTGTCTTTTAACAACTCTGTTTTTTTCATTTATGGGGTCATATTTTCAACACTCCTTCCCCCTCATCATAAATTATCGTAATATATCAGATGGCAATTATTGATATGGCAAAATTGCTCGCAGAAAAAAACTGACATGTAGTGCATTTGAGCGCCTGAATACTATCTTCAAAAATGACCTCCCATTGTGTCTTAAGCGTAAGCTACCTCTAACCTGCCTCTACCTCCAACGTGTCGAATGCGTCGATGTGACGTCATCGTTATTGACAAAACACACGTTATCTTACGAGCCTTTGCACACTGCTGAATAAAACATTTCAGTTTGAAAAAAATATCTGGAGGCACAACTATTTTCACCCGATATGCAGTGCAGGTATAATCCCAAAATGTCGCACTTCGTCATTCATTTTGGCTTGCCGAGCGACGTCATTGTCCTCGCACGGTCTTGCATATACGCACGTAAGAAAGTTGCATGTTACACTCAGTTTTGATTTATAACTATTATCCCAGTCGAGACAATTTTCAATGTGCGGCTTGGCTTAAGTGTTCAACTAATGTGTGCTACCAACGCTTGCGTATGCGTGTGAAACATGGACTATTAATTTAAGATAAATCCAAAAATTATGAGTGACGCAACGGGGCATGGAAAAGTGCCTGTTGGAAAGATCACAAACGAAACCAATGGATAAAAAAGCAGACTAAAGTAAGCGATGTAATAGAGGTCGCTAAGCAAATGAAATGATAATCACTCGACGAGTAGATAAACGCTGCACAAATGCCTTCATACAGTGGTACTCAAGGAATCCTAAGTATCCACTGGCACGCTCTAAAACCTGCAAGATAGACAAACTCATAAAGTTCGGTGAATATACGTGGCAGCGAATAACTAAGTACCGGTAAAAGTGGAGGGAGATAGGGAAGGCCTTCACCTTACATGAAGGTAAGCATTTTTTTTTGTTATACTACTGCTTTCCCATAATATAACCATTTATGCTCTCAACATGTAACCTTCGTCGAAAGATTCAAGGCCAGTTTGCAGAGTTTTAAATGACGATTCTAGATAAAATAAAAAGGGCATGTCATTGATTTACCTGAGATAATTGACATTGAAGATTCTTATATAAATAATGGTACATTTACAAATTTACTGATTTTTTCGTTGAATAAAAAAATCGTTACTCGATTACACAAAATAAACAATCAATTATTATTCTCAATATCTAAAAGGATCAAAATAAATTCTAAGAAAAAAGAAAATTAGATGTAAATCACACCTGATTAAAGCCAGGTACGTTAAAGATATATCTATGGATTGCAATACTTACTGGTATTTCCAATCCGGTATCCCAGTATTTTTCGGTACTTACCAAAATACCTGTTTTAAAAATCAGATAATACCGATATATTCGGTATTGAAAGTGGAAACAAAATATATTATTAATTAACATAAAAGGCTTAACTGGACTTAATTTGCTTTTCGGGTTACGCGATGTCTAGTTTACCTCCGTTGCCCTTTATCGTCTTCGGTCACCAGCAATGACACTTGCTATAGAATTATAATATCTTAAAGATATGTATATACGGGTATTCAATAAGAAATACCGAAATTCCGGTATTGGTATTTGCATTCGGTATTAGAATCCTTACTTGTATCATATAAATTATAGCAATATTACTAATATATTATTTTATAGTACTTACCCATGGGATGTTTTCAAATTATGTATGTTCGATATATATAATGTTACATTCACAAATCTTGTATCTTATTCGTTGAACAAAATAAATGTTTTATTAAATTATTAGCATGTCTAAGCACATGATAAAAACTAAATAAAGGAGTGATCAATGACATTGGTTAGTTTATTAATTAATTAATTAATTGAAATCTACCTTAATTTAATATACAAAAACCGATAGTTAACATTGTAACGCAATCTGATAAGCATTTTATGTAGGAACTACTAGTTGAAATTGTCGTAATTGTAGGATGGCCGTAGATCAATTGCAAAAGCACACTGGTGGAAATCTAGCTGTTACAGGTTCAATTCCCGTCAGGTGTTTAGTGGGTATATGCATGACATATTTTCAAATTATGTTTATTCAATATTATAAAATGTTAAATTCTGAAATCCTGTGTCTTATTCGTTGAATAAAATAAATAGTTTATTAATACAAATACCTATGATTGTCTTCTGTATTGTACGTATTCTGAAAATAAAAGCTTTACAATCTTTACTGTACTAGTTAAGAGTTACATTAAGCTAATTTATTGCTCTGCATTCGGACACCGGGTCAGATAGACGAAATAACAGTACTTAAACATAAGCAAAAAAAGGTGAATTTAGCGTCCCCTTTAGGAGAGAGATCAACTCACTTCCTTAGCGAATGTCTACCCTCCTACAGAACTTTGTGTGGTGCATTCACACGGGAAACACTCAATCAGGGTGCAACAAAAATGATATTACAGAGTACTTCATTAATTTAACGTAATGGGGTGGTTAATTTTAATACCTTGTTCTTGTTATTACAGAACCAGTAGTGAGCTAAAAACAATGCTTACAGAATTACTACTAGGGCAGTATTAATCACCAAAATTATATATTATAAATAATATAATATGTATCATATTAATACTATCGACTGGCGGCTCTCGTGGTGCAGTGCGTAAGGCGCTCGCCTTCCACCCGAGAGTTCCTGGGTTCGATTCCCGGTCAGGACACACAATATTTCTGTGTTTTTCTCAAAGCCTGGGTGTTTGTGATTGTTCAAAATTACTAAAAACCACCTTGTACGAAAAAGCAAGGACATGGTTATTGATAATTAAAAAAAAAAATATTATCGACTTGATGGAATTCTAATTTAAATTCTAATGGATTTAAATTGTGTACTATTCCATTCTGTATTCATTGTCAGTGTGTATTTTCCATTAGAGAATGCGCATAGTGCCCGAAACCCGGGTCGTAAAAAACGACTCAAATGGAATAGTACAAAACTTAAATTTATTCCAATAATATTCATCATCATAATCAGTTGATGGTCAATCTACTGCCGGATGAAGGCATCCCCTACCCTATTCCACTCTTCATGGTCCTTAATTCTTCACTGCCAGATACACCTACCAATCTTAATGAATTCGTGTATCCAGTGCACTTTGGGTATCACTGCATGACGGCATTTTCCGGCGGTTGTCACTTGCCGAGCGACATATACAGCACATTGCCACTTCATCTGTTTAGCGACCTCTATCACATCGTGTACCCTTGTCTGTTTCTTATCCATTAGTTTATTTTGTGATTTTTCGGCGTTATGCCCAACATGCTGCCACGTTGCTCTACTCGTAAAATCTGGATTTCTCTTACATTTAGAGTCAACGTTTCACACTCACATGTGAACATTGGTAGCACACATTCATTGATTACTCTATGCTTAAGACTCAATGGGAGGTCACTTTTAAAGATACTATTCAGGCGCCCACATGCACTCGTTGCCAGTGTGGTTATAAGAGGGCTCGCACATTAGAACTCGCCGCATGCATCTTACGACGAATTCGTCGATGTGACGTCATCGTAAACCAAGAAACAAACGTTATCAAATGGAGCTTCGCAGATTGGCCGATGCAACTGCGACGCTGCGACGCTCCTGCATGCGAAGAGTTGCGTTTGCTAGAGCCTGCGTGTCGATATCGACAAATGTCCGCGCATGCGCACAGCCGCACAATCGGCCATTTCTGTCTCTGTCTACACTGTCATTGCTCGCTCATCGCTGTTCACCGCGTTTGACGTTTGTTCATACAATCAACACAATAAAAATGGCAGACGAGAGACTTCTCCGTAAATGTCTCCGTTACCAATACATAATAATCGCTGTTTCCGTGTCTCATGACATATTTGCGTAATGGCGTCGTCTAGCTAGAGTATATTTTGACGTTTCGGGAGATTACGCGCGAATGCGGCGAATGTCGATGTCGCTAGAGATGTGCGAGGTTGTATCATGCAACACTGACCGGCGGGTCTAGGAAGTTTTGATGTATGGCCATCAGGCACACAAGGCGAGTTGTGATGTGCGAGCCGGCTAATGGACAACCTAGTCATACATTCCGCGTATGTACAATGTGTATTTTTAATCCGACCATGTCCAATCCTAATAAGATCATATTGGCTTCCACAGAGTGGAGGTTGTGTTTACAGATTTTGTTTTTACAAAAAATGGATGTTACCTACTGATAGGTATGGATTTACGTAGGATGTTGATTTACACTTTTCCACTTATTAAAAACACTGATTCAGGGACATTAAGTATATTTCAACAAGACAAGTAACAATTAATTATTAATAAGATTATTTTGTAAACGCACGCTTTGGCGCGAAAAGGTGGCAAGTTGTATTTTTAGAGGCGACGTTCGATGATCGGGGTGGGTTACCGACTGCTCGTACCGTACCTACTCTCGATCCTTCGTCCGCGCAGAAAACAGATAACGGTAAATTTCTTTTTGTTGGTTTCGCTGTGCGTGCATCCTGGTCTAGCCTCGACTCATTTACAGTTACAATAATATCATTATATTCCCAACTCTGTCGATTGGAGGATTTTTGATGGGGGATTTAGGCATTATGATATTTGGTATCATTACCCACTTGCTCAAAGTATTAGGACCATACTCTGGGTACAAACGCACATTGAAAAACAATATATGAATTTCACAAACAAGGGATTCAAGAACCACGACATTATAATCCGACACGTTACCGTTAGGCCATCTTGGGTGTTATTGTATATATTGATTATTTAAAATGGTAAGATTACAAAAAAAATAAAGATTTCAAAATTACTCGCAAAGGAATCACCCACAAAGTATTTCTTGTCCCCCTTATAAAATTTCAATTGTATCACATCTGTTCAGTGCTCGAAATAGAAAATCTTACGAACCGGAGCGCTGAATAATCATTCAAAAATATCAAATTATGTTAAATATTTTTCGGATATCATAAGGGCGATATGCCTAATAATCAGGGTTTCATTTATACTTGAAGGGGGTTTGCGCTAACACACATTACCCCCCCCCCCCCTCAATACAACATTAAAATGTACTTTTTTTAAATGGGTACACTCAATGTCATTGAGTACACTACTCATTTTTGCAAAATCACTTATTTTTCGTCAATTTTCTTAGAATTGGGCTCTTATATTCAAAATTCTAGAAGCTCGTACATTTGTGTATTCCTTCGCTGCAAGGTGATTTCAAATTATTTTTCAGGTTCCGGAGACTACTAGTTTAAGGTCCTGGATCTGTAGCCCCTTTAGCCCTTTTTTAAACACATCTGAAGTCCGAACAGCCTATATTATATTATAGACCTTGTAGGACTAATCATTAATAAATAATATCCACACTTTGTCAGCGCTGCAGGCGAATTTTTTTCCCACGAATCAGTTCTTACAACTTTAAAAACTACATGCAATATTATCTCAATAACATGAAACGGAACGCAATTTTCAAAGAATCCACGAGCCGGAACGGTATCTTTTAGAATGTCACAAACAGGAACGGCGCTCCGGTGCGCTCCGGTCTATTTCAAGCCCTGCATCTGTTAATAGGTAAACGAATATAATATTATTATCTTAATAGAAGGGTATTTTAGGTTTTATAAATCATCTTTGATTTTCACATTTTCTTTTACATATTCAAACAATAAAAAAAACGAAAGCACCCCTATTAGGTAGTTATTTTTTTGCATTTACCTTGCGGACGTATGTCCATTGATTAAATTTGTTCGTAATAACCCAAAGTTAACTCACTCGTGTGCCGATTTTTAATTAAACTAGTGCTCACTGTGCAAATTGCAAGGGGTGTATTCGCTCACTCACCTGGCGCGGAAGTGAAAAACAATTGGAAAAACAGTGGTGCATTTATTAGAAAGGAATTAGGGAACGCGAAAATATCTGGTCCGGACGTTGCATTTAATCTGTCGACTATTTGCATTTTTTTAGTGATACAAAAAAAGATTCTTTATAATATTGAGTAAGACGTCTTCACTACAATAGTCAGTTAACCAAATCCAGGGAACTCTAGATAAAACTCTACGATATAACTATGTAAGTCAGAAGTTAATGCGAACTGTACACTATTTTTTACATCTACATTATTTTCCATTTTTATTATAACGTTTTTTTTAGCTCGTGTTCTTATTTGTGCGGTGATTGTTTGTCCGGTACGAATCTTGCAATCGATTTTTAACTAACTATCCGACTAGCTAGACATTTGAAACTTTTATAATATATCAGAACACGATGCCAATGCATTTTTTAAATACTTTTAGACATCTTTAAGTAGAATTGATTTCATTTTCAGTTAATTCTGTTTTGTATGAAAAGTTATTTCGGAAGAAATCCGTAAAAAGTAAAACTATTATTAGTTGCTAAGTGGGTCCTAGCAAATAAATTATTAATATTAATATATACGTGCGTTACTATGGAAATCAATATGACATTTCAGTATTATTTCTATTAAGTACAAATTTTTTTGATCGTTTAAGCTAGTCATGTCAAGTTTATATGATTCAACAGAAAATTTAAAAACGTTGTATATAAAAAGTTCTTTTTATCTTGTAATTATTTTTATTATTTTAAATTATAATAATTATAGCATAGTCTAGATTTATGTTAATCAAAGAAACTTTAAATTTCATTTTCCCAACAATGACCAAATCAGAGTTATCTAGTTGTGGTATTGAGGTGACGATATCCAATTGCTTTTTTTTAATCCGTCGGTATACCTACGTATCGAATGGATTTTTATGTATAACGGTTAAACGATAACGTCTATATTTGTACGTATTTAAAATTGTGAAATAATGACGACTTATTAAGGGGGGACATGCTCGTCGAAGGTCAAAATTGAGTTTTTATTGTATATTCAAACCATGATCCTGGACACTCCTTAAACGTTGTAGATGATCTATTTATATAATTTTGAAGCCTTATTATCTTTTATAGTTATTTTAAACATTTGATGACTGCATGAAGTATTTTTGTTACATAAAATAGTATTCTTTTAAACCTCTCGCTCTAATGTTTTAGAATATAGTCATATTTCGGTACATAACTGTGCAGTGGTGTTAAGATTTTTTACATTTATTAATTTTTAAACGCATTTATAAAACCATTAGCATAATTTATTACGAGATAATTTTTGTAAAATATTCACGATAAAAAATTATATTGATAATCTCTGTGATCCCAAATTTGACAAGAATTGGGCATTTTATTATTCAAAAAATCGGCAAGATTAACACATTTCAAGATGATTCTAAAGATATTTATTATAAACTATGTTTTTGAACATTCAAGTGTGATAAAAATCTTATAAATAATGATTGCTTTATAATAATTATTGACCTAAGAATAAGGTAGTGTTTTTTTGAAATACGCCATTTCTTTTGTCATTCCCTAGTGGTTAAGCTACAACATACGGCCGTAGCCATAAATTGACAAACTATAATTGAAGTAGGGAGTAAAATGATATTGACGCGCGTGTTTGAACATGTACCGTTTAAAAAAAAATAAAAAAAAATTCGGTTAGGTACATGTTCAAACACGCGCGTTAACATAATTTTACTCCCTACTTTAATTATAGTTTGTCATTTTATGGCTACGGCCGTATGTTGTAGCTTAACCACTAGGGAATGACAAAAGAAATGGCGTATTTCAAAAAAACACTACCTTATTCTTAGGTCAATAATTCTTATAAAGCAATCATTATTCATAAGATTTTTATCACACTTGAATGGTCAAAAACATAGCTTATAATAAATATCTTTAGAATCATCTTCGAATGTGTTAATCTTGCCGATTTTTTGAATAATAAAATGCCTAATTCTTGTCAAATTTGGGATCACAGAGATTATCAAAATAATTTTTTATCGTGAATATTTTACAAAAATTATCTCGTAATAAATTATACTAATGGTTTTATAAATGCGTTTAAAAATTAATAAATGTAAAAAATCTTAACACCACTGCACAGTTCTGTACCGAAATATGACTATATTCTAAAACATTAGAGCGAGAGGTTTAAAAGAATACTATTTTATGTAACAAAAATACTTCATGCAGTCATCAAATGTTTAAAATAAGTATAAAGGATAATAAGGCTTCACAATTATATAAATAGATTATCTACAACGTTTAAGCAGTGTCCAGGATCATGGTTTGAAAATACAATAAAAACTCAATTTTGACCTTCGACGAGCATGTCCCCCCTTAAACATCATTATTGATACCATATAACGTAATGCATGCCTAAATTTTCCATTAAAAAACCTATAATCGTCAGAGTTAGGAGAATAAATATTTAACCCATAATATTTCTAACTTGTAAATGAAACAATCGAGAATTGCAAGACCGGTATCCATGACAGCAAAACAAAGAATTCCACGAATATTGAAATAACGGAAAAAGTACAGTTACTTCTACCCTCGTGTGCAGGGAACTTAAAAATAATTGTAATTGAAATACCTAACGGATGTGGAGTAACAGGCCACCGATCTCGAATGTGAAATAATATGGGATAAACTTAAACACGTGTCAAATATATGCTTGTCTTTCGTTCTGACAACTGCTCTCGGCTTATGCACTGAGGCTCATTCAATATTGGTGTATTTGAAGGTTGTAACACACACTATTGCACGTATATAATTTGTGTTTCGTTTTCGTAGAATACTCACACATTCAAAACCCTGCGTCAAAATATGGTGTATTGGGGTATATAGCCTATCGGAATTATATGTATTAATCTGTTCTGTTGCCAAATCGGACTTGCTATACGATCTACGAGCATCAGCCGAACGTTGCTGACTTGACGTTTTTTTTGCCAGATCTATCATTTTTGCGTAGGCATTAGATCACAAAATTTTCATCTGGCTTATTAGTTAGCCACTTACTAAACTTATTAGTTCCAAACTCTGACTACAACACAAATTAAAAAACAATGTGTGTATTTGCCAGACCCATGATTCGAACCTGGGACCCACGATATTATAAGCCGACGCTTAACCATCATCACATACCTACCCAGTAATATATTATCTAAAAAAGTACCGCCCTATATTATTTTTTTCTTTCTATTCCAGCCACACGAGGGTAGAAGTAATTGTACTTTTTCCGTTATTTCAATATTCTAACTAATGATAACACTGATTTGGTCATTGGTTGAGAAAATAAAATTTAAACTTTACTTGATTAACATAAATTTAGGCTATAATTATTATTTCAAATAAATAATTACAAGATAAAGAGAACTTTTCATATACCACGTTTTTAAATTTTCTGTTGAATCATATAAACTTGGCAATTCTATTTATTAATAAATAGAGAATACTGAAATGTCATTTTGACATTTCATATTTATTTCCATAGTAACGCACGTATATATTAGTAATTTAGTTGCTAGGACCCACTTAGCAACAATAAATATTACTTTTAACGATTTTTTTCCGAAACATACAAAACAGAATTAATTGAAAATGAATTCAATTCTGCTTAAAGATGGCCAAAAGTATTAAAAAATGCATTCCCGTCGTGTTCTGATATATTCTAAAAGTTTCAAATGTCTAGCTAGTCGGGAAGTTAGTTAAAAATCTTGGACAAACAAGAAAAAATCTGTACGAGATTTTTTCCGAAACATCAGCGCTCGAAATGAGAGTTTTCTGAAGATATTCACATAGTTATTAAATTGTACTTATGTGTTTTTTTATAAAAATAAGTGTATTAGATTTTCTATTATATGTCATATCTAGCTCATTCGGTCAAATTATTTTTTCCACGAGACGGAGCGATAATTTCACCGATTTCACGAACACGGCGCTCCGGTCCATTTCGAGCCCTGGGAAACATACAAAACAGAATTATCTGAAAATTAATTCAATTTTGCTTAAAGATGGCCAAGTATTAAAATAATCCATTGTCGTCGTGTTCTGATATATTCTAAAAGTTTCAAATGTCTAGCTAGTCGAGAAATTAGTTAAAAATCTTGGACAAACAAGAAAAAAATTATACTGCACAAGAAAAAATCTGTACCGGACAAACAAGAATACGAGCTAATAAAAACGTGGTAAAATAGAAAATTACGGGAACAATAATTAAATAATGTTCAATTGTATGAAAAAATATTTATTTAACGCATTTATGGTTTTAAAGTTATCTAATATTTTCCAACACAAAATTAATACAGTTCCATTTTAACTTCTGATTAACCTAGTTTTATCATATTTTAGAGAAGGAAATCTATAATCATATTCAATAGATATCTCAAAAACAGTGAAAATCAAGTTATGTAGTTGTGGTATCGTGGTGACGATATACTTAATTGATTTTGCTTAGAACTAACTATAACTTACACCGTAAGAAATATGTCATATACCTATATACATTATGCCTATGCCAAAAGAATTAGAATGACTGCAAATCAAACTACTAGTCAGGTATATTAGAGACAGTAAAAGTAGATCGTCAATGCACCAACGTTAAAAGTCCTACCCAGTTTGAATGCCTGAATGAATTTCGGTCATAAAACAAATTTTACAATCGTAAAGTTGGTATTGGTTGCTGAACAGGGCCAGATTTGAAATAAGAACTTTTTGTAAATTAAATATCTGAGTGAATATTTATTCAAACTTGACGTAATCAATCAATCATTCAAAAACATGAAATATAAAAATGATTGGCTACATACAACATAAATACACATTTAAAACCAAATCCGCACCATATCTTACCGCGTATCGCGAACAGTGTTAAACAAAGGGTGTTCGAACGGAGTAGCCACCCCAGTGGGTCTATTCTATGCTTATCGACCGCTAAAGTGATAAAGTGAAAAATATTATCAAACTTAGGGTAGGTTTGTATCAAAATATTAGCACTTATTGTAACAATTACACGAAGCAGGTTTTTATTGTTGCAATAAGTGCTATATTTTAACAGCACCTATCTTGCTGCTGTTAAAATATCGCACTTATTGCAACAATAAAAACCGGCTTCGTGTAATTGTTACAATAAGTGCTAATATTTTGATACAAACCTACCCTAAGTTTGATACTATTTATCAATTTTGTGTTCGATAAGTATAGAATAGACCCACAGCAGTTCTTAACAGTTATCACTTTAGCACGTTTCCGTTATTATCATTGGTGAAAATTAGCACGTTAGGATTTCTTTACACTAAACGTGATTAAACGGTTTGCGGCGGCTATCTTTAATTCTTGGTAGACATGTCGGTCAAATTATGATATGTTTGCGGCTGAACCCAAGCGGATAAAGCCGAGCTAGCGCCAACTGATCGGTAATGCGCCAAACCGGCGTCATCTTTAGATTAATAAAGCCTGAGCATATCTTTTTGCACAAGCAACGAGTGGTCCACTGTTCAGCTGTCAAAATCAGATCCCAGATTGCTTGAAATATTGATTCGCCCTTTCTCGTTTCAAATTGAATAATAAAAAATTCTCAAATCAAATATAGTAACTATCAGTGTTATTTATAAATAATATGCATTGATGTTATTCATCAGCTGTCAAAGTCGGACTAGTCCTTCACACCAAAACCGGTGGTAATATCGATTTCCAAAAAGTATGTAGCGTTGATTTATGCATTACATTTGTAGGAGGTGTGTTAATGCTGGTGTATTATTTATCATGTAACTCATCTATCCAAATCAAACCATTCCCTATGTGAACACGACATACGCGTCTGTATGAGCACTCTACAGAACAATGACAGGTCATCCATAGACAATAACGGGAGGGGCGGGAAAAGTAGAACCAGTCGTTGTGAATGTATCGGCTTTCTACTTGAGTCGGCAATGGCCGAACACAAGAATTTTGTATTGACATAATATCAACATAACCTACAATTTTATTAGTCATGTCATATGGTTTTGGTTCCCGAACGTCGAAATGCGCGATTTTTTTCACCAAACATTAAACTTTTCAACCTCAAACCGTCAACATAACTTAAATTTTGCCAGTCATGTCAGCCAGACACGAAGATGTTGATATAATTATTTTTCTAAACATCTTGCATCTCAATTCTCAATATGTAAAGTTAACGTACTCTATCTCGTTACCTCGTTAGCACGCCCAGCAAAGGCGCAGTTAAAAGATATCACCTTTTCAGACGGTTAACATTTTTACATAATTAGTCGCTAGAATACGTAAAGTGATAAATGTGATATACCTATTTATCACAATTAGTTCTTTTAGTTTAGCCTAAAAGTTTAAACTGTTTTTGTTCTTTTTCTTTTTTTTTCCTCTCCTGTAAATTTGTATTGTAATAACTGTATGAGTAATTATTATAATAATATGTATTAAGGGGGGACATGCTCGTCGTAAGTCAAAATTGAGTTTTTATTGTATTTTCAAACCATGATCCTGGACACTCCTTAAACGTTGTAGATAATCTATTTATATAATTTTGAAGCCTTATTATCCTTTATATTTATTTTAAACATTTTATGACTGCATAAAGTATTTTTGTTACATAAAATAGTATTCTTTTAAACCTCTCGCTATATAGTCATATTTCGGTACATGAATGTGCAGTGGTGTTAAAAATTTTTACATTTATTAATTTTTAATCGCATTTATAAAACCATTAGTATAATTTATGACGAGATAATTTTAGTAAAATATTTACGATAAAAAATTATATTGATAATCTCTGAGATCCCAAATTTGACAAGAATTAGGCATTTTATTGTTCAAAAAATCGGCAAAATTATCACATTTGAAGATGATTCAAAAAATACTTATTATAAGCTATGTCTTTGACCATTCAAGTGTGATAAACATCTTATGAATAATGATTGCTTTATAATAATTATTGACCTAAGAATAAGGTAGTGTTTTTTTGAAATGCGCCATTTATTTTGTCAATCCCCAGCGGTTAAGCTACAACATACGGCCGTAGCTATAAATTGACAAACTATAATTGAAGTAGGGAGTAAAATGCTATTAACGCGCGTGTTTAAACATGTACCGTTAAAAAAAAATAAAAAAAAATTCGGTTAGGTATATGTTCAAACACGCGTGTTAACATAATTTTACTTGCTATTTTAATTATAGTTTGTCAATTTATGGCTACGGCCGTATGTTGTAGCTTAACCATTGGGGAATGCCAAAAGAAATGGCGTATTTCAAAAAAAACACTACCTTATTCTTAGGTCAATAATTATTATAAAGCAATCATAATTCGTAGGATGTTAATCACACTTGAATGCTCAAAGACATAGCTTATAATGAGTATCTTTAGAATTATCTTCAAATATATTAATCTTGCCGATTTTTTGAATAATAAAATGCCTAATTCTTGTCAAATTTGGGATCACAGAGATTATCAATATAATTTTTTATCGTAAATATTTTACTAAAATTATCTCATCATAAATTATACTAATAGTTTTATAAATGCGAATAAAAATTAATAAATGTAAAAAATCTTAACACCACTGCACATTCATTTACCGAAATATGACTATATTCTAAAACATTACAGCGAGCCGTTATTAAAAAGTAAAGCTAAACAAGACTCAATTGAGATTTCGGAGCTTAATAAAAAAAAACAACATCAACCAAATTATGGGGTAACGAATCTTTTTATTGTTATAGCCCCGCAACTTTGAGCCTATCTGTATGCTTATCAAGTATGCATATACATGCACAATAAATGGCTGAGAATGCATTTGATTATATTATGATATTATTAAGATTTGTTTTATCGCACCATTGTTCTTTTCAACCTAATCGTCTGAAATGCAATGCATCTTCAACGCTCATTATTTCAAAACGATATTGTCATCTGAGAATGCCATACGTCACTTCTGCTCTTAAAGCATTTTCCTTGCTCTCACGTGGAATAGTTTTCAATCCAGATATTCTAGAAAAATTGAAATTTTTATGAACCTGCCAATTTCATGTGTGGTCGCAGCCATGACCTATTTTCGGTGAAAGCTGTTTCCTCATGTCAGGCTCACAAGGCACCAATAGCGAGGACTGTACGGCTAGTCAATGCACTCCATAGAGATGTTAACATTTTTAGCAATGCATTATGTCTTTGTTTTTAAAATTCTATTTTATTGTTTAATTGTAAGTATGTATTTTTCTGAAATATTGTTTTTTTCTTTACTAAGTTAATTTACCTGTAATTTTTATTCTAGATGTCATGTTGTGAACGTCTTGACTTAATAATTTGTTATGTTCTCAATGTGTTTCTTTGATGTCTTTTTTAAATAAATAAATAAATATCAATATTTGCTTTATATAGAATCAAAATAGCTTTTCAATTCTGTTTAAATTCATCCTTAAAGTAGGACGCATCGACTGCATTCGATCACTGAATCAAATCAGACTGTCAACAAGTTATTGTCTAAAACTATTATATTAATAATTACCTACCATCTAATAAATCAGTTTAATTATAAAAGGTATTTACAGGGAAGTCAGAAATAATGGGAACTGAAATACCTAACGGGTAAGGAGTAGCAGGTAACCAATCTGGAGTAAGGAATAATTCGGGATAAACTTAATCACGTGTCAAGAATACGTCATACCTCTAATACTGCAAGTGCTCTCGGTTTATGCTTGACGCTCATTTAAGGCTATACTTCAGCTGAGGCATGGTCTAAAACGACCGTGACTACGCGACGCGCAGATTGTGCAAACGTCGCGTGACGAACAAAACATAATTTGACATAAAAATTTAACATACGTCCATTAATGTTATGTTTATTGTTATTTAAGTAATAATAATAATATATTCATTGATATGTTTTGTTTTTCGAGTAAATACGTAACGTTTTTTAGTCATCTTTACACGATTTATGAATTAATTCCTCCGACGCCATCACAAAACAAATTGACGTGCTTACAGGTCAAGTATCGCTCTCCGGCTAGCAACGAAACCGAAATTACGTCCCACCTATCGCTGAAAATTATTTTCCATTTCACTGAAGTATGCTCTTAATATGTTCGTATTACACACATCATTTCACGTGCATAATGCGTGTTTCATTTTCGCAGGACACTCACACATTCAAAACCCTGTATCAAAATGTAGTGTATTGAATATTGTCTATCGGCATTCTATTTATTATCTGTTCTGTGGGTATTTATATGAAAGTGATCCCACCGTTCCATAATATTATAACTTAAGGTACTATGATATTGCTTTGTCGTATTTTTTTTTATTGTTATTGTTACGTTATTGTCTAAAGCCACGATGGCCGCGTGGCTTAAGCGCCGGTCTATAGTGTCGTTGGTCCCAGGCTTGAATCCTGGGTCTGGCAAGTACACATATTGTTTTACAATTTGTGTATGAGTCAGAGTATGTACCTAATAGGTTGAGCAAGTGGCTGACATCCATTTCTCGTAACAAACCTCCACTCTGTGGAGGCCCATACGATCCTATTACGATCGGACATGGTCGAAAGAAAAGATTGTCTAAAACATATATAATTATCTTCTAATAAAGCCAGTTTAAATATAAAAGCTGTTTATATGAAAATGCTCCCACCGTTCCATAACACACTTCGGCCCTGATCTAAAACATTCAAAAGTGATGTGTAGGGAGATAGTTCTCGCAATATTAAGTCGATCATAAAGAAAGATCATGATGCATTTCGTTTTTCGATATTTTTCATTATATCACGATTCCCGATGCTACATCAACGAAAACTGTTTTATTTATTACCCATGCAAATTTTTGCATAATATTATGAACCATTCAATACCTACATGATACTAACAGAAACAAACTATGTTAACAGAATCTAACTAGGTACTGTTACATTTTGACTTACAATTAACTTCCAATGGACGGCAGATTTATGCGTTGTGATTCCATTACAAGGTGTTTGAGTGGTAAATTATGATCGACCAAATACCTAGCCGATCTCGGCATCCAGATCAACCTAAACAGCCAGACAAGCCCGGACCATGACAGCCTAATAGAACTGAACCAAGAAGACACCCCACAACGGGGGGGGGAAGAAAAGAAAACCAAGAAAGAAGAAAAACCATCGTCGATGATAAGCAGCCAACGAATACGAACGAAGCACGAAGACGGACGGCCGAGGAAGATTGAAGAATGAAGAATGCCCATCCACGGAACACAAGATACTACGTCGCGAAGCAAAAGAAAAGGATGTGGTGGCCGAACGAAGAATGCGCTAAAATTATTATTGAAAATTTTACAACAACACTTGAACTTGGAGGCAGCAGCCTCTCCCGGTCCTCCTCAAGAACCGGGAAACTCACATCACCACGTCGATGCAGCGAAAACCTTTACCAGAGATATTACACCAGAGATGAAGGCGATGATGTGTAACGTAGATGAGCCCCAAACAGAAAAGGAATATCCAAAGTCCAAAGTGGTAAATTATGACTAAAGTTGTGATTATATTGAGTTGCACGTCGCATACTGTCACGCTATCACAGCGACAAATTTAGTATATGGATTCGTCATTTTACAGAATATTTTAAACGATCACCACCTCTGTAAATTCTATTATGGAGAGTGCCAACTCTAATGTATTAGTATTTTGAATTATAATTCAGTATCCATGCTAATTTTAATTGGTTTTAACAGTTTTTACGTGTGCGTACGTTAAAATTACTTGCGATATTACATCCATAGATAATATTTTGAACAGAACCCAACCTGCAGACCATAGATAATAGACCTTATACGTATAATAAATACATAGTGCACAACCGCTAAAAACAAAAAACACGCGATCTTGACATGAGTCGAAAATGTGTAGGCGCCTAGAAAATGATAAAAAAAACTTTTATTGAGTCATGCGGGTGACGATGCAGTGCGGTAGAACGTGAGCTGATCTCATTGTTGTTCCGGTGATTTCGGCAGATTTTGCCATTTGAAAATGTTTGTTTTAAAAGGTGTGCTACGGGATGGCAGCATCAGTCTGATAACATTTTAACTCCAAGAAACATCAGTTCCGTACAGCTTCATCAAATCAGTTTTTTAACGGTCCGTTTCTATCAACGTCCAGGCTTTAACTCCGTATACCAGTGTATTATGTCGTTTCCGGAAATCTGTACGTATGCAGTTTGCCGTTCACGGTGAAATGTTGTATAGGAAATGTATGGTCGTCAGAAGGTCGCAAGAACGTCCAACCTCTTTACGTCGTATAGTACTGAGATAAAATTCATGTCTAAATAAAACACGGTTCTTGTCGGTTTACAGGAAGCCAGTGGCAAACAAATTAGCCGATTTATTAATTGAGTTAGCATTTACTTGGTAGAATTCCATTTTAAAAGGAATGAAAATATAATTAATATTAAATTCTACAGGTTTTACAGGTTCTCAGAAACCTGTAGAATTTAATATTAATTATATTTTCATTTCTTTTAAATTAGCCGATATACTGGATTATTTGTTAGGTTAGGTTCGGTTAAGTTAAGTGAGGTTAGGTTAGGTTTTCATGCTTGAATTCATGAATTTTGCCATAATCGGCTATGAAAATAGAGATAACCGTATAGTATACGGTCATCTCTTTCCGATAAGAAAGCTCACGGTGAACTGTGCTATGGCGAAATGTAATACGTACAATTCACATGTAACCGTATAATGTAGCACCTGACCGCCCTTCATCCAATTGAACATTCAAAATAGTTCATTAAATCTTTTAAAAATGTAATTTCACGCAGGCTTTGACTGTATTCTCTTATGTATCGTTTTTTAAAACTATACAATTTTATCGAGCTCTTCCATTTGCACTGCCAGCCATCAAACCTTATTTTCGTAAGCTTTTCCGAATTCTCGCTGAACACTTGACATCTCGCAGAATCCTGGTGATAACTGGTATATAGATATAGTAATTATTTACAGAACGACTTAATTATTTACCACAGGAAATCGATTCTTGCCAACTTAAAAACAAGTAGAAAGCCTGGAGCATTTTAATTGGTGCAACGAAACGTCTGGTGACCGTGTTGATTTTGTATCTGTTTCGAGGCTCCGATTTCCGCTACGGAAGTCAGTACGACGGGTTTTTAAACAAGCTGACCGGATATTACCTCTAAATCCAACAGTGGCGTACCGTCTGATTAATAATTGTAATCGTAAAAACGAAAGAGTATAGATCAGTGGTCTCCAAACTCAATAAACATGTGAGCCACTTTCAGAAACTGAAATTGTCTGGCGAGCTACTTATACATATTCCTCATTTATAATTTTTTATCATCGTCCTTTATCGTACCATACATAATATTATTACATTTGTATGGTGAATACCCTATCATCCAGCATGACGGCAGGAAACCATTAATTTACAACTACAATGTATCTTGCAACATAATATTGTTAAAATTGCAAAACAAGCGATTTATGTGATTCAATCAAATTTCAACAGAAAGCTAATTTAGCAAAATAATATAAAACTTAATTCAATTAATCAATAATATCGCGATTAAGGAAATAATGCTATGTAAGTTTACCATGATATGCACACAAGTTGTTTGTATGAAAATCAATCTTGCTCAATTATTAAAACTGCATAATTGTTTAAATTAAAATCAATTGTTTATAATTTACGAAACGAATCATGAATTGCACAATAAACCTCATGAGCATGATTATCAAAAATATTCAAGTAGTTGATAGCAGCATTTTCTATTGAATCGAATCAGTATGAAACACTCAGTAGAAGAAAGCAACATCGTCATTCAGTTACCAAAGATTCCACCGTAAGGTTATCGTTGCGCTTCGCCCGATCGAACCCGTAATCCATCAGAACGCATACTCGTGATTCCACCCAGCTAAATTATAATCTGTAAACTTATCTGTAATAATTAAATTAATATTTATTTGGAAGGAGATAATAAACCAGGTTCATTTCATTCACGCACCAAATTCTGAGTTATTCATTTGGGAGTCAAACCAACGTACCCTTCCTATTCCACCCCACTTCTAAATATTACTTAAAATAAAGTAGAACATCGAACTTCCAATAAAATATAAAATACGTAGGTACTTTAATTATTCATTTATAAACTAAATAATAATGGAAAAATTTCTTGAAATAAGTGTGAGTAAAAGTAGTTAGTTAGTTAAGTAGTCACTAATTAGTGAAAAGAATGGCATTCACTTTCCTCCACATTTTTTTCAATTTTCGGTGAGTACCTTGTCACTTTCCATCCGAATGCAATTATCAAGATGTACATCTGAGAGTACATTTACTTTTAACCACATTCATAGTGGAAAACTTTGATTCACATAAGTAGATAAAACAAAACAATGCCTGCATTTTGAGCGCAATTCAAACTAAAATTGGATACTTTTCTGTTGGGCGAAAGACCATACAGATTTTAAAGTTGAGGCAACACTTTTAAGCGACAAATCACATTGAAATTCTATCAATTCCGTATCTGCTGAAGAGCCATCTTTGTGTAAATTTTCGACGATACAGCTGGATAATTTTTCATTTCGGAGTCCAATAATAAAATTTGAGAGGCAAATTTATAAATGATAAAATATCCTACGCGAGCCACTAAAAATGCCGCCGAGAGCTACCGGTAGCTCGCGAGCGACCGTTTGACGATCACTGGTATAGATAAACTCTAAATGAATATAAATTGCACCAGTGACCAAATTGAGTAAATCTGCTATAAAATTAATATTGAAATTCTACATAATATAATATTATTTTTATTAACTATTTCTTTTATTCAACTAATAATTCACAAGATTTAAGAATGTACCATTCTAATTATTGAACATACATAATTCTGAAAATTCCCATGACAAAATAATAATATAGCCAATAGAAAAAATCTTTTTCGAAAAAAGTAAGACACCCGGCTGGAATCGAACCTGCGTCTCTTGGGTTTCGCGCCCTTTGCATTACCACTATGCTACGGCTGCCATGCTTAATTGCGACAAATTTTGACTATTGGCCTTTTTAATACCTGCCCATAAGCGCTCTTCAAAATTGAGCTACGGTAGGCGATCGATTTTTTTATTCTAAATTTAAGTATTTATTACTTTAATTACTAACCGACGTCACGGATCACTCCAATATTTTCTGTTGTAACTTAATTGAACTTGCTAATAATTTTAATTAACCATTTCTTTTATTCAACGAATAATTCACAAGATTTAAAAATGTACCAATTAATATTTAAAATGATGCATTCTTAAATCGTGTGAATTATTCGTTGAATAAAATATATAGTTAATTAAAATCAGTCAATCAGTGCCAGTAAGTCAAAAATTGCACCAATTAATCAATAACCTTTTATTCCCATTTGATTCCAACAATCGCATCAAAATTGCAGGTCCGAAATGTGAAATGTCGGCCTGTAAGTGTGGTCAATAAATAACAAGTAAGGTCTTCCAGAATACAGAGGCGGACGGATATCAAAAAATAATAATGGCTTTCAAATATTAAATGGCCGTCTAGACTGCGGACAAATTTCGAAGGAGACATTTTTATTTCACTCAAATGGGTTACTATATTTAGGTAGGTTCCCAATCAATTTTAGAACGGTTTTATCTGTAACTCTTTGCACTTAGTTCTGTTGCATTCCCTATTTAAATATGTATGGGTATTTTTAAAAATAGGGCTGTTAATTCAAAATTCCTATTAATGATGTTCTGTTGAATCATAGCCAACTTTTATTATACAAGCCAAGCACAACGTTTGGCCCCAAAAATAAGTAGTCCTATTTATGAATATTATTTACAATTACTTTGAGTAATTGTGTTATTTGATAACGACTAAAAACGTAAACTCCATTTCAATTAATACTTACTAACAAAATAGTGGTGACGAACGATGCAGTACTTATGTAATAAAATAGTACATACTAATTAGTATCCATTCATAACCGATTCTACTTTTAGCATTTTTCTTGGAAATATCTGCACAATCAATAATAATTATCTATGGAATTGACGCATTGCATGAATCTAAAATTGTATTAAAAGATGATTTCGAACGATAATGAAGTAATGTTTGCGGCAATGCGAAATTATTTGCAGCTAATTTAATCGTCTAATGCGTCAATTACATTGAGCTTCTTCACGAGCTGTTTGTTGGCGAATTTATAATCTTTCTGTAAAGTCGCCCAGTGTAATCATCGAACAAGCTAACAAGCAGGTTGTAAACACTCTACCGAGAAAAGTTGAAAGCCGGTCAACTTTACACGCTACACGCCGGCGTGTGGGCCTACTGCGTCTGCTCTGTAGAGCGCAGAGCAACCTCCCGGTAAAAAAACAAACTACGTTCTGTCAAAATAGTCGCTGGTTTGTGGCTTCTCAGCGAATGGAAAGTTGTGTGTGTAATCATCAAATCGCAGTAGCTGAATCGCTCGCTTTTAAATTCGCCAACAAACAGCTCGTAAAGAAGCTCAATGTAATTGACGCTTAAGTAACATATTTGGTTAACTTTGATACATTTAGACTTCATCTCTAAGATCTTTAAGCATGATATAAATAATTACAAGATAAAAAGAACATTTTATATACCACGTTTTTAAATTCTGTTGAATTATATAAACTTGACAATTCTATGTATTAATAAATACTTTTTTTTAAATTTTTGATGAATAATTATTATCCCATCAACTTGAAAGAAAATGATCATATGCGTAATAAAGAGAGCAATTATTATAAAAAATTTTCAAACATTTATTAATTGAATAACATAATATATGAGATTTTGAAAACTTGTACTTGATATGAAGTAAAAAACAAACAAACGAAAAACAAGAAAGCGAGTTAATTCTTTTTTCAAAATCGTCGATGCCGTTACGCAAAAGTGCAAGCATTGAATTCGATCGAAGCGCCACCTTGCGGATTTTTTCCGAACTAACTTTCCATACAAAACAGAATTAACTGTAAATGAATTCAATTCTGCTTCAAGTATTAAAAGAATGCATTGTCACCGTATTCTGATAATATATTCTAAAAGTTTCAAATGTCTAGCTAGTCGGGAAGTTAGTTAAAAATCGCAAATGAAAAATTTGTACTGGACAAACAAGAAAACGAGATAATAAAAACTTTGTAAAATTAGGCAAATAAGAGCTACTGTGGGTCTATTCTATACTTATCGACCACTAAAGTGATAAATATTATCAAACTTAGGGTAGGTTTGTATCAAAGTATTAGCACTTATTGTAACAATTACAATAATTTGGTTGTAATTGTTGCAATAAGTGCTATATTTTAACAGCAGCAAGAGAGGTGCACGCTTAAGCCGCGTTGACACGGTCCAAGTACGATCCAAGTAGACTTGGATAGGAATAATTAGTATGAAGATGTCTCATCCAAGTGACAGCTTCATACTATTTATTCCTATCCTAGGTCAGCGGCGCTTCAATATTGCTCCTCAAGGGCGAGGAGGCCGACGTTGGTGATTTTCACCTCGTCCCTCCCCCTCGGCTAGCTGGCGAAGGAGTAGCATTATTGAGGCGCAGAATTAGACTCATGTCGCTCAACGCGGCCATTACGACCTGGCAGCGAAAGTGGGACGAATCGACCAAGGGCCGGCACACATATACGTTTTTTCCAAACATACAGTGGCGAATGGAGATAACCAAATATCTGACTCCAGACCATTACACCAGTCAATTTGTGACTGGTCATGGTGGATTCGCTGGCAAGCTCTTCGAGCTTGGACTTGTAAGCCGTCCGACATGTCCATGCGGAGGGGAAATACAGGATGCCAACCACATCCTATGGGAGTGTCTGAGTATGTGCTCCGAACGGGAGGAAATGCTCAGGTCGGTCCAACCAGCTGTTGGACCCATCGGCCCGTCCGACCTGGTTGCTACTAAGGCCAATTATCTTGCTTTCAAAAAATTTGCGGCGTCTTACTACGGGCGTGAAGATCTCTTCACATAAATTTTGCTGCCTGTATGATTAGCTTCGTTCTTTAATTTAATAAACAAGTAGGTTCATTTTCTTTTTAGTAATTTCCATGTGCTTTTTCTCTCCCTGGCACTTTGCATTAGAGTAAACTCAGTAAACTCAGTCAGAGCTCACTTTGAGCGTAGCAATCTAAGTCTTGGGCATCTTCTCCCAGGACACTCCCAGGCCAATTCTTAGATGCTTCACATCACCAATTGATGGGTCCCGTGATACTCTCGATTAAGACCGAGGGTGGTACGGGGCGGGTTTGGTGGAGGGACTTTAACTTCAATATTTATTCCCATCCAAGTGCGCTCGTATGTGACATCTTCATACTAATTATTCCTATCCAAGCTACTTGGACCGCGTCCTACTCATCCAAGTTAACTTGGGTAGGAATAAATAGTATGGAGCTGTCACTAGGATAGGAATAAATAGTATGAAGCAGTCACTTGGATGAGACATCTTCATACTAATTATTCCTATCCAAGTCTACTTGGATCGTACTTGGACTGTGTCAACGCGGCTTTAGGTACAAATTCATTTTACATTTGGGAGCGCTCAAGTCAACAACGATATGTCACTCTCAAAAGTAACCAGAAAGCTACTTCTCACAGAGAATTTAAGTTTAAAATTTCGAAAGTCTCTAATTCGAACTTGTTGGGTGCATATTGTCAATTCATCCCATGCGTCACTATTCATAGCCTCAAAATATACGACGTTTGACGTTTGTCATACTGAAGAAACATCAGCAATCTTGCAAAATCACTTGGTGACACAATAAAAATAACCAACAGGTTTGTTCGCCGGGAGACTCACTAGGTGACTAATAATCACGTAGCGAGGAGCGAAGCGTGCAGTGTGGCCATTGCGATAGTATAGTGTGCGTCCGTTCGCTAGCATATGCCACCTAGCACGTAGCCACCAAGCAAGGCACCTGCCTATGTGGCCTTAGCCTAAGCAATTTTTACAGGGAAACCACAATAAAATTTATCTGGAAGAAAAATCAACATCCTTGCTCTGTCGGTAAAATATTGAAGAATTCTTCAACGTCTTTGAATGTAGCATATTGTACTACTAAACACTCATCATCACCTCTACTACTTTAAGGTTAAGATTCATGTTTTATCATCGTGTATTATCTGATGTTTTTGGTAATCTCTCACTGTGTTTTCATGATAAGTCAGATCAATCAATTTCATTGAAGAAATAGGTAGTTAGGAACATGATCGTTGTGACGCAATACCGTTGCCTTTACTGAGCCATTTTTAAAGAGGCACCTAGCGGAAAATACGAAAGCTTGCGATTTGAGATATTTTTTGATAATTTACAATTCCAACTGTATTAATTAATAAATATGTATCTGAAAACATTAAAAAGAAAAATATTTTTTATTTTAAGTCAAAGATAAATTTACAATTGTAAAAAATGTGAATTTGTTGAATCGGACCGCATCTTATTATTACATATATTTTATGGTCATATTTATTATTAAAATTTAGTTTATTAAGCGATCTAAGCATCGCCTAAGAGATTTTTGACTAATTCATAGTTTTAATATTTTTTATATCTATTTTAAAAAACATCGATTTTTATAAAAAGTATAAATGTCTATAACTTGAAATCATTTTTATTTATGTCAAATCAAGCTTCAATATTGGGACCATACATAAATAAAAAAGGATTTCAAGTTAAATTAATTTTAATGTTTATAAAAATCGATGTTTTCATCAGCTCAGTGGCTTCACCTTAAGGGAAAGAAACAAGTCAAACTTTTGATGCAATCATTATTTTATTGCCCTGTTTTCCCCTTTTTTATGAAACATTTTTTATGTTTACTGTTATAAGAATTACACTTAGATCTTGTACAAAAAAATTGAAATATTATCAAGTAATTTAAAAGAAAAGTGACCCGAGTCTACTCTCTACCGTACGGAGATTCGTCTTATTGTAATGACGTATTGTTCTCTGTGCACGGGAATGCGTACACATTTTTTAAATTATTTTATATTATTATATACTTCGTACTAACTTTTTTCATAATTTGCTCTTATGATTTTAATATACAAGTTATATTGCTATGAAGAACCTTCAAGCAATATTATAACACGTGAAGTTTTTAATGACAAACTGCAACTTCAGTCGAGTGGATTAATTGGGTTCATGCAATTATTTACTTTTGCAGCGCAAATTCACGCATCAACACCAATGCAACTAGTACTTAAATAACAAATTACTATACTGTCAACGAAACTGGAGCTATGGCAAATTAACGTAGTGTAGAATCTGAAAACCGAGATTCCGGTATTCGTTGATACTGATATACCGGTTTTAAAAATAAAAAATATCGGTATTTAGAAAGTAAAGATATTGAAAAAAATCATCTCTAAAATGACAATAGAATTCAATATGAAATACATAGCACAAGGGGGAGGTTTACGGGTCCGGATCCCCTTCTCAGGAATGGAAAAAATACAAATTGGATAACTTGACTATCGAACAGTGTTATCAGCGAATTGCCCCCTCTCGGACAAAAACTTCCCATAAAAGTGCGTGGTTTCAAGGTTGAAGCAATGACAAGCTATACGTAGTAGTTGGAGCATGGCCCCCACATCTTGAAGCGGCCCCCAGGCCACAATGTTTGACGCCCCCCCCCCCAATCTGTCGCTAAGGTTAAGGGCAGTGTAATGTTCTACAGTCAATGGCATTGTCATTGTCTACAGTAGTGTTTCCCAAATGGTATTCCGTGGAACTCCAGGGATCCGTGTAAAATTAAAGGTATTCCGTGTATTTTTTGCGATTTTTGGTATTTTTAAAAAATCCTCTTGAATTGTCGGCACTCAGCATCATATTATGAAGCACTGATCGCGACCCCATTTTGTGATTGCCAAGTAACATGCGACCCTTCGCCATATTGGATAAATAGTCATTTTTATTAGTCAGGAAACACCAAAAGTGATCATAAAATAAAATTCTACTTATCAAACAGCGCTGAGGTGGGGCCCATGAGGTAGAGAAAAATTTGAAGTCAGCGGCACCTGCTAAACTGTGTTAAACCCACCTCCTCTTCTACCCGCAATTTATTATGAAGGATTTGGGTTAATCTGGAGTTTTTAATGTGATGTCGTCTGGGCGGAGGAGTGTTGAGAGACCCAAATTGCGATGGTTGGATGGTATCACCCATGATGCACAAGCGATCAAGGATTGTAGAAGGATTTTACGGAATAAAAATCCTGATGGAGACAACGACTTCGCATGACAGTGCTCACTCCAAGCTGCTACGGTTCCATGTAAATTGTACGTAAAACATTTCACCGTGGCACAATTCGCCGTGAGCTTTCTTATCGGAAAGAGATGACCGTATAATATGTTCTCCAATTTTATTAGATTCAATATGCACATTAATTCAATTTTCATAGCGGATTTTGGCAAAATTAATGAATTTAAGAATGAAAACCTAACCCAACCTAACAAATAATCCAATATATCGGATATTTTCTAAATTTGTTTGCTACTAGCTTCCTGTAAAGTGTAAACCGACAAGAACCGTGTTTTATTTAGACATTAATTCTATGTCAGTACTATACGACCCAATGAAGTTGGACGGTCTTTAATGTACGGCCATATATATCCGTTACAAAATTTCACGGTGAAGTGTGATACGTGGAATTGCATACGTACACGTTTCCGGACACGAGCTGCTACATCACAGGTGGTGGGTAATGACATCTTACTAAATCATAGGCATCAAACAAGTCACTTCTGGACTTGGATGGGCTGTTGACGACAGTACCAATATTGAATATGGTATCCAGGAGTGGGGCTTGGCATTGTCAGACTAGGTTGACTTGAAATCTTAGAAATCAGAAACCTCTCTGAGTCCTGGGTGTAAAACTAAAAATGTATAAAAAATAACAGGTAGAATGGAAAGAAAATTCACCGGATGCCATTTTGTCAGAAAAAATAATATAATTTCACACTCAACTCTCACGGCGACAAACTTATCAGCGCACTACTCACACTGAAACGTTGATCTCTTTGAGAAAGATTGTATTTCATCACTGCGCTCCCAAATAGAGAATTCTTTCACTGCAAAACTTGACACATTAGTAAAGAACTCGCGAGTTCCGTTGGATGGCAATACAATGCAAATCTTTTCAGATGCATATCATAAACGCCAGACTCTATTTATACACCGTTCGAACAAATTATATTTTTATATATTCATAAGATTCTTTTTAATTTTCAACAGTTTAATATGATTTCATGGATTGTAACCAGGGAACACAAAATTAATGGAAGTTGGCTTACCTTATCGAGTGGCACCTTGCTGAATCAGAAAGCAATGCAAAGAAAACTTTCGCGCCTACATTGATGTAGCTTTTGGCGACCGCATTCCAACATACAAACTACAGCTCCAAGTCCTACTTATTGGAGATCAGTAATGCCAAATTCTACGCACACACAACGGAAGAAAAAAAAAATATTTTACATTTTTTTTTAAACTGATATTAGAAAATGCTTTTTTGTATGATTAATTATACAGCATCATATCACACATAGTATTACGTGACAATCACTAAGTATATTATTATAATAGTATAATTACCCTTAAATATCACCAATTCCTCGATACTCTAATCACTCGAAATGCAATGACCTGTAAGTATTAAACATTTCGAAATATTATGAGAGAATCATTTGTTTTATTTAACAAGTATCACGACCCGATTAAAATAAACGATTCCTCCGATTTTTCATATTTAGAATATGTGTTTATACCTTCGTGTATGTCTAATAAGCCCGTCTCTCTACCTCTTAGGCATAAAGTCCACTAAAGCAGGCTTGCGGGGCGCTCGCGCATTTTCTATGTGAATCATCGAAAATACAAAGTAATCAAATACGACAGCGCACACTGGATTTGACGACGTATTGTGCCCGCCTGCCCCATGAGTCACCGTTGTGTGGCTTTTCAGCCGGACGAATTAACGAAAATACAATGTAGTCCATTCATTGAACACGGCGAGCAAAATCACGCTCTGGAAGCGTCGTCGATAGATGGGCGAGAAGGCATTATTTAATAACAGAGAACTCATTGTTTAGTTATTGCGTAATTATAGCCCCGAGAAATAATATAATATTTTTATTGCTTTGTTATGAGAGACGCTGATAATAATAATTATTTTGTGCTTCTTGGGCCCCTTATTACATAGGTGAAGGGTAATGCGCGGGTGGGAGGGGGCCTACTCAGTAGTGAGCGCACCGAACGCTTTTTTGGTGGGCTTTATGCCTTACACATTTTTTCCTATGTATTCGTGATAATTCAAGACAAAACTTATATATATATATATATAAGGTTATAACTCAACATACCCACATGGCCGAGCGGCTAACGCGTTGTTTATGTCATGGGTCCCAGGTTCAAATTCTGGATCCCAAGATAAAATTTATCTTGTCAATATATCGAGTGAGTAGATTCAGAGAGACTTTACGAGACTGGTTTGTTCCCTCGCTATAATATAGCCTTTTATTGAATCCGTCACGATGAAAAATGCTTACTTCGGTATCTGAGGCATTTGATGTGAAAATATATTTTGAATATAATTAGTTTAGCCAATTATAGTCGCTTTTTCCCATCTACTTCAAATCCCCCGATATTGTCGCATGTCGCGGTTTATCAGTCGACCGTGATTGTAGAACAGCGATTTGCTCAAGTTATCTCAAGACAGCGGACGCGCCTAGGTTTGTTAAAGCTAATCCGTCGTTAACTGATTAATTCGATTATACAGACTGATTCAGAAGTTATTCGCGGACCATGGTTGGGTCAGCTTGATATAGTGTGACCGTCGTCCAAGCAATACTTCTGAATACCTGGCAAGCCGTGTAACCCAATAAAACAATACCGCGAGAGTGCTAGTGCAACCAGACCACGAAGCATGATCATCGACATCATAAAAGGTCAGTGCCTGGCATCCTAACGTAACCCCCCCCCCAGCATCCATATCCACCATCACAAAAATTATGTCAAAAAAATATAGTCCGCTATGAAAAGCGCAACAAATAATAAATATCACTGAAGTAAACAAAGTGCTTAACTAAGTAGTAATTATTCGATTGTGTGAAAAATATATATGTATTATAAAGAAGTTGCAATACTAAATAATAATTAAATAAATAACATTAATTTGAAAGCGATTCGTATGTCATGGATTCTGTTGACACTGCTTGGTTCTCACCACAGAACAGATAATAAATAGAATACCGATAAGCAATATTCAATACGCCGCATGGTGAAGCAGGCTTTTGAATGTGTGAGTGTCTTACGAAAATGAAGCACGCATTAGGCACGTGCAATAGTGTGTGTAACACACCAACATTAAATGAGCGTAAATGCATAAACCGAGAGCACTTTTTAGTATTCGACGTAAAACGTATTCTTAACACGTGTGAAAGTTTAACCCGGATTCTTCCTTACTCGGGTCGGTTACCTGCTATCGCCTTACCCGTTGTGTATTTCAGTTCCCATTATTTCTGAGTTTCCTGGTTCTCACGGAACCATCGACGGTCACAAATCAGATAATTTGTCACCAGAAGTATATAATATATTATAAACTTATGAAGGAAAACTATAAAATTCGACTCGTCCTGAAAACTTTCCTTTAAGTGAAATAATAATATCATGAGATGCATGAACACCGTTTTGTTTTCAGGTAAGCATTCAATAGCTAATAAAACTTCACTAAGTCCATGTGAACATACTGCATGCACGCTTCCGTATAAGACATCTACATATAAGAGGAAGTACTGTTGACCAAGACAGGTGGAAGAAGGAATGGAAGTCCTTCACCTAGCAATAGATTAACATTCGCTAAATTTAATAACGTAATATCTACACCTATGCACATCATTGCCATAATCAAAAGCCTGCACGAGAATAGCGAATGCTGTGTCAGAATTGGAGACACTGTCACGGAATGGTTCGGGGTCACGACCGGAGTCAGACAGGGTTGTGTCCTTGCACCGTTTCTCTTTATCATTCTCTTTGACTTCATACTACGGAAGTCAATACCACCCGACCGAGGCATACCTGTTACCCCCACGGTGAAGCTATGCGACCTGGAATACGCCGATGATGCTGTCCTATTCGACAACTCAATCGAGGGCATTCAAGAGACAATCGACAGGTTGCATAACAACTCCTCTCGCGTTGGTTTGAAAATCAACGCGAAGAAAACCAACGTCTTGTGCAATAGCACCTGTCCTGATCCAGATTTCCCTCTGATTAGCGATGGACAGAGCATCGAGAGCGTCGACAGCTTCAAGTACCTGGGGGTACACATCACGGGAGATGGCATTTTGCAGAAAGAGCTCGCTATCCGAATGGGAATGGCTGGAGCAACATTCAACTCGATGCGAAATGTCTGGGACTCACGATTGTACTCGGTCAAAACCAAATGCCGCCTATTCGACGCTTGCATTCTGACGGTGCTGCTTTACGGTAGCGAATCATGGCACCTTACGAAGGCTCAGAGCAACCGTATACTGAGCTTCGAAAACAGATGTTTGCGACGAATACTGGGTGTGCGGTGGTATGACTTTAGGAGCAACGAGGAGATAAGAGAACGTACCAAGCAGCCTCTCATCACGCTGAAAGTGAAGAGGCGACGTTGGACCTGGCTCGGCCACGTGCTGCGGATGCCAGAAGAGAACTTTAACCTGGCTTGCCTGTTCTTCAAGCCGACCGGATTCCGGCGTCCTGGAAGGCCGCTAAATACAATCTACAGAGTGTATACGGCGGAGCTACGGGATGCTGGTTTGACCTGGAACGAAGCAAGAAGACTGGCGAGCGACAGGGATTCTTGGAGGCGCCGCGTGGTGTCCATATGCTCCAGTTAAGGGGCGGATATGGGCAAAGAAGAAATTTACCGTAGATTACATTTACTTTGATTCCTTTGTTTACTATTAATTATTTGTGTATTTTACGGTTGCTATGGAAAATCTCTATCGTCTATTCGCCAAAAAAAAATACATCAGATAGCTAAATTAGTATTGGCGTATATTTAACGAAATTAGTTATCACATAGGTATATAGTGGTGTTTCTTTTTGCAGTGGACTGTAATTTGAAGGTTATGATGGATTCCGGATCTAGGGGGGGTTAACAGGATGCCAGACACTGAGCTTTTATGATGTTGATGATGGTTCCGTGGTCCGGTTGCACTATTACTCGCGCGGTATGGTTTGTTGGGCCACCCGATGCGCGGCACTTGACGGAACACTGTTGATGGATGATATATGAGGTTAATGAATGATTATGATAAGTTGTATGAATGATGAGAACCGGTATCACGGCTTGCCATGTATTCAGAAGTATCGTCAGTAGAAGTTGTGCGGTAGGCTTTGGTAAGCGAGATCAGCGCAAGTCGCTGCCTGCTTAGTAGTGCGCGTCTCACGTGAGTTAAGGAGTTTACTCGGGAATGCCAAATGCTGGAGGCGTAACCACCAGAAGCCGGCTCCTGCTTAATACTCGAAATTGGGTAAATTCAGTAGATGCTTCTAAGTAGCTACCTACTTATTTTTTCTGGCGCATGCGTGGTGTAAATAAGAAATATGCCTCTATATGCGCCGCCAGAGAACTCAGAAATAATGGGAAATCAAATTCCTAACCTAACGGGTAATGAGTAGCAGGTAACCGATTTCGAGTAAGGAAGAATTCGAGATAAACTTAAACTCGTGTCAATAATACTTTAATTTCTTACTTCTTTAATACGTCGAATACTGACAACTGCTCTCGGTTTATGCATTGACGCTCATTTAATATTGATCCATTAAACACACTATTGCACGTGCATAATGCGTGTTTCATTTTCGTAGACAATCACACATTCAAAACCCTGCATCAAAATGTAGCGAATTGAATATAGCCTGTCGGAATTCTATGTATTATCTTTTCTGTGTGCGCAGGTTTTGCAACAGCCATATAGATTGATAAAACCGATAATTGTATAGGTAAAACGAAAGCAAAAATTGTGATATTCGGTTTTTTAGATGTGGTAAGCCATAACGAGGAAATCTCTACATTATTTAATAATCAAAAAAAAAAACTTTACAGTGACTAGAGTTATCTTGTGTTTATGAGATATTTCGGATTTGTACAATTTATTAAAATATCCCTTGGCCGGCTTGGCCCGCCAGGCAAATAAACAGACAAGCCTCAATTTGATTTTGGACCTTCTCCAAGTCTCTGGGAAAGTGACTTTACAAACTTTACTAGACTGAGAGTGTACCTTCTTTTGTATCTTTTTGGCGGTGATTCTAGAACCTTTGATAAAGATGAACACTTTCAATTCTGATTTTATTATTTAATAAATATACAGTTGCAAAGCGATCTGCTCGCTGCAGGTTGACACCTGGCGGGGGACGTGAGACATGGAGATGGATCGAGGAAAGTATCGCAACCTTGTGCTAACCCTATGCCCCAATGTTGCGGCGTGACAGGATGAAGTATCAGAGATATAATACATATCATTTAAAAGATTCATATTTTGTTTTAATCATTAGGTAGATGTTTGATATGCAAAAAAATGTCACGAAACCCTGCGAATATTTGAATTTCACCGATGGTCCCACTTAATAAAATGATAGAATAATATATAACTTTACTTGCATTTATTAAAATATATCGTAATAGAATAAAAATAATAGAATAATAATTACAAGATAAAAATAACTTTTTGTATAACACGTTTTTAAATTTTCTGTTGAATCATATAAACTTAACAATTCTATGTATTAATAAATATAGAATACTGAAATGTCATTTTGACATTTCATATTGATTTCCGTAGTAACGCACGTATATATTAATAATTTAGTTGCTAGGACCCATTTAGCAACCAACAATAGTGAGTAGTAAATATTACTTTTAACGATTTTTTTCCGAAACATACAAAACAGAATTAATTGAAAATGAATTCAATTCTGCTTAAAGATGGCCAAAAGTATTAAAAAATGCATTCCCGCCGTGTTCTGATATATTCTAAAAGTTTCAAATGTCTAGCTAGTCGGGAGGTTAGTTAAAAAACTTGGACAAACAAGAAAAAATCTGTACGAGACAAACAAGAATACGAGCTAATAAAAACGTGGTAAAAATAAAATTATTATTTTTCACTAAATAGAAAAATAGTATTTTTTGAAAATCTATTATTATAGTAAATAATAAGAAACATTTTTTTCTCTTTCTCTTCTGCCTACTCTCCTAACGAAAGTTGGGTTATAAACTTGACTTTCTGCATCTTACAATCAGCTATTCTAAGTACATCCAAACAAAAGATATTCTTCTTTTTCGTGCTCCTTATTCTTACTGCCACGCCCACGGTGGCCGTGCGGCTTAAGCGTTGGACTATCACGCCGTGGGTCCTAGGTTCGAATCCTGGGTCTGGCAAGTACACATATTGTTTCTTAATTTGTGTGTGAGTCAGGGTGGTTGAGCAAGTGGCTGACATCCATTTCTCGTAAAAAACAAAATATGCTATTACAAACCTCTACTCTGTGGAGGCCCATATGATCCTATTACGATCGGACATGGTCGAAAGAAAGAATTTTTACTGCCAAGAGTCAACGATCTAAACACTTTTCCTTTCCTCGATGATTTTCTTATATGTCTTCCCGCACTCCGAAGCTTTGGTGACTATTGGCAGAGAGAACTTAAATTTGGTCACTATATCTACTAGCAAGTTGGAATCATTATCATTGATGAAGTACGTATACCTGCTTAACTTTTTAGTTAGGGAAAATCTAGAGAAAAAAAATCTCTATCAAATTCTCACAACACGACTCGATACGAGTATTAATACAATATATTTTCTTATAATGAGAACTCTTTATTAATGTTAACATGTTAAGCTTTGCTGTTTGCAGAAATAAATTCTACAAAGTGTAAAATCAAGAACAGCGATTTGTTTCCTAAGTATTGGTTTGCCCAAAGGCATTTGATACACAGAAGCTAGTCTATACTGCCCCCATAAGCAAAAACACAGCTAATGGGAAAAAGTCAATTTTGAGAAAAGAGAGGTTATCATGTTTTTCATTGCTGCTTCATTAAAAGTTAATCAATTTTAATAAATGTTTCGGTTTATTATAGATTATTTAAAAATTGATATTTTGATTACATAAAAATGGCAAAATTACAAAAATATTGATTATAAAACTTCACTATTGTCTTTTTATTTATGATTTTGAATGGAATAATGTCAGTTTCATAAGGAAAAAAAACAGTAAATATGTTTTTTTGCTTATAATTGAAATTGTAATGGATATTTTTGAAAAATTAAATACTTATTTTTTAATGTAATGGTATTTTATTTATTAAATTATATTGGAATGACAATATATATTTTTAAATATACAAAAATTCGTCAGTTTTGGTGGGAAGACTCCCAAAACGTCATCATATTTGTAGGCAATACTCTTCCTTATTTTTGAATTATGCATTTCTTATTTTCCTTTGTTACTCCACATGGTGCAACGTACACTTGAGGTTTTGGTATATTAAGGAGAGAAGTTTTAGTCAAAAACCTCATATCGTGCTACGCAGAAGCGATATCAAACGAAGTTTTGTATTTTAAATGTATTGCCTCTGACGGCTTTGACAATCATCATGTCCTTCATGTAGGGTCTACACATGATAATATTTCAAAAATGTATTTTTAAAATTATGAAATTGGTTGATTACACATGACTTGTCTTAAATTTCTTTCCACGCTCAAAAATGATCCATAAACTGCTGACCTGTTAATTAATATTTAATTACCACATTTAAATATCATGTTAATTATATCTAATGGCCAGTCACGCCAAACGCGCTTGTTGCAGTGTCATCACTAAATGAGTTAATATTGTCAATTTTTCCTACTACTGTATACTGTGAAAGATTATTCAGTGAAATGCACTTCATAAAAAACAAATATCGAAGCCAGTTGACAAATTTAAACTTAGAAGCAGCCATGCGGCTCGCATTGGAAAAAAGGAATATTGATGAACTTCGTTTTGCATTATTTTTAAATATCAAATGTTCAGAGACATAAGTACAAATATCATAATTTAATAAAACTAGTTAGTTAGAAATGTGTTTTATGATAGATTAAGATTAAAATTAATAAATCTCATTTAGTGCTAACAACGGGCTGGAGCGTTTTCAGTAGTTGGCCATTAGATATAATTAACATGATATTTAAATGTGGTAATTAAAAAGTGATTAACTGGTCATTAATATTTTATTTGCCATTATAATTTCATTGGATTTTGCAGCATTTTGATCAAGTTTATCCAATTGCATACTCTCCAAAAAAAGGTTGAGAATCTTTTTTTCACGATTCTTAGTCCAATTTAGAACTTAATCACCTTTGAGTCTTAAAATATCATTAAAAATGTAGGGCGATATGAAGTTAGTGAATGATTAATTTGAGGTTATCTCATTATTACCAGTTACATGCGGTATTACGTTTATGTAAAAATTCTAGAATCATAAACAAGAAAACAGTAGGCCAGCGTTTTTAAGCAAAAAACACAGCAAATCGATAGATGTGCTGTGTTTTTGTTTATGAATCATTATTTACTGTTTTTTTGCATCGAAAAGCCTAACGTTTTTGCAAAAGTAATGAACACATTATGATGATTTCCATATGAAAAAAAATGATTTGCAGTTTATTTTGTTATGCAATTATGTTCAGAATTTTATCTAGTATGTCACCTCATACTTACTTTAATTTTTCATTTTTTCCCATTAGCTGTGTTTTTGCTTATGGGGGCAGTATAATTACACTAACCGTTTGTAAGATAAAGCTTTTGCGATTTTATAAACACAAGATGTGCATCGGAAGGGTTGAAATAAGCTTTCCTTCGGGCACTTTTAATAACTATTTTTATACAGTTTTTTTAAACGTAACCTACTCGATCTCTTATGATATTATAATACGTAATCATAAAGTTGTAGAAACCTTTTTCTAGATTATTCTACATAATATTATTTTTTTTTTCAGTGGAATTGGGCATAAACATTGTAGCTCTCTAGACCAGTGTTTCCCAAACATTGTGTACCCCTTCTATAATTTTCGTAACACTGAGTACCCCTCGTCAAAAAAAAAATGCATATAAGTACTTAAATAACAATCAAACAAAATAATAATAAACGAAAAATAAAATTCATTCATAATAAAATATAAATAATTACAAGATAAAAAGAACTTTTTATATATAACGTTTTTAAATTTTCTGTTGAACCGTATAAACTAGGTTAAACAATCAAAAAAAATTGTACTTGACACGTCATATTGATTTCCATAGTAACGCACGTATATATTAATAATTTAGTTGCTAGGACCCCAGCCCCTTAGCAACCAATAATGGTGTCGAAATAACTTTTCATACAAAACAGAATTCAATTCTACTTAAAGATGGCTAAAAAATGCATTGGCATCGTGTTCTAATATATTCTAAAAGTTTCAAATGTCTAGCTAGTTAGTTAAAAACAGATTGCAAGATTTGTACCGGACAAACAAGAATACGAGCTAATAAAAACTTTGAAAAAATATGGGATTCATTGTAAAATAACGAACACAATGTTTACCTCTTAATCCGTAAAACATGCGTCACTATCCAGGTGATGCATTAAAACCACCTACAATAAAGCACCTGTAAAAATACTAAACATCTTTCCTGCAATCGAGACATTCGTTTGTGCATATTGATTTATCAAAATATATAATAGGCTTTTAATTATTAAATTCGCATAATTTTGAAACAATCGAGGCCCTTCATTGGTCGGCCAATTAATACTAGGCGGATATAGTCAATGAGGGGTCGGCTGAATAGTTTGCAGGGCCATCACAGGATAGATGTGATGTTCCATGATGCTGTGTATCGTGCGATTAACCTATTTCATGGCACGTAAAAGTTGATATAATATTTTTCTTGATTTATTTGATTATTGTAGGTTAATTTGTATTATTGTTTTACTTTCAAATTGCATAATAACTTACCTTCTCTTCTTCTTCTTTCTTGTTTTATGTGTTGTAATCATTAAATAAGTTAACTCTCAATTCGTGGTGGAACTGCATTGTATTATTAATTAATTTAATAAAACGCATTTTTTTAGTACGTATTCCAATTTTAATAAATAAATCTGGACCGGTTGTCCCTCTGAGGTGGACAAAACCGGTCCAGATATATTTATTTAAATTGGAATAAGTACTAAAAAAATCTTTTTATTAAATTAATCGATAAGTATTTTTTTACCTATTCCATGTCCACTTTTTATAATTCTATACCTACTTTGTATTACGGCGCATTGGCCAATAGCAGTAATGGCATAATACTCTTTTTTTCTAAATAAATAAATAAATCAATAACATAGCTACCATAAAATATAAATACATTCATCCTCCCGACGAGATTCGAACCCGTATCCACTGGATTCGCGCCAAATCTATGTATGACGAAATTAACTAGTAGGTAGCTTTCACATCTTAAAGTGCTTAACAATCGATTTTAACATATTGAATAAGTCGTATTATTTCTAGCATATATGTGTCGCTACATTTCAAAATCAGCCAAGTCCACCTTTAGGTATTTTTGACTTTTTTGTGAATTGCTGAAGAACTACTGCTTTCTAACATTTCTGCATTATCAAAATGTGGAATTTATTAATTTTAAATATTCTATACTCGAAATAATATAAACTTTCACCCTTGTGACTGTGTACCTATTTGAGAAAACAAAAAGCTGTTTTTCTCCTATTAATTTATTATGGACTTGGCTGATTTTGAAATCTAGCGACACATATATGAGGTGTTTTAAATTTATGTAAATTTGTTGTTAAATTAAAAAATAGTTACATAAACATACCAATTTAGGTACAAACTTCACGAAAAGACGTGTTTCACAGACTTATGTAAAAAAATACCAACTTTCTAAAATCGTTCCTCTTGCGCGATGATACTTACAGGGTTTCAATTCTCGTTTCAAAACAGCTTATCTCCTCACCGAAAAATGCTGTTAAGTTCCATTCGCTTCGTGGATTTCTATCCAACCTCGATTACAACACCACAATACCCCACGTACGAGGGAGACTTGCGAATAAAGCTTCTGTAAACATCGAAATGTATTCAGAGCTTTGGAATATTACATAACGATTTTTCATTTTTATGTTCTTACACGCACAGCAAAAAATGTACAAATAATATAAATATATACCTAACTACTAAAAAAATACCAGTCAACATTATTGTCGATCCACTAACGTTTATACTTACTATTTTTATATCATAAGCAAATCGATATAATTTAAATACAAATATAGTTTGGTAGGTAACTATTTCGATAAAGCCGGTGTATTTTACACTGTTAGCCACTGAATCCTTATATTGACTCGAGAGAATGAGTTCCATTATATCTAAGGCTGTGATGCTTGCTATTAGACATAGATGAGATTTTGTGAACTCATAAATAGGATTATCAATATAATTATTAAAATATATTTGGCGTCGATTCTTCGATTTCTAACACCAGTAGTATGACACAACCATAAGTACTTCATTTCAACAGTAGATCTAGTTTACGTAATTAAATTGAATTTATATTCTGTGTATTTTGCCACCCTGGGAATCCTGCCGCTCTGGTACTGTGCACCCTCTACACACTCGCTCGGCACGTCCCTGTAAACTGTTTTAAATTAATTAAATACATTACATTGATTACTGATATTTTTCTGTTATGGATACCTCTACTTAATTTAAGACAAGTTAATCAACATACGGCATTCAAAACATCGGATGGATTGACTAAGTGGTAACCATCAGTTTGATTGAGTAATACCAACCAATGGATTATTCTGCACGGCTTCTGCGATGAACGTCTCTGCCATCTAAGTGTGCAGTGAATAATGGTATCCCTAGTGACATCCCATGAATATGTAGTAACAGGGCAGCAGGAAATTTGCATGCCTACAGAGAAACCCTGTGATCAGGTAACGGAACACTTCGCATATCACTTAACTACCAATAGGAATACCTTGCATGTGGTCTGCTTGCCTAATACTTTCGTAACTTGTGAAATAAACATGGCATTGACATACCTAATTATAATAACTGTTGTCAGCTCAATGAAGAAATCTTTAATGATATAATGAAAATTATAGCTAGAAAGACATATATAATATATATGTACATAATATTATCTAGCATGGATTCCCAACCTTTTTCCAGTTGTAAATTTCCTTTATAATAGTCAAATAACCTGATAACATTTGCATACAAAATCATTTTTATTATTGTTAAGAAAATGCATTAGGGGGTTCCTATATGCCAACAGAGAACCTAGCGGGAAAATACGAAGCTTGCAATTTGAATTTTTTTTTTTGATAATTTACAATTTCAACTGTATTAATTAATAAATCTGAAAACAATAAAAAGATTTTTTTTAAATCAAAGATAAACTTACAATTATAAAAAAAATATGAATTTTTCACATATTTGGAACATAGGTTACGTTATTATTACAATATTTTTATGGTTACATATATTATTAAAATTTAGTTTATTAAGTTTTCATTTTTTTTACGGTTTAGATTTTTGACTAATTGATAGTTTTAATATTTTTTTATATTTATTTAAAAAAAACATCGATTTTTATAAAAAAAAATATAAATGTGTATAACTTGAAATCCTTTTTATTTATATGAAATCTTATTTAGATACGGTCCCAATATTTAAGCTCGATTTTACATCCAAAAAAATTACAGTTCGGTGTGGTTTATGGTCTGGAGGTGTAATGGGCAGTATTCTTTTGAAAACTAAAATGGCAATGCAGTTACAGACCTACAAACTTATCTGTAGAATAGCCAAAAATGGAACTACGAACTACCATAGGACGCCATTTTGAAAATTTTATTCGAATGTCAAATTTTGTCCAGTTACGAGTCGTGATTGGATAGTTTTCGACAGTGGCTCCCCCATCCCATTCTTCAGACAAGTTTGTAGTACTGTCAATTGGGAACGCTAAAGAAATATGATTACTGATTTTTTTCTGACAAGAATTAGATGTTTTTGATCTGGACGATATGTGGTTATAACAAGATGGTGCAATCTGCTATTCTTTCATCCTGTGATACAATCAACTTATTGAGAGTCAAATACTAATCAAATAAGTCAAATATCTCTTATTCGATAACACTGTATTTGTTTGCGATAGTTTCCATTTTCCTTTTCCATTCAATAAATACTAAAATTATTACAAGTGGTAATATAAGTATTATATTATTTTGTTCACTGTTACGAAAAAAACCCCGCTTAATTTTAAACTCAATTAAAACTCAAGGACACTGGACGACGCTGTGTGGAGAGTTACTTTAAAAGTAATTCCCCGGTAATATCTCTCCACCCTGTCATCTATTTGTCGCGAGCTGACACTTTTAATATCGGACGGAAACTAGTCTATTTCATTTCGCGGCAAAAACCATCCCCAGCTGTTCATGTACACTTCATTTAATTTCTCAGAGATTTATAAAGTGGGTATAACACTGAGAGAGATGAATTTTATTTTTATTCTATAACGGCATCACTTCCGCTTTTCTTGAATGTAATACAGCCAGCGCGAGGCGTTGAGTATTTCCGGAATTCTTTTGAAAGGAACGTCGTGTCAACAGAATGTTTACGATATTAAAATCCCTGTCGATGTTTTCAGATCGTATGCAAAATATTAAAATTGTATGGTATAGTATTCTTCATAAACGATATTATGGTAAAAGGAGTATGTAACCAAATGCTTGGATTTTGAAAAAAGGTGTGCATAACAAACTATTAAATTTAGAATATATCAGGCGTACACACAGAAAAATAATTTGGAAGGGTCCATTTCGAAAAAAATATCCATAACAATATTATTGATTTTTATCTGATTGATTATTTATGAAATCAGTTGCCACTGACTGACATTTACTCCGCCTACTATTTATAGCATATGGTCACATTAACTATGGACCCCGCTCTTTTCCGGGTGCATTCCCCATACCCAGACATCCCGCACTTTGAGCCTAGCGATAAACACATGATATGTATATATAACTAAGGTTGTTCACCTTCGAGTTAAGCCCGTGTGGCCTAACGGTAATAATTATTAGGATCATTAGTGTCCCTTTGTGTTGTCCGCGCTGTTTTATCTTTACAAATTAGATGTTACCCATGAACGCTACGAGTCTTCCAGTAGCCATAGGCCTTACGTGTCATAAAATGCTGAGGAGTGCGGCCAACGCGTTGAGAAGGCTGGTGGACAGCCAAGTCATCCGAGCCACGATCCTCAGTCAGGATGCCCTGACGACTAAATTCATTGTATTTATATTTGGGGCGGGGGGCCAAACCTGAAAACGTATTCGCGCCTGTATACTATAATAACTATAATAATTATAGAAACTGTCTATAGCTATAGTCTTATCTATAATAATTACATTTGAACGCATGTACAGAACGAACGTATTGTAATGTTGACAAACTGCGTAGATATTATTATCGCTGAGTTGGCGATTTTCTAAATCAAGAAATGGTTGTAATTTTGCAATGCAAAGTCATGTGTTGCTAACTTACCCAGTACACCAAGGGTACTTTTTTGTTTCACTTAATTCTTCTTCATCTGTGTCTGCTCCATAATTCGAGCGGGCACCATGCGGCGCCTCCAATAATCACTGTTGACCTCGTGTCATCATAAAATTATGTTCAGATGTTTAGGCTCATAGACGCCTGTCATTAAAAACATCTATTTTCATCTTAATGGAAGAAAGTTTTTAATAAAGACAATAATTTTAAATAAAACTAAATTCAATCACAACAATATTAATTTAATCTGTAAATCCCTAACATATTCTAATAGCAATAGTGCCCCAAAGCGCGCCAAATGTTAGTTCAGCCATGTTGCTTCAGTGGTGCCATCTATCTATAGTGCGATTGAACAATAGGCCAGTTTGCACGAAATCAGAACCCAACCTAGCGCTTCCAAACTGAAGGGATGACTTTATTTATGGGCCGCACGCGATCTAATTTATATTGAAATTTATACAAGATGGCTATTTAAACTAAATTTACGATGGTCATGGCGTTAAACTATATCTATGTAGATAATACAAGTGCCAGATGTTAAGATCGTAGACAGTGGATACATGTGGGGATTTGGTATCTACACCATAAGAATAAAAGAGAAAAACTTTATATGTAAAAGGACAAAACTGGCCAATTTTTGGCGTGTCACCGCCATTGCCAAACTATTATAATGTACATATTCAATTGTACTGTTAGGTGTATGAATGGAAACGCTGCTATAAGTGTGTCAAAAAGAGATTTATTTTGTTCTCTCGTAGCAAACGTTGCTCAGAGTAAAAAACCGGGGGAAGTGATGATCTACTGTGTCAGTTGCAAACAACAACAACAACATCACGAAGGGGATGACGCAATGTCCCCATAAAAATAGGAATATCCCAAGTCAAGTCAACAACAACAACAACAACAGCAACAACGGCCAGAGATACTAGATCGGATTTTTTTATTTTATTGGATAACAAAAAAAAATTCTACAAAATTTGAATCATGTTTCAAATAGAGGTGATGAGAAAATTGTTCGTAACTGATTTATTTGTTTATATGTCATTTGTACTCTTTTTATTCTCAGCACCTCAATTATTCGAAAAATATTTAGTCGTAATCTATCTATAATTATATATAGTTAACATGTTTGTTTGATTTCCTTTCCCACTTGGCTCCAACTGACATCTACACATAAAAAATAAAACGTTTGTTTGTTCAAATTACCTACACGACAGATAAATTTTCTTTATTTAGGATTCGATTTTAATTTATTTTGCTTGACTTGACTGTCATGTTGTATACCTGGATACAGCTGATATTTTAATATTGAAAAATGTAATATTATTGTTTTGTTAAGTGAGATAAATATTTGTTGGTCAAAGAAGCGACCTCATGCAAAGCCGGGTACTTCAGCTAGTTATATAGCAAAACATAAAACGTTATGTATGTATGTACCTAACACTTGACAGCGATTCCAACCATTTTAATATAGTTAAATCGACACTGAACTACACAAATGAATAATTTCTGTGTTGGTAGCATCGAATGAAATGTAGTATGTAAATAAAAAAAAGAAAATGGCAGGCTGCTGTTGATGACATGCTTTGGTAATTTGCTATTTTTTCTGCTTCACTTTCATACTAATAAACTTTATTCCTTTTAGGTAAAGATGAACAGCTTTATTGACATAACCATCATTTTTTGTTCACTAAAATAATGGTCTTCGCACAAAGAATCCTTTCTAGATTGCAGGAAGAAACTGCTTTAGATTGAGAACGACCTAGAGTAACTTCCTGAACTTCCTTCGAATTGTCGATTCACTGGACAAACTTCATGGCTTTAGACTTTTACGAAAATATGGCGTGTTTCTGAACCGAATCCAGTGTAGTGTTTCCAGATCTTAAAAATCTTCATGTATAGTCTGCAACAAAAAAAATTAATTGCACGAAAATCATATATTTTGTTCAAAAATAATAAACAGTTGATTTTATTTCGAATGAACAAATATATTATCCTACCGATCAATTCGCTGTTTAATCCCAATCCGTCCCAGACTGCACGTGTAGCGAAGGGTGGTGCGGTGAGATAACAGGGTGGGATTCGTGGGGTAGGAGCGTTCATGTACAGGGTGGGTGAGAGGATGCAACGCCCCCGCCTGCGCTAGGCGGAATAGAATCGCTCTCGTCAGGGACACGCTTTAGATCGATAGAGCAGGGGAATTGTGAAATAACAGATAGAGGTCTCATGTTTCATGAGGAAAACTAATTAATCTCAAACACCATAAAAATGTGTAGTATGATACATCTTCGTGTTAAGGCGATGTCTTTACCTACCAGAGGCACTTAGCGGAAAAATACGAAACTTGCAATTTGAGACATTTTTTTGATAATTTACAATTTCAACTGTGTTTGTTAAGGTGATTCATCAGTGAAACGGCAAATAATTTTCAACCATAGGCGCGACGAAATTTTGCACTCGCTCCCATTCGGAGAGAGAATGTAGAGCTGGAAACACGTCATTTTGCTTCGTGATGGCGACGGCCGTAATAATTCTTAAATCTTGTAAAGATGACTTAAAACGATACCCATTTACTTTAAAAAGAACACATGTCAATGAATATATTATTATAGTTACTGATAAAACAATAAACAGAACATTAAATGGACACATGTTGGATTTATAAGACAAATTATATTTGGTTTGACATGCCTCATTTGCACCCGTGACCCGCAATCCGCGCATCGCCTAGCGACGATCTTTTTAGACCGTGTCTCAACTGAGGTATGGCCTTAATAAAATATGTATCTGAAAACATTAAAAAGAAAAATATTTTTTGTTTTTAGTCGATTCCTTGATAAAGTCAACAATTCACCCATACTTACCATGTTCTGGAAGCGTTTTAATACAAACGTTTCGTATTTCTTCTTCTTCTTTGCCCATATCCGCTCCTCAGCTGGAGCTGTGGGCGCCTCCGACAATCCCAGTCGCTCGTCAATCTACTTGCATCTTTCCAGGTCACACCAGCATCCGCAGCATACCAGCGGTGAAAGGTGGCTTTTGGAAAGAGGTAGGCTGTGGAGATCTGAGAAAAAGAGCACACCTGTATATACTTACGAGAAATAAAAGATAATACGATATTACTACTAATGAATAGTTACACACTAATGATAACGACACACTAATTCAATGAAACTTCAAAAACTCACTGACGACATAAAATTGAACGATGAGTTTATATTACGTATTTTTAAAAACAACACAAAAATCATTAGATAAAATTTCTTTTTATTTTTAAAAACAATCTATATTTATTAATATACGATATATATTATATATAGCCATAGAAGTTACTGTTTTAAATTTTGTAATTATTAATTATTTTTGACAAAGTGCAGTCATGACAACAATAATATGCGCGAAGGTTTCAATATACATACAATATACAATTCGTAAGACTGACAGAGGTTACGTGACGTAAAGTTCATACGAAAAAATATCACAATTCGTTGAGAAATAATCCGACATTTTTTTACGTCAAGACAGATGGTGCGCTGTGGTATATAAATCTGTAGTAAACCTTTGCAGATTGTTTTGTAATCTGTATACTATATTCCTACATATACGACATCTGTCGTTGGTAATTTAAATTATTTTCACAGAATATAAAATAATCAAGTGATTAAGTATATAAATATGTCAATATGCAATTAAAAATATATTTCTCAAGGTGGGCTTTAAATAAGCGCCTAGTATGGAGTCTTCGCCACTGCAGTATACACTATAGGTATGGAGTCTGGATGACTCAAAAAAAAAAGTCGCAGGCGAGTTGAAATTCTCTTGAGGTATCCATAGTACGTCGGCGAGCCAAGTTCAACGTTCCTTCTTCATTTTCAATGTAATGAGAGACTACATGTTCCACTCTCTTATCTTTCCGTCAACCCTCATATTATTACTCCCTCTATTATAACAACAGTTCATTCATTTCATAATAATATTGCATGCTAACAAAAAACGCCGCAAATTAAAAAAAAAATAAACACGGCAAAAACATGTTCGCGTGCAAAATTCTCTGTTTATTAGTATGAGTGACTATGAAAAAAAAATAACTTAATTACAGAATGTTTAACAAAATAGTACAATGCTATTTTCTTTTTACAGCGCTCGACCTTCCTGGCCATACTGTACCGAGCGAGAAAATGCATCGCTCTGGCCTTGACCTTGGTACATGCGCACTTTCCCCCGCCCCACACCCCACTGCCCTGCACGACCCAGCGCCAGACCACCCTTTACAGCTCGCCCTAGTTCTCTGTCCCCCTTTACACCGCAGCCGTCGGCTTTGAAACTGGTGTTGCCATCTCTCTCGTGACCTGTAAGTGCTGCGCGATTTATCGAGGAAAATAAGCACGCCGAAGGAAATCCTCACTTTTCGAAAATGGAATTATCGGATTGGACACTTTTTAATCTGTGGCGATGTATTTTTCAGAGGTTTTTCGCTAGATGGCTCTAGTTTCAATTATATTATTTCGTTCGGTGTTCTATTTTTAAACCATTTCATTTTGATATCGACAGGTAGTGGAAGACGGGCCACATTAGTACAATAATTGTTCATATCTCTCTAAATATTAATATTTTTACTTAAGTGTTTCAGCCATTCTCTACTTAAAAGTATTGATTATGATTAACTATTTCTTTTATTCAACGAATAATTCACAATATTTAAGAATGTATCATTCTAATTATTGAACATACATAATTTTGAAAAATACTTTCTGAGAGAATATATTATTATTAACCAATAGAAAAAATCTTTTTTTGAAAAAAGTAAGCCACCCCGGCAGGGAATCGAACCCTGCATCTCCCAAAATTCCCTGCTGGGGTGGCTTACTTTTTTCAAAAAAAGATTTTTTCTATTGGTTATATTTAAAAAATGATGAACTTTTAATGAAATATGCAATCGAAAATTTTTATTTATTACGGACAGTTTACTGCATTAGATTCGAAGATTATCAATAATTAGCACTACCATCGTAGTTCGAAATTCAATGCTACGGCCTGTATAATAGTCGACCTTGTCCTGGAGAATAATAATTGTGAACTTTTCTTCATCATGGTTTTTCAATGACTACAGGATGTCGCTCCTGAAGTTAGCAAAGGCTGACATCATTTTCCTCAGTCAGGCGTGCACACAGAAATATGGTATTGAAGGGTCAATTTGAAAAAAAATAATGATTTTTAAGGTGGGAGGTGGTGGGGTTTTTACTCATATATTCTCAAAACTTCAATCGCGGACCCCTCGCACTTTTCCGGGTACATTACTCATACCCAAACAGCTAGCCTGCAGTTATAATGGCGGGTGCTCATCTATGAACTATTGCAACTTGTCCACGTGGTTATCGAATGCGTGTCGCCTAATAGTCATAATTATTAGGATCAGTAGTGTCAGTTTATGTCGTCCGATCTGTCTTATCTTTTGTATTAATATTAAAACAAACATTGGATGCCTTAGATGGTTTCGCGAATTCATGACATATGCCCTGCCTATCGTAGAATTGCAAGAGAAGAGGGGTCAACCATTGATAGCAAATCATCGGGGTCGCGATTCTCAGTCAGAAAGTCCACAAGAAGAAGAATATGTAATATTCTATTCATTTCAATTTGTTATAAAGTAGTTTATCTTCAATGACATAAACAATTCCCCTTAAACTGTCTCATAAATAGTGTCGTTGAATATGTAAAGAGTTGTTAGAACTACAAAATCTATTCACCTAAAGAGCTCTTACAGAAGCAATCTCGCTCGATTAAAAAACCGAGCTATTTTACAATGAGCTGATATGAGCTTTGCTTTCGTAAGCAGGGTGGAATTGGGTTTATAATTGTATTAATTTTATTAATTACGTTTTCATAGTTAAGATTCACTATTCGTTTTTTAAAGTAGACACCTAACTGCGTGAATGTGAACTAACGACCCAGAGATAGCGAACTTTTTTTTTACTTAGATACGTACCAAAAAAAACTAAAAAAATATAAATTAACCGAAATGTATATTGTATAAGCATGAGCAAACCTCCACTCCCCATGAAGTGATACAGAACGTAAGATTAAAAAAAACATAATAAATACGTGTTTTATTCCTACAGTATGATACATAATACCTACGGTAAGATAAAACCACACGAACACGATCTTCGTGGATTTACAAGTATAATTAAATGACACTACCCCAAAAATATTCAGTGGTTAAAATTATACATATTTAAAGTAGATTCTTGTACAAAATATTATATTCTTTGTAATAAATGTAACTATAGGCTCTGCAAGACTGATAAAGGTTTTTAAGTTAATGGGCATACCAAGCCACACCCGGTCTTAATCGAGTGTATCATGGAATCCTGTAGTATCACTTTCCGTCGGGATCACCATTTGTAGTTGTTTAGTTTTTTAATTCGGTATAATGTCCAACTACTAAGTTTTATATGGATATATATTAATTTGATAAATAAAAACATAACTCTTTCAATGGTTATTTATTGGTTCATATCTATTTTAATATTACACAATAATAATATATGGCAATATTATTACTTTGAAGTTTTTTGTACATTGCGGACAAACACAGTAGGTAGAGTTGGGTTTCGGGAATTTCCCGACGGGAATTCTCGAGAAATTTTCGAAATTTTCCATCCCGAATCTCGAGAATAGAAATTTTTAACATTTCGGGAAATCCCGGATCTCGAGAATCTTTTCTCGGGATTCGGGTTTCTTTATTATCAAATATTAATTGAAAAAACGATTTTCTATATGAAAAAAGTGGACAGAAAACACAAAACGTTCAAAGACTGATCGGGGCATTTATCACAATTAAACCAACGTCGACTCAAAATGAGCGCAATTTTTGCAACATCCGGGAATTTTGTGTCTCAAAAGCGTACGCGATTGTCAGACGCAGCGATTGACAGACTGGGTTTTTTGAAATTCCATTTTAATAAGTAATGTTTTTAATTATTTCTGTTTTCCTACTTCTATTTTGTTTGTCATCTTACATAAATAGAAACAAATATATTTTTTTGGAAGTTGTCTGTTTTTACACTGATTTTAGGATTTTTACAGGTTTTTTAAAATCTCCTGATATCTTGAGAATTCCCGAGAATTCTTTTCTGGAAATCCCGAATCTCGAGATTGAAATTTTCTCGGGAAATACCCAACTCTATCAGTAGGTATGCGAGGAAAGATTAATCAATTTGAGATTCAAGAGATTATTTCTAAATTGATTGATTAAAAGGTTTGATATCGACTAATAATTATATATAAAACAATGTGAAATTATAAGTTTGAGTGACGAGTACTTAAGTATCGTCTGAAATCGAAAGTTTTATTTTATGTTGATAGATGGTACTATAACCCTACATTTGGTTGTGAAGCATCAGTCTTTTTATGACTAAGAATGTCTCAAGAGGTACCTAAGACTGAGGGCGTCATGCACTCAAGTGTGCTACGACAAAATTTACATGACTTTCAGTTAAGAGTGCCCACGAGAAAGAGAGAAGAGCACATATTATAAGTAAAATTAAAAATTGTAGAAAATAAAAAGCCAACACATAACTGATAAACAATCTAAATAAAGAGATATTCACATTAACAGTACGACGTAGAAAAAAGTGATACAGGCTAACCAACACTCGCTTCGCTTACTCGCAGAATTTTCGTACGCGCCATAAATGCACGTGTGCCATAGGTTCGCCACCGCTGGACTAATTATTTATCTGGGCCTATGATACCCTAAATACATAGAAAATAAATTGAGGTCGGATTACATAACAGGTACCTAGCGGCAAGCCTAGTTAACACTGACCTCAATCTAACGCACACTAATGAAATTATTGTTCCTCAAAGATCGGCTTCAATAAATTATATAAATAACAGTCTGCCAATAAGCGACCACGACCGTGTTCTGCAGTATTTTGGTTTTAAATCGTTGAATCATGGTTATCGTGCTGTTATATCAAGTATTTTTACGGTTGAATTGTATCGTTGGTAATATGGTACACTGATACGACGACGTCACAGACACTCGATTTCAACAGACGCATCAATCCTAAGTAAAGACGCGACCAGAAAGATTCGCTTCATGTGAACATACAACCTACTGCGATGCCGCCTCACAGTCACACGAGTGAGGGACAAAAGGCTGCATTTTTTGAGGAGAACGACAAAAATGGCTTAGGTAGGTAGTAATACCGGGAAGAAGAAGAGGGCTCACATGTATGTCGGTGGTAGAACCTCCTCCAGTATCATATCGGTTAGAGGGATGTGTGTGACGTCATTACTGACGGGGTGAATTATAACACAGAAACTTTTTGATCCAATAGCCCTGCGCAGGCTCGGTTTATTTACACTAAATTATACAGGTTAGGAATACAAGGGTTTAGCATGACTGAGATAAAGTAACATTTAAATAACAGGGACCACGCGGAGTATGTCGGTAGCCAGCGGGCACGCGGCGTTCGAATAGACAACACTTCACTTTGCATTCTTTTTCACATGGACGCGTTTGCACATTATTTAATTTCGCGGGCACTTTGATATTCATCACAATGTCTATTGATAATTAAAAATTGGTTTGGTAATTGGCTAGAAGCACGGTTGATCACGCCATTGCACGGCTGATACCGCCGCCGGCGTGACGCTCGTTTTATGTCATCACTTCGTTGTAGGTAGATTCGAACTGTCCTTATTTCAAAAATCATCTTTTAATTTTTGGCGGGGTCCATCCTACGGAGGGGAAGAGAAAGGGCAGGTCACTGACTAACGGGACAAACATTTCGGACGGGCCGCTACGGGCCGCTTCTACCCTCGAGCCGGGTAATAAAAATGCATCTTTGTGAATGACCGTTTACGAAATGTTATTTGTAATATTTTCGTGTAAGTCAGAGGTTCTAAACATTCTACAGGGAAGTCGGATATATTTTTTTGTTAAATTGCTGATCTAGAATTTGAAACTGTCGCGCCGGGGTCTTTTCTTTTTTTGTCTGGTGACAGTAGGTACATCATATCCACACCCATCGTCGCTATTTAGAAAAGGGAGCCACTTAAAATCATTCCTCCAAAAAATGGCGGTCATGATTCCCAAATGACTCCCCATAAAATTAAAATTACTTTAATATTTGCTAGTTGGGTTTTGGGCTGCGGAATTCAAAAATACTCTAAATGTTGTTGGACGAGATATCCAAGATGGCGACCAAAATAGCCACCGTGTAATTTATAATGACATATAATATATTATATATTATAGATATAATATATATATATATATATATAACATTTATAATGATATAGTACTATTTGACGGCAATCATGCAATATTTTACAACGTTTTTCTTAGCTCGTATTCTTATTTGTTCGGTGGTTCTTTGTCCGGTACAAATCTTGCAATCGATTTTTAACTAACTTCCCGACTAGCTAGACATTTGAAACTTTTAGAATATATCAGAACACGATGCCAATGCATTCTTTTAATACCTTTAGCCATCTTTAAGTGGAATTGAATTCATTTTCAGTTAATTCTGTTTTGTATGAAAAGTTATTTCGACACCATTAATCGTTGCTAGGGGTCTGGGGTTCTAGCAACTAAATTATTAATATATACGTGCGTTACTATGGAAATCAATATGACATGTCAAAATGACATTTCCATATTATTTCTATCAAGTACAATTTTTTTTTTGATCGTTTAAGCTCGTCAAGTCAAGTTTATATGATTCAACAGAAAATTTAAAAACGTTGTATATAAAAAGTTCTTTTTATCTTGTAATTATTTGTATATATTTTAAATAAGGCTCCTAGTGAGAGGGTGTAATAAATCAGATGACATCCATTTTAATTGAAATAGCATATGTGCAAGCTAGTGATATGGAAAGATACTGTGACGTAACCCAAGAGGAATTGTGGTATGTTTTGAAATAGGTATTATGCTCGCATAGTGAGAAATGCAGTGCTCTAAATGAATCGGAGCGTACCGGAGCGCAGCTCAACATGATCGTCTTTGGTGTGTAGGCCACATTACACACTTATTATTATAAAATATAGGTATTGAAAATTAGAATAATGTGTTAATTTTTTCGGAAAACTATCAAACGCTTCGGTTCGTAAAATTTTCCATTTCGAGCGCTGGAACAATAATTATATATCTGAGGTACAGATAAAGTAAGTAATAATAAGTACCTACCTACTATATTATATCTGAGATATTTTCTAATTATGCATGTTCAATACCTAAAATATGTTTATTCAGAATGATGTACTGAAACATGAAACTCATTATCCATAATATTTCAGAAATGACAATAATTTAAATTCACAGGGTAGATTTTAAAACTAATGTGATTTTATGATATCGCTTTTGAGGTTACAAACGTCATAAAATTTAATATTTGATGAAATCTACCTCAATAATAAAATAAATGCTCCATCAAATAGTTCTGTCACATGTATCTCTTTTATTTCCAACGTGGTAGATATTAGTATCATGGCTACAGGGAGACAAGGAAATTAGCTTTATTCACGTTTTAAATTAGTATTTTTCTAAAGAGTGTTTTACGATAGTAACACAGAGAATAGGTACAATTTCACAAATTCTTTCATAGTTATGAATTTGTTTGATTTATAACCCTAATAAGAACATGTTTAGGCCAATTATGGTGGCTCTAATCCCATATTAAATTCCTAACCTACCTCCCACAATCATCCTTTTTGTTCACCAGGTACGCTTTTAAGAAAGCGGTCATTTTGTAAGCTTATTGGCATAAACACCTGTTAACCTGCAACTCGTCGAGACGTCATTACCGGCATTAGTTTTGAGCGTCGATCACCGCAACACAGGGTGACTCATCCAGAAGTTATTGTTCCACCTTCGTTGTGCTAAATTTGCTATGGTTTGAGCGAACGTCGCGTCTACCATCTATCATAAACTCATCATCTTCATCCCAAGACCAAAGTATAACCGTCAAAGTCACAATCGAATAGTCAGTGCACTAGTATGTGAGCGCGTGAACCCGGGACCTGCTCCAGCAAAAACATCCGATCAACATCAAAGTTAGTGCCTGGATTGAATCTCGTATAAACCACCCTACCCAAGCATCCAGAATCCAAACCCAAATACAGTCCACATAAAAAGCGTCACCAGACCATTTACAATAATAAACATTCATAGGATTTACTAATAATGGTAGAATACCAATTCCAAAAATCTGTTAACTCAATGATTATTGTTGTTTTCTGATTCCTATAATATGAATAACTATTATTCGAGGACTGCAAACTGATTAAACTAATTTCATGTATATATGCAGTGACGTCCCGTGGGGGTAGGTAGACCACGCGTTGCATAGGGGCGGCACATTAAAAAGGGCGGCGAACGAAGGAACGCATGCAAATATTACGACTTTTGATAACAGTGGTGGTATTCCATGAAATAGACTATGCTGTCGCATCACAATAAATATTATTTTTTTTTGTTTAGAATTATTAATAACCATGTCCTTGCTTTTTCGTACAAGGTGGTTGTTAGTAATTTTGAACAATCACAAACACCCAGGCTTTGAGAAAAACACATAAATGTTTTTGTCATGACCGGGAATCGAACCCAGAACTCTCGGGTGAAAGGCACCACGAGAGCCGCCCACAATAAATAATTATCCGCATCTTAGTTTTAAAAATAATTGAAGGAAACAACATTTTGACAATAATTATTGTCAGTACTACAAACTTCCGCGTGCCTAAAGCCATCACTAACTCTAATTCTCAGTAGACGTTGTGTGCATATTAATATGTCAATTTAAAGATGTTGTTGTGTATTAAGATAGCCGAAGACAAATAATAAAATTAGAAAGTAAGTAACTAATGAATTTGCAGATAATTTGAAACTAAAAATGAAAGGAGGCAGTGAATCTGTTTAAGGACGGCACTTTACTTGGGGACGTCACTGCCAGTGTTTTCCATCGCCACATGTTAGTCCTTGGGCATATTGTATAATTAAATAATAATCCATGGGACTTTTAATGATAAAATTGAACGCCAAGATCATCTGTGATGACAGACTACTATTAGGTACTTAACCATGCGCTTCTTAAAATCCAAATGTAAATGTTATGAAAAAAGTGACAATGGCACCACAATTTTCGCGGAGATCTCCGTGACAGTCCGGTAGCAAACAGTCCTACAGGTGGTTTAATTTTCTCCAGGTTTGCACATTAATGAAATTTTAATTAAAATTTAGATGCATAAAATTTTCGCGTGATTAATAATTATCATTATTAATCACGCGAACATTTTATGCATCTAAAGTTTATTTAAAATTTCATTAAGGGCGGACATGCTCAGCGTAGATCAAAATGGAGCTTTTGTTCTATTTTCAAAGCATGATCCTGGACATACCTTAAACGTTGTAGATAATTTATTTATATAATTTTGAAGCCTTATTATCCTTTATATTTATTTTAAATATTTGATGACTGCATAATGTATTTTTATTACATAAAATAGAATTCTTTTAAACCTCTCGCTCTAATGTTTTAGAATATAGTCATATTTCGGTACATAACTGTGCAGTGTTGTTAAGATTTTTTACATTTATTAATTTTTAAACGCATTTATAAAACCATTAGTATAATTTATGACGAGATAATTTTAGTAAAATATTTACGATAAAAAATTATATTGATAATCTCTGTGATCCCAAATTTTACAAGAATTAGGCATTTTATTATTCAAAAAATCGGCAAGATTAACACATTTGAAGATAATTCTAAAGATACAAATTATAAGCTATGTACTTGACCATTCAAGTGTGATAAACATCCTATGAATAATGATTGTTTTATAATAATTATTGACCTAAGAATAAGGTAGTGTTTTTTTGAAATACGCCATTTCTTTTGTCATCCCCCAGTGGTTAAGCTACAACATACGGCCGTAGCCATAAATTAACAAACTAAAATTGAAGTAGGGAGTAAGATCATGTTAACGCGCGTGTTTGAACATGTACCTAACCGAAAAAAATATTTTTTTTTTAAACGGTACAAGTTCAAACACGCGCGTTAACATCATTTTACCCCCTACTTCAATTATAGTTTGTCAGTTTATGGCTACGGCCTTATGTTGTAGCTTAACCACTGGGGAGTGCCAAAAGAAATGGCGTATTTCAAAAAATCACTACCTTATTCTTAGGTCAATAATTATTATGAAGCAATCATTATTCGTAGGATGTTTATCACACTTGAATGGTCAAAGACATAGCTTATAATGAGTATCTTTATAATTATCTTCATATGTGTTAATCTTGCCCATTTTTTGAATAATAAAATGCCTAATTCTTGTCAAATTTTGGATCACAGAGATTATCAATATTATTTTTTATCGTAAATATTTTAAAATTATCTCGTCATAAATTATACTAATGGTTTTATAAATGCGTTTAAAAATTAATAAATGTAAAAAATCTTAACAACACTGCACAGTTATGTACCGAAATATGACTATATTCTAAAACATTAGAGCGAGAGGTTTAAAAGAATACTATTTTATGTAATAAAAATACATTATGCAGTCATCAAATATTTAAAATAAATATAAAGGATAATAAGGCTTCAAAATTATACAAATAGATTATCTACAACGTTTAAGGTATGTCCAGGATCATGCTAGAAAAAAAGCTCCATTTTGACCCACGCTGAGCACGTCCGCCCTTAATGAAATTTTAAATAAACTTTAGATGCATAAAATGTTCGCGTGATTAATAATGATATCGATTGTTTAATGAAAAATGCTCATCGTTAGGGGTTCCGTTACGGGTTACAATCCCATTCGCTAGGAGAAAAAAATTAAAACTTAATAAACTAAACTTTACCAATAAATATGACCATAAAATATAAATGTAATGCAAGATGTGTTCCTGTGACAAATTCACATTTTATAAAAAAAATTTTACAATTGTAAGTTTATCTTTGACTTAAAAAGAAATATTTTTCTTTTTAATGTTTTCAGATATGTACATATTTATTAATTAATACAGTTAAAATTCTAAATTATCAAAAAAAATGTCTCAAATTGCAAGCTTCGTATTTTTTGCTAGGTGCCTTTGCTGGTATAAGTATCCCCCTTAAGTTGTGACAAATTATCATGTCTTTATATTAATTTTTAAATCGTGATATTGTGAAGTTAATTCATTGTCACCCTATGCTTTGCGCCCAACATGATATATTCAACTCCTCGATGATTTAAGCCGTGATGATTGTCATGGAAATTGTAGTTTTAATGTGATTACTCCCACTACCACCCTGACCGGCCCACGCCTCCCACAAAGCCCCGGGGGCCCGAGTTCAAATCAAATAATTGTGTAAACATACCGGAGAGTGACTATGAATACCAGAAAAATGATTAACCACAAATTGGCATGAATAGATTGCGCAATAAACGCGACTATGTAAATTTCACCCTACTCCAAATCAACCCTAAAGATGCCTTATAATATTATTATTTATCACATTAAATAATATTCCCACAATGGGCGAGCGGCTTATGCGTTGGCTGATAATGTCGTGGGTCCCAGGTTCGAATCCTGGGTCTGGCATATAGGTACACATATTGTTTTTCAATTTGTGTTTCGAGTTAGAGTATAGACTTAATAGATTGAGCAACTGGCTAACATTCATTTCTCGTAAAAATAAAAGCTGTTAATACAAAACTTTCCACTCTGTGGAGACCCATAAAATCAGTGACGTCCCGTGGGGTTAGGCAGAGTGAGCGTCGCTTGGGGGCGGCAGTTACTCGAAGGGCGGCAAATCGAGGAGAAATAGCTATCTAAACTTAGTAATAATGAAAATATCTTTCCATTAAAAATTCAGCTTCCCGGTTGGAAACATAATGTATTAATTAACATAAAAGGTTTAACAGGACTGTATTTTTTTTGTTGGGTTTGCGATGTCTAGTTTACTTACGTTGACCTGCGGCATCCTTGGTGACCATAAACGACACGAGCAGATTTGCGAATAATTACAGTCTATATTTTTTTAGTAATATATACATACAACACAAATTTCTTAGATATTGGAGTCATGGAAGGATAATAAAAAATACTGTAAGTAGGTACAAAGAATGAGGCGGCATTTTGGCGCTGCCTAGGGCGGCCTTCTGTCTAGGGACGTCACTGCATAATATGATCTTATTAGGATCGAACATGGTCAAAAAATAATATTTGGAACCGTATTGTTGTTTTTATTTAATAAAACGCAATTTTTTTGTAGTAATTATTCCACTTTTAATCAATATATTAGGACCGGTTTCGTCCGCCTCAGAGGGACATTTTCAAAAAGAGTTGAAAATGTCCCTCTGAGGCGGACGAAACCGGTCCTAATCTATTGATTAAAGGAGGTACTGCAAAACAAATTGCATTTTATTAAATAAAAACAACAATACTATGCAGTTCCACCATGAATTGACAGTTAACAAAATAAAAGATTTGGAACCGTTATTAGTATCACAGACTCCAAGTCTCCCAGTCAGTCACAGATAGGCAATAACCCCATCATCATACAGAGTCGATTGACTGGTAATTTGAAATCTCCCCCAGTTCACTCCATTCTTCATTTTATCCACTCCATTTTAGGCACATTTAGTGTCTCCCAGGTTTTAACCTAGGATTTAGAAACAAGAAGGTGGGGCTTTGTGTGATTTTTGCATAATGTGGACATTTTTCCAGATACGCCACTATTACACTTTCTATATTCACATAAAAATTAATCCAACGTGGACAAATAGTAAGTATTATTCTATCATTCACGTTATATCTATTGGATACTATTTATATGCATCTAATATCAATTTATTTAACGTAACATGCGAACCTGGTTTTAGGGCGAATGGACCGATTTGGCCCAATCAGATCCAGTGACTTCAGGAGTCGCAAATAATCAAAATATAGATCAAAGTTTTTTTCTTTTAAATTTCAATCAAATATTTGAATGAATTTAAAAATACCCTGTGCGGTAGTATCATATTTCTAACAAATTCATTGAGAAAATAGGCTCACTGGCATTATGGGGGATGAAAAGTTAAGAATGGGTTAATAGTTTTGTTTATACAGTATCAAGATGTTCAGTAAATTCTTAAAAACCATGTAGGTATAAGCCATTATTTGAGGGAAACTAATATACCTCCTCTACATCTATATCTAATATATCGCCCTAATAGGCCTCGCGCAAATCTTAATTATTGGAACTCTTACTAAGACCGGCCCTGCTAACGTACTTATAATAAATTGTATTTTAATGTATAAAATACATTTGACCGAAAGGGTTTCGAATGCATTTTTATCACAACAAACGGAGCTGCTTTTCAGAGTGATACTAAAATGCAGGGCTTTTGTTTTTCGACTGCATAAATATGAATATTTAAAATCACAATTACACAATATTTTCCGCATTAATTAAAAGCCCGTTTGTCATTAATTTGTTTGTTTATTATGTGACATATTTTATAACATATTATGCACGTAGGCGAATATTTTTTAAAACGCTGTGTATAAAAATTGTATCTACTGTAAAAACGATCCCTAAAAACTTTTTAAAGTAATCAAGAAGATTTTTGCCAATGATTTATATGCACTTATATGCAATTTTTAGTTTATCAATATATCAAATCCATGGGTGGCCAACCCGCGGCCCACTGGGTGTCAACTTGTGGCCCGTGGAGTAGTGAGAAAATAAAAATAATATCAAATGCTGCCTCTAGATGTGCTAATTTCGCAAATTGAGATTCGATATTGGCTCAAGATTTAAAAAGCACCGTGTGCTTTTTGCTGCATTTGCAACGCCATTCTCCGTAGACGTGAATTTATTACCGGGAAATTTACAAATGGAACATTGTAAAATATGTTGCGATGAACAGTTTGGAAGGTTGGTTTGGAAGAGTTTTACAAAACATATTTGGACAAGGAGAAGTATCCTCCATTTTACAAATATGCTCTAATGGTGACTTCGCTATTTGGAAACACCTACACGTGTGAACAGTTTTTTAGTCAGATGAAGCATATTATCAAATCCCGAGTGAGAACACGAATCACTGATGTGCATTTGGAAAATTGTTTGCGTGTAGGAACAACCTCACTCGATATCGATATTGATGCACTTAGTTCTGCCACACAAAATCAAACTTCCCACTAAAATTTATTATTTTTATATCATTTTTTTATTATTTAAAAAAAGCCTATCTAATAAATATGTTGGATTCTCTTTTTTGTTTTATTTTATTAATATATAATACTAGCTGACCCGGCAAACGTTGTTCTGCCATATAAATTATTTCTAATGATATTTTGGTTGTTAAATAAAAAAAAACGAATGTATCGTGTGTGGGGATGGGATCTATGACAGAAAGAGGAATAGAGCGCTGTAGACGATGACCGCCGATAAAAACAAAAAAACATCAACCATTCATTTTCTCAATTCAAAATGACTAATGATGTTCAAAATGAATGAATTACCTGTGACAGGATCTCGTTGTTTAATGTTTATGCAATATCCGTCTTGTCCCTTCCAGAAAATTAGCGCATATTGGAGAGCGTCGTATGAACGGTGTGTGTCAGCGATGAACTCCAGATTATTGTTTCTTCTTCGAATCACGATTTCTCGCGTCGATGTGCGGTCGCCAATCATGATTCCAGCAATGTCGTCAACAACAGGTGCATTGAATCGACGCACGTGCTCTCCAGCTGGTGTTTTATCAGGATTGATGACAATAGCGTGATTGTCACTTTGCAATTCGTGCATGTGTGCTTTGAAGAATTCCAATAATTCATTGTGCTCATTCAACAGGGCGTCCAGTTCGCCGACGATGCGCCCGAAAATAGGCGAATTGAGGTCATTTTAGCCGCAACGTGCATCCACATGATTGATGTTCTCACCGCCCATGAAGTAGATTTGTAAAAAAATATGTGGTTCGTTTGGCATTGGCAGCAATGAGCCTACTTTGTGGTATACTTGGCCTTTGATTTTGAACGTAGAATGGAATTGTTGACCATTTGCCGCAGTATTGTGAACTATTTCTGTTGCTCCGAACGAAGTCATTTGGAAGCATGAATTGAATGTGCGAATGGACTTCAGGAACAGGTTTGAATCTGGAACCGTGCCGATGAGCAAGCCGTTCAATGGTTCTGGTGGTATCTCAATTTCTGGTAGTTGCACTTTTCCTGATGCGCAACACATCCCGGCTGACTCATGTTTGAATTTGAGCGCATGACAATGGGGACATTCTTTGTCCATAGCACCAATCAGCACTTTCGGATGAGCGAAATATTTAATATCTGGCTCGTACTCGAATGCGAGACGAAGGAACGAAGCGGATGTAAATGTTCGATGTACTTGTTGGCGTTGTCGGTAATTTACTCTGCGTGTGTTAACTACGAACCGGCGCGCTTGGCTCCGTTCCAATTGTCGTTGTTGATTTCGTTCAGTTCGTGCCTCTTATGATTGAGATGCACGCAATTGCGACATGCTTACACGCACGTTTTTGTTCTCTTGTTGGATTTGTTCGTCTGTTCTTTCTGCTCTACTATTTCGCATGTTTGTTGCTTTATTCGTTCGACGGCGTAAATTTGCGTCTTGCTGGCATTGTGCACTGTAATACACGCACATAAAAATAGATAAATTAAAATAAATCGTACAAAATTTTGCACGCACTGCGTTGTGATATGCCGAATGAAATGAAAAATGACGCAACGCTTCTCTTGAATTCTTCTCGGACGTAGCGCCATCTGTCATTCAACAACATAAATAATTTCGTTCTGTTTGAAATACGAACGACGGTTAAATTTGTTCATACAAAAATAATAAAATCGCGATTAAAAAATGGGAGAGTGGGGGTAGGAGATTTAAAACTTGGGGTTATAGGTATTTTTTTATGTCAAATAATAAAAAAAAATACAAAAAAAAATTGTCAAAAAAATAAAAGAAAAATTTTCTGGATAGAGGTACCCTAATCACCTAGCGGTATGAAATATACTTGTTGACTTATTCTCATACCTAACAAATATACATAAAAATTTTCATAAAAATCGGTCGAGCCATTTCGGAGGAGTTCGACCACAAACATCGTGACACGAGATTTTTATATATATAGAGATATATTTCTTTCTTGTTTTGTATAATAAAAAAAGTCGTTTGGGCGGCCCGGTAGGAAGTCTCATTTTTAGAATCTGGCCCGGCTGCTGAAAAGGTTGGCCACCCTTGATCAAATCCAAAGTAGAGCTTTTAAATTTTTATCACGAATTCAAGAATATTTTATCTCAAAAGTTTATTGATTTCTCTTTATATAATATGCCAGGGTTTTATGATCTCGAAAGTTCCCAGGAGATATCTCCATACGATTCATTGCCATCATGATTTTTTCCCTTACGCAATATTTTCTTTGGACGAAAAAGCCGAAATAATATTTTTGTCTAAAAATTTTTTGATGGCGAAACTATCCCGTTTTTTTTCAAATCAAGATATAACTATACCGACCGAAATTTTAAAAGGGAAGCTGGTTTTTTTAATTTCGAAAATTCTCGAGAATCTACTATCGTCTTCTCTTAAGAATTCTCAAAAAGAGAAGCATTTTATTTTATTAGATAGGTTAATAAACTAGAATAGTGTTCTATTTTTTATTATGAGTTTTGTTTTCATGATTTTGGTTTTGAGATTTTGGCATTAATATGAATCATGACCTGACTAGCAAACATAGGCATTATTACTAATTGAGTTTAAAGTAAAGTAGGACTTTATCACCAATGACTATAATGGCTTCAATTTGTAAATAGGTATCTAAAAATTATGATAAGAAAATGGTGGCAATATTATAACTAATGTAAAATTCAAACTACCCTTTGTATAATAATATGTACATAGAACATACTTGGTCAACCATTTTGAAGATACTTGCAGTAATTTCTGTTTCATTGTTTTCTATTTATCAAAACAAACTGTGCATTTCATTTTACTTTGACATTTCATTTCATTACACCCCCTTTGAATGCTTATTACAACACTCGAGTCAAATTGCATGCTAGATACTCGTGGATACCCACTTTAGACCAGTAGCGTCCAAGGAAAATCTGTTCAAATATAAAATAGAGCTTTTCTTCTTTTATATTATGACGTATAACAAAACATTGACGCAAAAGACTACTGCTGGTTGCTAAGGATATAATAATAACAAATATATTGTTATACACGCGCGTTGCTATGGAAATCAATATAAGACGTCAAATTGATATTTCAGTTTTTAGATGAAAATTAGCGGCAGGTCCGAAATTAGATTTACAGATGACAAATTATCAGCACGAATTGCAGCAAACACCAAGCACCAAATGCCAATTTTATAAAAATATTATATTAAAATACGTAATAAAAAGATATTCGTGTTACATATTATTTTTTTAAACACTGTACCACAAACACTAAACAAGACATAACAAGAAAATGTATGGGGTAAACATGTATTATCCTGCTGCAGTTGGCAAGATTGCATACATGAATAAAGAAAGGTTTGAAAGCTTCTGAATTTTCATGCGACAGTAGGATTTTTTCGATCTGCGCCTGCGCAGTAGAACGATAGTGGTGAACCTGTCAGCAAAAAAACTACGATCGAATTTTCAGGTTGATCGATTTTCACTACCTGTCAAATAATACGAAATAGTACCATACAACAGTGATGCCAACCGTACTATAATTATAGTTCAATACTATAATTTTAATTCTGCGAAAAATGTAAAATACTATAATTTTACGCCAAATATACCAAAATACTATAATTTTAAAGGATTCAAGATGAAAAATGTTCCTGTACTATATATGTTTCAGAAATACTATAATTTTTACGCCTTTGTACTATTATCAGCATAGAAAAGATGGCAACACTGCCATACAATGACATCATTGCGTCTCGCTCACTCTTAAAGAATGAATTGCAGAGACATTCACAACTTTTACGTGTAAACAGCTGTTATTGTCACGAAAGTATTAATTAATTTAATTAATAGTAAATACTCACTATTGCTGCCAGTAAATCAATGCACGTGTCCAAGCGCTATTATATTTAAAATATATATATATCCCTTTACTGCATAGTGTCGCAAATTTGCGACATTTCAAACTATTGCGATATAGCCAATGCCATCTGTGTAAATTATCAAATAATATCCTTTTTCGATGCCTAGAAAACTGTTTTACCATAAACATCCTACTTTACCGATTTTGTTTGGACATTTCAAGAAATAAAGCATTTCTGCATTATAGTCTATGCATTTCTGCTTTGACAGTTGACGAATTCGTATGTACGCAAAAATCCGCATTTGTAAATAAACAAAAAAAAATATACAGACGATTGAAATTGGTTGAATAAAAATATCTACACATTAAATAAGGTGTGTACATTAGTTTTTTATAATTGTTTTCATTTGGTTTTGTATTTTGTCATACTAAAATGTAAGATTTCCAAATGTCGTAAATTTGCGACACCACGCAGTAACATACAAAATTTAATGAAATTTTCGAAAAATATTTTTTTCATTATTTTTCCTTCATTCACCAGGCATTTTGACACCAAGAAAAAATAAAATTTTTCAAAAAAAAAAAAACATGCAGTAAAGGGTTAAGATTTGCACTAACAGAACGTTCATCTAAGCACAAACCCAAATAAAAAAGAAAATTTAGTAGTGGTGGGTACAATAAAATTAATAACGTTTTTCAAATGTTTTCTATTTTTTCCGTCTCTAGGAGGGATGTTCGACCCTGACCCCTTTTGTGTGCGCGCCCGTACCCTCCTCGTTTGTTTCCCACACAGCCTCAATCCCACCGCGCACTTTGGTTTTAAGGGCTTAGGTATCTACTGCGCTACGGTTATCACTCCTTTGTGTCTAGTGTTAAGTTATTATTCTGAGCTTAACTTCGTGTTATTAAATTGTTAGGTGGCTTAAGCTCTCATTACATAAAACGGTCGGGAAAATAATCAACGTTGGAAAATTCCACTTCTAAGGACACATCATTTTTAAATCACATCAAAAATAACGATCAGTGAAATCAGTCAATTTTATAAAACTTGAAAATTAATATAAACACGTAATTATAATTTACTAATTATGACATAATAAAGGTAGGTGGGTCGGTGGAAAGTCCACCCAAAATATCTAACAATTTTTGCGAGTTAGACAATTTTATTTATTAGAAACTAAAGATGGACGAATTCAAATAAGTGCTAAGCTAACCTCGATAAAACGATAAAATTAATTATGCGCGTGGGGTGGAATATCAGTGTTTGGGCAGAAATACTCTAAAATGGCTTGTATTTTTTTTTTATAACTAGCCTTGTTGTTATTAGTCTCCCGGACGCAATAATGTTGCAATCTCACAGAATCAATAAAAATGTTGTGTAGAGACTATAAATAAACCATATTTTCTGTCAATAATAAAAATGACAAATTTTATGATAGCATTTCTCACTGGCAATTTTAAAAATAATAACCGCTAAAGGGTTAAAAGTTTTCAGTACACGTTATTTTTTATTTAATTTTTGCCATGTTAAGATGGCTACAAAACGTTCGGATACCTATTACTTTTTAGATAATATCCATGAAACATATTTTTTAAATATTTACCAAGCCAATTTAGAAATGTAGCTGCATAATAATAGCGATCAGATATCTATTGTTTAATGTATCAAATTACTCTGCAGTAATATATTCCCAGCGAATCAATTTCCAGCAAACAACTCTTAGCTAGATCAGCAAGTTGATTGGCAATATTAGATACGGTATATTATTACATCATATCACAGCACATTATATCATTACGGTGTATTAGCCGAATAATCATTTTTCATGGTATCATATTTTCTTACGACTGTAATAATAAATAATATTTCATTTCGCTACTCGAGTTAAAACGCTGACTCTATAATTAGTCCAATATGATTATGTAACAGAATTTAATGTTAATGTATTACTTTTTATTGTATAAATAACGAAGAATAATTTACTTATCTCAATGTCACTCGAATCCAAGTACCTAGCTCGTAACTATCTCAGTAGATTATATGAACTATCATTGTATAATATACTATTGTACCGATATGCTGCTAATAAATCTCACCCTGCTACATCGTAGACTTCATTATCATCATCCTAAACCCACACATCGAACACCACAGTAGTGACCCAACAGATATAACTATTCTTGAAATGACTTTCGTCTTCAACGTCTATTGCTTCCAATAAGAGTTATATTATTAAAAACCAGTAGGTATGACTAATGAAATATATAGGTACCTACCTAATCAAATTTAATAATTTCTTAAACATACCTATTTATAAGCATTTGACACCGTGAACAATGTTTTACACCTGCATTACATTTTCTTTAAGAACTCATTATTATAAATATAATATGTTTAAATCATGCTGTCATTTCCATGTGCTAAAAAGATACGTTTTTGATTTACATACCTACCTACATAAATAGGTAAGAATTCTATAAATAAACAATAAACAAAAAAAAATCTTGTCTATGAGTATTTATTTAAATTTCGAACTCGTCTGGAAATCCGAACGTCTAAATTTCCAAATTCAAATTTTCTCCAGATGAAAGTGCAAAGCAAACGTGAACGTAGCCGAAAGTTTCGTTAGCAGTCAGAAAAGCGATAGTGCTGCCATCTGTGCGGTCCTGTCAGAAGCACGCTTTACTAATTCTGTAATCCGGGATAACTTTCCAACTTTCGGTTATCTTTAAACATTTATGCTGTCGAACTGCGCGCAAATACTGAATTTTGATACCAACTTGAGAAACGTAACTGATTTTAACTTCTTACATAATATTATTAATATTACAAGTATTAAATACGTTTGCTTTCTCCGTTTTCATATCAAATACGAATGGCTGTGCTTGACATAATATTATTATTCTGTATAAACTATTCTACAATAATTATATTATTCCTTGAACTATGTTTGTGTATTTATTATTATGTACCTATTCAATATTTTTTTTTTTTTTACTTAATTATTTATAATGTTTGTTAGTACTACTAACTTGCCAATAACCCTAGCGGGAAAAGTCGAAAGCTCTGAAGACAAAATGTTATAAAACAGGCTTTCGTTAGAAATCAATTAAAATATAGGTATGCCCAGTAGCTCTCGGGGGAGTCTGTAACCCCTAGAGAGCGCGTCTCCAGGTGGCGGATAGGAGAATGCCCTAATCAAGGGTAGGAGAAAAATAAAATATCTCCCGCGGACCAACAGACCTGGCCCTCCAGGTTGGGGGTTGGGCAGAGGGTTAACCACTCTCTCCCGTGAAATCACCAAAGGTTACTAATACTACACAATGCCTCGGACATATGGCAACCGCTTCTAGACGACCCGGACCGAAAAATGGACTACGAATAGGATTTTGGAACGTACTCAGCCTATACCGAGCTGGCGCAGCTCAAAACCTAGTGGAAGAACTGTCAAAATATAAGGTCCAAATTACCGCCATCCAGGAAACCCGTTGGCCGGATAGCGGAGAACTTATAGTCGGACAGCATGTTACGAGGGTGGGTCAATAAGTCCTTAGAAAAGCCGACAAGTGGCGCGACTAGTACTGTAAGCGGTTTGTTTTCATGCAGCGGCACTACCGATTCAGTATGCTGCGAAGTTTCAATCAGATTGGTCGGGTTGTTGTGTGTTTTTCATACATTTAAAAAAAAAATTTGCTTGTGGAAAATGGAAAAATAGAAAATGGAGAAAATTGAGTTTAGAGCTGTTATTAAACATTTTAATATAAAAGGGTTAACAGCAAAGGAAATAAAAAATGAGTTGGATTTAGTTCACGGCATATCTGCTCCTTCACTTGCAACTATTTATAACTGGTTAAATGAATTTAAACGTGGTCGTACATCAACAAAGGATGAACCACGCTCAGGACGTCCTGTAGAGGTGACTACACCAGAAATGATCAATAAAATCCACGATATGGTGTTAAGTGACCGAAGATTAAATTTGAGTGAGATAATTGAGGTTACAGGGATCTCAAAAGGTAGCGTCATTTCTATTTTACATGACAAATTGGGCATGAAAAATATTTCTGCAAGATGGGTGCCGCGTTTGCTCACAGTCGACAATAAACGCAATAGGGTGGTGGCCTCTAAAGCCCTGTTGTCGCTCATGCAACGCAATCCGGATAAATTTTTTCGTCGCTTTGTGACTGTAGATGAAACACGGATACACCACTATACTCCCGAGACGAAAGAACAGTCAAAGCAATGGATTGCGAAGACAAACCATGTCCAAAGAAGGCGAAAACCGTAAAATCAGCTGGTAAGGTTATGGCTACTGTATTTTGGGATGCACGTGAAATTATTTTCGTTGACTATTTGGAAAAAGGAAAAACAATAACAGGGGATTATTATGCATCTTTATTGGACCAGCTAAAAAACGAAATTGAAGAAAAATGGCCTCATTTAAACAGGAAAAAAATCCTCTTTCATCAGGACAATGCCCGTGTTCACACATGTTTACGATCAATGGCTAAAATTGAAGAATTGAAGTTCGAATTGGTCGACCACCCACCGTATTCGCCAGATTTAGCCCCCAGTGACTTTTTCCTTTTCCCAAACTTAAAAAAATGGCTAAGTGGACAACGTTTTTTTTCAAATGAAGAAGTCATCGATCGGACAAATGCTTATTTTGAGGACCTTCCGAAAATTTATTTTTCTGATGGTTTAAAATAATTGAGAAACGTCTAACCAAGTGTATTGAGCTCCAAGTAGATTATGTTGAGAAATAAAAAAAAAATACAAAAATAAAAACTGTTTTAATGCTTTTTTCTAAGGAATTATTGACCCACCCTCGTATCTACTATAGCGGAAACACAGAGGGGAAACATGTTTTCGGAACAGGTTTTGTGGTCGCTAGAGAAGTAGCAGATGCTATACTTTCTTTTGAACCCGTAAACGAGCGCATATGTGTGCTCAGAATCAAAGGAAGATGGTTTAATATATCACTTGTGAATGTACATGCCCCGACAGAGACTTCAGAAGAGGCCGAAAAGGATAATTTCTATGATCTCCTTGAAGCGACTTTTGACAGGCTACCGGGACATGATATCAAATGTGTGCTAGGAGACTTCAATGCGAAAATAGGGAAGGAAGCTGTATTCAGACCCTTTATTGGAAAAGAGAGCCTACATGATCATTCTAACGAAAATGGTAAAAAAGTGGCTCTCTTCTGCAGCGCCAAAAACTTAATCGCCCGAAGTACCACTTTCCCTCGTAAAAATATACATAAAGTGACTTGGAATTCAAGGGACAGGAAGACCTTTAACCAGATTGACCATTTTCTAATTGATAGACGACACCATAAAGCTATTGAAAACATTCGAAGCTACAGAGGCGCTGACTGTGATACGGACCACAACTTATCGATAGCAACCTTTAGGGGAAAACTTAAAAAGACAGCCCACGCAAATGCGAAGACGAGAGTGAAGTACCATATAGAAAAGCTGACAACTCCAAACGGAAGAGATAGCTTCAGAACAGAGTTAAAAAACCAAATCGGAAAACTCACCGAAGGAGAAGCCTGGAGTGTCGATGAGAGGTGGAAGAGACTAAAAGAAGGAATGGTAAAAGCTGCGGACGTCTAGATAGGACTGGCACCCAAGAAAGTAAAGTGCCCTTGGTACGACGACACTTGCCGACAAATGGTGGAGGAGAGAAGAGCAGAAAGAGCGCTCTATCTGCAAAATACGCAGAGCGAAGAAGCACAGAAACGATATAGCGAGACGTGCAAAAATGTCCGAAAGCATCTGAGAAAGTGCAAACGAAGCTTCATCAAAAGTAATTTTGAGCAGATGGAAGAAGAAGCAAAACGAAATAAAACTCGATCATTCTTCTCGAAAGTGAGCTTTGAAAAAAGAGGCTTTCAACCTAGCACGCTACAAATCAAAGATCAACAGGGTCAGATAGTGGCAAACAAAGAGCAAGTGCTAAACATATGGAAGTCCCATTTTGAAAACTTACTTCAACGCTCTGTACCAGATGAACCTTTGGAATCGCCAGAAATCGCGACAGCAGAACCTCTTATACCGCCACCAAATAAGGCAGAGTTGATGGGAGCACTGAGTTATTTAAAGAATAACAAATCGGCAGGAAACGATAATATTCCATCGGAGCTTCTCAAGCATGGAGGAGAAACCTTTCTTAGTGCCATGCTTGAGCTACTGCAACAAATATGGGAGGAAGAAAAGATCCCTGAAGCATGGAAAGAATCACTGGTCTGTCCTATCTTCAAGAAAGGGGACAAACTCAACTGTGCAAACTACCGTGGCATCTCTCTTCTTCCTACTGCATACAAAGTTCTGTCGAACATTATTCTCGAAAGAATTCTACCATATGCCGAAAACATTCTTGGTGACTACCAATGCGGCTTTAGACGAAACCGCAGTACTACCGATCAAATCTTTACACTGCGCCAAATCTTTGAAAAGAAATGGGAATACGCCCAAGATGTACACTGTCTCTTTGTAGATTTTAAAACCGCATATGACTCTATTGATAGAGAAGCTCTCTGGAATATATTGAAAGAATTTGAAATACCGTCAAAACTTATAAATATAATAAAAGTATGCATGGACGGATCCAGAAGTAGAATTCATATGCAAGGTAGTATATCAGAATCTTTTAAGGTGACAGCAGGACTAAAACAAGGCGACTCCTTATCACCAATGCTGTTCAACTTAGCTTTAGAGAAAGCCGTTAGAGAAGCTCTGAAAGCAGAAGGTGGAGTTACCCTGAATGGGTCCCATAAAATATTGGGCTACGCAGATGATTTGGTGGTGCTCGGAGAATCTGAAGAAGAAGTCAGAGATATTTTCACTCCTCTGGAGGACACAGCGAAAAGGTTGAATCTACGAGTAAATGTGGGAAAGACCAAGTATTTGAAAATGACAAGAGGCATTGAACCCTCTGGAAACATTGGAATAAGAAACTCCTCGTTCGAGAGAACCTCTCTCTTCAAGTACTTGGGCTCCAACATTACCTCTAAAAATGAAATGTCCCTAGAGCTCTCTGACCGACTGAGAAGTGGAAATGCAGCGTACTTCGCGCTGAGTCGTCTGTTCAGGTCCAAAATGCTGTCCATCAAAACGAAATTCCGGGTGTATAACGTGGTCATCAAGCCAATCGTCATGTATGGATGTGAAACGTGGGGTTTAACAGAAAAACAAGAAAAGGCGCTCCAAGTGTTTGAAAACAGAATCCTCCGGAGAATACTTGGACCCGTCAATGAGAACCACCGGTGGCGCATCCGCACAAACGCTGAGCTCTTCGACCGATATCAACCTAGAATCACTAATATTCTGAGGTCAAGAAGGCTCAGATGGGCGGGCCACGTTGTACGATCTGAACGATCTAGAACTCTCTATAGGATTTACAAAGGCACACCAGCTGGCACTCGACCTCTTGGCCGCCCTCGACGGAGATGGGCGGACAACATTCAAAGGGATGCGGAAAGGCTGGGGATAGTCAACTGGGAAGAGAGAGCGCTGGACAGAGATGCCTGGAAAAACGTTGTGCAGTCGGCCATGGACCTGAACGGCCCCTAGCGCCAGTTTAATAATAATAATATGCCCAGTAGACTTTAGGATTATCAAGTAATCTTGTATAATTTTAGAATAACCTTAGGATTTATATCCACATAAATGTTTTAATGTTTTAACATACAGAACGAAAACCACGCACACCAAATAAATATACGCGTGTTTTCTTGTTGGCAAAAATTGTTGACTTTCACGTAATTATTTTAAGAATGTGTAGCTAATTTATTAAAAAAAATAAACATAGAAACGTTAAAAAACCCTAAGTATATACCTAGTTTAAATGATATTTAAATAACTACTATGTGCCACGGTTGCTGAAGATGACAATATCTATAGTGAACTTGGAGTCTGCATGGGCATGGTGGGCAGTGGCGCACCCAGGGGGGGGATCCAAGGAGCCCAGGCACCTCCCAAACATGAAAATTATCAGAATGATGTTATACATTGAAATTGAAAGCAAATATATACTATACCTTAGGCTTAGACAAATAAAAACACGACAAAAAAATGATTTGTAATTCTCCAGCACCGCTTTTAGAAAAAATTCTTAGATTTTAATTTCCAGCACAAGAATTTCGAAACACTAATGTCGGGTTTTTTTTGAAACCCAATCCTTAATGGAACTGTAAAAAAAAATTCGATGTCCACCCGAATTCCGGAATGGTGTAGGTCATGCCTGGGGAGGGCTGACAGGGCTCTAGCCTGGGGGCCCGGGTTGTGGGGGGCCCGGCATGTTGGGTTGACCAGATAAGTGAGATAAACACACATCATAAATTAGCTTTAATAATAAAAAAAAAGTCGCCTGCATTATACTTCATGGCCATGACCATTTTAGATTATATAATTGTGCAATATATTTTCTGATTATTATGTGTCGATACTTGACAGCTCCATTATTAAAGTAGATGTATTAAAAATCGCCAATAATTCACTGTATAAGTACCCTTAATTTGAACTAAAACAAAATTTGAAAAACGTTAATGTAGTGTTTCACACTGCCTTTAATCTTGGCGGAAGGTAGGGGGCCAGCCAAATACCCTAGCCTGAGGGCCCGTTTCAGGATGTGGGAGCCATGGTGTAGGTACACCGAGTGCAATAGACAAAATACCGATAAACGATAAATTAGGCTGTGTTGTGTTGAGTAGGTTTGTGTATAAGTTAAATACACTTATACTTTTTTGTCCATTTTCAATTCAACCTCAATATTAAAAAACCAAAAATCGACGATACACATTCGGTGAAAAGAACGACTACACCCACTAGTCGGTGGTGGTGTAAATCAAAAGAACATTTTTTTTCAGTGGAATTCGGCATAAATATTGTAGCTCTCTAGACCAAGCGGGTACCACAGCCGATAATATTTGAGTAATGTTTTAGCATACTAGGCGCACATGTCCAGCATGGTCACTTCCAATCCGCCAGTCGTTGATGACACGCTCAACGGTTACGCCGTGTATTGTGAAAATATGTAAAAATAATTTATTATATGAAGAAGAAAAAGAGCCTATGGGACTAATTTACATTCTCCTCCCAATATTAAATCCTGAGTGCGCCACTGATGGTGGGGCTGCATTTAACTAATTAACGGAGTATTCTGTGAAGATCGAAGCGTTTATGCTACCTGTGCTATGACTGAGCCGTCGAATCTTACCAAAGCCGAAATGTCTCGACTTTTGAGTTTTTGGGAAAATAGTATAAAAACTAGTTAGATGTCAATTGAATCTTAACAGCATAATTAATATTACTAGTGATATTGGCAACAATAATGTTATAGGATCCATTCTCAAGCGATAAATAGGTGACACCTGAAATAGTTTCAGTTCGTGATCGCTGAAAGGCAGTTTACGGAAAATTTAATGACGTACGAACTACATAGTTATTCAAATTCTAAGATTGTAAAAACTCTTATTCACTTTATGATTGCTGCAGTATATATCTATTTACGAATGGATTAATCTAAAAACCCACTTCTGAAACTTATAATTTAATTGGCTGTAGGTAAACTTTAAATATTCAATATTCTGATGTAGACACTCCAATTCACTTTTGTGACGAAACAACGCATTATTTTTTGTAGAAACATAGTGGGTACTGACTTACTTACTTATTCTATGTCCATGATTTAGGTCATTTAGGAGAAGCATTGTGGACATCAGGCAAGACTTTTTGTGTCTTCTCATTTCATCTCAACATCCGTAGGTCCCTCATATATACCATATCCATGGCAGGTAGATATTTACCGGTATTCCAGGACGCCAGAATCTGTTTGATAAAAACGTAATTAGGTATTGTTTCATAGCCGAATAGTGATTATTAATTTTCTTGTATCGTAGTGGATAGGAAATATTATTTTGGCGAGCTTGTGAAACTGTCCACGCATACAATAATAGTTGTCCAGATAACAGGCAGTTAATTTTTATTATATATCCTTAAAAAAGTCAAAATAATAATATGTTTGTTTGATTTCCTTTTCCTACGTGACCTCAACTGACATGTATACAAAAAACAAAATGTGTTTGTTCGAATTACCTTTATTGCGAATTCTAATTATGAATTTGACAGATTTTATAATATCAAATTTCGATTATGTTTGACTTAGATCAGTGTTTCCCAACCTTATCTGTGCCTTGCCCCACTTCAACGCTTCAAAAATTTCCATGCCCCCCCCCTATCAAAATTTCACAGTAACTAACAAATTATGAAAAAAATGAATTGCTTCAAATAAAAAATGCACATAGGCAATACTATTTTGAATTGTACGTTCGTAAGTAAGTAAGTAGCTACTTATGTATATTATATTAGATGTACAACTCGGAAGAAAATTAGTGCGATCCTTATGCTTGATGTGGGCTGCAAAGATTTTTTTTATGTTTATGTATAAGAACTAATTTGGTCAATTTTAATCTTAAGTCTCCAAAGTTTGTGATATCAAAACGATTTCTTTTTTTTTTCAGTAAAAAATCATTTACAGCGATAAAGCGCCGCATTCAACTAAATATTATGATGGGAATGGCAACAGTAATTTTATCGAAAAGACATGGTTGCAATATATAAAAAATATTTTCGAAAATGTATTTTTGTATTTTTAACAGAAAAAATGTATCAAATATTAATGATTTGCACATTACCCCCCGGCGGGGCGTACACCCTGACATACGAAACACTGACTTAGATAGAGATAACTTATAGATTATTCCAATAATGGACTGATATTTAAATAAATATATACCTACCTATATTAAGATAACTAGACTATATGAATAAGTGATACACATTGACCTCTCAGTAGTTAGAAGTTAAAAAGAAAACCGTTGCTAGGGTAACCGAAAATGTTTTTCATATCAGTAAAATGCATCGCTTCAAAAATGTTGTTTTATGACAGTTTGATCAATAAATGCGTTTTTCTCGAAACAGTTTCATCGGCGTGACATATTTTCATATAACAAAAAATGTCTTCTCGTGAGAATAAATTCATAAGACAGCATTCGGAGCCCACGACGAACGTCGCCAAATCAGAAAACGATGTGGTACCAGGGACGAGCGAATGTAACTCGTTGAATGGAAAGAGAATATACGTCAGGTTCACGGTGATCAACCAGCCTGACGAATTCTTCAAGAGGTCTTTCAAGTATGGATACACCATTCAAGAAATTAAAATTAAACTATCGAAGATCATAGACACGACCGCTGATAATTTGATTCTGTCAAAAGATGGTGTTATAATCCCAGATGAAATGCGCTTATCTGAACTGCTGGAAGAAGATTGTTTGGAGGATATTGAAGTCGATATTGTAGCTCAAGATGAAAGTTATATTGATATCGACTTGGTGAATGAAAAATTTAATGAGAACATTTCGGTCATTCTGCAAGATGAACAACCGAAAAAGTCGATTCCGCCGAACATATCTTGCAAATTTCATGCTGTCAATCAGAATCACTCGTTCACGAAATCGTTCACTAGCTACACAACAGTTGAATTTGTAAAGCAAGACCTCAGCACGATGCTTGTGGTAGAAAATGACGTATTATTGCTGGTAAAAAATAAATCAGTTTTGCCGGAGAGCGCCCTTTTGTCAGAGCTTGACATGGACGACTTCGGAAATTTGGAAATTGAACTGTTTACAAAAGATGGAAGAAAATTGAAGTTTGATACGGTGTACAAAGATGTCCCCACAAGTGACATATTAACTGTGACAGTACCTCTTGGCCCGAAGACCTTTGTTTATGTCAATGTGGAAGTAACCGACGCTAGGATAATCAAGCCTTATTTAGGCGGATATAGGAATAATGTTACAGGTTGAGTATTATCGAACAATTTTAATAATTTTCCAACGAATATGTTAGAAAAAATATGATTAATGTTTACACTTCTAATAAAACTAATACCTAATATTTTGACAATGATACTGCTCGAAACACATTAACATCACGTACACGTGAACTCACGGTAAGCTCGCGCCATGGGGAAAATTTATGCAATGTCGTTTTACCGGGTTTAAGATCAGACATTTATTATGCTCTCACCTCATAGAAATTTTTTAATCGAAAGCGAATGTTATTTCACTTGTATCACGCCACATTACCAAGGTGATAGGACTTTTTCTGCAAAACATGTAAACACACATTTTTAGTCATGTGATCTCACGTATTTATTTATTTTAGCGGCTTGGTAAGAACTACAGTATATATTTGATACAAGGCTCTGTAGGTTGTCATGATTTTATTGTTGAATGTTCTGATGGTTACAGCACATGAGGTCACGTGACGTGGTGATAATGTGTTTCTAGTGTAAGTCATTTTTTCACAGATTTGCCTGTGCGTTCAGGTTATTCTTAAGGTCTTGGTTGAAAAACAGAACTGAATTCACATGCACATAAGTGGATACCTATGTCTTTGTGAATTGCATAACAAGACGGAATGCTTTCCACAAATTCAGTACTGAGCACCAAAACTCTTTCAATGTATTACTTTCAAATTGCATTATTTGACGAGCTTGATTTGTGCGAAATCTAAAAGATTTATCAGAATTTACATGTTGATAGTTTTATCACCATTTACGCGAAAACGAGACTTCGAGGGTAAAGTTTTTGTGTCCCACCCTCTGGCATGCCATATAGTATCCCCTGGGGGATACAGGCATTCAGGTTGGAAACCCTTTCGATTAAATTCATTCGATAAAAACAAATAATATTTAGGCGTTTCATTTTCAGGGATTGACTATCACCATGCCTTTTCGCAAACCCAACAAAGGCGCGAAAAGGTTCCGCCGGAAATGAAAAATAATCGCATCACACAAACGGTCACCAGCAGGGTTCAATCTTTGGTAATAATTTTGTTATTATATAATCAAATATGCTGAAAAAAATATATGTGTGTATACAGATGGAGCTTTTATATTTGTGAATGTGAAACAGGAAATAAAAGTTATCATGACTAATTATTATTAAGTTAGATGCAAGGATTTTTTCCAGCAAACATTACACTAATAATTATTGTGATATCTATAAATTGTTTATACAATGGACTATTATTTATTAGGTTTAGAGGGACAATAGCATAATACCCCGTTCACACGTGTATGGATTTACTGCTGACAGTGCAAGATTCCATGCATGCATCAAAAAAGTTCGGAAGTTTCTGAATTTTCACGCGACAGTTGCGATATCTGCGCCTGCGCAGTAGAACGATAGCGGCGAACCTTTAAAATACTCACTATTGGTACCAGTAAATTCTATCGCGATAATAACAGTTTCCACGTTAAAGTGCTGACTGTCTTGCCAATCTTATACTTCATGTTCATAAAACACACTATTGGTGCCAGTAAATTCAACAATCGCGATAATAACTGTTTACACGTAAGTGTTGACTTTCTCGCCAATCTCATTCTTCAAGAGTAAGCGAGACGCGATGTTGTTATTTTATGGTACTATTTGACTGGTTGTGAAAAAGTGTAAACGTCAAAATTCTTTTCGTGGTGTAGTTTGCATTTTCCGACAGTTTCGCCACTATCATTCTACTGCGCAGGCGCAAATATCGCACAGGAAAAATGTCGCGTGAAAATTCAGAAATTGATGAATTTTGTTCTTTACAATCTTGGAACTTGCACGACACTACCTACGTGTTTACACGTGAATTTTCTTGCTAGGTCGCAATAATACCTACGTACTGTCAGCAGTAAATCAATACACGTGTAAACTGGGTATAACATCACAAATAACAACATATCAGTATAATATATCAAGTACCTTTTCTCAGTCAATTCAAGGACAAGTAGGTAGGTGTGTACAATAATTTGGTATTGATTATTGACAATTTCCCCCCCTTTTTTCAAGAGCTTTTTTAGCTCTTCCTTCGAAAATTTTCCCTTCAAAGCTGTCAAGTTTTCCACCCAAATTGAAAATCTCATTTAGCATCCACGTTGAGATATTTTTTTTTAATTTCGTCCACAATACAGGGGGAGACGTTTTTTTACAAGTTACCTTTCATCCCTAATCACGTTGATGTTCACCCGGGATCTGGGCCAGGGTCTTCTTTTTAAAAGGATCCCGACCAAACCGGGACATTTTGGCAACCCTAATTATATCCCGCTCCGTGGTAAATGCTGTCTATATCAATCAATATGTACGTTATAAGGACATGAGCTAAATAGGTTTTAGAAATGGCTAACAAGCAACGTACCCTTAATGATCTTGCTCTTTAGATCCACATTATCGTTGACTATACCGAGTGCAATTTTATTTAGTCTAAACAAAATATTGACATTATCCAGGACACGAACACCTCGAGGGCAACCCAGATGCGATCGCCAGGATTGTACATCCCCAACCTTAGCGATGTGATCCTCTGCGCAAAACCTTATGAGACTTACGCCGAGAAGGTACTCCGGCTGAAGCATGGCGATAAAGCGACCATCATTCAGCGTGCATGGAGGGCTTACTGCTACAGGAAGGCTGTGTCCAAGTGGTTGAAGCAATGCAGGTACGGATACTAAGCCCATTTGTAGGTTAACCGTATGCAGTATGTATATGCAGAATACAGAGGTTTCGTAAATGTGGTTAAAAATTAACTAGGCATTCCTACAGATGATAAATGTGATGGAATCTAGGGGCCGCAGGTTATATGAAAATAAATGGTGAAGCAGGCTGGTAATCAAGTTGCGGCAAAGCTTTTACGTTAACATTATTATATTATATGGGTACGTTATAATGACGGTCAAAAGGACAAAGTAATTCCTCCGTGACGCCCTGCATTTTTTTTATTTATTTTATTTCTCGCAAGTTGTCGGCTATTGTTGGCCTACTTCATTGAGATGTATGAGAAAGCCGATTCCTTGCCCCTCTTTTTATTTAATACCTCTATGGATGGAATATATTATTTGAGATGGTTATGACGACCTGAGAAACCTCAGCCACTCACCCTTGGTTGTAAGGGACTCCGAGCACCGGTTTTTATCTGGAACGTCGTCGCAAAAGTCACACACCCTCACAGGTTTTCGTATGGCTTACGTTGTATCATAATTCACTTCCTGATAGCGCTGACTTTGCATGCGTGCGGCTTTAATGTTGTTAAATAACTGTATTTTGGAGCATTTTAATAATTTTCAGACACTGAATAATTATTGTGTGCCGGGAGATAGTACATATAATCGGGAACTGTTTAGTGGGGGTTAATATAATAAAGGATTTGGTACAAACACATTCATTGTCATGAGGCCGCGTTCACATTGTCTTATTCTGGCAATGTCTCTTTTGGCGTCTGTATATTGTACGTAGTTATAATAGCAACTATGACTACATTGCAAACAATATTATAAATTAGCATTCATATATTAAATTTGATATAAGTACTTTTCCAATCTGTCCATTTTAAGAGTGTCCTATACCTACATCAGTGAGATTAGTTCAATTCTAATGCCGTGTTACCCAAATTTTAGTTCCGATTATAATCCATTTTAATGATTGATAAATAGTATAAACTAAAACATATATTTTTTTGGATTTCCGAGTGCAAGCTTTTCCTAAACTCCATTTTTATTCTAGCCAAAGAGTTCAGGATTTGAGAAATGAAGAACTTGACGAGAAAAGAGCTTATGAACTCCGATTGCGACAGGAAATTATCTCCAAGACCTTTCCAAGAACGAGAGAAGATTTTGATCAACTATACGCTATGGTAGATACATATTTTTATAAGATGTTTTTTTTTAAATTCATTTCAGTATTCCAAGACTTAACCGATTTTCGATGGTTTGATTTTGTATTTCCATAAGATAAATTCAATACATTATTACACCAACTGCGGAAAACCTTGTTGGAAGGCTGCATTGAGTCTACGGTCATCAGTTGTTAATAACGCCATGTTCTAAGGAGAGGTCTGATAATATAATATCATCTTTTTCTGCGTATAACAAAAATATTCCTGCGTATATAGGTACCTGAAATCGATTATTTTCTCATCATTTCTAAAGGGGGATCCTTATGCCAACAGAGAACCTATCGGAAAAATACGAAGCTTGTAATTTGAGATTTTTTTTGATAATTCACAATTTCAAAAAGGATTTCAATTTATACACATTTATATTTATATAAAAATCGATGTTTTTTAAAATATATATAAAAAAATATTAAAACGATGAATTAGTCAAAAATCTAAACGGTCAAAAATTTAAAACTTAATAAACTAAATTTTAATAATAAATATGACCATAAATATAATGTAATAATAACGTTATTCGTGACATAAATACAATGACATTATTAATGGACAACGCACTCAATACAGTAGCTAGCAAGTAAATTCGCACATAGTGACATTCGCACATGCATAGGTAGACTTCACGCAATTTCCATTATGCGATATGACGCATCGGGAATTTATAGCAATATCACCTTTATTGTAATGGCGTTAGAACAGTGTTTCTAGTGTCAATGTTCATTCGAGCGAACTCGTTCGAACCGAACCATTCGGCAGACCCGACAAAAATGTGAGTGCCATTTTTTTTTCCAGATGCTTCGTCTATATTAATGTCATTGCATAAATATGACATAAACACATTAATTCTTAGTTTAATTCATTTTTGTAATTCGACATAACAAAAATACATTTAATAATATCTCGGAATCAAAAACGCACAAAACATAATTAATAAAAAATAAATTGATGTGTTCTGCAAATTTTGAATTCAGTCAAAAGGTCGCACTTAATAGCTTACAAGGTTACAGGTTCCCAACCCCTGTATTAGAACGTCATATTAGTATGGCAACATCGTATATTAATAATATTTTCAATTTCATTTTATAGGTAGATAGATGGAGAAATACCGAAATCGCCAGAATATCAAAACTGCACACGAAAGGTCCGAAAGTTGCCGAATTTTGTCTACTCTTGGACAAAGAGATCCAAATGTTGCGCTCAGTTGAAAAGTTCCGAGTCGAACTAAAAGAAGATTTACGAAAAATAAAAGAGAAAAATCTTCTGGAAGAAATGTCTAAACCAGTTGAGTGGCAAAACTCAAAAGGAAACGTTATTTCAATGGATACAGTAGAAGCACAACAAGCGAGGAAATTGAAGGAGTTGTATTTCTCGTTTTGTAGAGATGATTTAAAGGTGGAAGCAAGAATGGAACTATTGATGAATTTCAAGTTTACTTTGAAGCATTTTAAATCGCCACTGACAGATCAGTTGATATCATTGCTGGACAGGGAGTGCGATCTGACGGTGAGAAATATTCCAACTAAAGAGTTGGAGATACTGAGGAAAAGAATCCAAACGATGCTATTCCAGTTTATCAAGAGTCCTGAATTTAACAGCGGTGGAATACGGAGAACCGAGAAAGAGAAGCTGAAAAGAATGAAAGGACGACGATTATATCACTGCAATGGATGCCAGAGAGTGAAGCTTTACATGGACTTTCCATTGCACTCCAGAAGTAGGGACATGCAAATCTGCACGTCGTGCTCTTGGGGCAACGCCGCTGATCAAAATTGGGTCGACATGACGCCTTACAAGTTCATGCTTCGAGCAATCAGGAGAGAGGAGCGACGAAACAAGTGTGCATCTTCTCTCGCGTTTATTCTCCAAGAGAAAGATATTTACTTCATTGTCGAGAAAATCTGGCACGCCCACTCGGCCCTCAGCGAGAACTCCAACATCACTGATCTCCGGCTGAGTCGCTGGCTGGTCGATGAAGATTGGTCTCCATGGAATTGTATACTGCTGACTTTGAAGGAGATGAAGTCTCACGTGAAACTGGAGGAGCCGGAGAAAGTCTACGATCCTGATCTTATCAACAAAGTCAGCACGAAGCATTTGTTAGCCAGAGCGCATTTTAAACAGCTGACTAACGTGGAAGAAGACGAAGTTAAAATTGATTCACCAGAAAATAATTGAAAATATTTTTGTTTTTTGCACTAACAATAATAATTTTAGATGCGTGGTTTATTTTTCGTAAAATATAGTTTAAATCTATCAATAATTAGCGTAATATTATGGAAATAAAATGAATGTATGCTTTAAAATTACTAACGATAATATGTGTATCTAACTGTATTTCTTGTTGAAATTGGCACCAATAAAAATGATTTAAAATAATATTACAGATGTACCTAGCTTCCAAATTTGTACAAATTTTATTTCCTATATTATTATATACTATTTAATGCCTTACTGGTTTACATCAACCTACTTAATTTTTTTATTACTAGTATAGTGAAAATCGTTTTAAAACTCTACCTACACAATAGCAACTACTTACAAAAAGCACAAAAGTTCATTCAATACTTATGCAACATTCATGAAAGTAATATAACCTATAAAAATAATTCTTACATATTATCAATAATCATGAGATTTTTTAAAAACGTTTTTTGTTAACTACGTATATAATAAATTATTCAATAATTTTCATATTATGCAATCGCAAAGTAAATAATGTAATAATTACAAGATAAAAAGAACTTTTTATATACCTACCACGTTTTTAAATGTTCTATTGAATCATATAAACTTGACAATTCTATGTATAAATAAAAACTTTTTTTGCATTTGATAGAAATACTGAATAAATATTATAGAATACTGAAATGTCATTTTGACATTTCATATTGATTTCCATAGTAACGCACGTATATATTAATAATTTAGTTGCTAGGACCCCCTTAGCAACCAACAATAATAACTAATTTTTATACAAAACAGAATTAACTGAAAATGAATTCAATTCTGCTTAAAAATGGCTAAAAGTTTTAAAAGAATGCATTGTCGTCGTGTTCTGATATATTCTAAAAGTTTCAAATGTCTCTAGCTAGTCGGGAAGTTAGTTAAAAATCTTGGACAAACAAGAAAAAAATTATACTGCACAAGAACCGGACAAACAAGAATACGAGCTAATAGAAACGTGGTAATAATAAAATCATATTCTGTAAGCGGGTGAAATGTGTTGAAATGAAATTTGAATTTGGCGCGTAAGCTAATCTCACAGTTTTGGAACATTAAGTTGCCAGTACCTGTAGGACTGGCACTGGCTGCACTGCGGAGCTTTGCTTTCTAAAATTCTCATGCCTCCATGCAAATGGCGAGCGTTCTATAGTTGAATGACAACATTGCTTGTGTTTGTCAGTTTGGATTAAAATTTATATTATGTTAAGTGATTGTGTATTTACACAGAATAATATGCCTAAGAGAACGCCCCTCAGATGCGAGAAACCAATTATCGCGTCGAATAATTGCATTCGCGAGTAATTAAGCGCGTCACCGTGAACAAATACGTTCGACAGCGAAAATGGCGGTATTGTTATCTATTTGGGTTGTGTTATGAATTAATCAGTGTCAATCAATCGGTGTACTCGGATGATCGTTGCACTTTAATTGCGCAGACGGTCCCTTCGCCCGGCGAATGCTAGTCATTAAGCGCGGAAATGACGGACGTATTCGTGTCATAAGACGATGTAATATGTCAATGTTACCTCACGACGAGAAATCGGTGTGTATATCCTCGCAGAATGAGTCGTTGGGGAAGAGGAAGAGGCGGCAGCGTAGCCGTGCCGCTCGATCATCTCTTCAGAGAGAATTCTAACTGCCCTTCGGCTGCTAGATCCTCAGGAACCGTTGGAAAATGGGGCATCACCAGCTTCACGTCCACAAGAAGTGCACCTTACCGTAAGCCCGCGTTTTTACCTCATTAATAATCTTTATATATACATCAAATCATCACCCATTCTACAGATTACTCATCTAATCATAATTTAATTCTCCCAAATTGTACTTCAATCTCGTATCTTTGCCTTTTTCAAAATACGATGTATCCAAAAATAATTTCATTAAGTTGTTACACCTTCCATCCACCAGATGTTGTTATTTTTAAAGGTTACTTCCTAGATAACATTTTGTATTGTTTCAACAACAATATTGATTACATCGTTATAATAAGATAATAATAATAATATCCCATTGTGCAAAACAGGTAAAATATAAATAACAAGCAGGTATGTTCATAAAATATCGTCCGCCAGTCGATTTCGCGGATGGCTAATTAATTATTCAATGTAAGAAAGTCATCATTGTACTTTTTTTTACCTACCTATCCATCTAAGTACTACACATTGTTGTATTAGCATCATATAATTAGGACAAGCTCGACATTTCTTGTTTGTTATATTCTCAGAAGTGTCATTTTTTCATCTACATAAATCTAAAATAGACGTAAATCAAATTTTACCCACAAATCTGACAGATCAATAACAACATTTTAATTTGACATGGACCTCCCCAGTTTTACATAGGTAGATAAATATAGGTATTTTAGTATTGTTTTGAAATTATTCCGCCTTTTCATACTTATTACTTGTTTAAATACTGTATTTAAAGAGTCAATTAATGATTTTTAGGTTTGTTAGATTATGTACAACCAAAATAAAGCCTCTTAATCTTCCCTGAAAACCCCATTTTTTATGCTTCTTTAAAATTCTCAGTTAATGAGGGCGCCACTAACTATGCAAGCTGTCAAAGTTTGTATGTAAAATGTTTAGTTGAATTTATTGCCACATGCCTAGTAATAATATACATAATGTAAGTGGTTGATTACTATTATATCATTATCCAGGGGTAGCCTAGTTTTTTTCAATCCGTTTAATTTATTATACCTATACATAAATTCAAAAACTAATTTAATTATTCATTTGTTTTGTTTATAAACAATGCATACAGTTCAGAATAACAATTTATATAGGTTAAGTTAGAAATGAGAATGACATACTTAAGTATATAAACTAATATTAATGGATAAAAAAATATTAAGTAACTACTTAGGGACAATAAAATACTAAGTAAGTATCTCATGTCATTTGTGATAAAATAAGTAAAAGAATTAAATTATAATGCCTGTCTGAACGGAGGTGGAGGTATTGAACATGTTAATAGATGAACTATTAGAAAGTGAATGAAACCTTGGTATTAAAGAATGCACGGAAAAGTTTGATTTAAATCAAAAATAATGTTAATTTTGCCGCAGATGGCAGCATGACCTTTTATAACTTTCTTTTTATCCAAACTCAACCTAACCTAATCTTAGTGTGATAATGATGCATCAAAATGTATGAAAACATCAAACTTTAAATAATTATCAATTATTGGATCGAAAAGCATCTGCGCCTACAGAAAAAGGTATTTAATATGAATGTCTACATGGGATAAACTGTTTCCACAAAAAAAAAAAATGATAAATGATGACTATATCGAAAAAAGTAATATGATACCTTTGCTATAATAATTTAAAACATATTTTATGTTGAGCTATTCTCACGCACTATATGTCGCAATATATTTGACATAAAAAAAATTCTTAACTGACAGTTTTCATCCTCACAATTTGCTGATTTCTGCTGACTATGAACTCTACTGGCATCACCTGTGGCACAATGTATTTTGAATCACAAGTTTGATGTATTTTAATTGTTTCTTTTTTTAAATGCTGTGTATACGGGAATGACTATCAGAAAAGGATTGAGAACTTCTGCTTTAAATCACTCGTTTGAAAATAGCTTCCAAATAATCTGTAAAGTTTTATAATATTCAATTGACGCAGTTTGCCTATATTGACTTGGTTTAGTGGCCTTTATAACTGTTTCCATGTCATATTTTCAATTCAATGTAAAAGATGTTAATGGTATCACTCATATTTTCAGCGTTCGGCAATGACGTAGCCTACCAAAGGAAACCTAAGCAAGACCAGAACAGTCCCTTGACAGTACCGGCTCTCGAGGCCAACGTCCCCCCTCCCAAGCCCAAAAAGTTCTTCAAGTCTCGCAATGCAGACCCTTCGGAGAATGCCACCCTGCCCACCAGCAGTGTGGCCCCGCCGCCTCCCCCTGAGAAGGCCTTCCCATCCTTCAGCAAGAAGGAGGAGAAGCAGGCCAAGCCCGTCAGCTACGTCAAGAAGCAGCCGCCCAAGATCGAGATCGGCAAACCCCCGCCGGAGAAGATGGAAATACCCAAACTGAAGATCCACGTTGAGCGGTCTCCAAAAAGCAACAAGAGCAAGTTCTTTGCATCAAAACCCGTCAAAAAGGACGATCCCCCCGTGGAAGAGAAGACCCACTTGAGCCCTAATAAGAGATATCTCGTCAGGAACAGAAATAAGGTGATCAACTATTCAGAAGACCGAAGCAACAGTCCGCCGGTCGCGCCTATCGATCCTGCATTCAGCGTCGTTCCCATTAAGGTTACTACGCCGAAAACCAGCCCCGCCTCCGCAGTCACGACTCCCACTTACGTCAAACCCGGACTCATGAGCCCCACGAATAAAGACGGTAAACCTCCGATTGTTTTGAGAATATCCAAAGGAACCTCGCGGCTTTTGAGTACGGATTCTGAAGACGTTCTCGCATCGCCTGCCGCCGATCGGCATTCGTTTTCGGAGCACGGTCTCGACACCCCGACTGAAGATGAACCACTAGCCCGTGTTGCCGAAGCCGCCATTGTCAGCCCGCCCGCTAAGCAAGAGAGCCTCAAGATCACCATTAAATGTTACTCCAGCACCAAAGATAAATCTGCTAAGATTAAAAGTGAAAAGAGTATCGCAAAGATAGAATCCACAAGCGGCGACACCGATAAGGAGAGCGGACAGTCGAATACTAGAGCCACCCGTTCTTCAAGGAGAAATCAGCACAAGGATACAGACGACGGGGCGAGAGGAGGTTCACCGACTCCCGGAAGTGATAACTATGAACTCTACCGCACTCTGGCGTCACCTCCTGCGGCGCATTTGACTCCTAAACATTCCCCCGACTTTGTTCCTAAAGCCCCCTCCGACACATCTGGAAATCTATTCGAAGATCACCCCAAAGATGACGTCGAAATGACTCTGGCATGCTTGGAATCTGGCAAACCTCTAGACGATTTGGTTTTACCGAAAAATGGAGTATTGAGCACCAGGCTTTCGCAGCAGGCGTCCAAAGAAGAATCTCGCCCCAATGGAGGCAAAGAGGGCGGCAGGGCCATGAGGCACCGGGCCAACATCAATTATAACGAAAATGTGGCTAACTTCATTGACGACATAACTACAACGCGGTTCAATAGAAATCCGGCCAAGAGTTATAGCAGGAAGAGTAAGAAGAAAACGGATGTTTCTACTCTAGATGAAGAGATGCCCACTGAGGCGGCGATACCCGAAGCCGACGAGGCGGCTCTTCTGGAATCTCACGGCGAATTAGCGCCGGAAAGTTTACAATCCGAAGAGCAGGCAGACGTCTCCCTCGAAGAAGACAGTGAAGTGTCACAAGTGAAAAATGTTAAGAAAACTGTTAAAAGTACGCTAGACTTCGACGATGGCCCCGCCGATGCGGAGGTGCCCGGTGAGACAGTGCAGGAGAAATCCTCAAAACTCGGTGATAAACAGTGCAAACCTCACACATTCAAATCGCCCAAACGTCTGCTCAGCGAGAGCAGTCCAAATTCGGCCATCGCTGACGATAAGCCCAGCGTTAAGTTGGTCATCACCAAGAAGAAGGGCTCCATCTTTAAGAGCAGGTCTCTTGTCAATGATGAGGCTGGCGCCACCGGCAAGAAGAGGCACCTTTACAAGCACAAGTGGGCGGACGATGTAAGTAACACCTTTATATTGACATTATCATTCTTTGCTTTTGTGTTCCTTATGGCACGATGACATTGAGCTACTTTACAAGCTGCTTGTTGGCGAATTTACAATCAGCTTGTAAACTCACCCAGTGTCATCATCGAACAAGCTAACGAGCAGATTGTAAACAATCTACCGAGAAAAGTTGAAAGCCGGACTATTTTACACGCTACACGCTGGCATGTGGGCCGATCTGCGTTTGCACAGTAGAACGGTAGAGCGATAGAGCGGTAAAAAAATGAACTACTCAATACGTCCTGTCAAAATAGTACCAAAAATGACAGTTTCAACTCGCTAGCTTGTTGGCTTCTGAGCGAGTGGAAAATTTTGTGTGTCATCATCACAATTCCACTAGCTGACTTGCCCACTTTTAAACTCGCCGACAAGTAGCTTGTAAAGTAGCTCAATGTCATCGAGCCATTACTGTTAGGATCCTGTTTATATCTCATATATTGTACTTTTGATGCTACTTGTCTAGCCATCCCTGCATTCTGCCATCTGTATAGCGAAGATGTTGGAAGGCCAGTAGCGTCCTTCATTTGATAGAGCGTAAAATATATTACTATATCTGTATTCAAACTATCCATAGGTTTTCATAACTAAAAATTCACTCCCAAGGAGGGATAATCAACTTCTAGGAAGTAGAGAGTTATCTATCTTTTGTTTATGGTACCTATCAGAGAATTGTATTTAAATATGTTTAAGGATAATATTACAGACCACCATAGGTCATAACAATAAGCTGTTATCTGCATTTCCCATACCATTGCATAGGACATCCACCACATACCAGTGGCGAAGACTCCATACTAGGCGATTATTTAAAGCCTACCTTCTTAAGATTTTTTTTTTAATTAGGTACATACTATTGACGTATTTAAATAATAACTTGATTATTTTATATTTTACAAAAATAATTTTATTTGCCAATGACATCTGTCGTATATGTAGGAATGTATTATAAATATATAAAGAACCATCTATCAAATGTTAAAAAAAAATATGCCACAGCCTCTCTTCAAATATTGTATGTATCGGATTATTGTGTGAGGAATGCAGATTTTTTTTATATGGTCTTTACCTCACGTGACCTCAGCCCCGTCTACCATAATGTATGCAATAGGGTAGGCTTAAAAATTAATAATGAGATAATTTAAAAAAAATAATAAATATGGAATGTTTTTAAAATAAAAATTAATTTCAACTCATCGCTCAATTTTATATTGTCAGTGAGCTATTGATATTTCATCAATTTAGTGCGTCGTTGTCATTAGTGTTCATCATTAGTAATATCGTATTAGGTATCTTCTTATTTCTCGTAAGTATACCAGACAAGTGTGCTCTTTTTCTTTGATCTCCACAGCCTACCTCTTTCCAAAAGTCACCTTTCGCCAATGCCACAACATTGTAGTGGATAACGGATGAATGCGAGACTCACTGAGAAGAGTCAACACCGCTCGTACCCCACATACTATCTTACTGCACCTCGTCACTTCACATGGTCGAACAATCCGCGCTTCATTCTAGCTTTCATTCTAACTCCTTGTGGGTTTAGTGTTTAATCCGAGTTGCTGCACTATCGCACGCAATATGTTTGTTTATTGTGTGCATGGTCTAATGTGGACGTAATAATAATTGTTTGTCTTCGGTGACTATGCTTCCCGCAGTTATAATGTAAGACACTTTCCCTGACAATCACAGTTATGTCAACTGCAAATTCAATCTGGCGAGTGCTTTGTAATGATTTTTCGAAGGTTACCAAACCCTATCTAAATAGATAGTTCAGCATTATTTATCATGTCCCTATGACAGGATTGTAATATTTAATTCTCAGAAATTCTATAAAATATTTACAGCAATTTCATCAATTCTCAATGAAAATTGATCCTCACTTTCACAGTTGTAAGCTGATAAGCTGATTCTTATTCAGTATTTCTGAATTCAGCTATCTCTGGAAAAAGGTAAACATTGCATTAGTCATTTCGGCCTTATCTTTTTAAAAGATATGCCTCCAATTTTGTGTTGTAATATTAATATTAAAACTCACATGCAATGTAATATTATGTAAAACAAACATGGGCTAAGCACTTGCAAGGAATACAGGTATTCGTTGACTTAACATACAATGATTGTATGACAGTGGCGAAGGGTGGAGGTAGGCTGTTTAGTTATCCACCACCATTCATTTATGGCTTCTCACACTCTTCACATAAGGCATTGATTGCATACTAGATGTGTAAATAATATCTAAATTCTTATCAATTACTAGGAATGTTATGCTGGCATCTATAATGTAGGAAGTGTCTCCTATAAAATACAGAAAAATATTGTTTAAGGGGGGACATGCTCGTCGAAGGTCAAAATTGAGTTTTTATTGTATTTTCAAACCATGATCCTGGACACTCCTTAAACGTTGTAGATAATTTATTTATATAATTTTGAAGCCTTATTATCCTTTATAGTTATTTTAAACATTTGATGACTGCATAAAGTATTTTTGTTACATAAAATGGTATTCTTTTAAACATCTCGCTCTAATGTTTTAGAATATAGTCATATTTCGGTACATAATTGTGCAGTGGTGTTAAAATTTTTTACATTTATTATTTTTTAAACGCATTTATAAAACCATTAGTATAATTTATTACGAGATAATTTTTGTAAAATATTCACGATAAAAAATTATATTGATAATCTCTGTGATCCCAAATTTGACAAGAATAATGCATTTTATTATTCAAAAAATCGGCAAGATTAACACATTTGAAGATGATTCTAAAGATACTTATTATAAGCTATGTCTTTGACCATTCAAGTGTGGTAAACATCTTATGAATAATGATTGCTTTATAATAATTATTGACCTAAGAATAAGGTAGTGTTTTTTTGAAATACGCCATTTCTTTTGTCATTCCCCAGTGGTTAAGCTACAACATACGGCCGTAGCCATAAATTGACAAACTATAATTGAAGTAGGGAGTAAAATTAAATTGACGCGCGTGTTTGAACATGTACCGTTTAAAAAAAAATAAAAAAAAATTCGGTTAGGTACATGTTCAAACACGCGCGTTAAAATAATTTTACTCCCTACTTTAATTATAGTTTGTCAATTTATGGCTACGGCCGTATGTTGTAGCTTAACCACTGGGGAATGCCAAAAGAAATGGCGTATTTTTAAAAAACACTACCTTATTCTTAGGTCAATAATTATTATAAAGCAATCATTATTCATAAAATGTTTATTACACTTGAATGGTCAAAAACATAGCTTTTAATAAGTATCTTTAGAATTATCTTCAAATGTGTTAATCTTGCCGATTTTTTGAATAATAAAATGCCTAATTCTTGTCAAATTTGGGATCACAGAGATTATCAATATAATTTTTTATCGTGAATATTTTACAAAAATTATCTCGTAATAAATTATACTTATGGTTTTATAAATGCGTTTAAAAAATAATAAATGTAAAAAATCTTAACACCACTGCACAGTTATGTACCGAAATATGACTATATTCTAAAACATTAGAGCGAGAGGTTTAAAAGAATACTATTTTATGTAACAAAAATACTTTATGCAGTCATCGAATGTGTAAAATAACTATAAAAAATAATAGGCTTCAAAATTATATAAATAGATTATCTACAACGTTTAAGGAGTGTCCAGGATCATGGTTTGAAAATACAATAAAAACTCAATTTTGACCTTCGACGAGCATGTCCCCCCTTAAAGTCTCCCTATAAAGTTGGTACCTGACCCCATCATCATTTTCCTACCACTACCAAGGAAAATGTCTTGCGTTATGTAAAATCATTATTTCAATAATTAATAATTAATAATGGAGTCTTCTAAAACCTTATATAAGTAATAATATATCTTTTACATGCTTTGCACGATGTTCCCCATTGTTTTAAGCATGTTATAATCTTCTGTCTGGCACTACTACACTAATTGGGTGTTGGCCTTCTCCATCTGCCTCCATCCAGGTCTGCCCAAAGCTGTTTACCTTCGGTTTAGGAAGCCCAAAGTCTTTAAATCCAACTCAACACTATTTCTCCATCTTGTACGAGTTCGACAAGGTCTTTGTTTGACTTCCGTTTCCCAAATGACTGTTTCTTTATCATGTGCGACTTGTCCATATTGTGAACATGGCCCAGCCATCTAAGGCAGCCCAATTTGATGTACAGGCCCCCGTACAAAGTGTATGCTTTGTACGGGCCACCTTCGATAGACGAGTCACACATGACGAAAAAACTGATATTCGGGTAAGCTAGAAGGCAAATGGAAACCTGCTTGACCTCGTACAAGAAGAATGGGTAGTGTCGAGTTGGATTTAAATACCTTGGGTATCCTAAACTGGGAAAAAGGGAACTGGATGGAGACAGATGATGGAGTACCCACATAGGTTTATAGCGCCAGAAGAGAAAGACAATATGAAAATCTATTTCCTTCCCAAAGATAAAAATATGTTAATGGGCATATTATAGGTAGGTATAATGTATATACCTATTTATATATATTATAAGTATTCTTATCTCTCTGTTATAATATGTAAGATAAGAAATATACAATCATTATTTTAATACATAGTATTGTGGATGAAATTTCATTTTGATTAAAATTTTATTTACAATCATGTAATTCAGCAGAAATACACAATGAATCATTGAATTGAGTTTAAAAAATTGTTGTCTTAGACACTTGGCCAAAACATCACTACGGTGATGCTATGATGGTCTATATTGCAAGGCCGACTATAGACAGGCCAGGGCACTGAATTGAGAGCTACGATGGTAGTGCTAGTTATAGATTAATTTTTAATGCAATGAGGCAATGACATTATTAATGGACGACGCACTCAACTCAGCTAGCAAGTAAATTCGCATGTATAGGTAGACGTCACGCAATCTCCATTATGCGATATCACGTATCGGGAATTTATAGCAATATGACCTTTATTGTAATGGCGTTAGAGCAGTGCTTCTAATGTCAATGTTCATTTGAGCGAACCCGTTCGAACCGAACCATTCGGCAGACCCAACAAAAAGCATCAGGAATTTATAGCAATATCACCTTTATTGTAAAGGCGTTAGAACAGATTATGCCATTCGGCAGACCCGACAATAAAGTGAGTGTCATTTTCTTTTCCAGATGATTCGTCCATATTAATGTCATTGCAATGAGGTAACCAATTCATAGTAAATGAAGATTTTCGATTGCATAATTTGTTCAAATCAATTAACGTATTACCAAATATCGTCGGTGTTTTGTAAAAAGGGCGAATTAACCAAAATGCTACTTTACAGGAGGAGGATTTTTAACTTTTGACATTTATTTGTTTTTTACCTGTAGATGATTATAAATATCTAACAAAAGTTTATAATAAAGCTTAGAAAGAATACTGTCATTATAATAGGTATTATTATATAATATTTTAAAAGGCCTGATATGTCACATTTGCTTTTTATTTTGTAATTTTAGTTGATTATCGTTTTTAAGTACTTTCCTGTGGAGATAAAAATTCGCTGTTTTTACAAAACAAAGCTAGTGCAGTACATATTGTATTTTCATTAAAATCTCGATTTCGCCAAAATGGTTGATTCGCCCTTTTTACAAAACACCGACGATATGAAACAAACGTCTTTTTCTACAAACAGTTTACCATATTGCACTAAAAATATGAGTAATAACTATTGCTATGATTGAAATTTACAGTTTCTATAGGGGGCCTTGAATATATTGTAAAGCGTCTGTGCGCTTCTTCTCTAACCGTATCCGTTTCTCAGTTAGAGAATGTGGACAACACATGATGCGTCCAATAATCCTTGTCGCCTGCCAGCCTTCGTGCATCCTTCCAGGTCATACCAGCATCCAATAGCTCTGACGTATACACTCTGAATCGTATTTAGCAAGCTTACAGTTACAGGACACCAGAGTCCGGTTAACTTGACGAATAAAGAAGCCAAGTTGAAATTTTCATGAGGCAGAAATCCGCAAAACATGGCCGAGCCAGACCCAACGTCTCCTCTTCACTCTCAGTATGATGAGAGGCTGCGTGGTCCGCTTTCTTTTCTCCTTATTACTCCTAAAGATATATCAATGTACACCCAGTATCCGCCATAAACAGCTCTTCTTGAAATTCGATATACGGTTCGAAAGATGCCATGACTCATTACCCTAAGCAGTACTATCGAATAAGTGACATTTGGTTTTATCTGAGAACCGTGTCGTGAGTCCCAGACATTCCGGGCGGGATAGCGGGTTCTGTATGCGAAGTGCTGTCTCATGTGTTGCGTACCCATACCCCCAGGTATTTAAATCTGTCGACACTCAATATTTTACTATCAGGGAAATTTGGATCAGGACATGTACTATTGCACAAAACTTTGGTTTTCAAACTGATGTGAGATGATCCTGTCTATTGTCTTTTGGATGTTCTCGATTGGGTTGTCGGAACGTGCCAGTGCGTAATCGCCACAATATATATTTAACTTGGAGTGATCTTAAACAACAAACAAATTATTATTGTTTACTTATCAATGGTTTCCATTTGTGTTACAAAGTCACTGGACTGTATTATTTTATCTTTCTCAATGATTGATTATAATGGTTATTAGTAACATCGAAACTGCAAGATTTGCTCTGAAAATAAAATTTCCTGCAATTCAGGTCATTAAAAAGTAAAACAATAAATACTATCATATTATAATATCTGACTAACACTACTAACTCAGGTGTCTTGTTTCATATTACACACCATGATTCATTCCTATCACATGTTGTTTCTTTTGTAATAGGTACTTGCACATTATATTATTGAAAGCAATTCTAGCAATGAAGTTGATTTTGCATCACAATATATGTGGCATAAGGCCCCTTTCACACAGCACCTGTGTCTAGAAACTGGTGTGTCGAGCTGCTGCATTTACACATAAATTAATGGGCGCGTTCAGATGGAGACACACGTGTGTTGCATTCATTTATATGTATATGCAGTGTGAAACGGCTTTAAAGGTCTACATATAATTCCATTGGCTCCGCAAATTCTATGTAGATCTTGTCCGTCGCAGATTTAGTGGACACATCAGTAAAATACAAAGTATCGCACGGTTTCGAGACACTGTTTTTTTGTATAGCTAACGTCTGATGAATAAAAGAAGAATGATTCTTTTGAGAGATGGATTATAATATTATATTTCTGTGAATATTCTTCTCAATTTTTACTTTAATACCCCGTTTACACTTGCATGGATTTATTGCTGACAATGAGTAATTCAGAAGCTTCTGAACTTTTTTGATTCATGCGTGCAATCTTGCTACCTGTTATGGCCGCAATATACGCACTATTGCTGGCAGTAAAATCAATGCACGTGTACGGGCGCTATAACTATTCACTTATATACTTAATTATCTTGCTGTTTTATTCATTTAGAATTTAAATCGTTGACACATTACAAGTATAACTTAAGTTACGACATTTCGCACACGACAGCTATGGCCGTGATTTAATTCACTATTCCAACGCACGCAGGCGTAAAAACAATACATTTTCGTATGCACTGTGACAATAATTGAGATGTTGTAACAAAAGAAATCTAGCAAGATAAACATGTCACATGTTCTTTCTCTCTTCCACTTAGGCGTTCTAATAAGAATTATATATGTTTGTCTCTCCGAACTTAGGTCGTCGAAATCGGCCTTTAAAGTTAGGCGCGTATCTTAGGGACTTACGCACCTAAGTATGGTTCTACATTGCGCTCTTAGTCCCTTTCTGCGTTCACTTTCACATAGGTATTTAGGCTCCGTATAATATAGATAGTTTTGTTCAATGCCTTTGCTAACTGCACTTTTTTAATTGGCATTTATCGCTTTTAAAATATTATATTCACATGCATGTTAATTGCAAGTTTAATTTGCAACTTAAGCACCATTAAATTAAGTAAATTTATTACATAATAAGTAAGTTATTCAGTTTTTATTCGAGTTTAGCTGTTATTATTTTGTTGCCATGGCAAATAACTCAAATCCCATGTCATCTATTGTAGAATGAAAATCAGCCAGGGATTAAAATCGCAACCCTCAGAACACTAGTCAAATCAAAGAATTTGGACTCTAGATGAAAGAAATCTTATATGTATTCCATATTAGTTTTGAATGCAGTTCGATTTTTGAATAGAACGATAATACATGTGGTTGTATTGGTAACAAGTCCATTATTATCTTCTTCTATTGGTAGCCCCAAAAACAAAATGGCAGCTGGAATTCCAGTTGGAAGTCTATTGCTATGTTTACATTACCTATGTACGCATTCCTCTGCGTTTTACGTGATTATTCATTTTGCGTTCTTCATGGAGCATTGTAGACAGGAATGTTACAATTTTATTAAATTCAGCAAGAACATATTTTAATAAGTACGACTTGATACTTACGAGCACCAACTTGCTAACCTACTTTTGAAACATACAGAATTTTATAAAAATATATACGATATGATTGTATTTCTGATTTACTTATCTACCTATTTTCTTCTGTCTGTGGTTTTTATTATGTCATTTTTAAGTATTGTATTTAGACATGAATTTGATCTCAATGCTATATATGATTATATATTTCCAATATGGTGAACTGTGATACGAGCTTTCCAGACCTGAAATTGATCACATTCAATAATTTGTGGGTAATGCTGACAGGGTTGCCCACCTCAGCTGTCAATGGTATCACATGAATTTCTAGTGGGATCAATGTGACGGATATCTGTTTCTGATACAACATCTCACTGTGATACGGCCTTTCCGGCTACGAAATTAATCACTCTTTCATGGTCAGTGAATTCTTGGGTTTTGCTGACAGAGTTGTCCACCTCGGCTATCAATGGTATCTTATGAACTTCTGATGAGATAAATAGTGTCCGTCTGAAGACTCCGGAAGAGTTGACCATTGTTGTCTTTTCAATGGTTACATGTAAATTGTACATAAAACATTTCACCGTAGCACAGTTTGCCGTTGAGCTTTCTATCGGAAAGAGATGACCGTATAATAAACAGTCTCAAATTTTATTACATTCAATATGAACATTAATTCATTTTACATAGCTGATTTTGGCAAAATTCATGAATTCTAGAATGAAATCGTAACCTAACCTAACAGATAATCCAATATATCGGCTATTTTCAAAATTTGTTTGCTGCTGGCTTCCTGTGAAGTGTAAACCGACAAGAACCGTGTTTTATTTAGACATGAATTTTATGTCAGTACTATACGACCCAAAGAGGTTGAACTGTATTTAATATACGGCCATATATTTCCGATACAACATTTCACGGTGAAGTGTAATATTGCAAACTGCATACGTACAAGTTACAAGTTTCCGGACACGCTTTTCAATAATAAAAATATCTAATACTTTTTATTTTTATCATATTCGTAAGTTTTTATTTACACTTAATCTTTGTCATGTGTAAGCTAATTTGTTGAGAGTGACCTGGTTTATATCAATATTTATTCAATCACCGTATTGAAATAAAATATGATTTCTGTATGACTAAGAAGGCTATCAATTGATCTTAACAGAAAATGAAAAAATAAACACTCATCATATTGTTGCCAAGGTTTAATATTGCTGCAAATTATTATTGTTATTGATTCAATCAGAAAAAATCACTATTTTGCATTTTGTTCTTTAGAGTTTGTGGCAATTTTTTTTTCACACATTGTCGCCTACCCAAGTAGGTACTGATGCCCTACTTCTTTTTACTGATAATAACATAGTAGCAAGAATATGAAATGCAACTGTAGTCAGGCACGCACACAAAAATGGTTTGCGGCAGCTCCATTTTCTTTATTAATTTTCACAGCGGGGTTAACAAAGTACGGCCTGAGGACAGCGTTCAGCGGGGCGTTGAGCGGCGTGCGCAACTCAAACTGTGTGTGAAAATGTTTGTAGACAATGTCTTTTTTGGTTATACGTTTGAGTTGCGCACGCCGCTTAACGCCCCGTCGAACGCTGTCCACTTAGATTCTAGTCGCTTAACTCAGACCCTCTGCACTTAGATTCAAATTCAAACTCCTGGCTTGCAGATATAACTAAGGGTGTTCACCAATTTGCATTTTGTGTTGGGAAGCGCTAACGGTTGAGTGAATCCTGTGACTTTTTTCTCTTTTATATATATGTATGGAATTGTCACAATGGTAATGAATTAAAAACTCTCAAAGAAGATGGATACATATTTTTGTATGTTGTGAGTTTCATTATGTAATTTGATGGATCGATTCATTTATAGTGAGCTTTACACCTATGCTGTTTTTACCTATGAGAATATTAATATCATGTTGCTATTTACATTTTGTATACAATCAATGCATTCAGTTTTGCCTAGAGAAATATATATTTTTTTATAGGCAGTTGCCAATTCTACCATACTAATGATCTGGAATCGCGATGAATGTGTTGTAATACAAAGTGTTTGGTAGGTGCCACTTAATTAGTTGGACCAAACTGTTTGTACAAGAAGTAAATTGAAATAATTGGAAAATTTGTGTGTTACAGGGTAAAGGTGGACAGACTCCTCGGCCGGAGCCGGAGCCAGAGGCCAGCGCTCAGGCAGCGCTGCAGGAGTTCGAAGACAGCACCCGCATGCTCACCAAAGTGACCCGCTACCAAAAGAACAAGAGCCCCTCCATGGAAGAGGAAACCGAGGCGTATACCAGCGTCAAATGCCCAAAGAACGCTAAAGATGTCAGTATAATGTTTTAATATTTGCTACAAGGCAATATCACTGTTTGGAACTGTTTGTATCGGTTCATCTCTCACATATGACCTTTTTTAGCAGGAAATATTTCAATATCCAATTGAATTTACAATTCAATTGGATATTTAACTCAAATTGGACGAAGTAGCTTTTATCTTTAAAGAAAAGCTTTCTATTTGCTCTTCTACGTATTACCCTTTTTCACTAAACCTCTATGCAATACGTGTCCTATCTAATTGCGTTACTTAGCAATCGGCTTTTACACAAATCCCAGGGGCACAAGTTTGAACCTGCTGGGTGGTTATATATTTCTCTGAAGTGTTTTCAAATTATGTGTGTTGAATAAAAGAATGTAACATTCTTAAATCTCTTGAATTACTTGTTGATTAAATGAAATGGTTTTTATATTACATATAATAATATATTCTACGATCCAATATGAATCTTGGCCGCCTTACTTAATAGAATTTTGATTTTCAAGATATGAATATTAACCACTTGCTCAACCTATTAGGTCCATGCTTTCGGTCCAAACACACATTGAAAAAACAATATGTGAATTTGCCGGAACTGGGATTTGAACCCGAGACTCACATTATAAGCCGCGACACATTACCAATCAGCGTATATATTATGTATAATATACTATTCCGAACATGTCCGATCTTAGTAAGATCATATCGGCCTCCACCGAATTAACTGATTTTGTTTTTACGAGAAATGGATGTCAACGACTTGCTCAACCTATTAGGTCCATCTGACTCATACACAAATTGAAAAACGATATGTGTACTTGCCAGACCTAGGATTCGAACCTGGGACCCACGACGCTTAAATCGCGCGGCCATCGCGAGTTTTAAATATATATTCTATAATAATATTCTCTTTGGAATTTGACAATTACCTCAAGACACATAGTTTCATCATGTTTAGGTATGAGGTTAGGTACATTGCGTGGAATCCGATTTATGCGGATTTGACTCTCGCGCAGTATCAGTATTTTTTCCAATTGGCATGTTCATCGAGGTGTTCCAAATTAGGTATAACGTTTTTTTTAGTTTTCTACAATAATGACAATAAATATTTTCTTGTGAAACAGGTAATATGAGTACATATATGTGTTTGTTTTCATTATTCTGAGCAAAGTTGCAATTTTTTTCACATTATATGACACCCGTATTGATTTGCGATATCATGATTTGTGTGCAATATTGTTTCTTTGTATGTCATTTATAATTCAGGATGTTATTAATAATATTATTGGCTTTATCTAAATATTTTATGAAGGGTAAACAATACATATTGATTGTAATTTGTATAAAAATCCCATTCTTGAGATAGCTCTTTGACAGTAGTTATAATATATCATTTTATTTATGAGTGTAGTGCACAGATAGGCTGTACTTGCATTCTAATTCAATTGAATTTACTATATTAATTATACAATGATTTATACATATTATAGTTAAATGTCACTGCTGAAATTATTTTTATTAAGAGCTTGTCCGCATGCCGCGAGTTAATGTGGACACCTCAATGAGGTCACATGCACCTGGAGAACGTGCATCTTGTTACACACGAGTCACAACGCGCCATGTGGACAAGCTCTTAAGGGTTTTTTTAAGTGTATAGCAATTTCGCTGGTAGAGTGAATGAAAAACCGTAAAAGCGGATTCGAAAAATGAAAAATGCCACAGCAGAAGTAGGTCACCACAGCGGCGAAGGGTGGAGGTAGGCTGAGGAGAACCTGCAAAAATAGTGCACACTAATGTTTGTCAGTCATACTTGTTTGTTTTTAAAACTTAAACTTAAAACCGAAACTTTGTTAATCTAAATTCAATAGCTATACAGATATGACTTTTTTTAGAATTGATAATAATATTCATGGGGAGTAGGAAATGTCATAAATTAAATTGGCTATTTATACCAACCAAAGCAGCCTGCATCTTTTATGAAAAGTTTTAAAAATTATGCCATTAAATCATACATATTTTAGATATTCTATTAATAGAAGAATATTTTTTTTATCTATTATGGTTTGGTTTAGGCGGGGTTTAAGGCCATGCATTAGTTGAGGCACGGTCTAAAAAGATCGTTGCTAGGCGATGTGCGGATTGCGGGTCGCGGGTGAAAATGACGCCTGTCAAACGAAATATTATTTCTCATATAAATCCAACATACGTCCATTTTATGTTCTGTTTATTATTCTATTAGTATCAATAATAATATATTCATTGACATGTTTGCTTTTTAAAGTAAATGGGTAAAGTTTTTAGTCATCTTTACACGATTTTAGAATTAATTGGCCCGTCGCCATCACCCAGCAAAGTGACGTGCGTCCGACTCCACGTTCTCTCAAGGAATGCGAAGCAAGTACAAATTTTCGTCGCGCGTACAGTTGAACATTATTTGGCGTTTCACTGATGCGTCACCTTAACTCATTTAGTGCTAAAACCGCAACTGGCGCGTTTGGAGTACTTGGCCATTAAATATAATTAACGTGTTATTTAAATGTGGTAATTAAAAGTTCAGCAGTGATTGTGTTAATTGAATTTTGAAAACTAACCAATACCATCTGCAATTTGTATTCTTAGTTCAATGAAAACAAATAAGTATGACTGCACTATTTTCGTCGGATCTCCACCCTTCACCACTGTGTCACGGTCAGTATCAAAACATCAACCTTTCGATCGATAGCCAAGTGCGCTATTAAATACACCGTTGAGGCGTTGTTTCATTTCGCTATGACTGCCAATTCAACTACATAAAACATTGCAGAATTGTCATCAAATGTTGTAATGTTGAAGCTCAGAAAACTCTTGGATATGAATACAAATTGATAAATGTCAAGTGAATTTGCCAGACATGAGATTTGAGCCTCGATTCTCTGAATTATTTGAGCCTGCAATATAAATTATTTTGAAATTTCCAAGCATTTAACCGGTTCTACGCCTTCAGCGAGCTATCTCGCTCTATGAGGCCGTGATCGACAGGCCGCACATATAAATTTCGTGAGTTATCTCGTCCGACTTTAAACTCAAATTACTAGCCATCATCGATTGATTTGCGTAATCTAAAAAATTTAACGCACAGTGACTTCTGTTTGAATAATTATGAAATTCTTCTTTTCTTTCGACCATGTCCGATCCTAATAGGATCATATGGGCCTCCACAGAGTGGAGGTTTGTATTGACAGATTTTTTTTTTTTTTTTTTACGAGAAATGGATGTCAGCCACTTGCTCAACCTATTAGGTCCATACTCTGACTCATACACAAATTGAAAAACAATATGTGTACTAGCCAGACCCAGGATTCGAACCTGGGACCCTCGACTCTATAGGCCGGCATTTAAGCCACTCGGCCATCGTGAATTATGAAATTATGAAATACCAAGCCACAAATTATCGGTATTACTTACAGCGATTTTAGTAAGAGCTTCGCTCTATATTTAATGTGCGTCGTTAAAAATCTCCGGCCTGTCAGATACTGCCATAGTAATATCGTGAGATATAGAAAAGGTTACGATATCAGCAGATACAGGTCTTTATGGTCATTTATTAAAGTGTTTGTATTTCTTTTTGTTTTCAGTATTACACAGTCGTAAGAAATGTTAAGAAGGCTCATCAGATCCAAGAGATCGGTGAATTTCAAGAATTCAATGATGATGTGGAGTACATCCTCGACGCTTTACAGGTAAATTACAGTTTCATGAATATCATCTGATTACTCGTTTCCAGCCACATCGTATCAAAACACTATCTCTAATTTAAATCATTTCTCTTAATTTTGGAGTAGTGGTGCCAACACTGTCATCTCAAAATTCCCATCCAATTGTCCATGTTAATTATTCACCATTCTCTGCGTACTACAAATCCTCTTCCAATGGTAAATGTTAGTTATAAAACTATTATTATTTCAATTGTTTGGATTGAAAAACGAATTAGCTTACAAAACATAATAAAACTGTATTATATCTCAAAATTAAGCTTCCATCAAAAAGTAGTTGACAAAGGGATTTCATCTTTATTGCAGGACAACAACCCGATGTCCACTCGGTGTCTGTCAGCGATAACTCTGGCTTCAAAGTGCACAGCCCCCGCCTTCCGAATGCACGTCCGAGCGCACGGGACCGTCGCAAAATTCTTCAGAGCTCTGCACGACGCTACCATGGATCAGGTAATTTAATGAATTTCGTATATTGCTAAAAAGTTAGCTCTGACATGAATATGCTATGCGACTACTACTAATTGCAGATAATTTAATCATTAGTCTTAGTAACCTCATTAAAAGCTTTACTTTAAAAAGGTTATTAATGCAAATGATTAAATCAGCTGCAAACTATTTCGCAGCAATGTTTACTACAGTTAATTTGAGATTTATTTACCAGGACTGCACTGAGATGAAAATAATACCTTCCATTAGTTCAATTTCTTTATACAATGAACGATAATTGTTGCATAAATATAATCACAAATAACACGTGTTAACAGTAAGTGCATAGCAAAATAGGCGACAATTGTGCCAACATACAGAATATATTGTATTAATGATTCTATGGCTACCAATTCTAAAAACAAACACTAAAATTATTGTGGAATTGCTTTGTTTTTCAATTTGTGTGTGTCAGGGTATGGACCTAATAGGTTGAGCAAGTGGCTGACATCCATTTCTCGTAAAAAACAAAATCTGTCAATACAAACCTCCACTCTGTGGAGACCCATATGATCCTATCAGGATCGGACATGGTCGAAAAAAAAAAAATATATATATATATAATCACAAATAACACGTGTTAACAGTAAGTGCATAGCAAAATAGGCGACACACACACAAGCCAACATACAGAATATATTGTATTAATGATTCTATGGCTACCAATTCTAAAAACAAACACTAAAATTATTGTGGAATTGCCATCAAATGATGTAATATAAAAAGTTCATATCGTCGGTGTTTTGTAAAAAGGGCGAATCAACCAAAATGCTACTTTACAGGAGGAGGGTTTTTAACTTTTGACATTTATTTGTTTTTTACCTGTAGATGATTATAAATATCTAACAAGTTTATAATAAAGCTTAGAAAGAATACTGTCATTATAATAGGTATTTTTATATAATATTTTAAATGGCCTAATATGTCACATTTGCTTTTTATTTCGTAATTTTAATTAATTTAATTTTAGTCGATTATCGTTTTTAAGTACTTTCCTGTGGAGATAAAAATTCGCCGTTTTTACACAACAAAGCTAGTGGGGTACATATTGTATTTTCATTAAAAACTCGATTTCGCCAAAATGGTTGATTCGCCCTTTTTACAAAACACCGACGAAATGACTCCATGTCCAAACTCTTGTTAAAACAATATTTTTATCGCTCCCCTATAACATTGCAATTTTTGTTTTCAATTGACAGAGTCTGGGTTTGTGTACGGCAACGGTGATGTTCGTCCTGTCACAAGACCGCCTCAACATGGATTTGGACAGGGAATCCCTGGAGCTCATGCTGAACCTCCTCGAGTCAGATGTTTCACACAAGTGAGTTTCCAATTTTGTCCTGACAAGCACCCCCCAGGTAGCAATATCGTTGACTTATTTTTGATACTGAATATAAATATGTTCATCTTGGGCTGAAAGCCGACGTCGAAAATAAAATGGTAAAAAACACCATGTCAAAACCAAAGTGATCAAAATGCATCCAGTCAGATCGCTAGTAAGACAGAAATTAGGCTTCTTAAAAATGTAATAGACAACCGATTTGAGTCTCGTGGACAGCCAAAACGACGAATGAGACTATCAGTGGCAAGCTATACACTCAAGTTGACTCTCCTCAATTTACTTGCGCCCCATTCTCTGATTTTTTGATCCAAACTGGAAAAATTTCTAATATTTGGTCAGGTTGACAGGGGACAAGAAAAGGATGGACTCCAGATGGATGAACTACATCTTGATGGGCTTTACACTTTCACAGGTCCTGCGTACTGACAAAAGGTCTGGAATCAAGCCGTGCAGAAAACTGGCCAATAGCTAAATCATCCGAGTCACAATCAATCCTCAGTGATGAGATTCTGCATGAAGGAACAATTTTTAGTGTAAATAACTAATACACCAAAATTCGGTACATCAATATTGTTTCTCATATTAAATGTAAAATTATTCTGTCAGTTAGAAGGCCGGTCAATATTCAGGTATATTTCACTTGTATGATGTCAGTTTAAATTTACTTTGTTTTAAATAACTTGAAATAGAGTCTGCTCCACCTGTTAAGATGCCTTCACATAGGATATCTGCATTCTTCCATTTTGAAGCGGAAATGTTAATTCACTATTTTTGTGTTGCAGGGATGCCCTGGATGACTGTGGACTTACGTCCGTGCAGCTGGCCAAAAACAAAGAGCGGGTTCGGGAGCTATGTGCAGAAATCAAGAGTCAAGGGAAGGCGAAGCATCTGGATCTCGACAACATCACTGTAAGCAAATAAAACTTCCATGTCACCATAACGATTTGAATATAAACATACTACCAGTTTTTTGGTCCGCCTTGTCCTTCTTCAAACACCAAGACCGAAATGCATGGAATGTCACACATTGCTATAAGTTATTTAGTCATTTATTGGCTGATGAATGTTATTAAATAATATGCATGCGTATAAGAACATGCGCACGAAACGCCATTTAGTCTAGTGACGTAAGGATAACCTGAAAATCATATATCCGTCATTACTAGCCAGAAATTTAATAATTAGTTTTTAATGTAGTTTACTTGTTTCCGACAAAATGAAGACTATTTTGAGGTATTGATTATATACACAAATATGAATGTTATATTATCAACATTGATGACAACTACATCTGACAGTACTTTCGTAAACAGACGCTATATAAATTTCTTGCCATGTCAAAAAAAATATACATATGACATTGTAGGTATACTTTATCACCATGCGTGCATTTGTGATTAACCAACAAATTACTTAAAGTTTATAGTTACCGTTTATTTATAATTATACAATTAGGTACCATACTTTTACCATTCTATGACAATTAAAAAATATTTAAATAATTTTCAGGAAATTGAAATTTAAAAAATTGCAATAATTCTGATTGAAAACAAGACATTGCCCCACTTGTTACTTACGCAGATGTCATTGCATTTTAATCTATGCGAGTAATTTTTACATTATTTCTTAACTTAGTCTCAACATACTACACATGTATGCTTTAAATCCTCAGCTCTGCCATGATTTATTTATCGGCATCTGCGAAGGGAAACTCAAATGCCTGTCATCACCAATATCAGCAATGCACATTGACTGTAGTAACGGATATGTTTTAATTTAAGGTTGGACACCTGGCGATGGAAACCCTCCTCAGTCTAACATCAAAGAGAGCTGGCGAGTGGTTCAAGGAGGAGCTGCGAGCCCTGGGCGGAGTGGACCACATCCTCAGCACCATCTGCGAGTGCTGTGCCCGCATCGGGGACTACGTTGTAGAGTGGTCGCCGGCTCTCCTCGACCTGCTCAGGAAAATTGACCGCTGTATGAGGGTGCTGGAGAATGTAAGCCATTTATTTTAATATCAAACTTACGATGTTGGAAGCTATTTCAGGCTATAAAGCCACAAACTGAAGGTATTATAAACACTGCCAATGAAGTACATAAGAAAGTCGTCGAAGGAGATGCTACGGGAGGCTACAATACACCGTATCCGGAAATGGATATAGTTCGCCATGTCACACTTCACCGTGAAGTGTTATATCGGAAATATATGGCCGTATATCATAGACCGTCCAACCTCTTTGGGTCGTATAGTACTGACATAAAATTCATGTCTAAATAAAACACGATTCTTGTCGGTTTACGCTTTACAGGAAGCCTGCAGCAAACAAATTTTGAAAATAGCCGATATACTGGATTATTTGTTAGGTTTGGTTTTCATTCATGAATTTTGCCAAAATCAGCTATGAAAATTGAATTAATGTTCATATTGAATCTAATAAAGTTTGAGACCGTGTAGTATATGGTCATCTCTTACCGATATAGAACTCACGGCGAACTGTGCCATGGTTAAATGTTTTTACATACAATTTAGATGTAACCGAAATGCACTTCCTTGGCCTTGTGATAAATTCAGGATTGAATATAAATAGCACAACTTCATATCATATTTAGCTGTTGCAATAGATAAAGAAAAGTCCTCATTTGTAAAGATTTACAATCTTGATTTAACTTATTATGAGATTGTTAGGTTACTGAGTTTCTGAATTTGGTCCAGTCGTCCAATTTGTTTTTTTTTTTTAATGCCCAGGTGACACAACAGAATGAAGAAAACCAAACGTACTTAGTGGGGTGGAAGAACGGCTTTGCGATCGACACCTTGGTGAAACTGTTCAGATTGTGCGACCGGGAGATCCCGCTCTACCCGACCGGCGGGAGTGGCGGAAACACGCCTCTGCAGTCTGCCGGAGGGGCCGGTGCCACTGTCAGAGACGCTTTGCTACCCACTCTGAAAGTGCTCGTTAATCTGACCCATCCATTCAGTCCAAATTGTGAGTGTCTAGATTAAATCATTTATGCCACAGCTTTTATAAATAAGGACGCTATGCATAGTCATTCTTATATCAATAATTGCCCAAAGATGGAGTGTAAATGTATGAAATTGAAGCATAAAATGACCTCTGGTTTACAGATTAAGTTAGCTACAAATGACTTCTCATTGCAGGTTCAATTGAAGAGAACTTTACACTTCTGCTATGACATTTCAGATTCTACTTGTAGTTAATTATTGTTTGTTGAGTGGGGAATATGTAACTAGATAACACTTGCGAATTCGGGGCAGTCAAAGATTGAATTAAACGTGACACCTTGATTTTAGTGTAGCTATATCACTTATCTCTAACGAATTACATTTGACAGATTCAGCGGGAGGGAATACCAACTTTGAAGCTAATAAAACATTAATTTATGTAATACCCACGATGGCCATTTCTCATAAAAAAACAAAAAAACCTGTTAATATAAACCTTCACTCTGTGGAGGCCCATATGATCCTATTAGGATCGGACATGGTCGGAAAACAAAATTATGTAGAAATCTTTTAATGGTTTGAGTATGAATTTTATATTAAATTGACCAAATTGTAGAAATTTATTCCAAAAGTGGACACATGAGAAACATAAGTATCTAATTGTTACAATGTTTATAAATTCACGATTTACATTGTCAATATCTTGGTTCCGGCACAACAGCATGTTTCATGTTCAAAATAGTAATTCTATGTAGTAATTAAAACAAAAACATATATTCGTAAAAAATGCCAGTTTTATAGTCCATCTTAGCAATAATTTCTTTCTATGTTGCTGATTAAAATTGCGATTAATTTTATAGCGCTGGGAAGCACCGTTGTCGGAGAGAGGCACGGAATAATCGACGCAAGTTTACATCTCCTGCTTCAAGCGCCCAACTATATTCCTGATCACAATAACTTCGAATTCAGTGTTTGCGTAAGTAAAATTACATAATCCACAATGACAATTTAAAATGATATATCGACTCTTGAAAGGCAAAACTGTATGAGTGATTTCTTTTACAATTTTTCACTTTCGTTGGTTGGTTGTTTTCTCTTATAATTATATTTATATATTTTCTCTGTATACAGAGAGTAATGAAAGGTATAAACTCTGTGAAAAATGTCCCTTAGCACTGGACTAAAGACCGCAGATATATTTTTACAATCAGTCGTATCATTGGCTACAGCCAATTGCTCTTTCAAATCCCTAATGACGATATGGTGCTCGTGGTTTATATTTGTATTCTTTCCTCCAGGTTCTACTTCTACTAATCAACCTGATGCAGAACAACTCGGCGAATATCAAGCTGCTGGTAAACGCTCAAGCGCCAACCGATTTGGAAGCCGCATATACGTGCAACAAACCCGCCACGCAAGCCCTGATCGACCATTTCTACAGGAGGGAAGAGTTGGCCAGGTAACATATTTTTTAAATATCACTTAGTATTCATTATGAAATACAGTAAAATCTCGTTAATAAGAACACGGATAATTCGAAATTTTTGCAAAAAAAAGTCCCTTGAACATTATTTTCATATAAAACCAAACCTTTAATTCGAAATGAGTCCTGGCATACAAAAATATTCAATAAATCATAATAAAGTACACTATTTCATGAGCCAGTCATTGAAAATTGTGACAGATTTTTCTTGAAACATAAATTACTTATTTTAAGAAGGTAATATAAATAATCCTGACATTTTATGACCCATTAACACACACGGAATCAGAAGTTTCGTTGGCACATCTATTCAATTAATGGAAATCAAAATATTAATATTTTTCCCCCATATATTTCGTAATTCAAATTTATTTTCGGTCACGTGGAATTTGTATTAACGAGGTTTTACTGTATCTATTACAATGTTATTAATTTGTTTTAAAAATTGCAATTCGCTCACTAATGTTATCCAATTTACTTTACAGATTAGCTGAGAAGAACACAGACGCCATATTGGATGGTGAAAAAGTGAAAGAAGATGAACCCAAAGAGAAAAAGAACAAATCGCATGACGAATTCATCGAAGAGACCATGGCTAAATGTATGTTGCATTAAATTAATTTTAACATTAATTAAACGTGCGATTGGCATTTCGAATGAAACATTCTGTTAATTATGTTAGATCACAGGCTCCAAACCCATAAGTCAGCTCGCACATCAGAATTCGCCTCATGTGCCGCATGTCGAAATCGCCGATGTGACGTCATTGTTAATCCACATGACAAACATTGTCAAATGGAGCTTCGCCGATTGGTCGAATGCGACAGAACAACAAATGCAACATGTCGAGGATCGACTCTTCTAGCATGTTGATGGTCGCGTCCGCCGAGATTGCGCGAAGCGCTCGATGCGGCCAATTGGTGTACTAGCTAGACGTCAGTGGTTGAGTGGTCACCGGTCACGCTTTCCACACACAACACATCAAACTGAGACATCAAATAAACAGAAATGGCAGACGAACACTTCAACATTATGACTGAATCCAATATTTTCGCCTTCTACTTAAATGTCTGCGGTACCAACATATAATAATCTCTGCTTCAGCGTTCAATTACATTTTGCGTAATGGCATCTGGCTGAGAGTATATAATTATTTTGACGTCTCGAGACGCGGTGTCGCTAGTAGTTAGTCCTTATTCTCGCACCCGAGCTTGTTTTTAATGCCCATTCAAAAATGAATTACATCACCTAGCTTGTTCACTGCCAAATGAAACACACTATATGGATGCAGCACACATTTGGTACTTGAGCGTAAAACGCGCTGTAGTGGAAAAGACCTTTTTGTATGATCATTTATCTAATGCCGTTTGCACCTCATAATATAGTAATATATATTCCAATCCTCATTCTATCTCCAATATTCATTGTGTAGATTTTAAATTCATATACTTAGAGATATAAAGAATGCCGGAATGTCAAAATACTATGGAATTTTGTGCTAGTGTGTATACTTGTATCTCTCTGTATCTTGGTAATGAGGAATAATATTCAAAGTAGCAATCTAACACTATACTATTTCTTTACAGTACTTCAAAAGGCCGGCACTCACATGGAACACACTTTGGTGGCGTCATACATCGTCCTGCTGCTAGGTCATGTGGTGACGGAGTCTGCGGAGAACGAGGACCTCATTCGGAGAATGCTTCCTCAGCAAACGTTCCAGGACATGCTGACAACGCTTAGGAAGTACTTCAGTTTCCTCAATCTGACGGCTAGTGTGAGTATTTTGTTGATTCTATTGCAATATAAGGCATATAAACCCATTATGTTTATGATTGTTTGTCAGTGGCGAAGGGTGGAGGTAAGTTGTTAAGGATCCGACATAAATAGTGCACACTAAACTTTGTCAGTTATACTTATTTCCTTTCATTGAACTAAGAATACAAATTGGTGCTGGTTGATTTTTAAAATTCAATTAAAGAGTTTAGCCCTTGGCAAAAAAAAACATCTGAAATGAAAGTCAGGAGCTTTTTCTTATTAACTCTTCCTTCCAAATATTTTAAATTCAAATTCAATCTGAACTTCTGAAGGCCAACTTTATAGCATTATAAAAAAATTGCTGCGTCTTATTACAGACGTGAATATCTCTTCACATAGTTTTTGTATATCTGTATTGTTTTTTGTATTGTATATTATATTCCATTAAATTCATTAATTTGTGTTAATTCTCCGTGATTTTCTCTCTCATGGCACTTCTATAAAATTACGTGAATCAGTAAACTCAGTCAAAGCTCTCTTGAGAGCGTGGTGACCTCAGTCTTGTTTATCTGTTCCTGAGACATTACCAGGCGTTAAAAACTGCTGATGCTTCACAGCCAAACATAGGGCCTCGTTATACGCTCGATTAAGACCGAGTATGGTGTGGGGCAGGTTGGTTTGGAAGGGTCTTTGTGTTGAACTTCTGAGGCTCAAAAATATTTTATATTATCTTGGTAAAAAAAAAAATATTTTCGAGATTCTCATTGATCAAAATGAGAATCAATTTTTCTTAATATTTCTCAAGAATTCTTTATCATTTACTGCGAAATTTACGTACATTTACAGGTAGAACAGCAAAAATTATTTGATTAACACAATCGCTAGTCTATCTCGTCTAAGTTGACCTCAATTTACAGGCTGAAGCAGCGAGTGTTGCTCACATAAAGGCTACAGAGAAGATCATCAACTACCTCGACAACTGCGACAAGCAGCACCTCACCAAGGCTGTCCAACCTGGTGCTTCGGAATACTCCAACGGCAATAGCCCGACTAGCTCGCAGGCCGATAAGGACTCGTCCTCACCGGCGTACGTCAACTATTCCAGCAACATCGACATCGCCAACACTTCCAACATCTCCACTAACAATTCCAACGTGTCCGCCAATGAATTCACATCCGAGTCCGACAGGATGTCCGGCTCCGCTGACATGGACGCAAGCTTTAATTGAAACAAACTTTGTAAAGAAATGTTTTATTTGAGTCTGTTATTGATTTATTTAATGAGTCACGTTTTAGCAAAGGAACTAGGCTATGTATTTATTACTGTTTTCTCAGCTGAGATTATATACGGGTACTACTGCTGTACTGGAAATTTAAAAATCCACCCCCTGTTCTAAATTAAATATATAATATTATTATCAATATAGAGGTAAATATAATATTATTTTGTAATCAAGTTTAACTGTCGGTTTAAATCAATCCATTACTGTTATTGAAACCAAAAAGTAAATGTAAAGGAAATGCATTATTTGGTTTCAGACATAACTGTCTTAATTGGCACATTGAATTAAATAAAAAAATAATATGATACGTTTCGTTGCTATATTAATGGTACCATTGAAAGAGTCTCTGCAATAAGTTTTGTATGTGTTTCTTTCTGGAAATGATTGAAATCTCTGCTGAATATACAGAACATACCCCATTAGCGTGAAGTTCGATAGTTTTGGGGCGCGGGCGCTGAGCGAGAGAAAGCATTACAATATTAATATTGTTGATGTAAGTGCAGTCGATGATAATGTCGAACTGGAAGAAAACTCATGCACATGTTCAAGGTCAAATTGTTCCATTATACAAACATGATATTTCTGTGCTTGGGGTACACTTTAGAATAGTTAAGAATGTCCAAGTGTGAATTTTTTAAAATCGGCGAAATCCTGTATATACAATAAATAGCTGTTTTCATTTGTATTAATAAGCATACCGAGAGTTGACGGAAGGTTGAGTGTTCTTTGTCGAAACCAACCTTTAAAACGGTGGAAAAAAACTTTTAAATGTCTAATCCATAATAACCAAAGAGTAAAATGTTTCAAAGAGAAGTTATAAATTAATATACATCACAGCTGAGATCGGTTACCTTTGCTTTAAACTGACGTTTGGATTTACTTTTACCGTACCTATCGACTTATATTAAATTCCTGTATATGTTCGTTTTGTGTGAGATCAAATTGATTTTATGTGAACAAATTGTTTTATATTGGATAGCTCTTATTATTTCACATTTGCGGTGCGATCTGGTTAATATTGTCATATATTTGCATATATATATTTATTTATTAAATTGGTCTTGACTAAATTATGTAATCGGCTAAGTCGTGTAACAAATGAATTTGTGTTTTTGATAGTGTCATAGTGGGTAATGTTGTGACAATTACCTTAATCAGTGTATTATTGATATGACTTTATAATAGTGACTTGTTACGGATGCTAAACATAGTTTATACTTCATAATTTCACCACTAGATGTACACCTACATGCTAGACGAATCGGGGTCAACAGGATAACGCCGGCGACATTGATACTATTTCAATACTTCAGCTTAACTGTGTAGTGGTAATTTCATGATCATTCTAAAATCAACGAACATCATAATATCGTGGCTGCGATTTCATAGCCCTGTATGTAATGTAATACCCCGTTTACACGCTCATGGATTTACTGCTGACAGTACATAGTATCGTGGCCATAACAAGAAAATGCACGTGTAAACATGTATTATCCTGCAAGTTGCAAGATTGCATGCACAAATCAAAAAAGTTCGGAAGCTTCTGAATTTTCACATAACAGTTGGGATTTGTTCGATGCCTGCGCAGTAGAACGATAGTAGCGAACCTGCCAGAACTACACCGGGCAGAGACTCATTTTGAGGTTAACCGATTTTTACGACTCAATTAGCACCATAAAATAATATCGCGTCTCGCTTACTCTTGAAGAATGAGATTGGCGAGACAGTCAGCACTTTTACGTGTAAACAGTTATCGCGATGGTTTAAAATACACACTATTGGTGCAAGTAAATCCATGCACGTGTACAGGCGTTATAAAGCAGATATTTCCAACCGTGTGCCGCAAACTAGGACTCAGATTCTGGACGGATGTTTTCTTTTGGTTAGAAAGCTGTTTGGATGGTAAAATAGTTTTTATGAAGAAGAGCTCTCGACTTGCTTTTTTTTCTTAGGAATGCTAAATATGTATTCTTCAGTATGCTGTACTGCAAAAAAGGTCGAGAAGCACTGGTGTAATGAATTGAAGCAGGGGTCGAGGTCGTAGATATGTACACGAAAGAACGAGGGTATTTGTAATTCATCATTTAGATGTCAGCAGCCATGATATAATGACAACTCTATATGTATTTATTTTTTAATTTATTCATTTTATTGCAATATTACGACAGCTTCTTACAGTTCATTAAATTATTAAATAGGAGGGCAAAATGATCCACGTGTCTTTTTTATCTATAAATGTTTCACCAGTTTAATTATTATATTCTGATAGCTTTCCGTTTACCGAAGCATTCCTATGACCCTATACGTCTACCAAGTTATAGAAGACTCATAATCTTTGGCTAATTTTTATAAGAACCTATGAATGAGTACTTTTTTGCTAATTTTAGAGACTTATTATTAAAACCAAAGGTTAAGTAGCTTAATTTAGAATTAATTGCAATGCGTACATGTACAAATTATTGAGTGTATGGTATCTGACGGATAATGCCTGAATAATGCTGTCAGGTAGATTTGAAATCGTGCAGCTTGTCCCTTTTGTAACTGTATTGGTATGATTTTCATATACCTAAGGACAGGGATGCATTGGGAGAAAATTTTATGGGTGAATGAATATTATACTTTGCACTCTTGTTGCAATGAATTTATCGATACATACGAGTCATACTTACGGAACTTCTGTATTTTACTGATAAACATACAAAAAGGAAATATCCACTTTTATTTGCCTAGCCGTGGATTGATCCAGCGACTCACGGATTTATATGTACGGTCTACAGAGATACACAAACTAAACTAGTTACCGATACTACAGAAGACAAACTAGAGGTTGTGAATTCTCAAGAAAAGTTTTTTTTAACACATTGGAGACAAATTTAAATGGAAAAAAGGTAGACCACTAAAACTGGTACAAAGTTTTTTTATTATAAACGTATGATTAATTTCTTTTAAAATCGTGTAATTATTGAAATGTTTAATATGTGGGTAAATTGTATTGAAGAAATATTTAAAAATATAAAATAAATAGCGTCAAATTGGCGCGGGCTGTCACAATGGCTTAAGATCTAATCTAGAAAATGCAGAAATGTGCTTAAAATATTCTTCATAATTTCTATAATCTCTCGGGAATTCTCGATCGCTACCTCTTAAGTCTAAGATTGACCAAACTAGCAGAAATCTAAAATCGACATCGGTATATTTCTATTATACCATTAAGTTTAATGCATAATTCTTTATTACCATTATGACATCACCGCTGGATTTTATGTATTTATAACTTCAGATGAGATGGATTGATATCACTGGGCGTAATTTAAAATTGGTATCAAATAAAAATTCTCAGGTGCCACTTTGAATTTGATTGTACCATATTCAACCATGATAGTTATTCAGGCAATGTCTATCTTAATTCTTATTATTATTCACCGGTAGATGTACATATTCAATATAAATGCATTTTATGTGTTGCTGCTAATTGTGATGAAAGGTAATTGTCTCAGGTTTAGTCTTTGATAAAATGTATGTGACGTTTTAACAACTCTATGTGAATATTAAGGATTTTGAATGTAGTTGGACATCATGTTTTCAGAGGATATGTTATATTTATGTAAGAACAGTTATTAAGGTGAATTTATGTCTGACGCTTGTGTCTGTACGTTTACCATGCCAACTGTCGGATCATTGGGTACTGGTACTTAACATTAATACAGTAAAACCCTGTTAATTCAAACCCGACGGGACAAAAAATTATGTATCGCAAAAAAAGCAGTAAAACATGTTTGTTCCAATTTTGTAAAATTGCTCGAAATATATGTAGATTTTATGAATCTTCGTAAATTTTTCATTTTACAGCAATTTTTATGGGGTTTTACTGTATTATTAAGATGCTTTCACGATCCACTGTTGGATGAAGGTGTCCCCTAGCTCTTTTCACTCCTCTCATACTTACTGCATACAATCAATACGTATTATTCATGTTACTGTGTTTGTTAACTGTTAAAAGATTATAGCGGTGACGCATTCCAGTCAGCATTATGCACGACGCCATGAATGAACTGACAACAGAAGTGAGAAGAGGTCAGTTATAATGAATCATGAAATGTAATTGACCCAGCGTCTTCAGTTTAGATTTAAATGACTCATTTCACATGGGTAATTTATAGAATAGTTAACTATTCCCATATTGTTTGCAATGATACAGTTGATTGTAAATGTTTCTTGCAATCAATGTTTCACATGTTTTGATTAATGGATCTGGCAATTGGAACAATCTGTGTAACTTATTACCGTTTCGGTATAAGTGTCCGGACAGAAGTGTCACACGTAAGCGCCGCATTACCGGTAATAATATTAACCCTTTACATTACGTCCTTTTTACAAATGACTACATTGTTACAGTGTGAGGTGGAAAATTCTATTTGAAAAAAATGTAAAGTATATTATTTAAGTTGACCAGCATTCACAGTTTTTTAGTGACTGAGCAATATTTAAATTGTAAATTTTGTATTTATTGTAAGGGAGAAAAGTGAATTACTGAGTTTACAAATTAACGATGATAATTTTTCAGTTACACTTGTTAAATTTATGAAAATGGTTTTTATTGTATTTATAATATTAATGACTGTTGCTCCACTATTGTCATATGTGTACAGTGCATTATGAATTTTCCCTCATAACTTCTGATAGTGGTTTTTAGGTTTAAATGTATTTATTGTAGAATTTAGACTTTCGATTTATTCATGTAGTGTTTATAGAATTTTTTCGTTCACATTTTTGCCCCTTTTAGTTGATAAGATAATCTTTTTAATATAATTAATGTTATTCAAACTTGATTGAAAGTATTAAATGTAATTAAATGACAAATATATATGATAAATAAGATAATTTAAATATTACTTTATGGTTTTACTGAACACAATCCAATTCACCCTTGTATACCCCATACCTACCCCCTTCTAGGGCAACAACCCCCATATAAAAGTAACAACTCTTTAAATAAAATATCCTTGACACAACAAACAATGGATACAAAAAAACATATTGATGGCTCAGTTCCATAGTGCTGCTACTAGGAATTAGTAGGTTTGAGTAATGGCTGATCAAAGTTTTGACTCACCTATACTGACTTGTAGAAAAGTGACAAAACATATCGGCCCTACGAGAACAAAAGTAATTTTGTGGAACTGAAGAGGAGCGATAATACGAATATAATGGCTAACATAACTAAAAACTTGAAATTTTTTACTTGTACTATGGAACTGAGCCATCGATATGCACATTTTAGAGATACAGAAAGGGAGATAAAATAATTACTTTTAAAATATTCAAATCTCCAACAAAAATTATAGTTTAATAATACATATCGTAATATAATATAAATATAATGAGGTTTGAATTTTTTCAATGCATTCATGGAAATACCCTTGCAAACAAAAATCATACATTCCACATTCAGTTTGAGCTCACATACATCATATTGATAATATGTAATAGTATTGGCTGAAAACCGCTCCGTACTAATCAGTGGTTACCTTACGAACTGTAAGAAATTATTTACGAGTCAAACATAGTAATATGCGAATTTTGGTAAATGCCTATTCTATATTATAGTAAATCAATGCCTACGCATGTTTTCAATAATGATGACATAATAATATCTGTACCTCAGAGGCAGACGGATGCAACTCCATTTTTGGGGAAAATAATTTTTTTTAAGAATCGTCATGCTAAAGGCTTTATTTATTAGAGGCAGAGAGATGGAAGTCCTAGTCCAAGATATGCATAGAATAAAGATGCAAGTGCCATACCTACCTTAGAGGCAGAAGGATGCAAATCCACTAAGATAAAATTCTCTCAAACCGTCTGCAATATGTACTAGACGAGAACCAGCCAGTAGAACGAGCTTTAGAGGAAGATACAGCACTATGGACCATATCCAAGTCATCAGAGCGGTAACAGGAATACAAGCTGCCGCTATCCATGGGTCTTATAGACTATGAGAAAGGGTTCGATTCCATAAAGAAATTTTCAATACTCGATGCACTCAGAAATCAAGGAATCCCCGGGCGCTATATAAATATTTTCAATAATATCTACAGTAGCGCAACAACATCTCCATAAACTATCGCCACCATTTCCTATCAGCAAAGGAGTCCGACAAGGTGATACAATCTCACCTAAACTATTTACAGCTACACTTGAAGACTTATTTAGAGAACTTGACTAGAATGATGCGGGCCCCCATAAATGGAGAATACGTGAGTCATCTACGCTTTCCCGATGACAATAAATAGTAGTTTGCAAGACTCAGAAGACCTCCAAAGCAGAATGCAGGAACTCGCTGGAGTAAGCAACAAAGTAGGCTTGAAAATAAATGTGTCAAAGACAAAAGTCATGTTCAACTGCTTTGCGGGCCAAAAAAGATCCTCATCAATGGCATTCAGCTCGAACAGGTAAAAAACTACATCTATCTGGCACAACAAGTGTCTATAGATGGATGTATATTTGATGAAATTGTTTGCAGAGTAAAGCTAGGCTGGAGTGCTTTTGGCCGCCTGAATAATTTCTTCAAAAATGACCTCCCACTGTGCCTAAAGTGCAAAGTGTTCAACCAGTGTGTACTTCCCGTAATCACATGCGTGTGAAACATGGACCCTGAGTAAAAGAGAGATCCAGAAACTTAGAGTAGCACAACGTGGAATGGAAAGGTGCATGCTGGGCATAACGCAAACGGACAAAAAGAAGAATGAGTGGATAAGGGAACAGACAAGTATTAATGATGTGATAGAGTTTGCTAAAAACCTCAAATGGAAATGGGCTGGACACATAGGTCGAAGAAAGAACAATCGTTGGACAAATTTATTCATCCAATGGTATCCAAGAGGTACAAAACATCCGCAAGGTAGATCTAGAGGCCGCTGGATCGATGAAATGATAAAGTTCTGCGGAAAAACTTGGCAACGCAACACACAGGGACGAGAGAAGTGGAATCAACTTGGAGATTAGCGAGGCCTTCATCCAGCAGTGAATAGATTCAGGCTGGTGATGATGATGAATACATAATAAAATTTTTAAAAAAAATGTGTTTTGCTTTGTTATATTTATACCTATAAATTTTTTTATTATTATTTTTTAAATTGTTTTGTTTTGGCTAGGTAAATAAGATACAAATCCACATTAACAAAATATCCTTAGAGGCAGAAGGATGCAAATCCACACTACGTTTTTTATTTTATTTTTTTTAGATATAAAATTGTATTATATTTATTCCTTTCTTACATATTCCAGAAGTACTTTAATTGAATTAGAATAAAAAAATAATGATCATTCTATGCATATTTCCTTAGAAGTTATGAGTATTCGTTTAAAATAAAAATTGTTTTTTGGCTCTCCTGAACAATTGGGTATTTGGATTTGCATCTGTCTGCCTCTGAGGTACAGATTATTAAGGTGGGTATGAGACTGATCGTCGCTATAGGATTTGTTTCCCGAATAGACCAAATGTCAATTTTTCAGGAGACGAAAAACAAATTTCATTGTCGTATTATGAAATATCAGTAGATGTATCAATCATTTTTTCTACACTGTATGATTGCAACATTATCTAAGAATAGATTCCAAGAATAATATACTGGTATAAATCAGTAAATGCACAGAAAATGCGTTTTATTTACAAGTACTCGTTGTGGATATTCGGGAAATTTTTAGCGCTCTCTCAGAATAATGGATATTCGGGACAAAACAAGGACGTTCGGGACTTAAGACCGTAGCGTATTGCTGCACGGCCCACGGATTACTGAGTGGTCAAAAAGTACGCACCTCAAATGTTATATTTATTTACACGATAATTGTTAATGATTACTTTTACTATTTAAATACCTAATGATCGTAATAACCCAAGTTCGTAGGTAATAATAACATGCGGCATTCGCTTTTTTCGGTTTTTTTCGTAATAATTAATAAAATAGTTTTTAATAATCTTTTTTTTTTATTCAACGAATAATTCACAAGATTTAAGAATGTACCATTCTAATTATTGAACATACATAATTTTTAAAATCACTTCTGAGAAAATATATTATAACCAATAGAAAAAATCTTTTTGAAAAAAGTAAGACACCCGGCAGGAATCGTCCCTGCATCTCCTGGGTTTACGACCCAGTCCACAAATTATCCACTGTGCTACGAGGTGACATACTTATGACGACAAACTTTAACTATTGGCCTTTTAATACCTGCTCATCAGTATTCTTCAAAATCAAGCGACTATCGGCGATCGGTTTTGGTTTATTAAATAAAAGTAGGAATCTACTACTTCAATTACTAACCGACGTCACGGATTTCTCCAATATTTTATGATGGTACTTACTCGTACTTGCTAACAATTTTATATTAATACTTTTTCCAAAAAAAAAAAAAAAAACTATGTATATTATTATATCTATATATTTCTATAATTAACAATTAAACTTATTACAAACCACCAAATAAATATTATATATTTACTATTGGAATGACAATACAAAATATTAGCATCTATAAATTAATTACCATTGGCTGCTAATATTAGGTAGGTACCAATATCCTAAGTATATAATATTTACCAAATAAATAGTTACTAACATACATATTAAATTAAATTAACTATCAGCGCATTCAAAAATAAATAATAGCATCGCCTTTATTTTCATAGAAATACCTAGATTAAAAGTAAAATAAAGACAAACAATGTTTAATTAATAATAATTTGAAATAATAATTATTTTTTACGTCATAGTAGTTGCCGGGTCACACTGTAGAATTCATATAACCGTTGGGATTTTGTGTCATTTATCAAAACAAAATGCAGTTATTTAGGTTAAAATACTCACTTCCAAAACTTTACTATAAGTTCAGGGCGAACTGGTGATGTATCAGCTATAAATGATCTCTTCAAATTTGATGAATTCACTATTAAAACAATAGTAACTTTAAAAACAATATCAATAAGACGAAATTTGAAAAAACATTCCGGACGGCCGAAAAATATGAAAGTGGGCGTGATTGTTTTAGAGCTGGACAGCGTGAATGTGGGAGCGAGATGCACGGCGTCAGCGCGGTTTGATTGGCTAAAAGTCATATTCGGGAAATAAAAACTGAGCCAGAGATTTATTTCGACCGAAATTAACTTGGATATTCAGGTACGAATAGTTGGACATTCGGGAGAACAACACGGAGTAATTGTAACTTAACATGGCGTATTCGGGTTTTTCAAAAAAATATCTCTGTTCCTAGATAAAAATATATTGTTTTTATAAATGATTTCGGTAGAGTTCGATAAAAGAAATTGAACTGTATTAAAATGTCGATTTCGACAAAAATGGATATTCGGGAAACAAATTGAGATCCCCGGGGTTCCAGCGGCTAGCTCAGGTGTCCATCGAACCCCGGATTCACAAAAAAAAAGAAATTCAAACGGTTGGAGTATAAATAAAACACGGTCTTTCGTGCTCGTAACGTGGTCTTCTTATATTTTACATTTTCTTTAAACGTTTACATATTTTGTTTTAACAATAAGTTTCGCAGGTCCTATCCTATCGGAAAGGGGACGCTTACTAATTACTTTTTTCTTTTTCAAACTTCGCGTACCCACGCCATTCCAGCAAAAAGGACTCTCGTGATTGGCCAAATTTTATCGCGTGATCTTTGATTCGGCGAATCACGAGCCTGACCCTGGCGCAGGCGCGTCGAAATTTGGACGTTGCCGACAAGCGCGGCAAAATTTATTATATTTAAATACTTATATTTAGTCTTAAAATTATCGCTTTCATCCATCATCATTTATACTTTTTAAATTAAAAAAAATACTTACGTGGTTGAGCAAGGAATCAGATTAGATGTTTTATGAAGCCGTTTCTAGAAGTCAGGGTTACGTTTCGACTTGAGCTACTAAATGATTATTTTACACCGGGAGAAGCCCGCCTGTAACAGGGGTGTATCATTCGCCCCATCTGGATTAAAGTCGAAAGGTACGCCCTGATCTCATCGGCCACCCATCCAATTCCTTGTTCATCCGTTAAATACATGGCATGATAACAGTTTATATAAAAAAATTCAACTACAATCTAACTATTCTAACAAAAAAAAAAAAAACAACTAACTTTACGTATTGTTTCTATATTTATTTTAATTACTATTTTCCTGCTCAAAGCAATGCTCCTGAATAAGTCAGAGTTTGATTTATTTTCCTTTCTTATTATCATTTGTCATAATTTATTATTATTTTATTTTTCTCCTGTAATGTCGTGCGTTTATTTTGTTTTCGTAATGTTTTGTTATTCTTCTCGTTCTTTTATACTAGTCAGCGAAGGGGTCGTGGAGCTGCAGTCTTTGACTCTTGGGCTGTCCAGTTTTTTTGTATTCCGAGAGGCTACATTTTACCCTCGTTCGGAATTATTATTTCGTGTTACGTTTTTCTTCTTCTGGTGCAATAGGAGCGTACCTCGTTTGGCGTCGTCTGCCTTTGCAACCAGGGCGTGGTAGTGGCGTTACTATTGAGCCAGGCTCGTTCCGAGCAGCGGATATCTTCCTGTGGAAAGTTTTCCACTGATCTGCTGGTCTCTGGAGTATCACCTCTTAGATGGACAGGTACTGTGTCTCCATCTGTTCCTATTACTGCGGGCAAGGCATCGTATAGCGGTACAACGGCCAGGCTCGTTGACGGCGGCACGGCTTTCCCACAGGTACTAGGATGGATTTTCACAATAAGTATCCTTTTCCCTTTCCTTTTTTTTTTTTTTTAGATGGTTACACTTCGGAAGTACCTCTTGTTGTTTCACGATATCTTTCAGGCGTCACGTCCCTAGTCTCTCCATGAACCTGCGCGAGAAAGGAGAATGCGCACTCTCCACTCCATCAAGCTTTGGTATCATGAATTTTCGGCTACGCTGCCTTTGGATGCGCTTACTTCGAGAGGTGGCTCCCTTTGTGCTTCCAAATTGTCTTCATCTGTATTTATTCTTTTTCTTTCTTTAGTAATTTATTCGTTCATTAGACTTCCAGTACTTTAAATTTATTCGAATTTACTTTATTAATTACTCCTACCCCATACATTAAATAGCTACTAATTTTATATAAAATCTTTCCATTGTACTTATGGTACTATCACATTTAATATTTTACCCTAATACCCATAATTATTTTGCAACATTGTATTGACTGTATAAATCACATTGATATTAAAAATTGAAATATTCCACCCTCTCATTATATTTATTTACTAGCAAAACCCGTTTTATTTTAAAAAATTTGTTATTTCGTTTTACGCGCGTATGCGACTCGATTTTCTGCCGCGCGTCTGAAAGTTTCTAGTCCAGACGGTTTTTTATGTTTTTCGCGCCCGATATCCTATTCCAAAGGCGCGCCGCGCCGATTTGCGGTGCCTCTCACGTTTTATTATTATTATTTTTTTTTTCATTATTGAAACCCCGTTGAGAAATTTACGGCTTATTGACTCATTTTTTTTTTATCACAAGCATACAATCTCTACTTTCATCCTCTTATACCTAATTTTAACTTATTATTAAAATTTAACATAACAACTAACACTTCGTCGAGTGACGCCTTATTATTCCCGTTCCGTTTTCGCTGTTTTAAATTTACGATTGGTAATTTGTAAAGAAATAATAGTGACGGTCGTATACTGTTTTCTTCGTTTCTCTTTGGATTCAAATTATTAACACGGCGTAACTTTGAAACAGGTTTCGCTCTACTGTAGAATATCCTTTCTTTCCCGTTTATAAAATTGTTTGCGATTTTCAATGTTAATGTTTTCGAATTCATTCATATTTACTTTATTTGAACGGAAAGAATTGGCGTCACTTTGCGAAGTGTTATTTTTAAAACTAGAATGTACATTTTTCGTACTAATGAACTTAAGATTACAAGGCTCAGAAAGTTGGTCCTTAATTAACTTTATATCCGTAATTAGAAGAATTTCCGGATGTTTTATTCGCATAATCTACACATTTCACTTCCAACAGGAACTCGGCGTTCACCCTTGACTCGAGGGTTGGCGACTGGTCCTGCTTCATCTCCTCGTGGTCGAGCCTGCGCCCGCACAGCTTCTTTGATTCCTCTCAGCTTGCGCGCCTTCTCAGCCCTCTTTTGAGGCTCCCTGGCCTCCCGTTTCCTTTTTCTCTCCTCACCGAATATCCCGTGGTCGAATAGGGTACACAACATGTTAGTGATACCCTAGGAACATCGGCATTTTGCTCGCCGTTTTTCGTCGCGAGTGGGCCGTGGCCTCTACGAGCCCTCCTCGCTGGATACCGTCGATGATATGTCATGGTCTCCATAGGTGGGATTTGTGCAGCCATTCGTCGTACTGGAGACGCGCTGGTGCTACGGTCTCCAGCACGACGCTAGGCGCGGTCAGCGCCGTATGTGGACTGTCTTCGAACACCAGAGGGCTCTCCCGGTTTGATGTTGGAGACAGCACTTCTTCTTCGATAAGGGTCACATCGGAGTCCACTTTTTAGTTAACCATTTCTTGGTTGTTCCGGCTCCTGGATCATAAACTTTTATTTAGCGTTCGCGGGCGTAAATTTTATTTCGCGGGTTCGGAAGAATCCATGCGATTCTTCGAGCTTCACGTTGCCAAGGCGCCATTGAGATCCCCGGGGTTCCAGCGGCTAGCTCAGGTGTCCATCGAACCCCGGATTCACAAAAAAGAGAAATTCAAACGGTTGGAGTATAAATAAAACACGGTCTTTCGTGCTCGTAACGTGGTCTTCTTATATTTTACATTTTCTTTAAACGTTTACATATTTTGTTTTAACAATAAGTTTCGCAGGTCCTATCCTATCGGAAAGGGGACGCTTACTAATTACTTTTTTCTTTTTCAAACTTCGCGTACCCACGCCATTCCAGCAAAAAGGACTCTCGTGATTGGCCAAATTTTATCGCGTGATCTTTGATTCGGCGAATCACGAGCCTGACCCTGGCGCAGGCGCGTCGAAATTTGGACGTTGCCGACAAGCGCGGCAAAATTTATTATATTTAAATACTTATATTTAGTCTTAAAATTATCGCTTTCATCCATCATCATTTATACTTTTTAAATTAAAAAAAATACTTACGTGGTTGAGCAAGGAATCAGATTAGATGTTTTATGAAGCCGTTTCTAGAGGTCAGGGTTACGTTTCGACTTGAGCTACTAAATGATTATTTTACACCGGGAGAAGCCCGCCTGTAACAGGGGTGTATCAAAATCCTATAGCGACGTGATGTCAAAATTTAAACCAATTTGGAAGGCCAAAAATATTATAAAACAACTAAAATGTGTGTAGTAAGGAAGTTTTCCCAATTTGTGTAATACATATGCAACTTTTCGTTGCTGTAGGATTGGTTTGTTGAATAGACCAAATTTAATGTCAAATGTTCAGGAGACGAAAAACAAATGTTATTATCCTATATTTAAATACATGGAAGTATTTAAATTGTTGTTTTTACAGCATATGAATGCTGTTTTCATTACAAAGCAATTTAAAGAAAAGGATGGTTCTGGTCCATTTAGATACAAAAAATCATTCTGCATTAAAAGGTCGATTTCGACAAAAATGGATATTCGACAAACCAATCTATAGCGACGTTTTGGCAGCAACCCCACGAAATGTCTCTGCAAAACGGGAGGTAAGGCAAAGGCTAGACGCTTTCGAACTGTGATGCTGAGTCTCACGAATGATCAAATGTACTTACCAATGACTCAATAATCAGAATTCCTGAAAGACTCCTCGATTTGCCTTCGCCAGACTTAATTTTTGATCATTATAGTCCACAAGGAAGACATCAACCTAGAAAAACTCATGATATTGAGTCAGATTGAATCGGAGAGGACGAAGACAAGCTCCTTTCAGATCGACGGGCAAAACAAGATGTCGAAACAAAACTTTCTAACATTAAGGAAAACTTGACATTAGTAATAATTATAAATCTTACAAACCTATAATAATTATATCGCTACCTGAATATCTGAACCTTTTAACGCCCACAATGGCCGAGTTGCTTAAGAGTGGGCCTATAATGTCGTGGTTCCCAGGTTTGAATCATTGGTCTGGCAAAAATATATTGTTTTTCAATTTGTGTTCGGAGTCAGAGTATGGACCTACTATCTAGTAGGTTGAACAAGTGGCTAACATCAATTTCTCAAAAGTAACAGTGAGATAAAGTGAAAAAGTCGATTTTGAGATAAATACGCCAATCGATTACTGAAAGCCATGCCTACATAATGAATCACTGAGATTTAAAAAAAATGTAATAGGTAGGTACACCATTGTTGCATTTATTAAAAAATATCCAGTAACTTCATAGCAACAGTGGGATTACTGAAATAACCCACTCTTAATAATGTTAGACAAAAAGATCTTACCATTATCATATTATTCTACTAGAAATCACATCAAAAACAAAATTAATATATATTTAACGATATGATTTGTATGACAAACATTAAAGTTCAATTAGCTCGAAACTAGAATTTTTGACTTATTGCATTGTTGCTTCAACTAGTTGTTGATGTTGCAGCAATATATGAAATAATTTGTTGACTCAAATAATGCAGGACATAATATTTTCTTAGCGTTAATAATTAGTATTGCGTATATTATAATGATTAGATCTAATATTTTTAAAATGTTGATCACGTATCCCATATAAAACCGTATACATAATATTCTTGAATTAACTATACGTTGGCGCAACTGTCAAACTGACAGATGACTAGTTCGTAGATAACATGGCATCTGCTAGCAGAGAGAGTCCATCCTCGCCAATTGATAACAATAAAAGCCATTATTCATCAAACACATCGTTGACACGGCCCGAAAATGTTACCAATTCCAGGCACGACTCGTTATCATCCACGAATCAACTCGACACTTGGCCAGAACTTTTAGTTTCACGGCCCGGAACAAAATTAGAAAGCATTAAATTAAGTAAGTTTTTCTATTGTTTTACGTATCTTAATACATGAATCATCGGGTCCGGAAGTCAACCAGACTCTTCATAGATTCTAAATATTAAATTAAATAATATTTTTATGTTTCGATGTTATTTTATGGCCAAATAACGGTTTATTTAATTAGGTAGCTGATAATACAAGTTATCAGTAGGTGTCATTATCTTACGGAAGTTGGCTTATTGTTTATTAAATAGTGTTATTATTTGTCATCAATATACGCTGACCTTATAATTTGACGATGTTTTTAATTTTGTCGTCATTTTGTAGAACTTCTTTAATGAGTTGTCTGTTATGATTATTTTTTATTTATGAAAATATAGCAATAGGGTAACCCTATAAAATTGTTATTCAAGAGAAGTTTTGAAATTTAAAAATGTCGATTTCTTTTGTTTTTTTAAATATTTGCCTTCTTTTGTTTACATTTTAAAAATAGTACACTTTTCTTCGTGAAACTTACGAAAATTACACACAGATGGCAGTGCTCTAAAAAGTATTGATCTGTTGCCTTCAACCCTCTACAATGCATACATACCTGAAATCAATAACAATATAAGACGTTTTGAAGGGTAGTTTTTATTTCCCCTTTCAATGTCATATTTGGACAAATTTTCTGCAAATACACAGTGAATACTACATCTATAACATATTGGCAAAACAAATAGCTTTGCAGAGGTGTTACATAGTTTGTATTGCAATCAACATAAATTTAAGTAAAAATAGACCTTACAATATGTCGGATTGAAAAGAAACAATTTGAAATTGGCTAAGGAAAACTAAATAAATATGTGTTTTATTGTGGTGGGACCGTGAATAACTATTCCTAAAGCATATTTATTGTGTGTTATGTAAAAAATAAAACATACTTTCTCTTAAATTGCTTTTTGTAATGTTGCCTCCTGCGATGTGTCGGTGAATAATAAATAATCACTTTGAGTATGTAATAGTAAATAATATTTATTAAAATTCGTATGCTTAACAATATAACTCAGAGGCAGAGTATAAAACTAAATTAGATTGAAAGATAAATCTTATTACAATTTAAGAAGATGACTCACCACGATGTAATATTGGTGATATAGAAGACGGTGAAAGTAACAAAAAATTCCTTTTTTATTGACACAGCGAGCAAAAAAATACAACAATAGGCCTTAATCCAGCCATTGTTGTTTGCTTGAATTATTTATTTGCTGTTATTCGTAGTCGGTTTCAATGCGTTCATTGACGCACACAACCGCCCAAGGAGGCGTAACAGCGCCCCAAGGAGCCGCCGCAGACCCCGACATGGCGGGCGCGCAGGACACCATCTACTTGTGCAATTTCAGGGTGTCGGTCGACGGCGAGTGGCTCTGCCTCAAGGAACTCCAGGACATGGACATGCAGGAGTCCTACTCGCAGGCAGAAGTCTCCGATCCCGTCGATCACGTGCCTATCATCGGTACATAATTATTATAAATAGTCTACACTAAACTGCCAGTCATAGTTATTTGTTTTCATTGAACTAAGAATACAATTTGCAGATGGTGCTTGTTAGTTCTAAAATTCAATTTAACCGTGCCTAAATCGAACCATAGTAGTTTAGGTATGCTATGGGCGATCCGACAAAAATACTGCACACTTTTTTAGTCATATTGGTTTGTTTTCTTTGAATTAAGAATACATATTACAGATAGTGTTAGTTATTTTTTTTAAATTCATGAAGCCCTGCCTATACTCTACTATTATCTACTATGGCTTGGATTAGGCAGGGTTTAATTGAATTATAAAAACTAACAAACATTGTAGTCTTATTTCAATACGTTTGACTGACAAAGTTTAGTGTGCACTATTTATGGCAGATCTTAAAAGCTTACCTCCACCCTTTGCCACTGCTGGTGGTAGTCAGTAAAATAATAACTGCAATTGCAAAAAAAAATATTTATTTTCTACACTTCAGATACCTACCTAAGTCAACTTAAGGTTTGGGATATCAATTCTTTACTGTAACTCTACAGTTAGCGTACGTACATATTTTAAATGATTTCCAGAAACAAAACAAACAGTGTATCTATAGTAAGTATCCACACTCATTATTGACTTCTCAATTTACAGTTGTTATTCCTTCATTCACTGTTGCTACAAAATCTCCTTTGCTAAGGGTAATTCCCGTTAGTCCCGTTGATCTCTAATCAAGTTAAATTTTCAAAATAGATAATTCATTGTTTCAAAATCGGACATGGAACTTTTCACTATATTATTACTAAAAACATAATGCGAATTCTCACGAAACCCCAGGGTTTCGCGGAACTCTGGTTGGACATTGCTTGGTATGTACAATGGCTGATCATAAATTACATAATTTTGTCTTCTATCATAGATCGTGATCCAGTTGTCATCGAGCGGAGCAACTTGGTGAATATCTCAAAACTGGTGGTGAAGGAGTTGATTGAGCAATCGCTGCGCTATGGCCGCATGCTCGACACCGATCACCTTCCCCTGCGACATTTCTTCATCGTGCTCGAGCATGTTCTCCGACATGGCCTCAAACCTAAGAAGGTAATAACCAAAGAGTTTTTTTTACTATTGTCGAATTGGTAACAAAAGTAAAATTACTATTTTTAGTATTGTCAGCATTATATGTATTGATTATAAATAAAAAAGAATGAAAGAATTTTGTAATCATAAGTCAAAGTAAATTATCATTTTGGTTTTAAGCAGAGCATGTCGACTGCACTTTTGACCAAAAATGAGATTTTGATGGCATTTTGTTATAAAGCATGTTTTCTATGCTCATACAAAATTGCAAACTCCTAAACCTAAAAATAAATACGTTATCGTTCTTCACACAAAACAGCCAACTGCAGGTGCCAAATTCCAAATCGTAAATGGAACAACTCCGCTCTTGATATAAATTTTCTTTATATATAAAAGGGAAGCTAAAATAGTGAATTAATTCATAGTGCAGCTTATTTGTAAAAAAAAAAATTTCTGAATGGAAAAAATGTTTTTGGAATTGTTAAATTCCGCTCGATGGTTAAATTATTACGTTTTTTCTCCTTCCTGAACAATTTGCCCAAATGGAGTTAGCTGGTTTGTAGATTAAGCAGTCGATATTAACTTCTAAAGAGTGGACATTATGCTAACATTTTTGGATTGGATTTAACATTGAGTGTTGGTTGCAATTAGGGATTCACATCACTTATTCTGTTCCCGCCCTAGATTAAGGCCATGCATTAGTTGAGGCACGGTCTAAAAAGATCGTTGCTAGGCGATGTGCGGATTGCGGGTCGCGGGTGCAGATGACGCCTGTCAAAACGAAATATTATTTCTCATATAAATCCAACATACGTCCATTTTATGTTCTGTTTATTATTCTATTAGTAACAATAATAATATATTCATTGACATGTTTTCTTTTTAAAGTAAATGGGTAACGTTTTTAGTCATCTTTACACGATTTTAGAATTAATTGGCCCGTCGCCATCACGCAGCAAAGTGACGTGTGTCTGACTCAACGTTCTCTCAATGAATGGGAAGCGAGTACAAAATTTCGTCGCGCGTACAGTTGAAAATTATTTGGCGTTTCACTGATGCGTCACCTTAAACACACTTTGAAAAAACAATATGTCATTTTTGCCAGATGTGGGATTCGAATTCAGCACCCACGGCTTCAAAGACGGGTCCTCTACGAGTACTCTACCTAGGCCTTAATAGTCTACCGTATATTAATGTTAATTTCTCATTGTTATACTAGGGATTACTTGGGCCCAAGAAGGAGCTCTGGGACATCTTACAGATGGTTGAAAAGTTTGCCCCCGAAGCCCAAGACATCACCGCCAGTGTTCGGGACTTACCGACTGTCAGGTAATGTAATTTTACTAAACATAATATTTGAATTCTCCATTATTCCACGGCAACTAACCTTGTACCTAAATGTGTATTTCTATTAAGTCTCCGTACCTTTCTCTTCCGTGGCACTTTTTATTAAATTATGTCTTTCAGTAAACTCAGTCAAAGCTCACTTGAGAATGTGGCGATCTCAGTCTTGGGTATCTGATCCTGAAACATTCCCAGGTGTAAACAACTGCTGATGTTTCACACCAAACGTAGGTCCTCGTGATATGCTCGATTAAGACCGAGTGTGGTGCGGGGCGGGTTGGTGTGGAGGGATCCATGGGGTCCATGACCTAAATGTTGAGACAGTGAGCCATTTCCGAGAAGGTCACACTGTCATTTGCTGTTACCTGAGAATTGTTGCAGGTAGCTCGCAATGAATACAAAAATAATGGGAAGTGCATTACATTCTGGGTCTGGTTGTAAGAAGGTATGATTCTTTAGTGTAAATAAATATGGGATAACACATGATATGCATTAATGTTTGTCACGTAAACGCAACGCACATTTAATACTGATAATATTTGACGACATTCAGGGGGTCTGTATTTCTTACATTTAATGGCTTGCCCCTCATTAAGTTATATACTACAACTGCCGTCAAAGTCTTTTTCTATGGCGGCTGGCTTTCGAATTTATTATAAATCTGTTCTATGCTACTCTTTGTTTTGTTGTCTTTTTGTGTTATGTCCAACATGAATCTTTCTTTACGTTTTATTATTAAGTACAATTCATATTATCATAATTTTCTAATCAATCGCTTTATTGGTGCATTTCATTTGAGATGTTATTTTTCCAAATATCGAATTGTCTCGTTGTTAATAGTGTCAATCATGGCTAATCAAGTAACTATATCTGTGAATGCAGGACTGCAATGGGCAGAGCCCGCGCCTGGCTCCGACTGGCCCTCATGCAGAAGAAGTTAGCGGATTATCTGCGTGTACTGCTGGAGCACCGAGAGCAGGCTTTGGACGAGTATTTCGAGCCACATGCTCTCGTCTTGAGTGACGAGGCTGTCGTTATCATGGGATTATTGCTAGGACTCAATGTCATTGACTGCAACTTGTGTGTTAAGGTATTGGATGTTGATTTCTTCACAGATAAATCATTTGCTTGTCTTTTCCTTTACTTTTCCCCGAACCTCCCATCACCAACCTTTCACCGAGTTAGCAATTAAGAAGCCTAGTTATAACAGACCTACTAATTTTCTAAATTCTCGGTTCTGTTCCAGTGATAAAATTCAAATAAGGGTTCGGTTACATCAATTGGAGCTCCGGTTCTGGGGTTTGATTCAGGTTTTGTAAAAAATAAATCTTATCTTATATACCCTAAACTATCTACATAGGTATCTGTTTTTTATTAAGGGTTGGTTACTTTGAAGCTAGGTAAATTTAATGGATTCCTTTTTGAACACAGATTATTGTATTTTATTAGTGTTTATCAGGGAACTCAGAAATAATGGTAACTGAAATACCTAATGGGGAAGGAAATGCAGGCAACCGATCTCGAGTAGGGAAGAATATGGGATAAATTTAAACACGTGTCAAGAATACGTCATACGTCGAGTACTGACAACTGCTCTCAGTTTATGCATTGACGCTCATATAATATTGGTGTATTACACACACTATTGCATGTCTATTATGTGTGGTTCATTTTTGTAGGACACACACATTAAAATTTACTGTATTGGTATATAGCGTATTCTATTTATTATCTGTTCTGTCGTATTTATGTTGGTGTTTTTCAACTGTGTGTGTTGCCAGATTTTTAATATTTTACTTATAAAGAACATACAGTGAAACCACAATTTTACGTGCCTGGAAATCACATTTTCCCGCTATTTACGTGTAGTTTCTGCAGTCCTGTTTCATTTAAGAATATTTCAGTACATTCAACTCCCAATTTAAATATTCAAAGTTCAATTAAAATTACACACTAAAATTAAAAATCCAACACATTCGATTCAATGCATGACTCTTGAAATGAATTCATCACATGTGTATGTTCTATTTATAGATATCATGACTGCAGTGCTGGGAACCACGGATTCACAACGCGATTGTTTAAATTTGTTTTGTGTTGTCTATTTGCTTACACTCGTTCAAATAATGTCTCAGTAAAGAAAAGCACTGTTAGTTCATAAGCAAAGGAACATTCTTGAGAAGGTGAAAGAACATCTTGACATAATATGCTCGAAATCAATTTGTATGATAGTAACAATAAATAAATAGATTTTTGATATTGTTTTTAAGTATTATTTTTTCATTAGGAAGAAGACTTGGATAGCCAGCAAGGAGTGATTGACTTCTCTCTCTATCTGCGAGGGTCCAACGGGAGTGGCGGAGCTGATTCTCCGGACGCCCAGCAATCTCAACAGCCTGCACCGCATCGCAGGCAGATTGCTGCCGTTCTTGACCAGAAAAACTACATCGAAGAACTCAACAGACATCTTAAGTAAGCACCGAATCATAGACTGTATAGTCGGTTAATTACCCTATACGAAATTCACAGAAATAAATATATCGAAGACGAAAGTCATGCTTAACTGCTTTGCTGACGGAAAAGCGATCCTTATTAATGGCGCTCAACAGGTGGAAACACTACATCTATCTGGGATAACAAGTGTCAATAGAGTGATGTTTACACTTTGATGAAATTGTTCAAAAAAATATGTCTAAAATGCAAAGCGGTCAATTAGTCTATATTTCCTGTAATCACATATGCATCAACTAGTCATCTAGTTATATGTACTCAAAGTTCAAAATCATTTGAAACGTAGACTTAAGGGTTGTTAGTTCTGCGGAAGTAGGTACAGTAGAACCTTGATATAACAGACTAATGCGGGGAGGGGATGTCTGTTAAAGCTAAAAGTTCGTTATATAAAAACACAAACAAAATCCTGTTTATTCTTCTTCGAGTGGTATATCCAGACACCCCGTTGTTGAGTGACGTTAAGGTTCAATGTCGACACGCTTGCTTTCAGTAATCCTGCTCTGGAAAAACAATCAAATTTTGTTTGGACTTTTGAAGTCTGCTGTTTTTTTATAATATATGTTACGCCAAATGTGCGAAATTGAATATTACATGAAATGGGCAAAATTTTGCCTAAATCATGAAAAATGCAAGCCCGTTGCCTTATTCATGAATTAGACAAAATATCTGAAGAGTGCGTGAATTCGGCAGTAATTTTTCTGCCTAGTTCATGTATTGGACAAATTAGATAGTAGCGCTACGGTGGTATTTTTTGCAACTAAACTAAATGTATCAAATGCCCATGCATTGGTCAAAATATACATATTATCTATGGTCAAAATAGATGATCGCGCTCCGGTGGTGTTTTTTGCAACTAATCAAACTAAACAAATGTGTCAAATGTCGTCCTACAATGACGTTCATATCCATTTACTATGCGCAAAAAATATCTAGAACTATAATATGATAACGGAAGAATTTTATTTAAAAGTATTTTCGCGATTTGATTCGTGCTTGGGTATCAAACGTGCAATGGTCGATTGAATGTTTGTGATAGTTTGTTGACACTTGATAGCTAACCTCAAAATGGACATTCAGTTGAATAATTTAATTCAGAATTACAAAACCTAACCTAACCTAACCTAATAATAATAATATTATATTATGTCCAATTATAACTAATAACCATCCGTATTAAATTTACTTTTTCTTCTGTCATGTTGACAGTTCAAGAATTCCATACCCTGGCGAATTCATGTACTCAGCAGAAAATTTACCTAATTCATGAATAAGGCAACAGGCTTGACTATTACATGAATTAGCCAAAATTTTGCGCATTTCATGTAATAGTTAATTTCGCACATTCGGTGTAACATATACATCTCTAAAATTACGAAAATACATGTAATATAGGTAGTTGAATTTCATTATATGATTAGTCAATTAGTGTTATTAAATCGCCGAGATGTGATCTTTTCACTGATAACTTTGTTTTTGGGCGTGTTGTTTCTTCTTCCTCACTATCTTCACTTCCATCCTCATTTTCCAAGATCTTTATCTACTTTTAACCATTGTAAACTTATTGAATGGAGTAATAAATGCATCCATTGAGTAAACAAATTAAACTGCCGTGCGGCTGTGTGAATTAGTGGCCAGCATTGTAAACGTCAGTGCTATGTTCAGCCTACAAACAGGATGGCATTATGACTCGAATTCGAGTGCGAGAGGTATAACGTGACTATCATTTGCAGAACATTGTTTACAAGCGGTGACACTTGGATTTAAACATGTATAGCATTAACAACAATTTTCACCTTTGCCCGGTTATTTGGTTCGTTATATCCAAAGTCCGTTATGCTGAGGGTCTACTGTACATGATAATACAATATACAGAATCAAGAGGAATAAAACTAGCTTGGGGAGGCCTTCGTCTAGCAATGGATTAATCCGGGCTGATGATAATGATATTAACTTCATTTGTACTCTATATGCATATCGTCGATGTAAGTGGAATGAGATCATCATACTCAAGAAAATACCAACTTCTGTAATGGGTGAATGTCTTTTCCTTACAGTGCCACTGTCACGAACTTGCAAGCCAAAGTGGAAAGCCTTACGACCACCAACGCCCTCATGAAGGAAGACCTGGCGATAGCAAAGAACAACATGCTGCAACTCTACGAAGAAAACACACAAATGAAACATGTTTTAGGTCAGTAGTTAATTTAAAAAAAAAAAAAAAGTACTACAATGCGAGTCCTTTTTGATTAAGATACAGTGATACCATAAAGAGTCCAGCATGCTTCACATGTTGACGGACATCATTTCTTCACGTCTTCTTGGTCGTTACATCTTGACGTTCGTCTATCATTACTTATCAGCTGTCTTCATTTTACTTTCTTTTACCTGCTTTAATCAAATGTTAGAGTGTATTTATGCATTTTGCTTTTAAAATTATTACTGAATTATATTTATTTATTTTCAGGACAAGATTTACATCCCAGAGACAACAGGCTGAGAATCACTGAAATACATTCCAGCGAAGAAGAGGTAAATTTCTGAATATATCGTCGGTGTTTTGTAAAAAGGGCGAATCAACCATTTTGGCGAAATCGAGATTTTAATGAAAATACAATATGTACCCCACTAGCTTTGTTGTGTAAAAACGGCGAATTTTTATCTCGACAGGAAAGTACTTAAAAACGATAATCAACTAAAATTAAATTAATTAAAATTACGAAATAAAAAGCAAATGTGACATATTAGGCCTTTTAAAATAGTATATAATAATACCTATTATAATGACAGTATTTTTTCTAAGCTTTATTATAAACTTGTTAGATATTTATAATCATCTACAGGTAAAAAACAAATAAATGTTGAAAGTTAAAAATCCTCCTCCTGTAAAGTAGCATTTTGGTTAATTCGCCCTTTTTACAAAACACCGACGATATTGTCTACATTTTAACAAAATAAATATTTTTTTAATATTCTAAACGTTGATTGTACACTGAAAAGATCAATTTGTTTGACTGACATATCGGATATAGTTTTTAAAGTTAAAAATAAGGGTGTAGTATATTTGACTGCTCAATGGAACTCAATGGAACATTACTATCAATTCATAAGTGATTCAAGTTTCATGATTTATCTACAAATGAGACCGTTTTATTTAACATCTTTGCTTTGTAAAATGTTATTTTATTGTTTGATTAGGAAAAAATGAGAAACAAAATCGCACAAGCCGAGAAGGACAAGGACAGAGAGAAAGAGACTGACAGCGAACTGATGAAGGTTCTAGAAGAAGAGAAAATTAAGCGACAGGAAGTGCAGAAAGAATTAGAATTACAGGCAAGAAAATTTATATTGATTTCAATCATGTATTTAAGTAGAAATGCCTTTCATCAAGAATTCGGTGGTTCATGGGCAAAAGTCTTCATGTAAGTTTTGTTGCAGCTGAGATAATCGCAGTTTTTAATATGCTACATATATCTGAGAAGGTCGTTGATATTTATTAACAATTAATTATTTTATATTTATTATTAAGTATGATTAAATTCTCGATATTATGTACAATTTAAGGTTTAAAATAATGTCAAGAATTTCAATTGATTTAAGAAAAATTACCTCGACCATCTGTTTGCTAACTTTGTCAATTAATTATTGTTATTAAAAGCGGCATTCTGTAGAGTCTCTTCTTGGTCGTTCCCTGATGACTGAGGAACCTGACCATTTTGAAATTCCGTCATCTTTTGAGCGACTAAGACTTTCTACCCCTCTCAGTCTTATGCTTCTCTCAGGACAGTGAAAGCTGCCCCAGTAAGCTCCTTTGCTTGACCGCTGTGACACTCTTCCTCTGCTTTACCTTCCCTGGACGCTACCCAAAATCACCAGTCTCTCCAGATTATCCGATCTACACCAAACAATACGTCCAAACAACTGCAGAATGCGTCTCAAACATATTGTCGATAGTTGTTCCTTTATATGTAGTCTTTGGATGATTGACTGATTCATCCTGTGCTCTGTCTAAGAAATATGAAACATTCAGTGCCAACACCACATTTTGTAGGCATAATTGTCTTCCGCTCCCTTGCTCTCAGGGTCTATGACTCGACACAATACTAAAATATGAGAAACACTAATGTTTGCACAAGCATATTTTTCGTGGCAATTGAAATTGTAGGATAATAATCTCAAATTAAAGTCCATTTCTTCTTACTCATTTTACAAAAATGCCGTTACCAATGCCAAATCACTATTTGATAGATGTGCCTGAAAGCAGAGATGGAAGTGGCCATGAAACTCCTCGAGAAAGACATCCACGAGAAGCAGGACACCATCGTCTCTCTGCGGAGACAGTTGGACGACATCAAACTTATTAATCTAGAAATGTACCGGAAGCTGCAGGTAATGTAACATTTCACATTTGTCAATAACTTAATACATTTCAAGCTAGTTCAACAATAATAAAATTCAATATTATGAACTAATCTCCCACAGAATAACACTTCACTAATTTATTTCTAATTAACTACAAATCTACGCTTTATGTAAAATAATAATTCAAATTTCTATGTACTCTTTGCTTCTCTTTCTATGACATGATTTTCCTTATCGTGTTTTACATCAAAATAATCATTATGATGTGTTAGTATTTGAGTTGTATATGTTACACCGAATGTGTGAAATTGCGTATTACACGAAATCGGCAATATTTTGCCTAATTCATGAATAAGACAACAGGCTTGCATTACTCATGAATTAGGCAATTTATCTGCCGAGTGCGTGAATTTGGCAGGGTATGGAATTCTTAAACTGTCAACATGACAGTTGAAAAAGTAAATATAATACGGATGGTTTTATTAGTTATAATTGGACATAATATAATATTATTATTATTAGGTTAGGTTAGGTTAGGTTGTCAGGGTATGGACCTAATAGGTTGAGCAAGTGGCTGACATCCATTTCTCGTAAAAAACAAAATCTGTCAATACAAACCTTCACTCTGTGGAGGCCCATATGATCCTATCAGGATCGGACATGGTCGAAAAAAAAAAAAAAAAAAAAAAAAAAAAAACAAGTCTCAACAAACTATCAAATCATACTATCACAAACAAACAATCGACCATTGCCTGAGATCCAAGCACGCATCAAATCGGAAAATACCTTTTAATAAAATTCTTCCATTATCATATTATAGTTCTAGATTTTTTTTGGGCATAGTAAATGAATATGAACGTCATTGTAGTTATTGATTGGTATATTTTTATATAATCAATGACGTTTGACACATTTGGTTAGTTTGATTAGTTGCAAAAAACACCACCGGAGCGCGACCATCTATTTTGACCAATGCATGAGCATTTGACACATTTGGTTTAGTTGCAAAAAACTCCACTGTAGCGCTACTATCTAATTTACCCAATGCATGAACTAGGCAGATAAATTACTGCCGAATTCACGCACTCGGCAAATATTTTGCCTAATTCAAGAATAAAACAACAGGCTTGCATTTTTCATGAAATAGGCAAAATTTTGCCGATTTTATGTAATACGCAATTTCACACATTCGGCGTAACATATACTAAAAATAAAACGAGGTATATACCTATTTCTAATTCAATATGTACAGCTATTAATGATTATATAGTGCTTTGTATATTTTGAAGTATATATAATTATTTTTACGATATATTTTTTACGTTTACAATAAATTAACATTTTAATGTGGAATGTAAAAATAATTAATTACAAAATACACACAAAGCATTTTTAATCAAACGCTCTAAATATTGAATTTGGAAGAGTGTTCTATTTTTGATTTTATACAACTGATTAAACTTGACAAAACTGTTCGAAACGATTCTTTACTTTTAAATTAGATAGATTATAATTTGAAATCCATAATATTGTCCAATTTTTATCCATGTATATTTTGTTTCCTATTAACCGGTTCTATGCCTTTAGCAAGTTATCTTGCTCTATGCGGCCGTGATCGACATGCCGCACATAAAAATTTCGCGAGTTATCTCGTCAGACTTTAAACTATTGATATTGTCGATTGATTTGCATAATCTAAAAAATTAAACACACTGAAATCTGTACATCTCTTTGAATAATTATGAAATATTAACCTGCAAATTATCGGTATTAGAGCTTCGCTCTACATTTAACGTGTGTCGTTAAAAATCTGCGGCCTGTCAGATCCTGCCATAGTAATATTGTGAGGCATAGAAAAGGATAATTATTGTAGAACATTTGAATATATTATATGTACGTGTTTATTAATTCTGCACGATTAGTACAAATTGATCTTTTCGTTTTCACCATGTTACATCTATTTCTTGGCCAATTCACCTCATCTCGATTTTTCAATCATTTTAAAAAATGCATCCAGTTTTATCGCTAGTGTTGCCATGTAACATAATATTATACTTTATCATTTACATATTGTGATTTTTTGTACAGCCATAAATAAATAAATAAAACCTACACCATAGATTATTTTTACCATTGAATGCTTTCTGATCATTTCATCACCATCATTCCACCTGTAATAAATTATTAGTGAAATGATTTGTCATAATATCTTTTAAAATATTTTTTATAAATCGCTGATTGTTAATATTCTAGTTTGTTTGTTGTTATTATCATGTTTTTCTCTGTAACGCAGCTATAAATTGACACGGGGCATGTACAGGGACGAATTAGTGACCTGAGACCGACACAAGATTTTTTTTAGTCAATCGGTCCAAAACTAAATTATACATAATATTGAATTTAAAACGGATGATTTCTATTGTCTAATATTGAACAGTTCTGAGGGCAGTAAAAATAATATAATAAACACAACACAAAAAGGAAAAATTCGACAGTTTAAAATTTTTGTGATTCATCATATTTTAAATTTATATATGCGTTGGTCACAATTTGTAATAAAAATGTGTAGCAAAATTTTTAATTTGAGACTCATCAGAATAATAGGATTTCACCTGGTCATCCACGGAGGCAATCTGTCCTATTCATTTGATTATCGATTGACAAATGAAAAAATCTGAGGGATGATTTTGTTTTCTAAATATAAATAAATTGTATCCTTATTATTTGATTGCAGAATATAATACGATATAAAATTATTGATCTTGAAACTCTATTTTACAATGAAGTAATTAATAAATATAATTGATTAGTGCTCTAATTTTTAAGTAAGTATTGATTTTTTTAACTCGAACTTTTCTGCCAGAATCTTTAGATTATGGCTATTCATATCGAAAACAAATGAGGGCATTACATACAAAACTGCTGTCATTCAGTTTTTGTCGATTCCGCGTTAGCTACTGACAATGAAAGTGTATCAAAAATTATATCAAATGCAATCTTCCTTTATACGAAATCTATAATTATAAGTCCCTAAGAAGCACTTTTTCGTATTAACGAAGACTACATTTGATGTCTTTCTTTATACTGCCACGTCTCCACACCCGATATGCAGATGTATACCATGGCGTAACTAATGTTAGGTACTCTTCAAAGTTGTGCTGAAAGTGTCCTAAGAGCAACTTCACAAGACCTTGGTCGGTGTGCACTAGAGTGCGTGTGATTCCTACTTCGATAATAATATAATGTATTACGGTCAATTCTCGATGAGAAAAGACCTTCTCGCACGCCGTAAAATGCTGCAAACTTTTTAAAGGCTGAGAAATTTTTCTTCGTAGATACCGAACTGAAATTGCCGACCGGTCCAACTGAGGGTCGGATCGACTTGAGAAGCTCTTCCCTTTCAACCGACATTAGGATACCCCCATTCTTTATACTTTCATTATTAGCTCCCAACTCGAAATCGTCAAAAACTGAACAATGGTGGTTTTGCATGTGATGCCCTCAAACAAAAATATTACAGACTACATTTTTATACCCTGATACATATTATAGATTTCAAAAAAAAATGTATTGACATTATCAATTTCATTTATTTCTTGTTTTAGACGGTTATTTGAATGATTTATTAAAAATTTTGACAGTCTAATGTTAATTATTTTATGCCTTTTTGCATCAGTATGACATAGCAGCTGTGTTGACATTTTTGCTAGCTTCGTAATTGATTCCTCATTTTAATCATGCTGTTAATGTAAGTTTATAATTGATAAGGTCAACTGAATTCGCTTTTCTTAATTTTTACTAATGATTAGTATCTCTTTTGAATCCAAAATACTTTCGAAATCCGCTCAGGAGTGCGAATCGGAACTGACTCAAAAAGGAGAGATGGTATCGCGACTGCAATCGAAGGCTGAACAGATCGGCAAGATCCTGAACAACCTCGAGAAGTACAATCACCTCATCAACCAAGAGTCAGAAGGAAAAGCCATGAAGTCACCGAGCGGTGCCGGCTTGGATAGAGGACTTAAATCCCCTCTCGGCGACGGGTCCAAGGCTTTGAGCCTGAGGAACGGAGGCGGCAGCGTTGATCACGGGATGAAGAAATACAAGGAGTCCGATGGGCCTCCCAACAAGAAACTGGACCTGAAAGAAATCCCTCCATTTAAAATGAAGGCCAGGAAGAGTGAAGAATCTCTGGACTCTCCTGTTAACACTCCGGGCAATGCTATCACCGATATGTAATTCGAATTATGTAATTTTAACCGCTGTCACAGTTAGAAGCTTTTATTTTATTTTTATTTCGTTAAATGCTCAGGAGTTTTTATACATTTTATAATGTGTCTTTAATGGGATTGTTTTGTAATTACTACTATATAGCGCTTTTTTATAATTAAGAAAATTGCAACCGACATTATTGACATAATTGCCATCAAATATAATACTCGAAAAGCTTCAACTTTATCGAATAACTTCATTTGCTCTACTCAGGATCTTATATTGTTTAGCAGGAGAATTCATTTGTCTAAATCATACAAAAGACACTGCACTATTCATAGATTGTGAAATTTAATTTAGAATGTCAGTTTCACATCGTGGATGACTCTTGTAAACACGTCCGCTTTACGATGACTCATAACCAAAAGTAAATAAAAAGTGACAGAAATACACAAGTTGTCGTCATGTAGTGACATCTTTGTTTTGTTTTGTAAACTGCCACTACTAATGATATTACTACAATTTTAAGAAATGATAAATTATAAATAAATATTTTGTAGTTATATTTTTATCAGTTCTCTTTTTGAAATATAATAATATAAATTCAATTAAGTCATGCAAAAGCAATGTTACACTATTATATATGTCACTCACTATTACTTGTGATATGACGATATTTACCATCTCCAACATACCTCATTTCAAATACTTGCAAATTTGTCTTTACATAAAAGTGATTCAGTAAAATGTTTATTTACAAAAATACTGTTGCATAAGCTTGCGTCGATATGAATGTCATTTAGTTAGCCATTAATATAAAGATATTTATTGTTTATATTAGTTTTGCATTGGGAGTTTAACACAATGGCATATTATGATAGAATCGTTAGCATATTTATTTGGCTGTGCACAATAAACTATTGCCATATTTTCATTTTGAATTTACGTAATTATGATCGTGAATCTAATTTTAGGATGCGGCCATGGAAAATAATGCCAAAATTTATTATCATATAATGGTATCTTTAGGACATAATTTAAATTGATATTTTGGCTAAAGTAATAATGAAAACGATAAAAAAAAAACTTTTTCGTAATATAATAAGATTTCCCATGTCACATCAGTGATAATTAAATTTATTTTCTTAGAACGCTCGTTAATTATTTTATTCTGTATTTTTTTTAATTTAAAATTATAATTAATGGGGAACATCCCATAATCAATTATTAAAAATTTTAAATCACTCTGCGTTCACTACATAATGAAATTGTTATAATTTTACAGTATGTGGTGTTTCATTTACAAAGAGTATCAAATGTTTGTAAACGAAACACATATTGTAAAATTAAAACATTTCATAAAGTGATTTTAAAATATTTAAAATTTACATGATATATTTAGGAATAAACAATGATGTTTATCAATATCATACTCATAGTTAGGTACTATACATAATTTTATAATATATTATAAAGAGTATTTGACTAATTATTATTTATATATAGGTTTTATAGGGTTTTTATAGAGCTCTTTAAATCACAGTTCATGATCTTCTTGCATAAAAAATATTAATTAAAATAAAATACTTATATATATATATATATATAATTTTCAATGTGGCACCCCTAGTTTGTATGAAGTACATTAGAATCTAAAATGAATGTTAGAATGAGATAAACTATTAATAATTATTATATGATTGTTACTAGCTTAAATATTAATATTATGTATTAAGAAAGCTGCTATTTTACCCAACAATATCTACACTTCACAGTTTATTTTTATATTTTAAACTGTAAATTTAAAAGCAATATTCAACCAAAGATTCTAAAACTTTGCGAAAATTTTATACGCTACTTATGAAATGTTTCGATATCTCCAAAAATATATATGTATATATAAGGATGTAAAATTATTGCATATAAATAACAAAATGATTATGTTCCTACAATTATTACAAACTAATTAACATGTTCATATTAGTAATTATATTATTTTAATATTATATCAGAGCTGTGGTGAAAGTTTTTTTAATATATATTTAATTCTCCTTTTTTAAGTGAATCGTCTTATGGTGAAAATGGAAAGAATCAGTACAAAAAATTGATTGGAATCCAAAAATTTTAGCTTTATACCAAAATTGTATCCCCAGTTCAATAGTGATACAAGTAAAAAAAATCATAAAATAACATTCTCATATACATACAGAAATTGACGAAAATCATCATGGTTGTATTTCATTTATATTGATATTTATTTAAGTTGAGTCGCAACAGTGTCTTAAGTCAAAATGTTTTTTTTTTTATTGTTTCACTATTGGATTAAGGATATAACATTTTGAATTGTTTCCGTTAAGATGATTTTTTTGGATTGTTATGGAAAAGGGTGTTGCCAAAGTATCTTTATTCTGACTTTTCTACATTGATTGTTTTAGGTGTGCGAAAGCTCATTGAAACATAAGACAGAATTAATTACGAAATTGGAAGAAAAGACTGATTCTATGGGGAAAACAATTGAACGCCTTGACGAAAAGTAGGTTGCATTCAATTACATACTATTATTTTTTTAAATTTTCAATGATCTCAAAATGTCGAATAATTTTCACATAAATAATTAGGTACTTACTATATTATAAATAAAAGAAGAAGATGCTAATTTTGATACATCATTTTCCCAATAAACGCAGCAAGTATATTAATTAATTTAATTTTTCATTAAATGAGATTATAATTCTTTATAAAAGTAGACCATTTTATAATATTCAAATATAAAATAAATAATTTCAGTTGTACCGATGATATAAAATATTATTTTAGTATGATAATGTGACTTATTACCTAAAAAGCAGTAGGTACGTAAACATTAATGCAACAAAACTAAATAAAATATTAATCCGCTTTACACTTAATTAAATGTTTCAGTAATAACTCAAACCATAATTTAAAAGAATTATGAATTATGGTACTTAATTCGAATTTGAAATTATATGAATTATAAACAACACAATAGGATTATTAAGTTAAATTTATTCACAGGACTATCTAATATTCAGTACTGTAAAGTTGACATTTAAATATAATAACCTTACCCCATATCATATAATTGGTAAATAGATATGATATTATGGTGGGTTATGTGATGGTTTTGCACTTGAAATTATATATTATGATTGTCAACTTTAGAGTGTTTTTAGTGTGCCTATTAATTGGTTTTGTTTATAATTATAATTCTAGTCAATTACGCGAGTAAATAATATGCACTCATGCTACTAAATTGCTTTATAGTCATAATTTCTTGACCGGTTATGGAAAACCAACAAAACATAATCAAATACTGAAGTATATGATGTATTTGATGCCTTGAAGATGTATTTTTATTACAATTTTCGTAAATTTATAAACAGATGTCAGGTTTGATGTTTTTGTATGTGTACACAAAAAAAAATATTGAATATTAATGAATTGAAATCGAGAGTATTTGCATTTAAAAAAAAAAGCAAAATTGTTGGGACAGGGCAAAGATAATATCATGCGGGAACAATAATCTCATATTATATATTTTGTATACACGCATTCGGTGTAAATGCTTGGTATTATTTTTAAGATATATATTAAAATATTGTTTTTTTCGCGCATTATTGGTTTATTTTTAGGGAAAAAATTGTAACCAAAGATACTGGCAAACCTATGCGAAGAACAGCTGATGTCGTAAAATTTATTTCTATATACATTAAGATAGCTATTATGTTTATTGTATTTTAATATTTGTGATAGGTCTATGCTTTATATCGAAGAGTTAGCGTTAACGATTGGATACTGCAGTATTTTTATTCCTAAGTTTTGTTTATAAAATAATACTCAATGTTTTCGAGAATAATTTATAATCGATTCGATATTGATCAAAGTCACATGTGCTAGTTATTGTTTTGCATATTGAATAAATGATTGCTTTTGTGAATTTAATAAATCAATCTGTAAAATTAACAGTTGTTTTCTTATGAAATATACTCCTTATAAATCCAGAAACTCATAAAGTGACACACTTATATACGTAGTTAGACATCCTTTATTTTTTTATGCAATTTTTTTTAATGTCTTTTCTCCCGTGGGTTTGCCGTTATCTTTTGTTATAATTTTTGCTACCTGAGTACTTAGTGCTTGTTATAATATCCTATTATGTACATTTATTATCTAGTTTGCTTTGTTATAAATTATACTTAATACCTATATTATTTATTATTATTTTGTAGTTTACTATTTATTTTAATTTTACGAAACCTTTTTGACAAAATTTGTTATTTCTATGTTATTTATTAATTTTGCTTTATCCCCATGTGAGGCAAAGTCGGTAACTTCCATATTTCAGAAGTTTAAGATAATCACAAAAAACCATCAAATTACATTGAGGACTGAGGAATGCAGACATATTAATAAAGAATTAGCAAAAGCAAATAACAAAATAAAATGTCCTCAACATAGAAAATGACGGCTGATGAATATAAACGGCTTTGCAATCAAACTTCCAGTTTAATTCTATTTAACTAATAAACGTAGCTGAATTTGATATTTTATGAATATACCTACAATGGAAAAGTACTTGCCGAATTACAATCATGAATAATATCAAATAAAGTAAAAATGGAGGTGACCGACTTTGAAACTAATTGCCTCATATATTTTACAAATTTATTGATTTGGTTGATGTTATTGATTATAGCTCACTTTAATTCTGAGATGCATAAAATTTCGAGTTCTTTAAATTTAAGTAATGTCAAAAGTCATGCTTGTATTAAAATAGAACAACAGCTGCGTAATCTTAATTAACGATGCTGTGTCGCATTCCAAAATCAAAATTATATTTTTAAAACCAGTTTACTCAATAATTATTATTAAATTATAAATTAACGATTACTTTAGCAGTGGTTAATTAAATGAATGGACGCATCGCGGATTCAGTATACATACAGTCACTGGCGGCTCCCTCTATAGGTCATTCGGTCATTGACCTGCCAAAATAAATACCTAAAAGTGCGGCCACACCGGCAGCAAGTCGCGCGACAACTCGTTAAATTTTACGATAATTATCATAATTGCTTAAGAAATTTTACGATAATTATCATGCTTATCGTAAAATTTAACGAGTTGTCGCGAGACTTGTTTTCGGTGTGGACCCGGCATTACAATCGACATAATAATACTAATAATATGTGCAATGTCATATATAATAATATTAATAATAATCGGTGGATCTGAAAATTGACCCAAATTGAATATTTTTATAAAATTTCCTCTCTCGTTTCTCATACATAAGACAGAGATCGATATAACACAAAATACGAGATCGAAGCTTGTGACGGTGCGTGAATTACTGTAATATCGGCAATGCCCGAGTATGAGACAAAAGATTTTTTCACCTAATTAAATGAAACAGAATGATAACACTGACTAGATAATTGGTCTCAAGACGCAACTGTGTATGCGGTTCGGATTCGTTGACAGGTTTTGACGAATGCCTTTGGTTATTTTAATAATATATAAGGAGTTTTTGGTGATTTATAACATTTTTGTGAAGCAGTTAGTACGCACGCAGTAGCAATTGAAGTCTGTGATACAATTATAATGGAAATGGAAGCACGATTTGCATCCAACGATCATCTCATTATATCCGATTTGTTCAATAAAGAAAATTACACTGATTTTAAAAATAATTTTCCCACACGTCAAGTAAATTTGGTAAAACTGTTAGAAGAAATAAACATAATCAAGTTAAAAAATGAATTATTGGTGTTTTATCAACGAGATGATTTGCATGGCGCTATTAGTGCAGTTTCTCTTCTATATTTTTTACTCAGCAATAATTTCAACGAAACATTTTCCGAGTCGATCAAAGTTCTCCAATTTATTTGCGTCATACCAATGACAACAGTTGAAAGTGAAAGATGTTTTTCCACTCTCAAAAGAATAAAAACCTTTCTACGCAATAGGGCCAGGATAGACTGACCGCTCTTGCAATGCTCAGTATTGAAAAAAAATATGTGGGAAAAATAGACAATTTTTATAATCGTGTGATTGATGATTTTTCAAAAAGCAAAGAAAGAAAAGTGGACCTGATTTACAAAAAATTATAACGCGTTGTGTGCAATTTCGGTTAACGATGGGTTGGCGTTATGAAAAACGGACATTTTTTGAAGGGTTAGTAGGTACCGACCTATAACAATTTCTAGCACTTATTCTATAATGTATAAAAAGTCAATTTGCAATACGTCTTTTCAGTATACAACGAAAAGGCAAATTAATATAATATATTCAAAATTGACCTGCTAGGTTTTTCCGGATTAAGCCGCCAATGCATACAGTGTCTTCCCATTCTAGATTTTTTATTGAAATAGAAAAATAAAAAATCGTTTATGATGACAATGGTGTCTGGTTACATTTTTGATGTCACAGTGAGAATACTAATATAATAAGACAAATTTAATACTACTAGTCTTTCGTGTTTGTGTATATAATCGAAGTCGGAAAAAAGTAAATGACATGAACTATTTATTTAATTTCTCATTTGAAAATGTTAGCTGTCAGATTTGCAGATTATCTGTCACATGCGCGTATCTATCCTTGTACACAAACAGTGCTCATACACTCTAAACCGCTAATTAGTGTTTAGTGATTAGTGATATTCTATGCATCTCGGTCTTATAGTTTTTTGTTTTGTAAATCCTAAACTCTCTACAAACATGAATATATACATAATTCTGTAAGACTTATGACCTTACTTAAGACCATACAAATTATACATACAAAATAAAAATAATGATTGCACTTCATTATATACTTTACTCAAAAGACAACTAAATTAAAAAATAAAAATAACTATTTAATTTTGCCTAAGGGTCCACGTGACGTGTAAAGGTTGAAAATTATGAAAATATATAAATGTCCTTCTGATGCTGTGGCGTTTTTCATCCTGGGAATTAACATTTTATGGTCAAATAAAATATATTAATACAATTAATACAATACAAGAGTATTATTGTAATTCTCGTCATTCTAAAATTGAGAATACACCCATACACAAACGATAATAGAAATTGTATTAAATTCTACAGCATGTTATTTCGATAGTTCTTTCGGTTGTAACACCATTATCAAGACTATTTCGTTTCATAAGTTTCCGGAGTTTCCCCTTTTCTTTTGACAATACAGACAATTGCAAACTCCAGTGAGATATTTTACCGAATATATATTACTATAAGTACCTATATATTATAATGTTAAGCGAATATAGTAATTTGAAAAAATTTAACGAAAAATGGCTGTATTATCAATTTTAGAACAATGTTAAAAATAATATTCTATTATTGGATTGATATGATTTATAAGATCATGAAATACTGATACACAGGATGAGAAAAGTCATGGTATCATAATGACATATATATTATCTTTCCTACAAAGAGTTACGTATTTTTCAGGTTTAGCTCTCAAAAATACTACAGATTCTTCTTTGTCAACCTTTGTATGTCATGTGGGCAATGACATTATTAATGGACAACCCACTCAGTACAGCATCTAGCAAGTAAATGCGCGCATAGCGATATTCACACATGTATAGGTAGACGTCACGCAATTTTCATTATGCGATATCACGCATCGGGAATTTATAGGAATATCACCTTTATTGTAATGGCGTTAGAACAGTGTATCTAGTGTCAATGTTAATTTGAGCGAACTCGTTCGAACCATTCGGCAGACCCGACAAAAACATTGGGAATTTATAGCAATATCACCTTTATTGTAATGGTGTTAGAACAGATTATGCCATTCGGCAGACCAGACAAAAAAAGGGAGTCATTTTTTTTTCCAGATGCTTCGTCCATAGTAATGTCATTGCATGTGGGCCCTTAACCCGGCACCTGCCTCAAAAATCATATGACGCACCATAACTACGCATGAATTCCATTATTGTCTTTGTTCTATACTAAAAAAAGCAATAAAAAATATGTCACAGCTCCAGTCGAGAACCCAAAGCCATTAAGATAATTTCGACACACAAAAAAACCGTAATAAATCAGTTATAATATCAGAAACACTCGAACAAACGAATGCTATCCAAATTTGAAAGAACTTACCGCAAGTTAATGTCTTCGGGTTGAGTCGTAAACAAATATAAAGGGGACCCTTTTAATATATTTAAACTACACAAACACTTCACTTATTGAATATTATTGATAAATTAACACGAACTCACATATTAAAAAAAAAAACAAATACAATAATAAACCTATTTTAAAATTCTTTAGATGTGTGATATATTTTAAAGCAAGGTGACAGACATAACGCAACATCACAGTTGGGCACATATAGCGAGAGAGTTTTGTTTTTTTCGGATTTTTTTTAGAATTCCCGCATACGAAACATCTTCTTCTAGGCTTATCGGTATTTTGTGTCGGTAAAATGTATTCTGGCAAATGTCCCGTTGCACTTTTGGGCAATAATCGTACGGGATTATCGCTAGTTGACGCTGTCGGCTTAGGCAGGGGTGCATTTGAAATTCTCACACAATATTTGTCCACTAGTTGTTTTATTACACAGAGTTGAAAATCGCCCAATGTTTTTTTGTCAGATTTAATAAATTTATATAAATAAAAAGCATTTAATAAATATAAGTCGATCATGTGGAATGCGACCTTTTTATACCACTTGATCGATTTTCTCATACACGACAAGTTGCTAAGCATCATGTCGGACTTATCTACCGTACCCATATTTTTGTTATAATCTATAACACATTTTGGTTTTTCAATGTTTTCGCCAGTTCTATAGTTCACTTTTCCCGTTGGTCCAAATGATGCATCGTGGAGGGTGGATAGCATGTGAACATCCCTCCTATCGTGCCATTTCAGAGCCAAAAGTGGACTATTGTACTTAGCCTCGGTATCTCCCTTTTTCAGTTTGCTGAACTCTGGCATATCTTTACGATTTTTTCTCACTGTACCGCAAGCATTCGTTTTGTGAGAGTGAAGGTATTTAAAGAGCGCCGGACTCGAATACCAGTTATCACACTATAAGGTGTGACCTTTCCCGATATAGTCTTTCATTAGCGTTGTCACTACCGCACCGGAAATACCGAGATTTTCATTGTCTTGTATGTCAGTCCCTTCCCCACAATAAATTATAAAGTCAATAATATATCCTGTCATTACGTCACACATCACAAACATTTTTATTCCAAATCGATGTCTTTTGGAAGGAATGAATTGTTTAAAAATTAATCTACCCTTAAACACGATTATGCTCTCATCTATGCAAAGATTCTGATACGGTATCATCGTTTCCCTAAAAATTGTTCTTGTGTGTTCTAACAGTAATCTAATTTTAGCTAGTCTATCATTTGAGGCGGTCACACTAGGATCAGAAAAATGAAGCATTTGTAAAATAAGTTGGTATCGATTTCTAGCCATTATTTTCCCAAAAATGACTGCATGCAGGTAAGGATCGGTACTCCAATGTTCCTCTATCGACGTGTGCTTATTTCGAGTCATCAGCATTGATACGGCAAAAAATGTATACAACTCCGGCACTGACGTGTCTGTCCAATTGTGTGACCGCGATTTCGGTCCGAGGTCTCCCGCACTGTACGAATGGTTAAAAAATGTATTCGTTTGGTTCACTATTTCCGACATTATATTTTTATTCAAAAAATGTTCAAAGAAAAGACATTCGGGAGAGGATTCGTCCAAGTCGTTCGATGTCACGCCAGATCGACAATCATTGAATTCGTGAACTATTGGAATATACGGACCAGTTCTCCATGACCGCAAAAATTCAATTGGCTCGTCAGAGTCCGTATCGTCAACATCATGATCAGTCTCATGTTGTTCCAATTCCTCTTCCGACATGTCATAATCTGAGTCCAATTCCTCATTAGTACGCACATTTTCTTCCTCCATATTTACGCACTATAAAACTATGAAATGTTTTTAAAATGTTTAACTACAGTATTAAGAAACGCCAAATCACAGAAACCATTAAACTCACACACCATAGTTATTGATATCAGTATTAATTTTCACATTCACTAAAATGGGACACGGTAGACAGTACAAAAAGTATTTTAAAAATCGCGATAAAATAAAATCATACGTTCAATAGTTAATCATGCCAGTTTTAATGTGATAAGTACACCAGACAGCAAAAAAAGTATTTATCAACGATTGCGGTAAATATTCAACTTGTATGCGATAAATACAATCCCGCGCAATGGCCCGCTCGGTTGAAAGTCTGTCGTATACTGCGCAGTCGCGGCGCGCAGTTCAAACTGATTTCTGTCGACCGGCAAAACTTGGCCGTACGAATTGGTTCGAAACTTTGGTGATTATTTTATATTTAGAACCAATGCTTTTAAAATATGTCATAGGTGGCAGGAGAAGGACAAATCAGGCCAAATTTACGTGAAAAAATCAGTCCCGTATGATAAATATGGACGCGGTGGCATCGATTTATACACATGCGCATTGCGAATTTGGCCGATTTGTACAAGGTGTGTGACATCGGCGCCGGCCGGGTTAATAGAAATTGAATAAACAGCTTACGAAGATGTGAATATTGGTAATTTGTCCTGTACTATTAAAATAGATGTACATTTTGGGATTCATATACTACATTCAAAGTGTACATGGTAAAGAGGAAGGTTGGAGATTTTCATCATGAATAGTCATGAAATCTATGGAGCGAGCAACAAATTACAGAATTATGAAGCTAATTAAAAAAGAATGCAGAGGTCTTTCAGTATACGTCACTTTTATTCATATGTATGTACGCACCTTTAATGCCAATGTATGAAATATGCAATCTATCCAGTGTTCAATACAAGTGAGGGGCTTAGAAAAAAAATGGCCGTTTTCATTTTCATTAAAATGATGGTGAGTCATTAAACATGTATTATAGATATAATTTCTAAAAAAAAGTATTTTTAAATGTTTTTATACTAATAATAATATATACTTTTTTTAGAAAATATACTTATAAAGAGACATAAGATATTTTTTTTGACTTACTGAACTTTTTCATTGAAACGTAACCTCAAACTGAACATTGAAAAAATTAGGCGTTCAACAGCTCTGGATATAATATGTATTCAAACAAAAAAGTCAGTTTTGTTTTTATCAGTTAGAATAATTTATCAATGGTAGCAAATATCACTAGGATTTTGGTAAAATTCTTAGCAGCAAATGAAAAATAGGTTTTTGATCCTTAACTAATTCTCAGGACAACATGTGTGTATTTCTACTGTATTTAAAAGTCATTTGTACAATTTATTGACTTATTCTAAAGGACCTCTGCACCGTTCTAGCCAAAAATAAATTAACAATTTTTAAAACCATCTAACAATCTGAAGATATGATTCACATTTCGATATCCTGTAAGTATAATAAATTTCTAATAATTCTTAATTTATTTAGTAATTAATATAATTTTAAGGACCCGTGTAAAATATAAATGTTTTTAGGTTAGATACTGAGAAAGAAGCGAGAGTTAAGAGTGAAGAGAACCGCAGAGCTCTCGGCGGACGTGCAATGGAGGCTGAGAGATCGGCCGTTGCCGCCGAGGGAGACCTGCGCATTGAAAGGGAATGGCGGTTAGCACTGCAGGTAAAACAGGAATCATTAAATTTTTCCCGTTTGTAAATCACAAATCAAGTGAAGTGGTCCATGTTGAAATTCTTCAGATTTAAATATACGTTGACATTAAAAACAATTTCCCATGCTTGCCATTGTAAATACTTTCCACAATGACCGAACGAGACAGTGTGCTTATTTAAAAACTTTCAATATAATATTGCATCGTTTAAAATCATCAAAGAAATTCTTATTACCCTATATCTTTTGACCTGACTCTTTTACAGACATTTAAATATATTTATCGAAGCAATGAAACATGGTTTAATTGGTAAACTGCACAGATATTAACATCACTAAGTTGACATATTTATTCATCATGGCTGATTGTCTTTTCATACGCTCTGCAGATTGGCAAATGTCATATTAGAAGTGTGAAGTTGTTTTCAAATGAACGTTTTCGTTGAATTAAGAGTACAAATTGAAGAGTGACATTCCAAACCGGCCTAAGTCTAAAAATCTGATTTTGAGATAATCATATTTTTGTGATTTGCAATTTACCTCTTAACTTTTCGGTACTATAATGTTTGGCAATTTTATAGAAAATTCAAAGACTCGAAAACATAGTATATAAATAACTTTAAAAAGTATAGTAAAACTCCAAAAAAATTCATTCAAAAACTGACTTTTTTTTCAAAATGGCCCTAAGTCTGTACTAAGTACAGTTTGGGACACAATAAAATAAAGTTTAGTGTCTTTTGTGTATACAATTATGATTGTGTAATAGAATGTGGTCATGGACAGTTCTGTTGGGATGATTAATGAATAAAAATTATATAAAATTTCTTTCACTTTGATGCATTTTTTGATAAAAAGGTAAACATTGTAACTTTTACAGCATAATAATATATTATATAATAATACTACAATGTAGGATCATTTTCAATAAAAAAATAGTTTACTGATGTGCACATGAACTTATAAAACACAAATTCTCTAATATTTCGTCTGACATTTCTAATCTGACGTGTTACAATATTATATTATGGCCGCTTGAAGCGTAAATGTAGCAAAAAGAGTTCAACTGCGCATGCGCATATATCCTTAGGCCAGTTTGGAAAGAATCAACCGTTACCTTAGTGCTGTTTTGAGAAAAAAGGCACATTTCGACATCAAATTTAAGAGACTAAGTAAAATATAAGTTTTAGTGAGAATATAGATCTCAACACACTCTATCGGATTCCATCAAAACATGAAAATTTGTAATTTTGGACTAAGGCCGGTTTGGAATGTCACTCTTCAATTGCAGATGGTGTTGGTTAGTTTTTAAAATTCAATTTAACCCTGCCGAAACGAAACCGTCATAGTGGAGGAGGTAGCCTGTGGAGATCTGACAAAAATATAGTGCACACTTTGTCAGTCGTATTTGTTTTCATTGAATTGGGAGTACAAATTGCAGATGGTGTTCATTAGTTTTTTTAAAAATCATGTTACCCTTGCCTATATATGCCCTTGCATATTCTTCTATCTCTAAAATATCCAAAATTATGTACGATTTTAATGGCATAATTTTAGATATTTTATAGATTGATGAATATTTTTTGTTTATTATCTATTGTGGTTTGGTTTACCCAAGGTGAAAACAAATAAGTATGATTGACAAAGTTTAGTGTGCACTATTTATGTCGGATCTCAAGAGACTGCTACCACCTTTCGACACTGATATAGTAGAAGGTTTTCTTCAGCATCTTTGCTTCGATGCCAGAAGCAATATAAACACGATCGACTCCAGTGACGTATTAATTAGCCACGTGTACTATCTTGTGTACCGGAAGTATTTTGCACCAAGTGCCATGATAATTATTTAGGAAATATATTCTTTGTTACAGGATGCAATGATGAAGGATAGGGATAGAATATCAGAATTAAATCATGAGGTGGACTCCTTGAAGACAATAGAAAAGGTATATTTTATTATCCTAATTTATTTAAGTTTTGTACCATTCCATTTAAATGATTTTTAGTGACTCTTTAGTGAATTTTTCTCAACTGACATGAAGTTTAATAATGTATGTTTATTCCAGCAAAACCAAGATCTACAAAGTGACCTAGATACTCTCCGTGTACAATTTGCGGATGCCCAAACGGCGTTGGAGGAAGTTGGTGGAGCCCTTTTCTCCGACAAGCTGAGGGTGGCGGAATTGCTGGAGGCCGCTGAAGGTGGTGGCAACGGCGGAGGTGTTGTGACGGAAGATGGATCTGCCAAAAACGGTAACAGGAAGGCCGGATGGGCCAGCGATAGTCAGGCGGCCAAGTGCACGGCGTGTGATAAGGAATTCAATTTGACTAGAAGAAAGGTAATGACAATTAAAATAATATTATTACTACAGTACTCTCTCAGTAATCCTCCACCGCCACAGAAAAGTGTCCAATTAGTGAAAGCGGCGGATTATAGTGCATACATATAAAATATGGTAAAAATTAAAACAGGTATTTTGTTAAAATAGTTTTTTGAGAAATTTGTACTACTAAATTACGGTTTTATTTATAATATTATAATATCAAGTATTTACTAAATTACACATATTTGTGAACTAAGTTTATTAACTAAATATTAAACAGTAAATCATTTGACACAACCATTTGTTCAGTGAGGCAGATATTCTTGAATGGCTTAGGATTCCTGGCGTTCCCTATGACTAAAAGCTTCATTTTGTGTGTCCCGGTTGCATTGGGGTTGCATAATTGTGATGCGGTCCTTGGGCACTTTCCTCCCTGGTACATTACTTTCTTCCGCGATGTACTTACGTTTTACGAAGGAGACGTTTCCAAAACAAACCCGTCTCATCTGCGTTGTATACTTATACGCGGCGGACTACTGAATTTGACAATCGAATACCGGCGAATTATAGAGCTCGATTTTGTGCTTTCAACTAGTAAAAATAATGGCGGATTATAGTAGTTGTCGGATAATCAAGCGGCGGATTACTGAGAGTATACTGTATATGCAACACCGGAATCCTGACGATATTAATAGAGAGGATGTCATAGTTTCTGGTTTTCTCACTAACCTTATTGGTTATGGCTCATTTTGTAACTTCGTCTTTGGCCATGTCCTCATTCATTAGCTGGAGCATATGGGCATCAAACGACGCCTCAAAGAATGGGGGAGATTCTACTGTATTTGTATATAATTGGTACTAATTGTATATTGTTGTGCCATTTCAGCATCACTGTCGAAGGTGCGGTGAAATATTTTGCGGCGCCTGCAGCGAAGGATCCATGGCGCTGGAGGGACGATCGAGACCCGTCCGTGTCTGCGACAACTGTCGGAATATATTATCCAACGCGTGAGCCTCATCCGCATTGCCCCAACAGTAGAAATATTTTAACCAAATTTTAACATTAGATGTACAAAATTGTATTTAATATGAATTATGATTTAATATTATTATCTTGCTACGCATTAAGTTTTAACTTTGCATGAAGAAAAGTTATTCAAATGATATTGTTTCAAGCATTTTAAAAACTGTAAGGTTTCTTTGTTAGTTTAACAATGCTTTCATTGCGAATAATCGGATAAAAATATGCATTAATTATATATTACATAACTTCTGGACACAGCATTGGTAGTCAGCACTCTGTCACCGATTGAAACAACCAATTCCAAGACGAGCACGGAAAATCTTGTGTCATTATAAAGACATATTTTATAATACAAAATAAATCTTTCTCTAATTATATTGTAATCACATTTTTCTTTCTAAATTATCGTAGAACTTGGATATTGTGACAAATGTAGATCGCAAAATGTTTTAATTCCTTCCAAATTACAAGTCAGTTATGAACTCCAATTGAATGTTTTAACAAACATATTCATAAGTTGAAATTAAATGAATTATGTATAAGAGGGTGCTCATTATTCGTTAGCCGAGTCCCCGCAGTTACGAATTTGCAGGGAAATGAAAAAAAACTATAAAAACACAAAAAATACAAGCGGAATAGCTCACAGTCGTCAGCTGTCACTTTCAATCTTCCCATCCCACACTCCTACGCTATTTCTGTCTTTTTTTTTCTAACCGTGTTCCTATTAAATCTATTTACTATGTAATTTTAGTCCCCGTTTTAAGTGGATTCACTTTAAGAGGTATTTTTTCGAACCCAATTACCCTCGGATAACGAGAACCCCCTGAAATTCGAAAGAGTACAGAAATATAATTAAATTTATTCAAAATTTTAGAAGGAACAAGTTTAAAATTACGCTATAATATAGCTTAAAAACATTTTCTTATAAGTATTAACATTGTGTATTAATTATAATATGATATGATGAGAAAAGATCAAACATTATAATGACGCAGACATTTTTCTTGCTTAAGGCCAAAATTTACGCATTTATAACCTATTAGTAATACCACACCTGTACAGATCTGTGCACATTGCCATTTGTTACATGTTCGCAAGTATGTTCCCACAGCGAATACACGCCAAACGACTTTTGCGTGATCCTAATAGAAGTCAGTATTTCTCTCACACACAAAGGTATTGCCTAAATCTCGCAAGGCAAGCATGCATGGAGATAGAGTGATATGACGCAATGTCTAATATAAACATACAATATAACTTAGTTACCGCATAACTGGTACAATTGCTCTTATTTCCAAGTTTACAACTTTCTTATTTTTAATTTAATGCACAAATGTGAATATTGATTAATCATTCGTGTATTACAATATTTCCGTTTATGGTGTGAATATGTTGATAAGTCTAAAAACAATTCTCAGGGCAGCTATTTGTAAGGTTGGTTTTCTGTGGTAAATCAGGAATGTTTTTAATTTGAAGGGTTGTTAGTCTATAGCTAAGTGCCAAAAAATTCTATAACAAGTTTTTTACTTTAATACAATCTATATGCCAAGCCTAATGATATTCTGAAGGGTCTAAGTTCCTAACTCTACCATTTTTGTCACACAAATTCATTGCAATAGTACCCCCCCTATACATAGAACATTTCAATATTGTCCATGTTTAAATATTTTATTTTTCATTGTTTATTCATCATATTATACTGATTGATGTTCTTCTGTAACTTTGTAAAAATATAAGTTTTCATATATGTATGGTTTTATTCTATTTTACAACGTTTTTATTAGCTCGTATTCTTGTTTGTCCGGTGGTTGTTTGTCCAGTACAAATCTTGCAATCGATTTTTAACTAACTTCCCGACTAGCTAGACATTTGAAACTTTTAGAATATATCAGAACACGATACCAATGCATTCATTTAATACTTTTAGCCATCTTTAAGCAGAATTGAATTAGTTAATTCTGTTTTGTACGGAAAGTTATTTCAGAAAAATCTGTAAAAAGTAAAAGACTATTATTGTGTTGCTAAGGCGGTGGTCCTAGCAACTAAATTATTAATATATACGTGCGTTACTATGGAAATCAAAATAAAATGTCAATTTAAATTCAGTAATTTAAAAACGTTGCATATAAAAAGTTCTTTTTATCTTGTAATTATTTTGTTATATTTCACATTTCTGGCACTTAGACCCTATAGACTTTCGACCCTTCAATTTTAGTTTGTTGAGAATTTACATACATTTTAGTAAAATTTAAAAATATCCATAAACATATAATCTGATTTACCGCAGAAAGCCAAACGTATAAATATCTGCTCTGAGAATTGACATTTTTAGACTTATCAACATATTCACGCCATAGATGGATTTAATTATTTTTAATATTCTAAACCCGTACATAAATAACAATAAAAATGTGTAAGTATACAGCCTACCAAATACTGTGTACATTGACAGGTCACTTTGAAGTATTTATTATTGAGTCCCAGAAAGTTATATAATAAGGTTTTAAATCAATGTATGGACTCAAAACAATGACATGGCTGAGGGCAATAATATTATAATTGTTATATTACGGTAACTAACCTCATTATATATTTACAGTACTCTCTCAGTAATCCACCACCCCAAAAACCAGACAAGTGTCCAATTAGTCGAGGGCATACTGACAGAATGCATTATTTCAGTTTTTGTTGTTTTTCTGTTTTAAATGCCAAAATGTATACAATTTTACGCTCTACGTCCTGGTAAAACGCACAAAGGCATACGATATAATGGTGAGAAAATAGAAACATTATTAAATCATATTTTTATTTTTTTATTCTAATATAAAGCATGATAATGACCTAGTGTGTTCTGCGTATACAAAATACAGGACTTGTAATATGTCGTATATTGTGTTTGCCATAAAGTTTAGTCTTTATAATGTAGAAAAAATGTTTTTAAATCATAAAAAAATCTATGTGGGAGAACGCTTTGAAAAAAAAATTTACGTCCTTTTTGCGATTATATCAGAACTTGTTTTAATGAGTTAATGCTTTCTGTCAGTATACCCTCGTAGTGAAAACGGCGGATTATAGTCCATAAATACAAAATATTGTAAGAATTACGACAGGTATTTCGTAAAAATAGTTTTTATTGAGAAATTTGTACCAGCAACTTACAGTTTTTTTTATGATCAAAATCAATTGTGTATTAAATTATACATATTAATAATTATAAACTAAGTTTATTAACTACAAACATATATAGTAAACAGTAAATCACTTAACACAACCACTTGTTCAGTGTTGTTTGTGTTTATCTGAATATTATTGGAAGACTGTGTCATCTCGTAATTTATGCAACATGATAAATGTGTAATGTTAATGGTAACGCATCAGTCCCGGCAAGTGCATCTCCTGATTTAACTGCATGAGCTGCGGTCAGTTGACAATTATTGCCTTCATCCGCAGAATCCAAGCCTCTTGATGTATTTATGAGCTCGTCTTCAGTCGGAAGTGGCTCAGAACTTCTGCTATCCATTCTTCTAAAACATTTCGCGTTAGCTCTGAGTTTTCAGTCGCCCTCTGAATCAATTCTTCTAATGGAACTAAGTCTTCCGGTTCCCAGTTTTCATCATCTTGATCCATGGAGGGCCATAGCTTTTTTCACGATTAAATTATTGCTTGTCCCGGTAGGTTGTTCCACGCCTCAGCTACGTTAAATGCGGTGGCAGACAGCTGATATAAGCACGCAGCGGACTATTGAATTTTACATACGAATACCGGTGAATTATAGAGCTTGATTTTGTGATTTTAACTAGTAAAAATAACGGCGGATTATAGTAGTTGTCGGATAATCGAGCGACGGATTACTGAGAGAGTACTGTACTGTTATATCTCTTCTCTAGATTTCTCCAGACACTATATGTATATATATATAAATAAATAAATAAATTATATTATCTGTAAATAAATAATAAATGATATATAGAAAAAAATAATACTTCAAATACAGTATTTTTATATCAAATACTAGATTATTAAATGAGGCTTCTTGTAATACATACAGAAGTGCCATTAAAATTTTGCTAACTTAGTAATTTTCTAATACCATTTTTGAGACAAAAACAATATTATATTATTTATATTTCTTTGTTCAGTTCCAGCATTCTGGGTCAATCTGTATGTCTCTTTTGATAGTAAGAAAATTAAATTGAACATTTGTTTTAAACAACTTCTCTGTGCTTTTAGGAAAAATGTATAAATCTATATGCAGGCCTATTCTAATATATCACTTATCATAAAAAAAGAGCTAATCGTGATAAATATATCACATTTATCACTTTAAGTATTCTGGCGGTTAATTATGTAAAAAAGTTATCTATCTGAACTGTCATAAGGTGATATCTTTTAACAGCACCTCGCTTAGCCGTGCTAACTTTGAGAAGGAGGCAGAGTATGTCAATTTTACATATTGAGAATTGAGACTCAAGATCCGACTGTTTTGCTGCAATCACAATGACATGACTAAGAAACTTGTAGGTTATGTTGATTCGTCTGATGTGTCAATACAAAATTCTTGTGTTCGGCTCACTACCAACTAGATGGCGCTTGTTCGGTCTTGTACGTTTGGGTTCGGCATTACGAACATATCCGAATTCGACCGACATGCCTACCAATCTAAATTTTCGCCGTATTATGAAATAGAGATAGCGGCCGATAACTGTTTTGTTTATAGAATGCCTTCCGTGGTAATTTTGACCAATGAAAATAACGGATACATGCTAAAGTGAGAACCGTTAAGAATAGACCTGCTGGTACTTGTAAACAAAGAGATCGAGCTATTAAAATAGGTAGTAATACAAAATTATATTATGTATGAGCAATTACAAAACGTTTTTAGTATGGGTGAATTGCTAACTATAAAAAAATTATATTCTATTTTAAATAAAAAAGAAAAGTGCAATATACTGTTGATGTCTTGCTTGCGTACTGTTATTTGAAGTTTTACGTGATTGTCTATCTAAATAATGGTAGTACGTTGACAGTTTCATGTAAAACTCATTTGTTAAGATCTCACATGATCTGATAATGAAAACTGTGCATTTTCTGTAAATTAATTTGACTATTGTGATAGGATGGTAAAATAATAATGTATCCATCGAATTCTCAAAATTTTATCGACAATTGCCTTACAAAATAATATTATGTCATGTAAATTGTTTAAAGTCTACATAATAGATCTGAAAATATTTATCCGTGTAATAGAATTATTAATTGTATGTACAACTTTATATTAATTGAGGTATTATCAAGGCCGACTATATTCTGTCTGTCACACTGAATTGCGAATTACGATGGTAGAGCTAGTCGTTGATTATCTTCTAATGAAATGCGGAAACATGTTCACAATAAATGAAGACTTTCGATTGCGTATTTCGTTAAAACAGTTTCATGTCACGGCCTGACTATAGTGGGCCTTGGGTATTATGTATAATGTATTGTAATACCGTCAGTATCGTAATACATATTCAAAGATGAAATTCTCATTATTTTGATCTTTTTTTGTAGCATTTTTTTTATTTATATCAATACCATAGTTCAATAGGGAAACAATTCAAAAGTTTATGATTTCGAATTAAAGATATCGTTTGATGTTGAAAGCTTTTACCATTTTAATATAGTGGCGAGGGGTGGCGATAGGCTGTTAAGATCCGGCATAAATGGTGTGCACTAAACTTTTTCAGTCAAATTGCAGATAGTGTGTTGGTTAGTTTTTAAAATTCAATTAAACCCTGCGTAAACCAAGCCGTAATAGATAATAGACATAAAATATTCGTCTTTCTATAAAATATGTAAATATATAAATTATGTCATTAAATCATACATGATTTTAGATATTTTATAGATAGAACAATATTTTTATCTATTATGGCTTGGTTTAGGGAGGGCTTAATGAATTTAGAAACTTAATTGATACTATCTGTAAAATGTATTCTTAATTCAGCGAAAACAAATAAGTATGACTGAAAAGGTGTGCACTAATTCCGTTGGATCGCCCATAGCATACCTAAACTATTATGGTTTGTTGAGGCAGGGCTTAATTGAATTTTAAAAACTAATCAGCATCATCTGCAATTTTTTATTTTTAGTTCAATGAATTTAGTTCAGTGTGACTGACAAAGTTTTTTAGTGTGCACTATTTATGTTGCCTCCCTTCGACGTTGATTATTATGTACCATTAAAAGTTTTACTATATTTTAAATTATTATAATCTAAATTTAATATTGTCATCTGTACGCTATTTTACTAATGTTCTCTCAGGTAACGAAACCAAAACTGTTATGCTAATCTTGGTATAAGCTCAAAATGGTTAATTTATATTATATTCTTCTGGGTTAATCTGGGTATAAGTGTTTACATTTTATTATACCTACTAATGTATTAAAATTAGACTTGGGCTATGGTTATATTTCATCTCTACGTATATAACGTATCCCATAAATTTACACACCTGCAGCTTTATTCAAACCAGCTACGAGTGTTTTAAATAATGGTTGTATCCGTGATAAAAGATATCTCTATTCAACACATGTTCTAATCTGCGAATGGTGATGCGGGTCATGATGTTTGTCGTGATCATTAAATTCATAATCGTCTTATTGTCAAATAGTATATAGAAATCGTATTAATTACATTGTGATTATGTTTATATAGCAAAACCTCGATATAACGGACAAAACATCCTGTTAATGTTATACTTGCATGTTTATATTCAAGTGTCACTGCGTGTAAACAATGTTCTGCGCATGATAATGATGTCATACCTGGCTGCTAATTCACACAGCTGCACAGCAGCTTAATTTATTTACTCGAAGCGAATGGATGCATTTATTACTCCATTTAATAAGTTTACAATGGTTATAAGTAGATGAAGGTAACCCTGGGTATCATTACTGAAAGTGAAATAGCAGTATCTTGGAAAATGAGGATGGAAGTGAAGATAGCGAGGAAGAAGAAACAATACGCCCAAAAACAAAGTTGTCAGTGATAAGATCGCATCTCGATGATCTAATAACCATTATTGACTATTCGTGTTTAAGTTATTTTTCATTTATTTTAAAATTGACAGTGATTTTCTAATGTCAAATGGTTCATGCAAGTTCTTTGATTTTCATTCAATAACAGAACAGTATCATTTTAGTAGTAAATCATCTGTCATCTAAAAATCTGTTGTCATTTTATAATTCAAAGCAAATAATTGGGTACATAATTAATTTATCCCGTTGCACAGTCGGTGGGACTGATTACCGCACCGCAGATTCAAGTTGTGCTGAGTAACCAAGGTGATATTTACTCGCTAATCTCGGTAGATTGAACTCGCGTGGGTACACTGAATAAAGCTGCTGATTAAGAGAATTTGAATTAAGTAATTGCTTTACTGAAGATCTTTCTTTTTATTTGTAATTTTTATTGTCGTTAGGTTTTAATTGCTTATAAATTATTTATTACAGATTTCTTTTTACTCAACTATATGCATTTTTTTAATAATTTTATTAACATGATAATGTTCTTATATTGTCTTTTTTTTCTAAATGTTTTTTTTATTATATAAAATAATGATAAGAGGTATATTAGTGGTGCTTACGATAAATGAGACTTATTGGAAGCAAAAGCAGCGCAAAGTCCCATATAGTTCCATTGAAGTATGTTGCCTTTGCTTCCAATAGGCGCAAATGTTTGTCCAATCATAGTGTGATGTGATATTCAAAAATAAATTATATTGAACTGTTTGATTGTCATTCAAAAAATCTTTTTAAAAATTCCTTTTAAAACAAAAATTTGTCAGTTTTAACTCTTTTGGATCTACAAGGTTTACAAGATAGAACAAAAGTGTTTTTAGTCAGAGATGTCTTTGATCTATTCGGCATAACGTTTCCACTTAAATTTTGTATGTGATATATCAACGGTTATCACATCTCGTGAACTCGTATGCTGGATGCATCAGAACATTCAATAATAACAACTGACAACCTACAAAAACATTGTGTTAATTATTACCTGACACTTGTAGCTCCTTTGAAAGAACACTCGACAAAAAAGTGTGTAAATGTACAGAAAATAAAAGTTCTGGCACGTGGCACATGTCAAAATAAATGTGGGAAAAAAAAATATTATTAGTAATCGATCGCGATATAACGAATCTGCTCTCCCCAGCCTCACAATGAACCAGGGTTACCTGTTTAAGTAGTTAATTTATTTTTTACACTATTATCAAACAATAATTATTATTCTTTCTGTGCGTATTTAAATAGCAATTAAAACGTTAATGTGTATTTATTTATTATTATACTGATTGTTGTACACACTGTACAAAAGGAAAATCTGTAAATGGATCTAAAATTGATTATTGTATTGAATTATTTTAAGAATTTATTGTATATAATATTGTACCATGTTGATGATCACAATAAACTTTATAAATTTATATATTATTATGATGGATATTAAATAAATTGAATGAAATTGACAAAGCTTGTTTTATTGAATATATACCTATAAGAAAAAATAGCCTGCAGTTGCGTAGATATCTTTTATGGAAATAGTGTTTGAAGAAAATATTTGGGTGTAAGCAAATAATGAAACAGTTTATGTGGTAATTCTTTTATTTTGACAGTAAAACATAATTTATTTAAATACATTTATATACAGCATTTCATTTTTCTAAAAAACACAAAATAATTAATATAATATAATAATAATATGTATGTTACCCTACATTGGAAACCTTATTTTTCAAACAGAATTTCATGCAAAAAATTACATTCTGCTAAATGGTAATTAATGTTTTATTTTGGTAAAATAGAGTGCAGTGGCACACGATTGGCTATAAATATAATATATACACGTTAAAAACGATTGTCGTAAAATACTCAATGAAAATAATAATATCTACTATTCGTAAATAAAAATTTAAACATAATATCATTATGATAGCTATTATTTTAGAATGTTTTTTTAATTAAACATTTTGTTCTACCGTTAATCATCACAGATTATTTCACGAGTCATTGAAATCTCAGCTGTTTGACATAATTAATCAGAGTTCTCAATAATTAAACACAAATTAAATAAATCTTCTATTAAATTCAATATTTTAATTTAAATTAATTAATATTAGTCGGTAGGAAAATACTTGAAATATAATATAACATTTCGGATCTAATTATGAATAACCAGTGCCTTATTGTATGATCAGATTAAAATATAAGAAAATACAGAGTGCGACAGAAGATACGAAGCATTTTGATTATTAAATATTAAATTTAACCGGTTCTATGCCTTCAGGAAATTTTTTCACACTATGATGCCGTGATCGATAGGCCGCACATACAAACTTTGCGAGTTATCTCATCCGACTTTAAACTCAAATTACTAGTCACTGCCGATTGATTTGCATAAACTAAATATTAAACACACAGTGACATCTGTTTGAATAAATATGAAATACTAAGCAACAAACTATCGGTATTACAACGATTTAAGTAAGAGCTTCGCTCTACATTCAATGCGTGTTGTTAAAAACCTGCGGTCAGTCAGATTACTGCCATACTAATATCGTGAGGCATAGAAAAGGTTAACAAACTTAAAAGTACATACTGAAAAACTTCAATCTATCATTTTCAAAATAACCATTGTGATAGAAAAGTGAGTTAACTCCATAAATTTTATCTTGAGGTATTCACAAAAACTTTCTGTCATACGAAGGTTTGTAAGTGAAGGGTACAGGAGAAGAACATGTTTGTCACACAACATAATATATCATACTGAGATATCATTGTAAAGCCAATGACTAAAAGGAGCCGGTTTTTGTCTGGCGCTGCTTATAGCGCTCAACCGGCATTTCACAGGATCAGACTTTTGGTTTATGATTCCTACGCACTATCAAGAGTGTCAAGTCTGGCGTGAATGTAGACCATAGACAATACATGTTTTTACCGTGAACGAGATGGATATTTCTTGGTTTTGGCCTGGATGATAATAATTTTCAATGCTCTATAATGCTTTGACTATTTCTGTTAATGCCGAAAACTAAATACCATCTTGTAGAACTCGGTTAAAACAACGAGACTGCATTGCTAGTTTAAAAAAATCAAAAATCTATCATAACATGTTCAAAACCTGAACCCTTCAATTAGAGAATATTTGCATTGATAAGCATATTATTGAGTTTAGAAATGCGAATAGCGAAATGCAATGACCATTAACACATTATAATTGTTAGAAAAGCATAATATTTTGTTGTTAAAGTTATCAGTTTTAGAAGTAACTTTATTATTTGAAGTGTTAAAAGAACAAACATTCTCAATAGAATTTCAAAAAAGTGGAGATAACTGACTGTAGAACGAATACTATCATTTGAACTAAATGAGAAAAACTGAAGATCATCAATGATAATGGGTATATATATAAAATCAAAACGACGAGAGTGTCTTGAATTCAAGAGACATAAAAAAAGTACATAACCATTCTGTTATATGCCAGAATAGAACTCAATAGAAGAAGTGAAACTAATTTAAGATTTTTTTAATGAGATTTAATAGCAAAACATTTAAGTATAGTTACAGTACAAACAGTGAAGGCCTAAAGACATTATTATGATAGACTTGTGAATTGACATAATAAAATAAATGTAAATTTAAGTCAGAGGAGTAATTCGAACCCGTAATCCATGTATAGAAATGTAGATAGTCTAACCTCGGCTCCATAATAGATTTAAAAGTCGATAATAACATTATTTGTCTGTCGGCAATCAGACGTTTCCTCTCGCAGACTTCAGGGCTATATTGTACCTTCTGCGTAATAATATTTACCCAATTACTGTAACCAAAAATTATCTAACGTAATAATTACGACCTTTTTAACGGTTGAAATGTGATTGCGCGGACAAGTCCTCTAATCACTTATTACACGATGCCATACTTAATTTGTTTGTTTTCCCCGAAGCTTCCTTCACTCAATATCCAAAATGAAGACCTCCCGAGCATCCTCACACTGGAAGAGGAGTGTCAATAGTTGTGTGCCGATGTGAACACTGCTCTTATTTCATTTTTTAAATATGTACACACTCACAAGATTTCTGGGTTTCCACCGTGTGTCCTTCTGCCTACTTTCCTCTACATTTCGGGCTCGTTGCAGAGGCCATTATCAAGAGATGATATTATGTTTTATGATGAAATGTAGTGTAGGTATATGAATGTAAAAACGTTGCTCTGAGAATGTCAAAAGGAATCCGATTAGCTAAGAGCAAACGTTGCTAAGAGTATGTGTCAATCGTTACGACCAGAGATACCGGCTCGAATATTGGATTTTGCTGATAGTGCTGGAACCCATGACGTTTTGAACCGTAATCCATCATCCCTATTAATATTTTCCGGGTTTCTATGGATTTCGATGGCCTCCTTTACCAATCGTGAGAAATATCCCTTATTCTAACCAAATATCTTGGTTTCAAAGTCAAATTTGTGTCCTGTATCCATCGAGTGCTTGGCAATTGCTGACATCGTGTAATGTTTAAGTCGGTATGCCCTCTCGTGTTCACTCACACGCTTGCCTTTTGCCTATATACTTTTTCGGGCATCCACAACTGCTTAACTGGTATACACCTGCCGTGTCCAAAGGCTGTGAGTCCTTTACTGGTCTTAACATATTTCGAACCTTTGTCGAGAATATTGTTTCGATTTCGTGTTTTCGAGCCCGAAACGTTGAGGAAAGAAGGAAGAAGGACACACACGGTGGAAACCCAAAAATCTACTACGATAAAAAACAACCGTGAAAGCTTCAAAAATTATATGTACATACTCATTTAAATCTCAGCATCTCAATTATTGGTTGATTCCAACATGAACGTGATAGCTTTAAGTCTTTCTGTATTTAAAATGTGAAAATAAAATAATAAACAGCTTGTGTAGTAACAATAAATGTGCCAAACTTTTGTAGAAAAGAATCTCATACGTTATAATACAAAAGAGATATTTAAATTTTATTGCTTAGGTGTAAACAGTTTTCAATAATTATTATTTTATACAACTTCGCTATTGAACTATCTATCTATAAAATTAGTTCCTCTACTCTTTTTAATATAAAATTCCATGCGCGCTGCAGTATTTTCTAAATGAAATAAAAATCTTAATGGATAACCTGATGATGAATTTTTTTTACAGTAATAATATTACATGAGAAACCTATCCAAATATTCAATTGTTCAGTGTCTTTATTAATTAAAAATCTGATTAAAATCTTGTGCACTTTCTATTTTAATTAATATCTATATAATCAAATGAAACCTCTCATTGACAAAGATAATTAGATAATAAAAGTCAATAAAACAAAGTAACATATCGACTGTAGAAAGAAAAGGGGTGTAATCTACACAAATCAAATTTTACAGGAGGCGCAAAAACGTATTTTGTTATGGTTTTCGGTCAAAATTAAAATACAAAATAGACATAACCTTGAAGTGCATGATAATTAATAATTTAGTTTTTATATTCCTAATCTGATATTAATTCGACACCTCCTACGTAAAAGGCCTTAACTGCGTTTTTAGCTATTTTGACTTGATTGCCTTTTATTAAATAATTTTAAAGATAATACTACAATGATAATAAAAAAAAACAAAAATTCAATCAATATATCGATCAACTAAAAAATTATGATTTCAGCATTAAAAATTAACGTTGTGGTGTCATTAAAATTTATTAAAATCGTACTACTGAAAAGTACCATTTTGCAGATACGGACTTATACGTAGAAGGTGTCGAATTATTGAGTTTATTAAAACAAAACAACTTCTAGATAATAAATCAGCATTTGCAGCTTACATCCTTTGGACACAATAATATGTATTAACTCATGTCCAACGTTATTATGCAATAAAATCTAACTTGAAAAAACTGAGGGTTACGCCTTTTTTCATTTCTACAGTCGAATTATATTTAAAAAAAATTTTTTGGTCAATTATTTCCGATTCTAAACACAATATATTTTGATAGAATCGACTGATTTAAAAGAATTGTTTACTATTAAATTTTGATAATTAAAATTAACAATATAAAACTTCCAAACAACCAGACCAATTATTATATCTTAAATAAGTGTTATAATTTTTGTACACCCTATCAAACATAAATACAGTAATATTTTTTTGACTTATATACATTATTGTGAACTCTTTTATGTGAGTATTTTTATATTTGCTAAAGAGTTTTACATTGTTTTTTTTTTATATATTATTATTTTAAATAACATTAATCAGTTTTCAGTATATAAAATATAGCCAGGAAACACACCAATATGCATCTCACCAATGAATGATCTGGAAACGAGAAATAAATATATAAAACATGTTGAAATAATATTTGTATTATACTCACATGACATCTTTTAAATATAAATCGAAACTTTTAATATTAACCAGAAATCAGTAAAGAATTAATACGTGGGGGTTACTGCCAAAAGTTGGTAATGCTTCAAATACATTATCATTATGTTACTTGCTGTCACAGTAAGCTGCCGCTAAAGGAAAAAATAGTGTAAGGTCATTTTTCTTGGTATTTAAAACGTTATCAGACTGATGGTCCTATCCCGTAGCACATTATGAACCTTTAAACGAACATTATTAGTTTGTAAAATCTGTGTAACAGATGCTGTTAGTTAGTTTGAAAAATTCCTTAAACCCTACCTAAGCCAAACCTTAATAGATAAAAAATATTCTTCTATCTATAAAATATCTATTATTATAATATATGATTTAATCACATAATTTTGGATATTTTTTGACTATTATCTGACTTGGTTTTTGTAGGGTTTAATTGAATTTTAAAAACTTACAAACACTATCTGCAATTTCTAGTCTTAGTTCTTTGGCCGTAGTCAAATATAGGTACTAATTTTTCTTTATAAATTTGCTTTCCCACTTAATGGGCCAATGTGCCGTGCAGTATGGTTAAAAATGGTAAATTAATGTCATTCTGATGCCCTGTCTTTTTTAATCGTGGGAATCTATACATATAAATTGTAATAACACCATAATAGAGTATTATTTTAAATGTCCTCATTCTAAAATTTGATAATGCAGCCATATTTTGATAATTTGTTTTAAAATTATTCTTTTATCAATAAACGCATTATACACTTAATTTAATGTTCACTTAAAACATACCACATAAGCGGAAGTTCGATAGTTTTGACGGCTGCCATGCGAGAGAAAACGATGCAATAGGCTTCATATATGAGCGGTTGGAAATAATAACAATAATTAAATATACCCTATGTAATTCGTGCGCAGTCGAAAATATCTCAATCTATGCTATTTCAAGGTTAAGTTGTTCCACTATAACATTACACAATTTTCCAATGGTGTTTGTAATTGCAAACATATTGCATTATTTGCTATAATAATATATGTATTTTATCTCACTGTCCATTCTTTCCCATTCGATAAAATAATCAGAGGCAAAAAATGAATAAAATATAATTTACCTATACTTAGTAGATAAAGATATTACAAATTCTACATTTCTAATGATTATACAGCATGCGTGTGCCATGAATAAACTGTCAAATAAGCAAGTTATGGGTTATTTCTTTCAGAAAATAATACTTAATTGCAGTTTTGTTACCATTTGTGGAAGCAGTGTTTCCATTTTCGGGTTTGGCACTGTACGACTCGACCTCGTCCAAGAATTGGTAGCTGGCCTCGAATCCGGTGCCGTCGAGCCTGTCGTTTGAACGGAAGGTCACCCTGAAGAACTTCCGGTCTGACTCGATGTGGAACTCCTTCAGCTGCCCACAATACCGGTTGTATTTTCTATCCCTCGCCATGAAGTTGGAAAATTCTACATAATCGCTCGCTGAAATCGCCTCGCATCTGAAAACAAATGGTATACCCTGATGTTAGTCGATTGATTGATTGAAATTATGCATTGAAATGCAAACTTTAAACTTCTTGGTAATGGCATCTACATTCATAAATAATATGCAATTATTAATCCTTCTTGTGGGTCTATTCTATATACAAGGCGGCTACTGGCAGTTGTTAACGGTAGTTTATCATATTTATGTATTGAGGTAGTTAATTGTTACAACAAGGTAACCGTTGAAACTGTCAAAAAGTGCTATGTTTTAACAGCCCCTCTTTTGGCTGTTAACTTTTAGAGAGAGATAGACAGTTTTGACAGGTTAGATGGCTAACTTATTGTAACAATAATTATAATACCTCGTCGATAGCTGCCGACAGACACCAATAGCCGCCTTGTGTATAGCAGTGGCGAAGACTCCATACTAGGCGATTATTTAAAGCCTACCTTCTTAAGAAAAATATTTTTTAATTGTATATTGACATATTAATTAATATAATCACATAATAATATATTTAATATGCCCAACGACATCTATCGTATAATTGTCATAATAATTTTACGATCTTTTCCACTATTTCAAAAAGCACCATTTATGGCATGTCTCGAAAGTTTAAAAAAAATAAGCGACATCTCGTTTCGCTTCACATATTGTATGGATTACGTTCACGTGAATCGAAAACTTTTTTATATGAAGTTTGTTTCTCATAATTTCAAGACGTCTACGGTGGCCCATATAAATTGGTAAGCTATTTAAGGAGCGCTTATATTTTACGTAGGTGCACATTTATTCAAAATAATTTATAAGATAATTTAAAAAAATAATTTATATGGGATTCAATCACATATAAATATTGATTGTTGTTAAAAATAATAAATAATTTATCTCGTGATTTTTATTTGTCAGTACATTTATTCATAGACTAAGACAATTTATTCAGCCAATTATGTAAGTTGAAATCTGATATTGTATCTAAGTCTGTGTTTTAAATATAGAAGTATTTTAAAATATTATCTAGTTTACGGGTTAAATTATAAATTGTTATGGAACAGATTCACAACAACGGATATTTTCAATATATTTTGAGCGTATCTTGCGTTTATATTTAAGAAAATACATAATTCAAATGAATTGCATAATTTTATACCATCAGTGAGCTTTTGAAATTTCATCGGTTTTTGTGTACCTACCTATTCAACAGTAGTTATGTCGGATTATCTTCTTATTTCCCGTAAATACATCTAACAAGTGTGCTTTCTCCACAGCCTACCTGTTTCCAAAAGTCACCCTTCGCCACTGGTGTATAGAATAGACCCATTGGAATTAGAGATAGTAAACAAGTCTTTTTTATAGGAATATTATTTGACTGTAATTCTCACATTTAAAATATATGAAAAATTATAGCGCTGTCTAGTAACAAAACAATTAATAATCTTCAATTCCTGAGAAGATTATAAAGAACATAATGTGTGTTTTTGGGAACCACAGAAATTTCAAAGCCACCACTGACTTGATTTCGAGTTTATGTCATGTTATTGTCATTTTCGCTCTTCAGCAGAGCACAAGGATCTTCATTGGAAAGGTTGTTAGCTATTCACTCAACCTATTCGATCCTTGTTCCGCAGGTGTCAAACACCGATTAAAAGAACATGTAATTTTTGCCAGATGCGGAATTGAGCTCGCACTGATAACTTCAGAGACACACACTAAGTACATCACTATTGGGCTAAGTAGAGTGGAGCTAATATTTTATTTAAATAAATAGAAACTTGTATGCGTACGGCAAGACGCCATCAATGTCGAAGTACGTAAAGTGCAGATGAACTTTTTCCTTCTGCGATCCATGGAAAAAGTAATGGCACTCCGTATCCCTGGGATACGAGCCGGGATAGTTGGGAGAGCTGAAGCTTCCATTTCTCGTCTCGGAACTATTGAAAACAAAGGCACACGGAAACTCTGGCAACTGCTTACCAGACGTCACACCAAAATCTGAAAATAAACGAAACATTGCGATGAAATAAATATTATATATAATTTGTAAATATCCGCAATATATATTTGTAAAATCCAGACGCGCACACAATGGGGGAATTTTCGAGTCGGGTTTTCGAGTTCCCTACAGAAACTGAAAAAATACCTACAAAATTATTTAGGTAAATGGAATATTAGTCCTCATTCTTCGTCCTCAAGTCATGGATGATTTGGCTGTCAAGTTGGCCCCACTGCTCTCGAAATTCTACGACACACAAGACCTGTGGCCACTGCAAAACCCATGGCACTCATAAATAGGTGTAATGTTTGGTTTAATATTCCGATGTGACATGTCTAAAAGACAAGACAGCGTGGACGACATAAATGTACTCTAACAATAGTAATAACTATGACTGTTAAGCCATGCGCATTCAATATCTATTTGTAAATGCACCAGGTCACAATAACTTGTAGGTGAGTTATTATACCTGCAGGACAGGTTTTTATAGCTAGACTCAGTGTGCGGAGTGTCTGGGTATGGAGAATGTATCAGCATTCAGCATCCATATTATGAAGCACTGATCGCGACCCTCTTTTGTGATAGCCAAGTAACATGCGACCCTTCGCCATATTGTATAAATAGTAATTTTTATTAGTAACAAAACACACTAAAATAATTATAAAATAAAATTCTACTTGTGAAATAACTCCACAGGCGACTTTTTTTTCTATTAGAGCAAATTTGTGGTGTGTTGATCTCACTTAACAGAATCACTGCTGACCTTTTAATTACCTTTTAATTACCACATTTAAATAACACTAACTACTCAAAACGCGCCAGTCGCGGTGTTAGCACTAAATGAGTCTGGTCGGCCTGCCATGCCGGGCTCCCCTAAGTCTGGGCCCACAGGCTAGAGCCTTGCCAGCTCCCTCCTTGTGAGCCTATGAGGTTTATGTCGCTTTGTGCACTTAAGTTCACAGTAGTCGAAAGTGACAGTGTGCTCTATATGATTTTGGCACATATATGTGCATCTCCATAAGCAACAGTGACAAAATTTCCAACCTTCTTGAGTAAAACGTAATTAAAAATAATTACAAGATAAAAAGAACTTTTTATATACAACGTTTTTAAATTTTCTGTTGAACCATATAAACTTGACTTGACTAGCTTAAACGATCAAAAAAAATTGTACTTGACATGTCATATTGATTTCCATAGTAACGCACATATATATTAATAATTTAGTTGCTAGGACCTCAGACCCCTAACAACTAATAATAGTGTCGAAATAACTTTTCAGACAAAACAGAATAAACTGAAAATGAATTCAATTCCACTTAAAGATGGCTAAAAGTATTTAAAAAATGCATTAGCATCGTGTTCAGATATATTCTAAAAGTTTCAAATGTCTAGCTAGTCGGGAAGTTAGTTAAAAATCGATTGCAAGATTTGTACCGGACAAAGAACCACCTGACAAATAAGAATACGAGCTAAGAAAAACGTTGTAATAAAAGAATCTAAGCCAAAAGAAATATTTGCGTATTGAATCAATTATGTTCAATTTTGATTTCAGATAATATATTATTAGGTAAACATTATAATAGAATTGTAATGGAAATCATTGATACATCCTTTACATTTATTATGTCGTCGTCATAGATGAAGAAATTCTTTGAGAATTAAAAAATGTATTGCAATAATTATTATTACTTACTTTCGGTGAAACTATAAATTGCTTTAAACCCCCTTATGTAGGGGGAAGAATATATTCCCCTTAAATCAAGCATCATTCTTGGACCGTTCGACATGATTGGTTGAGGAACTGTCGATCCGCAGAATGAGTCGATTTTCTCTCTCCGCCCGTCGATGTAGACGTATGCTTCCAGGGCATCAATGTTTTCACATCTAAAAATATAAAAAATACCTATAAATATTTTGATATAATAATATAGAAAACAAATGTAGTTTGGAAAATTAATGGGCTTTATCCGATTTGTATATGATATTATGCTCAGTGTTGCCAACTGTCATGCCAGACGGGGTACGAAAACAAGCTATTTGGCAAGAAAAAACGCTAGATCTTGTGAAAATAAAATTGAAAGTAAATTTATTTATTCCACCAAGAACGAAGTCAATACCTTTCCTTTCACGTAATAATGCAAAAAAAATGTGTACAGGACCAGTATTATAAGTAAGCCGGTTCTCACATCAAAACCCGTCTCGTCTGCAACGTGTCAAATACATCGATGTGACATCATCATTATTCACAAAACACAAGTTGCCAAATGGAGCTCCGCAGATTGGTTGATTGCGATTTTTTAGTTTGAAAAAAACATCTAATATTGCAATCAACAAGTTGCATGCTTCTCGGGCTGCAAGTCGAAGACGCCAGGACGCACACGAACACCTACAAATTGGTCATTAATATACTGGCTCGTCGATCGTCGCATCCAAATATCTATACGTTTCGAAGGTTATGTGCGACTGTCGCTAGGTAGATGTGCGTGATCTTCATATGCAACACCAGATCGGCATTCTTGGAAGATTTATGGCTGTGCGGCAGACGAGGTAAGTTTAGATGTGAGAGACGGCTTAGTCTGTTAATTTGAAAATCTCCAATTTTTTGATATAACAGGAGATGTGATGAAATTTGTAATTCAAATATTTTCAATAAACTTTAATGTTAATGATATTTTAATGTTAACGGAGCTGCAACAATATTCTAAATATGTTCATGTTTGTAACAATATGCTAACAAATTTGGCAATAGATGTTTTAAATAAAGGATACTACTTACTCTTTAACTTTTTCCTTATTGTCCCAATAGTAGAGACTGAAGTCTTGAAAGATTATTTGAATTCTCTCTTTGCCGCGGCCCTGAAACTCGTACCAGCACATGGAACGCTGGGGATAGGGTCCAGGGTAATGCGGTGATGAAAATGTTCCATTCTTGGTCGTATCGCTGTTGAATACAGCGTCACAACTGGATGCTGAAAAAGAAACCATAAAGTTTTATAAGCTGAGTATTCAGGATCCACCCCAAGCCTTTCCTATCAAACTACTGTAAGTATGATGTGTATTCGCTTATATCACAGCCATATGCCTTTCTTAAAAATCAGCTTGGTCATTATTTATGTTGGGGGCATGTTACAAGGTTTCATAATATCCAGGGCTCGAAATGGAACGGAACGCACCGGAGCGCCGTTCCGGCTCGTGAAATTTGTAAAATTATCGCTCCGTCTCGTGGAAAAAATATGTTGACCATCTGAGCTAGATAGGCCATAGAATAGAAAATCTAACACACTTATTTTTATAAAATACACATACGATTTGATGACTATGTAAATATCTTCAGAAAATTTGTCGAGCGCTCCGGTTCGTAAACTTTTCCATTTCGAGCGCTGATAATATCAATATTTTGCATGTTTTTTTATTGTGTAAATTCTTGACATTGCTCCATCTGTTTATTTATCTTAATCTGGGCCAATCATATTTTTTTCGCTAAGTGTGGATTGTGAGAAATGTTTGTCATTATTTGTTCAACTTATTAGGACTGTACTCAAATATGTCTATAATATGAATTCGCCAGATGCGAATATTAAACCATACCCACTTACTCAACATTGATCGATACCCTAGTACTACAGGGAAACAACTCAAAATTTCAAGGTTTTGAGTTAATAATGCCATGCAATGTAGAAAGGTCTTATCTTTATAATTCAATAAAAAAAATTATCAAAAAACTCTTTAAAAGGTCAAAAAATTAAATAACACTTTCAGGGATTAATCATTAATTCAATTATAAATGGGAATGTCTTAGTTAGCTAAGTTCATTTGAACTAAATAAAAAAATAAACACATATAGGTAGGTACTTAAAAAATCAATTTGTGCAAAATTTGCAAACGCCATTATCTTAGAACAAGGTATTTTGAGTTGTTTCCCTATAGAACTAGGGTATTTAATATAATAAATACCGAGGTAGGTACCGTCCAGTTTTTAATTAAATAAATTATTATCCAAAACAAGGAAAAAACAATATATTTTTACCTACCTATATAAAAACGTAAAAATTACTATAGAAATTCTGTTACAATAATATATTGCATTAAAAACTGTACCTAGGTATCTAGGTAAAATATTGTTGCCATTATTTTTTATGTGTGCATAATTTATAATATTGGCGCTAATTATTAATAAGTTGTTAGTGAAAATGTAATACGTACAAAACAGTATTACAAAAAACTATGTTAAAATGTATCTACAATTTTACATTTGACAGCGCATTTATTTAGACTCTGCACCAGTGTCGTCCCGTGGGGGTAGGCAGATTGAGCGTTGCTTGGGGGCGGCAGTTACTCGAAGGGCGGCAAATCGAGAAAAATCATTTGGTATATATAGAAATAGCTAAGTATCTAAACTTAATAATAACGAAAATATCTTTCCGTTAAAAAAATTTGTTTATTGGTTGGAAACAAAATGTATTAAGTAATTAATATAAAAGGTTGAACAGGACTGTAATGTTTTTCGGGTTCATGATGTCTAGTTTACTTCCATTGTCCTTTGGCGTCCTTGGTGACCAGAAACGACACAAGCGGATTTGCGAATAATGACAGTCAATATTTTGTTAATAATCTATCCATACAACATAAATATCTTAGATATAATAATTGGAGTCATGAAAGGATGATAAAATAATATACTGTATAAAGAATGAGTCAGCATTTTGGCGCTGCCTAGGGGCGGTATTCTGTTTAGGGACGCCACTGCTCTGCACGAGCACTAATTATTAATTAATAAGTCTTGTACGCATACAGATTCTTTGAAGTGAAGATCTCTATAAAAACCTACAGATTTTGCTTGGTCTTTCAAAATTATTTTATTGAATGAGAAAAACATACGTATCCTCTTGCGTCCTGAGGTACACATATGTGGACGTTATTTAAATATTTTTTAGTAACGATTTGAATGGATACTTGAACCGCATTTGACTACAGTGGTATAGATAGTATATTTTTCTACCACTAGAGCAAAACACTAGCCTATGTAGTTTTAAAATAAATTGTTATTTTGACTTTGAAGTTATGGATATTTGCACAAGACAAAAATGGCGGCTAAAAAAGTCAACTCTGACAAGTAAGTGCTTTTAATTAAATATTAATATTTATTTATATTAAAAACCAATGATGTATTTAGTTTCACAATGAATCATAGTAATATTCCGTATACTTTAAATTATCTTTACACTTTTGTAAAATATTATAATCATAGTTTCAAAATTCGGTACACACATGAGTAACTCAGGTCTAGAGTGATATATTTTGACATTAGTATATCTGATTTATTGAGGTTATGTTTTTTGTTTACATTTAGACGAATCCTTGAATAGCCAGCATATTGGTGATATTTTGAATGATAATGATGTCGAAGTTGGTGGAGGATATAACCCTGACGACAGTAATGATGTTCACATTCATCTCCTGGGCCCAGATGATGACTTTATTCTGGAGAACCAGTGAACTTTACTCACTGCTAGAGGCTGAGATACATCCTTCAAAATCACAATCCAGGATCCTATCCTGGCTTATGAAACCATAAGGTATCAATGCTCATATTATATTACTTTATCATTTAGTCATAAATATCAAACTTATCATTTTATTAGGCAAGTGCATGCACTGCTAAAAAATCAATTAAGTACCAATTAAATTGATACAGTTTGTGATGAAAGGGCTTTGTGATCTCCATATTGAGGATTCGATGGACAGAATAATTAATATACTTAATATACCTAGTGATTAATACTATTGGCCATTAGTATTTATATTCCTGGTGTTGAATACTTAATAAATAGGAATAAATGTATCGATTAATTCATAGTATTGTATTTTCTATTGTTTCAGTACGCTGAGCCTAATAAGACGAATGATGTTGAGCTGAAGAGTTCAGTTCATGGCCATATATGGTTTATTGGGTGCTGGACTCCAATTGCTCTATAAATTATTCTCCATGTGGGGAAGTGAATCCTACCTATCTGATGAAGATACGATACAATCTCAATGCAACGCTGTGATGTTACTTTGGCTTCACAACAACTGCCCTTGTACGTCTACACATATGACTTTTTTACCAGCTTCAACCTCACCGATTCGTTATTTCAGGCCAATACGTGTTATGATTCAAAGAAGACGAAGAACGATATGCATCACTCAGTCAGCTGTTGTAAAATACTGATTACAAGTCGATGAGCCGCATTAATCTTCACAGTGGTGTGTTTGCCTTCACAGGACATCAAGCATGTAAACTGTGAGGATCTTTGACCACTGTGGACATGGACTTGTTGGACATGGACATGAAATTGTTTGCTCATTGTACATGCAAACTTATAGGAAAGAAAATATTCACTGTGATTGGAATACTTCATAGTCATGGAAAATCAGACTTGCAAACCCTACGATTTGGTATGAAAGTCACTTAGCCATCAGTATCATCATCGATACAAGGTCATCCAAGAAACTCTTCACCATTAGCTTCAATAACACACTGAGTAAACACAGATCTACTTCTACAGCGAAGAATGGTTGTCCCTAAACCTATTCCCTGAAGTGCGCTAATTAATGTGTAGTATTTTAGGGTTTTGACCGTTAATGTACTATATTTTTAATTTAAATAAATATAATTTTCCAATCACCATTATATTATTATGATTATTGTATTATTTTTCTAATAAAATTGTATCATTATATGGATATCACATTGTTTTTGTTTCATTTCATTGTTTGTACTGTATCCAATATTGTACTCTATTGTGACCTGAGATGCACTCACGTGCACGTAGTGGATTTTAGTTAATATATAGTAAAAAAAATATTTAAATTTTTTTTTTGTGATCTTAATAATATTTATTGAACAGTAAAATGCACAAATATTTTTTCTCATGACTGGTTCTATCTCGGGTCTCAAGAGGGTATGAAAAAATTACGTCACAAAAATAAATTGACTGCATGCTACTATTTCAATAGTGGTCACACTCTAAGAAATATTTCTCGTCTATGCGTCATTCGGTCATATTGTTTATGATTTTGACTTGAAGTTGGTTTGAAGTTTTCATGTGTAGTGACAGCGAAAGGTTATGTTTACATACATTTTGCATAGTTGCAAATAAACATCAATAGATATATTTATTTAACAAATATTTCGTTATATAACAGCAGCGCATCTTGTGTCGCAAACGGCTACGACGGATCGATAATATAAAGGGCGGCGCTATGGACGACGAAGACCTCCCGTTTTTCGTTGACAGGGCGAAAGGGGGCCGTGCCAATTGCAAGGGCTGCAAGGAGAAGTGTCTTAACGGCGAACTGAGAATCGCAAAAGTCACGCCGAGCCCATACGGTGATGATAAAAAGATGAAAAACTGGTTTCACGTCGACTGTCTCATGACAGCGTTTCTTAAACAGCGCGCCACAACCAAACGAATCGACGGACCTGACGACATCGGAAACTGGTCTAAAATATCTTCTAAAGACCAACAATTAATTCTTGCTAAATTGAAGGACATGGAGTTGCTGTGTGTTGAGAAATACGGGAAGAAAGCTGCTACGAAACCTAAGGCAGTTGTTAATAATACCCCTAAAGATTGTCAGCCTAGTACTAGTAAAGATTCATCAATAAGAGATATTGAACATAACGATAATGAGTGTTTATTTCGAGACTTTCGTAAAATTTGTGTTGATATTGCACATAACGACGCGTACACTGCTAAAACTGGCGTAGTCAACAAACTTTTTACACAAGGTATAAACGGTAATGGTTTCCATGGCGATACTAAAATGTGGTGCAGGTTATTATTGCCCGGTGCCATTAAGAGAATTTATAACCTCAAAAGTAAACAATTGGTCAAGCTGTTTTCGAGGATATTACACACAGATCAAGATGATATGCTGACAGACTTACAAGAAGGCGACGTAGCTGTGACGATATTTAATTTCTTCGAAAAATCAACGCACTGCGCCCCCGCTAAAAAAAGTTTGCTCACTTTGAACGAGGTCGACCAATTTCTGGAACAGCTCTCCGCGTTAACGAAAGAAGATGAACAAGCTTATCATTTTAAATCGATAATAAAAAAATGTACAGCCAACGATTTAAAATATATAATTCATTTGATTAAGGGGGACTTGAGGATTAACGCGGGACCGAAACATATCCTTGAAGGCGTCCACGCAGACGCTTATAAAATATTCCAGTCCTCAAAAGACATTAATAACGTTATCGATCGCGTGACAAAACTATCCGATAAAACGTCCGTTAAAACATCTGTAAAAGCTAGTCTAGTATTAATGACACCTTTTTATCCGATGCTGGCAGAAGCATGTAAGTCCGTCGAAATGGCTGTCAAGAAATGTCCACGCGGAATGTTCTCTGAAATAAAATACGATGGCGAAAGAGTGCAGATTCACAAGAAGGGCTCGCAGTTTAAATATTTCTCACGCAGTCTTAAACCGGTAACTGAGTACAAAATAGCTCGATTGAAAGAGTTCATTCCCAAAGCTTTTCCGGATGCAGACGAATTGATTCTTGATTCAGAGATATTGATGGTCGATACGAAAACCGGTGAACCTCTGCCGTTCGGTTCTTTGGGTGTTCACAAGAGAGCCGAATTCTCTGATGCAGAAGTCTGTTTGTTTATCTTCGACTGCATGTATTATAACGGTGAATACTTGATAGACAAACCGTTGAAGGAGAGACGGAAGATATTGGAAAAGAATATTAAGGTCATTAAGAACCATATTTTGCTCTCTGAACTTGAGGTCATCAGAAAAACAAGCGATTTGGCTATAAGTATTGCTAAGGTATTTATTTGATGTTTGACAATATTAAAACTATATTAAAGACAAATTATACACCCACGATGGCCGAGTGGCTTAAATGCCGGCCTATAGAGTCGAGGGTCCCAGGTTCGAATCCTGGGTCTGGCAAGTACACATATTGTTTTTCAATTTGTGTATGAGTCAGAGTATGGACCTACTAGGTTGAGCAAGTGGCTGACATCCATTTCTCGTAAAAAACAAAAAAATCTGTCAATACACAAACCTCCACTCTGTGGAGGCCCATATGATCCTACTAGGATCGGACATGGTCAAAAAGAAAAAGAAAAAGAAAAGAAAGACAAATTGCACTACTGTAATTGAAGTCTCCCCCTCAATAATGATCTATGTTACATTTGGGCATTTTGAGGTAACCATATGGTTGAAAAATCCAAGTTTTGTGAAGTCCGTAGGTACCTACCAGCGTTTATTACAATAAACAACTTCTTTTGTAGTTTATGAATGCCATGCTTGTTTCGGGGATTTTTATGATGGTTTTCAGATTTTTTATTTTCGACTTTTTGTGTAATGTGACTGCTCATTTAAAAATACCTATTCTCCGATATAACGAGTAACGCTTTAACGAGCAAATTCAGTCGGTCCCATCTTCCTCGTAATAACCAAGTTCGACTGTACGTATGACTGACAAAGTTTAGTGTGCACTATTTATGTCAAATCTTAACAGCCTACCTCCACCCCTCGCCACTGATGTCCTATAACAGGGTTTCCCAAACTATGTCCTGCGGAACACCAGTGTTCTGCCGAATCTGAATAGGTATTCAGCGACCATTTGGAAAGGTTTTATACACTGCAACACATTTAAAGATCTTCTACTGAGTAGAAGTAAAATAAGTAAAACTAAAATAATTAAAGAATCTTCTTCATATTGAAAGGCTAGCGATGATCAATCTCCATTGATGTTTATGACCTCAAGTACCTAGGTCATGGCTCCCACAAGGGGGTGGGGGCTGACAGGCCTCTAGCCTGGGAGCCTGGGCTTACGGGGGGTCCGGCGTGAGAGATCAACCAGCCAAGTGAGATAAACACACATCACAAACATGCACTAATAGTAAAAAAATGTGCTGGGCGCTGTTTCACTTCAACCATACTAACGTTTAATAATATGTGATTTTGCCATACAATTTTTGATTATTGTCGATATTTGACATGTCCATAATTGTGCATATCAACATAAAAGTGGGTGTATTAAAAATACAAAAAATCGCTAATAATGCACCTAATGTTACGTCAAACACCATTTGGAATATGCAACTGTAGATCGTCACATTGCCAAAGATCCTAGCCTGGGGCCCGCTTCGGGGTGTGGGGGCCATTTTTGGGGTTTACGAAGTGTTCCATTGCAGAAAAAGTTTGGGAAACCCTGTCCTATAAGTTTAACCTTACAAATCAGCACTATTCTTTTTGACTACCTAGCATTTACCTCCCACCAATAAGCACTCATTGCCACGTCTATTGTTTTATATTGTGATCATGTCTAATGAGTTTTCGACTTTCTCTATTTCAGGCGCTCTCACTCGGACTTGAAGGGTTAGTCTTGAAAGATATGGAAGCTAAATACGAACCTGGCAAAAGACACTGGATAAAAGTTAAGAAAGATTATCTGTTCGAAGGAAAAATGGCAGACAGCACGGATCTTGTTGTGTTAGGGGCGTGGTTTGGTATGTGACAACTCTTAACGTCTTAAGAATCAGTAGTACTTGTTTAAATAAGTCAATTTTATCGCTAGTCAGCCGATATTTGGATAAGTGGTTAAAGCACGAACCAAATTGAGGTGCATGTCGCGGACTATCATGTGACGTCATAGTAAGCTGTCGCTACGGGAAAAAAGTGTGTAATGTCATTGTTCTTGATGTATAAAATGTTATCAGACTCCCAAAATGCTCCCATCCTGTAGCACATTTTGAACCTTTAAACGAAAATTGTCAAAATTGTTGGCAAAAGTTGCCAAAATCTGCCGAAATCACTAAAACAACGATGAGGTCACCTCACGTTGAACTGCACTGCATTGAGACCTGCATGACGTTTTGAATGTTTTTGTCATATTCCACACGCCTACACTTTTCGAATGTCATGTCAAAATCAGGTTTTTTTGTTTTTAGCGGTTGGCATAATGTATTTTCGATAAGAATGTTGTCTATTATTTATGGTCTGCAGGTTGGGTTCTGATCAAAATATTATCTATGGATGTCATGCCGCAAGTATTTTAACCTACGCGCACGTAGAAACTGTTAAAATTAATTGAAAATAGCATGAATAATTAATAATAATTCAAATTACTAATACATTATAGTAGGCACTCTTCATCAGTGTCATTCTTCAGTGAATTTACAGAGATTGTGATGGTTCAAAATATTCTGCAAAATGACGAAACCATAGACTAAATTTGTCGCCGCGACAGCGTGACAGTAGACGACATGCACCTCAATTTGATTCGCGCTTAACAGGTAACAGTTAGCGACGCTGCCTGCAAAACATTGAAACACAATGACGGCTATTAAATTTTTAAAATTTGAAACAGAAATTACATTTTTGTCTATGCATTTGTCCATACGTTTATACATGGTCCATATCAGAAATGTTCATTATACTTACTTAATTTATTAATGATTTTTTAATGCAGTGGGAGGGGGAGGTGGGTTAGTAAAATCTAGAAGGTGTCACTGACTTTCGCATTAACCCCGCCTACTACTTCTTGCTTCTCGTCACTTCAAGTGGAAGTGACCAAACTTTTCCACATACATTCCCCATAGCCAGACAATCCGCACTTTAAGTTTAGCTTATAAACACCTGGTCTACAGGTATAACTATGAGTGTTCACCTATGAGTTATTGCAAGCTGGCTCGCACTTCTAAATTCATCTCGACTGCAACTCGTCAAATATGTAAATGTGTTTTTGTTGGCATTCACAAAACTCATTTAACTAAATGTACCGCCGCACAATGCATGATTGCAACCTTTTAGTTTGAATAACACAGCTGGTGTCGCATGCAACAATTTTCACTCGACGTGCAGGGCAAGTATAATCCCGAAATGTCACACTTTGTCATTCATGTTGGTTTGCTGCGTGAAGTCAGTCTTGCCATGACTTCGCCTATGCACAGGAAAGAATGTTACATGCTGCGCCCAGTTTTGACTTATGACTATCCCAGTGGAGACGATTTTCAATGTGCAACTGTATTTTATGCACCAATTCATGTGCATTGTTTTTGTTGCTAGTGTTTAAATTTAAAGTCATACATCAAAGAATAATATAATTGTAATCTACTTTCAGGTACCGGTAAGAAAGGGGGCATGCTCTCTGTATTTTTGATGGGGTGTTACGATGAGAGTAAAAAAAAATGGGTAACGGTTACCAAAGTCCACACCGGACACGATGACAAAAAATTAGACTCTCTCCAAGCGCCTTTCAGAGAGAGCATGAAAAAGATATCCAAAGATTCACCACTGCCATCTTGGTTTTTGTGCGATAAAAAATTGATTCCTGACTTCATCGCTAAAGATCCCAAAGAACAACCTGTTTGGGAAATTACAGGTGAGAAAAGTATTTTGTTTCTCTGATTACTGTATTGCAGTTAGGTATATATATGGAAGTCTAGGATTTCCTGCTATAGATGTGTGTAATGAAAGTAATAAGTTTTACACAATTGAATACCGTTCAGTAGATAGGTGCTATGTGCCATAAATCAAAAGAAAAGCCTTTTATTTGTTAAGGCCATGCATTAGTTGAGGCACGGTCTAAAAAGATCGTTGCTAGGCGATGTGCGGATTGCGGGTCGCGGGTGCAAAAGACGCCTGTCAAACGAAATATTATTTCTCATATAAATCCAACATACGTCCATTTTATGTTCTGTTTATTATTCTATTAGTAACAATAATAATAATTATATTCATTGACATGTTTTCTTTTTAAAGTAAATGGGTAACGTTTTTAGTCATCTTTACACGATTTTAGAATTAATTGGCCCGTCGCCATCACGCAGCAAAGTGACGTATGTCTGACTCGACGTTCTCTCAATGAATGCGAAGCGAGTACAAAATTTCGTCGCGCGTACAGTTGAAAATTTGGCGTTTCACTGATGACCTTAAAAACATGAATTCATTTTTGTCAGTAAAATTGCAATGCAGCTCCCACATTATGCCTTATAGGTTAAAAAAATAAAGAAAAATGAAAATTAATAATGGTGTACAACACACTAATCGTAAAGTTAGAAAGGGGCAAAGCGCCGATACAATATTATTTTGCCTTATTTACATACATAGATTTCTGTAGAATTCCTTATGATCTTTTCTTTGGATATCTCATTGGCTTTATTTACTCCTGTGATTTTTATATTTTTCAAATCATGGATTGTTTTCCCTTTCTTCAAAATCAGTACAGATTGCCACAAATCCTCCGAATCACTAACGGTTAGTTTAGTTTCCACACAACGTAAGTTTTTACAGTCTACTCTTATTGCACATACCTTTGTAATGTTCAAGTGATTTAAATTTATCATTTCATCTGCGGCTTTTTGTAAATCAAAAAAAGTCTTTCAACATTTCTACAGGTTTCATAGGTTTTTTTACCATAGTTTTTATTTTATAAGTTTTTCCGGCAACTGTTAGCTTATTCTGATGAAGACGAAAGCTTCCTTCTCCTTTGTGTTGTCATTTTCTTGAATTTTCATCCATTGCTATGCTAATAAGTAATTGGTTAACCTCATCAATGTACCGACAACAGCAAACGTCGAACTGGTACTTTGCACCTTTCTAACTTTCATAACTCTGCACATAGTTGACCGATCCTAAAATGTTTTCTATACTTCTGGAGCCATAGTCCCTTCGCTATTTAACGCATGATGGTACTTGCCACCCATTCCACGTAAAATATGGTACTTTGCATCTTTCTACATTCTAAATAAAAAAAATCTTTAAAGTTTCTAACATCTTTGATGCACTTTTTTTTATCTCAGTGCGTTTGCCTTGTAAATCAATCTCAGACCATAAGTTAGTGTGAATTTTACTACAAATAAGGCTCCATCTTTGGTCTAAGATATATTCATTGTTGTTATATATACATTTAAATCGTAAATACATGAATCATAATTTTTATAATTTTTAAATAACATCGTTACATATGTATGAAGGTCTATCAACGCTAGAATGTTAGAATGATTAGAATGACTTGTTTTGGTGAAAACAGTTTTTTTAGTTTTCTTGTATGTGTAACAATTGTTATTTTTTACAGGAGCTGAGTTTACAATGGGCAATCTCCACACTGCTGATGGAATATCCGTCAGATTTCCGAGGGTTACCAAAATCCGAGATGATAAAAATTGGAAGACGGCCACCTCGTTGAAAGAGCTGAATCTGTTATACCAAAATTCCAAAGACCATGTTGATGTGTCGTTGTTGAACAAACTGGCCGCTACATCGCATGATGATGAACAGGAGGAAGAGGCTGTCAAAGATATTAAAAAGTCACCCAATAAATCACCAAAGATGGTTCATTTTGATTTCAATAATAGTGATGTTGAATCTAAATCAACAAAGAAAGATAAAAGATTAGTTAAAAATGAATCAACAAAGAAAAATAGTAAATATTTGGAGATTGATTCGTCTGATGATGATTCTAAATCAACCAAGAAAGTGATTAAAGGATTGAATGATATCTCAAAAAATGGCTCTACATTAAAAAAGACAGTCGACAAAGCTAATGACTCTGATTCATCAGATAATGATTTACAATCAGCGAAGAAAAATAATAAAAGAGCACATGAACGTGATTCGTCAGGAAACGATACTAAATCAATAAAGAAAGTTCACAAAATATTCAATAAGAGTGATACATCCATTAAAGATTTGAAGTCGAATGAAAGTTTGAAACGTGGAGCGACCGTGCTCGATTCATTAAGAGAATCCAATCAGTTGACAATGGTTCCAAGATACTCTGCCGGGACGTCACTGTATAAAAAACCTTGCTCTGTCGTTATAAAAAAAATGAATACATCGTTAACTGAAAAAACGTCTTCGAAATCCGACGAATTGACCGATATTATGGCTCATATCATGATGGAGACTCCCGGTAACAATAATGTCTCGTCTAATACGTTGGAACTTAACTCCAGTTACCCCCATTTACCGTCTATTAGAGTTAACAACTCTTTGTCGATGGCAACTCACTTTCAAGACTATACATTAACGTTTTATGATAAGGAAAGTGAATTGATTGATGATACTATCAAGGACTGTATCAGCCAGTGGAAAGACGGTAGTGGAAAGATCGATTCGTCAGAGAAAAAAACAATCGCGACTCACGTTGTTCACCTTAAGAACGAATTATTATTGAAGGATTTGAAGAGTTCTGGCTATAATTTTAAGAAGAGCGCTCGACATGTAACTCTGCAATGGTTGCAAAAGACTCTGCAGGAGAAAGAGTTGGCGAATCTTAATTTTGACAGTGTGTGCTTAAAGTCTTGCAACAACTGAGTTGTTTCATTGCAAAATAATTATATCTGTAGCTTGTAATTGCACACAATAGTTGGCAATACACGGCGAGGTTGAGTAGTAGGTTGAAACTGCACAGACAATAACTGTACGTTGTGTACCACAGATCAGTTCAAACTACCCCATTTAAATCTCGAACTGTCAACAGACGTGTCCATATACGTACAGTTAGGGTTTGGGTCGAAATCCCGAAGGCCGGAATCCTGAAGGTCAAAATCCCGAATGGCTGAAATCCCGAAAGCCTAAATCCCGAATACCGAAATCCTGAATGCTGAAATCCCGAATGGCCGGAATCCCGAAAAATAAAAAAAATACAAACATAAATAATTGCGCAATCTTGAATTGCGCAATTTTTGCAAGAGAGACAAAAGCCCATTTTTTTATATTTCCCCAAAAATTGGTTTCTGTCTCTCTTGTAAAAATTGCGCAATTCAAGATTGCGCAATTATTATGTTTGTGTTTTTTTTATTTTTCGGGATTCCGGCCATTCGGTATTTCAGCGTTCGGGATTTAGGCTTTTGGGAATTCGGGATTTCGTCCGGCACCCGTACAGTTATTGTCTGTGGCAGGTCAAGCGTCAGAAACTGTGGAGGTTAGGTTCGCGGAGATAATACACAGGGGTAGTGCTTAAATTGGTTTTAAGTAGGGTATACTTGAACAATATTGATACACGAATAATTTTACTTTGCTAATTATTATGACTATAGCTATTTTTATTAGAAACAAATTGACATAGAATACACATTAATGACGTTGGTAAAATAAACCCTGATTTCGCTAATGTTGCGTATTTTATCGATTCACCGAAACAATAACTATAATCGTGTGAATATAATATGATCTAGATTCTTTTCTTTTGAACAAATTATTCCCTTTATAAAATGGGCATATGAGTCGGCATTTGTCTATTTGGTCATATTTTTAGAATATGGTAATATTTATAATATTGATTTTATACACATTTTTTAAACATACCACAAAATTATATTTACATCAACCATTATTATAATTAATTACTATGTTATTATTAAATATATATGTAAATTTTATTTAGATTTACCGACATTGTCATTCACGATTAGGTATATTAATTTGTTGTTACTTTTTAAATTAATAATTTGTAATACATATTCACTTCATAAAATATATAAAACATGAATACTCGAGTTATTAGTCTATATTTTCACAATAGCTTAATATTTATAATGCTCTCTAAAATTGTAAACATTTATATTATATTGTATAAAATAATATGTTTACATAAATAATTATAACTTTGTTTAACCCTCGTTAAAATAAATAAAATATATTAGCGATCTCCGCGTATATATTATTACATTATTAATATTAAATGAATTTGTATTTTAAAACAAGCAACACAGCCGCATCGCGTGGTATCTTATATTTTACGTCACCTACATCTAATGTCACCCGAAAACTTTCGGCGAGAAAAGTTCAACAGTTTTACAAAAACATGGGAGTGGGGGGTCGCCGGCAGTTTGAGACTGGTAGTTATCTGGCGGTCGAAGACTGTTTGTCTATGGGCACAGTAGATATATCTACCAAAAATAACTGTATGGCCGCCATTACGTGTTAACTGGCAGGTTCAACCTGTTACTCAACCTCACTGTGTATGGGCAGCTAATGTCATTTCTATGAATATAGTTTTCTATGAACCTTGTTAATTCGAAATTTAAATAAACTGAAAGTTTTGAAAAAATTCGAATTATGAATTTAATGAATATGAATAAATTTAAATTTAAAAAAAATATGCATCTTTAAAATTTGAGAAGTCATAAAGTTTTGGTTTTATAGTTGAACCATTTCATCATGAATATGTGATTTGTTCTAGTGTGAAGTAATGGGAATGGGACAACTGGACGCCAGGACAATTGGACACCGCACTGTCGTAGACACGTAAACAGATCGTAGACGATGAATCAAAACGATGATCAGTTTCTATCTACTTCTTAGTAGTTTTAATTCAATTTACTCCTAACATAATGTTTTGTTATTGCGGATTGAGAATTACCATGCCTAAGGTTTTATATAAAAATAAAAAACTCTTTTTTCGTTGAAACTTAAACATATGCACGATACATATAAATACCTAATAATATTAAATATTTTTTTTAAAAGTACATGGAAGTACCTAACGTCTATTTATTGTCGAATTGCGTGGTGTCCAGTTGTCCCGGCGCCAAATCGTCCTAGACCCAAAGTAATTATGCTGGGTTAATATGATTGCAGTTGCTATTGTCGACCTTACTTACATCTTGTCTATTGCATCGCTTTCTCTACCTCATCACGCCTCCCAGTATGTCTTGTTTCATTCTAAAATGATCTAACCCCATGCATATGTGGTATGTTTATAGTAAGTAATGTATAAATATTGAATATCTGTTGCCAAAATTATTTATTTAATCCGATATCAATTTGTGTTTGAGTCAGAGTATGGACCTAATAGGTTGAGCAAGTGGCCAACATCCATTTCTCATAAAAACAAAAATCTGTTAACACAATCACTGCTAACCTTTTAACTACCTTTTAATTACCACATTTAAATAACACGTTAATTATATCTATTGGCCAATGACTCCAAACGCGCCAGTCGCGTTGTTAGCAGTAAATGAGTTAATACAAACCTCCACTCTGTGGAGGCCCACATGATCTTATTAGGATCGGATATGGTTAAAAAACAAAATTATGTCAGATCTCCACAGCCTACTTTCACTCTTCGCCACCGCAAAGTGATATGTATATAAGTATACAAACTTATCCCAGTGTTACACTAAGGTGATTTTATGATACATAATTAATATTTTTCGCCTTATCGGGCTCTAGATGTAGCAAAACGGCACCATAGTATGTATGGTCAGACAGTGAAGCCTTAGATTGTAAATACATAATAATGTTAAATACAGTGGATTGTTACTGTTTAATGCTTGGTCACCCAGTGATTTTTTTTTGTTTTATTGAGCTATGCGTTAAGTTTTCTTATCTTTTTTGCATTCTTATAAGTCAGGGTTTTAAGATCACAGGGGCCTATCTGCAATAACACAGTTTTGAGATAAACGTGATTAAAGATTTTGCTACTATGAAATTCATTCAATAAAGCATACTTTAATTCACAGACACGTCAACTAATACATATTAGTGATATGACACATTGAAATTAAGAATGTTTTACTTTTTCTAACTTTTTGATTTAGATACATGTATAGGAATGAAGTCTTAAGATACGACATTATCTAATGGAAATTTGTTCACACTGTGACACAAGTAGACAGGGAACATATTGTTTTAATCGAAAATACGACTTCTATAAACGTCGTGTCGTATTCCGTTCCACAGTAGAGGACGTCAATGGACGTCCTGTCATATCACATCTCACAGAATATGATGTTTATAGACGTCGTGTTCGCGAATGTGTTAATTATATCTTGTAAACAGATATATGTACAACATAGAGCTTTGTGTTACAAATAAATATGATTACTGCATTATTGAAACCGGGGCTAACTTAAAACACCAATTTTTGTAGTTAGGTATCTGTAAAACACCCTATATTATTATTATCCTATAGATACAGCAATATCTCTATTATGCGGATTACTTGGGGTTGAAGATAGTTAATCAAGATAATTAAAAAAGTCTATACTTATATCTTATTATACGGCCGATTGTACTATGATTTTTCGCCTCAACGGCCATCTTTAATTTAATTTTCTTCAACATATCGTCACTGTCCAAGCCAATTATCATAACCCTCAAATGTCAAATTGTTCAGGAAGTGAAAAAAACTGTTAGGATTGGATTTATTTTAATTCTTTAAATGCTGGGAAGCATTAGATGGTGGTACCCGGCGGGTTACGAATTTCTATGAAAAAATAAAATTATTTACAACTATATTAAAAGTAAAAAGAATATCACCATGATTACAAGAGATGGCAGTATATTGTGTACAATATATTAATTTATTTAAAACAACCGACCGGGACTAGTGTAGCTCATTTTCTATGGCCGGCTTTGCAGCACGGATTTGTAGAGGGCGTAAATGCGCTTGTGGCATACATTTGGTATTGATTAGAATTATTAATCATATTTGATTGAAAACAAACTTTAAAGCTCTGTTAAACTTTTTGCAATGATAGGATGAGTAAATATTTAACTATTAATGTTTTTCATAAAAAAAATGAGGATTACGCTACGTGGCTCGGAGCGCTTTGTAAGAGTAATGTGCCAAAAATCAATTCGAACTGTGAACACTGACAATTTTATTTGAAGTATTATTTTATTACAAATTGGGAATCTTTGATCGACACAATAATATTTATTGTAATAACATATAAAATTATTAAAAAAAAACTACAAATAGTGTCATTATCATTTCTACCTAGTGAAAAAACCAGTGGCTTGCGTTTAGGGGTTACAGTATTTAGCTGGAATATTTTTCGCCGAGTTACAGATGGCTTAAAAATTAGTTTTGAATTATTTTGGGAATTATGATACTTGGCCAGTTCGTGTAAGAGTATGCAATAAGTCCATTGCCATCAAAATGTCACTTCGGTGGAAAGTGAGGGTTACGGCAAATGGCCTGTAAGTACAGTGACAATATTATTCGACAAACAGCAATATGTCGTAACCCACCAGATTGGATAAATTGTAATTTTTGTCGATTCGAGCATATCTGTGTAAAATATCAGAAAGTTTTGATAAATCGTTTTCTTTTAAATTTAAAAAAAAATGTCGTTATTCCATATAAGACCAAAAACTAATTGCAATATGTTGTATGTCTTCCAAGCGAGATATAGGACATTTTGCATGTTAGATTAAAGATTTTTTTGGGTTTACGATTCAAACATCGGGCCAGGCGAGCCGAACAACAATGCAGTGACGCATGCCCGCATGTTTAAAATTGAATATGAAATTTTATTTTGTATAGCAAAAATTGTGTGTGCTTAAGACGGTTACAAGTAAATTGTACTTATTACATTTCACCATAGCACAGTTCACCGTGAGGTTTCTTATCGGAAAGAGATGAAAAAATTACACGTTGTTCGTGGAGCATTGTAGGAAATAATGTTCCAATTTTATTAGATCCTAACCTAACCTAATAGACAATCCAGTATATCGGCTATTTTCAAAATTTATTTGCCGCTGGCTTCCTGTAAACCGACAAGAACCGTGTTTTATTTAGACATGAATTTTATCTCAGTTCTATACGACCCAAAGAGGTTGGACGGTCTTTAATATACAACCATATATTTCTGATACAGCATTTCACGGTGAAGTGTGATACAGCGAACTTCATACGTACAAATTTCGGGACACGTCTTAAAACACCACTGCGTAGCTTGTTATCGTTACCTATTTTGGCCATGTTGGCGGGAGCGGTAGGTAAATTAATAATATGAGGAATTCGAATACGAAAGGTGTTCGAATATACCCACCATGACATCACATGTCACATAATATAGAGTAGACAACGGGTAGTGCTTTAATTTTGTTTTTGCATTTATTTTTATTATACTATGTCTATGGTTTAATTTTACAGACCCATTGCTTTATATTTCTCCCAGTTTACTTTGTGTTAATTATTTTGCTTGTTGTCATTAAATATTGACAAATAATTATTATTTAAGTAAATGTACAAACATGTCACAATTATTGGTTTATAGGAGAAAGAAACCACAAGATTAACACAGGTTTTAAAATCTGACTTATTAATTATATATACTTAGTTTTAATTTCTAATTTTAAAATAAAAAGACCTATGTATCTAGTGATTTGTATTTTTATATTAGAGTTTAAAACAGGACCGTTTTCATAATTCTTGTTTTAAATAGATAATGTTGATTAATATTATTATTAAAAATAACTTAATAGAATGTGGCCTTAGTTCTGTATAATTTGGTATATTTCTTTGTACAAAGATGTTATTTAATTTACGTTATTAATATATTTTTGGGCTTTAAGTTTATTAACGAATGAACTCACAACTGGAAAAACTAAAATAAACAGTACAAATTTATTAAAGCTTACTGAAGCAATAATTCATACACTATTTCTTTTATTCAAGTGATACATGATGTCGGTTAGTAATTAATGCATTTACCGCTTACCTTGATTTAATATACAAAAACCGATAACCAACACTATTAACATAATTTGGGAAGCTTTTCATGTTAGAATTAGCCGGCTCGCACATCACAACTCGCCTTGTGTGCCTGACGGCCATAAATCAAAACTTCCGAGACCGCCGGCGAATGTTGCATGTTACAACCGACATTCGCGCGTAATCTCCCGAAACGTCAAAATATACTCTAGCTAGACAACGCCATTGCGCAAATATGTCATCAAACGCGGAAACAGCGATTATTATGTATTGGTACCGGAGACATTTAAGGAGAAGTCTCTCGTCTGCCATTTTTATTGTGTTGATTGTATGAACAAACGTCAAACGCGGTGACCAGCGATGAGCGAGCAATGACAGTGTAGACAGAGACAGAAATGGCCGATTGTGCGGCTGTGCGCATGCGCGGAGTCGACATTTTTCGATATCGACATGCAGGCTCTAGCAAACGCAATTTGTCGCATGCAGGAGCGTCGCAGTTGCATCAGCCAATCTGCGAAGCTCCATTTGATAACGCTTGTTAGTTTACGATGACGTCACATCGACGAATTCGTCGTAAGACGCATGCGGCGAGTTCTGATGTGCGAGCCCTCTTACTGGTTAAATTCGTCGTAATTAAGTAGGATGCCCGTAGCTTAATTGGAAAAGTACACTAGTGCGAATCCAGCGGTTACAGGGTCAAGTCGGGTGTTTTTTTCTAGTGGCTATATGCATGAGATGTTTTATACATTTAAAAATAAAACGTGATACCTTGACATGTACTATTGAGTACAATACAATTATTTTATTACTACTTAATAAATAATATAAATTTTAATTTGTGTAAGAAATATTAATAGTTAAGAATGCTTTCTAAATTATTGAGTGAGATTCTTGGAGTTATTACGTTTTTATTCGTAGCCATCTTTCTTACTTCTCTATAATAAAATAAATAATAATTAGTATGTTTATTTCTTACTTCAATTTCATTATCATTCCTGTATAATAACAATAATATAGTAATATCAGTGGCGAAGGGTGGAGGTAGGTTATTAAGATCCACCATAAATAGTGCACACTAAACTTTGTCAGTCATACGTATATGTTTTCATTGAAATAAGGTCAGTGTTGTCAGTGTTGGTTAGTTTTTAAAATTCAATTAAATTCTGCGAAAACTAAGCCGTAATAGATAATAGTCAAAAAAAATACTCATATATCTATAAAATATCTAAAATTATGCAATTAATATTTTTTATCTATTATAGTTTGGAATAGGCAAGCATATCGCCCAAAATATACCAAAACTATTGTGGTTTAGTTAGGCAGGGTTTAATTGATTTTTAAAAATTTACCAACAAATACGTATGACTAACAAAGTTTAATGTGCACTATTTATGGCGGATATTAACAGCCTACGTCCACTCTTCGTTACTGTAATATTATATAATATACGTTAAATATTTTACTTATATTTTTACTTGACAATGAAGTAGGTAGTATTGATTGAAATAACTGAAAATATATCCCATTTGTCAAACAAGTTTCAGGATTATTTTATTCTTATTATTTTTATCGAATCTTTTGAAATATTGTTTCCTAAATGTAAAATTACCTTGTTTTATTAGTGCTTCTGTAGGTATCTATGTATAATAATTTATGGTATCTGCATGGGATTGAAATGCATGATTTATTCATGACAAGTTGAGTTATTACCATATTATTATGGACGGGTTCTGAAGCACCATATTAGTATAATATTTGACGCATAATTATATAAAATGTCTACCCCACAATGTACCTACATAATATTATTCTTGTACCTATCAAAACTTATTAATTAGTAATATAGGAGTGCTAATAATTATAATCATAATATTGTATTTATTTTTTTACAATAAAATAATTTGTTCTAAGATATTGCTGTTTTTTTATTTGAACAATATTCTTATATATATAATATATACAGTACTTTCCCAGTAATCTGCCATGCCAAAAACCAGACAAGTGTCCAGTTAGTTAAAGTGGCATTATTATAGTGCATATTACATACAAAATATGGTAAAAATTAAAACAGGTATTTCGTAAAAATAGTTTATTAGCAAATTACGGTTTTATTTATAATCAAAATCAAGTATTTACTAAATTATACATATTTATAAACTAAGTTTATTTATTAACTAATAATATTAAACAGTAAATCACTTGACACAACCAGTTGTTAAATGAGGCAGATATTCTTGAATGGTTTAGGATTCCTGGCTTTCCATATGACCAAAAGCTTCAGTTTGTGTGTCCCGGTTGCATTGGAGCACGGCATAATTGTGATGCGGTCCTTGGGCACTTTCCTCCCTGTAACTTTCCTCCTTGAAACGTCTCCTTTACGAAGGAGAAGTTTCTAAAATAAACCCGTCTCATCTGCGTTGTATACTTGTACGCGGCGGACTACTGAATTTGACAATCGAATACTGGCGAATTATAGAGCTTGATTTTGTGCTTTCAACTAGGTAGTACAAATAACGGCGGATAATCAAGCGGCGGATTACTGTGAGTGAATTGTTTATATATATATTATATAATTCTTTTTAACACTACAACAGACCATGATGTCCAATGACAGTTATGTAGTAGTTGAAGTGAAACAATCAAACATTCAGGTTTTAAGAAAACACCTTAATATATTGTGACCTCACCGGAAATTAACGGTGAATTAACTCACGGATAACAGGCTAGTGCAATGTGTAAGAGTAAAAATTGTTTTCTTTTCACTATTACCAAGGACGCCCACGGTGGCCGCGCGGCATAAGCGTTGGACTCTCATGCCGTGGGTCCCAGGTTCGAATCCTGGGTCTGGCAAGTACACATATTGTTTTTCAATATGTGTGTGAGTCAGAGTATGGACGTAATAGGTTGAGCATGTGGCTGACATCCATTTCTCGTAAAAACAAAAATCTGTTAATACAAATCTCTACTCTGTTTAGGCCCATATGATCCTATTAGGATCTGACATGGTCGAAGAAAGAAGAAGATTACCAAGGATCCCTCATGAAATGTTACTCTTAAAAAATGAATGTGTGCATGGTCGAAAGAAAAATATTGATACTTATAATATGGTTGTCATATCGGAAGAAAAGTATCAAAACTTAATATTACAAAAATGCAGTGTTTTCATATTAAATTCACATTATTATTTATATTACAATATTATTTACTCCATTAAACTTATGTATTTCCAAGATTGAACGTAGATATACATTATTAACAATACATAAATGTCTTACATAGTATAAATTATACTAGATTTATTTTTCACCGATTTTATCAATGTTATTTGTAAATATAATTTTTTTTTTATTAACAATGGAAAATAATGCCAATCCCGGGATCCCGGGATCAGAATTTTGGCTCGGGATTGGATTCCCTAGTTCTCACTTATCAATAATAATAGACTTTCCAAAATACCTATTGTTGAACGACAAAAATCACCACGCGAGAACGCGAGGCACAACAAGGCGAAGTTGTCATTAAAATCTCCACTACAAAATACCTATATTAAATTTGATTGTTATTTTTATCCAGGAATATTTTAAGCAGAACTGCATTCTCAACAGTAGGTATAATATGCAAGCAAACCTCATGAATGAATCCGATTATTTGAGCAAATTAGTTAATTCGGTTTTGTACTTAGTAGATATCACGACTACTATAAAAAAATCCAAAACAAATCGAGACTTGCAAATTGTATTATAATAAATTCATTGATCTGTCAGAAAAAATCATTTAATTTGTTTTAAAAGTTCGATATTTAAATATTGCATGTAGGTATATTTTACATTCGAATCTAACTAAATACCTCTTCGCGTATCATGCAACCCTGATACTTTATGATATTTCGTGACGATTTTCGGTCTTAGTTAACTAAAAACTAGTTAACTTAAATAAGTTTTGTTAAAAAATTTACAGAAAGAATTTCACCGAGAAACGGCAGCCAAAGACGGAAGCGTTATTTATTTGGTGTCGCGCTGTTTTATTGAATTTGCCGCGTAAAAGTGTTGCCGCAGTGAAAATTCAATTAGGAGTCTTTCGGGAAGGTGACTTTTGTGGAAGGGTCACACTGAGATGGCCGTAATACAGACTTCTCGGTGTTTTATTGGCTCATCTTTCGCATGGACTTGGTGTAGGAAATAGATTGAATCTATTCTTTTTTATTGTAGATGACGCTTTATTAAACTTCTGTTACTTATTGACCGCAGTGGCGTTTACGTGGAATAATTCCTTTATAATGTTATTAGTACACAGCGTTAAATATTATTAAAACAATGTTAAAAAAAGGATTAGAGCCTGCAGTGGTCTCCAAACTCAATAAGCTACTAATACCTCATATTCCTTCTTTATATTTTTTTGTCATCGTCCTTTATCGTACCATACATCATTGTATTATAATTACTTACAATAAATTAGGACATCGAACTTCCAATAAAATATAAAATGCGTACTTTACAAAAATCTAAAGTCTAATCTCTTTGGTACTTTAATTATTTAAGTATTTATAAATAAAATAATAATTATTAAGAAAAATATCTTGAAATAAGTGTGAGTAAAAGTAAAAAATAATTAGTGAAAAGAATGGCATTCACTTTCCTTTATATTTTTTTAAAATTCTCGGTGAGTAGGTACTTATCTTATCTATGGTAGTTACCAACCTTGTCACTCCCATCCGAATGAAAAATCAAGATGTACCTCGACATCTGTGAGTCCGTTTCTATATTATTTACTTTAAACTACCTTCATAGTGGAAAACGTTGATTCACAGTAGGTAGAGCAAAATAATGCCTTCATTTTGAGCGCAATTCGCAAAACTAAAATGGGATACTTTTCTGTTGGGACTAGAGTTGGGTTTCGGGAATTCTCGAGAAATTTTCGAGATTTTCCATTCCCGAATCTCGAGAATTGAAATTTTTAACATTTCGGGAAATCCAGAATCTTTTCTCGTGATTTGGGATTTCTTTATTATCAAATATTAATTGAAAAAACGATTTTCTATATGTAAAAAGAAAAAGAAACAGAAAACACAAAACGTTCAAAGACTGATTGGGGCATTTAACACAATTAAGCCAACGTCGACTCAAAATGAGCGCAACTATTGTAAAATCACGGAATTTTGTGTCTCAAAAGCGTACGCGATTGTCAGACGCAGCGATTGACAGTCTGTGATTTTTAAAATCCTATTTTAATAAGTAATTTTTTTACTAATTTTTGTTTTCCTACTTCTATTTTGTTTGTCTTCTTACATGAATTTAAAAAAAATATATAAATTTTGGACAATTTTACACTGATTTTAGGATTTTTACAGGTTTTTTTTAAATTTCCCGATATCTCGAGAATTCTCGAGAATTCTTTTCTGGAAATCCTGAATCTCGAGATTGAGATTTTCTCGGGAAATACCCAACTCTAGTTGGGACGAATGTGCCAAAAAATTCATAGTACAACGGTAACTCTTTAGCAAATAACCAATAAAATTCTGTTATCAAATTGATTTCATGCATAATATTCCGACGCCATTCAGGTAATTATCGAATTTTATTGTAAAGATTTCAATAGGTTGTAACTCCAACGCAATTATTGTGATATTCACACAATAATATTGTAAACCAAGGATAACAATTCATTTTAAATTATTATAACAAAGGGATTTTAATTAACACCAAGAAATCGAACCCTGGATTAAAAGTTTCGTAAGCGACAGGATTACCAGTCGGCAACTACCTGAATAATAATTCAATTAATAACGACCCTAACCTTGTCCGCAGGGAGAGATGGTCAAATAATACGTTATTATACGGACGAATATAGTTAGGTATTATTATTTTTGTCTACTATTGTTGAATAATTAGGAAATAACACGTGCAATGTGCGATCAGTAAAGTTTGTGCACGGACGTTCTATGTCCAATTAATTAAAGTGACTTAATCTTTTGTGCCATAATATCCATTACCTACCTATCGGACGTTGGCAATGACTTTGGCCATTTTCTTCCTGTCCATCGCTACTCTAAATAAGGTTGGAATCAAAGAGATTGGGTATAAGGCAACGTGCTGTCTTTGGTTGGAATGCTTAGCTCAAGAGTCAGTAGGTACTTCTTCTACGAAGGCTTTGCTTACATTCCTTCAATGATTCTTCAAATATAATAAATGACAAATCGCATCGTATAAAATATAGCAGACAAATACTTTTCAAGATTAATCATTACAATTCTAATGGGTTCAAGCTCTGTACTATTCCATTTAAGTCGGTTTTTGCAACCCGGGTTTCGCCTTTCGGCATCTTCAGGCGTCGTGTACACTCACCAAAGGTAAACACACACTGACAAGTAGGTAGGTAAAAACTCCATTACCTACCTATCGAGTCAGAGGTCACAAAAAATACAATAAACAAATTATGAATAGTTGAAGTGTCAGTAAAAAACCTAATTAGTAAAAACCTAGGTACTGTTCGGTTAAAGCGGATACAGCGGAAAACGCATTTTGAAAATAGCCGATAAACTGGATTATTTGTTAGGTTAACCTAACCAAACCTAACCTAACCTAACCTAACCTAACCCAACCTAACCTAACCTAAACTAACCCAAACTAACAAATAATCCAGTTTATCGGCTATTTTCAAAATGCGTTTTCCGCTGTATCCGCTTTAACCGAACAGTACCAAAACCTATCTTATTAATAACAATACAATCGATAGCATATTATTATAATAAATCGTCAACCTAATAATAGATTATTATTCTTTATAAACAATAAAAATACTACACTCAAGAGGTGTAAATCGTCAATTCTAAGGAAAATAATTAATGGAGTTAACTAATGAGATATTAGTCTTTAATAATACTCTTACATGGTACCTACTTTTGTAACATTATTTAAAAAAAAAAACTATACATATAAACTCGCTTAATATAATATATATAACTCACCTAATATAATATATATGTATATACACACCTATACATACCTAAACCCTCATCCATACAATCTCATTCATACATATTATTAATCATTTCGTTTAATTTAAATATATAATTGCATAGGTCGGTCTTTAGACTTAATGCTCCACAAATAATATTATCGCACTAACCTCATCAGGCGGCGGGGAATACCGCGCCGCGAACATCTAATTTTGATCGATTTATAATCATGCTTGAGGCCACTACAGCGAGAGAATGCCTCATATGATCGGAGCAATTCTGGTGTCAATTTGGGCGTAAATAACCAAACTAATTAATACAATAACAAAAAATTTCATTTCTACCGACAAAAAATGACTGCCCCAAATAAGGAACAAAAACTTGGTGAAGGTAGTAATTCTGGCAGACAGTTTCAAAATTGGTGGACCGAAATGTATGGCGTAATTGAAAAAAGCGTAAATCTATGTGTGCTATGTTCTGTGAGTGGTATCTAGAATATCATCATTTTTTTAATAGTAATTTTTAAAACTATTTTTTCATTATAACTGCTCAGAAACGTCAGACAGTTGAAAAATAATATTTGAAAAATTTTGGCACGCGTATTTAAAAAGGTTCGCCAACTCTGTAATAAAGTAATAAATTAATAGAATACTCAATTTTGAAGTTATACTTCTTTAGGCACGTTTGGAAAATCAGATCAGAGTGTATTTTTGGCGTGTGACATGTAACACATAATTTATTTTTTCACAGAAAAAAACGCACTCGATTGGATTTGAACCACCGATTGTTCGGTTATCAGCCGAACGCACTACCTTAACGCCACAGTATGATACTGCAATCGTGACGATTATACAGTTTAATATTATAGTTTAGAATTGTTCCGTTGCCTAGGTAGCGAATTTATTATTGTCGGCCATTTGCAATTCCTTACGTAAACAAACTATTAAACGTCAGAGTGACATTTGGTACTTTAACAATAAAAACAACGAGAAACCATTATATAATTTAGTAATATAAGTTAAAGTGTATAGAAATAAACCAACGGCGCTTCAATAAGCGTTTTCTTACGTGTGTAATTTGACAAGATAATAATTAAGAGCTAGTCGAAGAATCTAGGTTATCACATATTTTGCTTTTGTTTTGTTACGTTATGCCAAAGTATAACTTCTAACGCGCGTACATAAGTATACAAACCGATTTTTTTACATATTTCATTCAGTCAGTGGGCGGTAATAAAATAACCAATGATTTAGAGTATTTTGACATTTTGTCCCTTAATTTTACAAAATAATTATGGAGCGAGTCGGATTCGTCGGAAAATCTATATCCGCACGTTAGACTAAAAAGGGTGCGTGTATAATATCGTCACTATTCTGGCAGAAGACACTAATTCGAAAAAATGACATATTGAGTTAGTTATACCAAAATGTTCCTTATTTCAAACTTTACCGTCTGGAAACCTTCTTAATAAATAAACAGTCTTTGTTTTAAAGTCATCCTTTTTACGATTACTTAATAAACTCACATGATAGACCATTTCAAATATTTTCACAACTTCAAAGTCAAATTACTCAAAACTAGTATTCTCCAGTTAGTGTGTTCTGCCAGAACAGAGACGATATGCCTATTGTAGTGGGAAAATTACTATTCAACTACAGGTAGTCTTAAATTTTACGGCTTGGCGGTTTTTTCTTGATTCAACATGGCAACATCGGTCCCAGGAGCAATCGCCGACACCTCTGGGCAAGAGATGGAACGAATAAAATATTCAACATATTGGGTCGGGCGGCGTCAGAGCAGGACGGGTAGTGTGGGAAATTAGATCGGCGACGCGACCATCTCTTTCTTTCTAATATAGTTGTGCAAATTATATTGTCCCGGGAGATTTTAAAAGGACTTTAACAGTTTTAGGGGAACGTAGAAGGGGAATCTAGATACATCTATCTGATCTATCTAAATACATCATAGTAAACAATTATTACCTATTTATAACGTTTACTTAGACTTATTTAAATACGTTTGTATGTTGACTACACATTATTAGGTATCTTATGCAATTGAGACGGAATTCTGGGCACCTGATTAGCTATTAGTCACTTCAACGCCGACTTCCTCTTCAACTTTTAAATTCTGGTTTTACACCGAGAAGTTTTGTGCATGCGCAGAGGAGATGAATCCGTTTTACTGTCTACCAGTGTTGCCATATTTTGAAAGTGGAATTATAGTACAGAGCCTCCAAAATTATAGTATTTGGGGATAAAATATAGTACGCGTTGTCATCTCTTGAAAATGAAAATTTTCCCAATTTTTCATAGTCGGCTCGTTTTTTTTAGAAAAAATATTTCTTCGCGGGCCGCAGGTTCCCAATTTTTCATGGTCGGCTCGTTTTTTTTAAGAAAGATATTTCGTCGCGGGCCGCAGGTTCCCAAATTTTCATGGTCAGCTTGTTTTTTTTAGGAAAAATATTTCGCCGCGGGCCGCAGGTTCCCAAATTTTCATGGTCGGCTTGTTTTTTTTAGGAAAAATATTTTTCCAAATTTTCGAAGACCACTCGATTGCGAAATGGCTCTCAATTTAATTTTTAACCCCTATTATCGACATGCCATTTGACTCATGTCTCATATGCAAACCACGAGGGTTCATGCTTGTCAGCCACAGCGCCACTCTTTGTTTCCTTTGTTTTATGGTACTCCTTGGAAAAGTAGAACCGTAAACATTTTATTTTTACCCCTAAAACTGACATTCCAAATTTTCCTGCCAATAACATGTAGGCATCATTGCGCTTCAGTTTGTTCGTATAGTCTTTATGGTTATATGCCATAATGCGCAATGTGCCCCTACTCTCAATAAAATCTATTGTAATCATTTCAGTCGACATTTTGCAAAAAATCGTAATATTCCAATACTAAAATGCATCCAATATGATCAAATAGACTCAAATAAATACATTTATTGACAACGCAACTGACAGCCAAATGCACGAACGACCCGAATCTTACCGAAAAAATACGAAGCTGCTGGGGTGTTGAATAGAAATCCAAGCCGGTCGGATCGCAGTGCGTTAGTACTTTCATCACAAAATGGCGGCCATTTTCGAACCGATTTCAAGGTCGACGACGCATGCCCTGAGTTCAATTCGTGAGACGTATGGAAAAGTCCCGAGTGTAGACCCGGCTTATATTGAGCGACATATATTCATATTGGTTTACGTTAGACTTATTCAAACTGTGGGCCACACTTCCAGTGACGTCCCGTGGGGGTAGGCAGATTGAGCATTGCAAAAAAATACAGTCCCGTTAAACCTGTTAAACCAAAATGCTGACTCATTCTTTATACAGTATTTTTTATCATCCTTTCATGACTCCAATTATATCTAAGAAATATATTGTATGGATATAATATTAACAAAATATTGACTCATTATTCGCAAATCTGCTCGTGTCGTTTCTGGTCACCAAGGACACCGAAGGACAATGACAGTAAACTAGACATCGCGAGCCCGAAAAACATTACAGTCCTGTTCAACCTTTTATATTAATTACTTAATACATTTTGTTTCCAACCAGTGAGCTGAATTTTTAATAGAAAGATATTTTCGTTATTACTAAGTTTAGGAAGATATTTCTATAGATAGTTAATGATTCTCGTCGATTTGCCGCCCTTCAAGTAACTGCCGCCCTCAAGAAACGCTCAACCTGCCTAACTCCACGGGACGTCATTGCATTAACCATGTTATTTTTAAATCTAAATGTCATGCTGTGAACGTCTTGAATAATTAATACGTTTGATATGTACATCTCAAGATGATTACGAAAAATACTCTCTTCTGCATTTACGGGGTATCATAACTAATATCTCCCCATTATATTTTTAAAAGATTTAAATAATCAGGATTAGATAGCATTTTTTTTCGGAGGACATAATAAATAAAATGTTTACCTATCTGAATTTTATGACATAAAATACATTAAGTATATTTTTTCAAGACACCTTGCTGTTAAAAAAAATCTATTCTATTTAAAGGCACCCGTTCCAAAAAATCTTCGAGATCCCCTGAAAATTTCAGATAACTGTATTTTACTATCTTACAGATTAAGTACATACTGTGTTTCAAATTAAGTAACTGGATCTGCCGCAGCTAGTGCGGAGGGCCTATTACTATTTTTATTTAATAGCAAGCAACCACAGGGGCTCAAAATCAATTTGCGCTGCTTGGGACCTCCAAATGCCCTCAGCCGCCACTGATATTTAAAAAACATATAGAAAGTATTAATAACATGTATTCCTTCTCCAATACAAGGTTGTACTTCTAAATCGTCATCATTATCAGCTGGGATCTTTCCATTGCTGGATGAATGTCTCTCCTAGTTTCTTCTACTCTATTCATTCCATAGATCTTCGCTGTCACGAGCATTAGCGGGCTTTAAGGTGTCCTCGTGGTCATTTAGCTTCGCTATAACTGTATTTACATAATTTGAAAACACATGTGAGAAATATATGACACCCAGCGGGATTCGAACTCGCATTCCTTAGGATTTACGCCCATGTGCTCTAGCAGCTAAGCTACGCGTGTCCTATCTAATTGCCAGGTAACTAGTGATATTTACAATTCTTACGAAGCGACTTTGTGTATTTTAAATCAATGTATGTGTTCAGTGGTTATGCAGTCCGGTTCATTAACATATCATTGACTTGGCGACCTCTATCACATCGTGTACTTCCGTCTACATCGTTGTTCATTGGTTTCTTCTATAGTTTTTCCGCGTTATGTCCAACATGCCTATTATATATATTGGCTATTATAAACATGCCTATTATATTTATCTTATATTAAGGGTATATGTTTCACATGTATTGACGAATTGATTGCGTCATTTGCGTCAAAGAATATTGCTACTGAGTTAATGACGATATAATTATATATTATTATATGGTCACATATACATGGGCGGACCTAGTTGTTCATACGCGACCTGGCGTATGACACGGCGCTGCGTGCGTGGCAAGGACGATGGACCACTTCTTCCAAGGGCAGACAAACGCATTTGTTTTTTCCTAATATAAAGTGGCGCATGGAGATAACCAGATTGACTCCAGACCATTGGACTTCTCAGTTCTTAACCGGACACGGTGGTTTTGCCTCCAAGCTCTGTCAGCTTGGCCTAATAGAATCTCCGACTTGCTTATGTGGCGAATTGCAGGATGCCGATCACATCCTCTGGGAGTGTCCCCATATGTCGGTTGAAAGGGAAGAGCTTCTCAAGTCGGTCCGACCCTCAGTTGGACCGGTCGGCCATTACGACTTGGTATCTACGAGGGAAAATTTCTCAGCTTTTAAAAAGTTTGCGGCATTATACGGCGAGCGAGAAGGTCTTTTCTCATCGAGAATTGACCGTGATACATTATATGGAAGTAGGGATCACGCACACTCTAGTGCACGCCAACCAAGGTCTTGGGAAGTTGCTCCTGGGACACTTTCGGCACAAATTTGAACAGCGCCTATCGTTCGTTACGCCACGGTATACGCCTGCATAACGGGTGTGGAGACGTGGCGGGTGGTGGAGGGAAAAGCAAGTTGTTCAGTGCGTAAGGCGCTGGCCTTTCATCCGGGGGTCCTGAGTTCGACGTCTGGGTGTTTGTTATTGTTTCTCCTCTATTACTAAATACTGCACTATATTTTATTGTCGTTGGGGCTCATGGCCTGTTGTAGTGTTGAAAGTAATATTTAAAAAAAGAATACAGTGCGTATATTATATGAGTCGCCTAGAGTCATAACTCACATTTTGAATTTTTGTCATTTTTGAGCATTTTTTGCATTAATCTTTATAAAGAAAAATAGTTGCCTATCAAAATTCACCATGTGAAAATCGTTGACCAAGTTGACTGTTGGTGTCATAACTTACATTTTTCAATGAATAATGTGAGTTCTATCACCCTAAGGCCTTTCTAACCAATCATGGAGTTCTATTTCTCGGAGTATGTTGTGTGCCTGCAGCCTTGAGAATATTATATATATAAAAAAATAATGTAAATTGACTTACTCATTAATATTCAAGAGAGTTCAATACATTAATTTCTTCTAATTACAAAAAACTTCTTTAAAAAAAAAACTTCCGTGTTCTGGTGGTTTTTTTTGCGATTATCTCAAAACTAGATTTTTGGAATATGTGAGTTATGACTCTAGGCAACTCACAGTAGTGAAGGGTGGAGGTAGGCTGTTAAGATCCACCATAAATAGTGCACATTAAACTTTGTTAGTCATGCGTATTTGTTTTTCTTAGACTACAATTTAGTTAGTTTTTAAAAATTAATTAAACCCTGCCTAAACTAAACCATAATAATTTTGGTATACATTCGGCGATAGGACAAGATTGTGCAAACTTTTTCATTCATACTTATTTGTTTTCGTTGGATTAAGAATACATATTATTACATATTATATTGTTGGTTCATTTTGGCCCTGCCTAAACCAAACTATAATAGATAAAAAAAAATTCTATCTACAAAATATCCAATGTTATGTATTATTTAATTGCAAAATTTTAGATATTTTATAGATAAACGAGTATTTTTTGACTATTATCTATTATGGCTTGGATTTCGCAGGGTTTCATTGAATTTGAAAAACTAACCAACACCATCTGTAAATTGTAGTCTTATTTCAATGAAAACAAATACGTATGACTGATAAAGTTTAGCGTGCATTATTTATGGCGGATCTTAACAGCCTACCTCTACCCTTCGCTACTGGGTAACGATATATATTATGTATTTCCACAGGCATGACTAACTCGCGTGATCGTTTTATTACTCCAAACATGCTAAAACAATATGTATTTTCGCTGTAATCATTTTTACGGAGTTTTGTAACGGCACGAAAAGTTGTATTATAAAGCCTTGTGGGATTTAAAAAAATGTGTCTTTATTTGAAAAGCTAATCGTTAAGTCATGTATAATAAGGTAATTAGTTAATCTGATGAAATTAATGAAGTTTTAAGGCTCGTGGGAGCATCACCTTTTGCGGAATAAAGTTGTGAAAAGGTTGGGTTAATTCCTTGGGGTAGTGTTCTACAAAATAGAGACTGCTCTGCAATCAGAAAGCCAGATAATGTATTTCAAAGTAAAATAACACTTAAGTACTTTGAAAATTTATAACATTATCGTATAATATGGAATATAAAGTAATTTTATTAATGATAGGTATTTTCAAATATAAACTTTGGTACAGTTCGGTTATGAGGAATACAGCGGAAAACATATTATACATATGTTAAACATAAGGCTATTTTGAAAATAGCCGATATATTGGATTATTTGTTGGGTTAACCTAACCAAACCTAACCTAACCTAACCTAAACTAACCCAAACTAACAAATAATCCAGTATATCGGGTATTTTCAAAATGTGTTTTCCGCTGTATTCCTCATAACCGAACTGTACCTAAATTTTTACTAAGTTTCACCTAATAATATTATTACATTAATTAATATAATCCTTCAAAGCTGATTACGGTTTAGGAAGATAGATGGTGCTGAACTTGTGTTTTAAAATGTTGTTATTTTCAGCATATTATTATAATTAGAATTTTTCCTTCAATTTCACTTTCATGTTAAAATGCTCCATTTGCATACTAGAATGTTTTTCTTCAACACTTATGATTAATATTATAACATATTCAGAAAAAATAGCATTGGCGATACTTCAGTGAAACGGCAAATAATTTTCAACTATAGGCGCGACGAAATTTTGGACTCGCTGGCAGTCTGAGAGCGAACGTCGAGGTGTGAATACGCCAATTTGTTTCGTGATGGCGACGGGGGTATTAATTCTTAAATCGTGTAAAGATGACTAAAAACGTTACCCATTTATTTTAAAAAGAAAACATGTCAATGAATATATTATTATTGTTACTAATAGAACAACAAACATAACATTAAATGGACGCATGTTGGATTTATATGACAAATTATATTTCGTTCGGCATGCGTCATTTGCACCCGCGACCCGCAATCTGCGCATCGCCTAGCCACGATCTTTTTAGACCATGCCTCAATAATTGAGGTATAGCCTTAACAAAAAAACGGATAAATTCAAAATTAGTGCGAAATTAAATTTTTGTGCGTCAACCGTGATTGGTTGATTTTAACTTTAGTTTTTTTCCTACCGTAATTTATTTTCAAAATAAAATCATACGCACATTTTTATCAGCTGATTAATCCCCTTTTCCAATAAATCAATGAAAAATAAAATAAATTTTACTCGTCAATATTTATTTAAGTAGGTACGTGTTTTCATGTGGTATTCAAGCATAATATTCTGCGAAATGACACATAGCATACGAACGTATATTTAGAACTTATCGGTAGTCATAATTATTGGTCATAATATAATACGAGGAATTAAGTATGAAGTCATAATATATATATATACATATAGTATTCAGTATACTGCCTTACTAAGCACAGAGGCCGTAACTGACGTATTTAGGTATTTTCATGTTTTTAGATATTTGGATTCTGCAGTTTTTGTATAAGATTGGTAAATAAATCCAAGCCGTAACTGATATAGTTACGGAGAAATCAAGGGTTTTAATAATCAGAGAAATAATATGCATGTACAATTACTTATTTTAGATTTCGACTAATTTTAATACAAGTCTTTTTAACTATATTTTATTTATTAATTTCAATATATTGTCATACAATATGATATTAAAGATCATAAACCATTATATTTTGTTATCCTAAACATATTCTAAATATCATTCTATTCCATTTAATTCTCAATTTGTATTCTAAAAAAAGATAATTGGTATTAAAGAAAAAAAATGTAGATACGCCCAAATTACCTTAGTACGGTCTAAGAAAAGCTTTAGATGGAGGAAGCCGTCAGTGCATTTTTTGTACGAAAAATAACATAAATCAAATATTCAAGGTATGTAAACAAATTTTAAACTAAAATTAATTATTATAGGCAAATAAAATAAACAAAAAGTTCTCCAGTATTAGCAGGAAAAGTAAAATAATATGGAAGCTCAGATCTCTCACTTGCCTAAAGCGCAGATACGGTCTCTGTGCTTAGTACGGCAGTATAGACAAGTGGCAAAAGGTGGATGTAGGCTGTTGATCCGACATAAATTGTGCGCACTAAACTTTGTCAGTCAAACGTATTTGCTTTAATTAAACTAAGACTATAATGTGTAGATAGTATTTGTTAGTTTTTAAAATTCAATTACACCCTACCTAATCCAAACCATAGAGTAGATGAAAGCCAAAAAATATTCGTTTATCTATATATTATCTATAATTTTGCCAGTAGGCCATACATAATTTTAGATATTTTATAGGTAGAAGAATATTTTTTATCGATTATGGTTTGGTTTAGGCAGGGCTGAATAAATTTAAAAAATCACAATCTGTAATATGTAATTCTTAATTCAACGAAAACAAATAATAAGTATGACCGAAAAAATGTGAACTATTTTTGTCAGATCGCCCATAGCATACCTAAACTATTATGGCTTGGTTTAGGTAGGGCTTAATTAAATTTAAAAAAAAACAGCACCATCTGCAAATTGTATTCTTAGTTCAATGAAAGCAAACGAGTATCACTGACAAAGTTTAGTGTCCACTATTTATGTCGAATCTTAACAGTCAACCTCCACCCCTCGCCACTGATGTGAATACTATGAGCGGAATGCACAATCTAAGATTTCGTTCCTAAGGATAAGTCGCCGAAAAGCATGACTTAACTATAGACAATCCTGAGTATAGAGTTAAGGAATCCTTAACCATAGAATACTTTTGTTATAAACACGCCCCCTTCTGTATTACCATTTACCACTGACAGCTGCTGTCAAAATAAATTTGCATGTCTATAACACAGTCCATACACTCAAATTCATTTAACAATGTATCTCAATATGGATATTGATAATGTTAATTCGTTTGGCATGTACTTGCAGAATATTATTTTATTTTTATACGCCAGCCCGCAGAAATAGAAAATACCAGATGAAGAATGACACTTGATGCTAGTGTTACCATGTTAAAAAAAAATCTTGTGGTGCCTGTGGAATCACGTATAATGACTTATAACGGAAACATAAGAGTATTATAATTAAATATTAATAATTATGTATTTATAGTTATTGCATTTATAAAATGCAGTTGTCATATTTTTGTCATCGTTTAACAATAATAAAATAATTTACCTAACGAGAATTTTTAAATATGGTATTATGTTCAATAAAAATGATCTTAACTAAGGACAGTGTTTCTGCATAGTGTTTTCTGCTAAGGAAATTTTAGTTATGACAAATGTTTCTGCATTCCGCTCTATGTATATTAAATATATGGGTTATTATGAACAAATTTGTAGAATAAGTAAACAACGGAAATATATAGTAACATCTATCGGCAGAAAATAAAACTAACTGACTCGGTCGATAAAAAAAATGGTCATTTGCTAATAGTAGTAGACTTCGTCCATCCGCAAATGATCTAAAACTAATTAACTAAGTGAAACAATAAAGATAAGTCCCGTGTTAAAATGTAATAATATTATGTGCCTATCCAAAATCAAAATTAGCGGTTGTGCGTAATAGATAGATGTTATTATAAACTACCATATATAACTACCTATTTAAGACCAACTATATTCAGGCAGTGATCCTGAATCAGGAAATACGATGGTAGTGCTAGTTATTGATTATCTTCAAATGCAGTGCGGTAACCTGTTTACAATAAATAATTACAAGATAAAAAGAACTTTTTATATACAACGTTTTTAAATTCTGTTGAACCATATAAACTTGACTTGACTAGCTTAAACGATCAAAAAAATTTGTACTTGACATGTCATATTGATTTCCATAGTAACGCACGTATATATTAATAATTTTGTTGCTAGGACCCCAGACCCCCTAGCAACCGATAATGGTGTTGAAATAACTTTTCATACAAAACAGAATTAACTGAAAATGAATTCAATTCTACTTAAAGATGGCTAAAAGTATTTAAAAAATGCATTGGCATTGTTTTATATATATATTCTAAAAGTTTCAAATGTCTAGCTAGTCGGAAAGTTAGTTAAAAATCGATTGCAAGATTTGTACCGGACAAAGAACCACCGGACAAATAAGAATACGAGCTAAGAAAAACGTTGTAATAAAGATGTTCTTTTACATATTTCGTTCAAATTATTATAATTTATTTTAATATGTAGCAATCATCATTTTCTGAAAACAGATTACGAACAATATCCAGCACTACCATCGAAGTTTAAAGTTTCGTGTCACAGCCTGGCTATTTATAGTGGGCCTTAATATACTATACATTTTTTAAGATAAAAAATGTACCTATATCGATCAACAAAGCGACCTCATACAAAGCCGAGTATTTCAGCTAGTTATGTATTGCTGGAGTTGGGTCATCGAGTAAAACATTTATGTTTTACGTTGATTGCTTTATGTTATACCTGTCTGAATAGTATGTAATACAAAATATATTCATATTTTTGTACCCTAAATACGATTATAGTATTCATGCGAAACGTCTGACTGAATATCATGCTGAAAAGTGCCGGCGCAAAGAAAAATAATTCAAAGTGAATAATGTATGTGTGTTTTCCACGCCATCGCCGCCCGTAGCCTCTCTCGCAGCTATGTCATTTTCCCAGTTGCAAAAGCTCATGTTACTTGAGGGTTTCAGCGCCGCCAATTGAGCATCGCGCCAATTCGGTGCCAGTGTGGTAAAATCGGCGTAAATCACAGTATAACACAATAAAGAGCGTTAGAGGAGATTACTATCAAATTTATCATACCGTCCAGCTAATAATACATCATGTAAATATTTTTTTAAATCAATTAATAATTGGCAAGAGATTTGTGAATGTACATAATATTCTTTATGGGAGATATTAAAAGTTTTAATAGGTAATTATGAGCTAAATAAGTTTAGCGAAAATCGTGGCAATGAAAGATTAAGTGGAGATAGTAAAAAATTTAGTAATTCATCCAGCAGTAAATCGAAAGTCACTGAGAATCAACAATGAGATCTAACAGCTAAGCTAACTAGATAAGTATTAGTTTTTTTTTATTATTTTGATCCTAAGACGACATCCTTAATAGCCATTTCTCGAAAAAACCATAAATCTGTTAATACATCCTCTACTCTGTGTAGGCTCATATGAGTTTCTTAAAATCGAACTTGGCGAATGAAATCAGCTTGTAGAGGCCTTTATCCATCAGTGGATTGATCTAAGCTGATGATGGTCACTGACGCACCACTATGGTGAAGGTTATGAGAATTTCAGATAGAATAATAATTAATTACACAACTTTAGTGCACATTATTATAAAATCACTTCTATAAAGATATAAGAAATATTTTTTGGGTTAAAAAACCATGTAAGAACCCTTTGAAAAAATGTATGCTTTGGATATTTATTATGTAGTTAGTTAATAAATAGTATCACCAAGTGAAGACATCAGGTGTCACGGAAGTATAATTTTAGTTTTAGTTAGTTTCAGTCAGTGAAATTTTGTTACATGTACAACGTGATTACAGTAACTTGTTATTTTAAAAAAAAGTGCGTATCTAGTGAAGAGCTTTCGCCTTCCATCATAATTCTACATCATCTGTCCCTTCAGTGGGCCGGAGCCTTTGTGTGTTTAATGAATGGTTTGATGTAGAAGACACAGACTTTCCTTTTTAGACATTCGGGCATCAATTACACTACGGTTCAGTTCGGATTTTGACGTCCGCCCGTGGAGATTAATAATTTAATAATCAAGGCAGCGCTACCAAATATCGTGTTTTTACTTTATAATCACCATACCTTCAAACTCTCTTGGCAAAGTACTGCTGGTTATTGGTTTAGTAAAAATATATTTGACTCATTTTATTCCTAATACAAGTACTGGCAAATAAAACAAATTATAGTTTATTATAAACATACCACATAAGCGTGAATTTCGATAGTTTTTACAGAAAATATGACGTAGTTAGCACGACGTCGAGGAAAAGAAAGCGACTTAACTAATCAAATTCAAATTTGTTCATTTTACATAATATAATGAACATGCAAAATTATAAATTCAAAGCGTTCACAATATGACATAAAGTAAGTGTTATCAATTTTCAAATAAAAATACAGGTTATATGAGTAAATAATACAATAATAAAACAAGAAAAATAAAAGTAGACGGAAGCACACCGAGTGAACTAGGTTGATAGACCCTATCTTAAAAACTCATAAAACAACGTCTACCTAAATCTCATGTAAGTGGATATATCAATATCTGAATCCCTTCACTTGGCATTACTAATGGCAGGTTAGTTCTTTAAACTACAGTATGTAAACATACATAAGAGAAAGTCAGTCGGATAGAGCCACGGATAATATCCATACAACCGAAAGTAAAGAAGTCCCAAAACTTTTTCTGGATCCTCTCTACCATAAGACTGTACTTCAACTGATGCGGGGCCCAGATAATAGACCTACTCTCAAGTCTGCTTCTAACTAATGAGTCATAAAGATTTTTTAGTACAGTAACATCCGAAAGGACACGGGAAGTACGCAAAACAAAGCCCAACATTTTTAGTGCCTTTTTACAAATGGTATATGGATACCATAATACTAAACGTCAGTTTACTGTCGAACATAATGCCAAGAAATAAGAACAGTCGGAAATACTAATGTGAACAGTAATTAAATTTACCATATGTAATTCGTGTGCACTAGACGAAATCGAAATCTGCGCAATTTCAAATATAAGTTGTTTTAGCGATAGTAATGAATCTAAAGATTATTTATCGTTGGCGCTGAAATGCTTCGGCGCATGTTCAAATGGCGGCGCTGAACCAGTCCGCTCCCTAACTCCACTCATGCCACGGTCGAAGCCGTGTCGGAATTCGCGACGCCCCTTTTTTAAACATTAAAGCTTGACCCGAAAAATTCCCGACAGTCCTCCAGTGACGGTTTACTAATTCACTTCGAACATGAGGCATAAACTAAAACGGTAAAGTTTTAACACAGCCCTGAATTATTAAGGACTACTTGCGAACGAATACCGCAATGGTAAAGGACCCTATAAGGCAATTATCTTTATGAAAATCAATATATTTCATTTGAGTAATCCCCGTGCTATACGAAAAATGGTTTAGAGAGAGAGACCATTTTGAACAAATATCCATAATATTTTTATTTATTGATTTTTAAGGCGACGTATCTCCGGGTTGCGTTAAGAAAATCTAGCAGATGCCACTAACTTTCATATTTACCCCACCTACCTACTACGTATCAGTAGCGAAGGGTGAAGGTAGGCTGTTAAGATCCACCATAAATAGTGCACATTACACTTTGTTAATCATACGTATTAATTGTTTTTATTGAACTAAGGCTACAATAATTTACAGATGGTATTGGTTAGTTTTTAAAATTTAATTAAACTCTGGCTAAACCGAACGATAATAGTTTTAGTATATTTTGGGCAATACGACAAAATTGTGCACATTTTAAGAATACATATTGCACATATTGTTGGTGTGTTTTTTTTTAAATTTATTCATTCATTAAAGTCCTGCCTAAACCAAATTATAGGTAATAGATAAAAAATATTATCTATCTAGGTATAACATATTCAAAGTTATGTATGATTTAATTGCATAATTTTTAGATGTTTTGACTATTATTTATTATTGCTTGATTTTCGCAGGGTTTAATTGAATTTTCAAGACTGACTACCATCTGTAAATTGTAGTCTTATTTCAATGAAAAGAAATACGTGTGACTGACAAAGTTTAGTGTGCACCATTTATTGTGGATCTTAACAGCCCACCTCCACTCTTCGCCTCTGCAGTACGTATAGCTTATCATTGCCCCTCACTCGCGGAGTACCGCGCTTTTCTGGGTACATTTTTTATACCCAGTACACGTAACTAAGGGTATTCACCTATGACCTATTGCTAGCTATCATAATTATTAGGATTGTCAGTGTCAGACGTTGGCTGCGCCGGATAGTGACATCAATTTAGTGCCACGGGTCTTCGTGGCCTTGCGTTTCGTAGAATACCCAGAGAAGTGGACCTAACACGTTCAGAAAGCCAAATAATCCGGGTCACGATCACCAATCGTCAGGTGCTGACAATGAATAAGAGGATCGATTTCTTTTAAAATAAAAAATCTGTCAATACAAACCTCCACCATGTGGAGGCCCATATGATACTAAAAATAAATAATTTGTATTATTTTTCGTTTCTGGGGACGAAGGGGGGGGGATCCGGACGCGAAACACCCCTCCCACTTGTGTGCACGCTGTATTTCTTATTAACAGTATAATACGCCTGGTTTAACAATGTAGCATTCTTTATTATTTAACATACATAATTCAGAACAAGGAATTATCGAGTGTAAAAAAATACGGGATCAACTTCAACGCGTGTCATAGAAAATGTTATTTTAAATATTCATGTCTCGCTCATGTAATTAATACTAGTAATTTGAGGACATTCCAGAAGTTTTGTATTTCTTAAGTTTAAAGGCCAGTCATACACCACAACTGCATTCAAAGTCTTGGTCAATTCTCTATGGCGACTGGTTTCAGCATTTTTAGATCATATTATTATGTTCACATCAGAAACCTACTAGAAAAAAATATTGGTGCCGGGTGGAAGTCGTTCCCACATCAGTCTGATTATGATCAACGTGCTAACCAATTAAAACACTTGCAATATACGTAATCACGATGAAATTGACTAATAACTATGCTTCTGAGGTCTTTTAAAATTTTGTTTATATCGATTATCATCTTTTGTGATTTTTAATTCACTTCGATTCATTTATTTTACATATTGTGGACATTACAAATTATAAGTTTAAGACGTTCACAACATGACATTTAGAAACAACGAAATATTATAAAAAAATATTAGGTACATAACAAAAGAGATAGGTCAGTATTAAGTTATTCTACAGTATAAATGTGTAAATACAAAAAAAAATTAATCAAGGTATTATCAACATGTACAAAATAGATGGTGTCAGGATCTTTTCAAATTTAAGTTTTCACGTATTAATAATTTTTAAATAATCTAACAATTAAATGTGAATAATATACAAGATTTAAGAATATATAATTTTTATTGAACATACATAAATGAGCACATCTCAGAATACTTATTAGAAAAAAATCCTAGATAAAAGTTTAATCGAGTAGCATTTGGACTCATTAATTCAATGTCCGGGTGAATATTAAAATATAACCTTCAATTATAGTCTAGGTATATTTAGTATTAAAGGGAAAATGTTAAATATATGTACCTTTTAATATTAAAAAATGGTATATATTATTTTATCTGACAGCAGTAATGAAATTATGTCACAGTTTTGACATTCGTCCCCGGGTGAATTAAATAATTCAACTACGGGTGGAAATTCTATGTTTAATCTACCTACTTGCAGTTATATTTTTGAGTATTTTTTACATATAATATAATATCAGATACCTACTTAATATTTACTACATATAAAAAATACTTAATACGACATGTGCTTCGCTCAAATATAATAATTTTAACGTTAAAATTTATTTAATAATATATTTGTATTGTCAATGGCTACCGTCCCCGGGTGAATTAAATAATTCAACTACGGGTGGAAAATTCTATGTTTAATCTACCTACTTGCAGTTATATTTTTGAGTATTTTTTACATATAATATAATATCAGATACCTACTTAATATTTACTACATATAAAAAATACTTAATACGACATGTGCTTCGCTCAAATATAATAATTTTAACGTTAAAATTTATTTAATAATATATTTGTATTGTCAATGGCTACGAGTTGGTAAGGGTGGTTGTAAAATAAGAGCTATATAATATGAAAAAGGTACAACTGATAAAAATTCCCAAAGTTATGATTAGAGCAAGGGGGGGGGTTTATTTATTTATACGAATTTTAAGCTACATTTTTTAAGCCTACTATATTCGCATCCACGGTAACGGGTTATGATGTTAAAATCCTATAGTTAAAGTCCTGGGTTACAATTCCGGGTCTGGCAAATCACATATTATTTTTTAATGTGTGTCTAAACCCAGGCGATGGACTTAATATGTTGAGGGAGAGGCTGACATCCATTTATTGTAAAAACAAAAATCATGTTTGCAAATCAGGGATGTTTGCAAATTCTGTAAAATGGTTTCTTTTTAGGTATCAAATGCACATTTGCGGAACACGTTAATACATTGTAAAATATAACAAAAAACCTCAGAAGTATTTTAATATTTGAAATTTTACTTGAGACTTTTAATTCTTGTTTGTCCAGTAAAAATCTTTTCTTGTTTGTCCAATACAAATCTTGCAATCGAATTTTAACTAATTTCCCGACTAGCTAGACATTTGAAACATTTAAAATATATATCAGAACACGATGATAATGCATTCTTTTAATATATTTTTTTATTATTTTAATAATTTTAGCCATCTTTAAGCAGAATTGAATTCATTTTCAGTTAATTCTGTTTTGTATGGAAAGTTATTTCAGAAAAAATCCGTAAAAAGTAGAACACTATTATTGGTTGCTAAGGGGGACCTAGCAACTAAATTATTAATATAATATACGTGCGTTACTATGGAAATCAATGCTTGCACTTTTGCATAACGGCGTCGACGATTTTGAAAAAAGAATTAACTCGCTTTCTTGTTATTTGTTTGTTTGTTTATTTTTTACTTCATATCAAGTACTAGTTTTAAAAATCTCATATATGTTATTCAATTAATAAATGTTTGAAAAATTCTTATAATTGCTCTATTTATTACGCATTTGATCATTTTCTTTCAAGTTGATGGGATAATTCATCAAAACAATTTAAAAAAAGTATTTATTAATACATAGAATTGTCAAGTTTATATTATGATTCAACATAATTTAAAAACGTGTTAAGTATATAAAAAGTTCTATTTATCTTGTAATTTTTCTCTACAGCTGTGATTCAAAATTGGAACATAGGTACATGCGATTGAAAATATTGTATCTCTGGCATAAAATAATGTTTAGGTTTTTGTCTTTAGAGTGAAATACAATAAACTTATATTGTTGTTTTTATTTAATAAAACTCAATTTTTTATAGTACTTATTCCACTTTTAATTAATATATTAGGACCGGTTTCGTCCGCCTCAGTGGGACATTTTCAACTCCAACTAAAAATGTTCCACTGAGGCGGACGAAACCGGTCCTAATATATTAATTAAAAGTAGAATAAGTAGATTGCATTTTATTAAATAAAAACAACAATACAATGCAGTTCCACCATGAATTGACAGTTAACAAAATAAAAGAAACAATAAACTTACTTTATTTAAGGGGGAGGCTTCTACCTACCAGAGGCAACTATCAGAAAAATACGAAGCTTGCAATTAATTTTTTTTTTTGATAATTTACAATTTATACTGTAGTATGTAATCAATAAATATGTATCTGAAACCATTAAAAAGAAAAATATGTTTTATTTAAGTTAAAGATAAACTTACAATTGAAGACACAAGTGGATGAAGGAGTTATGATACAAAATCAATGTTTTGAGTAAATTGAGGTCAAAGTTTTTTTGATGTATTTTTTTCAGTTGCGGATAATTTAACTAGTGATGTACTCAAGTGGTGACTAAGGATCACACAATTTTACTAACGTCAAGAATAGTTTGTTAAAATCTTCAAATGTGTAATTTATTTATAAAAACGTGTACATGACACCTTCGTCCAGTAAAAAAAATAACGAAATAAAACTAAAATTAAAAAAAATGAAGTAACATAGTCCCTTCATCCCTTGCCGTAATGCCAGACCAATGAATATTTTAAGATGTTTGATACATCCATATGAAAGATGGGTTCATAACACCTTCATCCACGCAATAAAAAGAATTTGTCATAAAATGTAACATAACACCTTTATCCACTTGTGTCTTCAATTGTAAAAAAATGTGAATTTGTTACATATTTATGTACACAGTTACGTTACTATTACATTATATTTTATTTTCATATTTATTATTAAAATTTAGTTTATTAAGTTTTCATTTTTTTCTCATACAGGTTTTTGATTAATTCATAGTTTTATTATTTTTTATATTTATTTTAAAAATATCGATTTTTATAAAAATATAAATGTGTATAACTTGAAATCCTTTTTATTTATATGAAATCTTATTTAGGTATGCTCCCAATATTTAAGCTTGATCCAGAAAATATGCTAACAATTCATGCTTCAGAGTTCAAACATTACAATATAATTATAAGACTTTACGTCATCATGCCACTGGATTTTTAATGCAAAGGCAGGTGGTGATTACCTATATCTGACGTGTCATTTTAATTATCGTGCTTATAATGAACAACCTTGAATACAATTAATTATCTGGACTTATAAATCTAGCACATTTTATCCCTTAGTTAAATCATATTGTACAAAAATGAGCAACGGACCCAATATAGCCATTAGTTCGAAAGGTCATCCTACACGAGTAAGTGAAACGCCGCGAATTAGCGACTAGAGCTGAATGTCTAAACTTTGCAAAGTACACGTGACTGTCAAAAGGCGGCTAATCTGAACGTGGAAAATACAAATACAGGTCATGCACGAGGCAATGGCGTGACGTAAGCCGTACAGCTTGCAACACCGCATCGCAAACGTCTCCAGACACGTTCCGACCGCCATCCGCTTAGAAAATGCCTCCCCCCGCAACTGATAAAACGTCCATCTAAACCAGAGATTTCCCAAACTTATTTGACCCACTGCGCCACCCTTTCAGAATAAAAACGCCTCCTTGGAAATCTACCATCTTAAATTGGGGCGATTAATTATTTATTTTTTAATCAATGAGTTTGTGAGCACTATGCAGAGTCATTTCATTAAATAAGCTAAAGAGAGATTACAATCATATGTTTTGACAGTGACGTCCTGTGGGGATAGGCAGATTGAGCGTCGCTTGGGGGCGGCAGTTACCCAAAGGGCGGCAAATCGAGGAGAATCACTAGGTATATACAGAAATAGCTACATAGACTTAGTAATAACGGAAATATCTTTCCAATAAAAAATTCAGCTCACTGGTTGGAAACAAGATGTATTAATTAGGTACTATAAAAGTTTTAAAAGGATTTTCTTGTCAGGTCTGTGATGTCTAGTTTACTTCAGTTGTCTTTTAACGTCACGTTTTTGGTGAACAGCAATGACACGTGCATACCTAATTTTAAATGTGACCAAATATATTTACCAGTCACTCACGAGTTTTGGAAGTTATCAAGTGTATTTTTAAATATACCTATCTGAAACCATAGACCTGCAATATTGTCTATTGAAGCAGAGATGGCATTTAAATTAGATTTAGTGGTAAGTATATAATATATTGTTAGTAATGTATCCATATAAGTCATGAAAGGATGATATAAAGTACTGCATAAAAAAATGTGGCGGCATTTTGGCACTGCCTAGGGGCGGCATTCTGTCTAGGGACGTCCCTGTGTTTGATGCTGTAGCCCCGTAATCCAGGATACAGTGTAGTATCTGATAATTGTGCAGGAGAACAAAAACAAGAATGACATAGTTATTGGTTGGAAAATGAGTTTAATATTGTAAAGGCTATACTTCAGTTGAGGCATGGTCTAAAAAGATCGTGACTAGGCGATGCGCGGATTGTGCAAATGACGCGAACCGAACGAAATATCATTTGTCATAAAAATTCAAAATGCGTCCATTTACAGTTATGTTTATTATTATATTAGTAATAATAATAGTGTATTCATTGACATGTTTTCTTTTTCAAGTACAAGTGTAACGTTTTTTAGTCATCTTTACACGATTTAAGAATATATTCGTCCGACGCCATCACAAAACAAATTGACGTGCTTACCACCTCGACTGTCGGTCTCAGATTGGCGACGAGTGAAAAATTTCGTCCCACTGTTGAAAATTATTTGCCGTTTCACTTATGTATGCTCTTAAGTAGAATAATTTATACATATATTGATTACTTATTTATTTTGAAATATAATAAAAGTATAACAAAGTAATTAAACATATTTTAAGTTTTTGTGCAGTTTTATACACAATTAGCTGATTCTTATCTTGACTACACTTTCTTCTATCTTCATTAATGAAGTAATGAAATCGATTTTGGTAGTTTGAATGATACCATTCTTGAGGACTTCCTCAGTTGAAAAAATTGGCATTTAAGGGCGGACGTGCTCAGCGTGGGTCAAAATGGAGCTTTTTTCTATTTTCAAAGCATGATCCTGGACATACCTTAAACGTGGTAGATAATCTATTTATACAATTTTGAAGCATTATTATCCTTTATATTTATTTTAAACATTTGATGACTGCATAAAGTATTTTTATTACATAAAATAGTATTATTTTAAACCTCTCGCTCTAATGTTTTAGAATATAGTCATATTTCAGTACATAACTGTGCAGTGGTGTTAAGATTTTTTACATTTATTAATTTTTAAACGCATTTATAAAACCATCAGTATAATTTATATTGACATTATTATAGTGAAATATGTACGATAAAAAAATATATTGATAATTTCTGTGAACCCGAATTTGACAAGAATTAAGCATTTTATTATTCAAAAAAATGGGCAAGATTAACACATTTAAAAATAATTCTAAAGATACTCATTATAAGCTATGTTTTTGACCATTCAAGTGTGATAAACATCTTACGAATAATGATTGCTTTATAACAATTATTGACCTAAGAATAAGGTAGTGTTTTTTTGAAATACGCCATTTCTTTTGGCATTTCCCAGTGGTTAAGCTACAACATACGGCCGTAGCCATAAATTGACAAACTATAATTGAAGTTGGGAGTAAAATAATGTTAACGGATAATAAGGCTTCAAAATTATACAAATAGATTGTCTACAACGTTTAAGGTATATCCAGGATCATGCTTTGAAAATAGAACAAAAGCTCCATTTTGAAATACGCTGAGCATGTCCCCCCTTAAATCTCAAAAATGAAAAAAAATCGATAAGCCTGTTTTTGCCGTGTACCCTTTATCTGTCTTTGCACCCAGCCGGCAACCGTTATTAAAAATTAATCTAAATTCTTAATTTTTGTTGCTAGGTTCTATCAGTTTTCTTGTAATTTAAGTGATTATTTTGTGTTTGTGCCTGAAAAGGGCTTAAATCAAATCTGCTTTCTTTTTGCTTCCACCGCTCCCTTATTTATGTTCAACGCTCTCCCAATTGCTTCCGAAGCTACTAATACTCTCCGACGGTATCTCCTACTTTGGGAAACACTGATCTAGATAGGCTTATTATAAATGAATGGTTCTGTTTGATTGCGCTTTTGTTAATCGGTAACCCATGAGTTTTCACTTGCCCGTGTGGAATGGCCCTAATATTGACATTTCCGGAGGTCTTTTCAATATGACTCTACCACAATCTTTGGTCTATCTACACGGCTACCGTTAAGTGGCCATTATATGCAATTAGCATGTTATTTAAATGTGGTAGTTACAAATTAATTAAAATCTACGCAGTAATTGTGTTAACTCAATGCCGTCATACAAAAGCTTATTTTTATCTTTACTTGGTACCTACTTATTTGATTTAAGCTGACATAAACACATTTTATTATTTATTACCATCGTAATAATAAAAGATCGATATGTTATTGTACATATTATTTGTAATAAATTGATCAAAGCAGAGCCAGTTTGATTTTATTTGAAATTGCAACGTTTTTAACAAGACGCATGGTCATTGTGTCGCAAACAAATAACATTTGCTTAGTCTTCGGTTTCCGACATTTTTTCAGATACCTGACCGTCACCCTTGCAAACATGAATAGGCATTCCATTAAAAATTTAACTATCCTAGGCTTGTTTTTTTTGGGGTAAGATAATATAATATTATCTCAAAACCCTTCATAACCTCGTATATTGTATAATTATCGTATGAATGTTAAAATTAAATAAATTTATTAAACTGGAATTAGTTTTGAAGTGAAAGGCCCCTCTGACCTTTGCTAGAGAGAATTTTGCAATGCATAATGCTGTGGTCATGCACTGAAATGCAAACTGCATTACTTATGGCCCAGCTTGGCTCATATAAATGGATGAAACTGCAGCAAAACAATCGTATATTGTATGTACGTGCAAAACACAATATATCACATATTTTATAGGCCATTAAAATGTCTGGTTTTAAATAGACATATTGCAGGCATTCTGACAACACTATTTACAAATTTACCAACAAGATAGGCGAAAATAATACAATCATTTTTCTTTTTTACCAATGATTACTTTGGGTTTATGTAATTATTATAGTTTATAGGTACGGTTTTAGTTACGTATGCCTAATGTGTTGCCATGTTTGAAATTCCCTTTATGAAAGCCGTAGGTATTTACAATAGAAACTACTATTATAGTGCCTGTACACGTGTATGAATTTACTTGCACCAATAGTGCTTATGATTTTAAACTATTGCGATAATAACTGTAAATAGAGTAAGCGAGACACGATTTTGTCATTTTATGGTACTATTTGACAGGTCGTGTAAATCGGTTAACCCCAAAATGAGTCTGCGCGGTGTAGTTCGTTTTTTTACCGACAATTCGCCACGAACGTTCTACTGCACAGGCGCAGTTATCGAACATATCCTAACTGTTACGTGAAAATTCAGAAGATACTTTTTGATTCCTTCATGCAATCTTGCAACTTGGACGATAATAGATGTTTACACGTGCATTTTCTTGTTATGGCCGCGATAATACGTACTGTCAACAGTAAATCCATGCACGTGTGAACGGGATATTAAGTGTTTATAATTACTGTTATGTTGACATTTTTTACGCTGTGATTGTGCACTCATTGCTTTTTATACGCCCTCTGACTCCGGACGAATACGAGGTGTGAAATATTTTTTAGGGGCTTGGGGTGTTGTGTCAGGTTGAACATTGGTTTTTCCAAACTGATTTATTATGACATACGGTAGAAATCACATACTACATTTCGCCGTAGCATAGTTTACCGTAAAGAGATGCTATACAAGCAACTTTTTATATACTTACAACGTTTTAAAATTTTCTATTGAATCATATAAACATGACTTGCTAACTTAAACGATCAAAAAAATGTGTACTTGATAGAAATAATACTGAAATGTCATATTGATTTCCTTAGTAACGCACGTATATATTAATAATTTAGTTACTAGGACCATCCGCTTAGCAACCAATAATGGTGTCAAACTAACTTTTCATACAAAACAGAATTAACTGAAAATGAATTCAATTCTACTTAAAGATGACTAAAAGTATTTAAAAAATGCATTGGCATCGTGTTCTGATATATTCTAAAAGTTTCAAATGTCTAGCTAGTCGGGAAGTTAGTTAAAAATCGATTGCAAGATTTGTACCGGACAAATAAGAATACGAGCTAAGAAAAACGTTGTACAATTGAAGATGTTTACAAGATGACAAAGAAATAGAAGCAATATTAATAAAAGAGTAAATACAAAAATTATGAAGTACCTATATGAAATTAAGACCAATGAGCTATGTTGTATTTAAACAAAATCCACCTAAACATAATATTCTCATGTAGGTGGAATATATTAATATCCGAAGCGATTTCGTCGAACACAGTTATTGCCACGCTCAATTAGCGTAGCCAGCCAATGGCAGTTTAGTTCCGCACGATGGGAGAACAAAAAAAAATTAACGATGGTCCTGATTTCTAGGAAAGTTAACAGGGACACACATGTATACTACTAAGAATGGTAGAGTTTGCATTTACACAGTGTATAAGTCTTAAAAGAGTCGAAAATAATAAAATCATTCGTGAAGTATTGCGATCAGTAATGTTCCAGTTATAACAAGAACATTAATTTGATATTGATTGGTATCAAATATGTGATAATATCGCTGTCATTACTCATATACTCATTCATCAGAAAACTGAAATGTCATTTTGATTTCCATAGCAACGCACGTATATATTAATAATTTAGTTACTAGGAACATCCGCTTAGCTACCAATAATGGTGTCAAACTAACTTTTCATACAAAACAGAATTAACTGAAAATGAATTCAATTCTACTTAAAGATAGCTAAAAGTATTTAAAGAATGCATTAGCATCGTGTTCTGATATATTCTAAAAGTTTTAAATGTCTATCTAGTCGGGAAGTTTGTTAACAATCGATTGCAAGATTTGTACTGGATAAACAACCACCGGACAAACAAGATTACGACCTAATAAAAACGTGGTAAAAAGTGTAACTCAGATAATTTTTGAATGATTTTAAGTGTGAAAGTAGGGTGACCAATTATACTAATAATTAATCTTGTTTTCTTTTCAAAACTTTTTTAACAATTATAAAGATATGTAAGTACATGCAGTGCAACAACACCTAACTTCCGGTTACGAGAAAATAGAAAGCTACATTTCAATGTCTTTATAATATACATAATTCAAAAACTTTTAATGCATATACACACTAGAATAAATCATTTTGCAGAAAAAAATACGACACCAGATCGGATTTGAACCCGAAACTTAATTGGAAAAGTATACTGACGCGAATCCAGCAGATACGGATTCAAATCCTATCGGATGTCATATATTTTCTACAAAATGATTTTTTCTAGTGTGTATATGCATGAAATGTTTTCAAATTATGTATATTAAATATATAAAATGTGAAAAGGAAAGTATACTATTCATTCATTCATTTATTTTTTTAACATATTGTGGACATTACAAATTATAAGTTTAAGACGTTCACAACATGACATTTAGAAACAAAGATATATGAATATAACAGTATTACATAAAAAAAGAGATATATCAGTAGATGAATTAGATAGGTACAAGGAAGTACACCGGATGAGCTAAGCAGACCCTATTTTAAGATTTTATAAAACAACATCCACCTAAACTCATTCTCACGTAGGTGGAATATATCAACACCCGAAGCAATTTCGTTGAACATAGTTATCACTCTCCCAACTGGCATTACCAGTGGCAGGTTGGTTCTGCACCTTGGGAGAATAAACAACTGGTGGTCTCTATTTCTAAGATAGTTATCAGGGACACACAGGTCAACACTGCCCAGAATGGCAGAGTTCTCATTTATACCTTGTATAAGTCGAAAAAAATACGTAGCTAAATAAAGATTTCTTCTAAATTGCAGACTGCAGTATGTAAGCATGCCTAAGAGAAAGTCAGTTGGATAAAGCCATGGAATGTATCCATACAACCTCAAGTAAAGGAGTCTCAAGAATTTCTTCTGTACCCTCTCCACCATAAGGCCATACTTCAACTGGTGCGGTGCCCAAACAATAGACCCACTCTCAAGTCTGCTTCGAACTAAAGAATTAAATAAAAGTTTTAATACCGTAACATCTGAAAAGACCCGGGAAGTACGCATGACGAAGCTCAACATTTTAAGCGCTTTGTTACAAATGGTAACTATATGGCTAATAAATGTCAGTTTACTCTCAAACGTAATGCCAAGATCCCTTACAGATGATATTCGTGACAGAACTCTGCCATGCATCGAGTATTGGAAAAACAACACTTTTGAGGCTCTGGTAAACGATAAAAGATTGCATTTATCAATATTGAATTCTAGTTTGTTACGCCTGCCCCAATTTAATACATTATCTATATCAAGTTGGAGCTGACGACAATCGTCCAAGGTGACAACTTCCAAAAAGAGTTTCAAGTCATCAGCGAACAACAAAAACATAGCCTTTTTTATTACCAATGCTATGTCATTTATAAAAATCGTGAACAGCAACGGCCCTAAGTTTGAGCCCTGGGGGACACCAGAAAATGTGTAAAAGGTCTGTGACTGATAAAGGCCGTACGACACGTATTGTTGACGGTTCCTAAAATAACTCCCGAATAGTTTCAAAAATCGATCCGACAATCCAATAAGTTGGAGTTTTTCCATCAGGATGTCATGATCGAACTTCTTTAATCAGTACTGACTCTAAAAACACTTTGTTCATGTGGGAGAATCAACTACTTACATTGAGTTTTATCGCTTATTTGTTTGCTGTCTCAAGTAGTTGGTGTTGATGATTGAGCGATTTCATTATTTTAGAAGAATCGTTACTGATAGTTGACCTATTTTAAAAACAATTTTAACTTTAACTGAGTACTTAAAATGCAGTTATAAATACTGCAGATAGACAAACATAAATTTTATATTAATGCTCAAAACGCTGCAATTTTTGCATTTGACGTACTGTTCAATAAAGCACGTACAAGTAATGACATCACAATTCGAACTAAGCAGTGTCATGGCGTAGCTATATTATTTTTAAAAAATCTGCTTAATTAGTTATGTATACAACGTGAACCAGTTTCCCGACTTCGATCCGTAGAGGGTCTACGACGTAGGCCGATCGTAGTGGGTGAATTAATTTTAATTGACTTTGTTGCAAATTAGATCGAGTTTGATTTTGGTGACAATATTATATCCCTTATCACGTGCAAACACCCAACTGAATTTAATATTTTATTGGGGTGATAATAGTGGACGAGCATTATTGACTAAGGCTGCTTACATTAGAGACATGTATACATATTTGAATTTTATACTCACTTTTTGATAATAAAAAAATTCACACTATTACAAAAGAAGGATATTAATACAGATACAGAATTGGATCGTTAATCTTTCATATTACCATTTATACTGCGTTTTAGAAAGGTACCTAGATGTAGATATTAACTGTCAGTGTTTCCAGAATTCAGATATTCAACTGAAAATTTGCGACGAAACTATAATTTAATTAATAACTTCTTTTGGTGTGCAATACAATATTGACATACTTTAATATATTGTTATTAAAATTAGAACTACGCAAAAGATCCTTGCGAATTTCAGGCTTTATTCTTTGGAAATTAAAAATAATATTTTATGTCAACAAAATTAATCATTCTGTTTTCATGCGACAGCCGCAACTTGTGCGACACGTGCGCATGCGCGGAAACTATACGAACTACACCGCGCACCACATAAAAATGCACACTAATGCTTGTTATTAAAACAAACGCGACTCGCTGACACTTGAAAAATGAGATGGATATTCAGTACTTTTGAGTGTAAATAGTTATTGCAGAGATAGTTTTATTTATTTGTGTACGGGCGCTATTCAGAATCCGGTAAACATTTTTGATCAGTGCATGCAGTGCTGTATCTTGCACGAAGTGTTTACATATTATTTTGTCTTTTCTGTACACATGCATGGATTTACTGGCAACAATAGCGTGTACATTAAACTATCGCGTTAATAACTGTTTACTCATAAAAGTGCTGACTGTCTCGCCAATTTCATTTTTCAAGCATAAACGAACGCGTTTGATGTCTTTAAATTGTGTTATTTGACAGATTGTGAAAATCGGTAAAAGTCAAATTGCCACTTTATTTATACTGCACGTGCAAAAATATCGTGCAAGCTGAAGAAGCCGCTGAACTTTTTTGATCCACGCATGCAGTCTTGCAACTTGCATGATAATACGTGTTAACACTTGTACTTTATTGTTATGGCAACGATAATACGTACAGACTAGAGATTGCAATACCGAACAAAAATGTCAATACCGGTTTTTCGGTATTTGTTAAACATTAAAAAAACAGAAGTAGGTGCTTATCAATACATATTATAGCTATTCAAATCTTTTTAAAATTTTATTTAAAAGCAAAAACCTACATACCTACATTTATTATGTTGACATAAGGTTGACATTTAAAAATATATATTGATAATAATTATTGTAGAACTAGTGATTTTTTTTACAAATAATTTGAATATATTGATAATTTTAACTAAAGCCCTCAAAAGTTCATCAAGTGCAAATAAGCCCGGCTGCAAGAAAAGCTTCTTAAATTTAACGCTTGTACTACAATAATTTATAGAATAATTTAACATTTTTGTCACGGATGTTTTATATTTCGAAATAATATTATGATAATTCATCGCAACAATTACTTATATAAATATATAATTTTTTCACCTCTGTTGGATTCACTCAATATATTTGCATTTTAGCAGCACATAACTTATAATTCATTTTTAAAAACGTAAACGAGTGTGCTTTCTTGATACCGAAAATTCCGGTATTTTTGATTTTTAAAACCGGTATTTCGGTATTGATAATTACTGGAATACCGATTTTGAAATACCGGTATTGCAATCCCTAGTACAAACCTACAAACTTATCTGAAGAATGGGATAGGGGAGCCATTGTCGAAAACTACCCAATCAAGACTCTAACTGGACAAAATCTGACATTCGAATGAAACTTTCAAAATGGCGTCCTACGGTAGTTCGTAGTTCCATTTTTTGCCATTCTACAAATAAGTTTGTAGGTCTGTAATGTCAATGGGATATATATATATATATATATACATTTAAATAGTATGGACTGATTTATTAAAAAAAATGTAAACTGGCAATATCGAAATGATCATTTTTTTACCTTCTGATAACAATTTGAAATAATGCCATAAAAATAAATATATTCGAATATACTGTTGAAGTATAGAGACGAAAATTAATTGATGAAAAAACTAAAGAATCAAAGCCATTATAAAAGAATTTTAATTGCAGAAAAATTCAATTAGCAAACGCTTGCTTAAAAAAATATAGTTGTTCTCGGGCGCTCAAAAAATGTTGAAGGAAGTGAAATTGAGTTAGGGAAGATTGGGAAAGCGACATCCGTCGTAATTCGTTTTATATTTAATCAACTCGAAAGATTATTATTGAATGACGAACTGAATTTCTAGTCACAGATATTCATAAATAAACGATTATTTTTACGTCATTAGTATCTACGTCGTTTTAAGCTAAGGAATAATAAATGCGTACAGAACCGATAAGCTATTCTGCGTGGGAAAAAAAGAACATGGCCGCCACGATACGTCATAAAGAATATTTTTGAAAATGGAATATTAATACATTTTGATAAATTCTTTTATTTCTGACGAATGGCATTTTATATCCCTTCATGTTATCATGTTGATTTTTTTACCTTTAGTATAAAGTTCAATAAATCTTCTTATTAGGTTACCCCCCCCCCCCCAGCGGTGATTTTAGCAGTGACGCAGATAACACAATTAATTCGTTAGAAGATTTGAAAGGGGCCACGAAACAGTTCAAACCAGTCATAAAATTATTACATTACCTATATCAAAATTGTTTAATTTAATAAAACGCAGATTTTTGTTGTACTTTTTCCACTTTAATAAATAAATTTGGACCGGTTTCGTCCGCTTCAGAGGGACACTTTCAACTGAATCATTTAAAAAAATGCGTTTTATTAATTTAAACAAAAATACAATGCAGTTTCACCATGAATTGACAGTTAACAAAATAAAAGAAATTATATCAAAATCCTTAAGAAATATGCGTTTTTCTCACATATTGAATATAAAATATATCCCGAATCGTAACAAAATCCTTGTAACTAATATCAAAAGTGTCTTAACTACTTAAATAGATCGTCGATCGACAGTCACTTCTCACTCGAACACCGTCACTCCGTCGTTCGCTCTCAGTATTATCGGTAGTCGCTACGGATCGCGGCTCAGTCTGAGCACGAGCTCACCGCGATTACTCTGCAACGATGTAGCTTTGTAACTCTCTGTACTCTTCATCAAGATTATACACGCTACATTCATCTACTTGCTGCCTCAATTAACTCATAACCTTCTCCCTCTCTAACCCAAAATGCATGAAATACTCAAAGTTCAATGATGATGATGCATTTTTAAAATACCTGGGATTTGGTTAAAATATAATGTTTGAAAATATAATTTTTATCGTAATATATTCTTGGGTTTCCACCACATGCACTTCTTCCTTCTTTCCTCGACGTTTCGGGCTCGTTGCAGAGGCCAATGATCAAGAGATAGTACTGCATAATAACTGAAATAACGGTAATAATAACTGCAATGAACCCGAAACGTCGAAAAAAGAAGTACACGCGGTGGAAACCTAAGAATATTAATATTGTTCAAATAGTGATTAAAAATCAGTTATTGATATTTAATTTAAACACAGTGCGATTCAATAAGAATATAAATTACACGATATTAGAAATTATACGGTTGAAGAAACAATTTCGATCGTAGTAACTATAGTACATATTCGTATATAGGAATATAATAATATTATATAGTAGAATATTGTGTAAGAGAAAATACTACACTTCGATAAAGCACAGTTTTCCGTTCGCTCATCCGTACAATCGGACATGAAATTAATTTCCTTCCGCTTTTAATAGAAAGAATCACGATTCCTGTTGGCAATTCCGCGTTCTGCAATTTCTCTCCAAATGCGAAAATAAAATGAAATTATGAAAAGGTTAAATGAATTTCACGTTATTTATAATTGAAAGAGATTACTTATTATTTTCATCGAATAGAAATGCTTGGTATTTGATTTAAAAAGCAAATAGTATTGGAATATTATTATTTATTTAAATTATATCATCATCATCAGTCGGAGTTGATCCACTGCTATGTAAAGGCCTCCCCTAGCTTCCTTCACTCATCTACGTCCCTAATTCTTTGCTGCCGTGTACACCCACCGAATTTTATGAGTTCGTCTAACCAATAGGTTTTACATGGGTACCACTGTATAATATCATTTGTCTTGCGGTTGTCCACTCGACGAGTGACAGGTCCAGCCTATTGCCATTTCAGCTGATTAGCGACCTCTATTACATCGCGTACTCTTATCTGCTTCTTTGTTCATCGGTTTATTTTGTGATCTTTACGCGTCATGCCCAACATCTTTCCATGCCACGTTGTTTAACTCGTAATTTTTGGATTTCTCTTACAATAAGAATTCATGTTTCACGTCCATACGTGTCTTAAGATAAATGTCTCAAGGACGAATTTAATGATAAAAAATACTTCGCTGAACCAAAAGCAATCCTCTTATATAGCACTAAAATCAAGCGGGTCAACAATTACGTCTATCTTTGACTACAAATGTCAATTGACGGTGGGTTGGTATGTACCTATGTCGAGATTTATCCCAGAACCAAACTGGCATGGAGTGCATTTGGCCGCCTGAAACACTACTTCTTATAAAACAATTAAAACTATTTGTCGTACAAAACGTGTAGGCAGTTGACAGAGTGTCATCGTCATCGTTATTAAAAAAACACACGTTGCCAAATTGAGCTCCGCGCATTGGACGGATGCGACTTTTTAGTTTAAAAAAAAAATCTAGTGCTGCTAGCAACAAATCGTATGTGTCTCGGGCTGCAAGTCGAAGACGTCAGAACGCATACGCACACCTACGAATTGCTCATTCCTATACCGACTCGACGGTCGCTGCATACTAATGTATATACGTTTCGAGGGGTCACGCGCGACTGTCGATAGGGAAAAGTGCGCGGTCTTCATATGCAACATTGAGCGACGTTCCTAGAATGTTTAGATGTGGGAGCCAGCTTATACGTTATTTTTATGATGACATCGTTGAAATTATTTAGCAAACTCATGAAACATGGTTAAATTGGTATCATCGACAAATATTAACATCGGTTAGTTGGCATTACGATTGTTTGTCACATGCAATGGCTGCCATTTTTTAACATTATGGTTACTTATTCAGCTATTTACGGTTTTAGATAAATTTTACCTTATTTTTCAACTAAATAATAATATTGAAGGGTTTTTTTACCCATGGTGACGTATTGTTTTTTTACATGGCCTGCAAATTGGCAAATAAATATCACAGCAGTAGTGTGAAGTTCTCTACAAATGAACATACAATGCGAAGTCAATTCTAGCTCTAACTCACTGATCAATTGATCACTGGATAAGTAGTCCTTTTTTTTGCTTCAATTTCATACACTTAGGTTCCATCTCTATAGAACAAGGGTTTTTCAACATCTTTAGTTGCAAATCACAGCTTTAGTTATATTCGCATATTTACACATATAAATCACAAGTAAAGTTTAATATACGGTAACGAAAAATAGTATAACATTATTCTTATTGTATTATCAATCTTTCATCGTGTGTGCTCGTTTCTGCTGAAAAATATGTTAATATTTACAAAAATAAGAAAATAAATGTAGCGATATTAATACAGGAAAAACATGTTTTGACAATAATTCACCGGCGACATATTGTATTGAGTTGACATTGAAAAATGATGCTCGGAAATGTACTTGAAAATATTCAGATAAAATGAAGAATATTTTGATTTATGGCAATGTATTATGAAAGATAGAGGAACAAAATTGTTTTTGGTTTATTTAAATAAAGAACAATAATATTATTTCGTCATTTTTAAAACACAGCGGTGTCGCGCGAATTTCGTAACTGAACTGATGTGCACTCAATTTAAATAAGGGAGTGAGTACGCATTTCACTAAATATATTATTAACTGCCTTGTACTACTCTCTATGTGAGCAACTGTGGCGTGGGATTGATTATTTGGCAGTTAAAAAATAAAATGAATATAGCAGAAGTTTTTAAAATTGCGTTTTTGATTCTAAGTTTTCAGAGTGAGTCAGTTTTGTTGTATGACTGATATTATATTACTTATACTATATAATACCAGACATGAACCATCATAATATATACCTACATATTTATATATTTTTTTAAACGAAATAGTTTTTTAAATTCAAACTTTTTTGTAAAATATCAAATAAAATACTGGCAGAAATAAATATTGTCAAAATGTAACAAAGATATCATATTATGTCACTATTACCAAGACGCCCACCATGGCCGCGCGGTTTAAGAGTCGGTCTACAACGTCGAGGGTCCCAGGTTCGAATCCTGGGTCTGGCAAATACATATACTGTTTTTCAATTTGTGTTTGAGTCAGAGTATGGACCTAATAGGTTAAGCAAGTGGTTAACATCCATTTCCCGTAAAAACAGAAATTTGTTAATACAAACCTCCACTCTGTGGAGGTCCATATTATGATCTTATTAGGATCGGGCATGGTTTAAAAAAGATAATAATATGTGAAGACAATTTAGATTTCTACGACAATACGAAATGCGAATGTGCCAGGAAGTGTTATATTCATTTGTATTTAAAATGTCATCGGTTACAGAGTAGGTAGATAAAATTTATTTCAAAACTGTACTATCGGGGGTAACAATAAATTAAATATTATTGCTACCAACATTCTAAAATACTCACTATGGTTATGATATATTATAATATGATAATCGATGTCAATTCACTACTGGATGAGTACCTCTCCAAGCAAATTCTATTCTTTCAGTCCTATAATTTCTAAGTATCGTGGATGATTAGGTACATTTGACCAATAATTATTGTCTTTTCTCAGCCCTCGAAATCGGCTTGAACGCACCGGAGCACAGCTCCAGTTCATTAAATCCTCGAGATTATCGCTCCGTCTGCGCTAGATAGGCCATAATAACAAAAACTAAAACACTTATATTTTATAAAATATACATAAACTTAGGTAAATATGTTGATATTTTCGGAAAAATATTGAACATTCCGGTTCATAAAATTTTCCACTTTTCTACGAGCTATAGAGCTGTAGCTATAGCAGCGCATTTCCGATTCAGGTCTTTAGCAAAATTTATTGAATCGCATACCTACCTACGTTCGATTGATCACATATTCAACTGTTCAGTTTCTGAGGGTTTATGTTCCGATACATATAGATATATGATTACGGAAAGTACACATTGGTTGATGAACACTGTATTTTAGGATAAATATGAATAATAATATTATACATATTTTTATTACAATCAGTTTCAAACTGTGACTGTGTAGATCGAGTTCAAATGTGTACAAAATCGTATTGTTTACGACACTTTTAATAAGAAACAAATGATGCTTTTTAAAATTTTATTGTTTTAAGAGAAATACCTACTTAAACATGTTTATACTGTTCGCCCACGATGGCTGAGCGGTAACCTGTCGGTATATTGTGACGCAGGTACCTAGTCTGAATACAATAATTGTATGAATGTTCTGAAACTAACAACCGGTTCTCATTAAAAGTAACAACGTGTTCACGATAACGCAGACAAACCGGTTGTTAAAATTTGATATCACCGCTTTTACACACGTGTGTTCGGAATAGCACGTTTTATTGCGGCGCTATTCTATTACAACACGGTTTATGAGCAAGAACAAAAAAAAAAAAAAAACAAGACATATTTTCCATTTTACGATGTCGGCGGTAAAAAAATTGAGCACCTGTTTGTTATGACTTAGCTCGCCGTAAATGTGAGTTTGCTAGCTGTAAATATGGCCTAACTCCACGGCTGGCTGTAGTAATAAGGAATAAAAATCGCATTGGGGCCAGGGTCCGGCCCGTAAACCGAAGTTTGCCGACCGCCCGTCGAAATAAACAGTGATAATTTGTGTTCGAGTAAAACATAAAAATGAACTTTCGGTCCTGTAAACAATTCGATTGTTGCGAATGACTGATCTTTGGTAAATCAACGAGGTATTTATTATTTGTTGATTGGATTAGAACGGGTTAAAAATATTTCACTATAATACTGCAGTTTTATTAATAATAAAATCTATTTTACAACGTTTTTCTTAGCTCGTATTCTTATTTGTCCGGTACAAATCTTGCAATCGATTTTTAACTAACTTCCCGACTAGCTAGACATTTGAAACTTTTAGAATATATAAGAACACGATGCCAATGACACCATTATTGGTTACTAGGGGGTCTGGGGTCCTAGCAACTAAATTATTAATATATAGTGCGTTACTATGGAAATCAATATAACATGTCAAGTACAGATTTTTTTGATCGTTTAAGCTAGTCAAGTCAAGTTTATATGGTTCAACAGAAAATTTAAAAACGTTGTATATAAAAAGTTCTTTTTATCTTGTAATTATTTTATTTCTGGATAGGCACATAGGTATTAATATATTAAAATACGGGACTTTTTTTTTTTAAGTTGACTTAATTGTGTCATTGGTTAAAAATATTGTATTAATATTAAAATTAATTTGGTTTAGGCAGGGCGAAAAAAAAATAATCTAAAAACACCATTTGTAATATTATGTAATTCTTAATTCAACGAAAACAGATAAGTATGACAGATACCTACTTCGTAAATTGTAAATTGTAGTTGGTACTGGTTAGTTTCTAAAATTGAATATACCTATATGCTATCGAGTGTATTGTTATTAATAAGATAGGGTTTTTACTAATTAGGTTTTTTACTAACACTTCAACTACCTATTCATAACTTGTTTGTTGTATTTTTTGTGACCTTTGACTTGATAGGTAGGTAATGGAGTTTTTACCTACTTTGTCGTATTGATTTATTATATAAGCTAGAGTTAAGAGTGTTCGTTGTCAGTGTGTTTACCTTTGGTGAGTGTACACGGCGCCTGAAGATGCCGAAAGGCGAAACCAGGGTCGAAAAAAACGACTTAAATGGAACAGTACAAAACATACATCCATTAGAATTCTAAAATTCAATTAAACCCTGCCTAAACTAAACCATCATAGTGGAGGTAGGCTGTGGGGATCCGACAAAAATAGTGTATACTTTGCCAGTAACATTAAATTGTTTTCATTGAATTAAGAATACAAATTGCAGATGGTGTCGATTAGTTAGTTTTTTTTAATTCATGCTACCCCTGCCTAAACCAAATCATAATAGGTAGATAAAAAATATTCTTCTATCTATAATAGTATATCTAAAATAATATGATGTATGATTTAATGGCATAATTTTTGACATTTTATAGATAGACGAATATTTTTTTACTATTATCTATTATGGCTTAGTTTACGCAGGGTTTAATTGAGTTTTGAAAACTAACTAACACTGTCTGCTATTAATTTGTAGTCTTAGGTCAATGTAAACAAATACGTATAACTGACCAAGTTTAGTGTGCACTATTTATGGCAGATCTTCAGTGACGTCCCTAGACAAAATGCCGCCCCTAGGCAACGTCAAAACGCCGCCCCCTTTTTTATCATTCTTTCATTACTCCAATATCTAAGAAATGTGTTGTATGAAGCATGGCCCCCTCATCTTGAAGCGGGCCTCATGTTAGGATCTTTGGCGCCCCCCCTACCTATCGCTAAGGATAAAAGCAGTGTGACGCTCTACAGTAATGTTTTCCAAATGTTGTACGCGTTAAAATTGATGTGTATATTTAGTGTTTTTTTGTATATTTTAATACATACACTTGAATTATGGAGTTTTTGAGTATCGCTACACAATTATAAATTGTATTGTGTGACCACATAATTTTAAATAATATCATTATTGAAGGAAAATAGCGCCGCAGGCGAATTTTTTGCTATTAGAGCAAATTTGTGATATGTGTTTATCTCACTTATCGAGCCCGGGCCCCAGGCTAGAGCCCTGTCAGCCCCCCCTTGTGGGGGCCATGGTATGGATACATTACTAATAAAATATACACCTACCACTAAGCTGAAATATACAAAATTAAATTTAGATATCAATAAATAAATAAGCGAATAAATATAATATTAGTTAGACACTTACCCAAATCACCAGAGTCTGAGATGCCATTTGGTTGATATGTCTGACACATTTGGTTTGTATCATTTAACCTACGCAGATTTATTATTTTCAAACCATTTTTTCTATGCTATTATTGTACCCTACAACATGTAAACAAAATAATTTTCCTCATTATTTTTTTAATATAAACCTAAATTTAATCATAAATACACTATTAATTAATAGTCTCAACATTCAACCGTTGATGATTGAAATAAACTACAAATCCACACTATTATCAGCAAAAAATATGTTTACAAAAAAAACGACTTAAAAGAAGTTATTGCACAGTATTGTATTCACAGCACGATAAATATGATATAATCTAGGTAGCTACATACTAGTGTACATTTTTATTACAATTAGCTGGTACTTAACGTAAACACCTATTATATGCACGAATACTAATTGATTATGTCAAATGTCAATAAGGATTAATAATCATTATAAATAGGTATATATTTGCAATAGGTACATCCGGCAACTTTTAAATCTCGCGAATGACTGGCAAAAATATTTGGATAAATTAAAAAATACGGTATGTACCTACCTATAAATCTCTTCAATAAATTCTCCTTGTTTCGTTACCAACGTTGATATACCTATATAATATTATTTTCTTTTAATAACCATGGCGCGACATAAATTGGCTTTTGCGCAGTATACCTACCACTGTTATGAAAGGAACTCTTTAATCCGAGTAAATGACATTATATTATTATATTATGACTGATTTATTATTCGTTTGTGGTGTTTTACATTTATAAAAATATCTAGGCGCCAAGTTTATTAGCATTTGTATACGAAACTGAGCAGTCAAAAATAAAATTAAAAAATCACTAGTCGAGCGTGGTGACATCATACTAAAATCGCTGCGAGCACCTACTGGGTAATAATAAAAAAAAAGCATCCGGAACAAAACATCTCCAACGCTCTGGTTATAATATAACTAAGTTTAGGTAGCTATTTCAATATAATACCAAATGATTCTCCTCGATTTGCCGCCCTTCGAGTATCTGCCGCCCCCAAGCGACGCTCAATCTGCCTACCCCCACGGGACGTCACTGCAGATCTTAACAGTCTACCTCCACCCTTCACCACTGGGATTGACCCTGTCTAATTGGTGATGATTAATCTTATCTCTCACCTACAGAATCATATATTGCATACTTTGTCATATCAAACGAAATATAGCCATCTCGTAGACCCAATTATATAATTTTCTATTAATATTGTAGCTAGACGTGAAACTATTTAACTCTGAGGTCTAAATCTGTGTAATATGTAGCATTGATTTACGTTAAAGATGAAAGTTATTGAACCACTAATACTATCTGCTATTTGTAGTTTTAGTTCAATTAAAACAAATACGTTTGACTGACATCTTATAATTGTGCACTATTCGATTTTCTATACAACTTTTATCACTGGTCAGATTTTGAAGATTTGCTAAACATAGTATGTATGTTGCACGATCACTCATATTGTTAGTAGATATAGTAACTTTAATTCGAATAAACACTAATAAAGACAGCAATGAAAACGTTTGCTACAAACAACAACTTAACAAAATGTTAATGTTGCTTAGTGTCAGAAGGGCTTATCACCTGATATCCATATTGCACAGTATATGTTATTTAGTGACACAACGTGGTATGAGGTGTTATGACACTAATTATTATGAAAAAATTGTAGTTACACTAATGGCTAACTTTGTTGTCTTTAAAGATAGAGATACATCGTTCTGACATAATATAAAGCGGCAAAAACTGAATATAGTGGCATTTTTACATTAAAACACCAATTTTTTAGTTACACCCTTCTGAAACTAAGCCCCAGTATTTATGTCAGATCATAACACTTCGCCACTGGTATACTTTTATATACGAGGGTGGGTCAATAAGTCCTTAGAAAAGCCGACAGGTGGCGCGACTAGTACTGCAAGCGGTTTGTTTTCATGCAGCGGCACTACCGATTCAGTATGCTGCGAAGTTTCAATCAGATTGGTCGGGTTGTTGTGTGTTTCTCGTACATTTAAAAAAAAATTTGCTTGTGGAAAATGGAAAAATGGAAAATGGAGAAAATTGAGTTTAGAGTTGTTATTAAACATTTTAATATAAAAGGGTTAACAGCAAAGGAAATAAAAAATGAGTTGGATTTAGTTCACGGCATATCTGCTCCTTCACTTGCAACTATTTATAACTGGTTAAATGAATTTAAACGTGGTCGTACATCAACAAAGGATGAACCACGCTCAGGACGTCCTGTAGAGGTGACTACACCAGAAATGATCAATAAAATCTACGATATGGTGTTAAGTGACCGAAGATTAAAGTTGAGTGAGATAATTGAGGTTACAGGGATCTCAAAAGGTAGCGTCATTTCTATTTTACATGACAAATTGGGCATGAAAAATATTTCTGCAAGATGGGTGCCGCGTTTGCTCACAGTCGACAATAAACGCAGTAGGGTGGTGGCCTCTAAAGCCCTGTTGTCGCTCATGCAACGCAATCCGGATGAATTTTTTCGTCGCTTTGTGACTGTAGATGAAACATGGATACACCACTATACTCCCGAGACGAAAGAACAGTCAAAGCAGTGGATTGCGAATGCAAACCATGTCCAAAGAAGGCGAAAACCGTAAAATCAGCTGGTAAGGTTATGGCTACTGTATTTTGGGATGCACGTGAAATTATTTTCGTTGACTATTTGGAAAAAGGAAAAACAATAACAGGGGCAAGCCCTCCGCAATAGCCGCTTTTAGTGAGTCATGTTTTAGCAAGTGCATAGTCAACACGCCACAAAAACGGCAGTCAGTCGATAAACTGACATTGTGCCGACAACATCTACACAAAAATCGGAAAATATGCCGTTTTGTTCTATAAAACGATGTCAAAACACATCTAGGAACCAAAAAAGGGAACATGGGATTACTTTCCACTTATAAGTACTTCATAAACAGTGATTAATCTATATTAATCTGTAATCTGAAATCATTTCCTTGCTTAGGTAACATTTCGTTGCGTACACGCCAGAATTCTGCAAGTGTGGGTAAAAATGTTGCCAGATTTGTGATTTTTGATTTCATCTGTTTTAAAATAATATTGCACATTTTACGATATTATACACATATTTTAATATTTCGTATTCAAGCTTATCTATTGTATAAATAAATCAGCTACGGCTGCTGGTGTATAAAATATAGCGGTAGTTTTTAAATATCATTTATTACTTATTTATCGGATTCGTATCACCGAAAGTAAGTACCACACTATATTTCGAAACGTCAGAGTTTGTTGAAAAACTTGTATACAAAACGACAATTTAAAAAAAAAACTAATCCAAAACCAAGGGCTATAATTTACTATTCCTTGAATGTCTATATGAATTTTCGTTTTATATTAAAATTCATGTTTAATTTTAAGAATTATTTTCCTAGCAAATTCCAGTACATATTTTATTCGCATTTAAACTAAATATGTCTCATTTTTAGTGTTTAGCTACTCATAACGTGTTCTCCAGCATTTATCAAACGCGACACTTGCCTCTTTAAAACGCGCCATCTCCGATGTACCTACTATATGATTGTAAATTTACGTAAATGTGAATTATTGATTTTGTTTTATGTGTCTGATTTGACTAGGCTATTTTTTTAGATTTACTAGATTTGTGTAAACGTCTTTGTTCTTTCCGAATAGTATGTGGCGCATGGAGATAACCAAAAGACTCCAGACCATTGGACTTCCTAGTTCTTAACCGGTCACGGAGGCTTCGTCAACGAGCTCTGTCAGCTTGGCTTAATAAAATTCGATACATGCTTATGTGGCAAATAGCAGGGTGCCAGTCACATCCTCTGGTAATGTTCCCATTCATCGGTTGAAAGGGAATGCTCCCAGCACAATTTTGAAGGACGCTTCTCGTTCGTTACGCCATTTTATATGCCTGAAAGGGTGTTGAGACGTGGCGGGTGGTGGAGGGGAAAGCATGTATCCATAGATTTGTAAATCTTTTTTTTCTAATATAATCATTACCTAATGTTTCGATATTTAAAATTCAGAATAAACCGATTTTTATCATAATGGATCTATTTTTAAAATCTTCATAAATTGTGGTATTTTTGTGTTTACTTATGCGTTAATTACATTGAACTACTTTACGAGCTGCTTGTTGCCGAATTTACAATCTGCCTGTAAAGTCGCTTAGTGTCATCATCGAACAAGCAGATTGTAAACAATCTAACGAGAAAAGTTGAAAGCCGGTCAACTTTACACGCTACACGCCGGCGTGTGGACCTACTGCGTCTGCGCAGTAGCAACCTCCCGGTAAAAAAACGAACTACGTTCTGTCAAAATAGTCGCTGGCTTGTGGCTTCTCAGCGAATGGAAAGTTTTGTGTGTCATCATCACAATCGCAGTAGCTGAATCGCCCGCTTTTAAATTTGCCAACAAACAGCTCGTAAAGTAGCTCAATGTAATTGACTCTTTATATTTTTCTTTACTTATACTTCTAAGTGGGTAGGTACCTGCTACATAATTTATATAGCAAATATGTTTGAATCGTTAATTGAATGTATTATTTAATTAATAATAAATAAAATTTTATGAAAACATGTTTTTTTTATTTCTCCGAACACTATAGGAATGTAATAAATATTAATCGTATTTTTGAGATTGTGTGTTATCTAAATATATTTCGTATTAACAAAATTCATGCTGCTAATATTTATTAATATAATATAATATAAAAATAAATCGTTTGTAAAATCATTCGAAATCTGGCAACACTACGCCAAGCAAATGTTCACGCACACTGTCACGTATTTCCGAAAAACCCTTGAAAGGGGCGTGAAGGTCGCGTGGTGGGGACGACCCAAGCGCGAGAAAAATTCGTCATCTGTTCGGGAACAAACACTCACTATCGCTCTATCTATATTTTTCTATAATCTAAGAACAGGGGATTATTATGCATCTTTATTGGACCAGCTAAAAAACAAAATTGAAGAAAAACGGCCTCATTTAAACAGGAAAAAAATCCTCTTTCATCAGGACAATGCCCGTGTTCACACATGTTTACGATCAATGGCTAAAATTGAAGAATTGAAGTTCGAATTGGTCGACCACCCACCGTATTCGCCAGATTTAGCCCCCAGTGACTTTTTCCTTTTCCCAAACTTAAAAAAATGGCTAAGTGGACAACGTTTTTTTTCAAATGAAGAAGTCATCGATCGGACAAATGCTTATTTTGAGGACCTTCCGAAAACTTATTTTTCTGACGGTTTAAAAAAAATTGAGAAACGTCTAACCAAGTGTATTGAGCTCCAAGGAAATTATGTTGAGAAATAAAAAAAAATACAAAAATAAAACCTGTTTTAATGCTTTTTTCTAAGGAATTATTGACCCACCCTCGTAATATTTAAACACCTTCATAACGTAACTTGACAATATCACAGAATAGCAAAGGTTACTAACACGTTTTCAGAACTGCCCTATTCACAGTTAAAGCATTGTCGAAATGTTGGGTACGAATAGTTTTCCTGAGGCTATACCTACTCTCTGGTGAATGAGTTTCCCAGTGGCGGCGCGTTAGGTCAGCTTACTTTCCGACACACCTGCTTTTCACGTGCCAGTTTTAGTCGCGCCTACTTCACGTGCGGGAGGACAAAGTGCATCCCGATGCAGCGGACTGCACTGCGCTGTTACATAATGCAACGGTAGTTTGTTCCCAGAGGTGAGACTTTGTCAGGGGGGCTTATATATTGGTTGCTCACTGCCCGGTGTAGATATTTCAGTTGGAAATTTTTCGCCAAGTTGCGCTGAAAAGTTTAAAGCAGCATATTTTATGTGTGCTCTTACAACAGTCAAGTTTTTTTGGTTATATAGGTTCAAGTATTAGGTCGAACAAAGTGTAAAGTAGTTGATGCAGCTTTCAAATTCATTAAATTTTTTTTTATTCATAATTCATAAGAATTAAGAATGATCATTCTTTATTGAGGATGCATAATTAAATTATGAAAACACCTTACTTGCTTGAAAAAATTCTTTAAAAAAACATACGACACCGGATTCGGATTCTGGCCGATATGCTTAACCAATTTAGTCGCTTCAATATTTTTAATGTTATGCGTCAATTACATTGAGCTTCTTTACGAGCTGTTTGTTGGCGAATTTAAAAGCAGGCGATTCAGCTACTGCGATTTGATGATTACACACAAAACTTTCCATTCGCTGAGAAGCCACAAGCCAGCGACTATTTTGACAGAACGTAGTTCGTTTTTTTACCGGGAGGTTGCTACTGCGCTCTACTGCGTAGACGCAGTAGGCCCACACGCCGGCATGTAGCGTGTAAAGTTGACCGGCTTTCAACTTTTCTCGGTAGAGTGTTTACAACCTGCTTGTTAGCTTGTTCGTTGATTACACTGGGCGACTTTACAGGCAGATTATAAATTCGCCAACAAACAGCTCGTAAAGAAGCTCAATGTAATTGAGGCTTTAGACAGTTATGGTGGAATGTAAGTGAAAATAGTAAAAACTTAGTTGCATATACAAACTTGTCCCGACTGTTACTAACACGTCGAATAATTCGTCGATGTAATTTTGTTGACATTCACAAAATACATGTAACTTTACTACACAGCGTCGATGCGACACGCAACAAATTTTACTCGACATTATTTAATTTATAAATTATTAATTCTGGACGTTCATTAAAATAATCGTCGTAGAATAAAAAAAACAAATAAATTAAGTTAAAATTGGAAATAAAATACTGAAAGAAAATTTTCTAAAGAAAAATAATTTAGACATAGTTCATTACTAAAAATGTCGACGTTTCTTGGAAGCGCATTGACCAATCGCAGAGCCCTCGCTATTGATGCTTGATAAGCCTGAGACCACGTAATTATGTATTCGACGGTTAGGTATATATAAATTAAAAATATCCAGAATATTAGGATTAGAAACTATGCTACGTGAGAGCAGGAAAAATGCTTTAAGAGCAGAAGACGTGACCTACGAGCTTCAAGAGAGTGGAAGGCGAACATGCCGCATGTAGAATAGTAAAATAATCAGCTCATGTGGAGATGCTGCCCTTCGCGGTCAGTAGTTCATGACGTGTTATTTTTTACAAATATAAAATGGAGATAACCGCTTTGACTCCAGTTCATTACACTAGTCAACACAGTGACGTCCCGTGGGGGTAGGCAGATTGAGCGTCGCTTGGGGGCGGCAGATACTCGAAGGGCGGCAAATCGAGGAGAATTATTTGGTATTATATAGAAATAGCTACCTAAATTAGTTATATTATAACCAGAGCGTTGGAGATGTTTTTTTCCGGATGTTTTTTTTTATCCAGTGCTTACTAGAGTACATATTTTAGTATGATGTCACCACGCTTCGCGAGGAATTTTTGTTTTATTTTTGACTGCTCGGTTTCGTACACAAAATGCCTATAAAAAATATTTTTACTACTCTTGGCACGTAGACGCACTATGAATGATAAATGTAAAACACCAAAAATCCATAATAAATCAGTCATAATATAATAATATAATGTCATTTACTCAGATTAAAGAGTTCCTTTCATAACAGTGATATTATGTAGGTATACGCGCAAAAGCCGTCGCGCCATGGGTGGCGCCGAACAAGCGACGTAGATAGGTATTGAAACAAAATAATATTACCTACTTATATAGATTTCAACGTTGGTGACGAAACAAGGAAAATTATGGTATAGATTTATAGATAGGTACATATTTATTTATTATAATATATTTTTTAATTTATCCAAATATTTTTGCCAGTCATTCCCGAGATTTAAAAGTTGCCGGATGTACCTATTGCAAAATAGATATTCATAATTATTATTAATCCATTGACATTTGTCATAATCAATTAGTATTCGTGCATATAATATTATTTACATTAAGTACCAGCTAATTGTATTAAAAATGTACACTAGTAGGTACCTACCTAGGTTATATTGTATTCATCGTGCTGTGAATAACAATACCTTCTTTTAAGTAATTTTTTTGTAAACATATTTTGTGCTGATAATAGTGTGGATTTGGGTATTTTATTTCAATCATCAACGGTTGAGTGTTGAGACTATTAATTAATAGTGTATTTATGATTAAAAATAGGTTTATATTAAATAAATAACGAGGAAAATTATTGTGTTTACATATTGTAGGGTACAATAATAGCATAGAAAAAATGGTGTAATGCGTGCGTCTGCGTAGGTACCTATTACTAAATGGTACATACCAAACTTGGAGTCATAACTCACATATTGCAATTTTCTCGTTTTTTAGTTAAATATGCCAAGTGATTCTAAATGAATTAATCTATATACCGAAAAATAGTTGAGTATTAAAAGTCAATTTAAACCATGTGAAAATCGTTGACAAAGTTCATTGTTGGTGTAATATCTCGCATATTTCAAAGAATGGAGTTTTGTCACTGACGCCTTCCTAACCAATCGGGGAGCTCTATTTCTCATAGTATGCTGTATGTCTGCAACGTTAGGAGTATTAGGTATATATATTTAAAACAAAAAAAGTTATTCGACTCTCTCACTCATTAATATTCAAGGGAGTTCAATACTGTTCTTCTTATTGCAAAAAATAGTGCTCTGTTGGTTTTTAGCGATTATCTCAAAACTTGATTTTTGGAATATGTGAGTTATGATTCTAAGCGACTCAAATGTGTCAGACATATCAACCAAATGGCATCTCAGACTCTGGTGATTTGGGTAAGTGTTTAACTAATATTATATTTATTCGCTTATTTATTTATTAATATCTAAATTTAATGTTTTATGATTCAGCTTAGTGGAAGGTATATATTTTGTTAGTAATGTATCCATCCATACCATGCCCCCCACAAGGGGGGGCTAACAGGGCTCTAGCCTGGGTCCCGGGCTCGATAAGTGAAATAAACACATATCACAAATTTGCTCTAATAGCAAAAAATTCGCCTGCGGCGCTATTTTCTTCAATAATTTTAATATTTAAAATTATGTGATTGTACAATACAATTTATAATTGTGTAGCGATACTCAAAAACTCCATAATTCAAATGGGTGTATTAAAATATACAAAAAAAAAACACTAAATATACGCATCAGTTTTAACGCGTACACCATTTGGAAAACATTACTGTAGAGCGTCACACTGCCTTTATCCTAAGCGATAGGTAGGGGGGCTGCCAAAGATCCTTGCCTGGGGGCCCGCTTCAGGATGCGGGGGGCATGCTTCATACAACACATTTCTTAGATATTGGAGTAATGAAAGGATGATAAAAAAAATGGGGAGGCATTTTGACGCTGCCTAGGGGCGGCATTTTGTCTAGGGACGTCACTGAGTCAACAAGCTATGGTGGCTTCGCTGGCACGCTCTATGAGCTTGGACTTGTTACCCGTTCTACATGTCCATGTGGAAGAGAGATACAGAATGCAAACCACACCCTCTGGGAATGTCTTAAAATGTATACAAAAAGGGAAGAGATGCACATGTAGGGCTCATCGTCCACAAAGGCCAATTTTGTTGCATTTAGAAAATTTGCGGCATCATATTGTCAACGTGAAGATCTCTTCACTTAGATTGTTTGGCAGTTTTGTATTAGATTTTGTTGCGTACTACAATTTTTAATTTTACCTCTACGTGCTCCTCTATTCCATGGGTAATCTTAACTTAAAGTAATGAAGGTAAATTCAGTCAAAGCACATTTGAGTGACCTCAGTCTTGGGTAACTTCTCCTGAGACATTCCCAGTCATAAATAAAATATGTTTCATATCCAAACGTAGGGTCCTGTGATACGCCCGATTAAGACCAGGTGCGGTCTAGGGCTATTAACTTTAACGTTCAGACATAGTCCAGCCTGTGTGCGCGGTAGAGAGTTGCAACATTGCCGGCATATTCGCAATTTGATGATGCAATTATAGTATAGAAAATTTAACTGATGGTAAATTAATTTGATTGCTATCTCAAATTTAATTTCGACAATTTTAGGTGGGAATGTTAGAAGTTTTGAATAAGAAATGTCTAGAAATAACTTAATACCAGTATTTATTCATAGACTTAATTAAAATATGTAAATTTACACAAGTCAATAAAATTATAAATATTGATGACTGAATAATTATGGTATTTTAAGGCAGATTGTACAGCTAAAGTCACGAATGAACGCCTCTGACAATGCGAAACACTTCCGTCGAGATAAAGCTTAGAATTTCAATACTAGTAATTGCGGTGAAGATCTTTGCCTCTGAATATACATCTGCTATGACACCATTACATGGGGCAGTTGTTGAAAACCATATATGTACTGTCATTAATAATTAAAAACCGATATATTAATTATGTAATTAGTTATTATAATACCCACGATGGCCGGGCGGCTTAAGCGACGGCCTATAGCGTCGTGGGTCTCAGGTTCGAATCTTGGGTCTTTCAAATACACATATTGTTTTTCAATTTGTGTATGAATCAGAGAATGGACCTAATAGGTTGAGCAAGTGGCTGACATCCATTTCTCGTAAAAGTTTTGTTAATACAAACTTTCAGTATGTGGAGGCATATTTGATCGGGCAAGGTCGGAAATAAAATTTGGAATGTCGTGAGTCCCAGGTTCGAATCACGAGTCTGGTATAGGTAGATGTATAGATAGACGAATATTTTTTGACTTTATTACTTTGATTATGGTTTGTTTTAGGCAGGATTTATTTTTAAAAACTAACCAATATCATCTGAAATTTGTATTATTAGTTCAATGAATGTAAATATTTTTTCTTGTAATAGAAATAATACCTTAATATTATTATGTGAGAACTTGACTTCATTTACACAATATTGAAAACAGATATTTAATTACTTATACAGAATTCAATAATATAACAATTTATATTATTTTTTTAAATTTTGGTTTCTAATGCACATGAATACATTTATCTGCAGTTTCTCAAATATACACTACTTTGGTCATTCGTCTGATATTCCAAATTCAAATTGTAGGTATATCAATTACGGATCACGTAGTACCTACGAAGTATAAAGTACAATGTACCCTATAAAACAACGGTTTTTTCAAGCGAAGATAATATAAGCCATGCCTACGCCAAAATCACGATGTGAAAGCCGGAGATAAAGTAGCATTTTTATGCTGCCGTGAATGTAAATTTACGTATGCTTCTGATAACAAATCTCTAAAAGAAGGTTTTTGTTTATACAAAAAAATGAAACAAAAACGCAACTAAAAGAGACTGTACAATATAAAACCGGAAAAAATATTATTGTAACTGTTTAAAATCATAAAAGGCAAGATAAAAATTATGTGCTTTTATTATGGTTAACAAAGTCATATCTGTAATAATGGATTTTTTTACCATGTCTACAACCCGATGTGGATCTTATGGGCCCACATGCTCAGCGTAGGTCAAAATGGAGCTTTTATGGTATTTTCAGAGCACAACCCTAGACATTCCTTAAACGTTGTAGATAATCTATTTATATAATTTTGAAGCCTTATTATCCTTTATATTTATTTTAAACATTTGTTGACTGCATAAAGTATTTTTTATTACATAAAATAGTATTCTTTTAAACCTCTCGGTCTAATGTTTTAGAATATAGTCATATTTCAGTACATACATGTGTAGTGGTGTTAATATTCTTTGATTTTTTAATTTTTAAATGCATTTACAAAACCATTAGTAAAATTAATGTTAACATTATATAGTGACATATTTACGATAAAAAATTATATTTTATAATCTTTGTGATCCCAAATTTGACAAGAATTAGGCATTTTATTATTTAAAAATGGGCACGATTAACACATTTGAAGATAATTCTAAAGATACTGATGTTTTTGACCATTCAAATGTGATAAATATCTTACGAATAATGATTGCTTTATAATAATTATTGACCTAATAATAAGGTAGTATTTTTTCATTATTATTATTATTTTATTACGCCATTTCTATTGGAATTTCCCAGTAGTTACGCTACAACATACGGCCGTAGCCATAATTTGACAAATGGTACATGAAGTAGGGAATAAGATCATGTTAACGCGCATGTTTGAACATGTACCGTTTTTTAAAAAATATATTTATTTCGGTTAGGTACATTTTCAAGCACGCGTTCAAATCATAAGAAGAAATAGTATTTAGTTAGCCAACATTTCATCAAAGTGGACTTATCGTATCTAGGAAATATACGACTCATTTAACGGTTAACTGGTTGCCTAGAGTAACCAAGGTGATAACCTGATAACACTGCATCGGCACGTCAAACATGTTTGTTCCGATTGACGCCATTTTGATTAAACATAAATAAATACTTGGGAACATTTATTTCCATCTCTTGTTCAACATTAAACAGACATACAAAACTTGGAAATACCTCGGATATTATATACCCACTAGAAAAAATCATATTTGAAAAAAAATACGATTCTCGACGGGTTTGAACCCGTATAACCACTGGTATCACGCCAACTGTGCATTAACCAATTATGCTACGAGCCACCTATGTAATTGCGATAATTTAAACTAGTTGGTCATACATGAAATATTTATCAAATTGTATCGTATTTTTATTCAAATATGATTTTTTCTAGTGCGTAATAATATATCTATAGTCTATGATCGGAGGTGTTTTCAAGTTATGTATGTTCAATATAGGGAATGTTACATTCTCAAAATCTTGTAAATTATTCGATGAATAAATGAAATGGTTTATTAAAAATTGTTAACAAGTTCAAGTAGACGTTGTAACTAAAATATTTGGAGAGAGCCGGGCGTCGGTTAGTAATTAAGGTAATTAATATTCCTTGATTTTATACACAAAGCACGATAGTCAATAATAACGCAATTTCAATAAGCATTTCATGTATGACCTACTAGCTTAAATTATCGCAATTAGATAGAAGGCTCGTAGCTTAATTGGGTAATGCACAGTTGGCGCGATAACTGTGGTTATACGGGTTCAAATCCAGTCGAGCATCGTATTTTTTTCAAATATTATTTTTTCTAGTGGGTATATTATATTTGAGGTGTTTTCAAGTTATGTATGTACAGTATGATATATTATGGAATGTTATATTCTCAAAATCTTGTAAATTATTCGTTGAATAAAAGAAATGGTTTATTCAACAGACAGTTGAACAATAAAAATCGTTAGGTGAGAACCCGGCGTTAATAGATTTTCTCAATTTATTATCCATGTTGCATTAACAAAAGCCGATAAAATAAACTAGGGTAGTGTTAAGGGTGTTTTATCTAATGTTAATATTATGCTACGTGGTCAGAATTTCCGATAACTAGATTTTTGGTAGCTTACGTCAAAACGGTATTTAAGCCCATTTACCTCGACGTGTTGCGGCAACGTGGTTACTAGTTATAAACCACTGCCCCGCAAAAAGGAGGTAAGTACAGAAGTACCTATCTACAGCGAGTAAGCAAGTTAGTGCCAACTCGGCTGCGGTAAACAGGGTTTAGTGACTGTGTTTTAGTTTGTTTTGTTCGTAGTGTGTTTCGAAATGGGTCTTCGTTCCTTAATGGGTTTTAATTATCGAAGACTTGAACAATATTGTAATATGGGACAGCTGGGGACCGGGAAGAATTATTATCAGAAAGATTGAAATACTATACTAGAGGGAAACTTTTGTAATCACTCTCAAACAATCTTTGTAGTGATTTCAGAATATTTTTTAAGAAATTATAATCAAAATAGTAGCTATATAGTCCCTTTTAAACTTCAAAAATTTTTAAGAGATTTTTTTATAAATTATGGATATATTTTTGAGGTTTTTTTAAAAAGAGGAGGCCAACACCCGCATTATAGTAAGTTATAGCATCAGAAAAGGCATCATTACAGGTGTGGCTGAAAGGAGTTACCATTCTCCAGTGTGGAAAAATATGAGATAATTTTAAACATGCTATTTTCAATATTAAATTCACTCTGTCAATCATAAAACATACATAGAAGACACTAAACTTGGCGAGGCTTGTATTTCTTATGGGTTTAATGGTATGGCCAAAAAAAATGCCTTTAAGTTTATCTTATTAATCTGTTATTTGATATTTTTTATGTTTCCATTTTATATGTAATTAGATGAAGTACTCAACATTGCATGCGGTCACTTCATAGACACGTATACATTTTTCTTATTTAACAAAACAATATTATGTAATTATATTTTTCAATATAAAAATATGAACGTATTTAGAGATACAATATGTCAGAATGAAAATAATTCTGACAGCAGTAATGCTGTGATTAAATTATGATGCACGTCGCGTACTGTCACATGCTGTCACAGTAAGCTGCCGCTACGGGGAAAAAGTGTGTAATATCGTTTTTCTTGGTGTTTAAAATGTTATCAGACCGATAGCCGTAGCACATTTTGAATCTTTAAACGAACATTGTCAGTTAGCAAAATCTGCCGAAATCACCAGAACAACAATGCTGTCACATCACTCGTACCGCCCCGCATCGACACTTACATGACCCAATGAACGTTTTTTTATCATTTTCTACATGCCTACACATTTTCAACTCATGTCGAAATAGCGTGTTTTTGTTTTTAAAGGTTGGCACTATTGTATTTTCTATAAGAATGTTGTCTATTATCTATGGTCTGCAGGTTTGGTTATGTTCAAAGTATTATCTAAGGATGCAATATCGCAAGTAATTTTAATGCACGCATACGTAAAGTGTTAAAATAAATTGAAAATAGCATGAATAATGAATAATAATTTTATTAAAAATACTAATACATAACAGTTGGCACTCTACATCATTGACTGTATAGAGATAGCGATCGTTCAAAATATTCTGCAGAATGACGAAACCATAGACTAAATTTCTCGCCACGACAGAATGACAGTACGCGACGTGCATCATAATGTATTTGAACCTTAATAGTCAAACAAAAGAACACCAAATTTAAATCGAATCCATAATAATATGCAGGCCTTATGTGGTTAAAATTCGAAATTGAAAGAAACAAACACACAATATTATATTTTGAATTTTATATAATTACCACCAATTATTATAAACTGCATCATTCTTACGAAAGGATTCAAATAATATTCTTTTTTCAATCCTTAGTATGACAGCCGGATTTTTGTGAATATTCTGGAATAAATATTGTTCATAGAGATAACCGTGCTTGCAATGTGTAGGTATCTTTATATGATAATAAATTATTTCAAGCTTAGGTAATTTCAAAGTATACCACCTAAAGAATTAATTTTGAGTAAAAAGTGAAACAATGTTGCCTAAACAAACTCGTTCTCCGCAATTTGTATGGGCCATTAACTTAGTTTATTAGGGTTGGTAGGCTAGGGACCATAATATAATAACATATAATAATATTATATTATGACATTCTCTGTACTAGGTACCTATTCATTACGTAAAATAAAATATTCATAAGTATTTATAAAAACATCAAAATATTATCTCAATCATGCACCACACAGCAGAGAAATTACATATTATCGACCGAAGGTACTTGATGGAATTTGAATGTAAATTCTAAAAGATTTAAATTTAATACTATTCTATATGAGTCGTTTTTTGCGACCCAGGTTTCGCCTTTCGGCATCTTCAGGCGCTGTGTACACTCACCAAAAGGCAAATAAATACTGACAATGAATACTAACTCTAACTTATATAACAAATCAATACAATAAAGTAGGTAAACAACTCCATTACCTACCTATCAAGTCAAGAGTCACAATAAAAACATATAACAAACAAATTATAAATAGTTGAAGTTTTTCTAAAAAAAACCCCTACCTTATCAATTATAAAACACTCGACAAGCGTATAACAAATCGTCAAAACCTAATAATAGATCATTAGTAATTATAAACAATAAAAACATATTAATATAAGAAAACATATTATTATAATAATTACATAAAACACAAATAATGTATTTAATACAACATTAATATAATTTTGATGATAACATTGACACCTCGTGTAGTAGGTATTATGACATTCAATATTTTTGATATGGGGAATTAAAATATTATACAAACTCTGGTAACAGTTTTAGTTTCTTTTAGTTTGTTCACTGTCAATTCATGGTGGAACTGCATTGTATTGTTGTTTTATTATATAAAAACAACAATAATAGTTATGGGAATGGGACAACTGGGCGCCAAGACAATTGGGCGCCGCATTGTCGAATGAAATAAATATACGTGTGTTACAATAATTTTATAAGTAAAGAAAGTAGACGAGGAATTTTAATCAGATTCTATCTATCTACTAAGTAGTTTTAATTCATTTTGCTCTTTACATAATGTTTTTTATTGCAGATTGAGAATTATTATGCCTGAGGCATTGTATAAATATAAAAGAGCTCTCTTTTTATTGGAAATTAAACATGCACAATTAAATCATTATTTACGTGTGCCTATTTGAATCGTCCCGAAGTCTTAAAATAATAATATAAATATGTATTTTAAACGTACCTATAATTCATGAACGTCTATTTATTTTCCAATTTCATTCGATTGCGTGAGGCCCATTTGTTCCGGCGCCAAATCGTATTACACCCATAATTATATTATGTCAGATACGAGGTGTCGATATATTATATGAAAACTGCTATAAAATATTACCGGGTGGTAATACCATCTGCCACTGTCAAATAGTGCCTCTTGAAGGTAGGCAGGCTATGGCAGATAACTGAAAAAAGTCCTATACAGCCATATTTACAGTACGTGAATAAATAGATATACCTACAAACTTTAATAATGCAGAAAAATTCAATACGGCTGTTTCAGCTTTTCTCTCGAATACAAATTGACAGTAGGGGCAATTATTCGAACCTTTTTAAGGGTCGCCACCCTCAGAAAGTATTACTTCTATTCCCGAATGCCGTTACCCATAAAAATTTTTGACTTGCGTACAATAAAACCGACTACATTTGCATATAAGGCGACTTAAAAATAAAACGGTGTAGAAAGCCGTGGAAAATGGGCAAAATTTTATTCGAACGCTGTCTAAGCATTGTTATAAAATATCTACATAATAATATTACATACGTAGTGTGACAATTTAATTCCCGGAATGCACATTTAAAAATATACGCGTAAAACTGTACTCTAGTCCCCTACACAGGGGGGGCTGACAGGGTTCTAGCCTAGGGGCCCGGCGTCGCTGGTCAACCAGATAAATGAGATAAACTCACAACCAGGGAACTCAGAAATAATGGGAACTGAAATACATAACGGGTAAGGCGATAGTAGGTAACCGACTCAAGTAAGAAAGAATCCGGGTTAAACTTAAACACGTGTCAATAATACGTTTTACGTCGAATACTAAAAACTGCTCTCGGTTTATGCATTTACACTCATTTAATGTTGGTGTATTACACACACCATTGCACCTGCATAATGCGTGTTTCATTTTCGTAGGACAGTCACACATTCAAAATCCTGCTTCACCATGCGGCGTATTGAATATGGCCTATCGGTATTCTATTTATTATCTGTTCTGTGCTCACAACTTAAATTTGCTTTAATAATAAAAAAAAGTCGCCTGCGGCGCTATTTCACTTCGAGGTTCTTACCATTTTAAAATATAATATGGTTGTGCGATACAATTGTTGGTTGTTGCATGTTGAACATAGTTATTTAATTTAATATTTTTTTTATAAAAATAAGTGTGTTCGATTTTTGTTATATGGCCTATCTAGCTTAGACGGTTGAATAAATTGTTCCACGAAAAGAAGCGATAGTTATGGGGATTTCATGAACAGGAACGGTGCTCCGGTCCATTTCGAGCCCTGAGAACACCATTTGGAAAATGCCACTGTAGAGCGGTAGACTGCCTTTAACCATAGCGATAGGTAGAGGGGCCTGCCAAAGATCCTGGCCTGGGGGCCCGCTTCAGGATGTGGGGGCCATGCTCTAGTCACTAGTGGCTATTGTTACCTTTAAAATATTCTCTTTGTGCGTTTATAAATTGACTTAGATCCTTTTTTGGATCCAGACATTATCCGTTTAGAAAGAAATTACTAATGGTAATTTATGGGAAGGAGGTATCTGTAGCAATCATACCACTCAAGTGACACACTTTAATATGTATGTTTTGTTGTCAGAACAAAACAATAGAGCTATAATAGTCGTCAGCTAGATCAGTAGGGTCTGTAATGATTTGTTAATTGCGACAATATTTTTTGTAATATATGTACTGTATATGTTATATACATTGGAAGGATAATGTATGAATCCTCACCCATTCTTCGAGTCCGTCACGAGAAGCACTACTCTATCATCACGAGTCCTTCATTCCACTCGAGTCCAGTCTCTCAGTTCATTAATATAATCAACCTCTTGATCACATCGATCTCACAAGTACATCATTACCCGTGATTATAATCTCCCTATTGTATTCTTGTATCGATCACTAAACTCTCATCCAAATAACAACGACCTTCTACCTCCTCTACCTTCACCTACCACCAAAGTCCTTTCACCTAAAATAGTGCGAAATAACAAGGAGTTAAGTCAGGTGAATATGCAGGGTGATTTAGATTGGTATTCAATCGGTTTTTTGACGAGAATATTTCATAAGTCAATGTACTGTGACTTGGTGCATTGTTTACAACTTAACAGAAATCTTTCTCATACTTGTGGGGGTCAACAACCCCAGGCCGTGTCAGCAAAATGCTTCGTGATTACAACAACGTGATAGTCAGCAAATTCTAAAATTTTTCCATATCGCTTCAAACAGTGACGTTCCTAGATAAAATGCCGCCCCTAGGCAGCGGCATTTTTTTAGACAGTATTTTTATCATCCTTTCATGAGTCCAATATCTAAGAAATGTCTTGTATAGATACATTACTAACAAAATATCAGACTGCAATTATTCGCAAATCTGCACGTGTCGTCTCTGGTCACCAAAGACGTCGAAGGGCAACGGAAGTAAACTAGATATCGCGAACCCGATAAAACCAGTGAGCCGATTTTTTAATGGAAAGATATTTTTGTTATTATGTACCTACTAAGTTTTTGTAGCTATTTCTATATATATATTCCAAATGATTCTCCTCGATTTGCCGCCCTTCGAGTAATTGCCGCCCCCAAGCGACGCTCAATCTGCCCACCCCCACGGGACGTTACTGGCTTCAAACGACTAGTGTACGCTACAAAACTACTTATATGTATTATTGAAAATGATAATATCACAGAGCAGATAATAAATAGAATACCGATAGGCTATATTCAATACGCCGCATCTTGATGCAGGGTTTGGAATGTGTGAGTGTCCTACGAAAATGAAGCACGCATTATGCACGTGCAATAGTGTGTGTAATACACCAACATTAAATGAGCGTAAATGCATAAACCGAGAGCAGTTTTCTGTATCCGACGTAAAACGTATTCTTGACACGTGTGTAAGTTTAACCCGGATTCTTCCTTACTCGAGTCGGTTACCTGCTATCGCCTTACCCGTTATGTATTTCAGTTCCATTTTTTATTTCTGAGTTCCATGGATAATATATTTTAATGATAATAATTTAATATCCTTAAATCTTGTAAATATTCAGTACCTAAGTATTGAGTAAAAAATCTGATTAAATCTAATTAGGTATATAAAAATTACTAGTAGTTATTAAATGAGTAGCACAACGTGGTATGGAGAGGTGCATGCTGGGCATAACCGCAAGGACAAAAAGAGGAATGAGTGGATAAGGAAGCGGACAAGGGTTTGCGATGTAATAGAGTTTATTAAAAGCCTCAAATTGAGATGGGCTGGACACATAGCTAGAAGAAGAGATAATCGTTGGACAAATTTAGTCATCCAGTTGTATCCTAGAGGTACAAAATGTCCGCAAGGTAGATCTAGAGGCCGTTGGATCGATTAAATGATAAAGTTCTGCGGATGTACGTGGCAGCGCAACGCACATGACAGAGAGAAGTGGAAGCAGCTTGAAGATGCCTTCATCCAGCAGTGGATAGATTCAAGCTGATGATGATGATATAAAAATTAGTTAGGGTCTGAGGTGTATTAGCATTGATATACTTAATATCTAAATTATACAGAATAGAATATTTCAAACAAATCGACATTTCACAATTTGGAAAAATAACCCTTATCTCGGTTAAGCCTCAATTACATTGAGCTTCTTTACGAGCTGGTTATTGGCGAATTTCCAATCTGCCTGTAAAGTCGCCCAGTGTAATTATCAAACAAGCTAATAAGCAGGTTGTAAACACTCTACCGAGAAAAGTTGAAAGCCGGTCAACTTTACAAGCCACACGCCGGCGTGTGGGCCTACTGCGTCTGCGCAGTAGAGCGCAGTAGCAACCCCCCGGTAAAAAACCGAACTACTTTCTGTCAAAATAGTCGCTGGCTTGTGGCTTCTCAGCGAATGGAAAGTTTTGTGTGTAATCATCAAATCGCAGTAGATGAATCGCCCGCTTTTAAATTCGCCAACAAACAGCTCGTAAAGAAGCTCAATGTAATTGAGGCTTTATGAGTACATAGATTGTCATACACAAGGTATGTATTAATTATTATATGATTACCATCTTGCAATAACATATAAACACGTTGGGGAGAAAAAAATCCATAATGACGTATACAAACGTATTAACGCAGTTTTAGAATTGACCACATTGAATACAATGTATTTTAAATTAATTTTCCGTCGCTTTCACCCGTATTTATTAGTTTTTTACAACTTTTTTCTTAGCTCGTATTCTTATTTGTCCGGTGGTTCTTTGTCCGGTACAAATCTTGCAATCGATTTTTAACTAACTTCCCGACTAGCTAGACATTTGAAACTTTTAGAATATATCAGAACACGATGCCAATGCATTTTTTTTAATACTTTCAGCCATCTTTAAGAAGAACTGAATTCATTTTCAGTTAATTCTGTTTTGTATGAAAAGTTATTTCGACACCATTATTGGTTGCTAGGGGTCTGGGGTCCTAGCAACTAAATTATTAATATATACGTGAGTTACTATGGAAATCAATATGACATGTCAAGTACAAAATTTTTTGGTCGTTTAAGCTGGTCAAGTCAAGTTTATAATATGGTTCAACAGAAAATTTAAAAACGTTGTATATAAAAAGTTCTTTTTATCTTGTAATTATTTTATGAAAGAATAACGATTTTGGCAGACTAGAATGTACCATGGCGTCATTTTATTGTTCAAGTTATGCGTCTATATTTAGTATTTAAATTCGTCTTAGATTCCCGGTTTCTAAAATAAACCGGGATTCCGAAATCCGACTCCTACAGCGATTAAAAGCCAACCTTATTTTTTTAGTTCATTAAAGTTTAACGGATGAAAATGCAAAGCACAAAGTAAAAAGCTTGCCGATTTTTCTGCGGCGTCAGTGAGATTTTTTTAGGGTAAACTTATTTTTTACTCTCTTCTGTTTTGTTGTTGTGTATAAAAAAAGCATTAACGAGAATTTTTTCGTCTATTTCGGTAAACCTGAGTTAATCATTATTCTAATTTGATGGGATTCAACGTGTTTGCGGAATAAGTTAATTTATGAAACGTGCCCGGAATATTAAGGAGATAGAGGCCTGCGCAATTCCGTTGAACGTTAAAGATTGATGTAAATATAATTTGAAAAATCTAAAAGGAATTATATTTTTAAATAAAGCATGTAAAATCGAAGATCTGTGAAAAATAAATACAAGCGGAATTGCAGGCTATTTTGCGGTAGGTACATTATACTCAATCGAGATTTAATTTTTACGAACGGATTCGCAGAATAAGTAAATGAAGGGTGGGGAGTGAAACTTACTTTAAAAAAACGGCATGGTGAAATTAGTGGGGGTCACAGAGAGGTGGGGTAAGGCTCAATAAGAGGGGCTGGATAGGAAGTTTGTGTTTATGTTGATTATGTAACCCGACAAACATCATGGAACTGCTAGTTGACACCTTTCCCAACAACGCACTTGTGTTATTCTCTGACGAGGACACATGTTCACCTTAGTAGCTGTGTTAGCAAACAGAATGTGTCAATATTATGTAAGTGAATTTTTAGAAAATGTGTAAGAAGCTAAAAAAAACTAAATATTTAATATCCCGTATCTGACTGTTGTTCACACATGTTGTAACTACATAGCATGCCAGTAACCCGTAACGTAAAAAGTGGTAAAGCAAAGCACATAACGATAATCTTATCTAATAAAATCTGATATATATGTAAAGATAAACATCTAAATTTGTTATATTACTTACTTACTGTTTTACCTTTAAAAAAATTAGAAAGTGACATTTTGAAGCTGAATTCAACACACGTCATGAAACATGCTTGGCAGCTTCGAGGCAAGATACGGGCTATTACAGGTTTATTCCTGCAATATTCAGATACGGGAAATTACTAAAATGGCTGTATAATTTTTGTTAAATTGATTATAGATATGGGAATTTCGCAGTCGATGGGCAGTATTTTTGTTGTTAGTACATCAAAAAGTCATTTTCGTCATATAGTTCAGATATGGGGTATTGACATTAGAACATCGATATATTGTGGTACGGGAGTGAAACAAATTCCATAGTACTTTAAGAGAGGCCCTTTCATTCAGATCGTGTTACGGTATGGTGTGAAATTTCAAGAGTAGAGATTATTAGCTCTTACTTTTTTTTAAGAAAACGGTCGCGCTGTAACCGTGAATTCAGACCATTATTTGACAATGATCCAGTAGCTATTTTTTTATCGGCTTTCGAAGAAATGGGGAAAACAAGGCAATGTGTGGCTTCAGCAAGATTTCCTGTGATTATTTCCTGTAGAGTTATCACAAATCCCTGGTTTATAATGATCATCCACCGACGCTGGAAGATCTACAGAACAACATCCGAGATGAGGTCATGCATACTTAAATTCATAGGATTGGATAATGTATAGTTAAATTCAACATCAATTTGATATTTCAGGAATCTTATATTATATTAATGAATCAAAGCAGACATTTAAACATAAAATTGAAATATAATATTGTTAAATCGGCAAACGAAGTAACTGACGTACCTATTAGCACCATTCAAAGAGTAATACGGGAAGGCAAAGAATCGATAGATAAGATATAACATAAAATTTTTGATTGGTTATTCCTTAATTACACGCCGAATAAATGGAAATTTTTTTTTTTGCTGTGAGCACGATATAAAAATCGTAGATTCTTATAGGGCAAGTGATTTAGGAATATAAACAAATATGGAAAACTTGATAATAAACATTGATGTGAAGTCGGTTGACAGCGATGATTATTATTTTCAGAATTGAATAATGAATCAGATGAGATGTCATAGTAATGCGCGATTTATATTCTCAGTAATTTTAACGAATTGCTACGTGTAATACGGGCTACCGTTTTCGTAACTGACCAAAAACTTGCGTACCCACCCGAACTTTAAAAACGTCATGCTTATGTTGTCTAGTTATAGTTTCCGTTTTAACATAATTATGTAGATGCCTAGTAGATAATAAGTATCGATAATTCGTATGTAGGTATGTGATATACGTGTAAATTCACCATTGTTCACTAGGTGAGGTTTGGAAGACGTAACTAGAGGAAGCATGTCGGGTGGATGAAACTTTCCGGTGTGATGAAAATTGATTCGACAAATATAATAAGGTGAGAGCAAGCTGTCAAATAAATTATATAAATATATATTATATATTATTATTGAAAAGAAGAAAGTCAACGTAAAAAGTAATAGAAAAGGGAGGAGATGACTTGTAGTATGTACTGCAGATTCGCTCGAACGTTTCCTTACATCATTTTGTCCCGAACAAGACGAGAAAACGAAATGCCATCAGGAAGTTCCGCTGCGGGCGCCATCTTTGCGCGGGAAACAAGATAGGAAATAACTCTATTACTTTTCTCTATTCTCAAATGCGGAACGTAAAAAAAACCTCCATAAGGCAAATGATCGAGTACCAATATCTTGCGACTTTTATAAAGAGGCATTTTATTGTGGAGAGGTTTTCGAATGGATGCGTTCGAATTTTGAAAATAAAAACAAATCGGGTTCAATAATAATATATTATGAACGAGTATACCGTATTCTGATTATTGAAAAAAACTATTGATTGTTTATGGTATCGATTTATTTTTATTGCCATTGTAAACTATGATTTAATATAATAAAATTAATAAACCATTTTTTATTCAATGAATAAGACACAAGATTTGAGAATGTGACATTCCATAATATTGAATATACATAATTTGAAAACATCTCATGCATATACGCACTAGAAAAAATCTTTTTGTAAATAAAAATACGACACACGGCGGGACTTGAACCTGTATCTGCTGGATTCTCCCAGTATGCTTTTCCAGTGGTTAACCTACGGGCATATTATTAGGTAAATTACGAAGATTTTAACCAACAGTTGTAACATGAAATACTTAAGCGCGAATCTGTCATGTAAATGTCAATACTGCCACGCCGTCGCGGCGACAAATTTAGTCTATGGTTTCATCATTTTGCAGAATATTTTGAACGAGCACCATCTACGTAAATTCACTGATGAAGAGTGCCAACTATAATGTATTAGTAATTTGAATTATTATTAATTATTCATGCTAATTTCAATTAATTTTAACAGTTTCTAGGTGTGCGTACGTTAAAATGAATTCTGAAATGACATCCATAGATAATATTTTGAACAGAACCCAACCTGCAGACCATAGCTAATAGACAACATTCTTATAGAAAATACATAGTGCCTACCGTTAAAATATAAAAAAACCCGATTTTTACATGACAGTCGTAGGCATGTAGAAGATGATATAAACGTTCATTGAGTCATGCAGCAGGTGTCGACGCAGTGAAGTTCGACGTGAGGCGACCTCATTGTTGCTCTGGTGATTTCGGCAGATTTTGCCAACTGACAATGTTAGTTTAAAGGTTCAAAATGTGCTACGGGAAGAGAGCATCAATCTGATAACATTTTAAACACCAAGAAAAACGACATTATACACTTTTTTCCCGTAGCGGCTGCTTACTGTGATGTCACGTGATAGTCCGCGACATGCACCTCAATTTAGTTCGCGATTTATCGAATTGCCTTATAAGGTTGGCTGTCGGTTTTAGTATAATAAAGGTAGGTATGAATTAATTCTTTATGTGAGGTTATAATCGCGGGATTGGATGTACTGGTGAGATCGATGTGACCGAGAGAATGATTATATTAATAACTGAGAGACTGGACTCGAGTGGAATGACGATTGACTATGTCAAGTGAAAGACTCGTGACGATAGTAGTTCGTCGCGTGACGGACTCGATGAGTGTGTGAGGATTCATGGATTGTCCTTCTTATTTATACAAAAGCAGTCCTTATATTACAAGAGATATTTTCGCAATTAACAAATCATAACAGACCCTACTGACCTAGTTATGATTGAGGAAATGCTGACAATCGTTTTCGTTATATTGTTTTGTTTTGACAACAAAAGATACATATTAAAGTATATCACCCTTCTAATGCTGAGTAATATGGTTGCCACAGTTATTCACTGATTATTCAAACATTAATTTTCATTTCACTAATGTTTATATTATGCTATGATTTCAGTAACCCACTTAAACTAAACTTTTCAATACAGATTCCTACATAGTTAATGCCCACCTACTTCAAAGCAAGTGTAAACTTTCCCAATTTATTTGCGGTTATAATGATATTTGTCGACCGTAGTTAATATTAAATTATTTCTTCAGTGCCTGTACATATCTACAGTGACGTCATACAATAGGTTCGCGCGAACCGCTTGTTAAATTATGATTTATTTTATGAAACGGTATAGAAAATTCTGGTGTTATTTCCTCTAAAAATCACCACTTTGGTAAAGAGGTTGCAATCCCCATGAATGTCTTTAATTTTCTTTATGGCCAGGATTAAATATTTTGTGTAGTGTTCTTGTGTTGTTCTATTGCTTAGTGCTTCGTGAGGCTTTTGGAGGTCAATTTCGTGATTATGTTGTCTACATCGAGTCCTGAGAGTCCATCGCTCCCTTTCTAGTATAGGGCAGTCGTTGATGACATGCCACACAGTTTGAGATGTGTTGCCGTCACATGGACAACAGTCGTCATCCCTCAATTTAAATCTTTTTAGATAAGCTCGCACCGATCCGTGGCCTGTTGGTATCTGTGTGAGTTCGTGTGATATTTTTAAGTTCCTGGCAAGAGTGATGGCACAGTTTATGTTTGGAATAAATTTCTGCGTTATTGATCCTGTGGCGGATGTTGTGTATCTGTGGTTCCATAGCTCTATGGTATCTTCGTTTAGTTTTTGTTTTGCGTAACTCAGAGGGAAGTGTGTATAGGTTAAAGGTCTTTTGTCTGTTGTGGCTTGTTTAGCGTATTTATCAGCTTCCTCGTTTTATAACTTTGTTTATATAAAAATTAAAGATATAAATGGAGGCACCTAATTAGCCCCACATCAATGCAACTAACCCACCCAACCACCTTGTACGAAAAAGCAAGGGTATGGTTATTATTAAAAAAAAAAAAAAAAATCCCCATGAATGGTTTTCTCTTTTTGTGAATAATTATTGGTGTGACATGTTCTGCCAATTTACCTTAGTATACCTTAGTGTTATCGTACAAGTTATCCGATTAGTGAACTCGCTTTTGTACGCATGCAAAAATCCAAAATCATTTGCACATACTTTGAAACTTATTCATGTTGATTAGTTTTGTGTTATATGTCAATATTGTTATATGTAATATGTAACACCCACGATGGCCGCGCGGCTTAAGCGTCGGCCTATAGCGCCTTGGGTCCCAGGTTTGAATTCTGGGTCTGGCTAGCACACATATTGTGTTTTTGTAATTTGTGTATGTGTCAAAGTATGGACCTACTAGGTTGAGTAAGTGGTTGACATCCATTTCTCGTAAAAACAAAATCTGTTAATACAAACCTCCACTCTGTGGAGGCCCATATGATCTTAATAGGATCGGACATGGTCGAAAAAATGTAAATTGTACGTATTACATTTCGCCGTAGCACAGTTCACCGTAAGCTGTGTTACCGGAAAGAGATCACCGTATAACATTTAGATCTCAAAATTACGCGTTGTTCGTGAAACATTGCAGATATGTTTGTACCAATTTTATTAGATTCAATAAGAACATTAATTTGTAGTACGACTTGATACTTACGAGCACCAACTAAAATTATAATTAAATTATACGATATGATTGTATTGGTAATTTATTTACCTAGGTAACTATTTTATTCTGTCCTTTTCTTGATATAATTATTCTTGTAATACAGTAAAGTTGATCAGTGACGTCCCTAGACAAAATGCCGCCCCTAGGCAGCACCAAAATGCCCCCCTCCCATTTTTTATACATTATTTTTCATCATCCTTTCACGACTCCAATAACTAAGAAATGTGTAGTATGGATTCATTACTAACAAAATATATACCACTAAATCTAATTTAAATGCCATAACTACTTAAATAGACAATATTGCGAGTTTCCACGGTTTCAGGTAACTATGTACCTATCTATAATTTGAAAATATGCACGACGTGTCATTGCTTGTCATCAAGAACGTGGCGTCCAAGGACAACGACAGTAAGCTAGTCATCGCGAACAGCCATGTTAAACCTTTTATGTTAATAAATAAATTTTGTTCCAACAGTGCACCGATTTCTATATATGCCTAATGTTTCTCCTCGATTTGCCGCCCTTCGAGTAACTGCCGCCCACAAGCGACGCTCAATCTGCCTACCCCCACGGGACGTCACTGAGTTGATCTACAAAAACCGGTACGTTCCAATGCTGAGCTTTGATTGCAGGATTATAATTCGGTGTTGTTTGGGCATAAACTTTCATGGTCATTTTATGTTGAGAGTAAAAATTGGGGCACTATAGTATTATCTTCCATATGGTGATAACCCGATACTTACCTCTATTTCATTTGAAATGCTCAAAACGCTGTTTTAATAATGTGATATGTGAACAAAAACGGCGGTTAGGTTAGGTTAGGTTAGGTAAGACCTTATCATAGTTTGATCATTGATAAGTGACATTATTTTCCTAATTAGTTGAATAAATCAACAATCTAATTACTATCATATTCTTCTTCAGTAATTTATTTTAAAATGTTTTTCTCAATGTTAGACAAAAAAATGAACCGAAATTTATTTATGTGGGCAAGTTTTTTTCTTGAATCTAAAGTATAAATTTTGCCAGCGGCATTTTAAAATTTTTAAAGCTTTTAGTCGGCCAAAAGTATTTTATTAAATAAAAGCATTCTAAAACTTACTTATTTTTTCTAGTTTTTTTTTAACTTTACTTTAGTGATGACCGATACATATTTTGTGAGGGACAGGGACGAGAATTTAAGGTTGTTTTGTAAAATTATCAATATTTCTTGGATAAGAAAATTGATGTACATAAGTTACAGGAAAACATCACATTAATGGGGCACCATTGTTGAAAATCGTTCAGTAATTTAAAAAATCAACGAAATCAATAAAAGTATTATTTAATGTTGTACTCGTCAAAAACTATATCGATAATATTCTGGTAGCATATAAGTAGGGTTTGGCATTACACTCGGCGGCGTTGAAATATACTCACCAAAAGCTACATACATTCAGCGCGACAACGCCACGGTTTGGCAATGCGCGTCGTATTAATACACATCTCCACAGAACAGATAATAAACAGAATTCCGATAGGCAATATTCAAGATTTTTTTAGAATTTTCCACATTCTGTATCACTTTACTGTGGACAATAGAGATGGGAAAACTGGTCGATTTTGAAGACTAAGTATAGTTACTACCACTATAAAAAAATACTTAGTATAGAAACTTGTTCCAAAATACTTACTAGTATTTGGAATACTATATAGAGCATTTGGTGTGCGTATGCGACAAAAGTTTCATACTCAACTGAAACTAAAACCAACTCCATATTAGTATTTGAAATACGTATCGGCTCAGGGAACTCTGACTGTGTATCGGCTTCAATAGAATCGCTAAAAATACGCTCAGCTCTGCTTGTCAAAAAGTCCCATTTATTATAAAATTTTAAACACATTTTAAATTTTATTGTTACATTTAGTTGTTTTTCTGTTAGGTTACAATATTCTTTATTGAGTAACAGTGATTTTTTAAAAAATTTAGACATGTTTTGAGCAGTCATATAACAAGTCTAACCTGTTCGTCATCTCACCACTTTGCTGCGATACAACATTTATGACCTATTCATGCATTCGAACGCAATAGACTGATAAGTTAAAATATACCTATATTCAAGTGCTATCTTGTTCGCGTGCATTTAATGTCAATAGTGTTGAAATTCTACCAACTGGCGAGTGCACAGAACAGCGACTCACGATGATAACATCACAAGTTTATTGGGCCACACATACTGAGTATGGGTAGTTTCATCCGAAACTTGAGTAAGTACACAAACTTGTGATAGTATTTCCAACTCACCTCTAGTGGACAACTTTACACAGTCAAAAGCTTTGCTGTAATAAAAAAACTACGTACTTGCAGCAGGAGTATTAAATTCAAGATATGTGTTCTATAACTTGAAAGATATTTAAAAGCTGTTTCCGAAAAGCTCAAAATAATTAGGTGTAGTTCAAGAGTATGTCGTTTGTTATTTGAAATAAAATGCTTTGTCGATTCGATACAATGTTGGGTTGAAACTTTGTCGTCGGTTTGTGCAGATTTCAAATTAAACCCGACGTCTTAATCACGCTAATGTAAGAAACTTTTTGATGAATGATTTGGGAAAGAGAAGAAGAGAAAATTAATGCGGTGCTGTTATATTCTCTTATCTTACATGAAAGAGAATGGAAGAGATTGATGTACGGGCTCAGGTAAAATATTATTATATATTTCTGTAATACCTACTGATAATAAATCAGCGTTCAAAATTAATTTTATATATCATTTAATGAAGGTCCGCTAACAAGAGTTATTATACTTATAAATTTAATATTATATTTAGCACTTAACACATGCCATGACATAGAATTGAAACAATCACAAAAACTAAGGCTTTTAGAAAATCACGTAAATATATTATTGTGACCTCACTGAGATCGACTCCAGGGCCCACTTACGAAAGGCTGGTAACATTCATGTCAGATATGCTATCATCAGCATCAGCCGGGGTCATTATACCGCTCAATGAAAGCCTCTTTTAGATAAATCTACCCTTATCACAGACCCAGTTCATTGTTGGAACATATCTGTATTTAAATAAAAAACAAGATAAGTCTGAAATCACTGTTTTCAAAAGAGCCAAAAGAAGATTTAATTTTGGTCAAAAAAACTTATGCTTATGTGGTGTCGATTTGGTAAATCGACTGCTAGTTGAACGTCTCTCCATAGCTACGTCTACTCTGCCCGGTCCGTAGTTTTTCGTTACCACGTATATCTACACATATCTTTATGAGTTCGCCTATCCAGCGGGTTTCAAGATGTTCCTGCGATCTTTTAGTAGCTCTTCGATACCACTGTTTGATGGTATATCTCCAGTTGTTAGCTACTCGCCTAGTGACGTAGACGTATTCAGTCCATTGCCATTTTCATCTGCTTAGCGATTTCTATAAAATCGCGTACTCTTATCTGCTTTTTATCTATTGGTTTCTCTTGTGGTCTTTCTGCGTCATGCTCAACATGCACTTTTCCATGGCACGTCGAGGTTCTCGTAGTTTTTGGTTATGCCCTATATTCATATGAGTAGGTTCGTACGACTGGCAGCACATGTTGATTGAAAACTTGTGCGCTAGGCACAATGAGAAGTGAAAAAATCATATAAAAACTCATACTTTGAGAAAATAACAAACATATTGTATTTGACCTCAATGGAAATCGAACCCGTAGCTGCAAGATAAGAACAAGAGATAAGTAACGCACCACGCACTGGACAAAGACATGAGTTCGTTGACCCAGCATATTAAAAGGCGATCCTGAGCGTTTCTATGACTACAACAGGCAATACGGGCTAATGACGTAGTGTAGTGAAAGTGAAAATGAAACAATTACACAAAAACCCAGGCTTTGAGAAAATCACATACATGTATTGTGACCTCCAATAGCCCCCGGATAAGAAACCAACGCATTACGCACTGGGCAAAAAGAGAGAGTCATGAGAACACTTGAGTCCGTTGACCCAGCATATTGAAGGGTGATCCTGAGCCTTTTGATTAATATAACAGGCAATACGGGCTAATGACGAAGTGTAGTGAAACAATCACAAAAAAACCCAGGCTTTGAGAGATTCACATGAAGGTATTGTGACACCTGGAAGATAAGCCAGTCTGGACAAAAAAGGCATACATCCGTTGACCACGCATATTATTGAATACCACTGAATGACTGAATTTGTCCGGTGGTTATCCAATATCCATTAACTGAGCGAAATTACTATCAATTAAATATGTTACATATTAAGAATTATTAGTTTTTTCAACAAAGTTTTTCCTCACATTTTTTCTTTCGATTACCTACAGAATAATAAAGACTATTTTTCTTTGAACCTCACTTAGTAAATCCTCCAATATTGGAGCAATCTTAAAAACCACGAAAATAAAATATCAGTTCTAACAGAACAATACGTACCAGATTATTTATTGAATTGTTTTCGGGCAGAGGCGTATTCAGTATTTACGATCGGAATTTAATGCTTATACATCATACATATCGTAATAAAATCATTCGATAAGATAGAGTTTTTCAAACTGTGTAGTTGTTTTTATCTAAATTCTAAAGGTTTTCGTCCCTATCTGTGAGATTATCATATTCTGGCAGTGTCAACACATATAAATATGAATGGTGACTTCTATAGCAGAATCTATCGATATAAAATAAAACTAATGATTGTAGTTGATATCACAAATAATTTCTCAATTGAATAATCGTTCCTCGCATACTGTATTTTATCTGCAGTGGTCAGAAAACTACCAAAATGATAAAGCCATACTATCATATTGTATTATCAAAATATACATTAATCAATTATGTAAGCTGGATGTAATATAAAATTAAAATATAATTGGAATAACGTACAACTACAAATGGTGATCCCGACGGAAAGTGATGAACAATTACACTTCTGGAGCGCGGTTTATCTATGGTGGTAGTGCGGTCCAGAATAGAGGTGAGTTGGAAATACTGTCCCCAGTTTGTGTACTCAAGTATCGGATGAAACTACCCATACTCAGTACGTGTGGCCCAATAAACTTGTTCCAAAAAACTTGTAATGATATCATCGCGAGTCGCTGGCTAGTTGGTAGACTTTCAATACTATTGACATTAAATGCGCGCGAGCGAGGTAGCACTTGAATACAATTATATTTTAATTTATTAGTCTATGCATGCGAATGACATCATCTTCTATATATGTATGAACAATAGGTCATACATTTTCTGTAGCAGCATAGTATTCCCTCGGAAATGTGGTGAGGTGACTGAGGTGACGCAGTTTACAATAAAAAAAACATTGTTATTCATTTTATGTTAACAAGAATATTATAACATAACATAAAAACAACTCATAAATTTAAAATGTGTTTAAAATTTTATTATAAATGGGACATTTCGAAAAGCCCAGCTCAGTGTATTTTTAGCGATTCTATTGAAGCCGATATTTCAAATACTAATATGGAGTTAAGTTTAAGTTCCAGTTTAGTATGAGACTTATGTCGCATACGCACGCCAACCACTCTATATAGTATTCCAAATACTAGTAAGTATTTTGGAACAAGTTTCGATACTAAGTATTTTTTTATACTGGTAGTAAGTATACTTAGTCTTCAAAATAGACCAGTTTTCCAACCTCTAGCCCAGAACCTATGGTTTATTTATCTAAACATACGTAGTTTTTAATGCAGATGTAAGTCCCCCTGAACTTAATCCATCTCGGTTTTCTTCTAATAATCATTTGGCAAATTCGAAAGTGTATTCAGATAGTTGTTTACGTATTGAATCTGACAGAAATTTTGGACGACGTTGTTTAAATAGTGATCTTGTCAACATTAATTTTACTTTATGAACTGTGGCGCCATCTCATATACATTTAAAAATATTACTAACCTCCAACGTATAAAATTTAAAGTTTTTGTTTCATTTTATAGGTTCATCCAAACAACATTTACATTGTACTGGAAATAAATTACGTACGATTAAGTATAATCTACCAAAGACGCGTAAAATTTTTCACTGCGAAAGAAAACGAAACATTGGGAGACTATGGCTGGACACAACACAGAATCAATGAGGGATCACCCTTTTCTCACTATTTATTATATTCCTCTTCTTTTCCCGTGTGCACCCTTGGCATGCCGCCCTCGGTCTTGGGTAACTACTCCTGATACATTCCCAGTCATAAAAAAGCTGATGCTTCACACCAAAACATAGGATCACGTGATCGTTCGATTAAGACCGGATATAGTACATGGGAAACTTTGAAATGCGGTCGCCAAAAGCTACATAGATGTGGTCGCGACAACTGCTTCTACCTGTTCTGATAATAAGGGTTTGGCAAGCACCATAAAATATATATATGAAAAATATGAGGAAGCCTGATACATACTAGCTTGGTTCTCGCACGTTTAGTAATGATAATAGTCAGCCCGATAAGTTTGGAAAACGCTGACGTAATTCATTCACCCGTTTAACTGTACGAAACTTGGGCCGTGCAAGAAATAGTAATATTATATTTCTTCACATATTGCAGACTCCCTATATCATTTCCACGTGAGTTATTACACACTGACTCGGACTTACTTATGGCTAATGGTATAAGTATACATATATATTATTATTATAGTTAACTTTGCCACGTTTCGCCCTCGCAGCTTGGTAAGCTAGTTTATATCACAATGATGTGACGTTTGGATAGTTTTATAGTATTCTTTACTTTAATGGTAATATTTTCACTGTGAGAAAGAAATTATTAAGTAAGTATAAAAATTGTAAGAACATATAAATTATTGCATTTGTGAGAGAGAGTTAAATTTCTGGATCGATTAAGATAATAAATAATATCAGATATGCGCATAAAATGGCAGCCGGAATGGAGTTATCGATATCCGTTTCTCTTCACCCACTTGGGTGTACGACCGGTTTAAAACTAATATATACTTGAGTTATTATTATATTACGTCATTATAATTACAACAAAAAATCTTGGAGTGATCCGTGACGTCGGTTAGTAATTAAAGTAATACCCACTTTGATTTAAAATACAAAAGCCGATCGCCAATAGTAGCTCAATTTGGAAAGCGCTTCAGAGAGTATTAAGAGTCATTAGTTAAAATTTGTCAGAATTAAGTATGGCGCCTTTAGTATAGTGGTATATGTGTGTGGGCGCAAAACACGAGAGATGTAGGTTCGATTCCTGCGGGGTGTCTTACTTTTTTCAAAAAGATTTTTTCTATTGGTTATAATATATTTTCTCAGAAGTGTTTTCAAAATTATGTATGTACACTAATAGATACGTTCAGTGGACTTATTTATTTTTGTGACTGTTTATTTCTTCGAAAGTTATAAGCAATTCCAGTAAAACACCCCTTTTTGACATCATAACCGAGTTTTTAGCTACCTAAAAAGACACTTTCCAATTTTTTGATACTATGTATATGATAAATAGTTTTTGTCGAATTTAGCAAAAAAGTCATTCACTGATGACATCCTGATTTTTCTCATAATAGTTAAAATTTTACATTCTTGAATAGCGGATGAGAAATCAGACTGATTCATACTATATTGTCATGGTTAAGTTGTCGGCATGTTCACTTGATAGAATAGAGCTTTAGATATGTCAATTTCCAGCAATTCCTTTCCTTCGGTAACACGATTTACATATTGTCCTATACTCTTAAACTACACACTTGCTTGGAAGAGTGATAGATAAGACGACTCCCATAACGTCTTAGGTCGCCGCCATTTTGTTTTTAAAAATACAAAACGGGACTATTGACATCTATGCGAATTCTGTGCAACATATTTTTACGATAGATTCACGAATAATATGAAATTAAAATCAAATGGTACATGCTTTAGCATATTAAATCCTGTATCAAATATTACATCGGTTCATAATGCCTAACCGATGTATTATTAAGTTGGTAAAATGTAAAATAATATATACATCGTATGGTCCTATTAATGTAATGTTATTAATAAAAAAACAAATCAATTAGCATGCAGGTTTAGTACCAAAATCAACCATCTAACTAATATGAAAAACACAGACAGCAAAATTAAATAGATTAAAATCACAAAAAAGCTTCCGACGTACGAGCGAGCTTTGTTTTATTTAAGCTCGCAGCGCTTTTGGTTGTTCTGCAAAAGACTCGGACGGCGCTTTGCGGAATTTATTAAAAATTAACAAAATATTTATGTTTAATTTCGGAAGGATTCGTAGTGAAGGAAAGCGAGTAACATAAAAAGGATGAAAAGGGCTGACTGTTGACTCAAACATGAGAAGATTGGACACGAGTTGATTGAGATGTAGCAAAAGTTGTACTAGCGTCCATAAATCGTATTAACATAGGATCACAAGTCCATTGGGTTGTTTAAATTACGTTATTATTGAAGATAACCTTATTTACGCGCGGTAAATCGAATTACCAAAAGACCGAGTCTCACATTCATATTATTATCGTGAAAATTTGTATGTAGTAAATAGTAATTTAAAATGTTTTTAATAAGATATTTTTGTTACATAGGCTACTTCAAATATTCGTAGCACAGAACAGATAATACTCGTACATAGAATACCGATAGGCTATATTCAATACGCCGCATCTTGATGCAGGGTTTTGAATGTGTGAGTTTCCTACGAAAATGAAGCACGCATTATGCACGTGCAATAGTGTGGGTAATACATCAACATTAAATGAGCGTAAATGCATAAACCGAGAGCAGTTTTCAGTATTCGACGTACAACGTATTCTTGACACGTCTGTAAGTTTATCCCGGATTCTTCCTTACTCGAGTCGGTTATCTGCTATCGCCTTACCCGTTAGGTATTTCAGTTCCCATTATTTCTGAGTTCCTTGATTCATAGTAATTTAGATCAATCCAGTGCTTGAAATCGATTGATTTTAGCTCAATATTTTTAGAACATAATATTGTGCTCGTTATTTTTGTTATAGTTATTATCATCATGATAAGTGGCCAAACACCCTGGGCGGATCCCCCCATCCTGTTCTAGTGTCCTCCATGTGTTTTCGCATCTGTAGGTCAATATTGGTCGGATCAACGTCTTGTACATCTGATTTTTTGTTCGACAAGACAGGATGTGAAGCTTTAGCTAATTTTAAAGACTAAAGTAGCAACCGTTAGTAACACCTCACTTATGATATTCTTGTTGGTTGCCAGGTAACCGAGGTAAACAAAAGAAGAGGTAGTCATTGATTTGGAGATCTGCGCATCTATTCTATACACTAGGCTGCCATCGGCGGCTATCGAGGATAATTTATCATATGTATGTATTGGGCAGTTAATTGTTACAATAAATTAACTGTCTGAACTGCCAAAAAGTGATATGTTTTAACAGCAGCCCTCTTGGCAGTGTTAACTTTTAGAGCGAGATAGACAATTTAGACAGTTTAGACGGCTAGCTTATAGTAACAATACTTGTAATACCTCCAATACATAACTATGCTAAACTACCCTTGATATAAGCCTTGTGTATAGAATAGGTGTGCTGGGGGAATTATTTACTTTGTTGATCAGAATGGGAATATACTTTTTTTTGTTTCGTTGATCTTCTTTTATACTTATACCTACTTATAAATATTAGACAAGAAAATGCAATAACATTTTTAAACATCAGACACGCATATATACTGAAGATTTGGATAGTCAAAAATTTCAGCACCGCAGGCGAAAAAGTAATTTCAACGAAATAAACTGTCAAAAATTGTATTTTTCTTCTTTTGAGTATCTGTAGCCCATAAATAGTGTATGGTCTGTCACCGAATGTCATTATAATGCATTATTTATAAATATGAAGCAACAATTTTAATTAGTTAATTTACTAATAACATACAATCTTTATAGAAAATCAACACAAAATCTCATTGTTGCTAGTAGAAATAGGGGTTTACGATATATCATAGATTAACTTTTTTACCATCGTCCGACTAAAGTTTAACGACATTTGTAAGTAAAAGTAAGAGATATTAAGAAGCTACGTTCCGGTCCGCTTCGGTTCATTTCGAGCGCTGGGTCAATTCTAACTGAACCTTTTAATGTTGCAGTTATACTAGTTCTGCATTAAGATAGTGGGATTGGTAACATAATTTGAGTAGAATTTTTTAATTGGTATATACACCTCTACCTATAGACTTATATATTATAGTCAATAATACTGGAATAGTTCAAAATATGCCAAAAAACATCTAAATGTCCATAAAGCAAAAAAAACGTTCAATTTATTTAAGTATTTTTAACTGAATAAATTAACAGAATATAATACGTTTTTAATAACTTTGTAATTATCGATATTTCTTGACATTTAACTTATCGAAATTGAACGTTGTCTGCTAACTTGTTAAATTAAAGTACGCATTTAATTTTGTGTCCAATTTGTCAAAATTACTCTGACGAACAAAATCTATTACTAATTATAGAGATACTCAGATCAATATTGCTTGTTTTTAATTAGTTCTACAATCCAAATTGGATTTTGGACAAATCACGCAGAGGTTTCTTAACACATTTTTAATTTGACGAAAAACGGATGTTAGCTTCTTGCTCAATCTATAAAGTCCATACTCTGGGTCCGAAGACATCCTGAAAAATTAACAAGTGAACTTTCCTGACCAAGGATTTGTACCTAATATCAACGACTTTGTAAACTAATGCGTTACGGCTTGGCCATTACGCGATCAAGACTCATATTAAGGAAAATCAAAATAATTTATAAAAAACACCCCACGTCAGATCCATATTTATTCTATGGGTCGTAATTTCGAACATATTTGGGAAAAGATACTGAGAATGGTCTTTTGGAGCTGCTGTATGCTATAGGCATATGGCGAAGGTACAACCGCGAATTAATCCGTTGTTCGATGATCTCCTCATCGACGCAGTCCTGAAAATGGGGTGAGCGTATTGGGTAGGCTGTATTATCTCAAGGGTGGAAGATAAATCCAACAGCAGATAAGAGGGGAAAATGAGGGTGTGAAGACCTCATCTGCGATGGTTGAACTGTGTAAAATGGAACACAGTATATTCGAGACAAATATGGTGGAGGAATCTTGTGGCAGATAGAAGGGGGCGCCCAACACTCACATTAAGTTGTAGTACTATAATTATGAATGAGTAAATAAACCGTTTGAGCCAATTATTCACTATCAACTTTTCGATTGACGCTATAGAGGCTTTGCAAATGTGACATTTTTGAGTACACTTAATCTATACAATTACTGGACAATATAATGGATAGTGACGAAGTGAGGATTGTTTTGATTTTGAATCGACCGGCTAACCGCGAAAATTGCTCGAAATTTAAACAATTAAAAAAATATAAAACCAGACTACTCTTTACAGATATGTATCATTTTATGTGTTTTTAAGTTTAATACACATCGTATTTCAAATATTTAATTTTAATAAATATATTCTCTATAAACGAGTGGTAGGGTTGGGTGAGAAACTTTGGTAAATTCTGATGTAGACTTAACTGAGAAGAGATGAAATGGTCTAGTGAGGTTTTCACCCGGCTGTGAATTTGTAAGTGATATATAAAGTCACAACAAGATTTAAACAAACTTTCGTTTTAAATCCCGCAAAAAGTCAACAAATTCAAGGGGATGATTGAATTATTTCAAGTTAGGCTTTATACTTTTTTAAGCAAAGGGAAAACTGTTTTAACATTTATTTGACGGTTAATTTTTCAGTTAGGGCCTGATGAATATTTAATTTCGTCAGAGGCGAAGTTAATTATGCATGAGACGAGCGCTCTACCGACATTTTGTTTTTCGACATTTCCTTTTCGAAATTTCATTTGACGAATGGAATGTAGCTACAAGGAAGCGTAGTATTCTACATGCTTTCGTTTTTTTTACATTTCTTCTCTGCTTGTAACAATAAGTATGATATTAAAATGTAAGCTTTATTTTGCGACTTTGAGAGATTCAACACTGGCCAATGTTTTGAAGTATAAAAGAAAGTAATATTAGTTCTGAGAAGGGCGTACATTTTTAAATTATGTAAATGGAATTGTAGGTCCAAATTCATTTATATTTTTTAAATTAAGTATTATAAATCTCAAAATTATGGTTTTAAGGCTTTTAAGTGAACATATACTTTAATACTACTATTAAGCATCTGTTTCTGTTTAGTAAATTATATTATAATATAACATGCACAATTTGAAAACACCTGATATGTATGTATCAATGGGCGATTCGACATAAATAATACACAATAAACTTTATTAGTTATACGTATTTATTTTAATCGAAATAATACAATCATTATAGTGTTGGTTTGTTATTAAATTCGTTAAACCTTGCCTAAACCAAGCAATAATAGATAAAAAATATTCTTCTATCTACAAAATATCTTAAATTATGTATGATTCAATGGTAAAATTTTAAACATTTTGTAGATATTATCTATTATGGCTTGGTTTACGCGGGGTTTAATTGAATTTTAAAAACTGACTAACACTATACGCAATTAGTCGTCTTACTTCAATGAACACAAATACATATGACTGACAAAGTTTAGTGTGTATTATTTATGCCGGATCAACAGCCTATCTCAACCCTTCGCCACTGATATTAGAACGTTTTTCTTAGCTCGTATTCTTATTTGTCTGGTACAAATCTTGCAATCTACTTTTAACTAACTTCCCGACTAACTAGATATTTGAAACTTTTAGAATATATCAGAACACGATGCTTATGCATTTTTTAATACTTTTAGTCATCTTTAAGTAGAATTGAATTCATTTTCAGTTAATTCTGTTTCGTATGAAAAGTTATTTCGACACCATTAGGGGTCTGGGGTTCTAGTAACTAAATTATTAATATAAATACGTGCGTTACTATGAAAATCAATATGACATTTCAGTATTATTTCTATCAGTACATATTTTTTGATCGTTTAAGCTAGTCAAGTTAAGTTTATATGATTCAACAGAAAATTTAAAAACGTTGTACTTATATAAAAAGTTCTTTTTATCTTGTAATTTATTTATGTGGCACTCGAGCCCATAATCACTAGATTCACGCCAATGTGGTTTACCAATAAGCCACGTGAATCCTATCTAATTACGATGAAATTAACTAGTAGTTTTTTACATTTTGAAGCATTTAGAAAATGCGTTAATTTTTTACAATCGGCTTTTGCGTTTTAAATCAAGATATCAATTACGTTAATAATTATTAACATGTAGAAGGATCTCTCCAAATTTTAGTTATTACTTTATTAGTTTAGTGTATTTTTATTCAACGAATAATTCACAAGATTTTGAGAATATAATATTCTTTTTCAATAAAAATTATGTTACATTCTTACGATCATTATTCGTTGAATAAAAAAAATAGTTTATAATATATATATATATAAATATGTTTTACAATGTAGCTATCTTATAAGAAGGCTGTTCATAATATTATGTACTTCAATATGAAAGAAAACATTGACTAAATTGGAACAAGTTGTTTCGTATTAAAACGTATCTTGGGGTTATGCAGACATAGTTTTACCTCAGTGTAATATGGGAAGTGAGTACTTATACTAAGAATTTGCTTGATCTGTAATAGTGTTTGGTGATAAAAACATATTACCAGGAAGGAAAAAGGGTAAGGATATCAATAAATGCATAGTTATTATTTATGGGAGTCTGCTCATTTAAATTATGAAAACAAATTTTGGAACACGCCGTATAGGTAATAAGGGTGGAGAGTCTATTAACGATAATCTTCACAATTGGCAAGAGGTGGAAGCCACATCTGAAGAATTGTGTAAAGAAATTAAAGGATTAATAAATTTTATCAGACAGACTAAAAGTTTCTCGGATAATTGAAAAAAATGAGTATTTTAATAGCTACAGTTTCATAAATAATTCATGGGAATAATCCATGATTAGTGCGAAATGTGTGTCGTGAATTTTGGATCCATTTAAGGGGGATGCTTATACTATCAGAGGCGAAAAGAGCCACCTAACGGAAAAATACGAAACTTGCAATTTGAGAATTTTTTTTGATAATTTACAATTTAAACTGTAGTAATTAATAAATATGTATCTGAAAACACCAAAAAGATTTTTTATTTTTTTTTAAATTTAAAGATAAACTGGCAATTGTTAAAAGATGTAATAAAATGTGAATTCGTTGCAGGGTCAAATTTTATTTATATTTTATGGCCATATTTATTATTAAAATTTAGTTTATTAAGTGTTAGATTTTCTGTCGTTTAGATTTTTGACTAATTCATCGTTTTAATATTTTTTATATAATTTTAAAAAACATCGATTTTTATAAAAATATAAATGTGTATAACTTGAAATCCTTTTTAACCCTTCCTAACAGAGGAGTGGAATCAGCTTGGAAAAGCCTTCACCTAGCAGTGGATAGATTCAGGCTGATTATGATCAGACGGTCAAATTAATATTTATACGAAACGGAGCAGAAATTTTGGGGATCGTATGAGCCGAAACGGCGCTCCGGTGCGTTCCGGTCTATTTCGAGCCCTAAATGGATAGAAAGTCACATGACAAGCCCTGTGAATGTTATGTGTATAGAATACAATCCCGAGCCAAAATTCTGATCCCGGGATTTCGAGATTACAATTTGACAATCCCGGGATTGGCATTTTTTTTCCATTATTAATATAAAAATTTTATATTTACAAATAACATTGATAAAATCGGTCAAAAATAAATCTAGTATAATTTATACTATTTAAGATATTTATTGTTAATATTGTATACGATCAATCTTGGAAATACATAAGTTTAATGAAGTAAATAATATTGTTTTATAAATAATAATGTGCATTTCATATGAGATTGCTGTTTCTGATAGTAAAGACTTAATGAATGGGTTAGCGAGATTTAAAATAGTAAAGCAAATCATGGTGTACTTATGGTCTTTCCGCTTCATAAATCTAATAAGTCAGCCAAATAATATGAAACTGCCGTAAACGTATGAGATCATGGTGGAATTACTTTCCGATTTTTCTCATTTTTGTTAATTTATGTGAAAAAATAAAATGAATCGGCAACTTACACATGGGTATAAATCAAACTACGTTCAAACTCTGTTTATTTCTAATGTAGTTATTTGTTATTAAAAGTATTTTATCTGTTATATTTTATTTTCCATAAAAATTGATAAAAAAATCAATCCCGAAAGTTTCGGGATTACGTTTATCAATAAACGTATCGAAAATAGCTCGGGATCCCGGGATTGGAATCCCTAATTATGTGTCATAGTAGAACAAATAATGGATATCCACGATTTCGGAAGCAAGCATTCTGTTACTCGTTCATCGAGGACGCTTGTCATATTATATATAATATTATGTACTGAATTACATTATATATAGCTACAGTATATAAGAAAGAGTACTTATTATAATATATAATAAATGGAATATTTAATATTTTACCCGGGACGCAATATTACTGGTTGAAAGCGTAACATTTATTATTCTCTCAGTATTTCAAAATATGCGTTGTAAAAGAGTAAACGAGCTCTAATCATATTATTATAAGATTTCTTTGTGAGTAATACCATCTTTCAGTGCAGGGTACTGAACCGAAGCCGAAACCTATAACCCGTAAAACCGTTTAATTGGTTTGAGTTTTGTGACGTTTTCTTAAGTTTTTACATCTTCTTCTTTATTTGTATATCTTCCAGTGACAAATACTCCATACAAGGCTATTATCTAAAGCCTACCTTATTAATAATATAAATAATTACAAATTGCATATTAACGTATTTAAATATTAACTAATAAATACAAGATAAAAAGAACTGTGTATATACAACGTTTTTAAATTTTCTGTTGAATCATATAAACTTGACTTGACTAGCTTAAACGATCAAAAAAAAAAAGTACTTGATAGAAATAATACTGAAATGTCATATTGATTTCCATAGTAACGCACGTATATATTAATTTTAAAAATTTAGTTGCTAGGACCCACTTAGCAATCAATAATACTCGTAGTTTTACTTTTTACGGATTTCTTCCGAAATAACTTTACATACAAAACAGAATCAACTGAAAATGAAATCAATTATACTGAAAGATGGCTAAAAGTATTAAAAAAATGCATTGGCATGTTTCAAATGTCTAGCTAGTCGGGAAGTTAGTTAAAAATGCAAGATTTGTACCGGACAAATAAGAATACGAGTTAAGAAAAACGTTGTAATAAAAAAAACGTTGTAAAAAATAGTTTACTTTGCCAACGACATCACACAATTCTGTCGTCTATGTAGAAATGTATTATTATAAATATATACAGAACCATCTGTTAAAGGTTAAAAAAATGCAACAGCGCCATCTTCAACTATTGTATGTAACGGATTATTGTGCGATGAATGACATTTTTTTGTATGTACCTCAGTCTCGTCTACCATAATGTAAGCACCACGGTAGGTTTGAAAGGCGAAGCCTAAAACTTTTGCACGTAATATTATTATTGTCCAAAATAATTAATAATATGATAATCGCGTTTTATTTGGTTACGACCAAACCGATAAGCGCTTCGGGATGTAAAATTTTTATCGTATGGCCAATTGCTAATGCACATTGACACGAATCCATAGGGTGCCGCTTCGAGGTCCATTGGGAGCAGTGTTGCCATATTTTAAAAGTGGAATTATAGTACAGAGCCTCCAAAATTATAGTATTTGGAGATAAAATATAGTACGCGTTGTCATCTGTTGAAAATGAAAATTTTTCCCAATTTCCAATTTTTCATAGTCAGCTCGTTTTTATTAGGAAAAATATTTCGCCGCGGGCCGCAGGTTCCTGAATTTTCATGGTCGGCTCGTTTTTTTTAAAAGTGGAATTATAGTACAGAGCCTCCAAAATTATAGTATTTGGAGATAAAATATAGTACGCGTTGTCATCTGTTGAAAATGAAAATTTTCCCGATTTTTCATAGTCGACTTGTTTTTTTTGGGAAAAATATTTCGCCGCGGGCCGCAGATTTCCAAATTTTCGAAGACCACTCGATTGCGAAATGGCAAATGCAGAATTATAGTACTTTTATATAAAATTATAGTACGATTTTCAAAATTATAGTATTTTGGGCGTACTATACCTATTTTATATCGTACATAGCACGCGGACCAAAATTATAGTACAAATACTATAATTATAGTACGGTTGGCAACACTGATTGGGAGTCGTATTTTTTTTCAAAAACATTTTTTCTAGTAGGTAATATATCTTAGGTGTTTTACCATGATTTATTATGGTAAATATTAAATGTTAATAATCATTTTTTGCCATCGGTATTTAAAAAGTAAGCACAAAATAATCGCTTAGTAATGAGTCTTCACCATGGCGTTCATCTAAACTCTAGCAGTAGATCGACGCTGGTTAATGATAATGACTAAAAGATTAATATACCTGCTCTTATTTGCAAACAGGTAAATAACTTGGGATGATCCGTAAATCGTTTCACGATTGACTTAATATCGAACACCCGTTTCAAAGTCTCAGGTTTTGGTTGGAAATACTAGGTTGATTAAAATGAAGTCATTATTTATAAAATAATATAATCGATAACGTTGACTTATGAATCAATTATATAATTGCGATAACACGTGTAATCGAGTATTTTAGTTTCAAAGTCGGTTACCTCTTCAGTCCGCCATTTTGAGATAATCGCAAAAAAACACGAAACACTTTATTGACTATGTCCGATCCTAAGAAGAACTAATAATATGTACCTCTATCGGTGGAAGAATAAATTGTTATTCTTACCCCCGATGTTAAGTTTAAGTTCAGATGGTTTTGCTTGAGTGTGAATGACATAATATGTTCGGGCAGTGATGAATAGAAACACTAGTTGGTATTTTCTTGGTTTTATTTTATGGTAATAAAGTTCGTTAACACAGGACTAAGAAATGACTGTCATATTGATTTTAGTTTAAGTTGAAAGGTTTAATTTATACTTTGGAATTTAGATATGGTGAGAGACACGGAACAGTGGCGCGTGTCGACTACATTATAGATTATAGAAAGGCTCAATGACAACTGTGTTTTCATTGGGTTTGAGGCTACGGCCGTATGTTGTAGCTTAACCACTGGGGAATGCCAAAAGAAATGGCGTATTTCAAAAAAACACTACCTTATTCTTAGGTCAATAATTATTATAAAGCAATCATTATTCGTAGGATGTTTATCACACTTGAATGGTCAAAAACATATCTTATAATAAGTATCTTTAGAATTATCTTTAAATGTGTTAATCTTGCCGATTTTTTGAATAATAAAATGCCTAATTCTTGTCAAATTTGGCATCACAGAGATTATCAGTATAATTTATTATCGTAAATATTTTACTAAAATTATCTCGTCATTATAAATTATAAATGCGTTTAAAAATTAATAAACGTAAAAAATCTTAACACCACTGCACATGCATGTACTGAAATATGACTATATTCTGAAATATTAGAGCGAGAGGTTTAAAAGAATACGATTTTATGTAATAAAAATACTTTATGTAGTCATCAAATGTTTAAAATAAACATAAAGGACAATAAGGCTTCAAAATTATATAGAAGAATGTCCAGGATCATGCATTGAAAATACAATAAAAGTTCCATTTTGACCTACGCTGAGCATGTCCCCCCTTAAGAGTAAAATGAATTAAAACTACTAAGTAGTAGATAGAAACTGATTAAAATTCATTGTCTACATTCTGTTGACGTGTCTGCGACGGTGCGGCATCCAATTGTCCTGGCGTCCAGTGGTCACATTCCCAATATATTTTTATTACTTACAATGGTAAATTATTACCAAACTAGAATCAAGAAAATATTAAAAATAGAGGTAACCGATTTTGAAGCCAATAACTTCAGTTTGTGTCTGCAATGAATTAAATGCAGTGCGCCCAATTAACCATACAATCAATTAGTGTCCGCGCGATCAATTAGGCACAATCAATTCGCCAGCGATTATTAATTGCCCTGCTATACTGTAAAGCTACTGACCTAAGAATTGAGATACGCCTTTATGCAGGGGCGAATGGCGGTCATATTGCCTACACTCGAAAATCCAAATAATATAATATGATTATAGAATAAATAATATTTTGCTTTGAGCTTTTATTTGTTTTAAAGAATCCTTGAAATATTTAGTAACATCTCGATATAGGTCACAATTTATGTAAATTGCATGTTTTAAATTTCGCCGCAACACAGTTTACCGAGAGCATTTTATCGAAAAATGACCGTATAGCATTGAAATAAAAAACTACGCGTTGTTCGTGGAGCATTGAGAACAGTAATATTATAATTTTATTGTATTTAATAAGAACATTCATTATTTAATATTGATTGGTATCAAAAACTTGATATTAACACAGTTATTAAGACATGGAAATATTTGAACTGGATCGAGAATAACTCATGTACACCTGCATCATAAAATTAGACTAATCACACCAAAGCGGTTTCTCATTACGAACAGGTAATAAAAATCCTACTTCAAATTCACCTGGTGTAGAATGCGTTTTTTTGTGCCGTAGAAATGTAACTTTCAAATAAATAACGCTGTCATTATTATCAGATATTTGATAGGTACCTACGACTTGATACTTACAAGCACCTATTTGCTTACTTGGTTGGGCCAATTATGGTGGCCGTTTATTTTTATTATTTTCCCACCTACCTCAAATAATTATTTATTATTTTCGCAACACCAGGCGACAACCAGTCACGGGTCATCAGCCGACCGTGATGAAGATACATTCAATTACCTCTAGACAGCGTACGCGCCTAGGCTTGTTAAAGCCAAGCCGAAAAAGAGATTATAATTACTTCATATAACAGGAATTAAAAAAAAAATGCTTGCCATAAATATAGAATAGGTTGTAAACGTTTTAAAATTATTTATATTATTTATGAATGAGTTTGATGTGTAGTAATGATCAAAAATTCTCTTCAAACACTAAATACATTTCTCAATAGTTGAAGATAAATTGATAATTAGGCTGATGATATTATATTTATTATTATGCAATTGACTAAGCCGGCCCATCGTATTTTTCCTCAGATCAATCCACCCCTGTTATTATGGCTTATCTTTTACCGTTCTGGGTTAAACTTCCGAAGCGCATTTCAGGGGGAGAACTACCCTCTAACTTTTTGCTGATATTCATAAATTGGAGAAGAACGTTTGTATATACATAAAAAAATATGGATTTATCTTAGACTTTCCATAAAAGTTTTCTGATAGAAGTACAAAGTTTCACGGCAGAATCTCGTGGATTATATATTTCATTTTGTTGTATCTGGATTTGAATGTAAAAGCGAGCCAAACAACAAAAAAAGATAACGTGGTTTTTGCAACTTATAATACTGTACAATCTGTGATATTCAGAGAAAAAAAATAATGACATAAATATTACGAATTTCAAAAAATAAGTGAAAGGAAAATGAAAACAAAACTTTTCTGTATTCAAAGTAAACAAAAAAGAATCATGGTGAATGTGCCGCAGAGATGGACACGAGCTTATATATATTTTAACGAAAACAGTTTATTCCATGTAGACAATTATAATAAATAGCTTTTTCTGTCGGCGCATCGGCTTTTCGATCCAATAATCGTTAATTGAAAATTTGAAATTTTTATACATTTTGATACACCATTATCACAAACTAAGATTATATGAGGTATAGGTTAGATTAGGTTAGGTTAGGTTTGGTTTGGTCTAAAAAGAAAGTTGTAAAATCTCATGTCCACCTCTGCAGCACATCTACCGAAATCAAAAACAAATTATAAAAATAATAATAATAAACGGTTTGATAAAAAACCACAGTCTTTTGTCATATATTTTTATTCCATATTAGTGGCAAAGAGTTTCTGTTGCATGGTTGGCATTGCCAGCGATGGTTACCGAGAAAGTGCTGTTATAGCCAGAGCTGGTTCTACCTTACGTAACCATGATTAACCCCACATAAGTTTAATCAAAAATAATAAAATAAAACACAAAAAAATTGTTTGTAAAGGATTATCAAATAAGGGATATTTTATATTGTTAATTTAACTCTGTATAGCATGTTGCACTATTTTATTGGAACTACATCGTCCAGATGAAAATCATCTAATTCATGCCACAAAAAAAATCAGTAATCATGTTTCTGTAATGGAGAGAACTCCATTAACAGTAACTGAATTGCCATTTTAGTTTTCAAAAAAATACTCTCCAATTTCAACCCCAGATCATAAATCATACCAAACTGTTAATTATTGTAGATAGAAAGGTGTTTCAGTGGGTCTATTCTATACTTATCGAACAACACTAAAGTGATAAATAGTACCAAACTTAGGGTAGGTTTGTATAGCACTTATTGTAACAATTACACGAAGTTGGTTTTTATTGTTGCAATAAGTGCAATATTTTAACAGCAGCAAGATAGGTGCTGTTAAAATATAGCACTTATTGCAACAATAAAAACCAACTTCGTGTAATTGTTACAATAAGTGCTAATACTTTGATACAAACCTACCCTAAGTTTGATAATATTTATCACTTTATCACTTTAGTGGTCGATAAGTATAGAATGGACCCACAGAATGGCATGTGGGTTTTCATTACGTACTCCAAATGCGACAATTATGCTTATTTGCGGAACCATTTAAACAAAAATTAGCTTTATTAATGAAGATGATTTTTTTTATGAAATATTTAATGGTTCTAAATTTAATACAAGTTGTTTTAAAGCCTAATCAGAAAAATTTTGACGAGAACTTCAACCGTTCTTGTGTTAACTTAACTGCATTTTATACGCCTTCAAATGCAAATCTTTACTAATAATATTCCATATTGTGCCATAAGAAATTCTAAGCTCTTGAGAATGACGTGTAATTGATTGTTCTGGATTTTCATTCAAACTTTGATTCACAGCATCGATATTTCTTAACATCACAAACACCATTTGACTCGAATTTTCGAATTAAATTACGAATAGTAAGTAAGCTCTGTAGGTCGATTATTTTGAACATAAATTTCACGTAATGCCCAAAACGTAGTTCGAATACATTCATTATTGTTGTAATACATTTTAACAATTTATATACACTGTACAACCGTGTATCTTTCCATGATGATTTGCCAAATAATCTAATATATAAAAATGAATATTTGTTTGTTTGTTTGTCCGTATTGTATGCACTGCCATACCGTTCATCCGATTGCGATAAAACTTTGTTAACTTATTGCTTGCACTTCCGTGAAGAGTATAAGCTATATCTTATATGTAAAAATGAATGTCTGTCTGTCTGTATGCCTGTTTGTCTGTCTGTCTTTCTGTCTGTCCCGTATGCATTCCTATACCATTCATCCAATTGCGATGAAACTTTTGTCAGTTGTTGTGCGCATACCTGCGAAGGTTTCTAAATTAATATTATATAAAATACAACGTTCATTGTTTGTTTGTTTCATGCAATTTTGATTTTTTTTTACTACATATTAATAACATTAATAACGTTTGCATATTTTGGATTCGATTTTAATTTAGTGGTCTTTTGTTTGACCTTTACTCCTATTAGAATTATTTTCATATTGCCATATTGTATAACACAGATATTTTAATATTAAAAAATAAATACCTCTTATTATTTTTTAAATATCTTAGATAAATATAACCACGAAGCGACCCTGTGCGAAGCCGGGTACTTCAGCTAGTACTAAATACAAATTTCAATATTTGTGAGAATCAGAGAAAAAATGACGTTTTACAAATATATAGTATTGTCTTGATAATCCTTCATTAATCACCGTTTTGTTCAATTTATTTCGCATACTCATTTCTTTGCGAACAATAATAAATAACATTAATTATTTTTATCATTTGCCCATCACTATCAACAAAGCTTTTCTTTCCACTAACACCATCCATGTCCTGGACAGCTACACTTTCGTGACTTGAATTTTAATTTTATTTCATATTCAGTATTTTATTTATACAATTTATTATATTGAACATAACAATATATATTTGAATATATTATTATGTTTGACGGTAAACTGACGTTTAGTGGTCATATAGATACCATTTATAAAAAGGCGCTAAAGAAGTTGGGCTTTGTCTTGCGTACTTCCCGGGTCTTTTCGGATGTTACGGTACTAAAAATTCTCTATAACTCCTTAGTTAGAAGCAGACTTGAGAGTGGGTCTATCGTTTAGGCCCCGCATCAGTTGAAGTACGGCCTTATGGTGGAGAGAGTCCAAAAGAATTTTTTAAGACTCCTTTACTTTCGGATGTATGGATATTATCCGTGGCTCTATCCGACTGATTTTCTCTTAGGGATGCTTACATACTGTAGCTTAAAATTTAGAAGGGATCTTTATTTAGCAACATATTTTTTCAGACTAATATGCGGCGTAAATGTGAACTCTGCCATTCTTGGTGGTGTTGGCTTGTGTGTCTCTGATAATTACCTTAGGAATCGAGGGCATCCGTTGTTTGTTCTCCCACGGTGCAGAACTAACCTGCCAGTAATGCCAATTGGGAGGGCAGTAACCATGTTTAATGAAAACGCTTCGGATATTGATATATTCCACTTACGTGAGGGTGAATTTCGGTGGACGTTGTTTTATAAGTTTTTTAAGATAGAGTCTATCAAAGTTCACTCTGTGTGCTTCCATCTACTTTTATTTTGTTACTTATTTTATTTATTTTCTTATTTTATCACTTATTCTCTGTATTTTTATTTTTTTAAATTATTAACACTTGTTTTATGTCATGTCGTGAACGCTTTGAATTTATTTATAATTTGTGATGTTCATTATATGTAAAATAAATAAATTTGATTTGATTTGATTTGATATTTTACTTTTATTTGACCTAGTCATGCGATCAAACATGCATTCGGGGCCCGACAAAATCACTCGAACCAAAATCTCCCGGGCATTACCGCCTAGATATTGCCGCCAAATGAGACAATTTTTATTTTTACATAATACTGATTATATTTTAGATGCTTACATAATAAAAAAAACATATCTACGAATAAAGATATAAAATATAAATTATTTGCAATTATATTTCAATATTAATTGCTAACCTTCTTAAATATTCTAAATAATTAGAAATAAGTACTACCATTCAAAGGCATTAACTAAGTATTGAAAGCTAATGATTTTAAGTTATTACTCTACTAAAAACTGCAACGGATTAAATCTCAAATTACACTGATTATCGTAACTATGTAAATTTCTATCGATACGCAATTCGAAAAACCAAAAAAGCTACTGTTTTATATATTTTTGTATTTTTTTGCGGGCGGATTTGTCCGGGAGGTATTGACGAGCACTGGTACGGGGCATTTGGTTTGGCGGAAATGTCCTGGCGGTAATGTCTGGGCGGCAATATCCAGGCGGTTTGTCGGGGTGCCCATGCAACCTAGTGCTTCATAAACAGCCGCTCTACCAACTCGGCTAGTAAAAAATGCGTGACATAAATACAGTCGAACTTGGTTATCACGATCACGGAAATAACGAGATCTTGGATTTAATAAGGAAACATTCGTTGACATTTCAGTTTATGATTTTCTCCATACATTTATTCACTTTTATAACGAGCTATTTCTCGGGTATACCGAGCAAAACTGTTTTAGACATTTTTGACCCTGCAACAAAATCCGACCGGGCAGTTAACTAGACCGATGCCGCCGGGATCGGATTACATTTATGACACTAGTTAAGTGTCTAAGTACCTAATTGGTGTTTTCATCGACAACATTGAAAAAGTATCCACGCATATGGTTGAAATTGCATGTAAAAAATCTAAGCTTTGTGAAGTCAGTAGGTACCTAACAGCGCCGGCGGCTCAGCACTTCATTACAATAAATAACTTATTTTGTAGTTTATGAATGCCATGCTTGTTTCGGAGATTTTTGCGATGGTTTTCAGATTTTTTATGTTCTATGCTTAAATAGAACGTGGCGCGAAAAATGTTATATATAATACTTATACCAACCTAGAATCACTAATATTCTGAGGTCAAGAAGGCTCAGATGGGCGGGCCACGTTGTACGATCTGAAAGATCTAGAACTCTCTATAGGATTTACAAAGGCACACCAGCTGGCACTCGACCTCTTGGCCGCCCTCGACGGAGATGGGCGGAAAACATTCAAAGGGATGCGGAAAGGCTGGGGATAGTCAACTGGGAAGAGAGAGCGCTTGGCAGAGATGCCTGGAGAAACGTTGTGCAGACGGCCATGGACCTGAACGGCCCCATAGCGCCAGTTTAATAATAATACTTATAACGAGAAAATTCAGTCGGTTCCATCTTCCTCGTAATAACCAAGTTCGGCTGTATATTCAAACCAAACTACTACTCCTACCCAATTTAATACAGTCCACTGATTCCGTTCAAAATACTGCAACCATTTATACAGACCGGTAAGATAATATAATAATTTGTTTAGTATCGATAAAATATATTGCAATATACATGCTAGGGTTAACTGACATTTATTTTTCGGTAAACTGTTTACACAGAAACTCCATCGTACTACGTTCAGATAAAACACGTATTTTCTTTCGAAGGAAGTGCCTAAGTATTTTCCTACAGAAGGGATACTCAGTCGCGAACGTACCTGTGAAAATGCGAAGAATGCTGAACGCTGTTTATATATAATGTAGTTGCTATCCTAAGTGATAACATCAGTTTGCCTAGCGACAGTATTAACATTGTAATATAAAGTTATTTTGAAACTAAATAAGGTACATGATATTTAAATAGACTTAGGTATATATATATATCTAAATTTTGTAATATTGGGGAGGCTTTGAAAATGAGTCAGAATCGTCGTTTGATGGTAAAATTAGCAGAGATAGCTGAAACATCTTTAGTTATTGTTAGGCATAAAGCCCACCAAAAAAGCGTTCGGTGCGCTCACTACTGAGTAGGCCCCCTTCCATCCACGCATTACCCTTCACCTATGTAATAAGGGGCTCAAGGAGCACAAAATAATTATTATTATCAGCGTCTCTCATAACATAGCAATACAATTATTATTAAATTTCTCGGGGCTTGTAATTAATATCGGACACGCAATAACTAAACAAAGAGTTCACTGTTCTTAAATAATGGCTCCTCGCCCGTCTGTCGACGACGCTTCGAGGAGCGTGATATTGCTTGCCGTGTTCAATGAATGGACTACGTTGTATTTTCGTTAATTCGTATCGCTGAGAAGCCAAAAACGGTGACTCATGGGGCAGGCGGGCACAATGCGTCGTCAAGTCCAGTGTGCGCTGGCGTATTTGATTACGTTGTATTTTCGATGATTCACATAGAAAATGCGCGAGCGCCCCGCAAGCCTGCTTTAGTGGACTTTATACCTTAAGCTTTGTTTCTGTATGCATAAATGATGTTTGACCATTGTAAATACTTGGTAATCAGGGAGTACTTATTTATATTATTATGTATATCTTGGTATACATAATCGGCGTTTGGTGGTAAAATTGTACCCATGTAATGCTAAGTGGTATGATTGCTACATGAGTAAGGATTGCAATACCAGTATTTCAAAACCGGTATTCCATGATTAAATTTATCGATACAGTAATACCGATTTTAAATATCTAAAATACTGTTATATTTGTTATTAAGAATGCGGACACATTTGATATTCGGAAAACAAATTTAATGTTTGCAATCTATTTGTAACAGTTCTATAATTTATCACCTTTACATATTATATTCAAACGAGAACACAATATTATAAAGGTACTTAGGTATATTTCATATAATATATCTAATATCAATGTTTTAAAGATATTTTTATAGCTATATTTATTGATAGATATTTCCATTTTATTACCCCTATTCAATAGGAAAAACCGGTACTTATTGATATTTTTATTCGGTATTGCAATCCCTAGATATGAGTAGTGCGGGGTATTTTAGGGGTAGTTTTGTCCAATATTTTATATATTTACAAAATCCTATTTCTCTCAGTTCGTAATAATTTATTGTCTTACATACACTATCAATACACCAAATATAAGCAACAAGATATAGCTCCCTGAAGGGGCAATCACAGAGAATCAGTACTATTAATCTGATTCATCACACTTTCACTAGATACGATACTACTTCAACTATATCATGAACAGAGAAATTAAGACTCTGATAGTTTAACACAGGGAGACATGTGAAATAACATAAAAATGAGATGTTAAGCTATACTATATGAAACATCACTATTGTGCAATTGAAAGATATGTTTGAGTGTCTGAAGAAGGGTGATATTCATTTTATTAACCAACCACGTAAAAAAATGTGAGGATAATGTTAAAAGTGAGTCCAAAACTAAATGAAAATGTTATGGAACGGCGAGATTAACTTCGTATAAACACCGTTTTTAAACTAGCTTTATTTGAATATAATATACTTATAAGAGATTATGTTTTGGACAATAACTTATTTATTTATTTAAGAATACAAAACATTGTGGACATAACAAATCTAAATTCAAGACGTACACAACATGAGATTTACATTATAAGTCAAACATTACCCTCACAAGAAAGAAGAAGAGAATATAGAAAAAAATATATAATAACAATAATAATAACAAAAAAAAAATTAAATAAAATAAAAACATACTTAAATACAATTTAATACAGAAAAATATAATTTTTGAAAATAAAAAAAACATACAATATTATACAGATAAATACAGTTTCAAAAACATAATGCAAAGTACATAATTGAAAATGTCTATTCTTTAGGGAGAGGATTTACTAATCTTGCACCCCTCGCTAATGGTGCCTGATAGGCTTGACACGAGGAAACGGTTCCAATTCAGAATAAATCATGGCTGTGACCACGTAGGTAATTGACAGTCTGATTTGATTCAGTGATTGAATGCAGTCGATACGTGCTTCTTAAAGGTTTAGTTCAAACTAAATTGAAAAGCTATTTAGATTCTGTATATATAAAAAAAACTTTATCAATTTTACGTACACACGGTATTCTCAGACGTTTAGTTTGATAAGAGAAGAGGATATAAAATAATATCCGTTAGAAAGAATCAGACAATCAATCATTCCAGACGTTTGGATTGGTAAGAAAAATGGTGCGATAAAGCAAATTTTTATCAAACCCATTTCCAGACATTCATTATGCTGCTTATTAATACTTGATAAGAATACAAAGATAGGCTAAAAAGTGCAAGACAAAAGCGGCCTAGGATACTGAATGAAAATATTCGTAAAATAAATACACTTGGAGAGATCTCACCGCACAAAAATTTGTTATTATGATTTACCAATCATTCCCTCGTAAAGACATTCTAGCTCCTAGCAGTTGTGGAAGGGTGGATGTAGGCTATTAAGATTCGACATAAATATGGCACACTAAACTTTGTCAGTCATATTAATTTGTTTTCATTGAACTAATAATACAATTTGCAGGTGATGCTGATTAGTTTTTAAAATTCAATGAAATCCTGCCTAACCAAACCATAACAGTTTTGGTACACTTTGGGCTATCCGACAAAATTGTGCACGCTTTTTCATGCATACTCATTTGTTTTCGTTGATTCAGCAATACATTTTACACAATATGGTGTTGGTTAATTTGTTTAAATTCATAAAGCTCTGCCTAAACCAAACTATAATTGAAAAACAATATTGTTTTATCTATCAAATATCCAAAGTTATATATGATTTATTTGCATAGTTTTAGATATTTTAGAGATAGACGAGTATTCTTTCACCATTATCTGTGATGGCTTGGTTTCGCAGGGTTTAATTTGAATTTTAAAAACTAACCAACACCATCTGTAAATTGTAGCCTTAGTTCAATGAAAATAAATACGTTTGACTGACAAAGTTCAGTGTGCACTATTTATGGCTGATCTTAATAGCATACCTTTAGGCTACCTCCACCCTTCGCAGTAACGTCCCGTGGGGGTAGGCAAATTGAGCGTCGCTTGGGGGCGGCATTTACTTGAAGGGCGGGAAATCGAGGATAATTATTTCGTACCTAAACTTACGAAAATATTTTTCCATTAAAAATTTCAGCTCACTGGTTGGAAATAAAATGTATTAATTAACAGGACTGTAATTTTTTGTCGGGTTCGCGATGTCTAGTTTACTTCCATTGTTTTTCGACGTCCTTGGTGACCATAAACGACACGCACAGATTTGTGAATAATAATTATTACAGTCTGACTTATAAGGCAGTGTGCACAGAAATTGCGTTGGTCGTCGAAACTAAAGATATACCCCCGCTTACAGAGTGTCTCACCTATCTCTTCTGGTCCACAATTTTAGTCTGTATCGAAGAGTTCGTGCCGTCATTATATCGATTATCGATATGTAAGATCCAATAATGACAAAACCTTTGCGATCTTAGGTTAAAAATATCATTACAAATGTTGCCAAGTTTTGTGAAGAAGAAAAACGACACGAGTCGCCGTTCCTCAAGACAGAGAAAATTAATGTATTGCAAGAATGACATGGACCTTAGACTATAGATACACAATATGGACACATTTCTTAGATATTGGAGTCATTAAAGGATAATAAAAAATACTGTATAAAAAAATGGGGCGGAATTTTGGCGCTACCTAGGGGCGGCATTTTATCTAGGGACGTCACTGACCCTTCGCCACTGGTTTCTAGTATATGTCGTCCATTCAAAAGTGGTCTTCTTAAGGTATAAAAATATCAACAGTTAATAAGAAACATCTCCGTTATTAATTTACACAGTTAACGGCAAAGTTGTAGAATTAACAAGAACGTCTATTTCCCATCATTAGAAATAATATAACTATGTTACAATTCCACAGTAATATTATTATAGTTGTTCATAGAACAGAATATAATATATCTGGAGGAGTTATTATACAAGGTTTATTTATATACTATGCAGTATAAACTTAGATAGATGGGCAATGGGATATACGGGTCACTGAAACAATAAAGGCCACTATCTCCGTTACATAAATATTTATGATTTATGTAGGGATAACGCAAGGAGACCATTAATATAACAATAATTTATTCCTATAGGCCAATTTATTATTTTTCACTCAAGAAAGGTTTAGGCATATTGGGGTATATCGTATATCAGTATTTCATCTACCTAGAGTACCTATTCGTTATCAAGAGTGCGACCCTCGTAGTAGAATACGTAAGGCATTAGCTTCTTACACAGGGGTTCTACATTCGAGTACACAATTTGGTCAATAATGAGTTATGTCATGATGTAGGTAATACATTTTTATTTAAATCACACACTCGCGTCGTTGAAACTAGAAAAAAATGACTTTGAATGCCATCTAGAGTGGCAGTTATTAATATACTTACTATAAATATAGCCGTCTTGCAAATGACGTAATTCTAAAAAATGTAGCATTGTTAAATCATGGATGACTTCATAGCCATAAATTTGTACACGAAAATAGATTGTTTTTTGTCTGTCCTGTAAAGTAGTGTTTTTGGAGTCACACAATTTTAATTAGGCTCCTTTCATTCAGAAATGTTCAAAAATATTCAATTTAATCTCTTTAAATGTTACTTTAAGAAATACTTAAGAGTGTTGGAAGAATGGATACCCAAGAAACGTTTTGGTGGCTAACTCAAAATTCGAAAGCATTGCTGTTTTCAAATATGTACTTGGCAACCAAAAGAACGAGATGAGCCTGGAACTTGCAGGCAGAGTGTAAATGCAGCATATTTCGCATTAACAGGCAATTTATTCAGAATCAGGTCTAATGACTATTGTCTAAAAAGACAATTTTGGGTATACAACGCAACCGCAAAATCAATCGCTCTGTATAATAGGTGAAATGTTTGGAGTTGAACTAGTGTTCAAAAACAAAATTCTCCGAATCTGCATCCATACGAATGCTGAGCTCTCTGAATGAAACCCGATATAGTCAATGTATTGAAGGCACGAACACTCATATGGGTCGGTCATGTTGTTCAATGCGAGGGATCTAGACTCTAGAGGTCCATGATGAGGCCTGGGTTGTCCCAGAAGAGATGGGCGGATAATGTCAAAAGTGATGCAGAGAGGTTGAATGTGACCGATCGAAGAGAGAGAGAGAGAAAGTTTTGGGTAAAGATGTCTGGAAGACGGTTGTGCACACGGTCATGAACATGAGTGTCCTGTAGTGCCAGCTTAAGTAAGTGACAAAGTTATTCGCACTAATTTATTATATATTAGGTTTATGGTATGTATAATTAAGCTTTAAATAATCACACATGAACTGGCTGTTTTCTGCATAACCAGGCTTACTTTAACTGAATTTTATGTATTTTATTAAGTTTTATTTTAGCTAAAGTTGTTGTCGGCGGTTGTTGGTTAAAAATAACTGATAACCTGAATAACTACTCTAAAACTAAGGCGGAAAACTGCTGACCTATTGGTTATATTAAACTTTTTTAATCAAATCTCCGACTGTCTATTTCTATTATATCGCTACCTGAAAGTAATAGTGAGATAAAGTGAAAAAGGTCGCATTTGTGATAGGTATGCCAATCGATTGCTGAAGCTATAAGTAACTACATAATAAATCATTGAGATTTTTAATAATAATTGTACTACCTGATATAAAAGAATGTTGAATTTATTAAAATAATAAACCACAGAAAATATAAAATAAACATTTACACTTCATTTACAGTTAACTTTATTATATGACACAAACATTTAAGTTTAGTTATTTAGAAACTCTAGTATTTTTGACTTATCCCGCTGTTGCTTTTAGGTGACGAGTCAGTCTTATTTGTGTCCTATGAGAATAGTTTTTATCCATTTTTTTTACACGACTTTTGACTCGTTTGTTTTGTTGAATGTTTAAAAGCACTTATGTTTTTAAGTACTTGTGAATCAACATTTTTGCAAAGAACGAGATGGACATCTAACTTTCCAGCAGAATGAAGAGTGGGCATACAGCGTTCTTTGCGCTGAAGAGTATATTCATGTCATAGCTGCTGTCCAACAAGATGAAATTTTCGGCATACCCACTGTCATTATGATCGTGAAACTATATAAGAGTTTTGTATGGGTTTCAAACCTGGAACCTGTTGGAAAAAACAAGAGAATGCTGTCGAAATATTCGAAAGCTTCGAACAGTTAAAGAAAAAAGAGGTGATGCATAAAATTTTGAATTCTGAGCTCTTCAACAAATTTAAGCCTAATAAAAAAAAACAAAACACTATCGACTGATGGTAAGTGATAAAATTTAAATTTAAATAATTCTAATAGATCTAAATGTTGTATTTCTTCATAAGGGTGGAGAGACCCAGATGGGTTGATCATGTTGGTAAATATGCGATAAATTTAGAGGTTTCTATAAGGTTTATTATGGGGCCCAAGTAGGTTTTTGGGTCTAGGGCACAGCGAAGTTCGGCAGACTACGTAAAATGAGGTGCAAATAGGCTTTGTGTAATCGACTAAAAAGAGCAAAAGCTCGGGATAGAAAATCCTGGAAAACGATTATGCAGTCAGTCATGATGTTGACGTATTCCACTTATTTGAGAATGAGTATAGGTTGGCATTATTTTATAAATTCTTAAAATGGGGTAGCCCATTCGGTGTACCTACTATTAAAGGTACTGTTCGGTTATACCGGAGGCAGCGGAAAACGCATTTTGAAAATAGCCGATAAACTGGATTATTTGTTAGTTTGGGTTAGTTTAGGTTCGGTTAGGTTGGGTTAGGTTAGGTTAGGTTAGGTTAGGTTAGGTTTGGTTAGGTTAACCTAACAAATAATCCAGTTTATCGGCTATTTTCAAAATGCGTTTTCCGCTGCCTCCGGTATAACCGAACAGTACCCTATTAAAATTTTTGTATTTACTCTTTGTATTGCAACTATTTCTTTATATATTATATACTGTTTTAATACTATTTCTTTGTTTTTAAATGTCATGTCGTGAACGTCTTAAATTTATAATTTGTAGTTTTGTTTATTAAATTTTTGATGATAATGAATAGTCTGTAAAACTAGATTAAGTAAGTTTTATTTATTTTTACAAATGAAACCTTTTAATGCTATTCAAAACTAAATCATTCTTTTCAAAGCAATTAGTTCATCAACATGTTCAATGCCTCAGTTCAGACACTTGCTCGGGGCATTTCATAACATTTGTGTGTTATGTAATTATTAACTTAATAATTATGTTTATTTATTATCTACCTACTAATATATATTTACTATAAGTATACATGTAGTGTTTGTGTAGATAGAAGAAAAATGTTTTGGTTACGCAATGTTTGTTAGTGACGCAAAGCCCAGGGCGTTAGTGATGTCATACGACTGGCCCAGGATACGAATATTTACTGCGATTTTGTTGCCAGCCTTTGATAGAAGAAGCTACCAAAAGATTAAAAAGTATTATAATGTACCTATTGCATAGTCAATTACTATTTATTCAAGGGTCTAGGACGATTTGGCACCGGACAACTGGACGCCACGGAATTCGAAAATAAATAGACGTTAGGTACTCATAGGTAAATATTCAATATTATTATTTATATTTCAATGATTATATTATGATTTAATAGTTGGTGAGAATGTAAATATGCAGACGTAAACAATGATTTAATCGTGCATATGTTTAAGTTCCAACGAAAAAAGAGTTTTTTTATTTTATATAAAGCCTTAGGCATGGTAATTCTCAATCCGCGATAAAGAATACATTATGTTAAGAGTAAAATGATAGAAACTGATTAAAATACCTCGTCTACACGTGTCTACGACAGTGCGGCGTCCAATTGTCCGGAGGCCAGTCGTCCCATTCCCTTATTCAATTGACAAAATTCGTCGAATCTGTAGTGGACAAAGTGTAGAGCAGGTCAACGATACAATATGAACATTTAAAGTTTAGCATGAATTATCAAAATTTTAATTTATACACAACTTCATTTTATATTTCTTAAAATAATCGGTAACCTTGGTAACGGAACAACAAAATTGTCTTAAAAAATTATTCGAAATTAAAAATAAATTGATTTGAATTCAGAATTCACCGATAATATTTACAATTTTACAATCAAGTAATAATCAATGACGATATTCTCGAATTTTAAAAATCTATCTCTTTCAAAGAACAAATGAACCGGAATGTAGGTATGTAAAGTTTTGATTATATTATGCTGCGCGTGGCGTACTATTACGACATGACGTCACCATAAGTTGCCGTTACGGGAAAAAAGTGTGTATTGTCGTTTTTCTTGGTGTTTAAAATGATATCAGACTGATGCTCCCATCCCGTAGCACATTTTGAACCTTTAAACGAACATTGTCAGTTAGAAAAATCTGCCGAAATCACCAGAACAATGAGGTCACCTCACGTTGTACCGCACTGCATCGACACCCGCATGACTCAATAAACGTTTTTTTTTATCATTTTAGCGTATTTTTTGTTTTTGGCGATTGGAACTACGTATTTTATATAATAATGTTATCTATTATCTATGGTCTGCAGGTTGAGTACTGTTCAAAATATTATTGAATTTATAGAAACTCGTTACTAGGTTACTCCATCATTGAATTTACAGAGATCGTGTTCGTTCAAAATATTCTGCAAAATTATGAAACCATAGACTAAGTTTGTCGGCGTGACAGCGTGACAGGTCCCGACATGCATCTAAATATAATCACAACTTAAGGCGTGTTTCTGGAATGAAATTTGAGAATTTTCAAATATAATATTATGATTATGATTCTTATCCTTGTGGGTCATTTTCGAGTATTGCCATGCATTCCATGAGGTAAGATGACTGACTAGAGGCGGCAAGATGATGAATTCCTATATGATGTCAAGCGATTCCCATATAGCTTCAAGCAATTTCTATTCTCAATTTGACTTACCTTCGCGATAACAAAAACTAATAAGGTCAATGCACCAATTAGCAGATAAGAATATTTTCCAAACAAGATTGTATGTGTCAAAGGTTGAATAATTATCATTGGAGAAAATAATGCAATCTAACCATGCAAACTCTGCTATTATTCTTGCCAGGAATATAAAAATATCAAACGAACTCATGCCGCGGAGCCTATCTAAAAAAAATTAAATTGAGGGAGATGACTGTTGTCCATGTGACGGATACACATCATAAACTGTGTGGCATGTCATCAATGACTGCCCTATACTAGAAAAAGAGCAGTGGATTCTCAGAACTCTATGTAGATAGCCAGTGATGTCCTTAGACAAAATGCCGCCCCTAGGCAGTACCAAAATGCCGCCACATTTTTTTAATACCTTTATCATCCTTTCATGACTCTAATATCTATGAAATGTATTGTATGGATACATTACTAACATGATATATTGTATATACCACTGAATCTAATTTAAATGCCATATCTGCTTCAATAGACAATGATTTCAGATAGACATCTATATTTAAAAATACGCCTGACAACTTCCAAAACTCGCGAGTAACTAGCAAACATTATTTGGTTAAATTTTAAATTATGTAAGTATGTACCTACCTATACATAATTCAAATATTATTTGCAAATCTGCCAGGGCTCTAAATGGACCGAAACGCACCGGAGCGCCGTTCCGGTTCGTAAAATCACCAAAATTATCGCTCCGTCTCGTGGACATATTAATTTGAAAGTGAGTTAGATTTTCCATTTAACGTAAAAATCTAAAAGTTTGTCCACACTGGTAACCTCATTAAATTACACGATAATTATTAAAATTTGTTTGACCAAAAATTATTTTAATCGAAATTTAATGAGGTTGCCAGCAACACACTTATTTTTATAAAATACACAAGCAATTCGATAACTATGTTAACATTTTCATAACATATTGTGGGCTCCGGTTCGTAAAATATTCCATTTCGAGCGCTGAAATCTGCTCATGTTATTGCTGTTCACCAATCCGTTATTACTAAGTTAAGGTAGCTATTTCTATATATACATGATGATTCTCCTCGATTTGCCGCCCTTCGAGTAACTGCCGCCCCCAAGCGACGCTCAATCTGCCTACCCCCACGGGACGTCACTGAAGACAGCATAACCATGAAATTGACCTCCAAAAACCTTACGAAATACTAAATAACAAAACAACACAAGAACATTATACAAAATATTTAAATCTGGCCATATAGTAAATTAAATATATAAATGGAGGTATATATTATAGATAAACGGCAAATCAATGTAACTAACCCTCCCAATCACTTTGTATGAAAAAACAAGGGCTTGGTTATTAAAAAAAAAAAACCATGTATACACAACAATCATAACCTAGGTATGAAGTCTGGACAAGAGAATTAACAAAACATTTCTTTTCCGTACAGTAATATGGTAGTAATGTGTAAACCCACGATGGCCGCACAGCGTAAGCATCGGCTTATAGCATCGTGAGTCCCAGGTTCGAATCCTGGATCTGGCAAGTACACATATTGCTTTTTAATTTGTGTATGAGTCAGACTATGGACCTAAAAAGTTGAGCAAGTGGCTCACATCCATTTCTCGTAAAAACAAAATCTGTTAATACAAACCTCCGCCCTGTGAAGGCCAATAATAATATATGACCTTATTAGGATCAGACATAGTCGAAAAAAAATATGGAACAGAAAAAATACATAAACACAAAGAGAAGCTGGGTACAAACGCAAGCAGTAAATTAATTCATTGATAAAAAATAGTTTAACAATGGGAAACACACCTACTTAATAAAATTGTTAGTGTTAAAAACGGTTCTAACGTAAATTGAGAGTATCTACCTTCCTAACATTAATTCAATTGTTATTTATCACTGGTTGTAAATGAACAATTACAAGGCAATGTTTCTTGAGCGAATTCACAAACGTCGCGAAACAATAAAGTAAATTAAACTGTCCGAAACTGGAGTACAGGTAGAACTTTGGAGATTTAGTGAAGATTAAATGAAAAGTTTTACCTTTCGACTCCCCCATACTCTTCGCGATCCCTTCTGCGAACTGCTGTACTCCTGATAGCCACGATCCTACTCCGACGAACAACAGGAGACCCATTAAAGATATCATGGCGGCAGCACTTTACTTTAGACCTCCAGTTTTTATACGTAAGGACGCACCATTAAAATAATAGAATATTCAACTAGCACTTCTGCGCGCCTAATACAATTCTTTCGATCACGGCCGATTTGAAAGTAAATTTCTTAGTTTTAATAATGTAATAAAAAAAGAGTTTTTTGTGTTTTATCGAATGGAAATAATGAAATTACATTGCAGTTTTGACATTCATTCGCTGGCGAATTAATTTTTTTAAATATTTAATTTATTTAAATAATATTGTCTCGATTTGTTGTAGATATGTGACGTTTTCAACAGAACATTTTTTTTTTTAATATTTATAATATAATATATCAATCACTTGAAAATTACTTTATACGACACTTATTAAGCTCGTGTAGAAAGCTTTATTAGGTACCAAAATATCCATTGATCCGGTTTCAAAAGGGAGATTTTAAATGAAAAGGGACAACGGAATGGAGTGGTTTCGTATTTATAATTGGAAAAACGAGGACGAATTGTGATTTAAAATATTGATCATTAATCCGTTACTATAAATGTTTTTATTTATATATGTATAATAATTCTAACCTGTTATTCTTAAACCCTTATTTGAAATTATAAATCAAAAAATCTAAAAAACTATCTTAAATGAGTGGCTAACAACTAAATCTGTTGAATGATTGTTTAGATCCACGTTAGATTGTGCATTCATATTAAAAAAAAAAGTATACACTTGATTATCGTTCTTCGTCAAACACGTAAATAACAATTTTCACTCCTAAGCAGAGCATTTTTTTACTATGTTCGATCCTAAGATCATCATATTATGAGCGTCCATAGAGTGGAGGTTTGTTTTAACAGATTTTTGTTTTTAGGAGAAATAAATGATAAAAAAAAGGAAAAAACGCAATGAAAAAAGTATTTTTCAGACTCAAGATTCAAACCTGGGACCTACGACATTGGTATTTATAAGATTTAAAAAAAGATGTTATTCATTCACATACTTTATAATATCCAAGATGTTAATCAACAATACATTAAAAAATAATACGTATTTTTGGACAGACAGTAATATAAAAATCCCTGGCTTCAGAGGCAGTCGTTTTACCGACTACACCACCGTGGGGCATAGTTAATTTGACACCTATTGGTAGCAAGTTATAAAAGGTTATTGGAAAAAAATAATATTGTAACTATGAAAAGCCATTTAATTGAAATGGTATCACGAAATATATTAATATTGTTGATAAAAATAACATCTTATTATCCACTAGATGAAGTATCCAGTAGCTTCGTTGAATGAAATTACACTTTCAATATCAAAACAACTAGCGTCTATCCATACAATAGGTCAACATGAAAATAATTAATATAGGTACTCTAACAAAAGAACTCTAAATTAAAATCGAAATAAACACTATTTTGATGTGCAGTAAAAATTCAAAATTAGTATGAACAAAAATTGGTTTTTAATATTATACTTGTAGTAGATTATAACTGGTTGAAAATGGTAAAGGAAATATGCTTTTATCTTATTTTCATTGGTGATTATCAATCCGTTATATGTTATGTTAAGATTTTTTACTGACGATGTTGTGAGCCTAAAAACACCTTGAAAATAAAATATTATGAATATGCCAGGCCTGGGATTTAACCTGAGATCAATGACTTTATAAGCGAACAGATCACCACTCGTTCATCGCGGATTTTGTGAATTATTGTAATTACAATTTAAATATAAAAAAAAAAGTTTCTAAATAATATGGGCAGTTCTAAACTAATTATATCCGGTGTGTTTGTATATAATTATACTGTAAAACGAATGTCAAAACAAACAGACAAACAAACAGACGATGAATGATTTGACGGTGCTGTTAAAAAAAATACATGTCACGTAATGTTTTATTCACGCGCGAGCGTTTGTGATGAACTTGATTGCGTTAGTGTTGCAAAGCTTGGGAGCGTGTCTGTGGCTTCGCGGTATAAGCACAACTGACTGGGAAAATGGGAAATGGGAAAGCTCCATGTCAGACTCGCTGAAATTTCTCTCGCACGACCGGGAAAGTCACTAGGTGACAAAAGTGACTGAAAAGGGTTCCGTTCAGTCGGTCCAAGTTAAGCGATTATTAGGCACACGTAAAGTTTGCGTGAAAAGAAAACAAAAGATTATAGTATAAGTGAAATATTGTCAAAGTAAAAAGCGTCAAGCTTATGTTATACAAGTACTTAATCATATTTGATCGTATTCACTGGAGTATCAAACTGTGGGTTTCTTGTTTGATTTCATGTGGGATTTCAATACAATCCAATACCCTAATTCTATACAGAAATGACAAAACGATTTAAAATCTTCATTGAAAGCTGCCAATTTAAGTGGGTATTTGATATACTTAAATAAAAAGAATTTCAAGTTATACATATTTATATTTTTATAAAAATCGATGTTTTTTAAAATTAATATAAAAAATATTAAAACTATGATTAGTCAAAAATCTGTACGTAGAAAAATTGAAAACTTAATAAACTAAATTTTAATAATAAATATGACTATAAAATATATGTTATAATTAGATGGGGACGTAAACAAAATTCACATTATATAACATTTTTCTTAAATTGTATGTTTATATTTGACTTAATATAAAAAAAAAACTTTTTAATGTTTTCAGATACATATTTATTAATTAATACAATTGAAATTGTAAATTATCAAAAAAATGTCTCAAATTGTAAGCTTCGTATTTTTACTCTAGGTGCCTCTTTAAAAGGCTCAGTAAAGGCTTCACCTTAATAGCCTATCTCCACCATTTGCCACTGCTTTTACCTACTTAATTTCGTCGTAATTAGGAAGGGCATAGGTGGCTAATTAATTGGAAAATTACATTGGTCAGAATCCGATGGATACAGATTTGAGTTCTACTTGGCGCCATATTTTTTTCAAAAGTTTTCTAATAGTTATGTTTTTGAAGTCTTTCAAAATCATGTATATTATATCATTATATTATCTTTCTATGGTCACAAAAATGTTACTATAATCAAATCTTTATAGAAACACTATCACTATTACAGAAAAAGTATAAATAAGTAGTTATTCATGTTACCCTTTAGTATTGCCCTTATATATCCACCGTGAACCTCTTTATATGCGTATTGTAAATTGAAAAAGTAAAAACAACATAAATATTGTGAATTTGTAATATTCGATTTTCGAATCGTAGACCTGTTTGAAATTTCATAATTTGAAAATTGTTATTGAAGGGCGGCCATGCTCAGCGTAAGTCAAAATGGAGCTTTTATTGTATTTTCAAAGCATGATCCTGGACATTACTTAAACGTTGTAGATAATCTATTTATATAATTTTGAAATCTTATTATCCTTTATATTTGTCTTAAACATTTGATGACTGCATAAAGTATTTTTATTACATAAAATAGTATTCTTTTAAACCTCTCGCTCTAATGTTTTAGAATATAGTCATATTTCAGTACATAAATGTGCATTGGTGTTAAAATTTTTTACATTTATTAATTTTTAAACGCATTTATAAAACCATCAGTATAATTTATGTCGACATTATTATAGTGAAATATTTACGATAAAAAATTATATTGATAATATCTGTGATCCCAAATTTGACAAAAATTGGGCATTTTATTATTCAAAAAATGGGCAATATTAACACATTTGAAGATACTTCTAAAGATACTCATTATAAGCTATGTCTTTGACCAGTCAAATGTGATAAACATCTTACGAATAATGATTGCTTTATAACAATTATTGACCTAAGAATAAGGTAGTGTTTTTTTGAAATACGCCATTTCTTTTGTTATTTCCCAGTGGTTAAGCTACAACATACGGCCGTAGCCATAAATTGACTAACTAAAACTGAAGTAGGGAGTAAGAACATGTTAACGCGCCTTTAATATAAAAAAAGATTTTTAACTAACGCGAGTCCAAAAAATATCCAAAACAATTAAAATAATTACATAAAAAGCTAAGTCCCTTTTAGAAATCATGTACTGAAAATTAATTATCGCAGAGAAATTAATTGACGTAATTATTTTTCATACGAATAACGTTTACTTTCATATAATTAAGTGTTTTTAATTTTAATTGGTACAAAAAACATATAATTCTCACAAGGAATAAATTGGAAAGATTTATATAAGTACTTATAATGAAAACGGGGAAAATGATACCTTATAAATAATATTATTGTAAGAAATATAATTATAATGGCAGTTTTGGGTAGTTGTTTTGGGCAGCGTGCCAGATAAGACGCCGAAACGCCGATAAGGTAGAGCAGTGGTTTCCGAACTTTATGTTATTACGCCTCCCTTTTAAAAATATCTAATCTTGGCGCCTCCCCTTCCTTTATTTCATTAAATAAATAGTCAAAAATGTAGGTTAAACTTAAATATGAAAATTAACAAGGTTTTACTACTTATATTATATTAATTTTTAAATTAATTTGTTTTTCATGCGATGGATGTGCAATAAAGATTTCAGTAGTCAATCCAAATTCATCATCGTTCATTGACAAATGGATTCTATCATGGGCCCCACATCCTAAAGCGGGCCCACCTACCTATCACTAAGGTTCAGGGCAGTGTGGTCCTAAATTATACACGGGAGTTATCACTTAAGTATAGGTACCAATCATCATATGGGTATCACATCAAATTGCAACGTATAAATTACATATTTTCAAGTGCTCAGTAAATAGATTTTTGTTTCTTCAATATATCTGGCGAAGAAATCATTTAAAAGTGGAAATATGATGAACTTATTTTTTTGTAATTTTGATTTCCAAAGCTCAATTTTTTTATGTACCTATGCCTTCACTTTTGTTTTAAAACAGTGAATGCATTAGTGGTCCTTGCCTTGATTTATTTACTCTTTTTTTTAAAATAAACAAGTTCAACAACAAAGTTATCGTTCGTAAACAAATTTGCCTCAAATTTCAATATTATGATTTGACCCTTTTATATCATTTTTCACGAGATAGCCAGCGCAATAGTATAGAGGTGAGGTATTATAAAATGAGTTTTCATATCTTCAGACAGGTTTTCAAACAACCTTTTATAAGACTGTTTTTTTATGTAGTTTATAACTAGCGGCCGACATTTTTTTTTATAAACTATGCAATTGCAAACTGCAAACCTGTGGTGCGCCCCTCTTTGCAACACTCCGCGCCTCCCAGTTTGGAAATCGCTGAGATAGAGTGACCAAGTGAACGAGTACAGCAGGAAACCAAAAGCATCACCAAAGCTTGCTGAGGGTAAGGGAAGATGAAGAATATGTTAAGTATTTAAGCGATTAGATAATAATAAATAAAATATGTTTAATATGTACCTGAATTATTACAAATCGGCATCATGCTCTCTCCAAATTTTAGTTATAATGTACTACGTTACATAATTATTTTAAAAACATTTTTTTTTAACAAAATAATTCACAAGATTCTTTACTGAACGTTTATTATTAAAAAAAAAAAACACTTCAGATAATATTATTATGTATACCTCCAACGGCGTTACAAACACCCGAGTTCGTGAGCAGACACAGCAGCCTTCGGTAATTGAGGTTATCACGAAGAGACGTTTTACGTGGCTGGGACACGTATTCTGGATGCCCCCAAAGAGTACGACACTTCGTACGCTTGTGGCACGGCCTCAAGGGCTCCATCGCCGTGGCACCGGTGTTACAGGAGCGACCTACGTGCTACAGGTCTGACATGGCGGGAGGCGCAAGAGTTGGCGATGGATCGAGGGAAGTGTCGCGAACTTGTGCTATGCTTCAATGTTGTTATGTGACAGGGTGGAAGAAGAAGGAGAATACCTACCTCCAACGAGACTCTAACAGACTTCCACTGGGTTCGCGCCAATATGCTTTACCAAATGAGTCATGTTTGTCCTATCGACGAAATTAACTAGCGTTTTTAACTTTCTGAAGGGCTTCGTTTTATTTTTATTTTGGTAATTTCATAAGGCTTTTGAATTTATTTATATTACAAAATGTGAATGTCGTAAATTTATAACGTCCATGATAATATGAGAGAAAAATATGAAATAATAATATTATGCTCAAAATAATATTAAAGCCATATTTTCCAATAATTTCATTTCCTGTAGTCGGTGACATGTTCTATTCGTTCGTGCATGACTTTTCACTTTCTTATACCATCTGATAGCAAAGCTTTTTTTATATATTCACACTTTTTATATACGTCATTTTTTGTCAGAACTTTCTTCTCAAATCAACTGACATCTCTTTCATATCACATGACGTCACCGAAATACTATTATATATTTTTTCTTTTACTTCAAATCAATGCCATAATATATATTTCCCAACGTTTTATACTTATATTTGTAACTATATGTCATTTGCACGAAAATGCTGTACGAAGGAAAATTGAAAGAAACCTTAAAATATCGTAAGCGTCAAGTCAATTTACAAAATACAGAATAGTATTTTAATCGAAAGACACTATTATCCACGATTAAGGATAGCAATGCCGGTATTTTCGATATTAATAAAGATGAATTTAATGTTTTTTTTTCATTATTTCTTCTTTCGACCATGTCCGATCCTAATAGGATCATATGGGCCTCCACAGAGTGGAGGTTTGTATTGACAGATTTTTGTTTTTACGAGAAATGGATGTCAGCCACTTGCTCAACCTATTAGGTCCATACTCTGACTCATACACAAATTGAAAAACAATATGTTTACTTGCCAGACCCAGGATTCGAACCTGGGACCCTCGACTCTATAGGCCGGCATTTAAGCCACTCGGCCATCGTGGGCGTTAAATTATTTACTACGAACTATATTATATATTAAATTCGGTATATAAGATTAACGCTGCCAAAACGCAAATATATTGACTTAAAGAAACAAAAGTTAAGCAATAATAAAACAAAATGCCGCGAGGCTTATGCGTCGGCCTATAATGTCGTGGGTCCCAGATTAGAATTCTGGGTCTGGTAAGTACACATATTGTTTTTCAATTTGTATATGAGTCAGAATATGGACCTTATAGGTTGAGCAAATGGCTGACATCAATTTCTCGTGAAAACAAAATCTGTTAATACAAACCTCTACTCTGTCTCTGTGGATGCCCATATGATCTTATTAGAATCGGACATATTATGTGAAAAAATAAAATGAATTGGCAACACATTAGTAATAAATCAAACTTCATTCAAACTTAGTTTATTTCTTTTTATCGGTTATATTTTCGTTTTTATTTTATTTTCCATAAAAATTGATAAAAAATTCAATCCTGAAAGTTTCGGGATTTTGTTTACCAATCCCGGGATTCATAGGTATCGAAAATAGTTCGGGATCCCGATATTGGAATCCCTACTCTAAACTAATAAGGTAATATTTAAGATTTTTAGAAATACTTTGATTTTATTGATTTATTTGAAAAAGATGATAATTTACAGCTAAGTACTGTAGTTATATTATAGCAACGTTTCCCAACCACCGGTCCGGTCCGTAAATAGTTATTCCTCATTTTGAAATGGGTATGTGAAAAATTACAAACAAATCATGATTAAAAAAAGTAATCCCTTCAATTCATGCGCAGTTAATATTCAAGTATGAATAAACCTGATCGAGTCATTTGCTAATGCCATTTTGGTATCTAGACATAATTAAAATAAAAATACTTTTAGCTACAGATCTATTTATCATTCACATTGTCAACTATCTAGTATGTATCTACCTATTCATGTGAGAATACTTTTTGACCATATCAGTAGGTAATAAACCGAATGTTTATTCAATGTCAATGCAACGCTTTGCATCTTGAGTCCAAAACAGCAATTACGGGTTATCAACTAACTAATTCTAATAAAGATAAAGCATCATTCAGTTGTTTCACTTTTTTTTTAAATTATCTTTCTCAAAATTCCATGAGTTCCTGAATACCACCCGTATTGCAAAGGCTATAAAATTTAATTCTTGTGCATGGTATGGTGACTATTTTTTTATTTATAATAACTTTAAATATTATTTTAGTAGTATATTAAATTTATATCTACTGCCTTTCCTGTTACACTGTTTATAATCGATATTATTATGCATTGTAAGAATAACCGTATTGAGGAATACAAATATAATAATTAGTCATATTGGTAAATGTATTAAGTCTTAGTGTAATATAAGAGATGGGGATAAATAAATAAAAATCAAACAGTATTACATTTCATTTGGTATTTATTATAATAAGTAATACAAAAAAGTTATGAATAAACATAGGCAAATAAATATAATTATAATTATTTTAAAAAGCAGTTTATTAAATGAGAAAACAACTTACGAATACTACAGTAGAAAGAAAATAAATGCAAATATATATAGAAAATAAAAACATATTATTATGATATCCACAAATAACATAATATGAAAAACTACCATATTATATTATATTCTTCTTCAATTCTTACTATAACTATAGCATTACATTTGTGACAGAAAAATTATTATCGATAAATTAAAAATGAACATAAACATCTTAAATTATGAATTCTCGAATACGCTATTTTTATATCTGACACTCAGTTGATTTGAGAAACATTAATTATATAATATAAAAAAGTAAAAAACAAGCAAAAATAAGACGATGTTATTATAATATACATACTTATATTATTTTCAATGGATTTTTCCAAATATACAAATAAATCTTAATTGAAAGTATAATATTTTTATTAAGGCAGTTGAGGCATAAAGATCGTGGCTAGGCGATGCGCGTATTGTGCAAATGGTGCGTGCCGAACGAAATATAATTTGTCATAAAAATCCAACATGCGTCCATTTAATGTTATGTTTATTGTTATATTACTAATAATAATAGTATATTCATTGACATTTTTTCTTTTTTAAGTACATACGTAAAGTTTTTTAGTCATCTTTACACGATTTAAGAATATTTTCATCCGAGGCCATGACAAAACAAATCGACGTGCGGACACCTCGACGGTCGGTCTCTGATTGGCGACTAGTGAAAAATTTCGTCGCACCTACTGTTGAAAATTATTTGCCGTTTCATTGAAGTACTTACGCTCTTAAGTATTTTATTTAAATTCTAAGTATTTCTGTCCATTTTAAATGCCTGAAAGCGCCGCGAGGAATTCTAAAATCTAATTTATTATATTTTGAATAAGTATAATATTTTATACTTATAACAAATTATACCGGCATAAAAATTGTAATTATATTAGTGATAATTATATATGGTTTGATTAACTATGTATCGAATTGATTATATTATATAGAGATTGCAATAAAGAATGAAAATACCAGTTCCGGTATTTCGGTATTTCTTATTGAATACCGGTATTTGTGAAATATGTGTAAAAACAGAAGTATCTACCACAAAATCAAATAATTAAGCACAGGCAATGCAACCGTATATAATTATTATTCCATCATGAAATATTCACCACTAGGGCTGAAGTCACTGATGATAATACAAATGAAGAGTATTTAACGACGATTTTATATACACCTAAAAATACAAATGACATTTTCTAAAACCCGCGAACGACTGGCAAAAACATTTGAATAAATTTAAAATTTGGGTAGTACCTACCAGTAATGCAAAATGCATTTCGCAAATCTGTACGTATCATTGCTGCTACATTGAAGGGTAATGGAATTAAACCAGACATCGCGTATCCCGACAGAAAATTACAGTCCCATTATAACTTTTATGTTAATAATTTAATATATTTTGTTTTCAATTTCATTACATACCGAATATATTGGTATTCTCTGATTTTTAAAACCGGTATTTCGGTATCGCAAAATACTGGGATACCGGTTTTTGAATACCGCTATTGCAATCCCTAATTTATAAATGAATATAAAATACGTCAGTATAAGAAAAACGTTAAAGTTTTACTGAGTAACATAACTAATATACGTGATATCCAAAGCCTACGAAAAAACAAATTATTAATTTCATAATATTGGTAGTTACAGTAAATTTAGACCAATGTTTTATTTTCATAGAAAATGCACCAAACTTAAGTGTCATCACACTGTCATTCTCCCTTCTATTTTATTTGTTTTTATTTTAGTTCACGTGAGTTCGCTCCTGTACTTTCAAATAACCAAAAATGCACGTGAATGAGCGAAACAATACTCTCGATTTGTTTTAAATGGAACAACTAACAAACGCTGTCATTTCACGGAGAGTGGGGGTGGCTAATTCATCCGAAGCGAACGAGGGATGTTTTTAGGTACGAGGGTGGGTCAATAATTCCTTAGAAAAAAGCATTAAAACAGTTTTTATTTTTTTCTTATTTCTCAACATAATCTCCTTGGAGCTCAATACACTTGGTTAGACGTTTCTCAATTTTTTTTACACCGTCAGAAAAATAAGTTTTCGGAAGGTCCTCAAAATAAGCATTTGTCCGATCGATGACTTCTTCATTTGAAAAAAAACGTTGTCCATGTTTCATCTACAGTCACAAAGCGACGAAAAAATTCATCCGGATTGCGTTGCATGAGCGACAACAGGGCTTTAGAGGCCACCACCCTATTACGTTTATTGTCGACTGTGAGCAAACGCGGTACCCATCTTGCAGAAACTTTTTTCATGCCCGATTTGTCATGTAAAATAGAAATGACGCTACCTTTTGAGATCCCTGTAACCTCAATTATGTCACTCAACTTTAATCTTCGGTCACTTAACACCATATCGTGGATTTTATTGATCATTTCTGGTGTAGTCACCTCTACAGGACGTCCTGAGCGTGGTTCATCATTTGTTGATGTACGACCACGTTTAAATTCATTTAACCAGTTATAAATAGTTGCAAGTGAAGGAGCAGATATGCCGTGAACTAAATCCAACTCATTTTTTATTTCCTTTGCTGTTAACCCTTTTATATTAAAATGTTTAATAACAGCTCTAAACTCAATTTTCTCCATTTTTGTAAACAAGCAAATTTTTTTTTTAAATGTACGAAAATAAAAAACAACAACCCGACCAATCTGATTGAAACTTCGCAGCATACTGAATCGGTAGTGCCGCTGCATGAAAACAAACCGCTTACAGTACTAGTCGCGCCACCTGTCGGCTTTTCTAAGGACTTATTGACCCACCCTCGTAGCATAACATGTGTGTAGACATGCGTTATCACGTTCACCACATAAAATAATAGTTATAATTTTGCAATATCGATTCCCTATATAGTTTTAAAACACTGTGATCTTATTGTAACATGTTATTAACGGCCCACATGCTCGTCGTAGGTCAAAATTGAGTTTTTATTGTATTTTCAAACCATGATCCTGGACATTCCTTAAACGTTGTAGATAATCTATTTATATAATTTTGAAGCCTTATTATCCTTTATATTTATTTTAAACATTTGATGACTGCATTAAGTAATTTGTTACATAAAATAGTATTCTTTTAAAACTCTCACTCTAATGTTTTAGAATATAGTCATATTTCGGTACATGAATGTGCAGTGGTGTTAAGATTTTTTACATTTATTAATTTTTAATCGCATTTATAAAACCATTCGTATAATGTATTAGTATAGTTTATGGCTACGGCCGTATGTTGTAGCTTAACCACTGGGGGATGACAAAAGAAATGGCGTATTTCAAAAAAACACTACCTTATTCTTAGGTCAATAATTATTATAAAGCAATCATTATTCGTAAAATATTTATCACACTTGAATGGTCAAAAACATAGCTTATAATGAGTATCTTTAGAATTATCTTCAAATGTATTAATCTTGTCAATTTTTTGAATAATAAAATGCCTAATTCTTGTCAAATTTGGGATCACAGAGATTATCAATATAATTTTTTATCGTAAATATTTTACTAAAATTATCTCGTCATTAATTATACTAATGGTTTTATAAATGCGTTTAATAATTAATAAATGTAAAAAAAAATCTAAACACCACTGCACATTCATGTACCGAAATATGACTATATTCTAAAACATTAGAGCGAGAGGTTTAAAAGAATACTATTTTATGTAATAAAAATACTTTATGCAGTCATCAAATATTTAAAATAAATATAAAGGATAATAAGGCTTCAAAATTATATAAATAGATTATTTACAACGTTTAAGGAATGTCCAGGATCATGGTTTGAAAATACAAAAAAAACTCATTTTTGACCTACGACGAGCATGTCCCCCCTTAAGTATTCTTAAAAATCGGATTTTAAAACACATTAAAAATATACTTACATAAGAATAATAATTAAACAACAAAAATACTCCGATCGTATAGTTTCCACTAAATATATTTTAATATTATGTTAATTATGCTGAAATAATACACATTAAAAAAATTAAATCACTTTAATATCTGTGGTTTTCCCTTTAAGCCTATTTTATTGTATTACGTTTTAACTTAATTTTCTGAGCGTAACCTCGTATTATACAAACTACAAATGACTATATCTACATAATATTATTATCTAATTAAAATTTAAATGGAGACTCAAAACTTTATATAAAATAAAACAACCGAAATAATAAACTATTATATTTCTAAGAATAATACTCACTCTCTGAATTGCAAAATATTAAGAAAAACATTACCTACATAATAAATATACAAAATGCATAAAAACATTTTTGCAGGTGATTTGTATTATGGTATTTTTTGCAATTTACATTATTAGTCAATACCATTATGTACGGAAGATGTCCAAAATAGTAAACCAACATAAAATGAATTGATTTTACAGACATGGGTTGCAGAGAAATAATAAAATATTATGTTTATACCTACATCAGATTAGGTACGATAATATTTTTATTATAAAATAATATTATTTGGTACTTATGTCATTAAAAGCAAAATTAATAATCAGTAATCTTAAATAATGTAATACTCCTACCTAACTAAATTTCACTGATTTTAAGGACATAATAATATGTAGTTAATATACTTACATTTTTAACAAAAAAAACAATACATTTTACCAACACGTGCTCGCAGTTTTTAAATGACGATAGTCATTCCAATCAATATTTGACCAGTGACGTGAACAAAAAATATTTAATTCAGCCGTAGAAATTCTATCTTACTCGTATGCGTATTGCAGAGATTTCAGTGGCGAGGGGTGGATGTAGTGCTAAGATTCAACATAAATAGTGTACACTAAACTTTTTCAGTCATACTTATTTGTTTTCATTGAACTAATAATACAATTTGCAGATGGTGCTAGTAAGTTTTTAAAATTCAATTAAATCCTGCCTAACCAAACCATAATAGTTTAGGCATGCTATGGGCGATCTAACAAAAATATTGCACAGTTTTTCAGTCATAAGTACTTATTTGTTTTCATTGAATTAAAAATAAATATTTACAGAAATGGTGATGGTTAGTTTTATTAAATTCACTAAGCCTTACCTACGTTAAACCATAATCGATAAAAATATTTTTCTATCTATAAAATAATTCAAATTATATGGGATTAATGGCATAATTTTAGACATTTTATAGATATAACGAATATTTTTTGAATATTATATACTATGGCTTGGATTGGCCAGCGTTTAATTGAATTTTAAAAACTTACGAATACCATCTCTACATTCTAGTTTTAGTTCAATGAAAGCAAATACGTTAAACTGACAAAGTTTGGTGTGCATTATTTTTATGACGGATCTCAACAGTCTACCTCCACCCTTCACCACTGGGAGATTATAAGCGTGCCGAATGCTTTCTCACTCAGACTTATGATGGTTCGTTTTTGTTCAGGCCTGTGAATAACAATGGTAACTTGGCAACGCTGGGTGCAGCAGTGAGTAATCGTTATGTTTTTCAATTTAGTTCAGCTTGAAAAATAGTAAATACACGCAGGCGTTTATTATGGCAATATAATTTGTTAGGGTATTATTGAAAATGGTAGATACACACGTGATTATAAAAATAATCAATTTGTAATTCACGATTTGTGAATATGTGACTGTAAAATGCCGGGTCCACACTGGTAACATGTCGCGCGACAACCTCGTTAAATTTTACGATAATTATCATACTTATCGTAAAATTTAACGAGGTTGTCGCGCGACATGTTGCCAGTGTGGACCCGGCATAACGTCGTTTGTAACGAAATTTAAAAAAAATATATATATAGTATAATTACTTAAAGCTTACTTAAGTCGAAGCTATACTTAGTAGTTTATGTAAATATTCGTGGTTTATAGTTAAATACACTGCATGAAGTCGTAATAATACATTTAAAATACAAAACAACAAGATTTTACTCATATTCATATTGCAATTTAAACCATTTTAACAACTTTAAATGTATTCACAACCGCGAAATGTCAAAGCACGACGTATCATAATATTATTATAAAAATCATCCTTCATCTGATTCAATATCAATAACACCATCATCATCGCAAGTATCTCGACAAGCGGATACTGTGAGTGCTTTTTTCCGCATTAGAACGATGGGCTTTCTCATCATCTCGTGATGAGAGCTTTCATTTATGGTGTTTACCAAATTTAATACGTCTTTATTAAATTCATATAATGTATAATCTATATTTTTTACAAAATAATCCCAATCGATACTAGCATTGTTACCTTTGATAATATGTAACTCAAGACTTTTACTAAGATTTATCGCGATTTGATGGATCAGTCTAGATTGAGCAATGTAAAGGCTGTCCATACCGTTTCTAGTAATCCTTGAATTAAATAAACGCATGATGTGAAAATCGTTGGCATTCATCATATCACACAAATCGCTTATAGAAGAAGGCTTCTTCTTTAAATTGGTGAACATTATTTGAAAAACTGCTTTATGTATATGCTCACTAGAAGCTAGATACTTTTTTATTCTAGCATCAAATATGTTTTCGTCTAGCTTAATTTCCTTACCTTTAAATGTGCCCTCTAGCCCAAGAAGCACACAATACTCATCAGTAGTTATAAATGATCGTTTACTATAGTTAGATAATGTAATCATATTCATTGCAATGATATAGAGATAGTTTATTAAAAGTATCTCAATATTATCCTCCAAATTTGTTTCATAATAAGGTTGAAATCCGGTAAATTTATTAACTAGTAAAGCAATAGCTGTCACGATGGCTCTACCAGACAATATAGTAAAATTATTATGTAGAGTTTCGGGGTTTTTTATAAATGGTTCTATTTTTTCATAAAACATTCTAAATTGGTTGAAATTTCTATGCCTCGTGATAGCCGCAGTGAAGGCCTTCCTACTTTTATCAACATGTAAAAGCTCGACAGATTTCACGTAACTGTGATAGTTAATTTTATCTTCTTCTTTCTTGGGTTCTTCAGCGCATTTATTTAAATCATATTGAGGCGATTTAATGATATCCCAGCGACACTCAGGATTATTTTTCAGGAGCTTCATTATATTTGTTTTAACTTCTGTATCATTTTGAATGTCAGTTTCCGTTATCTGCGAACAGAATATGAAAATTACAATTAGTCGAAGCAAAATGGCCACCGACAGTAAAACACAATCGTAAACTCCGTAAACGTAATATTGGATGCGTCAAATCCCCACAATATTTTTTTCGAATCGTTGAAAATAATATTTTAATAGATAACATTGCGGTTTTTGCAATTTGAATTGAATCAAAATTTCATGTATGCAAGATTTATTATTTTCAACAGTGGTGTCACCCATACAATATTTCGATTACTTGAGTGAAAAGTATGTGAAAAGATCTTTCTGACGTCTTAAATTTTCTATTACAAATATAATAATGTCCGATCCTAATATGATCACATGAGCCTCACAGAGTTGGAGGTTTGTATTAACAGATTCTCGTTTTTACGAGAAATGGATGTTAACCACTTGCTCAGGTTCATACTCTGACTCATATACATTTTGAAAAACAATATGTCTACTTTACCAGACCCAGGATTCGAACCTACCATGACAATATAATAATTTGGTACTGTGATGACAAACGGTTATAACTGCTGTTTAAACAATTTTACAGGAGAGCAAAAACAAAGTTTTCAATCAGTCTGACAAGAGTTAGTTTATAAGATATTTTAAAGTATTTTAATAATATATAAAAATAATTACAAGATAAAAAGAGCTTTTTATATACCACGTTTTTAAATTTTCTGTTGGATCATATAAACTTGACAATTCTATGTACTTAATAATAAAAACTTTTTATTGTAGGTACTTGATAGAAATACTGAATAAATATTATAGAATACAGAAATCTCATTTTGACATTTCATATTGATTTCCATAGTAAAGCACGTATATATTAATAATTTAGTTGCTAGGTCTCACTTAGCTACCAATAATAGTGAGTAGTAAAATATTACTTTTAACGATGTTTTTCCAAAACATACAAAACAGAATTAACTGAAGAACTTGAACTTTAGCCACACAAAAGAATGTACAATTATAAACATATTATGGAAGAAATCTAAAAAAAGTGAAAAAAACAGCAGTTATAACTGTTTGCCAACACAAAACAGAATTAATTAACACTTACCATTGTATCCATGGGTTTGAGGATTTTATTTGGCTGTTTTGGCGGCATTGCTTCTTTTGCAGGCTTCGCTACCTTCGGCTTTGGTTGTTTAGGCTGTTTTGGCATCCCTTCTTTCCTAGGATTCGGTACCTTTGCTTTCCTAGGCTTTGGTACCATTGCTTTCCTTGGAGATCGCTGCTTTTTAGAGTTACAATAATTAATAATGGTTGTTTCGCCCACATTTTTGGTGTTAACAACGGCATTATCAACCGATTTGTTTTCCGCGTCAATCACAACATCTGTGTTTGGAATAGATATATTGTTAGCAGGCGGCACTTGTTCGTCGATATCTAATGATACATTTTTCGCCGAAATGGCGTTTTCGTAAGGTGTTGTAATAAAAATTTCGATTTTTATCAACTTTTCCCTTGACATTGTGGTATTTGGTGTCAAATTAAAGATTTCGTCAATTTTGCGTTTTTTGTTGTCTTTATCACTCATTTTGGCGCCACTTTTCCGTCGTTTGACCACACTGTTTTAGATTGCACAGATTATAGGCTACGATTAGCGGACGCAGATGTAGCTTCAACAACGTTGTTGAGTATACTAAAATAAAAACTAAAATCTAAATCAGTGTTGCCATATTTTGAAAGTGGAATTATAGTACAGTGCCTTCAAAATTATAGTATTTCAGCAAAAAATATAGTACGCGTTGAGTGACCAATGATTTTCTGCATTTTCAAAAAATTAAACGTGGTGTAATTAACGTCTTGTTTTTTTAGACAAAATTCAAATGATAAGTCAGTGGTTTCCAAACTTTATGTTACTACGCCTCCCTTTAAAAAAATCTAATCTAGGCGCCTTCCCCCCCCTAATTTAATTAAATAATACAGACACCTTTTTAAATAGTCAACAATGTACCTACTTACGAATACAAAAATGAAAAAAAAAACAAACAAGGTTTTACTACTTATATTACATTATTTTTTGACGAATGTGCTTGTTTATTAGCACAATCAATTTCAATAGTAATCAATTCAAATTCATCTTCGTTCATTGACAAATGGATTCTATCATGGACCACACATCCTGAAGCGGACCCCCCGGGTCAGGATTGTTCAACCACATATTTAAAATATTTAATAGCTCCGAAACAAAGCCCCTTTTTTGCTATTAATAAAATAATGTGAAAAGTGCATTAGCAAACTAACCAAGAACTCAGAAAATAGATTTTTGTTTGCTTCAATATATCTAGCGTAGAAATCATTTAAAAGTGGAGACATGGCGAACTTTTTTTTTATCATTTTGATTTCCTAAGCTCGAATTTTTTATGAATGCCTTCACTTTGTCGTTTAAGTCAGTGAATGCATTCGTGGTCCTTGGATTGATTTATTCACTCATTTTTTTTAAAAACTTCATCCAATTAGACAAGTTTAACAACAAAATTATCGTTCCTAAACAAATTTGCCTCAAAATTTCAAAATTATGATTAATTTGACCCTTTTATTTCATTTTCTTATACGAGATAGCCATTGCGCTTCACAATAGTATAGAAGTGAGGGATTATAAAATTAGTCTCCATATTTGCAGAAAGGTTTGCAAACAACCTTTTATATGACTGTTTTTTGTGTAGAACTAGCGGCCATTTTATAAACTATGCATTTGCAAACTGCAAACCTGTGGCCACATTAATTGTGTTAAACTTTTCGCGCCTCCCTTTGCAATACTCCGCGCATCCCAGTTTGGAAATCGCTGTGTTAAGTAATTAACGTCACCTTTTATAGACATGAGGATTATTTTTTTTTGCTTCTCACGGATTATTTTGGCGTTGTTTTTCTTCTATTGGCAACTTTTTTTCCGATTTCTCAAAATTATAGTATTTTGGGCGTACTATAAGTACCTGTTTTATATCGTACATAGTACGCAGACGAAAATTATAGTACAAATACTATAATTATAGTACGGTTGGCAACACTGATCTCAATAATCATTATCCAATGGCAACGCTGAAAACATGACGTTATCGCTTATCGGCAAATGTAACGTCATACTACAGCTGCCAGGGGTGAATCAGTCGAGAGCACGTTGCTGTAAATAATCAAAGTCAATATTTAGAAAATTATTACTACAGTCGAACTTGGTTACTACGAGGAAGATGGGACTGACTAAATTTGCTCGTTATAAGCGTTACTCGTTATATCATAGAATGGGTATTTTGAAATGAGCGGTCACATTACACAAAAAGTCGAAAATAAAAAATCTGAAAACCATCGTAAAAATCCCCGAAACAAGCATGGCATTCATAAACTACAAAATAAGTTGTTTGTTGTAATGAACGCTGCTAGGTACCTACGGACTTAACAAACCTTGAATATTTCAACCATATGCGTGGATACTTTTTTATTATTGTCGGCGAAACACCAATTAGTTAGGTACTTAAAGGGGTACATACTCAGCGTAGGTCAAAATGGAGCTTTTGTTCTATTTTCAAAGCATGATCCTGGACATACCTTAAACGTTGTAGATAATCTATGTATACAAATTTGAAGCCTTATTATCTTTTATATTTATTTTAAACATTTGATGACTACATAAAGTATTTTTATTTCATAAAATAGTATTCTTTTAAACCTCTCGCTCTAATGTTTTAGAATATAGTCATATTTCAGTACATAAATGTGCAGTGGCCTTAAGATTTTTTACATTTATTAATTTTTAAACGCATTAATGAAACCATCAGTATAATTTATGTCGACATTATTATAGTGAAATATTTACGATAAAAATTATATTGATAATCTCTGTGATCCCAAATTTGACAAGAATTGGGCATTTTATTATTCAAAAATGGGCAAGATTAACACATTTGAAGATAATTCTAAAGATACTCATGATAAGCTATGTTTTTGACCATTTAAGTGTGATAAACATCCTACGAATAATGATTGCTTTATAATAATTATTGACCTAAGAATAAGGTAGTGTTTTTTTGAAATACGCCATTTCGTTTGGTTAAGCTACAACATAGGGCCGTAGCCATAAATTGACAAACTATAATTGAAGTAGGGAGTAAAATGATGTTAACGCGCGTGTTTGAACATGTACCGTTTAAAAAAAATCGGTTTGGTACATGTTCAAATACGCGTGTTAATCTTTGTGTGTTAATGTGTAAATCTTGCCCATTTTTTGAATAATAAAATGCCTAATTTTTGTCAAATTTGGGATCACAGAGATTATCAATATAATTTTTTATCGTAAATATTTCACTATAATAATGTCGATATAAATTATACTGATGGTTTTATAAATGCGTTTAAAAAATAATAAATGTAAAAAATCTTAACACCACTGCACATTTATATACTGAAATATGACTATATTCTAAAACATTAGATCGAGAGGTTTAAAAGAATACTATTTTATGTAATAAAAATACTTTATGCAGTCATTAAATGTTTAAAATAAATATAACGGATAATAAGGCTTCAAAATTATATAAATAGATTATCTACAACATTTAAGGTATATTCAGGATCATGCTTTGAAAATAGAAAAAAGCTCCATTTTGACCCACGCTGAGCACGTCCGCCCTTAACTAGTGACATAAACGTAATCCGACCCTGGTGGCATCCTGTCCCATTGGATTTTATTGCTTAGGGTCGAAATGTTTTCAAACGATCGACACATTAACAGTCTTTTAGCTCGGAATATCCGATAAGTAGCTCATTATAAAAGTGAATAAATGTATGGATACAATCATAAACCAAAATGTTTCCCAACGAATGTTTCCTCGTTACATCCGAAATCTCGCTTTGTCCGAGATCGTAATGACCGAGTTCGACTGTATTTAAAAAAACTATTTTGGTTGTCTGCATTCAGCCAACTTGGAATCGCATGTAGGTCAAGGCTGTATTCTGTGAGGACTGTGACCAAAATGTACTTTGTTCAACCCGTGCGTACTACCTGTGCTCCTTTATAGCTGAAAGACATGGCATCTTACTAAGCTTTAAAGGTCTCGGCTTTTGAGCTTTGAGAATCGATGTCTCCGCTAAAGCTTAGGGGTACAAACGCGATACAAACACACTAGCTCGTGAGAAGGCAAAGCAGCTTTTGATGATTGAGGTAATCACGAAGAGACGCTTTACTTGGCTGGGTCATGTATCCCGGATGCCACCAGAGAGTGCGATACTTCATAGCCTTATGTGTCACTACCTCAAGGGTTCCGTCCGTGGGTACACATGGTGGTGGTGGAGGACGTAGTCGTGGATTTTCGTTTTTCCGCACTGAACTAACGACTGATTTAAGATTTAAATCTGAGGTTAAATGGAAACAACGATATTAATATCTGTTATCCCGTTCCGATTCAACTAAAATAATAGGTTGTTATTCTTCTAGTATCATTCGGCGAGTTTCAATCATTGGTAAAATTATTTGATTGTTTTTCGATGTTGTTAGATTTTGTTTTTTTTTCTAACCCTTAGCACTCAAACTTGCCGTATTAGATCAGCGAACTTGAATAGTTATTGGCTGGATTTGAATAATATTGTTGATTTGGGGTGAAACAACTCTCGTTCTTCACGTATTAAGATAAAGGAACGGCTCTCGACGATATGTCTGAGAAGAATTCTGCAGTTTTTTGGACATATTGTCAGGCGCGGACCGGACAACCTGGAGAGATTAATAGTTTTGGGTAGCCTCCAGGGAAGGCGAAGCAGAGGAAGAGCGTCTGCGCGATGGAGCGACCAAGTGAAAGAGCTGACTGGGGGCACCATCCATTCTGCCCTGAGAGAAGCGGAAAAGGATGGCGAAATTTAAATGTGGTCACGATCCTCAGCCATGAGTGCACGACCAAGAAGATACATATTAACGTATTAAAACGCAAACTAATTGTATATAATTTAACATAATATAATGAATGGAAAGGACTTTTAATGAATTATATTTTCTTTATATTACGACTACATACTATAAAAAATACTTTGAAAGACTTACCAGACAATATTTTGATGTTTTAAATTTAGTGAAATTTTGCTTGAAATCTCTTCATGTGGCAGCATTCAAAATATATAACTTCGGTTACAATCATTTGGGTATAAATCTGTTGTAACCATTTTTTTGATCATGAACTTAATTTAATACATATTACATGAGTGTATAGTTTATCATTATAAAAAATGTGGCTACTCAAAACTAGATGGCAATGGCAGCACGAAAATAATAGCAGGTGGTTTCTCAGTGAAGCCACTGGGTAACAAAGGTTTTAACATAATTTTTTACCAATTCTCAGTTCATTTCCTGTTTTTTTTTATTAGAAATTACTGTTTTTATATCAGAATCATTCTTCGGTTAATTGTTCTTTTAATTAAAAATAAAAAAAAATGAACTAAGTAATATTATTTTTTTTTTCCATAAAAACTGTCTCAGGCGTAGCTCAAAATTATATTGTCGTTATCACCAATCAAGAATAAAGAATCAAATTTTTTACTAATTTTATCGGATAGTTTTACTTTAATATTTAAGTTGACTTTATACTGCGAATGCTGTTAATTTTTAATGAATGAAAATTGTTGAGGTTCTTTGTATTGAAACAAGTCTCCAATACATACTGTGATAACAAAATATGATAAGCGATTCTCAATTTATTCATGAAGGAACAAATAATTTGAATTAATAATATAGTATTAATAATTTACAAAGGAAAACGATAATTTTATAATAGTTATTAAATTACTATTAAACTTTTGTTAAATTGTTGTTAAATGTACGCTATATTTAAATCTGTAGTTATTCAATTTCTGTTTAAAATAAGACAGTTTTTAGATATTCATGCTATCAGTCGCATGCACAGTAGGTACGTATTATCGCGGTCATAATAATTAAAAATGCACACGTAACACGTTTTATCGTGTAAATTGCAAGATTGCATGCATGAACCGAAAAAGTTCAGAAGCTTCTGAATTATCACGCGACAATTATTGGACTGTGCGATATCTGCGCATGTGCAGTAGAACGAACAAATAACGAGTGCGATACCTATCGGTAAAAAACGAACTACACCACGCAGAGACTTATTTTGAGTTTAACCGATTTTCAAGACCTGTCAAATAGTACATACCATACAATGACAACGTCATCGCGTCTCGTTTACTCTTGAAGAGAAGAGAGGGAAGACTCTTGAGATTAACGAGACAGTCAGTACTTTTACGTGTAAACAGTTACTATCGCGATAGTTTAAAATGCACACTATGGTGCGAGTAAATGCATGCACGTGTAGAGGCGCTATTATGTCAGAATAACGGTTTAAAAAATAGTAATCAGTATTTTTTTATATTGCGTCGTGCTGTCATTCGACGAAAGCACAGTCACTTCCAGCAGTGGCGAAGGGTGGAGGTAGGCTGTTAAGATCCTGCATAAATAGTGCACACTAAACTTTGTTAGTCAAACGTATTTGTTTTACTACAATGACGCGTAAATTGTGTTAAAATTCAATTAAACCCTGCCTAATCCACGCCATAGTAGATCGTCAAAAAATATTCATTTATCATAAAATATTTTTATCGATTATGGTTTGATTTAGACATGGCTCAATGAATTTAAAATAACTAACCAACATTATCTGTAATATGCATTCTTAATTTAATGAAAATAAATATAGTACTTATGACTAAAAAGGTGTGCACTATTTTTGTTGGATCGCCCATATTGTACGTCATAAACTATTATGGTTTGGCTTAGGCAGGGTTTAATTGAATTTTAAAAACTAACTAGCACCATCTGCAAATAAATTGTATTCTTAGTTCAATGAAAACAAATAAATATGACAGACAAAGTTTAGTGTGCACTATTTATGTTGAATTTTAACAGCCTACCTCCACCACTCGCCACTGCTTTCCAGAGACGTAGTGAATACGACGTAGATTAAAATATTGATAGCGATAGATATTGATTTGGAATAAAGTACATAAAGGAAGAAGAAAGGTAGTTTGCCTAGCCCAGGTTCATAAAGTAATATAATATCATAAAGGAACCAGAGAGCAACAAACGCCTTCTGATGTTTAATTGCATTTTCGCAAGTCTCAAATATTAAGTGGCGACATCTCTCGAGTCTCCCAACAAAACTAAGTGCCACGTGATACTGGTAACTTTACAAAGTAAGCGAACGTGTCATCTTATTTGCTCTTTAGAATAATATTGTACTTCGCTGTGAGGTATTTCAAACTAAACAACAATTTCAAACATCATGTTTGAATGCCTCGAAATTAAATTTGTTTAATTAAATTTTAACGGGCTTAATATTCATTAAACGTTTAATTTATAATAATAGTCATTTTCATTCTAAAGTGGAGCATATGGCCTTGAGTCTTGTTTATTTGATATTAAGTATTAGATATGAGAAATTTAAGTATAACAATGACTGTTTAAATTTTCTATAAGTTTTTTCCTATATATTTTATAAATAGTATATAATATGCTTGCTAAACTGATTAACGTATAAATAGTTGTATTGAAGAAAGGTTTGAATACTATGGTCGGTGTATTCTGGTAAAATGAATGAATTGGTTATTTGTTAATAAAAACAACATTTTTTCTGCAATGGATTGCAGTAGTTTGTAAAAACTTTGAGTTATTCATTTTGTTTGTACGGCAAATAATTTTCAACTGTATGTGGAACGAAATTACGGCCGCGTCAGTGTTGCCATCTTTTTCTATGCTGATTATAGGACAAAGGCATAAAAATTATAGTATTTCTGAAAAATATATAGTACAGGAACATTTTTCGTCTTGAATCCTTTAAAATTATAGTATTTTGGTATATTTGGCGTAAAATTATAGTATTTTACATTTTTCGTGGAATTAAAATTATAGTATTGTACTATAATTATAGTACGGTTGGCATCACTGGGCCGCGTTGCCATTTGGAGAGCGATAGTGGAGGTGTCTGCACGTCAATTCGTTTTGTCATGGCGTTGGACGAAAATATTCTTAAGTCGTGTAAAGATGACTAAAAAACTTAACTTAAAAACACGCTCGTCAATATCATTTTACTCCCTACTTCAATTATAGTTTGTCAATTTATGGCTACGGCCGTATGTTGTAGCTTAACCACTGGGGAATGACAAAAGAAATGGCGTATTTCAAAAAAACACTACCTTATTCTTAGGTAAATAATTATTATAAAGATTATATTCATAAGATGTTTATCACACTTGAATGGTCAAAAACATAGCTTATAATAAGTATCTTTAGAATCACCTTCAAATGTGTTAATCTTGCCGATTTTTTGAATAATAAAATGCCTAATTCTTGTCAAATTCGGGATCACAGAGATTATCAATATAATTTTTTATCGTGAAGTGAAGCGTTAGAGCGAGAGGTTTAAAAGAATACTATGTTATGTAACAAAAATACTTTATGCAGTCATCAAATGTTTAAAATAACTATAAAGGATAATAAGGCTTCAAAATTATATAAATAGATTAGCTAAAACGTTTAAGGAGTGTCCTGGATCATGCTTTGAAAATACAATAAAAACTAAATTTTGACCTTCGACGAGCATGCAATATTTTTAGAATAGTAGTTAGCTCAATTTCGGTTTTAAAGTTTTAATAACATAATTATAATATTACGAAGCGTACCTGTGTGACTTGTTTTTTTATACAAATTATTGCTGACGATAGTCGTTTTTGTACTCAAACTTCACAAATATATCAATTAATCGAAAAAATATACCTACTACCACATATCCGTTAAATGCCTTTATACAATCAAAATTTAAACGTAAAGTTATTCAAAGTGAGCTTAGTTATTGTAATCTATAATTATTAGACTATACGTTTTTTTCTAAGTGTCACTATTTAATATTTATGTAATATATTATTATAAGTATTATATTTTGTAGCGCACTTAATAATTTGGTTATGGATGCTTGAAATTACAATACCCGTAATATGTCATGTGGTAACAAGCCAACTTTATTGTAAGAAGGCCTGCAATGTTATGTACTTATATTATGTAAATGCACTATTTTGTTATTTTATCATAAAATATGCTGTGATGTTTTAAAAGTAAATTTTAACAGTAAACTAGAATTCAACTTTTAATAAATCTATTGTCTTGAACGATTTTGTGTCAGACGGTCAAACTGAAATTTTTAATTTGAATTGAATTTCAAAAAATACAGATGTTGCCTAGGTAATAAAACATTATTTCTCAGAATAGGGTGAAGGGACGTGAAAGGACAATTTTTTTGTGCGCTGCGGAAGCGTGTGCAATAAAGCTACCCTAATTAGCCTTTTAAAATAATATATCTCTTCAACAACTAGAAAGTCTGTTTAAGTATTTTTCAAATGATGAATACATTGTTCTGTTCATTCAATTTTACGCAATGCGATATTAGTTAATGTTTATTATACCTATGTCACATAACAAACCAAATATTTTTTTAATATGACTTCCTGTTTATTTATTCACAAGACTGCAATACTGTATTGAGTTTGAGAATAGATGTTTCATTTTTTGTAGGTAATAAAGTCATTTATGCATCAGGTATTGATCATTCACAAACATTCCCAAGATCAAAAACTATTTGACAACACTCGATTTAGATACTTACAATCAGTTGAGTTTTATGGTTGATACCAAGGGGTTGAAATTTCAAAACTCGGTTGCATATATCATCATCTCGGTAGTATACTTAAGTAGGTGCACAAAGTTTAATTCACACCTCTACTATTTTTGTACAATATTTAACAAATTAAATTTTTTACAACTTATGCAACATTTTTGTCTTTAATGTGTTTTATGAAAATCCCAAAAGTCCTAGTGTGGAATTATTACGTTATTAACTTAAGTACGTACCTTCACTTTATTATGCAATATGTATCTACTATGTTGGTAGAAACTTTGATATCGAACATACAACCGGAGAGATAGTTAGATAAGTCTTTTTATTGTAGATTTCTTTTAAATACAATGTACCTACCGATTTTCTAATACATATACTTAAACTAATATTAAATTTGATTCTTTCCTTAAAACCATAAATAAATTGAGTCTTTTGTGTTTCTTATTTTAAACAAAAATCTTCGTTTTCAATAGTTATTATGCACCTATTGTCATACTATCGAACAAAGCAATAAATCTTATAACTGGTGCAAGCTTTTTTTCAATACAATTGTTTTACGCAAAAAATATCGGTTCTGTGAATTACTATTGATGGCCTGTGAAGGGCAATTTGGTTGAATACAATTATTGTTTTGAAAGTTTAGGTAGCTGGTAGATGCATGTTCTAGATTATTATTAGTTGTTAACCAGCTAACCGCTGTTTCGCACATTCATAAGTCTAACATTTGTATGAATCATTACAAACTCAGAGATACTCAACAAATAACTTTATTTTTAGTAGAAAAATATTTATTATTTCATGTTTAGGTATTTTTATATAACAAATTTATTTCAATTAAATCTGAATCGTAATGCAATATTAAATATTCTGACGAGGGTCAAGGATTTTGCGAGACGGCTCGCTGTCCTTCGGGGATTTTACGAACCGGTACGCCATCCTCGTGATTCTTACGAACATCGGGAAATCTACGAGCCGGAGCTGTGCTCCGGTGCGTTCTGCTCCATTCCGAGCGCTGCGTGTCCTCCTTTTGCGTCGGCATCATATCTCTGCTTGGTTTTTTCGTTTCGATATTCTCTCTGGCAATCTTGTGTGATTGTGAAAATCTATACTTACTTAAGATGTGCTAGATAGTCGTCATATGTAGGGACTGCTGTATTGGTTCCGAATAGAAAACGGCTTTCTTACTAAATACTAATTCATATGGTGTGAATTTTTTAGTGGTGTGTATATTATTATTGTAACTAATCATTGCTTTCATCATTGATTTCATACATGTACTCTTCTAATTTAAGTCGCCAACGGACTAATTTTGATCCGGGATTTTTTATATTAAATAGCCACGTTAACGGTCGGTGATCTGTGATAATAGTGAATTTTCTTCCATAGATATAGGGTCCGAATTGTACAATTGACCAAATGATTGCAATCAGTTCTTTCTCCATAGTATTGTAATTTATTTCATTGGGATTTAGTGCACGCGAGGCATAACATATTGGTAGATCTTTCCCTATCTATCCTTGAGAGAGTATGCCACCGATAGCGTAATTAGATGCGTCAGTCGTAACAATAAAAGGCTTGCTAAAATCTGGATATTGAAGAATAGGTGCTGTGGTTACTGGTTAGCATTGTTTTCAATTCGTCGAATGCGGTCTGTTGAAGAAACATCCATTTGTAACGATGTGAGAGGTTTAGCTAATTTAGAGCAATTATCTATGAACCTTCTATAGTATCCGACTAATCCTAGAAATTGTTTAATTTCTTTTGGGTTTTTAGGCTCTGAAAAACGTGGAACTGCTTTTACTTTTTCGGAATTAGGACGCGCACTTTTATCTGTGATTAGATTTCCGAGGTATGCGACCTCTTTCCGCTCTAAAGTAGTGTTTCCTAAATTATACACGAGAGTTATCATTTAAGTACCTATAGCAATCATCATATAGGTATCACTTCAAATTGCAATGCACTACATATTTAAAATATTTAATAGTCTTGAAACAAAGTAGCGCAGCAGACGACTTTTTTTAACTATTGGATTAAATTTGTGATGTCTGTTATGCCCGGGCCCCAGGCTCTTTATAAACTATGCATTTGCAAACTGCATACCTGTGGCTACATTTCGTCGCAGTAGGATTGGTTTCCCGAATAGACCAAATGTTCAGGAGACGAAAAACAAATATCATAATCCTATATTTAAATATATGGAGATATTTAAATTGTTATTTTTACAGCATATGAATGATGAATTCAGTACCATTACAAAGGAATTTAAAGAAAGGGATGGTTCTCGTCCAATTAGATACAAAAAAACATTCTGCATTAAGAGGTCGATTTCGACGAAAACGGATATTCGTAAAACCAATCCTATAGCGACGATTTGTGCTAAACTTTTCGCGCCTCTCTTTGGAACACTCCGCGCCTCCCAGTTTGGAAATCGCTGGTTTAATTAGATAATGATTTGGCTATTATGATTTAGGTTGTAATGTTTTACGCAATAATTCCACAAAAGCAACATCCGTAATATATACAGTTTATATATAATTTTCATTCCTGTTTGGTATTAAAGAATAAGATTCCCGTAATTGGGTTCCATGGCCGGTTCATAAAAATGTAATAATGCAATATAATTACGGGAAGACTGCGAAGCAATTTGTGAGCTCGAATGGAGGTCTATTCAAAAGAAGTAAGGTCTAAAAGCAGGTTGAGATTTTTCAGAACCATCAATCACCGAGTACCGAGCAAAGAAGAGGGGGTAATCTGTTCCGCAGTATAAAGGGACTGATGTTCCACGGATTATGGAACAAAATCTACGCCGCTACTAATATTAGGAACATTACTTACATCGTGTGTTAGACGGTGCGTCGTTTTTGGGCCACCTAGTATACACACTTTGAAGGATCTGAAATTACTATAAAAATGTAACAGAATTTTCGTACTATCGAGATAACGCGTGGTAACTGACGTCGTTTAAAGCTTTTTATGGATGAGTAAAATATAATATACACGCTTAATGCTGAAATAGTAATTTAGGTATACTTTATACCAGTGGTGAAGGGTGGAGGTAGATTGTTAAGATCCTACATGAATATGCACACAAAATTTTGTGGTACTAGTCTGTTTACTGCATGGTTGGCCAACCTTTTCAGCAGTCGGGCTAGATTCTAAAAATGAGATTTCCTACCGGGCCGCATAACTGATTTTTTTATGTTACAAAACAAAAAATAAATATATATTAAGTAGGTGTATATATTAATAAAATGAAACAAAAATGAGAATCAATCATATTTATTAGATTAGACTTTTTTCTAATAATAAAAAATAAACAAAATAATATAAAGATAATAAATTTTATTGAGAAGTGTGATTTTGTTTGCCAGAACTAAGTGCATTAATATCGATATCGAGTGAGGTTGTTCCTACACGCAAACTGTTTTCCAAACGCACATCAGTGATTCGTGTTCTCACTCGGGATTTGATATGCTTCATCCGACTAAAAGCTGTTCACACGTGTAAGTGTTTCCAAATAGCGAAGTCATCATTAGTGCATGTTTGTAAAATGCAGGATATTTCTCCTTGCCCAAAGATGTTTTGTAAAACTCTTCCAAACCAACCTGATAAAATTTCTCCTTTAACTGTTCATCGCAACATATTTCACAATATTCCATTTGTAAATTTCCCGGAAATAAATTCACGTCTACGGAGAATGGCGTTGCAAATGCAGCAAAAAGCACACGGTGCTTTTTAAAATCTTGAGCCAATATCGAATCTCAATTTGCGAAATTACCACAACTAGCGGCAGCATTTGATATTATTTTTATTTTCTCACTGCTCCACCGGCCACAAGTTGACACCCAGTGCGCCGCATGTGGCCCGCGGAGCGCGGTTTGGCCACCTATGGTTTACTGGAAACCAAGCGGGAACAGCGGCTCTGACTAACACTGTTAAAAAAAACTTGGTCCCTTCTTGGTCCCCTTATTTTATTCATTTGGGTATGCTTTGGTTATTATTCAGAGATTTAATAGCAAAGCCCATCATGGTGTGTGACGAATGCAAAATAATATCCCAATTTTATTGTTACAGGCGTTGTTTTTTTTCTTTTTCCCTTTTGAAGTGGGCTTGCTTGGTATCGCATGACATTTATCGATATATTGATATCCGACTCTGTTAAGTTTGGCGAAAGGAATGACGCGTGACGTCATTCTTCGCCCGGAAGGCTGCAATAATATATTTTTATTTTCATTAGACGTTATAGCGGTCATGAACATTTTCCTTGTTAAATTTGTTACGATACATTTGTATTAGATTATGAGAATTATGTTTCTTGTTAGCGTAAAACTTACTTTCTAATATATATAGTTTATTATATAAGTGTTATTTAACTTTATACTGTAATAATAATAATTGTGATAATGATTCGACAGATAACAGATTCGACCGATATTTTACTTAGGCCTTTTTTCAGCTGTCTTGTTGACTCACTTTTCCCATCACAAGCATACATCTAGTTTCTTCCTCTTATACCTAATTTTAACTTATTATTAAAATTACACTTATCGACTATAATATGCGCTCCGACAAGTGATGCCGTATTATTCCTGTTCTGTTTTCGCGGTGTTATATTTACGATTGGTAATTTGTAGGGAATCCAATCCCGAGCCAAAATTCTGATCCCGGGATTTTGGGATTACAATTTGATAATCCCGGGATTCCGGGACTGGTACCGGGATTGGCATTTTTTCCATTATTAAAATAATTTTTTTATATTTACAAATAACATTGATAAAATCGGTCAAAAATGAATATTAGAATAATGTATACTATTTAAGACATTTATTGTTAATATTGTATACGTTCAATCTTGGAAATACATAAGTTTAATGGAGTAAATAATATTGTAATATAAATAATAATGTGAATTTAATATGAGATTACTGTTTCTGATAGTAAAAACTTAATGAATGGGTTAGCGAAATTTAAAATAGTAAAGCAAATCATGGTGTACTTATGGCCTTTCCGCTTCATAAATCTAATTAGTCAGCCAAATATGAAACTGCCGTAAAACGTATGAGATCATGGTGGAATTACTTTGTTAAAAGTGCGAAGCTTTGTTTTTTTCCAATCTTTCTCATTTTTATTAATTTATGTGAAAAAATAAAATGAATCGGCAACTTACACACGGGTATAAATCAAACTTCATTCAAACTCAGTTTATTTCTAATGTAGTTATTTATTATTAAAAATTGATAAAAAAATCAATCCCGAAAGTTTTGCCATTATGTTTATCAATTCCGGGATTCATAGGTATCGAAAATAGCTCGGGATCCCGGGATTGGAATCCCTAGTAATTTTAAAATGGATAATAGTGGCGGTTGTATCCTATTTTCTTCTTTTCTCTTTGGATTCAAATTATTAACACGGCGTAAATTTGAAACAGGTTTCGCGCTACTGTTATTTAGAATATCGTCTCAACATTAGTTTTTTCGAATTCAGAGCTATTCACTTTATTTAAACGGAAATAATAAAATTGGTGTCACTTTGCGAAGCGTTATTTTAAAATCTAGAATGTACATTTTTCTTACTAACGAACTTAGGATTATAAAGCCCGTTTCAGACGGGACACCGGTGTCGCGCTCGATATAATAAAGGAGGCCATTGTATTTGAATAAAGGGGCCTTTGTATTATGTTTATGAACGCCCGAGAGCTAATGCGTCGACGCATTATTTCGCGTTATAAATTAGAACATAAAACTGGCTGCGGTAATAAAAACAAGTGTATTGACGGCTTGAGAATGTAGCGGCCGACGGAAAAGTGTACCGGACACGCTTTGACTCATTAGCTCTGGGCGTTAATAAACATAATACAAAGGCCTCTATATTCGAATACAAAGGCCTCCTACATTATATCGAGCGCGACACCGGTGTCCCGTCTGAAACGGGCCTAAGGCTCAGAAGTGGGTCCTAATTAACTTTTTATCCGTAATTAGAAGAATGTCCGGATATTTTATTCTTATAATCTACACTTTTAACTACACTATTTACACTACCACTTCCAGCAGCAACTCGGTTTCACCCTTGAGTCGAGGGTTTGCGACTGGTTCTGCTTCGTTTCGTCATTGCTGAGTTCTTTCTTCTTCTCGTTGAATATTTCGTGGACGATTAGGGCACACGGAATGTTGATGGTATCTTGGACAGAATCGGCATTTTTGTTCATCGTTTTCGTCTCGGTTGCGTCCTTGATAGTAACCTTGTCCTCCTCACCGAGTAACGTCCACGTTGCGCCTGGTCTCCGTAGAAGAGATTTATTGATCGTTGTTCTACCTCCTGTGGGTGTTCAAGGTACTCTCTTCGCTCTTCTGCAGGGCGTGGTTTAGTGCGTACATTAGCATGTATTTAAAACTTACGAGTAGGTATTACATATTGTCGGTGTTTTGTAAAAAGGGCGAATTAACCAAAATGCTACTTTACAGGAGGAGGATTTTTAACTTTTGACATTTATTTGTTTTTTACCTGTAGATGATTATAAATATCTAACAAGTTTATAATAAAGCTTAGAAAGAATACTGTCATTATAATAGGTATTATTATATAATATTTTAAAAGGCCTAATACGGCACATTTTCTTTTTATTTTCAGTACATTCCTGTGGAGATAAAAATTCGCCGTTTTTACACAACAAAGCTAGTAGGGTACATATTTTATTTTCATTAAAATCTCGATTTCGCCAAAATGGTTGATTCACCCTTTTTACAAAACACCGACGATATAAAGACTACGTCTTATTCTAATATCGAGTAAATATATTATTATGTACTTATTATCATTCATGTTATTTAATTACCCCACACAATCAATCACACACACTTTTCAAATTATGACAAACATTTTTTTCTTATGTTAGAACTTTCGAGTTGTAGGCCCCCGGTCGCCATGACGTCATATGACATCATTGTGACGTACTACCGGAGTGATAATAGCATTCGAGAAAATAACGCTAGTCAAATACTGGCGTTATTCATTGTCCCCATACACAAATAAGTGTTTCAGCATAATAATACCTATGGTGAGCAGTGTGTATTGGCCTCGAGCGTGTATTGGCTTACGTCATAATTACGTCATGTCGTCGGGTGACTTTATATCACCAGTTATAACATAGGCCTGCAGGTGGCATGCTTAGGCCGTTCAAATGTTCTAGAGTGGATGTCAGTAGAGGACCAACGTCCCAGGAGTGTATCACCATCCTTCCCCCCCCCCTCTTTTTTTTGGGACCTCAAGTCTTTTGTTTTTAGTTTATACCTATTTATTGTATTACTTTGATGGTGGTTGGGTGGCTTACGCGTCGGTTTATAATGTCGTGGGTCCCTGGTTCGCATACTAGATCTGGCAAAATATGCATATTGTTTGTCAATTTGTGTTTTGTGCCAGAGTATGGACCTAATAGGTTGAGGAAGTGGTAAATATTCATTTCTCATGGTCGAAAGAAAAAAGAAAGAAGTATTATTACTTTTAATTTCGAGTGCTTAAAGTCAGACAACGTTATCTACAAAAAAGTGTTTTTGTTTTTTTGACATGACGTTATTTAACATTTACGGCTACATGATGGTCAAACAACGTTATGTCAATCTTTTCTAATTTCTTATTAAATCGTCAGTAAAGTTTAACGCTAACTACACAAGTTACCATTGTTTTCATATTTTTCCCTATAAATTTTAACATCATCATAAGCAAGATAAATGTACAATACACAATAAATTATAAAATATTAACATTAGGTTTTAAATAAACATTTCCCTTGTTAAGTTACAAGAATCTAAACTAACGAATTTTGGCTCTCCTGTAAAGTTGCACTTTTGTAGATAGTGTTGTTTGACACTAAGCCCTCGATTTGTTAGAGACATTATTTGTCTAGGTAAGTTCTAACGAAAATATTTAAGTACTGTCATGTAATATGTTTTGATAAAAATGTTAATAGACCAATAAAGTAATTTGTAGAGCAAGTTAACTTTTATAAAATCATGTAACCGAAGCTTGAAAAATACAACGATTTAGTTACGAAGTGCGACGTTATGTTGTATGAATTTCTTTTTGTAATATTGAAAGACACCGGTTTTCCTATAAAAATTCGTCAATGTATGGAGAAACATCGAGCGATGAAACCGTTTTGAGAACAGAAAGAATGTGAATTTTCCTTTTGTCTGTTATTGCTCGTGGCTCAGATTGAGGATTTAAAGGATATTTTTACAGCGAAAATTTATAGAAATGGCAATGATTGTTTGGTAACTACTTCCAGGTAATCTGTATTTCGAGATGTATTGAAATATAACTATTTCATATATCGCACACAATGTCAGACTTTAAAATAACAATTTGTAATCATTTTCTCTTAATTAACTATTTTTTTTATTCAACGAATAATTCACATGATTTAAAAATGTAACATTCTTTTTTTTGAATGTACATAATTTGAAAACACTTATATATCGTCACCTTACTATTAAAACCTCACAAGTCTGTTTGAAAAGAATGTTAAGGGGAAGGTAAAAACGTAATAAAAATAACGTTTTAAACACCTTTCTAATCGATGAATCTGCTAACACTGGTTGTGAAATACGAGGTTTTAATTCCATTTTTGAAACCACTAGACCTACGAGTTTTTAAAATTTGTCGATATATGGACAGCATACTATCCAGAGAACCAAGGTTTTGATATGATTTAAAATGTTTTTTTCTTTAAATTTTGTCGAAGAAACTTAACTTTTCCATAATATTGGACTTACGAGGTCTTAACACAATGCTTACGGGCCCTTTTAATTAATTTTGTAATTAACGTGTTAATTTGCATTTGAAAAGTAATTAGAAAAAACACGATTTTGTGCGGCCCGTAAGTGACGATATAACCAATAGAAAAAAATCTTTGTTGAAAAAAATACGACAACCAGAATAACTAAACTCAATTGAGAAAGCGCTTCAGAGAGTATTGTAAGGGCCATTAGCTAAAGTTAGATAAGATGTCTATAGAATTGTGGTCAATGTCCGTGGGCGCGAATACCAAGAGACCCAGATTCGATTCCTGCTGGGTGTCGTATGTGTTTTCAAATGATGTATTTTCTCTTGGTTCTTAAATTAGGAAAAACTTAGGAATTGAAGTATGTATGCTAAACCAGCAGATATTAGATTGGGTTAAGTCATTGTAGATGTGGCTGATTCTACATTGACGAAAGACCTGCATGCTGAAGAAACGCGGAAAGACCACATAAGGTATTTATTCATTTAGTGCTAACACCGCGACTGGTGCGTTTTGAGTAGTTGGCAATTAGATATAATTAACGTGTTATTTAAATGTGGTAATTAAAAGGTCAGAAGTGATTGTGTGAATTGATTAAGAGTACGTGACGTGATAGAAGTCGCTAAGGAGATGGCCTTGAGTGGAAAACCGCTGGATAAATGTGCCACTAGATTTCAAAATCAGCCAAGTCCATAATATATGAATAGGAGAAAAACAGCTTTTTGTTTTCTCAAATACACAGTCACAAGGGTGAAAGTTTATATTATGTAGAGTATAGAATATTTAAAATTAATACATTCCACATTTTGATAATGCAGAAATGTTAGAAAGCAGTAGTTATTCAGAAATTCAACAAAAAGTAAAAAAATACCTAAAGGTGGACTTGGCTGATTTTGAAATGTAGCGACAGAAATGGTGTCATACAGTGGTACTCAAGGGACACTGAGCTCGCTGAATAGACTAATGTAAGTGGCATAGTGGCAATAATGAACTAGGAACCGAGGTGAGTGGAAGGAGCTAGGGGATGCTTTCGTTCAACAGTGGATTAACCCCAGCTGATGAGGATATTTATTTTATAAACAAGATTTAAATGAAAATTTGCGTTTTTAGTTGCAACTAGGGATTCTAATACTAAATGCAAATACTAATAACGGTATTAATGAAATATATGGAAAAAGTATCTACCAATAAAAAATATAGATATAAAATCTCCTTAATATATTGTTAATATTTCATAAAAAAAATATCTACATACGTACATATTATTATAATATGTCAACAATAGGTAAAGGTAAAGATGTAGTAAAGATGTTGACGTTTACAAATAAGTACTTAGTAGTTGAATGATTGGCACTTTCTTCTTCAAATGATCTTTCAATATATTTATATTATGAAGTGAAATTAGATATTATGTGCCAAGTGTAATTCCACCTAATTTTGATTAATCTATAAATTTTTGTTTGATCGGTTTTTTATCGAGGTGTTGAAATTTCATCGAAATTGTGTATTTTTTTTATTTTATTTTAATTTATTTTATTTATTAAGGAAACAAACAGTTACATATTGATTACAAAAATTTAAAATATAATAATGAAAAGTTATTGCAACCAGCAAAGTTTTCATGTATACATTATAATATAGTTAAGCCTAACAAGATAGAGAGTAAAAATAATATAAATATCAAGAAATTACATGAGAAAAATGAGGAAGAATAATGAATAATTAAATTATAATATACACATAAAGTAACATAAAAAATATATAAGTATATATATATATCTATTTTTACAAAATTTTGGAGATAGCGCGTTTATTAAAAGGATCAACGGTGGAGAAATACAAATTGTAATTTAAACAAGAGCGCCGAATAAAATAGTTTTGTGCATAATTAGAACCGCCACGACTGATATGGTACAAAGTTTGGTTTCGATTAAATCTTGATGGACAATGGAAACCCACCCTTTCGAGTAGGTTTGGCGAGTCAACAAAACCATTGATAATTTTAAAAAGAAAATATTGATCGGATATAGAACGTCGACTTTCCAAAGATGGTACCATAAAAGTTGCAGTAGTCGAAATAGAATTAAATAAATCATAATCATCAGTTTACTTATTCATCAGTAGTAATATCGTATTATCTTCTCATTTTCGGTAAATATAACTGACAAGTGTGTTCTTTTTCTCTGATTTACACAGCCTACCTACATCGTTCCAAAAGTCACCTTTCGTCGCTGGTATCATAGTGACTGTAAGATAAATTAATAAGAGTTTTTTTTCAATTTATCTATGGTGTAGGTTAATGGTGTATAGCTGATCCATGTCATTTATTGTAATAAACAGTTTTCTAACTTGCGTTAGAAGGCTGTATTGTGTGCGAGTATGCATTTGCCTTAATGAAAATTAACAAGTCTCTCCATTTACACCGTTTCAACAATAATGGCCTCTGTGATGTACTGAGGGAAACATCCGCAAACATTGAAGCTGACCTCAAGACGTTGACTCAGCATGCAGTGTCAGCAATCTGCCCATCGCTGACACTGAATTCTATCTTGTAAATATATAGGTACACAATGACAGTGGCAAAATGTGCACTCCAGTTTCTATAATGCCATCTTAGGTTATTTTTCTTTAATTTTGTGCGAAAGTTGGCGACACTGAGAAACTAGTTAAGCCGCCATAGTAATGTAGCGACTAAAGCAAGCAGTTTTACCAATAGTCGAATACCAATTTAATTATTAATAATAATAAACTAAAGCCATTTCTCGCCACTTGAGGCACCATCTCCTAAGGCATAATCGTTAAATAATTAATACGATTTTATAAAGCAAGTCTATTTAACACTCCCCTTACTGTAATGTCACCTTTTTTAATCTAAGGTACGAGTAATAAGGTAATTTAATAATTACGTTGATTTAAAATACAAAAGCCGATTGCTATTAGTAACTTAATTTAGAAATCGCTTCTGAGAGTATTGTAAGAGTCAATAGCTAAAATTTGCCGCATTTAGATATGATACCTATAGCATTGTGGTCGATGTGCGTGGGCGCGAATCCCGAGAGACGCATGTTCGATCCTGCTGGTGTAGTATTTATTTTCAAAAACGATTTTTTTTGTGTTTTCAAAATGATGCATGTTCAATAAAAATAATTACACGATAAAAAGAACTTTTTATATACTTACAACGTTTTAAAATTTTCTGTTGAATCATATAAACTTGACTTGACTAGCTTAAACGATCAAAAAAATTGTACTTGATAGAAATAATACTGAAATGTCATTTTGACATGTCATATTGATTTCCATAGAAACGCACGTATATATTAATAATTTATTTGCTAAGACCCCATACCCCCTAGCACCCAATAATAATGGATTGGATTACGGATTTCTTCCGATTTTCATACAAATCAGAATTAACTGAAAAAATTCTACTTAAAGATGGCTAAAAGTTTAAAAAAAAAATTGCATCGTGTTCTGATATATTCTAAAAGTTTCAAATGTCTAGCTAGTCAGGAAGTTAGTTAAAAATCGATTGCAAGATTTGTACCGGACAAATAAGAATACGAGCTAAGAAAAACGTTGTAAAATATCTTTCCTTTACAATACAACCAATATGGTCAAATCTATATTATGTTTTCAAATGTGTAATTTATATAAAATTATTCATCTTCATTGATTGCCAGACTTTCGGACTGCATTTTATGAAAGGGAAACACTAAAAAAAGGCGCTCAAATATTTAAAAGATTCGGTTGACTAGAGTGCCGGAACACGCTCGGGCCGAAGTGTCCCGAAAATTACACGCATTGAAAATTGGCTTCATAGTATAAACCCGCCCCTTTGAACATACTACACCCTTTCCCTGACCCAATGTGCGGAGTGGTAAATTATCATGAACAAGTTTTTTAATTGACTTGGTTTTTTTTATTACATCTACAATCCGATATCTAGATCTTATGCACGTCAAGTAGGATTTATTAACATTTTATTTTTACGTAAAGTGGGTGTAATATCCATGCTCTGGTTTCAGCAGTAGCGAAGGGTGGAGGTATGCTGTTAAGATCCGCCATAAATAGTGCACATTAAACATTGTTGGTCATCCGAATATGTTTTTATTCAACTAAGACTACACTTTACAGACAGTATCAGTTTGTTTTTAAAAATCAATTAAACCCTGCCTAAACCAAACCGTAATAGTTTTGGTATACTTTGGGCAATACGACAACATTGTGCATACTTTTTCATTCATACTCATTTTGTTTTCGTTGGATTAGGAATACATATTACACATATTGTTGATTAATATTTTTATATTCATTAAGCTCTGACTAAACCAAACTATAATAGATAAAAAAATATCTATAAAATATCCAAAGATATGTGTGATTTAATTGCATAATTTCGGATATTTTATAGATATACCTACGAGTATTTTTTGACTATTATATCGACTACCTCATGGAATAACACACTAACTCTAAATTATCAACTTTTCAGGAGAGCAAAAAAACCAATCAAAAAATGTGTAGCGAAATCCGTTTATTTTATGCAAATATTATTTAAATTATAATTTATATCTTAAAAAATAATAACAATAACTTGTGATACCAACTACATGTGGATTATTGTTCCATGTTATTTAAGATATTACAAAAAATGTTATATAATCATAACTCTACTTACGAGTATTATTTTAATATTTTGGCTGTTTTTCGAGAAAAAAATCCAAAAAAAAATTGGCTGGTGTGGAATTTTTTTCTATGCAACAATAACTCAAAAAACATTAAACACACTATTTCGAGTTGGTGTGTTATTCCATGAGGTAGTCGATATGTTACGGCTTGGTTTTCGCAAGGTTTAATTGAATTTTGAAAACTAATTGACAATATTTTTTGTAAATTGTAGTATTATTTCAATTAAAATAAATACGTATGACTGACAAAGTTTAGTATGCACTATTCATGGCGGATCTTAACAGCCTATCTCCACACTTCGCCACTGGGTTTCACACATTGAAAAACGACATTCCACTTCAAGACCCCAAGACCCCACGATCGATCCAGTTAAAATTTACCATTTTTTATTCAATTATTTAATTTATAAATATGTCAACGTTAATATGTAAAATTAACTGATAATAAATATATCACATGTTTAACATTTCAGCAAAATAATAAATAACATGGTGTGAGGCCACATTTAAAAAGTGTGATTTTATTACATTAATCATAAATCCACTTAGAAAACAAGGTTTTCATTTTTCACTGCATACTGCGATTGACAGCAATGCTGTATTGGAATATAATACAAATTGAAATATTCAGTATGACAAAGAATGTCATCTCAAAAATGTTATATTTTAATATATTATTTCAACTCCAGCCCACGTTCATGTAGGTAGATATGCGAGCGATCCGACGCATATTCGTCGCCGCATATAGGCACCTACGTATGTGGATATGGAAGTTCGTCGCCGGAGAAGGGGTGGCATTTTGTTCGTGCATTATTAAGGGTACGCGGGTCACATCGCATAAATCGACACCGCCGAACCTCGCTGGGACCTTAAAAGTCTCGAGTGTGACACAGGGAGCAGAAAAAATCGAGCTGCCAGATTGTCGACGTATATTTTTACTACAAACTTGTAAAACAATGATAAATAAAAATATGATATTTTATCCAACATCGTGATTATCACTTGTTCTATAATCTGGTGTGGACAATAGGGACAGCATAGGATCTTGTGACCTTGACGGAGATTCCTCAAGGTGGTTGAATTGTATAGATAATTGCACATAGAATTTCTATTCAATGGCTCTACAGCAGTGGTTCTCACGTGAAATTTAACTGTGGCCGCACAATTATTGACATTGACAGTTCTATGGAAACGTCTGGTGGCCGAATCAAATTTCACTTTTGTTGTGATTGAAAAAATTAAAACTATTTTTTTTTATAAAAAAATGGATCAATTTGTTTATACTTAGATAAGTCTATTTAATATAAGACATTTGAACATTTTAGTGCATATCTATTTTTTTATTAATTCCTCGATACTCCTTTTTTTAATGCGAGCTGCTTCTAAGTTTACATCTGTCAACTGGCTTCGATTTTTGTTTCTCAGCTGGAATAGCTCACACGGACTATTTTACACATGATATCATCAAAAAAACACATTATGGACCATTTGAGCGTGGATAGACATTTAAGACCAGTCATGTGTATTCAACCAATTTTATAATTTTATAAATAAATTTTTGAAATATTGTTCTGTAAAGCGCTGGTGGCCGCAGGAAAATCCTCTGGTGGCCGCATACAATATAATTTAGGCTGCTTTCCGGAAGAGATGGTAATGTTTAAAATCGTAGATTCAATTTTTGACGATTCCTACACATCTTTTTTAAATTTATAAAATCTTTCTTTAATCACCAAGGTGCATGGTTACTGCATCAGTTCCGTACAGCTTCATCTCGGTACAAGGAAGTGTTGCACTAAAATGTTTTCATTCATTCAATACTAAGAATTCATTATCTATCAAATAGTTCAGCATCTATTCAGTCACTCAAGTACTGCATTGTTAGTACATTTTTTTCTGGTGTCTTTGAACTGCTGTTTTACTGTAATATTGTATTAAGTATTAATATTCTGTATATCCGCCGCTTATAAATAAATAAATTAAATTAAAAAATATATACTTATACTTACATAGAATTTTGAAAACACTTCTTAGAAAATATATTATAACCAATAGGAAAAAATCTTTTTGAAAAAAGTGAGAAACCCCGCAGGATCGAACCTGCATCTCTCGGGTATCGCGCCCACGCACATAGACCACCATGTGCTAAAGGAGTCATACTTAATTGCGAAAAATTTTAGCTGATGGCTTTTTTAATACTCACTGAAGCGTTTTCTAAACTGAGCTACTATTGGTGATCAGCTTTTGTATTTTAAATCAAAGTAGGTATTACTTTAATTACTAACCGACGTCACGGATCACTCCAAGATTTTTGTTTTAACTGACTTGAATTTGCTAATAGTTTTTAATTAAGTACCTAACTAGTATTATTATTATTAATTATTATGCTTTGAATAAAAAATAGTTAATTCAATAATAAATTCGATGCCTAGGCACCGGAAAAATTCTACTATCAAACTTGCGTTTGTATACAGCTGACTGATTCGCAGCTAACTTCATACTGTCGCGCACTTTCGTAACCCCTGTTTCAGACGGGACACCGGTGTCGCGCTTCTATATAATATGGGTATATAATTGTATTCGAATAAAGGGACCTTTGTATTATATGTGTTTATGAACGCCCAGAGCTAATGAGTCAACGCATAATTTCGCGTTATAAATTAGAACATAAAACTGGCTGCGGTAATAAAAATAAGTGTATCGGCGGCTTGAGAATGTAGCGGTCGACGGAAAAGGCATCTATAAACATAATACAAAGGCCCCTATATTCGAATACAAAGGCCTCCTTATTATATACGAGCGCGACACCGGTGTTCCGTCTGAAACGGGAGTAACTCTCAATTTCACTCTCTACCAAACGCCCCAAAAGAAGTATAACTTCAAAAATATTTATGTTATACAAATTGAATCAAAGATATTCGAATGACTGACTAACTAGAATAGCAATTTTGGCCTCAAGGAGTTGTTGATCCTTGGGAATATTTCAAATAAAAACGCATTAAGTCGCTCGGATCATTCATTAATGGGAACCAAAAACCAATTTATTTTTAAGCCTCTTTGATTCATTGATTCCGCTCACTGACTTGACCCATTTAAATATATTCGCAGAACGTTCTATGATTCATTGTTTTGATTGGATTCGATGAGATTTCATACGAACGTGATTTATCCTGCCTTTTCGCGATAAAATTCTGCATTCGTCATTTTACAATCCACTCGTTATGGTCATTAATATAAACATGTTCTGATAAGGCTCAATTTAAGATTTTAAAACTGATTATAAGTCCAAGTTTACTGTATATTATTATAGTGGAAATAATGCATATTCGAAGAATAAGTATACTATAAAAGAAGTTAGTCACGGATCTTTAGAAATATAATAAAAAATATCATATATCTCGATTATCCGGACTAATTAGGGATGAAGATAGTCCGCATAAAGAAAAATCTGGATAATCGAAAAAAAATCATAATTGACAGGGAAAGACAAGTTTAGTATATTCAGTATGAATAATTTTTATTTGCCTAGATTTATTTTTTAATAAAAAAATCAATTATTGATTTCTGCCTCAGTTGAGGCACGGTCTAAAAAGATCGTGGATAGGCGATGCACGGATTGTGCAAATGACGCGTGCCGAACGAAATATAATTTGTCATATAAATCCGACATGCGTTCATTTAATGTTCTGTTTAGTGTTCTAATTAGTAACAATAATAATATATTCATTGACATGTTTTCTTTTTCAAGTAAATGGGTAACGTTTTTTAGTCATCTTTACACGATTTAAGAATTAATACCCCCGTCGCCATTACGAAACAAATTGACGTGTTCACAGCTCGACGTTCACTCTCCGATTGCCAGCGAGTCCAAAATTTCGTCGCACCTATAGTTGAAAATTATTTGCCGTTTCACTGAAGTACCGTCTTAAAGCTTAAAGCAGGTTCTACCGCGTTACTGGAACTTACTAATGGTCTTTTCAAAAAATTGTTCCATGATTTTTTCAAAGATGACACATCTAAAGAATTCCAACTATCTGCTGACATGTAGCAACAATCGTTTAAATTATTTTTCTTGTAGAAGCTGATAACTGTTTCTTCATTATTTTCATCTGCTAGCAATAATCGTCGAAACATATGTTTTCTATATAAACGTTTGAATGTTTCTATTAGACCCTGATCCATCGGTTGTATTACCGACGTGACTCTTTCGTCTTTGTATGAACCACATAAAAATACATTCTTCAACTTCTTTATTTCATGATTTTTTCATAACTTTCCGCTCTGAGCTTCGATCTTCTGACGTTAAACAATTAGTAAACTTCATAATAGTTGCACTTTGTTTTTTTTTTATATCCGAGATAGTTGACGTTCGACACCATATTTATTAGATAGATAACGTCCCGAGTCACCACTTTTTAAAGCATCGATTATATCCAATTTGTTTTTTAATGAAAATAATCCGGATAATCGAAAATCCGGATAATCGAGGATCTACTGTATTATATTATTGAAAACTGTCGTTTTTCTGGTGTTATAAAATAAGTGTATCTATAGAAGATTTTGGATTCTAAGTTTAGTTCCATTCTTCTTATCAAATTATTATTAAAGAGATTATTAAACCTCGAAATACGGTGTCGACCTCTGCTACGCTTACCATTGATCTTTAATTGGATGACAAGTTAAGGAATGCTGTACTTTTGTCCTCTCATAATGTGGTCCCTATTGTAGATTTCTGGTTTTGATACTACGCATAACTTATCGGTTCTTTCACATTATTTGTCACCAGGTCAGTCTTAGGAATTTTGAGGATGTGTCTATACAGCCACACTTTGAAAGCTTCAACTCTACGTGATATCTCTTGGTTTAGCATCCATACTTCCATACCATGAAAATAATTGAGAGAACATAACGTACCATACAGTCTCAGACCTAGGTTAAGGTCTCGATTGCTAAGAAGGTGTCCTGTTTTGAGAAAGACACTACTCGCAATCTCAATTTTTGTTTTTATTTCCTGAGACTGGTCGCATTTCTCATTTAACCATGTTCCTAAATATTTATAATAGGTCACACGTTCAATTGGTACGATATTAATAACAAAAAATGTGTTGGTGTTTGTTGTCGCCATTTGTGATACAATTTTTTTTTTTTTTTTTTTTACATATTAACAAATAAATATTTAAGTGGGATTGGATCAGTGGCGAAGGGTGGAGGTAGGCTGTTAAGATCCGTCATAAATAGTGCACACTAAACTTTGTCAGTCATACGTATTTGTTTTCATTAAAATAATACCACAATTTACAGATGGTGTTGGTTAGTTTTTAAATTACGAGGGCATCACGGGACTAACATTTTGAAAACCACTAACTTAAGCCATTGCATATACATAAATATATAGAAATTTATTTTCCAATATTATTTAGGTCCTAATATAATAATAATTTACTCGCATTTAATACTAATTATAAAAATACGTTATTTAAATAAGAAAACACAAACAAATCATGTAAAAGTTTGAAGCTTCAAAAATGTTATAAATATTAGATAGGTAGTTAAGTATAAAATACAACAGACTAAGATGGCTTAAAATAACTAAAAGAGGATTTAAGAGGTCCCATAAAATTTAAACTGCTCTCTGGAAAAGTGAAAAGGATTGTAAATTACTAAGCCTTTCTTGGCTGATTGAAAATCTATAGATAGTATCGGAAAACTGATAAACCGAAGCGGCACTGAATGCCAAAGTAGTAACCTTCGTAAGCCAGTGTCTCAGGTGTTTTAAAACGAAGACAGAAAAATATATATTATATTATATACACGCAGTTGCCAGTAGGTACTTATTGGAAAACTATTTAAATAAAATTATTATGGATATAAATTTTACAAAATGTATTCATATTCACAACGTATTTTCATTAACTTTATATTATGTGGCGATCAACGAGTCCTGTGAGACAAACATTGTCAGCAAAATCCGTGACAATAATAATATATCTACGAATCGATCGCAAAAATATCATTTAATTATTTTTATACTAATTAATACAATAAATTGAACTATCAAAAAGTGCTTTTAAGAGGCTCTCTCATGGCTGTGTTAACTATTAGAGCGAGTTAGAGTATAATTTTACATTTCAAATTACTAATATTTGACGTTTTAATACACAATTTTGGTGTTCGGGTGGATACACCAGCACAAATAAACCCAAATTTGACCGAGATGTCTACCAACCTAAATTTTTGCCGTATTACGAAATTACCAATTATTGGAGATAACCGTCAATAGCCGTCGATAACCGCTTTTAGTATGGAATGGCTTCAATATTAATTTGGTCCAATGAAAATAACGGAAACGTGCTAAAGTGCTAACTGTTAGGCATAAAGCCCACCAAAAAAGCGTTCGGTGCGCTCACTACTGAGTAGGCCCCCTCCCACCCGCGCATTACCCTTCACCTATGTAAGAAGGGGTTCAAGGAGCACAAAATAATTATTATTATCAGCGTCTCTCATAACAAAGCAATAAAAACATTATTAAATTTCTCGGAGCTTGTAATTAATATCGGACACGCAATAACTAAACAAAGAGTTCACTATTCTTAAATAATGGCTTCTCACCCGTCTATCGACGACGCTTTGAGGAGCGTGATTTTGCTTGCCGTGTTCAATGAATGGACTACGTTGTATTTTCGTTAATTCGTATAGCTGAGAAGCGAAAAACGGTAACTCATGGGGCAGGCGGGCACAAGGCGTCGTCAAATCCAGTGTGCGCTGGCGTATTTGATTACGTTGTATTTTCGATGATTCACATAGAAAATGCGCGAGCGCCCCGCAAGCCTGCTTTAGTGGACTTTATGCCTAAAGAATAGCTGCGCTGATGTATGTATTGTGAAGTAAAGACGTTTTCTAGAGGCCGTCTTCCGTTTGGTTGTTGTAGATATATACCGATAATAGTTATGATTTCAAATAACTGGTAAGTATTATAGTAATGTATCTAATTCATATTTCAAAATTCATTCTGTTACAAATTTCACACAAGTCAAACAGATTCTACATAATACCTAATTCCAATTTCAATTTCAAAATCTATTCTATTTTAAAATATCACACAGGTAATATAATGCATATTCTAATTTCAAAACTTATATTATTACAATTTCAAACTTGGTAAACTCGTATTCTTATTTCAAAATATGTTCTAATTTACTTTCACACAGGATATTATAATATACGCATGTTCCTATTTCAAATTTTGAATATTACAGCACACACATATTGTTGGAAAATTCAAACGCACACTTCTACAAAACGTTACGTACGGGGGGGATTTTTGTTTTTGCAAAGTTGCGGAGTTGGCGGTCTCGCGGCGGCGGCAGAAAGTTTTGATGATGTGTTTGAAGAATTCGTTAGAAGCGATGCTGAAAATTTTCACATAGGTACATACATCTTAAGGTGAAGTATAATAGATATTGGTTACTAGAGACATCTAGTGACGGAATTTCAAAACATGCAGCTAAATTAATTTTGTTGACAAAAGCACAATTTTCTTTGTAAAACATATAGGTATTGTTAAGGAATAATATTAGGTATAAATTGTGAATTAATATAATATGTAACAATGTAATTCAACAACTGACCAGATTCCCATAGTATTAGTGTTTATTGTCAATATTGCAAGGCTTGTTTTTAAATCATTAAATAAGGAATACCAATTAGATTAACTACCTATTATAAGTTAAGATTTATTGTGCGATTTTACAGAATATCCATGTTCCCAAAGTTTACAAGAATACAAGAATATCAGAATACCCATGTTATAGGAAATAATAATAAATTTTGATGTTATATCCTGGGGTTGATATTTAGGATGCGTGTGTGAAAATCTATTGATTAGAGAGGGTGGTGCTCCCCTAAACATTGATCGTGTGAATGTATCGCAAATAAATTATGCATATTAATTGTAAAACTGACTATACAGTATGGTGGGTCCTGCCCTAGGGGCGGCAGGTTATATGAAAGTATGGTGAAGCAGACTAGTATGGCGAAAAAGTATGGTGGGGCGGGCTGGTAATCAATTTGTGGCAAAATTTGAATCTTAACATTATATTATATGGGTACATTATAATGATCAAAGTAAATCCTCTGTGATGCCCTGAATTTGTTTTTATCGCGTCGCTATTTTTCGTAAGTTATCGGCTATTGTTGGCCTGTTTCATTCAGTTGTATGAGAAAGCCGATTTCTTGCCCCTCTTTTAATTTAATACCTCTATGGTCCTGCCATACGAGAGACATTTTGTTAAAGACTCCATACCGACCATACTTATATTAAATACGTGTTAATACAATTAATTGTCAAATAAATGAATAAAATAAAGTAATTTAATAAGATAACTTCGTTAGTTACTTATTTTAAAATAATTATAGCACCCTGGTCAACCCATGCTATAACAGTAGGTATCTAATTTTATTAATTTATTTTTTTCGACTGAAGTAGGTTGGTTGACAAATTTTGAATTTAAATCCAATTTTCATAAAATAAATAGTAGACTATTATTCAGAAGATTTAGAGAATTTAACATTCTTTATTGAACATATTATAGTTTAATTTTAAAATATCACAGATATTGTGTCGCTAGATTTCAAAATCAGCCAAGTCCATAATAGATGAATAGGAGAAAAACAACTTTTTGTTTTCTCAAATACACAGTCACAAGGGTGAAAGTTTATATTATTTCGAGTATAGAATATTTAAAATGAATAAATTTCACATTTTGATAATGCAGAAATGTTAGAGAGTAGTAGTTCTTCAGCAATTTACAAAAATATCAAAAATACCTAAAGGCGAACTTGGCTGATTTTGAAATGTAGCGACACAATTATATACTTCCTAGAAAAAACCTATCTGAAAAAATACTTAAAACTACATACTATTTTCATCGAAATTAGGTAAGATATATTTTGTGGATCAACTGTATAGCGCTTTGGCCATAATCTAATAGATTCGGGTTCGAGTCCTGCCCGGTGTCGTGTTGTTTCCAAAGATTTTTTCAAGCAGGTGTAACTGTAATTATTTATATAAGCAAGTTTATACAATTCCATGTCAATCGTTTTAACGACTTGACGAAATGGGATACTTAGTAGGTACATTAATTTGAAATTAAATATTAAAAGACTTCATTATGTAAATTAAATACTCTATTACTTAACACTATTCATAAAACTACGCCAACAATATTACTAAACAAAATCATTTTAACAATAGTGTAACTCGATTAGATGTTAATATATTATTTAAAAAGGAGTTAAATTAAAAGATCTTTATTTATTTCAATACACACAATATAATTTAGAAACACCATAATATCGTAACTTTATTCAAATAAATTTCTGACGTGTTTCCAAATTATCAACATAATATTACGTTCAATAAAGAATGTTACATAAATTAAAATGTTTTTTAAATAAAAAAAAATAATCGGTACAATACCTACACTTCGGTATGTACTATGATTAATATTAAGCAAATCGCTGTTCTGGGGACAATTATTTACCTATTACACTGAATATCATTTGTCAAATAATCACAAAAAATATTAACTAAACGAAGTTGCAACAAAAGTTCATTGTGTTTTTAATTATTTTCAAAGAATTATTTTTTATTGATTTAGGCTACGCATTGCTTAATTATTATTAACACATTTAAATGTACATATTTAGTACTTATATTAAATTTATTTGCATGACTTGTTATTCCATCGCTAAGGTTCACTAGTAACCCTTCTGTTTATTACACTCCCCCTTAATCAACACAAAATTATTGAAATAATTATAATATTTAGGTACCTAATGTTTCAAAATAAAATAGTACCTATAATGGGATTAATAATATACAAGAAAAGAAAGAGAGTTACAAATTAAATGGATTGCGGTTGTGTTGGAATTTTGTTTTGGACTAGAAAGGTAAAGATGTATTGTATGGTATAAGGGGTATGTGTAATGAAAATTTTTGAAATATTTTACTCACTTGTGGCGCTAACTTCTGGTCCTATAACGGTGTATGTTTTTTGACTATTCAGAAGCTTTTGGTTCTTGTCAGCATCTGAAATTAAAACAAAATACAATTTTATATCACTATATCTACAAATATAATAACAAAATTTGAATGATTATAATTACATTTTGTTTCGGACACCCTAAAAATAAGGATAGTAAAAATAACGCCGACTAATGCCATCTATGATCGTACATTTTTATACACCCTGGACGCAAACCAGTGAAAAGCTTCAGGAAAATAAATAAAGAAGTTTAGCATTTTCCCGCTAGGTGTAACGACGGTTGCTGAATAATATACTGGTGAAAAAGCTATTTTTTGGTAATATGATAGGAAACTGGGTTAAATTTGATATTTTGTTACGATTTTTTGCAGAGGTTGGCGCTTTGGGAGATGACGATTCTCCATGATAATTAGTTTTTTGAATGTTTTTTTTTAATATAATGTCACTCCGTTGTTATTTATCATAATATGTATTAGTCATGCACTGGTAAAAGTGTCAAGTGGTCACCATCCTCAGCCATGATAGAACTACCAATCACAGATTCGTAATTAATATTCATACATTACTTTATTCACAAGATGTTTGTTATAAAAAAAAGTGTCGCAATTTTTTGTGTTTCACTTGTGAAATTTCTAGCTTGATGCAAAAATAACTTACGGGCATATAAGAATTCGTCAGTATGTATTTGGTAGAGTATCATAATATCACCAAAAACAATATACTAAACATAAATATTAATTAACCATTTTTTATTCAACGAATAATTCATAAGATTTTAGAATGTAACATTCTAATTATTGAGCATACATAATTTTGAAAACACTTCTGAGAAAATCTATATATTATAATATTACATTCTATAATCTTGTGAATCTGTTGAATAAAAAAATAGTTCATTAAAAATTATAAGCAAGTAAGTTACAACAAAAAATCTTGGAGTGATCCGTGACGTCGGTTAGTAATCAAAGTAATACCTACTTTGATTTAAAATACAAAAGCCGATCGTCAATAGTAACTCAATTTGGAAAACGCTTCAGCGCATCTATTTTAAACACAATACTGCTTTCGGCCGCTACGGCACCTATCAAGGGTAGGACTGTATTGAAGTATTAGCACTTATTGCAACACTTACAATAAATTAGTTGTAATTGTTACAATAAGTGCTATGTTTTAACAGCACCTCTTGGCTGGCTTAGAGCGAGTTAGACACTTTTGACTGTTTAGGCGGCGAACTTATTGTAACAATTATAATATCTCAATACATAAATAATATGATAAAGTGATAATATGTATCGCTTTAGCGGTCGATAAGTATAAAATAGACCAACAGAAAGTTTTAACAGCCATTAGTTAAAATTGGTCGCAATTAAGTATGGCGCCTATAGCAGAGTGGTAAATGTGCATGTGCGCGAAACCCGAGAGATGCAGGTTCAATTCCTGCTGGGTGTCTTAATTTTTGTAAAAAAAGAATTTTTCTATTGTTTATATTAATATATTTTATTGTAAGTGTTTTCAAAATTATGTATGTTCAAAAATATTAATATGAGAAAGTAAAAGTTTATTGTAAGTACGCTTTTGCTACTGTTGTTTAACGTAGGTTCATCTTTATTATCCGTATTTGCTGTCCCATAAAATTCGCAAAACAGTTACTAATTCGGTTATTGTTAATTTCTAAGACCGTTTGAATTAGTGTGTTTTCGTCCGCTGTCAAATACACAGCACTCTAAAATACAACAAACAAATAAAACAGTTTTTACGACAGCTCCCCGACACGCAGGAAGTTGCCAAGTTAAAATATTCAAGCTTAATTTAGTTCTCTAAAACAATTAGCTGTGTTCGACGGTCAGGGTGAAATTCATTTGCCGGTAAGGGTCGCGCCCGGGCGGTGGCCTAATGGACTGGATGCCACCCTGCGCGGCGGTCTTGCATCCGTCTACCCTAGTTTGGACGCCCTGCGACTGGGTGATGGTGGTCGTTTGACGCGTCGAAAACTGAAGGAGGCGAGTGACCGAGAAAATGGTGCTATGATTAATGTATGATGTATTGCATTTGTATTGTAATAATTTTATTAATTGTGGTAATTGGTAGTGATTTAATGAATACCAGTAGAGCAAATCGACTTCAAAGTTAAATCAAGGATCATTTTCTACTTTTTGACAAAGAGAAAATGCTATATTTTCACTCCTTCTTAAAATGTTTACTAGCAACAAACCCAATACGTCATCTCTTTGATCACATTCATAATGCACGGCATTTAGGATTTGTCAATGTTGTAATCGTTTGAAATGGATTTGATACTATTTGTAAATAACCCTGCTGGATTTATCCACTAGGTATTGACAATTAGTCCCATAAGTAGAAGTGTTTTTTTTAAAGTGATTTGATGTTGAATTTGGTTAATTCTGACAATCACACAATGGAGTAAAATATATAAATATTTTTTTTAAATTACGCAATAACATGACCTAACAGATAAAGTGCAACTGGAAATCGCTCATTAACGCCTCCCGACGCGTTCCGACCGCCGCCCGCTTTCTGAACTCCTAATTTCGCTGCCGGTAAAACGTTCGTGTATACAGATATTTATTATCGGTCACCGGTGACCCGTGGTATTTCACCTGCCCGTATAGAATGACCATTGGAATTGTAATTAGTCGATAATTTGTACAGAACAGATTAATTCTATAAAAATATGAAAGCTAGTCCTAATATAACGAGACTTCAAAGCCACTTTTGGATAATGGTTTAATTCGATCTGGCCATAACGCAAAGAAATAAAAAGCCCATCTATCGCATGTTCTGAAGTATAAACAATATTAAACGCGAAATTAGTTTAGGTATATAGAAAAATTAAATGCATATTGTTAATTAGAATATAATATAATATTTTTCCACATTTAAAAATTAAACCTTGTTATAACACAAACAGAGACCCCTCCGAACCAACCCACCCCGTACCACACTAGGTCTTACGGAACCTTACGTTTGATGTGAAGTATCAGTAGTTTATGGAATCTGCAACAACCCTGAAACGTTGAGGAAACAATGAAGAGAACGCGCGGTGATATTATCAAAACGTCAAAACCGGCAGCCATTTTGTTTATGGCCGCATTCTTTAATTTTCCAACATATGAAGTGCTTATTTTATTTACACTGTTATGGTTCCTTTAAGTTTATGTAGCTCAGCTTCTTTGATACATAATTAAAATTAATACATTCTTTAGACATACGATTCGTGGGGTTATTGTGATACCCAGTTAAAATTTAGTTAACTGTGATTATTATTAATTAACGAAGGAAGAAAAGACTTCGCTACTTCAAAAACGTGTGCAAAAATTGTACCAACAATTATCATGAAAATTGCCTCGTGAGCAGAAAATAGTTTTCTACGTTGGGTTGTGGTTATTAATATTTTCCGAGCACCTTTCTTAAACAAAGGTTAGCTGCCACAGCAAGAGGCAGTGGTTTAAAATATTTACCCTTTTAATAAATATTATTAAAAAGTCGCTTTGAACCAATATTACAGCTAAAATAGAAAATATTACTATTCAGTCAAACTTGGTTATTACGAGGAAGATGGGACCGACTGAATTTGCTCGTTATAAGCGTTACTCGTAATATCAGAGAATAGGTATCTTTAAATGAGCGGTCACATAACACAAAAAGTCGCAATTCAAACAAAAATGCACAATTAAAATTTTCCTAAGAGACAAGCATGGCATTCATAAACTACAAAAGAAGTTGTTTATTGTAATGAATGCTGATAGGTACTTACTGACTTAACAAACTGTTGGGGCCACTCTAGTGCGGTGTTCGATGTGTAGGTAGAGGATGATGATAATGACGAAGTCTACGATGTAGCAGGGTGAGATTTATTAGCAGCGTATCGGTACAATAGTATATTATACATGATAGTTACTAGCTAAGTACTCTGATTCGAGTGACATTGAGATAAATTGTTCTTCGTTATTTTTACAATAAAAGTTAGTACATTAACATTAAATTCTGTTACATAATCATATTAAACTAAATATAGAATCAGCGTTTTAAATTGAGTAGCGAAAAGAAATATCATTTGTTAATACAGTTGTAAGAAAATACTATGAGAAATGTTTATGCAGCTCATACACCGCAATGATGTAATAATACACCGTCTCTTATTTCGCCTAATCGACTTGCTGGTCTAGCTGAGTTGTTTACTGGAAATGGATTGGGAATATTTTACTGCAAAGTAATTTGATATTTTTATAAACAATAGATATCTGATCGCTTATTATTCTGCAGCTACAAAACCTTTAATTTTTTACATACAATTTCAACCATATGTGTGGAAACTTTTTCAACATTGTCGGCGAAAACACCAATTAGGTAGGTACTAAGACACTTACCTAGTGTCATGAACGTAATTCGATACCGGCGGCATCCTGGCCGGTCGGATTTTATTGTTTAGGGTCGAAAAGTTTTTAAACGATCCACACACTAAGAAAATTTTTGACGATATTTTAGCTCGGTATAACCGATAAGTAGCTCGTTATAAAAGTGAATAAATGTATGGAGAAGATCATAAACTAAAATGTCAACGATTTTTTCCTCGTAACATCCGAGATCTCGCTATATCCGTGATCCTAATAACCGAACTCGTGTAGTTAAATATATAAAAATAATATTAATTATCATTTTTTTATTAATAACAATCTACATTTATGTAGTGTAACTGTCGATTATGTATGCCAAAAAAATATTATTATTATAGTTAAAAAAATAAAAACAATAAATAATATAAATTACCGTCCGTTTATAAAGAAAAAAAGAATTCAGAATGTTTTTGAATTTGAGTTTAATGTTTTAATATGTATAAATGCAGTATCAACAAGTTTAAAAGTCAATTATCTCGATATAATCTGGAAAGTATGAATAATATTATATCGTCACCTCAATACTACAACTAGATAACTTGATTTTCATTGTTTTTGAGATATATATTGAATCATGATTCTTCATTTCCTTCTCTACAAAATGATAAAACTAGGTATGTCAGAAATTAATGGGAACTGTATTAATTTTAACTTTAAAACCTTGAATGCATTAAATAAATAAAATAATATATCGCATCGTGAGTGTAAAACCAACGCATCTGCAAATTTTTCAATTTCGAGATTAAATGTAAAACAACTGCAAAAGTCGTGAACCTGATAATGTAAAAGTGAAGTAACTGAAAGAACATGCAATATAATGTAGATATAAACCAAATATTATGTTTTTTTTAGAAACGCTATTTCTCCTAACAAAATGAAGACTTCAAACCCTAATATATCCAAAATATGTCTTTTGCAGTTACCTTGGTTTTACACTCACGGTGCGATATGTACAATATTTTTCATATAATTGAACATTATTTATTTGTTCCCAATTTGACAAGCACAGTTTTCAATTTTTATTTTAAATAATAATTGTAGCCTAGATTTATGTTAATCAAGTAAAGTTTAAATTTCATTTTCCAAACAATGAGCAAATTAGAGTTATCCAAATGACCAAAATCTAGTTGTAGTATTGAGGTGACGATATACTTAAACTTTATTATACCTAGCCGTTAATGTAAAATGTATCTCTTTTCACTCCATTTACCAGAGTGTTTAACTGAAAGTTCAATAAGTTAGATCAAACTTTGGTTAAATTTTTATTTGACATGTTAACAATATAGGAAATAGCTTTCTTAGAATAACAGGGGTGACTAATTCGATTGAATTCACTTACATGTGAATTCAATTCGACGTCATAGCAGTGCCTAATGTGTGAATAATGTTGAATGATTCCCCAAGACATTTCGATCAGCTTTAAGTCATGCGTGTGATTCTGTCGGAACAACAAACAAATTCAGAGCTTTGATAAAATATATTCTATTGAGACTCATCTATGTATAAGAATGACAAAAAATAATATTACAAAAGACCGGCAGGATATGTATGTCTATTGCCAGTAGTCAGTACACTACAGTAAGATCTATCAACAGAAAGTATAACTAACAAGCTCAGGCAGTAATTAACTACTGGTCACTTGCTAGTCGCTAACAAACCTTTTAAACAAGCGGTTCAAAATTAACCTCTCAATTTCGTTTTTTGCATAGATTATTTGTTCTAAAATTATATAAAACTATTAAATACAAAGTTTACATAGGTAACTTAATTAATCAGTGGCGAAGGGTGGAGGTAGGCTGTTAAGATCTGTCATAAATAGTGCACATTAGACATTGTTAGTCATATTATGTATTTGTTTTCATCGAAATAAGACTACAAATATTTACGGATTGGTGTTGGTTAGTTTTTAAAATTCAATTAAACCTTGCGAAGCCAAACCATAATAGGTAATAATAAAAAAATACTTGTCTATCTTTAAAATATGTGAAATTATGCTATTCAACCATACAAAAATTGGATATTTCATAGATAGAATAATATATTTATAAATTATCGGTTGGTTTAGGCAGGGATTAATGAATTTAAAAAAAATGAACCAACAATATGTGTAATATTAGGTATTCTTAATCCAACGAAAACTTTGTCGTATCGCCCAAAATATTCTAAAACTATAATTATTTTATTTATGAAGGGGTTAATTGATTTTTAAAAACTAGCTAACAGTATCTGTAAATTGTAGTTTTAGTTCACTAAAAACAAATACGTATGACTAACAAAGTTTAATGTGCACTGTTTATGGTGGATCTTAACAGCCTACCTCCACCCTCCGCTACTTATGTCTTCAGAATTCAATATTGAAATAATTTTTGAGTAATATGAATAATTAAATACAGTGTACTGGGTGGCAGTGGGCTTTAAATCAACTGGAATGACGAATTGATTGATTTCAGAGTAAATACGCGACAGAGAAAAACTGAGGAATGAAATAAGCTAGAAAAAGCTTTCGTTTAGAAATGGATGAAAAAATGACGTTACGAACAGTCTGAAAGAGCGTTGTATATAATGACTAATCACAAAAGAAAATGGATAGTTTATCAACGTATGTTGAAATAATACATTGAATAAGCTTAGTAGACGTGAAGAACAAAAAATATCTAGAACTATGAATAGGCTTTCATCCGACAGTCGATTAGTAACATCCAAAAAATTGGACCCTAAATAAAAAAAGTATTAAGCGTCAAATATATTATGATGCACGTCGCGTACTATCACGTGACGTCACATTAAGGTGCCGTTACGGGAAAAAGTGTGTAATGTCTTTTTTATTGGTGTTTAAAATGTTATCAGGCTGATGCTTCCATCCCGCAATGGCGAATGGTGTAGGTAGACTGTTAAGGCTATACTTCAGCTGGGGCACGGTCTAAAACGATCGTGACTACGCGATGCGAAGATTGTGCAAACGACGCGTGCAGAACAAAACATAACTTGTCATAAAGATTCAACAAGCGTCTATTTAATTTTATGTTTATTGTTATATTAGTAATAATAATATATTCATTGACATGTTCTCTTTTTCAAGTAAATGGGTAACGTTTTTTAGTCATCTTTACACGATTGAAGAATTAATTCTCCCGACGCCATCACAAAACAAATTGACGTGCTCACAGCTCGACTTTCGCTCTCCGATTGGCAGCCAGTCCGAAATTTCGTCGCACCTATAGTTGAAAATTATTTGTCGTTTCAATGAAGTATACTCTTAAGATCCGCCGTAAATAATGCACACCAAAATTTTGTCAGTCATACGAATTTGTTTTCATTGAAATAAGACTACAATTTTTTTATATATGGCACTTGAATCAAATGCGGTAACCTATTGCAGAGGTCAGCAACCTTGTTGCCACGAAGGGCGCAATACAAATTTAGAATATAGCCGGGGGCGCATAGTATATACATATATATATATATATATATTTATTTTTTATATCAGATAACATAAATAAATAATATGATAAAATAAATACCATCATTGTGCATAACATAAGGTCTATACGACTTCACATTGGTGGATATTTTGGTGGCAAAACGACTTTCTGTTAAAAAACCGGGCGAAGTTAGGGGGTTTGACGGTACTACCATTAGCGAGGGGTGCAAGATTAGATAATGCGCTCCCTAAAGACATAGACATTTTCAGTGATGTACTTTGCATTTTGTTTTTGAAACTTTATTTTGCCGTGTAAAATTAAAAGTTTTTTGTTTTCAAAATTTTATTTTTCTGTGTTAAATTGTACTTAAGTATGTTGTGATTTAATTTGTTTTTCTGTTATTATTATAATATTCTATATTGTAATATTTGTTATAATGTAAATCTCATGTTGTGTACGTCTTGAATTTAGATTTGTTATGTCCACAATGTTTTGTATTCTTAAATAAATAAATAAATAAGTACACACACCGATTTTTTTATGAAATTCAACTTGTTAGTGATAGTATTATAATTTGATGGTTCTCGAGGGCGCATCAAATATTCTCCGAGAGCGCACTGGCGCCCGCGGGCGCCGCGTTGACTGTCCCTGACCTATTGCATATTATTTCGTTCAAATTATTACCATTTTTTTCAATATGCAACAATGATCAGTTTACCATAATATCGACTGCTTAAATCTGCAAACCAGCCAACTGCACTTTAGACCAAAAATGAGATATTGATGGCATTTTGTTATAAGGCATGTTTTCTATGCTCATACAAAATTTCAAAGTCCTAACTAAACCTATAAATAAATGCGTTATCGTTCTTCACACAAAACAACCAACTGAAGGTGCCAAATTTCCAATATCGTCAATGAAACAACTCTGCTCTTTATATAAATTTCTTTTATATATAAAAGGGAAGCTAAAATAATGTATTAAAATTATTCATAGTGCAGCTTATTTGTAAAAAAAAATCCAAGTGTATTTTTTGAATTGTTAAATTCCGCTCGATAGTTAAATTATTATGTTTTTTCTCCTTCCTGAACAATTTGCCCAAATGGAGTTAGCCGGTTTGTAGATTAAGCATTTTAAGTATGAGAAAAAACTAGCAGTGCCTACCATCGAAGTTTACAGTTACGTGTCACTTCTGTGGACCTTGGCTTACTCTTTACTTCGATGCTATAGTGAGTCAGGGTAAAGAAAGAAAGTTAGTTTTTTTTATCTTTTTAGCCACTTTTCTTATAAAACCCTTAGTCATACAGTATCAATTAATTAACCGAACGATAATAAATTACAGTATTCATCTGAGACACTTCGCATCCCCTAACATAGGGTTGTTCCTTCTGAAAATGTCTGCCCAATGAATGGGGTAATCTAGGTATAGATTAAAGGGGAGTAGAACTATTCTCCGAGGATTAAGTACGCTAAGATAGTTTGAGAAGTTCCTCTTCAATAGAAGTGGACTGCATTTGCGCATCTTCAGAGCCACTCAAGCACTGGATTTCAACCCCCTCTTCACTTGAAGCACTGTTTTTGCTGGCATACAATCGAAACTTAGTCACATTTAAAGTTTCACATAATACACGTTATCAAAATATAATATTGTACACATAGGGTATTTCATTAAATTTGAATATTGTATATTGTTATATTTTTATAAGTTTTGTATTATTCCATTTGAATCGTTTTTAGCGACCCGGATTTCGCCCTTTGGCGTCTTCAAGGTAATACACATTCGCAGATAGTAAATAATATATAATTAACGAAGAACATAATTATTTACTGCTTATTTATACTAAATCATACTAAAATATCATGGAAAATAATATATAACTCGTAGAGTCCTTGTAATAGGGAATTTGGTAGTTTAAGGTGGCCTGCGGGTCTATTCTATACACAAGCCTGCTTTCAGTCCGCTACGGCAGCTAAATAAGGTAGGAAAGTATCGAATAATTAACACTTATTGTAACAATTACAATAAGCTAATCGTATGAACTGTCAAAACTGTCTATCTCAGTCTAAAATTTATCATAGCCAAGAGAGGTGATGTTAAAACATAGTACTTATTGTAACAATGATAACTAAATTATTGTAATTGTTACAATAAGTGTTAATAATTCGATACTTTCCTACCCGATTTAGCTGCTGTAGCGGACCAAAAGCAGCCTTGTGTATAGAATAGACCCGCAGGGGGGCAAAGCCCTACTTATATAATAATTGTTACCATTCTGATAATGAATCGATGTAGAGGTGATGTTCTTTGACGCGGATGATTGAAAAAGTATCCTAGAAACAGTTAAATACGTATTTTTTACAAATTGAGTAGATTTAAAATATTATTTTAACCCAAAAAATGGCAAAATGCCTTCATCTATCATCAAAGGGAGCTATAACATAACCAACTAAACGGGTACTTACGTACTTGTTTACAAAAAAAATAAATTACTCTCACTCTGAAGTTTAATCGTTTGTTTACATAAGGAATTTCAAATGGCCGACAATAATAAATTCGCTGCCTAGGCAACGGAACCATTCTAAACTATAATATTATACTGTATAATCGTCACGATTGCAGTGGCGTAAAGGTAGTGCGTTCGGCTGATAACCGAACAATCGGTGGTTCGAATCCAATCGAGTGCGTTTTTTTTCGTGTGAAAAAATAAATTATGTGTCACACGCCAAAAATACACTCTGATCTGATTTCCCAAACGCGCTAAGAGAAGTATAACTTCAAAACTGTGTAAATTTAATGATTTAAATCTAAAGATGCAACGAAAAAGATACCACCATGGCATGATCAGTGCAGTAAATGCATTTAAATGTAAATTGGTATTATGGAAAACTCCTCTAATAAAAAAATCATTATCACAATAATTTCCGAAATCTTAAACATATTAAGTATTGAGAATTTGGGAGACGAAAACTACATTTATATATCATATTATATAAAGATTATGGATACTTCCATACAAGAGTTTTCTTCTAGATTTGAGAAATTTGTGTTATGTGTCACGCCAAAAATACACTCTGATTTGATTTCTCAAACGCTCCAAAAGAAGTATAACTTCAAAAATCTTACTCGATCATCTGTCGTTTTTATGTTATCATTGCTCTTGCGCAAGATAATTTATTAAGATAAAGTATGTAATAATTTACACAGTGTCTTAATTTATAAATGAAAACCGTCATCTAATTTGCCATACTAAATGTGTATTTCTTATAACTCGGCAATCTACACCAGGCAGTTAAGTAAAGTCATAAGAAAACGTAGTTTACGATACAAAATATCCCTGTTCTTTAGCACTTACTAACATTTCGTTATCCAAGAGTCTTAAAAATATTAAAACAAAAAACGACTCGCTGCAAAGATGGGTGGTAAAGTTATAAAAATATAAGTTAGAAGGCAGAACTTTACAAAGAATTACAAAGTGATAGTGTTTTATATTTTATTTTAACCTAATACATACATTAGAACTCACTAGTATTTTTACAGATAATAAAATATGAAATGGTGATGATTCAACCTCACTTTACGAAGGCTTAGAGCAACCGTATACCGTGAACAGGTGACGATATAACAGGCTGATAGAGAACTTCAAACAGACTTGCCTGTTCTTCAAGTCAACTAGATTCCGGCGTAATGAAAAGCCACTAAATACTATCAACATAGTGTATACGGCGAAGCTACAGGATGCAGGCATGACCTGGAATGACGCAAGAAACTGACGAGCTACAAGAATTCCTGGAGGTGTCGTGTGGGGACACCGAAGCGATCGTCAGCATGTCCTCAATCACAACCTAGATCAACACTGTCTATTATGAATTATTTAATTGAGATTTAAGGACGATTAATAACTCGCTACCATTTATCTCGAGTCCGTCACTCGACTCACTACTACACTCGAGTCGGGTCACTCCAATATACCAAATCCATTTTATATCAAAACTTTTTTTTTATTCTCACGACGGTAAAACAATACTATTGACAAGTGACGCCGAATCAATTTATTAAAATGTTACAATCATTGTTCCACCAACAGTCAACGCAATATGTACTGGTGTTTTACAAGCAATTAACTCGATAACTAACAACAACACAATTAATATGGACCCACCAAACTAAACCGTACCGTATCACACTGGGTATTAATTGAGCATATCACGACTTAAAACTACGTTATTTTATATCTGGGAATACCTCAGGAGCAGTTACTCAACACTGAAGTCACCACGCGCTTTGACTGAGTTGACTTCTTAATATTATTAACCCGATTTAAACGTCGCACTGGCATTCTTGAACGTCGTCAACAACACATGCCGTATGGTGAGTATTCTCATTGTCCACAGACAACAGCTGTAAGCCTAAACTGTCTTAACTTAATCTAACCTAACCTATTCATACAGTCCACTTAAATTTAAAACCAAATAAAGCGAAGTTTTAAAGAAATACAAATTAAAAACGATAAAATTTAATAAGGTAATACAGTGAGTAATATTAAATAAGCCAACGGCGGTTTGTATTTCTTTGAGAAAGCTTAAATTTAAGTATTCTAATTATTATGAAAATCATTTCTAGACATTATTAGCTTTAAAAGCTCTGGGAAACATAAAAATATTGCTAAGTATATCTCTCTTAGTTGCCTGACACATAACAATAACATTGTTTACTTTCGCCGACCTTAATCGTAGAAAAGCCTCGTTAAAAGTTTCGGATGGAGATATCCGTTCAACTTCTAAATAGTAGCAATTCTTAAATAGATAAAAAAATATTACTATATATTGTATCCTCTTGTGAGAATAAATTTGTTATTTTGTTGGCCATATTAAAGTGTTAGTTGGTTTCATAGACACAGCCATAATCTCTTAAGTTATTTTACAACGTTTTTATTAGGTCGTATTCTTTTTAGTCCGGTGGTTGTTTGTCCGGTACAAATCTTGCAGTCAATTTTTAACTAACTTCCCGACTAGCTAGACATTTGAAACTTTTAGAATATATCAGAACACGATGCCAATGCATTTTTTAAATACTTTTAGCCATTCTTAAGTAGAATTAAATTCATTTTTAGTTAATTCTGTTTTGTATGAAAAGTTATTTCGGAAGAAATCCGTAATCCAATCCAATTTATTGGTTGCTAAGGGGGTGGTCCTAGCAACTAAATTATTAATATATACATGCGTTACTATGGAAATCAAAATGGCATTTCAGTATTATATTATGTTTGTTTGTTTGTTGCAAAATAGCAAAAAAATGATTTGTTGACAATTGCCTTATTTGTCCTAAATTATTAATACATAGAATTGTCAAGTTTATATGATTCAACAGAAAATTTAAAAACGTGGTATATAAAAAGTTCTTTTTATCTTATAATTATGTTTTATTCAGTTTATTTTTATTCAAAACCGAATTTACATAGTACGGTGTAAGAATGTTAGATTCCTTATTATAGAAAAAAAATATTTAAAAAAAAACAACTTTATTCTAGATTTTTTAAAAAAGGTTTAACGGTCGACTATTATTCAAGCCATGGCACTGAATTATGAATTACAATTTGTAGTGCTAGATATTGATTGTCTTCGAATGCAATGCGGTAACCTGATATTGCTCAAATTATTTCAATATGTAACAATCATCAATTTCTACATTTATTATAGTTTACCATATTGTATTCGAAGTATGAACAATTACTAGCACTGGCGGCTCTCATAGTGCAGTGCGTAAGGCGCTGACCTTCCATCCTTGCAATACCGGTAAGGGCACAATATATTAATGTGATTTTCCCAAAGCCTGGGAATCTGTGATTGTTCAAAACTAAAAACAACCATCTTGTACGAAAAAGCAAGGACATGATTATTATTAATAATAAAAAAAAATCACTAGCCGTTGAAGTTTACAATGTCATGTCACGGCCTGACTATAAGCCCTTTTAAAGAATCGAACGTTTTAAAACCTTTAGTATTAAGTATAATAACGTCAATAATATAAAAATTGGCTGGCGCCAGGCGTCTGTTACGATTAAAGTTAGTAATTTCATTACCTTAATTGATCATAAAACATATTATTGCCTTCTGATTGGTGTCATTTAAAGAGCCTCAGTTAAACATGTAGTTGTAAGAAATAATTCGCACTAATCATAGACTTAGAGGTGAAAGCACTCACCAAAAAGTGAAAGACGTGACTTTGAGTCCAATTCTTAATTTTTTTGGTGTAGAGGTTTTTATTATATTGAATACGTACTGTTAAATAACATTTAAAATAAAAACTTTTTATATAAAAAAAATGTTTGTACCTTCATATCGTCACCTCAATAGTACAACTAGATAACTCTGATTTGGTCATTATTGTGAAAATGAAATTTAAACTTTACTTGATTAACATAAATGTAGACTATAATTATTATTTAAAACAAAAATGGAAAATTGTGATTGTCTAATTGCGAATACATATTTAAATATTGTAGATATATTGTTTTATATATTTATTGCATTTATGGTTTTGTAGTTATCTAATATTTTCAAACATTTCCCATTAACTTCTGACTTACCTAGTTTTATCATTTTGTAGAGAAGGAATTAATGTAGAATCATTTTCAATAACTATCTCAAAAAAGTGTAAAATCAAGTTATCTAGTTGTAATATTGAGGTGACGATAATATGATATGAATACAACTATTGCTCTTCCAATTGAAATTACCGATGGTAGGTTAGTTCTATACATTGGGAGAAAAAGCTTTGGATGCTCTCGATTTCTAAGTTTTTATATATTATTCCGTGCCACGGAATGGGCATACGAGCTTTGGAATACGCAGTGTTAACAACGCCCTTTATTATGAAAATAACACTGAATTATTATTTAAATTACTTTTAGTTTTAAACTTAATATAATAAATGATTTATATTATTATTATCTACTGGGTACCTAAATTACTTGACCAAAGGAAGGCCTACACGCTACAAGAATTATTTTAAAATTTATTACCGCGTTTCCGAAAAACCTAACACAGCAAAAAATATAACATATTGTTGATATATATAGCCGTCTAATATAATAACATAACTAAATATTATAAGTAATAATATAAGAATATTATAAATATGTTTAACTACGGCACTGGCTGTCAGTCAATGCTAAATACTAATTAATACTAATTACAGTTAAATGTTCACTTGAGTGTCCGGCGTGACATCAGTGTATAATCGAAGGTCTATTGTAACGGTCGCAAAATCAATGTAATCTTTTACTCTGTATATTATTATTCATGATGATAATAATAAAGTTAATCATATGAAGAAAACCATGTTCATAATTTAACATCCTCTAAACGATCCATTATCCCAACATGGTAGCAGAACGCGGTTTAAATATAAAACTAGTGCAACGTGGTTTAAAAACGTAAAACCAGTGCTCCGTAAATTGTACCGCGGGTTCCCGGTGACAATAATAAAAGTGCGATCACAGCGGATCAGAAAACAGACCGCTTGGTTAAGTGAAACGCAGTGGCGGCGTAAGGCTGCAAAATAATTCAATAAAAAAGAAAAATAAATAAATAATAAATAAAATTATTATTACGAAAATGGCAAATCTAACGAAGATCACAGAGGTAAATATACCAATCTTCGAAGGAAGGAATTACAATAGCTGGAAATACAGATTGCTGAACATTCTAGAATACAACGAGTGTCAAGCGCCAGCAATCCGAACAATGGAAACAACAGAAAAATATGCGGAATGGAAAAAACTAGATTTAAAAGCCAAAACCATTCTAATTAGTGCAGTTTCAGATAGCCAATTAGAATTTATCAAGAACTGCGACACGACATTGACAATGCTGAAAAAACTAGATGAAATACACTCAACGAAATCAACGCCGATGCAGATAATCTGCAGGTCAAAAATCGAGGAAATTAAAATGAAAAACTATGCAACTGTCGATGATTTCTTCTTAGACTTCCAGAAAACCTGCAATGAATATGTAAATGCAGGTGGTACTCTTCAACAAGAAGAGCAAATAAGATATTTAATAAAGGCACTACCGTTAAGCTATAGTGCGATAGGTGATTTCATTGACATAGTTCCGGCGGAAAAACAAACAATGGAATATGTCAAATCGAAAATCAAGGAAAAAAGCCTAACAAACACGGAAAATCCACAAAAGACGAATGTAAGCACATTCAATACAAAAACAAAAACAAAAGCCCTGTGCTATATATGCAATAAGCAAGGACACAAGCAGCAACAGTGTTGGTTCGCAAATCAAACCGACAATCTACAGCAGGGATATGGGCCCAGCACCAGAAACAGCGGCAATACATCACAACAGCCGACGAACAAAAACAAAACTTGAAGACGTGGGCTCTTCAAGTAAATCATCATAAACTCAGTGCAAACAGTGAAGAAACAAGTGAGAGTGAAATAAAGTGGCTACTCGATAGCGGGTGCACAGATCACCTAGTGAAAAGCGATAAGTTCTATTCAAGTTGCGTTGAGCTTAAAGAGCCAATCGACGTAAACCTACCCGACGGCAAAAAGTTGCGAGCAACAAAAGTGGGAAATATTGTAAGTTACTTTAAAAACCATAATAATGTTGAGCTAGTAGAACTAAAAAACGTCTATTTGGTAGAAGGTTTAAAGAAAAATCTGTTAAGTTTTTCAAAAATAACACAAAATTGCACAATAGTAGCGCGCGATTCAAACGCCAAAATCTTTGATAAAAAAACCAGAAACCTTATAGCAGTGGCTAATAAAATAAATGATTTATACTACATGACTAGCTTTGTAAAAATTCCTAAAGATTCAAGCAAGATTAGTACATACAATGATTATCTAAATGAAGCCTTCACAAATACAACGAGATTAACAAAAAAGGAAAAGTGGCATCGAGCGTTAGGCCATGTAAACTTTAGATATCTAGAAAAAATAGTAAAAGATAAGTTACTTGATGGACTACCAGACCATCTTGAAAAACAAGAAATGAAATGCGCGACATGTATTGAAAGTAAAATGGCAAATTTACCTTTTGAAAATCATCGCGCGAAAACAACAGCAATAAACGAAATAATACACACCGATCTAAACGGTCCGCACAATATTGTGGGCTATAAAGGTGAAAAATACTTTTTGACTGTCATAGACGATTACAGCAAATGTGCAAAAATTTATTGTATAAAAAATAAATCAGAAACGGCCGAGTGTCTCAAAAATCACATTAACTTTGTAGAGAATCAATTCGGGAAATCAATAAAAATATTGCAATGCGATAAGGGGACCGAATATTTAAATCGAGAAATATACGAATTTGCAAACAAAAAGGGAATCGAAATTTTACCATGTCCGACAAACGTACACGAACTCAATGGAGTCGCTGAACGTTATAACAGATCAGCAATGGACATAGCAAGATGTTTAATTAAAGAGGCGCGCATAAGTAAAATTTATTGGCCCGAGGCAATAAATACAGTTGCCTATTTAAAAAATCGAACTATCGCAAATACGTGCGAGAATAAAACGCCTTATGAAATATTTTTCGGGGTTAAGCCGAAAGCCAAACATTTAAAAATTTATGGCTCAAGAGTTTTTGTCCGAATTCCGGAAATAAACAGAAAAAAATGGGACGATAAGTCACAAATCGGAGTACTCGTAGGATATACACATTTCGGGTACCGAGTTTTGGTTAAAAATAAGGTGATCGAGGCAAGACATGTGCAGGTTATCGAAAAAGGTACAAGACTAATATGCCTAGAAAATCAGACTAATGAAAACACTTTCGACGGAAGTAACGAATCACAAAACCGTGTAAACATTGATCTAAATGAGCAGGGCTCGGAGATCGAATTAAGCGAAAGTGAAAATGAGCGTGAAAATGATAATGATAATGAAGTATTTGTTGAAAATGAACAGGCGAGCGAATCGGTCAAAGTTAAAACTAGACGAGTATCCGCACGCGAAAAAAAGACAGTTGAGCGTTACGGAAATCCTATAGCTCACTGTATATACGTTAATTACATAAACGCAAATGCGCCAAGTACATATGAGGAAGCTTTAACCTCAAAAGACTCCGACCATTGGCGAGCGGCGATGGATTCAGAAATTAACTGTCTAAATAAAAACAAAACATGGTGTCTAGTCGATAAGCCGACTGATAAGAAAATAATCGATGTTAAATGGATATTTAAAAGAAAGAGCGATGATACATATAAAGCGCGTCTAGTAGTACGCGGCTTTCAACAAAGTGAACACTTGGAAAACGTTTATTCCCCGGTGGGAAAAATGTTAACTTTTAAAATTCTTGTGAGTTATTGCACAACGAATAATCTCTTCATTGACCAGATGGACGTTGAGACCGCATTTCTCAATGGACCAGTTAAAAGCGAAGTTTATATTTACCAGCCAAAAGGCTATCAAAAAGAAAAAAATAAAGTCTGCAAACTAGAGAAAGCGTTATATGGTTTGCGAGAAAGTCCACTTGCGTGGTACGAAACATTCGATGAATATGTAAAAAAATTAGATTTCAAGAGAAGCGAATACGATAATTGTCTTTATGTAAAAACCGAAAATAAGGAATCAATATATCTCCTGGTATTCGTAGACGATCTGTTGATCTGTGGGAAAGACAAATTAAAAATTGACTTAATTAAGAAAAGTTTAATGAAAAGATTTACGATGAAAGACCTTAATGAGGTTAAAAGTTATATAGGCATCGATATAGATTACAATAAAGATCAAAACAACATGAAGCTAAGCCAGACAAAATATATCGAATCATTAGCCTCTAAATATCAGTTAGAAAATTCTAAACTATACGAAACTCCAATGGAGACAAACCTAAAAATCGATCAAGCGAGCGAAACAGATGAATCAATAAAATACAGAAACTTGATCGGCGAACTTTTATACATAAGCTCAGGCACTAGACCTGATATCGCGTACAGCGTTAATTACTTAAGCCGTTTTCAAAACTGCTACGACAAAACCCATTACAAGTATGCGATGCGAATTCTAAAATACTTATTAAAGACCAAAGATCTAAAATTAAGATATGGCAAAAACGAAAAGAACGATAAAATAGATTGTTACGTCGACTCGGACTATGCGGGCGACAATATAGACAGAAAATCGACGAGCGGTTACGCAATTCGACTAAACGGAAATTTAATTTTTTGGAAGTCAAAAAAACAAAATGTGGTTACAAAATGCTCCACTTTCGCGGAATATATAGCACTGTCAGAAGCAGTCACAGAAATTTTATTTGTGAGAAATATATGTAACGAAAGTTTTGATTTAAAAATAAATACACCAATCAAAATTCACGAGGACAATAGCGGAGCGGTCGCTATTGCAAAGTTTGGAAATTTTACAAAAAACTCCAAACACATTGAAATTCAATTTCATTATGTAAACGAACATTACCAAAACAAGACGATTGACATAGTAAAAGTTGATTCAAAAAATAATATAGCGGACATCTTTACCAAAGCATTGGATAAAACGAGCTTCCTGGAAAATCGTCAAAGACTGAAGTTAATCTAATGTACAAGTACAAAAGTAATTAAACGGCTAAGAGGCGTGTTGATATATATAGCCGTCTAATATAATAACATAACTAAATATTATAAGTAATAATATAAGAATATTATAAATATGTTTAACTACGGCACTGGCTGTCAGTCAATGCTAAATACTAATTAATACTAATTACAGTTAAATGTTCACTTGAGTGTCCGGCGTGACATCAGTGTATAATCGAAGGTCTATTGTAACGGTCGCAAAATCAATGTAATCTTTTACTCTGTATATTATTATTCATGATGATAATAATAAAGTTAATCATATGAAGAAAACCATGTTCATAATTTAACATCCTCTAAACGATCCATTATCCCAACACATATATATTACATTTTAAAATTTCCGTACGCTAATTTGCATAAACTAATTAGTTTTTGAGTCGGAAATAAACACTCCCGTCTGCATGCATCATGTCTCTTAACCCTTGAATATTCGTTTAAGCAAGCTATCACATCTAAAAGTGTTGGAAAAGTAACAAAAAAGCTTTCATAAAACTTATTGTTCCTTGTATGGAAATTAATTAGGGTTTAATTGCCTTTTTATAACAGCGTGAATTAAAAAAAACTCTCGTTCTTCAAAAGAAAAGCACAAGGTGGGTTCAGACCATAAAGATTTGAGGGTACTTCCTGGTACCGTCTTTTATCGATGGTTGGTGATCAACTTGAAATGCACCTCCCTATCCTGGGTCAGTCGTATCAGATACCTTATAGTAAACATCTATCAACATAAAGTATTACTAACGAGCTCAGATGATATATATTAAGTACTCGCCACTCAAACATCCATATCAATCAGTCGATATCAAACCTTTTAATCAAGCAGTTCAAAATTAACCTCTCATTTAACTAGTTGTTCCTTGCATATTGTGTTTGTCCTAGTATGACATAAAACTATTAAATACTAAATTACTATAATTTAAATATATGTACGTCTTTAAAATACCTTATACGATTGGCAAAAAGTGGAGGTAGGCTGTTAGGATCCAACATAAATTATAATGTACAATAAACTTTCTCAGTCTTACTTTATTGTTTTTATTGAACTAATACTACACATTGTACATAATGTTGGTAAGTTTTTAAAATTAAATTAAACCCTGCATAAAGCAAGCCATAATAGATAATAGTCAAAAAATTTTCGTCTATCTATAAGATATCTAAAACTATGCAATTAAATCATACATATTTTTAGATAGTTTATAGATAAGTATTGTTTTAGCTTTGTGTTTTTATGTTATACATCATTAAATTCATTTATTTCTGTTAAGTCTACGTGCCGTTCTCTCCCATGGCACTTTTTATTAAATTACGTCTTTCAGTAAACTCAGTTAAACTTCAATTGAGAGCGTGGCGATCGCAGTCTTGGGCATCTGCTCCTGAGACATTCTCAGGCGTAAAAAACTGCTGATGCTTCACATTCAAACGTAGGGCCTCGTGATACGATCGATTACGACCAAGTGTGGTGCGGAGCGGGTTGGTTTAAAGGGGTCTATGTTTGTGTTGACGAATACTGCATTTAAGATCGTTCTGAATTACGTAGTTATGTATTTATACATTTTAAAATTAAATTTATCGTCAAAAGTTGATAACTTTCTGCATCTGCTGACAAAGTAGTAATCTAAATCTTCTGTAAAAAATATAGTTATTTTATACAGTTCAACCAGAGCTTCAATTCTTCAACAGTAGGTACTTAAATTTTTGTCACACTTAAAAACTTAATACAATTTTACTCTACTGCAGTCAAAGAAAAATGTTTCTTCAAAACAATAATATAATTTAATTACATTTTCTCATGAAAATATGAAAATTAATCTAAAGTATTCATGCATGCAGGGTTGAAATCCTTGGGTCCGCAATAAAACGTTTGGCTTGCGATATCATCGGTTAACCTCGCACAAATTTGCAGGTTCACCTGCGATTTAATCTACACAGGGGTGTGTACTACGTGTGTACTAACAGCGAACAACTACCCCTAAGTACAACTACCCTAGAGTACAGCGTACAGCTGACTCCACACCGACTACACTCGGGGTGGTAGTTAGGTTATGGGGGAGTGTTATGTAACTGCAGAATCTAATCAGTACCTCATCTGGCAAATATTGCGAAGCATTTCTAAATCGTGTTATTAAATTTAGTTAAATATGCTTTGTGTTGTGTGCCGACTAAGGATTGCAATCTCTAGGTAGAATTCTCAATCTCAGAATAATTATAAGATTAGTGTTTTTTTCAAAACCGATCAAGTTAAATTTTGCCTACAGATATTTTTTAGTTTAGATAATATTAAACATAATATTATAATGAATAAATATTTGAGGTGGATGAGGAGAAGGTGATGTGGGTTAATTGAAGACAGTAGTAGCGTAGATAGCAGTGACGAAGGGTGGAGGTAGGCTGTTAAGATCCGCCATAAATAGTGCACACTAAACCTTGTCAGTCATACGTATTTGTTTACATTGAAATAAGATTACAATTTATAGATGCTGTTGGTTAGTTTTTAAAATTTAATTAAACCCTGTGAAAACCAAGCCAGAATAGATAATAGTAAGAAAATACTGGTCTATCTATAAAATATCTAAAATTATGAAATTAAATTATACATAACTTTGGATATTTTATAGATAGAATGATATTATATTATATTTATCTTGTTTATCATTGAATTTATAGAGATAGTGATCATTCAAAATATTCTGCGGAATGACGAAACCATAGACTAAATTAAATTTGTCGCCGTGACCTAGTAGTACCTACGCAAAGTGCACCATAATGTATTTGAACCTTTAGCAACGCATAATCTGTTTATTACCAAGGAACATCACTGATTTTAACATTGTTCAATGATAGTTGAATGTTTGCACTCTGAAATATAAATACGCATTTTTTTAGATTATGGTAAAATTTAATAACTTAATGACTGATTTTAAGTGTGGCAATACGGATGGCAACACCGTCGACAGGCGGAAAACAGGAGAGCAGGAAACCATGGCAACCAAAAACAATATAATAATAATATTACGAATAAAAAACACCGGTATTGTAATGTCGTTACGTATATTATATAATCGATAAATAAAACATTAAACTATTATCGTAAAGAAGTAAATGTTTTGATGAATCGATTGCATCATTCATTTGTGTTAAAGAAAGTGCCGCTGTTTGACAGACAATTTGATTACAATTTAATCGCAGTTTATTTACATTGCAATGAAAGAAAAAAAACCAATTCGGATTAATGGTGTGTTAACAGTAAGTTATGAATATGTTTCAAAAGTTGCAATATATTATTATTATTATTAAGCCAATAGTTCTTTTAAATCGTGCTTTTTTTCTTTTTCTTAGGCCATATCCGCCCCTTATTTGGAGCTTATGGACACTACGCGGCGCCTCCAAGAATCCCTGTCGCTCGCCAGTCTTCTTGATTCGTTCCAGGTCAAACTAGCATCCCGTAGCTTCGCCGTATACACTCTATAGATAGTATTTAGCGGCCTTCCAGGACGCCGGAATCCGGTCGGCTTGAAGAACAGGCAAGCCAGGCTGAGGTTATCGTCTGGCATCCGCAGCACGTGGCCGAGCCAGGTCCAACGTCGCCTCTTCACTCTCAGCGTGATAAGAGGCTGCTTGGTGCGTTCTCTTATCTCCTCGTTGCTCCTAAAGGCACACCCAGTATCCGTCGCAAACATCTGTTTTCGAAGCTCGGTATACGGTTGCTCTGGGCCTTCGTGAGGTGCATGTATTTTTGTTTAATGAATACTCGAAGTAGAGACGTTTCTTGAAGATGAAGAAGACCCATATTAGGTTGAAGTTTCAATGATGATGATGATGATGATACAACGATTGCGTTTTGGAACAGTGTCAACACCAGCTGTTGCATGCTATGAATTAAACGGATCAATATAGTCCGTATTGACTTTGCTAGCTGAATTTACTAGCAAAAGAACCATTATAAACTGCCTGTATATTTTATTTTTGTTATGAAAATTGTTCTAGTCATTTGTGTGTATTCAATTTAGCAGCAAAATAATCATGAAAATTGTCTTTTGACGATAAGTTTTCAGCACATTTTCATTTGCAAACTGTTGGTCCTGGTGGGATGACGATATTATTAAAATTCCAAGAATCTGCTCCATTATAAGCATATAAGCTCAGAAGAAATAGAAAAGCTAAGATTTTGAACGATGTAAGGTGATTTTCTGGTATAAAGAAAGTGATGAAAGTTGTAAAAATAACAGTTTTCTGTAATTAACTTACATGCTGCCCTCTCGTGGATGAAATCTTAACTTTATATCATAAAATAATATTACAGACCTACAAACTTATTTGTAGAATGGCCAAAAATGGAACTACGAACTACCATAGGAGATTTTGAAAATTTAGTTCGAATGTCAAATTTTTACCATTTACGAGTCTGGATTGGGTAGTTTTCGACAGTGACTCCCCCTTCCCATTCTTTAGATAAATTTGTAGGTAGGTCTGTAAATTGATTTACACGTTGTTTAATATAATAATATTATCTATTTAATATGAGTGTATGAATACAAATAATATTTTGATAATAATGATTTGTTCTGCAATGTATTTAGCCCGTTCTAATAATATTATGTCAGTTATTGACGAAATTGCTAGTCGAACCAAACTAACATGAAGTGCATTTGTGCATCTGAATAGTATCTTCAATAGTGACCTCCCATTGTTTAAGAGTAAAGTGTTTAACCAATGTGTGCTACCAACGTTCATGTATGCATGCGAAACATGGTCTCTTAATGTAAGAAATGTGGCATGTAAAGGTGCACGTTGAAAGAAGAATGAAGTTCGATGGATGTACGTAGCAGCGAAGAACTAGGAACCGATAAGAGTGGAGGGGAGGCCTTCATCCAGCAGTGGATCGACCTCGGCTGATGATGATGTTGAATAATGTATTGTATGCAATCATGGGCCCCACATCCTGAAGCGGGCTTCCAGGCCAGTATATTTGCGCCCCCCCTACCTATTGATAGAATTAAAGATAGTGTGACGGTTTACAGTAGATAGCGTTTTCTAAATGGTGTTCAAGGTAAACTTAAGGGTATTCAGTGTATTTTAACGATTTTTCTGTACTTTTAATAAATCCACTTGAAGTCATCGAATATCGACACACAATAATCAAAAATTGCATTGCAAAACTACGTGTTTTAAGATGTTAAAACAAAGTGAAATACGCAGGGGACTTTTTACTATTACAGAAAATTTGTGAAGTTTATTTATCTCACTTACCTGGTCGATCTGCCACAACAAGCCCCAGGCTAGAGCTCTGTCAGCCCCCCACTTGTGGGGGCCATGTATGCAATACATGGCCGATTGGTTGATTGATTAATGTATCTCTCATTAATTTTGACATCACTTTTCCTATATATGTAAAACAAAATATACCAAATTTGTTTGCGGTTTTCTTTATCTCACATTTATTGTTTGTTAAAATCATTATAAATGAGCCACAATGGAGGCAAAATATAATAAACAAAGCAATTATTATTCGGCGACTAATGTTATATTAAAGCTAGTTCCGACTTGTATTAAAATGCTTCCGCCACGTAATCAGATGCCGAAAGCCGGTTCACGGCCGAAATTAAATACGGAAATAAAATGGATTATGCAGAAGGTACTATATAGGTAGCGTTTCGTTTCATTATTGTTCTAACGGTTTTTCGCCGTAGGTATATTTCGCAAGTAATAGTATACACATTTTCGTCAAACATATTAACATAATTCTTAGATTTTCAACCCCGTCAGTTTTTGGGGTTACCAATCGCTCATTTTTATTTTCAGAGAAGTAAAAAAGTAATGAATTTTATAATTTTTGTTGAAGTGAAATTTAAAATAGTTTGAATACGATTAGTATAAATATTTTTTAGGTACTGTTCGGTTATCAGGAATACAGCGGAAAACACGTTTTGAAAATAGCCGATAAACTGGATTATTTGATAGGTTAACCTAACCAAACCTTACCTAACCTAACCTAACCCAACCTAACCTAAACTAAACTAACCCAAACTAACAAATAATCCAGTATATCGGGTATTTTCAAAATGTGTTTTCCGCTGTATTCCTCATAACCGAACAGTACCTTTTTTATCCTCATTCCTCATTATTGATGATTATGAGATCTGTTTTAATATGATCACAATGTTGAAGCTCGGTTTGATATAATTTTTTTCCCGACCATGTCTGATCCTAATAGGATCATATTATGGATCTCCACAGAGTGGATGTTTGTTTTAACAGATTTTGTTTTTACGAGAAATGGATGTCAGCCACTTGCTCAACCTATTAGGTCCATACTCTGACGCAAATTGAAAAACAATATGTGTACTTGCCAGACCCAGGATTCGAACCTGGGACGACACGACGCTTAAGCCGCGCGGCACTCGTGGATTTTATACGGATATATTATTTTATTAATTAAAACAGTACTGTTTTACGGTTGGTTATTGATTCATGTCTATTTTAATATTACAATATTGCGGACAAACACATTATAGGAGGAACGAATATTCAATTGACAAATTATTTATGAATGCTTGATTGAAGGAATACACATACAAAAATCGACGTTTTTGTAACTATGAATTTATCACAAACATTTTCTGTACGTTAAATATACTAAATTAAACATAGTCACAAAATAATATATAGGTAAATAATAAACCAGAGAGTGCTTTGTGGCACAGCTTCAACGAGACGTCGCCGGGGCCGGTCCTCATTCATCCTGCAACGGTGCTACAAAACCGATCTACGCGCTGCAGCTGGGGCGTGACGGAAGTAAGTAAATAATAAGATGGTAGGTATCCTTTTACGAATTAACGTTTTCTAATATTTCTTCTTAATTGAATGTTTTTAGATACGTAGGTATTAATTTCTGACGAGTTTTCCAAGGTTTTCATTCAACCTGCACGCTCATCAACCAAACAACTTGGAGATTGTGAAGTTCGCAAACCAAGAAAGATCAATTCTGATTGACCAACTAGATGACGATGGACTTGTTTTTAATTTTGGCTGTCCACTTTAATCTGAATATCGGTTGAATATTAATATCTTCGTATTTAAGTAAAAATAAATATTGCACTTGAGTTTTACCCCTCATGCGATGATACGTTACAATATTTGACATACTTTCATTGAGCTTATGGGCAGTCACGCGAGCTTTATTTGTTTTTGTTGACAATTTATTCTAAAAACTAACACTGTTTGTCAAATAACGTAACGTATATACAATTTTATTTATACCCACCCACTTTTTAAAGTACCTAGTTGAAATGTTTCATAATTTTGTTTATCTTTTTCGTACAAGGTGGTTAAGTTATTACAAGTAGTGATAATTTAATTTTATATTTGCATTTTTGAGAGATTGAAAGATAGTAACAATGTTTAGTTAAGTAGACTACTTATATTAAAAATTGATCAAGTACCTAGTATAATATTTACATACGATTTTAGATTGAGTATATGGTGAGTACATACCGTGTCATTGTTATATTCCTCCATTTATCTCTTTAATTTTTATAATGGCCAGAAGTAGATTTTTGTGTAGTGTTTCTGTGTTGTAGTAGTGACTAATGACATTAAACACTATTTGAGAGATGTTGACATCACATGAACAATAGTCATCAACCATCAGTTTGCTGTTTTTTAAAAATACCAAATTAACATACTATTTGTCAGTCAGTAAATTATTGTTTATAAACCTAGCGTTTATCAAAAATTAGATTATAGACACAGGGCAATTATTATTGACATTTGTTTTACTTTTAGCATTATAACATGCTACTAGTCCCAATGACAGTAGTGTAGTAGCGGCTCTCGCGGTGTAATGCACAAGGCGCTGATCTTTCATCTGGGAGCGTTCGATTCTCGGTGAGGACGCAGTATTATATTTATGTGGTTTTCTCAAAGCCTGGATGTTTGTGATTATTTCATTTATATTATCTAAATACACTTCTGTCAAACTACACTGCTGTCACTGTTAACAAGAATATAATAATATACTACATATTATATATTTTTAATCTATTTATTTATAGTAGTGATATAGTAGCAGAAACACTCACGCTTTGAAAAAAAATCACATAAATATGTTGTAACCTCACCATCAATCGAACCCAGAGCCGCCAGATGAGATGACAGTGCCTTAAACATTGGACCACGAGAGCAACTCACACAGATACGACTATTAATAACAAGAAAATAATGATCACCACAAGCTGTGCATTACATTTCTCTTGCTGTTTTTTTTAATGGGATGTCCGCACACGCCGCGTGGCGTGTGACGACCGGATGCAACTCGCAACGGAGTTCACAATATTCACAGTTAATTGTCGTATAATTTAGTCTAGAATCTCGTTTATTATTTTAATGTGCCTCACCGCACCGACGTAATTTCTTGCATACCCATACGCCATTTATCTTTCCCATTAGTTTTACGACGTCACTTTGTCTGTTCAAAGAATATTGTATAAGTATATAATTGTGGGGTTCGATTTGAGTTACCACTGTGGGAGTCGTCGACGTGTCGTAGGACATGTCGTAGAATGACGAAAGTCGAAGATGGATGCAGGAGCGAGTTTTATTTGCGGCGTAACGGTCGGTACAATAGTATGTTACAGTAGTTATGTTACAATACTTAGCTTATGAGACGGATCCGAGGTCCGCATCTCGGTACAATGAGATGTTATGCGGAACGATACGGAGATTGAGATAGTAACAGACCGGAAACGTATATTCGAGTGACATTTCCGATGAATTATTATTCGCTATTTATACAATCAAGATAATATTCTTTTTATTGAAATAATCGAGTCAGCGTTAACATCAATGGATGATTGACTAAGTGAAAAACGGATATGCGGAATTTATTATTGCGGTCAGCTCCTTACCGAGTATGCTAAATTAATTTGACACTACGGAAAAAAGATATTTAATTTGTAATTCTATATCTCTATTATAATTAATTTATTAACAAAAATATTAGAATTAACTAAAAGCCCTGATTTTACTAAATGTACTTATTTCGGAACACCCATTTATATCATTATATTTTCAAGTCGGAGCCAAAGTAGAATTATTATTTTTATAAAACATGTTTCAGTTCCGAAGGCTGAGTAAAAATAATATGTTCCGTAGCAGTTGTTAAGTGCAGGTCTCGTTTCACCTTCATTCCACAAACAAACACAAATGAAAACTTCTAAAGTGTTTTCGGGAAACGTTCCGAGTGGACTATTTTGTAAACGTGTACAAATTTTAGTGTCTCTCTCTTTCTCCCTCCTCTCTCTGTGAAAGTGTATATTGTACACTAAAAGTTGTGACGTGCTCATCTTACCTGATATTTCGAGCGAGATTAAAACTGAGAAGGCATTAGCAGTTTTAAGATTAATCTGTTATGAGTAATGTAGAAAACATTCAGCTATAACAGTGAAACGCAAAAATAGTTTAATTTCAAGTACACTCCTGTATTAAATATATTTAATGATTAACATAATAATTTAATTTTTAACACCCACGATGGCCGCACGGCTTGAGCGTCGGACTGCAACGTCGTGGGTCCCAGGTTCGAATCCTGGGTTTGACAAGAACACAATATTGTTTTTCAATTTGTGTATGAGTCAGTGAGCAAGTGGCTGAGAAACATTTCTCGTAAATTCAAAATCTGTTAATACAAACCTCCCAGAGAATGGAGGTGATGTGATCTAATTAGGATCGGACATGGTCATGCCAGACACTGACCATTTATGTTGAGAGGGCTGGCGGTGGAGCTGATTCGGTGTTCGCGCACTGACGCACTTGGGTTTTGGGATAAATGATGACAAGTTTAGGATGGATGATGGACGCGACGTTCGCTCAAACCGTATCAGATTTGGCGAAACGAAGGTTGAACAAAAGCGTTTTAGATGAGTCACTCTGTGGTTAACGCGGTTTTGCTAGTATCGTATCAGATAGAATGCGAGTCTTAGCTTTAACAAGCCTAGGCGCGTCAGCTGTCTTGAAGTTGCTAAAATTAACTTGAAATCACGGTCGACTCATGACCTTAACTGCTGACTTGCAATAATATCTGGAGATTCGAGGTAAGTGGAAAGAAAGGAATGAGTGCCACCATAATTGTTCCTATCAATAGATAGATAAGAGTGACAAATATTCTACCATTCATATGTGTTCCTGATAACTGTCTTAAAAATTGGGAACCTCATATTTTATTCGTCCAAGATGCAGCACTAATGCAATGCCAATTAGATGGGCAATAACTGCGTTAAACCAAGGATACATCATTCGGCGAACTTCAAAGTATCTACTTTATAATTCTTGTGTTTTTTGTTTCTAATACTGCGTCTATTTCTTTGTGTTTTTCATGTCATGTTGTGAACATTTGAATTTATAATTAGTAAAGTTAACTTTATATTATGTAAATAAATATATTTACATAATATAAATATTAAATTTTAATCAGAATCAAAGATGGTAAAGATTATTTTATAGTAACTATTGCCTGATGACATTTTCAAAATACAGTAGATTGACAAAAAGTGCTTCTTTTGGTAAATACGAGGGTGGGTCAATAAGTCCTTAGAAAAGCCGACAGGTGGCGCGACTAGTACTGTAAGCGGTTTGTTTTCATGCAGCGGCACTACCGATTCAGTATGCTGCGAAGTTTCAATCAGATTGGTCGGGTTGTTGTGTGTTTCTCGTACATTTAAAAAAAAAATTTGCTTGTGGAAAATGGAAAAATGGAAAATGGAGAAAATTGAGTTTAGAGTTGTTATTAAACATTTTAATATAAAAGGGTTAACAGCAAAGGAAATAAAAAATGAGTTGGATTTAGTTCACGGCATATCTGCTCCTTCACTTGCAACTATTTATAACTGGTTAAATGAATTTAAACGTGGTCGTACATCAACAAAGGATAAACCACGCTCAGGACGTCCTGTAGAGGTGACTACACCAGAAATGATCAATAAAATCCACGATATGGTGTTAAGTGACCGAAGATTAAAGTTGAGTGAGATAATTGAGGTTACAGGGATCTCAAAAGGTAGCGTCATTTCTATTTTACATGACAAATTGGGCATGAAAAATATTTCTGCAAGATGGGTGCCGCGTTTGCTCACAGTCGACAATAAACGCAATAAGGTGGTGGCCTCTAAAGCCCTGTTGTCGCTCATGCAACGCAATCCGGATGAATTTTTTCGTCGCTTTGTGACTGTAGATGAAACATGGATACACCACTATACTCCCGAGACGAAAGAACAGTCAAAGCAGTGGATTGCGAAGGCAAACCATGTCCAAAGAAGGCGAAAACCGTAAAATCAGCTGGTAAGGTTATGGCTACTGTATTTTGGGATGCACGTGAAATTATTTTCGTTGACTATTTGGAAAAAGGAAAAACAATAACAGGGGATTATTATGCATCTTTATTGGACCAGCTAAAAAACAAAATTGAAGAAAAACGGCCTCATTTAAACAGGAAAAAAATCCTCTTTCATCAGGACAATGCCCGTGTTCACACATGTTTACGATCAATGGCTAAAATTGAAGAATTGAAGTTCGAATTGGTCGACCACCCACCGTATTCGCCAGATTTAGCCCCCAGTGACTTTTCCTTTTCCCAAACTTAAAAAAATGGCTAAGTGGACAACGTTTTTTTTTCAAATGAAGAAGTCATCGATCGGACAAATGCTTATTTTGAGGACCTTCCGAAAACTTATTTTTCTGACGGTTTAAAAAAAATTGAGAAACGTCTAACCAAGTGTATTAAGCTCCAAGGAGATTATGTTGAGAAATAAAAAAAAAATACAAAAATAAAAACTGTTTTAATGCTTTTTTCTAAGGAATTATTGACCCACCCTCGTATGTATAAATATATTTTTTAAATGTTTTTAACAATGTCCCGGGAGGATGTAAGAAGTCTGGCAAGCGACATGGATTTATGGACGCATCGTGTCGTGTCTAGATATTGTAGTACCGGTATTAAACAAATGGAAATCTTATATATCAATATTTGTCAATACCGAAGTACCCGTTAAAAACAACTAAAATACCGGTATTTTTGGTAGGTATTTGAAAACAGACAAATCGAAAAAAAGGTATCTAAAATACTGAATCATGGTTACATATAAGTTGTACGTATGCAGTTCATCATGGAACACTCTAGACACTGAAAGCAAAACGTCTGCATGGTTGAGTGTTAGAAGACTCAAAGCACGGTAGTTGGATGGCGAGGTTCAGGATTCATGGACGATCGGAATTCTTGCGAATTGGAAAAAAGATTGCGGGGATCGACTGGGATAAGAAAAATGGTTACATATAAGTTGTACGTATGCAGTTTATCGTGGGACACCTATTCGTGCGCCGCAGTACGTGAAACATGAGTTCGTATAACATTTTATCAAATGACGAGTTCTTCGTTGAACATTTCACCTTGGAATACATTTGTACGTATCTTACAAAATGCGGCGATAGTTTGCAAATAGTAGGTACTGTTTTAATTAGATTAACCCTAACCTAACCTAACTTAGTAAAGACATCTTATAAAATTCGCCACATGTTGTAGCATACGTACAAATATACTCCACGGTGAAATGTTCAACGAAGAACTCGTCATTTGATTAAATGTTACACGAACTCATGTTTCATGTATTGCGGCGCACTAATAAGTGTCCTGCGGTGAACTGTTTACGTACAAATTTACAGATACGCTGAATCATACGACTAAACAATGTACCACATATTTATTTTGGACGGAAAAGCTTCCACCGTTGGTTTTGGATGGAATTTTTGGGCATATTTTGACGAATGAAGAAAAACCAAATATTTTGTCAAAATACGTTTATCGTTATTCTACTCACTTCATTTGGCTATTATTTCCCTGAAATTGAGGCTCCCCTTTTGGAAATATATGGTTTTCCGGCATCTTTTAGTTTTTTTTCCTTTTGACATCACTCCAATTTCCCTTTTGTCTTTATTTTATAATTGATTTAAGCCACTAGATGACAAGCTCACATTTGTTCTGCTTATTGTTGATCTTGGATAAAGCAGTTTTTAAAACCTTACAGCATAATCTAAGAGTGAAGAATAAACCTTTACGATACATCTAAACGTTCACAACGATCTATGTAGGTACTTATCATTGTTCTATACTTAACTCAATATGCGAATATGTGTCGGTTAAGCGCTAAATATATTGAGATGCAAATCGCCTACTATCACGTGACGTCACAGTAAGCTGCCGCTACGGGAAAAAAGTGTGTAATGTCATTTTTCTTGGTGTTTAAAATGTTATCAGACTGATGCTCCCATTCCGCAGCATATTTTGAACCATTAAACGAACATTGTCAGTTAGCAAAATCTGCCGAAGTCACTAGAACAATCATGAGGTCACCTTACATTGTTTTGCATTGCATGACACAATGAACGTTTTTTTTATCATTTTGTCATCATGTCAAAATGTCAAAATCGCGTGTTTTTTGTTTTTAGCGGTTAGAACTATGTATTTTCTATAAGAATGTTGTCTATTATCTACAGTCTGCGGGTTAGGTTTTGTTCAAAATGTTATTATGAATTTATAGAGATTGTGTTCGTTCAAAATATTCTGCAAAATGACGAAACTATAGATTATATTTGTCGCCGTGATAGTACGCGATATGCATCTCAATATAATCACAACTTTATCGATGTTCAAGGGGTGCCTTCAATTTCTCTCTTGATTACGGTTTCTGGTTGGTGTCAATGAGACAAAAATTTAAGTGCCGAAAGGAAATGTTTTTAATGAATACCGGTATTCGATTTGAAATTCCAAAATACCGGTTTTGATGTGCTCATTCGGTTTTGCAATCCCTTGTCGAAGAAGAAAAAGAAAACATTTTCCCGAAACGTTCATTTTGGGTAGATACCTACATATAATGTAATAATAATATAGAGGCCAATTAAAGTTAAGAATATAAGGTTAGTAAAAAGACAGTTTAATATTTTCACAAAATACTTACGTAAGTAAGTTCATTTGCTATTCCGGCCATGTCAGGAACGATATTTTAATAAACTGAGTTGTGTGTTATTATGTTTGCCTCTATGTCCTCAGTCAACATACGAAAGGTTAATTAAGGGACCATTTACATGCGGATACACTCAACGGTTAAAGTAGGTTATATTACTATCTGGGTAGGTACATTATAATATTACGTATGTAAGTTTTAGGTATGTTGTAGTAATTACGACATCTTTCAAAATAGGCGAGCTATGAAATGTAAATAAAATGACTATCATCCTGAGTGTGCCCATAGCTAGATGAAGGCATTCTAACCTTACAGCCGTATTCATACAGTCTCGAACAGCACTCAACGCAGTTAGTGGTTTAAGTGGTAGCCGAATAAGAAAACTATAAAAAAATCATACGTCACGAAGATGCGTACAGGAATGCGCACCAAACTTAAAATGGCGGTGTTCTGCGCGATCTGTCAGCGTCACTTTAATATACGTCTAAAATGAGTTCATCACAACAAGCGTTTAGTAGGTTTAGTTCGTCTTGATTGAAGTTAACTGCCCGTCGTCGTTGGGCTATAGATGGATTCATGATGGTAAAAATGCGAAAACTGTAAAAATGTATACAGATATCGAGGATCGATGGAAATATCAATATTGTCAATGAGCCCGCGAAGCTGTATTGCCATATTATAGAAATGTTTACTGGGTATACTTTATCATTTCGTGCATTAAGAAGTATAAAATAAATATGATATTATAACAAATATATTATTTAAAGTTCATGATAATTATTCATTTATAAATATTAAATTTATATGGTACCGTTTGCACATTTTTACACTTATTCACAATTTCAAAATTTTAAATTATTTATCGGGGAATCAAAATTTAAAAGTTGGTAACATTAGTCACGGCATGACGCGAATTACGTCAGCGACGTGATGTCACTATTCAACGGAATCTATTTAGGTTTATGCATGCAAATTTGTATTAAATAGCTTGAATGCAGTTTGCTGTTATATGCATACGCCAGTTAGACTATAGATACATCTAGACGCCACCCATTGCATTGATAAATGAAGCTGCGTGCCGTGCGTTTGGTTTGTGAGCGATCGAACGCATTCGTACACAAATGTTTGAGACCATAGACCATTTCGCTAGTGTTCGCCCAAAGTGCTCGAACTAGACGCTCATAATTAAAATATAATTTTCTATTTTTTTACGTTACATAGTATTTTTAAGTGGTCAAAATGCAACCATTAGGTAAAGATATCCATAATTTAAGTTATTTTAAAGAAACACTTGGTTACTGATATTAAAATATATAATAATATACAAATAAATTATCACGAACATGTATCAACTTACCTATGAAACGTAATACCATTTTCTTACTTATCAGTACGGTTACCACATTTTAATACAACACACAGAACCATCTTTTCTACTTAATTAACTAAAAATATTTACCACTGACTTTATGTTTAACAATAAAAATATAAATTTTAGCAACACGCGCTCGCAGGTTATCGACGCTTAGCTATGCAACAAACTAAGATTTGGCGAAGACACCACAGCAAATCATCTCAAACATCTTTAAACCTTTTATCTTACTCTAGCGCGTGTCACAGAGATTATAAGGGTGCCGAATACTTTCTCACTCGAACTTATGCATCGTTTTTGTTCAGGCCTTGATTCTAACAGCGCACTCTTTTTGTCTCAGTTCATAGCTCTTAACTTTACTGTCATGAATTCGATGATTTTATTGTTCCAGTGGGGTTTAAGACATTTTGTTGTTTAGAATGATACCATTTTTTGACCGGCTATCAGTGGCGAAGGGTGGATGTAGGTTGTTAAGATTAGACACAAATAGTGCACACTAAATTTTGTCAGTCATACATATTTTTTTTATATAACTAAGAATAACATTTGCAGACGGTACTGGTTAATTTTCAAATTCAATCAAGCCCTGTCTAAACCAAACCACGATAGTTTATGTATGCTATGAGCAATCCGACAAAATAGTGCATACTTTCTCAGTTATAGTTCTTTGTTTTCGTTGGTAGGTACGTCATATGAGTGGTTCACAAGCATAGTGAACCAAGTCCATTCTGGTTATTTTTGAGTAAGCTAGGTTCAAACATAATATTTGAGTATTTCTAATTATGTAAGGGTATGATTGAAATTCTAAAGTGAGTTTGAGTACATTTAAGTTATTATGTAAAGGAAATAATATCCTTACAGAATAATAAATACTCAACTATTATGTTTGAACCTAGCTTACTAAAAAATAACCAGAATGGACTTGGTTCACTATGCTTGTGAAGCACTCATAAGAGTCCAGCTATATCACTATCAATATGCGTTTGCCAGTTTTAGAGTAGGTATGCAGAAAGAAATTTAAGAGAATATCAAAGTGGGTTCTAAAATTCCCTATCGACAACTCAGGTCACCGTGAATGATGATACAGCCTCTCCTTCTCATTACAGATGGTGTTGGTTAGTTTTTTTAAATACATGAAACCCTGCTTAAACCAAACCATTGACGATACAAAATATTCTTCTATCTATAAAATAGGTATCTAAAATTATGATTATGAATATTTTATAGATAAGCGAATATTTTAGACTATTATCTACTACCGCTTGGATTAGGCAGGGTTTAATTGAATTCTAAGAACTAACAAATACTATCGACACATTGTAGCATGTATTCAATGAACACAAATACGTTTGACTGACAAAGTTTAGTGTGCACTATTTATGTTGGATCGTAACAGCCTACCTCCAACCTTTGCCACTGCCGGCTATCTACTTGCCAGGCTACGAGTTATATACATACCACGTATCAGTGGCGAGGGTAGAGGTAGACTGTTTCGATTATACATAAATAGTGCACATTAAACTTTGTCAGAGATACATATTTATTTTCATTGAACTAAGAATACAATTTGGAGACGGTACTGGTTAGTTTTTAAAATTCAATTAAGCGCTGCCTAATCCAAACCATAATGGCTTAGGTATGCTATGGGCGATTTGACGAAAATATTTTACCTAAACCTTTTCAGTCATACTTGTTTATTTAAGAATACATAAAATTACATTCGTTAAACCCTGTATAAACCAAACCATACTCAATAAAAATATTCTTCTAGCTATAAAAAACATCTAAAATTCTGTATGTTCTAATGGCATAATTATTTTAAATATTTTATAGATAAATGAATATATTTTGACTATTATCTACAACAATGGCTCGGATTAGGCAGGGTTTAATTATATTTTATAAACCAATATGTCTAAATTGTATTTTAAAACAACATGTCTAAATTGTAAAACACCATGTCTAAATTGTATTCTTAGTTCAATGAAAATAAAAAAAAAGTATGACTAACAAAGTTTAGTCTGCACTATTTATGTCGAATGTTAACAGTCTACATCCACTCTTCGCCACTGATAGCCGGTCAATCAATGGTATCATTCTAAACCACAAAATGATATTAAAACCCACTGGAACAATAAAATCATCGAATTCATGACAACTATGAACTGAGACAAGAAGAGTGTGCTGTTAGAATCAAGGCCTGAACAAAAACGATGCATAAGGGCAAGTGAGAAAGTATTATAGTAATAGCCTACCTCTACTATTTGCCACTGGTGTATACGGTGCAAATACGGGATGCTGGTGTGACCTGGAACGACGCAAGAAGATCGGCTAGTGACAGCGACTCTTCGAGGCGCCGCGTAGTGTCCATATGGTTTAACTAAGGGGCGGGGTATGGCCGAAGAAGAAAAAATGGAGTCATATTTCTTGTGTTGTATTTTAATTAATAGCTCTAATTAATAACGGTTGGATTTCTTCTGAAGAAAATATAGAAGGTTTACATTATTCATATTTGAGCACAAATGGTATTTTACTTCTTGTACTTTCACTACAAGCTACATTTTATATTGCTGTAAAATGATATCATTTAATTAGATAATATACATTTATGCTTTGAGCTTTTCATGTTGCAAGGCAAAATGTCAAATTTGCAGAATATCATTTGGGTATTGCTGCAATTACGCACGTCTTATTGAAATTCGCGTCGAAAAATTAAGCGCACAATAGACGCTTCATGGTATTTAAACATCAAAAGTCAAACAGAAAGTTCAAAAGACAATTAGGTATCCGTGGAAAGCTTCTTTCGCGGCAACTCAAAAAGCTCGCCCTCCCTATCGCGCGTGTACCCAGCCGCCCTTGTATTTGAACAGATGCATTCCAAAATAATACAGCAAAGATTTACATAATGTAAAAAATATTACACGAATTTTCCGAGAAAATTCCGGAAAAATCGCAGAGCGTTACCGTTCAAATAATTGAAATTGTTCTCAGAGGGTTGAATGGAATACTAATTAGAAAATGCTTTTTATTTCAGGAAAACAGATACTAACATAAAGTTTCATTTTTATAATAATTATACAGTGACATAAAAAATAAATTCGTGGGGTTACTTGCAAAAGTGTGTAAGTCTCGAAATCATGTTATGGAGTAATTGCAATTTCTAAGTGTGACATACCATATGAAATCAGGCATAATGCTGCATAATCAATTTCTCATATAATAAAAAAATGTTAAAAAAAACTTCTTTATAAAATTTAACACGTCCACATACATTATGTAGTTTATAAAAAATAAATCAACCTTTATGGTGCCTTCAAATAAGTTAATCGCACGATACACAGCATCATGAAACATAACATCTGTCCTACGACGAGGTATCTTAAAGACCGTAGAGTTACGAGTGATATTGGTGGGAACATGAAAATTAATACTTGCCAGTATATACGGATTGTAAATGAACCCACGAAGAAGTAAAAAGAAATGCTTTAAAAGAGCAATCACTCTTCGGGTGGACAAGATTGCATTGATAGCATACCCAGAAAAAAACGGGTTGGGAAATTCATTTTATTTTCATTATTATAAGGAAAGAACCCGTATGTTCTTAAGTAGAGAAATCTAAGAAATCTATTGTGGATTCGATCCAACTTAATTGTGTGGATGGAGGACCTATTTGCACTCCAAATAATGCTGGCATGTTCTCATATTATTTCCTCATGTCATATGATATTATGACATAATGATATTATATCCTCATGTCAGGCTCACCAGGCACCAATAGCGAGGGCTGTGCGGCTGATCAATGCACTCCCTAGAGATGTAGATATTTTTGGCGATCCATTATATATTCTGTTTTTTAAATTCTATTTTATTGTTTAATTTGTATTTTTTGAATTATTGTTGTTTTTTTTATTTTATTTCTTTTGTATAAAACTATTTTTGCTTTCTTTTATTTCCTCCACCTTGTTTTTTCTGATTTTTTGAACTGATTACTTGTAATTTTTATTCTAAATGTCATGTTGTGAACGTCCTGAATTAATAATTTGTTATATACTCAACGTGTCTTTTTCAAATAAATAAATAAATATTCAAGAATACTCAACACAAATGATACGTATAATGTACGTAGCACTCGGACGTTTTCGAATGATTTTGAAACCCTCATAACAAAACCAAGCATTTTGCTAGATCTAGTACTGATGTTAAGAATATGCTGATTGAAACTTTGCACCATACAATATACCCAAATCTTTTATCTCCGTTACCCTACTCAATATTATACTAGACAATGTGTATGGGAACAATAAGGTGTGCCTTGAACGACTGAATGAAATAATATTACATTTGGAGGTAGCGAATTCAAGTTTATTCAAGATAGACCATTGCGAGATAGCATCTAGATCAGACTGCATCATGGCACAGCATAATGGGGTTTCAATAGTTCGAAAAAATTTAAGATCATCTGCAAATAGCAAACAAGAAGAATTGGTTATAATTTTGACAACATCATCAAAAAATATTAAAAACAAAATTGGGCCAAGATTTGAATATAGTCGAATAAAAAACAACTTTCATCTGGGGATAATTTCAATTTGAAAACAAATCGAAATCTGAATTCAAAAGTTTATAATAATCTTTTATTTAATATTCATCTAAAAAAATATATATTATTACAATATACTTATTTTGTACATACATAATTTTTGTCTTTGAACATAAATCTTTTTGAAAAAAGTACGACACCCGGTAGGAATCGAACTTGCATCTCTTGGGTTTACGCCCCGTGCGCGATCCACTATGCTATTATCCACTATGCTACGAGGTGACATACTAATGACCGCAAATTTTAACTGTTGGCCTATTTAATACCTGCTCATCAGCATTCTTCCAAATCGGAATGGTAAATTCTTAAATCTTGTGAATTACTCGTCGAATAAAAGAAATAGTTATTTAAATATAATGTCTTTAACATAAAAAAATCTGTATATCGCTTTCAATTTTGTTGTAGAATCAATTTTAAAACTTGACTTCGAATTGGCAATCGAAAACATCTATTAGATTTCATAAAAATACCGTGTAATAAGAAACATTGGAAAAATAATTTAAAATGTAATGAAATCACGTGCAAATTTCACGATATTTCTTTTTTCGCGGTGCAGTAGTCATAACTGCAGCAGGTAAATGCAATTAAAAGCAATTCCCAGGGCCGCACTAGAATCGGTGTCGCCCACTCGTGCTAACTCAAGCGACAATTTGCATTGTTAGAAAAACTCTACCACCGCGATGTTACGAACAAACAATTTAATCATAATAATGATTAGAGAAATTTATATTATATAGGTTATAATTATTATTATTATATTATAATTAGAAGTTTATATTATATAAGTTAAAAGATACCAGACGAGTACAGGCTCTGGGGTAGGTTTAGGGAATCTAATAGGTGTGGATCAGTTATATTGGAACGTTATTTACTCTCCATTTTTAGGTATGTTAAATCGAACATGAGTATAGTTTCACTGCATTTTCTCAGATTGACCAAACCAGGGGTCGGCAAACTTTTGAACCAAAAGAGCCAAATATGAGTGGCACAACGGTTAAAAAAAAATTCGAGAGCCATACGTATATTTTTATAAATATGATTTATTTAAATGAATTAATTACATTTTATAATTGCTATAAGAAGATTTCCCGAATAAAACTAACATAAATTGGCACTTAATATTATATGTTTTTATTGTTGACATTATAAATATAAGTTTTACAGAATATGAATTACATATAATTTTTACGCATTCCTTTAAACTAATGTGAACAATGACCTTCCTTGCATTTCTTTGGAAAGTGTGTATGTTTGGTATGTAACTTTTAGTTTTTAATTTAAGGCGTGACTCCAAAAAATTCTCATCGGTTAATTGTGCTTCTCTAAATGCTATTTATATTGTTCATGTTTGAAAATGATTGTTCACATACATATTATTATGTAGACTCAAATGTTCAGAAAGCTATTCCATAATATGTTTTAAAAATCGTAGTATCTACTTTATGTAGATCTTTTAGAGCCCCCCACTTGTGTTGTGACACTAAATTGCATTTTTCTCTCTCCAAATCCTCAATTTTGGTGGCAAGACCTACAAATTTTGAGCTCCGTAACTATTTGTTTGTTAAATCCACCAATAAAATTGTATTTCAAAAGTGCTCGTGTCAATATCAAATGGAGAAAAAAATTATATGTCGACTTTTGCAATGGGCGGATTTAAAACAACAACAATCACACCTTTTTGCATCAACCATCACGGAGGAAAAATATAATATTAGTTATTATTTAATATAATAAGTGTACAAATCAATGACAAAAAATTAAAATTGTGAATTTTGCAAAAGTTTTTGTACAAATTGGGAATTTAGCAAAGAGCCGCATGCCAATACCCGACCCCTGGATTAAACTATTCTCGTACTATATACAGAGCCTACTACGCGATGGTAAAGTGAAACTACGCATAAGCCTGAAACGTAGGGATTCTTATGATTGCTTTCTCTTACTCTAGAGAATTGCGTCTGGAGTAACATAGGTCATTGAGAAATAGTCGTGAAATAAAAACAAGAATTTAGATCGCTAGTAGTGTCTTAAGATGCGACGCTTTCTTAACAACCGAGACCATATCATAAGTTTGAGACTACGCATGTTTTTCTGTTATCTTTAATCAATTCTTTTCTATGGTATGAAGATATGGATGCTATATGATGAGATGTGACGCATCCCCAAAATTTATTGGATTGCTGACATCCTCAATCGAATGAAAAAGGTCCGATAAGTTCTGCGTAGTATGAAAACCAGAAAATTGCAGTACCTCGGTCAGATTATACGAGAACAAAAGTAAAGTATTCCCCAACTTGTCATACAAGAAAAGATTAATGGTAAATATACCAGAGAACGCCGCATTTCGTGGCTTAAAAACCTCCGTTATTGATACGAGTGGATCTTTACCGAATTGTTCCAGATAGCAGATGACAAAGCAAAGACAAGCATGGAGGTGGCCGCCCTCCGTTAGGGAATGGCACGATAAAAATAAAAACAAAATTTGATTACTGAATAAGTTGTAGGTATTATGATATATTTAACCAGAGATAACTTTAATTAATTATATAATATTTTTTGGTTGCCACTGAAGGTTTTAAATGACGATAAATTAATAAAAAATAAAAATAAATATTGTGACAAAATTATCACATTTTTTACAGCTCGACAACGATATTATTATATTCATTTATCTCAAAATCGATTTTCACATGACAAGCAATCTTAAAAGGTCTTCTGATAGGTATTCAAAACAAAGATCTTGAAAGCGATATTTGGAGACAAGAATAAAGATAGCTACCGGTAGCTCACGACAGCGTTTTCGATAGCTCGCGTACGATATATGATTGACACAATTCGGTTAGTCTTATTTGTAAGGATAGTTTTCACTTTCATTGACAACCTGAAAAGTACATTCGTTCACTTTTTTTATTAACTTAACTTTCTACGCCAACAATTTCACGCGTTTTTTTCGATTTTGATTAACATAATAATATTAATAACATGTCAAAACGAAAATAACTCTGACATTCAAGTAAACTAAAGAAATTAAAACCGAATAAAAAAATGCAAACTTTGTCTGTCGAGGAAATTCAAAATTGGAATTGGCGGCGTGAGACGTGGTGATGAACTGAGGGAAATGGCGCGACTTTGTGCCTGACCTATGTCGCAAATCTCAAATTGCAAGCTTCGTATTTTTCCTCTAGGTGCCTCTGGTAGGTAGATGTATCGCCTTAATTGATACCTTGAATTATAACACAAAAACTGATATTATTCAACATTAACGCAATTTGATAGCCATTTCATATAAGAACTACTAGTTGAATTCGTCATAATGCCCGTAGCTTAATTATTGCGAATTCAGTGGTTATAGGATCACGTTCCGTCGGGCGTCGTATTTAAAAAAAAAAGATTTTTTCTAATAGGTACCTATGTAATATAAATTTAATATATTATAATATATTATCTGATATGTTTTCAAATTATTTATATTCAACATTGGACATGTGTTAGTACGTGGTGTGTTATGTTTTTGGTTTCATAAAGCGTAGTTTAGACTCGTGGCATTTGAATGTCAGTAAGTTTTTACTCTGCCAAAGTTAGTTTTATGTTAGTGGGTACGAAAAATCAATAACTCATGAATACGTCAGGCGAGAAAGACCATTCAACCTGACGCGACGGTGCCATGAAAAAGTTTTTACGTTTCAAGTGTTTCGTGTATTTTTCTTCCATTGAATTATTTATTCCGCGTTTTTGCTTTGAGTCCAGTCAAAATAGAGATGACAAATAGTTACTAACAATAAACTAGTCAGTGACAGTTTTGAGACAACTTATAGTATAAATAGACAAGTGGGTGATTACTTACCTATCTTCTTATATAATAACTATTATAACACTTTATAGGATGGTTTATTTATACAATAGAAACACTTCCTGTTTTAGTATGCATTCATAGTTCACAGAGATTAATCACTAATAACAGAGAATACTTCAAACGGGAGATTAACAGGATAAGATGACTCTGCTAAACCAAATAACCAGATGAACTTTCCAAATAATTAGTTCAGTTCAGGTATGTATCTAATTTGACAACTAGCTAACCACACTTATCACTAGAAACGAATCTCGTTAGTGTAAGGTACTTAATTTCAAAATAGAGGACTATTATAGGTCCGAGAGGGTCAGAGCTAATCAGATTAAGCTGACCGGCTGTAAGATTGTGAGTAAAAACTACGGAGTTAAATGGGGTTAAATCCCAATCCGTCCACATAACGCTTGCGATATCTGTGTGTCTCTTTTCAAAGTCACTCCGCTACATACTTTATTTACGCTGAGAATGTGCACGGGTTTTAGTAGTTTTAGGTCAAATTTTAAAATTAAAACTCTAGTTAACTTTTTCTAGTGATCTGAAATGTTTTCAAGTTATGTATGTTCAATATATTATGGAATGTTACATTAATGAAAGAGGTGGTATTCTAAGTTTACTAAAAGACACTTTTTCTATTTATAGTCTAAATTAATTATCTGGTTATTACGTATATTACAAGTAAGAGATCTTGGAATTACGTTTGACAATAAACTGACGTTTAGTGGTCATATAGATACCATTTGTAAAAAGGCGCTAAAGATGTTGGGCTTTGTCTTGCGTACTTCCCGGGTCTTTTCGGATGTTACGGTACTAAAAATTCTCTATAACTCGTTAGTTAGAAGCAGACTTGAGAGTGGGTCTATCGTTTGGGTCCCGCATCAGTTGAAGTACAGCCTTATGGTGGAGAGAGTCCAAAAGAATTTTTTGAGACTCCTTTACTTTCGGCTGCATGGATATATTCGTGGCTCTATCCGACTGATTTTCTCTTAGGGATACTTACATACTGTAGCTTAAAATTTAGCAGGGATCTTTATTTAGGATATTTTTCAGACTCATACGCGGCGTAAATGTGAACTCTGCCACTCTTGGTGGTGTTGGCTTGTGTGTCTCTTATAACTACCTTAGGAATCGAGGGCATCCGTTGTTTGTTCTCCCACGGTGCAGAGCTAACCTGCCATTAGTAATGCTAATTGGGAGAGCAATAACCATGTTTAATGAAATCGCTTCGGATATTGATATATTCCACTTGCGTGAGGGTGAATTTAGGTGGACGTTGTTTTATATGTTTTTAAGATAGGGTCTATCAAAGTTCATTCTGTGTTCTTCCATCTACTTTTTTTACTATTTTGTTATTTTATTTCTTATTTTATTACTTATTGTATTATTAACTCACACTTCTCTGTATTTTTATTTTTAAAAATTATTAACACTTATTTTATGTCATGTCGTGAACGCTTTGAATTTATAATTTGTTATGTTCATTATATGTAAAATAAATAAATTTGATTTCAATTTAAATTTGATTTAAGTATTTTATAGAAAGCCAATAATAAACAAAAGATCTGCACGGATTTTTCTTCGTAGTTTAGATTTTCAAATTAAATATCGTTGACAGATGAACGAAATAAGATAGTGGCCAAAATTTTAATGTCAGTTTTTATTTAAATTTAAAGTTTTAGTTTTAATTTGATTTTTAATCAATTCAGTCAGTAGCGTTTAGAGTCCAGACAAAATCAAAACATCAAAACATCAACTCATCATAATATACAATAAATAACCTTGATAAATTTAACATTCCGTGAAGGTTTTGAAAGTCGAAACATTTATTATTACGATTAGTATAATGTGACTTACCTCTATATTATTAATACATATTATTATTGGGAAAGTTGCGTTTGTTTGAATGTCAATAGGTTACAAACACGGAATATAATTATGTTCTGTGGTTATTAAGAAAACATTTACAGTTTATAAATAAGTGTTGAAATATTTATTTAAACTTGAAAGTTGTTCTGCACCTACACGTCTTTAGATATTGAGATAAAATGCCTTTAAATATACGAGAATTATAACATAGGTGTTTTATATAATATGTAATATTTTCATGATTATTTAAATGCAGAAATAAATTACCTCAAATAGGTGAGGTAAACATTTTGAGGCAATAGATGTTTTGAAAAATACAAATAAAAATCTATGGTATATTACGCATCGCAATGCAAAGGAATTATGAAGGAGAGGTCTTCATCTATCAGTAAATTGATTCAGGTTGATGATGAATATAAAGATTTCTTGACGAAGACTCACTGTTTTGGAGTAGGTAGTAGTAAAATATTCTTTATCGAACATAAAATTAGGTATTGTAACTATAGTAATACCGTGTTTACACGTGCATGAATTTACTACTGACAGTACGTATTATCGCGGCCATAACAAGAAAATACAAGATTGCATGCATGAATCAAAAAAGTTCGTAAGCTTCTGAATTTTCACGTGATAGTTGAGATTTGTTTTTCATATCTACGACTGCGCGGTATAACGATAGTGGCTAACCTGTCGATAAAAAAACGAACTACACAGTGCAGACTCATTTTGAGGTTAACCAATTTTGACGACCTCTCAAATAGTACTATAAAATGACAACGTCGGGTCTCGCTTACTCTTAAAGAATGAGATTGGCCAGACATACACTACTTTTTCGTGTCAACAGTTATTATCGCGATGGTTTAAAATACACACTATTGCTGCAAGTAAATCTATGCACGTGTACTACATGCGCTATTATTATTATATCGACAGTTAATACCTGTGATTTGATGTATTATTTTAGTTGTAAACGCTAACCAAAGATGACTCGATTTGGTTTTATTTGAATCTGGCGCATTTTAGCAAAAGCGTTTCGACTCCGAAAAAGGTCAGTCACCACCCGCCTGTATAAATAAGCCGATTAAAAAATGAAATTTACCGAGGCTAGTTTTTCGGGCTGAGAGAGCCTGTAATGATCTCAGCCAATAAGTTAAAAATCATTTTTAAAACCATGCATAATTAAGCATCATATAAACATGATTTTATGTAAACTATTATCAAAATAAACATATTTAGTCAAACCTGACCGCAAATTAAGTGCACATTGTTGGTAAAATAACTTTAACATACATAATTTAAAAACATCTCATGCATATACACACTAGAAAAAAATCTAGAAGAAAATACGACACCCGATGGGACTCGAACCTGTATCCACTGGATTCGCGCCAGTGTGCTTTTCCAATTAAGCTACGGGTATTCTATTTAATTGGGTACGACGATTGTAACTAGTAGTTGTTTCATGAAATGCTTATTGAAGTATAATTAATTAGAATGCCCGTAGTTTATTTGGAAAACCACGTCCCGTCGGGTGTCGTATTTTTTTCTACAAAAAGATTTTTTATAGTGTGTATATGTTTTTCTTACGCCCACGGTGGCCGCGCGGCTTAAGCGTTGGACTATCATACCGTGGGTCCCAGGTTCGAATCCTGGGTCTGGCAAGTACACATATTGTTTTTCAATTTGTGTGTGAGTCCGCGGGGTATGGACCTAATAGGTTGAGCAAGTGGCTGACATCCATTTCTCGTAAAAAACAAAAATCTGTTAATACAAACCTCTACTCTGTGGAGGCCCATAATATGATCCTATTAGGATCGGACATGGTCGAAAAAAAATGTATGTTTTCAAATTATGTATGTTCAATATATTATAGAATGTAACATTCTCAACTCTTGTGTCTTATTCGTTGAATAAAAGAAATAGTATATCTAAAACTAATTGATGACTTTGATTTTGGATTCATTTATTTTTTAGAAACACCGAACCAAGTGACCCACTCAGTATTGAATTCATTCTTCAACTGTTACTGTTTTAATATACATATTTCCTCTTGCAACCAATGTACAACTCTGATCTCTATCTAATGTTTGAGGCTTTCACGGTTGTTTTTTTTATCGTAGTAGATTTTTCTGTTTCCACCGTGTGTCCTTCTTCCTTCTTTACTGGACGTCTCGGGCTCGTTGCAGAGGCCATTATCAAAAGATGATATATTTTATGATGAAAATGTAGTGTAGGTATGTGAATGTAAACGTTGCTCTAAGAATGTCGAAAGGAATCCGATTAGCTAAGAGCAAACGTTGCTCAGAGTAATCTGTCAATTGTATGTAACAACCTTGTATTCAATGAATACAGGATACAAATTTGACTTTGAAACCAAGATATTGGGTTGGAATAAAGGATATTCCGCACGATTGGTAAAGGAGGCCATATAAACCCTGAAAATATTAATAGGGATGATGGATTACGGTTAAAAACGTCATGGCTTCCGGCACTATCAGCAAAATCTAATATTCGAGCCGGTATCCCTGGTCGTAACAATTGACAGATTACTCTGAGAAACGTTTGCTCTTAGCTAATCGGATTCCTTCTAATCTCTATCGTCGATTTGCGGAGCCAAGAATATTGAATTTTTTTAAGGTAGAAGGATGCTTACGAGAAAATTCAATCTTGAAAATAGAAATGGCAATAAACCCCTGGGGAAAAAGACCCAAGTTGGGTTGGCTTGTCCGCGTGCAATACAATTGCTGGGGTTTTACAACTGGGTAACTACAACTCGTGATAGACAAGCGAGAAGATATTATTTTTCGACGATTCTCATATGATTGTAGAGTCAACTATGATGAATGTTCAGGCTCAATTTATAGTATTTGAATGGGATATCAAGTGAATTAATATATAATAAACCATTTCTTTTATTCAACGAATAATTCACAAGATTTTGAGAATGTAATGCTAAGTACACACGCACGTTCTTGCTCAATGGTTTTACGCTCATTTGAATATGTTTCAACGTGTATACCATCTCGATCGATGCCTTTTTGTTCAATATCGAGCAAACGGCTCGATGCGAAAAAGATTCAAGGGCCGTAATTGTTGCTCGATGTTCGACATAAATTCCATGGCTCGAGACGCATTGGCTGAGCGTCTTGTTTCGAGCTGCTCGAGCGTGTGGAAGCAACGACGAGCATGCTTCCAAGTCGACATGTTCGATCGAACAAAACCGTCGAGCAAGAATGCACGTGTGTACTTAGCTTAACATTCCATATATTAAACGTAAATAACTTGAAAACACCTCAGATATATACCTTCATATATGAAATGCTTATAAAATTGCGTTATTATTGACTATCGGTTTTTGTGTATTAATTCAAGGAATATTATTGATTACCTTAATAATTACTAATCGATGACTTACTAGTTTAAATTGTCGCAATTAGATAGGCAGTGCGTAGCATAATTGGTTAATGCACAGTTGGCGCGATACCAGTGGTTATACGTGTTCAAATCCCGTCGAGCATTATAATTTTTTTCAAATATGATTTATTCTAGTGGAGATAAATATATCTGATGTGTTTTCAAATTATATATAGATCAAAGAAGACTTTGTTAATAACTCGTTTTATTATTACCTACTACATACAATTTCAATTTAAAAAAAACATCAAAGGTATATAATAATATTGCATCACGAAAAGCGGGAAATTCATATTACATTAACATGCATACTGGAAATATTATCGAGAAATAGTTTCCCGATGTAATTTAATTATCGAAGATTGAATTTTGGGGGTAGTGGAAATTTAATAGACGCCTAACCCGAGATACGTTGGGGTGGAACGAAGCACTCACCCCCAGCAAGAGGGGTGGCTAGAGAAATGTGTTTGCGGAGAGCATACAGCCTTCTGAGGGCGAGAGAACAGCATTCCTTAATTGTTTCATGTCATCACTCTATGGTGTAATGAATCTATGGTCGCGCTCATGGTAAAGCGATGCGACGCAGAAAGGCGTCTGGCTATCTTCGTGCTGGCGTATATATAAATAAAATATTGTAGCAGGAGCAACAAAATGCAATAACTCAGTTACTCCGGCAAGAACAACATGCATGAGTATTTTAAAGGTCAATGGTCTCACCAAACGATATCCACACTGCACCAAACCCGGTCTTAATCAGGCATATGATGAAATCCTAGGTGTTCCCCCCTTTTTTGTAATTCAATTTACTGAATTTTCACGTGATAGTTGGGATTTGTTTTTCGTATCTACGACTGCGCGGTATAACGACAGTGGCAAACCTGTCGATAAAGAAACGAACTACACAGACTCATTTTGAGGTTAACCGATTTTGATGACCTGTCAAATAGTACTATAAAATGACAACATCGGGTCTCGCATACTCTTGAAGAATGAGATTGGCCAGATATACAGTACTTTTACGGGTAAACAGTTATTATCGCGATAGTTTAAAATACACACTATTGCTGCAAGTAAATCCATGCACATGTACTACAGGCGCTATTATTATTATATCGACAAAATTAATACCTGTGATTTGATGTATTATTTTAGAAAATTTTAATTTTAAAATTGGTTACTGCCAAAAGTTGGTAAGTTTGGAAATCTTGTTATGGAGTAATTGTAATTTGAAGTTTGTCATGATTTCAAAATCACGCATAATGCTAATTTATTTATACTTTATATGCATGTTCTATATATGGGATGACCTTTAATTTTCTTTCTAGCATGCATATTTATATAGAGACACATAATCCGTTATAACCTTGTAATACCTAAATGATTGACTTAAAAATTGAAATTTTGGCAGCCACACCACGGCCAATGACAATTAAGTAGAGAAGCGCGTATCCCATTTATTCGTCGCGCCACTTCACTGTGCATGCGACCTAAGATGTAACACGTTGCAAAACTATGATTTACGGCGGCGTTTCTACAAGTTTTTTGGCGTGTGGCTCATTTTGAACAAAGGACATGATTTAGTGGTTCAATAGCTTTCATCTTTAACGTAAATCAATGCTACATATACACAGATTTAGACCTCAATGTTCCACGTAAATAGTTTCACGTCTAGTGAACTACGTACTAGGGTAATAAATTATATTTTAATAAAGTGCTGTCTGTCTCTAGAACAATATTATTGAAAATTATATAATTAGGTCTACGAGATGGCTATATTTCGTTTGATACGACAAAATATGCAATATATGATTCTGTAGACGAGAGAAAAGATTAATCATCATAAATTGGCTAGGGTCGATCCCAGTGGCAAAGGGCGGAGGTAGGTTGTTAAGATCTGCCATAAATAGTGCATCCTAAGCTTTGTCATCCATAGGTATTTGTGTTCATTAAAATAAGACTACAATTTACAGAAAACCTAACCTAACCTAACAAATAATCCAGTATATCGACTATTTTAACGTTTATTTGCAGCTGAATTCTTGTAAAGTGTAAACCGACAAGAATCGTGGTTTATTTAGACGTGGATTTCTATAATCTATGTCAGTACTATAATCAAATCAAATCAAATTTATTTATTTTACACATAATGAACATAACAAATTATAAATTCAAAGCGTTCACGACATGACGTAAAATAAGTGTTAATACTTTTTAAAAATAAAAATACAAAGAAGTGTGAGTTAATAATACAATAAGTAATAAAATAAGAAAAGAAATAAAATGAAATAACAAAAATAACAAAATAAAAGTAGATGGAAGCAGACAGAGTGAACTTTGATATACCCTATATTAAAAACCTATAAAACAACGTCCACCTTAATTCACCCTCACGTAAGTGGCATATATCAATATCCGAAGCGATTTCATTAAACATGGTTATACGACCCAAAGAGGTTGGACTGTCTTTAATATACGACCATATATTTCCGATACAACATTTGCATACGCACAAGTTTCCGTTTGGTACGATAACGCATGGAAATCAATCGATGGCACTTCATTGTAAGTTGTAGTATTATTCTGCAGGTCTACGTAATGCTCTGCGGTCTACCTACGACATGCCGTAGCTCTATATTCCGTTTGCAACGACACAGCATGGCAATCGATGATTTTCTACGCGAGGGTTGCGATAGCTTTATGTTCGCATACATCATAATCTAAATATTTTATGACGCACATGAATTACGTCGTTATCACAGGGTCGTAAAATTTTTCACCGTTTTTTATGCATTTTTTTTTGTGCTTCGTAAAACAATTCCACAGGCCAAAAGCGCGGGAGATTGTAAGTGTGATTATTATTTTTTTTCTTCCGTGGAAATGTCATTTTCATTGCTTCATATACGAGGAAACGTGAAGTGTGGAAGGAAATATAACGGAATCTATATTCAAAAGAAAAAAACTGTTTCACTTAGGTACGCTAAATCGGTTCCATGATAAAACTGAACAGTGACAAAACAGAACATGAAAAAATAGAACAGTGACAAAACAGAACAACGATAAATATAACTATGACCTTTCAGGAAAAATATAAATTTAATATTGAAATTGTCCTATCTCTATTATGTTGATAGATTTTTAATAGCACAGATTTTCAATACGCCATAATAAATCAAATTATATACAGTGTTGCCGTACAGTTTAATATAGTGTTGCCGGCAAGCTTAGGATATTTCATCATAATCAATATAATATGTTCAAAATGATTGGGTGACTAGGTACAACGAAATAATGACCTAACCTAACCTAACCTAAATAGATTTAGGTTAACCAAACCAAACCTAACCTAATCCAACCTAACCTAAACTAACCCAAACTAACAAATAATCCAATATATCGGGTATTTTCAAAATGTGTTTTCCGCTGTATTCCTGATAACCGAACAGTACCCAAAAACATATTATAATTTTATACAGAAAATACAGTTTCAAAAACAAAATGCAAATTACATCATTGCAAATGTTGGGAATAGGGAACGCATTTACTAATCTTGCACCACTCGCCAATGGTACCTGATAGGCTTGACACGAGGTTTGATGATTGCTTTGCTTATTATATTATTGTTTGCTAAATAGTATTATCAAACGCATCGACAAGAATTTTCACAGGTGACACTGATACCTGTTATTTATTTCTAGTAGTAGGTACATATAGTTATAATTATATATATTATAGTATTATGTAAAAGAAAATATTAATGCATCTGTATAATTGGACATGAATTTAATTTACCTTTTCACTTATTAGGTACTAATTCATTTAATCACGATTCACAAAATTACTCTTTAAATGCAAAAATATAATACTTACCTATATATTTTTGATTAATTATATTTTATAGCAAGCCCTATTTTCAAAAGTAAAAGAATTGAAAAAACACACATTTTCATTTTTCATCGTGCGTGGTCGGTCGAGTAAATATGTATTCTGGTAAAACAAATAATAATTCCCGAGTGGGAAATTTTTAATAAAACTAGCTTTTTTTGTGGAGGTGGACACAGCTTCCGCGTGTTATTGAGCACATTGGACCACACTCCATCTGGCGGATGGAGGTAGACAGAGGTTTCACGCGTTATTAGACATTGGCCACTTTTCCATCTAGCGGAAGCAAAATGACGCTTGCCAATATTTCGTCCGGTCGATAAAACAGTTCTCTACCAGACGACCGACCAAAACGGCGGGAACCCGCGAGAATAATTAACAATCGGCAGGCGATTTTGTACCTACGGGCGCCAATTAGATGTAAAAATTGAACAGTGCCTAACCTGGAATATTTTAAATAATGAACTATTCTCACTCCTTTTAGACGTCAAACGTGATTTAATATCGGCATATTAAAAATAATTAATTTACCCTTGAGTTAATATAATAATTTATGGGAATAAGCACTTTGGACTTAAGAATTACTTTAGAATGAACGACAGAGATCGCAATGATGAGATTTTCTTACAAGGGATTGGGTGATAAATTTAAGAGTGACATTCCATACCGGCCTAAGTCTAAAAATCTGATTTTGAGATAATCTTATTTTTGTGATTTGCAATTTACCTCTTAATATTTCGGTACTATAATGTTGGCAATTTCATAGAATATTTAAAGACTCGAAAACATAATATATAAATAACGTTAAAAAGTATAAGTAGTAAAATTTCAAAAAAATTCATTCAAAAACTGACTTTTTTTTCAAAATGGCCCTAAGTCTGTACTAAGTACAGTTTGGGACACAATAAAGTAAAGTTGACTGTCTTTTGTGTATACAATTATGATTGTGTAATAGAATTTGGTCATGGACAGGTCTGTTTACAGCGTAATAATAATATTATGGATATATGGATAATAATACTACAGTGTAGGATCATTTTCAATAAAAAAATTGTTATGAAAATTTGTAATTTTGGACTAAGGCCGGTTTGGAATGTCACTCTTCAATTATAAACGCATCCTTAAAATTCTTCGGAGTGTCCAGGATACAAATCTTGACGTTTGAATCGAATGGGAAAGAACCGAGAAGTTCCGCATAGTATCAAAATCAGAGAAATTCAATACTTCGGACATATTATGAGAGGACAAAAGTACAGCATTCCCCAACTTGTCATCCAAGGAAAGATCAACGGTAAGCGTAGCAGAGAACGACGCCGCATTTCGTGGCTTAACTCATTTAGTGCTGACACCGCGACTGGCGCGTTTCTGTTACTTGGCCATTCGATATAATTAACATGCTATTTAAATGTGGTAATTAAAATTTAATTAACAGCTCAGCAGTGATTGTGTTAGGGATCTCAGTGATTGGTACGAGTGCTGCTTTACCGAATTGTTCCGGGTAGCAGATGATCTACCAAAGATCGCGGTGATGGTAGGGATGGTACGACAAGAAGAACGTTTTTATTATATTGTGTATGGATAGTGTATATACAGTGATGCAACAGCTAGCATAAAACTACATAAGCAAGACATAACGACGGTGATCTGACAATAGTATCTATCTGACATATAATCAATTTTTCAGGGGGTACAAAAGACTGTTTTGGTTGGTATCAGTACTATTTTTATTAATGATTTAATATTAGTACTAAAACAGTGATTTGAAGAAGATGTATGAAAATTGTAATGATATATAATAAAAGAAATCATGCAGATAGTATTTATTTTTAGTTTCTAGACACTTCTTCCATCTTATAAATGAGTCGATGCAGATAGACACAATTTTCCGCGTCAAATTTGAGCACTCTAGGATTTTTTTCGTAGAACAATAATATTTCCATTCGATCCGTCACCACATTTTGTACAAAATATACCAATAACCCAGAATTCACCAAAACTGCAGATAGATACTATTTTCAGATCAACGTCAATTAGCATTCTTACATGATGACATTATTTTTTTTCTTCGACCATGTCTGTTCCTAATTAGATCATAATATGGGCCTCCACAGAGTAGAGGTTTGTATTAACCGATTTTGTTTTTACGTTTCCGTGTCGTGCAACTATAAATACAATAAATTATGACTAAAAATTCAGAAAATAAAAATGCATGCATTTTTATGTGTCGGAAATAAGTGGCCATATAGCAATGAGATCAAATTCATGTCTAAATAAATCACGAAATATGTAACGAAATAAGTAAATTAGAAATACAGTTAAATCATTATATTTATAAAGAATTCAGAATGATTCAAATTTATGTTAGTAAGTAGGTGTAAGTAGTATCAATTAATAACACTATCAAATGTCTGATAAGAATAACATATATTTGATACTTAAATAATATTATTATTACTGAGAAAAATAAATTTTCTTATTGAATTAAATAAAATTGGAACATTACTGTCTGCAGAGCTATGCAAACAATGCATCATTTTTTATCTCAATGCTTTACGGTCATCTCTTTCCGGTATCACACTAACAATGAACTGTGATACGGCAAAATATTTTTATTATAATATATGTAGACATCACTTTCTGATACATTCGCTATTTTAATGGAGGAATCTGATTACGGCAGTTCAGTTTAATATTTAAATACGCCCAAGATGGCTGAGCGACTGACGCGTTGGCTTATAATGCCGTGGGTCCCAGGTTCGAATCCTGAGTCTGACGAATACACATATTGTTTTTCAATTTGTATTTGAGTCAGGGTATGGACCTAATAGGTTGAGCAAGTGGCTGACATCCATTTCTCGTAAAATCAAAATCTGTTAATACAAACATCCACTCTGTGGAGGCACATAATATTATGATCTTATTAGGATCGGACATGGTCAAAAAACATTATTCTTTCACACTCGAGATCGGTTGCCTGTTACTCCACACCCGTTAGGTATTTTAGTTCCTTTAAATTAATCTGTGTACTCTGCTCGGAACCGTGGCACACAGTTGAGCAAACACTGCCTTTGATGCTACGTTAGTGACTGCCCAAAAAAACAAAGTAGGTACTGGTTACATTCATAATAAAATAAACAAAAGAGACTTTAATGAAACTATAGTCAAAAATAAAAAAAAAATACAAGAAAATATATTAATAACATTATTGTTACTACCTATTATATAGAAAAAATAAAGAAACATTATTTATTCCCGAAAACAATAAATCTGTCAAAAAATACGGGCGCAATGACATTAAAAGAAACCATATAAATTATTATTTCTACATTCATTATGTAGTACTTATAACAAGTTTGACCCGTTTATTGAGATAATATAAAAGTTTCTGAAGAAAGCTCTCTGAGAGAGGGAAAGAGAGACGAGAGAGATAAAATAATTCCGCGAAACGTGCTCCGAAGGGATTACATTAAAGTTTAATGTAACTTTTACAAGGAGGAAAGGGGATCTCAAGGACCTTATATTATTTTTATCAATAACGCATTACGGCCTCAAAGGGAAGCCGTAGCAAAATCCTTCAAGTTTCTATTTGTGTTGGCTCAAATCTGTGTTTAAGATTAAATCGCTTCAGTGATTAGTTTGAAATTAAGTTTACAAAAGTAAATAAGGCTAATTAGCGTATTTTTAGGGAACTTAAATAGGGTTACATAACAAATTACTAACGACTAATTTTAAGCATTGGTAGTTTTAATTATAAAAACCCGGCTTAGGTAATGGGACCTTTAAGTTAAAAAGGATTATCAAAAAATAACAGATTTATATATACTGAACTTTTCTCTCAATAAGTTGTTTGTATCACGAACTGTATGAAATGTTATCCGCCGGCTAGACGGCAGTGACATGCATGTGCGGTATAGACTTTTACAGCGCTTTTCGGTTTGCGCGAGCTTCAGTTTTCCCGTCCATACACACGGGCTTCCCAATACAAACCGGTTTTCGCAGGTAAGCTTGTCGTTATCATGTTTCTGAAGCGTTCTCCATTGACAGTTAGTACCTAATTACACCAAACTGTTAATTTTTGTGTTTCAAAAATAGCATGTGGGTTTTAATAACTCTAAATGCTTCAATTGTGTTTATTTACAAAGCCATTTAACCAAAAAATGAGCTTTATCACTTAAGATGCTTTTTTGAAGTTATACCTCTTCAGGCGCGTTTAGAAAATCAGATCAGAGTGTATTTTGGCGTGTCACATGTAACACATAATTAATTTTTTCACACGAAAAAAATCGCATTCGATTGGATTCGAACCGCGATTGTTCGGTTATCAGCCGAACACACTGCCTTTACGCCATAGTATGATAATGCAATCGTGACGATTATACAGTGTAATATTATAGTTTATTCCGTTGCCTAGACAGCGAATTTATTATTATTTGTACGAAGAATTGTTCCGTTGCCTAGGAAACGAATTTATTATTGTCGGCCATTTGCAATTCCTTACGTAAACAAACTATTAAACGTCATAGTGGCAGTTGTTACTTTAAAAATAAAAACAACGATAAATAATTATATAATTTAGTAATATAAGTTAAAGTGTAAAGAAATAAACCAACGGCGTTCCAATAAGCGGTCCTTTTTCTTGAGTGTGTAATTTAACAAGATAATTAAGAGCTAGTCGAAGAATCTAGGTTATCACAAGTTTTGTTTTTGTTTTGTTACGCCAAAGAAGTATAACTTCTAACGCGCGTACATAAGTACACATATCGATATTTTTTTATGAAATAATGGATCTATTTTAAGTTACTAAAGCCCAATCAGTAAAATTTTGCTGAATACACGAAATGACCATTAAGTTTAAATTCTTGTGTTCACTGTATGTTATATGCCTTCAAAATGCAAATCTTTATAAAGAATATTCCATGTAGTGTCAATAGAAAGTCCAAGGTCTTGAGAACGACGTGTTATTGATTGTTATTTTCATCTACACTTTGATTCATAACATCGATATTTTCAGCAGTATCATTACGTGTTTGATGAGTTGGATGCTTCACATCACAAAAATTACCATTTGACTTGAATTTTCCAATTAAATTAGGAATAGAATTTTTAGTACGATTATTTTGATTTTATTCTGTAATTAACTGTCGTCAAAAAAGAAAAAATATAAGTACACTTACAGTAAAGTGTGGAAATTAGTTAGATCCATATATCAGGACATTCATTTGGCTTTCATTTAAAAACTGGAAAATGAAAACCTATGGACAGAAATAATACGTCAATGTCTGTCATATATTAGGTATTATGATGGAATGTTGGATTACTGTATTTTTCAGAAAATAAAACTGTGAATTTTTTGACACATTAGAAAGTCTTTTTTTTTTCAATATATTGTTAAGTAATATTTATGACTGAAAATCCTCTCTAATATTTATATTAAAATTCGAAGCATTTAACATGACAGCATCTTTTCGATTATTACTTTATAACTGAATGTGATTTATATACCTAAAACAACAGAGAAAGATTACTCTATAACAGGGGTTGGAAACCTTTTTACGTACGCGTGCCAAAATTTCCTAAATATTATTTTTCGGCTATCTGACGTGCCGAGCAGTTTTTCATAGAGAAAAAAAATAGTTTTTCAGAATGCTATTAAAATGACAATGTTGTAAATATCACGTATAGAATAAAACACACACATATTACAGCTTTATCACTTTTTTCAATTACGCCATACATTCGGTCCACCAATTTTGAAATTATTTTTCAGAATTACTACTACAAGCTTCAATAAGCTTTTGATTCTTATTTGGTACACCCATTCTTTGGATAGAAATGAAATTGTTTGTTACTGTATAACTTAATTTGATTATTTACGCACAAATTGATACTAGAATTTCTCCGATCAGATAAGGCATTCTCTCGCTACGGTGGTCTCAGGCACTGTAAATCGATAAAAATCTGAGGTTCGCGGCACGGTTTTTCCCGCCGCCTCATGAGGTTAGTGCGATAATAATATACGTGACGCATATACCCTAAGGATCAACCTATGCAACTATATTCACAATAAACGTAATGCTTATTCTTGAATAGTATTTGCCTACTGTTTTAATATAGGTATATTTCTTCTCTTCAAAATAAATAATTCGCGTGTCATAGGTTTGCCACTACTGTTTTATAATTTTGGTACCTACCTAATCCCATTATATTTTATAAGACTGCCATGGAAAATGTTTTGTTTACCTATGTATAAGTTTTTTTTTTCTACGATTAATATAATTAACTAAGTAATCCAAACGGCTGAAATGTCTTATGAAAGTTTCTATTAAATCTTTTTAATGCTTTGAAAAATGTTTCCTAATATTTAAAAAAATCACCACAATATACGGTATATACTTATACGCAACCCCCAATGGTAAGAGAAGACCTGGACGGCCGAAATTGAGATGGGTGGACATTAAAAATGGTCGGCCAAAGCAACTGGAGAGGGTCGGCGCTGGATCATCCAGGATGGAGGAAGTTTTTGAAGGAGACCAAGACACGCCAAGGGTTATAGTGCCATAGATGATGATGATATTTATGTAAATATTCCGAATGATTCAAAATTAGCTTAGCAAGTCGGTGCTCGCGAGTATCAAGCCATACTTATCAAATGGGTGTCTGATAATAATGACAGCGACAAATTAATGGTTTTATTAAATATTTGAAATGCTCCGCGAACAACGGGCCAGCGCTCAAAATGGAAAATTTTACGAACCGGAGCGCTCAATACTTTGCCGAAAATATTAACATATCTGATAAAAATGTATGTAGGTATATTTTATAAAAACAAGTGGTACTGTTCGGTTATACGGAATACAGCGGAAAACGCATTTTGAAAATAGCCGATAAACTGGATTATTTGTTAGGTTAACCTTACCAAACCTAACCTAACCTAACCCAACCTAACCTAACCTAACCCAACCTAACCCAACCTAAACTACCCCAAACTAACAAATAATCCAGTTTATCGGCTATTTTCAAAATGCGTTTTCCGCTGTATTCCGTATAACCGAACAGTACCAAATTTTTATTATATGGCTTATCTAGCTCAGCGCATCTATTCTATACACAAGGCTGCTATCGGCGGCTATCAAGGGTAGTTGATCATATTTATGCATTGAGGTATTATAATTGTTACAATAAGTTAGCCGTCTAAACTGTCAAAACTGTCTATCTAGCTTTAAAAGTTAACACAGCCAATAGAGTTGATTTTAAAACATTGCACCTTTTGTAGTTTGCACCTCAATACATAAATATGATAAACAACCCTCGATAGCCGCCGATAGCAGCCTTGTGTATAGAATAGATGCGTAAATGGTTAAATTATTTTTTCCGCGAGACGCAGCGATAATTTTGGGGATTTCATGAACCGGAACGGCGCTCCGGTCCATTTCGACCCCTGCAACGCGTATTTTTTTTATCTCGATGCTACACAGTCATCTATTTCCGATACGACAGCTCAAAGTGAACTGTAATTTTGCAAAATGTAATACGTACAATTTATTTACTAACCGTTTTGTTAATTTTTATTATCGACTTTAAAATAGTGCGACAATAAATTAATGATGTAGGTACCTAAGTAATGCAAAATGTCACAAATTAATGACAAAACAGTAAATTTAAGATATTTCTTATTTTCATAACGTTATGCAAAGAGTTGATTAAAAAAAATCATTCAAAATACAAACTCAGCCAGTTGGTAGGTCTGTTCATTATTTTTGCTTTTCGCAAATTTACAAGTCCGGAAATTAAAGCCAGATATTGCTTTCTGCAGTCTGGGGCAGTAATAAGTTTCACTGTCTCAAGGAAAGCTCAGCTGGGGCTAGTCTATCGCGTGCAACTTGCACTGTTGAGTTATAAAAGAAATGAAGCTCATACAGGCTGTTTAGTGAACTACTTAAGACTTTTTTTTTAAGTGGCACTTTCAAGAGTTAAGTAGAAATAATGAAATGAAATAAAGCTGGAAAATTGAAATAGAAATTGCTTGCATTTTTCTTGATAATGGCGTCTGCAACGAGCTTAAAACGTTTAGGAAAGAAGGTAGTACACGCGGTATATACCCAAGAGTCTATACAATATAAAAAAAAAAACAACCGCGAAAGTCTCAAACATTATACTTATACCCCGTTTACACGTGCATAGATTTACTGTTCACAATAAGAAAATGTATGGGTAAACATGTATTCTCCTGCAGTTGGCATGATTCCGTGCATGAATCAGACAAGTTTTGAAGCTTCTGAATTTTAACGCGCAAGTAAGATCTGCGCCTGCGCAGTAGAACGATAATGGCGAACCTGCCGGTAAAAAAATGAACTACTCATTTTTAGGTTAACATCCTGTCAAATAGTACTATAAAATGGCAACGTCACGTCTCGCTTACTCTTGAAGAATGAGATTAGAAAGACAGTCAGCACTTTTACGTGTAAACAGTTTAACGATAGTTTAAAATAAGCACTATTGCCGACAGTAAATCTATGCACGTATACATGCGCTATTATTTAATGTTGAACATATTATAACCTCTTCGAGGCTGAAAATTTGTGTAGTCTATTCTATAGATACATAATACAGAATGTAGTATATTTGCAGGCCTATTGTAACATATCACGTAACATAAAAAAGAGCTAATAGTGATAAATATAATATCACGTTTATCACTGTACGTATTCTGGCGGTTAATTGTGTAAAAAAGTTAACTGTCTAAACTGTAAAAGGTGATATCTTTTAACAGTCCCTCTCTTGGCCGTGCTAACTTTGAGAATGAGACAGAGTAAATCAATTTTACATATTGAGAATTGAGATGCAAGCTCCGACTGTTTTGCTGCAATCACAATGACATGACTAGGTTATGTTGATTTGTCTGACGTGTCAATACAAAATTCTTGTGTTCGGCTCATTACCGACTAGATGGCGCTGGTTCGGCTTTATCTGCTTGTGTTCGGTCTTATCCGCTTGGGTTCGGTAACACGAACAGATCCAAATTTGACATATCTACCAACCGAATTTTTTGCCGTATTACGAATTAGAAATAACTGTTTAGTGTATAGAATGCCTTCCGTGTTAATTTGGAACAATGAGAATAACGGAAACGTGCTAAATTGATAAACGTTAAGAATATACCCGCATGAGTTATAGTACATCAATATTTATTCAAAACAAATTGTATGTATCAGGCTATAACGGGTATTGTATGAAAATGTGAATATTTTCATAACTCTTCAGATCTAGAAACACTCCGTTGTGGAAGTATCAAAAATAAACAAGAGTTGTTCAAAAATAATAATCTGGCATACTGTTTAACGAGACAAACTATCATCCTGTATATAGCTATATTATAAAATAATACATGACATTTTATAAGAACAGAAACTGCGATGTAAAATTTTACAACCTGTGAAGTGTTGTTTGGTATAGTAGCAAAATGGTGTAGAGTGACAAATAGTTTTACGTCAAAAATTCAGGATGTATTATGCTTCAAATACACTCTATGACGATCGGTCATATATATGTCGAAAAAGCCGTTTCTTATGTACCATAATTTAAAACGCCTGAGGTTGAGCTAAACAGGCTAAGTCCATCGCTTATCAGAAACACGGGTACTAAAATATGGTCTTCTTTGAATCCTTGAGATTCAGTAGGAAAGAGGCCACGGATGCTTTGGAAAAAGGGAGAAGATTAACGTTTTAGTCATACTCAAGGTCAAATATTGGAAAAGTATGCAGATGATCACGGTGATCGGAGGAAACTGTGGATGATGCCATCGCAAGAGTTGAGCTGTAGTTCTATAGAAAAAAAGATTCTTTATATTGAGTTCACAATTGACCACCAAATCCAATGGTTATGTTTTACGACAGTGCAGTTTACTGATAGTGCTAGGTTTGATAGCTACCAAATCGATCTTCCAGTGAATTTAAAATAAATGTCACTAAAAATGAAACCGAAAACTTTTTTGAAAACATCTCCCAGTTTCAGGCATCCAGACATTAAAACCAAGTATAATAATGATATAATATATATTGTACCAGAGAGTGAGTCAGAGTCAGAATTAAAAAAAAACGCATTTTAAGATATTTCAAACCATGTAAGTTAATGGACATAATTATTATGGCTGAATCGTTTTGAGAATTATAGATTTCTGTTATGAATAATTGACTTAAAAATGGAACTGGCTTAAAAAGTTAGAATAATTATTAATGTACTAAAATGTGGACTTAACTAATTTTTGACAAAATTGGAATTAAGTGGAGCTGGCTCTGAGGTACATACAACGTACTCAAAGTGATAATAGTATCACACCAGACTTTGTATATATTTGACTAGTTACCGATATAACTATATTTTAACATCTAATATGTTATTAACCACTTTGGGGGTTAGGCAAAACCCGGGTTCTGACGGTCTCATAACTAAGAGTTGGCAGCAGATTAAACTAAAATAAATATTTAGTTTTGTTTTATAAATGTCACAATTAGCTGTAAGATTTGTAATATTTGTAATCTACTGTTAAAATAATAATTATATAATGCAGTTATCGTCCTTTAAAAAAAACCGTTATACATCAAGTTGTTGCTTATTGGATACGTCTCTCAAGTTCAAGCCTTAAAAATATATCAGTCAAAACTCAGTCACTATCATCGTAAGGAGACACACCTGGGTGGGTTCATTTTTCTCCATCTAAAGTAAAAAGTGGCTTGTTTCTAAATATATACCAAAATATACGAAAATTCTCTACACAGATTTTTTTTGGACTACTTCTTCTATCAGATTGTACCAAATTATTCTCTTTGGTGGGTCATTATTGTTCATTAAATGTATTTGACTTATATGGCCCAAACTTAATTGAATATACTTCACTGCATTCTTGCAATATTAATATCAAATACAATAATGACAACAATATTTTATATATACCACGAAAACATGTTATTTCATGTTATAATAGTTCAATGTTTTATAATTATGTTTCGTATATGAGCAAAATCGTGATTTACCTAAATAAATTAACAGTGTTGTACATACGCAAAATTTAAAAAAACATTTTAAAAGGTGTCTAAAAAATTATGAATTATTTAAACGCAGTCGTAAATTAAATAAATACAGACATATATCAGACTCGAGTACATAAATATGACAAAAATTTTGCAGTGTTAACACATTTTTTTCCCTCGCAGTTCTCGCCCTTTTTTGATAAAAACCTAAGTGACAACCATTTACGAAAGGGCAACTCCCACGAGATGAGAAATTTAGGACTTATATATTATTATTTTTATCACGGTCTAGAAACTAAAAAAAAAATGTCGTCCAAGAGTGCGCAAAAAAGATGCCAAAACTTGCAGTAAAAGATTTATTAGATAAGATTTCATCTCTTAAGGAGCGCAATAGAAAGAAATATACTTGAACTTGTTTAACTTTTAGTGATGTCAATTCATATTATACAGTTTCTTAAATATGTCGTATATCTGTAAATATTATAAAATCATAAAAAAGTAATTAATAATTAAAAATGATGAAGAAATATTAATTTAATAGATAAAACTGGTTGGTACTTCCATTAAATCATAAAATAAGTACAGTAACATAATGTTGCGGTACATGATGGGAACGAATTTATTATCACAGTGATATAATGATATCACGGAGACTTGAAGCTTTCTAGATGTGGCTGTATAGACACAACCTCAAAATTCCTTGGAATGAACGGGTGACAAATGTTGAAGTTCTCAATTGAATGGGGAAGGACCGAGAAGTTCTACGTAGTATCAAAACCAGGAAATTACAATACCTCTGCCACATTATGAGAGGACAAAAATACAGCATTCCCCAACTTGTCATTAAAGGAAAGATCAATGGGAAACGTAGCAGAGGACGGCGCCGCATTTCGTGGCTTAAGAACCTCCGTGATTGCTACGAGTGCAGCTTCACTGAACTGTTCGGGTAGCAGAAGACAAAGATAAGATCGCCTTGATGGTGGCCGACCTCCACTAGAGGATGGCACAATAAGAAGAAGTAATATAAAGGTTAAGTGATATTTTCAATCATACAAGCCTAATGCCACCTATTTGAAGCTTGTATTCTGACGGTGTTGCTTCAGTCATGGTACCGTAAAAAGGTTTATAGAAATCGGATATTGAGTTTCAAGGATAATTAATGTTTGCGGCAAATACTGGGTATACAATGGTATGTCTTTAGGAGTAACAAGAAGAAAGAGAGCGGACCAAGCAGCCTCTTATTTAGAAAAAATGAAATCTGGATTACCTATTCTTTGTCAACCAGATTCCAGCGAACTGGAAAACCATTAAATATCGTTCAAATGTTGTATATGACTCTACAATTATATGTGGATCTTGGTTACCTCACGAAGAGGTATATTAACAGATTTCACTTTCTCAACCAGTTAGGTCCATACTATGGATCCAAACACACATTGAAAAACAACATGTGAATTTTTGCCATGCCTGGGATTCGAACCCGGGACCTGCAGCAGTATAAGTCTGACGCATAACCGCTCGGCCTTCATGTGCGTTTAATATAATGTTATTTGCAGGGAACACAGAAATAATGCGAACTGAAATACGTAACGGGTGTGGAGTAAAAGGCAACCGATCTCGAGTGTGGAAGAATGTAGGATAAACTTAAACACGTGTCAAGAATACGCTTACCCTTTATTCTGACAACTGCTCTCAGTTTATGCACTGACGCTCATTAAATATTGGCGTATTTGAAAGTTACAACACACACTATTGCACTTCAATAATGTGTGTTTAATTTTCGTATGATACTCACACATTCAAAACCCTGCGTTAAAATGTAGTGAATTGGAGTATAGCCTATCTGAATTCTATTTATTAATCTGTTCTGTGGTTATTTGCTCGGATCAAACTGAGATTGAATATCGATAAGGATTTTTGACCAATCAATAACTCAATTAATTGTTATGAATCTTTTTTCTATATTTTGCTAATTGTACTGATGGTTTCAACCAATACCTATTTTGGGTAAAAGCTGTTTCCCCATGTCAGGCTCACCAGGCACCAATTAATAGCGAGGGCTGTGCGGCTGGTCAATGCACTCCGTAGAGATGTAGACATTTTTAGCGAAGCATTATGTGTTCTGTTTTTACAATTCTATTTCATATATATTTTTTAATTTCTTTTCTATAAAACTATTTTTCGCTTTTTTTTCTGTAACTTGTTTTTTCTCTAGTTGATTTACTTGTACTTTTTATTCTAAATGTCATGTTGTGAACGTCTTGAATTAATAATTTGTTATATGCTCAATGTGTCTTTTTATTTAAAAATAAATAAATAAATATCTACTCGTATAAGTATTAAGTAATTAATATTGACAAAATATCTGGAAATGGGGCGTCAAGATACAATACTAGTTACATTTACAACTGCAGTTGCATTGAATTGCATAGCAAAGTGTAGGCGCTCACCTGAAGCACTGTAAAATAATGAATGCATTGTGTTCCAAAAATGCTCGCGTGCTCTACCAAATCCGCGAGTGGAACAGAAACCATGTTTCACATACGTACCCCAGCGCGGTGGTATCATTTATCACTTGCGAGCAGGATGTATAATGATGCCTCAGTTGGAGAACTGGTTGTTAAACTCATTGCTGTGATACGAGCGTAGTTGACGAGAAATACCTAACTACCAATTATTAACAGTGTTGTTAGCGTCCAACCATTTCAACTATTCTAATGACTATGGACAGGAAATACTTAATATAACTGATATTATATAAAAAAATAAAAATTATACAATATACACCACAGAACGTACGTATTAGAAAAAAGTCTTGATTTTTTTGCGACCCAGGTTTCGCCTTTCTGAATCACAATAGCAAATGCACACTGATACATTATATAGTAAATAATTGTCGTTTATAATAACTATTAGCGAGGAGTGCAAGACGAGTCAATGCGCTCCCCAAAGACATTGACATTTTCAGTGATGTACGGTTTTGTTTTTGAAACTTTATTTTACCAGGAAATTTTATTGAAAGGCAGTTCGACGTATCACACTTCACCGTGAAATGTTGTATCGGAAATATATTGCTGTATAAGACCATCCAACCTCTTTGGGTCGTATAGTACTAACATAAAATTCATGTCTAAATAAAACACGGTTCTTGTCGGTTTACACTTTACAGGAGGCCAGCAGCAAACAAATTTTGAAAATAACCAATATACTGGATTATTTGTTAGGTCAGGTTAGGTTTGGTTAGGTTACGTTAGGTTTTCATTCTTCATTATTTCATGAATGTTACCAAAATCAACTATGAAAATTGAATTAATGTTCATATTGAATCAAATAAAATTGGAGACCGTACAATTTATATGAAACTAGTGCCTGGAGATGTTGAAATTAAAAACAGCTCGCGTGATGATAATGACTGAGTTTTAACGTTAAAACTTGTACTTGAGAGACGTGCCTAATTGACGGAGAAAGGTTTTTAATTTAAACAAGACAATAGCAGCGGTACATAATTACTTGAATAGTATAGTACAAAACTTCAATCAATCAGAATATAATATTATGTACTTATTACATTTTTGTTTAATATATTAATATTCAATTTGGCGCGGACCGGAAAACCTGATATTTTTGAGTAGCCTCCAGGGAAAGCGAATAAAAGAAAAAGCGTCAGCATGCTGGAGTAACAAAAAAAGCTCACTGGGTGTAGCCTCTACTCCAGTGACCTCCCGTGGAGGTAGGCAGATTGAGTGTCGCTTGGGGGCGGCAGTTACTCGAAGGGCGACAAATAGAGGGTAATAATTTAGTATAATTAGATTTAGTATATTTTGTTATTTCGTTATTATTAACTAAATTTAATAATAACGAAAATAACCTTCCATTAAAAATCAGCTCACTGGTTGGAAACAAAATGTATTAATTAACATACAATGTTTAAAAGAACTGTAATTTTTTGTCGTGTTTGCGATGTCTAGTTTACTTCCATTGCCTTTTGATGTCGTTGGTGACAATAAACGACACGTTCAGTTTTGTGAATAATTAAATCTTACTTATTAACTCATTAATTTAATTTGGTATGTTTAGTCGTATATATTTTGTTAATAGTGTATCTATACAACACATTTCTTATATAATGGAGTCATGAAAGGATGATAAATAATACTGTATACAAAATGGAGCGGCATTTTGGCACTGCCTAGGGGCGGCATTCTGTCTAGGGACGTCACTGCTTTACTCTGCTTTGAAAGAAAAAGAAGAAAACGACCAAGCAGTGTAGAGAGTTTTGGTCACTCATAAGATCACTCATTTTCACGGTGGTCACGAAGGAGGGAACGACCAAGAATAGAAGGGAATATTATATTATTACAAGATCAATTTTTTCTCATTCTTTACATTTTACATTAACTCGTAGGTAAATGATTAAAATTAATCAGCGAACCGGTTGTGTTAGATAACAATGACCACTGCCCCACCGTTGTTTATACGTCATATCCATGTTTTATGCAAGATTTAAAAATTAACACCTTGCAATCCCAGATAACGTGCAGACGGTGGGATTGCTTTCGACTAGAAGCGAAAGAATAATAAAACTATTCCTATTGCTGGGAAATGGATATTAATTTAAACAAAAGTGGATCTTTTTGTTTTGATATTAAAAATGGCGTGTTTGTTGAGTCGAGTGCATGCAAGTAATTGAAATGAAATAGGTACGCATTTCAAAACTTAGACGATTTATACAGATTTTTTTTCACTTGTCATTAAAATAATAAATTATATTAAATAAAAGATACATACAGTATTGATAAAAATATAATTATTTTGAAAAACCTCAGGAACACACGAGAAAAAAATATATTAAAAAATACCGAGTGAGAATTTCATTCACTTTCCATCTATGATTCATGCGAACTGTTTCTTATAACTACGTTTTAACCTATATAGGTAAGTACATTAAATTCCACCAATTAGAAGGCAATCTGCACTGTGATCAAAATTTGACTAAATACTATCACTCACTTAATCGTTACAGACGTCCGGCGCTAGCCAATTTTTTTATAATAAAGAATCTAACATTTTAAAACTTTATCTATCTTCAATATTGAATAAAACAATATGTCTTCTTCTTTGTGTGCCATATCCGTTATCAGACGTCGGCGATGAATTTAGCCATTTGGCCCCTGTCCGTCGCTGCTCTGAATAGGGATGGAGTGCTGAGCTCAAACAAGTCCCTGACGTTTTTGAGCCAGGACGTTCTTCTTCTACCAGGGCCTCGCTTACCGGAGATCTTCCCTTGCATGATGAGATGTAGAAGGCGATACTTCTCGGGATGCCGCATGATGTGGCCAAAGTATGCCAGTTTTCTGGTTTTTATTAGTTTGACTATTTCTTTGGTCTTTTTCATCCTACATACTTAACACGATTTATAGCACGATATTGTATAGGTATATTATATTTTTTAATAAGTATTTAAATAATAATTTTATTTTTTAACCCATCATTCCCATTAATATTTTCAGGGTTTCTATGGATTTTGATGCCTCCTTTACTAATCGTGGGAAGTATATTGGACCAAGTATCTTAGTCGGTGGTGGAAACTCAAGAATCAATACATAAAAAACTAAGTCTCAAAAATTATATTACAGAAGAATATTTAAACACTGTGGCATACGTTATTAATCATAAATAATTTAATGAGGCAGGCCTTAATTGAATTTTAAAAGCTTAACAACAAAACCTGCAATTTGTATTATTAGTTCAAAGAAAACAAATTTTATGTCGAATCTGCACAACCTACCTGCACCCTTCGCCACTGGTGGGGTATATTACAATATCGATATAATATTTTCAAAATTTCAATGATATATCACTCATAAATTGTCATTCTACGAGTATATATATTGAAACTTTCATTTTGGGACAAAACACGCTCGATTTGTTAGTTCAACATCGCTACACACTATAGCCCAACTAACAAAAGCTATGCGCTGACCTATTGAATCATAATAATTAAATCTACGATTTTCGTATGAGGCTATTGATTTCAATGTGGGTTACCTCAATTTTACTTTGTTTGATGTTTTTATTGTTGGCAAAATAGAATTAAATATCAGGTTGATTGCAAAGTTGGTTAAATTCAATAACCACGATATTTTATAATATATTTACGATCAAATTTAAACATTTTTTTTTTAACTTTCAATGAAAATAATTGGAAGAATTTATTTCGCTATTTGCAGTTATAATTAATTATTAAAATGTTGACAAAAAGAAAATAATCTATTTTATACAGAGTAGAGGTTTGTATTAACAGATTTTATTTTTTACGAGAGATGGATGTCAGCCACTTGCTCAACCTATTAGGTCTGACTCACACACAAATTGAAAAACAATATGTGTACTTGCCAGGCCCAGGATTCGAGCCTGAGACCCACGGCATGATAGTCCAACGCTTAAGCCGCGCGGCCACCATATATGTTAAATATTCTATTAGCAGTCTTTAATGTACGTGTCGGTTATTTGTGATTATCTGAAAATAGAGGGATAATTATGAAGGTAACCGATTATGAAACTAACCGTATCCGAAAACTTGTACGTATGCAGTTCGCCGTATCACACTTCACGGTGAAATGTTGTATCGGAAATATATGGCCATATATTAAATACCCTCCAACCTTTTCGGGTCGTATAGACTGACGTAAAATTCATGTCTACATAAAACACGGTTCTTTTCGGTTTACACTTTACAAGAAGCTAGCAGCAAACAAATTTTGAAAATAGCCGATATACTTATGAATTATATGTTAGGTTAGGTAAAGTTAGGTTTTTATTCTTGAATTCATGAATTTTGTCAAAATCAGCTATGAAAATTGAATTAATGTTTAAATTGAATATAATAAAGTTGGATACCGTATGGTATACGGTCATTTCTTTCCGATAAGAAAGCTCACGGTGAAATGTTTTACGTACAATTTACATGTAACACTTATTGACACGCAGAGCTCTTGTATGACAAATTATTCCATAATACATGTCAGTAAAAGTAGTTGTGCTAGTAGCTCGTCGCTGAAGAGTTTTATAAATATTTGCATGAAATTTTCATCCCAATGGAGGTAAATGGAACGTGAAAATTCGAAAGGGAAACTCGCTTGTCGTCGGCCTCGCTTCGATGCCCGGGTATCACCTTCGCGATATTGAATTTGTGTATGCCATGTATCGAACTTCCAAAGGCACTACTTGCCAGCTTACTTTGAGCGGTATCCTTTTTTTATCTCGCATATATTATATTTATTCTTGTCATGGAGCTCAAAAATTTTGATTCGAGCACAATATGACGTATACATAGTGCCTACTGCAAGATAATGTTTAATGCCGTATGCATAGAAGTACTTATTTAAATAATAATAAGCTTTAAAAAAAAAGAAAGAAAAGTCAGTCACAATGGAACCTGTAACAGGGATTTTTAACGTATTTTACTTGATAGAAACTCTTGGGAAATTTTCTAAAATCCTTCTAGATGACATAAATCTAGAGTAGGGACGAATATCCGATCCTGAGAAATATGGGCCTCCACTGAGTGGAGGTCGTATTAAACAATTTTTATTTTTAGGAATTAATAGGTACACACTCTGGTTCACAGACACACTGAAGTTAATGTCTCCACCAAACTACGACCGCCCCGCACCATACCGCTACTTTGGCAAATCATGGGGACCTACGTTTGTTTGTGAACCTATCATTTTCTTGACTGGGAAAGTTTCCCAAGACTAAGGTCGTCATGCAAAATTAAAAATTGTACCAAGTAACAAAAGTCAATATAGAATTGCCGAAAAATCTAAGCGAAGAGATCTTCACATTGGCAATAATACAATAAACCAAAAACACAACAAAATTGGCCAAACAGAGTTATCTATCAATAAAATAATAGATTTTGAAATCTCTATCTTATCTAAGTATCTAACTCATGGCCCCCACATCCTGAAGCGGGCCCTCAGGCTAGGATCTTTGGCGGGCCCTCTACCTACCGCTAAGGTTATAGGCAGTGTGAAACACTACATTAACGTTTTTCAAATTATGTTTTAGGTCAAATTAAGGGTACCTACTTATATAGTAACAGTTGTATTATTAGCTATTTTTAATACATCTACTTGAGTTATGGAGTTGTTGACACAATAATCAAAAATTATATCGCACAATCATAATATAATTCAAAAATGTTAATGGCCATGAAGTATAGTAGCACCGCAGGTGACTTTTATTACTTTCAAAGCAAATTACTGATTTATTTATTTATTTATAAAAAAGAGTATTACGGCATTACAGCTTTTGGCCAATGCGCCATAATACATAATACATAATACATACAAATATATAAAAATATCTTAATTACAAATAACAACTAATATGACAAGAAAGTGGAAAAGACAGCATGTGTAAATATTAAAGAAATATGATAATATATACAATTATAAATTTATCCTATTTAAAACGTCTACAAACATTATATAATTAATAAAAAACAAATCAACCTTTATGGTGCCATCAAATAAGCTAATTGCACGATACACAGCATCATGAAACATAACATCTGTCCTGCGACGAGGTATCTTGAAGACCGTGGAGCTGCGAGTGATATTGGTGGGAACATGAAAATTAATATTTGCCAGTATATGCGGATTGTAAATGAACCCACGAAGAAGTAAAAAGAAATGCTTTAAAAGAACAATCACTCTTCGGGTAGACAGGGATTGCATTGATAGCATACCCAGAAGAAAACGAGTCGGGAAATTCATTTTATTGTCATTATCATAAGGAAAGAACCCGTATGTTCTTAAGTAGAGAAATCTAAGAAATCTATTGTGGACTCGATCCAGCTTAATTGTGTGCATGAACCTATTAGGACTCCAAATAATGCTGGCATATTCAAGAATACTCAACACAAATGATACGTATAATGTACGTAGCACTCGGACGTTTTCGTGTTTTTGTGTTTATCTCGCTTATCTGGTTAACCCGCCACGCCGCCCCCCCACAGCCAGGCCACCCAGGCTAGAGCCCTGTCAGCCCCCCATTGTGGGGGCCATGACCTACCTACATAGTGTTATATTGACTTTAACAATATGTAGAGGTAATAAGTAAGGTAATTTCATTTAGTGATGAGATTAAATATTTCTGAAAGTATGATAATAATATATAAGTCAGTGTTTTTATGAATTGTGTAAGTATTTTGAGACCTCTGAAATGGAAGTCCGCATCTCCTGTATCCTTATTTTAATAAATAAATAAACTTTGATCGATCAAATTCTTAAATAACAAGTGAACAGTACCGTCTATACTCGAAACATTTACGTTCCGGCAGCGCAGTGTTGCTACTCTCAATTTAATAGGCAATAAGCTAGAAGAAAACAACATAAAATACATTTTCTCAAAATGAAACGTACCTATCTGCCTTTTACAGGCCACATGCTCAGCGTACGTCAAAATGGAGCTTTTATGCTATTTTCAAAGCATGATAATGGACATTCCTTAAACGTTGTAGATAATCTATTTATATAATTTTGAAGCCTTATTATCGTTTATATTTATTTAAAACATTTGATGACTGCATAAAGTATTTTTATTACATAAAATGGTATTCTTTTAAACCTCTCGCTCTAATGTTTTAGAATATAGTCATATTTCAGTACGTCCATGTGAAGTTTTTTTAAAAAAAAATTCGGTTAGGTACATGTTCAAACACGCGTGTTACTATGATCTTACTCCCTACTTCATTTATCATTTGTCAATTTATGGCTACGGCCGTATGTTGTAGCTTAGCCACTGGGAAATGCCAATAGAAATGGCGTATTTAAAAAAAATACTACCTTTTTCTTAGGTCAATAATTATTATAAAGCAAATATTATTCGTAGAATGTTTATCACATTTAAATGCACAGAGACATAGCTTATAATCAGTATCTTTAAAAGTATCTTTAAATGTGTAAATCTTGCCCATTTCTTGTAAAATTTGGGATCACAGAGATTATCAATATAATTTTTTATTGTAAATATTTCACTATAATAATGTCGACATAAATTTTAATTTAATTAGATTTATAAATGCTTTTAAAAATTAATAAATATAAAAAATCTTAACACCACTTCACATGGACGTACTGAAACATGACTATATTCTAAAACATTATAGCGAGAGGTTTAAAAGAATACTATTTTATGTAATTAAAATACTTTATGTAGTCATTAAATGTTTAAAATAAATATAAAGGATAATAAGGCTTCAAAATTATGTAAATACATTATCTACAACGTTTAAGGAATGTCCAGGATCATGCTTCAAAAATAGAATAAAAGCTCCATTTTGACGTACGCTGAGCATGTCCCCCCTTATTGAAAATACCAATATTATAAATAATTTAATCCGGTATTTTAATATTGATAAATACCGGAAACCTTTGGAAGAGTGGAAAGAGCTAGATAAAGCCTTCGTCCAGCAGTAGATTGGCCCGAATAATGATGATGATTGATGATTCAATTTTGAATTCGTTATTATTTATGGCTATTAATAATTAATTCTAAACTCAATTTCTGTAGCGTTATAATTCCAATTTAGCAGTAAATCCTCGAATTCTACGTAACACAAAATATTAATTAAAAACTGTAGCGATCTTCGAAGAAAGATTTATTTTGTTTCAGTTATCGTAAAATGATGTGCAAAAAAATAAACGTTTCTTTGAAATATATATATTCGGAAATGTTAAATTCCGTCAAATGAGCTTGATTGTTATATTGATATTATTAATTTCGTCTTCTTTATGACGTGCTCTTCAGTTTTTTTTTTACTAGGGAGAAAAACTACATAGAAAAAACCCGTGAATATTAATCAAGTGGAAAGTAAAGGATAACAAAAAATATTCAGACTGCTTGACATGCAAACAACGAGATTTAGATGAAGAAGAAGAACAATGATGCAAATAAATAAAAAGTGCGGAGTTAATAACATATCACTGGGTATAATCTATACATAAGACAGCTATAGGTGGCTATCGACGGTGGTTTATTATATTTATGTATCGAGGCCAATGACATTGATATGGACGAAGCATCTAGAAAATAAAATGACACTCACTTTGTGTCGGGTCTGCCGGATGGCGAAATTCATATTTTAATATCGGTATCCTATGCTCAAATGAACATTCTGCTTGCAAGCGGTCTGGCGACACCGCTGGGTCTGCCCATACAAAATTTCTGACTGTCAGGTTTCGACTCCACCGTTATTATTGTGTTACAAAATGCCAATGTGCCTAGTTAAAAATTGTAAAAAAAATCTACTAAACACTCCAAGAAAGATGGGATATCACTTTGCATGTGTTAGTATTATTTATTATTTATAAAATGCCATTTTAAGATATTGATGAATGTTTATTCAATGCAATTGAATGACAGGAACCATTGGACAGTCAGTCGCCTGTGATTCGCTGGGTTCACTTGCGTCTAATCTCCGAGAAGTCGTAAGTAACCGAGAATCTGTTTCTAACGCAATGAGTCATGACACTAATACGCCATTACAATAAAGGTTATATTACTATAAATTCTCGAAGCTTGTATCGCATAATGGAAACGGATACGTCATATGGTCACGTGACATCTACCTATACATCTGTGAATGACTTTCATGCACAATTTCTCGTGCGCGCCGGGTATGAAGTGAGTTGTCCATTTAATATGTCATTGATCGAGGCGGTTAATTGTTACGTTAAGTTAACCATATATTCTGTTAAAAAATGCTATATTTTTACAGCCCCTCTCTTCGCTGTGTTAAATTTTAGAGCGAGATAGACAGTTTTGATACTTTAGACGGCTAACTTATTGTAACGATAATTATAATACCTCAATACATACTGCCGATAGTCGCATTGTGCAAAGTGAAATTTGTATCTTAATATTCTGCATACCAAATTGATACGGGCACGCTGTATTCTTAAAATACCAAGTTACGTGACGAAGAGTATGATTCTTTCTTTGTGACTGGCACTGTACATTTTCGTGTATACAATATTCTCGGGTAAACGAATCACGAAAAAAAATACGTCTCTTAAATTTAAATTCCATTAAAGTACTTACCCTGATTCGAAAGTATTGATTGCGTGTATTTAACTAAATATATATCATCATCAGCCGGGGTCAATCCACTGCTGGATGAAGACCTCCCCAAGCTTTCTCCAACTCTCTCGGTCCTGTGTCGTTCGCTGCCACGTATTTCCGCCGAACTTTACCAGTTCGTCAATCCAGCGGCTTTTAGGGCAACCCTGTGGCCGTTTCGTACCCCTTGGGTACCACTGGATGACGGCATTTGTCCAGCGGCCGTCCTTTGGGCGAGCAATGTGCCCCGCCCATCTCCATTTCAGCTGTTTGGCAACGTCTATTACATCGCGTACTCTTGTCTGCATCCTAATCCAATATATATAAAATAATATAACTATTTAAATAAATGCAAAATGGTGAAACCCCGTGGAAAAGGCATTCTGAAGAGAAAACTTCAAATAAAAAACCCAATGTCCCCTAACACACAAAGTGCAGTGAAACTTGAATATTATGCAAAATTATTATTATGTAAGATTTTCTTCGGGTCACTTTTAGATCCGTTCCGAAATCTGAATTTTCTTTTTTTTGCGAGAAAAACACCCTCCTTCAAAATCAGCGAATAGAAAATTCGGGCTGGAGTCCGAATTTCAAATCTTACCTCTTCAAAAAAGGTTAAGACGGTCGGTGTATATTTACGTTAGTTGGAGTGCTGTGATATCGTAGAAATATCCACTGCAGATTTTATTAACAAGTTTAAAAATAAACCATTATAATATTTTATATTGTACCTTATAATATAAGTAGTCTAGTATCAAAGGTAAAGTTTTTCTATAATATTATGTATATTATTATGTGATTTGATACTCGACGACCCACAGTCATAATTATGATTCATACAGTTTTCTTTGTTATATCACAGCAGTACCTACTGTCATCTCCCGTCAAGCACGAGATCGAGAAGATGCATTCTCCTTCTTCGCTCAGTATGCTGGTCGTCGTCTGTTATTTGGGACTCGGGAGTCATCAAATAAACATCTTGGAATGGTCGAAAACGGTGATTTTGATTTGACTTATACTTTTGGTTATTACATTTTTAACAATTTTGCGGAGTCCGAGATGAATGTTTTTTACAATTCCAATCTCTAGATGCATCTGCCGCCAAATTTTTGCATTTTTGACATCGCTACCTACCCTTTCAGCTGCGAGCACAAAATCTGTGTACAAATGCAACGTTGTCAGTATTTTTTTAATAGCGTATGGACAAACAGCGTTGCCAGGTATTTTTTTCTCTCGTAATCAACCTTTACTATGAGGTAGCTCGAAAATGGTTCCGTTGTCTCTAGACTCTCAGAGGAGACATCTCCAAATGGGGACAATTCGGGGGTGTGACACTACATTCTAAAAACATTGTAATAGTTTTAACGAAAATTTAAGCAGGGTATAATATAATAAGATAGATATTGCATAGTACATTTTTATAGAGCGTAGAGGTTATAAGTAGGTATACTTGTGTAAATAATGGAATCTAGATAAATTAATAATGGAAATTTCAGAATAATTATCATTGGTAGAAAAATAGTACAGTTAGAGTACTTACAGAATTACATTATTGATAATAATTATTTATTTATTAATTATTATATTACTTCAACCATAGACTAAAAAAACCCTTTTTATATAGAGATGGGTCCTGAATGTATGAAATTGAAGCAAAAACAGAACATCTGGTCTACTCATTAAGTGAGCTACAAATCACGTTTAAACCCGCAACCCACGGCACCAGAACTAGTTCTACGCGAGCACAACAATCCATGTTTATCAAATATCATCTGTAACGAAACAGAGTGTTCAACTTATGTTTTTTTTATATTGTTGTGAGTTGAAAATATTTATTCAAATAAGCATGTGAATCAATGGCTGACATTTATCACCCTGCGGCGATGCTACAATAGTGATATACGTGCAGAATTTTTCACATGGCATACCAACGCGAGAAGGGAAACCTGACCGAGAGAATTGGCGCTACTATGGATTTGCACTCTTAATAATTATCATTTGGAGATTGACAAGTTAATACAGTAGAGTATATGTTTTATAACTTTTCACTTTTTTGCACTTTTTACTACATCGATCGGCCTCTTTGCCTGATTACCTCGCATAAAATTAGGTCAATAATTGATATTCACTTGTACTCATATACTTATGTTCTTAGTAATAAATGAATAAATATATATGTAAAAAAATATGTTTAGAATATTTTACAGCATTTTCATCCTAGAGCAGGAATGCAAAGTTATGAAGCATATATGTACGTTGATTTATCCTTTTTTACAACACTGGTGATTAATTTGGAGCATCTCCAAAGCGACTAGTTTAGTAATTAACAGCCACGGTTTTCATTCGCTGCAAATGTATGTAAACTCAAAACATAGTAGGTAATCAAATTAAAGACTTACTGATTTCTTCGAGGGGTTGAAACTGGAAGCTTGCCTTAAAGCCCTGTCCTGGCCACTCGGAGTTGGCGGTGAACTCGATGTGCAGGTCGGAGCTGGTGGACAGAACTTCTAATTCTGAAACAAGTCGAACGATAACAAGTTTAGTGCACAGATGCGTTTTCGAGTTGCGCCAAATTTTGTTTAATATCGTCACCTTACTATTAAAACCTCGTAAGTCTGTTTGAGAAGAATGTTGAATAAACATAATAAAAATACTATTTTAAACACCTCTCTAATCGATGAATCTGCGAACACTGGTTGTGAAATACGAGGTTTTAATCATTATGTTTGAAACCACTAGACCTACGAGTTTTTCAAATTTGTCGATAGATGGACAGCATATTAGTCTAAAGAACCGAGGTTTTGATATGATTTAAAATGGTTTCTTGTTTAAATTTTGTCGAAAAAACTTCATTTTTCCATAGGTACTATCGGACTTCCGAGGTCTTAATAGTAAGTTGACGATATAATATAAAATGTTATGGCAGAAAACACTAACTGAGTCGCCTAGAGTCATAACTCACATTTTGCAATTTTGTCATTTTTGAGTTAAATATACCAAGTTATTCTAATTAAACCATGTGAAAATCGTTGACAAAGTTGACTGTTGGTGTCCAATGAATAATAACGTAACCTAATCTAATCTAACCAAACATACCTAGCTCTATTTCTTATATATGTTTTTTAAATAATGTAAATTGACTCACTCACTCATTAATATTCAAATGAGTTCAAAACTTTTCTTCTAATTATAGAAACAGTATTCTGGAGATTATCATCTCAAAACTTGATTTTTTAAAAATAATATGTGAGTTATAACTCTAAGCAACTCATTACTGGAGACTACTAGTTATGAGTAATTTGACTTTCAAGTTTTTCAAAATGGTTTGTCGTGTGAGATTATTAAATAATCGTAAAATATATGACTTTAAAAAAAATCGTTACTGTTCGGTTACCATGAATACAGCGGAAAACACAATTTGAAAATACCCGATAAACTGGAGTATTTGTTAGGTTAACCAAACCTAACCAAACCTAATCTAACCTAACCTAGCCTAACCTAAAATAACCCAAACTAACCAATAATCCAGTACCATATCGGGTATTTTCAAAATGTGTTTTCCGCTGTATTCCTGATAACCGAACAGTACCAAAAAATCTGTTCATCACAAACCTTCAGTCTGTGGAGGCTCATAATAATATGATCTTATTAGGATCGGACATGGTCAAAAGAAGAAGAAAAAGAAATAATACTATTATAACCTAGTAACAAAAAATATTTTCGCCATAACATACCTAACACCATTTTGGCTTACCAGCTTTAAATTTTCATATTGTAAAATAAAAATCTGCAGAGTAAATGACACGATAAAATATTTTTACCTTGATTCAACTTATTCTGAGATCGTAATAGTTTTTATTAAATTAAAATGAAAGTTTAAGTGAATTTAGAAAGTCTTCTAAGATAGATTTTGTTCAATTTTGGATACTTAACCATAAAAGTTATATTAATTGAAACAATCTGAGCCCAGTCAGAGAGAGTTAAGTAATATCGACACAAACGATCGCTAGGTGTGATACTTCGTACGTAAATCGAAAAGCTAGTTATGTAAGTAGCTTTAAAGTATCTCCATAATTTACGCAAGGCCTCTACGGTTCCGACGATAATACTTTAATCGTCAGTCAGTAACTGCCTAAAAATTTACGAGCTTTTTGAAAATTTCGTGAAAAATTAATTCAAAATGAATTTTCGGAATATTTGAAACACGATCGGTGACATAAATAGAATATTGGTTTAAATAATTTTCGTCGTTAAGAAAAAAATCTTTCGTAAGTATTATATTTTGTTTTATTATTGCGATGAAGCAAATGATGCTCACAGATCAGTTTTAGAAATTTAAACTACATTATTTTAATATTAATACAGACTCATTAGTTAACGCTGTTAAATTCCCAATACGTTACAATTGTTCCCAGAATGGACGATTTTACACCTTTTGAGTATAGTATTTTTATTGTTTATAATTATGAATGATCTATTATTAGGTTTTGACAATTTATACGCTTCTCGAGTGTATTATTAATTGTGATAAGGTAGGGCTTTTTTTGTTTTTGGGTAATTTTTTGTAATATTTTTTATTGTGATCCTTGACTTAACAGGTAGGTGATAAAGTTTTTACCTATTTTATTGTATTAATTTGTTATTAAAGTTAGTGTTAATTATTGTATTCGTTGTCAATATGTTGTTGTTTACTCTGTCACACTCTCAGAGTAATAATATAGAGTGGGTATTGTTCGATAAAATGAAGCCGTGTTTCTTGCGTATAACGCACAATAAAACCATCATATTGCTTCTCGGTATGGCTACGAAATTTAAACATAACATCATCATCATCAGCCTTAATCTATCCACTGCTGGATTAAAGCCTCTACAAGTTGGTTCAACTTCTCTCGGTCCTGTGCATTGCGTTGCCACATCCTTCAGCAGAACTTTATCATTTCATCGATCAAGCAGCCTCTAGGTCTACCTTGTAAACATTTTGTACCTCTTGGATACCACTGGATGACTAAATTTGTCCAATGATTGTCCCTTCTTCGTGCTATATGTCCAACCCATGTCCATTTGAGGTTTTTAGTGAACTCTAAGACATCGCAAACTTTTGTCTGTTTCCTTATCCACTCATTCCTTTTATTGTCCTTTCCTGTTATGCCCAGCATGCACCTCTCCATACCACGTTGTGCTACTGTGTTTGTGTGTACTTGTGTTTTTTGATCTCTCTTTTACATAGGGTCCATGTTTCATACGCACATATGATTACGGGAAGGACAGACTGGTTGAACACTTTGCGCTTTAGGCACAGGGAGTGGTCACTTTTGAAGACATTGTTCAGGCGACCAAAAGCACTACAGCATAGCCATAGCCTTAAAAAAACATCGATTTATTTACAAATTTTAACCTGAAATAATATTATCAATACGATTTTTATGTTAGTAATAAACGGACAACAAATTACCCAATATTATTTATTATTTTGAGCTATTTACAAAATATGACAGTCATGTATTGTATAAAAATGTATTTAATTAAATCTGTGAAAATATTGATCATTTAACTAGTGGTGTTATTAAAAAAATCCGCATCAAAATTGCTGCAAACAAATCAAATGATGGCGTCCGATATTATTTATCGTATTAATTAATTTTTCAGCGGAATATTTGAATTATGAAAATAATTATGTGTTGAGCACGGATAGTAATTTGAATCATTTTTCAGCAGAATAATTTAGTATATCTGCAGTTTTAATCTGATATTTAGTATTTTATGATTTAGTCGTGTTTTATAATATCTTTATCATCATCTACTGCTGGATGAAGATCTGCCCATAGTTCTCTCCACTCATCGCGGTCTTGAGTTCTTGACTTAACTTAATGAGCACGTCCATCTATCTGGTTTTAGGTCGTCCCTGTGGACATTTAGTGTTTCTTGAGTATCATTGTATGACGGTATTTGTCCACTCGCTAAGAGACCATGTTCAGCTTATTGCCATTTCATCTACTTAACGACCTATATCACATCGCGTTCTCTTGCCTGCTTCAGAGTCTGAGTCAGGAGTTGAAAGCGATGAACCTAAGAATTATCCCGTCATCCATACGATGCAGTATACTTTTCAAATGCCTCAATTGGGGTCCCGACAAAGCCACCCGAACCTAAGCTGCCAAGATATTATGCCGCCCAGATATTGCCCCCAAAATTCGATATTGTGTACTAACCTTCTTAAATATTCTAAATTAGAAATACAACTACAAAGGCATTAACTGAGTGTTAAAAGTTGATGATTTTAAGATATTACTCTACTAAATGCTGCAACAGATTAAATCTTAAATTACACTGATTATCATAAGTATGTAAATTTTTATCGATAATCAATTCGAAAAACCAAAAAAGCACTTGTTTTATAATATATTTTTGTATTTTTTCCTGGCAGTTTTGTCTAGGCAAATTTGTCCGGGCGGTATTGATGAGATCGAGTTATAATAATAAAGCATGAATTAATAAATTATGAAATAATGAAAATTACGTGACAAAATCTGTACATCTAAAAATTCTCCCTATGATTTTAATAATAAATAAGATGAGTTTATTGGATATGGATAATAATAATACTTTATTTTTGACATACCTGAGAGTTCATTACACAGCACGGTGATTGCTGGAGACATGGAGCTTCTTCCATCGAAGACTTTGATGATGTCAGCTCTGTTTAGGCAACTGTAAATGAAGAAATAAAGAAAATCATTAGTGAATTATCAGTACTGAGGATTACTAGGATTTACATTAGGAAACAAAGCCACAGCCACATACATAATCAATAATTATTGCTAAGAAACAGTATTCTCCGACAATAAGAAATCGGCGATCACAGAAAGTTGCATGTCTACTAGTGGCGGCAATCGTATCCGGAAATTTGTACGTAAACAGTTCACCGGAGGACACTTATTCGTGCGCCGCAGTGCGTGAAACATGAGTTCGTGTAACATTTAATCAAATGACGAGTTCTTCGTTGAACATTTCACCGTGGAGTATATTTGTACGTATGCTACAATATGTGGCAAATTTCATGAGATGTCTTTACTAGGTTAGGTTAGGTTAGGGTTAATCTAATTGGAACAGTACTATTTGCAAACTATTGCCGCATTTTGTAAGATACGTACAAATGTATTCCACGGTGAAATGTTCAACGAAGAACTCGTCAATTGATAAAATGTTATACGAACTCATATTTCATGTACTGCGGCGCACGAATAAGTGTCCCACGATGAACTGCATACGTACAAATTACATGTAACCGGCGGCGATTCGTGCTAGAGGCGTGTTTAAAAAATATATATCGCTCTTATTTTAGATGCGACTCTTTTTCTTCTTTGAAATTAACCAAAAGTTTACTAATAATAATTATAACATCACTCCTAATTATTTTAGACATATTTTTTATTATAAAAGCCTTAAATTATGTAAATTGACATATCATTTTTTTTTAATTAGATGCCTCTTTAGGAATCGTGACCTTAACCAATATATGAGACTGTATTTACGGATTGCATTCTTTTGATTATTTTCTATGGCATTGAGGTATGAACACCATACTTGGAGACGTCGCGGAGGCTTTGAGGCTGTATATATGAATCATTAAAGTTTTTGGACGCTGGACAGTGTGACAAATATTAAGGTCTTCAAAAGAATGGGAATGGACCTCAGTCTCTAGAGCTACCTAGTATCAAATCCAGAAAACGACAGAAATTCGGCCATATTATGAGAGGACAATAGAATAGCGTTCACCAATTCTTTAACTAAGGAAAGTTTAACGGTAAATATGGCGGATGACGGCGCTGCATTTCACGGCAACATATGTGATTGCTACGAACTATTCCAGGTAATGATAGAGAAAAGTTAATGGTGGCTGATATTAAATAGGGGATGTAACAGTAAGAATATCAATTTGGAAAAAAATAGTGTCCGCAAGGGAACGCTGGAAAGTAACAGTTAAATACAATAATATTATAATAAACAAAATGTTTTGATTCGCTCAAAACCTACCAAAAAAATCCGAGATTAACAATATCCGGATCCCGAGAATGACGTTAAAAAAGTGATTTAAAAAAAGCGGCAAATTTATATAACTTTTTTAAATATTAAAAAGATTACATTTTCCATGACACATTTGATCCAGATTAGAATTAACCCGTTTATCTTTAGAGTTAAATTGCTAAGTAAAGTAGCTGATAAAATAAACTTTATAATGCTTAGACAATATTATAAAATATAATATACAAGTATACAATTTATTAATCCGTAACCCTTACCACATACGTATTAGAGTTGTTTGACTAAACTAACTAATATTCTGACGATAGCTAGTTTGTTTAACGATATCAAGAATTAAATAACTCGACGAGCTTTGTTTGATGTTTGAAATATTTATTAAAACATACACCAAAGCGGTTTTTAATATGTCACTGTCAATGAATTTGATATACAAACGTTATACAATAATAATTATTATGTAAGTGTATGAATATGAAATTTAGTTCGGATAATGGGCGATTTTCATTACCTATAATAATATGTTATATTCGTGGAGTTTCTACCAAAAGTTGGTAAGTCAATAATTTAGGTATTTGTTAATAACGGATTATGTGTTTATATTATATAAATACGTATTCAAGAAAAAATATTCAAGGTCATCCAATATTTAGAACATACACATAAATCATAAAGAAACTGGCATTACGCCTGTTTGGGAGTCATCACTGTGTTAGTCATAGTGTCGTGGAGTTAGTGGTTGCTCCGATGGGGATGGAAGAGCGAGCTTTATTTGCAGCGTAAACAGTCGATACAAGAGCATGTTACAGTAGTATTTATGTTACAATACTTATGATACTGTTCTGAGTTCCGAGTCTTGGTAGAATGAGATTTTGTGCGGAGCGATACAGAGACTGGGATACTAACAGACCGGGATCTTATAATCGACTGACATGTCCAATGAATTATGATACGCTATTTATTGACGTAGGTACTCACAATCAAAACAATATCTTGGAAAGAATATTTAGGAAATAATTATTATATTTGAGTCAGTTTGCGTCATCGGATATAGTTGAGTATGTGGAAAAACGGATATGCAGAAATTATCATTGCAGTCAGCTATTTACTGAGTTTGCCATAATTGGACACTACGGGAAATCGATATTAAGGAATTTATAATTGCGTTCAGTTATTTAATATTGCCGATCAATACGCTGAGATGGATTGAGTTGTTTATCCCATATATATGTTTGTTGAATAAATTAAGTTTTTACCTGTTTACCTTAGCGTATATTTTATATATACTTAGTAAACATCTTACAATCAAAATAGCTATATCACTTAGCTAAAATATATTTTAAAGTGGCAAATAGTTGTCCGGTTGAATCAACAACAATTCGCTCCTGCCTATAATACCTATTAGCTTTTGGTAGAACTTACAAAGAGCTTTGGCCCAGCAATAAAGCTACCTAACGTATTATTTCTTACAAAGCAAAGAGGTCGAACCTGAAATATTTATTCTGACCTTACAAAGGTCGGCCAGGCCCACAAAGGCATATTGGATGGCTTCAATGTCTTAATATTTATTTATGACATGCCGCCATTATTACTTCAAAGGAATAATGTTTCATTCACTGCCGGGTATTCATTTTTAATATATCTTCATTAATAGATGGGAAAAGTTTAACACAATACTAGTCAAAGCATCTTGAAGGAAACGTAACCACGCAGCGATCAAAAGACTGTTACATCACGTGTTTACCTATACAAATACTAGGTATTCATAATTGTCAAAAAGAAATACAGAACATCTCTATAAAAATCAAGAGAATAGGACAGCACATTTATTTATCTCTTTCACATGATATGGAGAAAGGCTTGCGATGACATTCATTCGATAACTCTCGACCACACATCCCATTTATTTGTATCTTCAGTAAAGTTTCTTGGAATATTTTATTTTAAAGAGATGCCTTCGGACGGCATCCATACAACACCATTTATCGTGTAACTTCTATTGATAATTTTACTTCCGTAGAGTCTGTTTTAAATTTAATTAATATAAAGAGTAAGGTAAGTACATATTTGTATACATTCACTGTCTCTGCGGACCAAAGATCACGAAGTCCAAATTGTTAGCAACCTTGTTCTTTTATTTTGATGCGTTATTTCGTTTTTTCGTACACTTACAATGCATTCAGATATAATTACTTTTATATTTCTACTGATATTTATTCATACTGTCCGTCAAATCTACATGATACCATGATTTCACGACTTGATATTAAGAGTTTATCGAATCTTTTTTTTACCTTTGAGTACTAATTTATAGTATTTTCATGATTCTACTCACTCTTGATACTTTACATAATATATTATCAGTCTATACCTCATTCTATTATTCTTTTTTTAAATACATTATTTTTTTCTTTCTTATCTGCTATATGACATATTATTATATCTTCTTAGAAGACTCATATTGATTATAATATATTAGGTTCCTTGACAAAACAGAAGATGACAAAACAGAAAATGACAAAACAGAACATGATAAAACAGAACATAATAAAACAGAACATGACAAAACAGAAAATGACGAAACAGAAAATGACAAAACAGAACATGATAAAACAGAACATGACAAAACAGAACAGTGACAAAACAGAACATGACAAAACAGAACAACGATAATTCTCTTTTATGTTGATAGATTTTTATCAGCACAGATTCTCAATACGCCCTAATAAATCAAATTATGTACCTAATTTTTGCATTCCTAATCGCTATAAAGCCTCAAATAAACGGGACTTTGCCGACAAGCTTAAGATATCTCATCTTAATCAATATATTATGTTCAAAATGATTAGGTGACTAGGTACAACGAAATAATAACCTAACCTAACCTAAATAGATTCCACGAAATACTTCGATGTCACAATATACTTCCTCCAAAGTTGCCGCTCTATGGTAACAAATAACCTAATGCAGAGTTTAAGCAGCTAAAGTAGGTTTTCATCCACCAGTGGATCGCTCTCTGCGTCAATGATGATAATAATATATTGGTAACCTTCCAAGTAAAACTTAAGTAAGTACTACTAAGTAAAACTTCCGAGCACAATATGTCGTGGATTTCCAGGGTAAAACCAAGTGTCGAATAAGCCCTATTAAAACACTGGTTAGATCAAGTTTACCTTTTATACAGCATTTTTTACATTTTAAATTATGTAGACTTAATATTTAATTTAATATTTTAGATCATTATTTTCAAATAATAATATTAAAATGCATTTTTTATTAAATTTTATTGTTTTAAAAGTAAGTTTGAATGTTCTTGGGAAGCTTTTGGGGACCAAAATAACGTCAAGTTGATTCAGAAATTTATTTTGTCGCTTGTGATGTTTGGGTCTGTGAATCTTAGCATCGCTGCCGACAATAATACTGCTTTTAACATTTTGTTGATGCACTGTAAAAGAACATACGTACTGTATTTTATTTTCGTTTTTTCTGAGTACACAGAGGTTACTTGAGGCGTGTATTTTGGCTTATGCAAAAAAAACTGTTTGCGGTGTTGATGTTACATAATGTTTTTTGTATTGGAATAAGTTACTTTTGTAACAAACGCTAATTTTTAAGTTGATTTTTCTACTAAATTGAATGCTATTAAGTTCTTCTATACAAAAAATACTTGTTCAAAATTTTATCCTTTAAATTTAATTCTGGCATTCATAACTAATTTTCGTCAAGTAGTGGAATAAGTTCACTTTGAAAATACACCCCTCACTTATATAGATCATAACAGGGAACTCAGAAATAATGGAAACTGAAATACATAACGGGTAAGGCGATAGTAGGTAACCGATTCGAGTAAGGAAGAATCCGGGTTAAACTTACACACGTGCCAAGAATACGTTGTATGTCGAATACTGAAAACTGCTCTCGATTTATGCATTTACGCTCATTTAATGTTGGTGTATTACACACACTATTGCACGTGCATAATGCGTGCTTCATTTTCGTAGGACACTCACACATTCAAAACCCTGCATCAAGATGCGGCGTATTGAATATAGCCTATCGGTATTCTATTTATTATCTGTTCTGTGGATAATACGTACTGTTGTAGTAGGTATGTATTGTATAATAATAATGTATATTTTGCTTGTGGTCTGTCTATTTTAGTTGCAAAGCAAAATAATTTATTTTCTCTCTGTGCATGTAACCCATAGACACGTCTTACATTCCCAGCCGAAAATAAATCAAAGTTTCATTACGCTATTTAGCATTGTCCCGGAAAGGCATTCAAGAAAAGTCCGTAGGTGGGTGGGTGGTGGTGGATTCCTGGCCAACTTCCAAAGCGGGTTTCTTCGCAAAATGTTCGATGAATTAACCGAGAAGTTGTACGTATTGCCGGACGCCTTCTTAGCAGACTCACAACCAAGAGATAACGTTGTACACTGCCAAATATAAATTGGATTACACGACTCCGCGGATGAGTGAATAAAACGATTGATTGTGAGTACTATAAAGAATGCCAGAAATTAATTATTTAATTAATTATTTGAAATTATACTTCTTTAGGCGCGTTTTGAGAAATCAGATCAGAGTGTATTTTTGGGGTGTGACATGTAACACATAATTTATTTTTTCACCCAAAAATAAACGCACTCGATTGGATTCGAACCACAGATTGTTCGGTTTTCAGCAGAACGCACTACCTTTACGCCAAAGTATGATACTCCAATCGGGACGATTATACAGTATAATATAATAGTTTAGAATTGTTCCGTTGCCTAGGCAGCAAATTTATTATTGTCGGCCAATTGTAATTCCTTACGTAAACAAACGATTAAACGTCAGTTAGTAATATAAGTTAAAGTGTATAGAAATAAACAAACAGCGTTCCAATAAGCGGAACTCTTTTTATCCTTTTTTTTTTTTTATCCTTTTTCTTGAGTGTGTAAATTAACAAGATAATTAAGAGCTAGTCGAAGAATCTAGGTTATCACAAGTTTTGTTTTTGTTTTGTTACGCCAAAGAAGTATAACTTCTAACGCGCGTATATAATTACACACACCGATTTTTTTACCTTTCACTAGTAGCCAAATTTTATCTTATTTATCTTATCTTATTTTATCTTGTAATTATTTATTATTACCTTGCATTCTTTTATTAAGTTCATGCAGGTGCTCAAATATATCACCTGCCATGTACGCAAATTTAGCTATTAAGTAAGTAAGTTTTTTTAACCCATTGCAGACAGAATTAATTTTTCAGGAACACTTAAAAAGGCACACTGATTACTAAAATTTATATAATTCATGTATTATTCATTCAATTCAAATAAATCTTTTAAATATTTATTGGTTTTGAATTTTTCTATTAAGTATTTACATTTTAAGTAAGCTTTGTGAATAAGTTTTTTGGTTTTTTTAGCCTTTTTTTATACAAAATGACATAGATAAACAGTCCATGATAGAAGTAGGTAATAAAAGGAAGATATACTAAAACTCGAGCTAAATATAATACTCTTCAAGATATTTAGAAGATGGAGGGCCATTTTATGTTTATTGCTGTCTCAAACACCTCATACCTAGCGAACTGATCATTATTTTGACAAATTTAAATAAAAATAGATTTTACAAATCAAATATTTCTTAAAAAATATATTGGACTGTATATACTCGTAACTAATATCACAAAATGATAGCTACATATATTATTAAGTAATTTCAACTTTAAAAAAATCAAAATATGATTAATTTTTTTTGATTTTCATCATGTCCTGCATCCTGTAACACCAGCGCCAAATTGGCGCCGATAGGGCGCGATGGCCCAATGCACCGCGGCACACCTAGTATCGTCTCGCGGGACACCGGTTGCTGAGCACTGATATATATGACTGACAATGTTTAGTGTGCACTATTTATGGCGGATTTTAACAGCTTTCTTTCACCTTTTGCCACTGGTATGTATGCATACACCAAATAAAGTAAAGTTAATATAAAGGTAGTAAAAAAATAATATGATCATTGGTGTAATGGTTTCTTATCATTTTAACAACTAAGTATTTTTTCCCCAGACCAATGCTTAGAAGTTTTCGAATGAAATGAATTACACGTACAAAAGTGATATTTTCTAAATACATATTATAACACTGACCGATTACGACAGAAAAAAAACCGCCACATTTAGTTACGACTTATCGAACAAAGAGTAAACGTGGGGTTGATTGACTACCGTTTTCACCGTCATGTGACCTTGGCTTGTCAGAAAACATACACTCACCCGCGAACAAACAAACCCATCAATATACGATAGCAAAAAGTGAGGTAATAAATCGTGACTTTCGTCTAAAAATAGGCTTTCTTTTATTTGCTGTCATTATCGTTATCGTCAGCTGGAGTCGATCCACTAGCTTCTTTTACTCTTCGCTGCCACGTACGTGCATTGAAAATTATGAGTTTGTCTATCCGGTGGGTTTTGGGTTCCACTGTATGACGGCATTTGTACAGCGGCTGTCCACTCGCCGAGCGACATGCCAGCCCATTGGCATTTCATCTAGTTAAGAGCGTACATAAGAAATAATCCCTTAATGTGTCCGCACACATGTTTTCATCCCCCGCACAGTCCTCACACAAAAATATTGTAAAAGAAAGTTTCCTTTGCCAGATTTTAGTTTTGCTCGAATGCAGTGAATAGAGGTCGAGTGCGACTAACGCGAGCACGCAAGTGTAATTTTACGTCGAGCGGGATCACTATATCCGTCCCGTTCTATCGCGTACCAAAGTATACGAAAAGAAGATACGTAGTTTAGTGTTAATCAATGACCACCTATGTGCCGGGTCCTCTACTTTTCTTAGTCTTTGACAATATGTATCAACTTGCAAGAAACATCGTCAGTACAGTCTTATAGTAGTCCTTATTGTGAAAACATCACAGTTCTTAAAATATTTTTAAACGGTAAAAGTGTTCATCCCAAAAAGCAGTAATCATAATAATCATAATACGATCATATGGGCCTCCACAGAGTACAGGTTTGTATTAACAGATTTTGTTTTTACGAGAAATGGAAGTCAGCCACTTGCTCAATCTATTAGGTCCATATTCTGACTCATACACAAATTGAAAAACAATATCTGTACTTGCCAGACCCAGGATTCAAACTTGGGACCCACGATGTTATAGGCCGACGCTTAAGCCGCGAGGCCACAGTGGGCACGTGAGCAACCGTACATACTTGTTCTTTTCTAATGAGAAATGGCGATTGGAGATCGCCGCCTTGACTCCTGACAGCTAAGCAAGGCATTTTTGACTACACGATGGATTCGCTGACATGGTTTATGAGCTTGACATATCACCCGACTGATGTGTCCATGTGCAGAGAACTACATGATGCAAGTCAAATCCTCTGAGAATGTGCGACAATGTATTCCGAAAGGGAAGATATTATGCTGTTTCCAACTTGCTGTTAGTATATACCACACAAGGGCCTTATTTTGTGTCTTTTTTACTGCTACGTCAGAAGTTATCAAAAGCGTCAATTACATTGAGCTTCTTTACGAGCTGTTTGTTGGCGAATTTATACTCTGCCTGTAAAGTCGCCCAGTGTAATCATCGAAATGTTAGCTTGTTTGATGATTACACTGGGCGACTTTACAGGTAGATTATAAATTCGCCAACAAACAGCTCGTAAAGAAGCTCAATGTAATTGACGCATAAGGCGTGAGGCCGATTGGGTTCAAGCGGTCCAATTAACAATAACTAGGCCTGCCTCTATGTTGTACCTAAGTCCCAACGAAGATGAAGAATTTAAATCATAATAATAATAATTATGTAACGTACTTTAATCAAGATTTTGCGTTAATCAATATTAAAATGTCTCTTATAAACGTTGGCTTCTTTGTTTAAAATCGTTTGAATTTGGAACGCTCCAATGGTAAAATGTAAATAATAACCGGAAATCAAGGTGGCGTCACAAACTACTAAACATCGTACCAATACCCAACTGTAATTAAATTACCTAAAGGTTTCTCACTGTAGATTCATTATTTATTAGAAGATCAATCATACTATGCTATGAATTTGTATATCAAACGTCTCAAATGGGTTAGGTATGGAATACGAGCAAATGAATATTATTATTATATCAATAGCGAGCCTTGATAAATATTTTGGGATACGGCACTGCTCATGTGGCAATGTTTTGGATGGGTTTGGGTCATGCTATTGAAATCTAAAATCTTGAATGCTGAAAACCGAATGAGACACTTTCCGAAAATCGACTTCCCTAAAGCAGAAATCTCGAATATAATAATAAAAGTACAATATTACAACTCATCGACAAGGTACACAATTTCAAAAGCATACATATTTTAAGAATATTCAATTACAACATGATGTATAGCATGTAATCTGTCTCTCTCTCGAATTTACTGCTTTGTTGCGCGATCGCATAATTAATAGAACATCCACATTGCATCACAAATATATGAACATTCTAAAAGTATGTTTATATTAAGTAGTTATAAAGTTATAGTATTTACCGGTAGCGAAGGGTGGAGGTAGGCTGCTATGATCCGCCATAAATAGTGCACACGAAACTTTGTCAGTCATACATATTTTTTTTTATTGAAAGATTTAATATAATTATTTTTTACAATTTCCAGACGGTGTAGGTTAGTTTTTTTTTAAATCAATTAAACCCTGCTTAAACCAAACCATAATAGTTTTGGTATACTTTGGGCGATACGACAAAATGAAGAATGTTAACAATATTACACATATTGTTTGTTCGTTTTTCAAATTCATTAGGCCTTGCCTAAACCAAACTATGATATATAATTAAGTATTTATTTTATTCAACGAATAATTCACAAGATTTAAGAATGTACCATTCTAATTATTTAGGGTTCGATTCCCTGCCGGGGTGGCTTACTTTTTTAAAAAAGATTTTTTCTATTGGTTATAATAATATATCTTTTCAGAGTGTGTTTTTCAAAATTATGTATGTTCAAACTATAATAGATAACAATATTATTATTCTATCTATAAAATATCCAAAGTTATGTATGATGTAATTGCAAAATTTTAGATGTTGTATAGATAGACGAGTATTTTTTGACTATTATTTATTTTATTATGGCTTGGTTTCGCAGGTTTTAATTGAATTTTAAAAACTAACCAACACCGTCTGTAAATAAAATTGTGGCCTTATTTCAATGAAAACAAATACGTATGACTGACAAAGTTTAGTGTGCACTATTTATGGATGAACTTAACAGTCTACCTCCACCCTTCGCAACTGATGCGTACCCCCTAAACCAGGTAAACCTACTGTATCGTTTGAAATTGCATTGGAGCTGTCATAAGTATGATTTAGTATGCAAGCAACTGGCATATTACGGAATGAGATATTATGTTTGTTTATATGGTGACGCGGGTGATGTAGACCATTATGAATTACATTTCGCCAGCACCGTATTTACAATGTAAAGCAGAGGTCAGGAAACAATTTTGAGTATTACATTATTAAAAATATGATGACACTATCCTTTCGAGCTGAAAGCAAGATATTATTTTATAAATTCATTGGAATTTGAAAAACTTAATAAGCATTTAAATTGTCAATAGATTCTTTAATATATATATTTAGAAAACACCTGTGAGAAATATATAACCACTTTGTCAAAATACTGGATTCGAACTCGCGCCCATGTGTTCTGACCGCTAAACTACGTGTGCCCTATCTAATTGTGACGATATTAACTTAAGTAAGATCCGCAATAATATTGCTTTATTGTTTTGGCAATCGGATTTTGTATTTGAAATCAAAGTATTCATAATTTACCTAAATTACTAAGCGATCATAGGAACTCTAAAAAGTTTTTTATAAGGTACATGCACCTGCTATCATTTTTTTTCTTTAATGAATATTTCGCATGATTAAAGAATGTGGCGTTCTTCCCAGTGGCCGCGGGTTCGAATAAATATGGGTTTTTCAAAAATATTGTTTTATAGTGATACTTACTCAAATTATGTATGTTGAAGAAAGAATGTTACATTCTTGAATTTTGTGAATTATTCGTTGAAAAAAATAGTTTATTATATTTCTCGTTGTAAATGTATGAGACCGCTTAGGGAGTGATCCGGGGTAGAGAGGAGAAGACAGATGGAGGTTGCTTCGATGAATGGAGGAGCGAGTTTTTATTGCAGCGTAAACAGTTGGTACAAGAGAATGTTACTGATCCGAGGTCCGACTCTCGGTGGATGAGATGCTGTGCGGCGTGATACAGAAAGATTACTGAACCGATTAAGATTGATACTAAGTCTACTGAACTAACTGAGCCTAAGGTTGATAATAAGATTAACTTTACTCATCATTAACTCAACACCGCTATTTATATACATACATGAATATTTGGTTAATTGTGAGAGTGTAATTGGGAAATCTGCTAGTCTCTGTATTGTTGCAATTTCGGGCGTTTCGATGACCTAGCCCAGGGGTCGGCGAACTCTTGGACCAAAAGAGCCAAATATGAGTATCACAACAGTTAAATTTTTTTTCGAGAGCCATACATATATTTTTATAAATATGATTTATTTCAGTGAATGTTATTGTTTATTTATCAAGTGAAGAATATTTTGCGAATAAAACTAACGCAAACATGAGTTTTTTTATTATTGACATTATAAATATAATTTTTACAGAAAATGAGTTACTTACATACAATTTACACGCATTCCTTAAAACTAATGTGAACAATAACCTCCCTTGCATTTCTTTGGAGAGTGTCTGTATGTTTGGTATGTAACTTGTAGTTTTCAATTTTAGGCGTGACTCCAAATTTTCATGGGTTATTTGGCTTCTCTAAATGCTATTTATATTGTTCATCGTAGTATCTACCTTATTATGTAAATCTTTTAGTGTTTGTTGTTAGTGTTTTAGCTGTGTTGTGAAATTAAATTGAATTTTTCTCTCTCCAAATCCTCAATTTTGGTGGCAAGACCTACAAATTTGCAGCTACATAACTCTTTGCTTGTTAAATTCACCAAAAAAAAAATTATTTCAAAAGTGCTCGTGTCAATATGAAATGTAGAAAAAATTAATTTGTCGACTTTTGCAATGGGCGGATTTAAAACGACAACAATTATACCTTTTTTGTAAAAAATGTGAATTGGGAATTTGGCAAAGAGCCGCACGCCAATACCCAAAGAGCCGCATTTGGCTCGCGAGCCGCGGTTTGCTGACCCCTGATCTAGCCTGAGGCAGTCGTACCCCATCGAAGAATGTCACTCGTGTATAAATTGCTGACGGTAGATAGGATGATTTCACGATTGTTAAATGATTTGTTAATTCTGTCATTGACCGCTACGTCATATTCTTTAATGGTGTAACTGTCAATTATTATTGGTAGAGAGACATTTTGGTAATTAAAATAAAATAAACTAATTAAGTACTTATTATTAAATTCGTCATAAGTGGTTTTATTGAAATATTTATATTGATTTTCTACACTCTACATACGTAATAAGACTATAGTAACATTTTCTAAAAAGCTAGTTGAATTTAATTTAATAATTTTGGAACAGACAATTCTTTATAATTTTATTTAATTATCGATACTTCTAAGAACCAATACCCTTTTTATAGTAATACATAGGTATAACTTCAATCGTAATATTAATTTATTTTCTTCAACTTTGCCCCCAAAATAATAAGGACCACTAAAATATTTATCTTATGATATTCCTATTTCAGCAAAGGACTTAATTCAATTCAATCAAAATAAAAATAAACATAAACTATTTTTTCATACTACTTCTTAAAAGGTTGCGAGGTTTAAATAGCTATTATACTACATAATACCTGATAAGATAGTATAATTATAAATGAATGAAATATGGTGTAACGTTTATCATTCATAAAAGTTTCCCAATTCAACAATAAAAATATGATACGTAGTAGATAGGTGCTAGAGGGAATTGATTCAAATTGGGTAAAATTTGAGTTATTATTTTTAAGCACACGATTTTGAATAATGGCCTCGCACTAATGATGGTTTGGCGTGGAAATAAAATTAGATTTTATTATCGTTTCACGAGGGAAGCCATTTAATACTAGTCTGAAATGTGAAGTAATACAGTTTATATTATGAATAATATGAAACATCATTAATACATGACAAGCAATATAATAATATAGAAAAGCTATTTCCGTTCTAGACAAAACGTATTGAAAACTAACATATTATGGAAGTAACCTATTAGAGATTTTATATATACGTAGATTGATTTTCCGTTACTGTTCGGTAATGAGGAATACAGCGGAAACACATTTTTAAAATAGCCTATATACTGGATTATTTGTTAGGTTAACCTAACCAAACCTTACCTAACCTTACTTAACCCAACCTAACCTATCCTAAACTAACCCAAACTAACAAATAATCCAGTATATAGGGTATTTTCAAAACGTGTTTTCCGCTGTATTCCTCATAACCGAACAGTACCGATTTTCCTATTTAATATTATGTAACAGTGAGAAGAAAACTATTTTAATTGCTAATTTTTTTGAAAAAATTAATAATTAAACAAGCTTTAAGTAATCTTGCATCGTAGATTCATTATTACACCTTTATTACATTAAAAAAAACGGGCTGGATGAATTGGCGGATGTGGTTTGGTGGGACCATCAACTTCAATATATATTATGTATTGTCAAACAAGATTTTCCTGTCCACGTGTTAAAACTGTAAACTAATAATCCCCTCCAATGCAGCTAATCACACTTTCGTTTTCAAATGAAGAAAGCCCCCAAATTTATCATTTCATTTTACGCTCCCGTGGTGTACGGATCTATCAATTTACGTAATTTGAAGCTTTTTAAAATAAAAATATGTCTTAAACGATCAAGAGTGATGTTAGAATTATTATTAGTAAAAGTTTGGTTTATTGCGAAGACGTAAACGAGACGCATCTATAAAGAGAGCCGATAAATTATTTAAACACGCCTGTTGCGCGTGCGTTGCCGCGATGACAGGTACGTCACTGATAAGTCTTCTACATGCAATAAAGTAACTTTTTGTTATTGCCAATGACATTATTAATAGACAACGCACTCAATACAGTAGCTAACAAGTAAATTTGCTCATCGTGACATTCGCACATGTATAGGTAGATGTCACGCAATTTTCATTATGCGATATCACGCATCGGGAATTTATAGGAATATGACCTTTATTGTAATGGCGTTAGAACAGTGTTTCTAGTATCAATGTTCATTCGAGAGAACCCGTTCGAACCGAACCATTTGGCAGACCCCACAAAAAGCATAGGCAATTTATAGCAATATCATCTTTATTGTAATGGCGTTAGAACAGATTATGCCATTCGGCAGACCCGACAAAAAAGTGAGTGTCATTTTTTTTCCAGATACTTCGTCCATATTAATGTCATTGGTTATCGCCAATTTCTTATTATCGGACTGAAATTCGTTGCTTCCACAACGATAAACCCGGGACAACTGTATTGTTCATGGTGGGTGTAGTTTGGTGGGACCATTAAATTATTGTTTACTAAATCCTGCGGGAAAATAGAAATTATTGTGTTTTACCCATTGCTGAAATGATTCAAAAATACGTTTCACGATCGGCGTGAGTCGTAAGATCTGCAAGTATGTTCGTGTAATTTGCACTTTAGTCTAGGGATTGTAATACCCGTATAATGAAAACCGGGATTCCGGTATTTATCTATATCAAAATACCGGTTTGAAAGCTAAGAATCGCAAAGAACTGTATCTCAAATGACTAAAAATCATTCAACAAAAGTAAAATAATAAATATTTTGGGCGGAAATTTTTTTGATGGTATTTATCAAAAGTTACTAAATGCTCTCTCTCTCGATTTGAATTCGAAAAATTAAATAAAACCATTTAAACACATAACGCAATAATTAATGTTCATCAGTTAGAAACCGTATTTATCTTTTTTTCTTAAAAAATCAATGTTTTTTTGTAGCTAAAGCTTTTTTTTAAATTTTTTCCATTGTATTTAGGTATGAATAAAATTTCTAGATTAAAATTAGTTTAAAACTTTAATTTGAGAATACATTTCAATGCCTCCCCACTTAATGAATATTATAGTATTGATAACGGGTATTTAATAATATTTTATGGAATACCGAAATATCGGTATTGATATTTTAATTCTGTATTGCAATCTTTACTTTAGTCGGTGTTAATTCTTAACCAGTGCTTGATTTGCAAAATAATATCTCAATACCATTAATATAAATTTATATTGCTTAAACGTTCTATAAAAGAAACCGAAAAGCTCTATCGCCGAGTCAGCAGTACCCAGTTGCCACGGACGGTAGGCGAGCTTACAAATTCAGCGCACCAGATTTGCATACCAAATATTAAGGGCGATTCATATCTTAATAATAATTCAATTTTCACCCGAAATCCCAGGACGGGAGGCGTTTAGGCCATGCAGATTATAATGGGTCGTGATGACTGATTCAGTTAGTGTAAAAAACATGCCGAAACAAGTCGCTTAATTTTGGCATCATCAGAAGTGTGTCAGTCCGGCTTGTCTCCTGGAATCCTACAATAATCTCTGGCCACTTGTTTCTATAGTATTTTATCGCTGGATATATCGCCAACACATAGTGTCATAGTTAATGTCCATTCGATAAACTCTTCTCAGCGGTCAACGCTCAGAATTACTTGCCCTCACTAAGGCTTATAAGACGACTTCTACCGACGCGTTGCCTGTCCTTCTTGGAGTGCTTCCGTTGGACTTGCACATTCAAGTCCATGATGCCACGACCGCCTTGCTCGGAGATCTGGGGCAGAGGTTGTTAGTATCTTAATATCGCCGCCTTCAGGTCTTGGATCCATGGGCCAGTGCGCTCGAAAAGTTATTGTACGGGACTTGACGTATGACACCGCACTACGTGCATGGCAGGGGCGATGGACGACATCTTCCAAAGGCAGATAAAAGCATTTGTTATTCCTAATATAAAGTGGCGCATAGAAATAACCATATTAACTTCAGATCATTGGACTTCTCAGTTCTTAACAAGACACGGTGGTTTTGCCTCCAAGATCTGCCAGCTTGGTCGAATAGAATCTCCTACTTGCTTATGTGGCGAATTGCAGGATGTTGATCACATCCTCTGGGAGTATCCCCATATGTAAGCTGAAAGGGAAGAGCTTTTTAAGTCGGTCCGACCGTCAGTTGGACCGGTCGGCCAGTGTGACTTGGTGTCTATGAGGGAAAATTTCTCAACTATTAAAAAATATACGGCATTTTACGGCGAGCGAGAAGGTCTTTTCTCATCGAGAGTGGTGGAAAAACGTGGCTGTAAGAAACTGGAAAACGGCTGGATAGGAAGGAGCTAGGGGTGACCTATATCGAGCAGTGGAACATTGGTGGCTGATATTATGTTCAACCGTGCACGTGGAATAAAAAGTGATTTTAAAATAAACGACAGAATTTCGCTTACTTTTAGTGATTCAGTACAGAGTGCCTATAAATAAGTTAATAAATCAACAGGAATGTAAATGGATATATCGAAATCAAGTAACAAAACGTGTAGACGTCAAAATAATAAACATCACAAAAAGTGTTCAAAACAAACTGGAATTTGTTTTCCCAATATTACGTTCGATCGGAGGAAACTCACCGTGTTTATTTTTCACGACTGGAAAATGTATTCCTAAAGGAAAGAGTGATGTAGATGTACCAATTCAAATTGGCAAGTGGCTGAATTTGAGACCAAAATATACAGATGAATTCAAAAATAGAACGAGAGTTGTCAAAATAATTTGAGAGTGATCTACCCATAATAAAATTCTTCCGTTACCATATTATAGTTCAAGATTTATTGGGCATAGTAAATCGATATGAACGTCATTGTAGTCATTGATTGGTATATTTTTATATAATCAATGACATTTGACAAATTTATTTAGTTTGATTAGTTGCAAAAAACACCACCGGAGCGCCACTATCTAATTTGCCCAATGCATGAACTAGGCAGAAAAATTACTGCCGAATTCACGAACTCGGCAGATATTTTACCTAATTCATGAATAAGGCAACGGGCTTGTATTTTTCATGAAATAGGCAAAATTTTGCCGATTTCATGAAAATACAAAATACGTTAACTTGTTTATTCAAATTTTGATAATTTACCACAGATTAAGTAGATAATATATTTTTAGATAAAGTTTTGATTTGTTGTTTTCTGTTTGATTTTTACCAGGGAACTCAGAAATAATGGGAACTGAAATACCTAACGGGTAAGGAGTAACAAGTAACCGATCTCGAGTAAGGAAGAAACCGGGATAAACTTAAACACGTGTCAAGAATACGTCCTACGTCGAATACTGACAACTGCTCTCGGTTTATGCATTGACGCTCATTTAATATTGGTGTATTACATATAATGCACGTGCATAATGCGTGTTTTATTTTCGTAGGACACTCACACATTCAAAACCCTGCAACAAAATGTAGCGTATTGAATATAGCCTACCTATCTGAATTCTATTTATTATCTGTTCTGTGATTTTTACTACTGTCAAAATTATTATTTTATCATGTAACATTCTTGGATTAGACACTTATTTTGATTTTCAAAAATATTATAATTATTATTGAATTGCTGGTTAGATAAATGTACATCGAACACCGAAGTGACCCCATGAGAAGCCGGGTACTTCAGCCAGTATTATATTATAAACTAGCAAATATTACCGGGTGGCAGTACCACCTGTCAACATTCTCAACGTCTTATCCCTATCTCCCCATCTCTCATCTGACGTGTATGTTTATGTTCTGTGTTGCTGTATTTGTTCTGTTATTTTAGACTCAATTATTTGTCTGTGAGCTGCTGCATGAGACTAGCCGAGGCTTTGTAGAGCCTCCTGACTTCGTTCTTAGTCATGAGTAACTGCTCCTGAGATATAAGGTAAAAACTGTTAATACTTCCGGTATAGTACGCTCGGTTGGTGTTGGTTTAGTAGGTATACGTGGTTACTTTTTTAATCATACCCTTGCTTTTTTGTACAAGGTGGTTGAGAAAATAAATTACCTTTAACCATTTACAAATTCGCATTTATGGTTATATTGAAAATTTTTCCCGATTAAAGTTTTTAGCTGAAATGTGCAGTTAATTACATTCCTCCATGTATCTCTTTAATTTTTTTTATGGCCAGAATTAAATATTTTGTGTAGTGCTCTTGTTTTGCTTTCTTGTTTAGTATTTTGTGCGGTGTTTGGGGGTCAACTTCGTGATTATACTGTCTACACGGAGTTACGAGTCCATCGCTCTTTTTATAGTATTGGACAGTTGTTGATGACATGTAATACAGTCTGAGATGTGTAGCTGTCACAAGAACAGCAACATCATCCCTTAATTGAAATATATGCTTTCAGTAGTCTGTGCACTGTTGGTAGGTATCTGGGTGAGTTCGTGTAATGTTTTAGTGCTTGAGTATCTTCTAATGCAATGCGGTAACCTATTTGCAATAAATGGAGATTTTTTATTGCATATTTCGTTAAAATTATTACCTTTTATTTTAGTATGCAACAATCAGTGACGTCCCTAGACAAAATGTCGCCCCTAGGTAGTGCCATAATGCTTTCTTCCTTTGAAGGGCCTACTATAAATACTGCTAACGGTTTTGATGTTTTTTTTTAACCTAGAAGAAAAAAGATCAGCAACGTTCCTTCAGTTGCCAACTCATACTGACAGACCTGTAAATGTATGTTTCGAGGGTTCAGGTGAAAAATGGAACTAAGCTCGTTAAAAAAAACAACAATAAAACAGCGCGTAAACAGAATAATAAATAGACTTTTATGCCAAAAACTGTCGTCAAAATTGTAATTTCTCTTTCTGAGAAATTAAATTCATTCTTAAGAAAACGGTTATGGTGCTCGCTCCCCTTTTTATGGTTCGCTTTCTTTCTCTGGTTTTGATATTATTAAGATATTTCTCTCCCCTTTAGGGTAAGACATAATTCGCGTGTTTTTTATTCGCCAAAACGTGATAGTATTTTTATTTTAGGAACAGTTTATGCCCATCTTAATGACATACGGATGCAACAATTTAACGATTTAATTTATTTCGAATATCGAATAGTTTATTATTTAATCTCAAAGATAATAAAAAACCGGTACTGTTCGGTTATCAGGAATACAGCGGAAAACACATTTTTAAAATACCCAATATACTGGATTATTTGTTAGTTTGGGTTAGCTTAGGTTAGGTAAGGTTGGGTTAGGTTGGGTTAGGTTAGGTAAAGTTAGGTTTGGTTAGGTTAACCTAACAAATAATCCAGTTTATCGGCTTTTTTAAAAATGTGTTTTCCGCTGTATTCCTGATAACCGAACAGTACCAAAAAACCTTCTTCTATAAACATGGAACCTAAATATCAGTTTAAATTTATCTGTACTTATATTAGTATAGAACTACTAATTTTATGACGCCCATGATGGATGAGCAAGTAACGGCATCATGTTATAATGTAGTGACACAAGACTGCTATCGGTGACTATCGATGGTAGTTTTTCATATTTTTGTATTGACGTATTATAATTTTTGCAAAAAGTACGTTAGTTGTAAATGTTACAATAAGTGCTTTGTTTTAACAACACCTCTCTTGGCTGTGCTAACTTTTAGAGCAAGACAGACAGTTTTGACTATTTAGACGGCTAACTTATTGTAACAATCAGGGAACTCAGAAATAATGGGAAATTATAAAATATGAAATACACAACGGGTAAGGCGATAGCAGGTAACCGACTCGAGTAAGGAAGAATCCGGGTTAAACTTACACACGGGTGTAGAATACGTTTTACGTCGAATACTGAAAACTGCTCTCGGTTTATGCATTTACGCTCATTTAATGTTGGTGTATTACACACACTATTGCACATGCATAGTGCGTGATTCATTTTCGTAGGACACTCACACATTCAAAAGCCTGCTTCACCATGCGGCGTATTGAATATAGTCTATCGGTATTCTATTTATTATCTGTTCTGTGGTAACAATTATAATACCTCAATACAAAAATTTGATAAACTACCCTCGATAGCGGTTGATAGCAGTCTTGTTTATAGAATAGATGCGCTGATCTCCGTGGTTATAGTACCTTCCTTTATAAATATCTTATTTGCAACTATTTTAATTATAGTATTTCATGGCCCTCGTGATACAGTGCGTAAGACATTGGCTTCTTTTCTGTTTGCTCTTGAGTCCTGGTTTGGTTCCCGGTGAGGTCACATTGCATTTATCAGATGACCTTGATTTTTTTCTAGCATACATATTATAATACCTCTTGTATAAATATATACAAACATATTTATTATAATACCTCTTGTATATAGAATAGATGCGCTGGATCTGGAAAAAAATACAATATGTTTGTTTTAATGTGTGTGTATCTAGACCTAGGGTATGGACCTAATTAGTTTGAGCAAGTCGCTAACAATTATTTCTCGTAAAAACAAAAATCTGTTAATACAACTTCCATTCTGTGGAGATCCAAATGATGCTTTTATAAAAATGCCACATAACCGTGAAGTTCGATAGTTTTGACAGAAAATATGACGTAGTTACAGCGACGCCGAGCGAAAGAAGACGATGCAATAGGCTGCTTGTAAGAGCAGTCGGAGATAATTATGTTAACTATAATTAAAATTACTCAATGTAATTCGTGTGTAGTAGATTAAATTATAATCTGCGCAATTTCCAGGTGAAGTTGTTCCACTATAAAATCTAACATGGTGATTAGCTTATTAACTTAAAATATTGCAACACCAAAACGACACTGGAAACTCGTTATGCACACTATTTTAATGACACATTCGGAAATATGACTTTTCAGCGGCGATTTTTTTGATGCAGATGACCGTTTCCAATTTTTTTTACATATCGACTATGTTTAGGAAAAAGGGCGTAATCCTCACAAAACAAATTTTACAGGAGGTGTAAAAAACGTTTTTAGAATGATTTTGGTTCAATATTTTAAAAAAATAGGCACAGACATTGGGTGCATGATGATAATTTGGTGTAATAGCTTTTCGGTCTAACAATAATTAATGAAGTTATTTCATAAAAATCATTAAAATTGATGGTAAATGCTTTTTTCCTTAAAATAAGCTCAATTAAATCCTGAATTTAGATAATAATTTGGCATTTGCGGCTTAATTCATTTTTACAGAGCGTGTATTTAGTTGTATACATTGTCAATATTTAGTAAACGCACTTTTAGAAAAATCGAGGGTTACACCCTTTTCCTAAACACAGTCGATATACAGTTTGCCGTAACACAGTTTTTGGTGAGATGTTCTATCGGAAATAGATGGCCAATAAAATATTGAAATCATTTCCTCACCTAATAAACCATTTAAAAATGCGTTTATAAAAACCACAGGAATAAAAGGGAAAGACATAAAAAATAGGTAGGTAAGTAAATTAGAAATGCAGTCATAATATCGTATAATTGTATCTAGATTTCCATAATAGATGAATAGGAGAAAAACAGCTTTTTGTTTTCTCAACTACACAGTCACAAGGGTGAAAGTTTATATTATTTCGTTTATAGAATATTTAAAATTAATAAATTCCACATTTTGATAATGCAGAAATGTTAGAAATCAGTAGTTCTTCAGCAATTCACAAAAAAGTCAAAAATACCTAAAGGTGAACTTTGAAATGTAGCGACACAATTTATATAAAATTCTGGTAGCATTATTATCAAACATTTGATGTTAATCAATATCAAATCAATGTGATTATTGAATCTAATAAAACTGGAACAGTTCTATCTGCAATGCTCCACGAACATGTTTTTTTTTTATCTCTTTCTTTAATTCTTTCCGGTAAGACAGTTCACGGTAAACGATGCTACGGCGAAATGTAATACGTACAATTTATATGTAACCTCAGATGACGCGATTGATTCGTCCGTAGGCTTAAAAAGCACTCTCTAAAGCAGTGATTTCCAAACTGGGAGGCGCGAAAAGTTTAACACAATTAATGTAGCCATAAGCTTGCATTTTGCAAATGCATAGTTTATAAAACAGCCACTAGTTATAAACTACACAAAAAACAGTCCTATAAAAGGTGGTTTGCAAACCTGTCTGAAAATATGGAGGCAAATTTTATAATACCTCACTTTTATACTATTGTGAAGCGCTGGCTATCTCGTGAAAAAATGAAATAAAAGGGTCAAATCATAATGTTGAAATTTGAGGCAAATTTGTTTAGGAACGATAATTTTGTTGTTAAACTTGTCTATTTGGTTAAAAATTAAAAAAAAAACTGAGTGAATAAATCTATGCAAAGACCCTTTCACTGTTTAAAAAAAAACATGAAGGCATTCATAAAAAATTGGAGCTTTGGAAATCAAAATTACAAAAAAAATAAGTTTGCCATGTCTCCACTTTAAAATGATTTCTACGCCAGATACATTGAAGCAAACAAAAATCTATTTTTTGAGTTCTTGGTTAGTTTGCTAATGCACTTTTCACATTATTTTATTAATAGTAAAAAAGGTCGCCTGCGGCGCTACTTAGTTTCACAACTATTAAATATTTGAAATATGTAATTGAAAGATCCTGGTCAGCGAGCCCGTTTCAGGATGTGCAGCCCATGATAGAATTCATTTGTCAATGAACGATGATGAATTTGGTTGACTACTATTAAAATTGATTCTTCTAATAAACAAGCACATTCGTCGCATGAAAAATAAAGTAATTAAAAAAAAAACTTAATATGTACCTAGTAAAATTATTAAGTTTTTATATTTTTTTCATTTTTGTATTAGTACATTGTTGACTATTTATAAAGGTGTTTGTATTATTATTTAATGAAATAAAGGAGGGGGAGGTGCCAAGATTATTTTTTTTAAGAGAGAGGCGTAGTAACATAAAGTTTGGAAACCACTGCTCTAAAGTCTGAACAGTTCAAACCGGCCAAACAATTTCATAAATTATATCAAAATGTTAAATATATGCGTATTTCTCACATATTGCATATACAATATGACCCACGGCATAATAAAATCTCTGTAACTGACATCAAAGGAGCCCATAACATAATTATGTAAACAAATACATACATACTTGTATCAAAAGAAGAAGCCCTAATATTATTATGTGAAATCATGTTATTTTATTACTGTTATCTCCAATAATAATTATTTTTAGTCAAAGGATGTGATTCTAAAAGAGATATAGGTAGATTTTTTACTCGGAACGTTGGTAGATGGAATGTGTAGTTTTTTTTGTTTGTGGAACTGATGACCAAGTTAGTGAATGGTATACGATAACAGGTATATCTTACACTCGGCCTTGGTAAACTTTCTGGATGAATGGCCACATTAGGAATATAAAAAGGAATATACTATTTTTAGACATACATTATTTTTTTTATCATGAAAAGAGAATTTCAACATAAAACATATAAATGATTTTCTAATTGCCAACATTTAATGAGAAGAATGATTAATTAATTTTTTTTGAATAATTATATTTTTCAACGATTTTAAAATTACAGGTATAAATTTTCTAGTTTACATTCTTAATTTCTTGTAAATATTCATCGGTGATGCTTGATCGTAAAGAGTTTTTATTGATATTTATAATTGAAAATGTTTGTTCACATAATATGTGGGTTGAGTTAAAAATAACCAACATTATTCGAGCAGAATGATGTTTATCCGAATTAAGAGTGTTGTAAAATAAAATAGATTTATTCTCAACGGTGCAATTCATATATATTTTTAAATTTTATATTTCAAAAGCTGAATGTAGAAAAAAGTATTTTTTTCCAGAAATAGGTTAAAAGCTCGCGGGGCCGCGGAAATACTTGAAATAGTTTCCCCAGACCTAAAATACACTGTTGTAAAAGTGGTTGAACTAATTATTATGGTCGCTTTCATTTCTCCTACCTCGAATCCGCAGTTATTGTCGCGAGACCAGGTTACCAGAAATTATGGGTCAGTCGACCGTGATTGAATAGCATTCAGTTACCTCTCGTTACCTCAAGAAAACGGATGCGTGTAGGCTTGTTATAGCTTTACCGTCGTTTAATGAGTAATTCCAAGCATACAGACTGATTCAAAAAGATAAGTGAATACCACGAGCATGTCAAATACAACCGTCGTGGAAACCATACTTTTAGCCGAGTCACCGTGAAAACTCCGTTAATCAAACCACCTGTGTCCGTGTTACAGGTATAGGGTGTCTCCTCATTAATCAAAAGTGTACCATGCGAGTGCCTACTAGGACGTGAAGCCATACCCCAGGGACCAGCTTAAACGAGGCTGCAGAACATCATAAAATGTCAGTGCCTGGCATCCTACACGTCACCGCCCCTCACAGCATCCACATCTACTATCATAATCATACCACCAATCATTTACAGCCCACTATGAAAAGCGCAAAAAAAAAAAAATCGAGATAGGGACTTAAGAAACCAAAGTAAAGTATGTCTTAATAACGGTATACTGGAGTATTTACGTCGTATGGTAAAATGCACGGCTGAATAAATTATTCATGGTAGAGTCTATTCAAAATTTACAAACAAAGGTTCCAAACATAAAAACAAAATAAAGTTTAAAATATCGTCGATAAGTACGAAATCACGTTCTGAATGGAAAGATAAACAAAATAGCACGTCCGGAAATGCATTTCATAGTGGGTATGTATGGAAAGCAGACAGCGCTGCAGGAAAGTAAGTTGAGCTTTTAAACTACTATGTACTGAGATAAAGCTTTGGCCAAACTTATAAAAATATTGCTGAAACTTGACTCTCTCATGCCATCCCCTTTAATGGGTCGATGGCATTGAGCTACTTTACAAGCTGCTTATTGGCGAAATTATAATCTGCTTATAAAGTCTCCCAGTGTCATCATCGAACAAGCTAACAAGCAAACAATCTACCGAGAAAAGTTGAAAGCCGGTCTACTTTACAGGCAACACGCTGGCGTGTGGCCTGATATGCGTCTACGCAGTAGACCGATAGTGGCGACCTCCCGGTAAAAAAACGAACTACGTCATATCAAAATAGTCGCAAGCTTATGGGTTCTGAACGAGTGGAAAGTTTTGTGTGCCATCATCACAATTGCACTAGATGACTCGCCCGCTTTTAAATTCGCCAACAAGCAGCTTGTAAAGTAGCTCAATGTCATCGACGCTTATGGGGTTGATCAATGTCTTATCATCTACTAGCCGGGTAATTTTGATGGATACTCGATGGATGGGAACTCGTACATAATAATATCATAAATGGTTTTAATACACCAAATGCCAAATCCTCTGCTATGTTTAGTGTTGATCTCTCCATATATACTGAGTTGGGGTAGTGTTGTATGACACCCAAAATGGCCGAGTGGCTTAAACGTCAGCTTATAATTTCGTGGGTCTCAGGTTCGAGTCCTGACTATGGAAAATACATATATTATTTTTCAATTTGTGGTTGGTGTCAGAGTATGGACATAATATGTTGAGCATGTTGCTAACATCCATTTCTCGTAAAAAACAAAATCTGTTTAATACAACCTCCACTCTGTGGATGCCCATATTATGATCCTCTAAGGATCGAACATGGTGAAGTAGTACTGTTGTACTTTTCTCTTATTTGTTGCTCAGGTACTTGCTTGTTAATTTTATAGTTGTGATTTCTCGCAGAACTTCTTGGCCCTTTCCCATTCGTTTCATGGCATCGATTAGGTATCTGGATTTAAATATGTCCTGGAGAAGACTGGATTTGATGTGGGTCTGGTATTTTGTACGTATGCAGTTGGCTGTATTACAATTCACCGTTGCCTATTGCATCGGAAATATATGACCGTATACTATTGAGATAATATTCATGTCTAAATATATCACATTAAAAATCAGCGGAATTCAAAGGAAAGACAGAAGAAATTAAATTGGTAAGTCAATTAGAAATACAATCGTAGCGTATATATTTATAATAAACCATTTTTTTTATTCAACGAATAATTCACAAGATATATATGGTATGTTACATTCTCAGAATATTTTAGTTATAACGTCTACTTAATATATATAATTAAATATTTGGCGAGAGCTGGGTGTCGCTTAGTAATTAAGGTAATTGATATTCCTTGATTTAAGGTGAAGCCTTTACTGAGCCGTTTTTAAAGAGGCACCTAGAGTAAAAATACGAAGCTTGCAATTTGAGATTTTTTTTTGATAATTTATAATTTCAACTGTATTAATTAATAAATATGTATCTGAAAACCTTAAAAAGAAAAATATTTTTTATTTTAAGTCAAAGATAAACTTACAATTGTAAAAAATGTAATAAAATGTGAATTTGTTGAATCGGACCGCACCCTATTATTACATATATTTTATGATCATATTTATTATTAAAATTTAGTTAATTAAGTTTTCTAACCATGACTTAAGAGATTTTTGACTAATTCATAGTTTTATTATTTTTTATATTTATTTTAAAAAACATCATTTTTTATAAAAATTATAAATGTGTATAACTTGAACCTATAAAATAATTGAATTTATAAAATGACAACACACGGTGGTCGCGCGGCTTGAGCGTTGGACTATCACGCCGTGGGTCTCAGGTTCGAATCCTGGGTCTGGCAAGTACACATATTGTTTTTCAATTTGTGTGTGAGTCAGGGTATGGACCTAATAGGTTGAGCAAGTGGTTGACATCCATTTCTAGTAAAAAACAAAATCTGTTAATACAAACCTCTACTCTGTGGAGGCCCATATGATCCAATTAGGATCGGACATGGTCGAAAAAAAAATAATACATTTTTTACAATTGTAAGTTTATCTTTGACTTAAAATAAAAAATATTTTTCTTTTTAATGTTTTCAGATACATATTTATTAATTAATACAGTTGAAATTGTAATTATCAAAAAAATCTCAAATTGCAAGTTTCATATTTTTCCGCTAGGTGCCTCTTTAAAAAAGGCTCAGTAAAAACTTCACTTTAATACACAAAAACCGCTAATAACCGCTAATACACATAAACGAAATTTGATAAGCATTTCATGTATTACCTACTAGTTTAAATTGTCGCAATTAGATAGGAGGCTCATATGATAATTGGTTAATGCACAGTTGGCGCTATACCAGTGGTTATACGGATTCAAATCAAAATCAAAAAAAAAGTAGGTAAGCAAATAGGTGCTTGTAAGTATCAAGCGGTAGGTACCTATCAAATATCTGGAAATAATGACAGCGTTATTAATACCAAAGCGGTAAAGCTTCCCAGTAGGAAAGCTGACGGTGAACTGTTTATACGTAAAATTGACAAGTAACCGTGGCGCAGATTTGGTTTGGTGGGGCCGTTAACTTCAATATCTAAATTTGTATTCCTATATATTATGTTCGATTTGTGACATTTCTTTTGTTTTCTTGATTTGAAAATTGCACGCAATATTTCCACTCATGTAAACAGCTAACATAAATGTTGGAAACCCAAGGTAAGCTAACGATTTCGACAGAAAATCTAAAGAAAAGCTCGCATCAAATCGGCCGTATTACCGCCTCAACCGAACCGAACCGAACTCAACTGAACTCAACCCGATACTCGGGCTATCTGCGGACGCCAGGCAAGAAACCTTGCCGATAGAGCCTGCAAATTATTCCCAGAATTACTTATACGGAAGCCTGCTTTATTGAGCTTAATGTGAGGTAGAATGTTCGATACAGAAACATTTGCGAATGGGTAAAATAACACGTATATTTTGGTTGCAACGTAAAGATTTTCCGAATAATTTACTATCTATGGCAATTTATCGTGATTGTATCTATTTTATAAAGTGGGTTTTTTTAAATGTCCTTTATTTATACCACTTCGTTGGGTAATTTACATTTATTATACAGGATAATAAGCCTGCAGAATTTTTATTGGTTTCAACAGGATTTTCTATCATATCCGGATAGGTATGTCATTTGATTTTATGTTGTTTGTTTATTTTAAAATATAGAGTAATGAAATTTTGAAAAACTTACAATTATTTCAAAAAGTAAATCGACAACGCTCACATTTTTAACTGAATAACCACCACAAAGAATATAATATTGGTGAAGTTTTCAGATTTATTAATACATATCAGTATCAAAATATTTTTTTGAAAGAAGGCTGTATGATTTGATATATATGTATTTGATAATAATCTCTAAGCTGTATAGGTTTCATCAATATTCGTCTAATAGTTTTCAAGTTAATGAATGGAACAAACTGGAACTGTCAGGCACAAAAACTGTCCAACTTTATTGATTAGGTAGTACCGATGTAATAACATTTTTATTCAACGAATAATTCACATGATATAAGAATGAAATAATATTCTTTCGTAACGCAATTTGGATGCATCCTTATACTAGATACTATATTAGATTACAGTTACGATTATAGACACAACATCTTCCATAATATTTAAAGATATTGCTAAATTTTTATTTTTAGTATGTACCAACTTATGTTTTTTTTCGGGATAAACTAAAATTTACGTCTAACGTTAATATACGTCAATATAAAAAATGCTGTCTAAAATATTCAATTCTACTTAAAGATGGCTAAAAGTATTAAAAAATGCATTGGCATCGTGTTTTGATATATTCTAAAAGTTTCAAATATCTAGCTAGTCGGGAAGTTATTTAAAAATCGATTGCAAGATTTGTACCGGACAAAAAACCACCGGACAAATAAGAATACGAGCTAAGAAAAACGTTGTAAAATAGAATGCAGTATATGTTTTTTTTTATTGCGTTATGACAGTATACTTCCATATAGAATAGAGATATAGAATATAGGATATAGGAATAGAATATAGATATTTATAAGAACACAAAATTCGTAAACACGTTACCATGACATATCACTAACCTAACTTCTTCAAATTTAGTGTTACAGATATAATAAAAGAGCTAATGAAAGTAAAAACTCTATTTTCAGACTTGCAGCGCTTTTTCTGGGGGGCGTAGATTTATATATGAAGGAAGTTGTATTGGAAGTAATACGTTAATTAAACTATCGTAGTTATTAAAATATTTTTTACGAGTCAATGTAAACGTTAAAATACCTCTCAGAATCGACTCTTAGCAACTTACGTAAGGTGTATAATTTATAAATCTTTATTTTTGCAGCAGTGGAAGGTACATTACTAACCGCCTTGACCTAATTCGGAGAGGTTTAAAATCTACAAAAGAAACACGAAACATCCATAAAAATAAGCCAGAAGCAGACTGTATGAATTAATTGAGCATTTAGGGGCTAGGGTACTGCATATTTTATTTTGTGGAATAATATTAAAATCGATAAATGGTTAATATGAGATGAAAATATGATGACGTTAACTCATTCGACGCGGATGACACGGCTGCCGTGTCCCCGTTAAGCGGCCGATCGATCCAATTAACATGTTATTTAAATACGGTAATTAAAAAGTAATTAAAAAGTACGCAGCGATTGTGTTAATTTACAATAAATAAGAACATACAATAATAATAAAGCGTTATATGAACAGATAAAACAATATAATTGTTTTAACTTTATCACTGCCAGAAATTTCTTATTAGGTAGAAACTTATAGGTCAACTATTTTTGGAGTTAAATAAGTCCCTTAAACAATATGAAATAGGAACAGAATGATAATTATTAATTATGAAAACTTGCCAAATCAATATATTTCTCGAGTTCATCGTGAATATTTTCACACTAAACTAATATTTTTTAGCAAATATACATAAACAGTTTATTCAGAAGTCATGACGTTCACAAGAGCGGACGAGTTAACTCGTCCATGGCCTGACGCGACATACATGTTTTGAAGAGTTAACTTAGCTCTGGCAGTGATCACGTTAATATAAAAGGTTTTGGACTATAACTAGACCAGTCAAAATAGGATTTTTTTATAATATGATGAGTGATTTAGAATAGGTTACCATTGAAAAAAAAAATATTTTTTGTACATTGACGCATTGTGTAGATTGAGGCCTATTTTGACGTTTTAATATACATATGACATCATATTAGCATTGTTTACGTTTGATATATACGAGAATAATAATGATTCACAATCCACTCGTAACGAATTCAGATTTCTCAAAATATTTACATATACTATTATAATATAAACCGCCTTTGGGTATTAAAATAGAAAAAAATCTTTTTTAATCTAAGCACCTTTTAACGAATCGACTTAAAAGTTGAAAGTTTGAAATATTTTTATATTATGTTCCTTAGCTTACCTCGCTTTATAACGTGCCGTCTCTAAGCAACTTATGACCAGCCTATACACATGGGACGTCACTGAATATGACTGTGGATATATATAATAATATGCTGTTTGTTACCTACTCTGCCGCCATACGATTAAATAGATGTATGAATTTTCAACTAAAAATGGCGTACAGGTAATTTAATCATTAGTAATTCGTTTTCAGTTTAACTTTTATATATTAGGGAAACTGATTTTTTTGAAACTAATTTATAATTTGTAAAGTTCTCTTCTTGATTCATGTCAACTTTTTAGTTGGAGCATATAAACACCTCGGGACTCTTTCAAGGATCACTGTCGCCAGCCAGTTTTTTCATCTTCCCAGGTCATAATATAAGCTTTCTATAGATGGTATTTAGAGGTATTCTGGGACACCAGAATCCAATTGGCTTAAAAAACAGGCAGACCAGTTTGAATTTTTAACATCTAACTTAACATATTCTGTAGCAATATGTCATCAAGCCACATCCAATGTTGCTTCTTCACTTTCACTGCATGGTCCGAATTCTTAACCCCTTGTTACTTATAAATTCATTCATTCATCAACCGCATACCCAGTATCCGCCGAAAACATCTGTTCTCGTAGCTCGGCAGGTATACAGTTATTTCAGCCCTCGTAAGGTGCCGTGACTCGCTACGGTAAATTTTATTATAATATGGAAAATAAATATATACTTAGGAGAAAATATTATTATATTCGTACAATAAAATAGACCGTTTTCAATAACCGTTGACAATATTGAAAAAATAAAAGTCATATTATCGGAAATTGATGGTTTTCACAAATGATCGACAGCTGACAAATAATGGTAGATTTTTACAATGGAAAGAAATAGTTACTCAGTAATTTTCAATAGATTATTATAATACTCAAAAATTAATATGTGTATCAAGAAAACATACATTATGCTGTTCTTTACGGTTAAATTAATTAAAAGAATATTTTAATATGAGTATACTTATTATTTTTGTACATTATATTCAGTAACACAACGTGGTATGGAGAGGTGCATGCTGGGCATAACGTGAAAGAACAAAAAGAGAAATGAGTGGATAAGGAAGCAGACAAGGATTTGCGATCTAATGGAGTTTATTAAAAGCCTTAAATGGAGATGGGCTGGACACATATCTCGAAGAAGAGACAATCGTTGGACAAATCTAGTCATCCAGTGGTATCCAAGAAGTAAAAACCATCCGGAAGGTAGACCTAGAGGCCGCTGGATCAATGAAATGATAAAGTTCTGCAGAAGTACCTACGTGGCAACGCAATTCACAGGACCGAAAGAAGTGGAAGCAGCTTGAAGAGGCCATCATCCAGCAGTGGATAGATTCAGGCTGATGATGATGATGATATTCAAATATAATCACAAAATTATAGATGTACAATAGTGTCTGTTACAACCTTCAAATACACCAATATTGAACGAGCGTCAGTGCACAAAACGAAAGCAGTTGTCAGAACGAAATAAAAGCGTTTTATTGACACGTATTTAAGTTTATCCCATATTCGTCCACAGTCAAGATCGGTTGCCTATTTCTCCACACCCGTTAGGTATTTCAGTTCCCATTATTTCCGAGTTCCCTGGATATAATAGTATAAGTAGGTATATGAACAAATTCATGAAAAAAATTGATTAACTTGACGAAAAGTAAATAGTCATACTTAATCATTTTTTTTTGAATTGTTACCATGTCCGATCCTAATAAGATCATATTATTATTATGGGCTTCAGCGGAGTGGAGGTTTTATATTAAAAAAAAATCTTTTACGAGTAATGGATGTTAGCCACTTACTCAATCTATCAGATACATACTCTGACTCATACACAAATTGAAAAAAATATGTGTTCTTGCCAGACCCAGGAATCGAACCTGGGACCCACGACTTTATAGACCGACGCTGAAGCCGCGCGGTATTGTATAGATAGAGCATGTATGTATAAATTGTATTTTGTATTTTAGGCATTTTTAATGTTAACTAGGCAATTACCAATATTTCCTTTAATATCATAATCAATCTAAGGTAGTTACCCACTAGTCGAACATATTATTGTTGGAAAAGATTTTTAGCAATAACATATTATACTTAATCGATTATTTATTATTTCATGTCCAATCTTTACATATATTTACACATGTTACATGTTACAATCAATTCGTGTTCTCTTATGAGTATATTCGAATTTATTGATTGATTATGATTTTACAGAAATGTCATACTTTATTTGGCAGTTATGAAATATTATGATTGACGTGACCATAGTCAACACTATAGTGACATTAGCCACGAGTAAGGGTTAGTTTACTTTGTGAAATATCATTGTTTCGCTTTTTGAATTTCGTCCTGTTTCTACGTGGCTAGTTGTCAAAACCAAGTTTAATTATATTTAAAAAAAAATGTGATACGTTACCTTTGGTTGGTATTATTTGAGTGTTTCATAAGCATTGTGAACCAAGTTCATTTTGGTGATTTTTAAGTAAACTAGGTTCAAACATAAAATTTGAGTATTCCTAATTTTGTAAGGATATGTTTGCAATTATTTTGAAGTGCTATTTTGAGTAAATTTAAGTTATTGTGTAAGGAAAATCATACCATTAAATAATAAGAAATACTCAAATATTATGTTTGTACTGAGCTTACTCAAAAATAACCAGAATGGACTTGGTTCACTATGCTTGTGAACCACTCATTTAGTTTATGTGAAACATATTTAAAATATTTTTTGTTGCTGTGAATTTTGAATAACGTAACATAAATAAATTTGTATTTGCATAACTTGGTGTGTAAAAAAATATTTTTTTACTTCAGTTGCCAAGTAGAGTTGGGTATTTGCCGAGAAAATCTCAATCTCGAGATTCGGGATTTCCCGAAATGATGAAATTTTGAATTCTCGAGATTCGGAATTTCCAGAAAAGAATTCTCTATAAATCGGGAAATTTAAAAAAAAACCTGGAAAAATCCTAAAATCAGTGTAAAAACAGACAAATTTAAAAAAAATATGATTTTTTTATTTATGTAAGAAGACAAACAAAATAGAAGTAGGAAAACAAAAATAATTCAAAACATTACTTAGGTATTTAAATAGGATTTCAAAAAACACAGACTGTCAATCGCTGCGTCTGACAATCTGTACGCTTTTGAGACACAAGATTCCCTGATGTTGCAAAAATTGCGCTCATTTTGAGACGACGTTGGCTTAATTGTGTTAAATGCCCCGATCAGTCCTTGAACGTTTTGTGTTTTCTGTACCCTTTTTTCATATAGAAAATCGTTTTTTTAATTATTATTTGATATTAAAGAAATCCCGAGAAAAGTTTCTCGAGATTTGGGATTTCCCGAAATATTTAAAATTTCAATTCTCGAGATTCGGGATGGAAAATCTCAAAAATTTCTCGAAAATTCCCGCCGGGAAATTCCCAAAACCCAACTCTAGTTGCAAGCGCTGCTCAACCTATGTAAATTGTCTGGTACTAAAATATATATAAACGAAAATTGTGTAGATATAACGGGTAATATAAACATTCATTACATAGGTATACCAGTACAAATAGATTGCAGCAAAATATGTAGCTAGCAGAAGGTACAAATCGCTGGTGGCTATAACTTCAGCCAGTCCACGACTTTATATTTAGTACCTACCGTCTAAATAACGCAGCGTCTTGAATAAATTCTATCTCGCCCCATAAAGCCCTACGCCCTACTCCCAACTCCCTAAATACCCCCTGCTCCCTAAAGCCCTCATTTCTTAGCAGGCCCGGCGTTGTGTATTGATACATCAGTATGTTAAGCCCTAATTAGGGTACAACTCGAATTATAATTGGATTCTTTAAAGACCTTTCATTAATTATTATTGATTACGTATACATACGGAAAAAATCATTTTAAATGTTAAACCAATGTTATGATATTTATTATAAAGTTTTATGAAGCTATTAGTTTCAAATTCGGTAACCTACAATATTTTGAATATTCATCCATTTTCAGATAATCGAAAAAAATAATTTAGGACTGCAAATAGAATATTTTAAAATGTAAAAATTTAGATACGTCATTGAAATCAATGAAACATTCATGTTTAATATTTGTCATAAAATATAAAATATTATTGCAGCCGATGAGTATACACGACTTTAATAAGACAATGGCTGCAGTGGCGAAGGGTGGAGGTAGGCTGTTAAGATCAGCCATAAATAGTGTACACTAAACTTTGTCAGTAATATGCATTTGTTTTCATTGAAATACGACTACAATTTACAGGCGGTGTTAGTAAGTTTATAAAATTAAAACAAACCTTGCGAAACCGAAGCCATAAGATATTAGTAAATAAAAATACTATATAAAATTATGCAATTAAATTATACTTATAACTTTGAGTATTTTATGAATAGAATAATATTTTTTAGGCAGGGCTTAATGAATTTAAAAAAAAATGAACTAACAATGTGTAATAATATGTAATCTTTATTCAACGAAAACAAATAAGTATGAATGAAAAAATGTGCACAATATTGTCATATCGCCTTAAGTATACCAACACTATTATGGTTTCGTTAGGCAGGGCTTAATTCATTTATAAAAACTAACCAACACCATCTCTAAATTGTAGTATTAGTTCAACGTATGATTGATGAAGTTTAATGTGCACTATATATGGTGAATCTTAACAGCCTACCTCCATCCTTCGCTACTGAATGGAGGTTATCGATTTTTTTTATTAATAGCTTCATATCGTGCCCAAAAACCTGAAGAGAAATATTTTGGGTCGCATATAGAATATAATCATCATCAGCCTGAATCTATCCACTGCTGGATGAAGGCTTCTTCAAGTTGCTTCCACTTCTCTCGGTCCTGTGCATTGCATTGCCACGTACTTCCGCAGAACTTTATCATTTCATCGATCCAGCGGCCTCTAGGTCTACCTTGTGGACGTTTTGTACTTCTTCGATACCACTGGATGACTAGATTTGTCCAACGATTGTCTCTTCTTCGAGCTATGTGTCCAGCCCATCTCCATTTAAGGATTTTAATAAACTCTATTACATCGCAAACCCTTGTCTGCTTCCTTATCCACTCATTCCTCTTTTTGTCCTTTCGCGTTATGCCCAGCATGCACCTCTCCATACCACGTTGTGCTACTCTAAGTTTCTGGATCTCTCTTTTACTTAGGGTCCATGTTTCACACGCATATGTCATCACGGGAAGCACACACTGGTTGAACACTTTGCGCTTTAGGCACAGTGGAAGGTCACTTTTGAAGATATTATTCAGGCGGCCAAAAGCACTCCAGCCTAGCTTTACTCTGCGAACAATTTCATCAAATATACATCCATATATAGACACTTGTTGTCCCAGATAGATGTAGCTTTTCACCTGTTCGAGCTGAGTGCCATTGATGAGGATCTCTTTTTGGCCTGCAAAGTAGTTGAACATGACTTTCGTCTTTGTTACATTTATTTTCAAACCTACTTTGTTGCTTACTTCAGCGAGTTCCTGCATTCTGCTTTGGAGGTCTATAGAATATAATATTATAATTTATAGTTCATTTATACAATAATGAGGCATACAAAGATTACGTGATATAATAGATGGCAATGACGCTTGTCGAATGGACAGTCACAGGTCAAATGGCGTGACACAGTGATACCCAAGGGACACTTAACGACCACAAGGATGCATAAAACTCACTGGATAGACGAATATAATTAAAAAAGGTCGCTGGATGTATATGAGATAGCGAAGAAAGGTAAATGTTGGGCGTATCCGGAAACTTGTACGTTTGCAGTTCGCCGTATCACACTTCACCATAAAATATTGCATCGGAAATATATGGCCGTATATTAAAGACAGTTTAACCTCTTTGGGTTTACAGTACTGACATAAAATTCATGTCTAAATAAAACACGGTTCTTGTCGGTTGACACTTTACAAGAAGCCAAAAGCAAACAAATATAAAAAAATAGCCGATATACTGAATTATTTGTTAGGTTAGGTTAGGTTTTCATTCTTGAACTCATGAATTTTTCCAAAATCCGATATGAAAATTGAATTAATAATCCATTTAATCTAATAAAATTGGAGACCGTATAGTATACAGTCATCTTTTTCCGATAAGAAAGCTCACGGCGAACTGTGCCACGGTGAAATGTTTTACGTACAATTTACATGTAACCCACGTTGGGCATAACGCGGAAAGACTAGAAAAGAAAACAGTATATAAAGAGACAGAAAAGAGTACGCGATGTAATATAGGTTACTAAGAACCGCATATGCCGTCATATATAGTGATAGCCAAGGGGTACTACCATCATAGACGAATTAAAAAACTTCGCTGGGTGTACGTGGCAGTGAACAACTATTCACCGAAAATAGTGGAAGAAGCTAGGGGCGGCCTTCATCCAGCAGTGGATTGACTGATGATGATGATTACTTATCGAACAATTAATAGTTTCTACGTTCTAATTAATTAATATTATAGAGTTATCATATTTGTATATTTTTATTTACTAGACCTTGATGACAATGAAACGGACACAGCAGATTATACTGATTGAAATTTAAAAAATATATTAATTGGTTTGAACTGTTTCAAGGCCCCTTTTAAATTTTATTACAAATAATTTTCATCATCTACGTCAAAGAATATCGTCGCTGCAACTCAAAACTAGAGACCATTGGCTACTGGAAGAAAAACCACATACTAATAGAGGACCACTATTTATAGACTACATGAAACTGTAAACTTCGATGCAAAGTTTGTAGAAAAAATGGCAATTGTTGCATATTGAAAAACATAATTATACATTGAATGATAGATGCAATCACCGTAGTGTATTCGAAAATAAACAATAACTGGCACTATTATCTTAGTTAGCAATTCATTGCCACGGCCTAAATATAGCCATTTGGATTTCGTGGTGTGTTATGTGGTCAAACACCTAAACTTTCAAAATGAAACAAAAACTTCAATATTATTTTATGATTTTATTACATTACAAAAATTACCTACTCTTGTATTTCCTTGAACATAACGTATAAAATAAATAGCTTTGTTAATTAAACATAATTAAGCATAAAGCCTGATAAGTAATGGCAACATCGTATCAGTTCAGCATTAAAACAAGTGTTACTTTGAAATACGAGTATACTGGCAACCCTATCTTTTAGTGCCACGGATTTTCCGCTCCGCCACCCCATAAGTGATCCAGCTTCGGATTTGGAATTAATTACCAGCGATTTTTGCCAAAACGGCCCCAGCTTCGATTTCAGAGCATATGATACCCCAAAAACATATAAAACGGGATTCATTATCAATTACAATAAAATATAAACGGTTTTGTTTTATGATCAGTAAAACTTTTTTTAGGTTTCTTTTTATCGCCGGATATTAGCAGAAACCATAAAATTGGAAGATCTCGATTACTTATTAAAAATAGTCAGGAATAAGGAAAGGCAATTATTAAGACAATGTTATATTCTACGTGTTAATAACTCGAATGAAAAATCTAAATATCATATTGCATTTGAGACTATTAGTTTCAAGATTGATTTTATTTTAGTTTATTTTAAATATTTTTCTTGATTCTGGTTCTCTAAGCACTTTTACATCGTACATACATGTATAAACTTTATTCTCAATTTATTTGGAATGCAAAGTTTACGTAATTTTTTTTAAATATTTTTCTAATATTATTTACTAGTGTGCGCAAAAAGTAATTTTATTTGTAATTCTAAATATGGTTGACAGTTTTTGGTGATTATCTGCCAAAACTGACTGTACTAATAGCTTCATTTTTTTTCTTTTCGAATCTATTTTTGTGATATTGTCGGCTCATGCAGTCCGCTGCGGGTCTTGACACCGGCAACACGCACACTTACATATTGGCTGTAGAAATGAAAAAGAAGGACGTAATCCAGACAAATTAAATTTTACAGGAGGCAAAAAAACGTTTTTGTTGTGGTGTTTGGCCAAAGGCAAGATACAACATGGATATAAACGTGTGGTGCATGATAATTAAACGGTTTTTGTATTCCTAATCTGATATTAATTATTGAGTTAATTCAAGAAAAACCAACAACAATGATGGTTATGTCGTTTTTCCCACGTTATTAATAATTCGACATTTGCAGCTTACATCATTATTTTGAACACGACGTGTGTTTAGTCCAAATATATCCAAATAAAAACTATTTTGAAAAAACTGAGGGTTACATCCTTTTTCCTTTCTACAGTCTATATCGTACAATGTTGTCCTGCATTGTAACTCATAAGTTGATACTTAAACATATTATATACGTAGATAATACCAACCCAAAATTAAATATATTAACCATCTCTACGACATATTTAACTGGTGCCATAACCTAATTTGAATGTTAATTTGATTTCAAAGTCGAGTACACAGAGGGTGAAATCTTTTCGGGCCAAGATCTTCCCCCATAAAGTTTTGACGACGCAGAAAAAGAATAATGTTTACATCAAAGAAACATGGTTATAACACTTCTAATATGTACCATATTTTTTGCTAATATACTATTTAACATAGAATTAATAAAAAAACTTATACACACTAATACTAATAATACGAGGTATGTGCTTTTACATTGAGGATCGTGGGATTAATGGTATGAAGGTATAAAAAATAGTGTAACGAACAAACTGCCTTGCATCATGCATTTTTTGAAGTCGATGGCCATATTAAGACAATATTCAAAGTCAAACTGTGTCTTTTAATTAATTAGATTTAAAACTAATGCGCTCACTCAGTCATGTCATTGTAATAACAAGTCAGGAGGGTGATGATCCACAATAATCCTGGTGCTATTACCATGATTTTCGTGTATACTATCATCCAGCTGCGGAGGGTGGAAGTAGGCTGTTAAGAACCGGTATAAATAGTGCATACTAAACTTTGTCAGTCATACATATTTGTTTTCATTTAACTAAAACAATAATTTGCAGACAGTATTGGTTAGTTTTTCAAAATCAATTAAGCCCTACCGAGACCAAACCATAATAGTTTAGGCGTGCTATCGCCGAACCGATAAAAATAGTGCACACTTATTCAGTCATACTTATTTATTTTCGTTGAATTAGGAATATAATATTATTATTATTATAGTTGGTGTTTTTAATTCATTTGGCCAAAAACCAAACTATAATAGATAAAAAATATTATTTTCTCTATAAAATATCGAAAGTTATGTATGTTTTAATAGCATAGTTTTAGATATTTTATAGATAGACAACTTTTTTTGACTATTATCTTATAATGGCTTGATCTACGCAGGTTTTAATTAATTAATATTGTCTGCATAGTGTAGTCTTAGTTAAATGAAAACAAATACACATGACTGACAAAGTTTAATGTGTACAATTTATGTCGGACCTTAATAGCCTACCTCCACCCTTCGTAAGTGCCATTTCAGATAGATGAATCACAAAAGAACGTTCGTCTTTCATATTATTATGTACACGAATTCAATTCCAATACACGGTTTATGTGAGCAATTATTAATGCTGCAAGGTTAAGATAATTTTATTAATCTAATGTTTGACCTAAGTCTAACATATTGGATGTTATTATTTTCAAATTGACATTTTATTTAATTAAAAAAAATACCTGACAACTGAGTATTTTCGTTTGAAAACCGTCCGCGCTTTTATTTTGAATTGATGCGTTTGGTTTATATCAGTTATATGTCAGTGGTTAGAAGTCATAGAACAACTGACAGATCTATAGGGACATTGTGGAAAGCAGAGAGAAGAAATACGAAGAAGATGGATAAACGCATAGAATTTTACGGCCCGGAAAAAAGTAGAAGGGACTACTTAACTAGGAAAGAATCATTTGGTAATGAACGACAATAACCATCTTAATTTCTCATTATGAATGGGCCATATTTTCCATGGAAAAAGAAAAAGCTCTCAGCATTTTCTTTTACATCTGTCAGTTGCATGCGCAAGTAAAAGAATATATATAAGAAGTAGAGCTCTTCAATATATTATTATCTAGTGAAGTAAAAGCTACCGTAAGTCTTTTGGGATAAGCGACTAAGCTTTAGTAGGGATTATATTATCAAAGAAGCACTTTTGGATTATCAACCCTTTTTGTTTGGCAATCAATATCAATGGGAAAATTTAGAAATCTTACATATAAACGGAGACGTAAACAAACAGATATATCACCGATCAACTATTGTTTTGTTTTTGTTATTTTGATATACATTGTAATTATCAGGTGTAGTCAACTTGTTTGTAAAATCATCATGTTTTTTTTAAGAATAATGCAGCCGAGAACCACTAAATTAATGAGCGAACATTTATATTTTCATCAGAATATTTCAGTATTTAGGTTCGATAATTTAAATGAGAAAGAATTGTATTTGTATATCAAATCTTAAGATCATTTGGGCTTCATTAGGGTGGAGGTTTGTGTTGTTAGATTTTTGTTTTTACGAGAAATGGATGTTATAATAAATACTCCGACTCCGAACACACGTTAAAAAATAATAATATAAGTATTTGCCAGACCCAGGATTCAAACCCGAGACCCACAACATTAAAACCGACGGGTAAGCCGCTCGGCCATCGTGGGTTTCTTACGCTTATAGACATGATTATTTTTTACAACGTTTTTATTAGCTCGTATTATTATTTGTCCGGTGGTTGTTTATCCAGTATAAATCTTTCAATTGATTTTTAACTAACTTCCCGACTAGCTAGACATTTGAAACTTTTAGAATGTATCAGAACACGATGCCAATGCATTTTTTAAATACTTTTAGCTATCTTTAAGTAGAATTGAATTAATTTTCAGTTAATTCTGTTTTGTATAAAAAAATATTTCAGAAAAATCCGTAAAAAGTAAAAAAACTATTATTGGTTTGCTGAGGCGGTGGTCCTAGCAACTAAATTATTAATATGTACGTGCGTTACTCTGGAAATCAAAATAAAATGTCAAAATGATATTTCAGTATTATATATTTGTTTGTTTGTTTCTTTTTTATTTACTTCATATCAAGTACAAGTTTGAGCATATTGAGCATAATAATTGAACAGAAAATTTAAAAACGTTGTATATAAAAAGTTCTTTTTATCTTGTAATTATTATCTTTAATGTTGTCATAATAGTATATTATCTGTATTGAGATGACTTAATCGCAAACATTTAAATGATAAAAAATCCTACACCGTCGATTTAAAAAAAAAATATTATTTTATTTATTATTATTATTTCATAACGTTTTTAATTTCTCAAAGTCTTATAAAATATCATTTTTGACGATGAAGAACCGCCAGTTCAGCACCACTGCTTGACAAATAAACAAGTTTCGGCCGCATCCAAGAATGTTAACAGGTATTTTGTCTAGTTTTATTATAGTTAGGTGTAAAATTAATTATACATAGTGACAATCGACTATGCATTCTTAACTTACATGTAAAACTTAGAGACAAAGTTGACAGGTGATATTTTTCTTCAGTTTATAAATTTATTATTATTTATTAAATTGATAAAAATTGATAAAAAAGTGTCTGTGTATCATCAATTTTGGCTTCTATGACTAAATATGTATGTAAAGATACAAATGTTTTAATTCATCACCACGTTAACCAAGAAACTCAGAAATAATGGAAACTGAAATACCTAACAGGTGTAAAGAAACAGACAATCGATCTCGAGTGCGGAAGAATATGTGATAAACTTAAACACGTGTAAAGAATACGCTTGTAGTTCATCCTGACAACTAACATTTTGTGTATACTTTTGTCTCAGGTAGAGGAATCACAAAACAAACTACGTAACTCATAGTATACATATTAAAGCAGGGCGCACATAAGGTGGAATTTAAATACTAAGTTAAGGTAGCGAAGGCTGGCACCCAAGGTCACTTAGGAACTCAGAAATAAATACAAAACGGTTGTGGAGAAACAGGCAACCGATCTAGAGTGTGGAAGAATATGGGATAAACATAAATGCGTGTAAAGAATACGCTTGTAGTTATTTTGACAACTGCTCTCGTTTTATGCACTGACCCTCATTCAAAATTGGTGTATTTGAAAGTTGTAACAAACACTATTGCACGTCTATAATGACGTGTGGTTCATTTTCGTATGACACTCGCGCATTCAAAACCCTGCATTAAAATGTAGTATATTTGGGAATAACCTGTCGGATTTCTATTTATTAATCTGTTCTGTAAATTTACCTAAGCGATCGAGCCATTCAAGACGAGGTATAGGAAATGTGGGTTGATAATAATTATTCATGATATGAATACACAGAAAACATAATAAACGTGACAGAAAGAAAATATTAGACTTTGATTTAAAAAACGAAATTTATCTGAAATGATAAATAATTTAGAAATGGCGGTTGGTAAGTAGATTTTTTCTTTACTGTATTATATTTATTCTCTCTAGACGGAGTGTAGCAAACAATTTTTTCTTTGTATGATTCTTATCTGACTCAATTCTGTGAGGAATTATTTGTTAGCAATAAAACAAAATTTATATCACAATCAGAGCTTGTCTATTGTTTATCTGTGGTTTATGTAGTTTTGGTTGCAATCAATACCACAGGACAGTTATGCAAAAGTTTTATATGTAAATTAAAATGACAGCTTTCGGTGGAATTCATCGCAGAGAACAATTTTATAAACAAGGTATATTTAAATTCTAATGAAATTAAGTTTTGTACTATTCCATTTGAGTCGTATTTTGCGACCTGGATTTCGCCTTTAGGCATCTACAGGCGCTACGTGCAATCACCAACAGGTAAATACACAACGAATATAATTAATAATTCCAACATATATAATAAATTAATACAATAAAGTAGATAAAATCTTTATCACCTAACTATTAAGTTAAGGATAACAATAAAAAATATAACACACAAATTATGAGTAGTTGAAGTGTTTGTAAAAAAACGCCTATCACTAATAACACAATCAATAGGCGTATACATCGTCAAACCCTAATTCTAACATGAAATAATAATCAATAAAAATACTACACTCAAGAGATGTAACATTGTCAATACTGTGAAACAATGGCAACGTATTGGGAATTTAATGAAGATGCCGAAAGGCGAAACCCGGGTTGCAAAAAAACGACTCAAATAGAATAGTGCAAAACTTAAATCACATAGACCTACGTCTTTGTTTACAAAGAAAGTTGCCAAATACTAACTTACCATGGCATTATAGTTTAATGTGCACTGTTTATATTGGACACCTTAACAGCCTATCTCTACCCTTTGCCAGTACATTACAGTAAGATCTATCAACAGAAAGTATAACTAACAAGCTCAGACAGTAATTAACTACTGGTCACTTGCTAGTCGCTAACAAACCTTTTAAACAAGCGATTCAAAATTAACCTCTCAATTTCGTTTTTTGCATAGATTATTTGTTTTAAAATTATATAAAACTATTAAATACAAAATTTACATAGGTTACTAAATTAATCAGTGGCGAAGGGTGGAGGTAGGCTGTTAAGATCCGACAAAAATAGTGCGCACTAAACTTTGTCAGCCATACGTATTTGTTTTCATTCAACTAAGACTACAAATAAATTGTAGATGGTGTTGGTTAGTTTTTAAAAGCTAACCAAACCTTAATAGCTTAGGTATTCTATGGGCGATCCGACAAAAATAGTGAAAGTTTTTTTAGTCATACTTACTTGTTTTAGTTAAATTAAATATACATATTACAGATGGTGTTGGTTAGTTTTTTAAAATTCATTATGCCCTATCTTTACCAAATCACGATCGATAAAATATATTCTTTTACCTATAAAATATCTAAAACAATGTAGGTATGATTTAATGGCATACTTTTAGATATTTCATAGATAAACGATTATTTTTTGACTATTATCTACTATGGCTTAGATTAGGCGGGGGTTGATTGAATTTTGAAAGCTAATAAACACTATCTACATATTATATTCTTAGTTCAATGAAAACAATTACGTTTGACTGACAAAGTTAAGTTCACTATTTATGTTGAATCTTAACAGCCTACCGCCACCCTTCGCGAGTAAAATTATTATTACCTAAATATATACATCTTATTAATTTTATGACTATTATTTGAAGATTGGTAATAAAATTGCTATAACTTTATATACAAAGCAGTAACTTCCATGTTTGGAAGCTGTTCCACGTTTAAATAAGTATGTGGTGACGTGAAAACAGCTCTTAACTATTGTTTTAAATTATATGTTACGTGTAGATACTCGTTTAATCCTTGGCACCTCGATAAGATTAAATTATTCTAAGCTCTATATTAAACAAAGTTTGAACATGCAATGATTTTGACATCGAAGCTTGGTTTAAAAGCAATTTATATTAATTTGATGCGGTTTCGATAGATTGTGATATTCCATTTTGACTTTGGGGAAAATTAATTGCATGAGATTATTATTCTAATCAATTCGAAAACTATGGTTAAATAAAGTAGAGTTTGATTTTTATAGCCTACATAATAAATCAATACCCAATATAAATTTAAATAGGTATACAACTATGAATCAATACCTAAATACTTAGGTAATTCCTTAACTGGTTTTTGATCATGATCATATTTTTATTTAAAAAAGCAGTGATGGACACGTGTTTCTTATATGAATTTTCTATTGTATTATATAATAGAATGATTTTTCTTAAATTATGTATGATGCGTTGTCGCATCTTGATTAGTGTTTCATAACTTTAAATTAAATGTTGAAAAATACATTACCTACACAAATTGATTTATTTAGCTGATTGATTACTGAACGGATTAAGATTGATACTAAAACAGGTACTGCAATTAACAATGTTGGGTACTACGCGGTGAGATATGCTTAGTCCGGGAAGTTGTGATAGAGTGTCCTATCTAATCAATTATGATCCAATATTCATAGACGTACGCACTATTGAATAATAAATGTTGAAATGACTATTATATTGCGGATCAGCTAGTTTTTTGAGTATGCGATAATTGAAAATTTCGCTGAAATGAATATTAAGAGATAATGTTATAATTATTTAGGTCAGTTATTTCATTAAGTTTGCAATAGTTGGATACTGGCTGACTCTACTCGAAAATAAATATTAGAATTATTGAGGACAACTCTTATATCACAGACCTACAATGCCGACAAAGGTTGTTGATTCTTATGCACTCATAACATACGGTTGAACTAGGGATTGCAATATCGAATGAAAATACCGGTTTTTCGGTATTTCTTATTAAATACCGGTATTAAATCCATTATTTCTTAAAAATTACAAAAAACAGAAGAAGGAGGTGCTTATCAGTAAATATAGCTATTAAAATCTTTTTAAAATATTATTTTATAACAAAAACTTACACACTTACCTACATTTATTATGTTGACATTTAAAAATATTATGTATTGATCATAATTGTAGAACTAGTGATTTTTTTACAAATAATTTGAATATATTGATAATTTTAACTAAAGTTCATCAAGTGCAAATAAGTCCGGCTACAGGAAAAGCTTCTTAAATTCCACGCTTGTACAGTCATCAATAATAGTAGAATAATTGAACATTTTTGTCACGGATGTTTTCTATTTCGAAATAATATTATGATAATTCATCGCGACAATTACTATATAAATATATTTGATGAAATTCGTTTTATTATTTTTAAAACTCTGTTGGATTCACTCAATATATTTGCAATTTAGCAGCACATAACTTATAATTAATTTTCAAAAACGAGTGTGCTTTCTTAATAACGAAACTTCCGGTATTTTGAATTTTTAAAACTGGTATTTCGGTATTGATAAATACTGGAATACTGGTTTTGAAATACCGGTATTGCAATCCCTAGGTTGAACGACAAAAATTAACATGTGAAAATGTGGCATAATTAAGTGGTTTATTTATTTCAAGTATTTTATTAATATTAACTGGTATGCGAAAAAATTAAGGTATGTATTATAAATAGTGAATAATGTAAAAATATTTCAGGAAGTTAGGTTAATTAGAAAACACTGAATAAATGAGAAATAGTAATTGTTATAAATAACCGTAAATATAAATACTTTGGACGATTTGTCAAGCTTTTCAAGATAAGTATATAAATTTCAAAAGCTCCGTTCAAAATAACACTGTGGCAATAGGTGAAAATTTCATAAATTCACGATAATATTTCAATTTGGTAATGGCAATTTCGAAAAGTCTTGTGATTTAATGTTTCGCATATTTCATTTTGATATTCATTGGTGGCTTAGTGTTATTTGTCGAGCTGCGCAGACATTAACGAGGCGAAATATATATCACGCTAAAAATATCCATGTACAATTATTGATCTATATTATGCAGAAACCAACCAGCTCACAATACTGTATTTTTTAAGTTATACTTCTTTAGGGGCGTTTGGAAAATCAGATCAGAGTGTATTTTTGATGTGTGTCATGTAACACATAATTTATTTTTTCACACAAAAATAAACGCATTCGATTGGATTCGAATCAGCGATTGTTCGGTTATCAGCCGAACCCACTACCATTACACCACAGTATGATGCTCCAATCGTAACGATTATAAAGTATAATATTATAGTTTAGAATTGTTCCGTTGCCTAGGCAGCGAATTTGGTTATTGTCGGCTATTTGCAATTCCTTATGTAAACAAACAATTAAACGTCAGAGTTGCAGATGTTACTTTAAAAATAAAAACAACGATAAATAATTATATAATTTAGTAATATAAGTTAATGTGTATAGAAATAAACCAACGGCGTTCCAATAAGCGGTCCTTTTTCTTGAGTGTATAATTTAACATAATAATTAAGAGCTAGTCGAAGAATCTAGGTTTTCACAAGTTTTGTTTTGGTTTTGTTACGCCAAAGAAGTATAACTTCCAACGCGCGTACATAAGTACACACACCGTTTTTTTTTTTTTTTTTTAATATGTTTAAAAACAGTGATGTGAATCCCATCTTGCTGAATCGGAACGTAAAAATCAGTAAATAACACGAATTAGACTGGGTGCTGAGATCTATTTTGTATCATCATTATCAGCCAGGGTAGATCCACTGCTATATTAAGGTCTCATCTAACTCTCTTCACTATTCTCGATCCCAAGTTCTTTGCTGCCACGTGCATCCACCGAACTTTATGAGTTCGTCTATCCAGCGGGTTTTAGGGCATCCCTGCGGGCGTTTAGTGTCCCTTGGGTACGACTGTATGACGGCATTTTTGTCCAGCGGTTGTCTTTTCGCAGCTCTTTGCCATTTAATCTGATTAGCGACTTTTATCACATCGCTTATCCGTTGGTTTATTTTTGTGATTTTTACGCGTTATGCCCAACATGCGCCTTTCCATGCAACGTTGCACTACTGTACATTTTCGGATTTCTCTTATATTAGACCATGTTTAATATGCATATGTAAGCATTAGTGATACACATCGGTTCAACACTTGGGAAGTCACTTTTGAGAATAATTACTATTCAGGTACTCAAATGCACTCCATACCAGTATGGTTCTGCGAGCAATCTCGTCACATATACTACTGTTGATTGAAATTTTGTTTCCCAAGATTGACGTAGTTGTTGAATTTCTCGATTTGAGTGCCATTGATGAGGATTGTTGTTGGTTCAGCAAAGCAGTTTATCATTTCGTATACATAATAAGAAAAACACAGTTTCTTTTGCGATTCATCTACTTGAGTTGATAATATACACGTAAAGTGGTCGTGGATCAATATTATGATATACGCACATCCAAATTACAGTCAAAGTAAGTATATACTATTATCTATATTAAATTTTATCATATTTATTTCAAAGAAGATCATAAATGGGCATCCACTGAGTGGTGGGTTGTATTAATAAATTTTGGTTTGAAATGGATGATAGCCACTTGCTCAACACATTACGTCCATACGCTGGATCCAAACACACATTAAAAAAACAACATTTTAATTTTACATACTCGAGATTTCACTTGGAACCAACTGATAATATTTTTCTCGTCCTTTGCATCACATATCATTAAAACTGAAATATCCCCGTTTTTTCACAAGTTAATTTATCTCGGTTTTATTGTCATCTGGGTTGATTGCTTTTTGCATAAATAGGTACAATTTAACTAACAATAAATAATATTTTGCAAAGTCACTTAGTCTCTTTACGACCAATAAAGTGTAAACTTTGCTAAAAAATATAAAAAAATATTGTATAATTCTGTACATAAAAATATCACATTAATATAAGGGGATCTGCGAATGCAAATAAATTTCATAAATTGACATGTCATTTTATTTTTAATCTTCGTTTGGTAACCACCATAAATAATAATTATTTACATCTCATGTTGCAATGCTTTTATGCAAATAGTGTTTGAAATTATTAATATCGTTAGTGTAATAAAATGTACCTATATATATAGATATAGACAATGATTTTTGAGAAAACTCAAGACCTGGGGAAACTGGTACTCGTATTTTTGATATTGGTATATAACTGGTATTGATCTTCACTTGAATGACAAGTTGGGTAATGCTGTACTTTTTTTCCTATCATAATGTAGGCGGAGGGTACTGTAGTTTCCTAGTTTTGATAATATGCATAACTTCTCGGTCCTTTCCCATTCGATTGAGAACTTCAATTTATCACGCGGTCAGTCCTAGTAATTTTGAGGATGCGTCTATACAGGCACATCTTGAAAGCTTCAACTCTCTGTGACATCTCTGGGTTTAGTATCCATACTTCCATACCACAGGAAAAAATTGAGAAAACATAACAACGCTCCATACGCAGTCTTAGACCTAGGTAAAGGTCTCTATTGCTAAGGAGGCATCCCATTTTGAGAAAGGCACTAATTGTGATTTCAATTCTAGTTTTTTTATTGAGACTTATCTAACTTGTCAACCCTCAAAGCATGGTAAAAAAACAACCGGCAATAATTAGAATGCATAAACGATACGTCTTATAAAACAATACGATTTTTATATTATGTATTGTCAACAATTAGTCATGTATTTTTTGTGGCACCTTTGAAAATTGAGGCTTACGGCAAACTTCTCTTCTCTTTGATATGGCCTGGATATAAGATATATGTATTAAGTTGACATAATTATATAATTTATGTTATAAATTGTATTTTTGTAGAATATTCTAATACCGTTTAGAACAAATATGATTAAGAGGTTGATCGCGGTCGTATTTTGAATTTTACAACTTCATATTTTAGTAGGCTCCGTAATCTATATTTCATAAATTATGTGTATTATATATATCTAATAGGTTTTAAATAAATTGAGCATTTTGAATTTAATATTGTCTTGTAAAAAAAACTATTAAAATGCCATGCTTACTGATTTAGATGATTACAATTCGGTCATTTCAAACAGACATGGAATTAAGCTAAATCGGACTGGAGAAAAAGTATACTTACATAATTATCTACATAAAATATTGTCTTAATTAATTAATATTCATGTCTGGATACAAAAAAAAAACATAAAAATACACGCATTCTAGTAAAATAATATCGGTGATAAGGCCCATAATTAAAATTTTTGCAGCTTATTAATTTCAAATCAAATAAAATGGCATACTGTTGTTTTATTGTATGCACTTGTACAATGTATTACATTTTGAGGATGAATATGTTTAGATAATATTCATTCAGTTATCTATCATGTGAATTTAGTATTTAATTTTAATTTATGTTATTCTCGGAAAAACACAGTATTTTATTGAGAGATTAATTATTAACTGCTTGATTGAATGGTTTGATATCGACTAATCGTTTTGTCTTATTCTTGTTTACTGACTACCTTTAAATTAAGTCATCTTTTACTTGGTCGCTTCATCGCGCTGGTGCTCTTTCTCTGCTTCGCCTTCCCTGAAGTCTACCCAAAACTACCAGTCTCTCCAGGTTGACCGGTCCGTGCCGGACAATATGTCAAAAAAATTATTATATTATTAAAATATGCAGAATGCGTCTGGATGATTGACTGGTTTGTCCTGTGCTATGTCCAAGAAACACGAAGCATTCGGCGTTGTCTCTAATACAATATTATAATAGGATTAGTTCAACTGACTAGTACCTAAATCGTCTGAGATCGTTATTTCTATTTCATGTTGGCATCCCGATTTAGAGTGGGTACTTAATTTAAATATGTGATTTTTTGAACGGATAATCTTAAAAGAATGTATATTTTTTCATAATAAAGTATAATTATTATTAAATAATTTAAAATAGTATAGTATGCTATTGAATTATTATTGTTCGATTATGAAGAAGTATATTTTTTTAATTACAAAAGACGTATTCCTTTTCTAAAATAAAATAAAAATTGTATAAAGTATTTTTGTCAAATAAATTTATACAATAAAACCTTATTGTATATGTATAATGATATATAACCAATCCAATAAAAGACTAACCAATGAAAAAGTTCTTTTACAACTTTGCTAGACATACAAAAAATATTCTATACAAAAGTCTATGGATACAAAAAGTTCTATTGATATAATTTACTTATGTTTGTAGTACATTAAGTTTTATTTTTAGGAAACATGCCTATACATAGAAAATATATGTATTTTTATTTCGAAGAGAGATAGCTTAAAAATGCAGATATCACGTCATGTCCAATCAGGTACTGAGATATTATTGTCTTCACTTGGATACAACTAAAATTTGTCTGTACAAAAATCAATAATCGTTGCACTGAGAATTCTGTCTGTTCAAATTTGAAAAGACAAGATTTTCATCGATTTTCATATTACATTTCGTATAATGTGCCGTTGAAGTAACGTGGAATGAACGTGTGCTGGTTTGCCTTATGAATGCGAAATATAACTGTGAAATAATGTATATGGGTTGGTTATAATACATGTCTTAATTCTATCTTGTAAATCTCATAATATAAGAACAATATCTATCAAGTGACAATAAAAAATGTCTTATTTTAAATTTAAATTTCGCTTGTTCTCGAAATTCAAAAAGTGAATACCTACAAAAACAAATGAAAACCATAAAAGTGACAACGGTTTCTGATATTGAGTAAACTTACAAATTGTTTATGGGGTGTGTGGATCGATTTAAAAAAAAAATTAGGACATATTATCATATGTGCAAGAATATTCTTCTTCTTCTTTCTTCCACTGTGTCACGACCCAGCATTGGGGCATAGGACAAGCACAAGTTCGCGCCATTTCCCTCGGTCCATTGTCAACTCTTGTGCCTCCCACCATGTCAGACCTGCAGCACGTAGGTCGCTTTTATAGCACCGCTGCAGGGTGAGGGAGGGCCAGCCATGGCGACGAAACCCTTGAGGCTGTACCAAATGTTATTCGATAATAATAATGTATTAAAAAAAAAAAACAAAATAATATCTGCGAGTTTTATCAGATTGACAGAAAATGATTATTATTTATACACTCTGTTAATACTGTGTTTCTAATATCAACTGTTATTTCTTAATCCCCCCCCCCCGATAACGTCATATTATGAACGTCTTGAATTATTAATTTGTAAAGTTCAAGTAAATATGTAAAATTAATAAATTTAAACTGGAATTAACAAGAAAATCAAATTTATTCACGTATTTCATCCATCTATACGGCGCCTAGATGTCCGGCTTCCAGTTGTCACGTTGCCCAGTATTTCTGGTGTCCTGTCAACGGCGCCGAATTGTCTCATTTCCGTAATGATAACAATTATTGTTCTCGATAAAACATAAAAATATGTAACAGGAATAAATAAAAAAAATGTTTAAATATTATACGATGTCTATAAAGAATCTGCGAATGGAAATTCTTTCATGGAAAATTTACAAAGTTAAATTCAGCAGTTGCCAGTTTTATTATGGTGTCGACTAGTCAGACAGTGTTATGAAAAATATTTCAATCTATCGTAGAGTTTTAAGTGAAACATTTTACGTCTGCTACCACAAAGCCACTTGTGTGCTTTTAATAGAACGTACGAGAGCTTTGTATGAGTTTTTTTTCTAATTTAATCTATTATACAACCCCTCGAAAGTTACGATACTCATTTGATTATTCTTGTAACAATTTGTATAAAATATGTACTAACTACCGTAATTAATTGGTTATATTTATAAAACGCGGGAAGTTTAAATTGTTCTTTTATTTTAAATCTTTCTGTAAATATGTGGGAATAAATATATTATATATATTATACACAAAAGAAATCCAAAAATTATGAGTAGCACAACGTGTGGAGAGATGCATGTTGGGCATATCGTGTAAAGATCACAAAATAAAACAAAGGATAAGGAAGCAGGTAAGACTACGCGATGTGATAGAATTTGTTAAGTAGATGAAATGGCAATGGGCTGGATATATCAATACGGTGGTATCCAAGGGTTACAAAATAAATGCCTGCAGGGACACCCTAAAACCTATTGGATAGACGAGCTCATAAAGTTCGATGGATGTACGTCGTAGTAAAGAACTAGGGATCGAGAAAAGTAGAGGCAGCTAGGGGATGCCTTCATCTAGCAGTGGATCGACCGCGGTTTATGATAATGATGTCACGTACAACCGTTTAATCATGAGCCTCTCAATAAATATTTGTTGTAATAATCAGTAACCTCCCTAGGCAAAGTGTCGCCCTTAACTACCCCGGCTGATGATAATGATAATATATAAGTACCTATATAATATATATTATATACACACATATACAATTTCATATATACGTACATATATTATATTTACTGCCACATACATTACACATATAATTGGTTGCTGCCAAAAGTTGGTAAGTCTCAAAATCATATTATGGAATAATTGCAATGTGAAGTTTGGCATGCCCTCTAAAATCAGGCATATTGCTAATTTATTTGTGTTTTATCTGCCTGTTCTATATATCGGATGACCTTAATTTTTTTGTTCTAGCATACATATTTATATACACATAATCCGTTGTTGACTCTAAATATCTAAATTATCGACTTACCATCTTTTGGCAGCAGCACACCATATTATATAACTATACGATATTATTTTGTAATTACATAATATAAATTCACAAATTTAAACTTACATAATTCGGAACAAAAACAATGTGACAAAATTACTTTTCTTTTGGGATCATTGATTTAGTACTTATTTATCGTATCTGAAAATATATGAACAAACTTTCGTTAACGATTTTGTTTGTTAAAATCTAGTTAAAAACCATGATAATACTGTTTTTTTTAGTAATTATAAATCAAAATTATTCACGTATTTAAAAAAAACCGACATCAGACGGTGTAAAGGGGACTTCAACGAAGCATTACTTTGTGTAATCCATACAGACAGAGAATGCAACTCAACAGACTATTTCAAATATCTGACAATATACACGAATCTAATAAACAGACTTGTAGAATTTAATATACATTATATTTATCATTCTGCAAAATGAAATTCTACCAAATTAATGGGTAATTCTATTCAAATTGAAGTTTGTATGCATATTCTGGGGTCCTGGCATACGATTGCTGTTTTTGTGAGCCACTATATTCATCTTAAAGTCAGTTTCAGCATTTAATACAAATTTAATACGACATGTTATTATAAAACGTAAATAAATACGTAAATTTTTATTCTAACATTACGTTTCGTTTCAATTTACACTGTCAATAAAGGTGTGAATACATCCGGTGTACAAAAATAACGAGTGATTAATAAAACATACTGTCATATGACATCATACTACCCGGATATTTTAATTTTTGTCTATTAATCAAATATAATGTTTTCAGTATACTATTTTTTTATTCAACGAGTAATTCACAATAATTAAGAATATAACATTATTTTATTGAACATATATAATTTTGAAACACTTCTGAGAAATATAATATAACTATGAGAAAAAAATCTCTTAAAAACAATATATGACACTCATCAGGATTTAAATCTGCACACTCCAGGATTCGCTTCCATGTATCTGACTAAGTTATACATGTCCTACCTGATTGCGACGAAGTTAATTAATGGATTTTACAATACTCTGAAGTGCTTTCTAAATTGCGTTACTTGTTGGCAGTCGGGTTTTTTTAATTTTAAATCAAATTATTATAATAATATATTAATAATTACTAACCGGTGTCAAAACCACTCCAAATTTTTGTTATAAAGTGCAAGTTTAAGAATGTAAAATTCGTTTATTGCACATACATAATTTGAAATCACTTCTCAGGCGCAAATTAGAATCCTGCTGAGAGTCGTACTTTCAAAAAATTCTAAAAAAAGTGTTTTTGAAGAAATTTTGTAGATATAATGTGTTTAGTTTGTCACTCCACTGGAAAAATTAATGTACCACACATAAATAAGTTTCACTTAAAAAAATGAAAAGAAATAAATTACGATTATTAATTGATCTGTTCACATTGACAATAATGGCTATTACTTACTGTCAATAGTGTATTATAAATATAAACTTATCGATTACAAATCGATAATGTAACATGGAGCTATCTACTCTATACTCCTCTTTGCAACCCCTTTTATATTATGTAGTACAATAAAACTTCATTCTATACAGTCCACTTAATTTTATTATCTTTTTTGTAAATAGCTGATAATTTGTCCTGCTTTGGAACAAAAATAGAATTGTGATGAGAAATCAACATGTGAAATCAGACATGACTTTTGTTTCACCCTTAAGAGTTTATAAAAACTAGCTGCATAAAAATCGATACAGTAACGGGGTACTAGACTAGCCGACGATCCATATCGCTGTGTTCATTAAAAACACATGCGATGCAAGGATTATCGAATAATGTGGTTCGGATTTTCGAAATGACATCGCTTCATTTGAACTTTAAATTAATTACATATTAAAAATTGACGCGCGTTCAACGATGGGTCGGTGGATTATTAAAAGAGATGCTCTCACTAATGGTTTGGTATATAATACGGAGTTAACGAGTAAAATTTACAATGCTAGCAGTAAACGTGTTGGAAAAGTCCATATATAATAATAATATGGTCAAAATCTAACAATAATTACAAGATAAAAAGAACTTTTTATATACAATGATTTTAAATTTTCTGTTGAATCATATAAACTTGACTTGACTAGCTTAAACGATCAAAAAAATTTTTACTTGATAGAAATAATACTGAAATGTCATTTTGATATGTCATATTGATTTCCATAGTAACGCACGTATATATTAATAATTTAGTTACTAGGACCCCAGACCCCTAGCAACCAATAATGGTGTCGAAATAACTTTTCATACAAAACAGAATTAACTGAAAATTAATTTCAATTCTACTTAAAGATGGCTAAAAGTATTAAAAAAATGCATTGGCATCGTGTTTTGATATATTCTAAAAGTTTCAAATATCTAGCTAGCCGGGAAGTCAGTTGAAAATCGATTGCAAGATTTGTACTGGACAAAGAACCACCGACAAATAAGAATACGAGCTAAGAAAAACGTTGTAATTGTAAATAAAAATAAGCACATATTATAGGTATATTATATATATAATATATTTATTTAAGAAAACCAAACATTGTTTATTTATTTAGAAAAAGAGTATTATGGTATTACAGCGATTGGCCAATGCGTCATAATACACAATAAATACAAATTATAAAGATGACTTAATTACAAATAACAACCAATATAACAAGAAAGTGTGTGCTTATGTAGATATTAAAGTAAAATGATAAATACAATTATAAATTTAACCTATTTAACACGTCCACTAACATGATGTAGTAAATAGTAAAAATTGTGAGTGTAATTTTATACAATATCGACTATGTTTAGGCAAAAGGGATTAACCAACATAGAACAAATTTTACAGGAGTCACAATAAACGTTTTTGAATGATTTTGGCTTAATATTAATATATACACAGACATAGAGTGTACGCTGATTGGTATTTTATTTTTTCGATCTGTCAATAAATTACAAAGTTATTAATACAGCAATCAATAACCTTATGTCGGGTCAGCATGAATTTCGATAACGTAAAATCATCAAGTCATTTAAGTGTCAATTGCTTCATCTAGAATCAGCATTTTATTACAGCACATAGCAATCTGCTATCTCATGCTTGGTCATCAAAACACCTCGAAGTCATTAGACTCTGGCTTCTCAATCATAACCTAGTCAACAATGACTAGTTTTATTTGTTAACCTAGACAAACGGTTGCTTGTATAAGGTATTGATTGCTTAAAATAAAAACACTTTTCGAAAAAACGAGGGTTAATATTCCTTTTGACCAAACATTGATAATATAATATATTATATTATAATCATGCTTTCGCTAAAAACGATTCATTTGGACAAATAAAAAACTAACATCAATTAGAATTCAAATTACATCAAGTATTAACTTACTATAGAGGCGTTGTAACTGAACAAAACTCCTGTAAATTTTTAATAATAACTCAGTTCACTTGAAGGTTTACTTAACAATTTTATAGTACTTCTGGTAATTACTCGGGTTTCCATCATTTCCTGCGCCACCCCCGTAGCACTAAAATAAGCTACTGTTTCTCCCTTATCTCTAATACCTACAACTTTTACTGACATTAAAAATTTACCTTCATCAGGTTACCTGTGTAAAATTGGAATAAAATTCAGATTCTATTTCTACATTGGTTATGCTTCGTTTACATCGATATGTTGGCTGGATCAAGCTAGTTATATAGTGACTTAAACATTAGCAACAAAGATTCCTAATGTCATTTAGTCTCTTCATTTAACAATAATCTTGATTATTTGTCAAATAAAATGCTTACACTACTCATGTATTTCACATAATTATCGACTGCTTAATCTGCAAACCGGCTAACTCAATTTAAGAAAATTGTTAAGAAAGGAGAAAAAACTTAATAATTTAACTATCGAACGGAATTTAACAATTTCAAAAATACACAAATTTAATAAGCTACGCTTTTAATTAATTTACAATTTTAGCTTCCCTTTCATATAAAAATACAATTTATATAAAGAGCGGAGTTGATCCATTTACGATATTGGAAATTTGGCACCTGGAGTTGGTTGTTTTGTGCGAATAACGATAACACATTTCTTTATAGGTTTAGAAGTTAAGTGTGAGCACAAAAAACATGCTTTGTAACAAAATGCCATCAAAATCTTATTTTTGGTCAAAAGTGCAGTTAGCTGGTTTGCAGATAAAGCAGTCGATATTTGAATTACGATCAGCATCCATTTTTAGTTTATCATTAAATAGTATAGATTAGCTGATGTTTCTCCACCAAGAATAAATAATTATGGAAATTGATTGTTAAAATATTACGTAGGTAATGTATTGTAATTTGGAACAAAGACAATCTGACATCTGGGAGCGTATAATATGTTGGTACTCGTAGTGTCAAAATGATTGCTTGATATTGCTGTAATAATTTATATTAAACTTGTATCACTAGGTATTAGCATCTAATACGCAAGTTGTATTAATCGATTTTTGTTTTTAAAAGAAATTAATGTAGAACACAATTTAAATATTTAAATACCAGACCAGTTGCTGTACCTACTAACTGTAAGCTAAGGCTTAGATTGACAGATGGTTTTTCTACGAAAAATGTGTTGAGTTACTGTCCAACCAGAAGATTTTGGCACAAGCCGGAAGTCGCTGTCGTCGACTAAATAGGAGGAGTCTTATGCGTCAATTACATTGAGCTACTTTACGAGCTGCTTGTTGGCGAATTATGCCTGTAAAGTCGCCCAGTGTCATCATTGAACAAGCTAACAAGCAATCTACCGAGAAAAGTTGAAAGCCGGTCAACTTTACACGCTACACGCCGGCGTGTGGGCCTACTGCGTCTGCGCAGTAGAGTGCAGTAGCAACCTCCCGGTAAAAAAACGAACTACGTTCTGTCAAAATAGTCGCTGGCTTGTGGCTTGTCAGCGAATGGAAAGTTTTGTGTGTCATCATCACAATCGCAGTAGCTGAATCACCCGCTATTAAATTCGCTAACAAACAGCTCGTAAAGTAGCTCAATGTAATTGACGCATTAGTAGTTCACAGTTTTAATACGTGGATAACTCGTCGCTAACCGGAAGGCGCTTCAATCGAAGTGCGGATAAAATGGGAGGAGTTTGTTAGTTCACAGTTTTAACACGTAGCCAAGAAGATTCTGTTGGACAGTACATGTATTTTGTTCCATCATCAATCGACACAAATTTGTATGTACAACCGGGCTAATTCATTTTATACTGTCACTTATTCTTCCTACGGTTTACAACTTCATTTATCGACAGTACTAAGTGGCGGAGTTGTATAGAATCATTACTAACTAAATGAATTTAACATACACTCTAATTAAAATTTAGTAGCTTTTATAAATCATGATAATATTAGCCGTAGTCACTTTATCGGTGTACACCAAGCATATAAGCGTCGTTTAGTAAAGAAAATTTCGCCAAGCCTAGGCACCATCTGTTTTCCTTTTTATGGAAAATTTTACGCTGGTGCTATCTGAAAAGTTGTCGACCCCTACGATAGAGTGAGTCGGTTATGCAAGTGTTTAATGGATCAGAAGTAAAGCATTAAATGATCCTCGAAAAACTCACGCTTTCGAGCAGCGGTTCTCAAAGTATGTTCCTAGATATTTCCCTTCCGTTGATAATTCGTATGGTTGCTGCCAAAAGTTGGTAACTCGACAATTTAGGTATTTAGAGTTAGTTAACAATGAATTACGTGTCTAACTCTCCAATTATATTCTTTACAGTAAAATTGTACCTAATATTTGATCTAATTTAATTTGATTTATTGTGCTTTCTGTGTCTACCTGTTATTGGGACCATCACGTCATATTATTGTATTCAATATTATAATTCCACTTATTCTGTGTGATTGATCCTGTTGGCTGATATAAGTAAATAAAAAAGTGTATATATATAGATATGTATGCTAGAGAAGAAAATCAAGACCATGCGATATATTATAGAAATGCACATAAAGCAAAAAGAAATTATCATTATGCCTAATTTTAGAGGTATGTCATACTTTCAAATTGTAATAATTACTCCACAATATGATTTCGTAACTTACCAACTTTTGGCAGTAACCCGTAATATATTATGTTATTGTAATATAATATCATTTTATATGGCGATTGCATTGGACGTCAGTTGTTATAATATTGTATCAGCGTGTATCTCTAATCTCGAAATAGAAATTGATTTGAGTTTTGTACTGTTCCATTTGAGTATTTTTTTGCGATCCAGGCTTCGCTTTTCGGCATAATTAGGCACTATGTGCACTCACCAATGACACATACACATTAACAATGCATACAAGTTAATCATTGTCTATATATATATATTAGAATTAATAATTACCATGTCCTTGCTTTTTCGTACAAGGTGGTTGCTAGTAATTTTGAACAATCACAAACACCCAGGCTTTGATAAAAACACATAAATGTTTTTGTCATGACCGGGAATCGAACCCAGAACTCTCGGGTGGAAGGCCAGCGCCTTACCCACTGCACCACGAGAGCCGCGTTCATTCATTGTCTATATTGCAATTTAATACAATAAAGGATTCGAAATAAAAACAGTTTTTAATATTTTGAATATTTAAAGTGTTTGTGGAAAACCTGTAGTAAATGACAATTATCACATTCAGTTGATAAGCGCATTATAATATGATTACTCGTAAATAATGGAACTAAGTAACGTGTTGGGAATTTAATATAATTAGCTGGTGAGAAATGTCACTAATTACACGTGCCCAATACCTACTCTCTACTCTATAAACAATACTTAACTGTATTCGTTGTCAGTGTATAATTGCCATTGGTGAGTACGCATAGTGCCTGAAGATGCCGAAAGGTGAAACCCGGGTCGCAAAAAATGACTCAAATATAGTATTAATTAGGAATTAGAATATTTTAATTTCGATTTAAAATAAATAATATTATTGTGATGTTATCGCTATTTTCGGAAACAAAATATTGAGGACCACAACTTCAAGGAGTTTATATGCTGAGAGGAGTATTTTCAAATTCTCTCCGAATGCAGCTTTCAATTTAAATGTCTGTTGAAATATCAAATCGGAATCGTTTATGTAAAATGTGAATAATCGCTAATGTCCACGTAGTTCATACAATGAAATATAATGTTCTAACCACGGTTCAATGCTTCTGGTCTAATATGACAATAATATTATCAAGAGTATGTTAGGAGATGTATAATAATGACTAGAAAAGATATCGGCTGACAGTGACATTTTGTCGCTATAGGATTGGTTTCCCGAATATCCGTTTTTGTCGAAATCGACCTATTAATGCAGAATGTTTTTTGTATCTAATTGGACTAGAACCACCCCTTTCTTAAAATTACTTTGTAATGATAATGAATACACCATTCATATGCTGTAAAAATAACAATTTAAATTTCTCCATTTATTTAAATATAAGATTATGAAATTTGTTTTTCGTCTCCTGAACATTTGGTCTATTCGGGAAACCAATCCTACAGCGACGATTTTTCAATTCGTTCAATAATCCTAACGTTTATATAACTATAATACATTTAAAAATATATATACGCTAGGATAGGGTAATAATATTCATGTATAAAAAAGGCATTGACTTGAATACCAATGTGGATTGGTAGGTATCTATTTTGATAAAGCCAGTGTATTTTACGTGAGTTTCTTTGATAAAATGACTAAGATACTAAGTGCAGAACGCATGAGAGGGATGCGCAATCGCGAAATACTCTTTCGCATGCAAATTTACGTGTTTCAGAGAGAGACAAATTATGCGTTACAGACAGAAGACAGATAAACCAAGAAAAATATATTATGTCATTATATTACATTTTTCTAAATGTATTGACATCCAAAAAATGACATGACAAAAAAAAAGATTTTTTCTATTGGTTATAATATATTTTCTCAGAAAGTGTTTTTCAAAATTATGTATGTTCAATAATTAGAATGGTATATTTTTAAATCTTGTGAATTATTCGTTGAATAAAAGAAATGGTTAATTATAAATTATTAGCAAGTTCAAGTAAGTTACATCATAAAAATATTTGAGAAATCCACGACGTCGGTTAGTAATTGAAGTAATAGGTATCTATTTCGATTTATTAAAAAAAATCGATTGCCAAAGTAGCTTGATTTAGAAGAGCGCTGATGAGTGGGTATTAAAAGTGGCCAATAGTTAAAATTTGTGGCAATTAGTATGTCACCGCGTAGCATAGAGGATATGCGCGGGTGGGGCGTAAACCCGGGAGATGCAGGGTTCGATTCTATTGGTTACAATATATTTTCTCAGAATATGTTTTTCAAAATTATGTATATAATGACATCCATTAAATTGACCCCGATTTGTAAATTAGGCCGTAACCTACACCTTTGGGTCTATTCTATGCTTATCGACCGCTAAAGTGATAAAGTGAAAAATATTATCAAACTTAGGGTAGGTTTGTATCAAAATATTAGCACTTATTGTAACAATTACACGAAGCCGGTTTTTATTGTTGCAATAAGTGCTATATTTTAACAGCACCTATCTTGCTGCTGTTAAAATATCGCACTTATTGCAACAATAAAAACCGGCTTCGTGTAATTGTTACAATAAGTGCTAATATTTTGATACAAACCTACCCTAAGTTTGATACTATTTATCAATTTAGTGTTCGATAAGTATAGAATAGACCCACTGATAGCAGTGTTATAACGACAATTTAACTTCATTTTAGTAATAATAATTTTAGATTTATTAATGGCGGGTTTAACTTTATGAATTGTAAATTATAACTGACTACCTGCTAGGACGGATCAAGCTAGCCAAATGCTGAGACGACAGGATGCAAGAAAAAAACCACGACTATCGTACGGTACGATGAGAATGGAAAACAATTGTTGTCAGGCCTTGATCGCTAGGTGCCTAGGTAAATAATTGGATTTTAGAGATACATTTCTAAATAAAAATAACGAGCTCCAAATTAGAGCAGGTTAGATGACTGGGCCATGTACGAGTTATGGATGATAAAGAAACTGATAGGTATTCGGGAAACTGGAAAGAAAACGAAGACCTGCTTGACCACGTATAATATGGACGTTTAAAGACGTTGAGTATCCTAAATATGAGAAAAATTGGAAAGATCTGAATTTAAATAGATATTGGATAAAACCATGGCCCATATAAGGTTATAATATATCAATGGAAAGTAGAAAATATGCTTCACTAAAGGTGTGAAATTGAGTTCAATGGATACTTACAGTAAACGTATACGAGTTTTTTGTATCTGGGATCTAGCATTAGTGGACAAGGCGGATGTGAAGCTGACGTAAGAAGGCGCACACAGATTACGAAAAATGCGATGATACGTCTTACCACTACATGGAAGGAACGGGGAGTTTCAATTGCCACGGAGATGATGCGTGTGCAAACATTAATGTTTCCCATATTTATGTACGGAGTCATGGACCCTCAGGACAAGAGGGCGGAAAGCAATTGATGCCTTCGAGATGAGGTATTGGCGCCGAATGTTTTCTTTCTTTTTTTCTTGGACAGAGCATAGGATCAGCCAGTCAATTAATCAGAGACTACAGATAAAGGAACAGTTCTCGACAATATGTCTCAGTCGCATTCTGCAGTTTTTTGGACATTTATATTAAAAGTGGACTTGATAACTTGGAGAGACTTGTGATAAGTTGTGATATTTTTGCCTGTTATCGCTAAGGGATGGTTTCCAATCCTGGTGTTCTAAAGTATTTGAATTTACATACGCCTATCAATTACCTAAGTAGTCGCAGCCATGATCTATTCTGGGTCGGAACCGTTTCCCCGTATCAAGCTTATCGTGCACCATTAGCTAGTAAATGCGCTCCCCAAAGACATACATTTTCAGTGACGTGCCATATATTTTGTTTTCGAAATTTTATTTTTCTGTATAAATTCTATGTTTTTTTAAATCTTTTCTTCTCTCTCGTGAAGGTAATATTTGTTATAATGTAAATCTCGTATTGTAAACGTCTTGAATTTAGATTTTTTATGTCCACAATATTTTGTTTTTAAATAAATGTCAAGTGAATGAGCTTACTAGGGACAGCATTTATTCTGCCTTAAGAGAAGCAGAGGATCGAGAAGGGTGGAAAGTCTTGGTCGTTCAAAAGATGACAGAATTTCAAGGTGGTCGGGATTTTCCATCCCGAATCTCGAGAATTGAAATTTTTAACATCTCGGGAAATCCTGGATCTCGAGAATCTTTTCTCGGGATTCGGGATTTCTTTATTATCAAAAATATTAATTGAACAAAACGATTTTCCATACGAAAAAATTGGACAGGAAACACAAAACGTTCAAAGACTGATCGGGACATTTAACACAATTAAGCCAACGTCAATTCAAAATGAGCGCAATTTTTGCAACATCAGGGAATTTTGTGTCTCAAAAGCGTACGCGATTGTCAGATGCAGCGATTGACATATTTTGTTTGTTTTCTTACACAAATAAAAAAAAATCACATTTTTTTGGAATTTGTCTATTTTACACTGATTTTAGGATTCTTACAGTTTTTTTTTTAAATTTCCCGATATCTCGAGAATTCTCGAAAATTCTTTTCTGGAAATCCCGAATCTCGAGATTGAGATTTTCTCGGGAAGAACAACAAGAAGAAGAAGAATACAGTAATATTTGATTACCTATTAATAATGAATGAAGGGGTATTAAAAAGATAATCGACCGATATATTAAAAATGAATCCATTTCATCCACACACAAAAAAAGGATTTGATTGTATCGGAAGCCAAAATTGTATCCTGCTTTCCCTAATATTTTCCAAGTGCCGCTTGACGCGGTGAAAATGTATTTTTAATTCACGTACCATTCAACGGCAAATAGGTCAGTCAGAGAGGGATGCTATTTTAACAATATTGGTGACAAAAATGGAAATAGATTGGTCTGCTGTAAATACGGAAATATATGTGAACCATTTCAAATATATTTCTGTAAAGCAGTGATGAAAGAGAACTGTTAATAACAACAACACAAATATTGACCCCTTTAAACCAACCCTCCCCGCACGACTCGTTTTAATCGAATGCATCATGAAGTCCTACGTTTGATGTGAAACATCAGCAGTTTTTACGCTCGGAAGCAACAGCAGATACCATAAATTTAAAACACAAAAACCGATACTTAATAATAACGCGACTGATGAGCATTTAATGTAAGACCTACTACTTTAAATTGTCGTAACTAGATAGGAGGCTCATAGCATAATTGGTTAATGCACAGTTACAATATCGAGTATCGTTTTTTTTTTTTTTTTTTTTTTTAATATTATGATTTTTATAGTCGGTATATATCTGCGGTGTTTTCAAGTTATGTATGTTCAATATATGGAATGTTAAATTCTCTAAATCTTGTGAATTATTCGTTGAATAAAAGAAATGGTTTGTTAAAACATATTTAATGAATTTACGGTTAGATTTTAGCATAACACAACCTCTTTTTTTATCACGACTCTCTGATCATGAGCTTTTATTACCTGTTTTTTTGTTTGGGATTAGTAATTATGTTATTATAAATAATTTTTAGTATGGATGTATAGCTTAAAACAGCTGTCAACATGGATTACTCAAGCACTATCCAATTAAAAAAATAAAATGTACAAATATAATTACGTAATCGACTATAAAAATGCCAAGAAATTTACAAAACTAAAGACTGGCATGAAATACTACTACTTTACCATGTTCGATCCTAAGAAGATAATAATCTATGGCCTCGTGGAGATTGTATTAACAGATTTTGTTTTTACGAGAAATGTATGTTAACCACTTGTCTTGTTCAACCTATTACGTCCATACTTTGACTCCAAACACAAATTAAAAAGCAAATGTGTGTTTGCCACACCCAGCATTCGAACCTAGGACTCACGACATTACAAGCCGACGATTAAGCCGCTCGGCCATCATGGGCAAATACTAATATTAATTATTACAATTTACTTCGGCTCCTTCCAGTATACTCAAAATGCTATGATTCGAATCAGTGATATATTTAGATTAATAAAGTCTGAGCATATCTTTTTGCACAAGCAACGAGTGGTCCACTGAACAGCTGTCAAAATCAGATCCCAGATTGCTTGACATATTGATTCGCCCTTGTAAATTGAAAATTCGAAATGCCCTCGAATTGTAAAAAAAATTCTCAAATCAAATATATTAGCTATCATTGTTATTTATAAATAATATACATTCCTGTTATTCATCAGCTGTCAAAGTCAGACTAGTCCTTCACACGAAAACCGGTGGTAATATCGATTTCCAAAAAATATGTAGCATTGATATATGCATTACATTTGTAGAAGGTGTGTTAATGCTAGTGTATTATTTATCATATCACTCAACTATCTAAATCACACCATTCCCTGTCAGACGCGTCAGTATGAGCACTTTATAGAACAATGACAGGTCATCCATAGACAACAACGGGAGGGGCGGAAAAAGTAGGACCAGTCGTTGTGAATGTATCGGCTTTCTACTTGAGTCGGCAGTGTTCGAATCCAACAGTATCGGCTTTTTTTATTTTTACGAAATTTTACAGAGTCAGTTATTCAAATTCTTTTAGAATCTCATTATATTTATGTCAATGTCTTAAAAAAAAAATGAAAATCAATGCGAACGAATTTCAAAAAATCAAAACAGAAAACTTTTTTATCTCACCGCACTTGTTTTAACTTTGGTAATAATAATTTATATTGGACACTTTGAGTCTGTCTCAACTTTTAAAATGGGTACCTACCTATATATTTTTCGCCAAAGGGCTGCTTAGCATATTATTTTTTGGACGAAGGCAGAGATTATATTATTTTTGACATTGAAGTGGGCGTTATATTACGAGCTTTTACGGTCAACGAATTCCAGTCCAAAGCACATTTTACACGAGCTTTACATACCGCTGAAACTTCAATTTAAATAAGGCAGAATGATAAGCTATGAAATTAGATTTTTAAGAAGACACCTTCCATTCTTTGGTTAGATCGTAGTTGCTAAAATAATCTTGGGTTTTTTAAAAATATTATATGGTTTATAATTAATAATTGGTAAATTTTAACATAAGGAATATGAATTAAATAGTTTACAATATTTTAATTTACTCAATAATGAAATAATTACAAGATAAAAAGAACTTTTTATATATACCACATTTTAAAATTTTCTGTTGAATCATATAGACTTGACAATTATGTATTAATAAATATTTTTATTGTACTTGATAGAAATATAGAATACTGAAATGTCATTTTACATTTCATATTGATTTCCATAGTAACGCACGTATATATTAATAATTTAGTTGCTAGGACCCGCTTAGCAACCAACAATGATAACTTTCCATACAAAACAGAATTAGCTGAAAATGAATTCAATTCTGCCTAAAATGGCTAAAAGTATTAAAAGAATGCATTGTCGTCGTGTTCTGATATATTCTAAAAGTTTCAAATGTCTAGCTAGTCGGGAAGTTAGTTAAAAATCTTCAATCGTCCAATACAAATCTCGGACAAACAAGAAAAAATATGTACTAGAAACACAAGAAAAAGTTAGTACCGGACAAACAAGAATACGGTTAATAAAAACGTGGTAAAAATCCGACGTACGTACATACTTCAGTATAAATACTACACGTTATGTCAAATAAATTCTAATGTATTTAAGTTTTGTAGTATTCCATTTGAGTCGTTTTTTGCGACCCGAGTTTCGCCTTTTGGCATCTTCAGGTACTATGTGCACTCGCCAACAGGTAAATACACAATGTCAACGAATATAATTACTTCCAACATATATAATGAATTAATATAATAAAGTAGGTAAAAACTTAAAATATGGTGCCGAACAGGAGTCAAAGCTGCATCTATCGGATCCAGGTCAACGTGTTTCACGAATTTAGCTACTTGCTTCTAATATAATTACAACGTAATTAACTTAAAGTCACGCAATTGTGACGCTTCTTAAATATCGATAAAATTGGCTATAGGTTTTTTGTTTTTTAAATATATTTTTTTGTTAAACTTCGAAAAGACAGCACCCTCAGTAAGAAAAAAACTAGCTCACCCCATTTTAAATTTGAAATAATATACACACAGAAACATATTGTGAGGTTTTAATCAAAACATTTGGGGTGAAATATTCGACTGAGAAAATATTACCAAAATTGCCATAAAGCCTGATTCAACGAAGCAGTCAGCAACAACAAAAAATCCATGGTCAAAAAATATACACAATTCAAATTTAGTTCAGTAGTTGCAAACGCTTGGTTCATGATTCACAAGATGAACACAAACTATGTAAATATATAATTTAATATACAAATTTGGGTGACCGGACAAAACAGAACATGACAAAACAGAAAAGTGACAAAACAGAACAGCCAGATAAAAAATGAAACATTAATTTATGTGGATCTATCTAGGTTAGCTTAGGTTAGGTTAGGTTAGATCATTATTTCGTTGTACCTAGTCACCTTATCATTTTGAACATATTATTATATTGATTAAGATGAGATATCCTAAGCTTGCCGGCAGAGTCCCGTTTATTTGAGGCTTTCTAGCGATTAAGAATGCAGAAATTAGGTATATAATATTTGATTTATTATGGCGTATTGAAAATCTGTGCTATTAAAAATCTATCAACATAATAGAAATAGAACAATTTCAATATTAAATTTATATTTTTCCTGAAAGGTCATAGTTACATTTATCATTGTTCTGTTTTGTCACTATTCTGTTTTGTCATGGAACCACAAATTTGATATTATAATTATCCGAATTCTTCTTCATCTTTTGGTGCATTCTGCCTACATCTAAGTGAGGAGACACCGGTATGTGAAAATCACTGACGTCTACCTGCTCAATGATGCCAAATATTTTATTTAAATGCATCAAAATTAGCCTTCATGTCGATCAAGTTTGATTTATGCCACTCTTCCCATTCCATACATATTTCAGGATATTTCCAGAGGATGTGGTTTATATCCTGCATTTCTCCACAACATATACATCATAAGATATGTCTACAATCGATCATTTCATTCATCACTTCACACACATCAAAGATCATTTCAACTTTTTAATTCTGATTTTAACGCTGCGTAGTTTTGCACGTCACGCTTAAGCTGGCTCTCACATCTAAACTCGCCCGTTCTGTCACACTGCCATAAATCAAACCTTCTAAGAACGTCGATCTGGTGTTGCATATGAAGATCGCTCACATCTACCTAGCGACAGTTACACGTAACCTTCGAAACGTATAGATATTTGGATGCGGCGATCGGCAACCCGGTGTAGGAATGACCAATTCGTAGGTTTAGATAGATTCTATAGAATAGACGAATATTTTTTGACTATTATTTGTTATGACTTGGTTTACGCAGGGCTTAAGACGATACTTCAGTGAAATGTCAAATAATTTTCAACTACCTATAGGCGCGACGAAATTTTGGAGTCGCTGGCATTCGGAGAGCGAACGTCAAGGTATGAATATGTAAATTTGTTTCGTGATGGCGACGGGGGTATTAATTCTTAAATCGTGTAAAGATGACTAAAAACGTTACCCATTTACTTGAAAAAGAAAACATGTCAATGAATACATTATTATTGTTACTAATAGAACAATATACAGAACATTAAATGGACGCATGTTGGATTTATACGACAAATTATAATTCGTTCGGCATGCATCATTTGCACCCGCAATCTGCGCATCGCCTAGCCACGATACTTTTAGACCATGCCTCAACTGAGGTATAGCCTTAATTGAATTTTAAAAACTAACCAACTCTATCTGTAATTTGTAGTTTTTGTTCAATGAAAACAAATACGCATGACTGACAAAGATTAGTGTGCACTATTTATGTCGGATCTTAACTGTCTACCTCCACCCTTCGCCACTGGTATACAACCACTGCAAAGAACTTACTATTTATTCCGGCGCACACGTGGGCGATCAGCGATCACATGCAGGTAAACACGTGCTAAGTCACGCAGCCCGTGTATTTACGCACACGCAAGCTTTCTACGATGAATATTCATGGAGTTATGATTACACACATGCAAAGTTATCGCCTTGAACATTCAAAGCGAGTGGAAATAATATTGTGTGTTGAGTCTCGACACAAACAAAGTTAAGTGGACACATCGCGGGTGAATGAATACTTCTTATGAATTAGGGACGATAAAGAAAATGTCAAAGAAAATAATTTAGATTAGATAGTAACACCACTTTGTTCAGGTCTTGGAAAATGTTCGTAGGGCATGGGGCTACATTTTGGTTTTAGAAAAATTAGTTAGTGTGGAAATAGGGAACACTACAAAATTAATTGAAACTGACTTAACCTTATGAGTGTAGTCAGCGCCGTCTTTAGGTTAATAAAGCCTTAGAGCGGAATGCAGAAACATTTGTCATAACTAAAATTTCCTTAGCAGAAAACACTATGCAGAAACACTGCCCTTAGTTAAGATCATTTTTATTGAAAATAATACCATATTTAAAAATTCTCGTTAGGTAAATTAGGTAAATTATTTTATAATCGTTAAATGATGACAAAAATATGACAACTGCATTTTATAAATGCAATAACTATAAATACATATTAATATTTAATTATAATACTCTTATGTTTCCGTTATAAGTCATTATACGTGATTCCACAGGCACCACAAGATTTTTTTTAACATGGTAACACAAGCATCAAGTGTCATTCTTCATCTGGTATTTTGTATTTCTGCGGGCTGGCGTATAAAAATAAAATAATATTCTGCAAGTACATGCCAAACGAATTAACACTATCAATATCCATATTGCGATACATTGTCAAATGAATTTGAGTGTATGGACTGTGTTATAGACATGCGAATTTATTTTGACAGCAGCTGTCAGTGGTAAATGGTAATACAGAAGGGGGCGTGTTCATAACAAAAGTAGTCTATGGTTAAGGATTCCTTAACTCTATACTCAGGATTGTCTATAGTTAAGTCATCCTTTTCGGCGACTTATCCTTAGGAACGAAATCTTAAATTGTGCATGCTGCTCTAAGAGCCCCCTTCTGTATTAGCCCTTACCACTGACAGCTGCTGTCAAAATAAATTCGCATGTCTATGAAACAGTCTATACACTCAAATTCATTTAACAATGTATCTCAATATGGATATTGATAGTGTTAATTCGTTTGGCATGTACTTGCAGAATATTATTTTACTTTTATACGCCAGCCCGCAGAAATACAAAATGCCAGGTGAAGAATGACACTTGAGGCTAGTGTTACAATATTAAAAAAATATCTTGCGGTGCCTGTGGAATCACGTGTACTGACTTATAACGGAAACATAAGAGTATTATAATTAAATATTAATATGTATTTATAGTTATTGCATTTATAAAATGCAGTTGTCATATTTTTGTCATTATTTAACAATTATAAAATAATTTACCTAAACTATAGGAAAGAGAATTTTTAAATATGGTATTATTTTCAATATAAATGATCTTAACTAAGGATAATGTTTCTGCATAGTGTTTTTTGCTAAGGAAATTTTAGTTATGACAAATGTTTCTGCATTCCGCTCTTAGCATATATTTTTTCTCAGGCAACGAGTGGTTCACTATTCAGCTGTCAAAATGAGATACCAGATTGCTGGACATATTGATTCGCACTTTATCGTTTCAAATTGAATTATAAAAAAATCTCAAATAAATATATTAACTATCAGTGTTATTTATAAATAATGTACATTCCAGTTATTTATCAGCTGTGAAAGTTAGACTATTCCTTCACACAAAAACCGGTGGTAATATCGATTTAAAAAAATATGTAGCATTGATCTATGCATTATATTAATTGTAGAAGGTGTGTTAATGCTAGTTAATGCTAGCTAATGTTAATGTTAATCTGAAAGAAATCGGTAACTAAGAATACTCCGACAAGTGAACACGACAGATGCGTCAGTATGAGCACTCTATATAACAATGGCAGGCAATGGCAGGTCATCCATAGACAACGGGAGAGGCGGAAAAGGTAGGACCAGTCGTGAATGTTTCGGCTTTCTACTTGAGTCAGCAATGGTGTAGTACATTATGGCTACAACACAGTTGTCGAATGTGATAAAAATTAAAGATGAAAATAACAGTAGGATAAATCCAAAATACTAGCTTGGAGATAATTGAACTACATTGGACTTAACAGGGCATGGTGAAAATCAAACAGTTTTAATCATATTTTGATTTTAAAAATAGAAATTACCCAATAAAAGATGTAGCTATCATTTTTTGATGTTAATTATATGGAGTCCGATATATTTTTTAAGAATTATTTGATTAATTAAATCAATTTTTAATTAAATTAGTCAAAATAATGATCATTTTGGTAGGTATAAGGCGTTTGAAATTTTCTAAAAAACAATGATCGTTTTTTTATATAATAAACGTTTGCTTTGAAAATGCACAGGTCATAAATCTATGACATGTTTAAGCAAGTATTCAATGGGAAAGCGTAAAATGGAAAAGACTTAAAAGTTTTGTCAGAAAGATCATTCAAGATATAAAATCTGTCACAATTTAAGGCTTCGTTTCACTCCTAAATTCTAATAAAGAAGGTGTGTGGCAGTTTTCTCAAAGGTAAATCAACAATAGCAGGGGGTTTGCACTAAAAAACTTCAACAAAAACCTACATTAAACATACTATAATGCTTGTTGTATCTCAACACTCTGAAACTAATTATTCTCTACTAATCATTGTCTGACTGAATTGAGAACTGTGAATAAAGATTTTCTTAATTACCAGAACTGTTTATAAAATAATGGCGATTAGCTTTAACGTTTTGCTTTAGTTACATATATGTTGTTATACATTATATATATATATATATATATGACAGTAAATGTGTGTTTGGAGCCAGAGTACATACAGTGAACCTGTCATGAATTAGATTTCACTCTGATTAGCGACGGGAAAAACATCGAGAGCGTCGATAGCTTCAAATACCTGGGGTACACACCACGGGATATGGCATTTTGTAGAGAGAGCTCGATATCCGAATGGGAATGGTTGGAGCAACATTCAACTCGATGTGCAGTGTCTAAGTGTGGATTCACGATTGTACTGAACTTGGAGAATAGATGTTTACGATGTATACTGGATATGCTGGTATGACTTTAGGAGTAACGAGGAGACAAGAGAATGCACCGAGCAGCCTCTTATCACGCTGAGAATGAAGAGGCGACATTGGGCCTGGCTCGGCCACGTGATGCGGATGCCAGAAGATAATTTAAACCTGGCTTTAATGTTATTCAAGTCAACCAGATTCCAGCATCGTGTAAGGTCGCTAAATACTATTTATATAGTGTCTACGGTGGAGCTACGGGATGATAGTATAACCTAGAATAATGCAAAAATACTGGCTAGAGACAGGGATTCTTAGAGGCACAACGTGGTCTCCATACACTCCAACTAAGGGGCGAAGAAGAAAATATATATACTTAACATCAATAAATTTCTCGTAAAAAACTGTTAATCTCCTTAACCTCTGTGATGACCAATATGATCCTCATAGGATCGAATATGGCGATGTAATAATGAATGTGTAATAAATTGTATTTAAAATTATGATATTATATGTATCACATTAATTTAGGTTCGGTACCCATTACGCCTGCTAGTGGTTGCGTTACCCCCTACGCCCCTTGCAAGCACACCCTGCCGAAAAGGTTCTATATTTCCTACAACGCAAGATTCTACAGGTGAGAGGGGGGGGGGGAGTTAATCACTACGCTCGTTGGTTCATGTCGACGGAGACTAGGGTTTTACACAAGGCCCACTATTATAAGGCTGTGATATGAAACTGTATACTTCGATGATAGTGGTAGTTATTTTTCTTACTTCAAATGCAATATAGTTAACTATTATTAAGCACATTATTGAAATAAATTATAATAATTTGAACGAAATATTATGTAATCGAAAATCTCTATTTATTATGAAAATGTTACCCCATTATATTCGAAGATAATCAATACATAGGACTACCATCGTAATGGTCAAAGTGCCATGGTCTAAATAAATGTTACGATATTAAAATATAAACAGACAGAAAATATTACCTAAACAATTCATTATTACATCAGGGTTTTTAACTGACAAAAGTTTTGGCACAACATATTGATTGAAGGATTCTCTTCAACATCTTTTCGCCAGGTATATCTAAAGGCATTTTAACCGTCTTAGCTTTTCACGGTATTTACTCTTCCGTTAGATATCTTCGCAGGTACGATACCGCGAGACCGTTTGTTCTGTCAATCGATCGAAAGCGTGTCTGATAATATCGCTTTGCCGTGACATCGCTCAAGAATATCTGCGACGTCGATCAAACGAGCACTTTTTCACAGTTTATTGCTACTTTGCATGGGAGACCACGTAGAAAGTTTACTGTTTCCCTTATTACGTTTCCAAGTTCGTTTTTTTTGTTCATTTTTTTGCGTTGATGGGTCGATAGAGGGCCACAGGTAATGTGGCGGAAACTTTATGCGACTGACATGAAAGATTGATTAAAATATTGTAACTGTAGCGGTCAATGACCTCGGGCCTTGTCATCATTATTTCAACATTTTAATAATTAGGAAGTCATTTAAACTATCGCATAATCGTCGCATCTATAGTCAGCATATTCTAAAAGCGTGACATCGAAGTGAAATAATGCAGAGGCCAACAGATTTCTCAACATCAAACTTCATCAACAATGATTCGCAATTTACAGAATATTCATATATATACTTAGCAGGCCATAGTTGATTAGTTGCTCAGTCTAAATACCTATTAGTATCGATCATAATCTCCGTCTGATCAGTAAGGTTCATGTAAGTCGCTCCTGTCCCAAGAGTTCGGACCTAGGGACAATATCACAACATATGTATTGTAACATAACGCTCTTGTAACATACTCTTCTACCGACTGTTTACGTTGCAAATAAAACTCGCTCCTGCATCCATCGGAGCAACCACCACCAAATATGGACTTCTCATCTCTCCTCCTGACGACTCTCCATCTACACTTCCTGGTTACCCCAAGCACAGCGGCCTCGTCCCTCAACAACGAGCCTAGCAAACTAACGAAACGAATTCGGGGTAAATAATTTTTAATACTCGCCACACAAAGACTGGCGATCAAAAATATAACTATTAAAATCGATCAGATGACTCCCATTCAAAGTTTATTTCTCTAACACTGTCAGCTCTCGGCAAGGAAGTCATCTTAACCTTTAAATGCATGATGGCAACCCTTTAATGTAGATACATGTTTAATTTTTAATATTATAATTTAACAATAGCACATGTGAATAAAAACTATAACTGTTTTATCAACATACTTTCTCCGTTGCCGAGAACTGCAAGTTTTTAAATAATATTTCATTCACACATAAAACATAATACAGTTTCTTGCTGCTACCACGGAATTAAGTGTTAAGTGGTTAGACACAAATATACGTGACATTGTGATCATCCAGCAGGAGCGTCCATGAGGATGAATCTAGGATAGGACGCCAATTATTGAGGTTGTACTAAATTGTTTGTTTTATAGTCAAGCTCTTTAATTCTTCTTTTGTTATTTGACCATGTTCGATCTAATAAGATCAAAATATGGGCAGAGCCCTCTATAGAGTAGAGGTTTGTCTTAACAGGTTTAGTTTTTACGAGCAATGGATGTCAGCCATTTGCTCAACCTATTAAGTCCACACTCTGACTTATAGATGTTGGATCTCGGGGTTGTAGGTTGTAGGATCCAACATCTATTATTTGTATGTAGAAGGTTGCTTCGTGTGTGTGATAATATAATGTTCGGGGGCGCAATTGAAATGTGACACAGAATTGATATGGATTGGTTTATATTGTCATCAGAACATTGAAGATTTACACGGCACTAAAATAAGGCTGTTACATTGTTTTTATACTTTGTTACTGAAGGCTACATTATGATTTTGAATTTGATGTCAAAACTTTATGCGGAGTTGCTCGCATGATTGACTGTACTGTTGGAGGCCGGATTTTCAACTGAATTATCGACTCATTTCATTATTATTGTCCATGGTCGATCAATGACCATAGACAACAACTTGACATTTGTAGAGCTAAAATATAAAACCTCTACAGACTCATACTTAAATTGAAAAACAATATGTGAACTTGCCAGACTCCGGATTCGAACCTAAGACCTACGACGCTATAGGCCGACGCTTAAACCGCGCGGCCATTGTGGGTGTATTTATTAGTTAGTTATAATAGCACCTAAATTCTGTTCACACTCTAACCACTAAACTTAGTCAGTGAAACTTATTTGTTTTCGTTGAACGAATAATACAGATTGCAGAAACCAAACCATAATAGATAGAAGAATATTATTTTATGTGTTATGGTTTGATTAAGGCACGGTTTAATTGAATTAAAAAAAAAAACAACCAATAGTATCTCCAAATAAAATTGTACTTATTCTTGTTTCAATGAAAGTAAATAAATATGTCTGGCAAAGTAAAGTGTGCTCTATTTATGTCAGGTCTCCAAAGTCTACCTCCACCCTTTGTGAATGGATTCAATCCTGAGTCACGAGATTCTGACGACGAACAAAAATTCAGTACGTCAAAGTGTAGGTTGTTTTTTTTTAAATATATAAAATTTTTAAAGCACACGTAAGCCATTTTGGAAACGCTATTAAATATTGTTATAGGTACAACTAGTTTCTAAACTATATTGTTAAAATGCTTAGAAATTAAACCTTACATAATTATTCTATATAAACTTTGGACCCAGAATGAAAGCTTTCACCCCAAAAGCACGTTTATCGTAGTATACAGCAGTTCTATTCAGCAGTGCAACTTGTCGACCAAATGTTTTGCCCAAGTTAAACCAAAACAATACAAAAGCATTGAAACAACGTAATGTTTAAAATACGATTTAGACGTCAGCAAATTAATGTAAGCTGTTAGGAAAATATTTTCTAACAACAAAGCTTTTATATTGGCTATTTAAAAATAAAAAAAAATAGTGTAACCTTTCGACTATCAGTTACCCTCCAGTGGACGATAGAGAGTGACATGTTATAAACATGCCCACACTGTGACAATTCGTGGATCCTAGGCTGGCAATACCGAAAAATCATCTATGGGCAAGATGGCGGCCGAGCGAAGGAGGTAAGGAGATGTTTGTTGATTGGCGGATGAGTGAAATTAATTAAAAAAGTATTAAGAAGAGCACAGTTTTTTTGTGCGGAGCTTACGTGTGGACCTCGGGACAGGATGGACGTATAGTCCACGCACTTTACAGAGTCACTGTTGTACGCTAAAATTGCTTTGCATCTGGATTGGTATTATTTGCGTGTATGCATTAAGGCCTGTAATAAAACCCTACTTAGAACCGCCTGCAATTATTACTTTATCACCAATTGGTTAGACGTACAGTGCAGGGGCGTAAAGGGCGGAGTTTCTTTTGTTATTAAGAGTCGCTGGTCATAAACTCATTCTTTGGAGTCGTCTACAGTGTGTTCATATAGTGACTGTTATCTGGTTATCTATATAGCTGGGCGCGTCTTTAGTGTCCAATGTATGAAATTATGTTCTTCCTATTATTTATTTAACTTTGACAGCTTTATACTTATAAGTAGTTGAAAATGCCATTTGTAATTGTTCTCAGAAGTCCTAATGATTATATGTATAATTAAATGAAATTGCCAACAAAATTATGTATTTACGGTATTATAATTGTCTTTAATTGTTTGTTCTCTATACATTTATAACTAATCTGTTAAAGATATCGTTAAGGCTAATTCATAAATTCCAAAACATTGTATATTCCCAATCCCAACTAAATAAATAATAATACACGATGTTTTCATTGAATTGTAACTATCAGTATAAGTAAATAATATACAGGTACCTACGTTATAATGTACGCATTTTTATTCCATATTTTATTAAAACAATAAGCCATAAAACTATGATTATTTTTCCGTAATTATTCATGCACACCTTGTGTCAATACTACCAAAGAACACCAACACAACTGCAAATCGTTTTTAGCGTACAACAGTGTCCATATAGAACGAAAGACCTCTACCCGGGTCGGTCCGCTAATTCTGACCATTTGACCATGGCGGACATTCGTACGAGGACCAAATACGTCATATACCGACGGAGAATACCTCGGCCCGTCGCTTCAACCATGGCGGATCAGTAAGCTGTGTTGTTCCTTTTATTCTGTTATTTATTCAAGCCTTTCCACAAGATTGCAAGAGCCGTATGCTTTCTCAGTTAGCTGTTTGATCCACTCTTAAATTCATACCATGTCACGTCTGTGCGAGGCAATCGTAAATCAGCTGTCAAAATTTAGAATTGTCATAAAATATAACCTCATTTGTTTTGAACGTTAGCCTTTCTTTTATTTGCTCCTGTTCCATATTTATTATTACTCCAGATTTAGAGTTGGCGCCCACCTGATCATCTCTATCTTCTGTTCTTGGTTATTGAACACACAAGGTATGTAGGATGAAATATCTACGTTTAGTGGTACTCGAGAAACCTCATGGCCCGAGATAAGAGTCCTTAATATTAGCTAGTCAAAGTCGGTATCCATAATTTTTACTTTTTTTGATACTTTTCTTAATTATGATTCTGTAAGTATATTTTGACGGCGTTGGTTAGGCGTTGGCCTCTAACGTCGTGGGTACCTGGTTCGAATCCCGTGTCTGGCAAGCACAAAAATATTGTTTTTCAATTTGTGAATGAGTCAGAGTATGGACCTAATAGGTTGACCAAGTGGCTGATATCTATTCCTAGTAAAAACAAACATTTGTTAATACAAACCTCCATACAGTGGAGGCTCATAACATGATCTTATTAGGATCGGCACGGTAAAAAAAAAACATTTTCATCGTATATAATATATTCTTTTATTTATAAAATTTAGCTTCGTTCTTATTTAAATATAATTACACCTGAAGATGATGATTACAAACTCGTTTATATTCATCACCCGCCATTTTTATAGTATAAGAATAGCTTTAAACATGATTTTTGTATTAATTTTTAACTTTATTTCGCTATTTACTTTCTCTAATTATTGAAAAAAAATATTATATTTGCATTTAAAAAAATGTCAAACGCCTGGATGACAACAATACATGGGGATAGTAGGTTTGAGATATTTGCGCGGGTCTAAAGATTGGATTGGGATTATAGTCAGCCCAACCATCAATTTATAATAAAGTAAAAAATAAATTAGTTCTAAAGGGTATAGTATTTATTATTTTTAGATCTGGTTTTTGACTACAATACAACAAGTCAGTTAAAAATGAACAACGGAATCAATTGTAATGTATACCATTGCAAATGAGTTTAAAATGATTTTAATTGGAACAAACTCTCCGAATAGAATATAACGCAAACTAGTAGCAAAGAAATAATTCACAGTCGACTTAGCAAACAAAACGAAAGCTATCGAGGCAGCTTCTGATTCAAACAATGGGAACTTGCTTCACGTACAAATTATAAACGAACAACGTCTGAGACAACAGAGTTGATACCATGTTTCTACATTTGTGTCCTAAATGCTACTAAAGATGCAGTTACACACATGCAAGATGAAATGTTTCACATGCATTTTAGAAATATTTCAATATACTTTAAACATTGGTGTGTAGTATCAACAAAAGCCAACTTTGACGCGTTTGAAAGGTTTGCTATTTCGGTTTTTTTAATAATTATTAATAACCATGTCCTTGCTTTTTCGTACAAGGTAGTTGTTAGTAATTTTGAACAATCACAAATACCAAGGCTTTGAAAAAAACAGATAAATATTGTGCTTTCACCTGGATCGAACCCAGAACTCTCGGGTGGAAGGTCAGCGCTTTACGCACTGCACCACGAGAGCCGCCGCTATGTCGTATGTTAGACGAAATCTTTTCGATCGTTCTTCAGATTCATCATTTAAACTCCTGACTTCTCGGATTTGATTGAGTTTCAATACATGGGTCACGATAGGTGAAAGACGCTAGAGCAAGTCAAGATTATTTTTTATCTTCTAAACTCTTTATTTAAGCACCACGTCGAATGTATTGAATCCTTAGACTTCTATCTGCTAATCTGACGCCATACAAGCGAATGAATAAATTGTATCCAAAGATTATGTGTAAATAGTACAATAATATTTTGATAATTCAAGACATAGTGCAAGCATTTCATACAATATTGTATCATACTGTTGTATGTATGTAATCTATTCTCTAGTATTAAAGTGTTGATTCCAATATTCGCAAAGTTTTCCAATCACCCAAAGCAAAGATACAAAACTGAATGCGCGGAAGAGGTTCGAACCGATTTATTGTTTGCCAAGACGTACGAAATGCATCGCCTTGTTTGTAGAATTTCAGCCAGACAGAGTTGAAGAAAATACTTGAAATGATATCATGAAAAGTTTCAGTCAGTCTAATTACATAATCAGTGAAGTAAATTCACAGTGAATCTATAGAATATAAAATTTATTTATAATATTACATAATACTATTCATACTTGGTGGAAAGTTGAATTTAAATTCTAATGTATTATTTAAGTTTTGTACTATTCTATTTGAGTAGTTTTTTTGCGACCCAGGTTTCGTCTTTCGGCATCTTCAGGCGCTCTGTATACTCACCAAAGGCAGACACAAACTGGCAACGAGCACTTTTAACTCTAACTTATATAATAAATCAATAGAATAAAGTAGGTAAAAACTCCATTACCTCCCTATCAAGTCAAGGGTCACAATAGAAATATAACAAACAAATTATGAATAGTTGAAGTGTTAGTAAAAAAAACCCAGTCTTATTAATAATAATTCACTCGATAAGCATATTATAATAAATCGCCAAAACCTAATAATAGATCATTAGTACTTAAAACAATAAAATACTACACTCTAGGAACAATGGTAACGTATTGGAAATTAATGGAGTTAACTATCAGTATTAAAGTTATTAGTTAAAAAATTAGTATTCAATAATAAATTCTTGCATGGTACCTACATACTTTTTAATTTACTAAATATTTATTATTTAATACAAACAATATTTTAAACACCTCTCTAATCGATGAATCTGCCCACTGGTTATGACATACGAGGTTTTAATTCCATGTTTGAAACCACGAGCCCTACGAGATTTAAAAATTTGTCGATATATGGACAGCATACTAGTCTAGAGAACCGAGGTTTTCATATGATTTAATATTTTTTTGTTTAAATTTTTTCGAACAAACTTATTTTTAACGATAGTAAGGTGGCAATTGTATTATCTTATTCTCTCGTGTGAGTCTTGTTATAATGTAAATCTCATATTGTGATCGTCTTGAATTTAGATTTATTATGTCTACAATGTTTTCTTAAATAAATAAATAAGTGTCATTTTCGTGGCAGTTAGAAGTAAGACATAATTTATAGAAAATATCACATACCTGTTTATGATAGTGTTATGCAATGCAATATTATGCAGGTAAATTCTACTAAGAAACTATATTGCGCAACTGTTCCAGATTATTTGTTTGTCTTCTGTTTTATTCAACTGAATTGAGCAACGAATCGAAACTGCTAATATCCAGTAACGTGCATACAACACTTGAGACAGGGAACAAAGTATTTGCGTATATTCACGAAATATTTATTAGTTGTATAAAACGTGTATTAAATGCCTACTGTTACCAGTTTTGAAGGGTGGAGGTAGGCTGTTAAGATCTGAAATAAATAATGCACACTGAACTTTGCCAGTCAAACGTATTTGTTTTCATTGAATTAAGGCTACAATGTGTATTTATAGTGATGGTTAGTTTTTAAAATTTAATTAATTACCGATTCACTGCGGAGCATTTAATTACAATAATTACATGCTAATTATATCTAAAGGCCCCCTAATCAGGACACAACAGCTGTGGCGTTCGCGCTATAAGGATTAAGCCCTGTCTAATCGAAGTATCTAAAATTATACCATAAAACCATACATAATTCTACATATTTTACAGATAAAAGAACAATTTTCATCGATTATGGTTTGGTTGAGACAGGGCTTAACAAATTTTAAAAACCAGCAACCCCATCTGTCATAATGTATTCTTAATTCAACAAAAACAATTAAGTTTGACAGAAAAAGTGTGCGCTATTTTTGTCGAATTGCTAATGATAAACTATTATGGTTTGGTTTAGGCAGGGTTTAATTAAAATTTATAAACTAACCAGCGCCATATGCAAATTGTATTCTTAGTTCAATGATAACAAATAAGTATGACTGACAAAGTTTAGTGTGCACTATTTAGGTCGAGTCTTAACAGCCTACCTCCACCCCTCGCCACTGACTGTTACCATTACCATTACGAAGAAGCTAACCTGACGTAAACAGTTCGATTGTTTTTTATGAATTTGAAATTGGCGCCTTTTGTGAAGCCTCACACTTGATTGACTATTGTAAAAAAGCGCTCAAACAATAGCGAACACCAAGGCTTACTTTAGAGAGATCAGGAAACTGAATTGTGAGTTACGATTGTAGTGCTAGTTGTTGATTATTTTTTAATGAAATGCCGTAACCTGTTCACAATAAACGAAGATTTTTTATTGTATAATTATTATTTCATTCAAATCAATTAACGTATTTCAATATGAAAAATTCACCATTTTACAAAGTTTTTATTAGCTCGTATTCTTGTTTGTCCCGTGGTTGTTTGCCCAGTAAAAATCTTGCGATCGATTTTAACTAACTTCCCGACTAGCTAGACATTTGAAACTTTTAGAATATATGAGAACACGATTACAATGCATTCTTTTAATACTTTTAGCCATCTTTAAGCAGAATTGAATTCATTTTCAGTTAATTCTGTTTTGTATGGAAAGTTATTTCAGAAAAATCCGTAAAAAGTAAAAGATTATTATTGGTTGCTAAGTGGGTGGTCCTAGTAACTAAATTATTAATATATACGTGCGTTACTATGGAAATTAAAATGAAATGTCAAAATGACATTTCATTATTCTATATTAAATTTGTTTGTTTGTTTCTTTGTTTTTATTTACTTCATATCAAGTACAAGTTTGAGCATATTTAGCATAATAATTCAACAGAAAATTTAAAAACGTTGTATATTATAAAAAGTTCTTTTTATCTTGTAATTATTTTATACTGCACTCTAACTATGAACAGTAACTATGACTACAGTCGAAATTTACAGTTTGTTATTTTATATTTAGAGTTACAGACTCTAATAGTATTTTATTTCACTATTAATTCTATTTTCTGTCTTAAATTTAATGTGCATGACAGTTTTTTGCGACTTTCTCAAAATGGCAGAATAAATAATATACTTTTTACTTTTCAGAGCGACTGCGCATTGAGGGCGCGTATTCTTTTTACTACCCCAAGTGCAGGTAGAGTATTGTAATAATACACCTTCTCGGACACTACTTGCATTATTTGACGGAGTAGACATCCTTTTATTCCTGTATGATGTGCACGCTACTGCTCGTTGTCTTTATGAAAGAAAGATGAAATGAAGCGCCTAGTTTCAAAAGCCCCTAAAACGGTTTTTGATTTTTTTTTAGTTAGATATGTATTTAGATGGATATTTTTGTTACTTATATTATGGGCAAAGATTGAACTTTATAAAACGCTAAAAACCGTTAATACGTATGATCAAAAATTAGGGTAAATTTCAAAACCCGCTAAAATGGGTGAGTGTGCTTTTCAAATACCCCTAAAATTGAAAGCCAAAATACTCTTTAGAATGTAAGGAATTAAAAAATAAATACACAAAGTTCACAGATTTAATAGATATAATTTTTTCTCATTTTTCTCAAAACTACCTACAATCGTTTTAGGGGCCTTTGAAACTAGGCGCTTCAAATACATTAAGCATTTAGGGCTGGTGGATATTTTTGGATACAATATTAACATCATTGTTTCTGGCTATACCTCAGCTTAGGCATGGTCTAAAAAGATTGTGACTAGGCGATGCGCGGATTGTGAAAATGACGCGAGCCGAACTAAATATAATTTGTCATAAAAATTTTACATGCGTCCTTTTTATGTTATGTTTATTTTTATATTCGTAATAATAATAGTATATTCATTGACATGTTTTCTCTTTCAAGTACATGCGGAACGTTTTATAGTCATCTTTAGACGATTTAAGGTCATATTCATCCGACGCCATCACAAAACAAATTGACGTGGTCACACCTAGACAGTCAGTTTCCGATCGACGACGACTGCGAAATTTCGTTCCACATACTGTTGAAAATTATTTGCCGTTTCACTTTTGTACGCTCTTAATTATTGAATGAATCGTGATTCTATTGAATGAATCAGGTTCATTCTATTTATTGAATGAATCAGGTACACATTCAAATTAAAAGTGTCTTCTTATTCTTCATTAAAATACAAGCAGAACAATCTGCCTACTCCAAGATGGCTTGAATATACACACTTGAAAAATATAGGAAAGTATTTAATTTTTTATAAGGATTGTCTCAGTCGTGTAAGTGACATATTATCTTTTTCACGTTGATGCACGAAAGTACAATTATTAGCAAATACCAGAAACCAAAGATAATGGAAAGCTAGGGTAAGTCTTAATTCATTAGTAGATCGACTTCAACAGATGATGATGATAATATAGTAAATTAATTTGTATGCTCTATAATTGACCCAAATATAATATGTATGAATGTTTGTCTCTTTTCTCTGTTCATATAATATTATTATGACGTATAAATCTCAATTGAAAATCCGTGTATTATTATTTAATTAAATAGAAATAATTACCAATAGGAATAAGTGACATCTGTTAAAATTTTGTAATAAAAAATGTAACATATTAATAATTGTACTGTCGTTTAATACTCAAATTGATAGTACCGCACTGTATATTCATATTCTGTCAAACTACGAGTATTATGATATTCTATCATGTTTTCTTTCACGACCCGATTAAAATAAACGATTCTTTTATTGTCATGTGAGTTGATTTTTCAAATTTAAAATCAAATTAGCCCATCTAATATATATTTTCATATCTCACTCTCTCCTATATATTTACATATTGTGTTTTCTCCAATGCGTTACAGATAAATCAAGGTAAGGTAGCATTCCTTCCATTTTTATACTCGCGTTAGGTTGTATTATTTTATATATCTGTAGAAGTTTCACAGGTTACAATACTGGTTGCTTTACTCTATTTTACCACGTTTTTATTAGCTCCCATTCTTGTTTGTCCGGTACAGATCTTTTCTTGTACAGTACAAATTTTTTCTTGTTTATCCAAGATTTTTAACTAACTTCTCGACTAGCTAGACATTTTAATCTTTTAGAATATATCAGAACACGACGACAATGCATTATTTTAAAACTTTTGGTCATCTTTAAGCGGAACTGAATTCATTTTCAGTTAATTCTGTTTTGTATGTTTTGGTAAAAAAATTCGTTAAAAGTAATATTTACTACTCACTAGTATTGGTTGCTAAGTGGGTCCTAGCAACTAAATTATTAATATAGACGTGTGTTACTATGGAAATCAATATGAAATGCCAAAATGACATTTCTGTATTCTATAATATTTATTCAGTATTTCTATCAAGTCCAATAAAAAGTATTTATTAATACGTAGAATTGTCAAGTTTATATGTTTCAACAGAAAATTTAAAAATATGGTATATAAAAAGTTCTTTTTATCTCGTAATTATTTATGTATATATTTATATTTTTATATTATAAATCTGTGATTGCAACTGTGACTGTGATTATAGCTGTATTTGTAACTTTAACTGATATTGTAACGGTTACTGTGATTTGTAGCTGTGACCGTGATCGTGACTTTATATGCTATTGTAACTTTTGCTGTAATTGATTCGTATAGTATCAAAAGTAGAACTCTCCCATATATACCTACCTAAAACTAATACCACTTTTATTAAATTAATATAAACTGGATCTGTTTCATCCACCTAAGAGGGACATTGTCAGATCCATATTATAATATGTCGGAATTGATCTAATGAAGCCAAATAATTATTCTTCTGATCATAATGTATGACGTTGTTTAAGTATTTGGAAACAAATTTAAAAAAAGAATAGTACGATTAACATATTGAACAAAACTCATTAGTGGAAAAGGTGTCCATATGGACACATCAATTTTGTAGATGGTGTGACATGAATTTTTTTTTTTTTTTAAATTGTTTATTTACATTTTTTATCTATCTGTAATATAACAGAGAATGAATAGTGAAAATAAAATTTTCATATCGTTTTTAAGTTTTGAGATAATAGCCGTGTCCACATGGACACGCGTGACACTTATATTATCAATTTTTTTTTTGGATTGTATGGTTTATTAGTAGAATTATTATAAAGTATGATAGTTTTCAATACACATTACACACGAGCTAATATTGCATTTTCTTCACTGCGTTCTGATTTCAGATGTTTCTTTTTCATTCAAAAAATCAGTCACAGCGTCGATTTTTTCTATTTTTTTGAATAAAATAATTTAACCCATTAAATCGTATATCTGCTAGAACCATGGATTTTGATGTACATAGTTTTGAATATCCATCCTATCAAGATCCATCAGCGTTCTTATTTTCCACATTTTTCCCGTAAAATTGATATTTTGTGCAGCAAGGTATAATTGCGTGTAGAATCTCCAGTTGCAGTATAAAATATCAGATTAGTATATCTATGTTCTTGCATTCCTAGATTTCACTTATGTATCTGCTTTTAATTGTCTATGATTTAAATTATCGATTGTTCCACCACCATCCTCATTTGTTAAAACCACAGGATCTGGTCGGTGGTGAGATAAATAATAATATTATATTCGTCGACATTATCATCATCACTAGCTTCATAAAGTGCATTCAATGGATTATTTACCAGCATTTCTCTTTCTTCAATCTTAGACATATCCCAGAAGCTAAATAATTTGACAAAAATGAGAAAAATATATTTTATAAAAAATATAGTGATAACACTGATAGTGATAACAAATCATAATTTAAATTTGTAGTGTTAAGTGGCACGCGTGTTCATATGGACACGCATTAATTCATTATGCAATAACACCACATAAATAAAAATAATTCCATTTCGTAATTAATTACATATCATGAAACTGAATACGTTTATAATGCATTCAATGACAGAAATATTATTCTTTGAAACAATATAATCAGAAAACCACGGTTACCTTTAACATATTATAGTCCATCATTTTGTGATTATAAAATGAATGACGAACAATTGAAGCAGTGTACTTATTTCAACTGACTAACGTTTATAAACCAAATTATTATTTTAAAATAACAATTAGGCAAAGTAAACTGTACTACAATAATTGCGTATCCATATGGACACGGGTGACACTAACGTGAGCAATTGGGTCTGGCACTAAAGAGTTAAAAGGACAACAGTTATCTGTTTGCTTTAATAACATGATTGACATTCGGCAAACACCATCAATCCCCTTAAAATGGATGTCTACCCATAATAATAATAGACATAATAATAATTGAGTAAACTATTTCTTTTATTCAATGAATAATTCACAAGATTTTAGAATGTAACATTTTATAATATATTAAATATACATAATTTGAAAACATCTCATGCATATACACATTAGAAAAAATATTTAAACTTTTTAAAGTTGAAATGTTCTTGACAGTCATACGTTCGACCAATCACAGAGTCAATTCTCTGATTTCTAAAAGTAGAAAAATATGTTATATAACTCGAAAATCATACAAAACGTTTTTCGTCATTTTCTCGCAACGATGAATAATGGATAGCGGTGGCGCTTTTAGCAGTGGACTGTAATTTTAGGGTGATGGTGGATTCCGGATCTAGGGGGGGGGAGGTTAACAGAATGCCAGACACTGACCTTTTATGATGTTGGTGATGGCTCCGTAGTCTGGTTGGACTGTCGCTCGCGCGGTATTATTTGTTGGGTTACCCGGTGCGCGGCACTTGACGGTACACTGTTAATGGATGATATAGACGCGACGTTCACTCATACCGTAACAGATTTAGTGCAACGTAGGTCGAGCATATGCGTTTTCGAGACACTCGGTAGTCAAAGACGGCTAAGTTATCAGATTTCTTGATGTCACTCGAGCTAACTGAATGTTATTTAATCACGGTCGCCTGATGATCCGTAATTGCTAGTCATCTGGTCTTATGACAATAATAAATAAGGGATTTAGAAGTAGGTGGGAGGAAAGAAATGAATGTGAATATTGGCCAAACCAGATAGTTCTACATGTTATGATTCTATACGGCCCAATTATTGTAGCTATAACTGTGACTGTAATTGTGATTGCAATTATGACTGCATTTGTTACAATTTTTACTAATAAATTAAATACGATATATTCTCTTCAATTATCTATATATAGGTATTTCTCTTCTCAGATTTCGTTATTGACGTGTCAGAAATGGCATTACGTCTACGTTATCCTTTGTATTTTGCGTTAAAATGAATTCCATTGTATGCCAGAGTCACGTGTCGTAACCCTACGGTGGTGAGCTTGTTACGCAGAGCAGTTTTCCGCTTTTCTTTGGCCTTTGTTTGTGTTGTGATTAGATCATGTCTTCCGTCTTATCATGCGCTTTGTTTTTGCAGCATTTCGCGTCTCCGCAAACTGGCGGACCCACCCTCCTTTGTGTTTGTTCAATTTTACCACTTTATTATCGGAATTGTGGTTAGAATAGATTGTTTTCCTACATTATTCATTGATAACAGTGACATTAGGAAATCACAATGAAACTATTTTGTACTAATGTTACAATACGAAAGTTATGAATGGTGTTTTATTATAATGCTATTAAAGTATTTGTTTGTGATTTTTGAAGTTACACTTATTTTGGCGCGTTTGGGAAAACAGATCAGAGTGTATTTTTGGCGTGTGGCGAAGTTGCACGCGCCGATGTAACACATAATTTATTATTACGATTATATTCATTTCGGTCTCAAGGGTACATGCGCATACGCATAGTGTCATTTAGTTAGTCGCTCAATACAACCAAGTTAAGAGCACGTGTTGTAAAGATAACCAATATTGTGTCATAATAAATATATATGTTTATAAACAAATTTCTGGAGACTAACATTCTACACTATTAATTTATATTCATAAAACTTTATTTATATTGGAGTGTATATTTATTTTTCATTGTAAATATTGTGTATTAAGATTTGAGGCTATATTTATGTTAGTAATATTTATGAGTAAAATTATAAAATAAATGAATTTTGTGAATGGTGAGTTGTTAAATAATTAAAAAATATATTAAAATTTAATTTTTTATTATCATCATGGGCACTTCTGAATCGATTATAACCGCTGTATGGCAAAGATGCGTTTTGGTCTAATTCAATAATTAAATTATAATTATCATATTCTATATGAGACACAGATGAATCGCGTTCGTTTTCATCAACCTAATCCATTGTTATATTAATAGACTTAGGTAACGGCTAATTTTGTTTTATTACGCTATAGAAGTATAACTTCTAACGCGCGTACGTAAGTACACACACCGATTTTCTAATAATATCAGTTTTGACTATTTACATAGGTACTTAACTGCCTTTTCACGCTATATAATTAAAAAAAAAATGTATGTATGTCTGCCTGTTTTGTTATAACTGAAAAATCGATGTGTGTACTTATGTACGGGCGTTAGAAGTTATACTTTTTTGGCGTAACAAAACACAAACAAAACCTGTGATAACCTAGATTATTCGACTAGCTCTTAATTATCTTGTGAAATTACACAATCAAGAAAACGGGCCGGTTTTTGGAGCGCCGTTTTTTATTTCTATTCACTTTAACTTATATTACTAAATTATATAATTATTTCTCGTTGTTTTTATTTTTAAAGTAACATCTGTCACTCTGACGTTTAATCGTTTGTTTACGTGAGGAATTACAAATGGGTGACAATAATAATTTCGTTACCTTGGCAACGGAACAATTTTACTATGATACTTGTGTTTGTATACATCTGACTGATGCGCAGCTAACTGCACACTGTCGCGCACCTTCGTAACGGTGTGCGCGCGCAGCTCTCAATTTCACTCTCTACCAAACGCCCCAAAATAACTATAATTTCCTACCTCCTAACTATTTTATCCACAAAAACCACTTGGACTTTTTCAATATTGAAATTTGAATTTTTCTAATGGTCCCAAAAATCACTAACAACGGCCATCTTGTCGTCGCTTGTCTTATTTTTCAACGTTAACGTGGGTAAATGTGGAATGTATTTTTGTGTATTACTGCCATCTACTAATATATGCTGCAATTAAACTGATTGAAATATTTAAAGAAAAATCTTTTTTAGTCGATAAAGTGATTAAATCAAAATATCAGATGCTGTGACGTGTTATCCAGTTTTTCGACCACACCTCTCAATCATTGTTAGTAATACTTCAATACAGGTATCCTAAAAGGTTTTGAAGTTAGGACTAACTTACTTACTTCACCCTGTCACGCCACAGTGTTAAGGGATATGATAAGCACAAGGATGCATCACTTCCCTAGGTCCATCCCCACGTCTCGCGCCTCTTACCGAGTTGCTGGGTGAGTGAGAGTCACCCACGGCATTAGAACCCTTGAGATATGCCACATGTACGGAGTGTCTTACTCTCTGGTAGCATCCGGAACACACATCCCAACCACGTAAAGCATGTCCGCTTACTAAATAAAGTGTCTATAACGTGGTCGTACCAATGTACCCCTAAGATTTGGATCGATTCACAAAGCTCAAAAGTCGATACCTTGGTAAGATAAACAACAAAATTACCGCATATGCCACAATTCATCACGTCTTGGTGTAGTTTTCAGATAGTAACGGTAGAGTGATAGTAAAGGAGCGCACACTTTAAACAGAAAACCATTATTAATTGATCATATAACCTCGCTCAAGCTATGAGTCGAGTGTAATTGGACATGGTTATGGAGAAAGTAGGCAGTCCACAAAAAATAAAAAAAATGAGATATGATATAGATCAGATGCGAGAAGGTTTTCTCTACGTTCTGCTGAAAATAGCAAACCCGCAAAAAATATTCTTGAAATAAAATACTATTTACAATTGTACATTTTACATACATTTTTAATATCATGTTGTTGCTAAAGTGCCATTATCTCAGCTCGACATTATTGTGGACTGGCTACATTCTGCATAACTACGTTCAATTATAATCATAATGGTTCTGTAGAAGGGTGCGTGCATAGGTTAAACGTTAAACCATTGTCTCCATCATTGATTTGACAAAAAAACTGTTAAAAGAATTCTTCAGGAACGTTAAGGAACCTTTAAATTCCGGACAATCGTTGTGTTTTATAGTACCTATAGATATTGATGTTCTGTTTCTATTTGGCGGCTTTAAAATTTAACGTATTATTATTATTACAAGCATCTTCTTATCATATTATTCCAAATGACAGCTCATACAATATTACGTATGCAAAACTTTTGACTTCAATAACTCGTCAGAGAAATTTGTGTTATCAATCTTATCCCACTGTATGAACTGGTAGAAAGTAAACAGCGAAATAGAATGAGGTTTCACAAATTTTGTCGATATCTTTAACGAAGCGATTATTCATACTGAAGTGTGTTATGAAAGTTGATTAACTAATCAAATGAGTCAAACAAAGATAAATTATTATTTTATACATCAGTTAGAATTATAATAAAAGAAGGTGATATTTCATAACATTTGACAATTTGGGGACTCTTAGAAGAAACACAAAAAATAACAGGTTAGGGCATCCAACCCAGAGCCAAAATTTAGATCACAGGATTTTGGGATTGCAATTTGACGATCCCAGGATTGGCATTTTTTCGATAGTTAAATCAGCCAACAATATGTAGTATAATTTATACTATTTAAGATATTAAATTTATTGTTAATATTGTGTTGTGTACGTTCAATCTTAGAAATACATAGCTTTAATGGAAGAAAAATATAGTAATATAAATAATGTGAATGTAAAACAGTTTTATTTATTTATTTAAAAGATAACATTAACTTAATTGAAACAAGTGCATGCTTGCATGTCCGTGGCACTGGCGGTTAGACGCCTTTCACGTGCCAGCACGTCAGCGGTGTCTAACTGTTTAAATAAATGAAATTATTAGTTTTCTGATGTCGTTACGTGAATGCGTATGGATTCAAAAAATGGTTATTTATTATCCATGAGCATCCGAGGATTCCCCCTGTGACATGTGCAGGTACATACACTTCACTGACGTGAAAACTATTGATGAACTATGTACTTTTTTGTATTCGCTTCGATAATACATAACTTAATGCAATATTTTGGGACTATTTATTGTTGAGTATAGAAATGGTATAATAATCACTTAGCAGTCACGCGTAGCGATGTCCATACATCTTTTTTAAATCTAAATCTGTATTATTTATACTGACTAATATGCACCCGTTAATAATGTATGTCGACTGTAGAAAGGAAAAAGAAATTAAGTTCTACAGTTTTTGTCAAAATTGTATTGGATAATATTGGATAAAATAACATTGAACACAACTAAATACACACTGTATCCAAAGGATATTAGCTGCAAATGCCGAATTATTATCTAAATTTAGCTTATATTTTTTTTAAAAGAAGGAAGTGAATTCGGAAAAAAGACTTAACCATCATTTTTATTGGTTTTTCCTTTAGTAACCTCAAAATATTAATCAGATCAGATTGATAACATAAAATACCAAAATAATTATCTTCGTGTACTTGGTTTATGCCTATTGTATATTTTAACTTTGACCGACACCATAACAAAAACGTGGTTGTGCTTCCTGTAAAATTTGATTTGTGTTGTTTAAGTACTTTTTCATTTCAATACATTGTATTTATAAAAATACATTTTTATACATAATAAATAGTGTATTTTACCATTGTGTGGGGTGACTTAAAAACTCTGTAGACACTGATAGTAGGAATTGCAATACAGGTATTTCAAACCGGTATCCCAGTATTTTTAGATAACGATATACTCGGTATTGAAAGTGGAAACAAAACGTATTACCTAATGCACATTAATAGTATAATAGAATTGTAATTTTTTGTCAAGTTACGCGATGTCTGGTTTACTTCCGTTGCCTTTCGACTTCGTTGATGACCAGTAATGCACGTGCAGATTTGCGGAATAATTTTTCATTAAACGTAGGTAGGTGTTTCCGTAATTTTAAATTTATCCAAAAATTTTCGCCAGTGGCTCGCGGGGTTTAGAAGTTGTCAGGCGTATTTTTAAGTAGATATATTTAAAATTTAGGTTGAATACTCTTTGTTTGGATAATCATGAAGAAAGTGCCAATAGTTCAATTATTATTGCAATTTATTTGTTTTTAAAAGTTTACATATAAAATAAGTACCTATTGAGATATTTTTGCTGTAAGATTTATATATCTATATTTGTGTCGCTAGATTTAAAAATCAGCCAAGTCTACCTTTAGGTATTTTTGACTTTTTTGTGAATTGTTGAAGAACTACTACTTTTTTTCCATTTCTGCGTCATTAGAATGTGGAACTTATTAATTTTAAATATTCTGTACTCAAAATAATGTAAACTTTCACCCTTGTGACTGTGTACTTGAGAAAACAAAAAGTTATTTTTCTCCTATTCATCCATTATGGATTTGGCTGATTTTGAAATCTAGTGACACATTTATTGCTAGATACTTTTGTTTTTTTTTCCATATCGTCACCTCAATACAACTAGATAACTCGGATTTGGTCATTGTTGTGAAAATGAAATTTAAACCCTACTTGGTTAACATAAATCTAGGCTTTATTTATTATTGAAAATAAAAATGAATAATTGTGCTCGTTTAAATTAAGAACAATTAAATAATGTTCATTTGTATTAATTTTTTTTAGATATTGTTTTATTTATTTTATTTCTTTATGGATTCAAAGTTATCTAATATTTTCAAACAAAAATTTAATACAGTTTCGATTAAATTTTGACTAGTTTTATCATTTTTTAGAGAAAGACATGTAGAATCATATTCAATAGCCATCTCAAAAACAGTGAAAATCGTGTTGTCTACTTGTAGTATTGAGGTGACGACATATTCCACAGATACCGTTACGTATTGGTATTTTCATTCGGTATTACAATCCCTAACTGACAGTGAGAATTGAAAAAGAAAATGTCATTAATTACTTTCACTTATAGCAAACAATCAATTATTAAATTATTGATGAGAAAAACAATATGTTCACACAAAAAATAACAAATAATACATCGCTGGAGGTCATCAAATAACTGAGAATCAATAGAGAACAAATACAAATAATCGTCGTAGCTTATTATGTGAACGACGGCACGAATTGTGAATGCTTGTATGTGAACAAATATTTACCTATAATCAAACAAACATTATTATTAATAATACATACAAATAGTTGTATAGTATAATATAGCCTTGTTTTCTCTCGATAGTCTAGTGATATGTATAAACAATTCTAAACTTTTGTATAAAATCATGAACTTTAGAATGATGAATCGATATTCGATATCAAGTTCGATACAACTAAACAATGATTGAGTTAGTATGCCATTCTATGGAGAGAGCTCTATTGTTAATAATTCAATATAAAATAAGTTAAAAATAATTACAAGATATAAAGGACTTTTTATATACAACGTTTTTAAATTTTCTATTCAGTTATTATGCTCAATATGCTCAAACTTGTACTTGATATGAAGTAAATAAAAAACAAACAAACAAACAAATATAGAATACTGAAATATCATTTTGATTTACATAGTAACGCACGTATATATTAATAATTTAGTTGCTAGGACCACCCACTTAGCAACCAATAATAGTGGATTGGATTACGGATTTAATTCCGATATAACTTTTCATACAAAACATAATTAACTGACAATGAATTCAATTCCACTTAAATATGGCTAAAAGTATTAAAAGAATGCATCGGCATCGTGTTCTGATATATTCTAAAAGTTTCAAATGTCTAGCTAGTCGGGAAGTTTGTTAAAAATCGATTGCAAGATTTGTACCGGATAAACAACCACTGGACAAATAAGAATACGAACTAATAAAAACGTTATAATAATTAGTTGGATGTATTATCAAGTCAAATAACCCTTTCTTGGATCAATAATTAAGTTATATTTGGGAACTTTGATGTTCATTTCTTATTTAAATATAAAATTTCAATGAGTATTTCTCAATTCTATTAGACTAAATCAGAAAAAAGACATTTCCATAAAAAATAAATGAGAATTTGTGTGAAAATATCTAGAATCAAAGTTTTTTTTAATAATTTCTGTTTATAAATATGTTACCGATATCATATTAAGGGAAATTTGTAAATTTAATAATGAACCGCGACAAAGTTATTATCTAGGAACTCCTAAATTTCATTAAAAAACACTACTCTTAAATTGCATCTAGAATTTCTGTACATAATTTTACTATATTGTATAATTGGCGCCCACGATTGTTAAGCGGTAACCTATCGTGTCCAGAAACTTGCACGTATGCAGTTCGCTGTATCACACTTCATCCTGAAATGTTGTATCGGAAATATATGACCGTATATTATTGACCGTCCAACCTTTTTGGGTCGTATAGTACTGACATAAAATTCATGTATATATAAAACACGGCAGTAAACAAATTTTGAATATAGCCGATATACTGGATTATTTGTTAGGTTAGGTTAGGTTTTCATTCTTAAATTCATAAATTTTGCCAAAATCAGCTATGAAGATCGAATTAATGTTCATGTTGAATCTAATAAAATTAAAGACCGAATAGTATACGGTCATCTCTTTCCTATAAAAAAGTTCACGGCGAACTGTGCCACGATGAAATGTTTTACGTACAATTTACATGTAACCGAAACCTATAATATCGAGTACGAATCCCGGGTCTGGCAATAATTCATTTTTAACATCCATTTCTAGTAAAATCAAAATATTTCAATAAAACATCCTCTCTGTAGAGGCCCAAGCGATATCTTTAGGAGCGTGGTAAAAAAAAACTTTTACCTCTGAATAAATGTCAAACGTTTATTAACAGACTCCCGAAAAAAGTGGACATACTGGATTGTCAAGAACTATTCATTTAATGGAGGTCTTTATTCATTGTCTAGAACGGAAATGGAGGAAAAATGATCGAGATATGCTCGGTACATTAAACTATTTAAAGAGGTGAATGGACGATGGGAAAACTAATATATATATATATATATATGTATATATGTCAAGTATATTTTGTAAGTTATTACACATCTTCCTAAGTGCGACACTTTTAAGTTATTACTTCTTCTATTATTATCTCGTGCTATGATATTAATTAAATACAATATGCTATTTTGGTTTTTTGAAGGTTTGTGAAATGTAGGTATTCTCAAGGAAAACCAAAACAACACTATATAAAACTCTTCTGCATCCAGTATAACGTATGAATCAGAATGCTGGGCACTAAGTAAATAAATGATGAAAGAAATATGAATATCTTTAAGAGGAGAGTATTGATAAGAATTTTTGGGGTTGTTGAAAAAGATGGCATTTGGAGGTCAAGGTATAATGAGGAGCTTTACACAATTTATGGGGTCAAATAGATCACGTGGCATATGAAAATGCGCTAGATTGTCAATTTACATAGAATTCACACAACCTCCTAGGACAAGAGAAGATCTGGATGGCCGAAACTGGGATAGCTGGAGATTTAAGAATGTTCGGTTAAAGCAGCTGGAGAGTATTCGTGCTTGATCATCCAGAATGAAGGTAGTTTTTGAAGGAAGTCAAGACCCGCCAAAGGTTGTAGTACCCTCAATCATGATTACTGTGTAAAAGAACGTATTCTCATCCTAAATTATGAAGGTATGTATATCGTTAGCATATACTAATCCAATCATAATATGCAATTGCATTGAATTTACCATTCCTATTTTTATTTCCTTAACCAGCTAACATTAAGTCGTCGCGGCTTACCGCAGGAGTGAGAGAAAGAAAATAAGTGAATTCCCTTGCTTCAAACTGAGGAGTGAATAGTAGATATATTAAAATAATTTTAAATAGAAGTGTTATGTACTAATTGCTAACTAGAGAACGGCTACAGAGAATTGCGTCGGATGGAAAAAACTAAACTTAAACTGTCTGTTCTCCAGACGAGGACTTTTGACCCTTCTCAGTCTTCTGCTTCTCTCAGGGCAGAATGAAGGCTACCCCCAGTGAGATACTTCACATGCGCCGATGTCCTCTCTGTGTTTTGTCTTCTCTGGAGACTACTCAAAGCCACTAGTCTCTCCAGCTTATCTAGTTCGCGCCGAACAATGTGTCCAAAAAAACTGCAGAATGCTTCTCAGGTATATTAATTGTCGACAGTCGTTCCTGTAATCTCTGGATAATTGATTGATTATTCTTGCGATCTATTTAAAAAATCCCACACTTCGGAGGTATTGATTTAATTCCACTCCCATGCCGTCATAATCCATGATTAGAAACCGTAAACCGAAATACTAATGTTTTTTTTTTGTTTCGATCATGTCCGATCCTAATAGGATCATATGGGCCAGACCTCCACAAAGTAGAGGTTTATAATAACAGATTTTATTTTTACGAGAAATGGATGTCAGCCACTTGCTCAACCTATTAGGTCCATACTATAACTCATACACAAATTGAAAAACAACATGTGTACTTGCCAGTCCCAGGATTCAAACCTGGGACCCTCGACACTATAGATCGGCGCTTAAGCCACGCGACCATCGTGGGTGTTTTTTTTTTACGAGTATATATTCATAATAATTGAAATTCCCCAATCCTTTCATACAGTGGAGTGGTATGACGTTTCATAGCATTTTTCGGAATCTGCGTCCACTTTCCTATTTCTGCTTCACATCCGCATTTTTCAGTCGATCCTACACCGTTGTTGTTTTCTAAAATGGGCGAATTAACCAAAATGATATTTTACAGGAGGAGGATTTTTAACTTTTAACATTTATTTATTAATTACCTGTGTAAATGTCTAACAAGTTTATAATAAAGCTTAGAAAGAATACTGTCCTTATAATAGGCATTAAAATATAATATTTTAAAAGGCCTAATCATGTCACATTTGCTTTTTATTCGTATTTTTTTCCGACCATGTCGGAACCCACGGCGTGATAGTCCAACGCTAAAGCCGCGCGGCAACCGTGGGTGTAATTCGTATTACTAAGTGGATATTCTCCCTTACAATTATCGTTTTTAAGTAATTTCCTGTGGAGATACAAATTCGCCGTTTTTACACAACAAAACTAGTAAGTTACATATTTTTGTTTTTTCATTAAAATGACGATTTCGCCAAAATGGTTGATTCGCCCTTTTTACAAAACAGCGACTATATACGCACTTACCCACTATTTTTAGGTTTTGGAGTGTACCTACTTGCTGCGGCATATGGTTAGCCCAATCGATAACTACTATTAATTAAAAATATTTGTATTGCGTACTTCCGGTTCTTTTCGGATGTTACGGTACTAAAAATTCTCTATAATTCCTTAGTTAGAAGCAGACTTGAGAGTGGGTCTATTGTATTGGGCCACGCATCAGTTGAAGTATGGCCTTATGGTGGAGAGAGTCCAAAAGAAATTTTTGAGACTCTTTTACTTTCGGCTGTATGGATATTATCCGTGGCTCTATCCGACTGACTTTCTCTTAGGTATACTTACATACTGTAGTTTAAAATTTAGAAGGAATCTATATTTAGCTACATATTTTTTCAAGACTTATACGCGGCGTAATTGTGAACTCTGCCATTCTTGGTGGTGTTGGCTTGAGTGTCTCTGATAATTACCTTAGGAATCGAGGGCATCCGTTGTTTGTTCTCCCAAGGTGCAGAACTAACCTGCCATTAGTGATGCCAATTGGGAGGGCAATAACCATGTTTAATGAAATCGCTTCGGATATTGATATATTCCACTTACGTGAGGGTGAATTTAGGTAGACGTTGTTTTATAAGTTTTTAAGATAGGGTCTATCGATAGTTCACCCTGTGTGCTTCCATCTACTTTCATTTTTGTTGCTTTATTTTATTTCTTTTCTTATTTTGTTTCTTATTTTATTACTTATTGTACTATTAAGTCAAATCTCTCTGTATTTGTATTTTTAAAATTGTTAACACTTATTTTATGTCATGTCGTGAACGCTTTGAATTTGTAATTTGTTATGTTCATTATATTATGTAAAATAAATAAATTTGATTTAATTAATTTGGTCTTATTCCTATTGATAAGGATGCCGCCTTTGCGACTCTCTTCCTCTACCAAGTGTAGCAGTTCTGTGACTTCTCTTTTATCAGTAGAGAGTAGCGTGTTAGTGAACATCATAACAATATGAAAAGGAATTAATATCGATCATAAAAAATGACCTCTGTTGAACTCGAAACAACTAACATTGGCAAGTAGTAATTTTTTCCGTTCTGCATCGAAAATTCGTTCACAACTCAATAATAATATTATTCTGTGAACAGGTAAGCTGTCCCAGGCCAAATCGGCTTCCGCGCTGTTTACAAACCATGGAAATAAATGGATTAATAAATATCACGGGTGATACTCTCGCATTTGTAGAAATCGATACCCGTAATATAAACGACCGTGAAACGTTTTCAGCTGTATTAAATAATGTTTAGCCGAGGCGAAGGCGGCGTGAAAGAAAATTCCGACATTTTTCTCTGCAGTGAATAATAATATCAATTAACAAGAAATACGGGAAACGTATTGTTTCCCTTCCGTGCATGAAACAAATAAAGTCATTTGTTGATTGAACCGGAACTTACATGGTTTATGTTTATTAGATCATTTGCAATAATATTAATCTATCAAGGTATGCTCTACCACCGGCAGCTTTATTCCATGTACACACCGCGAATAGTTATCACTTTGATGCTTCGGTAATTAGGGATTGTAATACTGAATGAATATATCAATACCAGTATTTCGATATATTTTTTTAATAAATACCGGTATTCGTCAAAACGTATTTTCGAAAAAAGAAATTCTTATCAAAAAATATAACTATTAAAATCTATATAAAACACTATTATATTGCAACCTACCTATATTTATTATGTTCACCTTTGTAAATTTAATATGTATAGATCATAATGTTTTAGAACTGATATTTTTTATAAATTTAATACTATGAGTCCAGGTACAGGAAAATCTCTCTCAAATTCAATTTTTGTTGGATGTACTATCAATCTTGGATCAATAATAAATATGATCCCTGAAATGATTGAAGATTATTTCATCAAAAGAGCAAAAATTTACTAAGTAAATTGAAAAATTTCGCGATCCCAAATATACTCATGAAAAATAAAAATATATCACGATAATACAATATTATCTTAATAGAAATAACTAAAAAACTACGCCGTAAAATATTAATTAATATGATAAAATATTTTTAACAACACTAAACTCAACTTCACCACTGGGAAATGGTTAATATTATGACTTTTAGACGTACACACATATTTTCAGTGTCACTAATGCCAACTTCATGCTAGTTGGTCATTGTATTAATCAAAGAAAATTCTTGACAAACTTTTGAAATACTATGGTTGTTATTACTATGACCACAATTGAAATTACAGATCATAATGTGAGTGGTTAATAAATATTTTTTTTAATTTAATTTTATTTATTAAGGAAACAAACAGTTACATATTGATTACAGAAATTTAAAATATAATAATGAAAAGTTATTGCAACCAGCAAAGTTTCCATATATACATTATAATATAGTTAAGCCTGACAAGATAGAGAGTAAGAATAACATCAATATAAAGAAATTATATAAGAAAATTACATGAGAAAAATGAGGAAGAATAATGAATAATTAAATTATATACTTATAAAAAAAGTAACATATAAAAAATATAAATATATATAACTAAATATATTATATAGCTATTTATACAAATTTTGGAGATAGCATGTTTAAATGAAACAGGTGAATTATTAAAAAGTTCAACGGTGGAGAAATACATATTATAATTTAAACAAGAGCGCCGAATAAAAGAGTTTTGTGCATAATTAGAACCGCTACGACTGATATGGTATAAAGTATGGTTTCGCGTAAATCTTGATGTACAATGAAAACCCACCCTTTCGAGTACGTTTTGCGAGTGAACAAAACCATTGATAATTTTAAAAAGAAAATATTGATCAGATATAGAACGTCGACTTTCCAAATATGGTACCATAAAAGTTAATAAATATATTAACCAAATTCGACCTTTGTGCTATAAAAGGTATTTACAATGAATTTTATTTGATTTCTACGTACTATTTGATGGTAAGATGTCTACAGATTTAATAAGTTCACCCCCTAGAAAGGCTGCGGAAAATATTTCTGACACACAGCTGAAGATAAAGAAATCATTGGGACGTCTTTCGTATTTGATAATTGTTACTAACACAAAATATTAATAACGTGTAGATATGTGACACTATTTTAAAAGCGAACATTTCTGCGGAAGACATATCTTTCATGAGTAATCGGTGCAATGCTCTCCGTTTCACCGCCAGGGATTTATTTAACACCGCGTTAACCGGGAGAGCGTCCTTTGTGAAGTGTCAATATTTTATATGAGAAGCACGTTACTCCTGGCTTTGGCTTCCAACGGCGCCCTCCCTCCTCCGAGGGGAATCGAGGTGGTTTTCTTTTCCCCAGAAGTCTTGCGAAAATGTCGGTGCATTTTAACCGGAACGAGAGACTGGCGTCTTTGATCATCTGTCATAATATATATGGCAGGGTAGGGGTCGGCAACTCGGCAACCTTTTTTATTATCAAGGGTGCAATATAACTTTTTAAAAATGTCAAGGGGATGTCATACATATATTTTCATCGATTTCTGTAAATTTATATCATTTTTAACTAGAAACCAGGTGATATGTTTTGATATTAAGTTCTACCAATAGGACGAAACACAGAAGAATACAATATTGATTAATATTAGATACCTATTGTTACCATCATAATAATAATATATTGATGTATTATTATAATTGTAAGTAATTGACCAAAGCAGAGCTTTTATTTGAAATTGTCGAGTTTTTAATATGATGCGTTGTCTCCCTATGAACCATCAAGACAAAACACAGAAGTATACAATATTGATGAATATTAGATATTGTTACTATCATAATAATAATAATATATTGATGTACTATTATAATTATTGAGAGAGATTGACCAAAATAGAGCTGGTTTGATTTTATTTGAAATTGGCGCGTTTTTAACAAGATGCGTTGGCTCCCTACGAAAGTGGTACCTTTCATAAGCGGTCAGATTTCAGGCAGGTGCTGACAAAAGATTAGTTTTCCGTCACCTTTGCGAACACAAAAAAGTATTCCATTAAATATATAACTTACGTAGGCTTGTATTTTTTTCGGTGCGAGAGAATGTAATTGAGTACATGAGTATCATAGTGTGATATAAACCAATGACGAAAATGTACAGGAGATTCGCGAACATTGGTGTAAACTGTCCGTTTTTCATATTGCATTCTATCTTTAAATTCAAAAATCTATTTGAAAATAACTGTTTTTGATAATTTTGGTATATTTTTTTGAAAAAAACATCACTTACACTATCATAATCAACAATTAAAGTGGGATTTGGCATTTGTCCGAATTTGATACCAGGCTACTCGTATAATCTCGAACCTTTTCCAATAAGTTAAAAAAAATGATTTTCATACTTGCGTATATTGTAAAATTATCATATAAATCCGCTGTGTCAAATAATGTGTAATTAATTTCAACCGAAATAAATGTGTTTGAAAATAAAGTGCCGATTGTCAATTATTATCTACACCTCGATTCGAAATGTGTCCAGTTTCCTGTCATTCCCTTCAAAGTACTGTGAGCCCAAGTATCGTAGTATTTATAACATACACGAATAAGTGATGGTTGCAACAACAGATGAAAGTATGAAAAAATGAAAAATAAAATATTCTATAAAGCATAAACATATTAGGTATATGAAATAATTACAAGATAAAAAGAACTTTTTATATACAACGTTTTTAAATTTTCTGTTGAATTTTTATGCTCAATATGCTCAAATTTGTACTTGATATGGAGTAAATAAAAAACAAACAAATATAGAATACTGAAATGTCGTTTTGATATTTTCATTTTGATTCCCATAGTAACGCACGTATTTTAGTTGCTAGGACCACCCCCTTAGCAACCAATAATAGTCTTTTACTTTTTACGGATTTTTCTGAAATAACTTTCCATACAAAACAGAATTAACTGAAAATGAATTCAATTCTGCTTAAAGATGGCTAAAAGTATTAAAACAATGCATTGGCATCGCGTTCTGATATATTCTAAAAATTTCAAATGTGCTAGTCGGGAAGTTAATTAAAAATCGATTGTAAAATTTGTACTGGACAAACAACCACCAGACAAACAAGAATACGAGCTAATAAAAATGTTGTAAAATGGCATTATACCATCGATAATAATGTACGGCCCCACGATGGCCGGCGGCTAACGCTTCGGATTATAGTGTCGTGGGTCCCACGTTAGAATCCTGGGTCTGAAAAATACACATCGTTTTTCATTGGCGAAGGGTGGAGGTAAGCTGTAATGCGACATAAATAGTGCACACTAAACTTTGACAGTCATACGTAATTGTTTTCATTGAATTGATAAAATGAAGACTCTAATTTGTAGGTAGTGTTTGTTAGTTTTTAAAATTCAATTAAACAAACCATAATATTATATCGAAAGCTATGCCATTAAACCATACATAATTTTAGATATTTCATAGATAGAAGAATATTTTTTATCGATGATGGTTTGGCTTAGGCAGGGCTTAATGAATTTAAAAAACGGTACTGTTCGGTTATGAGGAATACAGCGGAAACACACATTTTTAAAATAGCCGATATACTGGATTATTTGTTAGGTTAACTTAACCAAACCTAACCTAACCCAACCTAACCTAACCTAAACTAACCCAAACTAACAAATAATCCAGTATATCGGGTATTTTCAAAATGTGTTTTCCGATGTATTCCTCATAACCGAACAGTACCAAAAAATAATAATCATCACCATCTGTAATAATATGTATTCTTAATTCAACGAAAACAATAGTAAGTTTGGCTTAAAAAGTAAGTACTATTTTATTCCGATCGCCCATACCATACCTAAAATATTATTATGGTTTAGTTTAGGTAGGGTATGATTAAATTTTAAAAACAAACCAGCACCATCTACAAATTGTTTTATTAGTTCAATGAAAACAAATAAGTATGTCTGACAAATTTTAGTTTGCATTATTTATATCGAATCTTAACAGCCTACGTCCACCCCTCGCCACTGAATGTTTTTCAATATGTGATTGGAGTCAGAGTATAGCCAAGTGACTAACATCTATTTCTTATATACGAAATAAAAATCTGTTAGGCTAAGGGCCTATAGCTCTTCTTAGGGTCGGACATGGTCAAAAATAAAACGAAAAGTCTTTTATATAAATATAATATTTACAAAGCAAATGGATATAATGGATACACACAATATTCAACTTAAAAATGTTAGATTCTTAAATATAGAAATACATCATTTATTTTGAAAAACTTTCAAAAACACAACCATTACTGATTGATAGTTTAATAGAGCACTTAATCTGAAATTGAAAGATATAATTTCTAGTTCCATTAGGCCCAAATTGTTGTCCTATATTTTCTTCTATGTATTGTTTTAAGGTTTTTCAAAATAATGTATTTTTTTTTACATTATAGACGTCGGTTAGTAATTAAGGAATTAATTGATACATACTTTAATTTAATATACTAAAACCAATAGCCAAGATTATAACGCAATTCGTAAAGCATTTAATGTAACAACTACTAGTTAAAATCGTCGTAGTCCAATAAGATTCCAGATGCCCGTAGCTTAATTGGAAAGGCATACTGATGCGAATCCAGCAGATATAGGTTCAAGTCCCATCGGGTGTCATATTTTTTTCTACAAAATGATTTTTTCTACTGTGTTTATGAATGAGAACAAAGTATGTACATTCAGTATATATATATAATGTTGTATTATAAAATCTTGTGTCTTATTCATTGAATAAAAAAAATAGTTTATTATAATTATAATAGATAACAAATTAATTTGATGATAATTTTGACTTAGCGTTTTGAATTGTACTAAATTTAATCCTCACTAAAATATTAACACGTAACTGCCAGTAATGCATTGAACATTAGGCTGACTCCCACAAAATTTGACGGAAGTTCACTAACCGGTACCGAGATACTGCCAAGTGTTGGATAATATGAACACGAATCACAAATGTGCCACCTATCCACTACTACCTATCCAGACCGTGGCATCATGGGAATCCCCACGTACTATTACAGAGAACAGACTGTTATCGGGGCCTACTTCTATAACCTGAACTGGGTTTATTACTTATGTATCATGCGGGTCCCTGTTCTATATGTATCAGTGGACGAAATGGATATTTGAACATGCTTAAATAATTTCAAATTAAGAAAGACATGCTACATAGTTGTAATATATTTTATATACTTATTATTACCTATTTTTTACCATGTCCGATCCTAATAAGATCATTACAAAACAGCGATTCCAACACCATTTGTGTCGCTAGATTTCAAAATCAGCCAAGTCCATAATATATGAATAGGAGAAAAACAACTTTTTGTTTTCTCAAGTATACAGTCACAAGGGTGAAAGTTTATATTATTTTGAGTACAGAGTATTTAAAATTAATAAGTTCCACATTCCGATAATGCAGAAATGTTAGAAAATAGTAGTTCTTCAACAATTCACAAAAAAGTCAAAAATACCTAAAGGTGGACTTGGCTGATTTTGAAATCTGGCGACACATTTGGATTATTTGAATTCAACCGTATGACGCAATTCGTGGGGTTACTGCTAAAAGTTTGTAAGTCTCGAAATCATGTTATGGACTAATAATTGCAATTGGAAGTTTGACATACTCTATAAAATCAAGCATAATGCTAATTTATTTGTGCTCTATGTTCATGTTCTATAATATCGGATGACCTTGAATTTTTTTCTAGCATAAGTAGGTACTAGGCGCATTTTAATTTTTAATTAACTAGTTTTTTTTTCAATGAATAATTCCCAAGATTTAAGAATATAACATTCTAATTATTGAACATAAATAATTTTGAAAACATTTCTGAGAAAATATATTATATATAACCAATAGATTAAATCTTTAAAAGCTTTAGTAGTTCAATTTGGAAATCACTTCAGAAGAGTATTAAAAAGCCATTAGTTAAGTATGACGTCTTTAGCATAGTGATCTATATGCATGGGCGCGATACCCGAGAGATGCAGGTTCGATCCTGCGGGGTGGAGATTTTTTCTATTGATTATAATATAATTTTCTCAGAAGTATTTTCAAAATTATGCATTTTAATTGTTTTGTTATGCAGTATTTTTGTTTTTACAAATTGGTTGTTGAGTCGACATAGTTTTTTTACCATGAATATTATCCTATGTGACATGTTTGTAGAATTTATAATTGCATATTTAACGTTATGCACTTTTGTATTTTGTCAATCATGAGTACTTCCATTATTTTTCAGAGCAAAGGTGTTATAACTAAAATTTCAGATGGAAGCAATTCATTTTATTAAGTCTAAATTATATGGCAGAAGAGCAACGTTTTACCATAGCGGGATTTGATAAACGTCTGTTAGAAAATATTTTTTTTAATTGGTCATTATCAGACCGATAACCGAGAAGATTAGAACATTCATTCGTATAGTTAATAATGTGAGTTTGAATATTTTATTTAGAATTTTTTATTATGTATTAATTTTGTCAAACATCATATTATCAAAACCTTTGAAATCCAATTGATGTTTTAATACAATCCCAGCTCTGATTCTCTCAGCCGAGTCGAGTGTATTATGGAGCATGTGTTTACGACTACGCTGGTATCGATAGATTTGTTGAAACCGCGCGTATATAATATATTAGTATATATATATATCTTAAGTGAGAATTGTTTTTACATCCAGCTTGTAATAATTCTGCAGCGAAGACAGAATACTAAGAATTCAGCTCACAGCTAACTTCTTGCGATATAATATTTCTTAGATAATGATTCACATATATATATAGCTCGTATATCTGTTACAAGATGAGACTCTCAGGGGATGTGATCAAAGTAGCGCGCCAATGGCGGACGATTACTTTTTCGGAGTCAGCGGTGGATATTACACGTAATACTATTGTTTTAGTCAAAGATGTTGACGAAAAGCCTTTTTATTACGTTTTAAATTGAAGGTAAAAAATATAAATAAGCTGATTAGCTACTAGTTATTTATTTGTTTTGTAGCGAGTCGGGAATATTTTTCAAATTTTAATCACATAGTGACAACTTTGTAGTGTACTATATAATATCACCATTTATAATAATTACCTTTACTCAGTGTTTTTGTATTTCAAGGTCAACTCCCGACTCGCTTCATCCAGCCAATACGCAATTAAATTAGCTTATTTATAAATTATGTACATAGTATATATTAGTACATAAATAAACGAGATAACAAAGTAAATTGTAGTTATAAAATTCACGTTTGAGTTAATAGCGATAGAATTTAGTATGTAGTTGATTTTATTTTACATTTCAAAGTATTTTTTTATCCTGACAATATAAAATATAATGAAATAAATATATTAATAATTCATACTAATGTTGTATTATAATAAGTTATGAATGGTTGTAGTAAGAAAGTAAATTACTATGGTAGATTAATCGTTTGGGTTATTGTAGGTAGTGTATCCCGCACCACTTGGTTTCAGAGACAGTCGCTACATAAAGTTGGCCACAATTCAGGTGGATAATGGAATATATATATGGAAGGATCGATCAATTTAAATTGCCATAAAGATGTGCGCTTATGCTGACGACATAGTAATTACAAGCAGATCCAAACAGAGGATGATCGACCATGGTGGCACTTTGAAAATAAAATCAGGAAACGCTGGGCTGCAAATAAATCAGTCAAAAACTAAATATATGGTCAGCACACGCGATCAGGTACCGCTACAGAATATAGACATAGGACAGCATGCATATGAAGGGGTGGACAAGTTCACGTATCTCGGATCCAGTCTAAATACCTAAAATAAGACAGCAGAGGAGATAAAAATCTACCTTATCTCCGGCAATAAATGCTGGCATGCCTGCAAGCGACTGGTGGGGTCGAAAATTCTAGGCCGAAGAAGTAAACTTCTAATTTATAAAACAATTATAAGGCTAGTGGTCACTTATGGCTGTGAGACTTGGTGCTTAACTCAAAAGGAGGAAAACAAATTAGCCGTCTTCGAGCGCAAAATATTCCGCAAAATCTTTGAACCTACGTTGGAAAATGGGAACTACGGAATAAAAATGAACCACGAGTTGGAAGAGCTGATTGAACAGCAAACAATCATAAGATACTGTAAGTCCCAAAGACTACGATGGGCGTGACATGTGGAGAGAATGCCTGAAGTTAGAGCGCCAAGGATTATGACGAAGTGGCTACCCCAACGGAAGAGACCCAGAGGCCGTCCAAGAAGGAGATGGGCTGACGCCGTAGAAGTAAACTGGCTTCATATAGGAAGACCCAGTAACTGGAGAAGTGTGGCAAGAGACCGGAGTGAGTGGAGAGCGGTTGTGGAGGAGGCCAAATCCCACCCCGGGATGTAGCGCCGTGGAAGAAGAAGAAGAATGGAATATATATATGGAAGGATCGAGCAATTTAATGTTGTTCTCCATATTTTTGTACGGTGACATGAATCCTGAGGCCAATTGAATGGAAGGCAATTAATTTATGGCTTAAAAACATAGAGTTGATTCTGATTGCTTTATAATTCTTAGACAGAGCACATGACGAATCAATAAATCGTACAGAGGCTTCATATAAAAACGACTCTAGACAATATATTTGAGACGCACTCTACAGTTTTTTGAAACATTAGAATAAATTTTGGATATACTAGAGAGACTTATGACTATTATAGCCTCCAGGAAAGGTGTAGAGGTTTTGTATATAACTCTACAACTTACTGTCATGTTGTTGTCTATGATCATTGATAGATCATAGACAATAACGCAAGTGGAAATTCAACAGTTGTCTTTCGGCTTTCTTATAATGAAGTCGACATGCCCCACTGTTCAGTGTCTCTCACCGTATCTAAATTCCAAATTAATGTAAACTTTTCAACTTAAACTAAAATCAATGTAAAAGTCATTTATTAGTACCGTGTTTATCCTAAATTTATTACTTCAAAATAAAACCTAGAAAATACCAACTCCATGTATTATTCATTACTGCCCGAATATACTTCTGAACTTTAAACTTAACATCAAGGGTAAGAAAATATCATCGTCGTCTAAAGGTGAACGAGAGAAAAAGGGTTGCTGCTTAGAGCAACCTAAGTGAAGGAGCTTACTGGGAGCAGCTGAGAGAAGCAGATTACCAAGAGGGGTGGAGGATTTTGGTCCCAGAAAATACTGCATAGCAAGATGGTTACGATCCTCAGCCATAATAAAACAACGAAAAGGGAAGATGTGGAGGAAATAGCATAACATTAGTAGTAATAATTACTCACAATTGGTTTTCTTTTAATATTAATGTACAGATGACTTAAAATATCCAAGGGCACGGAATCTTATGAATTCTAATAGAGAATATTAAAAGCTGATTTTTAAATTAATTACCTTCCTTAATAAGGCTTCGAGAAAACCTACATATTATAATAAAATGTTTGACATACTTATTATTATTTGAGTGAAAAAAAATATCGCATTCCTTCTGTAAAAAAAATAACATATAGGTAATTTATTATATAGGAAAAACCATGTTTATATCGACTGTATAAAATAAGTTTAAACTAAATTTATTAAAATGAGATCTAAAGTGAGAGTTATATAAGGAATTAAGATTATTTTTAAGTATTTTAAATAAAAATAGATTTTTGAATTATTCACCATTTTAATTTATTTAAAAAAACATACTTACATAGTTTAAAAACACCTCTTATACTCTTAAAACTAGATAAAATCTTATATCCTACAGGACTTAATTGTATATTCACAGGATTCGTGTCAATATGCTTCACCAATTAAGTTAGGGGAATCCTTTCTAACAACGACAAAATTAGTTATACAGTACTTATTAATTAAGTACCCTAATTACTAACCGATGCCTGGATCACTCAAATATTGCAAATAAAAGATTTAGTGTGTTTTAAAAACATTCGATTTTTCCAAAAAATCTAAATGTGTAAGAATCTATAATTTATAATTATTTTTATTAATATTGAATCTTATTTTGATATGCTTACAACGCTGTGACTTCAATGGTATATGAGGCCAAAACTCACATATTATTATAGTTGTAGTTTCAGAAAGAAAAAGAAAAAAATGATATAGGTACCTACTTATTATTTGGAGGTTGATTATATGGTTGTTCATTGGTTATTGAGATGAGAGTTTATTGGTTGATACAAGAATACACTGAATACAATAATACTGATGATCACGAGATTAGTATGTCGATTGAAGTACTCGTGACAGTGGTAAGTAGTAAGTCTCGCGACGGACTTGATGAATTAAGTGAGGATTCATAGATGGTCGTTCTTATTTATATTAATGCAGTACATATATTATAATGGATATTGTCATAATTACCAATCAAAACAGATACTACCTAAGACTATAGATACATCTAGACGCCACCCATTGCATTGCTAAATGAAGCTGCGTGCCGTGCGTTTGGTTTGTGGGCGAGCGAACGCATTCGTATACAAATGTTTGAGACCATAGACCATTTTGCTAGTGCTCGCACTAGACGCTCAGAATTAAAATATCATTTTCTATTTTTTTTCACGTTATATAGTATTTTTAAGCGGTCAAAATGCAACCATTAGATAAAGATATCCACAATTTAAGTTATTTTAAAGAAACACTAGGTCACTGATATTAAAATACATAATAATATACAAATAAATTATCACGAACATGTATCAACTTACCTATGAAACGTAATACCATCTTCATGCTTATCAGTACGGCTATCTCATTTTAATACAACATACAGAACCATCTTTTCTTCTTAATTAACTAAAAATATTTACCACTGACTTTATGTTTATCACAAAAAATAGCAATTTTAGCAACACGGTTATCGACGCTTAGTTAAGCAACAAACTAAGATTTGGCGGCGACACTAGAGCAAACCATTTCCCATGTCTGTAAACCTTTTATCTTAGGCGTAAAACCCACTTAACGCAGCAAGTGTGGCTCTCACGCAAAATTTCACAAGTGGCGCATAAATCAACGAAAATACAACGTTATCAAATACGCCAGCGCCCACTGGATTTGACGACGCATTATGCGCGCCCGCCCCATGAGTCATCGTTTTTTGGCTTCTCGGCGATACGTATGACCGAAAATACAATGCAGTCCATTCATTGAACGCGGCGAGCAAAAGCACGCTCAGGATGTGTCGTCGATCGACGGGCGAGAATACATTATTTAATAACAGAGAACTCATTGTTTAATTTTATTGCGTGTTCGATTTTAATTACAAGCCCCAAGAAATTTAATAATATTTTTATTGCTTTGTTATGAATGTTATGAGAGACGCTGATAATAATAATTATTTTGTGCTGCTTGAGCCCCTTATTACATAGGTGAAGGGTAATGCGCGGGTGGGAGGGGGCCTACTCAGTAGTGAGCGCGTCGAGCGCTTTTTTGGTGGGCTTTATGCCTTACTCTAGCGCGTGTTGCAGAGATTATAACGGTGCCGAATACTTTCTCACTCGCACTTGTGCATCGTTTTTGTTCAGGCCTTGGATACTACTGATATAGTTATGATTGAGGAAAAGCTGACAATAATTATTATTATTGCTCTAATGTTTTGATTCAACAACAAGACCTACATATTGTTAAAGTGTGTTATTGATCTAATTCTGAGTAGTATGATTGCTACATAAATCCCCTTTTTATAGAAATTACTGACTTGTAAAACAATAAACAATAACGAATTTTAACTTTATTATTACTCCACTGTAAAATTGTATTCCAAACAAATATAACTACGCATACTGGCTTTGCAGTTAGAAACCACATACTCGTATAACTTATAATTCTTCGCCATCTCAGAGGTACGTCAATGCGGCAAGGCTTCCCTTTTAGGAAGTTATAAATAAGAGGCTGCATTTTACACACCACGCGGCGAAATTACTGCATCGTAAGATCCCCAAGGACGCAGTCGTCTCCTCAGGAGCTCTGCTGAATGTATGAAGAGGCCACGTTGCAAATGTACTACTGCAGTGGAACTACTTGAATGAGGGGCTAGTCAGATTTTTGAGGGCAAAGTAATTACACGCGCGGCGGATAAAGTTGCAACTAAGGCGTAGAAGTGTAGCGACGTAGCAGCGTAGACCCGTAGAATTGTTGATGCAGTCACGTTACTAAGTTTTAAATAGTATGCAATTGTTTCGTTTAATATAATTTATTACTCTATGAAACAACATACTATTTTAACTGTGTAAACTCTACTGTGGTACAACATTAAATAATGATTCTTTTTAGTATGTATATACTCGAATACTGAATATTTACAAGAAGTTTATTGATTAATTAATAATAAAACAAATGTATTTTCCGTACTCTTTTATTTACGTATATGCAATCTTGTATGGTTTCAATATTGAAGCTCAATTTGATATAAATAAAAAGGATTTCAAGTTTTACACATTTATATTTTTATAAAAATCGATATTTTTTTTAAATAAATATAAAACAAATTAAAACTATGAATTAGTTAAAAATCTCTTAGAAAAAACATTGAAAACTTAATAAAACAAATTTTAATTATACATATTATGACCATCAAAATGTGTAATAATAAGATCGGATCCTTTGACAACTTCACATTTTATAACATTTTTTTACAATAATAATTATAAGTTTATCTTTGACTTCTTTTTAATGTTTTCAGATACACATTTCTGCTTAAAATGGAAAATATAGGAAAAACTAAAGTACACCTTTTTATTTATTTATAATAAATACTAATACAATTTTATTTAAATTCTACAAGACACAATATTATATTTATTTACAATTGAAAAAAACAATAACAATAATCAATGACAATAATTGTACCATATTCTTTCAATTATTAGTAATTTCAGTTGGACGATTTTCTCAAAAATGAAATAGCCTAATATTTAATTCCAGACCCAGGATTCTAACCTGGGACCCATGGCGTCACATCCGACGCTTAAGCCGCGCTGCCATCGTGGGGTACTTATTGTTTTTCAATATGTGTATGAGTCAGAGTATCAACTTAATAGGTTGAGCAAGTGGCCAACATCCATTTCTCATAAAAATAAAATCTGTTAATAAAAAAATCTCCACTATGTGGAGGTCTATAATGATATGGTCATATTAGGATTGGGGATGGTAAAAAAATATTTAATTCAGTTATTCTATAATACATAATATTATAATACAATATTTCGCAACATTGTTTCTTAATGTTTTGGGATTACTTGAATATAATTTACTTAAATCATTTGTGTCCTTCGAGAGTAAACGTAATTAAAGTGAATAATTGAAGCGTTTATTTACTTAAATTCCAATTACAGATTATAGTATGTAATAAGTATTTTATTTATATGGCTTGTGTAATTTGCATAATACTATTAAACGCACACATTTAATTTACAGAAAATGTAAATTGAAATGGTTTCCCGAGTCTTTTCAATTCAGCAGAGTACTTAAGAGTCCAAATACATGTATCCGAGTATGCGTGTTATTCCAGCAAACACGGTCCTGATACAATTGCTCCGTCGGTGGTTTGCGCGGGAAAACACACAGCGGGAAAAAAAAGATAACGTTCGTTTTTAATTAAATTTGAAATTTCGAAAAACGAACGCGTCTCCTTATTGCGAAACAGGCGCGGTAATATTCGGGATTCTGTTTTGACATTTTGCCGCGACACTTTGGGGGGCGCGCGGCGACTCTCTCTCTCCCCGCTTAAGTCTCACTTAAAGCCGATAAAAAAGCCAATAAAGCCGCCCGTAATTTTCTCCCGAGAAAGCCCGTCGCGAAATAAAAAGCGCCCCGCCGAAGGCTTTGATTGCGATAATAAAAGGCGCGTAAAACTCTCGAGTTTTTCACTCGAGCTTACGTCTTCGCATCACGTGAGATGTGGCGTTTTTGATGTAGGGATCACTGTATCATCACACCTAAAACTATTAACCTATCCGGACCAAAGACGTTAAACAACGTCTTATTCCATTGAGACAGAGTTTTAATATAATATTATTCAAATTTAAATTAAAAAAGTCTTTATTAGTAAAATTGAAACACTAATAATTACTGATTACTTCTAGCTTATAATCGCAGATATAATTCACGTTAATATAACAAAATTAAAAAGAGTCTTCTGTTTTTATTAGAAAGATAATCATTAATTCGCAGGGTAGAATGATTCGCTCGATCAAGTGACTCAAGCAAAGATGCCATAGGATTAGTTCAATCGATATAACTTATTGAAAACGACATATGATATTGTAATCTGTAGTGAGTGCGATAAAGAGAAGATTTCTGAACCCTTTTTAAAAACAACCAATAATTTATATTGGAAGTTATTAACACAGTTTGTGTCAAGATCATATAGATGCTCTTGATCTGTGATATTATATTATTAGTTGTGAAATTAAATAAGGAAAAATATTAAATTTAGGTACTCCATTTTTTTAGCATGTACGATCGTTTATACAAACAGATTTTTATTTATATAAGAAATGGATCTTAGCCACTTGCTCAACTCATTAGGGCCATATTCTGGATCCAAACAGATATTGAAAAACGATATATTGTGAATTTGATAACATGTGATTCGAACCCAGGACCCATGACATCATAATTAAGCCATATCGATAACTGCTCGACTTTCGTGGGTATAGATAGCCATATTTATGGGAATCAAGTTAAAATATCGTTTAATTTTCAGTATTTTACTGTTACAATTTATATATTTTATTAAAAAAGTTTGCTGCTGCGCTAGTTGCACTTTCTATCCGCTAAGGCAGTCAGAGTATATCTGGAGTGCATATAATAAATAACATAAACAAAAAATACACATATATAGGCTTTACCGTCTGCGCCTTACTTAGTTCATATATTGGAGGAGACAGTGAGTCAGGTCTCAAGGACAAACACCGTCAAAGTACATACGAAACAACTTTGGATTAGGATAATACCTATGCGTATGTGAATACTATTACATCTGAATGGCTTTGCTGCTTAGTAAATAAAATATACGGTTGGTATTTTGTTACCTATGAATTATTAATGTCTTTGGATTATAGAGTATTTTGTCACTGCTATCATTATATGATTTTAAAAATACTTTTATTTTCCATTTATTTATAATAATAATATATTAATTCGTGGATATTATGATGTACTATATATTTGAAAATTTAAATAGAAAGAAATACAAAAATTGATATTCGACGCTCCGTAAAAATAATTTGTGGTCTGATTACCAAAAAAAAAATGTGCCGCATGGTCAGATAGACGGAAATAAATTTGGAAAGGAAAGCCAAAAAAGGCTCTCAAAATTGCTGCTGGAGTATTTTTTTTTTTTTTTTTTTAGAAAAGAGACAAAAAAATTCTTGTCCTCTTTCCAGTGAGAAAATTTGGGAAAGACATTTTTTTTAATGATCAAGTCGTTCAACCAAGTTCTAATTGTCTTGCTATATTATAATTATCTATTGAATAATTGTGACGGTTGAGTCATAATGTTGGAGTACATATTTAAGTTCTGTTACAATTGGGATATTATTTCAATGTAAAGCAGCGTTCCTCAACAATTTTCAGCTGGTCCGGGAATCGTTGGTCCAATTGTCTACCACATTACCTAATGCATTTATTATGCCAAAAATGCTAAGCAAATTTTCATTCAAATAAGTAATGCGTTCATAAAATATGTCAATCTAAACGCAATTTTTAAAACTCGAGACTTATAAAATTAATATTGTTAGTTACAAAGACAAACTTACAAACTGAGTGTAAAATATTACTCAAAGCTTAACACATACATATTTTGGTAAATTACTATATAATATATAAAACCAGTGACGTCACGTGTGAGTAGGCAGGTTATGCGTTGCTTAGAGAAAGAAAATTAGAAATTACAAATATTACACTCATATTTCATCGTAGATTTCGTGGTTTTGAGATTTTTCGCCTGCGGCGCTATCATCATCTACTATACCGTTAATAAAAGTTTAGAAATTATGAAAGTCTATGTTTTTAAATGGTTTTGATTAGGGTGTACCATTATTTTATTATAATTCATCCACTTCCATTCTGAACGTGTTCAAATTCGTAAAAGCTAATTTCTTAATTCTAAATTTATTGTTATTACAAATATTTTACAAATACTAATAAATTTAAACAATAAATATTTTGAATGAATGGATTAACTTAAACTAAAATTACATTGTTATTTTTAATCGTTTTGGGCCCCCAAATAAGTCAGTGCGCCGAGCCTTTACGCACTAAACGCGTCACTACCTGCGCATCTATTCTACACACAAGACTGCTATAGGCCGCTATCGGCAGATATCGAGGGTAGTTTTTCGTTTTAGGTGTAAAAGTATTAGAACTTATTGTAACAATTACAATAAGTTAGCCGTCTAAACATTCAAATCTGTCTATGTCACTCTAAAATGTAGCATAGCCAAGAGTGGTGCTGTTAAAACATAGCACTTATTGTAACAATTATAACTAACCTATTGTAATTGTTACAATAAGTGCTAATATTTCGATAAAAACCTACCCTAGATAACTGTCGTAGCGGCTGAAAGTTTAGTGTATAGAATAGATGCGCAGGAGTGGAGTGTACGAGTCTGATATTGACGTGAGAAATTGAAACTGACGTCCCTACGTGCTCTCTCCTTTGTGCCAATACCAGATGTAAGAATTATATTTGATCAACTAGCTGCCACATTTGCAGATGACGATAATTACGTAACAATGAAGTTCTCACACATTTCTTCTCAGCCTACATCGAAGGAGTTGCAAGAAGATCAAATCTCTTTCCAATTAGAACGTGGAATCATTTTAAGGCTGCTGCTGAGTGATGTCGTATGACTACAAATTAAATTGTTGTGAAAGTTTTCATAATGCCTTAAATTCATTGTAGTCACTCAAGTATTTGGAACCTATTAGATGGATTAAGGTGAAATATAGCTTGCCAGCGATTATTATTAGCCAATGCTCATACAGGTTACCTTGAAGTGATTATTAAAATCAAAAAGATAAATTGAGGCTTTACGCCGAATGGCCAACATGCGTTGATTGATAACATGACAACATCACGTCGGGGTCACCACTGTACCTTGCTGAACTTGCCGGTAGAAGATCACGTCGGGGTCACCACTGTGGTGTTCTATGTGTGGGTTATGGTGTTGAGGATGATGATGAAGGAGTGGAAGATGTATGCAGGAGCGAGTTTTATTTGCAGCGTAACGGTTGGTACAATCGTATGTTACAGCAGTTATGTTACAATACTAAACGTATGATAGGTACGGATCCAAGGTCCACTTCTCGGTTCAATCAGATGAGGGCGAAGCGATGGTAACCGACTGAAAACGTATATTCGAGTGACATTTTGATAAATCATTATTTGTAATTTATACAGTCAAAAGTAATACCTAAACATTATATTCTAGTACATAAATAGAACGAGTCAGCGGTTTAAATACGAGTGGCTGTGAATTTTATTTATTATTACCGTCATAATATAATATGATACTATGGGAATGGATATAAGACTAATTTTCCATTGCGATACCGTATTTAATATTGCCAATCAATCTGCTGACACATGTAAAGAGTTGTTTGCGGAATATGAGCTGCTGGGAATTTATTAAGGCGGTCGAATAATTTGATACATTAAAAATAGATATTTAATCAATAATATACTGACAGCTACAACATTATAAAATTTTATATACTCTATATTACCTACTTACTATATTATTTGATGTGATAGAATACTGTTCTTTTCATGATATCGGTCATTGATAACACACCGGTTTCCGTTAAAACCGAAATTCTTATCCCGAGCTGTACGCGTATATTTTTATACGCGACACGTGGGACCTTGCGAATTATTAAGCGCAGTGTCCGAGATATTTGTATTCGCCCCGCAATCTCATGCCGGATGTGAAAGCTCTCTGTGCTTTTCGGCTCAGAGAGTGCTTTAAAATAAAGCACGATCCATTAGATGTATGTTACGCTCGCAAAAAATAGTGTATGAAAAAGAATTAGGTATGTTTTCGGGATTTAGGATTAAAAACAGGAAGCGTGCTGAGAATTATTATTAATAATGCTGGTCGTACTTACACTAAAATGTCGGTGTGGTTTTATATCTGTAATCCGGACTTGGGTAACATTGTACATAAAACGATTTTTTGTACCATTTTGCCCATGAGACGTGTAATACATTTTTTCATTCAAGAGACTCAGAACGGTACATGTAGCACTGGAAAAGTAAACAATGCGTAATATGGTATATTTTTATTGCTAGTTCTTAAATGAACACAAAATATCAATTACTTACAAACTTTTATAAAGGATCTATTGGGTCACTACTGTTGTGTTCGATGTGTGGGTTATGGTGTTGAGGATGATAATGAAGAAGTCGAAGATGTATGCAGGAGCGAGCTTTATTTGCAGCGTAACGATCGGTACAATAGTATAAATACAATGACAATACATATTATCTACTGAGATAGTTACGAGCCAGGTACTTAGATTCGAGTGACTTTTTGATAAATCATTATTCGTTATTTATACAGTCAAAAATAATACCTAAACAATGAATATATTATATTCTAGTACACAATTATCTTGAACGAGTCAGCGGTTTAAATTCGAGTAGCTGTTGTAGTGAGTTTATTATTACAGTCATAATATAATATGAGACTATGGGAATGGATATTCGACTACTTTTCCATTGCGATAGCGTATTTCATATCGACATCCAATCTGCTGATACAGATAAAAGTTGTTTACTGGAATATGATTCGCTGGAAATATATTATTGCGGTCGAATAATTTGACACATTAAAAACTAGATATTTGCTCGCTAATATACTGACAGCTACAGATCTTTTATAGTGGACATATTTTATAAAATATATCTACTTATACTTCTCTTTTAACCTTTGAAAATTTTTTGTTTTTGTGAGAAATGGATGTTAGCCACTTGTTAAACCCTTTAGATCTATACTCTGGTCCAAATACAGATTGAAAAACAATATTTGAATTTGCCAGACTCGGGATTCAAACACAGACCACATGACATTATACGCCAATGCGGTAACCGCTTGAGCATCGAAGTATCTGCTGACCATGTCCGATCGTAATATGATAATATGGGGCTCCACAGTGTGGAGGTTTGAATTAACAAATTTTTGTTTTTACGAGAAATGGGTATTAGCCACTTGCTCAACCTATTAGGTCTATACTCTGAGTCCAAACACTAATTGAAAAATAATATGTGTATTTGCCTGACTGATGATTTGAACCTGGGACCCACAATATCATAAGCGGACGCGTAATCCGTTTTGCCATCGTGAGCGTACCTGTACTACACATATACCTATAGGTTTACACTGTATACGATGTTGTATAATATTTTTGTATAATACCTGCTATAGAACATTTCCAATATTGATTTAATTAATTGAATATAATTTCAATTATTATCAATAAGTGCAAAACCTAAAATAAAATCAAACATAATTTTGAAAAACCTCAAAAACATACTTGTTAAAAAAAGAATTGGGTAAAGTTTCGAACAGCCAACGATGACCGAGTGGCTAACGCGTTTGCTTATTATGTCGTGTCATGCCAGGTTCGAATCCTGGGTCTGGCAAATATACATTTATTGTTTTTAAATTTGTGTTTGGAGTCGGAGTATGGACGTAATCGGTTGCCGCGCCGCTGCCCGCCCGACCACAACGTTCTTGCACTAAGTCCAGTACAATAAAGCAACAAACTACGGAGTGACTCAAAGTAAACAGTATTGCATAAGAGTGGTAGTGCGTGTGGGTGACGACCAAGACCACGGAGCCAGCGTCAGCATCACAAAAGGTGAGTGTCTGATATCCTTAATATAACACTTCCTCAGAATCCGAATCACCCCTCTCCCCATCTAATAAAGTCCACAAAAAGTGCAGCCATCCAGTTTTTGTGATATTTTCTTCGGTATAAAAAGTCTACAGAGCGAGTTTTATGACTCGATAACTTATTAATTCATAATATTATACCAATAATATCATGGGAAAGACATAAAGCCAAATATAAATTTATAAACTCCAATAAAGAGACATAAGTACCTTATATATAGGGATTGCAATACCGAATGAAAATATCAATACCGGTTTTTCGGTATTTATTATTGAATACCGGTATTCGTTAAAATATATAAAAAGGCAGAAATATTTATTAGTACATATAGCTATTAAAATCTTTTTAACATTATTTTGTAGCAAAAATTTACTTACCTACATTTATTATGTTGACATTTAAAAATATGTATTGATCATAATATTGTAGAACTGATAATTTTTACGAATAATTTGAACACATTGATAATTTTAACTAAAAATCTCCAAAAGGCTAGTTTATCAAGTCAAAATACGTCTGGCTGCAGAAAACGGTTCTTAAATTCAATGCTTGTACAATAGGTATGATTGAACATTTTGTGACGATTTTTTTCTATTTCGAAATAATATTAATATAATAAATAATAGTAATGAAGAAATATCATCAATTCATTTTCAAACACGTTAACAAATGTGCTCTCTTAATACCAATACCGGTATTTTGAATTTTTAAAACCGGTATTTCGGTATTGATAATTATTGGAATACCGGTTTTTAAATACCGGTATTGCAATCCCTGCGTGATGAGTGATGACAAAACAATATTTAAAAAAGCGCTATAACCACGTACATCAGCTGATGTACCAAACAGGGCTTAATCCTTAATTTTAATACAATGATGTTTAAATTAATAATCGTCTTTTATCCCATACATATATTTTTGTCATCATAAAATTTTAATTCGATGATTAGATGAAAAAAAGCATGAACTTATAAGACAAAATAATATATACTTACATGACAATTTCAATTTTAAACCTTCATACGGCCCCTGGACCCTTAACACATTGCTAACATGAAAAACATTTATGCTTTTATATTGCAATTAACATTAATTTTTGAATTATTTAGATCGGGGAAACTAAATACTGACGCCTTTTTGTCATAGTTTGCTTTAGCTCTTTGGCGTACCTTTGCGTGTGATTTCCAAATGACGCTATAAAATTATGATTGAAAAATTTAACTGTGAAAATATAAAATGTGTGAATCCGAATTATTTCATAAGTAAAATCATTCAACGCTGGTAATTCTGAATTTTTTATTTAGTATAATATATTATATTATAATATAGGTTGATCATGTCATGCTGTAATATACCAGTGATTCCTAAAGTGGGCGATATGGCCCCTTGTTAATTCAATTTTTCCCATACTTTACAAATTATAAATTTAAGACGTTGACAACATAACATTTAAAAAAAAACAAAAAAATAGTATTAAACAGTATAATGAGTGAATAGGTACAAAAATTATATAGTAGATACGTGGAAGTACCTCACCAAATGAGCTAAGTGAACCATATTTAAAAAAATTATAAAACAACGTCCTCCTATACTCATACTCACTCAGGTGGAATATGTCAACATCGCAAGTGATTTGGTTCAGTGAACAGTAAAATACGCAATTTTGAAAATTCAATTGGAGCATTATTACAAAAAATCAAGAACCAAAATATTTGGACAGATGTCACATTAAAAATGTTAATGTAATTCTATCTTGTTAATCTGATTACCTTGTATGGCACAACTTCTTTTAGATGGATATGGAGATACTTATGATTCCGTAAACAGGGAGTATGGTGCTGCAGACACCACAGAATATACTATTGACAGAATGCTAAAAAACTAAAATGGTGCCCAAAATAATAGTACCCTAGGTGTGGACAGGGAATTTTTGATAATATTATCGATGATTTACTTACTTACTGAAGAACTATTCGAAGATTTTATGGATACATAATTTGAAAACACGTTAGAGGAATATATAACCACTAGAGAAAAAAAAAGCCCAGTGGGTTAAAACTCGCGGCTACTGGATTCGCGCCAATGTACTCTACCAACTAAGCTACGTTTATTCCATCTAATTGCGATAAAATTAGTTGAAATGAAAAGAACTACGTTTGAATTAGCTATAAAGTTTATGTGCACTATTTATGTCGGATATTACCAGCTTACCTCCACCTTTTAACACTGCCATATTACATTAATATTGTTTTTACTTTATAATATTAGATCAGGAAATGTTAAATATTATTTAAAAATAATAATAAAACAATATATTATTTGAGAGATAATATATTATGGAGATGTCAAGCTCTTTTTATAATAAAGAAAACAGACAAACAAAAAAAAACGTAACGCATATATTATTATGTATACTATTTTTATTAACTTGCAGATATCTTTATTATATTGTTTTGGGTCATTCTTTAATCCTCAAAATGGGTCGTAACTCTGAAAAAGAATGTACACATTATGTATAACATGACCAACGATGGCTTACTCCTTATTTATTAGCTTCAACTTTTACTACTTTGTGTTTTAATGTTTATCTAAGATTACAACATTTTTGTTAAACTATCTCTAGACCGCGGGTTTCATATGGCACCGAAATGATTCATAGCAAGATTTATTTTTAGCCCGTGTGGAAAATTATGTGAATAATATCATATGAGTATGACATACTGACCTCCCTAAAAAGATTACAGTATTTAATTTCGTCCCCCACCCATGTTTATCGTCGGCCTATTATGTTGTGGATCCCGAAGTCGAATCCCGGGTTTTTTTTCAATACAAGTAACCTAATAGGTTAAGCAAGTGGCTAACTTCCAAACAGAGTAAAAAAAGTTGACAGTCGTGATGAAAACCACCTTTTAGAGTACTCATTATATGTCTTAAACGTAATCTAAGCTCGGAAAAAACAACGAAATTGCTTTGCTTATTGTGCACATAAACGTAATTCATTATATAGAGTCAAAATGTCAATTACGACACAATTTTCAAATAATAAAATGAATAAACAATGTCATTATTTATTAATTATAACAATCACTTTAAAAAGCATTTATTTTATAATTATTATTATAATCCACTAAAGACCAGTTTCATATTTTTATATTATATACAGTAAGTATATTTTCAATGTTTGATTTCAATCCGTTAGGCCTTGTCCAGATAGCGCGGTGTGACTCCCGCGTGAAAACTCGCGCGTAATCCAGGCACATGTGACCTCATTGAGCCGTCCACATGCACTCATGGCATATCATCTGTCGCGCGACAAGCGCAACCACTCGCTTGATTCTCGACAACGCAAAGCTTTTTTATAGGCATTCTAAAATGAATTACGACTGCTTTGAGCTCAAAATGACAGTTTAATGGCATGTACAATGCCGAAAATATATCTTGCCAGTTATCGAAACAAATAAAATATCAAAGAAACCGTGTATCACGATTGAGTTGTTAGTTTTTATTCTCGCACTCGCGCTTATTTTTTTATGCCCATTCGAAAATTAATTACGTCACCTAGCTTGTTCACTGCCAAACGAAACGCGTTATATGGGCGCAGAGCGTAAAGCGCGGTGGGACACGCGCCATCTGGACAAGGCTTTAGCATTAAATCGGTTTTGGGTGTATATATTACAATATACATATTAATATAGATACTAGTTAATAAAACTTACAGCTTATTGAAGCGCTTACTTTCGAAAGCGGTTAAAATGGTTTTATGCAATTTTGAGATAAATTAAAAAACGATATTATATCGTTTACTACAGTTTTAGCCGATTTTGAAACTAAGCTAGATTTTTAATAATAATTAATATTGATGTATTTAACTGAGTTTTGAAATTAAAACTCAGATCATACTATCTATGGTAGACAAAGTATATTTATTAAAATATAATAATACTCGGAAAACCGTTTCAGGGGCTTCTGAAAGTAAATGCTTCTTTTTTAAAAGATATTTATTTGACTATAATACTTAATATATTTTTTATTACAGAATACCTACTATAATTTATCATGTGAAAGAGAAGACGATATCAATAAAACTAGTATAATGGGAAATATTGGGTACATTCGTCAATTAGAGAGAGAAATATTGGTTCACAGTGCATCTATTGTGACAAGGGTATTTTTCATCATATTGGAGGGAAAATATGTGATTACGATCGTCCGCTATTGTGGTATCGTGCGTTTGATGGATGGCTTACAGATGGCAACAGCGATAACTTTGGTATAAAGTCACAAGGTTGCTGGTTGGCTACCAATTTAGATGCACGCACAAACTATTGTTTTTCTAATCAATAATAGTATCAGGCAACACTGTTTGGATCAGTGCATTATGTTACATACGTAAATAAAGTTGACGTCTACTATATTGATTCTAATTCGGAAAGTAGGCCGGAACCGACTTCGGGTGATCTTATAACTAGGTACCCTAAATGTAATATGTATATTAATTATAACTAGAAAATGTAGTTCATGAATTATTATGTATTAAAACTAGCTTTAAATATTGTAAAATATAACTTGGTTGGACCAAATATGCTAAATCTCGTTTTTTTCTTCCCACCCACTTCCAAATCCCTTATTTATTATTGTCACAAGACCAGACGACGAGCAATAACGGGTCATTAGGCGACCATGACTGAGTAAGCTCGAGTGACATCAAGAAAGCCGTCGTTAACTACCGAGTGACTCAAAGCGCATATGTTCGACTTTCTTTGCACTAAATCTATTACGGTTCCGTTTACGGTCTATATCATCCATCCTGTACTTATCATCATCATTGATAAACCTCATTTATCATCCATTAACAGTGTACCGTCAAGTGCCGCGCACCGGGTAATCCAACAAGCAATACCGCGCGAGTGATAGTGTAACCAGAATACGAAGCCATCATCAACATCATAAAAGATCAGTGTCTGGCATCCTGTTAAACCCCCCCTAGATCCGGAATCAACCAGCATCACCTTCAAATTACAGTCCACTGCAAAAAGCGCCACCATAATTTACTACGTGCTCAATTATTGAATATTACCGTAACCACAATTCTAAAAAAGGGCACACAGACGACATCTGGGTAATTATATTCAGGAAAAAAGAGGAATAATGATTACATGTTACCTTCACTTGCCACTCAACTTAGATCGCGGGTAAGAAGTCACTATAGATTATCTATTAACCTGTATACACGTCATAATATTTATCATTTTAACTCAAAATAATTAAAATGTCGACATACTAATTTTTGGCAATAAGCCCACGATATAAGAATACCGTATAATAACATTCTAACAAACCTTTTGCTCTAAATAGTATAATAAAATAATATGTTAAAGCAGTGATGCATAAACCGCGACTCGTGGGCCGAATGTGGCCCAAAATAACAAGTAATTCATCACTAAATTCATTTTTTTACAGCTGAGTCACTCTATAGCAGCGATTTACAAACTGGGAGGTGCGAAAAGCTTAACACAATTAATGTAGCCACGGGTTTGCAGTTATAAAACGGCCGCTAGTTATAAACTATATAAAAAACAGTCCTATAAAAGGTTGTTTGCAAACCTGTCTGAAAATATGAAGACTAATTTTATAATACCTCACTTCTGTACTATTGTGAAGCTCACTGGCTATCTCGTGAAAAAATTAAATAAAAGGGTAAAATCATTATATTTAAATTTGAGGCAAATTTGTTTAGGAACGTTCGCCATGTGGAAACACTTTTAAATGACTTCTGCGCCAGATGTATTGAAGCAAACCAAAATGTATTTCCTGAGTTCTTGGTTACTTTGCTAATGCACTTTTCACATTATTTTAATAATAATAAAAAAAAGTCGCAGGAAACACTACATTAGAGCACCACACTACCCTTAACCTCAGCCAATGATCCTGGCCTGGGGGCCCGCTCCAGGATGAGTTTTTTTTCATTTTTGTATTCGTAATTGGTAGGTACATCGTTGACTATTTAAAAATGTGTCTGTATTATTTAATGAAATAAAGGGGGGAGGCGCCAAGATAATTTTTTTTAAAGGGAGGCGTAGTAACATAAAGTTTGGAAACCACTGCTCTATAGTCTATTTTTGAAATATTGTTTTCAAAACATGAATTTTAGTGTTAGTTTTCTAACAGAATATTGTCAGTGCACGTTAAAACATTAAAATGTATGTCTAGTCTAGTATAATATATTATCATTATTTTCAACACTTTAACGCACTGCGGCCCGTTAAAAATTAGAAAATGGATAAATTGACCATTTTGTGCACCATTTTGTTAATGGTTCAAAAATTTTACCTAGAGTTATAATTTGTTAAGTGTCGACTTACAAACTTTTCCCTGACCACATACTGAACAATTATTAGTTACAAACTTTTATCAACAATATCATTTACTCAAAATACCTAAAATGTCGACTTATTAAGTTTTGTCACTAACCCCATGATATTCGGGTCTAGGACGATTTGGCACCGGACAACTGGAGGCCACGGAATTCGAAAATAAATAGACGTTGGGTACTTATAGGTACTTTAAAAAAAAATTCAATGTTATTATTTATATTTCAATGATTATATTATGATTTAATAGTTGGTGAGAATGTAAATATGCAGACGTAAACAATGATTTAATCGTGCATTATGTTTAAGTTCCAACGAAAAAAGAGTTTTTTATTTTATATAAAGCCTTAGGCATGGTAATTCTCAATCCGCGATAAAGAATACATTATGTTAAGAGTAAAATGAATTCAAACTACTAAGTAGTAGATAGAAACTGATTAAAATACCTCGTCTACATGTGTCTACGACAGTGCGGCGTCCAATTGTCCGAAGGCCAGTCGTCCCATTCGCTGATATTCAAGTTATCGTTGGTTATAGCATACGTCATATGTTTTGTTTTGTTTCGACTTTGCGAGTGGAAGATGGATGACGTTGACTTTTTCCGAAAATTCTTCTCGAAACAAATCGCTTTCACTTTGCTCGCGAAAGCACTCCTCGCTTAAATGTTTGTTTGCTTCCACTTTGCTTCATTCCTTCTCTTTTTGTTCCCGTTGTTTGTGTATGTGTATTTTTTTTTTCAATTAAAACAACATTTATTTGGACGTCACTGCTGTTGGAAAAGTTTAAGAAGATTTACAACTGGAATAACAAAGTCATTTATACCAAGTTAACTACAAGAAAAACAAACAATATTACACAGTGAACAATTAACTAAATACCAGTGGCGAAGGTTGCCTGTGTTCAAGCAGTCTCAGTAGTTGAGATGGTAACCGAAAAAAAGTCCAAGGACAGCCATATTTACGGGACTTGAATTTGAAACATAAAATATTATAAACTATTTATTTTATTCAACGAATAATGAGAATCTACCATTCTTTATACTGTGTAAATAAATCCGTTTTAACACAACAGTATTTTTTACCATATTAATTAAGCTACGTCAAGCCTACTTAATTAGGATGATTTTAACTAGTAGTTCTTACATGAAATGCGGTTTTTGTATATTAAATCAAGGTAGGTATCAATTAAATTTATTAATTAGGGACTAGAAAAATTCGGCACCGGGACAACTAGGCGCCACGCAATTGAATGAAATTTGAAAATAAATATATTACGTTCGTGAATTATAGGTACTTTTAAAATATATTATTTTATATTTAAATTATTATTTAATATTTGGTGAGAATTAAATAATTATGATATTTGATCGTGCATAATATAAGTTTCAACGAGAAGAGAGTTATTTATTTTTATATAAAACCTGACAATTCTCAATCTGCAATAAAAATATTATGTTAAGAGCAAAATGAATTAAAACTACTAAGTAGTACCCAAATATGAACAGAATGAAATTACTCATCTACTTTCTGTATAACATCGTAACGACCATCTATTTATTTCATTCGACAGTTCGGCGCGTAATAGTCTTGGTGCCCAGTTATCCCATTCCTCTTAATTACTAACGACGTCACGGAGCACTCCATTATTAATTTATATATATACTATACGTACTTAGACTTGCTTATAATTTTATAAACTATTTATTTTATTCAACGAAAATTTTTGAATGTAACATTCTTTATATTGAACATATATAATTCTCATAAATTCATAAATATAAAACAAATAAGTACGAATGACAAAGTTTACTGTGCACTATTTATGCCAAATTTTAATAGCCTACTTCCACCCCTCGCCATTGATACTTACGATGAAAAAGTATTTACAAAATCACTACTAGAGATTACCAACTTTAAAACAATAACCTCATATTTTTCCTAACCTTTCAAAAATGCAAAGTCTGTAACTGAGCTTTTTTATACCTACGCAGTTTATATACGTACATGACAAAACCACCTTGCAAAAAAGTAGATTGTTATTGAACATACATAGGTTTGAAAACACTTCTGAGAAAATGTATTATAATCAATAGAATAAAATATCTGTCTATCTATATAATATCTGTATACCAGAGGTAAACTACGGTAAATCCAAAATGACAACTTCACAGGAGAGACGAATTTGTGATTTTTGGAACATTCAACTTGTGGCATTCGTGAATGGAAAAAGATAAAATTTATCTATTTATCAAAACCTTTTTGTTTGTTTACCGCTGTAGTTCGATTATAAGCTTCATCAAAAGAATTATATGTTTTTTTTTCTGTTGTTTACCTCAATTAGTTATGGAGTTACAATGATATTTTTAATTTTTAACTTTTATAATAAGAGTAATATGAGTTACAGCTGTTTACCACGTATGCAGGATAAGTAATGAAGTAACAATATAATAATAACTCCATTTCACGATTTTTGGAGTTACAATAGTTTACCTCTGGTATACAGATATATAGAGAATAAATCTTGTGATTATTCGTTGAATAAAAAAATAATTAATTAAAAATTATTAGCAAGTTCAAGTTAGTTACAACAAAAAATCTTGGAGTGATCCGTGACGTCGGTTAGTAATTGAAGTAATACCTACTTTGGTTTAAAATACAAAAGCCGATCGCCAATAGTAACTCAATTTGGAAACCGCTTCAGATAGTAGATATTAAAAAAAGCCACTTGTTAAAATTTGTCCCAATTTAGTATGACGCCTTTAGCCTAGTGGTATATTTGCATGGGCGCGATACCCAAGAGATGCAGATTATATTTGTTATAATATATTGTCTCAGAAGTGTTTTCAAAATTATGACGTATGTTCAATAATTAGAATGTTGTTGCATTCTTAAATCTTGTGAATAATTCGTTGAATAAAAAAATGGTTAATTAAAATGTTATTATTAAAAAAAAACACTAATAATTCTTTGTGGAATTCATTGATTAAATACAATAATAAATTATTTGAAAAGTAATAGTACAATAATTTTTGATTATAAACCGATTTATAAATATCGCCGTTTCTTCTTCGAATGTCTTACTGTGTCCTCAAATATAAAAAGTGGGAAATCCATCCGTAAAAAGGTATTTCTTTTTGATATGTATACACAATTTGCAGTTTCATTCCAGTTTTAATGTGGATATTTGTGTGTGTTTTTTGTATGGCCGTTGTGATACTGTTTGGTTCGATACGATATAAGCAATTTACGAGAAATGCTTTCGCTCAATGACCACTTTCGGCCAGCAATGGACCAACAGGACAGCTTCTGTTTTCGTCCGATATGCTCACTATGGCACGGTATTTCCTTGGAAGAAATTGCCGTCCGAATTTCGTGAAAACAACACGGCTATGACGTTTTATATAATGTTTTTATTGGAAAAAAAGAGACATGCTTATCTTTATAGACGAAGCTTATATTATAAATCGATGAGTTAGTGTATAAATACTGAATTTCTTGAGGAAATCGAGTTAAAATGATTAGATTCGATTGAAAATTAATACTTATATAATTAACTATTTCTTTATTCAACGAATAATTCACAAGATTTAAGAATGTACCATTCTAATTATTGAGCATACATAATTTTGAAAAACACTTCTGAGAAAATATATTATAACCGATAGAAAAAATCTTTTTGAAAAAAGTAAGACACCCCCGGCAGGGAATCGAACCCTGCATCTCCTGGGTTTAAGCCCCGTCCGTGCATTACCTCTATGCTACAAGGTGCCAATAGTTAAAATTTGTCGCAATAGTATGTCACCTTGTAGTATAGAGGTAATGCACGGACGGAGCGTAAACCCAGGAGATGCAGGGTTCGATTCCCTGCCGGGGTGGGGTGTTTTACTTTTTTCAAAAAGATTTTTTCTATTGGTTATAATATACTTTCTCAAAAGTTTTTTTCAAAAATTATGTTTGTTTAATACTTATTTATCTTCATTTATATACTTTCTAGAATAATCGTTTTGTAGAAAAAAATACACACCCGACGGGACTTGAACCTGTATCCGCTGGATTTGTGCCAGTGTACTTTAATTCTAATTAAGCTACGGGCATCCTACATAATTACGATTATTTTAACTAGCAGTTGTTACATGAAATGCTTATCAAGTCCAAGTCCCGTCGGGTGGATTTTTTCTAGTACCTATGTATATGCAAGAGATGTTTTCAAATTATGTAAGTTCAATATATTATAATGTTACATTCTCAAATCTTTTCTTCGTTGAATAAAAGAAATAGTTTATTAAGTTATATTATCATCATTAGACTGCTTAGTGAAAGCCTCCCCTAGCTCCCTTCACCCTTATAGGTCCCTAGTTCTTGATTCAATTCTGGGTGAAGACTTCCCCTAACTCCCTTCACTCTTATCGGTCCCTAGTCGTTCGTTACCACGTATAATTACCGAGCACAATGAGTTCGTCCATTCAGCGTACATCAGTCTTAGGTACTACCAGTGACGTGAACGTCACTTGGGGGCGACAATTATTCGAAGGGCGGTAAATCGAGGAAAATTATTTGGAATACATAGAAATAGCCAATTACCTTAATTTAGTAACAACGAAAATATCTTTCCATTAAAAAAATCAGCTCACTGGTTTCGTCGGGTTTGCGATATCTAGTTTACTTCCATTGCCCTTCGACGTCCTTGTTGACCAGAAACGACACGTGCAGATTTTCGAATAATAAAATATGTCTGATATTTGGTTAGTAATGTATCCATACAATACATTTCTTAGATATTGGACTCATGAAAGGATGATAAAAATAATGTATGAACAAATGAGGTGGCATTTCGGCGCTGAATAGAGGCGCCATTTTATCTAGGGACGTCACTGGGTACTACTATATGACGGCATTTGTCCAGCGGTTGTCCACTCGCCATGTTCACCCCATTGCTAGTTAATCTGCTTAGGATCTCTTGTTTGTTTCCCTATCCATTGGTTTTTTATGGTTCTTCCGCGTTATGGGCGCAGGTTTTTTTTTCCTAGATGCTTTTATGGATACCTCGCATTTACAATCGAGTTTTTTTAAGGACTTTTGCACGCAACTACTCTGTCAAAGGAAATGGTGACAAAATTGTTTTAAAATAATTCGTATACCAGTATCGGGTATTTCGAATTTGACATATTATGAAACCACCTTGCAAAAATTTTTGAAAATTATTATTCACGGCGCAGGTTCGAATCCTGCCTGATGGTTTTTGTCGCCCAGGAGATGAGTGAATTTTAAGGTGGTCATATTCCTCAGTCATAATTGAACGACCGAAAAGATAGTACCCATGATAAGGGGAGATAAACGGTTATTTTGGAAGATGACAGAATCCGTCATGGTAGTTAAGCCAAGGATAATGACTTTTTCGTATCCGGAAATTTTTACGTAAACAGTTCACCGCAGGACACTTATTCGTGCGCCGCAGTACGTGAAACATGAGTTCGTGTAACATTTAATCAAATGACGAGTTCTTCGTTGAACATTTCACCGTGGAGTATATTTCGATACCCCAGTTCAATAGGGGAACAACTCATAAAACCTTGTTCCAAGATAATGGCGTTTGAATTTTTTGCAGTAATTCTCATTTTAATTTTATTGCCTTGATTTCGATAAAAGTGTATGTTTTTTATATTTAATTTAGTGGAATTCATCAATGCACAAAGAAAATTGTACATTTTAATAAGGAATTAACAAATAAATTTGATTATATAACGGAATTACTGATTAATCTCAGAAAGGGTTATTCGATTTAATGACACATTGAAGATATTTTTGATTATTTTTTTTTTGCTGAATTATGAAGAAAAAATCTTTCTACATCGAATGGCATTTTTAACTCAAAACCTTTATATTTTGAGTTGTTCCCCTATTGAACTGTGATATTGATTTGTACGTAGGCTACAACATGTGAAGATGTCTTTGCTAGGTTAGGTTAGGTTAGGTTAGATTAGGGTTAATGTAATTGCAACAGTACTATTTGCAAACTATCACCGCATTTTGTAAGATACGTACAAATGTATTCCACGGTGAAATGTTCAACGAAGAACTCGTCATTTGATAAAATGTTATACGAACTCATGTTTCACGTACTGCGGCGCACGAATAATTGTCCCACGATGAACTGCATATATACAACTTACATATTGTAACCGATTTTTTTTATTTATTTGATATTACTACCAACTTTCGGTTTGCAGTAGTTATTTTCCTGCTGACGTGAGGTATAGATCACGGAAAAATATAACGCAGGGATAACTTAAATAATATGTTATATTTCATATGGCATCTGCCAGTGATGTTTCTGAACAGTGATAACGTGTAGGGAATAAGAGAGACAAATAGTGTGTCGTTGGGCCATAACGTCAGCTGCCCCGTAATGAAATAAACACACGAAAATATCATATATATGATGGGTTTAGGCAGAATAGGTGTGGGAGTTTTGGAAAATATATGTGGAATATAATATTGTGTCAGTGAGCTTATATAGCGGTGTAAAGCTACTAGAAACAAATAATGACACCTTACATACAAACAGATTTCCGTTTATTTCAAAGTACATTAGTCAAGAATTTATCAGGCGATACAAATTTAATATACGCGGTGTATTTGATTTTTTTTGTCGACTAAATAGATTCGTATTGTGCTTTTCTATTACCTGCTATTTGCGTGTTGTGATACATAAATAAGCTTTGAAGTAATAATTTAGAATTTTGAAATATCTGCCACGAAATCAACGTAATGCCATTTATCAAAATCTAGCGGAGTAATATTTTAATTGTAAATAGTCCCTGCATATGCAATAATTTATTTTTAGCTATCGAATTTTGAAATTAAATCGAAGGAAAGAATAGCTTATTGACAATTAAATATGATAACGATAATAGTTCATATAAAAAATAAACGATGACTGCTTTTATTTCTTCCAGGCTATTGTCCTCAAAGGTTACATACATAGACATCCTTACGGGCATATTCTCCGGCATTCTATGCACGTAGCCAATCAAATGCTGTCTCTGGATTTAAATATACTAAGTAATCCTTGCACCCCCATAAAATGTGTACAGCAACTTCATTATATATATATACCTCGATCACCAAATGCCACTTTCCATTATCTTTATCCATAATATCTCCATTTAGGGATTTCAATACCGAATGAAAATACCAATACCGGTATAACGGTATTTCGTATTGAATACCGATATTAATATACATATAACAGATAATAAATAGAATACCGATAGGCCATATTCAATACGCCGCATGGTGAAGCAGGATTTTGAATGTGTGAGTGTCCTACGAAAATGAAGCACGCATTATGCACGTGCAATGATGTGTGTAATACACCAACATTAAATGAGCGTAAATGCATAAACCGAGAGCAGTTTTCAGTATTCGACGTAAAACGTATTATTGACACGTGTGTAAGTTTAACCTGGATTCTTCCTTACTCGAGTCGGTTACCTGCTATCGCCTTACCCGTTATGTATTTCAGTTCATATTATTTCTGAGTTCCCTGTTAATATATTTTCAGCCGGGGTCGATCTACTGCTGGATGAAGGCCTCCCCCAGCTCCTTCCACTCTTCTCGGTTCCTTGCTTTTCTCTGCCACGTACTTCCACCAAACCTGACAAGTTCGTCAATTGGGTTTTGGGGGGCCCCTGTGGTCACTTAGTGCCCCTCGGGTACCACTAAATGACTGTATTTGTCCAGCGGTTGTCCGTTCACCGTGCGATATGTCCGGCCCAACGCCATTTCATCAATTTGGTGATCTCTATCACATCTTTCACTCTTCTTTGTTTTCTTATCCATTGGTTTCTTCTGCGGTGCTTACGCGTTATGCCCAACATGCACCTTTCCATGCCACGTTACGCAACTGTCAATTTTTGTATCTTTCGTGTGTTGAGAGTCCATGTTTAGCAAGCAATTACAGTAATTAGCAATTACAAGGAAGTCGCCATGTTGTGGTGGAAGGCGATACCCGAGGTGGTTTTCTCGGGAAATTATCGGGGACATTAGGGTCAAACATTATTACCATAGAACTTGGAAGACTAAGCATATTCAGCAAGACTATGAAATATTTAGTCTTTATCGCTCAAGAGTGCGGCAAGCTGTTCGACTGGCCTATCGAGCGCATATAGAAACGGTAGAAAATTGCATCCGCGAAAATTCTAAATCGTTTTGGGACTATGTTAAATCTTTAAGAAGGGATGGTGGGTTTGCCAATTCAATGAGTTGGAAAGGCGAAGAGGTGACCGGATCTGGAGTGGCAGAGGCATTTGCCGGTCACTTTAGGTCTGTCTACGCAAGTAGTAGTCCGAATCTGGATGTTGCCTCAACGTCAAGAAAACCATCACGCGGTGCCCAATCTATTGATATCCTTCCGATTGATGTTGCTATTGTGTTTAGGTTCATTAAAAATCTAAAGAACACACGATATTTGGGGCCGGATAATTTCCCAACATTTTTTTTAAAGGGGTGTATTGACTTTGTCAAAGGCCCGCTTTCATATATATATAATCTTGTGATGGAGACGGGTATCTTTCCCGAATTGTGGAAGATGTCAAAGGTTACTCCAATCCATAAGAGTGGTGCTGAGTCATCAGTGGAGAACTACAGGCCGGTGGCTGTTCTCTCGGCACCCGCAAAAGTTCTTGAGATGATCATGCATAACATGATTTATCCAAAAATTGAGTCATTTATAATGAATGAGCAGCATGGATTTAGAGTTGGCCGATCAACGGAAACTAACCTGATGGTATTTGTAGATTATGTGTCGTCAGCACTAGATAGAGGCCATCAGGTTGACTGTTCCTACAATGACTTCTCAAAAGCGTTTGACAGAGTCGATCACGACATCCTGTTGGAAAAACTCCAACTAATTGGATTGTCCGATCGTTTTCTGAAGTTATTCGGGAGCTATTTTAGGAAACGTCAACAATACGTATCGTATGGCGTCTATCAGTCACAGATGTTCAATACATTTTCTGGTGTCCCTCAGGGCTCAAACTTGGGGCCATTGCTGTTTACGATTTTTATAAATGACATAGCAATGGTCATTAAAAATGCTATGTTTTTGTTGTTCGCTGATGACCTGAAACTCTTCATGGAAGTTGTCACCTTGGACGATTGTCGTCAACTCCAACTTGATATAGACAATATATTAGATTGGGGCAGGCGTAACAAACTGGACTTCAATATTGAAAAATGCAATATTTTATCATTTACCAGAGCCTCGCGAGTATTATTTTTCCAATATTCGATGAATGGCAGAGTTCTTTCGCGAATACCATCTGTAAGGGATCTTGGCATTACGTTTGACAGTAAGCTGTCATTTAGTGGTCATATAGCTATCATTTGTAAAAAGGCGCTACAAATGTTGGGCTTCGTCTTGCGTACTTCCCGGGTCTTTTCGGATGTTACTGTATTAAAAATTCTTTATAATTCCTTAGTGAGAAGCCGGCTTGAGAGTGGGTCGATTGTTTGGGCCCCGCATCAGTTGAAATATGACCTTATGGTGGAGCGAGTTCAAAAGAAATTTTTGAGACTCCTTTATTTGAGGTTATATGGATACTATCCGTGGCTTTATCCAACTGACTTTCTCTTAGGTATGCTAACATACTGTAGTTTAAGTGCTAGAAGATATCAATATTTGGCCACGTATTTTTTTCGACTAATACGTGGTGTGAATGAGAACTCTGCCATTCTTGGTAATATTGACTTGTGTGTCCCTGATAACTATCTTAGAAATCGGGAGCATCAGTTGTTTGTTCTCCCGAGGAGCAGAACTAACCTGCCATTGGTGATGCCAATTGGTAGAGCAATAACTCTGTTTAACCAAATTGCTTCGGATGTTGATATATTCCATCTACGTGAGAATGAGTATAGGCGGACGTTATTTTATAAATTCTTAAAATAGGGACTGCTTAACTCATCCGGTGTACTTCCTTGTACCTATATACTTCATATTTTTTGTATTTACACATTTATACTATAGAATAACTTAATATTGCATAATTACAATATTACATAATACTTTTTTAATAATATTTATTTGTTTCTAAATGTCATGTTGTGACCACAATATGTAAAATAAATTAAAATTGAAAAATTGAAATTGAAATTGAAGCATATGTTAACACTGGTAGGCACCAAGATTAATACTGCTAGGTATTCGTAAAATAATTGAAAAAAATAGAAGTACCCAGATAAATATACTATACTTATGTTAAAAAACTTCTTAAAATATTATTGTTTTATAGCACGTGTCATTTCTGGTTAATGAGGATGATGAAGGGCCACAGAAGTAAACCAAATATCGCTTAATCCGAACAAATGTGTCGCTACATTTCAAAATCAGCCAAGTTCACCTTTAGGTATTTTTAACTTTTTTGTGAATTGCTGAAGAACTACTGCTTTCTAACATTTCTGCATTATCAAAATATGGAACTTATTAATTTTAAATATTCTATACTCGAAATAATATTATAAGCTTTCACCCTTGTGACTGTATATTTAAGAAAACAAAAAGCTGTTTTTCTCCTATTCATCTATTATGGACTTGGCTGATTTTGAAAACTAGCGACACAAATACAGTCCTCTTGAGATTTTTATGTTAATTAATATATTTTGTTTCCACTTTCAATACCGAATGTATCGGTATAGTAATATTATTAAAACTGGTATTTCGGTATCGAAAAATACTGGTATACCGATTTTGAAATACCGCTATTGTAATCCCTATGTCTATTGATTGCATATACAAGAAAATAGTCGGTATGTACATGAAAAATTATAATAATATTGTCGTGGTTCTATTTATTTTGCTAATAAGCCAGCACGGTTCTGAAAACATGCTTAGTAATATGCATGGAAAACTGCGCGTTATATTAGCGCACCACGGTACCGTACTGCGGTGTGGCATACACGTGTCGTTGGGCGCAATGTGTTTAGTGATACGGCTGCCGAAATTGAGGCTTCACAGTTAGCGCAAAAAAGGTAAAAAAAAAAACTTTTGTGACGTTGTATTATTTCACGGTTCGTGTATTTTGATTGTAGCCATACGTTCACATCATACGTTATAAACGACGGTAATTCTCCAGAAAACAAGAGCTTATTATTAAGAAACATTTTGGTAAATTATGTGGTTGTAAAATCTGAGATTTCTTATTCAAAAAAATAATATTATAATCAAATCACTTTATACTCAAGATTGAATAATATACACAGAACCTACATTATATTATATATATTTTTTTCCTCTTACTTACATACAATTATTTTTGGCGAAGAGGTTTTTAACAGTTTTTTTTTACAATAAATGAATCACTTGTCACATGTTGATTTACCAAACCCGGCATTCGAACCCAAGACAAGTTACCACCCCATTCCAAGTGAAAATAAAATTTATATTCTTATCTAAGTTTTAAGCATATTCTGTCTTAAAGAAAAGAAATCGGCGTGTGTACTTATCTACGCGCATTTGAAGTTATACTTCTTTGGCGTAACAAAACAAAAACGAAACTTGTGATAACCTAGATTCTTCGACTAGCTCCTGATTATCTTGTTAAATTACACACTCATGAAAAAGGACCGCTTATTGGAACGCTGTCGGTTTATTTCTATACACTTTAACTTATATTACTAAATTATATAATTATTTATCGTTGTTTTTATTTTTAAAGTAACAACTGCCACTATGACGTTTAATAGTTTGTTTACGTAAGGAATTGAAAATGGCTGACAATAATAAATTCGCTGCCTAGCAACGGAACAATTATAAACTATATACTGTATAATCGTCACGATTGTAGTATCATTCTGTGGCGTAATGGTTGTGCGTTCAGCTGATAACTGAACAATCGTTGGTTCGAATCCATTTTTTTTCTGTGAAAAAATAAATTATGTGCACACGCCAAAAATACACTCTGATCTAATAATTCAAATGCGCAATAACTTCAAAAATAATACTTTAATAGTCTCTTTGAAATGATAATGAATTCCGTTCATTCCGGTAATGTAACCTTGGGTTACCATACGAAAATTACAATTTTGAAATAAGAAATGGATGTTAGCCACTTGCTCAACCTACTAGGTCCGTACTCTTGCCAGACCTGGGATTCGAACCTGAGACTACAATAACCCCCCCCCCCAAACACCTTGTACGAAAAAGCAAGGGCATGATTATTTATATAAAAAAAACCTTTTACCCCATTTGAGACAATCAGCGCCAATTTGACGCCGCTTGTTCTTGGTAAAATTATTATTATTTTTATTTTTCAATATTTCTTCAAAGCCTGCCAATTTACTCACACATTAAAAAAGATATAGATATTGTCATTAATTAAAATATATCAATAAGTACACAATGTTAAAATAAATATTGAAATTAAAGAAATAAAAAAAAAAAGTTGTTTTTAATAAAATCTTGTAAATTTTACTACACAATTTAATCTGGCAATTGGTCCGCCATTTTTCCTTTTAAATCTGTCTTTAATGGGTTAACGACCAAATTATAGGTTCAAAAATACATTTAAAAAAAGAAATGTGAATTTTGACAAAACTAGGATTCAAACTCGGGACCCACGATATTATAAGCCGATACGTTACCGTTTGGTCATCATGGGCATGTTAGCTTGTTCTAAATTACAAAGTTTGCAGTCGTTTATTAACAGAATTAGTAATACCTCAGATAACGTAGTTATGACTAATTTCTATTACTTACATGATGCATGATTTTTTGAGTGATATTGTTAATTATATTATTGATTTTTATTTTGTACAGAATTTAAACAGTCTGTTTTAAAAAAATATTCATTTGTAAAATATAATTTTAATAATAATAATTATTTACATAGGTATCAAAAAATGCCAAGCTGACCTTTTGCATTGCTTAAAATAGACTTTGTTATTCAATTTGTTTAATTGAAATAAGGCCGTTTTTGAGAATTGATAATGTGAAAGAGGATAATTAATAAAATTAGCACTTAAAATGATAAAATTTTCATAATTTATTTAATATAATATGCATAAATTAATAATAAAATGGCAATTTTTGCATAAAAGTCATATTTTATCCTGAGTGTATTTATTATTTGATATATTTTTTTCTGAAATTCAAATATTAAATTGAAATAAAAAAACAAAATATTTGACATTAAAAATTAAATGCCAAAATCTAATTTAGCCCCATCACTGTCGAAATATGCATTTCGCAAATTTGTGTTTTGAGTATTTTAAATAATAATTTGCAAGGATAATGAGTGAATTCGTTGGTCTATGCAAATTTCTGTGCACACGGAATGGAGGAGTGATTTAATTTAGTCATGCATGCCTGCAGCAGTGTAATGTTCTCGTAAGTTTCAATTATCAAAGTTTTGCATACAACAAAATTCAAACATAACACATATTATTATCTGCGCTTTTGAATATTGATATTTACCAACTAATAGAAAATATTGCCAAGTAGTAGTTCCACCTGTCAATATCTCATAATATGTCTTCTCCCTGTCTTCAGATTCTCTCTCATACATTTGCGTCTATGTTCTGTCTCACTGTCTTTGTTCTGATGTATCCTGACTTTGGCGAGCACACCATTGCTGAACTCGTTTTTATGTATTTTAAATGCTAGAAGATATCAATGTTTGGCCACCTATTTATTTTCGACTTATACGTGGTGTAAATGAGAACCCTGCCATTCTTAGTAATATTGACTTTTGTGTCCTTATCGATAACTATCTTAGAAATCAGGAGCATCAATTGTTTGTACTCACAAAGAGCAGAACTAAACTACCATTGGTGATGCCAATTGGGAGGGCAATAACTCTGTTCAACCAAATCGCTTCGCATGTTGATATATTCTACCTACGTGAGGATGAGTATTATAGGTGGACGTTGTTTTAGAAATTCTTAAAATAGGGTCCGCTTAGCTCATTCGGTGTACTTCCTTGTACCTATCTAATTTATATTTTTTTGTACTGTTTACACTTTTCTACTGTTTAATAACTCAATAATACTGATCTATATATTTCTTTTGTTATATAATACTGTTTTAATAATATTTCTTTGTTTCTAATTAATCTCAAATTGTGAACGTCTTAAATTAATAATTTGTAATGTTCACTATTTGTAAAAAAAAAAAAAAAAATGAGCTAAATACGCTAAATACGCTTGCATCCATAATGTTTCAATCTTTCGATTGTTTGTGCATGTTGCCTAATATTAGAGTAGATTACAGCACCCCATCCTTATAATAATTATTCTTAAATCTCTTGTAGGTATAGCACACTAATTTCTTATAATATACGCCACTTTGGTAATTTAACAACATTTTCACTTCGATTTATGCACTCACGAAATCTCGTCAATTTGAATTAAGTATATTCTTATAGAAATTAACACTTTCAGAGATGTGATTTTCAAAATCATTGTTTCCTATCTACCTACTTATTTATACTTTTCTTTTTCTATAACAAATTAATTGTGATGTCGCTCAATATTTAATAAATATATCGTTGATATGCTATTACAGCACCGTAAGCTTTTGTCATTCTAATATAGGAGTACCATTTGTTTTATTTCACGCCCCGATTAAAATAAGCGATCGACGATTTGCGTGTTAATTTATTTTTTATAAATTTTGAACTTCTTTCATACAGAATTTCATATGTATTCCCTCATGTGTCATAAATAATTAAAGACTAATTTATATATATAAGATAATTTATCAACATCAGCTAGAGTCGATCCATTACTGGACGAATGCCTTCCCAAATCCTTTCATTCTGCTGAGTCCTAAGTTTTTCACTTCCATGTACATCCATAAAAATTATGAGTTCTTTTATCTAGCGGGTTTTAGGGTATTCCTGAGGTCATTTGGTGCTTTTTGGATACTACTGTATGACGGTATTATTATTGTCCAGTGGTAATTTACTCATCTAGCATGGTCCAGCAAATTGCTAGTTCATCTGCTTAGTTAATTCGCATTGCTTACTCTTTGTCTACGTCCTTATCTATTGTTATCTTATGGCCAACACGTATCTTTACATGCCACGTGGCGCTACTCGTAATTTTTGGATTTATCGTTCACTATGAATTTATGTTTCACATGCAATATATTCATTGAACACTTTATGCTTAAGGGCCCACGTAGGGTGTGTTCATGTTCATGTACATGTTCAAAATACGCACGTTGCCATGATCTTACTCCCTACTTCATTTATCGTTTGTCAATTTATGGCTACGGCCGTATGTTGTAGCTTAACCACTGGGAAATGCCAATAGAAATAGCGTATTTCAAAAAAATACTACCTTATTCTTAGGTCAATAATTATTATAAAGCAATTATTATTCGTAAGATGTCTATCACATTTGAATGGTAAAAAACATAGCTTATAATCTGTATCTTTAAAATTATCTTCAAATGTGTTAATCGTGGCCATTTTTTGAATAATAAAATGCCTAATTCTTGTCAAATTTGGGATCACAAAGATTATAAAAGATATCTTTTTATCGTAAATCACTATATAATGTTAACATTAATAATTTTACTAATGGTTTTGTAAATGCATTTAAAAATAATAAATCCAAAAAATCTTAACACCATAATAAAAATACTTTATGCAGTTATCAAATATTTAAAATAAATATAAAGGATAATAAGGCTTCAAAATTATATAAATAGATTATCTACAACGTTTAAGGAATGTCTGGGATTATGCTCTGAAAATTCCATAAAAGCTCCATTTTGACCTACGCTGAGCATGTGGGCCGTTAAGACGCAATAAGAGGTCAATTTTGTACATATTATTATGTACTATACAGATACCGGAAGAATATGTACCTAATTAATAATTTAAGGATTTTATTCAGGCGTCTGTAGATATATACTATTACACAAAAGGTTATAAAGGTTTACGTTGACTAGACTACTATAATACAGAAAGCAATATTGAGTTTTTGTATTAAAACTAGGGTTGCCAACTGTTCAGCTTTAAAAAAAACCTTATGTAGCTGTAGTATAGTAACGATCAAATATCTATTGTTTAATGTATCAAATTATTCTGCAATAATATATTCCCAGCGAATCAATTTCCAGTAAACAAATCTTAGCTAGATCAGCAAGTTGATTGGCAATATTAAATACGGTATATTATTACATCGTTACATCATATCACAGCACATTATATTATTACGGTGTATTAGCCGAATAATCATTTTTAATGGTCTCATATTTTCGTACGACTGTAATAATAAATAATATTTCACAAGCTACTCGATTTAAAACGCTGACTCTATAATTAGTCCATTATGATTATGTACCAGAATTCAATGTTAATGTATTACCTTTTATTGTATAAATAACGAAGAATAATTTATCTAAATGTCACTCGAATCCAAGTACCTAGCTCGTAACTATCTCAGTAGATTATATGTACTATCATTGTATAATATACTATTGTACCGATACGCTGCTAATAAATCTCACCCTGCTACATCGTAGACTTCATTATCATCATCCTCAACCCACACATCGAACACTACAGTAGTGACCCAACACTTATATTGAATTCAGGTCAATCTCAATTATTGTGACACAATATTCCAAAACTTTTGAGGCAAAACGGGTCAGTTTTTTTTAAAGAGAAATGTCACAACGAAATTTTATAGAAGAGGAGTAAATCTGATGACGAGAGCAATTATACGGGTGAAAAAAAAAACATCCGACGTAAGTTTAGAGAGAATTTAAAAAATCTGATAGCAGTTCATAATTAATCGAGATGAATGAAATTAGCTTTAAAAGGTCTGAAATTTAAATTCAGGATGAATATAATTTTGGCAGTAGATGAAGGTGGATGAGAGAGAAAATTCAATATTGCATGGATTTTTGGAGGACGGTCTATTGATAGATACAAAAATATAATATATACAAAACTAAAGATGACAGCGTGAGATTATAATCGCGGATATGGATGTACTGGTGAGATCGATGATCGATTATATTAATAAACTGAGAGACTTGATTTGAGTAGAATAATGATTGACTATTTCGAGTGAAGGACTCGTGACAATAGTAATGCGTCTCGTGACGGACTCGATGAGTTGAGTGAAGATTCATGCATTATCCTTCCAATTTATACAGATGCAGTACTACTAGAATAATGAACAAATCATAACAGACCCTACTGATCTAGTTATGATTGAGGTAATGCTGATATATATTATCGCTCTATTGTTTTCTTTTGACAACAAAACATACATATTAAAGTGTGTCACTCATTTATTGCTGAATAGTACAATTGTAATCATCGTATTTTGGTTTCGTCTTCTATCGATTTCGAGACTAAATTATTGCAGTAGTTACCTACTTCTCCTTAACCAGACTAGTCATATTATTAGGTAAGCAACGCCTTGTATTATTGAGCAGAAAGCTTTGTAGGTAAAATAATCTACTTCGATATGCGTTTATGTTGTATTATAGTTTTCTTTGCATAATAAGTGAACAATATCGCCATGGTATTCAGTTGTTATATGTATACTTGGTGGTAGTTATGAGATCTTTTGGATAAATATGTTTAATTATAACCTTCTTACTGGTAACTTGATTGGTTCAGAAAATCTTTACAATACGCTTTATATATTATCCAGATATCAAAAGTCTCCAGTCCTTATCATACACCTATAAGTAGGGATTCCAATCCCGGGATCCCTGGATACCGAACTATTTTCGATACCTATGAATCCCGGGATTGGTAAACATAATCCTGAAACTTTCGGGATTGATTTTTTTATCAATTTTTATAAGAAATAAAATAAAAACGAAAATATAACAGAAAAAATACTTTTAATAACATATATCTATATTAGAAATAAACTGAGTTTGAATGAAGTTTGATTTATTACCCATGTGTTGCAAATTCATTTTATTTCTTCACATAAATTAATAAAAATGAGAAAGATTGGAAAAAGCAATGCTTCATACTTTTAATCATTACAGTGCGAACGCCACAGCTGTTGTGACCTGATTAGGGGGCCATTAGATATAATTAGCATGTTATTTAAATGTGGTAATTAAGAGGTAATTAAATGCTCCGCAGTGAATCGGAAGTGATTCCACCATGATATCATACGTTTTACGACAGTTTCATATTTGGCTGACTAATTAGATTTGTGAAGCGGAAAGGCCATATTATAAATTATACTAGATTTATTTTTGACCGATTTTATCAACGTTATTTGTTCATTTATAAAAATTCAATATTAACTATTGAAAAAAATGCCAATCCCGGGATTGTCAAATTGTAATCCCGAAATCCCGGGATCAAGATTTTGGCTCGGGATTGAATTACATACCTATAAGTAAATTGTTCATAAACTAAATTGAAGGTAAGTGTATGATGAGAAAAGTCTGTAACTCTTTAAAAATCCCTTTTAATTTAATTAAAAACGAAAATTTCACAGTGAGTTCAACCGTGTTGGGAAAATGTCACGTCTGTTAAGGGAGGAGGGAAAAAAGGCTGTGCTTTCCCCAGGGGCTGGAATAATGATTTGATGCGTAAATCATTCAAGCGACGTTATATAAAAAGACGACAGCTTGTAATGATTTACCCCAAACCACCCTTATTAAACTACTCTGAGAAAATATAGGTTAATATTAAAAAACTTAGTGCCTAGTTTGCTTTGTCATAAGAGCAATTAAGCCAAAGATCTTGAAGAAAAATCTCATTTTATCTAGACAGAGTCTTTGTTCTAGAAAGTGAGACTGAATAAAAGGTTACATTTCTTTTGACCGTGTCTGATTCTAATACGATCATATTATGAGCCTCCACAGAGTTGAAGTTTGTATTAAGAGATTTTTGTTTTTACGAAAAATGCATGGTAGGAACTTGCTCAACCTATTAGGGCCATACCCTCACTCGAAATACATTATTTGCCAGACCTAGGTTTCGAACCTAGGATCCATGACATTATAAGCATATGCGTAAGCCGCTCGACCATAGTGGGCGTTGGAAAAGATTACTACGAATAATAATTAAGTTAGCTACTTACAGGTCGCTTCGCATCGAAGAATCACTTGAATAGAAAACTTCACACCTGTGCTATTTGACTTATTATGCACGAATTTTTTTTTTTTTTACATGTTAAATAAGTGTATTTTTATAATTTAAATTGATAATTCTTGATATTTAACCATAAACTTTACCTTTATGACTCAAAGATTTTGAAAAACGCTTCTTCTATAAATAGGGAAGGACCATAAATAGTTTACGGATTAAGTTAGCTACCGGTGAACTTAAAAAAAATATACCCGATTTGCACTGTAAGCGACTGTAAAACAATTTTGACAGTAACTTACTTATCATCTATTTTTCTTCACGACCCGATTAAAATAAACGATTCTTTCATTATTTATGTGTCTGTTTGTTTTTCAAGTTTATAATTTGCATTAAGATACGCGTATGTTTTCTCTCCATCTCCGTGTTAATAACGTAATATCTCTGTCTTGTTGTCACGTAGTTATTTTTACAACATTTTTCTTAGCTCGTATTCTTATTTGACCGGGGGTTCTTTTCCGGTACAAATCTTGCAATCGATTTTTAACTAACTTTCCGACTAGCTAGACATTTGAAACTTTTAGAATATATCAGAACACGATGCCAATGCATTTTTTAATGCTTTTAGCCATCTTTAAGTAGAATTGAATTCATTTTCAGTTAATTCTGTTTTTTATGGAAAGTTATTTCGACACCATTTGGTTCTAGAGGGGTCTGGGGTCCTAGCAACTAAATTATTAATATATACATGTGTTACTATGGAAATTAATATGACAATATGTCAAGTACAATTTTTTTTGATCGTTTAAGCTAGTCAAGTCAAGTTTATATGGTTCAACAGAAAATTTAAAAACGTTGTATATAAAAAGTTCTTTTTATCTTGTAATTATTACTTTTGTTTTTAATTTTCTCTCATAATGCATTACAGACAGACAGATAGAAAAATCAAGATGTATGTGTATATATTATATTGTAATTAAGGTAGTGTTATTATCGAATTATAAAGATTCATAACCACAATGTACTTTATATAGTTTAACCTTATAAATTTTAGGATGAAGTTAAGTTAAATAACTTGAATCTAAATACGTTCAAAGTAATGGCTGGATGGGCAGATAGATATATAGATTAAATTTAATAATTAAGACAAATATATTATTAATTAACTATTTTTGATTCAACGAATAATTCACAAGATTTAAGAATGTAACATTCTAATTATTGAACATACCTAATTTTGAAAATACTTCTGAGAAAATATATTATAACCAAGAGAAAAAATCTTTTACATTATTAAATCTTGTGAATTATTCGTTGAATAAAAAATGGTTAATTAAAAATTATTAGCAAGTTCAAGCAAGTTACAACAAAAAAATCTTGGAGTGATCCGTGACGTCGGTTAGTAATTAAAATAATACCTATATTGATTAAAAACACAAAAGCCGATCGCCAATAATATCTCAATTTGGAAAGCGCTCCAGTAACTATTAAAGGCCATTAGTTAAAAATTTGTCGCAATTAAGTGTGACCCCTTTAGCATAGTTGTCTATATGCGTGGGCGCGATACCCGAGAGATGCATGTTCTATTCCTGATGAGTATCTTACTTGTTTTTTTTATCTTGCAGTGTTTTCAAAATGTTGTATGTTCAAAATATATTATTATGTAGGTAATATAATAAATAATTTTGAAATTTGAATTTAAATAAATAGCCTTAAACAAAGAGAAATAAAACTAAACTGGTCATTTTAATCACAGTCATATTAACTCCTTGCATACTAATAAAATATATAGCTGCAACCTACATAATATTATTCGTATGCTCTCTATGATTTATGCATACGTGGTGTGGATCAATTTTAAATAGATGATTTTTATTACTCTGGAATGGCGCTGCTAGAGATCCCGCGCCATATTTCCAGAGATAACGATCACTGAGATATTTTACGCGATATAACCGGAAATGGTTTTATGGCGCCTCAGTTAGGATACACTTAGGGGTTGGTATACCCACTTGGGGCGTTGGTTGCACATTAAAAATTATATTCGCTACATGAGTAGTAACGCTAGGGTATATGCACGTTACGTAGCGAGGTGTATGGTTGTCTGATAATTATAAAATGCGACCGTTGCATAATAATAATATGTAGAATACATTTAACCTTTTCACTACCATCCAAATTTTACTATGTAGATATCTCTAGGGAAACTGTTTTTGGAATAAAATAAATCACGTGAGGAATATGAAATATACATAGAATGATGAACAATTATTGTGAAACATTATCAAATTGGTACGTTTCTCTATTCTTTCGTCAACATTTTCACACTAAAAAAATAAATATTGTTTTAAAAATATACATAAACTACTACTAATCTTGCCGTGACGTCGAAAGACGCGAGTTAATTTGCTTGTGGCCTAACGGTACATAGAAACTTTAGCGAATAAACTCGCTCGTGGCGCGTAAAGCCTCAATTACATTGAGCTTCTTTACGAGCTGTGTGTTGGTGAATTTATAATCTGCCTGTAAAGTCGCCCAGTGTAATCATCGAACAAGCTAACATGTTCGATGATTACACTGGCCGACTTTACAGGCAGATTATAAATTCGCCAACAAACAGCTCGTAAAGAAGCTCAATGTAATTGAGGCTTAACGTGAATTGAGATTGTTTTAATAATATGTATGTATATATAACATACTCATTTGATTTGTATCAGGAAAAGCTATCTAAAAACAGGCAGAAAAAATATTATTCTTCTCTAATCATTCAAAATATAAATTCATTCTGTTATGTTTCCAAAGTAAAAAAAATGTAGATTACATACTCGTATTATTATATAATATCTACAAAGATTTTTTAACACAGAAAATAAAATACTGATGTTTTGTACATACGTATTACACGGTTTCGTCCTTGATGATCATTTTCCTGAGAAAGTTGCTCAAAATAACGCACTTATTTTATAAATTAGTGCATTTTTTATGTAAATTCATTCCGATATGTTTCGGGGGTAATACATTGACTTACAATAAATAGATCTTTGGCTTTTTGTTGTACAATTTAACAGAATGCGTGTCCGCAAACTTATGCGTATGCAGTTCATCGTATCACACTTTACCGTGAAATGTTGTAAGTATAGGAAATATATGGCAGTATATTAAAGACCGTCCGACCTCTTTAGGTCGTATAGTACTGACATAAAATTCATGTCTAAATAAAACACAGTTCTTGTCAATTTACACTTTATAGGAAGCCAGCAACAAAAAAAATTTGAAAATTGAATTAATTTTCATAATGAATCTAATAAAATTGTAGACCTTATAGTGGTCATTTCTTTCCGATAAGAAAGCTCATGGTGAACTGAACCACGGTGATTTTTTTTACGTACAATTTACATGTAACGAACCGAATAAAGGACGGTATGAATATCTTCTTTATTATTCTTAATTAAATATATTATATTTTAACTGCACTTTTGCATTTGATGACTTACAATAAATTTCAGATAATTGACTGCAAGATTTCCACGTCAAACACTTTGATTCAGCTGGCTTACCTGAAAAGAAAGAAAAACATATATTTAGTAAAACAATAATAATTATATTTTTTGTACGTACAGTTCTATTATTATACTTGAATTTTTTACAACGTTTTTATTAGATCGTATTCTTATTTGTCCGGTGGTTGTTTATCCGGTACAAATCTTGCAATCGATTTTTAATTAACTTCCCGACTAGCTAGAAATTTGAAACTTTTGGCACGATGCCAATGCATTTTTTTAATACTTTTAGCCATCTTTAAGTAGAAATGAATTCATTTTCAAGTTATTCTGTTTTGTATGAAAAGTTATTTTGGAAGAAATCCGCAATCCAATCCACTATTATTGGTTGCTAGGGGTCTGGGGTCCTAGCAACTAAATTATTAATATATACATACGTTACTATGGAAATTAATATGAAATTTCAAAATAATATTTCAGTATTATTTCTATCAAGTACAAATTTTTTTGATCGTTTAAGCTAGTCAAGTCAAGTTTATATGATTTAACAGAAAATTTAAAAACGTTGTATTTAAAAAGTTCTTTTTATCTTGTAATTATTTACAATGTTCTGGGTGCCTACTTTATATGGTCATTTTTGCCTCAGAATTAAATAAATAATTGACATATATTATACTTCTATATGTATTCTATATTAGAGATGTGCTTTTGGATGCGTATGGTAAAGATTACATGGACGGCAAGGACAAAGAATATCTTCATTCTGAAGTAAGTAAAAGTAATATAAATGCAGGATTGGCTTTCTAAAATAGATTTTCAGAGATTTATTCAATTCTTTGGTCATATCGGTGCTCGTGGAGACGTTCTTACAAATGAAAATCGTACATTCCCCACATTCATTTTGGATAAGCTCGATATGAAATCTCATTAAACCAATCCATACTAATCAGGCGATACCTCATTGGCTGCATGCCGCTTAAAATATCAATACGCCGACTAATGAATAGCTCCGAATACTTTACGAACTATCAGAAAATGTGTATGCATTAAATCTATATGGATTTAGTTAAAGGTATATCGTATATAGTAAATCAATGCCTACATGATGTTATAAAGAAGTGAAGAATGCTACGGAACTCTTGATACATTCAGCTCTTTGAACGGCGAAATTTTGGGATAACTACAATATTTAAAGATGTCAAAGTCTTATCTAAGCTTGGCAACGTTTAAAAAATCATATATTATCATATATAAAAATAACTCTAATTAATAAATATATTACATCAATTCCTTATGGCAACCAAGTCGGCCAGCCCGGTGTGACCAACAGCGAGTAAATTTGGACTAACTTTAGGATTTTTTCCCTTTCCGGATACATTTTTCAGATATTCCCAGAGGATGTGGAAGAATAATTGACAATACAAATATATACTCTTCCAAATCAACCCACTACGCACCACACTCGGTCTTAATTGAGTGTGACGCCCTACGTTTATATGTGAGGTATCAGTACGTTTTTTAGATCTGAGAATGTCTCAGGAGAAGATACCCATAACTAAGTTTGCCATGCGCTAAAGTATGATTTGAATAATTTTATTGTGACTCATTCTAACATAGTGCCCATAAAAGAGTGGAGGGCGTGAACCATAAAAATCACTTTAATTTATAAGTATGTTAATACATTATTTTAAAAGGATAACGCTAAAACAATGCTGATAGATAAAACTATGTTAGGAGATCTTTACGTTAGCAGTGAGATGCCGCATATTCATTAACGTTTTTGGCGACCAAGGTCCCAACATCTAGTTGGACCAACTTGAGCATCTCTTTTTGTAGACATTGCTGCTACACCAGGTAGAGGAAGATAGTCGCAAATACGGCCTCTTTAAAGGAATAAGACCAAGTTAATGGTTGCGATCGGGCTAACCTTCTATCAACAGCAAGTACACTCCAAAACTTAGAAACAGTCGACGAGTTTGTATATCTGGGATCGATCATCAGTGAAAAGGGCGGATGTGAAGCGGAAATAAGAAGGCGCACACAGATTGAAAAAAAATCGATGACACGTCTTACCATCACTATATGGAAGGATCGGGGAATTTCGATTGCCAGAAAAATGATGCTTGTGCAAACATTACATAGTGTTCTCTATATTTTTATACAGAGTCGAGTTATGGACCCTGAAGGCAAGGGAGCGGAAAGCAATCGATGCCTTTGAGATGTGGTAAAGGCACCAAATGCTTCGTATTTCTTGGACGGATTACAGGACGAATCAGTCAATCATCCAGAGATTGCAGATAAAGGAACGGATCTCGACGGTATGTCTAAGATGCATTCTGCAGTTTTTTGGACATGTGTTCCGGCGCGGAACAGACAACCTAGAGAGACTGGTGGCTTTTGGTGGCTTCCAGGGAATGCAAAGCAGAGGAAGAGCGCCTGCGTGCTGGATCGACCAGGTGAAAGAGCTGACTGGGGGCACCATTCATTCTGCCCTGAGAGACGCGGAAGATCAAGATGGATGGAAAGTCTTGATCATTCAAAGGATGGAAAAATTAAAAAGTGGTCCCGATCCTCAGCCATGAGTGTACGACTAAGAAAATCGAAGGATATGGAAGAATAACATTGAAAGTTAAACTGTCACCAGTTTGTGTACTCAAGTCTCTGATGAAACGATGAAACTACCCATACTCAGTACGTGTGGTCCAATAAACTTGTTTCAAAAAACTTGTTCGAATGCATGCGATGATATCATCACTAGTCGCTTGCTAGTTAGTAGACTTTTAATGCTATTGACAAATACGCGCGAGCGAGATGGCACTTGAATGCAAGTATATTTTAATTTATTAGTCTTTGCACTCGAGTGACATAATCTTATGTATGAACTATAGGTAGGTCATAATTTTGGTGTAGCAGTACATTCTCTCGGGAATGTGGTGAGGTGACGGCACAGACTTGTTATGGCCGCTCAAAACATGTTTAAAATAAAAAAAATCATTGTATATTAATTTTAAGTTAACAAGAATATTAAAACCTAACATAAAAAGAACTCATAAATTTAAAATGTGTTTAAAATTTGATAATTAATGGGACATTTTGAAAAGCCGAGCTCCGTGTATTTTTAAAGATTCTATTGAAGCCGATATTTCAAATACTAGGAAGTATTTTGGAACAAGTTTCGTTACTAAGTATTTTTTTATACTGGTAGTAAGTATACTTAGTCTTCTAAATCGACCAGTTTTCCCACCTCTAGTTAACACTATTAAATAAATTAATATGGATCGTGTTAAAACCTTCTCATTGGTGATGCGATCACTTCGGGAAATATTCGTCAAACTTTGAACGTCCTAAATTATTTCTATGACAGCTGAGTTAACATATTTTTTTCTATCGTGCGTTGTTACAATAGGTAGTACTTAAAAAAACCGTAACCTGGAAAATTATAACTTTCAAAAGTGCCCCCGCGGCGTTAAATATAATATATTTTTTCGACGCGGCAATATTTAAAAAAATAAAATAAAAAATCGCTCGAGCTCGTAACACATTTTTTTTTGACAAATTTCAAGCATTATTTCACGCAAATGTGCCGCGGCATCTATTTTTACCGTTCGCGGGAAATCCCAGGCATGATATTCCATCCGTCAAATAGGCGCGCCCTTTTTAATATTTCATTACTTTGCGCCGGTTTTAAAAGCGAAGCTTGAGTATCGCAATGAGGGCACACACCTGTCTTAAAATATGTCATATCAGTCACTGCTAGACTGTTATAACAGTCTTACCACTCGCTTTAACATTGGGATTAAATCTATTGATCCGTAAAACCAAGACCAGTTTCATCTTCAGAATCTTCCACGTATCTAATAGTATTTCATCGAGACTTTACAAGAGAAGCTTTATCCATTCATATTTTTATTTCTTTAACCAGTTTAAGTAAGTCGTTCAAGTTAACCATGGTTTAGTATTTACGACTTAAAAATAAATACACATAAAGGACAAATAAATACACATACATCTAAAGGATAATAAGGCTTCAAAATTATATAAATAGATTATCTACAACGTTTAAGGAATGTCCAGGATCATGCTTTGAAAATAAAATAAAAGCTCCATTTGACCTACGCTGAGCATGTCCCCCCTTAATTAGATCATTAGTTCAATTAATCATTCTTTCATTCATTCATGCATCCATTGATATATTCAATCATTCATTCATTAATTCATTCGTTCATTTATTCATTGATTCACTCGTTAATTCGTTCATTAAGTCATTCATTATTTAATTCGTTCATTAATTTAATATTACATTCGTTAATTTGTACGTGCATTAGTTCATTCTTCAACAATCTTGCGAGCTATTTTTTTAAATGTAAATTGTTAAGCTGCACAATCATTATGTACATAATATTATCCGGATCAAAAAATGGTACACCATGAGCATACAGTTTGAAAACGTAATTAACAAAAGTTAAAAATGTCATATTGAAATGGACAAAATTGGTCCTGATCATTATTAAATTATGTGGAATACGTCACCCACGATGGCTAGGCGGGCTAAACGTCGGCCTATTGCGTCGTGGGTCCCAGGTTCGAATCCTGGGTCTAACAAGTACATAATATATTGTTTTTCAATCTGTGTATGTCAGAGTATGGACCTAATAGGTTGAGCAAGTGGCTGACATTCATTTCTCGTAAAAACAAAATCTGTTGAAGGCACATATTATTATGATCTTATTAGGATCGAAAATGGTCGAGAGAGATTAATATATTCCTACATGTTGTATTTTAATTTATGTAATGTCTTTTCATCCAGATTTCAGTTATTTATATTAATTAAGATAAAACTACGTACATTCAATAATATAAAGATTGTGTCCAATAGTTAAATGTTCAATCATTTGGTGTTGAAAGCCACTTTGTACCTACGTCAGAAATGTGTGACTATATTTGTCGCTGTATGATAATAAAATACGCCAACCAAGACTGAAGAAAAATGCGCCGCAGGCGATGTTTTTGGCGTGAATAATCAGTTATGGGATAAGTCGTTGAAAATAATTAATTGGCTTTTCACTGAAGACGCCAAAGGTCATTCCAATAAGTATGGATGCGTTAATCATTATATAATTTTGTAACAGCTACTGCCGTGAAGACTTCTTGTAGAATTTAGGCGTAGTTTTATTCTGAGAATTCACAATATCTACATTATTATTACTTTTATCGATACAATACATTTTAACTTACAGAAATGTTTATAAAAATTGTTTAGTTTGGTAAAACTTTTCCAGACATTTTTCCGAGAATAAAATCCAATAACCGATATTTCTAATCATCTGATACTGTATGAAGTTTATAAAAGTTCTCTACTCTGAATTAATTTTCAATGTAAATTAAATTATTGAGCAGAAATAGTTGACATTATGAATATTATAGTAATATTGGTATATTATCATATACAACAGTTTGAATAATAAATTGGTCGTCATAATAATTATACCAGGAGTTACAGGCACAGTAATGTAAGTTGTGGGTATCGATTTTGAATCTCAGATCTGGCAAATTCTCATGCTATTTTTCAATATATTGTGTCTGTACTCCAGTGGCGAAGGACTGAGTTAGGCTGCCATTAGTAATGTCATTTGGGAGGGCAATAACTCTGTTCAACCAAATCACTTCGGATATTGACATATTCCACCTGTGTGACGATGAGTATTTATAGGTGGGCATTGTTTTATAAATTTAAAAAATAGGGTCTGCTTAGCTCATTTGGTGTAATTACTTGTAGTAATTGATATATATTTTGTATTTACACTTTTCTACCGTTTTAAAATAAATTTTTATAATACAGTATAACCCCTATTTTACGTTTTTTAAGGGACTGGAAAAAAAACCTAATTGGAGGGAAAATGTAAAAGGGGGGTATTGAAAAAAAGAACATTAAAATTTAATGTTTCTAAAAAAATAACGTTTTATTAAAAAACAACATTCAATATAAATTTTTATTGAAAAAATCATGTATATTAGTTTGTTGCATTTTTGTTTTTTTGTTATGTAATTCTCTTTCAATATTATAAACATTTAAAAGTGTCATCTTGGATATCAGCAAAGTTTGTAAAGTAGGTTTTTAAACCCTTGGTGAACCTCATTGCTTCTTCTTTTTTTGGAATATCTACCTCTTCTTCATCAGACAGTTCTTCAGAAGCGCGCGTAACTCGCATATTTTGAATATTTCCGACGTAAATCGCAAGAAAGAAAAACGTAAATGCGTGTATTAAATGTACTGAAATACATCGGGACTGAAAAAAATTCACGCAATTGCCGGGAAAACGTGAATTCCGGGCACGTAAAAACGAGGTTATACTGTATAATACTATTTTATAATATTTTTTTGTTTTTAAATGTCATGTCGTGCACGTCTTAAATTAGTAATCTGTAGCGTATATGTAAAAAAAATGAATTTGATTTTTTTATTTTAAATTTCAATTTAAGATGCTACATAAATAGACACACTAAAATTTTGCATACAGAATGTGGTTAGGCCAATTAAGGCGGCACTAATATAACAAAATATCCTACCCACCTGACATCCTGATCCTTGCCAGACCGACAAATATCGGTCAGTCATTCATCAACCATGCGCTTATAAACACTTATAACCTAAACCATTTTTAATCCAATAAGCAATGCCATGCGAGAGTGATAGTGCGACCAAGAGTGACAACCAGACCATGGAAACATTTAAAGTACTACTACCTATGCTCGATTTTTAGAGAATCATATGGACCCCGACAGGATGGAGATTGTATTAACAGATTTTGATTTTACGAGAAATGGATGTTAGCCACTTGTCTTGTCCAACCTAATAGATCCATACTCCGACTCCAAACAAAAATTAAAAGACAATATATTGTGTATTTTCCAGACCCAGGATTTGAACCTGGAACCAAAGACAAGCCGATGCTTAAGCCGCTCGGCCATTGTGAGCGTAAGCGTATTTATATTAAAATAATAAGTAAATAATACGAGACAAACTTGTTGAAATACATGAAATTGTGCTACGAAGAGCGTCGGCGTGCTGGAGCAACTCAGGGTACCGTGAGGGGTGGAGAGTCTTAAGCGTCGGCTAGACGATCATGCTTTACCACAAGCTTACATGCACAAACCGGTTTGTATCGGGAAGCCTGTATGTATGGACGGGAAAACTGTAGCTCGCGCAAACCGAAAAGCGCTGTAAAAGCGTTCCGTATTTTTTGCAGAAACTATACCGCGCATGCAAGTTGCTGCCGTCTAGCTGGCGCATTACATAGTGGTCATGTTCCTAAGTCATGACAGAAAATATAAGATGAGAGATTATATTCTAAGGAGACTGGAGAGGAGCAGCCAGGGAAAGGAGCGTGCGGAGGACAATTGTAGAGGAGGCCAAATCCCGCCTCGGGATGTAGTGCCGAAAAAGAAGAAGAAGAAGATTATATTCTAAAGTAGAGTATACGTTTTATAAATTTGCACTTTTTTGCACCTTTTACTACACTGATACGCCTCTTTCCCTGATTACCTCGCATAAAATTAGTTCAAAAAAATGATATTTACTTGTATTTATATAAAATGTAGTAATAAGAAAATAAATAGATGATAAATGTAACATAAATATTGGTAGAATATATTACTTATATCATTTTCATCATAGAGCCGGAGTGCAAAGTTATGAAGCATATACTCTACCGCAAGTATAATTAACCTTCTTGCAATGGACATCCTTCGCAACTGTCGCCCAATGTATCCATGTAAGCAGGTAATGTTTGATCTCTAACGAAAAAAAAATAACATTTATGTTTAGACGAAACGTTTTATTGGTGTACGCGTGTATCACAAGATTTAATAAATGATTGGTAGCGTTAAGTAGATCAAGTATTATTCGTTTTTTATGGCTTAAGAGTGAACTTAACTTTATAGAGAACGCATTCCGTAAGGATCAAAACAAGGCATACTACTAAATAAATCCATCGATTACGGTCGTATTTTATCGACAGTAAAAAGGTTTTTATGTCAGACGAAATATGAATACAACCAGGGAAGTTGAAGAGAATCTCCTCCATATAGACGAAGCCAAAATATATAAGAGTGAAACTCAAAAAAGGTTACCGGAAAAACTGTAGATACTACTTGAGACAGTATGGTAAATTGAGAGGAATTTAAATTAATTTATTATAGTATTTTATTGTAAAGTGGCTACACTTTTCATTTAAAGATTGAGTAGAGGAGCTGTGTGCATTGCCCCCATAAGGGGGGGCTGACAGGGCTCTAGCCTGACCTGCTCTAACCTGATAAGTGAGATAAACACACATCACAAATTTTCCCTAATGGGAAAAAAAGTCGCCTGCCGCGCTATTTTATTTGTAGAGTCTGATATGTCTGGTTGTGTTATGTAATATTTGATTACTGTGTGTCAATATTCGACAACTCCATAATTCAAATGGATTTATTCAACAATACAAAAAAATCGCTAAAAATACACCCGTAATTTTACCAGTAACAACATTTAGAAAACGATTCTCTAAAAAGTCCCACTGCCTTTAACCCTAGCGATGGGTAGGGGGGCCCGCTTCAAGATGTGGGGGCCATGGCTGTGTGTCTCCTATTTATAATTCTCTTTAAACATTTCAGTCGTAGACAAGAAACAGAATCTTCATTATAATCTGACTAAAATTATCCTAAAATTGGATATCCTTATTGCAAATATATACCAATACAAACACACATATATATAATATATATATAAAAATATACAATGGTCGAGTGGCTTAATCGTCAGCTTATAATGTCGTGTCTCGAATCCTGGGTATGTAATCGCGAGGGATGGTTTCCAATCCTGGTGTCCTAATGAATATGAATTTACATGCGCCTGTTAATTACCTACATGGTCGCAGCCATGATTTATTCTGGATCGGAACCGTCCATTTCTCGTAAAAACAAAAATCTGTTAATACAAACCTCCACTCTGTAGAGGCCCATCGGAAATGGTCAAGTAAGTATTGGTTAAAATTTTATTTTTCTGTATTAAATTGTACTTACGTATGTTTAGATTTTATTTTATTTTATTTTATTTTTGTTATTATTATTATTATTTTATATATTCTCTTCTTCTCTCTTGTGAGGGAAATATTTGTTATAATGTAAATCTCATGTTGTGTACGTCTTGAATTTAGATTTGTTATGTCCACAATGCTTTGTTTTCTTAAAGAAATAAAATCGTAGGTATTCTCATCGAAATAACAAAATACTCAAAAATTTCCAATAAATATATAATCTATATAAATATCTATATATATAAAACAAAGTCGGGTTAGTTACACCATTTATAACTCAAGAACGGCTGGACCGATTTTTATGATCTTTGATTTGTTGGATTTGTCACGGCCCCGAATAGCAGAATAACTATTAAAATGTCGGATAAATTACGGAAAAAATAAATTATGAAGAAAATTAATTTTCTCATACATTTTGTATGGAAAGGCTTTTGACTGACATCGATGAATTTGAACGATGGAAACCTCGCGCATTCGAAAATAAAAGAAAATCACAAAAAATTTAAATCCGTATACAACGCCATCTCTGATACATGACAGAAATAATAAAGAAGAAACAAACAAACAAAAGAAAGAATGATAGTCGAAATGTCTAACTGTCAATGGTGTAGTGTGCCCAACATTTCGTGCTTCATGTCAACAGCTCAATTTGCTTGAAAAAGATACTCATTGGGATATGACAATCGCTGAAGCAATTGTTTCTGCATCTCCAAGTCAGCATTTGTTGATATCATTATTTCGACATGCTTCCCATCGAATACACCTGAACTGTGGAACAAGTAAAAGGATGACACGTCAGAAGACATTTTACATTGAATTTGTGTCAGTCCAGCGAATCCCGATCTCGAGGTGAATGAGGAGATACATAACCAGGCTTTGTTTTTGATCGAATACATGTGTTACCTCATGTGCGGCAGTTTTTTAGTCAAGTTAGGAATGCCAACGCCACATCGTGGAATGAACGACGCTTTCAATCGAAAATTGGAACGTGATCGTGAATATGATCGAGATGCATTGAACCAATCAGTTCGAACGAATGTACCACTGTTGAACCCTCAACAGAAGGAAGTGTACGATACGTTAATGAAGGCAATTGATGATGGAAATGGTGGCTTATTTTTCCTCGACGCGCCCGATGGAACTGGGAAGACATTCCTCATGTCATTGATTTTGGCTACTGTTCGTGCGAGATCCGAAAATGCTGTAGCAGTTGCTTCTTCTGGGATAGCGGCCACGTTGTTAGAAGGATGCCGAACGCCTCATTCAACGTTGAAATTGCCGACTGAAAAACCGACATGCAACATTGCGAAATACTCAGCAATGGCCAAAGTTTTGTTAGCAAGTAAAATCATCACCTGGGATGAATGCACAATGGCGCACAAACGCGCATTGAAAGCACTCAATCGAACTATGAAAAATCTGCGCAATGACTCAAAAAGTTTTGGAGGCGCAATGATTCTACTGTCTGGCGATTTTCGCCAAACACTACCAGTCATTCCAAGATCGACCGCTGCTGATAAAATAAATGCTTGCCTCAAATCATCGACTCTGTGGTACTATGTGAAGACACTTCAGCTGACGACAAACATGCGAGTTGCATTGCTAAACGATCCATCTGCCGAAGATTTCTCCAAGCAATTGCTGACTATCGGTAACGGCCGTGTTCCTGTCGATGAATCGAGCGGATTGATTTCGTTTCCGCTGAATTTTTCCAATTTCGTCTCAACTAAGGACGAACTCATCAACAAAGTGTTACCGAACATCATTGTTAATCACAAACATGACAATTGGTTGAGTGAACGAGCATTCTTGCGGTAAAGAACAAAGATATGGATCACTTAAACTTCACAATTCAAAATCAAATCGTTGGTCCACTGCATTCCTTCAAATCTATCGACTGTGTAACAAACGAAGACGAAGCAACCAACTATCCAACTGAATTTTTAAACTCATTGGATCTGCCTGGCTTGCCACCGCACAATTTACGACTGAAGGTTGGCTTGGTAGTCATCATTGAATTGAAATTGAATTACAATATGTGAACTTACCAGACCCAGGATTCAAACATGGGACCCTCAACACTATAGACCGGCGCTTAATTCACGCGGTCATCGTGTGTGTACAGTTCAATATAATTAAAATACTTTTCATTTTGATTTGATTTTTGCACATTTATTGAACTTATTCATTTTGAGTATTCATTTTAACTTAATAAAAAACTGAATTTAATTCAGCTAATAAGTTAACACAAGATTATTGATTCTGAGGCGGTACGAAGTTTTCCGGGTCAGCTAGTATACAATATAATTATGTCATCACTGTTTGAAATTCCGTCAATTCGTAAAATATCATTTGTCTCAAATATCATAACATTGCGGGGTGACTTCGAACAAATAGTTTTTTTAAATTTTAAATACTTACTCCTATTATTACTACCCTTAATAATTTTACCTCGAAAACAGCTTGGAAAACGCTACTGTAAAGCATCACATTGCCTTTAACCTTAGCGATAGGTAGGGGAGGCCGCCAAAGATCCTAGTCTAGGGGCCATGATTACGGACGCCATTTTTTTTGACATTTAGTGCTTTATTTATATCAGGCCATGTTATTGCGTATGTTAAAATGAAAAATTCGATTTATTATTATATGCCTCATGTCAAAATAATATTATTTTTATGTTAGTTTAGTGTTGTATTATTTTCTTTCGTGTGAAGTGAGAAAGATGGTCGTATATTATAATGGACGAGATTTATATGCGAGACAGCACTAAATGTGCGCATTTATTGTAAATCATCGCCATTTATTGCCCGAGGTCACAATAAACATAAACACTTAATAATATCGCGTCGTATCGGCCATCTTGATAAACATGTTAAAAGGTTTAGTGTGAGGGTACTGCGCGTCACGGTGCCACGTGACCACAGGGCGACCAGTAAGTCCACTTTAACTTACAAAGATTAATGGCGTGTTACGTTTTCTATTATAAATTATTTTTATTGACATAAAGCCAGTTACAGACGTAACTGCATAATCGAGTGGCAAGCTTACACATTGCTATTCATGAATGTTCATAGAACGTACGCATACACATTAGGGATTGCAATACCGAATGAAAATGTTAATACCGGTTTTTTGGTATTTCTTATTGAATACCGGTATTTCTAAAACATTAAAAAAACTGAAGTAGGTGCTTATCAATAAATATAGCTATAACAATCTTTTTAAAATATTATTTCATAGCAAAAACCTATATTTATTATGTTGAGATTTAAAAATATGTATTGATCATAATTGTAGAACTAGTGATTTTTTACAAATAATTTTAATATACTGATAACTTTAACTAAAGCCCTAAAAAGTTCATCAAGTGTAAATAAGTCTGGCTGCACGAAAAGCTTCTTAAATTCAACGCTTGTGCAGTCATCAATAATTATAGAATAATTGAACATTTTTGTCACGGATATTTTCTATTTAGAAAAAATATTATGATAATTATTCATCGTAACAATTACTTATATAAATATAATTGATGAAATTTCTTTTATTATTTTTTCACCTCTGTTGAATTCAGTCAATATATTTGCATTTCAGCAGCACATAACTTAAATTTCATTTTTAAAAACGTAAACGAGTGTGCTTTCTTAATACCGAAAATTCCGGTATTTTGGATTTTTAAAACCGGTATCTCGCTATTCATAAATACTTGAATACCGGTTTTGAAATACCGGTATTGCAATCCCTAATACACATGAACGTAACAGTTTACGTTGAATCTTGGAAAACACGAAGAAAATACGCGACTGATTCAAACTTGCGTAAGTACAGACCTACAAACTTGTCTAGAGAATGGATAAGGGCAACCACAGTCAAAAACTACCCAATCATAACTCACAACTAGACATTCGAATGACGTTTTCAAAATGGCGTCCATATGATAGTCCGTAGTTCCATTTCTGACCGTTCTTTAGATAAGTTTGTAGCACTGTATCTACAACACACGTTCAGTCCAAAAATTTCGACACACTTAGAGCGGCGTTCATATTAATATCTTAATAGAAAGATAATAATTAGATACTGCGCTGACTGTAGATGATAATTTATTAAATTGATGTTTGCTCCTATATCGCAGACTTAGGTATAAGTTCCCACACCTTTTTCTATAATCTGATCACATAAAATAAACGTGGGACTTGTATTCACTGTAATATATTATTGTCCACTTCTACTTTTTCTACAATATACCTTAATAAAACTGTGAACCTTAAATATGTATAGGTTTTTTTGTTACATACCTAGTAGTTACTTTTTTAACACTCTGTGGGTATTTAGGGAAATATTGTGGCGGAAAATATTATTGTAGATTTTGAATGTCAATCCGAGAAAAAAAAAGATATGTGATATTGCGCTAAAGCCTTTTAAGATAGTCATCTCCGTCACATAGTGGTGCGATGTGAACTTTTGGGTTGGTTTGTAAATAAAATAAAAATATTTTTATTTTTCATACTTATTTGTAGTATTTACAGCTACATTATAGACATGTTTTTTTTTTTTTTTAAATATATTATGTATTATGAAGTCGTATGCAAAATGTACCTACATACACATATAAAAATTCAATAATTATTATTATTTAAGTCAGGGGTAGTCAACCTGGCCTCTACCGCCCACTAGTGGGCGTTCCAGCTTTCATGGTTGACGGTAGGGGTTTTAAAAACATTTTCATTATGTTTTCACACATCATTATATTTCCAAAAGATGAGACCTTCGTTTGTTCCTCACAAAAACTGAGCCAGATATCCAGTATTTAGTTTCGCAGCATCAGCCTCAGGAATTTCATTAGACTTCATACTTCTATGTATACAAAGTGTAAATAAAAAAGATAGATTTAACTACAGTAAGTTGTTTTACTGTTGTAAACTTCTGACATAAAGTATTTGGTGAGTAATTATTATTACATGCTTTAACTTGCTGTAACTCTGCTTTATAAGTTTTATAATGTAAATTATCTCTCTACTCAATAAATCGCCATTACTGTGGAACCGGTGGGCGGTTAGAAAATTTTACTTCTAAAAGGGATACAAAAGTGGACGGTAGATATAAAAAGGTTGACTATCCCTGCTTAGATTATTGACTTATTAATAGGAATGACGCAACATCTGAAGAATTAATGGGCATTTATAAATGCATGTAAAATTATGAAAATGGATAATGTAGTTCAACATTAACTCTGCATACATTGCAATTGTGGTAAATAATGTTTAGTGTTTAATGGATAGCAAACGTACGCAAACATTGGTATGTGCGCGCGACGGATCATCTAATTATTAATTATTAAGGCAGCGGGAAGGGTGGGGTTAAGAGCGTACATAAGTGAAACGGCAAATAATTTTCAACAGTATGTGGAACATTATTTCGGCCGCGTTGCCAGTCGGAGAGCGATAGTAGACCTGTGAGCACATCAATTTGTTTTGTGATGGCCTCGGAGGAATATATTCTTAAATCGTGTAAAGATGACTAAAAAACGTTTCGTATGTACTTGAAAAAGGAAACATGTCAATGAATATACTGTTATTATTACAAATATAATAATAAACATAATATTAAAAGGACACATGTTGAATTTTTATGACAAATTATATTTCGTTCGGCTCGCGTCATTTGCACAATCCGCGCATCGCCTAGTCACGATCTTTTTAGAGTATGCCTCAGCTGAGGTATAGCCTTAACAAAACCAGATAGTACTGACTTCAATAATTATACCACCTGCGGAATACCACATTTTTACAGATAATCATACCCAGGCACTTCACACATTGAGTTTTGTGATAGAAATCTTACCTGCAGGTATACGGGTGTTCACTAACGAGTTCATGCGAGCTGTTGCATTCACAAGCGGTTATCAATTGGGCGTCGCTTAAAAGTCATATTTAATAGAATTTGTGTCCTTTTGTTTCGTCCGCGCTGTCTAGACTATTAGACATGCCCCATCGGAATATTAAAGCAAATATTGGATGACCCAGGTAATTGCACTACTGTATGAGTGCCACGGTTTTTGGGTTCCCAGACACGAAAATGTCACCCGCTGTGTGCGCATCTGATATTAATTAACAAGAAAGATTAGCATTATCAACTGAAATTTGGTTCTTTATAAAGTTTTGAAATTTATCGACTTCACTTGTCACTCCCGGTTACATGTGAATTGTACGTGAAACATTTCACCGTGGCACAGTTCGCCGTGAACTTTCTTATCGGAAAGAGATTACCGTATACAATACGGTCTCCAATTTTATTAGATTAAATATGAACATTATTTAATTTTCATAGATGATTTTGGTGAAATTCATGAAATCAAGAATGAAAACCTAACCTAACCTAATCTAACCTAACTTTACCTAAAAAATAATCCAGTAGGTATATCGGCTATTTTCAAAATTTGTTTGCTGCTGGCTTCCTGTAATAATAAATGTAAACCGACAAGAACCGTGTTTTATTTAGAGATGAATTTTACGTCAGTAGGTACTATACGACCCAAAGAGGTTGGATGGTCTTTAACACTTTGGACGCCGAAGACGCACCTGGCGCGTAATGACCAGGCGGCCGATCGATGTAATTAACGTGCATTTAAAGGTGGTAATTAAAAAGTCATTATCTAGTCAGCAGTGAATGAGTTAATATACGGCCATATATTTCTGATATAACATTTCACGGTGAAGTGTGATACGGCGAACTGCATACGTACAAGTTTCCGGACACGGTTACTCTCAGTCATCGAGCCATAGAGCAAGCAAACACAATGTCGCGTCGTATGCCATACTATATATCACAATAATTACGCACTGGCGCTACTACTCAAGTTAGAACTGCAATGCGTAGATTATTCAAGTGAGGGTAGGTTACGATGATAAAACACGTTATGTGTCATTTTTAGAAACGTTTTTGTTATTCCATTGTTTTAAAAATAATACTGAAAGGGGTTAAAAAAGAAAATAACAACTCAAAATTTCTCAGAGTAAAAAGCGATGTAGATAGGTAGGTACATCTACTTTGAACCTTGCCTGTGTCGAGAATATGAGAAAATAATTTAAAAAAAAAAGTATAATATATTCCAGGTAAAAGGTGTGAGGGTGAAAGATTAATTAGACATTGCAGGTGGGGAAAAGTGTGATAAAGGTATCATTAGGATTGACAGGTAGTGGAAATACTTTTTTTCCCGCATTTATGGGCGGTATAGATAAGTGATTTTTTAAATCCGATATTACGGGCAGAGAAAAAACTGGCTGGATGTATATAAAAAAAACTTTTAGAATTCGGTAATTTGTTTTTCGAAAGGTAACATTATAATATGATCATTTTTTTGAAAACGGAATCTTATAGATTTCAATAGTAGTACAGCAGTGACTAAAACGTCATTATTTTTCGTACTAAGTGTAAATTCATTTTCATTTTATATACATATTATAATTACCTATTTTTTTTATTCAACGAATAATTCACAAGATTTAAGAATGTAACATTCTAATTATTGAACATACATTATTTTGAAAACACTTCTGAGAAAATATATTATAACTGATAGAAAAAAACTATATATTTTATTAGTATGCTAGGAGGTAATATATTGTGATTATAATGACCAGTTTAGTGTTACTGCTCTTTGTTTAAGGCTATTTATTAATGTTCCAATTTCAAATTATTTATTATATTACCTACATAGTAATATATTTGAACATACATCATTTTGAAAACACTTCTTAGAAAATATATTATTATAACCAATAGAAAAAATCTTTTTGAAAAAAGTAAGACACCCCGCAGAATCGAACCTGCATATCTCGGGTATCGCGCCCACGCATATAGACCACTATGCTAAAAGAGTCATACTTAATTGCGACAAATTTTAACTAATGGCTTTTAATACTCTTTGAAGCGTTTTCCAAATTGAGCAACTATTGCTACGGCTGTGTCGGTGTCCTACTTTTTTCAAAAAGGTTTTTCTATTGGTTATAATATATTTTCAAAGAATTATTTTTAAAACTATGTATGGTCAATAATGAAAATGTTACATTCTTAAATCTTGTAAATCATTCGTCGAATAAAAAAATAGTTGATTAACAATTATTATTAGCAAGTTCAAGTAAGTTAAAATAAAAAATGGTGGAGTGATCCGTGACGTCGGTTAGTAATTAAAGTAATACCTACTTTGATTTAAAATACAAAAGTGAAAACGCTTCAGAGAGTATTAAAAGCCATTAGTAAAAATTTATCGCAATTAAGTATGACTACTTTAGCATAGTTGTCTATGTGCGTGGGCGCAATACCCGATAGATGCAGGTTCGATTCCGGTGTCTTACTTTTTTCAAAAAGATTTTTTCTATTGGTTATGTTATAATATATTTTTTGAGAAGTGTTTTTAAAATTATGTATGTTATATATTTTATTCAATATGTAATAATTTGCTTAATTAAATGGATCCTCATTATTGCACTCAGAAACTTCGTCTATTTCGGATAACAATACTGTCAATAATTGACGATGCATGACGAGATTACTTGCTGAACCAAAGTTCAACAGAGTGCATTTGGGTGCAAGGGTGAGTTCAAGTGTTCAACTAATGTGTGCTATTGTATACGTGTGAAACATTTTTACAGACTTTTAATGTAGGAAACATCCTAAAATTTAAAGTAGCCCAACGTGGCATGTTGCATGTTGGGCATAACGCGGAAAGATCACAAAATAAACCAATGTATAAGAAATCAAAGAAGAGTGCGCGATGTGATAGAGGTCGCTAAGCAAATGAAATGGTGACTGGTTGGACAAAATATCATCATACAGTGGTATCCAAGTTTCACTAAACGTCTGCAGAGACGTCATTAAACCCGCTGGATGGACGAACTCATAAAGTTTAGTAGATGTACGTGCAAGCGAATAACTTAGGACCGAAAAGAGTTGAGGGAGCTATGGGGAGACCTTCATTCAGCAGTGGATCGACACAGGCTGGTAATGTGATACATGCAAATTAGCAGTGGCGAAGGGTGACTTTTGGAAAGAGGTAGGCTATGGAGATCTGATAAAAAGAACACACTTGTCAAGTATACTTACGAGAAATAAGAAGATAATTTGATATTACCACTAATGAATAGGTACAAATGAAATGACAACGACACAATTTTTTAATGAAACTTCAAAAACTTACTGACGACATGAAATTAAACGATCAGTTTAAATTAAGTACGTATTTTTTCAAAACATTTATACACATCAAAAATCATTAGATAAAAGTTCTTTTTATTTTTAAAAACAGTCTATATTTATTAATATTCGATTAAACACCATATTGTTAATTATTTAGTTTTAGGCTCTGCGATCGGAGCTTACCTTAGTTCACACAATTCGATAGACTGGGCGGGGCTACGTGACGTAAAGTCCATATGAAAAAAATTGAGAATTATTTGAAACATAATCCAACCTTTATTTACATCAAGACAAGCGCTGTGGTATATTTTTTAAAACCTTTGTAGATTGTTTTATTATTGTGTAGTACATTCCTACACATACGGCATCTCTGGTTGGCAAAATACATTATTTTATAGAATATATTATAATCAAGTGATTATATAAATAAGTCAATATGCAATTAAAAAATAAGAAATTAAGAAGGTAGGCTTCAAATAATCGCCTATTATAGAGTCTTCGCCACTGCAAATTAGTATAATATAGGTATTGTCAATAAAAACGTGTTACATTTTTTATAAATCTTGTATATGTTTAATTTTGAATAAAAAATACAGTATTTGTGTTTAATATTGTATTGAAAATATATACCTTTGCAGACCCTCATTAACGAAGGTACCTATTGTTAAAAATGTTACGTACAAAGTTTGACCTGGTGGGAATTAAATTCACATCTTTTATAATATTATACATTTTTTCATGTATATAATATTATATAAATATATGTTACTAAATATTACTACACTACTGCCTTTGGACTTCATACCTACTCATCTGTAGAGCAAAAAATATATATAATGATGAGTTTTTACATTATGAGATTATATTGTTGTCTGCCCATTTCACTTTCAATGTTTTTTTTTTATTTTCTGTACATCAAAAATATATTACAATACTTAGACATATAGGTTGTATTTGATTTATAGTAAAATAAATATCGAAATACCTCCACGCACTATTTCGTCTGTTGTGTCAATTCAAAATGATAAAAAAGATTTATTTTTGCAGTGACCCGAAATCCAAATAGCGATAAATTTATTAGTCACTAAAAACAGATCAATACTGGGAGGGGGAGAAAAGGTCATTTCAAACACAGGCAACAAATATCCAGCAACGCCCACCAAAACTACAAATCGTTGTAAGGGAGTATTACTTACATTATAATATATAGAGCAGTGGCGACCGGTGACTTTTCTTGTAGGGGTGATTGAAAAATGCATTTTCAGTATTCACTAACTATTTGCTACATATTATCTCGTGTCAGGAAATTTGTACGTATATAGTTGGCCGTATCACTGTTTACCGTGAGATCTTGTATCGGAAACCAATGGCCTATTATATCATTGAGATGTAATTCAGATCATGTTTTTTACAATGTGTATTATTTTGACCCGATCAGTTGGGAAAATAGCTAATCCCTCGTAAATAGTCTTCTAAAACGACTTCCACACAGTGAAGGCCCATATCCTCCGCTTGGGATCGTTTTTTCATCATTAGTGGTGTGCAGCAGTGGCGAAGACTCCAGACTAGGGATTCCAATCCCCGGATCCCGAGCTATTTTCGTTACCTATGAATCCCGGGATTGATAAACATAATCCCAAAGCTTTCGGGATTGATTTTTTTATCAATTTATATGAAAAATAAAATAAAATAAAATAAAAAAGAAAATATAACAGGAAAAAATACTTTTAATAACAAATAACTACATTAGAAATAAACTGAGTTTTAATGAAGTTTGATTTATAACCATGTGTAAGTTGCCGATTCATTTTATTTTTTCACAGAAATTAATAAAATGAGAAAGATTGGAAAAAAACAATGCTTTGCACTTTTAACAAAGTAATCCCACCATGATCTTATACGTTTTACGGCAGTTTCATATTTGGCTGACTAATTAGATTTATGAAGCGGAAAGACCATAAGTACACCATGATTTTTACTATTTTAAGCCTCGCTAGCCCATTCATTCCAAGTCTTTACTATCAGAAACAGCAATCTCATAAAGAATTCACATTATTATTTGTATAACAATAATATTTACTCCATTAAACTAAACTTATGTATTTCCAAGATTAACAATAAATGTCTTAAATAGTATAAATTATACTAGATTTATTTTGACCAATTTTATCAATGTTATTTGTACATATAAAATTTTTATATTAACAATGGAAAAAATGCCAATCCTGGGACAGTCCCGGGATTATCAAATTGTAATCCCGAAATCCCGAGATCAGAATTTTGGCTCGGGATTGGATTCCCTACTCCAGACTAGGCGATTATTGACATGTTCCACATAATATGTGAGGATGAGTATTATAGGTGGGCAATGTTTTATAAGTTATTAAGATAAGGTATATTGAGCTCATTAGCCGTACTCCATTGAACCCAATTTGTAAAATAAATTAAATTTGATTTAATTATGTAAAACCCATTTACTTTAAGAAAAATAATATATTATAAATAAGTCATCTGCGCGAAAGAAATTCGCTGCTACTCGTCGGTTCTTCCTTCTGTCTTCAATGAGTTTGCTGGAGAGCAGATAAGCAACGGTATATACCTATCAGTATTGTAAAACTCTTTAGCAAATGCCTAAATACTCCTATGTACTAATAATATATGAGGCATTTCGCTATCGTGGGCACTATTTTGTTTGTCCGAAAAAAATGGAACCAAAACTTAGCGATATCGTTGCGCGGGAAACACTTTCGCCGGGAATGCCCCTCTTTAGGCCAGAACAAATGTTTGGTTAACCCTCGTAATGTCGTTGCGTTATTATTTCATACCTCGGACGGGGGACGACGTCGGGCGGGGCGTCCCCAGGGATCGGGGAAGGCTCGCTCCGGCGTCGCGGGCGTCGCTTCCAGCAATGACAGATCGGACCCTTCACGCGCCCATTTTCGGCGGAATATAATATTATCTAAGGGAAATCCCGCAAAGAGACGTACGTAATAAAAGAAATCTCACTTTAATAAGTGATGCATTATATTTTATAATGGATTAAAATATCAGGTAGCCATCTGATGTGTAGAGAATTTAATACCAATGATATTGAGCTTCTTAGATTATGAAAATGCATTTTGGTTATGTAAGGTGGGAGGTTACATGTAAGTTGTACGTATACAGTTCATCATGGGACACTTATTCTTGCGCCGCAACATGAGTTCGTATAACATTTTATCAGATGACGAGTTCTCCGTTGAACATTTCACCGTGGAATACATTTGTACGTATAATATTATACTTTAAAATTATTTCGTTGCCTAGGCAGCGAATTTATTATTATCGGCCATTTGCAATTCCTTACATAAACAAACTATTAAACGTCAGAGTGACAGTTGTTACTTTAAAAATAAAAACAACGAGAAAACATTATATAATTTAGTAATATAAGTTAAAGTGTATAGAAATAAACCAACGGCGCTTCAATAACGGCCCGTTTTCTTATGTGTATAATTTAACAAGATAATTAAGAGCTAGTCGAAGAATCTAGTTTATCATAAGTTTTGTTTTTGTTTTGTTACGCCAAAGAAGTATAACTTCTAACGCGCGTACATAAGTACACGCACCGATATTATTTTAAAAACTGTTGCGTACAAAGCTTTGTTGGAGGCGCCATGTAACATTTTGCCCGGGAACAAAAACTACTTCAGTCGATTTGACGCGTATAGACAGGCAAAAAAATATCTGATAGTTGAAAATAAACAGTGAATTTACGAGCGGGCCAGTTCTGGCTCTATTTTATACGCTTTGCCTTTTAATATTGTTTATTGGTCAATCAATGCCGCTTTTATTGAATCGATAAACCCCTTTTGGGGTGTCTAGCAATAATATTACTTCGCGATTTATTTTGTACTCCTTTTTATGAAACACGATATTTGGGATTATATTATAGGAGGCTCAAGAAACAAAAACGGCAGTTTTCACTTTTAAAAATGTTGAAAAATCAATAAAAATACCTTTTCTCTCTCTTATGCGCCTATTAGACAGCAGTGATTTGCCTGCGCGAAAACATACGGAACACTTTTAAAGAGCTTTTCGCTTTGCGCGAGCTACAGTTTTCCCATCGATATACACGGGTTTCCCAATATAAATCAGTTTACGCAGATAAGCTTGTGATATAACATGAGCGTCTAGCCGGCGCTTTATAGCAATATGTTCTAAAAAAAGTATTACTTATAAAATTATTCGTGGCGATGCTGCCAAAAGTTGGTATGTCGATAATTTAAGTATTTGGAGGATTTAACGGATTATGTATGTATATATAAATAATGTGTGCTAGAAAAAAATCAAGGTCATCCGATATATATAACATGCACATAAAGCACAACCAAACTAGCATTATGCCTGATTTTAGAAGACATGTCAAACTTCAAATTGCAGTTACTCCATAACATGATTTCCAGACTTACAAACTTTTGGCAGACCCTACGATATTATAATATAAGTCTTGACGCTCTTGTGGTCCACTTAACTGACAGGTAACTAACGTTTTCCAAACATGGTGGAACAGTAACTCGTTAAATGATTAAAACGCCTGGATGACAAAAATAAGTATAGTAGGTAGGGTGGAAATATAAGACGGGATTTACACCACGACAATTGGTATTAATATTTATAATATATAAATATATATAAATTTTATTAATATATTAAAAACCTGGCAGTCGTCTCACATCACTATTTGCACTAAGTGATATACACAGTTATGACCGCGTATAGTACGGCGTGGGTTCTATTAGATTGTTTACTTTTTAACGTAAGCTTTAAGCACAACAATAGCTTTTGTTCTAAATTTGCATTGAAGTTTTTTTTAATATAAAGCTATTTTGGTACTGTAAAAATCCAATAGATGCCACAATGTTTCTCTTATCTCAAATATCGCCGAATAATCGATCATTATTTTTTCGACAGAATTCGAATTTTCTAATTGCCTGTATTGAAAAGGAGCTTTTTGTTTAAAATATACCTAATGTCTTTTTGAAGATTTTTTAAAAAATATTCACAGAAAGACGTTCTATTCAAAAATGTCTTTTTATTCAAGTTTTCTTATTGACGACATCGTTACAATGAGGCGCTGTCATTCAAGTTTTAATTTATTCATAAAAAAGCAAGTTTACTATTAATTATTGTCATAGTTGTAATCTATAAAACATAATCTTATCATTTTTTCCTACATATATTCAAAATACTATTAAAATGAATGAATGAAATCATATGTATATAAGATAAATGAGTGTTGATTTGGTGAGTTGAAAAATAGCTAATCTTTTACAACGTTTATTCTTATAATATATCCTTACAAAATTAACTTGATCACTGCCAGAGTCAAGTTAACTCGTCAAAACATGTTGTTACGTCAGGCCATAGACGAGATATCTCGTGCGTTCTTGTAAAAGCGCCTGAGTGAGTGTGGCCTACAAGTTTAAATTGTTTTTTGTTCTTTTTCTCTTTTTTCCCTCTTTTGTTAAATTTGTATTGTAATAACTATATGAGTAATTATTGTAATAATATGTATTAATAGTGTATGTTAAACAGTAAAGCTAAATAAGACTCAATTGAGACTTCGGAGCTTAATAATAATAATAAAAATATTTATCATTTTAGTGTGAAAATATTCACGATAAACTCTAGATAACATGTTTTATTTTTTTTTATTTTACTTTTTTACGATTTATCAATCTGTTCCTATTTCATATTTTACTCATGGAAAATTGAATTTGAAAGATATGATACTTTAGATCAGAGGTAGTCAACCTTTTTATACCTACCGCCCACTTTTGTATCTCTGTTACCTCCGGTTCCACAGTTATAGTGATTTATAAAGTGGGGAAGTAACTTTACTTTATAAAATATATAAAACAGAATTACAGCGAGTATCATATTATAATAATAATTACTTACCAAATATTTTATGCCAGACTTTCGCTAATTTTGGCAGAATAAATCTTTATAAAACAACTTACTGTAGTTAAATCAATTTTTTTATTTATACTTTGCATACATATAAGCATGAAGTCTGATGTAATTACATTTAATTATTACAATACAAATATTTACGATACAAATAGTATATTTTCTGAAATTTAAATAAATAATTGTCACGGGGAATTTTATGAAAACATCATGTTTTTTAAACCCCTACTGCCCACCATGAAAGCTGGAATGCCCACTAGTAGGCGGTAGGGACCAGGTTGACCACCCCTGTTAGATATTAACAAAGATTGTAGGGAGGCTTTCAAGTAATTTTAGGAAAATCAGACATATATTTATTTTTAAATATATCTGCCACAAAATATATAAAAGTAGGTGATTTTTCATACTGCGTATTGCCAGTCGAAAAATTAAAAAGAATTCTCTTATCCAAATAACTACCGAAAAACAAACCTTGGCGTTATTTCCGGAATGACATTATCAAATTCTATCAAAAATAAATTAGGTTTTCCGAGAAAATGAAAAAAAGAAAAAAAAAGTAATTTTTCTTCTATAAACAGACGGTCGGTGATATTTTTTTCCCCGTTGGAACCTCTCCCATAAAATTGGCTTCTTTCCATGCGGAAATCGGACCTACGTCTGTCACTTGCGGAGAGATAACATGTAATTGAGACAAAGACACCGCTGCTATTTGTGTACTGCCGACCGTATTCATTTTGACTCGCATGAGAGTAAAAATAATATGAAAACCGGGGCATCTTGATTTCTTTGAGAAATTCTTGGCATACAAAAAGGAAGTTCAATTTTTACACATCGGAAGAGTGATTTTTAGGTTACTTCAAAATCATTATCAGCAACTTTTGTCGACTAAATCGTAATGCTGCATTCTCACGTGGCAATATGTGTCGTACAATTTTTGAGTTGTATGAAGGCAAAAACGCCATTATCCACAAAAATTTGAAAATGACAAAAATATTTTCCATATTCTTGTATACTTTGACAACGTAACAGATGAATTAATGCAATATCTCCAGAAAATTCTCACGTGGCGATTTGTGATAATTGAGTTGTATAAAGGCAAAAACGCCATCATCCACAAAAAATTCGAAAATGACAAAAATATTTTCCATTTTCTTATGAACGTAACAGGTTCATTAATGCAATATCTCCAGAAAATGTCCGAAAATTACAAGAAAACCCACTTATTTACATTAACAAATCATTAAATAAATTTAGTTACTTGGATTTTATTAATTTTAAAAATATTTGAAGGCTCTGGAAACAAAAACGGCAGTCTCCATTTTCGAAATATGTTGGTGAGTCATTAAAAATGCCTTACATCTTACTTATAAGTATAACTTCTGAAAAAAATATTATAAAATGTTGTTTGTATACTCACCCACGGTGGCCGCGCGGCTTAAGCGTTGGACTATCACGCCGTGGATCCCAGGTTCGAATCCTGGGTCTGGCAAGTACACATATTGTTTTTCAATTTGTGTGTGAGTCAGGGTATGGACCTAATAGGTTGAGCATTCATCATCCATGAGCAACATCCGCCACAGGAACAATAACGCAGAAATTTATTCCAAACATAAACTCTGCCATCACTCTTGGCAGGAACTTAACAATATCACACGAACTCACATAGATTATAACAGGCCGCAGAGCGGTACGAGTTTGTCTAAAAAGATTTAAATTGAGGGATGATGACTGTTGTCCATGTGACGGCAACACATCTCAAACTGTGTGGCATGTCATAAACGATTGCCCTATACTAGAAAGGAAGTGATGGACTCTCAGAACTTGATGTAGACAGCATAATCATGAAATTGACCTCCAAAAGCCTTACGAAGTACTAAGCAATAGAACAACATAAGAACACTACACAAAATATTTAATCCTGGCCATAAAGAAAATTAAAGATATAAATTGAGGAAACTAATTAGCCCCACATCACTGCAACTAACCCACTCAACCATCTTGTACGAAAAAACAAGGGTATGGTTATTAATATTTAAAAAAAAATAGATTGAGCAAGTGGCTGACATCCATTTCTTGTAAAAAATCAAAATCTGTTAATTTTCCTTAATAATCCTCTACTTTGTGGAGGCCCTTATGATCATATTAGGATCAGAAATGGTTTTTTGTGTACTAATAATATTATACAACATGGTATAGTACTTTTTTCAGAAATTAAACCTATAAGAAAGATGTAAGACATTTTCAACGACTCGTCAACATATTGCGAGAATGGAGACTGCCGTTTTTGTTTCCAGATCCCTCATTTGTTTCTACACCATCTAAAATATATAACAGTTCATTTAAAACTCACATATTCTTATAAAGTATTAGAATAATCCCAATATCGGTTTTATTTGATTTTTCACGATATTACATTGAATGACAGTGGCCTTTTTGCTTTTATACAACTCAATTACCATTTATGTCGAATGTTGAACAATAAATGGCAATTAATGTTTATAATAACATCGACCTATAATATTATACAGGTCGTGTCACTGAATTGTGAATTAATATGATAGTAGTGATATTGATTATCGTCGAATGCTATGCGGTAACCTATGGGTTCAATCACGTCATATAAAGATAGAATATTTTTAAAAATAAATAATAATTTTATCTCATGATTATTATTTATCAGTTAATTCAGTCATAGACTAACATAATTATATAATTTTTTTGTTTAGTTGTTTGTCATTTTGAGCTGTCGATACCGCTATAGGTATTTACTGATGATATATTTTTGGGCGTAGTTACGTGTAGGTATAGGAAAATACATGATTTATATTCATCAGAACTATTGAAATTTCATCAGTTTAGTGTGACGTTGACATTAGTGAGTAGGTACCTATTCATTAGTATCAGTATCGTATTATCGTCTTATTTCCCGTTAGTATACCTGACAAGTATGTTTTTTTTCTCTGATCTCCACAGCCTACCTCTTTCCAAAAGTCACACTTCGCTACTGCTATAATACTGCCATAGCAGAAGTGTACATTTATCTTCAAATGAAGCTAAAATACGGTCACTTGTAATTAACAATTAGGTTTCATCGGTATAAAAGAAGCTTTTTTCTACATTTTTTAAAATAACAAATTATTTCGAGTACTTTTGGTTTAAGTATTTATTTTTCCGAATAGAGCTTGAACAGTCCAAAGAGACACGAGGCGACATATAAAAGAATAGCTGCGACTGCAAAACGCAAATTTCCCTCAAGTGTTAGTACGTGCAATAATAATAAACATAAATTTTCACTTGTTTGCTTTGAAAATACAATTTTTCGCGAAAGCTGTATATTTTAATACACAATTCGAACAATGCCGCGGATCTGTCTCTCAATCTTACACAGTATAAATTTAATATACTCCATTCTACTCAAAAAGTAATATATCAAGTAATTGCATATGTGTCTTATAATAATGTATGAAGACAGTTTGTTGTTTCGTTATTACAAAATAAATATAAAAGATTATTTTGTACAATAATAATTAACATTAAATTTAACAATATTTTTCTACTCATGGTATGGTAAAATACTTTCGTGTAAGTACTGTAGGTTACCAACACATTAATTACATCTACTACTGAATTAAGGTTTCCCATAGTTCATTCCACTCTTATCAGTCCATAGTTCTTCGTTGCTATAATATACATCCACCAACTTTACTATTATTAGTTCTTCCGTCCAAGCGAGATTTGGGGCATCCATTTAAATTGAGCCTTCGCACACATTCACTGCTGACCACATAATTACTAATTAATTACCACATTCAAATATCATGCTAATTATATGTAATGGCCAACTAATAGTTACGCGCCTAATCTAATCTAAGAAACACTTATTTCTCATCGAATTGATAAGCTTGTCCTCGCCAGTATACTAAGCCGTTAGAAGCGAGTGAGCGATTTCACGTAGAAAATTTACGCGGTATTTATGCGGCATAACTGCTATGAAACATAGTTGGTTGCGCTTTTTAGTGGCCTGTATTTTTTTATGATTGCGATGGTGGATGTGGATACTGGGGGGGAGCGGTTACACTGTATACGCTCGTGATCTGCACTTAACTTTTTGAGTCAGTCTGTATGTGATTTCAATTAGTCGTTAACGACGGCCAAACTGTAATAGGGCTAGACGCACCCGTTGTTTTGATGTAAGTAAATGTTTTCGAATCACTGTCGACTGATGACTGAGTTGCACCTGGACTTGCAACAATAACTTTGGATTATAGGCAGGAGGTAAATATAAGAATAAGGATGACAATTATTAGCGCAACCAATAGTTATTTTGTGATAAATACATAAATAATTTATGTTGACTGCTATATTAGGCTCTAAACAGATCTTTGGAATGGTCGATTATACGAAATTCGGACAAAAATATCTTCTCGTTTTTAATATAATTGTTTATTTCACTCATAAAGCTGTCTTAAGATTACTACAAGGTAAGATTTTTATATAATTTATGGTGGATGATGCAAAATTTTTACCCAAATGATTGTTCTGTCCTTTTTTATTCAATAAAAAATATTACACATGAAATAGCTACTGAATAGATAAATTCGTTTTAAAACATAATGTTATGTATATAATTTGCCAATTTGGAATATCTCAGAAACATAGTACTTGGACATACATCACTTGAAAACACCTCAGATATAATATACCCATTAGAAAAAAACATATTTGAAAAAAATACGATGCTCGACGGGATTTGAGCCCGTATAACCACTGTTATCGCGCCAACTGTGCATTAACCAATTATGCTACGAGCCTCCTATCTAATAATGACAATTTAAACTAGTAGGTCATACATGAATCATATATCATACGTCATATATCTTTTGTCGTTTACCAGAGCCTCAAAAGTGTTGTTTTTCCAATACTCGATGCATGGCAGAGTTCTGTCACGAATATCATCCGTAAGGGATCTTGGCATTACGTTTGAGAGTAAACTGACATTTATTAGCCATATAGTTACCATTTGTAACAAGGCGCTTAAAATGTTGGGCTTCGTCATGCGTACTTCCCGGGTCTTTTCGGATGTTACGGTATTATAACTTTTATTTAACTCTTTAGTTCGAAGCAGACTTGAGAGTGGATCTATTGTTTGGGCACCGCATCAGTTGAAGTATGACCTTATGGTGGAGAGGATTCAGAAGAAATTCTTGAGACTCCTTTATTTGAGGTTGTACGGATACTATCCGTGGCTTTATCCAACTGACTTTCTCTTAGGCATGCTTACATACTGCAGTTTGCAGTTTGCAATTTAGAAGAAATCTTTATTTAGCTACGTATTTTTTTCGACTTATACGAGGTATAAATGAGAACTCTGCCATTCTGGGCAGTGTTGATCTCGACCTGTGTGTCCCTGATTAACTAGAACTATCTTAGAAATAGAGAACATCAGTTGTTTATTCTCCCAAGGCGCAGAACCAACCTGCCACTGGTAATGCCAATTGGGAGGGCGATAACTATGTTCAACGAAATTGCTTCGGGTGTTGATATATTCCACCTACGTGAGGATGAGTATAGGTGGACGTTATTTTATAATTTTTTTTAAATAGGGTCTGCTTAACTCATCCGGTGTATTTCCATGTACCTATATAATTAATATTTTTGTATGTACATATTTCTACTGTTTAATAACATACTATCTATCTCTTTTTTTTTTTTTTTTTTATGTCATGTTGTGAACGTCTTAAACTTATAATTTGTAATGTCCACAATATGTAAAAATAAATAAATTGAAATTGAAATAAATTGAAATGAAAAAAAATGCTTATCAAATTGCGTTAATATTGACTATCGGTTTTTGTGTAATCCTAATTATCTTAAATACTAAGCGGCGCCCGGCTCTCGCCAAATATTTTAGTTATAACGTCTATTTGAACTTGTTATAATTTTGTTCAATATAATATGGAATGTTACATTCTCATAGTCTTGTGAATTATTCGTTGAATAAAATAAATGGTTTATTAACATAGTACTTATTTGGAAAATATTTGCATGGAATGGGACATGAATCTACATCCATCATATTACATGCAATGTGCTTGGTCGATTAAACGTCACTGCAATACTAATCATATACATCTTGGCTATTATGACATCATTAATAATAATTGAGGCAGTTAGCTTAAAATTCGCTATCTTCCATATTCAACCGTTTTGAGGTAATTGCAAAAAAACATGAAGCAGAAGCAAAGAAAACATCAACACGAAGCTCATTAGAAATAACGAATAGTTTACTAAAATTAATGTTATCAGTGTCATTTAAATTAATTAAAAATCATGTTTCAATATAGTCGTGAATATAAAATAATCACAAGATAAAAAGAACTTTTTATATACAACGTTTTTAAATTTTCTGTTGAATTATTATGCTCAATATGCTCAAACTTGTACTTGATATGAAGTAAATAAAAAACAAACGAACAAACAAAAATATAAAATACTGAAATGTCATTTTGATTTCCATAGTAACGCACGTATATAATAATAATTTAGTTGCTATGACCACCCACTTAGCAACCAATAATAGTGGATTGGATTACGGATTTCTTCCGAAATAACTTTTCATACAAAACAGAGTTAACTGAAAATGAATTCAATTCTACTTAAACATGGCTAAGAGTATTAAAAGATTGCATTGGCATCGTGTTTTGATATATTCTAAAAGTTTCAAATGTCGAATGCAAGATTTATACTGGATAAACAACCACCGGACAAATAAGAATACGAGCTAATAAAAACGTTGTAAAATGACGACTGATGGATATAAAAACGACTTCGCAACCATCAGCTTCTTGTTTAATTGTATTTAACTAAGAAACGAAGCTTGATTTGATATTTATGATTATGCATCTATGGATCTCACCTAATTAAAATCAAGAAAATTAAATAAAAAAGTAAAGATTGAAATTACCCATTTTGTAACTAATAGTCTCAATCGGCGAGCTCAGAAATAATGGGAACTGAAATACTTAACGGGTAAGGGGTAGTAGGTGACCGATCTCGAGTAAGGAATAATTCGGGATAAACTTAAATACATTTCAAGAATACGTCAGACGTCGAATACTGACAACTACTCTAGGTTTATGCATTTACACTCATTTATTATTGGTGTATTACACACACTAACGCACTAACTGCTAACTTACGAAAGGAACTAACTATTGGGCATGCATAATGCGTGTTTCATTTTTGTGGGACACTCACACATTCAAAGCACTGCATCAAAATGTGGTTTTTTGAATATTGCCTATCGGAATTCTATTTATTATACTGTTCTGTGGTCTCAATTATTATCAATCGCAAGAAAAATTCTTTCACAACTGTACTGTGGAAGATATATTTTTAGAAATGATTATGGCATTAGGCATAGCCCCCACATCCTAAAACGCCCCCCCCCGGCCAGAATTTTTGGCGGCCCCCCCTACCTATCGCTAAGTTTAATGTGTGACGTTCAACAGAAGCGTTTTCAAAATTGTGTTAGAGGTAAAAGTGAGGGCCTTCGGTTTATTTTTCGGGATTTTTGTAGTTTTAATAGATCTACTTGAATTATGTAGTTGTCAAGTATCAACACAAAACAATCAAAATGCATCTAACGACCTCATTTTTCAAATGTAAAATTCTCCCTCTATTATCAGAGCAAATTTGTGATGTGTGTTTTTTTTAGATATGTGATTGACCCGCCACGCCGGGCCCCCCCTGAGCCCGGGCCCCTAGACTGGAGCCCTGTCAGCCCCCCTTTATGGGGGCCATGGCATTAGGTACCAACTTTTTGCAAAACTAGGGCAATGTGACATAATCCAAAGTTTTTATAAATGCCTTAGACCTAGTGTTTAGAAAGGCTTTATTTAATTAAACATTAAAAAAGACAAAGTAGATAAAACTTTAAAAATAAGCCAGCCAGCTCAAATACAGCGACTAAGAGAGTTAACTGTTTAAAATAATAATAAATATAAAAAGAAAAAGTAAATTCTCTGTAAGAGTAAGTATGGGTAAAGTGGACACGAATTTAAAAAGTCCCAATGTTATTATGTCTTTGTTTGTAAGAGAAATGACCCCAATCTGCGAACAATACCTTTCTTGCCCTTCGTATACTCTCAAGCCTAGAATAGTCGCTTTATCCTTCTCATCTAGCAAGATTTGCCCATTTACCCGTCTTAAACTATGTTACCTTATAAGAGCTTTGTTCCCGATACATCTTCGCCCACCGCATTTTGGGAGATCGCTTTAAATTATCTTGCACGTGTGCTTTGGTGTAGTTTATTTTTTACTTACATCAACTTAACTTCACTTCACACTTATGCATATGCACTTATATTATATACATACATATTGTAATATATTTTTCTGATTTGAAATACATAATGTTCAACATAATAATGCTACTTTGTGGCCTGTTAAGACATTTTAAATCCCGCATACTATCTCGCCGAACTAAAAGCACTCTTTACAAGATACTTCTTGTAAAGCTAGTGCTCACCTACGCATCGGGAACCTGGACATTAACTCTGCAAAATGAATGAGCCCTGAACATCTTTGAAAAAAAAATTCTCCGCCGTATATATGGACCGATCAGGGACGGAACCAATTGGAGGAGAAGATATAATGCTGAGCTCTACGGGCTATACGAAGATTGAAGCGCAGTTCAATCAATTAATATTGGGAGACTGCGATGGCTAGGTCATGTGCACCGTATAAATGACAATGAACCGGCAAAGAGAGTGATGTCAAGCAATCCAATAGAGCGTAGAAGAAGAGGCAGGCCAAAGATTCGCTGGTTAGATGGAGCTGCCAGTGACTGCCGTATTCTGAGGGTACCGAATTGGAAAGCGGCCACAGTGGATAGGGACAGGTAGAGGGAGCTGTTGGAGGAGGCCAGGACCCACACCAGGTTGTCGCGCCCCTGATGATGATGATGAATGTTCAACATAAATGATACTATTTTCGAACATACATAATTTTGAAAGCACTTCTGAGAAAATATCAATGGCGAAGGGTGGAGGTAGGCTGTTAAGATTCGTAATAAATAATACGCGCAAAGCTTTGTCAGTCAAACGTATCTGTTTCAATTGAACTAAGAATACAATATGTAGACAGTGTTTGTTAGTTTTTAAAATGAAATTAAACACTGCCTAATCCAAGTCATAGGTAGTGGATAATAGCCAAAAAGTATTCGATAAAACAGTTAAAATTATTCCATTAAACCATACATAAATTTATTTATTTTATAGACAAAAGAATATTTCTTATCGATTATGGTTTGGTCAGGCAGGGTTTAATAAATTAAAAAAAATTTACCGATACCATCTGTAATAATATTATGTATTCTTAATTCAACGAAAACGATTAATTATGACTGAAAAAGTGTGCACTATTTTTGTCGAATCGCCCACAGCATACCAAAACTATTATGGCTCAGTTAGGCAGGCTTTAATTGATTTTTAAAAAAACTATCCAACACCATCTCTAAATAATTGTAGTCTTCGTTCAACGAAAACAAATATGTATGACTGACAAAGTTTAGTATTCACTATTTATGCCGAATCTTAATAGCCTACCTCTACCTTCACCACTGGAAAATATAGTATAACAAATAGAAAACATCTTTCAAACTAATCAAAGTAAGACCCTCGCATCTCTTGGCTTTCGCCCTCACGCACATAGACCACTATGCTAAAGGCGCCTTACTTAAATGCGACAAATTTTAACTACCTAATGGTTTTTAATACTCACTGTAGCGCTTTCCAAATTCAGCTACTATTCGCGATCGGTTTTTATATTTTAAATCAAAGTAGGTTTTACTTTAATTTCTACCCGACGTCATGAATCACTCCACGATTTTTCGTTGTGACTTTTTGAACTTGCTACTAGTTTTTAATTAACCATTTTTTTTATTCAACGAATTATTCACAAGATTTTATTTTCGAACATACATAATTTTGAAGAAGACACTTCCAGTTTATTACGCCTGCCCCAATCTAATATAATATTATCGATATCAAGTTGGAGTTTACGACAATCGTCAAAGGTGACAATTTCCATGAAGAGTTTTAAGTCATCAGCAAACAACAAAAACATAGCATTTTAATTTTAATTATCAATGGCTATGTAATTTATAAAAATCGTGAACCACAACGGCCCCAAGTTTGAGCCCTGAGGTACACCAGAAAATGTTAAATGTTAAATGATGAAGGCCGTACGATACGTATTGTTGACGATTCTTAAAATAAGGTTTTTGCTCGAAGTCTACCCTACCTGTCATTCAAATATTACAGTCCATTTAAATTATAAGTAATTCCATATATTTTTATGTTAGTATAATTTATATAATAAAAATGAATTTCACTAATAAACGAGTATTATAGAAATATCTAAGGGGCTTCATTCACTGTAAATAAATTAAATCAAACAGAGTTTGTTTTTACAACGTGTAGCATAAAAAAGGATCACACGATCTGCAGAATTCCCTGGAGAGATTTTTTTAAACAGTCCAAATGCTAAATATATAAACTTAAGTGAGTGTGGAACATGCGTGATGAAAAACGAAACGTGGAAAAGCCTCCACGGTTTAAGGCAGTGCTGCGTAACCATTGTGCCACAAAATTATCCGAATTTCAAACGAGTTTTTGAAGTTATACTTCTTTTGGCGCGTTTGGGAATTCAGATCAGAGTGTATTTTTGGCGTGTGACATGTAACACATAATTTATTTGTTCACACGAAAAAAAAATGCACTCGATTGGATTCGAACCACCGATTGTTCGGTTATCAGCCGAACGCACTACCTTTACGCCACAGTAAGATACTGCAATCGTGATGATTATACAGTAAAATATTATAATTTAGAATTGTTCCGTTGCCTAAACAGCGAATTTATTATTGTCGGCCATTTGCAATTCCTTACGTAAACAAACGATTAAACGTCAGAGTGACAGTACTTTAAAAATAAAAACAACGAGAAACCATTATATAATTTAGTAAGTGTATAGAAACAAGCCAATGGGGTTCCAATAAGCAGTCCTTTTTCTTGAGTGTGTAATTTAATAAGATAATTAAGAGCTAGTCAAAGAATCTAGTTTATCACAAGCTTTGTTTTTGTGTTGTTACGCCAAAAAAGTATAACTTTTAACGCGCGTACATAAGTACACACACCGATTTTTTTAAAATTATCATGCCCTTTTTTTTGTACAAGGTGATGATGAGAGTAAATAATAATTACATTGAGTTTAGTTATTAGGTGAAGTGTGTAGTTAATTTTATTATATTCCTCCAGCGCATCTTTTCTACACACAAGATATTGTCGGAGGCTATCGGCGGCTGTCGAGGGTAGTTTATCATAATATGTATGTATTTGGGCGGTTCATTGTTACAACAAGTTAACCATCTGAACTGTCAAAAGGTGCTATGTTTTAACCTCTCTTGGTTGTGTTAACTTTTAGAGCGAGATAGACAGTTTTTGCAGCTTAGACGGCTAACTTATTGTAACAATTTTATTATAATACCCCAAGACATAAATATGATAAAATACCCTCAATAGCTGCTGATAACCGCCGATAGCAGCCTTGTGTATAGAATAGATGGGCTGATATGTCTTAAATTTTCTTCATGGCCAGAATTCAATATTTGTGTAGTGCTCTCGTGTTATTTTTTGTTTAGTATTTCGTGAGGTGAATTTCGGGATTATGTTGTCTATACAGAGTTGCGAGAGCTTATCACCCATTTTATATTATTGAGCAGTCGTTAATGACATGTCATACATAGTTTGATATGTGTAACTGTCACATCAAAAGCAGTCATCATATCTCAATTTAAATCTTTTAAATGGGCTCTCAGTGCTACATGGCCTATTATTGTCTGTGTGAGTTCGCGTGATGTTTTTTATGTTCCTGGTAAGAGTGGTGGCAGAGATTATCTCTATATATATAAAAATCTCGTGTCACGATGTTTGTGGTCGAACTCCTCCGAAATGGCTCGACCGATTTTTATGAATTTTTTTATGTATATTTGTTAGGTATGAGAATAGGTCAACAAGTATATTTCATAGCGTTTGGTGATTAGGGTATCTCTATCCAGAAAAATTTTCTTTTAATTTTTTGACAATTTTTTTTTTGTATTTTTTTTATTATTTGGCATAAAAAAATACCCATAACCGCAAATTTTACCCCTCCTACCCCCACCCTCCCATTTTTTAATTGCGATTTTATTATTTTTGTATGAACAAATTTAACCGTCGTTCGTATTTCAAACAGAACGAAATTATTTATGTTGTAATGACAGATGGCGCTACGTCCGAGAAGAATTCAAGAGAAGCGTCGCGTCATTTTGATATTTCATTCGGCATATCACAACGCAGTGCGTGCAAAATTTTTTATGATTTATTTTAATTTACCTATTTTTATGTGCGTGTATTACAGTGCACAATGCCAGCAAGACGCAAGGGGGGCCATTTAGGCCGTCGAACGAATAAAGCAACAAACATGCAAAATAGTAGAGCAGAAAGAACAGACGAACAAATCCAACAAGAGAACAAAAACGTGCGTGTAAGCATGTCGCAATTGCGTGCATCTCAATCACAAGAGGCACGAGCTGAACGAAATCAACAACGACAATTGGAACGGAGCCAAGCGCGCCGGTTCGTAGTTAACACACGCAGAGCAAATGACCGACAACGCCAACAAGTACATCGAACATTTACATCCGCTTCGTCCCTTCGTCTCGCATTCGAGTACGAGCCAGATATTGAATATTCCGCTCATCCGAAAGTGGTGATTGGCGCTATGGACAAAGAATGTCCCCATTGTCATGCGCTAAAATTCAAACATGAGTCAGCCGGGATGTGTTGCGCATCAGGAAAAGTGCAACTACCAGAAATTGAGATACCACCAGAACCATTGAACGGCTTGCTCATCGGCACGGTTCCAGATTCAAACCTGTTCCTGAAGTCCATTCGCACATTCAATTCATGCTTCCAAATGACTTCGTTCGGAGCAACAGAAATAGTTCACAATACTGCGGCAAATGGTCAACAATTCCATTCTACGTTCAAAATCAAAGGCCAAGTATACCACAAAGTAGGCTCATTGCTGCCAATGCCAAACGAACCACATAATTTTTTACAAATCTACTTCATGGGCGGTGAGGACATCAATCATGTAGATGCACGCTGCGGCTACAATGGCCTCAATTCGCCTATTTCCAGGCGCATCGTCGGCGAACTGGACGCCCTGTTGAATGAGCACAATGAATTATTGAAATTCTTCAAAGCACACATGCACGAATTGCAAAGTGACAATCACGCTATTGTCATCAATCCTGATAAAACACCAGCTGGAGAGCACGTGCGTCGATTCAATGCACCTGTTGTTGACGACATTGCTGGAATCATGGTTGGCGACCGCACATCGACGCGAGAAATCGTGATTCGAAGAAGAAAAAATAATCTGGAGTTCATCGCTGACACACACCGTTAATACGACGCTCTCCAATATACGCTAATTTTCTGGAAGAGACAAGACGGATGTTGCATAAACATTAAACAACGAGATCCTGTCACAGGTAATTCATTCATTATGAACATCATTAGTCATTTTGAATTGAGAAAATGAATGGTTGATGTTTTTTTTGTTTTTATCGGCGGTCATCGTCTACATCGCTCTATTCCTCTTTCTGTCATAGATCCCATCCCCACACACTTACGATACATTCGTTATTTTTTATTTAACAACCAAAATATTCACTAGAAATAATTTATATGGCAGAACAACGTTTGCCGGGTCAGCTAGTGTTTAAATAAAATGTTGTTATTGTTCTGTTGTCTTTTCGTTTAGATTTCTTTATTACGTAGCTTAGGGGAAAGTTTGTGTACGTTGAAAGTGTTTTGTTTAATGTTGGAAGATACAAGAAGACTGATAAACAACAAGGATTCTTGTAAGCACCGCGTGGTATCAATATGCTCCAACTAAGAGGTGGCATTGGTACAGGAAGAAGACGAAGTATGTACGTGGCGTCATTGTGAAAAGGTTGATACTACTGGATGAAGGTTTAGCGCGGTCGCTTAATGGAAACAACGTAGGACTTAACGAACGCTTAGATAAGCTCACTCGATAACGGGACAGGGCAAAAGCTCCGTCCGCCAGTGCCTGTTGTTTTATTTACAAAGCTCCGGAGTTTGACGGTAGAAAGTTTTTTAAGTGAACTCGCGTCGAGCGAAGAACGATTTCGATTAAAATTTTAAGCTTTTTTGTACGTCGTGTTGTGTGGGTTATTTTTGCTGGTACCAGCAAGTTCATGAATGTTTAAGATAGAGGAGAGTTAGTAAACATCAGTAATTTATTAGTCATGTTATCATATTCTATTGATGTTGTCTTCTGTTAAAGGTTGGTCAAAAAATATTACCGAACTAACAATGCAGTTTTTTCTGTATTTACTGAGAGCTATAAGCTCTCTTATCTTATAAGCTGATCTTAAAATCTCCATATTAAACCGAAAAATCCTCATTTTAGTAAGCTTTTACAGCCATATTATATGGAAAGCTTCTAGATATATGTACGTGATAGTAGGTACGCTACTTTAATGTCCTGGATTCATCTGCTTGGATCAATTCGCATAATATAAAGTATCATCTGATCGCTGTCAATCGAATGTCAATACAAGCTTATATAACGAGTACAAAAGAGTTTTTTTAAGTACACGTTGGCTACTTAATTTTATTCTTGATTTTAAGATGTTGGATCCAGCCCCGTTATCTATTAGAAAGTATCTACCAGCCATATTTTTATTCTTAGGCGTAAAACCCACTTAACGGAGCGAGTGGGGCTCTCGCGCAAAATTTCACAAGTGGCGTGTAAATCATCGAAAATACAACGTTATCAAATACGCCAGCGCACACTGGATTTGACGACGCTTTGTGCCCACCTGCCCCACGAGTCACCGTTGTGTGGCTTTTCAGCCGGACGAATTAACGAAAATACAACGTAGTCCATTCATTGAACACGGCGAGCAAAATCACGCTCTGGAAGCGTCGTCGATAGACGGGCGAGAAGCCATTATTTAATAACAGAGAACTCATTGTTTAGTTATTGCGTAATTACAAGCCCCGAGAAATAATATAATATTTTTATTGCTTTGTTATGAGAGACGCTGATAATAATAATTATTTTGTGCTTCTTGGGCCCCTTATTACATAGGTGAAGGGTAATGCGCGGGTGGGAGGGGGCCTACTCAGTAGTGAGCGCACCGAACGCTTTTTTGGTGGGCTTTATGCCTTAAACATATTTAATTAAATCTGACATCTGTTAATACTTACAAAAATTAATATCTTTAAAAATCGATATTTGTAGGTTTGCGTCTATAATAAGAAAACTATTGTAGTTTTCTTCTATATAAATTAAAAAAATGAAAATTTAATTTATAGTTTAACAATACGATCGTTATTGCCGTATATGGGGTACATAATCAATGGGTACAAGTCGGCTTACAGGAAGCTAGGCGGAAACCGTGCTATTTTTTATAAACCTAGCCTAACCTAACCTAACAAATAATCCAGAATAACGGCTATTTTCAAAATTGATTTGCCGCTGGCTTCCTGTAAACTGACAAGAACCAATTATTAATATTATGATAGGTCATAAAATAAATGTTCGAATTGAGATTTTATCGTAATTTAATTTGAAAGAAAATCATATATTATATTAATTTATTGTTATATTGTGAGTCACCCGTGAGCCGAAATAGCATAATCGGCATTATGCGCACCTTCAGATAGAATGGTTTATGAGTTTTAATTAATGCCTTATGCGAGTAAATCATGACGGTTTTTCGTCACAAATCATCGGAATTTCTCTTCTGAAAATGTTTTGGAAATTAATAGTGTCACATTAAAAAAAACAATACAAATAATGTAGTAGTGAAGCAATCAATAGGTACCCTTAAACTATACCTACTATCATCGAAAAAAATTTAATCAAGGGTTGCCGAATAAAATTATATCGCATTTATGAATAATTAAATTCGCTCGTGTTGCTATAGCTAGAAGAAATAATATTATTATTATAAAGTTGTTTTGTTAAAATTCAATTACGAATCGCTTATTACGTATTCAAAACCCATCGGCGGCGTAAAATTAGCTTTTAATGTTTGCGTAAAGCGAATATTCATGTTTTATTATATCAATTATTTATTTATGCAAACAAACTTCTCGCATTCGGTCGAAATAATGCCAGGGTCTAAAGACGCCCGCCTCATACCCAGGTAGGGATATTTATTTGCCGGCGTTTTGACCGGCTCCTACGCAGAAAGGAGTGATGATACGAACCCACGGGGAGTTTGTTGCTTTAGCGTTAGTAGATCTAGACCCACCCCCACCCCTTTCAACCACCTTCGAGTCCCATTCTCCGCCAACGGCAATAATACACCGAAAAACATAGATCAACTGAATGCAACTCGGAGATATTCTGAGACATCGGTGCTTTTTAAGAACGTTTCCTAAATTTGGACGATTCATTCGACGATCGTGGATTCGACATGTCCATATATGGCGGATAACCATAGGATGCAAACTACATCCTCTGGAAATATCCGAGCATGTGTTCCAAGAGAGAAGAGATGCTTAAGTCGGTCCAGCCAGCTGTTGGGCCCATCGGGCCGTCTGACCTGGTCGCCATAAAGGGCAATTATGTTGCATTAAAAAAAAATGTGGCGGCTTATTGCGGACGTCTTCACATAGTTTTATATTTGTCCGTATTATTAGCTTTGTTTTTTTTTGTATCTTATATAATTATCATTAAATTCATTTATTTCTGTTAAGTCTCCGTGCCTTTCTCTCCCATGGCGTCCATTAAATAACGTCTGTCAGTAAACTCTGTCAAGACTCACTCAAGAGCGTGGTGATCTCAGTTTGGGTATCTGCTCCTTAGACGTTCCCTGGCCTAAACAACTGCTGATGCTGACCTCGTGATACGCTCGTTTAAGACTGAATGTGGTGCGGGGCGGGTTAGTTTGGAGGGTCCCGTCGAAGATTTGTAAAAAAAATATATAACGTTAACCCTGTGCTTTTAATAATGCGGCCACAATAACAACCATGATTTGAATTACCCCATTTTCACCCGTCATGTATATTACGCAGTCGGAATTTGAGTGCTGAGATCTTTCAACCTTATATATATATAGTATAGTTATCTAGACGAAAGACTAAACGAGCGACAACGTTTTTGTTCGTATTGCCTACTTACATAAATACATTTACTCACGATTTGCGCCACAGGCGATTTTTAAAGATACAACATTCAATGGTTCGTTCCATTATGATTGTGTTGACATTTTTCGTTAATTTTATATTCTTTCACTGTCACCAAAACTCTACTTCTGCGCCCCCACCCGAGCTGCGCCCAGGGTGGTTGCCCCGCTCATACACTTCTTACAATGCAACTGCCTGTACCTATTATATAATGGATGTATTATTAAGATACGTATAAACTAATCTATTCTCAGTAATATCAAATATCTTAGTAACCTAATTATAAAAATGCTATTCTATTATTTTGTAATAATGATATAATGGTGATTTGAGCTACCCCATCTCCACCTGACGCAATTTGTGGACAGCCGCATTCTATAATTCTATAAACGTGCCAGAATGAAAAGATTTTAGTGCCACACTTCCTTGTCCCGAAACGAAGCTGCAAGGGACTGATGTAGCAACCATGCACCTTAGTGCTTAAAGAAAGAGTTTTAGAAAATGAAAAGAATCTTGATTTGCTCTGCCGTCATTTTATCTTTAATGGCATCAAGTGTCCTGTGTACCCGTGTACTGAAACTCTGCTGAAACAGAGGAGTCAGGAGTTGAAAGTGATGAATCTAAGGAGGGATCGGAATTAGTCCGTCCTCTATATGACGCAGCAATTTTTTGAATGCCTCAAAGTTGGCCTTGATTTATATCAAGTCGGCGTGGCCAATCGGGCCCGTGTGTGGACGGACCCTGGCAAACAGCTCCGATCGGTCGGATCCCATCAACGGGCAGTCCCAGAGGACGTGTTCAGTGTCTTGATGCTCGTGCCCACATGTGCATTCCGGCCCAACTCTAAGTTATAACATTGAAAACATGTTATTAATTTACAGTTGCAACAAGTTACAATTATTATAACGTTGAATTGAGTATTTCCGTGTAATACGGCCTTATATGTATATCCTTATTTTGGGCCTAATCGGGCAAAAGATGTAATCCTTTTGTTGTATGTAAAACGTTGTCAAATGTTCTTTACGCAGAGGGGTTTATAGGAAGGTATGAGAATCGTATACGAAAAAGGTTCGGCAATCAAAAGTACGAGAAAATGAACGCTCGCTTTTGGAAATCGCGTAGTATTTTGACTGGATATACATTATCTGACACGAGGATTCCAGTCACTAATATAATAATGGTATTTTAACTTATAATTGAGAAAAACGTTTACTTTACTGTCCATGTCCTCCACCAGCTAGTTATACTGAGAGAAATTGATTAATGTATAATATATTATGATCAACACAAACACGCGGTATCTTTAAATGTGCATTATATTTTGACTACACCAAAAATATTTTTTATAATCTACTATTACCAGACACCCTTCCACACCCCTAATGCGGGCATATACCATGTTGTAACGAACGTTAGGTTTATTTCGAAAGAGTATCCCAGAAGCAACTTCCCAAGACCTTGGTTAGCATACACTACTAACAGTGGACGTGATTAAAATTCAAATTGAATTAAATTATTGTAATACTATTATGTACCTAGCCATTATAAATATTTTTTATTCACTTAGTATTGTGTAATAACAGTGTATAAAATATGTACAACTAAATAAATAAGTCTCAGGACTTCGTAGATTAATGTTTGTTTTACATATCGTCTTTGTAGGATTGGTTTGTCGAATTGGCCAAATGTTCAGGAGACGAAAAAAAAAATTCATAATCCTATATTTAAATACAATATGGAGATATTTAATTTGTTATTTTTACAGCATACGAATGATGTATTCATTACGATTACAAAGTATTTTAAGGAAAAGGATGGTTCTGGTTCATTTGGATACAAAAAAACATACTGCATTAAAAGGTCGATTTCGAGAAACCAATCTATAGCGACGAATACTTAGTGAGCACTACAAATAATAAATTTAAGACGTTCACAACGTGGCATTTTAAAAACAAAAATATATAATATGCACTACATATTAGACAAATAGTTTACAGAGTGAATAGGTTAAAAAATTAGGTACTGTTCGGTTATCAGGAATACAGCGGAAAACACATTTAGAAAATACCCAATATACTGGATTAGTTGTTAGTTTGGGTTAGGTTAAGTTGGGTTAGGTTTGGTTAGGTTAACCTAACAAATAATCTAGTTTATCGGCTATTTTCAAAATGTGTTTTCCGCTGTATTTCTGATAACCGAATAAAGTAAAGTACATGAAAGTACACCGAATGAGCTAAGTGGACCCTATTTTGAGAATTTATCAAACATACTCACGTAGGTGGGATATAACAACATCCGAAGTGATTTGGTTGAACAGAGTTATTGCCCTCCCAATTGGCATTACCAATGGCCGGTTAGTTCTGCACATTGGTAGAACAAACAACGTATGCTCCCGATTTCTAAGATAGTTATCAGGGGGATACAGGTCAATACTACCAAAAATATGATAATTCTCATTTACACCGCATATAAGTTATATTCTGATTTAATATATTTTTTTGAAAGCTGAAAATTTTTCCTTGTAGATAGATACCAAGTCGCAATGGCCGACCGGTCCAATTGAGGATCGGACCCACTTACAAAACTCTTCCCTTTCAACTGACATAATATGAGGATATTTCCACAGGTTGTAATCAGCATCCTGCAATTCGCCACATGATGATCAATAATTATTCATCATAATTATCCGCCGTGGTTGATTCACTGCTAGATAAATACCTCCTCTAGCTCCTTTCATTAATCTCAGTTCTTCGCTACCACACCAAACTTTATGATTTCGTCTATCCAGCTAGTTGTAGACCTTCGTTGTTATCATTATGTTGTGCCCCTTGAGACCACTGTATGACATTCACTTAGTCGTATCCATAATTTTTTTGTTGTGATATTTCCGCATTATAACCAACATGCATTATTTAGGTGCCATGCTGCGCCGCTACTCGCAATATTTATATTATTTTTAAATAACCTATTATTAAATATTATTGAAACCTATTTAAATAACCTATTATTAAAGTTCTTTTCTAATTATTTAGATAATTTAATTTTCTTTATAATACTGGAATCATTCAGCAAAACGGAGTCTATTGTTAAAACCTAGATATTATTGACCGTTTTGTGAAAGCATCAAGGCCGTGTTCATTTTTTATAGTTGGCAATTTATTATGGAACATTGGGTACACAATCAGACTAGTGTTCAAATCATTGCTATTGGAATGATTATATTCCCAACTGGTTCAAGGGAATAAATGATTGTTTAATATTCACAAGGACAGTGGGTGGGTATCGTCACTATTATTCTACTTCGTCATATTCTTTTGAGTTAATACTGAGAATGGTGAACAATTAAATTACAGGTGTTGTCAACAATATCTTAATATCTTGACCAATTTTGCGTTGATCTAGTTACTTCAGTCATTGTTAATTCATTATTCCATCTGGAAGATGCACGCTCTCGCAACCTCCTTAATTCGACGAAACCAAACATCACTCTTCTTAATCTATAACCAAATAATTCAAAAGTGAAAATTTCATCAAATGGTATATTCAAAGCTTAACTCATGCTTAGCGCCAATCGGTATCAAGGGCAAACATTAACACCATCATTCGTAAAGTCCATCTCCCCCTTGACCTTTAAGTCTTATTAGAGCCAATATTATTATAATGCTGCACATGTCCGGCCCACGAAAATCGTCCGATTGAGATATGGCGTGTTATTGTCTCATTCTTGTACAATGTATAAATTATTGTAGGCATGTGGTTGATCGCACCATAGAAATTAAATCGTAAAAAAGCGTAATATTTTATATGGGACACATACGTCGACCGTTCTTTTGTAATATTTACTTACGTAAAATTCATTTAAAAATTAAACATAGAAAAGCCCGTCTAACCTCAACGTCATACTTGATTCATATTGCGACAATCACAACCTGTCGTAAATGTGAGAGAAAGAGAAGGTGTAAAATATCCTCTGTTAAACTGAGGCGTAGATTCCCTTACCTTAGTGAAGTTACGCTCTATGAAAGAATAATTTTATGATGAATGCCCAAAAGAAAATCAAAACTAGTAATTTTCAAGATGAATGAGAAAATGAGTATATCTTTGTGATGATGAATTAATTAACAATAATTAGTGTTGTTATTTAATATGAAACGCTTCAGTGTCCTCGGCTAAATATCATGGGGTAGTTGTCGAAAGTTGGTAACTCGACACTTTAGGTATTTCGAGTTAGTTATGTGTATTTGGGTAAATATTGACTGCGGGAAGGTACTTTTTCAGGTAGATTATTGATAAAAGTTTTTAACTGTGATGATTTTTCAATATATTGTGGTCAGGGAAAAGTTTATAAATCAACACTGCATATTTATTTATATATATATGTTACACCGAATGTGCTAAATTAACTATTACATGAAATGGGCAAAATTTTGGCTAATTCATGTAATAGTCAAGCCTGCTGAGTACATGAATTCGCCAGGGTATGGAATTCTTGAACTGTCAACATGACAGAAGAAAAAGTAAATTTAATACGGATGGTTTTATTAGTTATAATAGGACATAATATAATATTATTATTATTAGGTTAGGTTAGGTTTTGTAATTCTGAATTAAATTATTCAACTGAATGTCCATTTTGAGGTTAGCTATCAAGTGTCAACAAACTATCACAAACATTCAATAGACCATTGCACGTTTGATACCCAAGCACGAATCAAATCGCGAAAATACTTTTCAATAAAATTTTTCCGTTATCATATTATAGTTCTAGATTTTTTTTGCGCATAGTAAATGGATATGAACGTCATTGTAGTTATTGATTGGTATATTTTTATATTATAATCAATGACATTTGACACATTTGTTTAGTTTGATTAGCTGCAAAAAACACCACCGGAGCGCGATCATCTATTTTGCCCATAGATAATATATGTACATTTTGACCAATGCATGAACATTTGATACATTCAGTTCAGTTGCAAAAAATACTACCGTAGCGCTACTATCTAATTTGTCCAATGCATGAACTAGGCTGAAAAATTACTGCCGAATTCACGCACTCTTCAGGTATTTTGTCTAATTCATGAATAAGGCAACGGGCTTGCATTTTTCATGATTTAGGCAAAATTTTGCCCATTTCATGTAATATTCAATTTCGCACATTCGGCGTAACATATATATTTATAATATTATTCAATTATTACCAATTTATTATTACGGTATTCGTATTTGAAACTCTGTGTCAAAATAAAGAATTCTGATTATGTATACTAGCTATAATAATAACAGTATGTACTTTTTCTAAATACATTTTGCCATGTCTGGACGATTTAAATTACTAACTCCATTATTATAGTGGATAAATCGAAGCATTAAAACGTGATTAATCTAACTTTTCTGGATTAACTACACTAACAATAGGACCACAAAGATAAGACGATTTTCTTGATGTATTCCAATACGGATGCACAGTAAACTAACAAAATGTGTAAAATCTTGTCTGCCAAAAGTTACTAAGTATAACCGTTTTGAAATAACCGCTTGTTTATAATTAATAGATAATGTAGACTATTTATTTAACATACTCACATAATAGAATACTATGAGTCAAATCTATTACAAAAAACTTTAATTCAATAAGGTTTAAGCTATGACTGATTTTATAGAAGACGTCAATCTTTAAAATGGTCATAAATGAGTAATATGTTTTTGACTTATAAATTTTTACCAGTAACCCCAGATTAACCTACCCTTTACAATGATAATAAATTCCATCAATTCCTTGATTTCAAATTTGGTTACCGTACGAGATTGACAATATTACAATATGTAGAATGGAAATGCCTGTTTGACAATATAAATAAATAATTTCATCATTATTATTTAAATAGCAATATTTGTTTTATCTATAAAATGATCAAAAAGCATCAAAACTTAATTATAATCATATGAATATTTCTATACATTCTTACAGCTTACAATAAGGTCGGTTATAATCTCTTTCTCACAATTAAGAGTATGTCTCTCTTTGTCGCATATAGGCACATTCAGATCTATCTCTTTTGTTCGTAATGGAATGCGATGCTCTATTAGCAATGTGCATTTATAATTTACGACAAATAATAATGAAATCTTGAAGGATATCTATCAATTTTATTGTACGCGTTGACTGGATAATGCTATCAATGTTTTTAAATAATAACATTTTAATTAGATGCTTCAAGGAATAGCCGAAATATAAAAATGACGAAGTGCGTATTAACTGAACTATTGCAGTTTATTGGGCTGGGTAACCTAAGGTGACATTACAGTAATAGGAGTGTTAAGTTAAAAAATGACAATGGAAAATTATGATGGATGGTTGTCAGTTTAAATACTGAGCCTGATTGAAGTTAGATGTGTCTGAATTATGTGGTTAAATTTGACGACTTCTAGAAGAAAAAAAGGAACCAAATAAAGTAGACATACAAAAAATATATAAACAATTTATTGCCATTCTATTAACATTTGAACACTGTAGATCAGCTGTTTTGAAGTCAAATGCGTCAATTTACGACGCAGGAGCAACTTAATCTAAAATTTTACGCCGGATGAAGCCAAGGAAAGAAATAAAATAAACTATAAAGCATTAAATCCGAATGAAAAGTTGGGGAATCTTTTTTTATGGCGGATTTGAGCTGGATGATTTTCCATTTGACATTTTTTTACGACGACATCCATGTAGTGCGGATCAAAGTTTTGATTCAGAACAAATCACTATCGCTATTTTTTTCTGTTGTCAAAGTTTTATCCGTCTTTTTAAGAAGTGTGAGGAATGATAAATATATTATTTGCCACACGTTTTTATATTTTTTTCCTCTGTTATATTATTGCGTCAGACAATTTTATTATCGTCTTGAATACTTGTTTTTCTATCAAATTCAGATAACTATTTCGGTCTATAGAGATTCTATACACAATATTTATTATGTCTATTAAATTAACTTAATACAGAGTTACGCAAAAATGACTTACCAATCCTAACATTTTTTTATCGTTTTTAAGTTTTGTACTATTCCATTTGAGTAGTTTTTTGCGACCCGGGTTTCACATTTCGGCATGTTCAGGCACTGTGTACACTCACCAAAAGGCAAATATATTATACTGACACCGAATACTATTGACTCTAACTTATATAACAAATCAATACAATAAAATTGGTAAAAGCTTATCACCTATCTATTAAGTCAAGGTTCACAATAAAAAAAAATATAACAAACAAATTATTATGAATAGTGTTTGAAAAAAGCCTAACCTAACTTTTTTGTTAATATTGCTATTTTTTACCTTACATATCGATACTGGTATTTCGAGATTAAGTTATAATGAGAAGCTGTACACACTTTATAAGGGCAAAAAGATCACGTGGTATATAAAAATGCAGAGACTGCGTTGGATTGGCCACGTGCATAGAATGCCGGAGGATATATCAGCGAGGCGGGCTATGTACGCAACCCCCGGTGGCAATAGAAGACCTGAACGGCCGAAATTAATATGGCTGTACTCTACGCCTCGGGAGATTTAAATATGATTGGACAAAGCAACTGGAAAGTGTCGGCAATGGATCGTCCAGGATGGAGGAAGTTTTTGAAGGAGATCAAGACCCATCAAGGGCTTTAGTGCTATAAAATGATGATGGTGACATTATCTTTACCGTACTTCTATAGGGAAACAATTATTCAAAATACCTTGTACTAAGATAATGGGCCAAAGTATGTGATAGATTTTCACCATAGGGCCATCATTAGAAAAGGAGAAATGGAGTAAAACCATTCTACCATCACCACGAGAGGTGCCCTGGTTTGTAGAGTCTCCTTTGAGGAGGAATGAGCTTAAGTAAGTTAATACTGAGGGTAAGAACAGGGTACACGATGGGCAAAAGATTTTTTTACAAATTTTAAACGTATTAATTTTTTTTTTTAGTTCAAATGAACTTGCAATTCTCAACGGAATTGTACAGTTTAATAAAAAATAACCAACTCAGACATTCCCGTTTATAATAATTATAAACGGGAATGTCTTAATTAATGATTAATCCCAGAAAAGGTTATTCAATTTTATGACCGTTGAAGATTTTCTGATTATTTTTTGAACATTTTCCAAATCGAATAATTTTAGAAGTTTTAGATGCTTCCCGTGATCACTGGATTTGTGTACAGCAAACTTTTTTCTGTTTGACCTACCTATCTCAAAGAAAATGTATTCATGAACAAAACACGTACATTTTGAGAGCTCAAAACAAAATAACCACGATAAGCCCAGAAACATTATACCCAGGTACCTACTGTATTATACCTAACATGCATATTATATTCTTCTTATTTTGTGCCATGTCCATTATCGAATGTCTGCGATTAGTTTAGTTATTTTTACCCTATTCCTCGCAGTTATAAAAGCCTTTAAAAAGTATATTTTTATAGGCAATATATTTAACCGAATTATTATTTAATTTAAAAAAATGCTATGAATTGAACTGGAAATTAGTGGTAGAACTCCATTATAATGGTTATAAACTTGTTAAATCTACTATTTTAGCAATCTCCATTATATTTGATCGTTATAAGGATGGGAAGGTAACCCAAAACAACTGTCAACGTAAATGAATCAATTAAACAAGAAATAAAAAAACTATGTAATATTGTTTCAAAACCATCAAAAAATGCTACTTTTTTTAAAAAAAATCTAAGAAACCAATAAGCTATCTTTTTATCACCTTGTATATTATGACATCCGACAAGAAGTATAATTATATATCAATATATTTTACATGTATTCATAATATTATATAGGTACTAAATAATATTTGTGGAGCTTAAGATTAACGGTTCTAAGTTGTTTTTTTAATGTGTGTTTGATTCAGAGCAAGAAAATGATGGCTAATAATAATTGTATTATTCCTCATCAGAATCTTGTTAATATAGCATCCATGTTGTTATAGATGCTTATAATAATATGGTAATTTACTCATTTTGACTAATTGTATCGAATAATAATATAATTGGGGATTGCAATACAGGTATTTGGAAACCGGTATCCCAGTATTTTTTGATGCCAAAATACCGGTTTTAAAAATCAGACGAAACCGATATATTCGGTAGTGAAAGTGGAAAATAAAATGTATTATTATCATAAAAAGTTTGATGGGACTGTAATTTTTTTGTTGACCAGCAATGATACGTACAGATTTGCGAAATATATCTGTATTATAGGTACCTACGTACTTCCCTAATTTTAAATATAACCAAATTTTTGCCAGTTGTTCGCGGGTTTTAGAAGTTGTCAGGTGTATTTTTAGATGTATATAAAATCGCAGTAAAACAATTAGTTTGTATTACCATTAATAAACTCAGTCCTAGTGGCGAATATTTCATGATGGAATAATAATTATACACTATAAATTTAATGAACTGGCCTGTGCCTAATTGCCTAATTATTTGATAATTGTGGTAGATACTTTTGTTTTTTTCCATATATTTAATAAGAAATACCGAATTATCGGTACTGGTATTTTCATTCGGTATTGCGATCCCTAAAATATAATTTAAAATATTATTAATTAATAAAAAAAAATAAAAAAAAATTGTGATTTTTATGAATTAAGATTGGGATATTAATGATTATTTTGACACTTAAATTTCATTTACGCACGACTTTTGCTGAATTTCATTATAAATCATGTACTTAAACAATAAATTACGTTGTATAATATATTATATAAACGATCACTAATAGATAAAAAGAAACTTTGAATAATAAAATAATAAGCAGTGTTGAATCATGCTTAATGATCATAAATCATGGGGTTTTAACAGTAAAGTTGGCGAGAAAAGTAATATTTACGACGTAATAATTTTAAATAAAATTATGCAATAAATTATTATAAATAATAACATTGCTTAGGTATTAAAATAAATTATTTTATTTTACTATTAAATCACGATAAATTATTTTTTTAAATAATTAAATTATTGTAATGTCATAAAAATAATATATTATAATATACTTTAAAATCAGTAAACAAAATGTGCTTTTTTCCAAAGGGGGAGAGAAATGCTAGTAGAGAACCTAGCGGAAAAATACGAAGCTTGCAATTTGAGATTTTTTTTTTTGATAATTTTCAATTTCAACTGTATTAATAATAAATTATTAAATAATATGTATCTGAAAATATTAAAAAGATTTTTTTTTAATTCAAAGATACACTTACAGTTGTAAAAAATGTGAATTCGTTGCAGGGTCATATCTTATTATTACATTATATATTATGGTCATATTTATTATTAAAATTTAGTTTATTAAGTTTTCAATTTTTAACCGTTTAGATTTTTGACTAATTCATCGTCTTAATATTTTTATATTTATTTAAAAAAATAGCGATTTTTATAAAAATATAAATGTGTATAACTTGAAATCCTTTTTATTTATATCACAATTTATTTTAGGTATGGTACCAATATTGAAACTCGAATTTCGTATTTTTCCGCTATGTTCTCTGTTGGCATGCCTCTCCCCCTTAATTCAATAACAATTATAAAACACTTAAGCTTTTTGTTTAGGCTGTTTTGTATCGTTTACATAATATTATTTTTACTTACACATAATTGAATACACAAATAATATGCATATGAATATTATGTAGGTACTATTTATAAATGCAAAAAATGTATCTCTACCATAGATATTTTTTTTTCAAATACCTTCCAAATCAACCCACCCCTCATCACACTCGGTCTTAATCAAACGTATCATGAGGTCCTACATTTGATAAAGGAATATTCAGCAGTTGTTTATATCTAGAAAATGCTCAGGAGCAGATGCCCGAGTCGCCACGTACTCAAGTGTGCTTTGACTGAGTTTACTGTAACATAATTTAATCAGTGTCCATGAGAGAGAAGAGCACGGAGATATAATAAAAATAAAAAAAATATTTTACATGTAATATGTAAAAAAAATAGTTAAAATTATGTGAAGCGATCTTCATGGGCGTAATCGTTAATTAATTCTTCTTTGACCATGTCCACCCCTCAGTTAGAGCATATTGACACCAAACGGAGCTTTCAATAATCCTTCTTGCTCTCCAATCTTCTTGTGTCTTTCCAAGTCATGCCAGCATCCCGTAGATCCACAATATGAGTAATATTTAGCGGCCTTCCGGGACACCGGAATCCTGTTGGCTTGAATATACAATCACGTTAGAATTAAATTCTCTTGAGATACCCACAGCACGTGGCCGAGCCAGGTCCAACGTCGTTTCTTCATTCTTAGAGTACGGCCTGAGTAGAGTTGGGTATTTCCCTAGATAATCTCAATCTCGAGATTCGGGATTTCCCGAAAAGAATTCTCGAGAATTCTCGAGATATCGGGAAATTTAAAAAAACCTGTAAAAATCCTAAAACCGGTGTAAAAACAGACAAATTCCAAAAAAATATGTTTTTTGATGTTTATGTAAGAAGACAAACAAAATAGAAGTAGGAAAACAAAAATAATTCGAAACATTACTTATTAAAATAGAATTTTAAAAAACACAGGCTGTCAATCGCTGCATCTGACAATTGCGTAAGCTTTTAGGACACAGAAATCCCCGATGTTACAAAAATTGCGCTCATTTTGAGTCGACATTGCTTAATTGTGTTAAATGCCCCGAGCAGTCCTTGAACGTTTTATGTTATATATCCACTTTTTTCATATAGAAAATCGTTTTTCAAATAATATTTGATAATAAAGAAATCCCGAATCCCGAGAAAAGATTCTCGAGTTCCGGATTTTTCCCGAAATGTTAAAAATTTCAATTCTCGAGATTCGGGATGGGAAAATTTCTCGAGAATTCCCGTCGGGAAATTCTCAAAACCCCACTCTAGGTCTGAGTGAACAGCGTTGAGCGGCGTGCACGTCTCAAAAATCACAAAAACCAATGGATAAGGAAGCAAATAAAAGTACGAAATGTGATAAAAATCGCGATGGTTGGGAAATGTCGCTCGGTGAGTGGACAATCGCTGGGAAAATACCGTCATACAGTATTATCCAAAGGTAAATGTACACCAAACGACGCACCCATAATGATTGACGGACGTACGTGGCAGCGATGATCTAGTTACCGAGAAGAGTGGAGGGAGGTAGAGTAGTCCTTCATCTAGGAATAGATCGACCCTAAATGACGATAGTAGGAGAATTTTGTTTATACATATATATTACTAGCTTTAGCTGTAGTTTTTGTAATGATGATATTGTGTAAATATAATCGTTGCCATATCACCAAATATTAACTCTATAAAGCCGTATTTTTGCATGAATGTGAAAGGTTGATACATATCTCGACTGAAGGAACTGGAAAGATTTGGTAAGTAGACCTTTCTGTGGATTCTTTAAAGCACAATGTCAACGATAATAATAATATATAATAATGTGATATTTATTCTATGATTATTACAATAGGAATAATTATAGTATTATAAATAGCTTGCTTGCAGTGTGGCCAGCATGCTCTTTTACAACCACAGCCATAGTAAATTATTATTGTAAAATAAAAGCAACTGCAGATACTACTCTATCATCATCATCATCAGCCTGAATCTATCCACTGCTGAATGAAGGCATCTTCAAGCTGCTTCCACTTCTATCGGTCTTGTGCATTGCGTTGCCACGTACTTCCGCAGAACTTTATCATTTCATCGATCCAGCGCCCTCTAGGTCTACCTTGCGGACGTTTTGTACTTCTTGGATACCACTGGATGACTAGATTTGTCCAACGATTGTCTCTTCTTCGAGCTATGTATCTAGCCCATCTCCATTTAAGGCTTTTAATAAACTCTATTACATCGGAAACTCTTGTCTGCTACCTTATCCACTTATTTCTCTTTTTGTCCTTTCGCGTTATGCCCAGCATGCACCTCTCCATACCACGTTGTGCTACTCTAAGTTTCTGGATCTCTTTTTTTACTTAGGGTCCATGTTTTACACGGATATGTGATCACGGGAAGCACACACTGGTGGAAGGTCACTTTTGAAGACATTATTCAGGCGGCCAAAAGCACTCCAGCCTAGCTTTACTCTGCGAACAATTTCATCAAATATACATCCATCTATAGACACTTGTTGTCCCAGATAGATGTAGCTTTTACCTGTTTGAGCTGAGTGCCATTGATGAGGATCTCTTTTTGGCCCGCAAAGCACTTGAACATGACTTTCGTCTTTGTTACATTTATTTTCAAACCTACTTTGTTGCCTAAGATGTAGAGATAATTTATAATGTAAAACCATATTATTGCCAATACTATCATTTTACACTCAGAATCTGAATAATGTAAAAGTGAATTATCAAACATAGCAATGAAAATAATTAAAATACAGATACGATTGTTTTACACTTACATAATAAAATATCGATTGCGATTCAGTATTAAAAGTAAAATTGAAAAATTTACACTTATCTATTACTGTTTTATACTCAGAGTATGATATGTTTCACGTATATACGAAAAAGAATGAGAAAAGCTCGCCATATTTATTTGATTAAAAATTCAATTCATTTCTACGCTTACTTTAGCGAAAAGAAAGTAACATTGAGTGGTTAATGTAACAAAGAAAAATTTAAATCATTTCATAATAAATTAGCATTGAAAGCCGAAAAAAAATTCATTGATAAAATAACACAGAAGGCACACAATTCCAATGACGTTTTGTCATATTATTATGTAGCAAAGGAAAAATATTGAACAGTCAGTTTTTTTCCCTTACGCTTTTCCGGATACAAAGGAGAGGAAATTTTCATTCTTGCTAAGGAGAAAAGCGTGTACCCCGCTCGCTTCTAGTTATGAAAATTTATGGATATTGGAAAAGCAGAAACAAAAAGACATTGTGATTCTATCAGCTCATTGTTCACCTGTTTTTGGTACATAAGCCTTTCAAGCTGCCGGTAGCAGGTGAAAATAAATAGCGTAGTTTATTATTACACAAGAAAACGACGTCTTCAGTAGGCTTTCTCTATGATTCTAGATGAATAGCCGAAAATGAGATGTTTTTGTGCGTGAATTGATAGTCTGTAAATAGACATTTTCAATAATGGAAAGCAGTGACGTCCCGTAGGGGTAGGCAGATTGAGCGTCACTTGGGGGCGGCAGTTACTCAAAGGGCAGCAAATCGAGGAGAATCATAAAGTAATATATAGAAAGCTACTTAAACTTAGTAATAACGGTATCTTTCCATTAAAAAAATCAGCTCACTGGTTGGAAACAAAATAAATCTATTAATTAGATAAGTACTATACAATTTTCAACAGGATTTTATTCTTTTGTCGGGTTCGCGATGTCTAGTCTAGTATCTAGATAGTTTTATTCCGTTGTCCTTGGACGTCACGTTCTTCACAGTCACTCACGAGTTATGGACCTATCTGAAACCGTAGACTCGCAATATTGTCTATTGAAGCAAGAAGTTAGATTTATAGTAGGTACCTATATCTTGTTAGTAATGTATCCATTCAACACAATTTTTAGATATTGGAGTAATGAAAGGATGATAAAAAGTACTGTATAAAAAAAATGTGGCGGCATTTTTGCACTGCCTAGGGGTGGAATTTTGTCTAGGGACGTCACTGACGGAAAGGCCATGTTTTATTTTGTGTATCTTGTTACCAGTGGAGGGTTTAGAGATGTTGAGGCCCGACGCACCAACTGATTATGAGCAATAAAAAATTAAGTACTACAAATCATATCCTTCGTCTAAAAAAAGTAATATACTCGTACATAAGTAAAACATAAATACATAATTCATTTACAATTCGTATGTACTGGCAAATATTAATTTTCATGTTCCCACCAATATCACTCGTAACTCTACGGTCTTCAAGATACCCCGTCGCAGGACGGATGTGATGTTTCATGATGCTGTGTATCGTGCGATTTACTTATTTGATGGCATCATAAAGGTTGATTTATTTTTTATTAACCATATAATGTTTGTGGACGTGTTAAATAGGTTAAATTTATATTTGTATAAATATAATGTTTCTTTAATATTTATATAAACACATGCTATCTTTTCTACTTTTTTGTTATATTAGTTGTTATTTGTAATTAAGATATTTTTATAATTTTGTATTTATTATGTATTATGGCGCATTGGCCAATCGCTGTAATGCCGTAATAATCTTTTTCTAAATAACTAAATAAGTTATTTACGTTTTGTGTACAAGTGTGCTTAAACAAGTATTATCTGCTCTAACCTAATTACAATGAAATTAACTAGTCTTTATATAGCTAAAGCGCTTTGTTTTGTAAAAAAATCCGTTTTCCGGTCAGTTTTTTGTGTAACGTTTATGTATACGCCATACGGTCATCTCTTTCCGATAACAAAGCTCATGGCGAACTGTGCCACGGTGAAATGTTTTACGTACAATTTACATATAACCGAATTATCACCATTGTTTTCGATTTATATACTCCTGAATGAAGGTATCTCTAATCTGACGTCATGATGAGAGGAACAAGGATTTTTCAAAACACCGCGTGGTGTAAGTAAAAAAAAAAAAGAAGTAAAAAGTAATCATAAAAAAATATGATGTGAAAATTTTACGGAAAAGTTTAAAAACAATAATTAACATTATTTTATTGGTAATAACAATGCTCATTTTTTGAAAAATGTTTAATTAAAACGGCATACTTGTGATAATAACGTTGAACTTTTTTACGTCGAGTTTCTTCATTAATTTTTAGTTGTAAAACCGGGGACGAAGTCTCTCTCGTTCCACCAAAAAATTAAGTAGTCAATTAGGGTCTGTTTCACGGCTGACGTGTTTTCAGTAAATATCAAGTAGCTTGGAGTAATGACGTCAGAAAAAAATTGCGCCTGTTATCCAAATCATTATCGGTGGAAAAAAACGTAAATAATTTCCGGTACCGTTCTAAAAAAAGTTATAAAAATATTTTTAACAATAAAACCATGGATGAATAGAATTCAGTCATAGAGATTATTCATACATATATATTTAAATATATGTTATGCTGGTTAATTCCGGAGCTATGGGGGGGAGGTTAACAGGATGCCAGATATTGACCACCTTTCATGATGTTGATGATGGCTCCGTGGTCTGGTTGCACTCATCGCTCGCGCGATATTGTTTGTTGGGTTAACCGGTGCACGGCACTTGACGGTACACTGTTAATGGATGATATGTAAGGTTGATAATAGGTTGTATGAATGATAAGAGCCGGTATCACGTCTTGCCAAGTATTCAGAAGTATCGCTTGGATGACGGTCATACTATATCAAGCTGACTCGGCCGTGGCCCACGAATAACTTCAAAATCAGTCTGTATAATTAATATAGTATGAATTAATCAATAAACTGTGGTTACAAACAACATGCACCAGTTGTCTTGAGATAAACTTAACTTTCATCACGGTCGATCATGATCCATGACTGGTCGTCTTGTGACAATAATTGGGGATTTTAGGTTGATGGAAAGAAATGATTAATGCGAATATAAATGGCCCAACTTATATTCTTAAATTATTTCCAATTGATTTTTGGGCGCTTTAATGCAGAAATAATCAAACGCTGTACAAAACTAGATTAAATTTGTCAAAATAGTAATTGTAAACAGTGGTATCTATGAATTAGGACAGAAACTATTTTGTTAACACATTTGTCCAGTAGAGAGAACTGAAAGTTATAATTATATAATTCCATTCACACAAAAAATATATAAGCTGAATAATGTAGTGTGTAATTGAAATCCTGACGTCATCTATTAATTAATGTTAGTGTAGTTAGCAATGTTCCCTCAAAATTTTCTATTGTGCGTGCAAGTCATAAGCTCATCTAAGTAATACATTTTTTTGGAAAAAATGTGTGGAAATATTCACGATTACTTTGTTAAAATAAATGAACTCGTCAAATTAGTTGTAGCTAAAAACGGTAATATATTTTATACCAAAAAATAATATGAATACTAATATTGTGGAATAACATGACGACATGCTATAATACTATCGACCGAAGGTACTTGATGGAATTTGAATTAAATTCTAATGGGTTTAAGATTTTATACTATTCCATTTGAATCGTTTTTTGTGACATGGGTTTCGGCTTTCAGCATCTTCAGGCACTATGTGCACTCACCAAAAGGTAAATACACACTGACAACGAATACAATTAATTCTAACTTATATAACAAATTAATTCGTATGTAAAACTTTATCAGCCACATATTAATTCGACAAATTATGAATAGTTTAAGTTTTTGTAATAAACCACTATCACTAATAATACAATTAATATGCGTATACATCGTCAAACCCTAATAATAGATTATTAAGGCGATACTTCAATGAAAATGAAAAATAATTTTCAACTATAGGCGCGACGAAATTTTGGACTCGCTGGCAGTCTGAGAGCGAACGTCGAGGTGTGAATATCGTGTAAAGATGACTAAAAACGTTGCCCATTTACTTAAAAAGAAAACATGTCAAAGGATATATTATTATTGTTACTAATTGAACCATAAACAGAACATTAAATGGACGCATGTTGGATTTATATGACAAATTATATTTCGTTTGGCATGCGTCATTTGCAACCGCGATCAACGCATCGCCTAGCCATGATCTTTTTAGACCATGCCTCAACTGAGGTATAGCCTTAAATAATAAATAACAAAACAATAACAAAAAACGCCTCAAATAGAATAGTACAAAACTTAAATCCATTGGAATGTACGATTGTCGATTCTTAATTTGGATGAATATTTCTATATTTCAATATAAAATTTATTAATTTATTCGACAGTATCATTTGCTTACATTTTACATAATAGTATATTACATTAGATACGAGGGTGGGTCAATAATTCCTTAGAAAAAAGCATTAAAACAGTTTTTATTTTTGTATTTTTTTTTTATTTCTCAACATAATCTCCTTGGAGCTCAATACACTTGGTTAGACGTTTCTCAATTTTTTTTAAACCGTCAGAAAAATAAGTTTTCGGAAGGTCCTCAAAATAAGCATTTGTCCGATCGATGACTTCTTCATTTGAAAAAAAAACGTTGTCCACTTAGCCATTTTTTTAAGTTTGGGAAAAGTCACTGGGGGCTAAATCTGGCGAATACGGTGGGTGGTCGACCAATTCGAACTTCAATTCTTCAATTTTAGCCATTGATCGTAAACATGTGTGAACACGGGCATTGTCCTGATGAAAGAGGATTTTTTTCCTGTTTAAATGAGGCCGTTTTTCTTCAATTTCGTTTTTTAGCTGGTCCAATAAAGATGCATAATAATCCCCTGTTATTGTTTTTCCTTTTTCCAAATAGTCAACGAAAATAATTCCACGTGCATCCCAAAATACAGTAGCCATAACCTTACTAGCTGATTTTACGGTTTTCGCCTTCTTTGGACATGGTTCGCCTTTCGCAATCCACTGCTTTGACTGTTCTTTCGTCTCGGGAGTATAGTGGTGTATCCATGTTTCATCTACAGTCACAAAGCGACGAAAAAATTCATCCGGATTGCGTTGCATGAGCGACAACAGGGCTTTAGAGGCCACCACCCTATTGCGTTTATTGTCGACTGTGAGCAAACGCGGCACCCATCTTGCAGAAATATTTTTCATGCCCAATTTGTCATGTAAAATAGAAATGACGCTACCTTTTGAGATCCCTGTAACCTCAATTATCTCACTCAACTTTAATCTTTGGTCACTTAACAGCATATCGTGGATTTTATTGATCATTTCTGGTGTAGTCACCTCTACAGGACGTCCTGAGCGTGGTTCATCCTTTGTTGATGTACGACCACGTTTAAATTCATTTAACCAGTTATAAATAGTTGCAAGTGAAGGAGCAGATATGCCGTGAACTAAATCCAACTCATTTTTTATTTCCTTTGCTGTTAACCCTTTTATATTAAAATGTTTAATAACAGCTCTAAACTCAATTTTCTCCATTTTCCATTTTTCCATTTTCCACAAGCAAATTTTTTTTTTAAATGTACGAGAAACACACAACAACCCGACCAATCTGATTGAAACTTCGCAGCATACTGAATCGGTAGTGCCGCTGCATGAAAACAAACCGCTTACAGTACTAGTCGCGCCACCTGTCGGCTTTTCTAAGGACTTATTGACCCACCCTCGTATATAAATTAATTAAATTGCCTAGCATATTATTAAACTATGTTTTCAAATGTATCTTCTATTATCTTTCTCACACTGTGATATTATTATATACTTATTATAATTAGATACATAGTTAAAATAAATCGTTTAGAAAAACTTTATTTATTTAGCAATAAACTTATAACGAGTTTTATATATAGAAATATAACTCCGTTAGAATAAACTTTAACGGCGTTTGGCTTAAGGGAACGACTGAAGTTACTTTTATCGAAATCAAAGTCGATCAAAACTTTAAACAGTGGCTTTAATTGTATTTTAAAATACATGACGTGAATTATTTATAATGTATCGATTTTGTTACACTTTCATAATAAGTAAAAACAAATAATGATGAAAAGGGAAAAGCTTCGAGTAGCTGTAGTAATTATAGCGAAAGCTAAATTGTTAAAGCTCGCCGTTTGGAAAGCGACGGTTGTGGGTTCAAGCTATTTTCGTTACAAAAGTTTCTGATGTTATTCTGAATTCATGTTAAATAAAGTATCTGGAGCTTTTTTTAAAAGGTATTTTTCTGATGTAGATCTAAGGTAGACAGGTTTTTACGGAAAGAAGAGTAAATATTTTAGAAGTTCATGGTATGGACTGTATATTTTGAGTAACATAATAAAAACATGGCATGTCTCCACTTTCCAATGGTTGTACACAGTGACGTCCCGTGGGAGTAGGCAGATTGAGCGTCGCTTGGGGGCGGCAGTTACTTGAAGGGCGGTAAATCGAGGAGAATCATTCGGTATATATAGAAATAGGAACCTAAACTAAGTAATAACGGAAATATCTTTCCATGAAAAAAATCAGCTCATTACTTGGAAATAAAATGTATTAATTGACATAGAACGTTTAACAGGACTGTAATTTTTTTGTCGGGTTCACGATGTCTCGTTTACTTCCGTTGTCCTTGGACGTCACGTCATTGATGACCTGCAATGACACGTGCAGATTTGCGAATTATATTTGAATCATAGGTAGGTACATACTTGCCCAATTAATTTTATCCAAATATTTTTGCCGGTCACTCGCGAATTTTGAAAGTTGTCAAAAATGTTGTTGAAAATGAAAAATTTGCGTTAATGCAAATATTGAATTATTGAGCTTCAATATTGTCACCATAGCGAAATTATATTTGATATAAATAAAAACCATAAAATTCGAATTTTTTCAAAATAAATATAATAACCATAAAACTATGAATTAGTAAAAAATATCTTTTATATAATATTAACTATACATGAAAGAAAACTTAATAATATGGGATCCTTCATCTTATTCGCTTTTGATAAAAGTTTTTTTTTAATTGTAATTTTATCTCTGACTTTACATAAAGATTATTTTGATGTTTAAAGTTTTTGAAGCTTTGTATTATTATTTTTATTTGTATTAAAGTGTCTCAGATTGCAAGTTTTGTATTTTTCCTCTAGGTGCTTCTGGTAGGCGGAGAATTCATCTTAAAAATTAATAATATTACCAAAATCCTACCACCAATTTTATTGCAGCTTTAAACTCTGTTGACAGTAATATCTACGTGTTGTACCTTTGTTGTTGTTTAGACGTTCCTTAATTCTCGTTTTCATCCAGAATAGTACCCCATAAATATATTTACTAACTAATATATTATATTATATATTATAGTATCAAGAAAGTTTAATAATAAATAATGTTGTCATAATTGAATTCAATTCTTCATTTATCAAAAATCCTACACAGCATTGTATACTTCAACATAGTTGGACAACCCAAGTAGTATAATATTGTTATTACAAAACTTCCTAACACGGCAAAATGTTAGCCATACCTATATATATATCCACCTAGTATAACAACAAAAAACCATAATTATTAGTTCGAAAAGCACAGCGTAGCACCCTTGTCATAGTCGCAGGTCTACGCCAGACGTACCAACTATTTAATTTGTGTCACAACCAAACCTTATATGATTGATCGCTTCCAAACCGATACTTACAATTTCACTATGAGATTTGCACTAAACTTTTAATATATTAGTGCCGTATTTCAACCCACTCTCTCGATAGTTATACAAATATATTTTTGTATAAATATTTAAATGAATTGTAAACATTCATATAGATACTAACTGTAATTCAATAGGGAATCAACTAAAAAAACCTTGTTCTAAGACATTAGCATTTTAATATTTTACAAAAATTCTAATCTTAACTTAAAAGTCTTGATTTTTTAAGAATACGTATTTTTTAATTCAACCTAAAGAAATTTTTGAATGCACGATATAATTTTACAGCTAAACAATACGACATTCCAGTTTGTAATTATTGAACAAATGATTAATCCCAGAAAAGGTTATTCGATTTCATGGCTAATTGAAGGATTTTTTGACTTATTTTTTAAACGAATTACCTATAAAGAAAATATTTCTACATTTATTTTATAATATATAATATAACAATGGTATTGATATACACATTAAAAATAAAACTATTGATTGAATGTAGTTTCTTAATAGAATTTAAATTTTAATTCAGTTGATGTAGGTTTTGTACTATTCTATTTGTCTTTGCTACCTGGGTTTCGCCTTTCAGCATTTTCCCATAAAATTCTCTTATACATCAGTTCCTATTAAAACAACCTTAACAATATGTAACAAGCTTTTTATAAGCAATGCAATGTTGGCAATAATAGAATAAAAACAATTAAATAATGTTGTCGGTATTATAAATTAATTTATAAAGAATTTTCTTATACCTAAATAGTATAGCGACAAGGAGATATATAATATATATATATATATTGTTTACAAATTATCTTAATAAATACCTAAATCCCCCTATTAAAAGGGAGGCACAAAATATTTTATAATACTAATAAATTGTAACTGAAATGGGACACTCGCAGACTCTGCCCAACAACAAAATAAAGAATTCCTAAAATTTTAATATCACGGATTAATTATTACAGTTACTTTCACCCTTGCGCAGTTTGAAGGAAAACATAACCTTCAATAGTGGAAGAGCCCTCAAAACCTTTCGCGCCAAAATGCACGTACCTGCCAGACTAGTTTTAATAATAATTGTTAATCCAAACGTCAAGTATTTCATCAATAAACAAATAAAACAGAGTTTAACCATAATAATGAAAAAGTGCCCGTGATATATTGACAATTATTACTATTACATAAAAATTCACCTAAGTGAGTCTCTCGAGTGAAAAGGAAAATATCCTTAATATTCAATTGTCCCAAATAGTGGTTGTAATTAAAATCAAAGAAACCTTCTGATATACACCCCTCGATATTAGCTATATAATATGATGATTGTATTATTATATACTGTTTTTTTTAAATTTTTAAATGGAAAGAATAGCTTTACAGAAAAGGGAAAGAAGCAAAATAGATTCTTTAATGTTTCTTTGATTATTACAAACTTTAAGGCAGTGTCAAACAAAAAGAAGATACTAGTGTTTATTAAACAAAAATAAAAGAGATAAATTCATATTCGTATTTTTTTATAAACTGGTTGGTTGTAGTATAATATATTTTTTTTGTAAATGTTGCCATAAGTGTGAAAGAGAAATTATATTTTTAAAACAACAATAAATTATTCTTCAAGGCGGGCCGTCACGCAAACAAATTGTATGTTTTATGTTTAAAGAGTACTTCATTTGATTTGCAAGTAGGAAGTGAACAAAATACAAAAAGTGAAAAACTTGCCTCCCGGCGCGGGAAAGTGAAGGCGACATCACCTAAACAAAATAAAAGAAATATGGCCGGAAAATTTCAAACAAATGCGCCATTTGTTAAAGGGGTGACCATGGAAAGCGATGGGAAATTTCGGCACATTCATTTCAGAAAAGAATAATATATAATAGGCAGTGACAATTCATAGCAGTGGCAAAGACTCCATACTAGGCGATTATTTAAAGAATACCTTCTTAAGAAAAATATTTTTTAATTTTATATTGACATATTAAATAATAATATAATCACATACCTAATAATATATTAAATATGCCCAACGACATCTATTGTATAACTGTCATAATAATTTTACGATCTTTTCCCCTATTTCAATAAGCACCATTTATGCCATGTCTCGAAGTTTAAAAACATAGGCGACATCTCGTTTCGCTTCACATATTGTATGGATTATGTTCGCGTGAATCGAAAGTTTTTTTAAATGAAGTTTGTTTCTCATAATTTCAAGACGTCTGCGGCGGCCCATACAAATTGGTAAGCTACCTAAGGAGCGCTTACATATTATTACGTAAATGCACATTTATTCAAAATAATTTATAAGATAATTAAAAAAAAATATTTCTATGGGATTCAATCACATATAAATATTGATTGTTGTTAAAAATATAAAATAATTTATCTCGTGATTTTTGTTTATCAGTTAGTTCATTCATGGACTAAGACAATTTATTCAGTCAGTTATGTCAGTTGAAATATGATATTGTACATAAGTCTGTGTTTTAAAATATAGAAGTATTTTAAAGTGTCCAGTTTTACGGGTTAAATTATAAATTCATATCTTGCGTTTATAAATGTTTAGGAAAATACAGAATTCAAATTAATTGCTTAATATTATACCATCAGTGAGCTTTTGAAATTTCATCGATTTTTATGTACCTATTCATCAGTATGTAGTAATGTCGGATTATCTTCTTATTTCCCGTAAATATATCTAACAAGTGTGCTTTCTCCACAGCCTACCTCTTTCCAAAATTCACCCTTCGCCACTAATTTATAGTGAGTCCAGCACACCTATTCTATACAAAAGACTGCTATACTACTATAGCGAGAACAATAAGTGCTATGTTTTAACAGCACCTTAGCTGTGCTAATTTTTAGAGTGAGATATACAGTTTTGTCATCTACATCACAACGCTGCATACGCTGAAATAGTTACGTCACGTCCCCTTTCCATGTTAACTTGTCATATTAGACACTCTGATATCTCTGATAATTATTATATCTGACACTATTGAAAGGATTACCTGTTTTTTCTCCTTACAATATTTTTACATTCAAAATAATGTTCTTTATCTTCTTCTTCAAAGGTTTAAGCATTTAAGCATTTTAACCGGATGTATACAATTCAATGCGCACAAGGCCGCCCATAGAAAATAAGTGTGAAGTACACACACTGTACTTCACACTTATTATATTAGCCCCGGGCGTTTGTTTTAAATAATTTAATATATATTGTGCACACACTGCCATCTCTGACAATCATGGTGAAATACAGTACATTTCGATTATACCAAAAAAACGATAATTATTTATATTATAAGGTTCTAATTTTTTCTTAGAAATTCGTGGCCTACCGGGTACCCCATACTAATACCTCCCGGAATTTGATGGGTTAATGTTAATAAAACAACACACGACATCAAACACACATGAGTTATCAAGTGCGAGGAATATTCTAGTTCTATAAACAACCGTGGTGAAGTAGGAGACCTGATAATATAATAATTACAAGATAAAAAGAACTCTTGGTACTGTTCGGTTATCAGGAATACAGCGGAAAACACATTTTGAAAATAGCCGACAAACTGGATTATTTGTTACGTTAATCTAACCAAACCAAACCTAACCTTACCTAACCTAACCCAACCTAAACCAACCCAAACTAACAAATAATCCAGTTTATCGGCTATTTTAAAAATGTGTTTTCCGCTGTATTCCTGATAACCGAACAATATCAAACTTTTTATATACCACGTTTTAAAATTTTCTGTTGAATCATATGAACTTGACAATTCTATGTATTAATAATTTAGGACAAATAAGGTAATTGTCAACAAATCGTTTTTTTGCTATTTTGCATCATACAAACAAATATAGAATACTGAAATGTCATTTTGATTTCCATAGTAACGCATGTATATATTACTAATTTAGTTTCTAGGACCACCCCTTTAGCAACCAATAATAGTGGATTGGATTACGGATTTCTTCCGAAATAACTTTTCATACAAAACAGAATTAACTGAAAATGAATTCAATTCTACTTAAAGATGGCTAAAAGTATTAAAAGAATGCATTGGCATCGTGTTATGATGTATTCTAAAAGTTTCAAATGTCTAGCTAGTCGGGAAGTTAGTTAAAAATCGATTGCAAGATTTGTACTGGATAAACAACCACCGGACAAACAAGAATACGAGCTAAGAAACACGAGGTAAAATCCGCACTATATGCGACGTTGATATTAATTTGAAATGTTTCAAAGAAAAAATGCATTTGCGACTCGACCTAACGAAATTTCTTGCGGTCCCGCTAGGTCAAATCAACCCCGGCTGATGACAACAAATCTATTCGCATTACAATAGTGTTTATTTTGTACAGTTTCATCTCGAAGCGGTACAAAACCGATTTCGTAAGCACGTCAATTTTAAAGCTTACTGTTATGATGTATCTAATTCTATTTCGACCACTGCACCTTTTACGGTACAATCTTTGGAAAGTCGACGTTCTATATCTGATCAATATTTTCTTTTTAAAATTATCAATGGTTTTGTTGACTCGCCAAACCTACTCGATAGGGCGGGTTTCCATTGTCCATCAAGATTTACGCGAAACCAAACATTGTACCATGTCAGTCGTAGCGATTCTAATTATGCACAAAACTCTTTTATTCGGCGTTCTTGTTTAAATTATAATATGTATTTCAACCACCGTTGATCCTTTTAATAATTCACCTATTTCATTTAAACGCGCTATCTCAAAAATTTTGTATAAATAGATATATTATGTATCCTTATATATATATATATATTTTATGCTACCTTTTTTGTATATAATTTAATTATTCATTATTCTTCCTCGTTTTTCTCGTGTAATTTTCTTATGTAATTTCTTTATATTTATGTTATTCTTACTCTCTATCTTGTTAGGCTTAACTATGTTATAATTTATACGTGAAAACTTTGCTGGTTGCAATAAATTTTCATCATTATATTTAAAATTTTTGTTTGTATTTTAAAAATAAAAAAATGGTACAGTTCGGTTATGAGGAATACAGCGGAAAACGCATTTTGAAAATACCTGATATACTGGCGTATTTGTTCGTTTGGGTTAGTTTAGGTTTGGTTGGGTTAGGTTAGGTTAGGTTAGGTTTGGTTTGGTTTGGTTTGGTTAGGTTAACCTTATAAATAATCCAGTATATTCGGCTATTTTCAAAATGCGTTTGCTACTGTATTCCTCATAACCGAACTGTACCAAAAAATTACATTTTAAATTTCAATATGTAACTGTTTGTTTCATTAATAAAAAAAATAAAAAAAATAAATGTTCAATGCAAAAACTGTTCCATCTTAGTGAAAGGATAGTGCAGAAATGGTCGCAAGACTTTTCGGGTAACAAGATTTCTGTCGGCCGAGATTTATGAGCGTTAAGTAAGCAGAAATACATTTATCGAGATGCTAAAAGTAAAGTTTTTACCATGTTTGAATATAACCCCAGACGAGTGGTAGTGTGAGAATTAATGTAAACGTCAAATCGCAATATCTCCTTATGCTATGGCGTCTTTGAGAATATTTTGGGAGCGTACCATAACGTTATATTCTGAAATATTACATTAAGATGCGGTCGGTTTATATTAAAATATACTGTGAGATAAGAAGTACGACTTAATTATATTGTGTATCGTGTTCTGAGAAATAGAAAAACAATTTTTGTAAGATTTGTCTGTTTATAAAAAAAAAAAACTACAAAAACATCGTGTTGTTATATTTTGATATTAATATGTACCAGTGGCGAAGGGTGGAGGTAAGCTGTTAATATCTGCCATAAATAGTACACACTAAACTTTCTCAGTCACACGTATTATTTGTTTTCATTGAAATAAGACTACAATTTTATTTACAGATGGTGTTGGTGAGTGTTTAATACTAAATTAAACCGTGCAAAAACCAAGCCATAATAGTAAAACTACTCATCTATTTTTTATAAAATATCTAAAATTATGCAATTAAACCATAAATAACTTTGGATACTTTATAGATATAATAATATTTTTTATCTATTGAAGTTTGGTTTAGGCGAATTTACAATATGTAAAATGTATTTTTAATCTAACGAAAACAGGTGTATGAATGAAAAAGTGTGCACAATTTTGTCGTATCGCCCAAAGTATACGTCGAGGTGTGAATACATCAATTTGTTTCGTGATGGCGACGGGGGTATTAATTCTTAAATCGTGTAAGGATGACTAAAAACGTTGCCCATTTACTTGAAAAAGAAAACATGTCAATGAATATATTATTATTGTTACTAATATAACCATAAACAGAACATTAAATGGACGAATGTTGGATTTATATGACAAATTATATTTCGTTTGGCATGCGTCATTTGCACCCGCGACCTGTTGTAATCCACGCATCGCCTAGCCATGATCTTTTCAAAGCAATAAAAAAAACGCCTCAAATAGAATAGTACAAAACTGAAATCCATTGGATTTGCTTACATTTTACATTATATATTACATTAGATATATATAATAATTAAATTGCCTAGCATATTATTAAATTATGTTTTCAAATGTATCTTCTATTATCTTTCTCACACTGTGATACGAGTATTATGGTTTGATTAGGCAAAGTTTATTTAGTTTTTAAAAATTAACCATCGCCATCTGTAAAGTGTAGTCTTAGTTCAATAAAAACAAATATTTATGACTAACAAAGTGTAATGTGCATTATTTATGGCGGATCTTAACAGCCTACCTCTACCCTTCGCTACTGATAAGTACCTACTAACAGACCGCTCTCTTGTTTTGACGATTTTAACTAGCACTTCTTACATTAAATGCTTTATCAAATTGCGTTACAATGTTGGCTATCGATTTTTGTATAAAGTATGGATTAACTGACTTAATAACTAACCAACGTCAAGGATCACTTCATTCGTCGTAATTAAGTAGGACGTAGCTTAATAAATTGGGTAAAAAATACGGTTTTGTTAAAACTGATTTATTAACATAGAATGTTAGATTTTAAATTCTTGTAAATCATTCGTTGAATAAAATAATTAGTTTATATTATTACCACGTTTTTATTAGCTCGTATTCTTGTTTGTCTGGTACAGATTTTTTCTTGTGTGTCCAATATAATTTTTTTCTTGTTTTTCCAAGAATTGTATTGGACGATTGAAGATTTTTAACTAATTTCCCGACTAGCTAGACATTTGAGACTTTTAGAATATATCAGAACACGACTACAATCCATTCTTTTAATACTTTTAGCCATTTTAAGGCAGAACTGAATTCATTCTCAGTTAATTCTGTTTTGTATGGAAAGTTATTATTGTTGGTTGCTAAGGGGGTCCTGGCAACTAAATTATTAATATATACGTGCGTTACTATGGAAATCAATATGAAATGTCAAAATGACATTTCAGTATTCTACATGTATTTAGTATTTCTATCAAGTACAATAAAAAGTTTTTATTAATACGTAGAATATCCAAGTTTATATGATTCAACAGAACATTATAAACGTGGTATATAAAAAGTTCTTTTTATCTTGTAATTATTTTATGTTTCGTCCCGTAAATATGGCTGTCTTTTGACTTTTTTTCGGTTACCTACTACTTTTTACCACTGATATTTAGTTAATTGTTAGCTGTGTAACATTTTTTGAGTTATTTTATTCTCGCAAGGTGGCGAATTAACTAGCCTGACATGTTGAAGAACAAATATTTATAGCTAGGATATTAAAAAAATCAATTGAATAAAAATAACACTAAGAAAGTAATTAATACATATTTTTTTTAGTAAGTATTACAATTAATTAATAATAATAATATTATATTATAAAGTTGGAAATGTTATTAAAAGTTTTTCTTATACTGAGACTCAAACATAAATTTACGTCTTTGATAACTGCATTTCTGGTGCAACGTTACTACCATCGCATTATCAATTTCCGCACAGGTATTATACCTGTCGTATGAGCGTTGCATACTTTATCAGTATGCTAGAGATATTTTCTCAATCCGAATATTACAGAGCTAGAGCTTTTATGATAATGTGAGCTTTTGCACAGAGTGCCAGTTAACTGGGATGGTAGTTAATTATTAAAGAACTGATCAATATTAATGAGTATAAATGTTTCATAAAGCCTCTTACGCACTGATTGCTGCAACCATGGACGTAAACGCCAATTTTTCCTTATTCCTAATGATTGCTATAAACCTTATTATAGCTCAGCAGTTCTATACCAATAAAATACTTAACTCTGTAGCAATTATACTACTTAGTATTAAGAGCGTACATAAGTGAAACGGCAAATAATTTTCAACACTATGCGGAACGAAATTTTGGCCGCGTTGCCATTCGGAGAGGAATAGTCGACCTGTTCGCACGTCAATTTATTTTGTGGTGGAGTTGGATGAATATATTCTTAAATCGTGTAAAGATGACTAAAAAACGTTCCGCATGTACTTGAAAAAGAAAACATGTCAATGAATATACTATTATTATTACGAATATAATAATAAACATAACATAAAAAGGACGCATGTTGAACTTTTAAAACAAATTATATTTCGTTCGGCTTGCGTCATTTGCACCCGCAACCCGCAATCCGCGCATCGCCTAGTCACGATCTTTTTAGACCATGCCTCAGCTGAGGTATAGCCTTAAATGAGTGACAACACTTTCATATGTATGTTGTGTTGTAAAAAAAACAATAGAGCGATAATGATCGTCAGCATTTCTTCAATTATAACTAGATCAGTAGGGTCTGTTATGACTAATTGTTAATTGCGACAATTTCTCTTGTAGTATATAGACTGCATTTGTATAAATTGGAAGGACAATGCATGAATCCCCACTCAAATCATAGAGTACGTCACGCGACGCACTACTATCGTCTAGAGTCGTTTTTTCGACGTAGTAAACCATCATTCCACTCGAATCAAGTTTCTCGATCACATCTCTTACCATTGTAACTCTCTGTACTCTGCACCAAGAAAACTGCAAACATCTATATACATCTGCACCGCTAACTCTATCAAATCCGCTGTCTCTACATCATCTACCACCGAAGTAGTGACACCCATGCAGCATTATTCCAAAACTCTAAAACCATTAAACAAAGTGATAAAAATGCTATGCCCCATTCTTAGAATTAACTATCTCGAAATATGAAATATCAAAAGAAAATATGTTCCTAGCAGCCGCGTCGACTAGCTAGATGACAACAATTATAACTTGAGTTGTGGTAATTTGAGCATTGCAACACTAGTGGCACTACGCTGCAGCTCAAGTTGTAGTTATTGTATTACACGCTTGAAAGCTAACAAATATGTCATCGATTATATGAAAAAAAAATTAAAAATTGGAAAGTATATTGCAATAATTACAAAATAAAGTGACATTTTTTTAGGTTTGCCAATAGTCAAAAAGACATAAAAATATAAATATTACAGTAGAACTGCGCACGCGCATTCGGTGTTAATTTTTGATAACCACATTGTACACATAATTAATTCAAAAGTTATCGGAGTTATCATGGGTTAAGGAAAATAACAATGCTATGAAGTTAAGTAATTGGAATAGAGCTGCATTGGTTGGTTTTCAGTTTAACTTTTTTTATACTATAATAAAGCCCTATATATATTAATTAGGTTTACAAGAAAGTTTTCTTCAATATTTATTTTGAATAAAATACGATTAATGGTATTTAAAATACCTTGATTCAGACCTGTATTTTTCCCCAAATGGCCAGAGGCGTCAGTAATTCATTCGGTGTATCAGTCACAGAAGCAGATCGTATAAAGCTCGATGAAAAATAGAGACAGAAAGAGTATCCATATGTATGTGTGCATGTAAGAGAGACCGAGAGAGGAAGTAGAAAATTTGAGTGAATACGAACGTGTGTGCGAGAGAGAAAGAGAATTTCCAGGGCCGCGCAGGAAACTTTTGCGGCGAGTGCAGAATTATCCTTTTAAATTTTTCACTCTCGCCCCGGGCTGCATGTTCTTTGAAAATATTCTCTGCGACTGGGGGTTAGTTAAGGGTAGTGAATTCATACTTCGGGGAGTTATTATTTATCCAGTATTCTAAAGTTGTAAGTTTAATGATAGTTATATCTTCTTAAGTAGTTTTACTATGTTTGATGAGCGAGTATGACGGGATTTATTATTATAAAAGAAAACGTTATATTTCAACCATATCCCATCTAAGGCTGGTTATATACTGAAAAAATCAGTGTTTGTAACTTATGTACGCGCATTAGAAGTTATACTTCTTACGCGTAACAAAACAAAAACAAAACTTGTGATAGCCTAGATTCTTCGACTAGCTCTTAATTATCTCGTTAAATTACACACGTAAGAAAACGGGCCGCTTATTGAAGCGCCGTTGGTTTATTTCTATACACTTTAACTTATATTACTAAATTATATAATGGGTTCTCGTTGTTTTCATTTTTAAAGTACCAAATGTCACTCCGACTCCGACAGACTTGGCAGAGAAGCAAATGGCCGACAATAATAAATTCGCTGCCTAGGCAACGAAACAATTATAAACTATAATAGTATACTGTATAATCGTCACGATTGCAGTATCATTCTGTGGCGTAAAGGTAGTGCGTTCGGATGATAACCGAACAATCGGTGGTTCGAATCCAATTGAGTTGTGTGAATAAATAAATTATGTGTTATATGTCACCCACCCGCCAAATATACACTGTGATCTGATTTCCCAAACGCGCCAAAAGAAGTATAACTTCAAAGAACATGAGCAGATGTTGCGTACCATTTTTATAAAGAGCATTATTTATAAAACACACGAAAGACATAATATTAATATTAGGTACACTGCGAGAAATATTTAAGGTCAAAGCGTCTGTGCGTTCTGTGAGGACCGAATGCCGTTTGTTCAACACGTGCGTGCTACCTATACTTCCGTATGGCAATGAGACATGGCATCGTACTAAGCTACAAAGATCTCGGCTTTTGAGCTTTGAGAATCGATGTCTCCGCCGAATCTTTGGGGTACATTGGTACGACCGCGTTAAAAACACCCGAGCTTGTGAGCAGACACAGCAGCTTTCGATGATTGACGTAATTATGAAGAGACGTTTTACGTGGCTGTGACATGTGTTCCGGATGCCACCAAAGAGTGCGACACTTCGTACCCTTGTGGCACAGCCTCAAGGGTTCCGTCGTCTTGGCCGGCCCTCCCTCACCCTGCAGCGGTGCTTCAAAAGCGGGTCTGGAATGGCGGGAGGCGCAAGAGTTATCGATGGATCGATGGAAGTGGCGCGAACTTGTGCTTGCCCTATGCCCCAACGCTGGGGCGTAACAGGTTGAAAGAAGAAAAAGATGTTTAAAAAATGCACAATGAATGAATGTTGACTTGAACGTTTATACGAGGTATCTAATAACAAAAAATGATAACTTCCCCAATTCAATATTACTAGAAAATTACGTTTTTGCATGGTAAGCGTAAGTGTCAGTGGACAGCGTTTGGCGAAGCTTGAGCAGCCTGGGTAACTCAAACGTATAAACGTATGTGAAATATTCGTAGAAAATGTATTTTTTTGGTTATATGTTTATACGGTTATACGTTTGAGTTACGCATGTCGCTTACGCCCCGTCGAACGCTGTCCTCTCAGGCCTCACACTTAGGCCTCAGTAACAGCGTTTTGCGGAGCGGGCGAGTGGCGTGCATGTTAAACAAGAAAAAGTGTACACAATAAATGCACGCTACAAGCTCCGCACTGCAAAACGCTGTCACTGTGGCCTTACGTTAACTGGTTGGTTTTAACGTTAGCTCATTTTATCTACAGTTTCTTTTATTTATCATGTGTAAATTAGCTGCTTAAAAGAACTTCTTATGGAAGCAATAATTAATGTGGTGTGGTGTGTGATTTGATAAGAAAAATAAAATTGGCAAACTGAAATTTTAAAAATTTGATTTTAATAATAAATAATGTGGACAATAATAATATGAAGGTACATATTTGTTATAAAATATCTTAGATAAATAATTGTATTAATAACGTTTAATATTCCTACTTTTCGATGGATAAAAACTCAATTAAAATTAACTTAAGACATTTACGATACGAATATTATATAAAAAATATAGACTGCCACATTACTCTGTAAAAGATTTTATAAAATATTCTTCTTAAAATACAACATTTTACAAAGATCTATATAACCTAATACCACAGGTACATAATAATATTATACAAATTCAAATCAAATTTCGATTTTTAAAATAAATATTTTATTAACATGTTTATAAAATGATTTATAGTCCTAAAACAGGTTTTTGACAGTCAGTAATTCCCCTCCCCGCACTGTTCTGGAGGATACTGGATGTATAATATAAGGAATCTATTATATAATATAGTTGAAATTATCAAATCCAAAAGAATTGATAAGATTATCGCGGAATAGTTAGTCATGGTCGGAGTCTTTGCTCCATTTATCTTTATCGTCATCATTGACTTCATATTATTAATCAATACCACCTGATTGAGGTATAGCTCAATCAAGGGTATTCAAGAGACAATCGACAAGTTGCATACTAATACTTATCGCATCGGTTTCAAAATCGCAACCAACAGAGCAATATCGCAACATTGATTTTGGGAGGCTAACAACTAAGGGCAGTAGTGCTCGAAGAAGCGTTCTAATTAATTATGTACTTGGTGGTTTTTTGCGATTATCTTAAAATGACGGAAGTAACCAAAATTAGAACTAATCGTCTCATACTCAACGGTGTAGTGTTATTAAAGTAATTGATAATCATTTTCAGCCTTGACGTGACAGGTAAGGTGGTGACCAACGTGTATAACGCTACTAATACATTACCATCACGTGACGTGATCTCACATTCTCACACCAGCACATTCAATGATAAAACTGACCACCTAAAAAAACATTGTGTTAATTACCCTTCATTTGTGGATCCTTTTTAAACTATTAAAAACATAGATATGCATGTAGAAGCAAGTGAGTTGAAGTTGTGTAAATTTTCAGAAAATAAAAAATAGTCACGCGTGAGCTTGGTTGTGTGACGCAATATGCGTGAGGTGAATGTGATTTATTTTGATTTTGAGCACTGATACTATTAATTCTTGTTCTCGGCTCAAAATGTCCCACGGGATAGGAGCATCTATCTGATAACATTTCAAATACCAAATAAAACAATATTGCACACTTTTTGCCCGTGGCGCTAGCGTGTCCTCATGTGAGGTGGTGGTAATAGATTTCTAGCATAAGTATTCGTATCACATCAGGGGATTCTGGTTCAAGTTTCTCAATAATTAGAAAATAATTGACAAAACTAGTCGATTAAATCATAATAGGTAAAAGTTTAAGGTGTGTTTTTGTATAAATAAATTATGGATATTTAAATAGGTATACTGCACAGCATAGCCCCCACATCTTGAAGCGGGCCCTCAGGCTATTATCTTTGGCGCCCCCCTACCTATCGCTAAGATTAAAGGAAGTGTGAAGATATACGTATTAATTCCAAAATGTGTTTGAGGTAAAATTAATGCTATTTTTAGCAATTTTTTTATACATCCAGTAGAATTATGACGTTGCGAATTATGTTGACAAGCAATAATCAAAAATTGCATAGCCGAAACACTTATTTTGAAATGTCAGTATATTTGAACTGAAATAGCGCCGCAGCCAACATTTTTTGAAGTTATATTTCTTTTGGCGCGTTTGGAAAATCAGATCAGAGTGTATTTTTGGCGTGTGACATGTAACACATAATTTATTTTTTCACACAATAATACACTCACTCGATTAGATTCGAACCACCGATTGTTCGGTTATCAGCTGAACGCACTACCTTTACGCCACAGTATGATAATGGAATCGTGACGATTATACAGTATAATATTATAGTTTAGAATTGTTCCGTTGCCTAGCACCTTTCGTTGGCAGCGAATTTATTATTGTCGGCCATTTGCAATTCCTTACGTAAACAAACTATTAAACGTCATAGCGGCAGTTGTTACTTTAAAAATAAAAACAACGAGAAACCATTATATAATTTAGTAATATAAGTTAAAGTGTATAGAAATAAACCAACGTCGTTCCAATAAGCGGTCCCTTTTCTTGAGTGTGTAATTTAACAAGATGATTAAGAGCTAGTCAAAGAATCTAGTTTATCACAAGTTTTGCTTTTGTTTTGTTATGCCAAAAAAGTATAACTTCTAACGCGCGTACATATAAGTGCACACACCGATTTTTTACTATTAGTGCAATTTTGTAATGTGTGTTTATCTTACTTGGCTAGTCGATCCGCCATGCCGGGCCCCCCTTAAGCATTGGATCCCTGGCTAGAGCTCTGGCAGCCTCCCTCCACCCTTGTGGGGGCCATGTTGCACATAATGCTAAAAATTTATGGAATCACTTCGAAAAATACGGAAAACATGTTTTTTTCAAACTGAAAGTGATTTTAACTGATGATGTATTGATGGATTGAAAACGTCGTCCTCTTATTTAGCTAAAAGTTAATCCATTTAGCATTTAATACAATAAAAGAATAGCGACATCCGAATAATGACCGTAAATAATATATACACTTTTCAATTCACTCTCCATTACGGCCAGCATTTTAATTTAAATAATGGATCAGCGGCGGAAAAGCCAAATTTTCCCGAAAAAAAATGACGAGGGCCTTAAAAATCTTCGCAAAAGACATTATTGAAGCTTAGCACAGAGGCAATCTCGAGCGAGAGCTGAGAGGAAAATTTTAAATTAATCCTTTTTGCGGATTGCCAAACAAAAAAAAGCAATTCCAAAGTGGAAAAAATGTTTCGTAATCTCTAAGTCTGAAAAAAATACACTCGAGCTTACGCGAATGTATAATTTATATTACTGATTGAAAATTGCTGGCGAGACTCATATAAAATACATATAAACCTAATACAGAGTTACCAAAATACATAATTATGGAAAAGCTCAGAAACATAAATTAGAAAAATCAGGATTCAAATTTCTATTTTTACCAACCAATCCGTCTCTAACTCAACTAAAATAATCCATACAACTAAGTTACCTAAGGTGTTTCAAAATTTTCAAATAGGAAGGCAAATGAATTTGAAATTAGATGTCAACCAAATTTCTTATAACATTCTTGCACTTGCCAACAATAATTATTACAGTAACTTTACTGTTAAATTATTTTAAAATATTTCTTATTCAATATTGAATGTAGATAATTTTTAAGAATGCACGATTCTTATCAATTTATTTTTAAAACACTTAAGGCTATACCTCAGCTGAGGCATGGTCTAAAAAGATCGTGACTAGGCAATGCGCGGATTGTGCAAATGACGCGAGCCGAACTAAATATAATTTGTCATAAAAATCCAACATGCGTCCTTTTAATGTTATTTTCATTATTATATTCGTAATAATAATAGTATATTCATTGACATGTTTTCTTTTTCAAGTACATACGAAGCGTTTTTTAGTCATCTTTATACGATTTAAGAATATATTCCTCCGAGGCCATCACAAAACAAATTGACGTGCACACAGGTCGACTATCGCTCTCCGACTGGCAACGCGGCCGAAATTACGTCCCACATACTGTTGAAAATTATTTGCCGTTTCTCTTATGTACGTTCTTAAGAAATATTCATTGTATTCTATACAAAATTGGACTCAAGTGAGGTTAGAACTCATATCTTTGACTGTACGTGTTAATGTTTCACTAAATAGGATAATTATTGCTAATAACTGGATTATCTGAGGGGTTTTAGATTTAACCAAGCCGTATTTCTAATAAAAACATTCATAATATAAATTTATTATGATTGATTCTTATTGATAAAATTGTATTTGAGCATTTTTGCAACCCTCGCTTAGCGCACTCATGAAAGGTGCTTTAAAAGGAATAGTTCAAAAATTTAAATAATTAGAATTTAAATTCAAAGTTTATCAACTACCCTCAGTCGATAGTAATTAAAATCATAATATAATAATATCGATGTCAGGAAACATATGGCCATATATCGTCTCTGTTCTGGCAGAACACACTAACTGGAGAATACTAGTTTGAGTAATTTGACTTTGATGTTGTTAAAATGTTAGTTTGTTAAGTAATCGTAAGAATAATGACTTTAAAATAAAGACTGTTTATTTATTAAGAAGGTTTCCAGACGGTACAGTTTGAAATAAGGAACATTTTGGTCACTCAATATGTCACTCAATATGTCATTTTTTCGAATTAGTGTTTTTTGCCAGAACAGTGACTATATTAAAGACCGTCCAACCTCTTTGGGTCGTATAGGACTGACATAAAATTCATGTATAAAAAACACGGTTCTTGTCAGTTTAAACTTTATAGGAAGCCAGCAGCAAACAAATTTTGAAAATAGCCGATATACTGGATTATTTTTGTAAGGTAAGGTTATGTAAGGTTAGGTTTTCATTCTTCAACTCATGAATTTTGTAAAAAAAAATGAATTAATTTTCATATTGAATCTAATAAAATTAGAGACCGTATAGTATATGGTCATCACTTCCCGATAAAAAAGCTCACGGTGATATGTGCCATGGTGAAATGATTTACGTACAATTTACGTGTAACCAATAATACTGCCAAAAGTTGGTAAGTTTTTGAGTGAACAACGGAATATGTGTCTATATATTATACATATGTACGCTAGAAAGAAAATTTAAGGTGATCCAATATATAGAATATGCACATAAAGCATAAAGAAATTAGCATTATGCCTGATTTTAAAAGGCATCTCAAACTTCAAATTGTAATTACCCAATAAACTTACCAACTTTTGGTAGTAACCTAACCATTTATTCATAAAAATATTGTTTGCATTTTTTAATAGTTTGGTGCTTATTATAATTTAAGTGGGTATATTATAATATTTTACAATATAAAAAAAATCTAAATTATTGATGCAAATTTATTTAAAAATCGAATAATGCCATTAAGACGTAAGGTGACGTGTAAAAAACAAATTAATTAATTTGACAGTAATAATTAATTAAATTTGATTGCTTTCACTCCAATAAAAATAAAAGTGGATTCCAATCTCAATGAATTATATTTGCAGTAGTTAAGACATATTTTTTAATTACACTCAAGTGTCTCTCAAACTTTATTTGATTGATAATGATTATTAAAAAGAATTACATCGCAAAATTACGTTTGAGTGCGTCTTCAAAAGCGGGATAGGCGCTTTAAGGGCGAAGGTAACGAAGGGGAGTGGTCTTCTGTTAAAAATAACTAGGAAAACTTTTCCAGGACATTCCAAAAAGATCTCCTCAAGTTAGCAGACTCTGCACGTAATGTTTTTGTTGACACTCAAAAAATGAGGAGTGGAGAAAGTTTTAGAATGGCTCCTTTAACTCGACGAATGAAAAAAAAACACGACAGAAAAACTACGAAAAACACCTTTTTTATTATTTAGTTTTTTGGGGCTAAGCATTAAATGGAAGTGTTCGGGGTTTTTTTTCAGGTCGGCTACGCGCCCCCGTAGATTCGAAATTGAATGGAACGTTTTTAAACTAATTTGATCAATACTTTGACAATACAAGTCTGGGGCTTTTTGTGTGAATAAAAAAGTATGTCACTATTATTTATTTTATAAAATAGGTTTCTAATAAGCACTTGTTATATAATGAAAAAAAAATATTAATTTAGTTAGCAAGTATTTATAAACCGTTATAAAATTTACATTCATTTATTTCCATGGGTGAAAATTACTAAATTATTGTTCCAGATAATCACATATGACACGATACACGTCATATTTGAATGTTGTGTTTCGAAAACGTTACAAGTCACAATTATTGTTTTTTAGTCAAAATAGTGAAAAGTTTTTATGTAGAATATATTTTTAAGGGGGGACATGCTCGTCGAAGGTCAAAATTGAGTTTTTATTGTATATTCAAACCATGATCCTGGACACTCCTTAAACGTTGTAGATGATCTATTTATATAATTTTGAAGCCTTATTATCCTTTATAGTTATTTTAAACATTTGATGACTGCATGAAGTATTTTTGTTACATAAAATAGTATTCTTTTAAACCTCTCGCTCTAATGTTTTAGAATATAGTCATATTTCGGTACATAACTGTGCAGTGGTGTTAAGATTTTTTACATGTATTAATTTTTAAACGTATTTATAAAACCATTAGCATAATTTATTACGAGATAATTTTTGTAAAATATTCACGATAAAAAATTATATTGATAATCTCTGTGATCCCAAATTTGACAAGAATTAGGCATTTTATTATTCAAAAAATCGGCAAGAATAACACATTTCAAGATGATTCTAAAGATATTTATTATAAGCTATGTCTTTGACCATTCAAGTGTAATAAACATCTTATGAATAATGATTGCTTTATAATAATTATTGACCTAAGAATAAGGTAGTGTTTTTTTGAAATACGCCATTTCTTTTGTCATTCCCCAGTGGTTAAGCTACAACATACGGCCGTAGCCATAAATTAACAAACTATAATTGAAGTAGGGAGTAAAATGATATTAACGCGCGTGTTTGAACATGTACAGTTTAAAAAAAAATTAAAAAAAATTCGGTTAGGTACATGTTCAAACACGCGCGTTAACATAATTTTACTCCCTACTTTAATTATAGTTTGTCATTTTATGGCTACGGCCGTATGTTGTAGCTTAACTACTAGGGAATGACAAAAGAAATGGCGTATTTCAAAAAAACACTACCTTATTCTTAGGTCAATAATTATTATAAAGCAATCATTATTCATAAGATTTTTATCAGACTTGAATGGTCAAAGACATAGCTTATAATAAGTATCTTTAGAATCATCTTCAAATGTGTTAATCTTGCCGATTTTTTGAATAATAAAATGCCTAACTCTTGTCAAATTTGGGATCACAGAGATTATCAAAATAATTTTTTATCGTGAATATTTTACAAAAATTATCTCGTAATAAATTATACTAATGGTTTTATAAATGCGTTTAAAAATTAATAAATGTAAAAAATTTTAACACCACTGCACAGTTCTGTACCGAAATATGACTATATTCTAAAACATTAGAGCGAGAGGTTTAAAAGAATACTATTTTATGTAACAAAAATACTTCATGCAGTCATCAAATGTTTAAAATAACTATAAAGGATAATAAGGCTTCAAAATTATATAAATAGATTATCTACAACGTTTAAGGAGTGTCCAGGATCATGGTTTGAAAATACAATAAAAACTCAATTTTGACCTTCGACGAGCATGTCCCCCCTTAACTGTTCTCTTCAAAAAGCTAAAAAAAAAGTTGCCATTTTTATAGAAAAATGTTCTACATACCAACGCCAATAACTTCAACTATAAATAGTCTAAGTGCCTCAAGCAAGTCAAAAAAATACAGCAAAATAATTAAACCTGTCGACGTTGTAAGTCCGTTGGCATGTTTTATTTGTAATGGTGTAAGTAGCACTGCAGTGGTCAACGGCATTCAACATAAAATAGCTGACGATGGTGTGTTGACACTTGCGAGTTCTTAATATCTACAATTATAGAAGCTGCCGTGATTGCTTCACACTGTAAAACTACATTTTTCAAAAGGTCTGCTTCATGAAATTTTACTGCAATGACTCGGTATTTTATAACTACAGGCAATACTACTTTTTGGTACTTAGAGCCTTATTTAATACACGTATTCATATGAAAATTTTTGCAATTTATGCTACTATTTTTTAAAATTTTCCATGTAACGTTATCGAAATACAGCATTCAATTATTAGAAAGCATTTCAGATAATATAGACGTAGTAGAAAAATTATGCATATTGAATAAAGGATTATATATTTACAAATCTTTTGAATTATTTAAACATAATAATATGGTTTATTATACTATTTACTAGCACGTAAAAATGTGGTGCGGCACCGAATGCTTCATATTTTTTGGACAGAGTACATGACCAACCAGTCATTGTAGTTAATTGCCATACCAAATCACACCCATCCTTCTACTTCCTTCTCGATCTTTTGTTTTTTGTTAACCATCAGTATTCTTTAGTTAATAATGTCTCAGGAGTAGTTACCCAAAGCTGAGGTCACCATCCACTTAATTGTGCTTCGAATGAATTTACATGATCTTAAGCTAAGGTTAACTAGTCATTTATCCAGATGATGGTTTTAGATAATATGTCTGAAATGCACAGTTTTTGGAGATATTATTCGATGTATACTAGGTAAACTGAAGAGACGATGGTTTTGGGTACTCTCCAGGGAAGGCGGAGCAGAGAAAAGCATCAGTGTGATGGAGCGACTAAGTGAAAGAGCTCACTGGAGTTAGCCTTCACGCTGCTCCAAGAGAAGTAGAAAACCGTGAAGGGTGGACACTGGACAGTCTTGCTCGCTCAAAAGATGACTGCTTTGCAGTGTGTTTACCATCTCCAGCCACGAGGGAATGACAAATGAAAGAAAATATCCTAAAATATAAATTAAGATAACTACCTATTATTGGCGCTCTGATTCAAACCACAAAAGCCAATCGCCAATATTAGCGAAATTTGTAAAGAGCTACAGTTATTTAATTTCACTGTAATCAGAGAGGACGCAGGTGGCTAAAACTGGCATCCAACGGATGCAATTTCTAGGCCTGTTCAGCGTCATAATTTTCTATACTTAAGCATTTTTGTTTGCTGTTACTCCCTGTTGATTCAATTCAGTATCTAACATGGGTACATATTATGAACTTATCAACTTTGGTAATAATAATATAATCAACTCTTATCAATTAAATTACGTTTATTAAACTTGCAACTACGATAGTCGTGATTTGTGTATTTTCAAAAAATAATCTTACATAATTTTTATGTCATAATATAATTACATTATATTATTAATATTCAGTACCTAGTACTAGCCAGTGTTATAAGATCACTCAAAATTTTAGTCGTATTTGCACTTGTTAATAATTTAATACAAAAAAATAATTTGGTTAGTTATTATAGTTTTATATATATATAATATAGACACTTAGATTTCATCTTGATTTCAATAATCAACAGCAGACGGTGTACATTTCTTCCTCATAATGAATGATTAATTCATTATGTTAAATTTTGATATTTCCATTTTTTAATACTTAGTACTGGACAAAAATATAACAGTTTGCCTTTTGGTTCTAGTGTAAGGCATCCGTATGCCTTCCAATAAACTCCGCTTTCAGCACATACCGATCAAATTGAAAATCGCCATTGTCACACTTGATATATGTCGGAATTCACAATGTATGCAAAAAAAAAACACGTGGTTTTACACGTGTCTGAAACACGTGCGTATCGGGTCTCTAATTAAAAAATTCCACGTCAAAAGGCATGCGTCATTTCAAATGATGTATGGCTATTGTGCAGAAACTTGGACAATGCTGTCATTCACAATACTTTTTGATTTTAACTATTCAGTAGGTTAAAAGCAAAAGGGCTACTCCGCATTTTTTAAATGCACAGAATTATAGTTTCTACATTGTTAAAATTAAGCCGAATAGAATTCTTATTTATAATTTAAATAAAAGTCTAAGTGCATGATAATATGCTATTGTTTACTTCACCCTGTCATGTACCAGCGAGCCAATGACACATCTCGTGCCTCCCGTCATGTTAAATCTGCAGCGCATAGATCGCGTTTGTAGCACCTCTACAGTGTGAGATAATGTGGGACACCCAGCACACATATACCAGCCACCTAAAGTGTCTCCTAAGAACAACTGACCTCACCGATGGCTACCGTATCTACGAACTCAAGTGTTTGTAAAGCGATTGTACTTATGTTACACCAAGATTCGGCTAAAACATCAATTACCAAAGCTCAAAAGTCGAAACCTTTGAGACTTGGTAAGACTCCATATCAGCCATACAGGATCACAAGTAGCACGCATGCGTAGAACAAACGGTATTTGGACCTTAAATAATACGTCCTTGACTGCCATGCGACTCTAAGTGAGCTGAATGTATCCTCACTATAGCAATGCGGATTCCAAGTACCCTAGAAAGACTGTCATTATCGACAACAGTAGCATCTAACCGCGGTATGCATATAACGTCAAATTACCTTCAAGCTAAATACTGCCAATTTGCATGCATGGACGCAAATGTAATCCGTTGTTCAGCGACGTCACTAGTGTGACGTCATATGCGTTATGGCGTCCATATAATGGCCAACTTATAAAATTTGATTCCCCGATTATTAATTAAAATTTTATAAATTGTAAATATTGCGTTTATTATTATTATTAAAATTGTTATTAAAATAGTGTGCGAACGGTACCATATAAATTGAATAATTATAAATTAATAATATATAGATAATAAAATTATCAGTTATGTTATCACACTTATTTTATAATTCTAATCACGAAAGGATAAAGTATTCCCATTAAAAATTTCCATAATATGGAAACACTTTGTGCCGAAACGCTCTTGACGTTTCGTGTACATATCATTACATTTATCGTTACCTGCAAAGTCGAATCCAAAAATAAATGCATGTATGGATTTTCCATATCTCTTACATATCTCTTTGGCAGTCGAGATCTTCTATCTATTTCTATACGTAAAACTGCGGCATCCTCGAAATCAACGAGGCTCTGAAAACTAGCGGCAAAAAACGTTTGTGGTAGCGAATCCATTTTTGCAGACTATAAGTGACAAGCGACCATTTTGAATTATGAAATGACATGAATGACGTCAAATTGCCTACGCCATAATCAGTTGATTAACTTAATAAGCCGATCATCCTTTGATTAGCTTCAACGTGGTTTGAAATTATATGCATTCCGCGGTAAGTATTTGAACCTGCTCACCAGCTCAATGAACTAACCGGAAACACGCAAAGGAATGAGAAAATATGACCTATAAAATATGCATGTCTATAGAAAGATCATTTATAGGACATGATATTTATGTTGCCATGCTATCCGAGCAGTAATATGTCGGTTTTTAATGTCGTGGATTTAGCAAATTCACATGCTTCTTTAGATCCAGAGTATGTATAGTAAATTGGTTGAACGACTGACTAACACTCATTTTTCATAAAAAAAAACTAAAATCTGTTAATACAACGTTCACTCTGTTGAGGCTTTCTCTTAGAATCGAACATTGTGATGTAATAATACTAGCTATCCACAAATAATTTTCTTGAAGTTATGATGTAAGTGGTTATAAACCTAACAGGATCACAAGTAATTTAACGCAAATTGGTGGTGAAAACTTCAATCATAATGTTGTCTAGACCGCATTACAAATACCAATGTTACTAACCGCAATATCATTTTTTTCGACCATTTTGTTTACTTTGAGTTTGAGTCCAGACGAGGGATGATCTTGTTAAGTAAATAACTTAATAAAAGATTGTATTACATCCCTTGCCCTTCAGCATCATTCGCTGTTAAAATCGTTTGAAGATAATTGAACCGTTGAGATAATAATTATAAGTAAATTTATTTTAATAATTTCAATGATAACACGATCTTTGACACTTCTACCGCAGATTAATTATACCATTAGACTGGGTACATATTGCGCAATCCGATTTTGTATTTTTAAATCAAAGATTATAATTACATTAATTAGGTATTTTCAAATTACGTTATTAACGATATTAAATAATGTTTTTTTTTTTTTTTTTAATAATAACCATACCCTTGCTTTTTCGTATAAGGTGGTTGGGTTAGTTGTATTGATATGGGGCTAATTAGGTGCCTCCATTTATATCTTTAATTTTCTTTATGGCCAGGATTAAATATTTTGTGTAGTGTTCTTGTGTTGTTCTATTGCTTAGTGCTTCGTGAGGCATTTGGAGGTCAATTTCGTGATTATGTTGTCTACATCGAGTCCTGAGAGTCCATCACTCTCTTTCTAGTATAGAGCAGTCGTTGATGACATGCCACACAGTTTGAGATGTGTTGCCGTCACATGGACAACAGTCGTCATCCCTCAATTTAAATCTTTTTAGATAAGCTCGCACCGCTCCGTGGCCTGTTAGTATCTGTGTGAGTTCGTGTGATATTTTTAAGTTCCTGGCAAGAGTGATGGCACAGTTTATGTTTGCAATAAATTTCTGCGTTATTGATCCTATGGCGGATGTTGTGTATCTGTGGTTCCATAGCTCTATGGTATCTTCGTTTAGTTTTTGTTTTGCGTAACTCAGAGGGAAGTGTGTATAGGTTAAAAGTCTTTTATCTGTTGTGGCTTGTTTAGCGTATTTATCAGCTTCCTCGTTTTCGGTTATCCCTGTGTGACTTCTTATCCAGAAGAATCTGGGGCTTGTTCCTATCATTCGAAGCTGTGTTGACAGTGTTAAAATGTCTCTTACAAGTGGGTGTATCGATGATGGGTTTTGGAGAGCTACCAGACTGGATTGGCTATCTGAAAATATGTTTACATAGTCGTGTCTGTGGAACTTTAATCTTTTGAGTGTCCACTCAAGAGATTCTCTGATAGCAAATATTTCTGCTTGGAAAACAGTGCAGTAGCTTTCGAGCTTAAATTTTCGGGGGGTTATTGTTACATTTTAGTAAATCTTCTGAATTATTCGTTGAATAAAAAAATAAATAATTAAATAACATTTCTGAGAAAATATATTATAACCAATAGAAAAAAACCTTTTTTGAAAAAATGATGGGTACTATACTTTTTCCAGTAGCACCAAGGCAATTATTGGTTACACGTAAATTGTACGTAAATCATTTCACCGTGGCACAATTCGCCGTGAGCTTTCTTATCGGAAAGGGATGACCATAATATACTATACGGTCTCCAATTTTATTAGATTCAATATTATGAACATTAATTCATTTTTTTTTTACAAAATTCATGAATTCAAGAATGAAAACCTAACCTCACCTAACAAATAATCCAGTACATCGGCTATTTTTAAAATTTGTTTGCCATGGCTTCCTGTAAACCGACAAGAACCGTACTGACATGAATTTTATCTCAGTACTATACGACTAAAAGAAGTTGGACGGTCATTAATATACGACCATATATTTCCGATACAATTTTTTTCACAGTGAAGTGTGATACGGCGAACTGCATACGTACAAACTTCCGGACGCGATAGAACGCGCGGCTATATGCAACCGTTGTCGTTGAGTGAGCTCCCTCAGTCCTTAGTTGAGTCTAATACTTGCGTACATATCTACAGGACTATCCATATAAAATTATTATTATTTTGAAATCATTGAATTGAATCAGTCAATCTGGATAATAATATTATCAGTTTTTTTTAATTTACGTATATAACTAGGACTAGATTGCAGGTTACACTCACGATTGACAACGTGTCGGCTTATAATAACGGAGGTCTCGTGTTAGAATCCTGACAATCGAACGGTTGGAGGCAACCGTAAACAGGCTCGCCGCGAACTCGAAACGTGTGGGTCTTCATCTGAATGCGGCTAAAACCATATCCATATGCAGTGCTGCATGCATCGACGGTCTGCCCGTCGAGCTGATGTCCAGGTTCAAATAATTGGGTGCTACGGTTGTCGATGATGGTGGTATTTCTAGTGAGCTTGGAATCTGCATGGGTGTGGCGGCCTCTGCATTCAACCAACTTGGAGTCACATGGAGGTCAAGGCTCTATTCCGCGAGGACCAAATGTCGTTTGTTTAACGCGCGCGTGCTACCTGTGCTCCTATATGGCTGTGAGACACGGCATCTTACTAAGCTTCAAGAGTCTCGGCTTTTGAGCTTTGAGAATCGATGTCTCCGCCGAATTTTAGGGGTTCATTGGTACGACCGCGTTACAAACACCTGAGTTCATGAGCAGACACAAAAGCCTTCGGTGATTGAAGTTATCACGAAGAGACGCTTTACGTGGCTGGGACACGTATTTCGGATGCCGCCAAAGAGTGCGACACTTCGCATCCTTGTGGCACAGCTTCAAGGGTTCCGTCGCCGTGGCCGGCCCTCCCTCACCCTGCAGTGGTGCTACAAGAGCGACCTACATGCTGCAGGTCTCACGTGGCGAGAAGCGCAAGAGTTGGTCATGGACCGAGGGAAGTGGCGCCAACTTGTGCCTGCCCTATGCCCCAATGTTGGGACGTGACAGGGTGGAAGAAGAAGGACCTAAAAAATTGAAATTGATAAATTAATGACTGACATCCGTTTCTCGTAAAAACAAAAATATATTAATACAGCCTCCACTCTGTGTACAACATCGCGATGTAATATATGTCATGGGTTATCACTATAAAAGAGCTCTCTCTCTCTATTTTCCAATACAAGTGTGTTTCTACCTCATTGAAAACTAATCAGATAGTTGTATATATATGCAATAAAGGTAAGCCTTTTACAATTCAAATAAAGGCGAACAACAAGTCGAGTTCTTAGTGAGACTTACATTATAGTTGAACAAAGACATTATTTGGCCAATATATTCGCAATAAATCAGTGATGTCGAAATGTTTAGGTTAAACAACAAAAAAATAACAGAATAACACATTTATTATTGGACGTACTTTTTACTATTGGGGTTTTTATTGAGTTTTCTCTGACTACATTTTTTATATTCTATTATAATATAAGTAAGTACATATTGTAACCGATAGACATCAGGTTTCTGTGTATAGTGATATACAATCATAAATCATCAGGTGTTTGAGTTTAGAACTAAGCTCATCACAATATAAAAAAAAATTAATGATATTATGTCAAATGTTAGCATGTGGCGTCCTCACTCAGCGGACAAATTATACTGGTGGAACTTGGTATGGAAAGCCACTTTCGAAAACTACCCAATCAATACTTGCAACTAGATAGAATCTGACATTCGAATGGCGTCCATATGGTAGTTCGTAGTTTCATTTTGACCGTTCTTTAGATAAGTTTGTAGGACCGTACAGCTATCAACAATATGTGTAATCTGTCATCGATGTATGTAAAAGAATCTGTAAAACATCTGTAACAGGTCATTAAGCACAATGACAGTAGTGTAATGAAAATGTAGTTTAATTATTAATAAAAGTGAAACAATCTAAAACACCTAGGCTTTGATTAAGTCACATAAATATATTGTGACCTAACCGAGATCGAACCCGGAGCCCAGGATGAAAACCCAGTGCCTTACTCATTGGACTAGGAATGCCGCTTTAAGATTTTCCAGCTGACTGGGAATATCGCAGTTAAGTGTGCTTTGACTGAATTTACATGATTTTAAGTTTCAAGTCCCTTAGAAGCTCATAGAAGAGAGCACATAGATACCAAATTAAAAATGATCGTAAATAACAAAAACTTATCAACTATTTTGAGCGTCCAGATAACTTACTGATTCGTTCTGTGCTATGTTAAAAAAAATCGAACGATAAACGCCAATACTGTATTTCAAAAGCTTCCATTTTAAAGCTCTTTTATTTTTAACATTTATTTGACAATATAATTTAAATAATAAATTTTTATTATTTATTATATACGGGTGAACAAATGAGAAACTTACGCTATTTTCCGAGTGACGACACGTAATGAATATTTTTCTCTCATTTCACACGCTCAAGTGTTTTTTTTGTTTCTAATAAATACGTAATTCTACTGTAAATAACGAATTTGTATCAAAAAAAATCAAAGCTTAAATTATGTTGAAAACCACTCGAAAACAACAGTGCGTAGCAGAAATAAATCTGAAAAGCGCTTTGGGGGACATCCTCTTACGCGTAAATCTATTCAAGTATGACATCTCCAGTTTTGAGTCTCACCCTAAGACAGCGCTTCACAAACTGAGGGGTGCAAAGTGGCCGTCAATATTTTATTGAGTAACGATCTCGAAATGCATTATCGTAAAACTCACTGATTATTACCACGTTTTTCTTAGCTCGTATTCTTGTTTGTACGGTGGTTGTTTATCCAATACAAATCTTGCAATCGATTTTTAACTAACTTCCCAACTAGCTAGACATTTGAAACTTTTAAAATATATCAGAACATGATGCCAATGCATTCTTTTAATATTTTTAGCCATATTTAAGAATAATTGGATTCATTTTCAGTTAATTCTGTTTTGTATGAAAAGTTATTTTGGAAGAAATCCGTAATCCAATTCACTATTATTGGTTGCTAAGGGGGTGGTCCTAGCAACTAAATTATTAATATATACGTGCATTACTATGGAAATCAAAATGACATTTCAGTATTCTATATTTGTTTGTTGCAAAATATCAAAAAAATGATTTGTTGACAATTGCCTTATTTATCGTGGTATATAAGAAGTTATTTTATCTTGTAATTATTATTAAATTAATTTATTTATAGTGTTACCGCCCTAATAATGGATAAATGACATGTGTAAATCGATGTATTATTATAATAATTACGATAGATTGACCAAAGCGGAACCGTTTTGATTTTATTTGAAATTACCGCGTTTTGTCTTGTGGCGAAAAAAAAACATTGGTTTCGATTTTCGATAAGGTCGGTTGATTGTTACTCATGAACATGAACAAGTATTCCATTCAAAATAAATATCTTTCTTAGGCTTTTTTTTAAGCCGAGAGAACTTTTTGCACTCTTGGCCAATGTATAAAAATTTCATAACCGCGTATATTGTATAATTATCAGAATATAAATGAGCTTTGTCAGTTAGTAATTAGTAACAAAATAAAAGTAAAGTACCGGCTTTCAATTACTTACCCCTTAATTCGAGTTCATATCTAGTATCTTTCCATTCCTCGCAAAGTATATTAAGTTCTAGTATCACAATAGGTATGAATTGAACAAAACAATACTGTTTTAATAAATATTATTGCTGTCTCGTAAAACTAATATTTGGTTATTAAACAAACTACTGCTGAGGCGAATTGATGAAACTGTTATGTGCTAATAAATACTCGGAATACACTGTATTTAATATAGCCTGTTGATATTTGAACTATTTGAAAAGACTTTCAATGTTTACCGACTGAAGTAAACACTGTAAGACGTAAAACATACGGATTAAGTATGAATTGGCAGTTTTTATGATCGCCAGTAAACAAAAAGTCCGTGAAGTCTGTCTGTACACTGAGGGAAGTCCTGCAAAGAGAATGGAGCATTTAAATAATAATGTACCTCGGTTACCGTATATGTGAAGATCGGAGACTAGACTATGAGGCAGTGGCGAAGGGTAACTTTTGGAAAGATGTAAGCTGTGGAGATCAGAGAAAAAAAGCACACTTGTAAGGTATATTTACGGGAAATAAGATGATAAAACGATATTACTACTGATGAATAAGTAATAAGAAAGGTCACGTGACATAAAAAAGTCCATACAAACAACATCGGTATTCCTCTGCGAATAATCCGATACATATAATTAATAGTTGAAGAGAGCGCGCGGAGATTTTCTTAGGTACCTACACAACCTTCGTATGTAGCTCAATGTCCAAGGCGTTGGGATCAAGTGATGTTCGTTGGGGTAGGCAGGTTATGCGTTGCATTTGGGTGGCATATTATAAAGAGCAGCGAATAAAGGAAGTTCAAATATATAACTTTTGAGAGCAGTGGCGGTTTTCCAAGAAGCAGACGATGCTTACGCATCATTAAAACATCTTAGTTTAAATGATCGAAGCATTCAATATATTAACTGCACAACAATTGCTATATTTGAATGGCTATTGTTAAGATTTATTATAATGGCCGTTTATCACACAGGTTACATTTTCACAAGGGTGCCTCTAAATTTGTCAACCTATCATCATTGTTAGAGAGTAGATTTCATCGACATGCTCTATTTCTCAATAGATAGATGTGTGTATGACAATTTAAAGATTTATGGTGTAGGTACTGTCATTTCCCTCCATTTTGAAACGTGAAAACATGCTGTCACTTTAATTTTGTTGTATGGATTTTCGGCTGGATTTAGGACTTGGAGGTGAACAAATAACACACCGGAATTGTATTGGAAACGGCAAGGTATATTTATGTTAATATATTCTAAATGGTTACATTTTTAAACAAATTCGTTTTAATTAAATTTTGACGGATAGCGAGGTTAACACTGCTTACTGCGTTGCTGTCAAAAACGCTTCTCCCGCTAAAACAAACGCTTACGAGCCGTACAAATGCGGCTTTGAAATTCGTATTTTTTTTACGGCATTCAGACAATGTTGCCGGTCAGATATTTGCGATTATTTAATTATTTTCGCATTCAACCCTTACTATTTGTTGGATTTGATATCGACTCGGGCCTCTCCAGATACACAGAGACATCCCCAAATGGGGATCATTTGGGGGTGTAACAGTATTTACTTCTCAAATTGAAAGTAAAAATGAAAGGGGTTGGTTTTTAAGCTTGCTTAAGAGCGGCACTTAGCCTAGAGACGTCACTGGTTGAGATTCTGATACGACTGGCTCAAGATAAGGGAAGGTGTACTGAAATTTGATAGCATAAAATATGGACTAAAAAGATGAATAAACATCGTTGTAACGTGGCATGATATTTTATTTAATTTCGGATATACAGATACTGTGGTATTTGAACGACTATACAATATGTAAAAATACCGTTGGGGGGATTGGGGGTTCCAATTGAAACAATAGTTGACAGCCACTGCCAGGCGTTGGGGGCACCGAGACTGGAGCACCAGCCTACTATCGTGTTTTCTGCATGAACGAATCATTATTTTGAATGTCGCAAGACGGCTAATTTAAATAGATGAACATCGTTTCGCAAGTCCCACGGCCTTTGACCTATTAAGAAACTTGTTATTATAAGGCTACAACATGGCTTTGTTGCGTAACGGACAAGCCAGGACCCCCCGCCCCTCTTTAAACTCCGACGCCGGGCCAGAAGGGGTTGAATTATATTTTGATTTAATATCTAATTAATTTATACGCTTGGGATGTCTCGTTAAATTATCGTCACTTGAATATTTCAAAATTGAGAGTTTTTTTTTTAATATTTATTTATTTAATTAATGATTAAGTATTATTATTGGTCGCAATTTTTAAGGATGGAGATTGGGATGTATAAATAATCTATACTAGTAATTCAATTAAGGTATCTGCCTTTCAATTCTAAATAAATTTGGCTTTTGATGAGCGTTTGGACTTATTTTCATTAAGTCTAAGCCCAAGGTATAGTTTTTGAAATTATTTTCTGTCCATCTGTCTGTTCGTTCCAATTACAAACTCTATAGTATCATCTATCAACTTAACTAATATCGCTTCAAACTTATTATATTATAATTATTATTAATTATAATTACTGGTCGATATCAAACCTTTCAATCAAGCAGTTCATAAAAATAATCTTTTAATAAAATAATCGTTCTTCGCATACTGTGTTTGTCCGAAAATGATGTAAAACTATTAAATATTACATTCAAATAGATAACTAAATTATTATTATCTAAATAAATACGTCCTCAAAATGTAATACGGTGTACAGGTGTTTACAATAATATTTTACAGTAAAAATAATCTTGTGTTTCTTAATCAAATTTTTTTTTTCGACCATGTCCGATCTTAAGAATATCATAATATGGGCCTCCACAAAGTGTAGGTATGTATTAACAGATTTTGTTTTTTCGAAAAATGGATAGCAGCCAATTGCTTAACCTATTAGGTTAATACTCTGACTCATACACAACTTGAAAAACAATATGTGTACTTGCCAGACCCGGGATTCTAACCTGGGACCCACGACGTTATACGAAATATATACATTCCCAAAATGTAATACAATATTGTACAGGTGCATATAATAAAATATAAGTGTATAAACAATTTTATGTTTCTTGATCAAATACGTATCCATATAAAATTAAACCTAATAGTTGGATATCATACCAAAATAAATTACCAAACAACTACAATACAGTGGCACTATGGATATGGCAAAACGGCTTCCAGTTGTAGTGCTATCTATTATTTGCCAACCAAAACAGGCATTGTAGCAAATAATAAATAGGTACAAATACACCCGCTAATCGCCTACGGTGCCACAGTATAATGATTTGCCTAGACCACATATTGATGAAACTTGCACTGCTTATAAAATACGTTTTTAGGGCAAATGTTTTATCGTAGAACTCTGTATGAATACAGAATGTAAAATATTGAGTCAATTATTGTAATAGTTGAATAATTTGAAATGCAACTATAACCAATGACATCTGATTTACTAATAATGGTTTTATTCTTATAGTAATGACGTTAACTACTATAATAACTTTACGATTCTAATATATTTTATCCGGATGTGGTAAGTTAAGACTTGAAAAAAATCGGTGTGTGTACTTATGTACGCGCGTTAGAAGTTATACCTATTTGGCGTACCAAAACAAAAACCAAACTTGTGATAAACTAGATTCTTTGACTAGCTTTTAATTATCTTCTTAAATTACACATTCAAGAAAAAGGACCGCTTATTAGAACTTCGTTGGTTTATTTCTTACACTTTAACTTATATTACTAAATTATTCTTTCTCGTTGTTTTTATTTTTAAAGTACCAACTGTCACTCTGATGTTTAATCGTTCGTTTACGTAAGGAATTACAAATGGCCGACAATAATAAATTCGCTGCCTAGGCAACGGAATAATTCTAAACTATAATATTATACTGTATAATCATAACGATTGCAGTACCATACCGTGGCGTAAAGGTAGTGCGTGGGGCTGATAACCGAACAATCGGTGGTTTGAATCCAATCGAGTGCGTTTTTTTTCGTGTGAAAAAATAAATTATGTGTTACATGTCACACGGCAAAAATACACTCTGATCTGATTTCCCAAACGCGCCAAAAGAAGTATAATTTCAAAAGAATAGGATAATATTATAATAACTTAGACATTCCCCAAATTATTCTTTTTAACCATGATTATAAGCAAAGTTTTAAAATCCGTTATAACAAAAGTTATGACAACGTTATGACAAAAATTTGACTTGTTAAAAACTCCTTCACGATCAAATATCAAATAAAGCTAAACACAATTTAAGTTATGATTGATTTTCGTATAAACGTCTATTGTGTACTTTTTCTCGGGTCTGCCGAATGGCATAATCTGTTCTAACGCCATTACAATAAAGGTGATATTGCTATAAATTCCCAATACTTTTTGTCGGGTCTGCCGCATGGTTTGGTTCGAACGGGTTCGCTCAAATGTACATTGATACTAGAAACACTGTTCTGACGCCATTACAATAAAGGCGATATTGCTATAAATTCCCGATGCGTGATATCGCATAATGGATATTGCGTGACATCTACCTATGCACGTGCGAATGTTGCTATGGGCGAATTTACTTGCTAGCTACTGTACTGAGTTCGTCGTCCATTAATAATGTCATTGGTTTCAGGTAGCTATTCGATTTCTTCATTAAACATCCCATGGACTATTATTTAATTACGTATAATAAAATATAATATAATATGCCCCAGTGGGTCTAACCTATACAGAAGGGGGCTATCGGCGGCTATCAACAATAGTGTATCATTAAATATTGAAGTATTACTTATAATTGTGACAAAAAGTTAGCCGTCTAAACTGTCAACATTGTCAATCTTGCGATAAAAGACGTAAAACAGCCAAGGACGGGGTTGTTAAAACATAGCACTTTTTCACAATTCAGACGGTTAACTTATTGTAAAAATAATTACAAGATAAAAAGAACTTTTTATGTAAAACGTTTTTAAATTTTCTGTTGAATTATTATGCTCAATATGCTCAAACTTGTACTTGATATAAAGTAAATAAATAAAAAACAAACAAAGAAATATAGAATACTGCAATGTCATTTTGACATTTCATTTTGATTTCCATAGTAACGCACGTATATATTAATAATTTAGTTGCTAGGACCACCCCCTTAGCAACCAATAATAGTGTTTTACTTTTCACGGATTTTTCTGAAATAACTTTCCATACAAAACAGAATTAACTGAAAATGAATTCAATTCTGCTTAAAGATGGCTAAAATTATTAAAAAAATGCATTGGAATCGTGTTCTGATATATTCTAAAAGTTTCAAAAGTTAAGCTAGTCGAGAAGTTAGTTAAAAATCGATTGCAAGATTTGTACTGGACAAACAAACATCGGACAAACAAGAATACGAGCTAATAAAAACGTTGTAATTAACCGCCTCAATACATACATATGATAAACCACCGTCGATAGCCGCCGATAGCCGCCTTGTGTATAGAACATACCAACAAGACTAATTTAGTGAGAATGGCAAAGGTGTTCCAAAGTTAAGATAAAACAATACACAAAACATGACGTACTTGCAACAATAATTAAACGTAAATTTGTAAACTTTCAGCAGTGGAGTAGTGAGGTGATGTACCGGTAGAGGACGCGCTTCTATATTCTAGTAAGGTATGTCTTATTGATTTTAAACACTTCAAATCGAATCAGTGTATTTATCTTGATTCTGTATATTTATCTACTCTTTACACATATTATATTATGTTGGGCACACATACATGTTTTTTTCCTAATATCAAATGGCGAATGGAGATAACCGCTTTGACTCCAGATCATTACACCAGTGAATTTTTGACTGGAAATTTTGATTCCATAGTAAGCTCCATGTAGCGGAGAAATACAGGATGCAAACGCCATCCTCTGGGAAAACCTGCTCAAGTCAGTTCAACCAGCTGATGGACCCATCGGACTCTACGACTTGGTCACCATAAATGCCAGTTTTGCTGCATTTAGAAAATTTTACGTTAAGATTTCTTCACTGAGATTGTTCGGCAGTTTTATATTAGCTTTTTTTTACTAACTAAAATTTTAGCTCTACGTACCCCTCTCTCCCATGGGTACTCTGAACTTAAAGTCATGTAAATTCTGTTTAAGTACATTCGAGTGTATAGTGATCTTAATCTTGGACAACTGGTCCTAAGATATTCTCACTCATAAACAAAATAAGGCTTCACAATATGAAATGTGATACTTACCCCATAACTTACATACTCTTTATTTCCATTTTTCAATCAGACGAGGTCACTGGCTATCGTTAGAACCATTTTTGTAACTAAACAATAATATACTTTTTAAGTACAAAACGTAGCCTTTATATTTCTAAATACATCATGCTATAATCGTGTAGTAAATACGCTGTGTTGGGTATGGTAATAAAAGAATGATATAGACCGACATTTTTAATGATAGCTTCGTGCAGCAACCAGCTGTGTCAAAAGTCTATTCAACTGAAAGGAACTAGAATATTCACTGGTATAATACCTCGTAATATGTGGTAAATATAGAAATTTACTGCATTTTTTAAAATATTATTTTATAAAAAAATAGCTACTTACCAACCTGTTCCAAAATGTTCAAGGCATTAACCAGTGTCGTTATTAATCATTCATAATTATTATCATTAAATAATTAAATTATAGTAAGTTATACATAGATATATATTATTAAATTTAATATAAGTACTAGAAGGTATCAATGAAATACGACAGCCGTCCATAGTATGATCAATAATTATTAGCAATGCAAAGTGGTTAGTTAAATAAAAATTTAATTAATTAGTTTTATTTACACAGATTTTTTTTCTTTTTAACACTATAACGCATCATGAAGCCCAATGACAGTAGTGTAGTGTACTTTCTAATACGTTTTTAATCTATCTTAGATAATATTATGTAATTAATGTTATAAGAAAGGTAACTAGCTTAATACACAGTTTACGAGAATTATAATAGATTTATGAATCTGAACTCGAATGAAAGCTTTTTATTCGTCAGTAAAGCAATTTTATCAAAGAGAATGATTGTACATTTAAAAAATCTATTTTACCTATTTTTCATAAACGCATAATTATGTTATTTATGCCTAAAATATAGCCCTACTTGTCTGGCTCAGATAGACTGCGTATGTAGCAAACAATAATCACGTTTATGAAGTGGTTAAATTGCACTTTACATTGTGACATTTTAACAGGTTACCTACCTACTTTTTCTATAACTTCAATCGTGAAATTACTGCCAAAAGTTAATAAGTCGATAATTTAGGTATTTAGAGTTAATAACGGATTATGCGTGTATTAAATATTATACATTATGTATGCTAGATAAAAAATTCAATGTCATCCGATATTCGATACCTTACTTATATAGGGAAACAACTCAGAATACGTTGTTTTTGAAAATTTTGCATAATTTTTTAATTTCTTTTATTTTGTTAACTGTCAATTCATGGTGGAACTGCATTATATTGTTGTTTAATTAAATATAATGCATTTTTTGTAGTACTTATTCCACTTTTAATCAATAAATTAGGACCGGTTTCGTCCGCCTCAGAGGGACATTTCAATTGAATGATTGATTGAACATTGAAAATTTCCCTCTGAGGCAGACGAATCGGTCCTAATTTATTGATTAAAAGTGAAACAAGGACAATAAAATAAATGTGTTTTAATAAATTAAACAACAGCATATTTTTTGAAATTATTGTATTTATTTTTTATGTAGTTCAAATAATGAACTTAGCAATTCACAATGAAATTTTATAGTTTAATAACAAATAATCAACACAGATATTCCCGTTTATAATTATTAAATAATTAATGATTAAAATCTCATAAAGGCTTATTCGTTTTCATGATCGGTTGAAGAAATTCTTGATTATTTTTGAATTATAAAGGAAAAACCTTTGTAAATCAACATACTTTGCGTCCCTATAGAACTGAGGTATTAAATATAGAAAATGAACATAAAGCACAAAAAATAGCATTATGCTTGATTTTAAATGGCATGTCAAACTTCAAATTGCAATTACTCCATAGCATGATTTCGAGACTTAACAACTTTTGGCAGTAACCCTACGACATATTAATATGGCAGTTTTAAGCTATTGCTTATAGCTGCTATCTTGAGCTACTTGTTTTGAAGTTTTGTTATTATGTAGGTACGCATTATTTTTTTTGTATATTATGTTGAAGATTCGATGTGACTCAAACATACATGCAAATTGGAATTTTTAAATGTCATATTTTTTCCGCGTCACTATTGGAAAAAAGCTCTGGTAAGCCCGGCAGTCTAGTTTTGGTTTAAATTTGTAAGATTTGTAAAAACTTTATTTTAGTTTTTCTTTAAATATATCTTGATGTGAAATGTTACTATGGAAACTGAAATTAGGCTATGTATGGCAGAGTAATTATTTGTTGTACTAACTCCTTGAGTGATGTGGTTTTGTAGGGATCATTCCGTATAATATTATATGCCTTAATTCTTATGTGATTTCATCGAATTTATTTTAAATTCCGACAAGTAAAATTATTATTAAGTTATTGATAAACTCAACGTAATTTTCGGATATATTTCGGAATAAAATAATATTATCTTGGTTTAAAATAACATTCTCAGAAATTGTGAAATATTAAACACAGTTTAATGTAGAGATTTTATGAACACCATTTCAGACAAAGCGTACTCACATTATAAATATTTTAGAAGGTATTTCATAACAAAATCAGTTTCATTCAAAAGAATCCTTCAAATTGATTTTCATAGATTTTATATAATATTATTTGGAAAACATAAACAAAATAGAAGTTTAAAGCAACTCCCGGGGATATGTAACAAAATTATTTTAACTTAAAAATATGCCTACCTATATGAAAAATTGTAAAATATATTGTGATATGATCACTGTGTATGCTTAGTAGCTAAGAGTTAGTAGACCTAATGGCTTAATTACATTGGCAGACGCGCAGACCCAACCTGATCCAACGATCCACGCCGACCGTCGTCGCCAACGCTTTTACACTATTTGCAATTACACGCAACGATTCAATCGCGTTGGTCTTTGTTTTTGAGTGGTTTAAAATAAATATAGTGTTGCCATTATTAAAAATATAGGTTGAGCGAAAACTAGATATTTCTTAGATTGGTGGCTACACTGAACGCATTCCCGCGCAATTTTACGTCAAAAAAACTGAGGTGTCAAACCTAGCGAGCATCAAATCTGTTATTATATATTATAGTATTATATATGTCAATTATATTATCGGCTATCTCTTCGAATATTGGGTCCTTTAAATGATTTTTTGAATAAAGCGGGTTTTTTATATTCCACACTATATCTTTGGCGTGTATTAATTCGACGAGGAGTGAGTTATCAGCGGTACTTCAGATATTTTTTTGAGTTTTCGCCATCTTGATCTTGCAGTTGTTCAGTTGTTGAAATCGAGAATTAAATGAACGACCGTTGCGTGACGAGCGGGCGCGTATTCGGCTATTTTCGTACGTTTTCGGCAATCTTCGCTTTTATGAATGGATCGCACGACGGAATAATATAAAATTTTCCATTTTCGACCCGATCGCTCACGATCCTTGAAAACCATAGAGAATAGAGTTTGACAATCGTGGCAGACGATCGGGCCAGACGCAATCTGCCAATGGAATTTGGGCTTTAGCCTGCTGTATAGTTTAATACCTAATTATACGATCCGACTTGAAGGATGAGCAATAACTACCACTACGATTGAAATTAACAGTTTTATGTCATGGCCTGAATATTATAGTGGACCTGTACTATGAAAATTGTAAACTATATTTTTATACGTGTTTTGTAAAATAGCCTAGTGTTATTTATTGACACTTATATACACACTTATTATACGTAGTTAATTTCACTGAATTTCCTTGTATATATACGTTTTACATTAAATTATATGTTCATTATGCATGGCGGTATAAATTTACACAGTTTTTATTTTTTTTAGTAAAAATATATCAAATATTTGAAAAAAAATATTTTTCGTCTTATAGCATGTATCAATTGCATACCTACAATTTTATTATAACAACGTTTTTCTTAGCTCGTATTATTATTTGTCCAGTGGTTCTTTGTCCGGTACAAATCTTGAAATCGATTATTAACTAACATCCCGACTAGTTAGACATTTGAAACTTTTAGAATATATCAGAACACGATGCCAATGCATTTTTTTAATACTTTTAACCATCTTTAAGTAGAATTGAATTCATTTTCAGTTAATTCTGTTTTGTATGAAAAGTTATTTCGGAAGAAATCCGTAATACAATCTACTATTATTGGTTACTAGAGGTCTGGGGTCCTAGCAAATAAATTATTAATATATACATGCGTTACTATGGAAATCAATATGAAAGTCAAAATGACATTTCAGTATTATTTCTATCAAATACAAATTTTTTGATCGTTTAAGCTAGTCAAGTCAAGTTTATATTATGATTCAACAGAAAATTTAAAAACATTGTAGGTATATAAAAGTTCTTTTTATCTTGTAATTATTTTATCATTTTTTTATCATCATATTAAATTCAGTATACCGACATTTAAAATGAGGGAGTTAACTGTTTGGAATTTTTTTATACGCAGGGCTAATTATCCAGGGGGTTTTCGCTCAGGGGGTAATTAATAATTGTCCCGTTATATTGTATATATGTGATTGATACTGTTGGTTCTCCTTAGTAATACAGAATTCAATATCAGACTGTAAATAGTTACTATTACTCACTATTATAACTTTAGTGCAGTGGGGAAGGGTGGAGGTAGGCTGTTAAGATCCGCCATAAATAGTGCATAGTAAACTTTGTTAGTCATACGTATTGGTTTTCACTGAAATAAGACTACAATAATTTACAGACGGTGTTGGTAAGTTTTTAAAATTCAAATAAACCCTGCGAAAAGCAAGCCATAATAGATAATATTAAAAAAAATACTCGTCGAGCTATAAAATATCTAAAATTATACAATTCAATAATACATAACATTAGCTATTTTATAGATAAAATAATGTTTTTTATTTATTACAGTTTGGTGAGGCAGACCTCAATGAATTTAAAAAAAAATGAACCAAAAATATGTGTAATATGTATTCTTAATCCAATGAAAACGAATAAGTATAAATGAAAAAGTGTGCAAAATTTTGTCGTATCGCACAAAATATACCAAAACTGTTATGGTTTGGTTTGGGCAGGGTATTGCTGAATTTTAGCCAATACCATTTTGTAAATTGTAGTCTTGGTTCTATACAAACAAATACGTATGACTAATAAAGTTTAATGTGCATCTTTTTATGGTGGATCTTAACAGCCTACCTCCACCCTTTTCTACTGCAGTAGTGACTCTAATTTCTACATACTAACGCCTCTGTATATAGTGCGATGTTACTGTAGTCTTCCTTGGCCTGATTGAATAATTCTAGGCGGCCTTTGTATTTTCTTCTATAGTATGCAAAGCTATTATGACGAAGGTAGCGCTCAGAGGGTGAATCGTTAAATTTTCACAGTGCAATGGTTTATGAAATCTACACCTAACCATCTATCTACCAAACCACCTACATCTAGTATGGAACTTCAACAGGAACGGATGAGGATTCAAATATGTCTAATTATTAATAAAAATATCTTTGACTTATGAATAATAAGTAATCGCGCCACTTCCTATTGAAACCTCCAAGCTTTTAAGCTTCTTGTTAAATGGACAGCTTTAAAAAGTGTTGGGATATTCTTACAAGGGTGTAAAAGGTGTATGTGTTCTCGAAAATTGATTTATTTATTTAAAGACATGACTACACAATCACAAACACGTTAATTATATCTAATGGCCAAGTACTCCAAACGCGCCAGTCGCGGTGTAAGCACTAAATGAGTTAACGTGTAGTAATCATACCACTCAGTATTAAATGTGGTTGGGCCAAATATGCTAGCCCTAATCCTTTCTTCACAACCTACCCTCGAATCCTTATTTATTATTGTCGCCAGACTAGGGCGCCCGGCAGTTACGGGTCATGAGTAGACCATGATTGCAATTTTTATTCAGTTACTCCAAGACAGCCGACACGCGTTGGCTTGTTAAAGCTATCGCGCTTTATCTCATACTATACGTAGCTGCGTTAACTACAGAGTGATTCATACAAAATGAACCTGTTTGACCTTTCTTGCGCTAATTCTGATACGGTTCGAGCGAACCTCGCGTCTATCATCCATCCTGAACTTATCATCATCATTAATTCATCTTACTTACTTATCATCATCATTAATTCACATATCATCCATCAAAAGTGTACCGCCATTTACGTTGCGTGAGTGCGTGAACACAGAACTGGCCAAAGCGCGCGCCAGCCCTCTCGACATAAAGGTCAGTGTCTGGCATCCTGTGTAACCCCCCTCCCTGAATCCGTAATCCAACAACCAACATCACCCTTTAATTATAGCCCACTGCTAAAAGCGCCACCAAAATGTATATTTTATTGTCAAAATAAAGCATTAGAGCGATATTATTTATTAGCATTTCTCCAATCATAACTAGATAAGTAGGGTCAGTTTATATTGGTTAATTGAGACAATATCTCTATGAATATGTAGGTAATGAATTTGTATAAATTGGAGGGAAATGCATGAATCCTCACTCAACTCATCGAGTCCGTCACGAGACGCACTACTATTGTCATGAGTCCGTCACTTGACATAGTCGACATCATTTTACTCGAATCAAGACTCTCAGTTCATTAATATAATCACTCTCTTGTTCACACTGATCTCACCAGTAGATCATTACTCGTGATCATAATTTCACATTATCATCCTTATTGTATTCATTGTATTATTGTTACGACCAATAAACTCTCATCCAAACATCCACGCAACAACGACTTTTATCTCCACTTCAATCATCTACTTCCGAAGAAGTATACTTAATAATATGGATGAAGGTGTGAAAAATAAAATTACTAACACATTTTCGTAATAATAAACTGATTAAAGTGGACGCTAAACCAAGAGATGTCACGGAGACTTGAAGCTTTCTAGATGTGTCTGTAGAGACGCATCCTCAAAATTCCTTGGACTGACCGGGTAACAAATGTTGAAGTTCTCAATCAAATGGGGAAGGACCGACAAGTTCTACGTAGTATCAAAACCAGGAAACTATAGTACCACGGCCACATTATGAGAGGACAAAAGCTCAGCATTCCCCAACTTGTCATTCAAAGAAAGATCAACGGTAAGCGTAGCAGAGGACGGCGCCCCATTTCGTGGCTTAAGAACCTCCGTGATTGGTACGAGTGCAGCTCCACTGAACTGTTCCGGGTAGAAGACGACAAAAATAAGATCGCCTTGATGGTGGCCGATCTCCGCTAGGGGATGGCACAATAAGAAGAAGAAAGTGACAAAAAATTATGAAATAAAAACCTATCCCTAAATTGAAAGTCGTGCTTAGGTCACAACTCACAGCGCCTATTTGCTACCTCGAAATTAATCATACTCTGTTGAAATACAAAGTTATAATAATAACTATTAATTACCTACCGTCGATTATTGTGCATTAGCAAGTCATACCGGGGTCAATTATTGGCCCAACGCACTAATCCGGGCGTGATCTTGAGGTATAAGAGGTTAAATCACTAAGTCCGCCTTTAGTACAAACACCAGAGTTAATGGTTTATGTAGTAAGTACACAGTTACATACACACATACATACGCATTTCGTGAAACTCGATTTCGTGCGCCACGAGATGGCCTGTTTTTGTGCGAATTGAATTTTTGATTTGACAGAACTTGAACTTAATCGGTTTTTTCTACTTTATTGAGATTTGAAAGCGTCTATTCAAAATGTCTCAGTAGGTATTGTAGCCTTTTGTTATTTTCAAATTTGGAATACTAATGTCAGATTTGAAGATTCGGTTGTTCGTATTTTAAAATTCAATTCATTTACTTATAAATATATATATTTAAATCTTTTTGACATGTCAGATCCTATTTATATCATTATTGCCATCCATAGAGTAGATGTTTGTATTAAGTATAACATTTTTGTTTTTACGAGAAATAGATGTTAGCCACTTGTTTGACCTATGAGGTCCATACTCTGATTCAAACACAAATGAAATAATTAATAGATACTTGACTTGACTAGCTTAAACGATCAAAAACATTTGTACTTGATAGAAATAATACTGAAATGTCATATTAATTTTCATAGTAACGCACGTTTATATTAATAATTTTGTTGCTAGGACCCCAGATCCCTAGCAACCAATAATGGTGTCAAAATAACCTTTCATACAAAACAGAATTAACTGAAAATGAATTTAATTCTACTTAAAGATGGCTGAAAACATTTAAAAAAATTCATTGGCACCGTGTTCTGAATATTCTAAAAGTTTCAAATGTCTAGCTAGTCGAGAAGTTAGTTAAAAATCGATTGCAAGATTTAACTTATTCTTATTTAAGACAAATAAGAATACGAGCTAAGAAAAACGTTGTAAAATAATATTTTTGTATTTGTCAGACATAAAATTCGAACCTGGGAACCACCACAACATTATAAGCCGACGCATAAACACAAAAACAAAAAAATAAATATTACTCACTGATTGTTTTCAAAATATAATCTCTCATACTTTTTATACCACAACTAAAAATACGAGTATTCATACTTCGAAAACATCCCTTGCAAATACACACTAGAAAAAATCATTTTGTAGAAAAAAATACGTCACCCGACGGGAGTTGAGCCTGTAGGTATCTGCTAGATTCGCACCAGTATGCTTTTACAATAATTAAGCTACGGACATCTAATTGAACTACGACGATTTTAACTAGTATTTGTTATATTATGAAATGCTTATCGAATTGCGTTTTTTCTTGTATGTATATGCATGAGATGTTTTCAAATTATGTATATTAAGTAGGTATGTAGAATGTTACATTCTAAAATATTGCGTCTTATTCGTTGAATAAAAGAAATAGTTTATTAATAGTAAGACTTTTAGTAGATCAAGTATATTTTCAAACCGATATTTATCATTATAGTGTGAAAACCTCATAGGCTGAGCAAGTGGCAAACATCCATTTGTAGTAAAAAAATCTGTTAATACAAACCTCCACTCTGTATAGGCCCATATGATCTTATTATGATCGGATATGATTGGACACGATGGCCGCGCGGCTTGCGTCTATTTATAACGTCGTGGGTCTCGGGTTCGAATCCCGTGTCTGGCAAGTACACATATTAGTTTCCATTTTGTGTATGAGTCAGAGTATGGACCATATAGGTTGGCAAGTGGCTAAATACCCATTTCTCGTAAAAAATCTGTTATTACAAACCTCCACTCTGTGTAGACAGGCCCATACAATCTCGTATCCGGAAATTTGTACGTAAATAGTTCACCGCAGGACACTTATTCGAGCGCCGCAGTGCGTGAAACATTTAATTAAATGATGAATTTTTCGTTGAACATTTCACCGTGGAGTATATTATATATATATATATATATATATATATATATATAGTATATATTTGTACGTATACTACAACATGTGGCAAATTTTATAAGATGTCTTTTCTAGGTTAAGTTAGGTTAGGGTTAATCTAATTGAAACAGTACTATTTGCAAACTATCGCCGCATTTTGTAAAATACGTACAAATGTATTCCACGGTGAAATGTTCAACGAAGAACTCGGCATTTGATAAAATGTTATACGAACTCATGTTGCACGTACTACGGCGCACAAATAAGTATCCCACGATGAACTGCATACGTATAACTTACATGTAACCATATAATCTTATTAGGATTGAACATGATCAACAAAAAAATGTGCAAGAAACGATGAAGACGATTTTGTAAGGTTTTGTAATTTTTCATCATTTTATGCGCATTTTATAGTTCTCGCAAAATGATTTATTTTATTCGAAAAAAACTAGTCTATACTTATCTAGCTAGTAAAAATTGGCTAACAGTGAATAGTTTAAATAAATAATAATGGCCAGTATTAATATAATATCGTCTCTGTTCTGGCAGAACACACTAACTGGAGAATACTAGTTTTGAGTAATTTGACTTTGAAGTTGTTAAAATGTTTGAAATGGCCTATCCTGTGAGTTTATTAAGTAATCGTAAAAAGGATGACTTTAAAATAAAGACTGTTTATTTATTAAGAAGGTTTCCAGACGGTAAAGTTTGAAATAAGGAACATTTTGGTATAACTAACTCAATATCGCGTTTTTTCGAATTAGTGTCTTCTGCCAGAACGAGAACAGTGACGATATTTTCTTCTTGAGAAGAAAAACGTTGTCCAAATACCAATTACTTACTGTTTTCATATAATTATTTGTCATAAATTGAAGGCGGTGCTGGCCGGAAAATCAATAGCGGCAATATCGATTTTTCAATCAAAATATTAGCGGAACTATTAAAATAATACTATTACGTTATCACCTAGGGCGTGCAAGTTTTCCGATAAAACTCTCCGGGACTCGACACTGTTTTATTTTCCATAAAATTTTGTTACCGAGGCAATAAAAGCAGCCGGGAGCTACGCGAAATTAACATTTTGAGAATCAAGCCAAAGTAGGAAACGATCTGACGGCTCCTCCAAGTGGTGTCACCACGGTGCTGATGATTATGTTCCGGTTCGAGCGAATGGGTTGATGTAATCGATGGTTTAACTACACACAGGACAGTCAACATTTATACCCGGATAATTCTGGAATCAAAAATGTACCTAATTATTTTAAGGCAATTTTTTAACATTCTTCAATAACCAAGAATTGTTATTATTTTTGTTCATGGTTCTTTTATTGACCTATGGATATTAGTATATTAGTTGCTAATGTATAGTAAAGACTCTAGTTTCTAGATATAAGTATATAAAAAACAAAATAGTGATTTCGCAACGATTTTAGTGTACTTGAATTGGTAAGTAGTCAAACCAATAATATTATAATATTTTTCCTGCCAAAAGTTGGTAAGACGATAATTTGGGTATTTAGAGTTAACAACGGATTTATACCCGGGTAATTCTGGAATCGAAACTGTTATTAATGTGAGGCAATTTTCTTGGTTGCATTATTGTTATGGTTTTTTTTCGTGGCTTATTATTGACCGATGGATATTGGTATGTTATTTGTTAATGTATAGCAAAGCCTTCAGTTTCTATATACAAACAAGTATATAAAAAAATCAAAAGAGTGATTTCGCAAATATTTTAGTGTGTCTAAATTGGTAGCTATAGAAATATATCGTAGGTTGCTGCGAAAAGTTGGTAAGTCGATATTTTGAGTATTTTGAGTTTAATAACGGATCATTTGTATATTATATAAAAATGTATAAATATGTATGCTAGAAAAAAAGTCATCTGCTATAACATGCACATAAAGCACAGAGTAATAAGCATTATGCCTGTTTTTAGAGGGTATGTCAAACTTTCAAATTGCAATTAATCCATAACATGATTTCAAAACTTACCAACTTTTGGCAGTAACCCCACGACATAATAATAATATGGTAGTTTTAAGCTATGTCCCACAGCCATCTTACTAAGCTTCAAGAGTCTCGGGTTTTGAGCTTTGAGAATCGATGTCTCCGCCGAATCTTAAGTGTACATTGGTACGACCGCGTTACAAACACCCGAGTTCGTGAGCAGATACAACAGCCTTCGGTGATTGAAGTTATCATGAAGAGACGATTTACGTGGCTGGGACACGTATTCCGGATGCCGCCAAAGAGTGCGGCACTTCGTACCCTTGTTGCACAGCCTCAAGGGTTCCATCGCCGTGGCCGGCCCTCCCTCACCCTGCAGCGGTGCTACAAAAGTGACCTACGTGCTGCAGGTTTGACATGGCGGGAGGCGCAGGAGTTGGCGATGGACCGAGGGAAGTGGCGTCAACTTGTGCTTGCCCTATGCCCCAATGTTGGGACGTGATAGGGTGGAAGAAGTTTTAAGCTATTGCTTATAGCTGCTTTCTTGAGCAACTTATTTTGAAGTTTTGTTATTATGTAGGTACGCATTATTTTTTTGTATATTATGTTGAAGATTCGATGTGACTCAAACATACATTCAAATTGGAATTTGTCATATTTTTTCCGCGTCACTGTTGGAAAAAACTCTGATAAGCCCGGCAGTCCAGTTTTGGTTTAAAAATAAGATAGCAGCAAGACAGCGTGCTTTTTATATATCTTATTCTTCTCGGTTATTCCTACATAGTTGAGGATTGTGACCACCTTAAAATTATGTCATCTCTTGAGCAACCAATGAGCAAGCCCTTAGTCAGCTCCTTTCTTGGTTGATTTAGTGCGCCTTTGATTTGTCTTCCCTGGAGGCTTCCCAAAGAAATAACATAGTCTTTGATTTTCAACATTGTTTTATATAACTAAAAAAGGTCACTTGATCGCTGTCTGCCACCCTTGCGAACACGAACAGGAATTCTATTAAAAATGTAAGTTTTCTAGGTTTGTTTTTTCGGGGTGAGAGAATACATTACATCAAACCCCTTTCAATAAAAATAAAATTCAATTTTATAACCAAGTATATTTGAAAATAAAATGCCGGTTGTCAATTATTACATACTCCTCGATTCGAGATTGTATTCAGTTTCCTGCCATTCTTCGCAAAGTCCCTTAAGCCCCGGTATCATACTACATAATATATTGTATCAAACCGGTTGATATTTTTTTGGGGGAACAGCCCTACTTCCTTGGGGTAATTTTCCTTATTCATACAATAAACAATAGACAATCAAAACGTAGCATGCCAAAGTGGCAGTCAAGCAAGCGTCTATAGCAAGGCCACTCAAATATTTAAGGCTTTCATTTCCCCTGGTGGAGGTGGCGCCGAGCATAGCTTCTTAAAATACGGTACGCAGCACAAGACCAATAAGATTGGACAATACTATCACAGCTAATTATACTCATTGAAGGCGTCCGTATAAAAAGAGTATATTCATTTCAATTCAATTTATTTTTTTAACATATTGTGAACATTACAAATTATAAATTTAAGACGTGACAACCTGACATGAAACATCATTATAAAGAAGAAAAACAAAAAAATGTAATAAAAGCGATAAAAATGAAAATATAAAAAAAGAACATAATATAAACAAACAAAAGCAGTGAACATACAAGTATACATCTATAGAAGCTCAAATAAGTACACCAAGTAGGCTAAGGAGACCCTATTTTAAGAATTTATAAAATAACGCCCACCTATAAATACTCATTCTCACGTAGGTGGGATATATCAATATCAGAAGTGATTTGGTTGAACAGAGTTATTGCCCTCCCTATTGGTATCACCAATAGCAGGTTAGTTCAAACATCTAATGATCCCGATTTCTAAGATAGTTAACAAGGACACACGAGTCAATACCACCATATTAAGACGAAACCGGTTAATGGGTAAGCTGTATAAAAGTTAATTAAAATAAAATGTATACTATATTATAATATAATTATACAGTGTATGTTAATTTCTCTCAATTTACATATTCTTCGACTAAATACTAATAATAGATAATGTTAGTATCATTAATAATTGGGTAAATAATATTGTTTTAAGATATTGGAGTATCTATCCTCGCATTACAATAGTCTTGATACAAATTTCGAGAAACACTGAATAAGAATATAAACAAGAGCTACTAACATGCACCCTCCATAAAATAGTGGTTCAGTAAACCATCACTTTGTCCAAAATGGGTCTGGCAAACGTTTGAGCAACTCTGGCGCAGGAGGCTGAAACACGACCTCTTTCTTGGACCCCCGACATGCTTGCAACGAGATTTATTAAGTTGGGTAGCCAACCCGACACCTAAATACGAGATGAACTAATGGAGATCATAAGTCTCGTAACAAAGTGAGACTTTGTAATAAATAAACGGCCCATCAGTCCGCAACACGACTTCCCTGCATGCCAGTCTGGCGGTTAGGGATGTTAGGTATTTTTGTGAATGAAAATTTATAAGGAGCGGAGCTTTTGTAGTGGAAAAATTGATGTGAGATAATAATAATGGTTTTGTGAAAGAAGCTTTTATAATTAACCAAGATATTACTAATAATTATTGTAAATAGCGTCCAGTATTAACCAAATAATTAATGACGTCCTTGGACTTTCAAAAAACTATTAATGACTTTTTTATATAAATAGGTACATGAAATTTAAGAATATTAACATTTTACTCATAAAAATAATAATGTAATTGTTAGAAATAATTCTACTGACTCATAAACGGATCGATGGTTTAAACTTTCAAAAGGCAAAATTCAAAAATTCAAAAAAAAAATCAAAAGGCAAAAGGATTTAACCCTCAGTTTTTCAAATTATTGGATTCTAACATTATTTTACACGACTAAATACACTTACGCGACGGATAAAACATCGAGAGCGTCGACAGCTTCAAGTACCTGGGGGCACACATCACGGGAGATGGCATTTTGAAGAAAGAGCTCGCTATCCGAATGGGAATGGCTGGAGCAACATTCAACTCGATGCGGAATGTCTGGGACTCACGATTGTACTCGGTCAAAACCAAATGCCGCCTATTCGACGCTTGCATTCTGACGGTGCTGCTTTACGGTAGCGAATCATAGCACCTTACGAAGGCTCAGAGCAACTGTATACTGAGCTTCGAAAACAGATGTTTGCGACGAATACTGGGTGTGCGGTGGTATGACTTTAGGAGCAACGAGGAGATAAGAGAACGCACCAAGCAGCCTCTCATCACGCTGAAAGTGAAGAGGCGACGTTGGAACTGACTCGGCCACGTGCTGCGGATGCCAGAAGAGAGCTTCAACCTGGCTTGCCTGTTCTTCAAGCCGACCAGATTCCGGCGTCCTGGAAGGCCGCTAAATACAATCTACAGAGTGTATACGGCGGAGCTACGGGATGCTGGCTTGACCTGGAACGAAGCAAGAAGACTGGCGAGCGACAGAGATTCTTGGAGGCGCCGCGTGGTGTCCATATGCTCCAGCTAAGGGGCGGATATGGCTAAAGAAGAAGAAGAAATACACTTCGTGTCCAAAACGATGTAAACAGCAAATGTACAAATAATTATCTAAAATCTATCAAAAAGCTTAAAGTGAAGTGGGAAAAAAGACTTCACCATCATTTTTATTGGTTTGTACTTATTTAATTATCTCAATATTTAATTTAGATTAGTAAAATGAAACCCTAATTATTAATCATCGTTAACATTAAACCATAACCAAAACGTTATATGTGGGTTAGGTTCTTTTGCCTTTTAAAAGTCTAGTAATATATTATGACTGAATGCATACGCTTTTTGCATTTTGACAACTTGATTCCTATGGGCCTTAAGATCGACCAAAATTCACCCCATAATCATTGCGTTGGACATGCATTAGTGGCGAATGGTGGATGTAGGCTGTTAAAATCCGACATAAATAGTCTGCATTAAACTTTGTCAGTCATTCGTATTTGTTTTTATTGAACTAAGACTACAATACTAATTATAGATGGTGCTATTTAGTTTTTAAAATTGAATTAAACCTAAACTAACCAAATCATAATAGTTTTGGTATGTTATGGGCGATTCAACAAAATATTGCGCACTTTTTCATTTATACTAATTTGTCTTCAATGAATAAGGAACACATATTACACAATATGATATTGGTTAGTTTTTTTAAATTCATTAAACCCTGCCTAAACCAAACCATAGTTAGTAGCTAAAAAATATTATATCTATAAAATATCCAACATTATATTGTATAGTTTAATGTCATAATTTTAGATATTTTATAGATAGACGAATATTTTTATATTTTTTGACTATTATCTATAAATGGCTTAATTTTCGCAGTGTGTCTAACCAACATCGTACTGTTAATTATAATGATTGTGGAATTAGTTCAATAAAAACAAATACTTATGACTGACAAAGTTTTCTTTTAGACTAGTTATATCCGATCTTCACAGCCTACCTCCACTCTTCGCTAGTGGCATGCATGCACTATCGTAATAATTGTGCATCATAGCTTGAAGCAGTATTAAAAAGAGAGAGAAAAAATTCTTTCCCCTGTACCGTTGAAGAACTTTAAAACGTTTAGGTCACATCTCGCTTCTAAATCCTTCACACCTTTCCAAGGCAATCTGCTTGACTTTAGAATTTTATGGTTGACTTTATAGCGCGTCAGATGCAGGGTGAGTCTCTTTGTTTCATCCGCTTTGATGCAACGCCTCACCGCAAACGTGTTTACACCTTCTAGAGCTTGCCAAGTTGTCAAATTACCTGTTTAATTATGACAGGAATTTTGTATAGCCTCGTGCCGTACGACGTTTTCATTGGGTAACAAATTTTATTAGTTTCAGAAAATACCGGAAGCAATGGCGTGCATAGGTCGTGAAGGCCCGACGCTTTTCAAATTTTATTTATTTTTACATATTTTAGTGAACATTACAAATTATTAAATTAAGACGTTCACAACATGATATTTAGAAACAAATAAATATTATTAAAATAATAACATACAAAAAAGAATCATATTAAGTCATCAGTAACAGTAACAAAAACAGTTAAACAGTAGAGGAATCCCAAAATTTGTAGCGCTTTTTTACAAATGATATATAGTCACTAAATGACAGCTTACTGTAAAACGCAATGCCAAGATCCCTTATGTACAGATGGTATTCGTGAAAGAACTCTGCCATGCATCAAATATTGGAAAAATCTCTGGTAAACGATAAAATATTTCATTTTTCAATATTGAAGTCCAGTTTGTTACGCCTGCCCCAAACTAATATAATATTATCTATATCAGGTTGGAGTTGACGATAATCGTCCAAGGTGACAACTTCCATGAAGAGTTACAAGTCATCAGCGAACAACAAAAACATAGCATTTTAATGACCAATGTCATTATCATTCCCCTACGATAAAAAAATATAATAAACACCAGAGATCACAACATTTAATCAAAATAAGTAATTATTATTGAGTTTGTGTACAAGCAGGAACTTATATGTTTGAGTTGTTGTGTTATCGGCTCGTTTGATGTTGTTGAATACATTTTGTTATGCTTTGTGCAATATCTTACACTCAATTTGTAAGAAATATGTATTTTTTGAAGATTTTGGTATAATATAGCAATTAAATGACTCGTTTGAACTACTTTGAGCCTCCCTTGTAAATATTCTGATGAATCGATTGCGTTATTTGCATTAAAGAAAATCGATCCTGACCAGGAGCATTCTAAGTTAAAACTAAGAAGTGTAATAATTAGTCGATATTTAAACAGTTAACTGCACAAAATTAACCTGTCAATGTGAGATAGTTATAATGGTATTGAATATTTGTTAGAAATGATAAATTAATACAATATTTTGTTGGTAAAAACATTAAATAAATTAACATAACGGCATTACGTTGATTTCAGAAAATTACTTAGTTAATTCTAAATTTAAACGATTTAAACGAATAACTTAAAAAATTGATTTTAAAATACAAAATAAAATATCTTTGCTTACCATATTATTATTATGTTACAAGCGATAGCCGTGAAAAGCGTATATAGAAACTGGACAAACATACGTAATGAAAAAATATGCATATGAAAAATATGAGCCTTGTCGAAAATCTGTCGTTATATCTAGGCACGCGCTGCTCTACCTGAACATCACCTCACGATTCCACTGCTGCTATCTGACTAAAGTATGCTTTCCCTCCTAGAAAAGAGATATCGTCACCCAACCTTTTCCTCTCCGAGGTGTGTTTTAGTAGTGGAGATGTTTCAATAAGTTCCAACACGTCTAAAAGTCTAAAAAATACAAACAATATAGATAATTGCATCATTATATAATATGCATCAGTGGTTCTTGATCAAATAAAAATCCACCAAAAATTTAAATGTACCTACCCTATAAATTAATATAAATAATATTGTTTTTTCATTACACACTCACAGTATATTATAAATATTTAAATTACCGATAAGAATTTTATCTGTGAGAAGGATTCAATTGATTTTGAGAACGAGTTATGTCATCACACGAATCTAAAAAGAAAGAAACAGACACGTAACTCTTCATATATCAGGGATGGCGAACCTTTTTACGTACGGGTGCCAAAACATCCCAAATAATATTTTTCGACTGCCTGACGTGCCAAGCAGTTTTTATGATGAAAACAAGTTTTTTTTCAAGTTCTCTAAAAAAATAGTTTTTAAGAATTCTATTAAAAAGGTTTAAAAATTACAATTGAGCTATTGATATTCTATCTTTCAGCGTATTTCTAGCCGAAGGAATATCTTTTATTCTTTGAATATTTTTTCACTTGTTTCCAAATTACTCAAAGAGATCGTGGAAGCATTTAACCCACTCTTCTTTCATATTATATTCTCCAACACTGAGCAGTTTTCCATTTTTAGAGATTATGTTTGAGTTAAAATAACAAGTAGTTATTATATTTGAATGACTGCCGATAATTAATTTCATAAGGCTTGTTGAATGAATATTTTTAATTCCCCGATACTGAGGACCGCACAATGCAATCGTATATTCACATTAAACGTAATGATTATTCTCGAAAATGATTTGCCTGCAATTTTATTGTTGCATTATTTATTGCATGAATTTCGTGTTTCCGTTTGTGAATCGATTAGTACCTAATATGAAAACCGAAAAAAATACGCATGGCTATGTCATCAATATTTTTTAATATTATATATAAGTAAGTATCTATATATTCAATTGTTAAACTTTTTTATAAAAAAAAACATTTTTAAATGTTATTTATATAAAACAGTAGGTACTTATTTTTTTTCTCTTCAAAATGAAACATTCGCGCGCTATGCAAAATCATCTCGCGTGCCACTGGTGGCACGTTTGCCATATGTCCGCCATCCCTGTCATATATGATGTTATTATTATTTAATTTTCTGAGTGCTGAGAAAACCAATAAGACAATCAAGGATATTGACTTAAAAATCCAAAATGTTGACTGCTCTTGCTCAGACAATGAGGCTTTGTGCTGATGATCGTTTTTCAAGTCTGTTGAATTTTGAAAATTAAAAAATGAAGCTACCGTCGTATCTCGCGAAATGATTGATGTTTCAGTCATTTATTTGATTATTAAGTAATGAAAAATACTTAATATGTCTTCTGCACTCCTGATATGAAATGATTCATTGACTTCTTATTTCGCGGCACACCTGGTACCTCTCGCAGCATACAGTTTGGTACACGCTGCCTTGATTTAGTAAAGTTATTAAAAATGCAATCAGTAACATAATTAGTTTAAAAAATAATGGAGATTCATTAATGCGATACAACCGATAATGGAGTAGCTTAAAATCAAATATTAAAACAAATTTCCAAGAGATGCAAGATGTATTATGAAGGTTATTGATTCAATTAATACTAACATTATATCAAATGGAGCAAGCATATTATTATCAAGCACACCTCAACAAACATTATCAAATATGTTTACATTGTCATTCACTTTACTGAATTGATTATGTTTCACCTTGAATTACTGTTGATATTAGCTAACCAATTATATATAATGTAAATGTACGAAAATAGGTAAGTACACCGTTTATATATTTTTGTAAAATAATAATAAATTGTAAACGATAAAACTAAATAAGACAGTTAAAAAATATAGTAATGTCAAACAATAATCCTAATGTGTTGAGTTATTTACATGTAGGTTTACAGTATCATAATACTATAGTGAACAGTACCATAATACTTTGTTTTTAAGAGTTTTATAGATTGAAAATATCTATTTTTACCACGTTTTTCTTAGCTCGTATTCTTGTTTGTCCGGTGGTTGTTTAACTAGTACAAATCTTGCAATCGATTTTTAACTAACTTCCCGACTAGCTAGTAGAAACTTTTGGAATATATCAGAACACGATGCCAATGCATTCTTTTAATACTTTTAGCCATCTTTAAGTAGAATTGAATTCATTTTCAGTTAATTCTGTTTTGTATGAAAAGTTATTTCGGAAGAAATCCGTAATCCAATCCACTATTATTGGTTGCTAAGGGGGTGGTCCTAGCAACTAAATTATTAATATATACGTGCGTTACTATGGAAATCAAAATGACATTTCAGTATTCTATATTTGCTTGTTGCAAAATAGCAAAAAAATATTTGTTGACAATTGCCTTATGTGTCCTAAATTATTACATAGAATACATAGAATTGTCAAGTTTATATCATTCGATAGAAAATTTAAAAATATGATACTCGTATATAAGAAATTCTTATTATCTTGTAATTATTAAAGGTATAGGTATCTATGTAATTTAATAAATGAATCAAAAAAAACTGAACAATTAGACGATTTTTTATTGAAATGATTACGAATTAATGTCAGTTCGAACTCACGCTATGGTTAACGGACGAATTCTGGAAAGTTGGTGAATAAAATATCAAACATTTTTGAAATCCAACAAACCTGATCTTGCATACCAATGGAACAGAGGCATAATATGAAATACTTATATACCATGATGTATGTTACTTTAAAGAGAATGCAGAAAACTCGTCTTGATTTCGTTTAGGTGAGGTGGAGTGATAAGTAATTGATAATAGGTTTTTCATTTGGAGGTATTTATTTTTGAAGTTCTACTTCTTTTGGCACGTTTGGGAAATCAGATCAGAGTGTATTTTTGGCGTGTGACATGTAACACATAATTTATTTTTTCAGACGAAAAAAAAACGCACTCGATTGGATTCGAACCACTGATTGTTAGGTTATCAGCCGAACGGACTACCTTTACGCCACAGTATGATACTACAATCGTGACGATTATACAGTATAATATTATAACGAATTAATTATCGTCGGTCATTTGCAATTCCTTACGTAAACAAACTATTAAACGTCAGAGTGACAGTTGGTAATTTAAAATAAAAACAACGAGAAACTGTTATATAATTTAGTTATATAAGTTAAAGTGTATAGAAATAAACCAACGGCGTTCCAATAAGCGGTCCCTTTTCTTCAGTGTGTAATTTAACAAGATAATTGAGAGCTAGTCAAAGAATCTAGTTTATCACAAGTTTTGTTTCTGTTTTTTTTTTGTTTCGCCAAAGAAGTATAACTTTTTGTATAGAGTTTTAACAATTATCAAGGCGTATGTACAGTCTGATATTAATTATACATGATAATCGAATGGATTTTATCTTATTCAAAGGGGTTCGAGATTACAATACGATTTAAAGCTTTAAAAACAATCTTGGGGAAGTTACATTTTGAATCGGATGTTTTCTAATACAATTGACGAATAACAGCCGATCGCTCCATGTCTACATTAGGTGCTGTTTGACCGCTTTTGGCTTATCCTTTTCATTGAAAGTACAAATTTCAAACAACATCCAAGCTGTCTCTAATCAAGTCAAACTATTCATGCTTATAAAAATACATCTAGTTCCTGTTGCGTAACTTACGTTTTATCTAATTATAATGAAATTAACAACTATTTGGCTTAAATAAAATATTGACATCTACGTCATAACGTTGTATACGATGGCAGTATTACGTCACACGCTTTTTACATCCTGACGGTATTGCAACGGTTTTAGTTCCAAAAACGACCACAGTGACGTGTACGTCTCGATATAGAAGTCGAAGTCTAGTAGATTAGATTTGAGGTTCAAATATGTAAAGTATATTTCTGATGTATTTTATAATTATGTATGTTCAATAAAGAATCTTACATTCTCAAATTTTATGAATTTATTATTCGTTGAATTAAAAAACACTTTATTAAATATTCTGCAATTCCTTCAAAACACAGTCAAATTTAATTTAATACACGTTGATAAAAAAAATAATACTTTTTACATGGTATTTTTAACAATTAATATATGTGTTGAATATTTTTTTCGATTTTTTACGTTTCACAAGTATTCCTAATGTTAAATTAACATTTTTAAAAAGAAATATGAAAATTAAATGAATGATAATAATATATAAATTTAATGAAATACTATAAAAATAATCGCGTTCAAGGAAATATCATTAAGGGTAGAAAAATATATTATTTCAGCTTGTTGGGTTGGTGAAATAAAAGAGTCCGCATCCCCTATTATAATTACATCGTTATCACAAATGTACGTGAATAAAATGATTTCAATAAAATTGATAGCTAGGCATTCGGAAATAAATTATTTATGTAATGAAATAAAACACTCATAGTGGTTATGGGGAGTTTTCGCGTGCACTATTCGTCTAGAGGCTGTATGCCATTCAATTTTGTATTAATATTATTATTAATGTAATGACTTCCGTCTGATGGTTAATTTATATTATTTTAATTTAAACCAATATTTTACATTGACTATTTTCTTATTTAACGAATAATTCACAAGATTTAAGAATATGGGTAACATTATAATTATTGGACAAACATAATTTTAAAAACTCTTCTGAGAAAATTCATTATAACCAATAGAAAAAATCTTTTTGAAAAAAGTAAGACACCCCAGTAAGTAAGACACAGGAATTGAACCTGCATATTTCGGGTATCGCACGCACATTAACTACAATGCTGAAGGAGTCATAATATTGAATCATGATAAATTTTAACTAATGGCTTCTAATACTTACTGAAGCGCTTTCTAAATTGAGCTACATTGCCGATTGGCTTTTGTATTTTAAATCAATCGTGCACGCATGTATCAAAAAAGGTTCAGAAGCTTTTGAATTTTTACGCAATAGTGGGTATTTGAATAGCGATGCGCAAGTGCAGTAGAACGATAGTGGCGAACCTGTTGAAGAAATACGAACTATTTCAAACAGAATATTTTGACGTTTACCGATCATGTACGAACCTGTCCAAATCTGTCAAATAGGACCAATACGATGACAACATTGCGTCTCGAATGAGATTGGAAAGACAGTCAGCGCATTTACGTGTAAACAGTTATTATCGCGATAGTTTAAATACACGATATTGGTAATAGTAAATCCATGCACGTATACAGGCGCTATTACTTGGTGTTTTTTTTATAAAAGACTATTGTCATTCAATTTATGAGTCGCCTAAAGTCATAACTCACATTTTGAAATTTTGTAATTTTTGAGTTAAATATACAAAATGATTCTAAAGGCGTTAATGTATAATATAAAGAAAAATAGTAGGTATCAAAAGTCACTTTAAACCATGTGAAAATCATTGACAAAGTTGATTGTTCAGTGAACAATGTGAATTCTGTAATCAAGGCCTTTCTGACCAATCAGGGAGTTTTATTACTCATAGTGTGCTGTGTGTCTGCAGCCTTAGGAGTATTATAAGTATTATATTTAAAAAAAATGTAAATTGATTCTTCTTCGGCCATATCCGCCCCTTAGTTGAAGCATATGGACAATACGCGGCGCCTCCAAGAATCCCTGTCGCTCGCCAGTCTTTTTGCATCGTTCTAGGTCAAACCAGCATCCCGTGGCTCCGCCGTATAGACTCTATAGAAAGTATTTAGCGGCCTTCCAAGACGCCGGAATCCGGTCGGCTTAAAGAACAGGCAAGCCAAGTTGAGGTTCTCTTCTGGCATCCGCAGCACGTGGCCGAGCCAGGTCCAACATCGCCTCTTCACTTTCAACGTGATGAGAGGCTGCTTGGTGCGTTCTCTTATCTCCTCGTTGCTCCTAAAGTCATATCACCCGAAGCTCAATATACGGTTGCTCTAAACCTTCGATCCTTGATTCATTCACTCATTAATATTCAATGGAGTTCAATATTGTTCTAATTACAAAAAAAACAGTGCTCTGGTGGTTTTTTGCGATTATCTCAAAACTCGATTTTTATAATGTGTAAGTTATGACTAGGCAACTTTTATATTACCTTATAGTCTTATATCTACTTACTTGATTTATTTTATGAGTTTAATAATGGTTTATTTTTGGGGGAAATAATATCTGATCGATACCACGGGAAGGAAAGTAAACCAATATTTGATAAAAAAAACCAAATATTTGCTTACGAATTATCACTGACATGGCAAGTGGAATATGTGTCATTTTCATTAAAAGCCATGTCATTACCTCTTATGTAATATTTATAACGTTTATATTATTATATTACTAAATATTTCAGAATACTAATATTGGATTTTATATCTTGTTTTAATATTTATGTAAATCATCATCAAAAAACAGTAAAAAACAAAATGTGAGTCCGATATGTATTCATTCATCACATCAGGGGCGAGGACTGGGACAGCTGGACGCCTAGATAATTGAGCGCCGCACTGTCTAATGAAATAAATAGACGTTCGCTACGATTAGATACAGAAAGTAGAGGAGGAATTGAAGACCTGAGAATGAAAACTATACAAAGACCAAATAGTGAATTTTACAGGAGAGCCTATAAACTGATTGTAAAAATATATGTAATCCTATCATTCAAAAAATGAATTTAATGTGATGGTAAAAATGGTTTTGAACATGTTATAATAAAAATAATTAAATATTTGCAGATACATATTGTATTTGGTATTTATCCTGTTTCAATATCAATTTTATTATTTTATTTTTAAATACTAAGCAAATGAATATTAATTCCGTTTTTTGGCTTATTTATTTTCATAAATGTTTTTTTTACTTATAAGTAAAAATGTTAGAAAATATGAGTATCAAAAATATTTTTCATTCATTTTGGGGATCAACATCTTCAACATTTTCGCCAGTTATTAGTCTTCCTAGGACATAGAGGAGTACTAATTTTTTCTTCCTCACTTTCTAAGATGTACTCAGAGTCACCATCTTCCATATTCTTCAACAAATCTTCACTTTCACTGGACATATTATTAAGAAGACACTTTTGAATTTGACAGCTTACAAAAGTATCACTAACTATAGACGAGATATAAATGGTTTATATATCTTTCTCATTCTAAGTGAAGTTAGCTTTTAGCTGAATTTGATACCACTACTGCCATCTTGTCGCAAAAGTAGGAGTTCATTATATCTCGTTCTCGAACTCATCGATAGACTTTTTTTTAAATATGAAATTACCGAAAAACCGTTTTTAGACTTTTTGGTTTATATCCTGTTCTCATTCTCGGGTCTTCAATTTATCTACTACCTACCTCTCTCACCTCTACTAAAACTCTCTTCTCGTTGAAAACTTTAATATATGCACAATTAAATATATATTTCAAAAGTAGTGATTCGACATAAATAGTGGACACTGAACTTTCTCAGTCCTAATTTCATTTAATTAAGAATATCTACATTGTGCAGTTAAGTTTATTCAATTAAACCCTGCACAATCCAAGCCATAATAGATAATAATAAAAAAATATTCGTTTATGCCATTAAACCATACATAATAATTATAATAAATATTTTATAGATAGAAAAATGGTTTAGGCAGATGTTTAGGTAAATGGAGATGTTATGGTATTTTCATTGCATAAACCTGGACATTCCTTAAACGTTGTAGAAAATCTATTTATATAATTTTGAAGCCTTATTATCATTTATATTTATTTTAAACATATTTGATGACTGCATAAAGTATTTTTATTACATAAAATAGTATTCTTTTAAACCCCTCGATCTAATGTTTTAGAATATAGTCATATTTCAGCACATCCATATGCAGTGGTGTTAGGATTTTTTAGATTTTAGATCTACTCATTTTAGTCTTAGTTTATTGAAATCAAACACGTATGACTGACAAAATTTAGTGTGCACTGTTTATGTCGGATATTAACAGCCTTCTTCCACCTTTAGCCACTGCATCACATTAGTATGACATGATGAAATTTTATGACCAAGTGCCAGCCCTAAAATTCATTTGACCAATGAATTAATTAAGTGCCTACGAAATAACTAAAGTCCCAGATAAGTGGAAGGAGCTAGACGACGCCTTCATTCAGCAATATTCCAATGATGTTGGTATATAGCCTTTTGACTGATGATAACTTATGCTGAGACATGCAGTATATTGCGAATTATTTTTTATATTGAGATTGGATTCGACAAAAATTGAAAAATAAACAACTTTTTTTATAAGATTATAAGAAACGAATAATTTATAAGATTTGAGAATGTTAAATCCTTTATTGAAGAACATGGATTATTTGAAAACAAATACTTGAGGAAAACTTTGAAAACATTACGACGCCCGTCGGGATTTAAGCCCGCACCCAATGGAATCGCGCCAATATAATTTACCAGTAATTGAGCTACGTGCATCCTATATCATCATCATCATCATCAACCCGAATCTATCCACTGCTGGATGAAGACCTCTTCAAGCTGCTTCCACTTCTCTCGGTCCTGTGCATTGCGTTGCCACGTCCTTCCGCTGAACTTTATCATTTCATCGATCCAGCGGCCTCTAGGTCTACCTTGCGGACGTTTTGTACTTCTTGGATACCACTGGATGACTAGATTTGTCCAACGATTGTCTCTTCTTCGAGCTATGTGTCCAGCCCATCTCCATTTAAGGCTTTTATTAAACTCGATTACATCGCAAACCCTTGTCTGCTTCCTTATCCACTCATTCCTCTTTTTGACCTTTTGCGTTATGCCCAGCATGCACCTCTCCATATCACGTTGTGTTACTCTAAATTTCTGGATATCTCTTTTACTAAGGGTCCATGTTTCACACGCATATGTGATCACGGGAAGCACACACAACTTTTGAATATATTATTCAGGCGGCCAAAAGCACTCCAGCCTAACTTTACTCTGCGAACAATTTCAGCAAGTGCATCCTATCTAGTTACAACTAAATTAACTAGCGGTGACTATTTACATCTTAAAGTTTTCAATAGATTCGTTGATTTTCGGCGATCAATAAATTAGAATAATAAATTATTAGCTGACGTCAGGATTGGTCTGTCTAAATTTTAGTTACTTTCACTTACTAATAATATTTATTAAACTATGTATTCTTTTATACAACGAATAATTCACAAGAGAATGTCAATTTGAGTATGTAAACTTATTTATTGTACATTAATAGTTTAAAAACATCTACCTACTGGAAAAATCTTTCTATAAAATGTGACGCCCGATGGGACTCAAACCCACATGCTTTAAGATATTTTTTAAGTGCTTCAAGATGTAAAAAAATATTACTACCCAATAGTTCCATCCAATCTAACCACCCTGCACCACACGCCGTCTTAGTCAAACATATCACAAAACCCTACGTTCGGGTGTGAAACATCAGCAGTTGTTGGCACCTGGGAATGTCCCAGAAGCAATGCCCAATAATGAGGTTGCTACGTACTCAAGTGTGCTTTGGCTGAGTTTATCGAGACTTTATTTAACAAAAAGTACTAATGGGAGAGAGGAGCACGGACAATTAACAAAAATAAATTATTTTAACTAATTTGCATATCTTAATAATATGTAAAAACAAACATAGTAAACTGCTTGTTGATTTCGTGGTTATTAGATAGTATGCTCATAGCTCAATTAGTGAAACACAACGAGAATCTAGTGGATGCGAGTTCAAGTCTTCAAGTCCGGCCGGACATCGTGCTTTTATTTTCATAGTTTTTTTATGGTAGGTATAATAATATGACATTATAGAAGAAATCAACAAGAGAAACATGTCTGTGAATAAACGTTACTTTGGCCTGTTAAGACATTTTAAGTCCCACATACAGGGACCTGAAATACATAACGGGTAAGGCGATAGCAGGTACCCGACTCGAGTAAGGAAGAATCCGGGTTAAACTTACACACGTGTCAAGAATACGTTGTACGTCGAATACTGAAAACTGCTCTCGGTTTATGCATTTACGCTCATTTAATGTCGGTGTGTTACACACACTATTGCACGTGCATAATGCGTGCTTCAATATACGTAGAACACTCACACATTCAAAAACCCTGCATCAACATGCGGCGTATTGAATATAGCCTATCGGTATTATATTTATTATCTGTTCTGTGCCCGCATACTATCTCGCCGAACTAAAAGCACTCTTTACAAGACACTTGTAAAGCCAGTGCTCACCTACGCATCGGAAACCTGGACATTAATTCTGCGAAATGAACGAGCCCTGAACATCTTTGAAAGGAAAATTCTCCGCCGTATATATGGACCGATCAGGGACGGCACCAATTGGAGGAGAAGATATAATGGTGGGCTCTACGGGCTGTACAAAGATTGCAGCGCAGTTCAATCAATTAAGATTGGGAGACTGCGATGGCTAGGTCATGTGCACCATATGAATGACAATGAACCAACAAAGAGAGTGATGTCCAGCAATCCAATAGGGCGTAGAAAAAGAGGCCGGCCAAAGATTCGCTGATTGGATAGAGCTGCCAGTGACTGCCATATTCTGGAGGTACTGAATTGGAAAGCGGTCACACTGGATAGGGACAGGTGAAGGGAGCTGTTGGAGGAGGACAAGACCCACACCGGTTTGTCGCACCCCTGATGATCATGATGATAATAATAATATGACTAAGGTGTTGGTGAAATGATGTCTAATTATATATGAAAATTACAAGATATACTGAAGGTAGCAGGATATAAATTATTATGAAAGTGTTCACAAAATGAGAGACGACAAACTTAGTTTCGAGTTGTAAAACCTACCCTAAATATTTTGTAAAATAGACTATATACATTTTTATAACCCACCTTTGTAAATCACATAAATATTACCTTGCAAGTTAAGGTATACATGTCAGCATCACTGTATTAGGTCAGTAAATTTGATGAGAAAATAAAATTCTAAGTATATTATTAACGTAGTAGGTATTGAATGAACACAGTTGTTTTTTGATTTTTTATATGCGTTATATTTATTTTAAACATTAATCGATGACTGCATAAAGTATTTTTATTACGTAAAATAGTATTCTTTTAAACCTCTCGCTCTAATGTTTTAGAATATAGTCATATTTCAGTACATAAATGTGCAGTGGTGTTAAGATTTTTACATTTATTAATTTTTAAACGCATTTATAAAACCATCAGTATAATTTATATCGACATTATTATAGTGAAATATTTACGATAAAAAATTATATTGATAATCTCTGTGATCCCAAATTTGACAAGAATTAGGCATTTTATTATTCAAAAAATGGGCGAGATTAACACATTTGAAGATAATTATAAAGATATTAATTATAAGCTATGTCTTTGACCATTCAAGTGTGATAAACATCCTACGAATAATGATTGCTTTATAATAATTATTGACCTAAGAATAAGGTAGTATTTTTTTGAAATACGCCATTTCTTTTGGCATTCCCCAGTGGTTAAGCTACAACATACGGCCGTAGCTATAAATTGACAAACTATAATTGAAGTAGGGAGTAAAATGATGTTAACGCGCGTGTTTGAACATGTACCTAACCGAATTTTTTTTTAACGGTACATGTTCAAATACGCGCGTCAAATATAACGGATAATAAGGCTTCAAAATTATATAAATAGATTATCTACAACTTTTAAGGTATGTCCAGGATCATGCTTTGAAAATAGAAAAAAGCTTCATTTTGACCCACGCTGAGCACGTCCGCCCTTAAGTAGGAAAAAACTTCAGAGTGGAGTTTGTGACTCGACAACTCAATTATTTTCTTAATTACATTTTCAAATTCGTCTCTTTGAATTTTGTTGTTGCCTAAATACTAATACTTGTCACTAACAACTTTTGGATGAGTAGTATTAACCTAGTTTCATCGTCGTCTTAAGATTAATATCTAAAATGTAGATTGCAAATTGTTGACTATGTAGTTTTCCTACTTCATGACTCTCTAGAGATCTATTCTATGCCTCATCGTATAAATACATGATTTCTTAACCGTAAACCTAGATAAATAGCATATTTTAAGACGTATATTACGTAGCACGTGGTGGTGAGACTTGGCGTGCGACCGTTCAATAAACTACACTTTAACGACGAAAGAGTATTTTTACAACGTTTTTATTAGATCGTATTCTTGTTTGTCCAGTGGTTGTTTGTCCAGTACAAATCTTGCAATCGATTTTCAACTAACTTCCCGACTAGCTAGACATTTAAAACTTATATCAGAACACGATGCCAATGCATTTTTTTAATACTTCTAGCCATCTTTAAGCAAAATTTAATTTATTTTCAGTTAATTCTGTTTTGTATGGAAAGTTATTTCAGAAAAATCCGTAAAAAGTAAAAGACTATTATTGGTTGCTAAGAGGATAGTCCTAGCAACTTTATTATTAATATATACGTGCGTTACTATGGAAATCAAAATGAAATGTCAAAATGACATTTCAGTATTCTATATTTGTTTTGTTTGTTTTTTATTTACTTCATATCAAGTACAAGTTTGAGCATATTGAGCATAATAATTCAACAGAAAATTTAATATATATATATATATTTTGTAATTATTATTTAATAAGGACTATTTATTACACCTTGCAATAATAATAATTATAAATGTCAGCTTATATTATAATGCAACCATTTCTTGCGACTCTTTGAAAAGCGCTTAATAATTATGCAATCATGCGTTCTCTTTTGCATGAAGCCGTCGTTAGCTAGTGTGCCGAGTAACCTTCTCAAAAAAATTTTATGCTAAATTTGACATATTATCCGGTAGGTACCTGGTAATAAAATTTTGAAAGCCAATCAATTCTGCAATGTAACGTACAATACAACTTACTCTTAATATTTTTAATTTTCAGTAAAAGACCACCAGATGTCATCAGTGTGTGTAACATTGTACATAATTTGATTATACCTAGTTGAAAAAAAAATGTAAAACTCCCGACGGAACTTAAACGTTTTAATTGAATTCGCGCCAATGTGCTTTACCAATTAAGCCACATGTGTCATATTTTATTTCAATGGAATTAACTAGATTTTTGTAATATTATATTTAAATGCTTAAAAATTACGTTAATTTCAAATTTATTAATATGTTCAATATAATTGATTGAAAAGAATACTTTATTAGATTAATGGAAAGTACAAGTACGTTACAATATTAAAATTTAGAGAGATCCTGATGTCGACTTGTAATTATTATCAATTAACATAGTTAATTTATGTGTTCTAATTATGCGTATGTATTTTTATTACCACGTTTTTCTTATCACGTTTTCTTGTTTGTCAGGTGGTTGTTTATCCAGTACAAATCTTGCAATCGATATTTAGCTAACTTCCCGACTAGCTAGACATTTGAAACTTTTAGAATATATCAGAACACGATGCCAATGCATTCTTTTAATACTTTTAGCCATCTTTAAGCAGAATTGAATTCATTTTCAGTTAATTCTGTTTTGTATGAAAAGTTATTTTGGAAGAAATCCGTAATTCAATCCACAATTATTGGTTGATAAAGGGGTGGTCCTAGCAACCAAATTATTAATATATACGTGCGTTACTATGGAAATCAAAATGACATTTCAGTATTCTATATTTGCTTGTTGCAAAATAGCAAAAAATTATTTGTTGACAATTGCCTTATGTGTCCTAAATTATTACATAGAATACATAGAATTGTCAAGTTACTATGGAAATCAAAATGACATTTCTGATGATCTGTTGACAATTGCTTTATTTGTCCAACATTATTAATACATAGAATTGTAAAGTTTATATGATTCAATATAAAATTTAAAAACGTGGTATACAAAAAGTTCTTTTTATCTTGTAATTATATATAATAAGTATACCGTTTTATATTGTAAAATTGATAGACTGCATTACCTGCGTTGTGATGTATTATTGTGTGTTTAAATAAATATATAAATCAATAATTAAACTGAGTAAAAAATAGTGGGAGAATGTTTCATGCGGAGAAATGGAATAGGAATCCAATACTACCAAGATGTAAAAAGACTGAAAGTGATTTTATCGAAAGTGACATAAAAGAATAAAGAACGAATGTAAATTGATGTAGGCTGAGTTGGTTTACAATATTATATTAAGGTATGATTGATTCAATTCCGACGCAAGGTTATCTACTACAGCAATCCAAAATCTAAGCTCGGCGTTCAGTTTTCAGCCCGATAATTGAAGGGTGATATAAGCCAATTCGCACAGTAATTCCAGTAGATTGTCAATATCTATATCCAAAATCTATACACCTATATCGTCTTTTTAAGATTATACCAACACTGCGTAGCTCCTCCGTATATACTCTATAGAATATAGCAGTGGCGAAGGCTGGATGTAGGCTGTTAAGATCTGCCATAAATAGTGCACACTAAACTTTTTCAGTCATCGTATTTCTTTTCATTGGACTAAAACTACAATTTACAGATGGTGTTGGTAAGTTTTTAAAATTCAATTAAGCCCTGCGAAAACTAAGCCATAATAGATAATACTCAAAAAATACTCGTGTATCTATAACACATCTAAAATTATGCAATTAAATCATACATAACTTTGGATATTTTATAGATAATATTTTGTCTATCATAGTTTAGTTAGGCAGAGCTTGATGAATTTGAAAAAATTAACCAACATGTGTAATATGTATTTCTTATTCAACGAAAACAAATATGTCTCAATGAAAAAGTGTGCACAATTTTGTTGGATCGCCCAAAATATACCAAAACTATTATGTTTAGGTTCAGGGAGGGTTTAATTGATTTTTAAATACTAACCAACACCATCTATAAATTGTAGTATTAGTTCAATAAAAACAAATACGTATGACTAACAAAGTTTAATATGCACTATTTATGTCAGATATTAACAGTCTACCTCCACCCTTCGCCACTGGAATAAAGATAGTATTTAGCGGTATTGTAGGACGCCCGAAGACAATTTCAACCAAGAATTTTCTTTAAACCAACAGGTTTCTGGCGTCCTGGAATGCCATTTAGTAAAATTCACAATGTATTCTACGAGTTACGCAGTACATGACCTAAAATGACTCAAGAAGATTGGTGAGTGACACTGATTCTTGGAGGCGCCGTGTGGTGTCCATATGTTACAGCTAAGAGGCGTATATGGTCAAAGAAGAGAAAAATAACTAACTCAAGTATGCATTAACATTGTATAATATAATCAATCAAATATAATAAATATCCATACGTATTTCAGTAAAGACTTATCAAACCGATCCGATAAACTTAAAATATAGTATGTCAAACTTGTGACATTACATTGTTTTTAAATTTAGAAGCGGCCCAGTGGATCTATTCTATACACAAGGTGGCTATCCACTGCTGAAGTAATAAATATTATCAACTTATCATATTTATGTATTGAGGTATTATTGTTACAATAAGTTAGCCGTCTAAACTGTCTATCTCGCTCTTAAAGTTAACACAGCCAAAAGAGGGGCTGTTATAACATAAAACTTTTTGACAGTTTAGAGTTTAGACCATTGTTTCACTTTCATTCGTCATTCTTTGGATATCATGATGAATCCTGGCTATACTCAGTAAGGTTCATGAGCCTTCCCCTTTCCTTTGCTACCCAAATTCCAAAATTTCCTTTTTTTATAATACATATTAAGTTTTGTTATCTTTATCATTTTTTAAAGTTACCTTTTCATTTCAAACTTTGTCAAGGTAGAAGAACTTTAACATTATCGTGTAACACTACATTTTAAAGTTTTAATCTCATATGGACTTATCGCAACGTAGCACAATAATTCTCATCATGGCCCCCATATCCAGAAGCGCGCCGCCAGGCCTGGATCTTTGGCGGGCCCCTCTACCTATTACTAAGGTTAAGAGCAGTGTGATGCTCAACAGTAGCGTTTTCTGAATCATTTAAGTGCCTATATCAATCATCAAATCACATTAAATTGCATTGTGCTACCATATATTTAAAAAAATATATATCGTCTCTGTTCTGGCAGAACACACTAACTGGAGAATACTAGTATTGAGTAATTTGACTTTGAAGTTGTTAAAATGTTTTAAATGGTCTATCATGTGAGTTTATTAAGTAATTGTAAAAATGATGACTTTAAAATAAAAACTGTTTATTTATTAAGAAGGTTTCCAGACGGTAAAGTTTGAAATAAGGAACATTTTGGTATAACTCAATATGACATTTTTTTTAAATTAGTGTCTTTTGCCAGAACAGTGACAATATATTGAAGTTAAGTAGCGCCGCAGGTGACTTTTTTACTATTGAAGCAAATTTGTTATATATTACTATGCCTATCTCAATTAGTTGGTTGACCTGCCAGATCGGGCCACTCTAAGAGATTATTGGATCCTTGACTTAATAGGTAGGTAGGTAATAAAATTTTACCTACATTATTGTATTGATTTATTATATAAGTTAGAGTTAATAGTATTCGTTATCAGTGAGTCTTTGCCTTTTGATGAGTATACACAGCGCCTGAAGATGCCAAAAGGCGAAACCCAGGTTGCAAAAAACGACTCAAATGGAATAGTACAAAGCTTAAATCCATTAGAAACTATTTATTATTTATTACTACATTTTATTTTAATACAAGTGAATATTGTTTGATCTTATTCTATGCGAGGTAATCAGGCAAAGAGGCGTATCAGTGTAGTAAAAAGTGCAAAAAAAAGTGAAAAGTTATAAAACGTATACTCTACTATATTATTCATGAAAGATATTTGTCAATGATCTTAGTATTAGTAGTACTATAAGTAGTCTAATATCGTGGGCGTACAGGCAGAAGTCACTAATTCCAAATACACAGTTCTGAGATAATCAATGTTTTGTGTTTTTAGTGTTCTTAAAATGGTTGTAAAATCTTTATTTTTTGAGTTATTCATTACTTTTATTTTTTTATATGTTCAATAATATTAAATCGTGACTTTTGCCAGTCAAGCAGCATTAATTTTTTCTATATAATGACATTAAAATCTCCATTTCGTCAAAACTGGAGTTAGTGACTTCTGCCTGTACGATAACGATATCGACAGTGCCTTACTACATGTTGTCATTGATATGCTCTGATAATTAACAAAGTTAAATATATTTTAATTAATAATGAAGAACTCGATTACCAATTAATTGATCTTTTGAACAACCTACAGGTGCGGAAGGATTGTGGTAGTGACTGGAATTCTTGAGTTAACCGGGTCTAATAATAATTGGATGGCGGGAAGCACAGACTCGTTTCACGGGACGGTAAATCTATTCGATTAGCGGCTCATTAAAACGCCCGCCGTCTTATAATCTGCAGCCGGCTCTGGTTCACTGCTGATTGTCAAAATGTACCAAGAACGTCTACGCTGAGCCAAGTAATTATGTCACCGTCTTATATAATATTATACTCACCGAAATATTTGACATCATTTTAAGTAAATTAAGTAATAATTACAAGATAAAAGTAACTTTTTATATACAACGTTTTTAAATTTTCTATTGAATTATTATGCTCAATATGCTCAAACTTGTACTTGATATGAATAAAATAAAAAACAAACAAATATAGAATACTGAAATGTCATTTTGACATTTCATTTTGATTTCCATAGTAACGCACGTATATATTAATAATTTAGTTGCTAGGACCACCCCCTTAGCAACCAATAATAGTGTTTTACTTTTTACGGATTTTTCTGAAATAGCTTTACATACAAAACAGAATTAACTGAAAATGAATTCAATTTATTCTGCTTAAAGATGGCTAAAAGTATTAAAAGAATGCATTGGAATCGTGTTCTGATATATTCTAAAAGTTTCAAAAGTCTAGCAAGTCGGGAAGTTAGTTAAAAATCGATTGAAAGATTTGTACTGGATAAACAACCACCAGACAAATAAGAATACGAGCTAATAAAAACGTTACTCTAAAGGCATTAATCTATATAAAAAATAGTTGGCTGTCAAAAGTCACTTTAAAACATGTGAAAATTGTTGAAAAAATTGTCTGCGGTGTCATAACTCACATTTTTCAATGAATAATAACCCAACCTAACCAAACCAAACATAAGAGCTCTACTTCTCATAGAGTGCAATCTATCTGCTGCATACTATATATTTTTTTTAACAATTTAAATCGACTCACTCACTCATTAATGTTCAAAGGAGTTTAATATTTTCTTCTAATTACAAAAAAACAGTGCTCTGGTGGTTTTTTTTTTTTGCGATTATGTCAAAACTCGATTTTTGGAATATGTGAATCTGGGAATCCAATCCCGAGCCAAAATTCTGATCGCGGGATTTCAGGATTACAATTTGACGATCCCGGCATCCCGGGATCCCGGGACTGGTCCCGTGATTGGCATTTTTTCCATTGTTAATATAAAAAAATATATTTACAAATAACATTGATAAAATCGGTCAAAAAAAATCTAGTATAATTTATACTATTTATGACATTTATTGTTAATATTGTATACGTTCAATCTTAAAAATACATAAGTTTATTGGAGTAAATATAATATTATAATATAAATAATAATGTGAATTTAATATGCGATTGCTGTTTCTGATAGTAAAGACCTTAATGAATGGGTTAGCGAGATTTAAAATAGTAAAGCAAATCAAGGTGTACTTATGGCCTTTCCGCTTCATAAATCTAATTAGTCAGCCAAATATGAAACTGCCGTAAAACGTATGAGATCATGGTGGAATTACTTTGTTAATAGTGCGATGCATTATTTTTTTCCAATCTTTCTCATTTTTATTAATTTATGCGAAAAAATAAAATGAATCGGTAACTTACACATGGGTATAAATCAAACTTCATTCAAACTCAGTTTATTTCTATTGTAGTTATTTGTTATTAAAACTCATTTTTCTGTTACACTTTCGTTTTTATTTTATTTTCCATAAAAAGTGATAAACAAAATCAATCCCGGGATCCATATGTATCGAAAATAGCTCGGGATCCCGGGATTGGAATCCCTAGTTTTGACTACGCAACTCATATGATATATGGTTAAGAGAAAAAAATAATACATCTTTCAGTGGATGTACGTAGCAGCAAAGAACTAGGAAACCGAGAAGAGTGGAGGAAGCTTAGGTAGGTCTTTGTCCAGCAATGGATCGACCTCGGCCGATGATGATGATGATTCAAATATTAATTAGGTATTTAAAAATAAACATAACAATGGTAAAAGTCATGATAAACTGACAATAAAAACAGTTTTTACTATATGCCACTAATTTAGTAAGAAAATATGTAAAGTTGGGTCCGGATACTATAATTATTATTACTTAAATATGAAACGTAAGTGATCAATTGAAGCAATTGTATCAATTAATTATTGTAGTCTAAGATTTATTGATATATAATGTGTATGTTCACATGATGCGTCCACCTCATTCGAGCCGTAGCAATAACTACTGAGTCATTGATTTGCAATGTGCGATGTAAAACTAGAATCATTGTTATTACAAGTGTGATAAAGAGCGCAAAACTCGCCGTTTTTACCGCAACAAGTAACTTGGTTTAAATTTTCGATTTATTTCGATTTCTGTTCAACGAATTTACACTCGTGTATAAAATAGCTTAATATTTTTGTTGAATTGGTTTTGTTTTGGATATCAGTAAAAAATGGATATTCTTTTTTTAGTGTGTACTAAAGCTCAGCAAACAGTGCTGGATTTGTTTTTGTAAACAAAATTTCTCCAAAGCTTCGCCTGAAACAGGATACGAGGGTAGTTGTAACTAGTTTTACTTCAAGAATTGAGTGATTCGAGCTGTGTAGTAAAAAACAAGCTCGCAGATTATATTGATTATAATTTTAATGCACACAAGTAATGAATATTTCTCTAGAATACCTAGGTACTATATAGAAAAAAAATGTTATTTGTATAAAGGTTTAATATAACACTAGAAATAAAATTAAGATAGCAAAAACGATAAATTTGTTAAATATAAAACTTTATTTACAGGTTTAAAAATAATAATATGTAGAAACACTTATTTATTATTGAACTGGCGTTACGTGGTGGAATTCCATAAACCCAATGTTAAAAACGTTAACACAAAATAACATTATATTTTGCATCAGTCACCAATTCAACTAGTACCTAAGTATTAAGTACTTGAAACGAAAAAAATCAAAAGTGGGACACTGATACTATAAAAATATTTGGTCACCGTATTTTGAATATTATAATTTTAAGTATTATACGAACTAATAATATTACGAACTCGTTTTAATAAAAAAACGTTTTTGTCTTTCTAAATTGAATCAATGTAAATTGGCTTACCCTATGTGGCGTGGTTGCAGTTTTTAAGCAAGGTCCTCTTTATTATTTTAGGCCTTAAAACCAAGGGACATCAAGTAAATAGGATAAGGACTGTCATATTAATGTGACAATCTCTAATGCGTATTATCAGACAGACTTGTTTAAGTTAATTCCATAATATTTTGCCACACTAGAAATCTGAACCCTATTATAATACCACACTGAATACGGTAAAGCCATGTCCACATGGCGCGTGTATCGCCGCGATACGCCACGACTGCATGTGGACAGCTCAATGAGGTCACCTGAGATCTGTTTAATCAATTATGTATCTATATAAAAAAAAAAACTAAACTTAGTAGGTTGACGTAATGCCAAATTAAAATAAAGGTAATTGTAACAACAAACAAATACGTACAATACAAAGTTATATTATATATACATATTGTTAAATTAGGTATTATTTAGAATGACAAATAATGAGCAGACATTTTTTAATTTTATCACCAATTTACTGCAACCGCCAATAAATTACTATGCCTGGCTTAGTCTGATTTGTGATATAATGATAATATAATAGTATGTATTATTATTGGGCAAGCCATCTGAAATCAATTAATGTAGAATCCAATTATAGTGTTATCAACTCAACTAATCTCGTGTATGCTACTATGATAATATAATAATATTAGATTTCCACAATGTCCAAATGGTAACGTTAAGGCTTTAATCCTAGACCTGGAAAATTCAGATGTTGTTTTTACAGTGTGTCTTTGGACCCAGAGTATGGACTTAATTTTAATAGATTCAGTGAATGATTGACATTCATTTATCATAAAAAACTCTTTAAAAAAACTTCTTGAGAGGCGGCCTAGATCGACATACAGACTTATAGACCACATTTTAAGAAAGTAGATACACGTAAAAATATGTTTATTTAAAAAATATTTCTATTATAATTTTAGAATTCCATTTTCAAAATGATCAGAATATCGATAGACCGTTTTATTACAACGTTTTTATTAGCTCATATTATTATTTATCCGGTGGTTGTTTATCCAGTACAAATCTTGCTATCGATTTTTAACTAACTTTCCGACTTGCTAGACATTTGAAACTTTTAGAATATATCAGAACACGATGCCAATGCATTCTTTTAATGCTTATAGCCATCTTTAAGTAGAATTGCAAAGTCCTAGTAACTAAATTATCAATATATACGTGCGTTACTATGGAAATCAAAATGACATTTCAGTATTCTATATTTGTTTGTTTGTTTGTTTTTTATTTATTTCATATCAAGTACAAGTTTGAACATATTGAGCATAATAATTCAACAGAAAATTTAAAAACGTTATATATAAAAAGTTCTTTTTATGTTGTATATATTTTATATACATGCCCAAACAATTATTTTCGATGTTGCCTATACTTAAAAAAAATGTTTTTTTTCTTTTTACACCTACATATTTGAAGGTATATTAACAGATTTTACTATACATATTTGTTAGTCTTTAGCCCAATTCATATTTTGATCCTTTCATTTACTCAAATACTGTGGAAAATAGCATAATACATTGTTTTAAAAAATTGACCACAATAATGATACGAAGCAAGAGCAGGGAGTATTTCATCAATTTTATGATCAACGATATAAAGTCACACGATAACTCTTGCACTATAACGATAATTGAGTTATAACGTTTGTTGTCAGCTAACCTTATTGTTTCTCGATACATAATTATACAATATACCTACTATCTATTGTTATGTTATGTTCTCTCAATTCTTTTCTATGGTGTGTAAGTATGGACGCTAAACCAAGAGATGTCACGGAGACTTGAAGCTTTCGAGATGTGTATAGATACTGTATAGACGCATCTTCAAAATTCCCTGGACTGACCGGGTGACAAATGTTGAAGTTCTCAATCGAATGGAGAAGAGTCATTATTAGAGGACAAAAATACAGCATTCCCCAACTTGTCATTCAAAGAAAGATCAATGGGAAGCGTAGCAGAGGACGGCGCCGCATCGTGGCTTAAGAACCTCCGTGAAATGCTCCACTGAACTGTCCCGGGTAGCAGACGACAAAGATAAGATCGGCTTGATGGTGGCCAACCTCCACTAGGGGATGGCACAATAAGAAGAAGACCTACTATCTACCTCTGTTTAAGATTTTTGCACTCATAATATATCAGACAATAAATTGAGGGGTGTATTTTCAAAGTGAATTTACTCCACTACTTGACGAAAATGAGTTATAAATGCCAGAATTTAAAGGATACAATTTTGAACAAGTATTTTTTGTAAATAAGAACCTAATATCATTTAATACAGTAGAAAAATTATCTTCAAAATCGGTGTTAGTAACAAAAGTAACATTTATTCCAATACAAAAAGCATAATATGTGACATCAACGCTAAGTGGAATAAGGTCACTTTGAAAATACACGCCTCCTAATCATTTGGAAAACCGATCCATTAAAACCTCTCAAATTGTATCCAAACAACGGAAAATTCACTATATCAGAAATCATTGCTATTTTGTATAGAGAGTTTGTTCTTTGTTTTTATTTTTTGAATTTCGAACTTCTATTTGAAAAGATAATTCTACGGTTTTACGGTCTCTTGGAAAAAGGGTTTTAGAAAGAAGATATTATTATAATGCCGAAATCGATGAAATGTTTATCCAAAGCCATTTATGTAGAGGCATAAGAATACAAACAATTGTACAACACTATCAAGATAGTACAATGTGTGTACAAAATCGTGACATTCGCCTATACAAAACATGATGTTTTAATCAAATATTATGACAAGATTATTATTACACTGTCAATAGATAGATCTCTGAAAATGTGAACCGTGTTGTTATAACTTTGTTGTTATCCCGTCACAAGGAGCCAGCCACACAATACGGCAGTGATGAAGAACTCGCAACCCACAGACATGTCTTATTCTAATGAGACGTTTTAAAAATGGAATATTACTTAGTTAAAAAAATCAACCTTTATGGTGACATCAAGCAAGTTAATCGCACGACACACATCATCAAACGTAATATCCATCCTGCGACGTGGTATCATGGAGACCATAGAGTTACGAGTGATATTAGAGGGTACATGAAAATTATTATTTGCCAGTAATAGACGGATTGTAAGTTAGCCCACGAAGAAGTGAAAAGAAATGCTTTAAAAGAGCAATCACCCTTCGAGCGGACAAGGATTGTATTGATAGCATACGAAGAAGAACTTAGACGAGTCTCTTAAATTTAATCCTGGAATATTTAGGTTCATAATTTATTTTTAAACCGGTTTGAGGTAGGCAATGCATAGGTGACGCATGCACTTGTGAATGAAAAAATGCTCAAATGAAGACAGTGTTATTAATCCTATTTATAAAACGGTTTTTTATCACTGCAATGAGGCCAGCAGTTATCCGACAGATAGCGTTTAGATGATAAATCATTGTAAAGGCTGTTTGATAGGTTCTTTCAGCAAATATGAGAAAATCTGGATGGAATTTTTTTGGCCACCGCTCTATTGTTGTTTGCTTTCTGATTTATGGATGGATAAGGCATAAGATTAGAGTGAAAATATGCTTCCTTCCATCTCTATAAAGAATTTGTATTGTTCTGTGAATATTCGATAATACAGCAATCATTCCCAAGCCAAGTATAGACATCTAAAAAATAATTATTCTTATTCAGTTATTAAACCAACCTGGTGCATTTTTAAAATTATGTATGTTCAATAATTGGAATGGTACATTCTTAAATCTTGTGAATTATTCATTGAATAAAAGAAATAGTTGATTAAAAATTATTAGCAAGTTCAAGTAAGTTACATCATAAAAATATTGGTGAAAGCCGTGACGTCGGTTAGTAATTAAAATATTAGTTACCTACTTGGATTTTATAAACAAAAACCGATTGTCAAAGTAGCTTGATTTCGAAGAGCGCTGATGAGCAGGTATTAAAAAGGCCATTAGTTAAAATATGTCGCTATTAGTACGTCGCCTTATAGCATAGAGGATAATGCGCGGATGGGGCGTAAACCCAGAGATGCAGGGTTCGATCCCTGCCGGGGTGGCTTACTTTTTTTAAAAAAGATTTTTTCTATTGTTTATAATAATTATGTTCTCTCAGAAGCGTTTTTAAAAATTATGTATGTTCAAAACACCTAGAATTTAATTAAACAAACATTTTTTGAAAATATCTCAGTAGAGAAAAAATCTTTAAGACAAAATATGACGCCGGACGGGAGTTGAATCCGCATCCATTGGATTCCAGCTAATGTGCTTAAAACCAACTTAGCTATATGCATCCTACCTAATAACAACGTAATTAACTATATTATTATACGGAACAGTGTGTCTATTCTATATACAAGGCGGCTATCGGCGGCTATCGACAGAAGTTTACAATATTTATGTACTGAGGTATTATAATTGTTGCAATAAGTCAGCAGTCTAAACTGTCGAAACTGTCTATCTCACAGCTAAGAGGGGGTATGTTAAAACACAGCACTTTTTGACATTTTAGATAGTTAACTTATTGTTATAATTAACTGCCTTAATACATAAATATGATGATCTACCGTCAATAGCTGCTGATAGCCGCCTTATATACCTAGAATAGACTAAATTCTGTATATATTGACAATAATTATTGACTTTTCTGGTTTGAATAAGGTACCAACCATTAATAGGAAGTTACTTATTTTGATTCCTAGCTGACGTCAGGATCTTTTAAAGTTAATGTCGTTTCTTTGACTACTAGTTTCAGTAGGTACGTTTCTGGGGTATTTTCAGTAAAGAAAGTTTCATTCCTAAATTTAATGAATTATTCGGTTATAAAAAATAGCATGTATCCAGTACTTTAACAAATTATTTTTTATTCAACGAATAATGAAACATTTTTTATTAAACGAGGTTCTGCAGTTGCATGACAATTAGTATATTAATTTTATCGTAATAAGGTAGAGTGAAGGTGGCTAAATTGATAAAGTACATTGGCCGGACTTAGATGAATCCAAGTTCAAGCCCCGACCAGCACCAAATCTTTTTGAACTGTGTGTATTAACACGTCACGATTTGAACGCAAATTAGAGATAACAATACATTGGATATTCGGGGTTTAAAACAAATTATAAATATCCTTGATCCACAAAGTTACTAAAGACGGTTCGCGGCAGACTGAATCTCAGATACATGAGACAAAGTTTTATGTGTATTTTGTCTGGATATCTGTGCTCATGGGCACTTTTCAATCGGGCTGTAAAAGTGGCGGGAGAATTAACATTTTAAATAAAATATCCCTGGCTGTTGGGACAAAATTAGATTTCAATTTTAATAATAATACATTGGCTAACGTATATTGCCAATGAATTATTATGGTGGTGAAACTAGGTAACAAAATAAATTCAATACCCATAGATTCTTATGCACTATTATATTAAAAAAAAAGTGTTAGAAAAGCTCATTAGTATACATTTTATTAATCCAGAGAATAAGCTGCTAAGTAAAACATTAATAAATTATGATTAATGGTCTTTTGGCCACATAATATATTAATAATAGAGAAGGTGAAACGTAAATCCTTTGGCGGATCAAATAAAAACGGAAAATTTAATGATGCAAACTAAATTTAAAATAGAAAAGAGCCATTCATAATTTATTTTACGAAAAGCGAGCTCGTTTGAATGCTAAAAATATTGTCTGAGCTTGAAGGCAGGCATGTCAAATTACAGAAAAATACAATAACCAAAAACCGGTTAATTGGTAGACTTTACAACATGTAATTATTCTCAATTCAAAACCCGGTATTAAGTATTTAGTAAAGTTTGATTAGGAAAACAATGTTATCAACATATTATTTTATTAAAAAACCTAATTGGTAAAAACCCTATCTTATCCTATATCCTATAGACCTATATGATGTTTTACATGTGAGACTATTTATTATGGTCAATTTTATTGATACAAAATTTATATAAATGTATGTATGAGAATGTATGGTTGAGGATTTAGGTGTGTATAGGTGTGTATATACATATAATATAGTATATTAGGTGAGTTTATATGTCCTTTAATTATTTTCCAATATATGACCATTTTCTTAGAATTGACGATTTACACCTCTTGAGTGTAGTGTTTTTATTGTTTAAAAAGAATAATGATCTATTATTAGGCTTTGACAATTTATTATAATATGCTATCTAGTGTATTGTTATTATTAAGATATGGTTTTTACTAATTAGGTTTTTTACTGACACTTCAACTATTCCTGATTTGTTTGTTGTATTTTTTGTGACCTTTGACATGATAGGTAGGTAATGGAGTTTTTACTTACTTTATTGTATTGATTTATTATATAAACTAAAGTTAGGAGTGTTCGTTGTCAGTGTGTGTTTGACTTTAGTAAGTGTACACGGCGCCTGAAGATGCCGAAAGGCGAAACCCGGGTCGCAAAAAACGACTTGAATGGAATGGTACAAAACTTAAATCCATTAGAATTTAAATTCAAATTCCATCAAGTACCTTCGGTCGATAGTATTAATATAATAAATAATGGTTTAAATCATCGTAGTTCAGTTAGATGCCCGTAGTTTAATTGAAAAAGCATACTGGCATGAATCCAGCAGATACAAGTTCACGTCATGGCGGGTGTCGTATGTTTTTCTAAAAATGACTTTTTCTAGTGTGTATTTGCATGATATGTTTTCTAATTATGTATATACATATTTAAGTTGTGGTGGTGAAGAAAAGAATCAATTAACCGGAAGTATCCATAATTATTTGTCGGTTAACCGGTGTCTCTATAATCGAATTCAGATCGTAACTCATAGACAGTTTGTATAATTATTCGAGTAATTCTCATTTCGCAGAAAAGTTTCCATTTATAATAACGTAGAAAGAGTTTATAGCCAGTGCGGTCTATAATCCCGCTCTCGGTAATTAAAAATGTTTTCTGTTTGGCACTTGCATTTTTTGTCGCAAACAAAATAATAAAATAATGGATTGTTAAAATAAACAAAGCAGAGTACAATAAAGTTGATCTGCGAAACTCATGACAATTGTGTGATAAATATATTTTTTAAACAGAGTAAAAAACCATATACCATTTTATTATATCACCTGCTGAATCTGCAAACCGGCTAACTCGAATATGGGAAATTGTGCAGGAAGGAGAAAAAACTTAATAATTTAATTGTCGAGTGGAATTTAACAATTCCTTTTGTTTTTTACAAATGAGCTTCACTTTGAATTAATACATTATTTTAGCTTCCATTTTTTATTATATAAAGAAAATTATTTATATAAAAAGCAGAGTTGTGCCATTTATCATATTGGAAACTAGGTACCTGCAGTTGGCTGTTTTGTGTGAAGAACGTTAAGGGGTGACATGCTCGTCGTAGGTCAAAATTGAGTTTTTATTGTATTTTAAAACCATGATCCTGGACACTCCTTAAACGTTGTAGATAATCTATTTATATAATTTTGAAGCCTTATTATCTTTTATATTTATTTTAAACATTTGATGACTGCATAAAGTATTTTTGTTACATAAAATAGTATTCTTTTAAACCTCTCGCTCTAATGTTTTAGAATATAGTCATATTTCGGTACATGAATGTGCAGTGGTGTTAAGATTTTTTACATTTATTAATTTTTAAACGCATTTATAAAACCATTAGTATAATTTATGATGAGATACTTTTAGTAAAATATTCACGATAAAAAATTATATTGATTATCTCTGTGATCCCAATTTTGACAAGAATTAGGCATTGTATTATTCAAAAAATCGGCAAGATTAACACATTTGAGGATAATTCTAAAGATACTCATTATAACTATAACATTATAACTAATACTCATTATAAGCTATGAAAATACAATAAAAACTCAATTTTGACCTACGACGAGCATGTGGGCCGATAACGCATTTATTTATAGGTTTAGGAATTTAAAACTTTGTGTGAGCATATAAAATAATATTATGCTTTATAACAAAATATCATCAAAATCTCATTTTTGGTCAAAAGTGCAGTTAGCTGGTTTGTATATTAAGCAGTCGATATGACGTATACTTTCTTACAGTAAAAATGGTAGGTATATTTATTTATGTAAGAATACAAAACATTGTGGATATAACAAATCTAAATTCAAGACGTACACAACATGAGATTTACATTATAACAAATATTACCCTCACAAGAGAGAAGAAGAAAATATAGAATATAATAATAACAGAAAAAAAATAAATCATAACATACTTAAGTACAATTTAATACAGAAAAATAAAATTTTGAAAACAAAAGACATACAATTTTACACAGAAAAATAAAGTTTCAAAAACAAAATGCAAAGTACATCATTCAAAATGTCTATGTCTTTAGGGAGCGCATTTACTAATCTTGAACCCCTCGCTAATGGTGCCTAATAGGCTTGATACGAGGAAACGGTTTCGATCCAGAATAAATCATGGCTGCGACCACGTAGGTGTTACTTTGCATTATACGGTTGTTTTGTTATTGACAGTGAACCTATTGAACGATTGATTCACTATAAATAAGAAATTATATCAACAGCCATGTGAACTTTCTTATAAATATAAAGCTTAACTTCAAAATAGTATTCAAAATCATAAAATAATATAATATATTAACAGAAAAAATAATCAAATCAGATACATAATAGTTTGATATGACACGGTTTAACTAGGCTGTTATATTATTATTCATCATTAGTTTGAATGATTTTATCTTATTAAAATAGTTTCCTGGATTCAATAAATTAATAATTGTAAAATCATTTATTTAATTCTTTCTATGCCGCAATTAGTTAATTGATAGTAATTCACATAAGATTGGTGTAATTAGGGCGTCCAAAGATGCTTTGGGCACTTAACCGGTTTTAACATAACTTATCGGTATGGAGTCTGAAATAAAAGTTCTCTTTACATTCACTAGATACTATTATAGCTTGAATAGTCGATAGATATTTATTGTATTTGTGATATATTTCCATCTACAAGAGTCTATAAAGAGGATACTATCTAGAGATATAACAATATCTATGGGGGATATAGCAGATATTCTACAAAAACATCTTAAACTATCGATTTTATGATGTGAATATTGCCATTCATGTTACTACACCCTCGACAATATTATGAAAATACAGCTAGTTTACAATATCCAGTCTTATCTGCACTTAGTCTAGAGGTATCCCTTATTAATTTATATAAAAAAAATCTTTTGCTATAATATTTAACAATATAACATAATACGGTCAGTGATAAATTTACTAATTTATTTATGTATAATATCTAATATTATTTTAAAATATATAACATTGAAGTTTTGGTAAATATCAAAGAATTTAGGGGCTTCTAAGTAAAATTTTAAATAGCACTTATTCCCCGTTTGTCTGCTGCACCAATCGTGAAAGTCAATTTGAATCGTTTTCTGGAGTCAAAATAGTTAATACCTATTTAAGTGCACGAACCAGTCGACGTTAGTTGAAAGTTAGGTTGGCGATAACCGCACAATCTCAATTGTTATTATTAACCCAACTGTTACTGTGCAAAAAATAGGAATTATTCTTTTTTGACCGCGACTCCACCGAAACGATCCAAAATGACAATTCACGATTAATCCACGCTGACGATCGACCTCAGAGCTTGTCAGTGTAATTTGAACTTTAGAATAGACACTCTTCAACCACCGATATGGACTGATATGTAATAATAATCCGTGTTGAAGTTCATAAATGATGTCAGAATATTGTTAACTCTTTTATCCGAATCGCCTTACTTTGTCGTTGGCTTTAATTGAATTTAATATAATATTATTATCACGGCATATTTTATTGTCTTCGTAAAAAAAGTTTTCATGTTCTGTAAATATTCCAATACCTTTATAATAGACCTTTATGTTCTCTTAGCTGAGCTTGTATCAATTGTTAAATTAATTTTGTTTTTTAATATTATATTGTTTGATCTATATCTGGAATATGATTTACAATCATTAAAGTAACCTAAATGAAAAAAAATTACATAGCAGTAGAATTCAATTTTTTTTATATTAAAAACGTCATTGTCAATAAAACAAAATCCTATTGGAAATGAAATAATAATCTTACCTTAAATCGCCTTTTTGTAGGGTGACTTCTTCAAAGACAATCCGTATTCGCTCTTTTAACCTGAAATGAGAAAACAGCGCTTTGAATTTATCTCACAGACACAATACAAGATCACGTATATATTATTATTTACAAAATTAAAAAAAAAAACCGGGCTTGTAACCGATATAATTTTAACCAATTATAAACCGTGTAACCGTTTTTTATATAATAATAATAATACATACTATTTATAAATAAAATGATTAACTGTATAAATAATGCCTGATAAAGAAGATAATAATTTATACATATTATTTACGCATTGTAATTAGTAACATTTTATTTATTAAAAATAGCGGCATGATTTCACTTTGAAGTAACCTGAAATTATATATTTATATTCACAAGTCTCACACTACACCACATTAAATTTCGTCATATTTAGAACAGTTAAGTATTGAACAGCTAGATTTGATTAAGTACAAAATTAATTTAAATACCGGTTTATTTATATTACAAATTACACCGGTTTACTGGTTATTTAAAAATACAATATTATTGTCATTTTCCTGCCATATTGTAATCCTGTAATGTAATGCTCTGTATCAAAATAATACAAGTAAATTATTAACAACCGCGTTCATGAAATATTCGCAGACGCAATTGACTTGGGGTAAATATTTTCTTTACTTTAGTTATAATAATGGCTTTCTTCTTCAAAAGGCAAACCTTTGAAACTGCCACGAGAGGTAATTGAAAACGATATTAACGTATTTTAATTACAACCCTTAGTAAATTTGTTTGCCACAATATATTGCAACCCTAATACTTTTGATAAAGGAAAATGTTTCAAAATGATGTTATGTTATTTCGTGTAAGTGATTCAAAAGGAGCTTTCTAGGTTTATATTGAATTATTTTCTAGAATTTTAATTAATTTAATAAATAAACGTGTCCTCTAAAGTGTAAACATTCAAAGCTTCATTCTGTACAGTACAAATCAAGCATAGATTTTCTCAATTTCCCACAGTCAAAATCAGTCCAAAACCAGTAACTAATGAATGTCAGCGACCATTATTATGTGAAAACTCTGCCATTCTGGGTGGTATTGGCTTGTGTACCTCTGATAATTATCTTAGGAATCGATGGTATCAGTTGTTTATTCTACCAAGATGCAGAACCAACCTGCCACTTGTAATGCCAATTGGTAGGGCGATAGCTATGTTCAACCAAATTACTTCGGGTGTTGATATATTCCACTTGTGTGAGCGTGAGTTTAGGTGGACACTATTTTATAAATTCGGGTCTGCTTAGCTCATTTAGTGTACTTTCTTGTATCATTTGTTTTTGTATTTACACCTTTCTACTGTTTAATGCTGATCTATTTCTTTTTTATTTATGTTACGCTGAATGTGTGAAATTGCGTATTACATAAAATCGGCAAAATTTTGCCTATTTCATGAAATGCAAGCCCGTTGCCCTATTCATGAATTAGGCAAAATATCTGCCGAATGCATGAATTCGGCACTAACTTTTCTGCCTAGTTCATGCATTGGTCAAAATAGATGGTCGCGCTCCAGTGGTGTTTTTTGCAACTAATCAAACTCACCAAATGTGTCAAATGTCATTGATTATATACAAATATACCAATCAATAACTTCAATGACGTTCATATTCATTTAATATGATTTAATAGTATAATATATATTATGATAACGGAAGAATTTTATTAAAAAGATATTTTCGCGATTTGATTCGTGCTTGGGTATCGGGCAATGGTCGATTGTTTGTTTGCGATAGTATGATTTGATAGTTTGTTGACAGTTGTTAGCTAGCCTCAAAATGGACATTCATTTGAATTCAGAATTACAAAACCTAACCTAACCTAATAATAATAATATTATGTCCAATTATAACTAATAAAACCATCCGTATTAAGTTTACTTTTCTACTGTCATGTTGACAGTTTAAGAATTCCATACCCTGCCAAATTCAGGCACTCGGCAGATAAATTGCTTAATTCATGAATAATGCAAGCCCGTTGCCTTATTCATGAATTAGGCAAAATATTGCCGATTTCGTATAATACGCAATTTCACACATTCGAAGTAACATATTACATAATACTTACTGTTTTATTAATGTTTCTTTTCTTCTATATGTCATGTTGTGAACATTTTAAATTAATAATTTGTAATGTTCACTCTGTAAAAATAAATAAAATTTCAAAATTTGAATTTGAATATTTAGATGAAAAATCACAATATCTCGTATCGTATACCAGCGTCAAATATCTGCCAAAAATGGCGGCTACTTCTATTAGTTTTAACGGACTAAAAAATATTATTTCTATGGTAACCAGAATAACAACATAACATTGTTAGGTTTGGAATGTTGTAATTTGAACTGATTTTCATTTATTTATTTTATTTATTTATTCAGAAAAAGAGTATTACGGCATTACAGCGATTTGCCAATGCGCCATAATACATAATAAATACAAAATTATAAAAATATCCTAATTACAAATAACAACTAATATAACAAGAAAGTAGAAAAGACAGCATTTGTATATGTAAATATTAAAGAAACATGATAATATATACAATTATAAATTTAACCTATTTAACACGTCCTCAAACATTCATTCATGTATGCAGTTATATGAATCATGCCACACCTGATCGCCCAGTAGTCGCGCAAGCAAGCATACATCGGTCTGGTCTCGGCGACTGGTCTCGAGACCAGAGTCGCCCGGTGTGGCTCGGCTCTTATAGTCAAATTCGTAAGACACTGGCTTTTCATCATGGTTACATTCCTTTTTAGGTCTCAAAACTACATCTATGTGATTTTCTTTACGGCTTGGTGTCTATGTGATAATTTCACTAATACTACTATACTACTACTTCACTACCACTACATAATTAGAATTATTGTCTCAAAAATTAGACTGTTATAGTGATAGAAAAGATTGCGTTTTATGTAGAAAATGATTGAAGATATTACAGTATATCAAAAACTGCACTTTTCAAAATATAATAGAATTGTATGAGAATAACACTGACGGCGGTTTTATCTTTCTGGTAGTTTAGTATCTTTATTGTGGTATTGGTTTTTAGTTCGGTTTAAATTTATTTATCTCGTTGTACTCTAGCAGAGTTTGTGAAGTGACTATCTATAAAGCCATGGGACGCAGGATTGATCCAACGGCCGCGCAAATAAAATATGAGAAAAACAATCCACCAAAGGTGGTTTTAGTCAGGTATGTTCTGTAGTATCGGTGACTAGTTTGGTTAGAATATATTTATCTCGTAGTACTCACTGTATAAGAGTTTGTGGAGCGGTGGTCTATAAAACCATAGGAAGCAAAATCAATCCAATGGCTGCATAAATAAAATATGAGAATAATGATATACAGCGGTTTTGTCTTTCTGCTAGTATAGTCTGTTTACTGAAGTATCAGTGTTTAATTTGTTTTTTTTTTATCTCGTAATACCCACGGTGGCCGAGGGTATAGGGCAGCCATCTATAAAGCCATGGGACGCAGGATTGATCTAACAGCCGGACAAATAAAATATGTGAATAACAATCTATTCACGGCGGTTTTAGTGTGTCTGCAATTAAGTAGTATCGGTGTCTTATTCGTATAGTTATCTCGAAAGAACCGTTTTACGTGGGACACCTGTATCCAGCCACCGGTGTGTCGAGATGGCGCATTTACATATAAATTAACGTGACACTCGTGTGTCTCCGTCTGAACGCTCCAATTAATTTATGTGTTAATGTGGCATCTTCACGCACCAGTGGCTGGGACACATGTGTCCCGTGTGAAACGGCTCTAAGGCATAAAGCCCACCAAAAAAGCGCTCGACGCGCTCACTACTGAGTAGGCCCCCTCCCACCCGCGCATTACCCTTCACCTATGTAATAAGGGGCTCAAGCAGCACAAAATAATTATTATTATCAGCGTTTCTCATAAAAAAGCAATAAAAATATTAATAAATTTCTCGGGGCTTGTAATTAAAATCGGACACGCAATAACTAAACAAAGAGTTCGCTGTTCTTAAATAATGGCTTCTCGCCCGTCGCATCGACGACGCCTCGAAGAGCGTAATTTTGCTCGCCGTTTTCAATGAATGGATACGTTGTATGTTCGTTCATTCGTATCACCGAGAAGCCAAAAAACGATGACTCATGGGGCGGGCGCGCATAATGCGTCGTCAAATCTAGTGGGCGCTGGCGTATTTGATTACGTTGTATTTTCGTTGATTTACGCGCCACTTGTGAAATTTTGCGCGAGAGCCACACTTGCTGCGTTAAGTGGGTTTTACGCCTAACACTTACGGTAGCCGAGGTTGTAGAGTAGTCGTCTATAAAGCCATGGCACGTAGAATTGATCCGATGGCTGGGAAAATAGAAAGTGTATGTCTTTTTTAGGTTTATCAATACAATATTGAAGATGAAACAAAATTCAACTCCAATTCTCGTATATTATAATATAGTTATATTATATACGTATATATTTATATTATATATTTTGTATTTCATTTGGCAATCGGAGTGAGTAGGTATGTTGGTACACTTACTTACCGGTTGAATAGAGGGTCAGCCGAATTGGAAGAATCATAGAGGGAGGGTCCCATTATTCCATCCTGGCACAGAGGGAGTTATTGAATAGATATTTTGGCTTTCAGCGGTAGACTTCTTTTTATTAATAATAAAAATATTATCAAAAGAAAACGTCCTTCTTTGATGTTCGATTTTGATTAATTTTAATGACTGCTCAGGTAAAATCAGAAATAACTCGAACCTATTTCGTTCGAATCTATTGAGTATTTTTTTACTTACGTATTTGAAAAATTATAATAATTATAATTAACTACCTACGTATAAGTTAAATCATTAAATAATTCCAAAAGTTATCGACTTTATCAGTCATAAACTTTTAATAATAATAATTAAACATTTTTTCCATTTTTTATACAAGAAGAACTCAACATTTTCTTAATCTTGACAATATACCAGCGCACCTATTCTATACACAATACTGCTTTCGGCCGCTTCGGCAGCTATCTAGGGTAGATTTTTATCGAAATATTATCACTTATTGTAACAATTACAATAAGTAAGTTGTAATTTTATTGTTACAATAAGTGCTATGTTTAAACAGCACATCTTTTGGTTGTGGTAAATTTTAGAGTGAGATAGAGAGTTTTGACTGTTTAGACGGCTAACTTACTATAATTATTGTTTCAATAAGTGCTAATACTTTGATACTAGCCTACCCTATATAGCTGCCGTAGCGGCCGAAAGTAGTCTGGTCTATAGAATAAATGCGTAGATGTGTTAATTTTTACAACTTAACAGACTTACCTCCTTCTACATCCTACCATACTCAATAACATACACTATAATGATATAAAATTTTTGGGGATTAAGCCAAAACTGATTAGTGGTGGTCTTAAAGCTAGGAGTTGGTTAAATATAATATTTTATAGTACTATCTGCACGAATTTGATAAGTAGTTGAGTATGATAATAACATTAATTTGCCTGAATGTTCTGCCAGTGAGCCATTTCCGATAAGGTCAAATCAGTGCTTGACATTATGGAGGGTACGATAGTTATGTGGGTGCTACACGGATCTTCAGACAGAGTGTACCTTTAAGTTAGCATCCTAAGTTTGTTTTAATACCCTACCATCCAGCATGACTTGGCAGGAAACCATTAATTTAAAACTACAATGTATTTTGCAACATAATATTGTTAAAATTACAAAACAAGCAATTTATCTGAGTCAGTCAAATTTCAACAAAAAGATAATTTAGCAAAATAATATAATAATTTAATGAATCAATAATATCGCAAATTAAGAAATAATGCTATGTAAATTTGCCTTGATAATCCCTTACCTCAGTTACATTATGTTGTATTATCACTTGATGTTCTCTACTGTGATGATGTGACTCTCGTTTCAGACGTCATACTGTTAATATAATATGTTATGTTATATACTTGATTATACAATTATCTAATAAATGAATCTAATAAAGTATTTTAATGAGATAAAATCCTTAATTACAAATTTTGAACTAATTATAGCAGCCTGGTTAAACCGAGCTATAATACTGGAGACTGCTTAATATTCTGATGAAGTATTTTTAACCAGTCAAAAACTAAGTATATGGTCAGCACACGCGATCAGGTACCGCTGCAGAATATAGACATAGGACAGCATGCATATGAAGGGGTGGACAAGTTCACGTATCTCGGATCCAGCCTAAATACCCAAAATAAGACAGCAGGGGAGATAAAAATCCGCCTTATCTCCGGGAATAAATGCTGGCATGCCTGCAAGTGCAAGGTGGGGTCGAAAATTCTAGGCCGAAGAAGTAAACTTCTAATTTATAAAACAATTAATTATAAGGCCAGTGGTCACTCATGGCTGTGAGACTTGGTGCTTAACTCAAAACGAGGAAAAAAAATTAGCTGTCTTCGAGCGTAAAATAGTCCGAAAAATCTTTGGACCCACGTTGGAAAATGGGAACTACAGAATAAAAATGAACCACGAGTTGGAAGAGCTGATTGAACAGCAAACAATCATAAGATACTGTAAGTCCCAAAGACAACGATGGGCAGGACATGTGAAGAGAATGCCTGAAGTTAGAGCGCCAAGGATCATGACGAAGTGGCTACCCCAACGGAAGAGACCCAGAGGCCGTCCAAGAAGGAGATGGGCTGACGCCGTAGAAGTAGACTGGCTTCATATAGGAGGACCCGGTAACTGGAGAAGTGTGGCGAGAGACAGGAGTGAGTGGAGAGCGGTTGTGGAGGAAGCCAAATCCCACCCTGGGATGTAGCGCCATGGAAGAAGAAGAAGAAGAAGTATTTTTAAAAGGCAAGACAACGCGGATGATACAAATGGATGTCAATGATACTAATAATTAATAATAACCATTAATTAGGTCAAGCTCACTCGATAACCACATATTGATATGATAGGTTGCAGTAACTTGTAGATGAGCACTGTAATATTAAGCGCTGAACTCAAGTCAGGAGTGTCTGGGGATAGGGAATTCACCCAGTTGTCTACGGTTGAATCACTGGGAAGCTATAATTAGTAGGCTGAGTGGAAATCAGTGGAAATGCCTAAATTTTTTAAACTACTCCCCTCTCCTCCCGCCGCCTTAAAAATTGATAATAAACTATTTTGGATATTTTTTTGAAATGCATCCCCTCTCATATAATTTTTTTGTGTGCGCGCATGTGCTTTATGGATCTTTTGAGTGTTACGAGAACGCGTAGACGACTCAGATGCGCCAAGTTGTAATATTCTATTTTAATTGATCAATATGACGCTATGTACATATTAAACTTGAGGTACACCCACGTGCACCTCTTTGAACGCTGAAACATTATTGCTTCCAAGTCCACCAGAGCGTGATATTCATATATTCTTAATGTTCTACGAACAACTAAGTAAGTACCTACGCGAGATGCATTTCTCGAGCCGGAATGCAAACGCAATTAGACGTGCAAGAAACTCGAGTGCCTTATTGTTATGACTGGTAGCGAAGTGTTGACTCAGTTAATTAACTAATACTCCACTAATCAGTTTAAAGTGTACGGTTTGCTAATGAGAAGCTTAGCGGACCTCACTTGACTTGCTTTGCCAACGTCATTATAGGGAAGTTATCCACGTTTACACTAATCGTTCGTACCTGCTGTTAAGTTTTGCAAATTCCTGTAACAACTTCACTATTTTATAAGTATTACAGTATATAAGAAGAATTTATTAAGAGTATAAACAAAAAGCAATAATCAGAACAATGCCAAGAATAATTATTTTTTTATTACAGGTTTAACCAGGCTGTTATAATTATCCAAAATTAGTAATTAACGATTTTATCTTACACATTGACTGCTGACTAGATAATTACTTTTTAATCACCACATTTAAATAGCATGATAATTATATCGAATGGCCACCTCGTCGTAACGCGCTAGGCGAGTCTTTAGCGTCCAATGTTGTATTTTATTGCATTCAATTAATACATTGGACGCTGAAGACGCACCTGGCGCGTAATGACCAGGCGGCCGATCGATGTAATTAACGTGCATTTCAAAGGTGGTAATTATAAAGTCATTATCTAGTCAGCAGTGAATGATTTAATTGACAATTGTAAAATAAGGTATTTAACATAAATTATCGCTATGGAGTCTGAAGCAAGAGTCCAGTTTACATTCACTTAATTATTTATTTATATAGTTTGAATACTGGATAGAGATTGATTGTACTTACGATATGTTAAAACGGACAAGGATCAATCAAGGGGGAATATCTAGAGATATAAGTAAAATAATTCTTATAGAGGATACAGAATAATATGTTCCACAAAAACATCATAAACTATTGATTTTATGATATGAATATTACCATCCATATTACTACATCCTCTAAAATATTGTGGGAAGTCTAAGTCAAGTATTATTATCTGTACATGAAAAAGTATCCCTTATTTTTATTTATATAAAAACAACCCTTGGTATAATATTTATTTTAACAATATAACGTATTTCTGTGGGAAATTGGTCTATCATAAATTTACGCATTGATTCATGTATTTATAATCTAATAATATTTTATAAAAAAAAACCTAACCTAACCTTAGCACCTAATCTAACCTAACCTGATCTAACCTAATCTTACCTAATCTAACCTAACCGAATCGATGAACTCTGGACTGAACGGTAGAACAGTAGAGAGCTAGATACTTTTTTCTAGCTCATATTGGTAATAATTTATAAAAATACTTAAATATTATTTATATTATTAATACAAAAACATCATTTAAAAACACATTTTTGGAAATTATACCAATAAAAAATACATTAGATCTGCTCAATAACATTTCACAAAAATGGAAAGTGCCATCATCGTTTCTAGTGCCCTCGTACGTTTATATTTTTTAAATTGTCTTAAAATAAAAAAAAATCACATAATATTATTATGGTACGAGGGTGGGTCAATAATTCCTTAGAAAAAAGCATTAAAACAGTTTTTATTTTTGTATTTTTTTTTATTTCTCAACATAATCTCCTTGGAGCTCAATACACTTGGTTAGACGTTTCTCAATATTTTTTAAACCGTCAGAAAAATAAGTTTTCGGAAGGTCCTCAAAATAAGCATTTGACCGATCGATGACTTCTTCATTTGAAAAAAAACGTTGTCCACTTAGCCATTTTTTTAAGTTTGGGAAAAGGAAAAAGTCACTGGGGGCTAAATCTGGCGAATACGGTGGGTGGTCGACCAATTCGAACTTCAATTCTTCAATTTTAGCCATTGATCGTAAACATGTGTGAACACGGGCATTGTCCTGATGAAAGAGGATTTTTTTCCTGTTTAAATGAGGCCGTTTTTCTTCAATTTTGTTTTTTAGCTGGTCCAATAAAGATGCATAATAATCCCCTGTTATTTTTTTTCCTTTTTCCAAATAGTCAACGAAAATAATTTCACGTGCATCCCAAAATACAGTAGCCATAACCTTACCAGCTGATTTTACGGTTTTCGCCTTCTTTGGACATGGTTTGCCTTCGCAATCCACTGCTTTGACTGTTCTTTCGTCTCGGGAGTATAGTGGTGTATCCATGTTTCATCTACAGTCACAAAGCGACGAAAAAATTCATCCGGATTGCGTTGCATGAGCGACAACAGGGCTTTAGAGGCCACCACCCTATTGCGTTTATTGTCGACTGTGAGCAAACGCGGCACCCATCTTGCAGAAATTTTTTTCATGCCCAATTTGTCATGTAAAATAGAAATGACGCTACCTTTTGAGATCCCTGTAACCTCAATTATCTCACTCAACTTTAATCTTCGGTCACTTAACACCATATCGTGGATTTTATTGATCATTTCTGGTGTAGTCACCTCTACAGGACGTCCTGAGCGTGGTTCATCCTTTGTTGATGTACGACCACGTTTAAATTCATTTAACCAGTTGTAAATAGTTGCAAGTGAAGGAGCAGATATGCCGTGAACTAAATCCAACTCATTTTTTATTTCCTTTGCTGTTAACCCTTTTATATTAAAATGTTTAATAACAGCTCTAAACTCAATTTTCTCCATTTTCCATTTTTCCATTTTCCACAAGCAATTTTTTTTTAAATGAACGAGAAACACACAACAACCCGACCAATCTGATTGAAACTTCGCAGCATACTGAATCGGTAGTGCCGCTGCATGAAAACAAGCCGCTTACAGTACTAGTCGCGCCACCTGTCGGCTTTTCTAAGGACTTATTGACCCACCCTCGTATATTTGCAGTTTAAACTTTGATTTAACGTTTTAAACATAATCGAAAGGTCAGCTGTTTTTAACTTAAATTTAACGTAGATAAATTAGTTGGAATATTAAATTTAAAGTTAATACAATGTTTACGTTGACATCTCGTTACCTTACCTTGAAAAGGTTCTAACTTTCTAACGTTTTGACCTAAAATGAATTTTTGATGTGAAAAGATTTTATTAGCCATATTCTATCATATACGTTCATTTCAGAGTCATATATTGTCAAATATGGGAATTAGCAGTATGCCGGAGTTCTATCTACATGTCTTTTTTTATTGAAAATATCACCATTCCAAATTTCAAACGCTCATAGCTCAAAACATGGTCAAGTGCAATTAGAACCTTTTCAAAGTAAGATAATGAATCCTTTCAATGCTTTGGATGTAAACATTATAATAGGGGGACCATAATGTATAAATTTGCACAAAACATATTGTAGGTATATGAAAAGAGTCTAATAAATGCTACGATGTTTTAAAACTCACTAAAGCAGTGAGAACATCATACTATAGCAACTATTTTTCATTAAATAATGCGAATGATTACTAAATGTCAAACATAATATGCTTAATTTATTTTGTTTGTCTATTATTGACTTAAAATTCATATTTATTTTTTTAATGGAACTGCATGGATGATTTGTGTACATTTAAAACTTTTTTTTTTGGAAAATGTTAACATATAAATAAGTTTTCAAGTGATAAATAATTTAGTATACAATAAGATTTTAAATGCATTGAAATTAAAATCGTTTAAAAAATATATATATTTTCATAGATCAATATTATTATTATTATTCTGATATAGAATTATAGCTCAATTAAGTAATGAATAACGAGAGTTATGAACCTTACGATTGTATAAATAAATAAATGGTTCTAGCATAGAAAATACAGTCGGTATATTACATATACGTAAAATATATCTTCATATAAAGCAATGTTCGAATATTCACAATACCCCCCGAATGCAAGTTTCAAGCCAGTTTGATTGACGCGTGCATACAAAATTCATTCCAGTATGCCATGTATCGACACATACCTATTCGTATTAGTATGCAAAATATGGAGTGATTCAAAATAAACATGCAAGTTTTTACAAAAATATCGATTTTGACTAGCATTATACCTAGTAAGTACGCTTTTTAATAAATATTACTGGCCAACACTTACGATGATTTAAAAAAAAATTTTTTCCCACATCTAAATTCTATAACAATAATATCCTAAACGCGTGACACTGAACCAATTGATTATTAATGTAAATAAAAAAGTGTTTTATCTACAGTCAACGCGAAAAGTACTCGAGCTTACAAGTAGTCAACGCAATAATTAATAACAACACAAACATAAACAAATACACCCTCCTCCACCCGCCGTGCCTGTACAGCCGCCTTCCACAGCGCTGTATTGCGACATAATGAATATTTAATTGCTCATATTTCGTCCCGAATGGAGCCGCACCGTACCGATCATTTGCAACCATGCACCTCGGTGCTTTAGACTGACTCTAGAAAGAAAGTGAGAAAGTTAGGTCCAGCTCTACTGCTGCCGGCGTGATGCGCCCTGTGTACCAGCGTACACAAGATTTTAGTCTGATTATATGGAGGAGTCGGGATTATCCCGCTCCCTATACGACGCTGCAAATTTTTCAAATGCCGAAAAATTGGCCTCTGTTGCAATCAGGTCCGCGTGGCCAATTGGGCCCGTCTGAACCAAATCAACCGCCTTGCAACATACTCAGTTTAAATTGAGCGTATAATAGAGCGTATAAAGATTTTTTTACGCCTAAGAATACCTCAGGAGCAGTTACCTAAAACTGAGATTACCATATTTGGACACCACGCGGCGCCTCCAGGAATCCATGTCGCTCGCCAATCTTCTTGTTTCGTTACAGGTCAAACCAGCATTCCATAGTTCCAACGTATACACTCTGTAGATTGTATTTAGCGGCTTTCCAGGACGCCGGAATCCGGTCGGCTTGAAAAACAGGCAAGCCAGGTTGAAGTTCTCTTCTGGCATCCGCAGCACGTGGCCAAGCCAGGTCCAACGTCGCCTCTTCACTTTCAGCATGATGAGAGGCTGCTTGGTGCGTTCTCTTATCTCCTTGTTGATCCACATATTATGTAGGTTGATCCAAAAATAAACAAAGATTTTCGAAGAGAATCTTTAACTTGTTCAATTTTTTCTGAATTAAGAGTGTTTTAAAATTTGCAGATTTCATCTCGACGGTGCAATTTAAGGGTAGATTACAAAAACAACATATCTGTTAGATTTTTTCATATTTGAAATTTATGAGTCATTTCGTTTTTTTAAATAATAATTCTCTCAATTACTGTTATTTAAAAAACAGCACATAACACTGGTTAAAAGGTGTTAAAGTTTCTACGAATTTCGAGCTTCTACGAATACACCATAATAATTAAGTCAAATGAAAGCAGTGTCTTTTGCATATTTATTATGAACTTCAAAAGTTCATAATGATTATTATTTCTCATTGAAAAATAACCACACATTGTGTAGTATCAAATTAAAAAATAACCATACTTCACAAGGAATAGATTATATAAAGTTTTTTGCTCTCCTGTAAAATTGTTCAGTTCTGACATAATATGTTGTTTTTGTAATCCACCCTTCAATTCATGTACCTTTATCAAAATTTTATTTTTTAAAAGGGCGTTAAGAAATAGAAAAAAGTAGACTTTTCAGAAATACGATTAAAGCTCGCGGGCCCCACAGAAATACTTGGTGGGCCGTAGTTTGTCCAGGCCTGCTCTAAATGATTGACTAGAAAGACGTATTCACCATTTTAATATAATAATATATTATGTATACAGTATTTCTATGATAAAATTCATATCGGTGGTAATTAAAATAATACCAATAAATGTTATTTATGGATACTAGATACAAAACTCAGTTATAAATATTTCCACAAATATCCGAGGATAAAGTGGCTTATAACTGACACCATTATTTATTGTATATAATAAAAATATGATCAAACTGCCGTTCGGGTTGAGCATCCCCAGTAATAAAAAAAGCCATTAACTATTGATGTACAAAGTCGCGAGCTTGGGTAAGTAATTATTTTTATGCAAATACTCAGCTGTAAGCCGCTCCCGGGGGAAAGCCGAGGGAGGGCTTCACACAAAGGCCTTTGCCCTCTCATAGCGTTATCTCTGTGAGGAAAATGCCGAAAGACTATTATCTTCAACCGAATATTGGGGAAGTTCTAGCTGTATTTTTCTTTGTTTTATTGTAATTAATATAGCATACAGCGTTCTTTATGTCTACTTTTGGACCTGTTCTACATCTTGGGTACAATTTGGATGATACGATTTGTTCAATGATGGTTTTTTTGTAAGTATATTAAAATTAATATGGTATAGATAATCGCTACACATATCTCAATTACCTTCATGGTCGCAGCCATGACGTATTCTGGATCAAAACTAGTTTCCTGTGTAAGGCTTATCAGACTCCATCAGCAAGGTGCGAGATTAGCAGAATATTTTTGAAATTTTATTTAATTTTTAACATTTTTATTCTAATCTAAGGATAGTATTTGTTATGAACTAGAACCGTAATAAATTCACTAATACAAGTAAGTAATAAAAAAAGGTGAGAATTAAATTCTACCAGAAAGTATCTATTCTAATATAAAGTATAGTAAAGTAAAATGAAATTATCGGCTTAAAATAACTAAATATTATGCATAAGTTATCGATTGTAATTATTATAAATATCTAATAAATACTACGGTAATCGTAATCCACCTCATTTGAACTGTAGAAAAAATCGACTATTAATCTGCAATGCACGATGTAGACGTATTATACCACTCACTGATTCTACTAGTATGACAAAGAAAGTACAATACGCCTTTTTGACCATAGCAAGAACCTCGGTTTCAATTTTAGTTTCACTTAGTATTCCATTAAATTAATTCATGTAACCCATGGAGTAGTTTTACAGTAAATTAACAATATGTACAAAATGTATTCTTTGTTCAAACGTCTAATGCTTTAATATCAAATTACCTACTATTGCCACCATAGTAGTGCTTCAGTGAGATTTACTACCAAATTCATTATTTTGGTTAGAGTGATCATTTGAATCAAACAAGCCAAGTTTGATTTCAAATAAAGCTCAAAATATGGCCAACAGTGGTGGAGGTTATTCAGCCGCTAGCTGTCAAAATAATGACCATCTCGATCGCGCTTACCTTCTATGATTTTCAAAATATAACTAGATAACCAATTTTACCGCGGGGAGTTGATTCCCGTGTTTTCTATTCGTCCACGTATTCTTTAACTCTATCAAAAAAATATTCGTAATATTTAACCTTCCCTTCACGAAACGAATACATTCCGTCCGTTCCAATGATGTAACCTTGGGTTAACATACAGGATCGATAATATTACAGTAGATAAAAATAAAAGCTTATGTTTTCAAGATAAATAAGGGTTATAAGATTTCATCATCACTTTTTATTATTTGTTTTATCTGTTAAATGATTGAAAAGTCATCAAAATGTAATAAAAATCATACGAGTATTTATATACATTCTTACAGCCTATAAGTCATAATATTATCTTAATCTTATGCCTTTTTTTCATATCTCTTTCTCATGATTGAGTATGTTTGTTAGTTAAATATAATTAAACCGGAGTTGGTGACAAAGTCGTTATACTTACGTATTATAATATATTTTACGATTAACTTTAACCTTCCTTTTACTAAACTAATAATTTCCGTCTGTTCCAGTAATGTCACATTCAGTTACCGTAAGAGATTGACACAAGTCTTGATCTCACTTACCTTAATATATCTTTCTCAAAATTTAGTATGTCTCTCTTTGATGCATGTACTTTAAAATATATGTCTTTTATTCATAATAGAATATGATGCTCTGTTTGCAATGGGAATTTATAATTTATGACGGGTAAATTAAATCTGACGGATATCTGAGGTGTCCACAATATTATCGGGAAACAACGTTTTTATGTTTCTAGCTTCAATTATTTGTTTTAACGTGAGATTTTCTTTCCCATTGTATTCTATGTCAAAATTAGAACCAAATGGCAAATTGTTTCAGCCGATAAACTCTTAAATGTAATAAATATAGGCAAAATAAAATTGGACTTAGCGCTACTTGTACTTCACTTTTTAATTTATCCCGCATAAGGCACATATTTTCGTGGCACTCTCATAAGTTTACCAAATGCTACAGCATGGGAGACGCCCTTTTCAATATTGAACGTTCCCTTATTGGTTGACTTAAACACGCGCGAAATCAACCAAGATTAAATAATATGAAATACGGACTTGGCGCTTTTTGTAATAAATCAAGACTTAAAATATTTTTTTTCATAGGGTTATGTCGCGTTTTGGAATTTATAGATCAATACATATTGTGTAAAATTATACGAAGAATACGTGCGTATTTTTTTCTAGATTTTGGCCAAATGTGGACTTATCGCTTTTTGGAATTAGACACCTCATCTATCGTATATTATATTACGTAGGTATATCGATTTTTAAATTATTTTAATTAGATGTTCTATTGGTAATTCTGGAAATAGCCGAAATATTAAGTAGACAAAGTGCATATTGATTAAAATATTTGCAGTTTAATGGGCTAAGTAACAGGTGACCTTACAGTAACGATAGTATTAACAACATAAATCCCTTTTTGTATGAATAAAAAAAAATCTTGTGATTACATAGTAAATTCAGTTTTTAAATATACCTAATAATGTCTAAACATACACTAATGCTAGACTTTCTGCCACCCCTACTAAAATAACTTCAAATCCTTACAAAGGTTATAATATTACATATATGAAAAGAAGGACAAAAAAGATTTCACGCAGTAATAAAGTGATTTATACCGAAAATAGTTAAACATAATTACACTAGTACGCTTCAAGTATTTCACAAAGAAGTGTAATTTACACAAAAACCTCTTATAAGTTAGGCAAAATCGCGTACCTATTACGAGTAAGTAATCAAATTAAACTGTTGTTTGTATTCCAAGTTAGGCGAATAAATTGAAAGAAATAACAACGCAGAGATAACTTACTACAGAGAAATCGAGGGATTGTTTTCCAAAGTGGGAACAAAGTTTTTTTCTGCCTCCCGCTGAAAAGTTTCCCTAACACGTAATCATATCTTAATTGGATGTAATTGATATTGCCAATTGATTGTTTGTTTGTTTCAGATCAAATTACTTAAAGTTCTACTTTACTATACAAAAACTTGAGCAAGGGCATGATTTATCTGATATAGAATATTATTATATATTATAGCAAGAGGAAGACTCCTTACTAAGCAATTATTTAGAGCAGATATTCTCAAACTTATTTGGCCCACTGCCCCTTTTTACTTTATACAATATCAAAAAGATGCAGTGACAAATTTGAATTATTTTATTTAATATATTTTTTTTATCAAACAGTGAAAATAAGATGCCTTTTTATTTATTTATTTAGGTCAAACGAAAGGATCAAACACAGAAGAATAAGTACAAAATGAAATATAATAATATATTTTATTATATAACCTGATAAATATTGCATAACTAAAATAAATGATGACTTGATGGTTACATTATGTAGTTATTTTAACATAAATAACTTTAAAACACCTCAGATATTATATACCTATTAGAAAAAAATCACATTTGAAAAAAATACGACGCCTGACGGGTTTGAACCCGTATATCCACTGGTATTGCGTTAATATGCTTTAACCAATTTAAGCTACCTGCTAATTTTTTTGATTATGTCTGATCCTCGTAAGAATATATGAGCCTCCACAGAGTGGAAATTTATATTAACAGATTTTGTTTTTACGAGAAATGGATGTTGGCCACTTGCTCAACCTATTAGGTCTGTTCTCTGACTCCAAACACAAATTGAAAAGCAATAGTTATGACTGACGTTTAAGCTGCGCGGCCATCGTCGGTGGGGCGGGTTAAGCATCGGTCAATAAATATATTGTTTTTCAATTTTCGTATGAGTCAGAGTATGGACCTAATAGTTTAATTAGGTTGAGCAAGTGACTAACATCCATTTCTCGTAAAAACAATAATCTGTTAATACAAACCTACACTCTGTGGAGGCCTATATTATGATCTTATTAGGATCAGACATATAAAAGAAAAAAATGACACATATAACGAATACTTTATATTGATAGGATCATTATAGGTACCTAGAAACATAGCAGTGATGTACAATAATTATTGGAAGGTACTAATAAGTAACCTCACGATGGCCAAGCGGCTTAAGCATTGGCCTTTAACTCGTGGGTCCCAGTTTCGAATCCTGGATCTGGCAAATACACATATTGTTTTTTTAATTTGTATTTGAGTCAGAGTATGGACCTAATAGGTTGAGCAAGTGGCTAACATCCGTTTTTTAAAAACAAAAATTTGTTAATACAAACCGCCACAACGTAGATGCTCATAATAATCTTTTTAAAATCGGATATGGTCAATAAAAAAGTGGTCGTTTAGTGCCTTTTCGGTACAACTGCATAGCGGCATTAGTTCAATGGTTGTCCACTCACCGAGTGACATGTCCAGCCCTTTGCCATTTAATCTATCACATCGCGTACTCTTTTCTTTTTTTATTCGCGTACCCATCCTTGATGGCCGCGCGGCTTAAGCATCGTCCTATAACGTCGTGGGTCCCAGGTTCCTACTTGATTACGATAATTTAAGCTAGTTTGTCTAACATTAAATTCTTATCAAATTGCGTTATTATGTTCAATAATATATGGAATATTGCATACTCAAATCTTGTGAATTATTCGTTGAATAAAAAAAAAGGTTTTTATATTTTTTTATTAAAATCAACCCATAGTACTTACTTAATATTTGCATTAAATACAGAAAATTATTAAGGCAAAGCAAAATTACGAAACCATTAAAATTATATACTATTTATTAATGTTTGGCTCTATTTTTGTCGCCTGCATTCTAAAATCATAATAATTAGTTATTTCAGGTTGGTTTCATTAATTTAATTAATTAATTAATAGATTTGCAACCGCGCTGAGCCCATGTTCTGCTAAAATATATTATTATAATGAAGGAAATACAATAAAAATGTACTTTTGTTGGCCAACACGAGTGCATAAATTAGAAAAAACATAAGGATATGTAACATTGGTGTAGGTACAGTTTTTCAGCTTCTTCTGATTTTTATTTGCTTCCACCACCCATTTATTTATATTTAACGCCCCCAATTGCTTTAAAGGCTACTACCACCGCCTTAAATTGCTCCAGTGCCCTCTAGGGGGCGTTATCGCTTACTTTAGAAAACACTGATTTAGAGCAAACCATACCAAATATTTCAATAAAAATATGTTTTACGTTTCATTACCACACTAAAAGACTAGTTGAGACATTCATAAATAATATAATTTAAAAGTTGTCGCAATATCCACCCACAGTATTGATTTTCTGCATCGAATATTTAACATTACTCTGTAAATACTCACTGTAAAAATCAGTACATAAATTTTACATCTTAGCATGTACTGATAAATTATCGAAGCAGATCACCAAATTATACTACAGTTTACGGGAATGGAACAACTGGGCGCCGCACTATCGAGTGAAATAAATAGACGTTCGTTATACAGAAAGAAGATGAGGAATTTTAATCAGTTTCTATCTACTACTTAGTAGTTTTAATTTATTTCGCTCTACACAAAATATTTTTTATGGCGGATTGAGAATTATCATGCCGGAGGCTTTATGATATAAAAATAAAAGAACCCTCTTCTAATTGGAACTTAAACGCGCTTAAATGTACAATTGAATTATAACTTCCGTGTGCATATTTAAATTCTCACTAAATATTAGGTAAATAATAAAATAATTTTAATATAAATAACAATAACAATACAAAATAATAATACAGGCATATTTTAAAAATATTTATAATTCACGAACGTTTATTTATTTTCGAATTTTATTTAATTGCGTGGCGCCCAGTTGTCCTGGCGCACAATCGTCTTAGACCCAAATTGACGGTTTTCTTAATTAACTATCAACTTTTAATTAATTATTAACAGCTTTACATCCAAACGTACATTTCCCTGGTGGTGTTTTGGTGAAGCCATTAACTTTAATATAAAAAAATGATTTAAAACACTTTGTCCTCAAAATTCACCTAGTATTATTGTGTTTAAATAATCATCTTCGTACTACTTAGGTATTTTCGGTGTTTTCCCAACAGCGAAAATCTTTGCAAATTCAAAAAGGCTAAAGACTAAGAACGCTTCATTATTTCCAGATGAAATTCGTTGTTTGTATTTGCGATCGGACCACAAAGCACCTCGAAACGTATTTGGAAAAAGAGAAAAGGCCCAAACACAACTCTCTGTTTGCGCAATTTGGATTGGGATTTGCGAAAGAAATGAAACGAAAATAATGCTAGAGACGCTGATAAAAAAAGTCATTTGTCAAATTGAAATTCTTCGGCATGAAATGTATTTCACTTGGCACCGCCGTCAAAGAGATGTTTGCTATTGCTCTGGTGAATTATTTTCCAATTTCTTTTTTAATAATATTAATAAACTAGTAGTATCACCCGGCAGAATGGTTTAATATTTGAAAATAAAAAAATCTAAATTTAATACATATAGTGTAAAGGATTGAATTAAAAAAAAATAAAAAATATAATATTAGTCATTTTTATTTTTACATATTAATATAGTATATTTTTGTACATGTATTGCATTTAAATATCTTACAAAGAAGTACATATTCAATTTATTATTTTAAGGCTTTTCGATACACAATATTCGTGGCTTTTCCATTTGGTGCCAAAATCAATAGATTTTTACTACCCCCACTCTTTACGCTACATACAATTGTCCGTGAGTGAAGCATTCCGATCAAATGTGGTGGCACTGCATTGCCCGCACCGCGCCGGCTCGGTTGACTCCCTGCCGATTACCGATTCTAATAACACAATTATTTGCATGTTACTTTGCAGTTTGACCTCCAATCGAGCTGAAATAAACGCCAATATTTTTAAATTACACATTTTAGCGACATTTTTAATAAAAATGGGGGTTACATCATTAAATTCCGCGTTTCAAGGCCATGCACGTGGCGGCATTTTCCGCAAAAACCGTAAAACTATCCTCGGGGTGCAATGGGTTAAATCTGAAATTCGAGACATCGACCACGCACTCCGGCTTGTTGGTCTCCGTCTACTGTCTAAATTTTGTCGAAATCCGACTGCGCGTGTGGATTTGTATAAAGAAAAACCGATACAACGGTACAAACATCCAAATATAATTTCGAAACTATAGTACCTATAGATAAATGTTCTTTACTATTAAATAATGTATAGTGACGCTGATCAAACTAATACTGGAATCCATGGCCCCCACAAGGGGAGGGCTGACAGGAATCTAGCCTGGGGGTCCGGGATAAGTGAGATAAATTTCACTTTTAAAAGCTATTGTAAAATTAACGTAATGTGCTGAAGGCTCTATAAATATCAAAAAAAATGTTTCGAATTAAACAGTTTTAAAGTTGGTAGTTGACCACGGCTCGATCATTTTAGTCGGCATATCGACTGCTATAAGGCACTGAATTTTCATCCGGAGTCCCCGAGTTCAATCCTGAGTGAGGTCTCAATATATATTATAATTATTTTTCTCAAAGTATGGGTGTTTACGATTATTTCTCTTATATTACTAAATACACTACTGTCATTGGGCCTCATGGTTTGTCGTAGTGTTAAAAAGAATATATATGTATTTATTGTATATCATGGCAACGATGGTCGAGCGGCTTACGCATCGCTTTATAATGTCGTGGGTCTCAGATTCGAATCCTGGATCTTGCAAATATGTATACGTATATTAGGGTCGGATATGGTCAAAAAAAGAAAAATATATTATATTCATAGGGTTGCTGCCAAAAATTATTAAGTTGATAATTTAGGTATTTTAAGTTAACAACTAATTATGTATATGTATATAAATATGTGACATCTACGGTGGTCACGCGGCTTAAGCGTTGGACTATCACGCCATGGGTCCTAGGTTTGAATCCTGGGTCTGGCAAGTACACATATTGTTTTTCAATTTGTGTGTGAGTCAGGGTATGGACCTAATAGGTTAATCAAGTGGCTGACATCCATTTCTCGTAAAAAACAAAATCTGTTTATACAAACCTCTACTCTGTGGAGGCCCATATCATCCTATTAGGATCGGACATAGTCGGAAATATAAATATATATGTTAAATAATTCAAGGTTATTCGATACATAGAACATGCACATAAAGCACAAAGAAATAAGCATTGTGTCTGATTTTAGAAGGCATGTCAAACTTCAAAATGCAATTACTTCATAACATGATTTCGAGACTTACAAATCTTTGGTAGTAACTCGAAAGTTGATAATATTGTTCTCTAAGTAATGGTTAAAATGGAAATATACTCGTATTTTTTGTGCATTTATTTCATGTAGGTGTTCAATTATTTTAGGTTCCTCAAATTCTCATACGTCTTCAATTAAAGGGGTCTCAAGAAAATTTCGAGCCATCTCTAATACTATTCTTAAACTGATAATTAAGAAATTTTAATACTGTAATATTTCGAGATGTGTATAAGTGAAGATAAATAATGAGAATTTTATCAATTATTGAACTGTTTCAAAAGAGCGGCGTGCTAATATATCATTTGGTGACAATATAATATGTATTCGCATAAAAGTATCTACTTTAAAATTATTCGAGCTTCCCATCCCCTATTTCTCGCTATTTCTGCGACATTATTAAGTAAGTTAAATGTATTTCCAGAGTTATGAAAGTAACTAATGAAGACAGTTAATTTAATCAGGAGAAATGTTAATCCTGTAATGTGGGGGCTGATTAAGAGGTATAGCGACAGTGACAAATGACATGAGTCGCGAGCAAGATTCCTAAGAAACCACACGTTACACGCTATGTGACTGGAATAAATCAATGAAACGCTTTCACATAGCACAAGTCTTTTTAGAATTCTGAGCGACAGATCTTTTGTGAACTGATTATCGCGAGAAACAACAATTATTTTGTCATCATCAGCCTGGGTAGATTCACTACTGGATAAAAACAACCTCTAGCTACCTCCACTATTGTTGGTCCCTAGTTTTTTTACAACAATTTTATTAGCTCGTATTCTTGTTTGTCCGGTAGTTGTTTGTCCAGTGAAAATCTTGTAATCAATTTTTAACTAACTTCCCGACTAGCTAGACATTTGAAACTTTTAGAATATTTCAGAACACGATGCAAATGCATTATTTTAATACTTATAGCCATCTTTAAGCAGAATTGAATTCATTTTCAGTTAATTCTGTTTTGTATGGAATGTTGTTTCAGAAAAATCCGTAAAAAGTTAAAGACTATTATTGGTTGCTAAGGGGGTGGTCCTAGCAACTAAATTATTAATATGTACGTGCGTTACTATGGAAATCAAAATTAAATGTCAAAATGACATTTCAGTATTCTATATTTGTTTGTTTGTTTTTTATTTACTTCATATCAATTACAAGTTTAAGCATATTGAGCATAATAATTCAACAGAAAAATTGAAAACGTTGTATATAAAATATTCTCTTTATCTTGTTATTATTTCCTATAAGTAGATTAGCCAAATAGACGTATACCATAAATAATTACGAGACAATTAACAAATAATGATGTGTCCAAGGTAAAATCTCAAGTTTCGGTAATATAGGCCATGTTTTGTAATATTCAAATTCAAATTCAAAATTTATTTTACATATATGATGAACATGATAAATTATAAATTCAAAGCATTCACGACATGACATAAAGTAAGTGTTAACAATTTTTCAAAAAAAAATATAGGGTATTGTGAGTAAATAATAAAATATGAAAAATAAAGGTACATTGAAGTACACAAAGTGAACTAGGTTGATAGACCCTATCTTAAAAACTCATAAAACGACGTCCACTTAAATACACCCTCACGTAAGTAGAATACGTCCATATCCGAAGCGATTTGGTTAAACATAGTAATTATTGCCCTGAATTTTGAACGAAGGTCTTAACAATTGATCCCTGTCTTGATTCCTGGAAGGCGTTAAGACGGTACTTCAGTGAAACGGCAAATAATTTTCAACCATAGGTGCGACGAAATTTTGGACTCGCTGGCAATCGAAGAGTGAAAATAGAGCTGTGGACACGTCAATTTGTTTCGCGATGGCGACGGGGGTATTAATTCTTAAATCGTATAAAGATGACTAAAAAACGTTACCCATTTACTTGAAAATGAAAACATGTCAATGAACATATTATTATTGTTGCTAATAGAACAATAAATAGAACATTAAATGGACGCATGTTGGATTTATATGACAAATTATATTTCGTTCGGCACGCGTCATTTGCACAATCCGTGCATCGCCTAGCCACTATCTTTTTAGACCATGCCTCAACTGAGGTATAGCCTCAATATCGCTAACAATAGTTTTAATACAGTTAAGTTACACCTCATAATTAATTGTTATAAATTAAAATATATCTTTTAATGTAATAATTAAAAATAAAAAAAATAATTATTTCTCTATGGGTACTTAGAAACTTTTGACTTTCTCCATAACGTTAGTTTTATGTTATAATCAGCAACAGCTGGGGCATATCCACTGCTGAATGAAAACCTCCCTTAGCTCCATTCCACTATTCTCGGCTCTAGCTCTGCCGCCAAGTACATCTACTGAACTTTATAAGTTTGTCTACCCAGCAGGTTTTAGAGTATCCCTGTGGTACTTTATCACAAATAATTACAATAAATTTAACGATAACTTTGTGTCCGAGGTGTAATCTGAAGTTTCGTGAAAGCAAATCCTCTACCTACCAGAGGCATATAAAGAAAAATAATATCAAGTTACACAGATTTTTATGAAAATCATTGTTTTTTTAAATGAATATAAAAAATAATAACACTATAAATAAGTCAAAAATTTTTACAATAAAATGAGACGTCTAATTACAAAAAGCGACAAGTTCACAATTCAATATTTTCGGGAAACAGCGTTTTTATGTTTCAAGCTTCAATTATTTGTTATAACGTGAGATTATTTTTCCGTTGTATTCTATATCGAAATTAGAACCAAGTGGCAATTTGTTTCAGGCGATAAACTCTTAAATGTAATAAATATAGGCAAAATAAAATTGGACGTATCGCTACTTGTACCTCACTTTCTAATTTATTCCGCATAAGGCACATATTTCCATGGCACTGTCATGAGTTTACCAGATGCTACAGCATGGGAGACGCCCTTTTTTATATTGAACGTTCCCTTATTGGTTGACTTAAACACGCGTGAAATCAACCAAGCTTTAAATAATATGAAACACGGAGTTGGTGCTTTTTGTAATAAATCGAGATTTAAAATATGTTTTTTCGTAGAGTTATGTCACGTTTTGGAATTTATAGATCAATACATATTGTGTAAAATTATACAAAGAATACGTGCGTATTTTTTTCTCGATTTTGACCAAATGTGGACTTATCGCTTTATGGAATTAGACACCTCAAATATAAAAAACTTAATAAACTAAATTTTAATAATACACATGACCATGTAATAACAAGATCAGATCCTTTAACAAATTCACAATTTATAACAAATCGTAAGTTTATTTTTCTTTTAATGTAATGTTGTTAGATGCATATTTATCAATTAATTATTAATATACTTGAAAAGCTTCGTTTTTTTCCGTAAGGTGCGGTGCGTCTAGTATGTAGAGTATTCACTTTAATACATGGGACCAAGTTTTGTTATTTTGGACGAAGGTCTTAACAATAAATAATTAATCCCTGCTTTGATTCCTAAACGGCGTAAAGAATGCTTAAAAAAATTATTAGGCTAATATACCTACAGCCTCAATCCATGCGATAGTATGACACTGGTTTTAACATTGTGTGTGTATGTTTTTTTACAATACGTGACTATTTTTGTTTGTATGTGCTATTATTATACACCTTAAAGTAATATACCATCTTAGTTATAGCCTTTGTTTGATTGTATTAGTGTCATAACTGTTAAGGTATTATTGCCATTGTTACGTGTCTGTCAGGTTGATCAAGCCGACAATAAATATATAATACAAACTTATAGGGAAATGTCGTTGGAAAATTATATTATTTTGTAGTAAGTATAATAATGGAGTCATTATTTAAATACGTTAATATCAAAAAAAATATATATATTGAACATACATAATTTTGAAAACAATTCTGAGAAAATATATTACAATCAATAGAAAAAATCTTTTAAGTAAGTTAAGTAACCTGCACCTCTCGGGTGTGCTTCAGTGAATATTAAGAGGCATTAGTTAAAATTTGACGCAATTAAGTATGACTCCTTTAGCATAATGGTCAATGAGTTACGTATTTTTTTAAATGTGATTTTTTCTAGTGGGTATACATCAGTGGGTGTTTTCAAGTGATGTATGTTAAATAATATATGGAATACTACCTACATACTCACAATCTTGTAATTATTCATTGAATAAAATAAATGGTTTATTAAAAATAACGTTTAACTTGCCCACTCTGCATGCAATTTTGTTAGATAAGCAATACTTTTTAGATCTAAGTAACAAATTCGGAAAAAAACATTAGTTAAAAATTTTCATATGTAGATAGAGAAAAAACACTCTTAAAATTCGCAGGGTACCATAGTTATTCCTAAAGGTTTTAAAAGTCATAACAATCAATAAAATAAACGATATTTCATAAAATTAGAGAATAAACTCATAAATAATAAAGATAGTTAAAAAAAACATAATTTGGAAAAGACATTCATTTGTTTTTTTATTCTCCTATAAAATGAGTACAGAACTACAAACTTATCTGTAGTATGGCCAAAAATAGAACGACGAACTACCATAGGATGCAATTTTGAAAATTTCATTCGAATGTCAGATTTTGTCCATTTACGAGTCTTGATTGGGTAGTTTTTGACACTGGCTCTCCCATCCCATTCTTCAGATAAGTTTGTAGGTCTGTAGATATCAAAATATAGCATTTTGAATTTGGAATAGTTGCATGATATAAAAATAATATATCGAAAAACACCCCTTACGAATTTGATATATTAGATGGAGACTAAACTTAACAATGTTACGAATAATAAAGCAATAAGCAACTTGATTTTGTCACTTGTCTAACAAACGACTGTAGAGTTTTAAAAGTTTTCGTAGCACCTAGCTGAGGCTTTGAAAATATTTTCTAGAAACGGTAAAATATATTTTAATAAACTTGAGTTTTCCGAAACATCTGGGAATATATTACCAGGACGTGTCGTGAAGGTCTTGTCTAAAATAATATGTTGACATGTGTGGCGCGAACTTTATCCGAAGCGTTTGGAATATCAACAAGTTTTTTTGGAACAAATGAGATGTAAAGTAAGTGCTCCAATTTTCCAAGAGCTGCGTGAGAGATTAAGTGTATTTACTCACATACTCGAAGAATGAAAAGTGTTTTATTTGGTCTCCAGACCGTTATTAATCTTTAGAAAATAGTCGTATTTTCGCATAGTTAATGGTGGGCTAATAAACCAAATACATAGTTTATTAGCCCACCCGCACATATGATAAAAACGGTACCATGACAAAATAGAACACGTCAAAACAGAACAGCGATAAATGTAATAGAACTTTCTTACAGGAAGAGTATAACATTTAATAGTGAACATATTACATAATTCTGAAAACACTCATGAGAAAATATAGCCAATAGAAAAAATCTTTTTCGAAATAGTAAGACACCTGGCAGGAATCGAACCTGCGTTTCTTGGGTATCGCGCCCTGTGCCTTACCACTATGCTACGACTGCCACGCTTAATTGCAACAAATTTTAACTATTGGCTATTTTAGCTCATAAGCGTAACGGTAGGTAAATCAATAATAAGAATGCTACATTCTTAAATCTTGTGAATTATTCGTTGAATAAAAGATATAGTTAATTTTATATTGAAATTGTCGTATCTTTATTATGTTGATACATTTTTAATAACACAGATTTTTAATATAAGTAACGTAAAAAAATCAAATTATATAATATCTGCATTCCTCAATTATACGGGATTTAACTCGGTGTTGCCGGCATGCTTAGGTATATCTTGTCTTAATCAATCTAATATGTTCAAAATGATTGTGTAACTAGGTACAATGAAATAAAGGATTTAATAATTTTGTAGAGATAAAAAACAGAAATTTAGCTATTTGAATATGAATTGTAATCTATAAGTATCATTTAAAATTAATAATATTTATTTATTTGGCCAAAGTTAGCCTTTTTTCAGCATTCTTGAATACGCTTGAATTAAACGTTCCCATCTAAAGATGGATAGATAATTTAATTCTTATCAGGTTTTCCGTTGATTATGAACAAAAAAGATAATTATTGTATTCAATAATTAAACATAATTTGCGGATACAGATTATTTCCAAAGCGCCATTAAATATATGCATTTTATAATCCGTTGCATATCTTGTATTTTCCCAAATTTAATCATTTAAGGCGATGTCTTTACCTACCAGAGGCACCTAGCGGAAAAATACGAAGCTTGCAGACATTATTAGATAATTTACAATTTCAACTATATTAATTAATAAATATTATGCATCTGTATACATTAAAAATAAAAATATGTTTTATTTTAAGTCAAAGATTTAAGTCAGATAACTTACATTACATTTATTTTATGGTCATAAGTATTATTAAAACTTAGTTTATTATGTTTTATATGCTTAACTTAAGAGTTTTTGACTATATCATGGTTTAAATATTTTTTTATATTTATTTTAGAAAATATCGACTTTTATAAAAATATTAATGTGTATAACTTGAAATCCTTCCAGTCCAGTGCGTGAGTGCGTGAACACCGAACCGACCCCGGCGCGCGCCAGCCCTCTCAACATAAAGGTCAGTGTCTGGAATCCTGTGTAACCCCCCCCCCCCCAAGATCCGTTATCTATCCACAAGCATCCTTCAAAATTACAGTCCACTGCTAAAAAGCGCAATCACCAGAATTTAGTAACGTAAGTAGGCTTTAGAAATGGTATCACAAATAATTTACAATTTGAGGAAACCTACTTTGAAAAGATGTAAAATGCGGAAACGTGATACACGATCATGATCTATGTAGAGTAACAATGGTATTTATTATATCAGTTTAAAATATACTTCAGTATTCTATTTTGATAAAGCAATATAACTTTAGATTGATTGTGGTATGTATTTAAATTTGATTCCAAGAAATCCAAGAGTATGTAAACTTAAGATGTAGAATTTCTAGAATATTGTATTGACTTTCTAACCCGAGCATATTATTATTATCAAAATAGTATATGTACTACAGGCTACAGCGTTTCCCAATTAACTTCTGTTACAAAAGCCTAATATAATATGTTGGACAACATACCGGAAACCCATTTAATATTATTTTCGCCGTACCACATAAAGCAATTTAAGTTTAATGTCAAATAATATGTTATATTGTATCAATGGCAAAGGGTATTTTGTTAAAGTAAGTCTGTGATAGGTAACTGAAAAAAGTCATAGGACAGTCTTATCAACGAGGTGACATACTAATGACGACAAAATCTAACTATTGGCCTTTTAATACCTGCTCATCAGCGTTCTTCCAAATCAAGCTACTATTGGCGATCGGTTTTTGTTTATTAAATCAAAGTAGGTACCTAATACTTCAATTACTAACCGACGTAGTTAAAGTTTGTCGTCATTATTATGTCACCTCGTAGCATAGTGGATAATGCGCGGATTTAGGCGTAAACCCAGGAGATGCAGGTTTGATTACTGCCGGGTGTCTTACTTTTTTCAAAAAGATTTTTTCTATTGGTTATAATATATCGTTGGTGTTTTGTAAAAATAGCGATTTAACCAAAATGCTATTTTGCAGGAGGAGGATTTTTAATTATTAACATTTATTTCTTTATGACATGTGGATGATTATAAATATACAACAAGTTTATAATAAAGCTTAAAAAGAATACTGACATTATAATAGGCAATATTATATAATATTTTAAAATTCCTAATATGTGACATTCGCTTTTTATTCGTAATTTTAATTAATTTAATTTTAGTCGATTATCGTTTTTAAGTAAGTACTTTTCTGTGGTGATACAAATTCGCCGTTTTCACACAACAAAGCTAGTCAGGTACATATTGTATTTTCATTAAAATATCGATTTCGCCAAAATGGTTGATTTGCCCTTTTTACAAAACACCAAAAATATTTTCTCAGATGTGTTTTTCAAAATTATGTATGTTTAATAATTGGAATGGTACATTCTTAAATCTTGTGAATTATTCGTTGAATATAAGAATTAGTTAATTTTATTATAAAACGTTAATTCAATTAGGTTGGGGCTAAGACTGATTTTATGGAAGATATCAAATTTTAAAGTGGCTATAACTCCATAATTTCATGTTTTTGAGACTTACAAACTTTTGGCAGTAACCTCACAATATAATCTTCAACTTCATATTATAATTTTTAAGTTTAGATCAAGATTCTTAATTTTACAAGTAGATGCCCATAATTACACGAAATCTGCATTTGGAAATCTCTGGAGTAGTCTTTGCAAGTAGCGTACACTTGAATAAATATTATTATGATACACACATCGTATGACCTGGCTTCTGGGGTAGTCGGGTTCTCAAATGCCTCACCGGTTTAAACACTCGAGGCAGTTTATGTAGGCAAACGGCCAATGTGCCCGTGTTTATACAATATGCATGGTATCACTGTTCTACACCAAGCTGAAAGTGCCAAACGGCGGGAGGATGTTTTCAAACAAACTAGTGGAATAAACCATAAACAAAATTGCCATACGTGAATTCCCATCAGTTTTTTATCGTTTCTACTATACATAAGAAGATGCTTTACTAAATGGTTATTATTTAGTACATGCTTACTGAAAAAAATAGTGGCAACAATACAACACAAGACTTATAAAGAAGGGATCTAATTAGGTAGTATGGTAAAATACATAAAATAGTGATAAAGGAATATTAAATTAATGTTTGTTTATTTAAATTAAGCAGTAATAGTTCTGACAATTTTAGAAACCTTATAATTGAGGGGACGAAAAACAAAAACGGCAGTTTCTATTTTCGTAAAATGATAAGAAAATATTAAAAATAATCTCAATATCTTTCATACAAGTAGATATAATTACCTACTAAAAAAACATATTTTTAAAATGTATATGTACAAATAATCGTCTGGTTGCTGCCAAAAGTTGGTAAGACGATAATTTAGGTATTTAGAGTAAACAATGTATGCTAGAAAAAAATTCAAGGCTATCCGATATATTATAAAACATGCACATACAGCACAAAGAAATTAGCATTATGCCTGATTTTAAAGGATATGTCAAACTTCACATTGAAATTACTCCATAACATAACTGCAAGACTTACCAAATTTTAGCAGTAACCCCACGATATATAATATTTTTAATTCTTTATAAAAAATACATAAGCATAAAAGAGAAATAAGACATCTTTATTGACAATATTTTTCAAAATGGAAACCGTGTTTTTTGTTTCTAGATACCTTAATTATTGCAGCCTACTCTACGCATATAAAAACATAAACAAACATGTTCATGACGTCACAAATAATATTTAAAATTAAACAGGAAAACAAGATGGCTTTTGACAAGCTTATGGAACAGATACCGGAAATATAATACTGTATCTTTGAAAAGAAAGTATGATATGGTAATAACAATCTAACTTTCTGCTATTTGGTTTGCTTATATTTTATTTTATTTATATGTAGTTTGCTGTGAATATATTATTTAACTCAAGTGTTATTAGTATAATCTATTTATTTAGCCAACATATTAATATCGATGGATTCAATATTCACTCAAATAACGATGGATCTATATTTTTGCATATTTATTTTTACTTGATTTCCTTCAACCTCCTGAATGGTGTTACGAGGGTGGGTCAATAATTCCTTAGAAAAAAGCATTAAAACAGTTTTTATTTTTGTATTTTTTTTTATTTCTCAACATAATCTCCTTGGAGCTCAATACACTTGGTTAGACGTTTCTCAATTTCTTTTAAACCGTCAGAAAAATAAGTTTTCGGAAGGTCCTCAAAATAAGCATTTGTCCGATCGATGACTTCTTCATTTGAAAAAAAACGTTGTCCACTTAGCCATTTTTTTAAGTTTGGGAAAAGGAAAAAGTCACTGGGGGCTAAATCTGGCGAATACGGTGGGTGGTCGACCAATTCGAACTTCAATTCTTCAATTTTAGCCATTGATCGTAAACATGTGTGAACACGGGCATTGTCCTGATGAAAGAGGATTTTTTTCCTGTTTAAATGAGGCCGTTTTTCTTCAATTTTGTTTTTTAGCTGGTCCAATAAAGATGCATAATAATCCCCTGTTATTGTTTTTCCTTTTTCCAAATAGTCAACAAAAATAATTCCACGTGCATCCCAAAATACAGTAGCCATAACCTTACCAGCTGATTTTACGGTTTTCGCCTTCTTTGGACATGGTTCGCCTTTCGCAATCCACTGCTTTGACTGTTCTTTCGTCTCGGGAGTATAGTGGTGTATCCATGTTTCACCTACAGTCACAAAGCGACGAAAAAATTCATCCGGATTGCGTTGCATGAGCGACAACAGGGCTTTAGAGGCCACCACCCTATTGCGTTTATTGTCGACTGTGAGCAAACGCGGCACCCATCTTGCAGATTTTTTTTTCATGCCCAATTTGTCATGTAAAATAGAAATGACGCTACCTTTTGAGATCCCTGTAACCTCAATTATCTCACTCAACTTTAATCTTCGGTCACTTAACACCATATCGTGGATTTTATTGATCATTTCTGGTGTAGTCACCTCTACAGGACGTCCTGAGCGTGGTTCATCCTTTGTTGATGTACGACCACGTTTAAATTCATTTAACCAGTTATAAATAGTTGCAAGTGAAGGAGCAGATATGCCGTGAACTAAATCCAACTCATTTTTTATTTCCTTTGCTGTTAACCCTTTTATATTAAAATGTTTAATAACAGCTCTAAACTCAATTTTCTCTATTTTCCATTTTTCCATTTTCCACAAGCAAATTTTTTTTTTAAATGTACGAGAAACACACAACAACCAGACCAATCTGATTGAAACTTCGCAGCATACTGAATCGGTAGTGCCGCTGCATGAAAACAAACCGCTTACAGTACTAGTCGCGCCACCTGTCGGCTTTTCTAAGGACTTATTGACCCACCCTCGTACCTGCAATAATTTTTAGGTGACAGCAATTGTCGAAACTATCTAATTGTTTTCTCTTCCCTATGCCAATGTCACATTTTCGGAAATGGCTCACTGGTTATGGACATTTATAAAACTATTGATGGGTATGGATTTACGTAAGGTGTTGATTTACACTTTTCCACTTATTAAAAACACTGATTCAGGGACATTAAGTATTTATTACGTCAGTATATTTCGCTTGACAAGTAGTAACAATTAATTATTAGCAACATTATTTTGTAAACGCACGCTTTGGCGCGAAAAGGTGGCAAGTTGTATTTTTAGAGGCGACGTTCGAGGCTCAAGGGTTGGATACCGACTGACCGTCCCTATCTCGATCCTTCGTCCGCCCAGAAACAGATAACGGTAACTTTCTTTTTTTTTGTTTAGCTGTGCGTGCATCCTGGTCTAGCCTTGACTCATTTACAGTTACAATAATATCATTATATTCCCAACTCTGTCGATTGGAGGATTTTTGATGGGGGATTATGATAATATAATTATTATTATTTGGTATCACTATCTAAATAAAACATGTAATATTTTGTTTTTAAATTGCAGCTCAATCCCTGAAGGAGAGTCAATTTAGTGGACGTTAGTTAGTAGTAAACACGCGGAATGAGATCTGGCTTTCACTAGTTTACAACTACGGTCTATCTTCATTTAATCCATTGTTAACTTAAGAAACTATTCTTTTACTCACCTCGCTCGGAACGTATATGAGCACCGGATATTCTTGGGGTAGCTGGAAGGGTACCGTGGACTATAAAACTTTCCATGGGGTCTCGCATGTTCTGCCGAGAGGAACTGATGATCACACATGGTACCAGCGATTTTCTGGCCATCCGTCTGGAATAGTTCTGAAACAAAAGTAATAAAAAATTTTAATAAAGGTTTTTTATGCTTGAACTGGTTTTTAGGGTTTTAGGTTTTGACTGAATATTTTTCGAACCGCCCATAGCATACTTAAAGTATTATGGTTTGGTTTAAGCAGGGTTTAAATGAATTTTAAAAACTAACCAGCACTATCTGTTAATTGTATGCTGAGTTCAATGAAAACATATAGGTATGCACTGACAAAGTTTAGTATGCATTATTTATGTTGAATCTTAACAGCCCACCTCCACCCTTCGCCACTGTTACTCCAATAAAATAAAAACGGTTTCGCATGATTTTTAAATACCTAAGTATTTATTATTCTTGAAAAGTCCCAGGGTACAGGAGAAAGATCATGCCGCCTGTTTCTACTTAAGCATAGACAAGTCATTTTTTGTAGTCTTAATAATGGTGTTACAACCGGGATAGCTATCAACTGAAAAATTCCTGTAGAATGAATTGAGATATTTTATAACATTACCATTTTATATATATAAATATTTTAATCATAAGGATAAATAAAATTGTAAATATTTCCAAAAGTATTCTGTGCATATTGTACATATTTGTAATAAATCAAGAAAACTCATTGCAAAGTTAAAAAAGTTTAAAAATACACTTGAGTATATCGCACCCCCAGATTTACACTGACTTAAGTCTGAATTGCTGTTTTGAGTTGTGAATGCAGTTCAACACTGGCGTATCTCTTAGAAAAATATTTTACGAAATATAAATTACAGTTTTATTTTAAATAAATTGAGTCAAATATCGAGAAGAATACTCCAGTAACTGTGTTACTCTTTAATGAATGCCACTAGAAAGATATAAATTTTTACAATTCTACAAAAAAATGGACATTGTAAAGCCATTAGACATTAAGGGCTTGCGCAGACAGAGAGCGGTCGGAGTTCTGCGTTCAACCGACCGTTGACCGCTAACGTTCAGGGACAGCAGACAGGTGGCGGTCAACAATAAGCGTTCCATTTGTTTACAAACGTTGTACTGACACAAGCGCTGCATAATGCGAGACCGCTATATTCCGACTGCGAGTGGAAGTGAGAAAGCACCGCTGTTGCGTACTCACTCCCCCGTGTGGTTTCGCTCTATGTTGTGTGACTGCTCAAATTCCTATGACGGGACTGGACGGGAGGTACGGCGTTCTTTGTAATTCCGGGCATAGAACTCCAGAACTCTAGCGTTCCAATTGACCGGCGCGGTCCGACCGCCGGCTGTGTACCCATACAGTATGAAGTCCATACAGTACAAAGAACGCCGAACTCCGAACGCGGAACGCAGACCGCCTGACCGCGCTCTGTCTGCGCAAGCCCTAAGAGCGTACATAAGAGAAACGGAATGAATGAATGAATGAATGAACAGAACGAAATTTCGGCCGCGTTGCTATTCGGAGAGCGATAGACGACCTGTTTGCACGTCAATTTGTTTTGTGATGGCGTCGGGGGAATATATTCTTAAATCGTGTAAAGATGATTAAAACACGTTCTGAATGTACTTGAAAAAGAAAACATGTCAATGCTATTATTATTACGAATATAATAACAAACATAACATAAAAAAGAACGTATGTTGAATTTTTATGGCAAATTATATTTTGTTCGGCTCGCGTCATTTGCACAATCGGTCCATCGCCTAGTCACGATCTTTTTAGACCATGCCTCAAGTACAAATTAAGTAACATAAACATAGTTCAAAAAGTTTGTTTCGGCTCGAAAATGGCTGATTTTTACTAACGTCAGTGTAGGTCTGGGGGTGCGATATTGTGACTCGAACAGATTTATGTTAATATTTAATATTAATTTTATAGTCAAGTGCACTAAAAACATGAATTTAAGTTACAATAGTATCGTTTGCTGATACTCCATTATTATATCTACTAACAGCGTCACATAATATTTAGAAAAAGGATACAAATTAATTGTATTCTTCCGCTAAAAACAGTCATTAGGTAGGTACTGTTTCTATAAGCTGTATTTTTTACATTAAAAAAACCATAGACAATAATTTTGGCACATTTTAAAACAAGAAAAAGAAAATCAAATTAGTTTTATTTTATTTATTGGTTTACTCCAGAAAAATATTAAAAATAATAATTCACAGGCATACTCGTATACTAAGAGACTTCAAATTCAGTCATTCCTAACTGTCCCTTTACGATGCTTATAAGTTCTGTCCGTTATATAGCGATGTCACTTTAGGCTACCGTACGAGATTGTCAATATTAAAATAGGTAAAAGGGAAATTTTTATTTCGGAAACATAAATAAAACTATAGATACCATGCGGCGCTTTCGAAAAACACTGTCGATCGCTTGTATTTTACGTCTTGCCAGGTAATAACGATTTAGCGACCTAATACATTATATTAAAATTTCAGGTTGATCTTAAACATAAGGATTCCATACAGTTAATTTCTAAAAAAAAATGTAAAAAACATTATTTTCGTTGATCTATTTTTTGAGATAATATAAGCTAAATATTATATTAGTGTGTGTTGTTAGTTTTCGAGTGTAGCAAATGGCGGATAAAAGCTCTAGCAATTGGTCTAGGAACAAACTTTTTGTATAATTATTAATACATAGTGGCATTATACAAGGAAGTATATCAGGAAGTTTAAGCAGACCATATTATTTATTAGTAAGTGTAAATAGCCATTTAAGCTCACGTACGTAAAACAATAAATCGATATGCGAATATTATCTTCTTATTCTTAGAATTACTAGCTGTAGTGTTGAAAAAATGTTGACTCCTTCGCAAGACTGTTTATAATAAACCCTGTGGGCACACCCATATAAATGTTTCCCTAGAGACTCTCCGTACACTATATCTGGGCTTGTGGAACAATTGAAAAAATACGTAATTTATCAACTGTTTACGTTTGATACTTCATTTTTTTAGAGATGCTTTGGGACTGAATAAGTAAATGGAAAAATACAATACTGGAGTTTGCGATGGGTATAATTAATATTTCAGCGTACTAGTTCAAACAAATAAGATGTAGAGACTACATACACCATATGAATGGCAACACAAACATGGATCAATCAAATCAATTTAACCTGTATCACACTTTCTATAAAGATTATATTAAGATGTTACATGTTAAGTCGTCAAGCATCGGGAATTTTTCTTATGCCTGGGAGATCATTTTTTTAATGTCTGTATTGGGTTTTACAGTTTAAGTAATTTTGTTTTTTACTTCTGTAGCAATCATACCACTTAGTATTAAATTAGTGACATATTTTAATATGTAGGTTTTGTTGTTAAAACAATAGTAATCGTCATCGTTTCCTTAATCATAACTGCATCAGTGGTGTTTGTTTTGATTAGTAATTACGACACTATATATTGTAATATATGTACTGCAATTATATAAACAAGAAAGACAAACTATGAATCCTCACTCAACTCATCGAATCCGTCACGAAACGTACTACTATTTTCACGAGTCCTTTGCTCGTCATAGTAATCTCTCGATCATATCGATCTCACCAGTACATCGTTACCTCACAATTATAATCTCACGCCATCATCCTTATTATGGTATTCAGTGTATTTTTGTATCAATGTTGTTTATTCTCCCAAGGTACAGAACTAACCTGCCATTTGTAATGCCAATTGGGAGGGCAATAACTCTGTTCAACCAAATCACTTCGTATATTGACATATTCCATCTGCGTGATAATGAGTATAGGTGGGCATTATTTTATAAATTCTTAAAATATGGTCTGCTTAGCTCATTCTGTGTACTTACTTGTAGGTGTCTAATTTACATATTTTTGTATTTACACTTTTCTACTGTTTAATGCTGATCTATTTCTTTTTTATAATATATATAATACTGTTTTCTTAATATTGTTTTCTTCTAAATGTCATGTTGTGAACGTCTTAAATTAATAATTTGTAATGTTCACTATTATGTAAAAAATAAAAAAATAAAAAAAAATGAATGAATTTGAAAATTTGAATAAACTCTCTTCTCAACATCCAAGCAACAACAACCTTGTATCTACCACCACCTCGTCATACCGCCAAACTTATATTTTAGTTACCATTGATAACAAGGCGGTTAAATGTTGGGCTTCGTCATGGGTACTTCACGGGTTTTTTCAGATGTTACGGTATTAAAACTTTTATTTAATTCTTTAGTTCGAAGCATACTTGAGAGTGGGTCTATTGTTTGGGCACCGCATCAGTTGAAGTATGGCCTTATGGTGAAGAGGGTTCAGAAGAAATTCTTGAGACACCTTTACTCGAGGTTGTACGGATACTATCCGTGGCTTTATCCAACTGACTTTCTCTTAGGCATGCTTACATACTGCAGTCTGCAATTTAGAAGAAATCTTTATTTAGCTATGTATTTTTTTCGACTTATACGAGGTATAAATGAAAACTCTGCCATTCTGGACAGTTTTGACCTGTATGTCCCTGATAACTATCTTAGAAATAGAGAGCATCAGTTGTTTATTCTCCTAAGGTACAGAACCAACTTGCCACTGGTAATGCCAATTGGGAGGGCGATAACTATGTTCAACGAAATTGCTTTGGGTGTTGATATATTCCATCTACGTGAGGATGAATGAGATAGGTGGACGTTGTTTTATAAATTATTAAAATAGGGTCTGCTTAACTCATTCGGTGTACTTTCTTGTACCTATCTGATTTATATTTTTTGTATTTACACATTTCTACTGTTTAATAACTTACTATCTATCTCAATACCGATCTATCTCTTCTTTATGTAATACTGTTTTATATTTCTTTGTTTCTAAATGTCATGTTGTGAACATCTTAAACTTATAATTTGTAATGTCCACAATATGTTAAAAATAAATAAATTGAATTGAATTGAATATTTGTAAATGATATGTGTTTTTTGCAAATAGGCTACTTTATTTCTTAGGCCCCAGTTATTGTAGTCTTAGAAAATCCTATTTTTCTTAAAAAGATTTTCTTCCAATATTATAGTTAGTTACAGAGTTATGTGCGACGCCGACCAATTGTATTGTAGTCTTTGCGTAGTCCACCATAAATGATTCATACAAAAAAGCATTGCGTACGCTGGCACGTGCCCACATAAAAACATGTACCCCAGTGTGTTGAAAAAACATCTTCTTTTGCGATTCCAGCCTACTGGCAGAACGCCGTTTTAAAATTCCTTCGTTGTGTATTCAAATATGCAAGCGTCGACCAAAACATTATGCGTAAGTAAGCACGCGAAACGGCGCTGAGCAGGGCTTATTCGATTGTTTGTTTGACTTCGCTATAATAAGCAGAAAATGTGTTATAATATTAAAATTGTATGAAACAATCTTTGTTTGTATTTTGTTCATAACTTGTGTGAGAGGCATAGTGTTCTAAATCAGTGCTTCTCAAACTTTTTCACACCACGGCCCCCGAAATCAGAAAATAAAAATCTAAGGCTTCCATCCCCAAAAATTTTAGTCTATTATTATAGGTACATTTAAAAAAAATAGAACATTTCATTTAATTGCTTGTAAAGCAAAAATTAAAAATTAACTTAAAATTTATTACAGATACAGCCTCCAGTGGCGAAGGGTGACTTTTGAAAACAGGTAGGCTGTGGAGAAAACACACTTGTTAGATGTATTTACGGGAAATAAGAAGATAATCTGACATAACTACTGATGAATAGGTAGGTACACAAAGACCGATGAAATTTCAAAAGCTCACTGATGGTATAAAATTAAGCAATTCATTTGAATTATGTATTTTCTTAAATATAAACGCAAGATACGCTCAAAATATATTGAAAATATCCGTTGTTGTGAATCTGTTCCATAACAATTTATAATTTAACCCGTAAACTAGACATTTTAAAATACTTCTATATTTAAAACACAGACTTAGATACAATATCAGATTTCAACTTACATAATTGGCTGAATAAATTGTCTTAGTCTATGAATAAACTAACTGACAAATAAAAATCACTAGATAAATTATTTATTATTTTTAACAACAATCAATATTTATATGTAAGCGCTCCTTAAATAGCTTACCAATTTATATGGGCTGCCGCCGACGTCTTTAAATTATGAAAAACAAACTTCATATAAAAAAAGTTTTAGATTCACGCGAACGTAATCCTTACAATATGTAAAGCGAAACGAGATGTCGCTTATTTTTTTAAACCTTCGAGACATGCCATAAATGGTGCTTATTGAAATAGTGGAAAAGATCATAAAATTATTATGACAATTATACGATAGATGTCGTTGGGCATATTGAATATATTATTATGTGATTATATTATTTAATGTCAATATAAAATTTAAAAATATTTTTCTTAAGAAGGTAGGCTTTAAATAATCGCCTAGTATGGAGTCTTCGCCATTGCAGCCTACAAACACAATAATTTAATGAGAGGGGAATGATCGCATATTTTTGAATAAAAGATCAATACCGGTACAATGTTTGAAATGATATTTCGCAGGGTTTGCTCCAAAGTCACCGTTGAAAGACACAATCTGTGTTTATTTTTTTTACCAGTAATGTTGAAAATGCTGTTTCGCATAGGTATGACTTGTCGCAATTGGGTCAATATAAATTTTGTTTTGTTTAACTAAAAAATCTAAATAATTTATAAATATTAGCAGATTATTTATCTATACTTAGAGATTTGTATCAGGTATCACATTTTTATATATTTTTTTCAAATACTGAAATGTTTCACGGTTCCCTAGCAGGAGCTCCAGGCTGTTACCAATACTGTTATAGATGAAGGAGTTGGTGGAGTAGGAGGAGTAGGAGGATTTGGTGGTTGCCCCGATGGATGGAAGAGCGAGTTTTATTTGCAGCGTAAATAGTCGGTACAAGAGTATGTTACATGAGTTATGTTACAATACTTATGATACTATTCCGAGGTTCGAGTCTCGGTAGAATGAGATGTTGCTCGGAGCGATAACTTATATTCGAGTGACATGTCCAATGAATTATGATCCACTATTTATTGACATACTCACAATCAAAATAATAACTTGAAAAGAATATTTAGTAAATAATTATTATTATAATTGAGTCAGCTACTCTATATGGAGTTTACGTCATTGGATATGACTGACTATGTGGAAAAACGGATATTGCGGAAATTATAATTGCATTAAGTTATTTACTGAGTTTGCCATAATTGGACACTACGGAAAATGGATATTAAGGAATTCGTAATTGCAGTCAGTTATTTAATATCGCTGATCAATATTATGCTGATACGGATTGAGTTATTTATCCCCATACTTGAAAAAGCGAAAGAACGATCTACACAGCGTTCTTTGATATATATATAAAATGGTTTTTACTGGCCTTGCTTGCTTTGCGACGCACTTAGCTTAATTATAAATCATGACCTTGCTAATTTATCAGTCTAAAGGTCATTTTAAATGATCCGTTCAGTTCCAGTTAAGACGAAACGTCAGTTAAGCCGAAACTGAAGCGGAGATGTGATGTCAGTTAAAATTTGACGTATAAATGACTTATTGAGATTTAGAGGAACTATTTATGTTTATGGAAAAAGAGTGATCACTATATCGCTAATAAATGAGAAACTTTCTACGATGTTCCAAAAAAAACTAAATATTGTTTTTTGTAATTATTATAATATAATATTATCTATTTTGTTCTTTTTAACACTATAACAGGTCATGATGGCCAATTACAGTTGTGTATTTATTATGGAATAGACGAGAAATAATCACAAATAACCAGACTGAGAAAATCACATAAATATATTTTGACCTCACCAAGAATCAAACTGGGGTCCCGGAAGAAAGTTTTGGTACCTATTTAACGAAATTAATCTGAACTTTTAGGTATGGCCCTACAATTCAGTAATTATGGCGATGCGTTGTACCAATTGTTTTTTTTATACTACTTTTCTAATTTCCAAGTTTGTTTTATATAATATTACGAACACATCGAAGAGCATGGAATGAGAAAAAAACGGGAATCAAATCAACGTACAATGTGCTTATGTTTAAGTTTGTAACATTATTTACGATCTGCTATATTCTACATAAATCTCCATTTTCCTTACAGCTATACAATTTTTTTCTATACTTTTGAACTACGCCAGCATTTATCGCAGACTGGTGTGAAAATGTTCACAACTTTTTGGCAGACCGTAATGTATGGCGGATACATTTCCACTTGAAGTATGGCATCCATTGCCAAGTGTAAAAGACCTACGATGTGTCGAATTTAAAGTTATGCGTTGTGAGTTACTAACGCCATATATTAAGTGAACTATGGAGATTTATGGACGTGCTTTAAAACAGCGTTTTCCAAGCTTTAAAGCAGCATGCGTGTAAGACAAAACGAACTTATTTAAAAAAAAATACATGTTTTGACGCCACAGTTATAACTTTGTTATGTTTTCGGCAACGGAAATCCTTACCAGCATGCCCCAATCCTTCAAGTGGTCCAGTGGAAAGTGTATGTCAGTAATAAGACGCATACATTTTGATTGAACATTACCCTTCTTATTATATGAGCGTAGTTATACACAAAGCAGCCAAGCCACTATTTTAAAAAAATGAGTTATTGTGATTTCCATAATCTCACACGTTTGTTTTACGTTCTGCATAAATCAGTCCAAGCTACTGTCATACAAATGCGTTTTAAATATTTTACAAATCACAGATCTGCGTAAAGCAACCATTTGATAATATTATGTACCTGATTATTAAAATCCTAACTGTAATAGGTGTTTTTTTCTACATTTAATTAATAAACATTATTTTCTCAATTACATTATATGTTTTTCATTTTATTATAAATGAAATATAATTTAATATATAGTTTTTTCATGTAAAAATTAGTGCCAGGCAGCTAAATATTAATTTATAATTAATTATAAGTTGTTCCAATTATTTTCAGAACTTTGAAATTCCCATAATACTTGAGTAACTTAGAAAGTTTTTTTTAAAGAAAATAGTTTCAAAAATAAAGATTTTTCTTACAAAAATAAGAGTTGGCCAGAATGAACATTCTAAAAAACGGTTTTGCACAAAACAGCCTGGACTGCTAAAACACCATAATTTCACAGATTTTATGCATTTACCTTTTTAAAAGTTACACAAAATCATATATATATATATATATATATATATATATAATATCTATCATTCAAAATTTATAAATAGTATACACAGGCTTTGTGGATTATTTAAAGAAACACACTTTATGTACAAGTGCTTCTATCTCTGATTGAGGTTGGTGTGGAATGGCTGCTTTGTGTATATCTACGCTCGTTTAATAATATGATAAAGCTTTAAATGATTGAGCACAATAACCGGTTTTACGTCGCACCATATTATGGATATTTGAAACCTAAGAACTATAAAATAACTTAGGGATAATAATCTACATTCGATTTCCAAGGTTTGCATTAAGTGGCGCCGTCCTTTCTGACATTTTATAGTACCTAGTAGATTATTTTAACCCATATTTCTCTGATTTTAATCCACATTAGTTTGCATGCGTGAGATTAAAGTATTATTGTCTGTCATGTATATTAATTATATACACCAGGCTATTTAACAAGTACCAACTTCTCAATGAGCTCAACAGTTGTAAGACGTCTGTTTTGTACTGTTATTTTTTTGGCAATAGAAATCCTTCACGTGGTCCACTGGAGGATGTATGTCAGTAATAAGATTAATGTTGATCTTCAGTGATGTTTATTCGTCATGGTCTCAAAGCACAGTTACATATTGTAAATTAAAGAGAAAGAACTCAGGTGAGTTCGATCCACAGTGAAACAACTCAGAGAGCAGAGCTGAGTTAAGTTTGAACAAGTTGAATGGTCCGAGTTGAATGATATTAGAATCATTTACAATGGCATAAATATGAAATAGTAAGTAAGTAATATTAATGACATTTAGTTCATGTACCTACAAAGGTTTATAATATGTGTGTAGTTTTACAGCTGGATAGGGTGGATAAATTGGGGTTGATCAATAAAATACTATTGAGTAGGTACATTACAATAGTCGAAATCACATATGACATGACTAATAAAATTGTACGTTATGTTCAGCTCATTAAGGACTAAATGGCCCTGGTTCGGCTTTATTCTCTTATGTTCGGTCTTATCCGCTTGGGTTCGGCAGCACAAACACGAATTTGGCCGACATATCTACCAACCAACCTAAATTTTTGCCGTATTACGAATTAAAAATAGCCGGCGATACTGTTTAGTGTAAAGAATACCTTCCACGCTAATTTGGAAGAATATAAATAACGGAAACGTGTTAAAGCGATAACCGTTAAGAATAAACCTGCTGAGAGGTATTATGGTACAGAATAAGCTATATTAATAGAATTGTATACTTTAGTTACTTTGACCATTGATTAAATTTAAAATACCTTTATTAATACTATCGACCGAATGTAGGTACTTGATGGAGCTTGCATTTAAATTCGAATGGATTTAAATTTTGTACTATTCCATTTGAGTATGGAATAAATTTGAGTATAAACTCAAATGAAATAGTACAAAATTTAAATCAATTAGAATTTAAAATACCTTTTTTAAGTATTAAATTTGAATGTTTCAGAGAGTGACTGTTGTGAATTTCAAAATTTCACAAATGAAGAAAACTCTTTTTTGCTTTTAACTTACTCAATATCATATACAATTAAACACTCAATCCCCGTCACTTTCATATTATATATGTATATGTTACGAAAAAATCAAAAAATATATGGAATGATTCCGGCAGACAGGATAGTATAAAATTTTGTACACATTTTATTTTTCACGCACTTTATTCATAATAATATTATCTCAATGGTTGCGAACCACTATTCTGAAACCAGAATATTACTAGTACTTACTCAAATATATTATGTAAATTACGAATACCCAATTACTATTGAAATGCCAGCATCTTACTTTATTTTAATTCCAATAATTAAATTACGAAATTGGTTCCAATTAATAATTTGTCACGTTTGCAGCCATGTGAGGTTTTTCAGCGACGTCGACATATTATTATTATTATAAAAGCCTGTTTCCGGCAACACGTGCAGGCGCCACCAAAAGCCTACAAAACAAACTTTTCGAAAGCTTAGAAAAGCTTCTAATTGAATCTCCAGATGGCCACCCTTTTTTCCCCGGTGCCTCCACCCCGACATATATTTGTCGCAGGGACTCGAAATCTGCACCCAACCTGAACTTGTGATTGAAGTATTTCCAAAGAATTTGGTCAATAACGAGAAAGCGCTTTTTAACTTATCTTATTATCGTATTTGATGCTAAGTATTTGGTGTGAGTGAATAAAATTGTTTATAATTGGGTTTAAATCTCGGGATTGCGCATCTATTTTATACACAATGCTTGTATTGGCGGATATCAAGGGTAGTTTATCATATTATGTATGTATTGAGGTGGTTAATTGTTACATTAAGTTAACCATCTCAGCTGTCAAAAAGTGCAATGTTTTGACAGCACCTCTCTTGGCTGTGTTAACTTTTAAAGCGAGATATACAGATTAGACGGCTAACTTAATGAAACATTTTTTTTTCTAGATGCCTTTATGGATACCTCGCATTTACTATCGAGGTTTCTTTAAGAACTTTAGCACGCAAACTACTCTACTTGATGCCTGTCAAATAAAAATTGTGCCAGATGAGAAATATGCCTTATTGAAAACTATTCTTCCATCCGCATCGCAAGGTGTTGGCGATTCTGATGAATATTTTGTCGTATTCATTGGGAACTGAGAACTGAAAGTAACAATTATATTACTTCAATTTATATAAATATGATAAACTATCCTTGATTTCCGCCGATAGCTGCCGAAAGCAGCCTTATGTATAGAAAAGATGCGCTGGTAGAATTCACACGTGTGTTATATTTTATAATGTGTGTTTGGAGCCAGAAATCGACCAAAACACAAGCCAATCGGTTAAGTAACCTCTTTGTAAGGCAATCAAGATGCACATCGGATAATAGAATTTATGAAAACAAACATATTAGTATCTATAGAAATATTTTATCCGTTGATGACATTTTTAAGAACAATTATTATTGTAATGTTTCGTTTGTGTAACATGCATATTACTATTAATAACCCACCCTATCACGCCCCCAGCAATGAGGCATAGGTCAAGGAAAAGTTTGCGTCACTACCCTTGGTCCATCGCCAACTCTCTAGAATTTAACATACCATAACTGAAGTGCGTATATCGCTTTTGTAGCACCACTGCAGGCTGCGTGCGTATTGTCTGTATGATGGATGCCACCGCCTAATCTTAAGGGTACATTGGTACAACCGCATTATAAACACTCGAGTTGGTGAACAAATATGGCAGCCTTCGGTGATCGAGGTAATTACGAAGAGACACTTCACGTGGTTGGGACATGACGAATTCCGGATACCGCCAGAGAGTGCGACACTTCGTAATATATTATATACACGGTTAATTAATTTTAAGTCGTGACCAACGTTCCCTCTACTTTTTTAATTGTGTGTGCGGATCATCAACGCATCTGAGCAGTGGCGTAACTATGTTTGGTGTCACCCATCAGTGAAGGGCCATCATCCGGTGCGGTAAATTTACACCCCCTCCATAAACACACACATACAATTTTTCATTAAAACTTATATTTTTAAGGCATTTATTAATTTTAGTGATTTTATGGTAATAATAACACTAACGACAATAATTTTTGAAGTTAATAATTAATTAGTAACTTTAGCACAAACACTTTTACCGTATAGAAAATATCGTAAGAACTGTGATGTTTTCACAGTAAGTATTACTATGGGACTATACTGACAATGTTTCTTGGAAGTTGGAACATGTCAAATTTAGAGGACCCGGCACATAGGTGGTCATTGATAAACACTAAAATACGTATCTTCTTTTCATATACTTCGGCACACAATAGAATGGGATAGATATAGTGATCCTGCTTGACGTAATATTTCACTTGCATGCTCGCGTTAGTCGCTCTTGACCTTCGCCTTTCGAGAAATGAGTCTAAGAATTGTGCATGTGATGGTTTCGTGCATTCGAGAAAAACTAAAATATGGCAAAGGAAACTTTCTTTTACAACATTTTTGTGCGAAGACTGTGCGGGGGACAAAACTATGTGTGCGGACACGTTTTGGTAGGTATACCTTATATAGGGAACATTGTTCATGACCTATCTTGATGACAAGATTTAAAGTGATTTTTCCTAATCTGGCTAAACTGTGCGAGTCTTTTTATGTAGTTTTGGCGTTAAGAAAAAACTAAGTTTTAAGATATAATATGTCCTGCTATTTATATTTGAATATATTATAATAGAAATGATGATATTTGTATAAAATATTATAAACGTGGTAAGAGTGATGTTAAAAATATCTGCCATCGGGCTGTATGAGCGAGTGAAGCTTTTGATTCCCTTCCCCGTTCGCAATTCTCCCGAGTCTTGCTCACTCCGAGAAATGGCATTTAGGGATTTCCCTTTAAAGCTTCACGTATATGACCTGTGATATTTTACAAAGCTCGCGCTGGATGTTACTACTAACATGAAATTTGCAGGCAGGTTGAGTTTGCGTCACCGAAATCACCACAGTTGAGAATAATATAGAACTGACGAAAATATAGTGCGTAAAATAATTTTATTGTTATACGCCAACAGTTACTTCTTGAGTGGGCAGGTATGTCATGCATTGTTAAGTGGGATTTTATGGACAAAAAATACAAATATCATTAACAATACATAAATTCTTTATTTTCTTTTATTCAACGAATAATTATTAGAATGTAACATTATAATATCTTATTTATATTTTTACAGAATTTGAAAACATTCCATGTATATACCCACTACACAAAATCCTTTCTGAAAAATTATCCAACATGGTTAAAGGTTGAAGTCCCGTCGGGTATCGTATTTTTATTATTATTAATTATGCTTTATATAATATTATATTCTCAAATCTGTTGAATTATTCATTGAATAAAAGAAATAGTTTATTAAAAGTATTAGCAAGTGCAAGTACGTTATAAATATAAATTTCGAGAGGTCCGAACGTTGATTAGTAATTAAGGCATTTAATTGATACCTATCTTGATTTAATATACAAAAATTGATAGTCAACATTATTGATATAATATTATTATTATAAATAAATTTGTAATGGAACATTACCACAAAACAGATTAATAAGTAGAATTCAGATATTCTATACCCCAGAATGTATGAGTGTCCTACGAAAATGAAACAAATATTATAGTGTGTACTGCAACCACCAAATAAACCAATATTGAATGAGCGTCAGTGCATAAACCAAGTACAAATTATCAGAACGAAGAACAAGCTTGGCGTAGTCTTGATACGTGTTTAAGTTTTTCACGTATTCTTCCACACTCTTGATCGGTTGCCTGTTACTTTACATCTGTTAGGTATTTCAGATCCCATTAATTCTGTCATCCTTAATACTAATTTAATTATTAATCATAGTCACCGTTTGTCAGTTTTACTTTCATAAATATAACTTTTATGTAAAGACAAGATGTCACTTTTCGAATAATTATTATATATACACAGGTATTTAATACCTACTTGTTTTTAACAAGTATTTTTTTCTATTTCATCCGCCAGTTCCATGTTAGGTCATTATCGTTAGGATTGCTGACAGCGTCGCGACGCTGGCTGATCATTGCACGCCGCAAATCCGACGCCGCAGATTTACGAGCATTGGTAGCATTTTCAGGATACCATGAACAATACCTAATGCACCGGAATTATTGACCGGTCGATAGATTGAGCATGGCATAGAGACTACGGTTAATTAAATTTAGGAGAAATACCAATGACTGAATTTATAAAATATCTATTAGAGATTTTACGTGCTTGTTTTGTTGTTTTGTGAGATATTGGTAGAATACGTGACGTATCTGGAAACGAGCATCTAATCGAATGACATCACTAGATGAACGATGTCGTCTACATGGCGGTCAGTTGGATGCCGAATACATGAATTAAATACACAAAAGATAGGTACCCGTAAGTTATAATTTTAGACAGAAATTAGAGACACATAATTATTATTATTACTGCCAAAAGATCGTAAGTACCGAAATCATGCTATGGAGTAATGATTGCAATTTGAAGTTTGGCATGCCAAAATCTATAATGAAGCGTAATGATAATTCCTTTGTGCTTTATGTCCATTTTCTATATATCGGAGGATATTGATATTTTTCCAGTATACATAATATTTATATATAGACACATAATTTGTTGTTAACTGTAAATGCTAGAATTATCAACTTAAAAACTTTTGGCAGCAACGCCATCTATAAAGGATGTATGTATATAAAAATAATTAATGTGGAATGTAAATAATGTTATTTACCTAAACATTGGCATATTATACTTAATATACATAATTTGACCCTTAGATCTAGAAAAAATCTTTTTTTGATAAAATACAACGACCAACCTATAACCACTGGATTCGTGCCAATGTACCTTAAAAATGAAACTACGGATATACTACTTAATTACGACGATATTAACAATCAAAAAAATATTTTTTCGAGATCCTTTTAAAAATTGGACTTAGTTTTATTTCACATCTTTCACTTTCTGGGTCAGCACTCTATCATGTGAATTAATCCTAATAACTACTAATCAAAATAAAACATAATTTATGAAGTGACTACTGTTTCCTTATTATTCTGCGGAATAAGTGTTATAAATCTGTTAATAAAATTTGTTACTACCATGAAGTGACAGTTAATACAATAAAATACATTATACCTAAATTAAGTGGGGTATTTTAAATTCCGCCAACGAAAGAGCACATAGATTTTGTTACTAATCAAGGTAATTATATCATTATTAAGACGATACTCCAGTGAAACGGCAAATAATTTTCAACTATAGGCGCGACGAAATTTTGGACTCGCTGGCAATCGGAGAGTGAACGTCGAGGTGTGAATACGTTTTTTTGTTTCGTGATGGCGACGGGTGTATTAATTCTTAAATCGTGTAAAGATGACTAAAAACGTTACCCATTTACTTTAAAAAGAAAACATTTCAATGAATATATTATTATTGTTACTAATAGAACATTAAATGGACGCATGTTGGATTTATATGACAAATTATATTTTGATCGGCATGCGTCATTTGCAACTGCGACCCGCAATCCGCGCATCGCCTAGCCACGATCTTTTTAGACCATGCCTCAACTGAGATATAGCCTTAAGCAATTTATAATTGGCAACAAGTGTTAAATAAATTTATAAATGGTGCAATTGCATTTTGGAATATGTATTTATTGTTAATTAAATTATTATTTTGTTATTCGATACGATCAATTTTTATGATAAAAACTTTTACTTTTGTACAACACGTTGATTTTTTCACTAATTCCCAATTATATCGTTAGTTTTTGAAAATTAGTATCCATGGTAACATTGCAACAACGCATTATTGTATAAATGACAAATTTTAAATGAATCGCTACAAAACACCGGTGTGTATAAGCGCAGTTGCAAAAAGCGCTCAAAATACTAAAGCACTCATCGTAACTGCTACGGGCTACGAGCTACGAGTCTACGAGCTACGACTGCTACGACCCACCACCCCTCTACGAGCTACGGTAACGGCCGGCCGTAATCCACCTGGGTGATAATACTTTTGTGTTAATCTCAGCTCCAACCAAATAATAAACTTAGTGACCATGTTTTACAGTAAGGCTTTTGATGACGAATTTCCCTTTGTGATATTATGCAAAGTATTCCGTCTCTCTCTCAATCTCTCTCTCTCTTTCACTTAAAAACGAGATTCATAATGTTATAAGCTATGGATATATTTAGTCTTTTTTAGAGTGGTTTAAAAATAGCGCCGTCCAAGCAAAAATCGCCATGAGCAAAAACATAGTTCTGGGCGTACCTGGAAAATTATATTTTTTTATTATCTACTGCAGTGGTATTCAAACTTTGCGCTGATAAACGAGCGATACCTTAGTGCGCCGCAAAATATTTGAGGAAGTTAATGATTCCAGACTATCTGAATACAACACACTGATACTTGACAAAAATGATGGATCCTATTATTGCATCAAATTTTGACCTCTAATGCTTCCTAACGATATTTTCCTAAAAAAACATTAAAATGTTTTATTTAACGTAAGCGCCATTTTTGTATAGAAGAATGTAATATCAAGATGGAGAATATACAAGAGAGGTTGTATGAGAATTATAGATCCCAAAGTCCATTTTTTGCTGCACTTTCATATTTTTAGGCTATATCTATATTATTAACATATACAAGAAAGAACATATTATCTTGGATATGATTATAATATATTATGATGATTATTGAAAAAAAAGAAACATACCTATATACTAGAAAACAAGTTAGACCAAATGGGACTCTAAGTCACAGCTTTTACTTTTCGGGTGAGTGCTCCACTATCCTTTAAGATATATTAATTTTGTCTGTAATTTAATAATATTATTTAATAACTAGTTAACTACTTATATGAATATTTTTTCCGTTGAATTGAGAATGTCCTGCTACGCGGACGAAACCGGTCCTGATTAGGTTACATCAAAGAAATATTATGTTATTATATTATTGTGATCAAGCACGGATTACAGATTGATTGAAAATGGGGCAAGTTTTATGCCGATTATGCCGATTGCATTGAATGATAATATTGCATTGTTATGAATCGACCGTTATAAAAAAATACCACAATGACGTGTTTATCTTAAATTTCATGGCGAAGAAAATCGTAGCATTTCTGTATACAAACACTTCATATCAATGGTTCAATTTAATTTTAACTGTTTGAATGCTGTTCCACAAAGTATTACTGACAATAAATAAATTATCTCCGTGAAAGTCCTTGAACATACATAATTTTGAAAAGTAAGACACCCCGCAGGAATCGAACCTGCATCTCTCGCGTATCGTGCCCACGCACATAGTCCACTATGCTAAAGGAGTCATACTTAATTACGACAAATTTTAGCTATTGGCCTTTTAATACTCACTGAAGCGGTTCTCAAATTGAGCTACTATATTTGTATTTTAAATCAAAGTAGGTATTAATTAAATTACTAACCGACGTCACAGATCATTTTAAGATTATTTTTTTGTAATTTAATTGAACTTGCTAATAAATTTTAATTCATTTTCCTTTAATTCCTTTTAGTCCTTGTTATGTATGTGAAATATTTTGGATTTTCAGTAAGAAGTAACACTAAAAACCGTTTATTATAATCACTTAGTATATGTTGAAATTTAAAGCTTTTATGTTTTCGATTAAACCAAAATGATGTTATAAAAAAAATCCTAATATTAATTATTCATGTACGCGTACGTGTATCATCTTCGTATCATATAATTTTTGCCACACTGGTGACCGTCTAATACCTATATATAATATGTACATGAAATTTGCCAACATTGCAGTGAAACTAATTGATAATATTTTTTTTTTTTTTTTTTTTTTTTTTTCGACCATGTCCGATCCTGATAGGATCATATGGGCCTCCACAGAGTGGAGGTTTGTATTGACAGATTTTGTTTTTTACGAGAAATGGATGTCAGCCACTTGCTCAACCTATTAGGTCCATACCCTGACACACACAAATTGAAAAACAATTTTTGTACTTGCCAGACCCAGGATTCGAACCTGGGACCCACGGCTTTGTAGTCCAACGCTTATGCCGCGCGGCCACCGTGGGCGTTAACTGATAATATAGGCATTTTTAATTAATCCAGTTTAAAAAAATGGTTTATATCTAATATGAATTATTATGTAAGGGAATAAATCGATTTTCATTTTAGCTTCGTTTTCGAAAAATTTTCATATTAAAAAAATGATTACCTACACTTAAAAAACTCGAATGAAAAACTTAGTGTCAGGAGCAGAAAATATTAAGTTTCACGGAACACGATTGTGTAGTGTGTTCCGGCGTGCGAAAAAAACATTACTTGCAAAAACTTGGAGAGGGCAGAAAAAAAAAATGAAAATTTTCTCGCCTATCCGATAAACAATTCGCTGGTTTATAATGCGATATTTTCCAGAGAGCTAGGGACTCTTTTATAAAGCATTAAATAAGGGCGGATAAGCTGTAAGAAAATACGATTTATAAATTAAATATAACTCATATGGACTTAAAAGAAAATTTACTGGATTTTCTTTTCACGAGGCTTCGCGATAATTTTATAGAAGCGTCGACAGAGAGTTGCCAGAAATAAATACGATAATGACACATTTGCGGCACTAATTAAATACTATAACCGTAAAATTACGCGGCAAAATTTATTTTATTTCAGTATAGTAAGTAAAAAAAATTATCATTTCGAGTAAAATTTTTATATAATCTTCTTCTTATTGTGCCATCCCCTAGCGGAGGTCGGCCACCTTCAAGGCGATCTTATCTTTGTCGTCTGCTACCCGGAAAAGTTCGGTGGAGCTGCACTCGTACCAATCACGAAGGTTCTTAAGCCACGAAATGTGGCGCCGTCCTCTGTTACGCTTCCCATTGACCTTTCCTTGAATGACAAGTTGGGGAATGCTGTATTTTTGTCCTCTCATAATGTGGCCGAGGTATTGTAGTTTCCTGTTTTTAATACTACGTAGAGATTTTCGGTCCTTCCCAGTTCGATTGAGAATTTCAACATTTATCACCCGGTCAGTCCAAGGAATTTTGAGGATGCGTCTATACAACCACATCTCGAAAGCTTCAAGTCTCCGTGACATCTCTTGGTTTAGCGTCCATACTTCCATACCATAGAAAAGAATTGAGAGCACATAACAACGTACCATACGCAGTCTCAGACTTTTGAGAAAGGCGCTCCTTGCGATCTTAATTCTAGTTTTAATTTCCTGAGACTGGTCCCATTTCTCATTGACCCATGTACCTAAATATTTATAATGGGTCACACGTTCGATTGGTTTGCTGTTAATGACAAAATTTGTGTTGGTGTCTGGTGTCGCTGTTTTCGATACTAGTAATAGTTTTGTTTTCTTGAGGTTCATTTTTAAACCATAAGAATTACTGACCTCATTAACCTCATTAACCTTTTCTACCAGTTGATGTAAACTATTTAAACTGTCAGCAATCAGCACAGTATCATCGGCATATCATATATTGTTAATATGTTTACCATTAACCATAATAATATATATATATATATATATACATTATATATATATACATTTATATAATAATATGTATAATAATACTGACATCTATAAATAAATACCTATTGGTGCCAATTCCAGTGCAACCTCTCACTAACCAATTTCCAACCGTTGTCTCCCGGGCATATGAAAATGAGTGCTTCAACGATTTTAGAACGGTCAATAATTCAACATTCAACACTCAATCAATATATACCAAACTACAAGGTAATCCGCACGAGCAAAGACAGCCCCAAAGGTATCGAAATAAACAGTATAATGTTAATTCATTCATTGGACCATGTTCGTTCATAACAAGATCATAATATGAGATAACAGATTTTTGTTTTTAAGAGAAATGGATGTTAGTCATTTGCTCAACTTATTAGGTCCATACTCTGACTCCAAACATAACTTAAAAAACAATATATATATTTGCCAGACCCTACTTGACACCCATGATATTATAAACCGATGCGTAAGCCGCTTGGCTATCGTGGGCGTGATATATAATACATACATATATATTCACTAGTATCACCTCTACTACTACTATCAACACTACCACGACAGACCATGAGACCAGACTACGAGGACCGATATCTCGACTAAAATGGTTAGCAACTTAAAAACTGTTTGATTCGAAACATTTTTTTTATATAAATATTCTACAGCATACGACAATTATTTACAGTTGTTTAAAATCAAAACATGAAAGACACATGTGAATAACATTTTCATATTATCTAACTGATTAGAATATTATCCCGTTACATGGATGGAACCGCTTAAGGTCATAATGGCTTTTATCAGAATGTCTAAAAATGATTTGAAATAGGTAGGTAGGTCAAATTAGTGAATTTTTGTTTTTATGTCCAATTTTAATCATAATAATATCATATGGAGCTCCACAGAGCGGAAGTTTGTATTAACAGATTTTTGTTTTTATGAAAAGTGGATGTTAGCCACTTGCTCAACCTATTAGGTCCATACTCTGACTCGAACACAAATTAAAAAAACAATATGTGTGTTTGCCAGACCCAGGATTCGAAACTGGGATCTACGAGTTAAAGGCCGACGCTTAAGCCGCTTGGCCATCTTGAGATTACTTATTAGTACTGTTGGGTCGATGGTGTGGTGCCGATGTGTATAATAGTATATTATACAATGATAGTTACGAGCTAAGTACTTGAATTCGAGTGACATCTAGATAAATTATTCTTCGTTATTTATACAATAAAAAGTAACACATTAACATAAAATTCTGGTACATAATCATATTAGACTAATTATAGAATCAGCGTTTTAAATTGAGTAGCGAAATGAAATATTATTTGTTATTACAGTTGTACGAAAATATGATACTATAAAAATGATTATTCGGCTAATACACCGTAATGGTATAATGTGCTGTGATATGATGTAATAATACACCGTCTCTAATTTTGCCAACCGACTTGCTGATCTAGCTCAGTTGTTTACTGGAAATGGATTCACTGGGAATATATTAATGCAGAGTAATTTGAAACCTTTAAACAATAGATATTTGATCGCTATTACTCTGCAGCTACAGTACATACCAATAATTGTTATACATCACTGCTATGTTTCTAGCTATCTATAATGATCCTATCGATATGAAGTATTCATTATTATTGTCATTTTTTTCCCTAATATGTCTGATCCTAATAAGATCATATTATATAGGCCTCCACAGAGTGTAGGTTTGTATTAACAAATTTTTGTTTTTACGAAAAATGTACGTTAGCCACTTGCTCAACCTTTTAGATCCACACTCTGAATCCAAACACAAATTGAAAAACAATATGACGTATACTTATCAGACCCAAGATTCAAAACTGGGACCCAAGTCTACTCACGTTAAAATATTCTTTTAATTAATTTAACCGCAAATAAGAGCAAAATGTATTTTACCTTTATACGTCTATTTACTTTGAATGTTACAATAATATACTTGTTTATACGTGAGAACCAATATTTCTTTCCATTGTGAAAATCTACCATTATTGACAGTAGTTGTCGATCATTTGTGAAAACCATATATTTCCAGGTTACATGTAAGTAGAACGTATGCAGTTCATCGTGGGACACTTATTCGCGCGCCGCAGTACGTGAAACATGAGTTCGTATAACATTTTATCAAATGACGAGTTCTTCGTTGAACATTTCACCGTGGAATACATTTGTACGTATCTTACAAAATGCGGCGATAGTTTGCAAATAGTACTGTTCCAATTAGATTAACCCTAACCTAACCTAATCTAGTAAAGACATCTCATAAAATTTGCCACATGTTGTAGCATACGTATAAAAATATTCCACGGTGAAATGTTCAAGGAAGAACTCGTCATTTGATTAAATATTACACGAACTCATGTTTCACGTACTGGAGCGCACGAATAAGTGTTCTGCGGTGAACTGTTTACGTACAAATTTCCGGATACTATATTTCCATTGTGAATAATTTTATATTTTTAATTATTGTCAAAATAGTCTATTTTAATGTGTGAATATTCTTATATATCCCAATAAAAGTGGCTAGTTGTTTTTAGAGTACAATGTAATATTGTTTGACACTATTAGGTCACAATAGTGTACAATCTATCCTGTTTATACCATTATCAGATAAAATAATTATTTTGCGCCGCGGTAGTTTTAATTGAATTCAGGTATTTTATTTTGTTTGTGTTTTGCGCCCCCATAATCCACTGTGCGAGGTTAAAACTTTACTCACTGATTAGTTGATTTTTGTCCGCAAAACATACGGGCGAAATAAATGTACAAATAACAGAGCGCCAACTATCTAACTGCGGGCGAATGTCCCTTTACAAAGAATATTATTCTATTTTTTTTTTTTATTCAAATATATTATTTTGTATGTAATGAAATATTGAATAATATCGAAATTGTTTTATGATGTTTCACATGTATGGCGCGGAGTGGTAAAAGGTGGAGGTAGGCTGTTAAGATCTGTCGTAGATTATTCTTATTATTTAATAAAAAAGGAATAAGTACTAAAAAAAATTGCGTTTTATTAAATTAATCAATAATACAATGCAGTTCCACCATGAATTATTGACAGTCAATACAATAAAAGAAACTCCGTCATAAATAGTGCATATTAAACTTTGTCACTCATACGTATTTGTTTTCATTGAACTAAGACTACAATTATTTAGAAATGGTGTTAGTTAGTTTTTAAAATTCAATTACACTCAGCAAATACTAAGCCATAATAAATAATAGTCAAAAAATACTCGTCTCTCTATAAAATATCTAAAATTATGCAATTAAATCATACATAACTTTGGATATTATAATATTTTTTATCTATTAAAGTTTGGTTTAGGCAGAAATTAATGAATTAAAAAAATATGTGTAGGTAATACGTATTCTAAATCCAACGAAAACATATAAGTATGAATGAGAAAGTGTGCACAATTTTGTCGTATTGCCGAAAATGTAACAAAACTATTATGGTTTGGTTTAGGCAGGGTTAAATTTATTTTAAAAAACTAACCAATAGCTTCTATAAATTGTAGTCTATGTTCAAATAAAACAAATACGTAATTACTAACAAGGTTTAATGTACACTTTTTATGGCGGATCTTAATAGCCTACCTCCACCGTTGGCTACTGAGGCACGGCAGATGAGGGGGCCCTCGTAGTATTGTGCGTAAGGCGTTGGATATTCATCCAGGGACTCCGGGTTTGATTCCCAGTAAGGGCATAATATAGTTAACATTATCACTGTCAGCCAATTTTTACTAGGTGGACACTTGTAGGCCAGCTATTTTTGGAATACAATAAATCACTTAAAAAATATTATATAGGAACAGAGAACAGAACATATCATCATATCAACACTTTATCATGAATATTTTCCTAAAATGATAAATATTGTTTATAAAATATATATAAATAGTTTATTCAGAAGTTGTGATGATTACAAGAACGCACGAGTTAACTCGTCCATGGCCTGACTCGATATACATGCTTTGACGAGTTAATCGAGATTTTCGATTGATTTGTTGCTTGAACATGCTTAACAACTATAATCTTATGCTTATCGAAATCAGTGCTTCTTTAACAGACTATCATTATTAATTTATCAAGCTTCAAAAAATAGCATGTGACTTTAAATCAAGCGTTTTTATCATATTGTCACTAGATTTAAAATTTTCATCAAAATGCTGTATTTTTTGATAAATTTAATTCATTGAACATACGTGGATGCCTCAAAAAATATTTTCGATCTCGATTTTAATAATAATAAGAATTAAACTATCCTTCGGATGAAAAAATATATTTCTATTTAGAAGACAGTTTTTGATGACTAAAAAGTCTATCTTTTGATAATATTTGGTTGCGCTTTTCATAGTGGACTGTAATTTTGTAACTTATGGTGGATGTGGATGCTGGGGGGGGGAGGGGCGGTCACACGTAGATGCCAAGCATTGACCTTTTATGATGTCCTGAGGTCTAGGTGAAGCTGGTCCCTGGAGCATGCCCTCACGGGTTAGTAGGCACTCGCACGGTACACTTTATATTATGATAAATCAGGAGATATCCTGAGCCTGTAATACGGATACAGGTGGTTTAAAACGGAGTTTGCATGGAGAGTCGGATAGACTTATGGTTTCCACGATGGTTGCACTGGACACGCTCGTGGTATGCACTTAACTTTTTAAATCAGTCTGTATAATCGAATTACTCGTTAAACGACGCTTTAGCTGTAACAAGCCTGCACGCGCCCGTTGTCTTGAGGTAACCGAATATTATTCAATCGTGAACGACTGTTGACCTGTAACTGCTGTTCGCCTGAAATTGCGACAATAACTGGGGATTTGAGGTAAGGGGGATGAAAGGAATGAGGGCCACTATAATTGGCCCAATAAATATTTATATTACATTTTCCTACAAAATAGCTTTCTACACGTTATTTGGCATACTTTTATCAATGAGCATTGCTAGTACTGACGTGAATATGTATGGTTCTAGAATTTAGTAGAACATTTGTATATTATGAAAACATCAAGATTTTTTTCCGATTCGTTTGTTTTTCATGGATTTATTTTCGTTTATTATTATAATAACGTAACAATAATTCACAGTTACTCTAGTTGTTTGTTCCCAATTATTGAAACAACAAACAGTTTATTTTGTTCTGCTCCAGTATTATTTCAAAACGATTTTCGTTATAATAACAATAAATTTGTTAATAAAACAGAACTGAATTGATAAATAATATTGTTTTATAACATTAATAACAGACCCTATTTTATCAATTGAATCTTCTTATCATATTATTCGACATTAAAAAATACCTTTATATTTTAAATTAACCTCAGAGGTATTCGTATAATGTTTCTATTGCTATTTAAATTAATCCAAATTATAAACCTAATTAAAATTATATTCAAAACCAACGTCTTGGGTAATAGCACCTGTCCTGGTCCAGATTTTCCTCTGATTAGCGACGGACAAAATATCGAGAGCGTCGACAGCTTCGAGTACCTGGGGGTACACATAACGGGAGATGGCATTTTGCAGAAAGAGCTCGCTATCAGAATGGGAATGGCTCGAGCAACATTCAACTCGAATATCTGGGACTCACGATTTTACTCGGTCAAAACCAAATGCCGCCTATTCGATGCTTGCATTCTGACGGTGCTGTTTTACGGTAGCAAATCATGGCACCTTACGAAGGCTCAGAGCAACCGTATACGAAGCTAAACAGATGTTTGCGTAGAATACTGGGTGTGTGGTGGTATGACTTTAGGAGCAACGAGGTGATAAGAAAACGCACCAAGCAGCCTCTCATCACGCTGAAAGTGAAGAGGCGACGTTGGACCTGGCTCGGCCACGTGCTGCGGATGCCAGAAGAGAACCTCAACCTGGCTTGCCTGTTCTTCAAGCCGACCGGATTCCGGCGTCCTGGAAGGCCGCTAAATACCATCTACATAGTATATACGGCGGAGCTATGGGATGCTGGTTTTTTGAAGACTGGCAAGCGACAGGGATTCTTGGAGGCGCCAAGTGGTGTCCATATGAATCAATTAAGCGGCGGATATGGCCAAATAAGAAGAAGAAGAAATTATATATTATGCTCTAATAAGCCATGTAAAAGACGTCATAAACCGATAGATACTTAAAATAATATACTACACTCAAATACTACAGATAAAGACATTTTTTTACAACGTGTCTGTGACACATGCTGCAGTTTTTTGGATATTATATTGTTGTTGCGCAGACTGAATAATCTGGAGTAACTGATGGTTTTAGGAAACCTCTAGGGAAGGTGCAGCAGAGAAAGAGCATCGGAGCTGGAGCATCCAAGTGGAGGAGCTGACTGGGAGCAGCTTTCACTTCATTAGAGGTGATGGGAAGTCTTAGTAGTCGTTCCGCTTAAAAAACTTGCATGTTATTGCAAGCATGAATATTGCCTCGCATGGTTTGGTATGTCCGTGTCTCCTACGTTACGTTCATGAAGGCCGAGAGATCACCGCGTCCCTCTTAACAGTCTTGAGATCAAATCCCATCATCATCATCAAACGCGACAACCCGGTGTGGATCTTGGCCTCCTCCAACAGCCCCCTCCACGTGTCCCTATCTAGTGTGGCCGCTTTGAAATTTGGTACCCCTAGATCATGGCAGTCATTGGCAGCTCCATCCAACCAGTGACTCTTTGGCCTGCCTCTTATTCTACGCACGATTGGATTGCCGGACATCACTCTTTTGACCGGTTCATTGTCATTCATACGGTGCACATGACCTAGGCATCGCAGTCTCTCAATCTTACTTGATTGAACTGCGCTGCAATCTTCGTTACATTATATCTTATCCTCCAATTGGTGCCGTCCCTGATCGGTCCATATATATGGCGGAGAATTTTTCTTTCAAAAATGTTCAGGGCTCATTCATTTCGCAGAGTTAATGTCCAGGTTTCCGATACGTAAGTGAGCACTGGCTTTACAAGTGTTTTGTAAAGAGTGCTTTTAGTTCGACGAGATAGTATGCGGGACTTAAAATGTCTTAACAGGCCAAAGTAGCATTTATTCGCAGACATGATTCTCTTGTTGATTTCTTCTGTAATATCATTATGTCGAGTTACAAGAGAACCAAGGTATATGAAAATCTGAGATCAAATCCCGGGTCTGACAAAAACTCACATATTGTTTTTCAATGAGTGTTTAGACTCATAATATTGGATTGAGCAAGTGGTCAACATCCATTTCTCGTAACAACAAAAATCTATTAATACGTTTTTTTAATCTGTGGAGGCACATGTGATTTTTTTTATTTCACATCCGTCTTTTCCACTAATGGTCACTGGGGATATGGAACACAAGTATTACAAGGGTTAACTGAACGAAGGATTGAAAATATCACTGAAGACGAAACTGGCAGTTGTATATAATACCTACTAGTGGAAACGACAAAAAATAAACGTATTAATAAGAAATTTAAGTGATTGTTCTTTCTAAAAGGTCTATTGTAATAATAACGGCATTGAAAGAATTTAAAAACTTATAAGAAATTGGTACAATTTGTTTTAATTTAAATACAATCAATACGTATTTTTTCAAGTCCAACATAGCTGTACCAACAATCACTTTAAACTTTGGCCATTTCGGAGCGATTCGAAATTAGCCCGGCGCGCAAAAGTGTGCGAGAGCCCCCACGACCCCCCACCGCGGCAACCTTATCTCGCATCCCCCACAATGGACGGTTATTGCCTTTCTCTTGGGCTATTCGCTAAATTAGTTATTCTTTAATGGAATTACTTCTCTGTTTTACCTGCATTTCAAATGATTGTAAAGGCATTGTTCGGCGCGGTTGATAAAATTATTATTGTATTATAATTTTGAATGAGGGGGGGGGGGTGTTATTATCACCGGATTATTATGAAGCATCTGGGGAGGGGTATTCCCCTCTTTTGAAATTACCTGCCTTTAAGTTTAACGCTTATTATAAATGTGCAGAATTAAGTGATTATGGGCACTGAATTATTTGGCGATACTACGAAAGGAATTTCGAGCGAGGTTTATTATGACGAAATTATTTCATCCCCATTTCAATAGCTGGGTACACACTTGGGAAACCGAGCCGAGTATAATATGCATAGCTTAGTAGTTCTTTATTTAAAAATCTGTTAACGGTACAGTTCGGTTATGAGGAATACAGCGGAAAACACATTTTGAAAATACCCGATATACTGGATTTTTTGTTAATTTGGGGTAGTTTAGATTAGGTTAGGTTGGGTTAGGTTAGGTAAGGTTTGGATTGATTAACCTAACACATTTTGAAAAAAGCCGATATACTGAATTATTTGTTAGGTTAATCAATCTAAAACTTACCCAACCTAACCCAACCTAACCAAACCTAAAGTAACACAAATTGACAAATAATTCAGTATATCGGCTATTTTCAAAATATGTTTTCCGCTGTATTTCTCATAACCGAACTGTACCCTGTTAACTTATGAACCAGAACTAAAATTATTTATTGGGATGATTCTTAAATGTACTTAAATAATATATTATATTATAATATAATATATTACATATTCTACAAGAGGCCATGAGGTCTAATGTCAGTAAGTATTATAATTAGTAATATAAGTGAAACAATCACAAATACCCAGGCTTTGAAAAAGTCAAATAAATGTATTATTATGACCTCAAGTACTACAGCCCGGATCTAGAACGATTCAGCATCATCGACTGAACACTTTGAAAACTGAGCTATAATGCATAAAGCCCACCAAAAAAGCGTTCGGTGCGCTCACTACTGAGTAGGCCCCCTCCCACCCGCGCATTACCCTTCACCTATGTAATAAGGGGCTCAAGGAGCACAAAATAATTATTATTATCAGCGTCTCTCATAACAAAGCAATAAAAATATTATTAAATTTCTCGGGGCTTGTAATTAATATCGGACACGCAATAACTAAACAAAGAGCTCACTGTTCTTAAATAATGGCTTCTCGCCCGGTCTATCGACGACGCTTCGAGGAGCGTGATTTTGCTTGCCGTGTTCAATGAATGGACTACGTTGTATTTTTGTTAATTCGTATTGCTGAGAAGCGAAAAACGGTGACTCATGGGGCAGGCGGGCACAAGGCGTCGTCAAATCCAGTGTGCGCTGGCGTATTTGATTACGTTGTATTTTTGATGCATAGAAAATGCGCGAGCGCCCCGCAAGCCTGCTTTAGTGGACTTTATGCCTAAGACTTTTCGACGACGGGCGTCACATAAAACGAATGAAATAACGCAAAGACCTACATAATATACATTATAATATTTTCAATTTATCGAATAATTATTCACATGGTTTGGGAGTGTAAGATTCATAAGTGAACATACCTACATAATTAGTGAATTCTTCTCAATTAAAGTCATGCACCACTTTGATAATTATCCGCTAGATGGTGTCGTTAATTTCTGTATGCAATTTATTTTCGATTATCCTTCAATAATTTGAATGAATAAACATTTAAGTTAATCCCTCCAAACCAAAACCCGCCACGCACTACACCCGGTCTTAATCGAGCGTATCACGTGGCCCTACATTGGCGATGTGAAGCATTTAGTTCAGTTTTAGGGCGGGAATGCCCTAGGAGAAGATACCCAGGACTAAGGTTGCTACGCTCAAAGTGAGCTCTGACTGAGTTTAAAGTTACTTTCTAATGCAAAGTGCCGGGGAGAGAAGAGCACAGGGAAATTATAAAAATAAAAGTGATTTTAGTGTATGATATAACAAAAATAATGAAGCTAATCATACGGACAGCAAAAATTATGTGAAGAGATCTTCACGCCCGCAGTAAGATGTCGCAAATTTTATAAATGCAAGGTAATTGGCCTTAGTAGCAACCAAGTCGGACGGCCCGGTGGGCCTAACAGCTGGTTGGACCGACCTGAGCATCTTCTCCCATTCGGAGCACATTCTAATGCATTCCCAGAGGATATGGTTTGCATCCTGAATTTCCCCTCCGCATAGACATGTCGGACGGCTGACAAGTCCAAGCTCAAAGAGCTTGCCAGCGAACCCATCGTGTCCAGTCACAAACTGACTGGTGTGATGGTCAGGAGTCAGATATTTGATTATCTCCAATCGCCATTTAATATTTGGAAAAAACATATATGTGTGCCGACCCTTGGTTGATTCATCCCACCGTCGCTGCCAGGTCTTCCACGCCATGCACGTCACGCAATGAATAGATACCCGTCCCACTTACTAAATAATAATAAATTAGTACGTACCCCCACCACAACTCCATTTTGCACTTGTAACTTGTCGCAACGTGTAAACCGCCCAATTAGTGTTTAGTGACAAATAATAATACGAACAGCGAACCTAATCTATGCACAAGGCTGCTATCGGCGGCTATCTACGGTAGTTTATCATATTTATGTATTGAGGTATTATAATTATTGTTACAATAAGTTAGCCGTCTAAACTATCAAAACTGTCTATCTTGCTCTAAAAGTTAACACAGCCAAGAGAGGTGCTGTTAAAACATATCACTTTTCTATAGTTCAGACGGTTAACTTATTGTAACAATTAACTCCTCAATGCCTAAATATGATAAACTACCCTCTTTAGCCGCCGATAGCAGCCTCGTGTATAGAATAGATGCGCATGAGTTTTTTCTTACATTTGCTATGAATGGTGCTACTAATATACTATTACTTGTCAACTCGTGTAAACTCTACTCGGCGTTTTAAGTGTCTAAAGCCTCAATGGTATTGAGCTACTTTACAAGTTGCTTGTTGGCGAATTTAAAAGCGGGTGAGTCATCTAGTGCGATTGTGATGATGGCACATAAAACTTTTCACTCGCTCAGTAGCCACAAGCCAGCTACTATTTTGACAGAACGTAGTTCGTTTTTTTACCGGGAGGTCGCCACTATCGCTCTACTGCGCAGGCGCATATCGGCCCACACGCCAGCATGTAGCGTGTAAAGTAGGCCGGCTTTCAACTTTTCTCAGTATATTGTTTACACTTAAGTGCTTAAGTTAGCTTGTTCGATGATGACACTGCCATCATCGTCAACAAGCAGCTTGCAAAGTAGCTTAATGTCATTGACATATTAGTATATAGTGAGAGGTGGTGGGGGTCGCTACTCGGCCGAAATAATAGAATAAAATGGATCGGCTGGACTGACCATTTTACTAAACTACTCGATTAAATTTGTCTGTTCAGACACGTTTATTTACCAAATCACTCGCTACTCGACTAAATCACTGGAACAGTCCGAACAAAGCTTAACTCTCGCCCAATTAGTGTTTATTGAAAAAATAAGATTACAATCAAGAGTTTTTTTGTATTTGGCATGGTACTACTGATATACCTTTACTTGTCAACTCGTGTAAACTTTAGGTAGGTACTCAGCGTTTTAAGTATCTTACTGGCGTATGCATATAACAGCAAACTGCATTCAAGCCATTTAATGCAAATTTGCATGCATAAACCTAAATAGAGTCCATTGAATAGTGACGTCACGTCGCTGACGTAATACGCGTCATACCGTGACTAATGTTACCAACTTTAAAATTTTGATTCCCCGATAATTAATTAAAAATTTTGAAATTGTGAATAGGTGTAAAAATATGCAAACGGTACCATATTAATTTAATAATTATAAATGAATAATTATCATGAACTTTAAATAATTTATTTGTTATAATATCATATTTATTTTATACTTCTTAATGCACAAAAGGATAAAGTATATCCAGTAAATATTTCCATAATATGGCAATACAGCTTCGCGGGTTCATTGACAATATCGACATTTCCATCGATCCTCGATATCTGTATACATTTTTACAATTTTAGCATTTTTACCATCATGAATCCATCTATAGCCCAACGACGACGGGCAGTTAACTTCAATCAAGACGAACTAAACCTACTAAACGCTTGTTGTGATGAACTCATTTTAGACGTATATTAAAGTGACACTGACAGATCGCCGCCATTTTAAGTTTGGTGCGCATTCCTGTACGCATCTTCGTGACGTATGCATTTTTATAGTTTTCTTATTCGGCCGATAAACCCTAACTGCGTTGAGTGCGGTTCGAGACTCTATGCATACGGCTGTTAGCGGATAGTGCGACTAGCGAGTAATAATGGTTAGAACCTACTTAGCCAGTGAAAGCAAAATTACACATGGCCAAGTGCAACATATTATTATAATAATTATTAGTAGAAAGAAAAATTCCAAGTAAAGCAAACATCCACGTCGTTGTAATTTCGCTCCCCCGGCATTGTAACAATAATGCAATTGAAACGTGAATTCCTCTCCGCTCGGCAAAGTTCGCGTAATAATTTGAAATATGAAACATAAACCTCTTGTGCTTTCCGCGAAAGTGGTTGAGATATTTTTCCTTTTTATTCAGAAAGACTTAATTTGCAGGCGGCCTTCTCGCCAAGTTTCGTTTCTCGTGTTTCTTCACCGAAAACAAGAGTGCGAGGCGAGCGGTTTCTTCAGTATGATTTCATTATTATAATTTTAAAATTTTAAATAACTTTTTAAATTTTCGACATTGTTTTGAAATAAATTTTTCTCATTTATTTTCTACAACCTATCATGAAACAAATTATTATTATAATGTGCGTTTTTAATCGAGAAGGCAACCATTCATACCTACCGCTCTTTTTTGATTCAATCAAAGTGATTCCCAAAGTGCTCCCTAGTTCACTCTAAAATACTTAAGAAGGTTTTGTAAAACAAAAACGTTTTATCAGGTGCCAGGTTACACAGATGAAGCAAATAATATATCAATAATTGTAACTCACGTTGTTAACATGTATGAGTCATTTATATGTGATAAAATGACGATGATACATAGTTTCAAAGTTGGTAACCTTCATATTATTATCGTCACTCCAATACTACAACTAGATAACTTGATTTTCACTGTTTTTGAGATAGCTATTGAATATGATTCTACATTAAATTTCCTTCTCTACAAAATGATAAAACTAGGTAAGATATCAATGGGAACTATATTATTTTTTTGTTCAAAATTATCAGATAGCTTTAAAACCATAAATGCATTAAATAAATAAAATAATATAATTACAATATTTTTTAATACAATTGAAAATTGTTTAATTGTTCCCAATTTGACAAGCACACTTTTCCATTTTTATTTTAAATAATAATTATAGCCTAGATTTATGTTAATCAAGTGAAGTTTAAATTTCATTTTCCCAAAAATTACCAAATCAGAGTTATCAAGTTGTAGTATTGAGGTGACGATATTATTTCGCAATTTCAATAATATGATCGTAAAAAACTGTTAGGAACTGCAAATAGAATATTTTATATTTACAAATTTAATATTTGAATAAACAATTAGAAAAAGCGAATAGCAAAATTAAATGTCCTTATCGTCATTAAAATCAATAAAAAATCATGTTTAGTGGTAGGTATAATATAAAAAAATTGGTCCTGATGAATACAAACGACTTTGCAATTAATCTTTGAATTAATTCTATTTAACTGATGAACGAAGCTGGATTTGATATTTCATGAATATACATATTGAAAAAGTACTTACAGAATCAGAATTTAAAAAATGTGGGTTACCGACTTTGAAACTAATAGCCTCAAATCATGAAAATATCACGCATCAAATTTAAATGATTTTCGATTAACATTTGAGATTTTTTGTAGTAAATACAAACAAAAATATTTATGTCCTGAGTATACGTCCTACTTGTACATGTGCAAATATTTTTATCTGCTCTACAGACCGATATGAATTTTGGCCGTCTCACAAAAAGGTTTCGTAATAGATTTTTTACGGGAAATGGATGTTAGCCATTTGCTCAACCTTTTATGACCAAGGTCTGAGTCCAAATACGTATTAAAAAACAATATTTGAATTTATTTTATTTTGTGAACTGTCAATTCATGGTGGAACTGCATTGTATTGTTGTTTTAATTTAATAAAACGCAATTTGTTTGTAGTACTTATTTCACTTTTAATCAATAGATTAGGACTGGTTTCGTCCGCCACAGAAGGACATTTTCAACTCAAGAGTTTAAAATGTCCTTCTGTGGCGGACGAAAGCGGTCCTAATCTATTGATTAAAAGTGGAATAAGTACTACAAAAAAATGCGTTCTATTAAATTAAAACAACAATATTTGAATTTGCCAAACCCGGAAATCGATCTTAACAAGCGAACATCTTATTTCTCAGATATCATGGACGTATTATTCATTATAAATTAAAATATAATTTTCCACATTTTCTCTGCTTAAATTTTATATGGAACTCACTTTATGAATAATATATTCTCTAAAAGGGGACGTGAAGGTTTGGGAAACTCCTAAAGGAAATTAGATACATTTGATATACCACTACCTGCAAGAGAGTGGTATGCATTGTACCAATGTATATTTGTGTCATTTCCACAACATGGAATGTAGTCAGTCAGGGCTGTGCTCTTACTCTATTTTATTCAGTACCTCCTTAGACTTATTGAAAATAATCAACACTACTTGACCGAGGCGTAGCTGGCAAACCCGCTGCATACCCATCCATGGTAGTGATTCTTTATTTTGACTATATTATTTATTATTGACTCATTTATTTGAGGTTATATGGATACTATCTGTAGCTTTATCCAACTGACTTTCTCTTAGGTATGCTTACATCCTGTAGTTTAAATGCTAAAAGATATCCACTATTTGGCCACGTATTTTTTTCGACTTATACGTGGTGTAAATAAGAACTCTACCATTCTTGGTAGTATTGACTTGTATGTGTCTGATAACTATCTTAGAAATCGGGAGCATCAGTTGTTTGTTCTCCCGAGGAGCAGAACTAACTTGCCATTGGTGATGCCAATTGAGAGGGCAATAACTCTGTTCAACCAAATCGCTTCGGATGTTGATATATTCCATCTACGTGAGGATGAGAATAGGTGGACGTTGTTTTATAAATACTTAAAATAGGGTCCACTAGCTCATTCGGTGTGCTTCCATGCTTTATAATTTATATTTTATATATTTTTTTTATAATTTTGTACCTTTACTTTACTTTTCATACTGTTTTTGTCTGTTTGTTTGTTTGTTTGTTTGTGATACAGTATATAATAATTTCTTCTTAACACTGTTTCTTTTTTTTTAAATGTCATGTTGTGAACGTCTTAAATTTGTAATTTGTATTGTTCACGGTATGTAAAAAAAAATTGAATTTGAAATTCTATTACAGACGTTCAAGAAATTGTGGACGGTCTACATAACAATTCCATCTTGATTCAAAATCAACGTTATGACTGTATCCGTCTTGCTAACCAAGGCTGGAAAAAAATACTACGTATACTATACTGATCTCCTGAAAGTGGCTAGGACCGACAGTGGCTATAGTGCCAATGATGGTAATAATAAAAATTCTTTAGGAGCAAAGTACTTCGACTAGTTTAACTTAACAATTAAATTCGTCCAAAATTTCATTACGCCTAAAATTTTAAGAACGCGATCCTCCAAATAGGGCAAGAAGACATGAGACATACTAAGTTGGATTGCGGACACAATGAAGCGAAGTGGCAAATTATAGCGGCAGGTAAGTACATTGCGTCTAATGACATTTAGTATTCCAACATAGTATTACTTATTTTTATAAAAGATCTTTTGTGTTAGTTAGAAAAAATCTAATTATATAAAATATAAATCAAGTAAATATAGTAGAAAAAATGTTTTGAGTATCGATTATCTACGCAAATATGAAAGACTAGCAGTATTAGATAATATTTTGTATATTATTCAAATGGACAGTTCAGTGCAGACAGATTTAAATATCAATATTATAGATGGAATTTAGCGAAGAGATATCGATATCTGATTGGAGCAACATTCAATTCGATGTGAAATATCTAAAATTCACGAGTGTACTTGGTTTAAACCAAATGCCGCTTAATATGAATTTTGACGGTGCTGCTTTACGGTAGCGAATCATGGGACCTTTAGCTCGGACCAACCATATACTGAGTTCTTCGAAAATTTACGGTGGATACTGGGTATGCGCTGGTATAACTTAAGGAGTAACGAAGAGATAAGACAGCAAATCAAACAACCTCACATCATGCTGAGAATAAAGAGGTAATGTTGAATCTAGCTCAACTACGTGCTGCGGATGGTAGATGACTCGAGTAAATTTAAACCTGGTTTTCCTGGAAGAGCTACAGGATGCCAGCACATTCTGAGACGATGCAAGGAGACTTGCGATCAACAAGGATTATTAGAGGTGTCATGTGATGTTCATAATATAGTTATGGTCTCACTGAGGAGTAAGAATGATCTATCAAGGTGGATGTTGTAAGATGTGTGATCTTACTCCTGATGTTACGTATATTGTTCTAATGGTTGCGTCGTATGTGTGAGACATATATTCGGGATGTGATGAATGGAAACACGGGTTGGTATTTTCTTGGTTTATAATATGGCGATAAAGTTTGGTAACACGGCACTACAAAATACATTACATCAATTCTAGTTTGAGTGTAAAGGTTTAAATAATACTTTAGAATTTAGATATTATATTAATTTAGATATTAAAACGAGGCACGAACGAGCGGCGCGCCTCGACTACATTTTAGTGAAACTCAATGACGATTGTGCTTTCCATTGCGTCATTGTCTATGGTCTGTAAATAACCATAGACAACAACGTGACAATTGTAGGGTACAACCTCTACAGATCAAATAACAGCTAATCTATGTATATATATCAGTCAGTAGCGAAGGGTGGAGGTAGGTTGTTAAAATCCGCCATAAATAGTGCAAATTAAACTTTTTCAGTCATACATATTTGTTTTTATTCAACTAAGACTAAAATTATTTATATATGGTGTTTGTAAGTTTTTAGAAATCAAATAAACCCTGCCTAAACCAAGCCATAATAGTTTTGGTATACTTTGGCGATACGACAAAAATGTGCACATTTTTCATTAATACTTATTTGTTTTCGTTGAATTAACAATGCATAGTACACATGGTAATGGTTAGTTTTTTAAATTCATAAAGTCTTCCCTGAACTAAACCATAAAACCTAAATAAAAAATATTATTCTATCTATAATATATTCAAAATTATGTATGATATAATTATAGCATAATTTAAGATATTTTATAGATAAATGAACATAACGATTATCTCTTATGGCTTGGTTTTAATTTTAAAAACTAAAAACATCATATTCTGTAAATTGTAGTCTTAGTTCAATAAAAACGAATACGTATGACCTACACCTACCTACTACACAAGTTAATTGTGCACTATTTATGTTGGATTTTAATAGCCTACCTTCACCCTTCGCCACTGCTATGTAGTCGGTAGTGCAAAATTTAAAATGTGTAATTATTTCAGCCACACCCTTTATTACGACAAACAAACAGCTCTGTCGCCTTCCTCTGCCGATTCGCTTTGCTGGAACCGCAATCTAAGTTAACTAAACCTTAAGGCAGCGCAAAAATCCCAGGGAGCACCGGGCCAGAGGGGGGGACGAAATATTCCGAGAATGTTACAAAATGTTTTGTGTTCATTTAGAGGGAATTAAATTTGAGACCAGCGTTAGGTCACTCGCAAACAATGCGTGGAAAATTTAATTTTGAAAGTTTGCCTATTTATTACCGGGTGGAGTGTCAACGGGAAACTTCGAGCCTTATCGCAATTAATTTGCTACCCTGTGTCGGGCCGGACGTTGGGTAGTCAGTCGGTCGTGAGAATTGCCAACGATTCGGACGGATCTTTGCTAACTATAATTTCAATTACTTAGCACCTTGTATGGCTGCACAATAATCGAGAAATTTAAACAGTTTTGAAAATCGAATTGCTGCTAAAAGTTGTTAAGTCGACATTTTATGTATTACTAGTTATTAATAAATTATTATTTTAATGCCTAAAAAAATATCTGACCCGACCATGGGAAGATAACTTTTTAAGTAGTCATGTTATTGATAAAAGTTTGTAAGTGATGATTTTTCAATATTAAGTTATTAAGTGGTCAGTGAAAAGTTTATAAGTCGACACTTACCAATATCTTTAGGGTCAATTATTGAACCATTAAATAATAATATCTGCAGAGCAAAGGTTTCAATGACCAATTACGGTATTCTTATATCGTGGGGTTATTGCCAAGAGTTGGCAAGTTGACATTTATGAATTTTAATGATAAATTATTTGTATTCTTGTAAATATCAATAGGTACCTACCTAGAAAATAAATCTGACCCGACCACGAGAAGATACCTTTTCATGTAGTTATTATTAATAAAGTTTATAACTGATGATTTTTCAATATTAAGTGAACAGGGAAAAGTTTTTAAGTCGACACTCATCAATTTGTTTTGGATCATTATTGAACCTACAATAACTGGACAGAAAAAGGTTTTAATGACCAATTACGGTATTCATATATCGTAGTATAATCAGACGATACGGAGATTGAGATAGTAACAGACCGGAAACGTATATTCGAGTGACATTACCGATGAATTATTATTCGCTATTTATACAATCAAAATAATATTCTTTTTATTGAAATAATCGAGTCAGTTATTATCTGACGTTGGCGTCAATGGATGACTGACTAAGTGAATAACGGATATGCGGAATTTATTATGACATTGCTATAATTTGACACTACGGAAAATAGATATTTCATTTGTCATTCTCTATATATTATATCGGAGATGTTTTCAAATTATATATGTTCAATATATCTATTAATATATAATATACCCAATTATAAAATATAATTAATTTCTTGTAATTTATAATATGTATGTAAACTCTATCTTAATTAATACACCTATATTCTGATACTGCCAGGAAATTTGTAGTGGTGCCGAAATTGGTTTAATAATACCACTTTGAGTGTATCGGCTTAGGAACCCAACTCTGAAATCACATATCGGTAGCGTAATTATGTTACTATCGTCAATAATGACATCGCGGGAAATACCCCTGCTATTTTCAGGTCTACACTATTTCCTTACACTAATAACGGCTTCCGCAAAACGAAAAGTCGACACTTGCTCAGCGCCACACCTGATACGGGGAAGTGTGCTAGATATTTCAACGCAATTCTATTGGAACCAAATTATTTTCTAGATATCTAAAATAAACGTATGCCAGTGGCGAAGGATAGAGGTAGGCTGTTAAGATCCGACACAAATAGTACACACTAAAGTCTTCTCACTTTGTCAGTCGTATTTATTTGTTTTCATTGAATTAAGACTATGGATTGCAGATAATGTTGGTTAGTTTTTCAACGTAGAACAAGCCATAATATTCAAATATACTAGTCAAAAAACATTCATCTATGCCATTAAATCATGCATAATTTTTGATATTGTATGAATAACAGAATCTATTATGGTTTGGTAAGGTAGGAGTAATATGAATTAAAAAAAAAACAAACCAACACTATCTGCAATTTGTACTATTAATTAAATGGAAACAATTAAGTATGACTGACAAAGCCTATTGTGCACTATTTATGTAGGGCTTAATTGATTTTTTAAAACTAACCAACGCCATTTGCGATGTTGTATTCTTAGTTCAATGAAAAAAATAAATATGAGTGAAAAAGTTTAGTGTGCACTATTAATTTACGTTGGATCTTAACAGCCTACACCCACCCTTTACCACTGACGTATGCATCTATATATTATAATGCTAAGTAATTTTGAAGAACGTATATAAGTAAGATTTATTTGTCGGTTGCTTCACATTTTTTATCCACTATAATCTAAAGTTTTATAAAATCTTGACTTTTTACCGGTTCTACATCCCTATGTGAACATTGGTCTCTTCTTTTGGATGTACAAAAAACCTTATTCTATAGATATAGAGCTGACATATATACAATTTAATCAAAAAAGACCTCTGGTCTACTGATTATGTTAGCCACAAATGACTTCGCAGCGTAGTTTCATTTGAAGAGAATTTCATACTATGTATGATATTAATAAATTGTTTATCATATTTCATGGACTACTCTCACTCGTCAAGTACAATACCAATATAATATTACTAGCCATTATTTTTAAGATGAATGATTATGTAAATCAACGAGAAATGTAAACAGAGAAACGAACATCAAACCACGCATACGTGAGCCGCCATTTTGTTTTCGGTACTGCCAATAGAAGACAAAAATAATAAACTTGAAATCGACAATCGATTCAAAAATCAAACTGCCTTAAAAATTTTAATACGGAATGTGTCAAAGACTCTTTTTATCTAGAATCCTTATTCTATAATCTGACTTCGTTCAGATCTATCCAAAGCTCTTTCTTAATTCAGAATACCAAACTTCTGTAAATCCAACTTGACAGTATCCCTCTTTCTTGTTTAAGATCAAGTTTGTTTTAGTTTGCCTTCGGACTTACATAATGTTTTTTTTTTAATTCGTAAGGGCCGTGGCACACGGTAATGAAGACGACGTTACGTTAACACAGATCTTAATGCATGCTATTTGAATCATGCAAAACCATTCCAATGAAATACATTCGTGTACATGGCCCTACTACTGAAAGCGGCTCAATCGTAATATTATTGTATCTCCATCTCCACCATGACTGTGTATTATTGGTGGGTCCAAAAATACCGCGCAGCACGCTCCGCTCAAATGAGTCCAACACTCATTTTTTCATGTTTTTAGTTGTTTACCCATACTGCTGGCTAATAGCTAGCTGAAAGCTCCGAGCCATACATGAGAACTGGATTTATTGGTGTTATGTACAAGATACATTTCAAGTACCGGTTCAATGTACGGAACATAACACCTTCATTAGACCGAAGCGACATTTATTGTCTAATGAAATTCTTCTTTTAATTTCAATTTGTAGACTTATGTTGCTTTTAATTATGGGTGGCCAACCCGCGGCCCGCTGGGTGTCAACTTCTAACCCGTGAAGCAGTGAGAAAATAAAAATAATATCAAATGCTGCCGCTAGATGTGGTAATTTCGCAAATTGAGATTCGATATTGGCTCAAGATTTTAAAAAGCACCGTGTGCTTTTTGTTGCATTTGCAACGCCATTCTCTGTAGACGTGAATTTATTACCGGAAATTTACAAATGGAACATTGTGAAATATGTTGCGATGAACAGTTAAAAGACAAATTTTATCAGGTTGGTTAGGAAGAGTTTTACAGAACATATTTGGACAAGGAGAAATATCCTGCATTTTACAAACATGCTCTAATGATGACTTCGCTATTTGGAAACACTTCGTATCATGAAGTATTTGTATCAGTCGGATGAAGCATATCAAATCCCGAGTGGGAACACGAATCACTTATGTGCATTTGGAAAATTGTTTGCGTGTAGGAACAACCTCACTCGATATCGATATTGATGCACTTAGTTCTACCACACAAAATCAAACTTCTCACTAAAATTTATTATTTTTATAATATTTTGTTTATTTTTTATTATTTAAAAAAAAGTTTAATCTAATAAATATGTTTGATTCTCAGTTTTGTTTTATTATATATACATTTATTTTTTGTTTTATATAATAAAAAAACGGTTGAGCGGCTCCGGTAAGAGATCTCATTTTTAGAATCTGGCACGGCTATTGAAAAGTTTGGCCACCCATGCTTTTAATGAAGAACCACAGGTATACCAAATCGTTGACTCTCTAAAAAGCCAGTTATGTAGATTTTATTTTTACTAATAATACAATCAATTATGGATTTTGTTGTGATTTCAAAATAATATGTATCTTTTAAAATGCGTTTTGATTATTTTCATGATAATATTATGTACGTAGGTACAGTATTCGACCATGTCCGATCCTAATAAGTTCATATGGGCCTCCACAGAGCGGAGGTTTGTATTAACTGATTTTTTTTTACGAGAAATGGATGTCAGCCACTTGCTTAACCTATTAGGTCCATACTCTTACTCATACATAAATTGAAAAGCAATATATTGTGTACTTGCCAGACCCAGGATTCGAACCTGTGACCGATGACGCTATAGGCATATTATTGGGGGTCTACTAAAGTAAACAAATAGAAATAAAAACTATTTTGACAAAATTGTCACATCCGAGATTTAAACAGTTTAACTATGATTCTTCTACCAACAGCAAGTACATTCCAAAACCTAGATACAGTCGACGAGTTTGTATATCTGGGATCGACCACCAGTGGAAAGTGTGGATGTGAAGCGGAAATAAGAAGGAGCACACATAACGGAATGCAATTGATGCCTTTGAGATGTGGTGTTGGTGCCAACTGACGAATTCTGCAGTTTTTTTGTCAGGCACGGCCTGGACAATCTGAAGGGACTGTTGGTTTTGGGTGGCTTCCAGTGAACGCGAAGCACAGGAAGAGCGTTTGCGTCATGGAGCGACCAAGTGAAAGAGCTGACTGGGGGCACCATCCATTCTGCCCTAAGAGAAGCGGAAGGTCGAGAAGGATCGAAAGTCTTGGTCACTCAAAGGGTGACGAAATTCAAATGTGATCACTATCCTCAGCCATGAGTATACGACGATGAAGAGAAGAGAACTATGATTAAATTTATTCAGTATAAACACTCCGTATAAAATAATATTTCGTATAAAATAGATTGGAGGCAAACTTTACTTTAAAAGTAGATAGCTTTTATTAGATAAATTCATAACAAGGTTTGCTGACAATGTCGTTCGCTCGCCAAATTTGCAGGACACTATCCTTACAAGTCCTGTACATAAATGGGAGTATGGCTATTTCTCTTATATCCTTGTAACAGCGTGACACACCAAACTAACTTGTGTTTCAAAACTTCGTTATTAAATTGTTTCCTTTGGCTTTGTAATTCTTTTAAGTGTCGCAGATAGGTACTATTACATAGTATCATTTGAGGATGTAAGTTTCAAAATCAGTAACCTCCATAATGAGCCGTTTTGAAATAATCAAAAAAATCCGACAAGTACATTAAAATTTAGAAGTGCAAATAGGATATTAATAGTTTATTTTGCAAACATAATATTATATTAATACAAAATGTGTGATTAATAAAAAATATGTAAATAACTATTTCTTTTATTCAACGAATAATTCACAAGATTTAAGAATATATCATTCTGATTATTGAACATATATAATTTTCAAAAACACTTTCTGAGAGAATATATTATAACCAACAGAAAAAATCGTTTTGAAATAAAGTAAGCCACCCCGACGGGGAATCAAACCCTGTATCTCCCGGGTTTACGCCCCTTCCGTGCAATACCACTATGTTACGACGTGATATACTAATTGCGACAAATTTTAACTATTGGTCAATTTTAATACCTACTCATCAGCGCTCTTCCAAATCAAGCTACTTTAGCAATCGATTTTTGTTTTTTAAATCAAAGTAGGCAACTATTACTATTATTACTAACCGACGTCGTGGAATTTCTCCAATATTTTTTATGATGTAACTTACTTGCACTTGCTTATAATTTATAATTAACTATTTCTTTTGTTCAACGAATAATTCACAAGATTTAAGAATATATCATTCTGATTATTGAACACATTATATAATTTTGAAAAACACTTTCACAAAAAAAAAAGATTTTTTCTATTGGTTATAATATATTCTCTCAGAAAGTGTTTTTCAAAATTTTATACATTCAATAATCAGTTTTCAGAGATACCTATTTATTATTGAATACTGTTGAAATTGTAAATTATCAAAAAAATGTCTCAAATTGCAAACTTCGTATTTTTCCTCTAGGTGCCTCTGCTGGTATGCTTCTCCCCCTTAAAATAAGTGAGATTAAGATGATATTATTATGACTTGCAGGCTGTAAGAATGTATAAAAATACTGGTATAATTTTAATTAAGTTGTGATGCCTTTTTGATAATTTTATAAATAAAACCAATGGTAACCTTATGTTGCCAAAATAGGCATTACAATAATTTTAGTTACTATAATTTACTATATAAATATGGCTGCTATTTTGTTTGTAGAATAAATTTTCAGTGGCACCACTTCAACGTCGATAATGATGGATGTAGATATAATGTAGGTATGCCAAGTTTGATACTCTCTTCAAAAAGTGTAGATTTGTTCAAAAAAGTTGCTGGCACGAGCTATTAAGTAATCAAGGGGTGGGTGGAAATAGTTTATGCCCATCTTTCGCATGGACACGATAGAAGAAAAAGAATATAATAATACATAGTGTGTAGTTCTATCGGGGGTTATTTCAAAGATACTGATGTAGCCCCGATCTTATAATTATCTGTTCTAGAATGATGCGTTGAGTGTGCATGATATAGTTATGCGGGTAGTAAGGAATGATACACAATGGTTTCATTTTCTTGTTTTTATATTGTACATTTATATTGTTTGGATACACACGGCGCTAATACAGGACTGTCACATTGGTTTTTAAGTTGAGTTTGAAGGTTTACATTATGATTTGATTTGAGGTTAAATGTTACGCGGAGCTGCGCACGAAAAACGGCTACACTATTGAAGGGCCAAAATTCAACTCATTTATTGACTTCATTTCCTGTTCGTTTTATTGTCTATGATATATAAATGAGCATAGATAATAATACGTAAGTTGTAGGGTTGAGTAAACCTCTACAGTTCCCAGTTAACTGATTTATTAAATATTAAAATAAATAATGTATCTAACAGTAGCGAAGGGTAAAGGTAAGCTGTTAAGATCCGACATAAATAGTGCACATTGAACTTTGCTAGTCATACGTATTTGTTTTTATTGTACTAAGTACAATAATTTACAGATGGTGTTGGTTGGTTTTTAAAATTCAATTAAACCCTGCCTAAACCAAACCTACATTGGGTGATACGACAAAATTGAGCACATTTTTCATTCATACTTATTTGTTTTCGTTCGATTAAGAATATATAATATCGTCTCTGTTCTGGCAGAACACACTAACTGGAGAATACTAGTTTTGAGTAATTTGACTTTGAAGTTGTTAAAATGTTTGAAATTTTCTATCATTTGAGTTTATTAAGTAATTATAAAAACGATGGCTTTCGGGATTTTGGCTTTCAGGATTTCAGCATTCGGGATTTCGGCCTTCGGGATTCCGGCCTTCGGGATTTCGACCCAAATCCAAAAAAAAATACTAACTGGAGAATACTAGTTTTGAGTAATTTGACTTTGAAGTTGTTAAAATGTTTGAAATTGTCTATCATGTGAGTTTATTAAATAATTGTAAAAAGGATTACTTTAAAATAAAGACTGTTTATTTGTTAAGAAGGTTTCCGGACGGTAAAGTTTGAAATAAGGAACATTTTGGTATAACTAACTCAATATGTCATTTTTTCGAATTAGTGTCTTCTGCCAGAATACTGACGATATTATTATGTTATAATAATATTATTACACATATTGTTTATTCATTTTTTTAATTCATTAAGCCCTGCCTGAACCAAGCTTTAATATATATATAAACTATTATTCTATCTATAAAATATCCAATATTATGTATGATTTAATTGCATAATTTTAGATATTTTATACATAGACGAGTATTATTTATTGTGGCTTGGTTTCACAGGGTTTAATTAAATTTTAAACACTAACCAACACCGTCTGTAAATTATAGTATTGTTTCAATGAAACCAATACGTATGACTGACAAAATTTAATGTGCACTATTTATAGCTGATTTTAACAGCCTACCTCCACCCTTCGCTACTGGTACCTATTTATAATAAAATATTAACATATTTCCAGTAAAACTTACTTTATCCGTTAAAACATTTTTGCTACAAACCAGTTTTTATGGCGTCGTGTAACTGTGTTCCAAGGTTATGTACTTTAACTCAGAATTATGCGAGTTTATCACTCGGCTGATATTATATATTTTTCCCCTTTCATTCGGCTGAACGGGAACATAATAATATGTAAAGTATTTTCGGAGCACCGTAAGGTGGAACATCTTTTGTTTAACTTTCGACAAAACTTTCTTCCTCCTACAAATATAATGTACTCTTTTGTACCGGGGCGGGCGAAGCATATTTTAGGAACTTTTGAATCATCTGCGACTCTGCCCTCCGTATTGATACTTTACTTTGTAAAATGCGAAACTCTTGCGCGGAAAAATATATTGTATTATTTGACTGGGAAAAAATGCGAATAAATTTTGTATTCTCACGGTTGTAAATTTTCACTTGGATTCTAATTTCAAATTTTCTATTATATACGAAAATATGAATACGTGTATTAATTAAGGCGCTAAGTACCAAAACCATAAAAAACTGACATTTTTATAGAAAAATGTTCTACATACCAACGCCAATAACTTCAACTATAGTCTAAGTGCCTCAAGCAAGTCAAAAAAATACAGCAAACTAATTAAACCTGTCGACGCTGTAAGTCCGTTGGCGTGTTTTATTTATAATGATGTAGGTAGCACTGCAGTGGTCAACGGCATTCAATATAAAATAGCTGACAATGGTGTGTTAACATTTGCGAGTTCTTAATACCTAAAATTATAGAAGCTGCCGTGATTGCTTCACACTGTAAAACTACATTTTTCAAAAGGTCCGCTTCATGAAATTTTACTGCAATGACTCGGTATTTTGTAACTACAGGCAATACTACTTTTTGGTACTTAGAGCCTTATTTAATACACGTATTCAATTATTATTCAATTTGAATCATTATTTTGCCACCCAGATATGTTCACCTTTTCGTCGCTATAGGATTGGTTTGTCGAATATTTGTCGAAATCGACCTTTTAATGCAGAATGATTTTTTGTATCTAAATGGACCAGAACCATCCTTTTCTTTAAATTGCTTTGTAATGAAAACAACATTCATATGCTGTAAAAACAACAATTTAAATATTTTCATGAATTTAAATAATATAGGATAATCAAATTTGTTTTTCGTCTCCTGAACATTTGACATTTGGTCTATTCGACAAACAACTCCTACAGCGACATTTTGGCAACTTGAAACACTGTTCAATAATAAGTGCATACTGACAACGAACACCCGCGATGGCTGCGCGATTTAAGCGTCGGCTTATAGCGTCGTGGGTCCTAGGTTCGAATCCTGAGTCTGGCAATAATATAACCATTGACAGTAGATTCCACAGAGTTACCTCATAATCTTTGGACTTATCTTTCATTAAGAGTCCATGTTTCGCACGTTTACGTTCGCACTGGCAGCTTACACTGGTTGAACACTTTAGCTTCACACTTTTGAAGATACTATTCAGGCGCCAAAATGCACTCCTTACGCAATTACCGTTCAGCCATATCCGATGACGCAAACTTCATATTATAGTAGCTGACTCAATTACAATAATTATTTCCTAAATATTCTTTTCAAGATATTATTTTTATTGTGAATTCATCAATAAATAGCGGATCATAATTCATTGGACATGTCACTCGAATATAAGTTCTCGGTCTATTAGTATCTCCGTCTCGGAATCGCTCCGAACAATATCTCATTCTACCGAGATCGGATCTCAGAACAGCATCATAAGTTTTGTAACATAACTACTAACTGTAACATACTCTTGTACCGACTGTTTACGGTGCAAATAAAACTCGCTCCTCCAACCATCAGAGCAACCGCAAAATCTCGACTTCTTCTTCCACAATACCATGAAACCCACATATTCTTACAGAATAGTAAGGAGCTAACTCTTATATTAAAAAATGATTACTAAGGATAAAATATTATATAAATATGTAGGAGTGGTCGATGGTGTTGTAGATTAAAGACGATCATGGTTATTCGTAATGATGGAGAAGTGAGAGTTTATTTATGGTTACATAAGTGCAAGGGTACAATCGATACAATAATATAAATAAACTAACAGTACATAATATACTGAGATAGTTACGAGCCAGATACTTAGGTTCGAGTGACCTTTTTGATGAATTCATATTTGCTATTTATACATCAAAATAATATCTTAACACAATTAGTTAAATAATTATATTGATCGAGTCAGCGACTAAATGGAATTTTCGTCAATGGACATACAAGAAGCTGGGAATTTATATTATTGCGGTCATTTATCATTTAATAATATGGGAATGGATATTAAAATAATTTATCATTACGATACAGTATTTAATGTCACCGATCAATCCGCTGATACAGGTAATGAGTTCTTTACCGCCATAAATACTTTGAAGTGACATTGAAAGAATACATTTACTAGTTATTAATTAGTTTCGTCGATTTTTATAGACGTACACTCTCGTATATTATTGTTATGCCCACACTTCTATCATCGCACGGTAGAAAAAAAAATGTTTACTCTTATAATTTCGTTAACACTTTTCCTATAAGGCAGATACCAACAATAAAATAACCTAATTACACGAAACGTCAAGTTGACACAAGACACATTATTATCGCGTCACTTTCTGTCATGCCGAGAAAACCAAAAACAGTCATAGCTGTACATCAAACCAAACCAAAAACGTTTACAACCAAACAGTGTCTCTTTGTCATTTTTACATCAAACAATTTTTTTGTGAGAAGGGTCTCGAGGCACGTTCTGAGAACCTCACGTCAACTTGTTTGACAGGCCGGTCGGTTTTTACCGCAAGAAACCAAAGTTCACGTACAGCAAATTTAATACTAGTTTACTGTCTAAAGATGTTGAAGAGAAAATAATATATTCTATTTTTATTATGTAAAAAGTAAATAAAAAAATCGGTGTGTGTACTTATGTACGCGCGTTAGAAGTTATACTTCTTTGGCGTAACAAAACAAAAAAAAAACTTGTGATAAACTTGATTCTTTGACTAGCTCTGAATTATCTTGTTAAATTACACACTCAAGAAAAAGGACCGCTTATTAGAACACCGCTTGTTTATTTCTATACACTTTAACTTATATTACTAAATTATATTATAATGGTTTCTCGTTGTTTTTATTTTTAAAGTACCAAATGTCAATCTGACGTTTATTAGTTTGTTTACGTAAGGAATTGCAAATGGCCGACAATAATAAATTCGCTGCCTAGGCAACGGAACAATTCTAAACTATAATATTATACTGTATAATCGTCACGATTGAAGTATCATACTGTGGCGTAAAGGTATTGCGTTCGGCTGATAACCGAACAATCGGTGGTTCGAATCTAATCGACTGTGTTTTTTTTTCGTGTGAAAAAAATAATTATCTGTTACATGTCACACACCAAAAATACAATCTGATCTGATTTCCCAAACGCTCCAAAAGAAGTATAACTTCAAAAAAGGTTACATACTTAAACTAATTATTAAATTAACTACAAGTTTAATACATTGTGGTGGATTCATTTGTAGAAAGTTTCTCACTTCTTCTCTTACGTGTATTAGCTAGACCTTTGATTGTTTTTTCATTGTAATATTTTTTTGTTTAACGTTTTAGACTCACTGCAGAGACAATTCTGAAGAGATAATAATATATTGGACTGAAAAAAAACGTTCAAATTTATAATACAAATATTCATCCCTTCTTCTTGATCGTTCTATCACGGCTCAAGGATTGTGACTACGCTACAATGCACTTATCTTCTGAATAACCAAGACTCACTATCCCTCATAAAAGGCTGCCCTCAGTGAATTCATTCACTTATTCGCCCCAGCATGCAACTGTTCTTAACCTGCATTGTCTTCTCTGGAAGGTACCAAGAATTACCAGTCTCTTCAGGTTATCCAGTCCGTGTCGAATCATCATAATCATCAGCCTGAATCTATCCACTGCTGTATGAAGGCCTCTTCAAGCTGTTTCCACTTCTCACGGTCCTGTGCATTGCGTTGCCACGTACTTCGGTAGAACTTTATCATTTCATAGATCCAGCGGCCTCTAGGTCTACCTTGCGGATGTTTTGTACCTCTTGAATATCACTGGATGACTTAATTTGTCCAACGATTGTCTATTCTTCAAGCTACGTGTCCAGCCCATCTCCATTTGAGGCTTGTAAAGAACTCTATCACATCGCAAATCCTTGTCTGCTTCCTTATCCACTCATTCCTCTTTTTGTCCTTTTGCATTATGCCCAGCGTGCACCTCTCCATACCACGTTCAGCTACTCTAAGTTTCTGGATCTCTCTTTTACTTAGGGTCCATGTTTTACACGCATATGTGATCACTGGAAGCACACACTGGTTGAACACTTTGCGCTTTAGGCACAGTGGAAGGTCACTTTTGAAGACATTATTCAGGCGGCCAATAGCAATTATTACATCCAAAACATTGGAAAATGCATCTCAGATATATTTTCGTGAGTTCGTTCCTTTATCTCCAGTGATACCTTGATTTGAAGGCTTCAATTGCATTCTGCTCCCATGCCTTTAGTATCCATGTTTACACAAGCATCATTTTCATGGCAATTGAAATTTCTTAATATTTCCATAATAATTGTGATAGTGATAAGAAGCGTCCTCGCCTTTTTCACAATGCTGTGTTCAAGCAAATCAAATTTTAAATAAGTTTTAAAACAGTTACAAGAAATCGTAAAAGCTCCCCTTAGCCATATGCAATGAAGTCACATCCACTAGATTATTTCCTCATTGGGGATTACGCCAGAACTGACTTCTAGCAGTCCTTCTTAGACACGCGATACTTAGACTAAATATTCTCCCTCTTTCACCTAAACAAATCTTACTTACATATATCACAATATCAGTACAAGAGTGATCTACGCGCTTTATGGTTCGCCGCTTCATGGTGGAGCCACGTTAAATCGATTTATATGCGCCGCTGGAACACAAACTATGCATGTGTGCATGAAATAAACTTTACAATTTTTATAAAAGCTACATTTGTCTAGTTTTATGGAAGCTTTAAAGCATGCAGTGTTTCCGCTTTTGCAATGGGAATAAAACAAAATCACACTGAGCTTATTTTTGTTTCTGTGCATGGAAAGAGTTAGCACTATTCTCAAAATTTATTACATTCACAGTGCAAGTTTTGGATTAAAGTTGGAATCATATTATAGGTATAAGTGTGACTTACAACTTACAGAGGGTAGTATAACACATCGCAATCCATCTTTTTACTACCTACCTACCCTTATTTTCTAACTCACATTGAATAATTTACATATTACATAATGTGAATAGTAATTATTAAATTGACTAAAATCATAACGCACATTTATTATCATTTTGTAATATTTGAGGGGGTCAGAAGCATAGGCAGCTTTCTGCAAAAAAATGACTTTTTAACCTATGAATGCAGAATCATATAGCTAAAAACTCTGCACGTTGTAAGCTGATGTTTTACCAGCAAACTCGGCTTTTTTCAATAGAAAATCGTTGTTAAAAATTGGCTTCAGAAGCAAACCCAGCTTTCTTCACTCGTAATGTTTCGTCCCATACAAAAAAGTCACGTGACAAAATGGCGGCTCAGTACATTTTGGCGGTTGCCATGTGAGTTTTTGCTGCGGCTTATAATCGTGATTATTGTGCTAAAATTGTGAATCTAAGTGTTAAATTACAAAATTTTGATTGATGGAAAGTCACACTTTGTAAATAGCTTCAAATAAAGCTAAGAAACGTTCAAGATGTCCAGAAAACTGGAGGAGAAATATGAGTAAAATTTCGAGGTATAAGACTAATAAGACAAGCATCAAAACTGTTTTTGAACAATGTAATTCTTGCAATTTAACAAACAAAAAATCCTTTCCATTATAAGTAATATTATTAGGTATATCTTATAATTAGAAATAAATGACTTTACAAAATTTGTTTTTTTTTGTGTGCAGGTAAAGATTTTTTTTTTTATTCAAGTAACAATGTTTGTCTTTGAGTATTTTTATAATAAAAAACATGGCTGACAAGTTAAAAACTAAGAAGCAAACATGGCTTTCTTTCAAGTTGTCAAAAGCAAAGTCAGACTTCTTGATGGGTGAGAAGCAAATGCAGCCTTCTTGAAATTTATTATGCATTATATCTTAGTCGTGTAATAAAATTAATGAGTTCTAAAAGTTAAATTGACTATGAAACACAATATTCTACTATAATGTAGAGCTCACATAGATTAAATTAAATTGTAAGACTTGTTATCGGTTTTTGACGTTTTTCTCAAAACTACTCACGTGGTAGAAAGCTGCCTTTGATTTTAGGCACCTCATTTATATCAACAATCTATTATATATAAAGAAAAATAGTTTTTTTTTATCAAACATCATGTTCTAAGGTTTTTCCTACCAATGCATAAGGGTCCATATTTCTCATAATATTTTGGCGAATTTCGCATCTCAAAAATGAGACTTTAGAAGCTTTATATTATTATACATATATTTTAAACAATGTAAATCGAAGATCAAACTTATTAATATTCAAGGAAGTTCACCTGTCGTAGGTCACTTCCGCTCTTAAGACATTTTTGCCTGCTATCACGAGGGATTATTTCCTATGCTGTCGTCCTACAGAATTTGAGTTTATATGCAACTGTCAATTATCTACGTGTTCGCAGCCATGACCTTATTATGAGTCAGAACTATTTCTTCGTATCAAGCACCATTAGCGAGGGGTACAAAACTAGTCAATACGCTCCCCGAAGACATAGCCATTTTAGTAATGTACTGTATATTTTGTTCTTGAAATTTTGTATTTTTTCTCTTGTGAGGGTAATATTTGATTAGATTATATATATATATAGATTATATATATATAGATTATATATATATATAGATTATATATATATAGATTATATATATATAGATTATATATATATAGATTATATATATATAGATTATATATATATATAGATTATATATATATATAGATTATATATATATATATATATAGATTATATATATATATATATATAGATTATATATATATAGATTATATATATATAGATTATATATATATATAGATTATATATATATAGATTATATATATATATAGATTATATATATATAGATTATATATTAGAACCGGTTAATTATAAATTTGAATCTCATGCTGTGAATGTGTGATGTCCACAACGTCTTATTTGTTATATATTTATACGTTACTGCAGTTTGCAATTTAGAAGAAATCTTTATTTAGCTACGTATTTTTTTAGACTTATACGATAAATGAAAACTCTGCCATTCTGGGCAGTGTTGACCTGTGTGTCCCTGATAACTATCTTAGAAATAGAGAACATCAGTTGTTTATTCTCCCAAGGTGCAAAACCAACCTGCCAATGGTAATGCCAATTGGGAGGGCGATAACTATGTTCAACGAAATTGCTTCAGGTGTTGATTTATTCCACCTATGTCAGGATGAGTATAGGAGGACGTTGTTTTATAAATTCTTAAAATAGGGTCTGCTTAACTCATCCGGTGTACTTCCTCGTACCTATCTAATTAATATTTTTGTATGTATATATTTCTTCTACTGTTTAATAACATAATATTATCTATCTCTTTTTTATGTAATACTTACTGTTTTATATTTCTTTGTTTCTAAATGTCATGTTGTGAACGTCTTGAACTTATAGTTTGTAATGTCCACAATATGTTAAAAATAAATAAATTGAAATTGAAATAATAAACAAACTACTTTTTTAAAATCATGAAATAGTGCTCTAGTGATTTTTCTTCCGACTTTCTCAAAACTTGATCATTTTAAATGTTTAAAAAAATAGCACAAGATTTCAGTTTGTTATAATAAATAATATTATTGAACATACGTATTGTTTTACCGGGGACTCTTCGAATCCCACCTGGTCTACCATTAATTATTCTACTGTGTGTATTTTATATGTTTTTTTTTATCAAAAATTATGTGTTATCAATAAGTCAATATAATAAATTGTTTTATCTAACTGTATTGTAATATAACTACATGTTTAACGTCATGCGGAATAATTAATATTATGGTAACTTCAACGTTTTAACACTCCAATTACTGTAATATCTAAGGTTACCCAGTCCCTTAAACTACAAATATTTCACTTAATAATATGCACTTCGCCATCTCATATTTTGGTCATTCCTAGAATCTATAATAGGTACTACATCTAATTAAAATGTTATTATCTTCAAAATCAATGGCATCATTCAGCAGTGACGTCCCGTGGAAGTAAGCAGATTGAGCATCGCTTGGGGGCGGCAGTTACTCGAAGGGCGGCAAATCGATGAAAGTCAATTGGTATATATAGAAATAGCTAACTAAACTTAGTAATAACAAAATTTAAAAAATCAGCTTACTGGTTGGAAACAAAATGTATTGATTAACATAAAAAGTTTAATGGGAGTGTAAATTTTTGTCAGGCTTGCGATGTGTAGCTTACTTCCGTTGCCCTTCAACGTCCTTGGTAACCAGAAACGAGACGTGCAAATAATAATTAAAGTCTGATTTATTAACCAGTGCGCATGGAAGTTAAGTTGGCCGTCAAAACTAAAGATGCATGCCCCACTTACAGAGCGTCCCACCTACCGCTGCTAGTCCATCATTTTAGTTTGTAATTGTATCGAAGCATCGCGCTGTCATTATATCGATTATCGATTTAATAACGCGTAAACCTTTGCTATCTCAGGCTAAAAATATCATTACAAATGTTGCCAAGTTTTGTGAAGAAGTAAAGCAACACGCATTGTCCGTAATTCTTCAAGATAGAGCAAATCAATGTATCGCAAAAATGACTACTGTTTTACCAACGTCAAAAAAATCTTTTAATACTTTTTTAGTGATATATAATATTTTGTTAGTAATGTATCCATATATCACATTTCTTAGATATTGGAGTCATGAAAGGATTATAAAAAAATACTGTATAAAAATTAGGTATTTTGGCGCTGCCTAGGGGCGGCATTTTATCTAGGGACGTTACTATCATTCAGTAATACATTTTGATAGATATCCGTCAGGTTTCTTTTACCTGTCATACATTAAAAATGCAAAAAAAACAAAGACATATTATATGCAACAAAGAGAGACATACTTAATTGTGAGGAAAGGATATGAAAGTGTGCGGTGTGATCAAGTATTATGACTGGCCTTCTTGTAGACTGTAAGAATATATATAAACACTCGTACGATTATAATAAAATATTAAGATGCCATATGAATAAAACAAATAGCAAAATAATGATGATGAAATTATTAGACTTATCTATATTCCCAAAATATTAATTTTCCTTTACTTATTGCAATATTGTTAATGTCTTACGGTAACCTAAGGTGGTATCATCGGAATGAATGGAATTTATTTTCATCGTAAAGGAAAGGTTAACTTTATTTTTGACGTCATGCAAAACAACAAAGTTCCGTGTCCGAATTCTCAAAATTCTATAAAGCGATTCCAAAATACTTGGGGTTTCGGGTTTCGATCACGGTTCAGTTCCCTGCTCTGATATTCACAAAACTTTTCCCAAATCTCCTTTGCGCAGTGAACGATTCCGCACCGAATGTGTAAGTGTTTTTCTTTTAAATATTGTCACCCTCTCAGTGAGGCAAACAAACCTTCGAACTTTGGCAATTTTGCTCGAGATGTACTGAGTTCAGTTTATATCTCCAGAGCACAAAACTATTACGACCCTAAGTATCTTCGAATAGGTATCTAACTAAGTTGCTGATACAATAAATCTTGATAATTTTCAAGAAATAACTAGTTGTTTATAGCTACAAAACTTTTAGAAACACACAACTATCTAATAATATTGATAACTTTAACACACATAATAATATACACAGTTTAGGTGTCGATGATTAAACAAGTACAAGAGACCAGTGTCGGCACAAAGTTAGAGTGATCCGTGAAACTGCCTGGGGCGCCAAATTAGTAAATACATTCATTTTTAAATAAAATATAATATTTTTTTACTGTATCTTTCTAGTATTAATCTACTCAGAAGACAGTTATATAGCTGTTGATGATAAATTACAATTATACTTACGCAATTACGCAGATCATTATAAAGAAATGTTGAAATAATATTTTTTAAATATTGTAATATACAGTATAATATTATATTAATTGATACGAAAATTATAAATATAATAAAGAAATAAGACATTTTTACTCATTGGAGATAATTAATACCAGTTTGACGCCGATTTAATAATTTTTCAGATATTTCTGACCCTAGAATATTTATAAGAGAACTGTTAATTGAAAATTACAAACACAACAAAAAAAAATTGAAATTAAAAGTATAATGAAACAGTTGTAATAGTTTTAGCAAGCTCTTCTCGCGATACGATATAAATTGTAACGTAAATCTGACTGTTGGTTCACTTTGCGCCCTTTTAATCAAAGAAGTAGAGAAGATTTTACGATTTTTTTTTACACCCATCATTTAGTAAAGGTTGATATTATTATTATAGATAAATTATAAGGTTTCTTTTGAGTTATCTACAAAGAGTAATTATTTGAGAATAAGATATTTACAAAATTTAAATAAATTTTAAATCATTACAGACACATGCATTTGTTTTTTTTTTTTTTAATAATTTCGTTTATTTTAGAAACCAATTTTTTTTCAAACTTAATTTTCTTCAAAATATGCTAACGTGTTGCTGATAATTTTAGGTAGTTTTTATGGAAGAAAAGAAGAGGAGGATCATCGGTCCGCTGAAGTTACCGAGTGAAGAAGCTTACTGGAGGAAGCTTTCATTCTTCCCTTAGAGAAATAGAGGACCGTGAGGGTTGGGTTATAGTCTCAGTCGCTTACTGCATTTTAGGGTGGGCATAACGGTATAGCTGAGAAGAAGCGATAGTTAGTAGTTTATTCGACATGTTTTTAATGAATAAATTGGGCGCCATTTAATTTTTGATTACGGGCAGTAATTTGCCTAGAGACGCTACTGGCAGCAGTGCATGTTACATCACTTTAGTCTTTTCTCTAACGCCAGTATTCGGTCGTGTAATATGGAAATATCTCAGACGCAAACTTCATCTGTCCCTATCTACTCGGCGGCTGTGCAAACTTTATGAATTAGATCATTTTTGCGAACACAAAGTGGCGCGGTTTCTTTCAACGGGCGTGATGTACGGCCCGCAGCCACGGCGGTGTCGCGGAATTAACCATTGTTTGCGAAACTTTCGCCTTTTTACGATCCGACCGACGGCGGCGGCCGGTTGTTGCATTTTGTTTTTTCGTTCCTCTTCCTTTTGTCTCATTTCACTCTCGTTTGTTTCGGAATACGTTTAAGAAAGGAGTTCTCCGCGGAAGACAAAGGACACGACTAAACTTGACGTTGTTTTGTTCGCGAAAGTTTCCCGTTGTATCTTTCTTTTTTGCACAATATTACTCTGTGGAAGTACGCACAGATAATAAAATTGACGTGACATTAACAATATGAACTCTACCAATATGTTAGTATCATGAACCCGTGTGTTTCTGATAAGGCGATCATTCCACCGTAGGAAACGTAAAATCCAGTCGGCTCGGAAAGCCTCGCACCGTGAGTGTAAAACCAAGGCATTTGCAAATTTTTCATCATTTGCAGGCATTTGCAAAAATCGTGAACTTGGTAATCTAAAAGTGAAGTAAGAACTAAAGAATATGCAATATAATGTAGATATAAACCAAATTCTATGTTTATTTTTATAAACTCTATTTTTACCAACAAAACGAAGACTTCAAACCATATGATATCCAAAATATGTCTTTTGCAGATGCCTTGGTTTTACACTCACGGTGCGGCCTGTACTAGGGCTTCCAATTAACCGAAGGAAAATACTACCCGGTTATATAATGTTTGAGGCTTTCACGGCTGTTTTTTATCAGATTTTTCGATTTCCACCGTGTGTCCTTCTTCCTTCTTTTCTCGACGTTTCAGTCTCGTTGCAGAGGCCATTATCAAGAGATGATATGTTTTATGATGAAATGTAATGTAGGTATATGTCGAGAAAAGAAGGAAGAAGAACACACAGTGGAAACCCAAAAATCTACTACGATACTACCCGGTTAGCGGTTATTTTGCGAATAACTAATCGGGTAACTGGTTATAACCGTCGTATATAAAAAAATCATTTTTTAAGTATGTATTTTCGATATTATTTATTGAACATTTTTTCGTTTTGACTCTACAAATTATTATAGCCGATAACATAAAACTGAACATTTTGATGTTTTGTTGTGTTCGGCTATTATAATTGTCGGCCAGTACACGAGCGTCTAATAAGGAAATCCCTGAACGGAGTATATATATTGCATTACCGCTATTTCAAAACCGGTATTCAATTATTTATAGATACCGAAAAACCGGTTTCAAATTTCCAAAATACCGGTATTTTCGGTATTAATATAGCACTCTACATATATTATTATATTATTAATACTATCGACCGAAGGTACATACTTAATGGAATTTGAATTTAAATTCTAATGGATTTAAGTTTTGTACTATTCCATTTCAGTCATTTTTTGTAAATACACACTGACAAAGAATACTATTAACTCTAACTTATATAACAAATGGATCCAATAAAGTAAGTAAAAACTTAATCATTTACCTATTAAGTCAAGGATCACAATAAAAAAATATAACAAACAAATAATGAATAGTTATAGTGTTTGTAAAAAACCCCCTACTTTATCGATTAGTTGAATATATTAATATCCGAATCTATTTGATTATATAAAGATATTGCCCTCTCAATTGGCATTACTAATGGCAGATTAGTTCTGCACCTTGGGAGAACAAACAACGGATGCCCATGAATCCTAAAATAATATCAGAGACATAAACCAATACCACCAAGAATGGCAGAGTTTCCAGTTGTCATTAAACCTTTGTTTTAAGTATTTTTCAGTATCTTTATGGAAAATAATATATTATTTTTCTCTCCGACGTCGTTTGTTGAGTTTGGTTTTGTAGACAGGAATAGTGGCAATTTTAACTACAAGCGACAAGCATGTCGTGCCACATCCCATTAAGTTGCATGCGTAAATGGGTTTTTCCAATTAATAATGTTCAGTCAACTTTATGTGCGTCAGTACAATGAATAAATTTCATGACTAAAGTTGACGAGATGTGTCTGCAATCATTTTTTTATAATACAAACTACTTAATTATGCAACCATGTCCAACTTCAAAATAGATTGTGATCTAATTCCCAGTATCAAAACTGGCAGTGATCTATTACACTCTCTCATTGTCATAATATAACTTTAACAACCGCATTATATTTGACTTAAGACAATTAAACAACAACACTAATTGTCTCTCACCATTACAAAAAATACTCAATTTTCCATTCGTTAAGAGCGTACTTCGGTGAAACGGCAAAAAATTTCAACAGTGGGTGCGACAAAATTTCTCACTAGTCGCCAATCGGAGACCGACAGTCGAGGTGTCTGCACGTCGATTTGTTTTGTTATGGCGTCGGATGAAAATATTCTTAAATCATGTAAAGATTACTAAAAAAACTTTACGTATGTACTTAAAAAAGAAAACATGTCAATGAATATACTATTAATATAAATAATATAACAATAAACATAACATTAAATGGACGCATGTTGGATTTTCATGAGAAATTATATTTCGTTCGGCACGCGTCATTTGCACAATCCGCGCATCGCCTAGCCACGATCTTTTTAGACCATGCCTCAACTGATAACTATAACTATAGTAGCCTTAAGAAAATAAAATTATTGAAATTGATACTCATTATACATAATTTGAAAACATCTCATGCATATGGACACTAGAAAAAATCGTTTATGTAGAAAAAATATGCGATGCCCGACGGGACTTGAACCTGTATCTGCTGGATTCACGCCAGTATGTTTTACCATTAAACTACGGGCGCCTTAGATAATTACGACCAATAACGACTACGATAACTAGTAGTTGTTACGAGTGTAAATATTGGGACCATACCTAAATAATGATTTCATATAAATAAAAAGGATTTCAAGTCATACACATTTATATTTTTATAAAAATCGATGTTTTTTAAAATAAATATAAAAAATATTAAAACTATGAATTAGTCAAAAATCTGTACAAGGCAAAATTGAAAACTTATACTAAATTTTAATAATAAATATGACCATTAAATATAATGCAATAATAACATAACTGTATACGTAAGTAAATACCTATATAACAAATTCACATTTTTTTACAAAAAAAAAATGTAAGTTTATCTTTGACTTGAAATAAAAAATATTTTTCTTTTTAATGTTTTCAGATCCATATTTATTAATTAATACAGTTGAAATTAATTGTAAATTATCAAAAAAATATCTCAAATTGCAAGCTTCGTATTTTTCCGCTAGGTGCCTCTGGTAGGTAGAAGCATCCCCCTTAAGAGTATTGGCGTACTTAATTAGGTATTATGTTGCATACTCTCGTTTGCCCCCTTGTAAACGTGACCCTTTTATTATTTTATACTCTTTTAATCGACAACACTCAGTTATTAACAATAATTAATTTGATTATAAAAAACACTGCAGATTTATAAATAGAGTTTTATGTGCTCTTTGACTTTCATTGGTTTTATTTATTGGCGTATAAAATCAATTCGTATTGAAAACCTTTAACTTTTGGGTGAGTATCGGACTCGTTGATTCGGATTGAAGGTGGGCCGCCCCCTTAATCTTTGTGATATTTCGTGGTCCCTTTACGGTCCACTGGCCACGAATGTGCCTCGCAAACAACCGCTGGATTAGGCAAAGGCGACTATGTCCATGGTAAAGGCGAACAGCATTGAATTACGTTGAGCTGGCCCACTTGAAAGCGGTATTAGTACCTAATCGTGGGGAATTTTATTTACATTATACAAATCGCTTTATCGCTTTTTTATTATTGTATTACTAACCTACTAAAATCAAGAGTAAATAAAAATACCATTGCCCTAAGTTATTAATATGATAATTCGTAACTAAATACAAATTGAACATATATAATTATTCTAAAAATACTATATCGATGGCTTGGAGTTAAAATATTGTATCTCCATAAATCATGATATTGAGAAAACTAAAATTGAAAGTTTGCGAACCTTGGAAAATTAGATTTTCTGATATAAAAATAAGTTTTATTCCACACTCAATAGTGTAAAATAATTAAAAAATTAAAAATGGTCATGGAGTTACAATATTCTGGCACGGAAATTAATACAAAATGCAACTTTATTATTTATAGTAAAACACAATTGAAATATAATGAAAAAAAAATAGTTTTATTGATACAAGTAGGTAATATAAAAAAAATAATTCTCGGAATCTGTATTTTGATCATATCGATTTTTTCACCAATGACTCTGATACTGAAAGTAGGTCTCCGAGTCTCTTGGGTATCGCGCCCTGTACATTACCACTATGCTACGGCTGCCATGCTTAATTACGACAAATTTTAACTATTTGCCTTTTATTATTTTATATTTACCTGCTATTTATTTTTATACATACATTTACCTGCTCATAAGCGGTCTCCAAAACTTTTCAGAATTATGTATGTTCAATAATTAGAATGGTACATTCTTAAAATCTTATAAATTATTCGTTGAATAAAAGAAATGGTTAATTAAATACAAATTACCAAAGTTACAATCTACCAGTGGCGAAGGGTGACTTTTGGAAAGGGTTAGGTTAGGCTGTGGAGATCAGAGAAACAGAACACAATACTTGTATATAGGTATACTTACGGGAAATTATAAGATAATAGAATATTACTACTGATGAACACACTAATAGTAACAACACATTAATTCGATGAAATTTCAATAGCTCACTGACGACATAAAAAAAAATTTAACTATGTATTTTACGAAACGTTTAACACATAGTTAAAATTCTTTTTTTAATTATTTAAAAACAATCTATATATTTTATTTCAGAATCCTGGGGACTCAACAAACAGGATGAGATAAGTATGGATATATTTGAGAAGAGAGTTTTGAGAAGAATCTTTGGGGCTGTTCAAAGAGGTGGCATTTGGAGGTCAAGGTATAATGAGGAGCTATACACACTTTACGGGGGCAATCACGTGGCATATGAAAATGCAGAGATTGCGCTGGACGTGTATATAGTGCCGGAGAATATCCGGTGAGGCGGGCTATGTACACAACCCCCGATGGCAAGGGAAGATCTGGACGGCCGAAATTGAGATGGCTGGAATGTGCCACGGGAAATTAAAAAATGATCGGTCAAAACAATTGGAGAGTATCGTCGCTGGATCGTCCAGGATGGAGGAAGTTTTTGAAGGAGGCCAAGACCCACCAAGGGTTGCAGTGCCATAAATGATGATATATTTTATTTATGTGTGGTTGAATAAATGAGTGAATTATTGATTATTTTGGACAAATTAATACTTTCTACAATAATTTAGAACATTTTATGGTACTTGTATGATAGCCCAAGACCCAAGTGAGTGACCCAAGAGTCTAAAAGTCAAAGAGCCAAGTCCCAAGATCTAAGACTCATTGCTCCAACTGAACAACAACTGAAGTGGGGAGTACGATAATGTTAACGCATGTTTGAACATGTACCGAACCGAAAAAAAAAGAAACCCCGTATAACCGCGCTTACATAATTATTTGGATAAACTATTTCACACCTTACAAGGGGTCGTTTATAAATGACGTCACGTGATTTTCAATATTTGTAATAAATTTCACTACATATTTTGTTTGTTCTGTGGCATCACATTTCCCACAACCCCCCCCCCCCATCTTAATCCCTTCGTCAGAACCCATGCCCAATGAAGGCATGGTATTATCACATACTATAAAAAATGACCTTCAAGTTTGATTATATCTAAGCACAAGGATCATGTTAATCCACAGGTCTTAATTTAAAAAAATATTACAAAAGATAGGTTTATTTTTGTTTGTAAAGCATAATTTCTGAGGATTAATTTAATAACCCTTCAAATGCCATGGCCATTCGAGTTGGCAAAGCACTTCATGTGTAGGTACGGGTACCAAGTAAAATAAATTATTGGTCATAAAACTTTTAATGGCAGTTCTTGGGTTACTTTCCTAATACTTTTTTGAACGATAACATCTTTATAATAATATCATAATGATTGCCAGATTTTGAACACCAACTTTAGTACTGAATTATTTTATCGAATCATACTAAATATAAATGCAGGTGACAATACTTTCAAATTAAATAAAATGAAAAAATATTGTAATGCTTTACAACTAAGTACACATAATATATTAATATAACTAAAGCCGCGTTGACACGGTCCAAGTACCATCCAAGTACACTTGGATCGAGTGCCACCCAAGTGACGGCTTCATACTATTTATTCCTATCTAAGTTCACTCGTATGAGACATCTTCATACTAATTATTCCTATCCAAGTGCACTCGTATGAGACATCTTCATACTAATTATTCCTATCCAAGCTACTTGGACCGCGTCCTACTCATCCAAGTTAACTTGGATAGGAATAAATAGTATGAAGCTGTCACTTGGATGAGACATCTTCATACTAATTATTCCTATCCAAGCTACTTGGACCGCGTCCTACTCATCCAAGTTTACTTGGATAGGAATACATAGTATGGAGCTGTCACTTGGATTAGACATCTTCATACTAATTATTCCTATCCAAGTCAACTTGGATCGTATTTGGACCGTGTCAACGCAGCTTAAGTGTTTTTTTTTCGAGATAAAAATACCAATTATAATTTTAATGGATTTAAGTTTAATGCTATTCCATTTGAATCGTTTTTTGTCACCTTTTGGCATCTTCAGGCACTATTTCTACGCTATTTCGAATTTAAATTCAAATTCCATTAAGAGTATACGTAAGTGAAACGGCAAATAATTTTCAACATGAGGTGGAACGAAATTTCGCACTCGTCGCCAATCGGAAACCGACAGTAGAGGTGTGAGCACGTAAATTTGTTTTGTGATGGCGTAGGAGGAATATATTCTTAAATTGTATAAAGACAACTAAAAAACATTTAAAACAATTTAAAAAGGAAACATGTCAATGAATATACTATTATTATTACTAATATAACAATAAACATAACATTAAATAATCGCATGTTGAATTTTTATGACAAATTATATTTCGTTCGTTTCACGTCATTTGCACAATCCGCACATTGCCTAGTCACGATCTTTGTAGACCATGCCTCAGCTGAAGTATAGCCTTAAGTACCCTCGGTCGATAGTATTAATACAATACCAATTAATTCAAATTGGTGGTGGCCCACATCGCGGAGGAAAGCGTATGTTTGAACATAGATTAAGTCATAACTAACCTGTCATTGTTAATGCCAATTGGGTGGGCAATAATTATGTTTAACCAAATCCCTTTGGATGTTCATATATTATTCTACCACCGTAATGATGACTTTACGTGATTCTATTTCATTCATTCTTAAAATAATATATTATATTTAGCTCTTTCGGTGTGTTTAATAATTTATATAGTAACTGTTATATGCTTTTTATACTATTTATGTTGAGCATACATAATTTTGAAAACACTTCTGAGAAAATATATTATAACCAATAGAAAAAATCTTTTTGAAAAAAGTAAGACACCCCACAGGATCGAACCTGCATTCCTCGGGTATCGCGCCCACGCACATTAACCACAATACTAAAAGGTCACATTTAATTACAACAAAATTTAACTACATAATGGCTATTAATACTCACTGAAGCGCTTTCAAAATCTTTTTCAAAATGTCATATTATGTTCAATAATTAGAATTTTACATTCTTAAATCTTGTAAACTATTCGTTCAATAAAAAAAATAGTGAATAAAATATTTATGTTGAAAAAATATATTATAAAAGTGAAACTGTAGGTAAATGACTTTCAAACCAAAAGAGTCAAAATGCAAGTATTTTAAACGGACCCTTTCACCTTACTACCTTTAAGGCTATACTTCAGCCGGGGCACGGTCTAAAACGATCGTGACTACGCGACGCGAAGATTGTGCAAATGACGGGAGCAGAACAAAACATAATTTGTTATAAAAAGTCAACATACGTCCATTTAATGTTATGTTTATTGTTTTATTACTAATAATAATAATATATTCATTGACATGTTTTCTTTTTCAAGTAAACGGGTAACGTTTTTTACACGATTTAAGATATAATTCCCCCGTCGCCATCACAAAACAAATTAACGTGTTGACAGCTCGACTTTTTCGAAATTTCGTCGCACCTATAGTTGAAAATTATTTGCCGTTTCACTGAAGTACCGTCTTAACAATAATTATTATTATGTTGACAAATCCAAAATGTTTATTTTATTGGTGCTATCAAAACAACGTGTAAAATAAAAAAATATTCTCTCTCAAATTCAAATTGAATTAATTATTTACGACTAAACCGTAAAAAATATTACACGATAAGATGCTTTAACCAAAAGCCCTGAAACATCCGTTACCTCGATGTTTACAGGGCTTCGAAGAGTTAATATCATTAATTTATACGAATTCCCATACTGCCCGTAAAGGCTGTACCTTAGCAGGCTTTGAAAAAAACTTGGCGGGCAAAAACCGAAGGTAGTCAAATAGGGGGCACACTGGGAGGGCGTAAGGTGATTTTTCCCACCCTCTCCTCTCATGTGGCTGTATTATTTGTTGGGGGCAAGTTAATTTTTCAGTGGATGCTAGGCTAAGAGTGAAACCATTTTGAATTAAATTATTTGATTGTGAAAAATCTTTTTCTCGAAATGGTTATCAGGTGAAAGTTAATTTGAAATTTATTTGGGAAAATTAAATATGTGAGGGTTTATTTTGACTTTTATTACGTTCATTTGAATTTTATTATTTATTTTATATAATCAAAGGCAAAGTATATTTTATTCTCATACGTATACCTAAAGACTTCTCACATTTAAAACCATTTTATTTATTTATTTACAATGCTAATTGCCATACATTGGCAGGATTTGAAACACATCTTAAAACGTAGATATCAATCATCAACAGCTGATTGGGTAACGTGTCGGCCTATAATGTCGTGGGTTCGAATTCCAGATCAATGTAAGATTGGATCTAGAGTGTGAACGTATTTGGTTGAGTAAGTGGCTAACATTCATTTCTCGTAAAATAAAAATCTGTTAATTCAACCTTTACTCTGTGGAGGCCTATAATAATATGATATTGTAAGGATTGGACGTGGAAAAAAAAATATATTACTGCACGGACGTTATTAATAAAATTTATTAACAAGTAACACCATCTATGATCTTGTTCTTATTAATATTAAAATTACATTTTGTTTAATTGCATAGTCGGTTGCCCTTTTTTATTTCTTTCTTAACTTTCTTCTTTAAACACTACGGTGCATGGTTGCAGCATCAGTCTCGTGCTGCTCCGTTTATAGCGGCATGAAAGGCGGCCGTGCACATCCACGGCTGTACATACATCACGGGTGGTGGTGGGAACCTAGGTCAGTTGCCATTATATTGACGGAATTTAAATCAGATAAAGATGTTGAAAAGAATAATAATTAGCATGGTTAGATTTGTGATTTGTCGAATAAGAGCACTCAGTCGGCTTAATCGGTAATATCGAATCCCATAACTTTTCTACGATTTTTGTGTAATATCTAGGATTTTTTCAAAATTATTTAGATATGACATAAATGCAATGAATTTTGACAAAAATATTGATGAGTAACCAGTGGTAGTTTTATATAAAATAGGTGCCAAAATCTGGAAAATGTACCTAGGTAAAAAAAAAAAAAAACAATCAATGATTTCAATAGATCGCCATATTTTTAACGCCTAATATATCGTATTGGCTAAACTGTTGAAAGGTAGTCTCCAGACCTATCAGAGCCTTGGGCCTATGTCATAAAATAGCTATATTGTGGTCAACTCAATATATATTAGTATTTTTAACACGGAGTGTAAAATTTCACAGGGTGATAATTAATATTCTCAAACGATGGGAAATGACCAAGAAATTCTGTGTAGTATCAAACAGAGAAAACTACATTTTCTCGACTACGAAGAAATTAAATATGGCATGATCAACGGCAAGAACTTAAGAGAAACTCGTATTTTGTAGTTTAAGATCCTCCATGATTGCTAGTAATACAGCTCCACCGAACTATCTACCCAATGGTGGCTGCCCTCCGATAAAGGATGTCACGAAGAGAATAATAAGGCAGATTTCACCTCTGTAGTAATCATACTAATCAGCAGTACATGTGTGACACTCTTCGATTTTTTTTCAAAACATCAGACTGGCGGAAGCGATTGTCAGCAGTTTCCTCAATCATAACCTAGATATTGCAGAAAACCATGAAGTCTAAATCGTATGAAAAAAACGACCAATAAGACGAATAATAAAATTTTCATACAAACCACAGGCCGTAGATACTAAACTTACCCTTAATTAAATTAACTTACTTAAATCAAACGGGATTTTTCTTCAGTGATTTACATAGGGGAATCATAACAAGGCTCTTATCACGAAGAACATTCCACGTATTTATTTGTTATAATATAAGTGTAGCAAACATACCACTCAGCATTAAATAAGTGACACACTTTAATATTATGTGTGTTTATGTGTGTTGCTGTTTATGTGTACTGCATTTGTATAAATTCTCAAATGAATTCTCAGTTGAATCCTCACTCACTCATCGAGTCCGTCACGTGACACACTACTATAATTATCACTAGTACTTCATTCGACATAGTCAACTGTCATTCCACTTGAATCAAGTCTCTCAGTTTGCTAATATAATTAATCTATTGATCACATCAATCTCACCAGTAAATCCGTATCCGCGATTATAATATCATGCTGTCATATTTACATATTTATTATTGTATTCTTGTAACGATAATTAATGAACCAGCACCTCGAAACTCCAAGCAACAACGGCTTTTCTCTCCTCTGCCTCATCATCCCTAAATAAGTATATTGTTTATTTTTACTTTAAGGATGCGTTAGATGGATTTCGCGTATTTTCCAATAAAACGCCAGCAAAAGGGTTCGATCAGTTTTTACGCCGTGATCGCTAAACCTCTCCGAAATTAGGCAGGCACCTCCAGGTGAAAGTTCAAATACCCAACGTAATGGTTTTAGCATAGGTAAAATTACAAAGGGCTGATAAAGCAGAAGGGATGTTGCAACCCTTATTTGCCGGTTAAAAGAAGAATTAAACCGAGTGGGGAGGCGTAGGAAAACAGGGGTGTAACAACAAATTGGCGAACGTGCGAATGTTTAGATGGAAATATAAGCGGGGTGTTATACATCTTGTATTTTTCATTGGGTAGTTTAATAATAATACTGAACTCACCTTTCGTATATTTCACCGTGCCATTTTAACGATATGTAGTAATATTAATTACTTACGAGTAAAATAAAACGTGAAGTGTTTTACCAATATGTTATTCCGAATTTATACGAAACTATACTGACATGTCACGGTATAAAGTAATATCATCAATTACTGACTAAGGAGAAAAATAAAATAATGTAAATCAGTCTACAATCGATCTAACTCAGCTTAATACTCGATAACTCTAGAGTATTACAAGACAGCATCCGCCAGTCTCTCAAAGCACACAGCCATGCGTGATGACGTGAGTTAGGGAAGACATTCATCCAGCAATGGATCAACCCCGATTGATGATGATGTTGATTGACACTTTCGCGTTACGATTTTTAGAGCTAGGACTTGAAAATAAATGATGATATTCTATGCTAAAATCGTATGAGTCCCTTTAGATCAGTGTTAATCACATCCACAATTGAGCGTTAGTCTGCAAAAGGCAGACAGTCCACACAAACCACAAATATATTACGTAATACTAATCTTATAGTAAACTAGGCACACGTAAATAACTACTAACTTCAAATTTTTTGCTTAAATCAGCGGTGTTTTGTTATCGTTAACAATGTTACATAATACGTATTTAACAACTACGTAAAATACGTGTTTTACGACTTTTTTAAACTGAAATTAATCAAGATCCTCGGTTTTTTGTTAGTATTAAAATCATATAAGAACTCTTTATATACTTAATATTTATATAGGAGACAGTGAATTTTTAGTATGTTACGCCACTGATAGTATTAAAACAATATTTAATAGGTTTTACGTACATAGAGCATACTTTTAATAGAATAACATCAAACCTTCTAACAACCTACAATCATGACAATACTCGGCAGGTACAGGCATGACTATCAATTGGTAAACTGTCATTTTTCGTGGCGCAAGCCTTGTCAATGAGTGCATTTGTGTAACCATGCCATATCCCCGTCGCGTTTTGCCAAAGCTTACGTATCAGGAAGCAAGGCAGAGGCAATTTTGGCGCCTGCATCGAAGTAGCTTTTGGTGACCGTATTTCAAGGGGTTACAAGTAAATTGTACGTATTACATTTCACCGTGGCAAAGTTCGCCGTGAGCTTTTTTATCGGAAAGAGATGAAAAAATTACGTGTTGTTCTGTATTTACAATTTAATTACACAATACGTATTTTATACTGTCATTCCCTTGTATTTAGGAAGTTTTTATTACGTATTTTGTAAGTATTTTATTTGGAAGTCGGTTTACAGGAAGCCAGGCGGGAAGCCAATTTTTATAGCCGATTTTGGCAAAATTTATGAATTCAAGAATGAAAACTTAATCTAACCTAATCTAACTTAACTTAACAAATTTAATAATCTAGTATATCGGCTATTTAAAAAAAATGGTACTGGCTTCCTTTAAGCCGACAAGAACTGTGTTTTTTTTAGACATAAATTTTATCTCAGTACTATGCGACCCAAAGAGGTTGAACGGTCTTTAATATACGACCATTTATTTCCGATAGGTACAAATTTCCGGTCACGATTGCCTATACAGACTACAATAGCTCCGAACCTTATTTATCGACGTCATGTCCAATTATAATTATTTCGATGCTTGGAGTATGCTAGGAGACTTTTGCATTTAGTCTCTTTAGTGTAAAGTTTGAAAAAGAATGCTGTAAATAATAAATTTAGGGCCATTAAATTTAATATACTACGTGCCGTTGGTTTTTGGAAGAGGCGAGCATCTCCTGTCAATATTTAGGCTCGAACACCCTTGCTACGCCTCTGAAAGGTTTGTAGGAGTATTTAAAAGGTAGGAAACATTCTGAAACCATATTTTTTGAGCTTTCGTTTCCCAAAGAGTGGATTTAAAGACCACGTTAAAGATTATATTACAGTCAGGTAGTATACCCACAATTATTTTATTCTCTTTGAAGGGGCTCTAACCAAAATTACTTTTTTTCAATAAACGTAAGCTCGCAAAGACTAGGTAAAAGTAATAAATGAAAAAAACAATAATATTTTCTTTTAATGATAAGTAGAAATGGTTATTTTTTTGCAAACGTATACGAAAATAATATATATTTTATTTAAATTAATGTTTTTTTTTTTTTTAAATTACAGTGATAACCTACATAATAATATACCGTTGCCTCAGTATAAGGGTACACTATTTGACAAAAAACATGTCAGAAGAAAATGGCTGTCAAAGTTTTTGAATACCAATAAGAGACTAATTTGATATTTTAATAAAGTTATTATTATTATGTAAATATTCTAAAATAATTAACATTTTATCTAAAATTAAAAAAAAAACCACATTAAATTCCCTCCCATATTTAAATTAAATCAATTTATGCAATAAAGTATAGTATTGCAGTAAAATAATTATACTGCCTTGATATTCATGTCGATATCATAAAAATGGTAAAATGAACAGAAAATGATAAAATAGAACATGACAAAACAGAACATAACAAAATAGAACAGTGACAAAACAGAACAACGATAAATATAAATTTAATATTAAAATTGTCCAATCTCTATTATATTGATAGATTTTTAATGGCACAGATTTTCAATACGCCATAATAAATCAAATAATATACAGTGTTGCCGTACAGTATATATTATAGTGTTGCCGGCAAGCTTAGGATATCTCATCTTAATCAATATAATATGTTTAAAATGTTTGGGTGACTAGGTACAACGAAATAATGACCTAACCTAACCTAAATACGAGTAGATTCCACAAAAATTAATGTTTCATTTTCCCCCTGGATGTTCTGTTTTATCACTGTTCCATTTTATCATGTTCTGTTTTGTCATGTTCCATTTTTTCTGGTTACCCATACAAATTTATCTAAAATATTATGGTAAAATAGATTTCTACAAAAATAGTGCAGCCTTGCAGAGAAACTTGAAATGATTCTCAATATATCGTCGGTGTTTTGTAAAAAGGGCGAATCAACCATTTTGGCGAAATCGAAATTTTAATGAAAATACAATATGTACCCCACTAGCTTTGTTGTGTAAAAAAAAAACGGCGAATTTGTACCCCACGGGAAAGTACTAAAAAACGATAATCGACTAGAATTAAACTAATTACAATTACGAAATAAAAAGCAAATGTAACATATAAGGCCTTTTAAAATATTATATAATAATACCTATTATAATGAAAGTATTCTTTCTAAGCTTTATTATAAATTTGTTAGATATTTATAATCATCTACAGGTAATAAACAAATAAATATCAAAAGTTTAAAACCCTCCTCCTGTAAAATAGCATTTTGGTTAATTCACCCTTTTACAAAACACCGACGATATAGTAAAAACTAACATTTAGTCAAACAGTGTACCTGAGGATAGGAGGTGTAAATTGAGGCAGCGATATTATAATATTAAAAGGGACGCTAAGATTTGTAGCGTTTTTCTGTCTCGTTCAAAAAGCATTTTCACTTTAAACTTTCACTTTATACTTTCGTTACAAAGATGCGGTGACAATATGTATATCAAATTTGGGGATGCCCCGGTACTTCAAACTTAGTCTCCATACAACGTTTTAAAAAAACTAACTTTTTGATAATGATTCTATCTATAATATATGCAATTTAATGGGTTCGGTAACCCAAGGTGACAATACAGTAATGGGAGTGTTCATCTCAGTTTTAAATTCATATAGGTATCTAATTATTGAAAAATAACTACTTTTTTTAATACAATTATATATTAAATTATTATTATTTTAGTATCCAGTTAATTAAAATATGTTTTTGTTTAAGGCTATACCTCAACTGAGGCATGGTCTAAAAAGATCGTGACTAGGCGATGCGCGGATTGCGGGTCGCGGGTGCAAATGACGCGAACCGAACGAAATATAATTTGTCATTAAAATTCAACATGCGCCCTTTTTATGTTATGTTTACATGCGGGTACACAAAGCGCTTAACGTCAGCGGACAGCAGAGCCAGTCCAAAAAACAAAAATTTTCTTTCTTAACTTTCTTCTTTAAGCACTACGGTCAGTGCTCGAAATGGAAAATTTTACGAACAGGAACGCTCAATAATTTTTCAAAAATGTGCAATATTAGATATAATATCTGTAATATAAAAAAAAATCTTAGTTTTACATAATGTACTTTATAAAACATTTTCCTCATCACCTTCGCCCGAATCAGTTGTTTGTAACATAAAAAATATATCATAATATAAGTTTACGAAATCGTTTACTAAAAAATACATCATTCATAATAATAATAATTATACAAATATGTATACCTAAATGTAAGTATATGAATCTAATTGGAGTAGGAAACATAAAAATATATGAAATAATGGACAAACCAATACAATTGTCCATTTGTTTCGTCAGTAGTTTGAATAAAAACATGTAAATAAGTGTAAATGGAAACATGAGTGAAGATACCTTATCGTTATTGATTTTTGGGTTTTCACCACGTGTACTTCTTCCTTCTTTCCTCGATATCATATAATATCTCTTGATAATGGCCTCTGCAACAAGCCCGAAACGTCGAGCAAAGAATGAAGAATTACACACGGTGAAAACCCAAAAATCAATTACGATGACAAACAACCGTGAAAGTCTCAAACAGAAGATAAGTACATTGGTTAAACCATGTTACATGCTACTTTATTTAAAGCGAGTACCTAAATTGGAAATATTTTGATTAAACAATTTTTTAATCACATCAAAATCCATCATGTACGAAAAAGTAGGAGCATGGTTCATAATGAATTAATTTAATAAAATTAAGTACTTAATGAATACACAAGTTTTACGAATGTAGCATTAATTATTAAATATGCATAATTTTAAACAACCCGAGACTTGTAGATATTAGAAAAAAATATTCAAATATTTACACCATGTGGGCATGTGGGATAATTTATTCTAATAGGTTTCTGATGTTGTTGAAACTATTAATTACTATGTTAGTAAATTACCATTCGATTCCTCTATGATTTTATTAAAATGTATGCTACCTCTTTTATTTCGACAACATCTATCGCATGAGTTTTCGCAATGTATTATTTGCTCAATGCAATCTATATGTTATGTATTATTTAATATGTCATTGGTATTATATAATATATAGGTGCATATGAGGGTGAGAAAAAACACGTCACACAGTGATGTTCCTAAATAAAATGCCGCGTCAATTTTTCTACAGTATTTTAAATCTCCCTATGATGACTCAAATACCTCTGTAATAAGGAATCTGTTCTATGAATATATAACAAAAAATACCTTTGCGATAATAGGTATATGAAATTAATAACTAATACATAATATTTATTCGCTTTTTATGTTACTAGGTATAAGATAGAGTTTAGACACTTACCCAAATCACCGGAGTGTAAGGTCTATTCGATACCCAACTTCTATAGGGAAACAACTCAAAATACATTGTTCTAAGATTTCGTCGTTACCACTTGGCAATACCTACACAGTTTTGTTATTTTTACTCATTTGTACTCTGCTATTATTGTACAGTAGGTACCTATATAAAAATCCTTAGTACTATCATAGTACCACTATGTTTGTGGTTTGCATAGTATGCGACAAGTTTCTCCAATCACAAGACAAACAATAATTCAAAACACCAACAAAAACTCACAATCAAGACACGATAATTATTATAGTACCTACTTGATTTAGGTGGGTATGTACTTTTTTATAATTATTATGGTTTTATAAATAAATACTACGACGATGTAAACGACCACGACCACGACCACGACCTCGAGGATTGCTGTTTAAAATAATATTTTGTAAGAAAATTTATTCTTTCAAAGCCCTCAAATCAAAAATTACATGTGCTATTAGTTATTGTTTATAAAACCTTTTTTTGAGACAAAAAATCTCTTCAAGCAATAAATCTTCACACAATATTTTTTTCAATGCACAATAGGTAGGATTCATTGTATTATTATTGAGTAGTAAACAGCTTTGCTACGTAGAAGTTTTGTGAAACAAAAAATATGAACTAAGTAGGTACCAACCTATATTGATTTAATGATTTATTTCAAAGGACCGTATTACTATGGTTATTTTAATATCCTTAACAATATATTTTTTCCATTAGCTTTATTTTCTGTATAACATGAAGGATAGGTAAAGAGTTTAGGTAGGTACCTACCTACGAGTATTTTTTCACTGCGAAGTATTTCTGCCGAACTAAAACCGAAATAAAAAATAAGAGTAGGTACCTAGCTCAGCATGATATGGGTAATACTATGAACGTTAAAAATTGTTCGTTCCCCCTGATGAAGATGCCCATACACGCAAAAATTGTACAGAGACCACAGACATTTTAATTTACTTGCACAATAGCGTTATTAAACCTCCTTGGATGTATATCGCTCCATACCGATGGGAAGACACCTTGTTGGTTGCATACCATCTAATATCAACAGGTCGACTAATGAACGGCCTCGATTGTCTTATGATGTATTGTGAAAAGTATGAATGCGTCAAGCCTACCTAGTACCTAAAGTTAGCTATCCTGTATCCTATATTTTACGCAATCGTCAATCGGACAGTTATTGTTTTGTTTCTTCCATCCATTTCTCTCCCGTTTCATTCCATAAAATATTGTGACTTCCACTCCCGTATTGATTACAAATTTAATGTACTCAAAATCATAACTGTTTGGGAACCCGCGATTTACACTCTTACCCAAGTCAGCTAAGCCCTGTGGTTCATACCAAAGTGTCTAAAATCCAAGCCTTGGTAGATACCTACACAAAGGTAATTTATTTATTCATAAAACATTAATTAACAAATGAATTATTTTTCACAATACCTATGTAGATATTTCATGTGTTTTAATTGAAAATCAAAAAAAAGGTGCGTAATAATTTAACGTTATTATCGATATTAGTAGTAGGTACGAGTACCTACCCTAAATAAATGATGTATTTTGTGATTTTGTCTGCAAGCAAAAAAAACTTGTTGAATAGCACTGAAGAATAGAATAATATACTATTATCTCATATTGTCTTAAAGAAAACGGAAGAGAGCAATACAGTCATGTAAGGGTGCTTTCTTCAATAAAAACTGTATTTTTTATTATCAGGCATGGGTTGTCTAGAAATGCATTGTTAGGAAAAAATATACCTAGATGCATTTCTAAGAAATTTGCCTGTTATTATCGACATGTACGAATTATTAAAAATCAGGGGTAGTCAACAAGTAAAATCATTGTATATAATAATTTTTTTTTTAAAATATATTTATATACCAATTCATATTTCTCAATTTCAACACAGTCTGAACCGGAACGCTATATTAAATATTCTGATGAGGCTCGAGAATTTTACGAGACATCTCGCTATCAGGATTCCACGAGAAGGAACGGTAGATTCGAAGAATCCACGAGACGGAACGGAATTGTCAACTAATTCACGAACCGGAACGGCGCTCCGGGGCGTTCCGCTCCATTCCGAGCGCTGACTACGGTGCATGGTTGCAGCATCAGTCCCGTGCGGCTCCGTCTCGGGACGGAATGAGCACTTAAAATCACTTCTTTCAGACACGTTTAAAGCGTCATAGAAAGCGGCCGTGCATATCCACGGTTGTGCATATATGACGGGTGGTGGTGGGCACTTTAACGTATTATATTCGTAATAATAATAGTATATTCTTTGACTAATTTCCTTTTTGAAGTACATGCGGAACGTTTTTAAGTCATCTTTACACGATATAAGAATATATTCATCCGAATCCATCACAAAACAAATTGACGTGCGAACAGGTCGACTAAATCTCTCCAAATGGCAACGCGGCCGTAATTTCGTTCCACATAGTGTTGAAAGTTATTTTCCGTTTCAATTATGTACGCTCTTAATATTAAAATGTACATTCTTTTAATAAGGGTTGAAAGCATTCCGCTCTTTCCGCTATACTGTTTTTCCGATAATACGTTCTCGATTATCTTCCAAAAGCGTGAAAACTTAAACGCAGTCATTTAATTAAAATTAATTACCATTAATTGATACTTTGAGCGGATAATTATTATTGTTCGAGTCCTTTCCCAAAAAAGGGGTTCCGTTGGGTCACATGCAGGACCGACATCATTATTTTATATGACCAAATGTATTGATAACACATTTCGATTACACACTGGTTATAATACGATGTAATGAAAATTGAAACTGTATTCATGATACTATATTATTGTGTGATAGACCTTACAGATAGTCACCTCTATATTATAATTCATTGTTTTCCAAACTATTTTTACTCTTTCAAATACATTTTTCAAAGTTTTTTTTCACAACGTTTTTTACGATTGTCTTACAATGCAGATGGTTATACTTCGGTGCAGTCCTTGTTTTTACGTTTACGTTTAGTTCTAAGTTTTTTTTAATTCGCTTAGATAAAGGTACAAATTTCCTGTAAAAAGAGAGTGCTGAACAAAAACTGCATTTAAAAATTAAATATTTTCAAGATAAAAAGAACTTTTTATACTCAACGTTTTTAAATTTTCTGTTGAACCATATAAACTTGACTTGACTAGCTTAAACGATAAAAAAAAAATTGTACTTGACGTCATGTCATATTGATTTCCATAGTAACGCACGTATATATTAATAATTTAGTTACTAGGACCCCAGACCCCTAGCAACTAATAATGGTGTCGAAATAACTTTTCATACAAAACATAATTAACTGAAAATGAATTCAATTTTACTTAAAAATGGCTAAAAGTATTATAAAAATGCATTGGCATCGTTTTCTAATATATTCTAAAAGTTTCAAATGTCTAGGTAGTCGGGAAATTAGTTAAAAGTCTATTCCAATATTTGTACCGGACAAATAACTACCGGACAAATAAGAATACGAGCTAAGAAAAACGTTGTAAAAAGAGCTCAGACCCAAAAAAAGTCTGTAAAATTTTTGATTTTTTTTTACCGTGCCATCATCTAATATAGGTCAAGCACCATCGGGGTGATCTTTGCTTGATTATTTGCTACCCGAAACAGTTAGGTGGTACTGCACTCGTAGCAATTACGGAAGTTCTTAAGTCACGAAATACCGTGTCGTCCTATGCTATGTTTACGTTGAGCATGGAGTCCTATGGCTTTAATTATGTTTAATTTACCCGCAAACTTTACTGTGCTCTGGCATACTGTGAAATTATTCGTAAAAAATGCATTTTGAGAGGGTTTTCTGGTACATAAATCATCAATTGCTACACTCACACTTTTGTTGAAATTCTAACTTATAATCTCAGTAAGTTGTCCATTTAATTAATGACCTAATATGTATCATAACTACATGTTAAGGGCGGACATGCTCAGCGTAGGTCAAAATGGAGCTTTTATTCTATTTTCAAAGCATGATCCTGGACATTCCTTAAACGTTGTAGATAATCTATTTATATAATTTTGAAGCATTATTATCCTTTATATTTATTTTAAACATTTGATGACTGCATAAAGTATTTTTATTACATAAAATAGTATTCTTTTAAACCTCTCGCTCTAATGTTTTAGAATATAGTCATATTTCAGTACATAAATGTGCAGTGGTGTTTTTTTAAGATTTTTTACATTTATTAATTTTTAAACGCACTTATAAAACCATCAGTAAAATTTATGTCGACATTATTATAGTGAAATATTTAGGATAAAAAATTATATCGATAATCTCTGTGATCCCAAATTTGACAAGAATTAGGCATTTTATTATTCAAAAAATGAGCAAGATTAACACATTTGAAGATTCTAAAGATACTAATTATAAGCTATGTCTTTGACCATTCGAGTGTGATAAACATCCTATGAATAATGATTGCTTTATAATAATTATTGACCTAAGAATAAGGGAGTGTTTTTTTTAAATACGCCATTTCTTTTGGCATTCTCCAGTGGTTAAGCTACAACATACGGCCGTAGCCATAAATTGACATACTAAAACTGACGTAGGGAGTAAGATCATGATAACGCGCGTGTTTGAACATATACCTAACCGAAAAAAATCTTTTTTTTTTAAATGCCCCCCCCCCCCCCGTAAATGTCCCCCTTAACACAGGATATTTTACCATAACTTTGTTGTGTTCGGCAACGGTAATCCTTACCAATGATCTCTGATCATTTATGTGGTTCAATGGAAGATATTTTTCAGTACTAAGACTCGTAGGTTGTTAATCGTCAGTATTGGTTTATTAATGAAATAATTTCGAATTATGTAGGTATAAAATGAAAAAAAAGCTTAGGAAAGTGTGTTCTAATATGCAACAACTCGAAAAATAGAGCTAGGTTACGTTTTAACTAGTTTAATGACATTAGAATCATTTACATTGTTATAAATATGACATACATAGTAAATATTGTAAGTTAAGCTTAGTTCATGTAAAAGTGTTTTATATGTGTGTAATAACACTACTAAATAGGGTTGATAAGTTTTATAGAGAGGCAAGTTGTAGAATCTGATAGTCCAGTGTACAATTGTACAAACACACTTCAAAATCTAGATATTCCTAAAATACTACTTGCGAAGCAGTTTTTGCTACTGGTTGGCGAATTCCAATTACTTCAATTTTGATTTATGGCTGTGTGAATATTACAAAGTTTCCTCTCGCATATTATGTATTTACATACATGCGTTTTGAAACCGCCTTGCGGTATGAGAGCTTTATAATATAACCAGTGATTAGACATATGATTAATAATATTTAATTATCATTTTAAGGTTTTGTGGGGTTCGATGTGAGTTACTACTGTGTGAGTCGTGTACGTTTCGTAGGTCATGGATGATGACGGAGAAATCGAAGATGTATACAGGAGCGAGTTTAATTGGCGGCGTAAACAGATAGCACAATAGTATGTTACAGTAGTTATGTTACAATACTTATGATACGGGTCCGAAGTCCGCATTTCGGTACAAAGAGATGTTGTGCGGGGCTACACGGAGAATGTGATTCAAACAGCCTGGGAACTTATATTCGAGTGACATTTTCGATGAAATATTATTAGCCATTTATACTAACAGTCAAAGTAATATTCTTTTCATTATATATATACATATTAAGTAAATAATTATATTGATCGAGTCAGCGACTAAAATGGCGTTTGCATCAATGGACATCCGAGTAGCTGACTATTGTATAAAATATAGACATCGCGGAAATAACAATAAAATATGGTACTGTTTGGTTATCAGGAATACAGCAAACACATTTTGAATACAAAACAGAGCATGGACATATACTGGATTATTTGTTAGTTTGGGTTAGTTTAGGTTAGGTTAGGTTAGGTTTGGTTAGGTTAACCTAACAAATAATCTAGTTTATCGGCTATTTTAAAAATGTGTTTTTCGCTGTATTCCTGATAACCGAACAGTATCTTATTTTATTGTTATTTCCGCGATGTCTATGTTTTATACAATAGTAAGCTACTCGAATGTCCATTGATGCAAATGCCATTTTAGTCGCTGACTCGACATTTGAAAATACCCGATATACTAGATTATTTGTTAGTTTGGGTTAGTTTAGGTTAGGTTAAGTTGGGTTAGGTTAGGTTAGATTAGTTTAGGTTAGGTTAGGTTTGGTTAGGTTAACCTAACAAATATTCCAGTTTATCGGCTATTTTCAAAATGTGTTTTCCTGACAACCGCACAGTACCTAAAATAATATTAGTGATTTTACTACAATTCGACACTACGGAAATGGATAAAGAATTAATAATTGAGGTGCTTGGGTGCGGTATTCAATTTTACCGGTTTATAATCTGCTGACAGCTATATTTTTAATAATGAACTGACACATTTCTAAAAAGATATAATAAATTAAGCTAGATTTGAGGTTGTATATAAAATAATGATTATACAGCCTCTCGTCAAATCTAAAGTGAGTCGCACATTGAAACATGTCGACTTTATCAAAGTGATTTTATTGGCATTCATGCAATGAAAAACGTCGATGAAATATTGTTCTCGTAAAAACCTGTCAGCACTGACAATATAGTTGAAAGCACTCAGTGTACGTGTTATTGTAGTTAAAATAGTCGTCGACAAAGCTTGCAGTATTTGCACTATTCATAGCGCACAAATCACTATTGGTTCAAACCGCTTAGATCAATCAGATCGGATGGCAATTATTATATTGACATCTCAAATTGACGAATAATAATATGCTTACAACAATTAATCGAAATATTGTTAATTGATATATTTATTTGTTAATTATTGATGATTATCAGTGGCAAAGGGTGAAGGTAGGCTGTTAAAATCCGCCATAAATAGTGCACACTAAACTTTATCAGTCATACGTACCTATTTGTTTTCATTGAAATAAGACTACATTTTACAGACGGTGTTGGTTAGTTTTTAAAACTCAATTAAGCCCTGCGAAATCAAGTGTTAATAAATAATAATCAAAAAATACTCGTCACCTATAAAATATCTGAAATTATGCAATTAAATAATAATATATAACTTTGAATATGTTATAGAATATTTTAGAAATATAATAGTTTAGTTTAAGCAGGGCTGAATGAATTTAAAAAAATGAACCAAATGTGTAATATCATGTATTCGGAATCCAACGAAAACAAATAAGTATGAATGAAAAAGTGTGCACAATTTTGTCGTATAGCCCAAACTATGCCAAAACTATTATGTGTTGGTTTAGACAGGGTTTAATTGATTTTTAAAAACTAGCCAACAGTATCTGTAAACTATTGTAGTCTTAATTCAATAAAAACAAATACGTATGACTAACAAAGCTTAATGTGCACTATTTATGGCGGATCTTAACACCCTAACTCCACCCTTCGCTAATGATGATTATAGGTGTACGGTATATGAATAGCTGCCCAATATATGGTATTACCAGCTGTTGCCCATATTTGGCCGTCCGGCCTGCAGGCCTATGTTATAACTGGTGATATGAAGTCACCCGACGACATGACGTAATTGTGACGTAAGCCAATACACGCTCGAGGCAAGCCGCCCAACGCACACTGCTCACTATAGATATTATTATGCTGAAACACCTATTTGTGTATGGGGACAATGGATAACGCCAGTATTTTAGTAGCGTTAATTTATCGAATGCTATTATCACTCCGGTAGTACGTCACAATGATGTCATATGACGTCATGTCGACCGGGCAACTTTAACTCGCAAGTTCTAACATAAGGCCCCTGGTCGTCACAAATACCATTGTCAAATTATTACGAACGTGAAAAGCTCTTCGCTTAGATTCTTCGACAGTTTGGTAATATAAGCTTTAGTTTTATATTTTATTATTTATTTGATATATATCTGTTCTCTGCTGTCCTCTCTTTCTCACTATCTGGTAATGTATTTTTCAGAAGCTCAGTTAAAACATATTTGTAAGAAATAATTTGCGTGAATCATAAAATATTGATAGCTTACTGGAGAGAGAACTTTCCCGAAAAGTGAACGACCTGAGTTCAAGACCCACTTTTTTACATTACAATATTCGTCTCTGTTCTGGCAGAACACACTAACGGGAGAATACTAGTTTTGAGTAATTTGACTTTGAAGTTGTTAAAATGTTTGAAATTGTCTATCATGAGAGTTTATTAAGTAATCGTAAAAAGGATGACTTTAAAATAAAGACTGTTTAATTATTAAGAAGGTTTCCAGACGGTAAAGTTTGAAATAAGGAACATTTTGGTATAACTAACTCAATATGTCATTTTTTCGAATTATTGTCTTCTGCCAGAACAGTGACGATATGTAATAATAATATTATTACACATATTGTTTATTCATTTTTTTTAATTCATCAAGCCCTGCATGAACCAAGCTATAATATAATATAGTGACGATATTTTCTAATGGGTTGCGTTTCTAAAGTTTTTCAAAATTATGTTTTTATTCTTATTATTAATAATACTACATTAGAATATTCTATACAATACAAGAGTATTATGTAATTTACACGTGGGTTTAATATTTGTCTTGTTACCTATAAATACTAAATAGCGATAGCCCGCGACTTCCCCTACGTGAAATAGTAGACATATATACAGAAATAATACATATTGTATTCGATTTGATTTTTAAAAAATCAATGAAGCGAGTCTCTCTACCTCACCTCACCACTTCGCCGCACTTATCTGACCTCTCGACTCTCGAATTTTACTTTATGCGTATACTAGATTACCCACATATCAGCTCACCACTCCACCACTACTCACTGACCACTTTCCTTACTCATAATGAATTTTTATAAGTGCGTTAGGTATCTTTAAATATCTTAACTTTTGAGATATCGAGATAAAACTCTATCAAATTTATACTAACAGTGTACCTAATCTATAAGTTTTGAAGGTTTCGTCAATATTGGTGTAGTAATTTTTGAATTATTATATAAATGTATTTTGTTTTTCAAAATCGAAGGCTTTTGTGTGGATTGATACCTCATCGGCCCAGCCCAACTATGACTGTTTCTTATTATATGAGTTGAACTATGATTTTATTTTTATGATTGTTTTTTTTAATGAAATGTTTTTATTATCGCCATATTATTATTATAATTATATAAATACATATTATAATATAATATTATGTTAATAGTCAGATGACTTAATATTAAAAGTCAAGTATTCCGAAATTCGTAAATACTTCGATATTAGTAGGTATATTATTACGTATGTTCATAATGTTAATATATGATTGACTTTTGTGTTAGTTAAATATAAAACCCTTTTGACTAAGTTCGCATTAATTTGCGGAATTGATGTTTTGTTACAAAATTCTAAACGAATATTTATTATTTTATCACGACTTTCGTAAACTAACTTACGGAAATGCGGTTATTTACAGAACTTTACTGATTATAATCTGTAACAGCAAATTGATTAACGTAATATAATGTTATTTGAACAGAGTTTACTGTAGGAAAATAATCCATAGAGAAATCAAGAAAACACGCATTTATTTTTTAACCTTCGCTGTTGGATATAATATCCAATATAGAGAATTTTTATTGAATGTTTGTTCTACAAACTAATTATTAACGATTACAGAAAACTTGTCGATGTAGCAATGCCTATTTGTTTGATCCAAAGCAAGGACACAATGGGTTGGGCCAATGCCAATGTCAAAACATTTCTGATTAAATAATGTTTGTTTTAACCCACACATTATAGAAGTTTCTAATATGTTTGTGAATTATTCGTTGAATAAAAAAAAATGTTAATAAAGTTCGACAGTTAAGTTACAACAAAAAATCTTGGAGTGATCCGTGCGTCAGTTACTAATTAACGTAATCAATACCTACTTTGATTTAAAATACAAAAGCCGATTGCTAATAGTAACTAAATTTAAAAAGCGCTTCAGATAGTATTGTAAGAGCCTTTGGTTAAAATTTGTTGCAATTAGATAAGATACCTATAGCATTGTGGTCGATGTGCGAGTACGCGAATTCCGAGAGGCGCAGGTTCGATTTCTGCTGGGTGTCAGCGCTCATCCAGCGTACGCGCGTTCGGCAGAGCGTTGAGCGCCGCGCGCAACTCAAACGTATAAACGTATAACCAAAAAAGACATTATGTACGAACATTTTCACACACGGTTATACGTTTGAGTTTCGCGCGCCACTAAACGCTTCACTGAACGCGCCTACGCTGGCCGGGGCCTCATGGTTTTTAGAAAAGAGTTTTTCAATTATTATTTTATCAGAAGTATTTTAAAATTATATTGTATGTTCCATAAAAAGAATGTTACATTCTTAAATCTTGTGAATTATTCATTGAATAAAAAAATAGCTTGACAACACAGAATAGAAAAGGTTAAATAGATAGGTACCTATTTAGAGAATTCTTTTTAAATCAAATTTCTCTGTATTATAATATACGTCAAAATTTATGTTACGTATATTTAAAATATATTATATTTTATTAGATGTTTAAAAAAATACCGTCACGTATTTTCAGATATACGTCTCATATTAAAATGTATCACAAGTAATGCTAAGGTTTCACGAGGCGTTGATTTTCATTTCTCCGTAAAAAAAACTCTTTCACACAGTTAAAAAGTGTAAAAAAAACCTTCGAGAACGTACTGTATTTAATAAATTCTGACAGTCTGTCAATTTTATCACAAAGGCTGCCTAAAGAAAATTTCAAAATAATTCAACGCTCGGTAAAAATAGTATTTTCACATATTACAATAAACACTGTGAATATGTACATGTTTTACCTTAATATATTATTATTATAAAATATGGTATCACCTTTTATAAAAAGTCAGTGAGAATGTTTTTTTTTTTTTTGAAAGACACGAAATCATTTCAGATGTAAATTTTACCAGTTTTTATTTTATTTTTTACTTTAAATTAAAACTACATAATACCTATAATATGCTGGATATTGTAAGTATAGTAAGTATGTATATTTTTCTTTTATACAAAAAATAGAACATATTCTTTTGTGGAATAACAAAAATATAGGTGAAGGTTTATTTAATGTTTTTTCTTAAGGCACCAGTACTTTATTTAGGGGTGGAAGACACTCCCTATTCTATTTAATACTCTAGAATTATATTATATATCATTGGTAATTAAATTAACTTTTCAAATTGGTGTTGAATAGATTGGGGCAAGCTTAAAAAAACTTTACTGGACTTTACTAAAGCTTCACGAGTACCTATTGTTTTTCAAATAATCGATGCATGGCAGAGTTCTACGAATATCGTCTCTGCAGAATCTTGGTACAATACTCTCATAGTAATCCGCCACCCCAAAAACCGGAAAAGTGTCCAATTAGTGAAAGCGGCGGATTATAGTACATACATACAAAATATGGTCAACATTAAAACAGGTATTTCGTAAAAAATAGTTTTTTTGATAAATTTGTACTAGCAAATTACAGTTTTATCTATAATCAAAATCAAGTATTTACTAATTATACATACATATTTATAAATTAAGTTTATTAACTAAATATTAAATAGTAAATCACTTGACACAACCAATTGTTCAGTGAGGCAGATATTTTTGAATCGCTTAGGATTCTTGGCTTTCCCTATAACCAAAAGCTTCATTTTGTATGTGCCGGTTGCGTTGGAGTACGGCATAATTGTGATGCGGTCATTGGGCACTTTCCTCCCTGGAACGTTACTTTCTTCATGATTAACGTACGTTTTACGAAGAAGTTTCCAAAATAAACCAGTCTCATCTGCCTTGTATACTTGTACGAGGCGGACTACTGAATTTTACAATCGAAAACCGGGGTATTATAGAGCTTGATTTTTTTCTTTCAACTAGTAAAAAACGGCAGATTATAGTGGTCGTCGAATAATCGAGCGGTGTATTACTGAAAGTCTACTCTATTATGTTTGACAGTAAACTGACGTTTAGTAGCCATATTGCTACAATCTAAAATAAGTGGATGGGCCAATTATGGCCATGAGTCAATCGTGATTGTAAAACAGGCAGTTAAGTTAGTTCAAGTTACTTCAAGACAACAAGATGACAAGGATCAATTAAAGGAAGGAATATCAATTACTTCTATTTTCATGTTTCAGTTTGTAGAGCAGTTTTTTTGTCCCTTCAGTAAAATTTAAATTTTGTGACAGATGTTTCAATAGCTCGACGTAAATAATATAAGTTACCACTATTTTTATAGAGTGCTTATAAATTACTCCTTTAAAAGTAAATGTGGCTTTTAAAGTTGTTTTGTAATACGTATTTGCTACTAAATCCATCGAACCCATCGTTAAGATCAAATAGAAATCGACAAATAAAGTCAAATATTATATTATGTTAAAAACTTGTTAGAATTCCCAAAGCTTATGAACAGGATGTCGCTATTTCTAGCTAATATCAATATTCATTAAAACTTTTTGAAGCTCTGTGCAACTTTTCTTATAATATGATATTATGAGCATACTGATAATAATATACCCATGCCCAGAAACCGTACCCAATTAGGAGCTTACAAAATATATAATTTTATGTTGTATTTTTTTAAAAGATAATTCTGTCATATTTAAAATAGATTTTATGATTACTTTGATACATAATAATGTTATTTATTTATATTTACTTTAAAAACATAAATTTAAATAATATTTATTGACTTAATCAGTCCTAATTTCATTTACTTTAATAATTATATTCATAATAAATATAGGTAACAACGTAAAATTGATATTACATGGGGTTACTTCCAAAAGTTGGTAAGTCGATAATTTTGTTATTTAGAGTTAACAACAGATTATGTGTCGATATTCTATATGATACGCACGGTGGCCGCGCGGCTTAAGCGTTGGACTATAAAGCCGTGGGTCCTAGGTTCGAATCCTGGGTCTGGCTAGTACACATATTGTTTTTCAATGTGTGTGTGTCAGGGTATGGACCTAATAGGTTAAGCAAGTGGCTGACATCCATTTTTCGTAAAAAACAAAATCTGTCAATACAAACCTCCACTCTGTGGAGGCCCATATGATTCTTCAGGATCGGACATGGTCGGGGAAAAAACATATATGCTAGAAAAAAATTCAAGGTCATCAGATATTTAGAACATGCACATATTATAAACCACAGAGAAAATTGTATTAGGCCTGATTTTAGAGGGCATGTCAAACTTCAACTTGAAGTTACTCCATAAAATGATTTCGAGACTTACCAACTTTTGGCAGTCACACCCCACTCTACCTATTAATATCTTTGTTAACAATCAAAACTGGGCAAGTCTTGTATATACTTAAATCATAAGTTATAAGCGAAATTTGATTTTTTATCTTACAACTGGTTGATTTTTAATAATCGTTAAAAAATATCAATTTCTTATTAGAAAGATGCTTTAAATAAATATGGAGTGACTTTTAAATCAGGATATTATATCTAACGTTAGTGACATTCACAATGAGACAAGTCCATTTCAGTTAATGACGCAAGCGTATTAATTGCCACTGTTTGTATATATTAAAAAAAATATATCTATACATTTAAAGTGACGTCGAATTTATTGTAGATCATTTAAATTAAACATTTTTTTATTACATCAGTGCGGGCAAATCGTATTAAAGAAAAGTTCAGTTATCTCTTAACGGTAAATAGTGGACACACGTAGCATTAATTGTTACTGCTTAATATATATATAATATAAAATATATACTGTATAAAATATAAATACTATAAGTGGGTGTCCCTTAGTATATAATATTTGTATGCAAGAGGTTAACTACGGTTAGTTCAAATTTGGTGAAAATGAGTTATTAGCATGTTTAATTTTCATTTTTCGTCCTCTATTTATAATGTGATAAATGACGGTAGGTAACTCAATATTATAGTGTATTTAAGGCTATACCTCAGTTGAGGCATTGTCTAAAAAGATCGTGACTAGGCGATGCGTGGATTGTGCAAATGACGCGAGCCGAACTAAATATAATTTGTCTTAAAAATTCAACATGCGCCCATTTAATGTTCTGTTTATTGTTCTATTGGTAACAATAATAACATATTCATTGACATGTTTTCTTTTCAAGTAATGGGTAACGTTTTTTAGTCATCTTTACACGATTTAAGAATTAATACCCCCGTCGCCATCGCGAAACAAATTGACGTGTTGACAGCTCGACTTTCGCTCTCCGATTGCCAGCGAGTCCATAATTTCGTCGCACCTATAGTTGAAACTTATTTGCCGTTTCACTGAAGTATGCTCGTAATACAATAGAAAAGAAAAAATAATTATTTTGGAGATTAACTTTAGTTGATTTCCGTTTTCAAAAATACTGAAAATTACATAAAGATGATCTAATATTGATACCTAGTATATGATATTCAATATTTTTGACAGGAAGGAGTAAAAATGTTATACTAAAATGAATTTAAAAAAAAAATCAAAAAAACAAAAATCCATTTAGTGCAAAAAGATGTTTTTTAAGGTATGTAACTGTATTTTTTTTATTTAGTTTGATTACCTGATATTTTATGACATTTTAATTCCCTCTATCAAAAATATTCAATGTCAGATACGAGGTGTCAATGTTAGAACATCGATAGGATATTATATTATTAATAGGTACTAGAAATAACTAATTAAAACAAGTAATATTATATTATTCTTTATTGATTACTGAATAATCATAAGGTTTAATAATATTTGAATCTTTATTACTACTTTTATTGAAAAATACAATTTTTTAAAACCTCAAAAACATACAGGTAATACATAAATATTGTTATTAAAAAATTTCTATAAAAATGTTGAACTGAGTAGGACTCAAGTGAGCTTTAGCTTCTAAGCTGTCGATCCGTCTATAATTCATGCGAATTATTTCTAATAGTTACATAATATTTGAATCTGAGGTACTTTTAAATCCTCCAATCAAGAGGCAATCTGCTTTTTGACAATTAAGGCACGTGATATTATTTGGTCCAACTTTTTTTCAATTATTTTCTCTATGTATATTTATGATATTTTCCAAAATTGTATTTTTTTTCAAAGAATAATATTATGTTATTTTTGAAAAAAAAATGTCATTGCCTTACACATAAAAATCCCAGATCACTATTTTAGCTCTCCTGTAAAGTTTTCAATATGCACTTACCGTAGTTTACCTCTCGCATTAAGATATACTATGTCATCCAGTCCCCCAAATACTACCCTCAAGTGTATTCAACTGCTTTAAATATTTAGGGTTGTATAAATACTTATTCGCTGTCTCGGATACTTAACTGAGCATGAACGTCAATGAAGATATCTAACATGTCAATATAGAAGAACTTTACTATTCGAAAGTTAAATGAACCCTTAGTATTGACGAATAAATGGAGAAGTTGCTTTTAAAAAATACGATATAAAACTGCACTCAATAGATTAGTTCAGTTTACTATTTCAAACATAACCTAAAATAAACTATGTATCATATTGATTTTAGAGTGGATATTTTAGGTTATCTTTAACAACTTACTGTAGACAATAGGGAGACCGTATTGTATAAATGTATTCCAGAAATGGGCGCAAAATTCTATTAAAGTAACATTTTTATATCTTGTGAATAAATTATTGATTGAATAAACATAAATAGTTTATTGTATAAAGTTATTATTTAAATACGTTAATAGTCAATGTTTTAAGCTTAAGCATCAGAGTCTATCGTATATATTGTATACATTGCGATAGACATGTTAAGATCACGTGACATAATGGTAATACATAAAAACATCAGCATTCCTCGGCGAATAATCCGATACATACAATATAGTTGAAAAGAGATGACGCACTTTGGCATATTTTTTTCAACCTTTGACGGTATATTCTGTAATCTGTATAATATATTTATAAAATGAAGGCGTCCCCGGAAATCGTCTATGCATCGTCGTCTATGCAAATGCGTCTATGCAACGCCGTCTATGCAAAAACAAAATTGTTCAGGAGAGGAAAAACTTTTTTATTCGATCATGCAGACTTTTGGAGTATATCTGTGATAATAATTATGTTCATGAAAACACTCTTTATCATTGATAATTTTGGATAATAAAATAATCATATAGACCCCTTTTCTACGGTAAGCATTTTAGTGTTGCTAATATCTCAAAAAGTGTGGCAGTTAAGATAATAAAATTTTCCAATAACGTGAGCAATGCATATATAGATCCATTTTAGTCAATAAAATCATTTTTTGACATGATGTATTATATTGACCCCTTTTCCGGGGACGCCTTCAAATAATCCTTCATATACGACAGACCGAGTTTGCAAATTAATTATAATTATTTTTCTTGATATTATCCGACCATGTCCGACCCTAATAATATCATATGAGCCTCCACAGAGTAGAGGTTTGTATTAAGAGATTTTGTTTTTTACGAGAAATGGATGTCAGCCACTTGCTCAACCTATTAAGTCCATACCCTGACTTACACACAAATTGAAAAATAATACGTGTACTAGCCAGACCCAGAATTCGATCCTGGGACCCACGGCGTTATAGTCCATCGCTTAAACCGCGTGGCCACCGTGGGTGTTTCTTAATGTGGTAGGTTTTAAATAATCGCTAAGTACGGAGTTTTTGCCACTGCTGCATAGCACCTGAGTATCACAGTTACAAACTGCAAGCATTAACTCGCGACACGTCGCACAGTGGGTATGACAACATAGGGAGAAGGAAGACACGCAAAACTTTGTTCGGTCGGACAAAAAGACGACCGAACTCTCCCACTGTGCGCTCCCTCGGTCCATCCAAAACTTTGTCTTCGACTTTGCCCAGTCTGGCGAAAGACAGTCGTACCGGCGTTCCCATGCCGACAAGCAATTAAGTGTTTCACTTACTTCCGATGACAATTAAACAATCGTCTTGTTTATGAAGTTAAAAGGTTTGAAAGAAATAAAATATTAACTTATTTCCAAACAACATTGACTACAGTGGCAAAGAGTTTTAACTAGCCAATTATTTAGAACAGTACGTATTTGATGGCGGTAACATGTAAGTTGTACGTATGCAGTTCATTGTGGGACACTTATTCGTACGCCGCAGTACGTGAAACATGAGTTCGTATAACATTTTATCAAATGACGAGTTCTTCGTTGAACATTTCACCGTGGAATACATTTGTACGTATCTTACAAAATGCGGTGATAGTTTGCAAATAGTACTGTTCCAATTAGATTAACCCTTCTTTTATTTTTGTTAACTGTCAATTCATGGTTAATGTCCAACCTCATTAGTTTTAAATTAGTCTGTTATTGGGAAGGTATTATTAGACGGATAATTATTATGTACCTATTGTTATATTATTTCTATCGCTTTGAATTTTGTTTGATAAATATTGTTTTAAAAAAATGTATTCAGATGAAAATGTCCCACTGAGGCGGACAAAATCGGTTCTAATATAATAATTAAAGTAGAATAAGTAATATAAAAAAATTGCGTTTTATTAAATAAAAACAACAATAGATTAACCCTAACCTAACCTAACCTAGTAAAGACATCTCATAAAATTCGCCACATGTTGTAGCATATGTACAAATATACTCCACGGTGAAATGTTGAATGAAGAACTCGTCATTTGATTAAACATGTTACACGAACTCAAGTTTCACGTACTGCGGCGCATGAATAAGTGTCATGCGGTGAAATGTTTACGTACAAATTTCCGGATACGTTTGATGGCATCATAAAGGTTGATTTATTTTTATTAACTATTTATAATGTTTTTGGACGTGTTAAATATGTTAAATTTATCATTTTACTTTAATATCTACATAAGCACATACTTTCTTTTCTACTTTCATGTTATATTGGTTGTTATTTGTAATTGAGTCGTTTTTATAATTTATATTTATTATGTATTATGGCACATTGGCCAAACGCTGTATTGCAATAATACTATTCTTTTAAATAAATTAATATACCCCGACCTTTTCTACCTGCAGACTGGTGAAAATATGAGGAATATTTCGCGAACCGTCAATACAGTAATAAAAATTAATATTTACAAAGGATGTTGCTTAAAACCTTATATTATAACATACATAACAGTTTGATTACGAATACAAACAAATATAATATCAATATTGAGGAGTATAGAACTAGAAGAGTTAATAAATGAACTACGAGCTAGAAGAGTTAATAAAACATGAAACGGTGGTGAAATTCTGTCGATCCCAAAGACTAAGGTGGGCTGGACACGTTGAGAGAATGCCTGAGCACAAGACGCCAAAAATCATGACCAAGTGGATCCCACAGTGGAAAAGGTCTAAGGGGCAGACCAAAGAAGAGGTGGGCTGATTGTATCGAAGAGGACTGGAGAAAGATGGGGAGAACTGAAGACTGGAGAGGAGCAGCCAGGGAAAGGAGCGTGTGGAGGACAATTGTAGAGGAGGCCAAATCCCGCCCCGGGATGTAGTGCCGAGAAAGAAGAAGAAGATTGAGGAGTGTGGTCGAAAAACTGGATAACCCACAGCATGTGATATTTTGAGTTAACTATGTAGTTTATCGAATAAAGAAGATTTGTCTTTAAATAGTTTTAGTTAAAACATAAATTTTAGTAGATGGCAGTAATATGTAGTGAAAAATCTGCCTCTATATCTTTGTAAGAATACTTGATAATCGTAGCTCCAGTGTTGTTTCAGAAAGACGAAACATTGTATTAAGATCAATTGGATTTATCTGTCTTGCACAATGACATTATTAATGGACAACTCACTCAGTACAGTAGCTAGCAAGTAAATTCGCGCATAGCAACATTCGCACATGTATAGGTAGACGTCATGTGACAAATTTCATTTGCGATATCACGTATCGAGAATTTATAGCAATTTCACCTTTATTGTAATGGCATTAGAATAGTGTTTCTTGTGTCAATGTTCATTTGAGCGAACGATATTGATATTGAAATATGAATTATGTCATTCGGCAGACCCGACAAAACACATGGGGAATTTATAGCAATATCACCTTTATTGTAATAGCGTTAGAATAGATTATGCCATTCGGCAGACCCGACAAAAAAGTGAGCGTCATTTTTTTTCCAGATGCTTCGTCCATATTAATGTCATTGGTCTTGCATTTATTACTGAAATGACTGAAAAACTCTTATCACATGAATAGGTAGTCAAAAATGCAGACCATAATTATTATTTAATGGCTTTTTTACTTAGAGATGGATATTTCTTCTGTTAAAACGGGCGATAACCATTTTTGGACTGGTAGAAAAATTGTGCGAACTGGCAGTTGGGAAACACTTATTTAGAGCAGTAATTGGGTTGTGCTATGGGCCATTCAAGAATCCGCATAAACTTTTTTCTGATTACCTCTTTTAGAATCAATAGAAAAAATCTTTTTTGAAACAAATTAGGTACGAGGGTGGGTCAATAATTCCTTAGAAAAAAGCATTAAAACAGGTTTTATTTTTGTATTTTTTTTTTATTTCTCAACATAATTTCCTTGGAGCTCAATACACTTGGTTAGACGTTTCTCAATTTTTTTTAAACCGTCAGAAAAATAAGTTTTCGGAAGGTCCTCAAAATAAGCATTTGTCCGATCGATGACTTCTTCATTTGAAAAAAAAACGTTGTCCACTTAGCCATTTTTTTAAGTTTGGGAAAAGGAAAAAGTCACTGGGGGCTAAATCTGGCGAAAACGGTGGGTGGTCGACCAATTCGAACTTCAATTCTTCAATTTTAGCCATTGATCGTAAACATGTGTGAACACGGGCATTGTCCTGATGAAAGAGGATTTTTTTCCTGTTTAAATGAGGCCGTTTTTCTTCAATTTTGTTTTTTAGCTGGTCCAATAAAGATGCATAATAATCCCCTGTTATTGTTTTTCCTTTTTCCAAATAGTCAACGAAAATAATTTCACGTGCATCCCAAAATACAGTAGCCATAACCTTACCAGCTGATTTTACGGTTTTCGCCTTCTTTGGACATGGTTTGCCTTCGCAATCCACTGCTTTGACTGTTCTTTCGTCTCGGGAGTATAGTGGTGTATTCATGTTTCATCTACAGTCACAAAGCGACGAAAAAATTCATTCGGATTGCGTTGCATGAGCGACAACAGGGCTTTAGAGGCCACCACCCTACTGCGTTTATTGTCGACTGTGAGCAAACGCGGCACCCATCTTGCAGAAATATTTTTCATGCCCAATTTGTCATGTAAAATAGAAATGACGCTACCTTTTGAGATCCCTGTAACCTCAATTATCTCACTCAACTTTAATCTTCGGTCACTTAACACCATATCGTGGATTTTATTGATCATTTCTGGTGTAGTCACCTCTACAGGACGTCCTGAGCGTGGTTCATTCTTTGTTGATGTACGACCACGTTTAAATTCATTTAACCAGTTATAAATAGTTGCAAGTGAAGGAGCAGATATGCTGTGAACTAAATCCAACTCATTTTTTATTTCCTTTGCTGTTAACCCTTTTATATTAAAATGTTTAATAACAACTCTAAACTCAATTTTCTCCATTTTCCATTTTTCCATTTTCCACAAGCAATTTTTTTTTTAAATGTACGAAAAACACACAACAACCCGACCAATCAGATTGAAACTTCGCAGCATACTGAATCGGTAGTGCCGCTGCATGAAAACAAACCGCTTGCAGTACTAGTCGCGCCACCTGTCGGCTTTTCTAAGGACTTATTGACCCACCCTCGTACCTACGTTACAAATAATCAAAGCTGCGTCTATCGGATTTCACGCCCAAGCACATGGACCATAAATGCTATAGGTATCCTATCTAATTAAGATAAATTTTAACTCTTAGCTCTTACAATACTCTCTGAAGCGCTTTCCAAAAGATTTTTTTATTGGTTATATATTTTCACAAAAGTGTTTTCAAAATTTTGTATGTTGAATAAAAGGAATGTTACATTCTTAAATCTTGGGAATTATTCGTTGAATAAATAAATAGTTATTTACTTTATATGGCTCTTTAATTATCTGTAACGCATGTGAGAAAATATATTAAAATGTGTAAGAAAGAGTAAAACATGCAGAAGATAGAAGAATAATAAATTTTAATCGGGTCGTTAAAAAAACAAATCATACTCTCTTAATAGTGTGGCAGATTCTAACAGTGCGGTAATAGCAAATCAAGTTATTAAAGTATCGAGAGATTATTGTATTATCCAATAGATTTAAGGGTATTTATACCTGATTGGGATAGGGTGTTGTAACTTAATGTGATCTTAGACAACATATAATGGAATGAGGAAGAACCATTAACAAAGCGTCGGCTCTTAACGAGTTCAGCGATGACGTGCTCGGCAAAGTTGACTCGGTTAAGTCCGTAAATCCACAACTGTTATTTTTTTGGAAAATTAGATACGAAATCATAGCATCATAATTAAGTACCTAGTATTACGTCTACTTTATACTTCCAATGTTGACACGTATAATTAAGTGTTTGGCAAGTTCCTGTATTGCCACTTCCGGCGACAATTATCAAACAATCGCCTCGTTAGAAAGTTGAACGTTTGACAGAAATTTATTATGAAAGCTGATGTTTGAAGCTTTTAAATTTTCAAGCACAAATTATTAACAAGACAAGAGTGAATGTTTTGAAACTTTCGTAACGTTAGAATTGACTCTGTGAGCTTTTGAAACGTTAATGAAATACGGAAGTGGAGCTTTATTATCTCGAGAATATATTTAGTTTCTGAGATTTGCGTTACTAATAGGTATATGTATAGATGGAACCTACCGGGTTAATAAGGCCTGGAGTACTGTGTAAATATCTTTGCGAGCTTAGCCTACATAATCTGTAGATTTTATTGAAAAAAACGTGTATTATGACATTACGATATCTATTATTCTTTCACATCAAAATATATTAATACTATATAAGGGTATTGTTTTTTTTTTTTGTGATTTAACCGAGGTTTTGACTGCAACTCGCTGTCATATCGCCTTTTCTCTTCTAGAAGGGGATCCGTTGATCAGGTCCTCACTCCTATTCTGTTAAATAACTTTACAATTTTGCATAGCTCTTCCGTCTTACCCACCGCCAGGACACTTTTCAATTCGTCGACATTCTCATAGATATCCGCAATTCGCAGCTGTACTCTGTGAAGTTCATATTTAGGGCATTGTAGTGCTATATGTACAATGTCCTCTAAAACATGATATTCATCGCAGAGTTGCGGTTTGCTTCTTCCCATGAGGACATCAAATCTTTTGCCCATTGTGTGCCCTGTTCTTAACCTCAGTATTAAATTAGAATGTTACATTCGTATTGTTGTAAATATTGTTGTAAACGTTATCCTGTTAAAATTATTGTGAATAAAACCATTACGGGTACATCAGTGATGTCCGTGACTATACGCATATTTTTCAAATTATTGTCAATACAGGTAGTATAATAATATCTTAAATTTTCATTAAATTTAACAGATAATAGTCAAATATATTATATATTCGGTAAATTATTTAATGGAGTTTATAATCGACGTATTTTGGAGAAATGGCAACATTAATGTTCCGTATTTTATTTGATTAATTTATGACACTGATATTATTGCATTGTATTTTTCGAATACTCATGTCCAATCATAAGAAGATCAGATGGGTCTACACAAAGCAGAGATTTGTATTAATGGATTTTTTTATTTTCACAATAAATAGTTGATATTAGCCACTTGCTTATTAGGTCCATACTCTGACTCCAAACACGCATTGAAAAATAATAATAAATGTGTATTTGCCAGATACAGGATTGAACCAGGGACCCCGCGCGTTAGTTTTTCGGACATCGTAGGTACACCTAAATATATTATATAAAACCTTCATCAAAACATTTTACTCCGCTTAGTTTTTCTTTGATAGTTACGTCAAGTATATTAATATATTAACCATGCAGTTTTGCCAAGGTGACTTGTTAGTCTTTTATATTCACAAGTTGTACCAGAATCCCTGTCAATCGCCAAAATAAACGTAGTTAGTTAGAATAAGTTTTATCTTTATCTGTATAAGTTAGTTAAAAAAAATAGCTTCTTTGGGCGAGGCTGCTCAATTCCGAGAAGGCAGTCCATACATGTCATCATACGTCGAGATAGGTTAATATGTATAAAAAACACATCGTATTTCGGACCCGGCATGTTGCCAGAGATACTCTGGCTGTAATCTTTGCTCGATTTTACCAGCTGTTAGACTGCTTGAATATTCTAAATTTGTATAATATGCGCTGTTATATTATTTACTTATAATCACCGCTTGTCATTATTTTATGACTTTATATTACATCCTGATGAATAGACGCCTGTGGCCTTATGTTGTAACTTGCGAGTAGAAGTCGCCCGGCGACATGACGTAATATGACATCATTGTGACGTACTACCGGAGTGAGTCAATAGCGTTCGAGAAATTAACGCTACTCTAATACTGGCGCTATTCATTGTCTCCATACACAAATAGGTGTTTCAGCATAATAATATCTATGGTGAGCTGTGTGCGTTGGGCGGCTCACCTCGATGCGTATATTGAGCTTACGTCACAATTACGTCATGTCGTCGGGTGACTTCATGTCACAAGTTACAACATAGGGCACCAGATCAAGGTTCCGTACTAGGCCTTATCAGTAGGTACGTAATATCAACTACAGTGAAACTTTATTATGTATGTTTATGAATCAAACGCGCGAGTCACACACTCTTATAGGTACATACGTAATTCAAATAATCATACAGAGTTATGGCAACGGCAATAATTATTTTTAATGTTTAGTAGGTACGTTTTGTGTTTGGCGAATAGTGATGGCCTCGTGAAAGTTTACGATGGAATTGCTACGAGAGCTTTATTTTTCATTGCTTTTGTTTTATCGTTATTTTAAAGCTTTCTTAACACAACCATGCAGAACGTTATGAATAATTGGATAGTGTTAGTTATAATAATATATGAGACACTTATAAAAGAAATCAAATTAATAGAATTTTATGTATTTACAGAGAAATATATGCTGTTTTTAAGACAATCTATATGTTATAATGGATTTAAGTTTTGTGTTATTCCATTTGAGTCATTTTTTGCGATCCGGGTTTCACCTTTCAGAATATTAGGCACTATGTGCACTTAGAAAAAGATAAATACACACCGACAATGAATACAGTTACTTCTATCTTATATTTATACTGCACTGTACTGCACTTTTGACAAAAATGAGATTTTGATGGCATTTTGTTATAACGCGTGTTTTCTATGCTCATACAAATTCTTTTAATTCCTAAACCTTTAGATAAATACGTTACCGTTTTTCACACAAAACAACCAACTGCAGGTGCCAAATTTCCAAAATCGTGAATAGAACCCACGGTGGCCACGCCGCTTAAGCGTTGGACTATCACGCTGTGGTTCTCATGTTCGAATCCCGGGTTTGGCAAGTACACATATTGTTTTTTAATTTGTGTGTGAGTCAGGGTATGGACCTTATAGGTTGAACAAGTGGGTGACATCCATTTCTCGTAAAAAAACAAAATCTGTTAATACAAACCTCTAATCTGTGGAGGCCCATATGATCCTATTAGGATCGGACATGGTCGAAAAAAAATTAAACAACTCCGCTCTTTATATAAATTTTATTTATATATAAAAGGAAAGCTAGAATATGTATTGTGTATCAATTCATTATGCAGCTTATTTGTAAAAAAAAATGTAAGTGTGTTTTTGGAATTGTTAAATTCCGCTCGATAGTTAAATTATTAAGTTTTGTCTCCTTTCTGAACAATATTTTGCCCAAATGGAGTTAGCCGGTTTACAGATTAAGCTGTCGATATTATACCATAGTTCTTTCTAACTAATCATGGTTTTATCACGTTTTTTGTCAAGCAGAGACTTCTGAACACACAGTGGTGAATAAATTACAAATTTGGGGCAGTCCGGTGTTCCATACTATCAGAAAGAGGCCAAAGGGCCAAACTCCCTGATAAAATACGAAGCACTACTAGTAAATTATAATCTAATCACTAAAATAATTGATAATAATTTCCACATTATTATGTCACCAGCAAAGTAAAGTAAGCTCCTGTAACTGACATAAAGATCTTTCGCTCAATTTCGAATATCTATTTGAATTACTAAGCAAAATATCTTCCATTTTATTATTATTTAAGAGGTATTTTGTCTGCAAAACTTTTCGAATAATTTTAAAGTCGAACATCCAAACAGAATCTAAAGAGCTTTATTAACCAACTAATAGTTTTACAACTTTGCGAAAGAGCTTTCTCATGAATATTAATAATTATTGATCAAAGATTTTTAAAGTTATCCACGTAAAAGAATTACCGACTACAAAAAGTATTTTTTTCTCTTCATAATGTAAAAGAATTTATTGTTTTCAAAACGAAAATTCAACAAACTTTCACCGCTGGAAAAGACTAAACTAAAATCCAATGAATTTTCTTTTTTGTTGTTTTACGAATTAATCTTGAATTTATCAAGTCAAAGCAGAAAATTGGTAATTCAACATAACTTTATAAATATTTAACAAAATATCTTAAGAGAGCAAATAAATTTGGCTTAGTTTATTAACTTTGTCAACGCCCAAAACAAAATTATACTGTGTAGTACATCTTTTCAGGATTCAGTGTTTACTTAACTTGGAAATAACGTAATATTCTGATATCACTCATGTTATTTTGAACAAGTATACATAACTTGAAAACACGTGTAAAAATATATAACTACTAGAAAAAATCTAAGCGAATCCCAGGGGCCGCGGATTCGAATCACGTTGGGTGTCTATATTAGTATTTTTACAACGTTTTTCTTAGCTCGTATTCTGATTTGTCCGGTGGTTTTTTGTCCGGTACAAATCTTGCAATCGATTTTTAACTAACTTCCCGACTAGCTAGACATTTTAAACATTTAGAATATATCAAAACACGATGCCATTGCATTTTTTTAATACTTTTAGCCATCTTTAAGTAGAATTGAATTCATTTTCAGTTAATTCTGTTTTGTATGAAAGGTTATTTCGACACCATTATTGGTTGCTAGGAGTCTGGGGTCCTACCAACTAAATTATCAATATATACGTGCGTTACTATGGAAATCAATATGACATTTCAGTATTATTTCTATCAAGTACAATTTTTTTTGATCGTTTAAGCTAGTCAAGTTTATATGATTCAACAGAAAATTTAAAAACGTTGTATATAAAAAGTTCTTTTTATCTTGTAATTATTTTATATTGGTTAACTATAGTTGTCAGAAGTGTTTTCAAATTATGTATTTTCAATAAAGACTAACATTATTAAATCTTGTGAATTATTCGTTGGATAAAAAAATATTTTATTAAATTATCAGCAAGTGCAAGTACGTTATAACAAAAATCCTGTCATCGATTAGTTATTAATGTAAATTATTAAAAATTTGTTTAAAAATACAAAAGCCGGTTGCTAAAACAATTTTAAAAGCGATTCAGTAAGAATTTTAAGAACCGAGACTTAATTTAAACATAATTAGATATGATACACGTAGTTTAGCGGCCAGAGCACATCGAACCGGCTTCGACCCTCGCTGGGTGTCATTTTATTTATTTTAAAGAATTTTTTCTAGTGATTATTATGTATTTCAAAATATGCATGTTCAATAAAGAATGTTACATTCTAATATCTCGTGAATTATTCGTTTAATAAAAAAATGGTTTTTTATTTTATCATGTTATTTTGGTTTAAATATCTACGTTGATGACAAAAAAGAGATTCTTTCAATGGCACTCAGTTCAAACAGGTGAAAAACTATACCTATTTTGAATATCAAGACGTGTTTATAAATTAATGTATAATATATAAATTATAATTGATTTAAGTTTTTTAAACTATTTAAGTATTTTTTTTTGTTCTGGGTTTTTTCTTTTGGTATCTTCAGACACTATGCACAATCACCAATAGCAAATAGAATATAGTAAAATGTTGCTTATATAAATATCATTATTATCAGCTAGGGTTGATTGAATGCTAGATGAAGGCCTCTAGCTTTCTTTACAGTTCTTGGTCCTTATTTCTATACTGCCATGACTTTATGAGTTCATCTATCCAGGGTATCCTTGTAGTCGTTTAGTGCCCTTTGGGTACCTCTGTTTAAGGTCACCCACTCGCCGAAAAACATCGGTATCCAGTCCATTGCCATTTCTTCTTTATCTATTTTTGATGCATTATGCCCAACACGCATCTTTCTATATCACGATTTGCTAATCGTTATTTTTTGACTTATATTATATCACGAGTTCATGTTTCATACACATACGTGGGAACTGGCAATATTGCCTTCAATATTGGTAATATTTGAGAAGATTCAATGTGGCTTTGTCTTGTAGTTTATGGCTTGGCGATCATTAAGTCATTAGCCAAAGGTGTTTTCAAAGTATTGGTATCAAAATAGACCGATTTTTACATTTCTATAATATTATCTACATTCTACATACTAGTCCTAAGTAAAAATTATACAAATTAGTAAATATTTCTCAAAATAAAAAAACATAGGTAGGTAATACAAAGTTATTTTTTTAATCAACAAATATGACCCAAGATTTGAGAATGTAATATTCTATATATTAAGTATACAAAATTTGAAATATCTCATGCATATACAGACTAAAAAAAAATCATTTTGGAAAAAAAATATTTCATGTAATAACTGCTAATTAAATTCGTCGTAATTAACTAAGATGCCTGTAGCTTAACCCATAGCTTACGAGCCGCACAAAATTGTGTTTTTGCTAATTACTTTTCAAATGAAAATTAACACGTTAATTACAAAATTAATTAATAGGGCCCGTAAGCATTGTGTTAATTAATTGAAAAAATATACTGGCGCAAATCCAACAGAAACAGGTTCAAGCCCCATCGGGTGTCGATTTTTTTCTACAAAAACATTTATTCTAGTGTGTATGCATGAGATGTTTTCAAATTATATTGTGTATTCAATACACAGTTATTTTATCACAGTATTGTTGGTTTCTTATCTGGCAAAAAAATAAATCTTGACTTAGGTATCAGTTTATATTTCACGTTATTCTGAATTACAATATAATTATTTTTAGCACAGCTGAAAATATTGACTCATATTTATTTGTATAACTGTACAATCATCATCATCATCATCATCATCAGCTTGAATCTATCCACTGCTGGATAAAGGCCTCTTCAAGCTACTTCCACTTCTCTCGGTCCTATGAATTGCGTTGCCACGTACTTTCGCAGAACTTTATCATTTCATCGATCCAGCAGGGTCTAGGTCTACCTTGCGGATGTTTTGTACTTCTTGGATACCACTGGATGACTAGATTTGTCCAAAGATTGTCTCATCTTCGAGCCATGTGTCCAGCCCATCTCCATTTAAGGCTTTTAATAAACTCTATTACATCGCAAACCCTTGTCTGCTTCCTTATCAACTCATTCCTCTTTTTGTGCTTTCGCGTTCCAGCTTATTATCTCCATACCACGTTGTGCTACTCTAAGTTTCTGGATCTCTCTTTTACTTATGGTCCATGTTTCACACGCATGTGTGATCATGGGAATCACACGCTGGTTGAACACTTTGCGCTTTAGGCACAGTGGAAGGTCAGTTTCGAAGACATTATTCAGGCAGCCAAAAGCACCCAGCCTAGCTTTACTCTGCGAACAATTTTATCAATTGTACAATAATAAAAAATAATACCTCTACCTTACCGTTATTAATTCTAAATGAATAATAAATTTAGTTTTAATTTTATAAACAAATCGCTGCAAAATTTAAAGACAGGGGTGGTAAGTATGAGAGGGAGGCGAAGACGGTATGATTTTAAATGCAAATTTTCAAAGCAACTCTGATCGGGTTCTTACTCCAATTATTGGTGTCAACACTAGGGTTGTTCAACTGTTTCCCGGTAAAATCTGGGATTATTACTCAAGACAGTGTTAAATTTAGGGCTTACTACTTGGTTGGGCCATTGGACATTGGCGTGAATACAATAGTTACAAGTTTAAGTCTCGTCAGACATCGTATTTTTTTCAAAAAAGATATTTTCTACTAGGTATAGAATATAATATATCTGAGGTGTTTTAAAATTATGTAGGTTAGACTAAATTAGGTTTTAATTTAATTAAAGTATGGACGCTAAACCAAGAGATGTCACGGAGACTTGAAACTTTCGAGATGTGGCTGTATAGACGCATCCTTAAAATTCCTTGGACTGACCGGGTGACAAATGTTGAAGTTCTCAATCGGATGGGGAAGAACCGAGAAGTTCTACGTAGTATCAAAACCAGGAAACTACAGTATCTCGGTCACATTATGAGAGGACAAAAGTACAGTATTCCCCAACTTGTCAGTCAAGGAAAGATCGACGGCGCCGCATTTCGTGGTTTAAGAACCGCCGTGATTGGTACGAGTGCAGTCCCACTGAACTGTTTCGGGTAGCAGATGGCAAAGATAAGATCGCCTTGGTGGTGGTCAACCTCCGCTAGGGGATGGCACGTATAAAAAAATATATAGAAATGACTTTGCGATCAATTTCTGACTTAATTCATTTAACCAATAAACGGAGCTGAATTTCATATGTTATGTATATACAGACGATGGAAAAGTGCCTATTAAATTAGAATCAACAAAAATATATTATATTATTTTTTTTAAAACAGTTAGTCAGTTTTGTTTTGCGTACAGGTAAGCCATTCACCAACACACAGTCATAAAACTACTTAATTTCTCCTACGTACGCAGCATCTTAGAGTTTGCTTCTACTATTTGGTCACCCACCTATAAATCACAAAAAATCAGACTTGAAAAAGTACAAAAACGATTCATCAAGTACTTAAGATATCACAAATCATCACCTCCAACCCAAATAACACAACATAATTCCACCAGCATACATAACTACTACATCAACTCCCTGGAATCACGACGCACTGTCCACGACATTAAATTCTTACACCAAATCAACACCGAGTCAACGCCATTGACTCGATCAAAATAGTGCAGTCCAGCATATGTTTAAATGTACCCCAGAAACGCACGCGCTCTCAAAAATTATTCCATATACCTAAACACAACACTAACTACGCTAGTAATGCTGTATTCGTTAGAATGATGACTACATACAATAATCTTTTCAGCGATACAGACATTTTACACCTAACATTATTTGACACATTCACAAAAACAATTTGCGATAAAACATACAAAACTAACTTCACACTACCGCAATAAATTCCTACGCCGACGCACTCTTACCCACATATACACACGCACGTAAACACCTACCTTATATTATATATACTTATTTTAAAGTTGTTTCTTCTCTCTCACTTTATTTTAATTTAATATAAATGTAATAATAAATGTGGAAACCCATTATTGGTCCTTGTATATTATGTAAAATGTTGTAATATGTACTTGCAATGTCGACTGTGAGGTTTCCCAAATAAAATAAAAATAAATAAATAAGTAGAGGTAGATTTTTTCAAAACATGTTCTACAGAGAAACTTCAACAAGAAGATTTTGATGACGGACGAAACAAAATATAGAATTTTCCTCTGCCCGTGCCTTTGTTAAAATACAATTAGTGAATCTATTAAATTGCGTTATTTGCCACATGCTTATCACGGAGAAAATCCGGAAAACCTACGTACAAAATTTACACTCTGATTCTCAAAGGTAATATCTGTCACACACTTAACTAAAATAAATGATAATCAAAGAGATTTTACAAATATACCGTGGTCAAAACGTTAATATTCTTAATTTGAGAGATTTTCAAACAAACTATTTGTTTACATAAGCGATAGCAATGTCCATCTAATCTGAAGCGAACTGATCTTGGTAATTTATAAAAAAATTTACGATTATTTTTATGTAATCGTCATTATAGCTGGAGACAATCCACTGCAAGCTATATGAAGGTGTCTCCTATCTCCTAGTATACGTAAATCATACACGTAAATTCATCGAACCTAGTTGGCTTACCCAGTGAGGTTTAGGGCCCCATGATACCAATGTATGACGTCATTTATCCAGCCCATTCCCATTTAATCTGTTTGGAGACATCTGCCGTATTACGTACCTCCATGTCCATCTGTTTATTCTGTCGTCTTTTTGCATTACTGAATTTGCATTACATACTCAATATGCACATTTAAATGCCACGTAGTTTTTTGTTTCTCTAGAGTCGTTTGACAATTGAATCTAGACTGCGATCCCGAATAAATGCTTTAGTTAGTGAAGAATCCGGGACAGTAGCCAACCCTAAGCGCCACCCCTTTGAAGGCTCTGTAAATTGATATTTTGGAAAATTATGCATATTCATGAGGCGATAATATATTTGTGCAACTGCTGCTAGTGACTTAGGTTATTTTAATGACAAGGGCTCAAACTTTTCACACTGTCACCTAGCTAGACCGTGGAAAGATTTAATATAATAATAAATGTTATAACCGTTACGACAATCTGCTACGTTGTAAATTATTTGTACGCATTTTATTATAAACCAACATGTTAAACTCACTAATGAATACGTGTATTAAATAAGGCTCTAAGTACCAAAAAGTAGTATTTACTGTAGTTACAAAATACCGAGTCATTGCAGTAAAATTTCATGAAGCGGACCTTTTGAAAAATGTAGTTTTACAGTGTGAAGCAATCACGGCAGCTTCTATAATTTTAGGTATTAAGAACTCGCAAGTGTCAACACACCATCGTCAGCTATTTTATATTGAATGCCGTTGACCACTGCAGTGCTACTTACACCATTATAAATAAAACACGCCAACGGACTTACAACGTCGACAGGATTAATTATTTTGCTGTATTTTTTTGACTTGCTTGATGCACTTAGACTATAGTTGAAGTTATTGGCGTTGGTATGTAGAACATTTTTCTATAAAAAGTCAGTTTTTATGTTTTTGGTACTTAGCGCCTTAATTAATACATGTATTCACTTTATTAAAATAATCGAATAAAAATTAACTATAAAATTACTTAAGGGGGGACATGCTCAGCGTAGGTCAAAATGGAGCTTTTATTCTATTTTAAAAGCATGATCCTGGACGTTCCTTAAACGTTGTAGATAATCTATTTATATAATTTTGAAGCCTTATTATCCTTTATATTTATTTTGAACATTTGATGACTGCATTAAGTATTTTTATTACATAAAATAGTATTCTTTTAAACCTCTCGCTCTAATGTTTTAGAATATAGTCATATTTCAGTACATAAATGTGCAGTGGTGTCAAAATTTTTTACATTTATTAATTTTTAAACGTATTTATAAAACCATCAGTATAATTTATGTCGAGATTATTGTAGTAAAATATTTACGATAAAAAATATATTAATAATCTCTAATAGGCGTAAAATAGTAATTGGCCCGGAAAAATAGTATTGGGAATTTAATGGAGTTTACTAATGAGAAATAACAATAATATAAGTACGTAGTATTAATAAATAAGAATATTTAATAATAAAATAAAATATTCAAAGAATAATTCACAAGATTTAATGATGTAATACTATATTTATTGAACATGCATAATTTTGAAAACACTTCTGAGACAATAATATATTGTAACCAATAGAAAGAATCTTTTTGCAAAAAGTAAGACACCCCCCCCCCGCAGGAATCGAGCCGGCATCTCTCAAGATTCGCGCCCATGCACATAGACCACTATGCTAAAGGCGCCATACTTAATTGCGACAAATTTTAACTATTGGCTCTTAATACTCTCTGAAGCGCTTTCCAAATTGACGTACTATTTTTGCTATCGGCTATTGTATTTTAAGTCAAAGTAGATTTTACTTAGATTACTAACCGACGTCACGGATCACTCCAAGATTTTTCGTTGTAACTTACTTGAACTTGCTTATAATTTTTAATTAACAATTTTTTTTATTCAACGAATAATTATTCACAAGATTTAAGAATGGAATATTCTAATTATTGAACGTAGGTACATAATTTTGAAAACATTCCTGACAAAATATATTATTTTAATAGAATTATTTTTAATCACATTTTTTATGTTTGTACATTATAATATAATTGTCTGGATGATTCAAAGCTATTTGAATTAAATAAAGCAAGTCGATCACAAAATTTATTTCGAAAAAAAAACTAATTGAAATCGTGAAAAATTCTAATTTGCATATTTCATTCGAAATAATGGACAGAAGTTAAAAATCCATTTTCATTACAAATCAAAATTCCCCTCAAAAATAATAAACACAAAGAGACCGATGAAATGGGAAAGAAAAGAGAAACGGTGGAAATTCTCTTGTTTAAAATTAATTGTCCGATGGAGCAGCAGTTACGTCTGAATTCTAAATATATTTAAAACGGTTCCAACAAGGAGCCTTTAATTACGTTTTTTACAAGGCGAAGGCGACATCGTGTACACAGAGCTTTCACTGATATCTTTGTCTTAACGTTTTATTGACGATATTTTAAGTAATTTCGTTCGTATGAACTAAAGAAATTGGAACACTATACTTTTTTCAGAAAATGACTTAACTAACATTTTTATCAAATATATGTATGTTACAATCTGCAAACCAGCTAAGTGCACTTTTGACCAAAAATTAGATTTTGATGGCATTTTGTTATAAAACATGTTGTCGGTTAAATAAATAAATGCGTTATCGTTCTTCGTACAAAACAGCTAGCCATCAAGTCCCTCACAGCATTCTTATAATGAATCTCTTGATCATATATCAATATCACAAGTACATCATTATTCGCGATTGTAATCTCATGTCATCATCCTTACTATAGTATTCAGTGTATTCTTGTATCAAGCGATAAACTGTCATCTCAACAACCAAGCAACAACAACTCTTTATCCACCACCAACATCATCATACTCCTATAAATAAAAATAAAATAAAATAAAAAAGCCTTTTATTTCTTACAAACAAAAAAGTAAATAACAGTGAATTGACTAAATCTAAAGTATATATAACCTATGATTATATCTATTCTGTATTTATATCTATCTATGATTGTATTTTCTTCATTTTCTTTCTTTTTCTATCTAGTTTGTAATATTAATTATTATTATTTTAATATTTTTGTATAATATATATATATATATTAAGATTTTTATTTTGTATATAATATTATTAAATAATGTTTATATATTAAACAGTTGTATTTAACGTTTATATTAGCATATATTTTTATGTATTTGTAACTTAAATAATATTTTTAATGCTAATATACTAGTTAGTTTAGTTTGCAAGAACCCCTCCTCGGATGAAGGCCTCCTCCAAAGAGTCCCACCGGGCTCTATATTTGGCTATTTGTAGCCAGTTTGGTTCCGCTGTCTTTGTGATGTCGTCTTGCCATCTCGCGTGGGGTCTTTCTATGTAGCGTTTCCCTTCTGAGCCGTTCCATGAAGTATTTTTTTTAGTCCATCTCTCATCTTGTAGTCGCGCTATCCCATCATATTCCTAAGAGTCTAAAACTTTTTACGATGAATGACATTTACCATTGAATTTACAATTGTGAAATGACTTACAGTTAATTTAAAAAATATTCTATAAGATTAGTTTTTCTTTCTTTTATGGTTTGAACTGTCAATTAATTCATCGTAAAAATGCGGAGTTTTATTTAATTATTAGTCCAGTTTATAGCTTCATTTTCACATATCGACCGCTTAATCTGCAAACCAGCTAACTGCACTTTTGATCAAAAATGAGATTTTGATGGCATTTTGTTATAAAGCATGTTTTCTATGCTCATAATTATAAATGTGCGCATACAAATATGCTCAAACTCCTTAACCTATAAATTTAATAAATGCGTTATTGTTCTTCAGACGAAACAGTCAACTGCAGGTGCCAAATATCCAATATCGTAAATGGAACAACTCAGCTCTTTATATAAATTCTCTTTATATTTATATATAAAGAAAATTTATAGGGAAGGGAAAGGAAATTTAAAAGGAAACTAAAATAGTGTAAATATTCACTCATAGTGCAGCTTATCTGTAAAAAAATGTTTGTGTAAAAAAGTGTATTTTTAGAATTGTTAAATTCCGCGTGATAGTTCCCAATATTCCCAAATGGAGTTAGCCGGTTTGCAGAATAAGCAGTTGAATTATTGTTTGTTTCCTTTAGTCTATCAGCAATGTTTAAAAATAAAATATTAGTTATTTATCAGGGTCTCGTTGTAAAAGGACGAGACAGCTGTAGGTGGTGATCAGGAGTTGAGATGAAAGTCAGATTGGAGGTTGTTCTGATGAATGGAGGAGCGAGTTTGTATTGCAGCGTAAACAGTTGGTACAAGTACTATTTTACTGATCCGAGGTCCAAGGCTTGGTGGATGAGATGCTGTGCGGAGCAATGCAAAGATTTAGATGTGACTGATACGAAGATTCAGTGACGGCCGGTGATCATAAAATTAGGGAGTGCATGCAAAGACATGCATTTTCCTTTTTGTGGTATTGAAAAAAATCGGCAATAGCCTTCAGAGTGGAGGTAGGCTTATGCTTAAATATATAATACATCTTGGGGGGGGGGGGGGGGTTGAGAAACGAAACGACGCTCACATTCATCGACAGCATTTATTTATTGTCAAAGTTATAATATAAAGTCCAAGCTTCTGGATATGATAGGTATGATGCAAAAGGCATACAAACTCTTTTCGATTTTTATTGTAATACATTTCATATATGCCAACGTAGTTTCCACGTTTGACACTCCTAACTTCCATAAATTATAAATGATGCAAGTATTTTAGACAATATGTCATTGGTACAAAGCCGTAAACTCCTCATTTGTGTAGCTCCGATAGGTAGTACGCGGGTTATGGTCGGTTGAAGTTCACATAGTGACGCAATTCGGGCATATCTTATACTCCCCTTTCGGTTATTTGCATCCCACATTCTCCGCATATACCTACGCGCTTTATCATTTTGATAAATACTATGGATCGGTGATTTTTCAACGGGATATAGTTACTATCTGTTAAAAAATTGCTAATACTTTGTACACTTCAACTCCAGAATTGCACTCCAAATGGGACTGATTTGAAAGACGTATTCAAAATGAGAAATACTTCGGTAACACGAATATTGTATTTGATAGAATAATTTATATTTCTTTTCTTCAATAATTGACATTGGAAAATTGCTTTGTTCATCTTCTTAAAAAATATTTTATCCTCTTTTACGTTCAAAATAACGCTCATACTCCACATACACTATTGAAATACCTAATATTGTAGAAATTGTTACAATGTAACGCTTTTGTTAAATAACTACTTCTCTTAGAGTAGTATAAGTAGGTACGTAAAAAAATGTAGTATGTATATTATATTATGTAAAGGTTATTAATAGTTTATGAATTACTTACTTACAAGTTTACTTTGCTCTAGGCATAATAAAATTATTTAATTTTTAAAGGTAAAATAATTATAAAATTGGTATTTGTATGTTGAGATTGCTACACCTAACTTAATGAACACAATATCACTCTAATCGATATTTTGATCGATTCAATATTATATGGCAAACAACGTAGCATTTACCTCATAACGTACGAAATAATAATAAAATAATTTGAAATATTACGCGGGAATCTTGTACCGACTTCAAAAGCGTTTGTGAGTTGTTATTATTCGCGCCAGTCAAACACAGCATTGTCGTGAAATGTCGTCTGCGCTCGTAAGCTCAGATTGGGAGGCACAGTGTCCCAAGTGAGGTAAATATTGCACGTTCGGAAATAAAAAAAGATCACAACTGAGCCCACATTATCGGCAGCGTGAAAAAAAAATCATCGCCAGGCGGTTCGATTTCTCTCCTGCACAATTAATACTACGAAGGACGTACCTACGCATACATGCAGGCCGCCAGAAATTACGCGCATTTTATGCGTGCAGACGGGCGACAAATTAAAGATATTTTACAATAATTAATTCATACAATATGTAGGTATTTGAATACGTACTTATTATTACATAGTTACGTAATAATTTGGGAGATCAGTGCACATTTGATCCTATACAAGAGCCGTCCCTGCGAAGATTACTGAAAGGATTAAGATTGATACTAAGACTAACTCATCAACTATGAATCGCTATTTATATTACATAAATATTCGGAAAATTGCGAGAGTCATTGTTGATATTGCAATTGGGAAATCTGCTGGTCTCTGCATTATTGCAACTTCGAGCATTTTGATGACCTAGCCCGAGGCAGTCGAACTCTATCAAAGAATGTCACGCATGTAGAATACGCTGACTGTAGATGGGACGATTATCCGATAGTCAAATGACTTGTTAATTCTTACATTGTCGAAATATTACTAAACATTTTTTTCATTCACAAAATAATTCACAAGTTATGCTAACGTAACATTCATTATTTTATTAAATACAGGTAAATTTGAAATACCTTAGAAAGGCACATTTAACAAAAAATCTTAAAACAAATAAAAAAATTACGCTGGACAGGACTCGATTCTTTCTTTTTTTTCTTTCTTTCGACCATGTCCGATCCTAATAGGATCATATGGGCCCCCACAGAGTGGAGGTTTGTATTAACAGATTTTATTTTTACGAGACATGGATGTCAGCCATTTGCTCAACCTATTAGGTCCATACTCTGACTCATACACAAATTGAAAAACAATATGTGTACTTGCCAGACCCAGGATTCGAACCTGGGACCCTCGATACTATAGACCGGCGCTTAAGCCACGCGGCTATCATGGGTGTATATGAATTGTGTTGAATTGCATTGAAATATGAATACAAAAATAGTTATATGGCCATATCTTTCCGGTACTACATTAAAGTTAATGGCCCCACCAAACCACAAACGCCACCGCACAGTTGAACCAACTTAAGCAGCTCTTCCTTTTCCTTCACATTTTAGGTCATTCCCAGAGGATGTGGGTTGCATCCTGTATTTTTCTTCGCCATATGAACATGTTGAACGGGTAACAAGACCAAGCTCAAAATAGCCTGCCAGCGAAGCCACCATGTCCTGTCAAGAATTGACTGGTGTAATGATCTGGAGTCAAAGCGGACGGTGATCTGTGATACGGCAAAATGTAAATATTATTTTACAATATTATGTAATCGTAGATTGATAGTTTTGTGCCGCTGTCTGACTATAGTGTTGATTAAAACCCTGTCTTGAATTAAATCGGATGAATTTAAATTAAATTCTAATCTCACGCTTAGACAGTATTTTTGAATAAATGAAATATTATGAATTATTCAAGTATCAACTTGCATAATTTACTTATTCCACGAATTTGGTAGAGATGTGTCATTAAAAAGTCTACAAAATCTAATTATGATAATATTCACGACTTTGATAACAAGCTAGACACGGTTTTGCTGAGAAAAAAAAACAGGATTTGATTTTAATAATGATATTAAAACGAAGATTATACAAAATATCTTAGAACTATTTTGTGAAGAATGAATAATAATTATTTTCAAAAATATTTCTCGGAAAACTGAGTAAATAAGATGCTTGTAAATTTACAAAACTATTATAATTTTATTTTGATTGATTATCCATCTTAAATTTACAATAAAAATAGTGATAGTTTGTAATTTTTATAAATAAAACATAGACTACGTCCTACCGAATAATTATATGACTTTACATAGCTAGCAATAATTCAGGCGCTACGCAATTGAATGATACTCGAAAATAAATAGACGTTCTTGAATTATTATCTACTTTTGAAATACATATTTATTACGCAGTGAGAATTTAAATATGCATACGTAAATAATGATTTAATTGTGCATATGTGTAAGTTCCAACAAGAAGAGAGTTATTTTATTTTTATATGAAGCGTCAGGCATAATAATTCTCAATCCGCAATAAAAGACATTATGTTAAGAACAAAATGAATTAATAAAACTACTAAGTAGTAGATAGAAACTTAATTATGCATGGTTTAATGGCTAGATAGACGATATTCTTTACTATTTTCTACTGTGTTTTGAATTAGCCAGGGTTTAATTGAATTTTTAAAACTAGTCAACACTATTTACACATTGTAGTTCTGGTTCAATGAAAACAAATACGTTTGATTGACAAAGTTTAGTGTGCACTATTTATGTTGGATTTTAAGAGTATACCTTTACCCTTCACTACTGCCATATATAAGTAAATTCTGTATTATAATTTATCACTCAAACCTCGTAATAAAATTTGACTACATAGTTTTCTCCCGTAAATTTGAGATTAAAAAACTACCAGAGTGGTATCAATACTTACATGAAAAACGTCACTGGTAATATACTTAACCATCAGTTATATGTATATTGATCGTACTACTTTAACGTATCAACCGAGAAGCATGTTCGTATGCCAACTCTTCAAGTAGTTTTCGCAGCTTTTTTTATTCACCTGAGTAAAGTTGCACCCCTCGTTGAGCTCCCCCCGCCACCCTCAAAAGCCTTACAAGATCCCAACTTACACCGTTGTGAGTGTAAACCAAGTCTGGGAGCTTTCAAACTAACAAGGAAAGGAACTTTATTCGGTTCAAATGATCTTTTTGTCTAAGCGCCCCTAAGAGTAAGGGCAGTTTTGCGCGCCCAAAAGAAAAGTGCATCTTGCGACAATTTTCGCGAAGATAGTGTTTGTCAGTTTGAGTTTTTACAATCTTAACGGCGTTTTTTTACTTCCTCGTCGAGTTTATCTACTCCAGCAAACTTACCTTATATGGCAACTAAAAATAATCAGAATGTTAACAGTTTCAAAAACTACGGAAAATCTTGGAAAATCACTAAATTAGTATAAACTTTTAAGCTCTCAAATTCAATTACAACATTTTAAATAATAGTAAACCATACTGATTTTATTGCAGCTTGTAAATTGTATTACAACATAGTTGTTACTTTTACGATAAAGCTTAATAATATATTAATAAATTAGTAGTCAAGCAGGGTAGGTTAGGTTAATCTATGCAGTGACGTCCGTAGACAAAATGCCGCCCCTAGGCAGTGCCAAAATGCCGCCACATTTTTTTATAGAGTACTTTTTATATCCTTTCATGACTCGAATATCTAATAAGTGTGTAGAATGGATACATTACTAACAAGATATAGGTATACTCAAGGCCTGAACAAAAACGATGCATGAGTGCGAGTGAGAAAGTATTCGGCACCCTTACAATCTCTGCGACACGCGCTAGAGTAAGATAAAAGGTCTACATATCTGTGGGCTAGTTTCCAAAAGTATCGCCATCAAATCGGGGCGAAACGCTTCACATAGCGTCGATAACTTGCGAGCTCGAGTTGCTAAAATTGATATTTTTTGTGTTAAACATAGAGTCAATGGTAAATATTTTTAGTTAATTAAGTAGAAAAGATGGTTCTCTGTGTTGTCTTAAAATATGGTAGCCGTACTGATAAGCAAGAAGATGGTATTACGTTTCAAATGTAAGTTGACACATGTTCGTGATCATTTATTTGTATTTTATTATATATTTTAATATCAGTGACCTAGTGTTTCTTTAAAATAACTTAAATTATAGATATCTTTACCTAATGGTTGCATTTTGACCGCTTAAAAATACTATATAACGTAAAAAATAGAAAATTATATTTTAATTCTGAGCGTCTAGTGCGAGCACTTTGGGCGAGCACTAGCGAAATGGTCTATGGTCTCGAACATTTGTAGACGAACGCGTTCGCTCGCCCACAAACCAAACGCAAGGCACGCGGCTTCATTTAGCAATGCAACGGGTGGCGTCTAGATGTATCTATAGTCTAAGGGTATACTACTAAATCTAATATAAATGCCATCTCTGCTTCAATAGAAAATATTGCTAGTCTACGGTTTCACATAAGTAGGTACATTTAAAAATACACCATATACATACAACTTCCATAACTCGCGAGTGACTGTGAATAAAGTGACGTCTAAGGACAACGGAAGTAAACTAGACATCGCGAACCCGACAAAAAAATAAAGTCCTGTAGAAGATTTTATAGTACTTACCTAATTAATATACTTATTTTGTTTACAACTAGTGCGCTGATTTTTTTAATGGAAAGATATTTCCGTTATTACTAAGTTTAGGTAGCTTTCTATATATACCAAATGATTCTTCTCTATTTGCGCGCCCTTTGAGTAACTGCCGCCCCCAAGCGACGCTCAATCTGCCTACCCCCACGGGAAGTCACTGAATCTATGGAAATATCATATTTTTTCATAGTACATAGGAAATATTCATATTTATTCTTTATAACATTACAACAAGCCAAGAGGCCCAATGACAGTAATGTTCTGCAACATTAGTGTATTAAGTAATATAATATGGTTGCGCCAATTATTGACGCTTTTTCCGTCCTACCTCTAATCCCCAGATATTGTTGCAAGTCAGGGTGACCAAAAGTTACGGGTCATCAGTCGACCGTGATTGAATCGAGAGAACATCCAGTTACATTCAGTAACCTCACGACAGCGGACGCGCCCAGGCTTGTTAAAGCTGAGCCGTCATTTAGTGATTAATTCGATTATACAGATTGATTCATAAATTATTTGTGGACCATGGCCGGTTCAGCTTGATATAGTCTGACAGTCGTCCAAACGATACTTCTGAGGACTATGAATGGCAAACCGTGAATTACCGTCTCTTGTCATTCATCAACCTCATTTATTCATCAAAAGTGTATCGTCAAGTGCAACGCACCGGGTAACCCAACAAACAATACCGCGCGAGTGCAACCAGACCACGGAGCCAGCCAATAAGATAAATACCTGGTATCCTAACATAATCCCGTCCCAGCATCCACATCTACCATCACAATCATTCCGTCACAAAATTACAGTCAGCTATGAAAAGCGCAACCAGAAGTGAAACAATTACTAACACCCAGGCTTTGAAAAAAGCATATAAATGTAATGTGACCTGACTGGGAATTGAACCCGGAGCTCCCGAATAAAAGGCCAGAATCTCACGAATTGCTCCGCGAGAGCCACCTACGTAAATATCTAATGAATAATATAGGAAATATCAAAGTACATAGATGATATATTGGAATATTCATTGCGTCAGGATTGCAGTGTACAGCTTTGTAGATATTAATTGTTGCAATTTTATTGGGGTATTAGGGTTTAGTTTTACTTCTGACTGTAATACGATTGAAAATATGTTTTACTTTTTGTTAGAATATAGAGTATATTACGCTTTATAAATTTGCACTTTTTACTACACTGATACGCCTCTTTGCCTGATTATCTCGTATAAAATTAGATGAATGAATGATGTTGACTTGAATTAATATATGTAATAATAAATAATTTCATATTTTTAGAATATATTACATCATTTTCATGCTAGAGCCAGAGTGCAAACTTATGAAGTGGCAACTCTACCCTGATCTTTTCGTATTTTCTGTATGTACTATAATTCTTTTATTCAATTTCTATTATTGTTATATGAGAACAAGGAAAAAATAATTAGTTTTATGCTCACTGTATACAAAAAAAAAAATTAATCAGAAATTTATTTATACGCGAAAAAAAATGAAAAGTAAAAGTTATGTAGTCGGATTTTTTCATAGTGTGTAGTTATTGCAAAAGTGTTATCAAACATTTTTCCAATCAACTAGAGAAAAACTTTTTCCAATTAACCAGCCTCCAGTGGGTTTAAGCCCAATACAGGGGGTAGGAAATTGCAACTGAAGGCAATATTTTTCCTTTATTGCTTTTTATTTATTCAACGAAGTTTTCCATTAAGACTTTTTCTTATATTCTACGGAGAATAAGTAGCAAATTTACACAAGAAAAATCACGATCGTGTTTTTCTGCTTCGAAGTGATTTTTCGACGGCGTGAAAATTGAATTAGACGACGCACGTTAAAACAACAAGAAAAACTTACAATAAATAAATTGAAAACAGACTACAACAACGAAACAATATTTTTTCATAATATTACGAGTATTATGAATATTTTATTGTTCATATTGATACCCTATTAGAAGTCATATTGTGTCAAATGTTACGAGCATACTTCAGTGAAACGGAAAAATAATTTTCAACTGTAGGTGCGACGAAATTTCGGACTGGCTGCCAATCGGAGAGCGAAAGTCGAGCTGTGAACACGTCAATTTGTTCTATGATGTCGACGGGGGAATTAATTCCTTAAGGGGGGACATGCTCGTCGAAGGTCAAAATTGAGTTTTTATTGTATTTTCAAACCATGATCCTGGACACTCCTTAAACGTTGTAGATAATCTATTTATATAATTTTGAAGCCATATTATCCTTTATAGTTATTTTAAACATTTGATGACTGCATGAAGTATTTTTGTTACATAAAATAGTATTCTTTTAAACCTCTCGCTCTAATGTTTTAGAATATAGTCATATTTCGGTACAGAACTGTGCAGTGGTGTTAAGATTTTTTACATTTATTAATTTTTAAACGCATTTATAAAACCATTAGTATAATTTATTACGAGATAATTTTTGTAAAATATTCACGATAAAAAATTATTTTGATAATCTCTGTGATCCCAAATTTGACAAGAATTAGGCATTTTATTATTCAAAAAATCGGCAAGATTAACACATTTGAAGATGAATCTAAAGATATTTATTATAAGCTATGTCTTTGACCATTCAAGTGTGATAAAAATCTTATGAATAATGATTGCTTTATAATAATTATTGACCTAAGAATAAGGTAGTGTTTTTTTGAAATACGCCATTTCTTTTGTCATTCCCTAGTGGTTACGCTACAACATACGGCCGTAGCCATAAAATGACAAACTATAATTAAAGTAGGGAGTAAAATTATGTTAACGCGCGTGTTTGAACATGTACTTAACCGATTTTTTTTAAATTTTTTTTTAAACGGTACATGTTCAAACACGCGCGTCAATATTATTTTACTCCCTACTTCAATTATAGTTTGTCAATTTATTGCTACGGCCGTATGATGTAGCTTAACCACTGGGGAATGACAAAAGAAATGGCGTATTTCAAAAAAACACTACCTTATTCTTAGGTCAATAATTATTATAAAGCAATCATTATTCATAAGATGTTTATCACACTTGAATGGTCAAAAACATAGCTTATAATAAATATCTTTAGAATCATCTTGAAATGTGTTAATCTTGCCGATTTTTTGAATAATAAAATGCCTAATTCTTGTCAAATTTGGGATCACAGAGATTATCAATATAATTTTTTATCGTGAATATTTTACAAAAATTATCTCGTAATAAATTATGCTAATGGTTTTATAAATGCGTTTAAAAATTAATAAATGTAAAAAATCTTAACACCACTGCACAGTTATGTACCGAAATATGACTATATTCTAAAACATTAGAGCGAGAGGTTTAAAAGAATACTATTTTATGTAACAAAAATACTTCATGCAGTCATCAAATGTTTAAAATAACTATAAAGGATAATAAGGCTTCAAAATTATATAAATAGATCATCTACAACGTTTAAGGAGTGTCCAGGATCATGGTTTGAATATACAATAAAAACTCAATTTTGACCTTCGACGAGCATGTCCCCCCTTAATCGTGTAAAGATGACTAAAAAGCGTTACCCATTTACTTGAAAAAGAAAACATATCAATGAATATATTATTATTATTATTACAAATAGAGCACTAAACATAACACTAAATGGACGCATGTTTAATTTGTATGACAAATTATATTTTGTTCTGCACGCGTTGTTTGCACATTCTTCGCGTCGCGCAGTCACGATCGTGCCCCAGCTGAAGTGCCTTAACAGCATGAGCATACATAAGTGAAACGGCAAATAATCTTAATTCATATTATCACAAATACACATGCACCAAACGAAGACAATACTCTAATGAATGCAATAAACTATAATCATTTGGAAATATTGAACTATGTTCTTGAAAAATAACTATTTTTTTTGAGAATTTTAATTTAATCATCACATCTTCAACGTTTTTTGAAATGCTTGTGTTCACTAAATAACAACAAATGGCATATTTTAAATCCTCTTGTAGTAAAGATATGAAAACGGTAATCATATATTTATTTATTCCTACTATTTTCTTATATCATATAGAATTCTATGAGCTATTTTTTACAACGTTTTTCCTAGCTCGTATTCTTATTTGTCCGGTAGTTGTTTATCCAGTACAAATCTTGCAATCGATTTTTAACTAACTTCCTGACTAGCTAGACATTTGAAACTTTTAGAATATATCAGAACACGATGCCAATGCATTTTTTAATACTTTTAGCCATCTTTAAGTAGAATTTAATTCATTTCCAGTTAGTTCTGTTTCTATGAAAAGTTATTTCGATACCATTATTGGTTGCTAGAGGGTTCTAACAACTAAATTATTAATAATTATATACGTGCGTTACTATGGAAATCAATATGAAATGACATTTCATTATTCAGTATTTCTATCAAGTACAATTTTTTTTGATCGTTTAAGCTAGCCAAGTCAAGTTTATATGATTCAACAGAAAATTTAAAAACGTTGTATATAAAAAGTTCTTTTTATCTTGTATTTTTATTTATCCCCATAGGTACGTCTATTTTTATCGATTTTTTTAAATTGGCACTAAGATGACAAACGGTCAGTCAGCAATCAATCATTCTGATGTCCTGGAGTCCAGATTGCGTAACGAAGAAGGATTTTGATCTGTGTGATTATCTAAGGAATTTGGAGCGTCAGGTGATTATTCTAACTGTACTGACATCAATAATTGAGAGTACAATGGCTATATTCAACAAAGTTGTTGAGAACCTCCTATATATATATATATATATATATATTAAACCATGACCAATCCTAGTAAGATCATATATGAGCCTCCACAGAGTGCAGGTTTGTATTAACAATTTTTTGTTTATTTTACAAGACCACTTGTTCAACCTATTAGGACCATACTCTGACTCCAAACACAAACAGAAAACATTATGTGTATTTGCGAGGCCCATGATACAAACCTAGGATTGACGACATTATAAGCCGATATGTAAGCCGCTCGGCCATCGTGGCCATTTTATTATATTACATGAAAATTATATGGTTTTGCATGTTCCTTTTTGTCACTTCAATAATTTGAAGATGGATTATTTCTGAAATGAATATTTCATATCATTACTTGCATTTGTATTTGAAAAAAAAAATACAAATAATATAGTAACATATGAAAAAAATAATTGTCCACTTAAAAACGTGTCTCACAACACTGCACAGTTGTGAACCCACAGGGAGCAGTATTAGTCAGTCAAAATGAAGTCATTTCTCTCAACCAAGTCAAATAAAAGAACATGAAATTAAAATATAATTAAACATATGCAATCTTTAACTTGATGTCATGAAAATTCAAAATTTAAATTGGCAGGAAAGCTTATATCTGAACAAACATACTTCTTATATTAATTTTATATGTAAATGTCAGTTGAGGCCAAGGAAATCAAAGAAACAATTTTGAATCTTATATAATATATCTGATTATATTATGGACGCATGTTATTGTAATATAAAACACTTATGTAATAGATGTTTATATTTCTAACTTTCAAAATAATGTAGTCTTAACAGTACCAAAAAAAATATGGAATTCTATTGAAAATACATACCTACATAATTATTATATAATACCTTTGAAGGTTAAAAAAACACATCTTCTCGTAAAATATCTTCTTGTAGAATACACATTACGTACGATAGAAAAGGTTCTGATGTATTTCAAATATTCTTGAATAGGTACGCGAATAGGAGAATATTTTTTCCACCATGCCTGGAATCATATTTTTTATAATAATTGACAAAGGGTTTTAAGATAGGCAATATTGAAAAATATCGGAAAATACGCGCAGACCTTAATACATATTACGAAACTTTTTTTATGATTTTCAATCAAAAAATATTTTTCAATTTTCCCCAATGCCACCGACCACCACTGACGGAAATTTTTTCCATAAAATATTGAAAATTTTTAGTTAATCAAATATTTTCCCCCCGTTATGTGAAAAGTTTTTTTAATGTATTCGTCGCGTAGGTACTGATTTCGAATATATTTTTTATACACCTACCAAAAACACAATAATATTTTTTAACAGCTTACCTTTACTATTATGGTTTGGTCTAACTAGGCAAGGCTTAATTGATTTTTTAAATCTAACCAATTCAATGAAAACAACTAAGTATGACTGACCAAATTTAGTGTGCACTTTTTATATCACATCTCCATAGCCTACCATCGCCCTTCGCTACTGGTATGGCGGTACCCGGTGGTCTACAAATTTCTATGAAAAAATAAGAGCTTATAAACATTTATCTTTTTTGGTATTTTGGTTTTTTTTTTAAATTAGATTAAGTATTTCACCATGATTGAAAGAGATGGCAGTATGCGTACGATATATTAAATTATTTAAAACAATCGACCGGGGCTAGTATAATGATTGAAAAGTACAGCGTGTATACACGCTCATTTTTTATGACCGGCCTTGCGCGCTTGTAGTATACATCCGGTTGAGTGACTCATTTCCCATAACTAGTTAAAATAACAGATGCATTAATATCACATTAGGAAGAGATGCTTGAGATGGTCCAACCAGCTGTTGGGCCCATCGGGCCGTCCAACCTGGTCGCCACAAAATCAAACTATAATGCTTTTAAAAAAATTGCGGCGTCTTATTGCGGACGTGAAAATATCTTCACAAAGCTTAGCATATCCGTATTGTTTCAGCTTTGTTTTTTTCTACATATATGTAAATTAATTAGAAGCATTTAGTTTTTGTTAATTCTCCAAACTCTTCTCTCCCATAGGCACTTTTATTAAAAAGTCTATATAAATTCAGTCTGAGCACACTTTAGTACATTCCTGAGACGTTTCCAGGCATAAACAACTGGTGATGCTTCACACAAACGTAGGGCCTCGTGATACGCTCGATTAAGACCGAGTGTGGTGAGGGCAGGTTGGCTAGGAGGGAACTATAAGGTAGTATTTAAAGGTCACCCCAGTATCTCATGTTATTGTTATAAATTAATTCGCATTAATTCTAGCAATATTAATTCATAGTAATAGTATAGTGTTTAGTTCCAAATATTTTCCGTCGGCTAGTTATGTTTATTTACTGTGTAAATAGTGTTTTCCTTCAAGTTATTACAAATGTTTGTATATATACCCGAATATAAATATATATTTTAACAAAATTTGCTTCAGGAAATAAAATAGCTGTAACACGTGTTTCAATATTTGACTTATAAAAAATATAAAAAAAATGAGCCAATGTATATATTTGTATTCTGTTATGTACCTACGTATCTAACCATAGGTAAAGCGTCGTACATTTTTGTATACAATATTCAATGAATTTAATGGTGTAATATTACTTTTTTTTTATTGCGAAAACTTACGTTTACGAGATTTTAATATGAAATCATACGTTTTGTATTATAGAAATAATCAAAGTTTCGTATCAGCTGTTTGTAAGGAGTCAACTTATTCTAAAATAATATATATAATTTATACTATATTTGATATTTCTACTATATTTGAAAATATGTAACTACAAAAGACGTACTAATTATTTATATCATATAGTTCTAGGAAAAATGTATATAATGTCATTATAAAAGATACCTTTTTTTACCACCCTAAATAAAATAATACTCTTTTATCGTAGGAATTATTATAGAACTTTAAAAAAACTTCTGAAACATGCATATTTAGAGAAAAAATATCGAATTGAGAGGGGCTCAAACTCACATCTTTCAGTTTTCGGGTAAGTGCTCTATCCTTTAAACTTTCCATGCCAATTATTTCCGATACCTAACTAT